>NC_088690.1:58157222-60657222 GCF_028017835.1 Emys orbicularis | reverse complement strand
GCTGCACCTGCCCCTCCGACCAAGTCTCCTGCCAGGGGTCCATACCATGTGCCTTGGGCGACGGGCCAGCCTGCGCTGCCTGCTCTGAGGAGAACAGCACCCGCTGTGGGACCTGCAACCCAGGCTACGTGCTCAGCCAGGGCTTGTGCCGTCCGGAGGTGGCGGAGTCCCTGGAGCACTATCTTGGCCTGGAGACGGACCTGCAGGACTTGGAGCTCAAGTACCTCCTCCAGAAACGGGACAGCCGCATTGAGGTGCACTCCATCTTCATCAGCAACGACATGCGACTGGGGAGCTGGTTCGATCCCTCCTGGAGGAAACGCATGCTGCTGACCCTCAAGAGCAACAAGTACAAGCCAGGGTTGGTCCACATCATGCTGGCCCTCTCCCTCCAGATATGCCTCACCAAGAACAGCACCCTGGAGCCAGTCATGGCCGTCTATGTCAACCCGTTCGGGGGCAGCCACTCAGAGAGCTGGTTCATGCCTGTGAAGGAGGGGGGCTTCCCAGACTGGGAAAGGACTAGCGTGGATGCCTCGGCCCTGTGCCAAAATTGGACACTCACCTTAGGAAACAAGTGGAAGACCTTCTTTGAGACGGTCCACGTGTACTTGAGGAGCCGGATCAAGTCTTTGGATGACAGCTCCA
Source organism: Emys orbicularis (assembly GCF_028017835.1). NCBI lineage: Eukaryota > Metazoa > Chordata > Testudines > Emydidae > Emys > Emys orbicularis. The sequence goes on along the minus strand of NC_088690.1, from coordinate 60,656,574 downwards.
ATGAGACTATCTATTACGAGCCCCTAGAGATGGTGGATCCATCTAAGAACTTGGGCTACATGAAAATCAATAGCTTGCAAGTCTTTGGCTTCAGCATGCCATTTGACCCGGACGCCATCCGGGACCTGATCCTTCAGCTAGATTACCCATACACCCAGGGCTCCCAGGACTCGGCCCTGTTACAGCTCATAGAGATCAGGGATCGGGTGAACCGGCTTTCACCGCCCGGCAAAACCCGGCTTGATCTTTTCTCTTGCTTGCTCCGGCACCGGCTCAAGCTGGCCAACAACGAAGTGGGAAGGATCCAATCCTCCATGCAGGCCTTCAGTGCTAAACTGCCAAGCCCCATGGAGTATGAGACTGGCAAATTGTGCAGCTAGCCTTGGGGCACCTGGAATCTCTGAGGAGGGGCCCAAGAAAAGGGAGGGGGATGGAGAACCGAGACTTCCGAAGGCCTTACTTTAGTGCCAACCGTGTGCTTCCACGGGACACCACGTGACCAGCCACAGGGATGGCGGCGTGTGAAGGATGCAAGGAGATGCCCAGGCCATGGCAAGAGACTGCAAGGCAGCAGATGCAAATTGGTCAGAAAGGGGAGCCAGGCCTAGGGAGATAGGGTGCTCACCTTGTAATGGCTTGTATTTCTCCCTCTTCCCAGTCACAAATGACAATTGTGACCAGGCAGAAAAATCAACAGGTTATTTCACCTGGGAACAGGCCCATGCAGGGGAGAAAGCTGGTGGGAGGAGTCTGCCCTAGAGAGGAGACATCTGGTAGTACCTCTGCCTGTGACCTTGCCTCCTGGCCTGTGAGCCCAGTCAGTGCTCCACACAGAGCTGGGAGGCGAAGGGACGGGCGGCAAGACCTCAGACCCCCAGCAGGTCAGAACTGCTCAGAGCGCTTCACTCCCACCCACCCCGTGGGAAGAGGCCAGCTGCGGCCTTCCTCAGCGCAGGCACTTTTGTATTCTTTTTAACAGACATTTCTACCCACATCCCGGCTTTTCCATTCTCCGTGTCACTTTCTAAGTCATCATATTCCCTGCCTCTTCCTCCCACCCCCGCCTGCTCTCTGGCACCATTCCCTTGATGGCGGGGGAGAAGCTGGCCGATCCCAGCTGGGGGGGTCTGTGGGACAGGCAGCCCTGCCTGATCTCCCCTATTCCCACATGGAAGCCGGGAGCACTCCGCCCTCCTTCTGTGTCACGGCACCATCAATGCACCTCGGTACATTGAGCCAAGACGTTCCATCGTCGACATGAGCAGCGACTGGGCACCCGGACGGACACACCTGTCGTTACAGTCAGAGGTGGAGCTTTGTGGGTAGCTTCTCCTTTCAGGTTTTTATTTATTTAATCAATTGTTGGGGTTTTTTTTTTAAACGTATTTATTTGGGGGGAGAGGATTCAATTCTTGTTGACTTCTCCAGCCGAGATCCACCTTAGTCAAATGTATCTGGTTTAATATATTTTTTAAAAGATTGCCTTTTTGAGCAAAACAAAACAAAGTTGAAAACAACGTGGTCTCGGGCTGTGTCTTTTTGAATGGAGACGCTCTCTGGGCATGTGTGAAGAGGTGCTCGGCGTAAACGTGGACAGATACCTAGGGGCAACTATCAGTAGATGGGGTGCAGAGGTGGAGATATGAACGGCAAGATGCACGTGTGATTATGTAGATGCGATGGCAGAGGGATGGTGCGCATAGGCAGGGAAGGACACCTGAGGGCCAGTGTGGATGTGAATGGAGAGCCAGGGGGAGGTGGTGGTAGATAGGTATTGATGGTTCTGAGAGGGCAGGTGTGGATGTGAAATCAGAGGGGGTTGGGATGAAGGTGGGGGGCTGTAGAGGTGAAATAACCTGTAGAGAGATCTGTGCATGTCCATCCACACACATGTAGCAGAAGTTCCCAACCTATTTTTGGCACGGTTGCCATGGCTCCTTTTCTGCTGAGCCTTTTCAGTTTTTTTCCTCCTCACTTTGTTTTCCCTTTTGTTTGAAGTCTATTTATAACCCTTGTACCTCTGCTCCTAGCCACACACAGATCAGGAACCCCCACTGATTTGAGCACCAATGCTGGTTTCTCATTGTTAATGAAGCCCCTGTCCTCATGTGTGGTCCCCTGGCTGATGGCTGCAGCCAATAGAACCTGTAGCGAGATGCTGTGGCCCAATCCTCAGTGTTGGCCAACCTTTGCCATCCCCTGAACCTGGGGGCAGCCAGAGCCTAGTTGAGTCCTGGGCGCAATTTAGAGTGGCCTTTGGGCTGGTGTAAGCATAAGGGATGCTGCCGTATGTGGGGAACGCCTGGAGCACAGCATGACTCGCATACCGTGCTTTCCCCCACGCTGGCCACGCCCCCCATGCTGAGGGCTGCAGGAAGGTTGGTGTACAGCCAGTTATGGCAGCTGCACACCACCTGTGGATTTCCCCAGATGGGCTGTCTGATGCCGCACGGGGGGCCCTTTGCATCACTGGAGAGGGGCTAGAGCTCTGGGGCAGGGCTCACAACATGTGTCCCTGCAATGTCAGGCCAGGAGCTCTTTAAACACTTTTGTAACCCCCTTGGAATCACTGTGGAGATTTACAGGGAGCCAACAGGGGAAGGTGGGTTAGTTTAAAGGCGGGGGTCTAGTGAATAGAGGCAGCAGCGAGGGAGAGCTGGAGCTGCTGAGTCTGTATTAGCCGGCGCCAACAGGCAGCACGGTCTGGGGAAAATCTATACATGGAGAATTACAGAAAGGGGAGAAAAGCCCAGCCCAGCTTCTCCATATCCCCTTCTACCAAGCAGCAACCCAGCCACAGGTAACACTCTCAGGCCTTCAGCTCACATATGAGCAACGTGGATCCAATCCACCATCTCCCCAGCCAGCTCGAATCCAGACGAGATACCCGAGCCCTGCGCTACTGAAATGTAATCCGAAGAGGACACACCTGTATTTCCCTGCTGCTGGCGTGCCAGCCTTTCACAGCAGGTCATAAAGTCACTGCACAGCTTTCTTTGTGGATACTGGAAACAGAACAGGCCTTACATCTATTAAAAATCCCTGAGTGAAGCAGAGAATTGCAGATGCCTTTTGAGGGGGCACAGACCTTGAGCATGCCCCCTTGTGGCAGAGAGTGGCCCTGCAGGCCTTCTGCCCCTTGCAAGAATTACTCCCAGACCAGAATTCTTAGACTAAGGCTACGTCTTCACTACAGGGGGGGGTCGATTTAAGATACGCAAATTCAGCTACGCGAATTCGACGTATCGCAGCCGACTTACCCCGCTGTAGGGACGGTGGCAAAATCGACCTCTGCAGCTTCCCGTCGATGGCGCTTACTCCCACCTTCGCTGGTGGAGTAAGAGCGTCGATTCGGGGACGCGATAAATCGATCCCCGAGAGGTCGATTTCTACCCGCCGATTCAGGCGGGTAGTGTAGACCTAGCCTAAGATTCTACCGGGGAAGGGCTTTAGACCCTCAAACTCCACCCTGGTTCTGGAAGCCTGGGTGCTAATTCAGGCAGGCATCTCCTCCTAACTGCAGCCTCCCCCGGGCAATAATTCTGGCAGGCTTACCCTCCTGGTTTTCAAGAGTCCACTGCCTGGTTCCTGTATACGTTAGGACTACCTGTCCCTCAGATCCTTATCTCTAGGAGCACAGTCCTTCAACTGAGTGCTGGTAGCCTTTTATCTGTCCAGGTGCTTGTTAGTTAGCTGCCAACCAGCCACCTAAGCAGTTAACTAATTACAGTGGGGCCAAGATGGACTCAGTCTCTCATTAGAAGCCCACTTTGGATAGACTGGGTCCTGATTCCACTTAAAGCCCCTGCCACTCCCTTTAACAGCTGCTGAAAGGTCCAGATGTGTCCCAGTAGACTGTACCTGCCCTCCTGCTAACTATTCCAGGTTCTCCCTGTTGGCACATGTGCTGCAATATATGGTGCAAGCACACCCTGGGGGGAACTCACTGACCATGCTGCTGAGCACTCCAGCTATGCTTTGGCAGTAAGCACGTCCTGTGCGTTCGAAGTACTTCCCAGGAGAACTCACCTGCCCTGCAATTAAACACAGCACTCGCTCCAAATGGCAGTTGCTTGGTAGGCCTGGGAAAAACATTGTTTCTTTGTTGCTGAGCATTCCTGGTGTAGCCTGATAGAACTCACCTGCTCTGTGCTCCAGGTACAGCCCAGCAGCATACAGCCTGCTGGGTACTGAGTGTGCCAGTTACAGCCTGGTTGAATGCACCTGCCATGCTGCTGCATGTGCCAGGCAGCCCCCCACTGTAACACACCTGCCTTGCTGCTGCAGGGGCTAGACAGACCCTGGTGTAACCCACCTGCCAGGCGGTCCAGGCGCATTCCATTTGCACACACCATAATTCAGGCCATGGATTCCGTGATTTTAACAGATGGCTGCGAGCGCTTCAGCCCCAGCTGCACTAGGACTTCAGCTTCAGCCCCGTGTGGCAGGGTTCAGGCTTCAGCCCGAGTTTAATAGGCAATTTAAAAGCTTCTGTACTGATGTAGTGAAAACTGCATTACTGCATGTACACTTCCGTGATTTATTGTCCATGTCCTGTCCATGGCTTTTAATAAAAATCCCTGTGCCAAAATCGTAGCCTTAACCATAATGCCCCCATCATCAGTCCACTGGGACGTTAATGGCTCATGAGTGACGAAGCAGAGTGGGGCCAAAGGGATGGGTTCATGTCTGTCTTACTGTAGTGGGGTGGTTGCCCCACACCAGGAGGAGGAAGGGTTAAAGCAGGCCAGAGGGAGCCTGTGCAGAACCCTCCATTTAGAGGAGGGCTCACTAAACAAGCCAATCAGGAGGTGGCTCGTTGCAGCGGCCAAGCAGGGCCAGCAGGGGCCATATATAAAGAGCTGCTCAACAGAGCAGAGGGCAGTCTCTCCCTGGCCTGTTAGGGAGAAGGACTGGCTGCCTAGGAGCACCATGGCTAGAGCGGTGTTGGGCAGGGTAGCAGAGCAGAAGAAGCTTTTGGCTGACTGCTGCCAGACTAAGGCCCTGGAGGAAGGGCAGATAAGGTGCTAGGGCTGCCCCCACTTGCCCTGAGGGAAGTGGCCAACACAGACTGCAGTTTGCCCTTGGAACAAGGGACTAGACTGGTGGCTGGACTATAGACTGCTGGTTCCCCCAAAAGGGGGGGAGATAGCAGAGCAGGGGCTGTGTCCAGAAGACTCCGGGGAGCAACACGGGTCCCAGAGAGGTGGAGACAGCAAAGCGGGAGTAACGGCAAGTGAGACACCACCGGAGGCAGGTGCCCTACAGAAGGACTTGAGCTAATTCCAGAACGGCCAGCAGGAGGCACCACAGTGATGAGTCGCACCACAGTGATGAGTCTCACCCCGCTACACTTACCATACAGCAGTCAAAGCCCCATAGATACGTTCTCATTACCACCTAGAATTAAATTGCCCATCCAGCCGGACGCGTGGATGTCTGACCCACGTTTACTGACTGAAGCATCAACATAATTCACTAATTAACCAAAACTTCCGGCTGCTGCCACCCAGAGTGTTTCTAAAGCAGGTGTACTGATACGCTGCTCTTTCACTGGCTGACTGGCATGAAAAGCTCTGTTCTCCTCCACCAATAAGAATGCATCCCTTCAATTAATGGTACACTGAGCAAGTGTCACCCTGCTGCAGCCATCATCCATCAAGCCAGCTGATTAAATTTATATCAGTCATTTGGAAGCACTGACAGGCCCTGGCCTTGAGGATTGCCAGGGCTCTGACTGTATATTGTATTTCCTGGAGAATAGTACGCCTCCTTCATTGTCACCTACAGAGCGAAATGGCCACCTTTTCATTTTGAGTTTCTTGCCTCTAAAGGTCTTCTCTGTGCTGGCCCTCCACTCTGTTTGTGGTGACCCAGCCCTACCTCCTTCATTCCTTTTTCTTCCCCTGCCCAGGGGGTCGCACAAACGCCACCACTGTTGAGGTTGCACTGAGTTTTTCGGGTCACTCTCCTCTTTCAGCTGCCATTGGGAGATGCAAGGCCAGAATATAGCAGTTCCCCTTTACACTTGCTTTGCTTGTGTGCTCACAAGCCTGTAGCTGTGCAGAATAAATGGCTGCTAAGCACCTACACCCTGTGGCAGCCCGGGATTTAATTTGCAGTTAAGGACAGAAAAGTCATCATGTAAAATGACCCATTCTTATTCCGCATACTCCCCTGTGTGGCTGTAAGCCCTAACTACATACTTCGGGCCAGCTTTTCCGATGGCTTCAATCAGCATAGCTCCATTAACTTCAGTGGTGCTATGTCCATTTACCCCAGCTAGCTAGTACTTTTATCACCAGAGTATCTAAGTGCCTCACAATCTTTTTGGATGTATTTACATTATCAGCGGTGGCTCTGGCCATTGTTAGCACTGTTCATATTACAATTGTGTCTAGACACCCCATTTGAGATAGGGGCTCCCTGTGCCAGGTGTGGCACTACATACATTAAGAGCTAGGCCTCGCCTGCTCACACCCCTTAGATCAGGCAACCAAAGGAAGTGCTGTCATCCCCATTATACAGATGGTGAATTGAGGCACAGAGAGATTAAATAACTTGCCAAAGGTAATCCAGGGACTCTGTGACAGATGTGGGGATCAAACCCAGGGCTCCTGATTTCCAATTCAGTCCAGAAAGTGCTGAAAATCACTCTCTGAAAATCAGGCATCCCTGTCTCATGTTGGGCCCCCGAAATCACGAGTCACTTTCAAAATCTTGGCCTTAATTCTCCACTTCTATTAATGCAGGCACCTTTTAACTACTACTCTGTGTGGTTTATACTTCAGCTGTAGTGTGTTGTCTATGGTGCCCCGAATGCTTTTCCTATAAAAGTGGAAAGTGGGCATTCACCCACGAAAGCTTATGCTCCAATACATCTGTTAGTCTTTAAGGTGCCACAGGACTCTCTGTTGCTTTTTCCTATAAATGAATCTTATGGGGGTCTGTTTTGGGGGCATATAACAGATCACAGTACTGCAAGATGCCACCCATGTGAATCTATGGTGGAAATAAAAATGGTATGCTCTTATATTGTATTATCAGTGAAAAAGTGTGTGACCCTGTAATTAAATACCACATCATACAGTGCATGCACAAAGAAGCAGAATTAGGGTTGGACATACCAGCCCAGATCCTCGTATTTAGGCTCCTAATGCCCATTGATTTCAAATTCCTCAATAGCTTTGAGGTGCTGAGCCACTATTCTATTCTGTGCAGTTTCCTGAATTTGAAGTGCTTAGCTGGGCATCTCTGGTGCTCTTTGGCATGGAAGTTCCTAGGTTTATTTATTTTTTTTAATTAAAAAAACCATCCCCAGGAGCAGCAATCTACAGAGCTCTGAAGGGCGGCTGGCTTTCAAAACAATTGCAACTGCAATCTAAATTCCACACTCTGGAACTATTTGGCTAGAGACCTCCAGATGGTGTGGCCAAAGTCACCAGAACCCAGCTGGCCATGACCAAGGCCTCCTGACTACTAAGGAAAACATCCCCTCTATGATAAAGGAAGACCCACTAATCAGCAAAAAATTAAGACTTGAGCAGCCTCTTGTTTAATGAAGAGCCTGGCATGGGGAAGCTAGAGCAAGGCATAAAGTGGGCTGGTTTGCTGGGGGGGTCATACAAACAGAGCTCTGAGACTCATCCCTTACTGGTGAGCCATGGCTGTTCTGCCAATTTTCAGCAGTGTGAATGCTGCTAGAGGGCTTGGTGTGTCCTTGGCAAGGGGTGGGGCCAAAAATGGACACACCCACCTCCAATAATGGACATACTCAGAGCCCCCGACCCCATATACAGAAAGAGAGGCTCTGAAATACCTCCCCTGCCCACGTCCAGGCAGGTTCCTGTAAAGCACCATGCCACACACACTCGCCATCCTTTCCTATGCTGCAGCTCCTCTCTGTGGATCCCTGAGCACTGCTTGCAGGCAACATCCAGCCCCATGAACTGGTGGCTGCTGCTAATGCTGCTGCTGCTGCCACCTAGGAATAGCCCCCCCATGCGGAAAAAGGCACCCGGTTGCTAGCCCAGAGGTGGAAAGCAGCAGGAATCCCAGAAGAGACACCCAAGCAAGCGCCTACTGTGCCACCCCAGAGGAACAAGTAGTGGGGGCGCTCACCGAGTGGCAGCAGCCAGTTTAGGATAGTGTGCTGGGACCCTTGCTTCACTATCATGTCTATCACATGGCAGGCCTGGGGTGCCATGTCCTGCACCCTCCCCCCCCCCCCCGACTCTGGTGGCAAGAGAACATCATACATGTGCTGGGACCAGCTGTCTCAGCCCTTAAATTGCATTAGGACTCAACAAAATCCCACCCTCAGGCACAGGTCCTTTAAACTCATCCCCTAAGCTCTGAGTTCAGGGAAATAATCATCTGCTTAGCACAACCCTGGCACTGTATGTTTTAACACGTGAGGCCAGTTCAGCCGCTCACAGCAGCCACAGTTGCTGCCAGCTGGTAGGATGTGTCTCTTGATGATCATCAGAGCTGCTGCTGACTAGAATGTCAGAGGAAACTTTTTAATGGCATTATTGGGCTGACTTCAGTCTGTTCTTACACCACAGCAATAAGCGTTTCCCTCTGTTAATGACATATGGAACGCCTCACAGGAGCGGCGCCAGGGTTTTTGCCGCCCTAGGCGGCAGCGCTCCTCCTCTGAGCATTCAGCGGCGCGGGTCCTTCCACTCCGCGTCTTTGGGGCACTTCAGCAGCGGGTCCCAGAGCAAGTGAAGGACCCGCCGCCGAATTTCCGCCAAAGACCCGGAGCAGAAGGATCCCCCACTGCCAAATTTCAGCCGAGGACGGCAAAATGCCGCCCCCCCAAATCCTGCCACCCTAGGCGACCGCCTAGGGTTGCCTAGTGGAAGCGTTGGCCCTGATGCCTCAGTTTACAATACTGTAGCAGAGTGCAGCAGGGCCCCTTTGGCTCCTGCCTCTGCTAGGTCCACAAAGTCACTCTGAGACCCTGGGATTAGTAACCACAGGTGCCGTTTATTTACAGGCTTGTTCCTACCACTGTTTCACAATGTACAGTTGGCCCTTCACCATCTGCAGGCAGGTGGGCGGGAAGAGCTACTGCCCTGCTTCTACTCCCTGCCTTTTCCCTTCCCTTCTGCTCTTCCCTTGGCTTCCTTCCCCTGAGGCTCTTAAAAAGCCCCAGGCTAATTAGGCAGCAGCTGTCTCTGCCTCCTCAATTAGGGTCAGGTTATCTCCAGCCAGCTCTAATCTATCCCCCTAAATGGGAGCCTGCGTGACAGACGGCTGAATCAGCAACCCTTTGCCCAGCACTCTGTCACAACTACACTCTTCATATTCAGGGCCTGCTCCAGCATTTCTGCTGCCCCAAGCAAAAAAAAAAAAAAAAAAAAGCCACGACTCCTAGAGGGAGTGAGGGACCTGCCGCCCCCAAATTGCCGCAGGTGCCGCCCCTCTCCCTTGGCTGCCCCAAGCACCTGCTTGTTAAGCTGGTGCCTGGAGCCGGCCCTGTTCATATTTATATTCTAATGCATAACAGTGCCCTCTACTGGCTGGAGTAAGAATGGCTCAGCTCTATGTCATAGATCCTATATTGCTAAGCCCCAATGGAGCTTTTCCTTTGATTCCAGTTAGAGAAGAATCTCCGTTTTAATCCTGTGAAGTCCTGCACAGCCATAACGGGCAGTAGAGTGCTAGCTGAGAAGCCTATATATGTGCTATATTTGTTATATATGTGATTTTATATATGTGCTCTATTATATATCTGTGATATATTTATTACATTGAGCATACGAAAGCAGGAGTCTGGTTAGCTAATGAGGAGTCCATGCTACACAGATAGCTCAGAATACCTGCATCGGTCAAGACTTCTCAGCTAGGTTTTCTGCTCATATTCAGATCCCCATAGAGAAAGGCCAAAGAATGAAGATGAGAAAATAATCTCTGTTTAACCAGTTACTATCTTTATTCATTGTTCCCTCCATTTCAGCTAATTTGACCATAATTCTGACATGCCAGCATAACATCGAGCTCTTGGCGGGAATGGCTGAGCCAGATGTGCCAAAACAAGGAACCCACTGACTCTTTGCCCAAAACTCAAAGGGGCTTGGTTAATTTCTCTCCAGTATTTTTCACATTCATGTCCCTTGCATAGAAGTTGCCCCAGTTAGAAGTGGAAGGGTCCGAATAACAGGAAAAAGGCCTGCCTACAATATTGCTGGCTTCCCACGAAGCACCTGTGCTCATGCGATTTCCACCCAATTTCACAGACGCAAGAGGCTTGCGAGCATCTGGGTATTTATCCAGACTGAACACCTGCCCCTCCTGAGGTTCACCCATGCCTCGTGCCTCTGGAAGCAGCTCCCTGCAGTTTGGAGCTAGAGGGAGCCAACGGCTCTGAGAGGAAGTGGGGGAGGTGAGGAACCCCGTTGGCTAGAGGGAAGCAGTCGCAAGAGGACAGATCTGTCTGTGTCAGTAAGTCTGTTGGGTATTTCTCCTGGCATCTGGAGGCACTTTGCAGCATCCCATAGATCACATTAAAACCGCAGCTCGGCAGCCTTTATGAGCAAGTCAATTCTGAGCAATCGTTCAACGGGTGGTAAGATCCGAGCTCTGGGAAGGATGTCAGGTGTGGGGCTCAGCCCCCCGGCACTCTCCCATCCTGTAGGGAAGTTGCCTCCTCTGCATTCTTGGCTGCACAGGGCTCTGCACCAACTTTCTGGGCATGCAGCCACATGGGCGTTAGATGCTTTTATTCCTCCCTGCTTCCACCTTTCCAGGTGCTTGGAATAAAAAGTGACTTTGGAGGCAACATACTGGCTGATTAGCCCAGCTGTCTGGCTGACAGGCCAGGGAGTTGGGGCGGGAGAGATCAGCAAGGCAGCTTAGCCTCCTTCTGCCCCCGCCCCAGGAGGGGTTTCAGCCATGCCAGAGACAGCGCTGTCAGTAAAGGAGGCCTGACAGCTGACAGCTTTCAGGAGCAGTTGGAGGGTTGGTTTCTCCCCCTCTTTCCCCGTTGTTGTAGAGCTCAGTGCCTGACTGGAATTTAAAGCAGCACCATTCCAAGGCTTTAGGATAAAATGTATATACGCACTGAGCTCTCACTTTGCTCCATCTCCAGACTGGCAGCTGTCCCAATTTCTAAGCAGAGACAAGGCTTCCATGTAGTACTCCAATGATGGACGAGGGGCTGGGTGGGCGTGAAGCTCCCACATGGGCCCTGAAAACCACAGCACCGCTCTTCTCAGGGCCGGGACCCTCGGGATAGTGAGAAAAAAATCCTTGTACAAATCCACACGCCACCTCCTAATCCTCGCAAGTAGGAGGAACTTGGCTTTTTTAATGCCGCCAAAGCTATGGTAACCCCACATAATCTATCCTGCTTCTATTATCTGTCTGTTCTCCCTATCTGTCTGCATGTTAGATCGCTAGAGAGATAAGCGAGAAAAAATATAAACAGGGTAGATAAACTATCCTATTTATATTCACTGTCTAATCTATCAATCTATCAGTCTGTCAATTGCATTTATAGTCTCTCTCAATCTGTCGCTTGGGCTTCTGTTCTCCATTCATCTGTCTCACTTTGCCCATGTCTTTCCCCTCACCTCTCATCCTTAAAAGAAAAGCAGATGATTGAACACACAGAAAGGAAATGGAAAGTCAGGGACAAAAATCAGCTAGATGCTCTGTGACACAGAAGGCCCAAAGGTGGTTCACAACTTGTGTCCACAACTCATGGCAGGCCTGGCATAATCATTACACCTAACACTCTGCTTTGTAGTCGGTCTCTAAAAGGAGTCATGTAAGGGATCATATGAAAACTGGTAACACGCTGGTCCCGAAAATCATTGCGTGGTGTATGTACAAAGAGATATAAGTATGTGGTGAAAATATGTTCTTAAAATGCATTTGGCAAGCAGTGCCTAAGCCACACCCGTTCCAGACAAAGCAATGTGGTTCTGACTGCTTGAATGTGTCTCCACTGTGTGACTAAAGACAAAGAAAAGCACATTTTTCCATGCAAGGTAAACAAAACCATCAGGAGAGCAACTGGGAAAGACGACCACTTAACACTCTCCACGGAGAATGGGGACTGCACCCCCAGGACACCTTCCTGCCTCTTGCAGCAGGGTCAGTGAATTTTAGGAAGATACAAGGAAAGAGAAAAAGCCATTTTGGCACCCTTCACCTAGTGAGACAAAGTAACCAAGCACTTTGAGCTCTGTGAAGGGGCCTGGACAAAGAGTCTGGTCAGCCATGCTGGAAAAGAGACTTGGTGAGAAACGCATCTTTGAACATGAGACTCTAGTTTGTTCAATCAGGTTTAGTTTTAGAAGTGTATTTTTACTTTTGTTTGCTTGTTCTATCTTTATTCCTTATACTTGGTGTCACTTATACCTATGACTTTTTAATAGACTTGTTCTACTTTTACTATAAACCATTCAGCGCTTTGATTAAAATAGAGTTTGTTAAACCCAGTTAAGGTAATAAGCTGGTGGGTACTGTCTCTTTAAGGGAGCAGCAAAGGTAATTGTTTTTGCAAGTGAGTAAAGAAGGGGCTACACGGCAGATGGCTGGGGGAAATTCATGAGGTTGGGGGTCACTCTGCAAAGAGTAACTGGGCAGTGAATATAAGACTGGCCCTACTGGGTCAGCCCAGTGGTCCTTCTAGCCCAGTATCCTGTCTTCCGACAGTGGCCAGTGCCAGATGCTTCAGAGGGAATGAACAGAACAGGGCAATGATCAAGTGATCCATTCCCTGTTGTCCAGTCCCAGCTTCTGGCAGTCAGAGGCCTAGGGACACCCAGAGCATGGGGTTGCATCCCTGACCATCTTGGCTAATAGCCACTGATGGACGCATTGGTGGAAGCCAGGGTCTGACCTACATGCTTGTACGCTGGCTGCTAGTGTCAGGGCTCTCAGCCACAGCAGCATAGGATTTAAGGCCCCCAGAGTTGCAGGGCAGGCAGTGACACAACCCCTTATTGGTCTGGGTGAATCCTAAAGTGTCACATGCTCCCACTTCTGTTAGTATAAAAGCTGCTGCTGCCAATGGGGACTCAGGGATAAATCTGTTGGTGGGACAAAATCACTTAAACACCCAGGGGACCGAGTCTGCTCCCACCTACCTCTGCGTACTCTCATGGGAATCGCACGTGTGCCACTGGGGTGGCACAGATGGACGTGAAGCGGGTTTGGGCCTCAGGAGTGCCAATATGGCAGAACAGTCAGGAATCAGTAGTCTATCAATTTGTCCATTTCATGGCGTCCAGTATTCTCAGTGGGCAAGACCCACTGCTCGTAAGGTTCAGGGACTTGCTGCCCCATGACATGTTTGAAGCCCAACGTGGAACATACATTTTAGAGCACACTGCAATGGTCCTGATTCTCCTGGGATATTGACAGAAGCCCTTCTTATTCCCCTTAATGCTACAGCTACCACTGGGTCAGTCTGGTTTTTGCTGCCCTTCAACTCTCAAAGGACAGTTTATTTATGCCGCCCTGCTCTCCATTGGGAGATGCTGGAGGAAGTCAGTTTCACGAGAGAACGTTTACTAAATCTGGAGATCAAACGAGCATGCACGGTGGATTTCAGCAAGTGCCAAAGCCTCTTGGGGTTGGGGAGAAGTTGGGGGTTACTCATTCAAGCTCTTTCCAGGCCAGAAGTAGAGGCTTGGTTCACTTCAAGATTACAGCAGAGATTCTGGTCAGCAATTAGTTTGCAAAAGCAACTCAGCCGTCTTTGCTGGAGATTATGGAGATGGGGGAGGGGGGATGTTGTGTGCAAGGGGGGAGGGGGGAAAGAGAAGGAAAGAAGAGAGGATTCATTGAGGGAAGCCCGAATCACAATGAAAAGTGAAACTCTGTGAAGCTAACTCTTGTGTCCATCTATCTCTAGTAGTGTAGAGAGCAGACAAGAAGGGAGGAAAATGGCCTTGGGAAGGAAACACAAGAGATCTACATTTGGGTCTTTGCTCTGCCACAGATTGCATGTACGACCTTGGGCAAATCACTTCATCTCTCATTTCCTCCTGTATGTAGTTTAAAAGGGCTAACATTCCATTTCTCCTATCCTTTGTCTCTTTTGTCTTGATCACAATCTCTTTGGGGCAAGGAATGTGGCTGGACCTGTGAATTGGAATTCCAGAGACCTGGATTCTAGTCCTGACTCTGCCACTGGCCTTGTGGGTAATCTTGAGCAAGACACCTCACCCCCCATGCCTCAGATTCTCCATATGTAAAAATGGGGATAATGCTACTGACCCCCACTGGGACCGAAGGATGAAGAGCCCTAGATAAGCACTAGGTGGTATTATTATTATTTCTACAGCGCCTAGTGCAATGGAGCAATTATTCAGATCAGGACTCTCAAGGCAGTACTGGAAAATAAATAAAACAGCAGGTTCTGGTGTATTAACACAGTGTCTTCAAGAACTGATTGGTCAGATGCACATCAATCAGTAGAAGGATGTGGCTCCGGCTCTAATGGAAGCTCTGGGTGGATGAACACCAGTCGCTGATCAAAACAGACCTATTGTCTTGACTGTGAGCGCCAGCTGCGAATAGCTATTTCAGGGTGAACTCTCCCTGGCTTTCCAGAATGTGCTAACTCAGGATCTTACCGTATTGACTGCAGAAGCCCCAGTGCCACTGGGAAATGCTTCTCGGGGCAAAAGAGAAATCCAGGCTCTAGTCTCTTGCTGCTGACTGGATTCCCCTGGTAGCAGAGCGACCCCAGGCTTAACCAGCCTGGTGCTCAGTTAGCCCCTGTGGCTGTTTGCTGTCAATCAGACAGACAGGTGCTGCTATCAGAGCAGCAGCCTAGTGCGGATGAGTGAGGAGGAGGTTGTTTACTTTTAATTTAATGACAGGAGGAAAAACAAGAACTCCACAGGCAGCTGGAGGGAATTATTGACCGCTTTTCAGGCTGCATCTCCTGGTAACCACAGCCAGGGCAAGAAAGGGGATGTGAGAACTGATAGGACAGCAGTGGGAGAAAGGCCTTTAGTGAGCTGGCCTGGCTAGCTTTCCCCCGGGCCACTCTGACTGCCGCCGTAAGCCTCCTCACTGAGGTCTGTAACCATGTGATGGCTAGGGATTGGTGAACAGACGCTGATAATACAATCAGCCAACTGAGCTTGGACCCAGAACACCTATGGAAGCTTTTCCAAGGTCAGAAAAAGTTTGAGCCACGTTGTCCTGCCATTAAAAATATATATATATATGATGTATTTATTTATTTATGGTGAGTTTTGGCATTTCTGCCCCCTGGCACAAGTGCTGCTGAGGGCCAGACTGGCTGATCTTGCAAGATCTCTCCTGCCCAGTTCTGCAGAGATTGGGCTAATTATAAGGACTGAATTTTTAGGAGCTTATCCAGACTGGTTCATAGCTCAGAACCTTTTGGGGTTTACTCACCTGCCGGCAAATGGCAATGACAGAGTGTTTATTAAACCCTAAATTGTTACATCCATTGCTCAGAAAGCATTATCCTCTCTGGTGACCCCCTTTGGCATATGGGAGGAGACGTGCACAAAGACATGGTGTGATCCACAGCTTAGAAATGGAGGCCCACCCTCCAACACTGCATGGGGGGAACGGGTCATAAACGCAGGACAAACTGGACTCAGTCTACTTGTTGCAATGGCTCCTGGGCGAGGTTCAAGCGCATGCAGGATTAAATTTGCAGTGAGGTAACAAAAATGCTAAGCAATTAGGGCTTTTCATAGTAACTAGAGCCATGTGGCACAGCACTGATGAAAGACAAAATGGGCTGTTGTCGGAGCAGAAGCAGGAGCTGGTCGTATTAAGGTTCTAGGTGGGTCGTGGGCCCAGTGCCGAGGGGAGGCCCAATTGGGAAAGGAGTGGAGAGCAGGGTTGGCTCCTGTGCTGCAGGGCTGGGCTCGACCCGACTCCTCGCTCCGGGCGATGCGACTAGGCGCATGGGGTCGCAGCGCCAGTGGCAGCAGCAGGTCACCAGGCCACTCACTCACTCACTCACTCGCATTTGGCCAGCCCACCCCTCCACCATGACGGAGGAGAGGCCGGGCCAAACTGAGGGGCACTGCAACTCCATCCAGCTTGCAATGCCCCAAGCAGGGAGGGGGGCCCAGCCTGTGGGACAGAAGCCGCCACTGTGGGGTGAGTGTGGGGTAGGCTCATTCTCCAATTTCCGCTTCCCCCCGCACTGGGTCCTCCCCTCAGCACTGGTTGGGGTGCCAGGGCAGAGGGTGGTGCTCTGGGTGACTAGTGACTCCTCAGCAGGGTGAGGAGGAGGTGGTGGAAGAGAAGGACTCTGGCCTATGATTTGTGGCTCCCCCTCCATGCATTTGGACCTTGAGTGGGTTGTTAAAAAGAGAAGTGCAGTTGGTGGGTCACTTTGCAGAAAAGTTTGGGATCTGCTGAGCTAGTGGTTAAACCACAGGCCTAGCAATAAGACAACCTGGGTTCTAGTCCTGACTCTGCCACTGAGTTGCTTTGTGGCATGTCATTTAGCTTTTCTGGCTTTCATTTTCCCCATTTATAAATGGGGATTAACGCCACTGGGAGTGTGTGACTCACCAGCTGCCAGGCCCCCTTGTGGCCGTACATGGTGTAGCAGGCTCTCCTCCTTTGGCGCCCCTGCTGGCAGCTGCACCAGCCCTGCAGCGGGGTAACAGAGGTCTGATAAACAATAGTCCATCAACCTCACAGTGGGTTTTCAGTCCAGCTCCAGATTCACCAGCCCTGACCCCTGGCATCCAGGGCTTTTAACAGTCCTTACCCCTTGTCAGGGGTTTCTGCTCCACCTTCCCCAGGGGGTGGGTAGGGGAACCCAGGCCCTGCCTGGGGTTCTAGTCCAAGGACCCTTTAAACAGGCAGTCATGGCCCTTCTGCACAGCCCCCTTGCTGCCTCCCTGGACCACTGTCTGCCTTGCCCTGTCTTGGGCCTTTGCCACAGCCTCTTCCTGGGCTCACAGTGTCTCAGCACCTCTCTAAGCCTCTACCCCATTCATTGAGCCCTTTTAACTCCTTGCTCCAGGTGTACCACAGGTATAGCAAGGCAGGGCTGACTGCACTCTCCTTAACCCTTTCTGGCACAGTGGGGTGGTTGGTGCACCCCACCACAAAGAGCTGCCCCCTCCCCAGGAAAACAAATGTCTGTGATCTGTTCTGAGATCCGTGAAGGGAACGTGCCATAGAAGGGCAAAGTGGTAGGTTGCATGGTAGCCCTGAATTCTGAAGTGGAGGAGGGCAACAGGGGAAGATGCTACATAAGGGAATAGTATCAGAGGGGTAGCTGTGTTAGTCTGGATCTGTAAAAGCAGGTTCTCCTCCCTTGGTGTTCACACCTCAACTGCTAGAAGAGGGCCTCATCCTCCCTGATTGAACTAACCTCGTTATCTCTAGACTGACTCTTGCCTGCATATTTATACCTGCCTCTGGAAATTTCCACCACATGCGTCTGACGAAGTGGGTATTCACCCACGAAAGCTTATGCTCCAATACGTCTGTTAGTCTATAAGGTGCCAACATAACAGTATGTTGCTTTTTACATAAGAGAATAGCATCTCCTGGGGATGAGACAGGGACAATAAGAACCAAGTTGAAACTCAGCCTGAACAGAGCCCCAAATCCGTACCCCTCTTGAAAGAAATGCTTTGTTTGCTTTAATTTGCAGCCACATCTACACTTCTCACATCTGGAGAGGAACAGAATGGGAAGTACCAAAATACTATGCTCTGTTCTTTCGGTATTTCCTGCCCAAATCGCGACCAGAAGTAGAAACTCTCTAAGATCTTAGGGGGATGTTCTTGTGGAATGGGCCGGCTAGAAGCAGGATGGACTGGAAATTTCACAAGTGTGCTCATTTCTCTGACAATCATAGGTCGGTCTCTAGCCAAATAATTTCAGTGAGGTTTGGATAAGCATCCAAACATGTAGATGCTTCCTGTGACCCCAACCCTTTTGGGTAGTGCAGCGTTTCTTAAACTGGGGGGTCCCGACCCAAAAGGGGGTCGCAAGACTATTGTAGGGGGGGTTGCGAGAGTGGTGGCTGCTGGCAAGGCACCCGGCTCTGAAGGCAGAGCCGCTGCCGCCAGCAGCAGTGCAGAAGTAAGGGCTGCATGGTATAGAGGGGGTCATCACAGCCTGAAATATTTTCAAGCAAAAAAAAGTTTGAGAACCCCTGGTGTAGTGGACTTTCCCTTCACATCTGGCCTGCTATCACCTCTCTTTTTCAGCCATGCAGTAGGCACAATGTATTATCTGCAAAAAAAAAACACTCAAGGACAGACACTGAGTGGGATAATTATGGCTACTGGATTAACAGAGACACAATAACCCTGGAAGTGACCGGAGGCCACTGGCCATTCATGATGTACAGGGCTGAATGACTATGGGGTTTTCCCCTGTATTTTGCTGATCAATCATAGTATACTGTGATATCTTCTGCAAGAAGAAATAAAGTTGTTGCTGCCAGGTACGGGGTAAATGATTCGGATAAAATAAAAAATGGATTCCAGCCTTACTATCTGGGTCCCACCAATTGATGTGATGGGGAGCATGGGGTGTTGAATCAGAGTCCTAGATCCAGATTTGGGGTGTAACATACAATTCCCATGTGATTTTTGTTAGGCGATTGAAAAGTCCAAATTAGAGTGAATCAGAATAACAAACCGATTCATAACAAAGGGTCAGATTGTGATTTCCTTACTCATGTTGGCTAGCACTTTACACCCCACAGATTACAACAATAACTCCCATGGGACCATATGTGAAGTACAGTACTATTCAACCTGCATAAGGCAAGCAGAATCTGGCCAATAGACTAGATATTTAGGGAGCCAATAGAAAATGGCTTTATCCAGCCTAAGGACAGCAGGATAGGCCACTACAGTAATGTTGCCAATCCCACGCATTCAAAATTATGGGTCAGGCCATCAAAAATCATGAGATTGCCTTACCATTCATGAGATATTTTTACAATAACACAAGTGGACTCCTTTTTATTTGCCCTCTGATTTTAGAGACTTTGGGCTTGAGATTTTCAAGCTTTTCTCTGCAACCATGAGGGCTAGAAACTTACTTCTTTTTTATTAAACGAACGTGGAGATTCTCACATAACCACCTGACCCCAGAAGCTGTGGCTTGATGAAAAACACGGCCTATCACAAGTGCTGGCACCACTGCTGGAGCTACTTTCTCCAGAACTAACCAAGACTCACTGATCTCATCTTCAGAGCGCTACATGCAGATCCCTTGCTCTGTCCTTAATCAGCTTAACGCCTCCCATAGAAGGTCTGACACAAAACACCCCCGTATTCACACCCTACATACTACAGCACTCAGCTTTGTACAAAGTATGCCTTGTCAGGGATCATCTGAAAACTCATAACTTGCTAGTCAGTATTGTCCTGGTAAAATATGTGTGGCAACATTGTACGTGAAGTTATAAGATTCCCCTGAATGGTGTTATTAACACATGTTCCAAACCCCACAGCCCTGCCCGAACAGAAGTTAGCAAACAAAGGAATGTGTGCGCTGCTTAATTTGTATTTAAGCAGTACACAGCGTCATGAAGCAGGAAGGGAAGACAAAGAACGTTTAAACAGGTGAAAAAAACAGCACCGAATATCCTTCCATATAGAGTCTTAGGCTCCTGGTTCTCAGCTGGAAATGTTTTTAAAAGGAAGGGAAAACACCCCAAGGGATCTCGCTCTCTCTCCCTGCACCTGAAGAGATAAAGGAAGCAGGTGCTGGATTCTGGGGGAGTTTGGTCAGTAATCGGCTGGTGCATGTAGTGAGAAACTTTGCTTGAATCTAATAGAGTTTGTTAAGTTAGCCATTAGCAAACGTTCTATCTTTATTTTTCTTGCAACCATTTCTGACTTTTATGCCTCATTACTTGCACTCACTTCAAATCTCTCTCTTTGTAGCTAATAAACTCGATTTACTGTTTTATCTAATTCAGTGTGTTCAAGTGGAAGTATCTGGGTAACTCCATTTGGGGTAACAAGTTGTGCGCATATTATTGCCTCAGAGGAATAACGGACTCAATACATTTGTACTGTCCAGGAGAGGGCTGGGCAGTACAGGACATATGTTTCTGGGGGGGAATCTCAGACTGGGAGTGTATTGGGGTCACCCTGTGGACTCTTTAGGGCTGGTGAGAGCCAAGGTGTGGCTGGCTGGCTGCAGCTCACACAGTCATGGCTGGGAGTGACTTACATGCTTGAGGCTGTTTGTGAGCAGTCCAGGCTGGAGGCTACAGCAGCAAAGCAGTGTAAAGGGCACCCCAGGTTACAGGGCAGGGGTGACACAGCTACACCAGTCTGGATTGTACCCTGGTATGTCACAGAAAGCTCAATCTATTGTAGACCGGCCCGCCTGCCATTTTGGCTCCTTGGTCCTGACAGAGAGACCCAGTCAGAAGCTCGTAAAAGAAAAGAGAGAGGAAAGGATCAGGGACAGAAAGAACAGACAGAGGGAGGAGAGATGGAAGATGCTGGGCCAGGGTCTGCCTTCTCTCAAATTATAACACAGCGTGAGAAGAAAGAAAAAGAAACTAAGGGCCAGACCCTTGGCAGGCATAAATTGACAAAAGATACAGCAGTGGTTTTCCACCTGTGGTCCGCAGATCCCTGGCATTCTTCAGACCATATCTAAGAGGTCTGCGGAAGGTTGTTGTTATCACAGAACTGTGGTTTTCAACCTGTGGTCTGCAGACTCCTGGGGTCCGTAGACAATGTCTAAGATTTCCAAAGGGGTCTGCCAATCCATCTGAAATTGTTTAGGGGTCCACAAATAAAAAAAGGTTGCAAACCACTACGATAGAGCAATGCCCATTTACACCATTTGAGCATCTCTTCCTAAAATGCAACAGAGGGTCCTGTGGCACCTTTAAGACTAACAGAAGTATTGGGAGCATAAGCTTTCGTGGGTAAGAACCTCACTTCTTCCTAAAATATTACTCCTTGGAGTTTTCCAAAACTGAAGTCCTTTCAGTCCTCGCTCTTCTGTCTGATTTACTGCGCACTGACAATGTGTTCCCCACTGTACAAACATGTAACCTGAGCAAGGTGAATCTGGATTGCAGTGTGAAAAAGCTCCCTTAACTTCAACCTTTCTTCTAGCTTCATTATCTTCTTAAATTCAAGCATAAAGTTAACATCAAGTATGTCAAGTCCCAGCTTTGACAGGGTAGTTCCTTCAACTCCATATCCAGATTCAGCAGCCACACCGTGTATTAGAAAGGGGGCTAGACCAAGCATCTTGAGCCCTGAATTTTGAGGGGTCTAAAATCTGTATCCAAACATCACACTTCAGGCCTAGATTGCCTGTGAATATAAGCAAGCTAAGCAAAAGAATTGCATCTGCTCTGCCTGGCCCAGAGAGTGCTGAAACAGGGCAGATGGGCCAATTTACACATTCTTCACAGGAAGGGCAAACAGCAGAGCTGTGTGAAACTCAACCAGTTTGCATCTCAGGTGTTGCACTTTATTAGTTTCCATTCGCTCCCTGTGCATTTTTTCTTCGCGCTCTGGGTTGGAACTAGGGTGACCAGATGTCCCAATTTTATAGGGACAGTCCCGATTTTTGGGTCTTTTTCTTATATAGGCTCCTATTACCCCCCACCACCTGTTCCGATTTTTCACATTTGCTGTCTGGTCACCCTAGTTGGAACACACACAAAATCGCAAAGCAAAATTTGGCCAGAACTGCTAGGTTTCATGCCGTAATGACAGCAGCAAGGAGGGGCCTGTGGGTAAGAAACAGGACTGAAAGTGACTGTCTCTAATCAGAGTTTCATTCTTGGCTCTGCCACAGTGTCCCTGTGTAGGGTTGGTGTTGTGCCTCAGTTTCCCTCTTTGTAAAACAGGGTTAGTAACAGGGGAGGTTATAAGGGTTAATGTGTTAATGTTCATAAGTGCTTTGAGGACCTTAGAGGGACAGTGATATAAATCTAGGAAGTCTCACTACTAAGCAAAACCATAAATGTCATGCAATTTTAATGGAAGACCCCCAAATTGGCCCAGGCCCTCTTGTAATTGGGCCTGTATTTGTCTGAAATGTGGGGGAACCTTATCGAGCTCTTAGACATCATGGTTCATATTTCAAGTTCATGACAATACTGAAATCAGGACGAGTTTTGCTTGGCTCTGGGCTTTTACAATGAACATTTTGTTCAGCTCTGTTTAAACCTCTCCATATGCAGAGCATTAGCCCCTAACCATCAGGTTTCTCCTAAAACAAAGACATTCTCCAGTTTGACAGGTTTCTCTGTGTTTGAATGTTATTTCTGATAACATTCAATAAATGGCAAGGAGGTTTCTGAAATGTGTTCTGATCTCTTCCTTCTGCCACAGGGCTGTTTTTTCATAACTAGGTTTCCAAAGATGCTTCGATTTATCATTTTCATGGACTATTGCAATGCCAGGTTCTGGACACACACTGATGGCCCATTCCCTGATTCTGATATCTTGATCGGATTTGCTCCTCCTCTAAGTAACCCTAAGAGTAATTAGGGTTACTCTTTGGGGTGGGGGGGTGTTCTGTAATTCTATCAATGTACTGCTTGTGTCATTTGTGTTCTCATATGGAGCTTTACTTCTCCCTTCTGCAAGCTCCCTCCCAATGGAGCTATCCTGCAGGACCTAGGTTCCCCAGGGCTGGGTTCTTCCAGCCCCAGAATCAGACAAACACACACACACATTAACAGAGCGTGTCTGAGAGGACCGGGTTAATCAGCACTCCCAAGCTGACCCCTTATATGTCCCTGGACTCAGTGGGCTGGGTCGAGCAGCAGCTCCAAGCGGTTACCCGCATATGCCATGGGCACCGCACCGAAATAGAGTGCGCCTGAGCAGGTTGGGTCGAGCAGCGCATTCAATCAGCCACCCTCATAAGTCCCAGGTTCAGCACGTCCCTATCCCCACATTCACGTTACAATTGTTCTGGTAGTAACCCACTTGGTGAGCAAACCCCACAGGATTTTTGGGCACTGCAGGGATCTTTAGTTTAGGTACGAGGAGTGTTGCTGCAGGGTGAACGAGGAAGCCAAAAATCACCCACGGGAGTAGGGGGGGCAGAGGAGAGAGAGAAAAGCAACCAGCTTAACCATGAAAGTTATTTATTGCCAGGTAATAACCATAGGGGAGCCAAACAAACAAAACAGTTATAATATTAAATCTAACGTAAATTTGATTATAAAAGTCAGGTGGTGGGGGTAGCTGAGGGTCCGGAGTGCTGGAGACAGGCAGAGCCCCCAGCATGATCAGTCAGGAGTGAAGTCCCAATGGAACTGATACAGATTTTGGATCCAGGCATCAGAACACTTACTTGAGCAAGGATAGGGGTTTTTGTAGGGAAACAACAATGGTTCAAGGGAGAACACTAGATTTGTTTATGGGTGAACTGATGGCTCAAGGGAATATACCAAAGTTGTTTTGTTCAGGCGAGACAATAGGAACTGATCATTCCTGGCTATGGGCGGTGTTCCTTCGAGGGAGCTCACAATGCAATTAAGTAGCTTCGGTATTTTGGATACCAATAAAGGAGTTATTACTAGAAGTGGTCTGATAACTACTGAGCTGGGTGTGTGCAGGTGTGGGTTCATTAACATCTGGAGCAGAGATCCCCCATCATGCCGTGCTTCCCTGCTTTTCTGGTCCCATAGGTCAGTGTGGTTCTTGCCTTGGAATCTCTGTTCTCCATTCTGTATGCTAACGGAGATGCCTCCTTGTCCCATCTTCAATGCAAATGCGGCTAGGGGAGTTACCTTAATCCCGTCACTCTTGTCCCAGGGGTTTAGGTGTGTCTCCCACTGCCTTTTCGTGGCTTTTTGTAAGTCTTTCTTCTGATCGGCTTTGGTTCAAGCAGAGGCTGGGGGGGCGGGGGGGGAGTCTTTTGTGAGTCAGACCAGCTGGGTACTGCGCCTTGGTTCCCCAAGAACACAGAGCTGATAGGTAACAGACCTCAGGAGGTCATCTAGTCCAAGCACCTGCTCAAAGCAGGACCAACCCCAACTAAATCATCCCAGCCAGGGCTTTATCAAACCAGGCCTTAAAAACCTCTAAGGATGGAGATTCCACCACCTCCCTAGGTAACCCATTCCAGTGCTTCACCACCCTCCTAGTGAAATAGGTTTTCCTAATATCCAACCTAGACCTCCCACACTGCAACTTGAGACCATTGCTCCTTATTCTGTCATCTGCCACCACTGAGAACAGTCTAGCTCCATCCTCTTTGGAACCCCCCTTCAGGTAGTTGAAGGCAGCTATCAAATGCCCCCTCACTCTTCTCTTCTGCAGACTCAATAAGGCCAGTTCCCTCCGCCTCTCCTCATAAGTCATGTGCCCCAGCCCCCTTTAATGTGGTGAACTTTGGATCTGGAATTGGATCTGAATTTTGCTGCTTGGGCCCATCGCTATTTGTAATCAGTCCTCCTCAAATACCAAGGAGACACTGTCAATCAGAGAGGGGAAGGATGGAGCAGCTAGTGCACTAGCTTAGGCCTTGGGAGAGGTGGGTTTAAGTCCCTGCTCCGGCAGAGATTAGGCTCAATCTGCTCCACCACTGACTGCCTGTGTGAGCTGAGCCTCAGTTTCCCACCTGTACAATGGGGCTAATAGCACTGCCTTACCTCACATGGGTGTTGTGAAGTACTCAGCTACTAGGGTAAGGATGGCCATAAGGCTAGATAGATCATTGTACCAATTCCTGCTGCACCACCTCTAAAGCAGCATGAGATCAAATGCACAGGACTCTGGGGTTCATCGGAGGAATGCCACTTGTATACAACTTGACCCCTCACTTGAGATCCCCCTTCTCTGTTTTGCAGGAACACCCCATCCCGCAGCTGAGGAGCAGATCTGTGGTTCTGATGGAAAGGGAGACACCAAGTCCGGGTCTGAGAACCAGTCCATTTTCAGGGTGATATTGGCTTTGCTCCCATGTGAGAGAGGAAAGCAGGAAGTTTAAGTCTAGAGAAGGTTTTATTTCCATTTCCCCATAAAGTACATGGCCCGGCCCAGCCTGTGGAGCGGCAAGGCGAGATAAAGGCTTGCTGTTTCTTTTTTCTTCCCCTGACAGACTCAGAAGTGCAGCGCAGGTGGCAAATTAGCCCTGGTTCCTTGTTAATTGGCAGGCAGGAATGTTCTCCTGCTGTTCAGGTTGTCATAAGCTAGCTCAGCACATTTGCAGATTTTTTTTCCCTGGCAGTGTTTTTTTTTAATCTTTGCCATCTCTGAAAGCTGTCGAGGGCTCTGATCCACCCACGTTGTGCTCCCCAGGGTTTCCTCAGGCCGAAAGGGTCGGGGAACCTGAAATGGCCATTCCCCAGCAAGATTGGGGGATGATTAATATTTGCTCGATGAGAGCGGATGTGCTTGTGCTGCCAACTCAGTGACTGTCCTAGACGGGGCTGTCAAGAGATGCCTGGAAGGCACGAGAGAGATCGCACAGGCACCCTGCAAAGTGAGAAGCAGGAGGTGGGGAAGAACAATGGTGGGTGTGTGGGTGAGTATAATAAACGGCGCTAGAGCCTGACATAGGATGAGATCAGAGGAGGAAAGGCAATGTAACAGCAATGGCATGCATGAGACATGCTGACCCAGTGACCCAGAGAAAGGCCTTGTTCTTTGCCTGGAGTGCATGCTGTGTCTATAAAAGTTGGGAGATTCAATCCACACCATATGAGTGGATCCTGAAGTCCTACTCACGGGGAGTGATGCGCTCAGAGAAAACTTGCTCCTGTCCTGAAGCCTGAGGGCCAGATCCTTGACTTCAATGGAGCTATGGCAGTTTACACCAGTTGATAATCTGACCCTGAAGGAGCGGGGCCAGGACAGATAGATCAGATACCCAGACAGTACAAACTGGTGTAGCTCCACTGAAGTCAATGGAGTGATGTCTGTTTCCATCAGCTGAGGATCTGGGCAGAAGTAAAAAGGCTTGAGGAAAGGGAGATAGGGATGCTCATGCTGGAGGGTTGATCTTATGGAAAGATCAGTTCATGTCTAGGGAAGTGGTGGAATCTCCATCACTGGAGATTTTTTAAGAGCAGGGTGGACAAACACTTGTCAGGGATGGCCTACATAATACTTAGCCCTGCCATGAGTGCAGGGGGCTGGGCTAGATGACCTCTCGAGGTCCTTTCCAGTCCTAGGATTCTACGTACACCTGGCACTAAGCAGTCCTTTCTGCACAGTCAGTTGAGCAGACAATACCAACCTATACCCTAGAGCTGCACTAGTGAAATTACCTTGGAGCAAGTAGTGTAGATCAGTTATTATTCTGGGGGCTTTACATTTTGGGAGCTGAGACTGATTGTAATGGGCACCGTATTTGTCTGGATGAAGAAGCTAAGTTTTCTATATTTTAAATAACCGTATAAGCACTTGGAGCTTGCTACAGCCATTTTTAAAATGACTCCAAATATGATAATAACTAGCTATTATGGAGATCTCAAAGTTCTTCACAAAGGAGCCAGGTTAGAGAGACAAGGTGGGAGAGAGAATATTTTTTATTGGACCAACTGCTGTTGGTGAGAGACACAAGCTTTCGAGCTTACACAGAGCTCTTCCTCAGGTCTGGGAAAGGTACTCCGAGTGTCACAGCTAAATGCAAGGTGGAACAGATTGTTTATCTTAAGTAGTTAGAATATGTGCTAAGGGACCATTCAAGGTAGAGTGGCCCGTTAACATGCCAGACAAATATGCACCCCAAACTCCTCCATTTCATCCTCACCCATAACAATCTTACATTCAATAACAAACACTTTGTCCAAACCATGGGAACAGCCATGGGTACTAGGATGGCTCCCCAATATGCCAACCTCATAATGGGCCACCTTGAAGAAGAATTTCTGGACCAATGCACCACGAAACCAATGATATACTTGAAATACAATTGATGATATTTTCATCCTCTGGACAGACAGCTTAAACTCCCTCATTGATTTCCATCACAACTTCAACCACCACCACTTGTGCATCAAACTCTCTCTGAAACACTCCCACACTAGTATCAATTTCCTGGACACCACAATCAGCTTCAACAATGGAACCCTACTGACAACAATATTCAAGAAACCCACAGATCACCACATCTACCTTCATAGATCCCATAACTACCCCAAACACATCAGCCAGGCACTCAGATACCACAGAATAAGGTACCACAGCTGTGAGGAGAAAGTCCGGGATACACACTTTCACACACTTAAAATGGCCTTCACCAAACAAGGACACTCCACCAGTGAAGTAGATCACATCATGGAACAAGGCACCCAAATATCTCGAGAGAACCTGCTTCCATACAGAAATAAAACCCCCTCCAACCACACACCCTAGTTGTCGCCTACCATCCTACAGTGGAACCCATACAGGATCTCATCAAACTAAAACCCATACTTGATGGGGACCCCATCCTGAAAAAAATATTTCCTGAACCCCCTCTTCTGACCTTCAAACAACCCCCACAACCACTGCAAGCTCATAATCAGAAGCAAGCTCCTCACAGACCAGGACACGCCAGCTCAAAGTGGCACCAGACCCTGCAAGAACAACAGATGCAAAACCTGCAGACATATCTCCATTGCTACAATGATTAACACCCGCCACAACACACCTCACAATATGTGGTATACCTCATCCAGAGCACTAAATGCCCCGATAACTCTGTGGGTGAAACCAGACAATCACTGTGCTCTCAAATGAACTCACACAGGAAAACTATAAAAGGCAAAAACACCCTGTCACCTGTGGGAAACACTTTTCACAAAGTAATCACTCTGACCTATCAGGCCTCAGCCTCAAAGGAAACCTGCCCAACACTTTCAAAAGTCAAGCCTGGGACCTTAAACTCATAACTCTGCTAGACACTAAAAATCATGAACTGAACAGACACTAGATTTATGTCTTATTACAACAATTTGTAACCCACTAACCCCCTCTTTTTGTCCTATGACTCCAGAGATGTTAATGGGCCACTCTACCTTGAATGGTCCCCTAGGCTTTGTCTACACTGGCACTTTTGTTGCTAAAACTTTTGTCGCTCTGGGGTGTGAAAACACACTCCCCTGAACGACAAAAGATTTAGTGACGAAAAGCACAGATGTGGACAGCGCTTTGTCGGCGGGAGCGGCGCCTTGTTGGAGGTGGTTTTGTTTTGTCGCCGGGCGAGCTCTCTCATGTCAATAAAGGGTGGCCACACAGTGCACCTTACAATGGTGCGGCTGCAGCGGCACAGCTGCGGCATTGTAAGGTGTGCAGTGTAGACATACCCTTAGACTATATGCTACGTACTTACTCTACACAGTCAGTTCCACCTTGATTTAGCTGTGAGGCTCAGAGTACCTTTTCCAGACCTGAAGAAGAGCTGTGTGTGGTTCGAAAGCTTATTTTATTGGACCAACTGCTGTTGGTGAGAGAAAGATATTACCTCACCCACCTAGTCTCTCTAATAGTCTGGAACCACCATGGCTACAACTACACTGCATACAAGAAAGGAGATGGGTGTCCATTTTGAAGGTGGAGAAACTGAAGCACAGAGAGGTGAAGTGAGTTGCTCAAGGTCACTCAGCAGGTCAGTGGCAGAGTCAGACAGAGTCTAGGTTTCCTGAATCCACAGCGTCCTCTCTACTCAATCATGCTGCTTGCCAATAAGCACCTTGATCAATTAAATGAAATAGTCTGACAACACATAATGCTCACTTCA
Organism: Emys orbicularis; assembly: GCF_028017835.1. NCBI lineage: Eukaryota > Metazoa > Chordata > Testudines > Emydidae > Emys > Emys orbicularis. The sequence goes on along the minus strand of NC_088690.1, from coordinate 60,627,897 downwards.
CCCCCCCCCCCCCACTGAAAGGCAGCCACCTCTGAAGCACAGATCTATATGGGCTAACGCTTGCATACAAGCATTTGCAGTTGGCATTTTCATATTTCACTGACTTTCTTACTGCCTGAGGGAGCCATTTACAGAGCTCAGAGGGCAAGATCTCTTCTTCTGATGGCACTTCATTTCCTACGGCATGAATTACTGTGGGAAAACCAGATCATGTGTTAATATGGACCCAAAATTCCAACCTGAGCTGTTCAAAAGCTTCTAAAAAACAAAGAAATGCTGATACAAAGATATTTGGCTTTGCTCGGGTTTATCCCCCTACTGCTTATTTTGGCTTCATTCGGGTGCTTGTGGAACCTGAGTCCTGTGTGAAGTTTGGCAGCTGCTTAACAGCAAAGAGCAACAGGTGCACACTGTGCGTGCTGCTGATGCTGCCTGGGGGCCTGAGTGAGACAGAAGGTCGTTACTCAGAGTGGAATTTGGCCAGAACCTGAGGAGCTAACAGCTTCCCTCTTGTTCAAAAAGCCATGGCCACAAAGGGCTCCTGGGCAGGATCTCAGATGTGTGTCTCTGCACTTCCTCCCCTGTGTGGGAGAGAACGAATGATATTATCAATAACGGGTCTTTCATTTTTGGATAGTCCTAAAACCATCTCTGGGACAGGCTTGGTTAATAGAGTTTTCAGCCCCAGGGAGCCTTCCATTGTAAAACTCACAAGGTTCCCAAAGCACTGAAGACGCCCCATGAAACGTTGGATTCCTAGGGAGACCTCATCCACAACTACCTGCACCTTTCCCCCCCTCACCCTCTGCCAAAACAGAATGGCCCGATCTCTCTCCTGTCCATCAACCGAGAGACAAGCCCCTTCCCCAAGGTTATCCTTTTGGGCTCCTACCACCTCTCCTTTGCTCCTCCTCTTGGATGAACCATATACTTGCCTTATGCACTAAGGTAGACCATGTTAATGGGAAGCAGGGAGGGTCAAACACAAAGACAGGAAAAGAGACTATGGCCCACGCAATGTTTCCATTCACGTGTATTGCTGAGCTTTGCTTTAGAGCAGTGATCACCAACCGGTAGATCGCGATCTCCGGTGGCACAGCGGGGCTGCCGCTAAGACAGGCTCCCTGCCTGCCCTACCCCCACACCGCTCCCGGAAGCAGCCAGTGCAGCCCCGGGGGTGAGGGCAGGGGTCTCCCTCTGCGCGCTGCTCCTGCCTGCAAGCACTGCCCCCGCAGCTCCCATTGGAGCCACATGTCACACACACACACACACACGCACCCCGGGGCCGCAGCAGCACATTGGCCCCTTCTGGGAGCGGCGTGGGGCTGGTGCAGGCAGGGAGCCTGCCTTAGTGGCAGCCACGCTACACCGCCAACTGGGAGCCACTGGAGGTAAGTGCTGCCCGGTGGGAGGCCGCACCCCAACCCCCAGCCCTGAGTCCCCTCCCAGAGCCAGCACCCCAAACCAGCCTTAAGCCGCCTCCTGGAGCCAGCACCCCATACCCCCTCCTGCACCCCAGCCCCAAGCCCCAACCCTGATCCCCCTCCCAGAGCCAGCACCCCCACCCCCTCTTGCACCCCAACACTCTGCCCCAGCCCAGAGCCCACTCCCAGAGCCCACACCCTGCACCCCAACACTCTGCCCCAGCCTGGAGCCCCCTCCTGCACCCAAACTCCCTCCCAGAGCTTGCATCCCCCACCCCAGGCTCAGCCCAGAGCCCCCTCCCACACTGTGAACCCCTCGGCTCCAGCCCAGAGCCCGAACCCCAACCCCTTACTCCAGCCCGGTGAAAGTGAGTGAGGGTGGGGGAGAGTGAGTGACGGAGAGGGGAGGGAAGGAGTGAGTGGGGTGGGGCGTTGGAGAAGGGGGGGGTCGATCCTGGGTTACCCTTAAATTCAAAGAGTGATCTTGGGCGTTAAAAGGTTGGAGACCATTGCTTTAGAGAGAGGGATGGTCGTGTGGTTAAGGCACTAGGCCAGGAGCAAGGGATCTGGGTTCAATTTCTGACTCTGTCGCAGACTCCTTCCTGTGTGACCTTCGGCAAGTCACTTAATCCCTCTGGCTCTCAGTTCCCCAGCTGTGAAATGGGGATGAGAACACTGCCTTTGTCAGGGGCTCTCTCTTACTATGGTCTGCACAGCACCTGTCACAGGGGGCCCTGATCTCAACTACGGCCTCTAGGTGCAATGGTAATAGAAATAATTAGTAAGTGCCTGGGACAGTCCCTAAGCAGTGTCCTGAACATTTACTCTGCCCCCCTTTCCACCTCTCACTGAGGGCTGTACAGATGTATTGTGGGTGTGAGGAGCCGGTTAGACCAGGCACGTAGCCACGTGAAGGTTCTAGCCACTCCGTTGCCCCCACCAGCAGTATCCACACAACGGTCCCGAGGCAGATGTGCCGTTGCACAGTCTGATTGCCAATACAGCAGGCTACTGTACATGGTGAGTGCAAAGCACGTGCCTGAGGGAGATCCTGTCTGTCACAACAAGTAATGTCGTTCCCAGAGAATTAACAGGTGCGGTCATTGCTCCTTCTAGCAGTTGACTGAGCTGCCAGGCAGCCACGTAAAGATGTTCTCCAATGGAAGGGGCCTCTGGTTGTGGTGTGCAAGGTCCCAGCTTCAAGTCCTGCTGTCTGTGTGCGTGTGAGGGGGCACAGGTTGCTACGCTATATCCAATCATGCAGTACAGTGACTGAGAAAGCAGAGAACATGATGGACGCGCCTCCTGCAAAAGGGTCAGTCCAGAATGGAGGTGAGGGGAGAGAGTGCAGGATCAGGAATTGAACAGCAAGGCATTTGCACCATAATCACTGGGCGGGCTACCCAGCGGGAGCCAGAGGACGCTTTGCCAGCTGGCTAACGGACACTCCTGTGCAAGTTACTGCAAAACTTTTGTGGCTGTGACTTTAAATCGTATCGAATTTTTCTTAAATGAAATCCTTTGGGATTGGCTAAAAGACACAGCTCTTTGGTGGCCCACATGAAGAGTGCTTGTGATCTCAGTCCAGCTTCCACATGCCCTCGGGCTCAACGTTAATTGGCAGTCCCAGAAGAAAGAACAGGATTTAAACAGGCAGGGAGACTGGTGCCTCTGGTCCAGAATCCTGTCTCTGAGCGTGGCCAGTACCAGCTGCTTCAGAGGACATAGTTATATTCCAAAGTCTACTTACACCAAGGAATTCACTATTTTTAAGGGGCAAGTGGAACTATTGTGTCACGAGGAAGAATTGGCCTGTGGCTAGCGCATGTGTCTAGGGCTTGGGAGAGTGGGTTCTAGTCCCTTCTCTGCCACAGTCGTCTTGTGTGATGGTGGACAAGTCACTCGGGGCTCGGCGTGCAAAGGTCCTGAGGCATTGCAGTCTTCGGCACTGCAAGGCCTAGGTGTATGTGGGGGGCTCATCCTGGACACGCCTGCCCACAAGCTGTCTTTTGTATGGGACCCGAGCCTGTAGAATGCTTCAGGATCAGGCCCTCTGGTTAGATAGGTGGGGGAACATGGCCACCACCAGGGCTCCGGCTTGAGCAAGGGCTCTGAGCAGCTTGTTGGCTGTGGGGCAGCATCCGGATCCAGGCAGCTTTGCAAACTCACTGGCAGAAATGTAGGCCCCTCCAGGAGGAGGTGGAAGCTGAGTGGCAGTTTGGAGAATGTCAAAGGTGCACTGGAGCCTTCATGTTGGACTTAGACACTTAATATCTTTGTGAATATGCGTCAGTCTCTCGGGGGCTCAGCCCCCTGCCTGTGAAACGGGTATTATAAGCCTGCCCCACCTCCTGGGGTGTTGTGAGGATGACTCCATTAAAGACAGAGCGATGCTCAGACCCTCTGGCAACAGGGGACGTACAAGTACCATGGCCCCATGTCTTTTCACTAGCTCCAGCAGCTCATAAAGGTAGGGGAGCAGATTTCATGTCTGGGCTGTTACATTTCCATGATATTTTTGCACATTTGGGCAAAGGGCCATTTAGGGGGAGGTGCAGCGGGATGCTTGCCATGCTGCTGGCCACGATGTACCTGGTCGGTGAAGGACTTCCATTTCCGGAGCTTAGCCAAATCACTTCCAAAATTAAAACAGGGATGTGCAAGTCCCAGGTTTTATGACACAACTTTTTGCACATAACCCACTCAAAGTCTCCAGCGATTAAAGGCCCAGAGAGCTAAGAAGTTGGTTAGGGGAGTTGGTTAGGGGAAAAGAGGAGGAATCAGACATTGAGATAACGCCAATTTGTGTTAAATATACATACCATAAATATTAAACAGACATAATTGGCGCCTTTGGGATACCAACTTTTCTCCCACTCTCAAGGAATTCCTAATGATTAATGCATGCTGGCTGGATTGTTAGCCTGGTGCAGATCATACAGACTGCCTGGCGCCCAACTGGAAGCCATTAATTATTCTTTTTATTACCAACAAAAGTAAAACAAAAAAACCACACCCACAGAAAAAGAAAGACTCTTGTTCAGTTCAGAGCCTACAACAGAAGGGGCTGTCAGGATGGGCTATTTCATGTGATGTCACAGTCATGCTCAAGTGTCATTGGTTAAGCTGTGATAATGTCATGATGCAGCAATCAGAAAACTCTGTACTCGATTTCATAAGCTGTAGCCTGTGGTAACTCCTGGCTCAACAGGAAGCATGGTTGAGTGGTTCAAGCACAGGACTAGGAGTGAGGAGATGTGAATTCTGTTCCTAACTCTTACACGCACTAGCTCTGTGACCTAATGCAAGTCATGTCATTGCTCTGTGACTCAGTTTCCCCCATCTGTACAATGGAATTAATAGCACACCCCATTGTGTGTAGAAAAGGAGGGGGGATCAATTGTAAACAACTTTGAACTCTTCAGTTGACAGATGTTACAGAGGGCAAAGCATTCTCTCTCTGCTTTGTTTTATGGCAGAGGTCTCCAGGTGGTGCTGTGACAGTCCTACAAGTTTTTTTCCCCTCTTAGTTTGTGAGAAAGATTTTTAGTCTTGGAAAGATGCTGCAGTAGTGCTGGTTTGCTGATGCCATTCTTTGGTGGAGCTGTTGCAAACAGCAAGGGAGTTTGCTCTCTACCCTAATCTTCCTCTAGAGTCGATTCTTGGGGCAGAGTTGCTCCCTGGGAACCAGGCATTAGTATTCAGACTCAGAGGATAGCTTGCATGCTGAGCACGACCACATCTGTTCCAGGACTGATGTATACAAAACAAGTTTCACTAAAAATATATCCAGACCTGAGATCACTGAAACAAGACGCTGATCTGCAAGGCCCTACCATCTACTACCCCTGGGCAGAGGTGCGACAATATATCATTGTTACCAGATTTGCCCGTTACTTTGGGGTATGCTCATTTATTAGGGTTACTCTTCTGGTGGGGGGGGGGGGGGAGAGAGGGTTCTGTAATCAATGTACTGCTTGTGTCATGTGTGGTTTCATATGGAGCTCTACTTCTCCCTTATGCAAGTCCCCTCCCAATGGAGCTATCCTGCAGGATCTAGGTTCCCTAGGGCTGTGTTCCTCCAGCCCCAGAACCGGATACACACACACACACTCTCTCTCTCTAACAGAGCAAGTCTGAGAGGACCGGGTCAATCAGCACTTTCAAGCTGACCCCTTATATGTCCCTGGGCTCATAGGCTGGGCCAAGCAGCACTTTCAAGCTGCCATCCTTATGTGCCAAAGGCACCGCACCGGAGTAGAGTGCGCCTGAGCAGGCTGGGTCGAACAGCACTTCCAGGCTGCCACCCTTGTATGCCCCTGGACTCAGCAGACTGGGTCAAGCAACACTTTCAAGCTGCCACCCTCATATGTCACAGGTTCAGCACGTCCCTATTCCTACTTTCAACATCACAATTGTACTGGTAGCAACCCACTTGATGAGCAAACCCCACAGTATTTTTGGGTGCTACAGGGATCTTTAGCTTAGGTAAAAGAAGCATTGCCGCAGAGTAAATGGGAAGCTAAAAACACAAAAGAGTAAAGTTCAGAGAGAGAGAGAGAGAGAGAGAGAGAGAGAGAGAGGCAACCAGCTTAACCATAAAAGTTATTTATTGAATAATAGTGATAACTACACAAGGAGAGGCTAAACAAACATAACAGTTACATTATTAAAGGTTAATACCAGAGGTAGAAAGGAAAACAGAGAGAGAGAAAGAGGGGGATCTCACCTACTCCAGGAGGCTTGAATTGGTCGGGGTTCCCAAGTGAAGGTGGTAGCTCAGGGTCCTGAGTGCTGGAGACAGGCAGAGCCCACAGCATGATCAATCAGGAGAAGATGAAGTCCCAATGGAACTGATGCATAGTTTGGATCCAAGCATCAGAACACTTACTTGGCCATAGGTAGGGGTTTTTGTAGAGAAAATACAATGGTTCAAGGGAGAACACTAGATTTGTTTATGGGTAAACTGATGACTCATGGGTTTTCTTTAGGTTAGACCAGGGGTCCCCAACGCGGTGCCCGTGGGTGACATGGCGCCCGCCGGGGCATCTAAATGCGCTCGCGTACTGGCCTGCGGACGAGCAGCCGCCGAAATGCCGCCGAGAAGCAGCATCATCCAGAGGCGTCGCTGCCAAAATGCCGCTGATTTTCGGCGGCATTTCAGCGGTGACGCCTTTGGATGACGCTGCTTGTCAGCGGCAACGCCTACTGACGTTGCCGCTTGTCGGCGGCATTTTGGCGGATGCTCGTTCGCCACCATGGTCCTCCGTGGCTCGTCGTCTGGCGCCCGCCCGACGAAAAAGGTTGGGAACCACTGGGTTAGACAATAGGAGCTGATCACTCTTGGCTATGGGTGGTGTTTCATAGCAGGGAGCTCACAATGCAGTTAGGCTGGTTCAGTAATTCGGATATCAATCAAGGATTCATTACTAGAATTGGTCTGAAAGCTGCTGAGCTGGGTGTGTGCAGGCGTAGGTTCATTAACATCTGGAGCAGAGATCCCCCATGATGCAGTGCTTCCCTGCTTTTCTGGTCCCAGAGTTCAGTGCGGTTCTCTGTTCTCCATTCTGTATGCTAATGGAGATGTCTTAATCTTGTCACCCTTGTCAGGAGGGGTCTAGGTGTGTCTCCCAATGCCCTTCACTGCTCTCTGCAAGCCTTTTCTCTGATCGGTTTTGGTTCAGGCAGAGACTGGTGTGTGGGAGGGGTGTCTTTCATGAGTCAGACAGGCTAGATACTGTGCACTGGTTCCCCAAGAACACAGAGCTGACTGGTATCCTCATAAAGTCTTATTCTAGACAGTATCCAGTACCTGAGCACTGATCATGCTGTCCCAGGACACTACCCAATTCTAACAGAGTAGGATGGGTAATAAGTGAAATGGGACAGGAAAGGGCTAAAACACAATTTGATAGATTGGCGATCCCTCAATTTCGAGGATGATCTCTACCACGGATTTACATATGGGTCCTGAAATGACTCAAGAGTCTGATCCTGGAACCGCAAATCCGCCCGCAGTAGGTACTGACATTTTTGGGAGAAAGTTATTTCTTTTTCCTTCCTCCTCTCTCTCACTGCAGCTTTGAGGGCAAGGCGCTTCTCCTCCAAGCGGGCCACTGCCTGATGGAGGATATGGCACCACTGGGGTCGGTTGGTGGCTTGCTCTTCCCAGCTTGTGATCTCTACTATCAGTTTTCTTAAGATACGCTTTCAGTGTGTCTCTGACCACCACGGGATCTTTGACCCTGCGTGAGCTGAGAGTAGAGGACTTGTTTTGGGAGGCAAAAGTCTGGCATCTGCACACAAAGTCCAGCCCAGTGAAGTTGGTGCATGAGGATCATTGCTTCAATGCTGGTGACATTGGCTTCAGTGAGGATGCTGGCATTACTGCAGCGATCTTGCCACTTGACGCGAAGGAGCTTCCAGAGGCATCGTTGGTCATACCTCTCCAAACTCTTGAGGAGCTGTCGATAGGTCACCCAGGTTTTGCACCCATAGTGGAGTGTAGGAACAACAATTGTCTTATAGACCTGGATCTTGGTGTCCTACCGTAGGTCATGGTCCGTGAAAATGCTTGGGAGCAGTTTCCCAAAGGAAGCACTTGCGCACTGGATCCGGTGCTGGATCTCACTGTCGATTTTTGCGCTTTGAGAAAGTTGGCTACTGAAGTACAAAAGTGCTCAACGGTCTCCAAAGTCTGACCCTCGATGGTGATTTGTGCTGGGTCATGTGCAAGGCATGAAGCAGGTTGATAGAGCACTTTAGTCTTCTCAATATTGAGTGAGAGTCCTGGTGAGAAAAGGCCAAGGAGATTGAGCTTTATGCTGCTAAACATGACATGAGGAGTTTCTTTCAGGCAATAAGGGCCATTTACGGCCCATACTCCCTTGGACCCACACCACTCTGAGCCCAAGATGGGTCAACATATTTTAAGGACAGCGAAGCCATCGAAGTCAGATAGAAGGAGCATTTTGAGTTACTCCTGAACCATGAGTCAACAGTCTCTGATTCCACTATCGAATCCATACCTCAACGACACGAAAGAGAATCTCTTGCTGACCCCCAACCCCCAAAGCAGTAACACGAGCCATTATGCAAACTAAGAACAACAAGGCAGCAGGGCCAGATGGCATACCAGCTGAAGTCTACAAGTTTGGAGGCGAAGAACTGGAAGGAAGCTCCACAAACTTTTTCTTCATATCTGGTATAATGAGAAGATTCAGAAGACTTGAGGAAACACGATTTATAGATGACTGAAAGCATCAGAAATAAATTATTCAAATGAAGTGCCTACCACTGCCTCCTACTGCCTGGAATCAGTCATGCCTGTGTTCAGCCCCCCCCCCCCCCCCCACGCCCGATGGGGGGGCGGGTGCAAAGGGGTCAATTGCCCCAGGGCCCAGTGATTTAAAAGGGCCCGGGCAGATGGGATAGATACGTTTTGGGTTTTTTTTAATTAAGAAAAAAGAAATCCGGGTTCCTGCTGCTGTTGCTGCTGCTCTGTCCCGCATTGTGACAGTAACAGTTTGCCGGAGCACTGCTGCACCCTGCTGATCTGGCATAGCATCAGCAACAGCAGCCTGGGAGCCGCGGCGCTTGCTGCCTCCTCTGGCTGCTGGGCCTGCCGTGCTGGCTCTCCGGCTGCGGGGCTGAGGACAGGGAGACTTTAAAGAGGAACAAGCTCCCTCCTGCGCTATCAGATTTCCTCACCAAGCAAACACAAGCCAGCAAGTTCAGCCACCCAATCGAGCCGCCCTAAGTTTGCAGAGAGGCAGCCATGGCTAGCCCCCGCTTCGCTACCACTAGCACTGGCTGCCAAACCGCTATCACAAGCGCAGAATGAGGTGCCACCTCCACTGCTCAGCCAGGGAACGAGGGGCCAGTTTTCCCTCTGCCTTCGCCACTGGCTGCTTCCTCAGAGATCTCCCAATAGCTGTGGCGCACTATCTCCTCATTGCCCCCTCCTCATTGCTCTGGGTGTTGACGTCCCACAGCACCAGCAACGCAAGTATCGTATTGTATATTTTAACTTTGTTGGTCATAGTCGGTTACATCTTGTATATCAGTTTTTTCTTTCTCTTTAGATTACACATGAATCATGATTAGGTGTTTAATTAGCCTATTTGATACTTTAGGTATGTAGGTAGGTTTTCTTACTTTGTGCTCCTTTAAATGTTTTATATATCAATTAATTTCATTCCATAATGTATGTATTTAATTTAAATATATAATTCAAAACAAATTCTACATCTTATATTTAGGCTCAGGATATGTTTAATACTGGTGCTGTAACTGGAAAAAAAAGTTAACTAGATCAAGCAATGCCACAACTTACACATAGTGGGTTCAAATGTGTTATCAATAGGATAACAAGTAGTGTAGTAAACTTCAGCCATCCCTTTCTAGGGGGGCCATTGACAGTTCTGCCCCGGGGCCCAGAATTGCTGTTGGTGGGCCTGCCTGTGTTTCATAGGCTCTATATTGTATACAGAGTCTCCTTACAGGGGCCTATGCTTTGGAGAAGGAAGATCTGTGGGTTGTGTCCCCACTTGCCCCTGTAGCAAGGCACCTCCTTCGTCTCGCCGGCCCAAGCACATCCCCCGCTGGTGATGATGGGCCTGGGGTAAATCAGCCCCACCTCAGTCTGGGCAGCATTTGTCCTCCCCTCTTCTGTGCTCCTTTGGCCATATTTCCTAGGTAGGCTTCAGGGTAGACCTATGGGGTGATCCTCCACCAAACAAAAGGGGAATAGTCTCAAACACAAAAAACAAAGGGTGATACCTTCCCCTGCCTCCTCGCTGGGGCTGGATGTCACCCAGTAGTCTGCCCCAGGGTGTCAGTCCTTCCCCTAGCAGGCACTCAGGCCTGTCTGTTTCCCCTATGGGGAGGAGCGCAGCCTCCCCTCCTGGAGAAGCTTACTTCCCTGCTGACACTAGCCTGGTAGCGGCTTGTCTCTCTCTCTCCCTTCTGGTTTTAAAAGGTCTCAGGCAACCCTTAACTGGATCCAGGTGTTCCTAATTGCCCTGAGGTAACCCCTTCTCAGCTTATAGGGAAGAGGTCCTTTAACATTCTAGGGCTAACATATCTGCCTTCCTACACCCTCTTGCAGCCGTTCGGCCAGACTTTGTCACACCCCATAAAGTTCAGACAGGCCATGGTATGCACCATGACAAGTGGGAAGCCCTAGAAAGTCTGGCTTTATTACTAGATGAACAGAACTAGTGTGGTGTATGGAGGTTAAGTGGTGCGGGAAGGGAGAGTTGAGTGATGGATGATTCTCCACCCTTTCAAAATAAAAGCTACTGCAGTGGAGGAGCAGGCTGGGCTTCTATTCTGCCTCTTGCACCCCAAGCCGAGCACCTGCTCCAGAACCTTTAGTGCTGCCATACGAATCAGAAAGGCCAGGGCTAGATTTGGAGATACTGAGGGCTCTGAGACTGTCAACAAAAAAACCCTCTGCTTTGTCTTGCAAAGTTGATCCACTTGATCTGGAAACCAGAGACAGAGACTAACTAAGCAGCAAGCCATAATGGTGGGTTTTACATTCTGACTGTGACCAGCACTTAAGGTCTGAAGGCTGTTAAATCATGTGTGTCACATTAGCCAAGCAGGAGTTGTTCTGCGCTCACTTGCGTGAACTGTCCTGTACTGCTGCCAGAAACGCGCTCGAAATCTGCCTGTGCTCTTCAGCAACGGTAAAACTTCATAAGGCTTGTTACAAGCCAAGTACCTGGGGAAAACTGAAGAGAAGGAAGGAGCAGAGCAGGCTGCCTGGAAGAGACTGGAGGATAGCGGTGAGGGCCCGAGTCCTTGCTCTCATAAGAATGGTAGAGATCAACACCCACTGGGCACAGCATTAAGGCCCAGATCCTCCAAGGGATTTAGGTGCCTAACTCCCATTAATTTCAGTAGGAGTTAGGCACCTAAATGCCTTAGAAGGTCTGGACTTAAATGACCACCCAAGGTGCAAGGCAGGGTAGAATTATGCCCCTTACTTTGGGGGAAAGTTGCCCCCCGCAATCCTCAGCTGAATTACCAGAGCCGGCCAGGCCCATAATCACATCTGGCTGCTGTAGCTGTCGCTTCCTTCTTTCTCCTCCCCAGGAGCAGATGTTTCAGTTGCTGTCTGCAGAGGTTAGTCCCATTCTCCACGTCCTCAGCACAGAGGCTGGGAAATGGGGCATGTAGGGGGAAGCGCGTCACTGACTGCAGAGGGGCTGGGTCGGGTGGGGGAAGAGCTTGAGAAAACTTGCGTCAGCTCTGACGTTCTCCTCTTTTCCCCATCACGGCTCTTAAACCCTCACCATCAGCACGCAGCCTCCCTCTGAGACCGAAAGCCCCCCTGTATTCACACCCTACATGGTGCTGTAATCTTCTTTGTACAGCATAGGCCTTGTGAGGTATCATTTGAAAACGAATAACTCACTGATCAATAATATCATGGCGAAAAGTACACAGCAACATGCTATATAAAGTTCTGAATTCCCCTGTATGACGCTGTTAGCACATGTTTGAACCCACACAGCCCTGCGGAGGCAGGAGTGGCTAAACGGGTCTGTCCTAAACAAAGGAATGTGTTTTACCTCAATTTACACTGAAGTAGTAAATAGGGTCCCTAAGACAGCAAGAGGGGGAAATGGTAGGAGACAAGGCAAATCTGCATTTCAGCATACACAGGGAGAAGATTGAGCATGGGGCCACCTTCACCCCCAGACTCCATAGGGCCTTTTTTACTGTTTGAATAAACTTTGCTTTGCCGGATAATCCTCAGAAGAATCCACTACAAAGGACTGGACTACAACAGTGAGGGGCAAAAACACCCCAGGGATCTCTCCCAATCTCACTCACCTAAGATGACAAAGGAACCAGTCCTTTGACTTTGGGGCATCCTGACCTGAGACTTTGGTCAGCAACATTGCTGGGAACATGTGGTAAGGATGTTATCTTGAACCAAGTTGAGCTTGTTAAGTTTTAGCTACTAGAAAAAGTATTTTGTCTTTATTTCTCTTGTAGCCATTTCTGACTTCAATAGCTTCTACTGGTACTCACATGAAATCTGTCGTTTTGTAGTTAAATAAACGTGTTTCATTTTTAAAATCAAAACTAATCCAGTGTTGTGTGTAAACTGAACTGTTTGATAATGCCAGTTAAAGTAGCAAAGTGTTGGCTATTGCCCCCTTGCAGGGGCAATGGACCTCTCATATCTGAACTGCCCCAGAGAGGCCTGGACAGTGCAGAACACATGTTTTGGGGAGAAGTCAGGAATGGAAGTGTGCTGGGGCCATCCTGTAAGTGATAACCAAGGCTGGTGGGAGCAGAGTATTACTGGCGTGTTGCTGGCAGGGCGAGCTGCTGGGGCAGGGCTGTCACAATACACAGACACTCAGAGCATGACCTGCTGTTGGGAGCTACAACAGCAAAGCGTTGTGAGACACCTAGGGTTACGGGGCAGGCAGTGACAACCTCTCACTGGTCTGGGTTGCACCCCGGATGTGCCACCTTCCCAAGTCCATCTGCCATTGTTCCCCTGCTTGGCGTTTTCCTCCTGGAGGTGATGGGGAGAGAAGGGAGCTCCTTGTGCCCCCTGCCCAGGAAAGGAGGCACTTCCTCACCTCCAACACTCTAGAACCATCCCCGACAACGACTGCGTCAGGGAGAGGCAGAAACTGCCGGAGCTTACAGCCCCCGACAGCCAGTGCTCTGACACTGTTCCCCAACGTGCGCCTGCTGGGAGAGGCAGGGGCAAGAGCAGCTGACTGCTCCTTGCCCCAGAACCACTCCCTTCAGGGGCAAGAGGGCAGCAGCTTTAAGGTCCCCCAGAGCTGTCACTCCTATACCAGTCACCTCTACTGAGATAAAATAGGGCTAGCAAATTTGGCTTCCCCGTACTATTCCCCCCGTACCAGGGACTCTTGCTGCAGTATCTGTGGCTGAAGCACTGCATCCCCCGCTAGCTCGCCTATTTGAGGGCATGTACTCCCTCAAGGGCCCGCAGAACCTATCCCACAATTCTCAGCACCGCTCCCTGGCTCTCCTGCCCAGGAGGTCTATGGGACGGGGTGCAGCCAGAACCCCTGTGTATACCTGCTGAGTCAGGGGTGCAGCAGGCACCAGAACCCAGGTTCCTTGACTCACAGTCTCTTGCTCTCTGACCACAAACCCACGCTTCCTGCTCTTTGCACACGGAGGTGGAAGGAATTGTTAAAACCATCAGACTTGTCCATTCCTGTGTGAATTAAGAGGGGAGGTGGAAGGACATGGGGCAACGCAGGGCTGGCTTCCTGTCCTTGGTAAAATCCACAGCAGGTAGATGTCATTTCACTCCAACGGGAGCTCGTTAAGTTTTCCCCACATTAGGGGGAAGCGTTTGCTGAACCGGCTTGTCCAAACAATTCTAATTCCAACACCCTGAGCTGGATGAGGGAAGCAGAGCCCCAGGCCTGTCTGCCTCCATATTGTCACTCTTGACAGGCATAATGTACCTCACCTCTATGCCCTGCTGCAAAGCCCAGCAGGGAACTCAGTGCATCGAGTCAGGACGTGGTGTGAATTCAGCAGGCCCTGCTCCCTCAGCCCCGTCTCCTGTCCTCCCCCCAAATACATGCACATGGCTCAGGTATGCTCTCTTGCTGTCACACATGCTATTCTGACAGCTATCTTGGCCATAAACCCAGGGATTGAGCCAGGGCCCTCCATAGCAGAAAGCCTGAGCCTCTATAGCATGAGCTAAAGAGCAAGACCCTTTAAGAAGCAGTTTTAGCAGATTCACGGGTGAGGTGGGGTGCGGGTGACACACTGACCAGTGCCACTCACTATTATTCTCATGCTCTCCCACTAATGCTCTTGCCCATGTACCCCCAGGCTTTGCCCCAGTTCCAAGCACACTGTAAAGCCCTACCAGTAGCTAGGCCAAGCTAGGATGTACCCGCGTGGCCACCTGCCTGATACACCAGGCTAAATTCGACCAATACAAATCCCAGCTCTCCTTGTCTACACTGAACATTTGCATGGGTATGGCTGTGCCAACTGGTGGCCCCGATCCCCAGCTAGCACATGCTCACCCCTCATGCGGACTCTCGTTCTCCAACACACTCCCTCTATTTCATTCCCCTCCCTCCTTGCCAAAGTGTTCTCATGTTCCTCGAACAGGCCTTCAACTCTCTGCGCTGAAAAATTTACTTCCCCTAGATTATATAACAGGTTCCTCCGAGGATTCATCAGGTCGCTCTTGAGTGTGGAGTGAGCTGCCAAAATGAAATAATAATGGCTGGTTTACACAGAAACCCAATTAAAGGAAGAAGGCGGCGCGGGGAGAAGAACAGCGAGTTCTAAACCGGGTGACTTTTGTTTCCTGTCAGACACCTGCCTACTTGCTTTCCGGAGACAACTCAAATTCCAGTCAGGAGAAAAATCTCCCCGAGCAGGTACTTGTTCCCTAAAGCGCCCTGTGCACTCCGACAGCAGTCTAGGTGGCAAACCAAAGGGCTTTTAATACACCTAGGAAAGGGGCCCATTTCTGCAAGTGTTCTCTCGAGGCTGGTGTGTTTTCAAGTGGATTTAGTGCTGGAAGATGTCTTGGGTTTATGCACAGCATGGCTTCCCCTCTCCCCCATCGACGTGCTTCAAATCTTACATGGAGGGGACACCTCTAGGGCAGAGAAGGCAGTTCTGACAGATCCTCAGCTGATGCAACTGGAGCTCCATCCATTTTCACCAGCTGAGGACCTGGGCCCATATTTCACCAGCACAACTAAGTATTGATGCAGTACGGTTATCTGACATGCAATACACACCCCATACTCCTTGAGTGCACCACACAGCAAGGCTTCTACCCACAAAGAGGTCTCTTGCCCCCAGATCCTGAGCTGCCCAGGTATGCTTTCACCCAGGCCTGGGCTCCCCATCTGTCACCTCGTAACACTATGCTGCCCTTCTCTATGGCCAGTTGGGGTCAGGAAGAATGGCGCTGCATTGCTGTGCAGTGAGTCACTACAGGTGCAGGTGCTGTCAAGACTTGCTCCAAGATGGTCCACTCACATTGGTACTGCCACTGAATGTGAACACCAGAACCCCAATTTTCCTTTTGCTTCCACCAGCATCAATGAAGAGTAAGGAGACTTGGCCAATGCAATTGCACTGGGGCAAATCACTGCACCTGATATCAGCATCAGGCCCAAAGTGTCTCCCAAGCCGGTGCACACTGGTGGATTGTGGCACCTTTTTCTACAATTGTGAAACTAGACCTAGAGAGGCAGCCGGTAGGAAGGAGATGCAGATCTGGGGAGGAGAAAGGGAAGTCTGAAAGGAGTGCGATATGCATGGAGGCAGAAAGAGGGAAGGATGCAGAGGGCAAGGGAGGAATAGTGACAGAGGGAAGGAGGGAGAGCAGAGAAAAGAAGTGACACACAGAGGGAAGGAGAGGAAAGGGAAGGAGAGAGCTTATTGTCACTGTTAGAACAGGGAGCGGCATGGTGAACCAGTGTCAGGATTTTTAAATACTTGAGGCCAGATTTGGAGTTGGTGTAAAACTGCAGTAAGTCGGAGCAGCACTGATTTTCTCCAGCTGAGGATCTGCTCCCCTAGGAATGTTACTGCAAAAAGCCTAAATGAAGAGTCACTGTGTAACCCCACCCTCCGCCTGTGAACAGGAGCGCTGAACAAAATCCAGCGCAGCCGAGGGCAGTGGCCCACACTCCCGGCTTCCTCCCAGGCCCATGGTCTCCGCCAAAGTCGCAATTGTTGCAGGGGGTGGCTGATAGAAAACAGAATGGTAACTCACTATTCAGCCATTGCCAGCTCCTCCTACGCTCACTGAAGCTCAACAGAGAGCTCCTCAGCCTCTCTTTGGGGCTGGGGAAAAACCCGTGGCGCTAACAAGCAGCTTCTGCTCTGTTCTGGCCACTGTGGTAATAAGAGCTTTAATTAATTTAATTCCAGACTCCTGAGCCATTTCATTTCTTCCTTGACTGGACAATAATGCAGCTAGTCGAGCAGAACATTCAGTAGACAAAGAGAAAGAGAAACAGAGTGAGGCAGGGTGTGCGACGGTCACTGTCAGAGAGCCTGACCACTCCAGGAGAACTGTTGCTTGTATTTTGATAAACCACTGAACTGGGTCACTCCCCTGATAAGACTCTCTAGGTCAGACCCTCAGCTGTTGTCAGTCAGCATAGCTCCAATGAAGTCACTCAACAAAGCTTCGTGGATCACATCTGCTGAGGACCTAGCCCAGGAGAAGTTGCGTCACCCCCCCCCCCCCCGAGGGCCTGAGTCTCATCCCCCTTACTCCAGTTTTACCCCGAGCAACCCCTTTAACTCTGGTATAGATCAGGAGTCCCTGCATTACTGTGAGAGGAATGTCATACTCTGACGGTCTTAGCTGGCCAAGTGCTTGCCTCTTCCCCTGAATGCAAAAAGGTCAAGTCCAGCTGGAGATCTTAAGTGCAATGAGTCTTAGAGAGGCTCCCAGCAGATGGGAGTTTGCATTAAAAAAAAAATCCATCTCACACGTTGCAATCTGTCTCTACATAGGAGAAAAACAGGGATTGAGCTTGTAATGGCGATAGTGCTACTTCCCCTCACCTCCATCTCGCAGACCAAGTCAAGACTTTGTCCGGAGCTCCCTTCATTATGACCAGATATTTCAGAGGTGTCTGCGATCTCTCACACCACATGTGGGCTGCAAAACTGATCCAGCATCAGGGACCCTTTGTACTAGATGCTGTATGAGAGGCAGCCCATCAATCGCAATGGTAGGAAAGCCAAAGAAGCAAGGCAGTGTGGTCTAGTGGGCAGGGAACTGAACCAGGAGTCCTGGGTTCTATTCCTAGTTCAGCTGCTGTGATTTTTGGCAAATTTCCCCATCTGTTATGTATTTAGATTGTAAGCCATTTGAGCCAGGTACCGTCTCTCACTAGGTGTTCGTACAGCAACGAGCGCCGTGGGTCCCTAACAGTTGTGGTCTGCAGGTGTTTCTGCAATGCTGATAATGAAGTTTATGCACGGTGTTTCTCTGGATCTGCAGCAGGACGCCAAGAGGGAGGAGGTTGTGGAGATTTTGGCCTAGAAGCTTTCCCAATGAGGCAGCTAGAGAGAGAAGAGTTTTATGGAGAACACTGGTTGTGTCGAGCGGGCCGATAAACAAGGAACACATTTGGTATTTTCCTCCCCACTGTCTTTCAAAATTACATACAAATTTTGAAATTTGTAAAAAAATTCAACCCAGACTGTAGCTGGTCCAAAGAACCAAAGGAGCTCAAGGAGAAGGTTAAGGGGTGACTTGATCACAGTCTAGGAGTACTTTTCTGTGAAACAAATATGTTATCATGGGCCCTTCAGTCTATTCAACAAAAGATCCACAGGCTGGATGTTGGAGCTAAATAAATTCAGACTGGAAATCAGGTGCACATTTTTAGCAGTGAGGATAATTAACCATTGAACAATTTACCAAGGAACAGGGTAGATTCTTCATCACTGGAAGTGGATGTTTTTCTAACGTAAGCGCTAATTCAACCACAGCTATTGGATTTGAAGCAGGAATTGAATCAGGAAAGTCCATGACTGGTGTTACATAAGAGGACAGATGATCACAATGGTCCCTGCTGGCTTCAACTCTGTCAATTATACAGGTTTAAAGAAATGTCACTGGAAATTTTCGCAATTTCCTCTCCCTCCCCCCACAAATTGAGATTTTGAGGCAGAATTTCTTTTGCTTCTGACAAGAAGGATCTGCCTGTACTTTCTGCTGGAGAGTAGCAGCTCAGACAGACACCAGCAATGGCCCTGTGATGGAAAAGGTGAAAAGGAGGCAGGTATGTCTAAAAACTATCCCTTACCCACCTACAGTAGAATAGACCCAACAAAGATTTGGGTAATTCATGGGAGCCACACGGGAGGAGGTGATGATCCCTTGTCCTAGGGAGGCACTGACCGAGAATGGAGTGGATTTCTCCTTTTAAGGACTGATGTTAAGCGGGATGTTCCAGTGCTCCTGCACTCCCAGACAGGGGCATGCGCAGGAATTTAAATTTGAGTCCTTTTTGGGGGAGCACACACTGTGCCCCCCCAGGAGCTCACTGCCCCCCTCCCCACCTGGCCCCAGCCAGAGGTCGATCCTCCCTCCTTCCAGCTGGCCCCAGCCCCAGCCAGAGCTTGATCTTCCCTCACTCCACCCTGCCCCAACCCTGGCCCTCACTCTGGAAGGAGCTCGATCTTCCCTGCCTTGGTAGCCCTGGGGCCAGAGAAGTTCTGTGCCCCTGATGATTATTGGGGAAGCGTGCCCCTGCTTGCTTCCCCTTGCGCATGCCCCTGCTCCCAGAAGAATCCCTAACCCTATCGTGTATTCCCTGTGAGACGGAAATCCTTTCATCCCCTGCATGAGACTGTAAGTGATTTGGTGGCTCTGGATCCTCCATCACCAGGGGACTGGCTGTCAGGTCATTTCTTCCTATGTAAGCTGACACCGTTAAACATTTCAGAGAGCAGCCAGAGCCTGTGAGTCCCACTAACTAGACGACCCTCCCCTTTCCCCCCCCCCAGCTCCAGGGAAAGAGGCAGTGGTGAGTCTCACTTCTCACATTCATTTATCTCCAAAGAGAGGGAAAGAACCAATCTTCTAAGCCCTGTGGAGGCCAGAGGGGCACACAGTTCCCTGTGCTGATAAGCACTAGCCCAACCCTCCTGCAGCACTCATGTTCAGCAGCGTTTAAGCAGCATCATTCCACTGGATGTATCAGATCATGGGGGGCAGAAACAGGAAAGTATTTTGCTTTAAGCACTTGATACGTGAGGCAGCATTTAAATGGTTAACAGAGAGTCTGAGGCACAAGAGCTTGGGTGACAAAAGGGGAATGTGTTAGACAGCAGGGGCCTGATTGTCAACACCCACAGCCTCCTCCTCCCCCCCCCCCCCCGCTGAAGTCAAGTGGGGGGAGCATCTCTGACAATCGGGTCCTGAGTTACACAATTCAAGCAAAACACAAATAAAAATTTACAAAATTGCTAACCAATCCTACCAAAACAAACACTCCACTGCATGCACCATTCTTCCCTGGGAGAATAGACGTGAAGAGAGGGAATGAACCACACGTGACAGTTGTTAGTCACGTTGCTTAATGCACAATTGGAAGGTGCTCAGATAGGATGTCGATAAGCACAGTAGAAGAACCTACGTAGAATGTTTAAGTATGTGCACTCAAGGTTGTACTCCAATAACACCTCAAGAGAATCATATGGTTTTGTGCACAATACACAGAGTGATTCTCTCTTGTAAAGTTCCCAGCGACATCCTGCGATTCTTCTCTTCAGACAATTTTGATGAAAAAAATTAAATTGAAAATAAGCAAAAGCTGAAAGTTTGGCAGCGAAAAGGTTCTGGGGGTTCAGACACTTTCTACAAAAAATTCATTTAGTTAAAAACCCAGTTTTCCTTTGAAAAAACAGTTCTGATGGAAAAATTTTGAGCAGCTCTACTTCCCACCCTCCCAACACATACATGTAGCCAGGAACCCCCTGGCTTTATACCAATATATCTGGGTCACATTCAGGGAGGTTGAACCTAGAGCATGAACTCTAAGATCCTCAATAATGCTTGGCTCTGGAAAGCTAGGCTATGATCCCGTCCTGCAACACCCGCTACCATGGTGATGAACACAGCATAAATGAACAAAGAGGGAGAGAGGAGATGATGTTGTTCCAACGGTGAATCATTTTTTAAAAAGGATTTTCCTAGCCTACGGGCAGCTTGTATTATGTATTAGGAAATGACAACCCCCCAAAGCTAATTTGGCCCCAATGAGCGCCTGCCGTATTGTTTATGTGCTATCTACTTCTATTAGAAATGTTTCTCTCTTCCCAGGAGCCTTTTCTCGCAGTCTCTTATTTGTTTACCTTTCTTTTTTCTCTTTGGATTCCCCCCTCCTTCCTTTCTCGCCCTATGCAAACCACAAAGCCTGCTGATGTCCACGTGAGATCTTCAGACTCATAATATTCCAACAGCTTCCAAAGCTCCCCAGGGCAGAGAGCACATCTCTGTGCTTCAGGCAGGGCCTTGCACAACAACAGCACTGAACAAGTGATGCTTGGCTGGTCAGGGCTGGCTCACGTACTCAGGGTCTAACTGATCCCCAGATTTGGGGTCAGGGAGGAATTTTCCCCTAGCTCAGTTTGGCAGGGACCTTGGAGATTTTCTTCAAGGGGCACTAATCACCTGCTAGGATCGTCTGGGCATATCCTACTGCCACATTCTGGGATATAATCCAACCCAGTGCAGGGTCGGGGTGTTGTGTCACCCCCACCCTGTAACCTCGGGTGCCTCACAACGCTTTGCTGCTGTAGCTCCCAACCTGGGTTGCTCCCAACCAGCCTATCAGCATGCAGCTCACATCCTGAGCAGGTGCTAGACTGCTGGGGTCTGAGCTGCTGATCCAGGGCAGCCTCTCTGCAGTTTCCTCCAGCCTTGGTTATAACCAGCAAGGATGACCCCAACACACTCCGTCCTGAATTTTCCCCCAACCATGTGCTCTGCAGTGTCTAGCCCTCTCCTGGACAGTTCAGAGAAATAGCCTGGTATGTTTCTTTAAAGCCACAAAAGCTTAACTGGGTGAACACACCCTTCCCTTTCAAACACAGCACAGAGTTGGTATATGGTGAAAATATACATAGGATTAAGTGAGTTCAAGTACAAGGTGTGAAAATAAGAAGAGTTACAGGTAAAAAAACAAAACAAAACTATGCCTCTAAAGCTTAATCTATCAAGATGGTTTCTTTCACCTGTCATTCTTCTTCCCAGCCACCGCTGACTTTCCCTCAGTCAGAACCTTCCACAAAAGTACAAGCTGCTGGCTTCCCTTTCATCTAAGATGACAACATCTTTGCCTAAGCAGGTTTCTCACCTCTATTCAATTTATGGAGACTTCAACCCCATCTTGGTTGAAGGGCCAGACTTCGTCAGCTTGCACAAGCTGGCCTCTTGTGTCTGTCTAGTGATGGATGCCAAAGATGGCTTATGTCTCCCAAAGTTCAATGACTGTTTCAAGAGGCAGGATGACCTCATACTGTTCTTTCCTTCTTGTGGGCTTCCCATCCCCTGATGATTTCTATGTAAATTAAGCTCCCATCCCATTGTTCCTCTTGCTGGCCGAGATGCCTTCTAGCTCCTTCCATCTCTCCTACAGAACAGAGCTTCCTGCCCTCCTGCTATTGTAGGACATCCCCTTCTCTTTTTCATAGAATTTAAGGCAGAAGAGACCATTAGATCATCTAGTCTGAGCCATTAGCAAGCGGCAGCCACCTCCACACCAAGCCCAACAACTAGAATTAGACCAAAGTATTACAGCCCTCAGGAGACTAAACTATTGTGTGCAACAGACAGAGAATAGAGACTGAGGTGCACCAATGCCTGTTGCCCTGCAGTGGGCATGGAATTGATTAGGTCAGTGTGACACTAACCGCCCCGTGTTCACACCCTACACACTATTACAATAATCTTTGTACAAAATATGCCTTGAGGTATCATTTGAAAACTAATAACTCACTGATCGTTAATGTTCTTGTATAATGTATGTATGCAGTGGGTATCGAGAGTTATGAATATATGCTGGAATTATAACTAGTGTGTGTAAACCAGGTGTGTTGCAGGGGTTGTAAAACAAGTCCATCCTAAACAAAAGAATGTGTGTGTGCCTCAACTTACATATAAGCCGTAAATAGACCCATCAAGCGAACAAGGGAAGAGGCAAACCTCACACTAACAAGTGGGGGAGAAGACAGCCGGGCACCTACACCCAGCAGGAGAGAGAAACTTGGTCTGGGTTTTACTTTTCAGAAGATTCCTTTTCAAAGGTTTACTGGTCTATAAAGACGGGGACTGAACATCAAATTGATTGCATACAGCATTACTGCGTTAGAGTGTATAGAGTGAGGGCTTTTCTGAAAGCTAAAGACACACTGGTTCCTGGCCAGACAGGAGGGGGACAGCTATCTACCTGTCTACGTAGAGTAAGCATGGTAAAATCAGAAATGAATACCTCCACCCTTGCTGCTGAGCTGTATTGTGACTGAGGGAAGGCTGATGGGGAGAGGGTTCTCCTACAGAACATCAAAAAATGGGGGCATTTTCCTTGGAAAACTCCCCCCAAAATGACACAGCCCCATATTTATTCAGTGTTCATCATTCCTTCTTGTTATGAATCCCTTACAGCTGTGTTTGTCTAACATTACACCAAGGTGAATCTGTCTCAGCCAACCCAGGCCCAAGGCTACGGTAGAGTCACTGACCCATAATCATGCATGTTTACCTCAGCTCTGCCGTTCTCTGATTCCTTAAATTAATGACTGCACAGTTATTTCCCAATCACCATGCAGTCATTAATTATGCAAGTCCCTGACCTTTGAGTGACTGGGGGAGTTCTGAGGGCAGTAGCCATATACCTACAGCATGGTTACCTTACTAAACCCGAGAGACATAGGCAGCGGGTATAATAGGCCGGGGAGGCTTAGCCTGTCACCAGACAACAGGGTTGCAGGTTTTGGCAGTTTGCATGGGCTGGGCTTCCACCAGAGGAAGTTTTTATTATGCCCCATGCAGGTTCTGGGGCAGCTGAGGAGGTGGACTCCAGAGAGATTACTGATGAACCCAGGAAGCTGAGTAGCACATACCACCTCCTCAGCTGCCCCAGAACCTGCATGGGGCATATGAAAAGCTCAGGTTCTTCAGAAAGAGTTTTTGCTTTTCCCGTGGGACAGCTCGGGGTCTCGGCTCAGGTGGGCCCGGGGCTCCTCCAACCGTAGGGGCAGGGCCGGCTCCAGGGCACCAGCCCAGCAAGCAGGTGCTTGGGGCGGCCAAGGGGAAAGGGGCGGCACGTCGGGCTGTTCGGTGGCAATTCGGCGACGGGTCCCTCTCGGAGGGAAGCACCTGCCACCGAATTCCTGCCGAAGAAGAAAGTGGCGCATTGGAGCTGCCGCCGGAGTGCCACAGATCGCAATTGCGATCGCGACTTTTTTTTTTCCTGCCGCTTGGGGAGGCAAAAACCCTGGAGCCGGTCCTGTGTAGGGGTGGGTGGGCTTGCCTCGGGTGCAAGGGGTGGGGTGGCTAGCCTCCCCAAAGGGGAAGGTTCACCTGCTGCCCATGCCCAGAAATCACATACAGTCTATATAACCCCACCACCACCACCAAAACCACCCCGAGGAGAGGGGCAAGCGGAGAATATTATGCTGATGGAAATGAACAAGACTGGATAGGCAGAGTGACATGGCGTGGAGAGGACCAGAAGTTCAGGCAGCCATATTTGTTGTGGTTATATAGGGCCAAATCCTGCTTTCAGTTACACCCTGCCAGCCTACTGACTTCAGCAGGGTGGCACAAGCATAAGAGAAAGCAAGATTTCGCCCCAGATGGGGAGCTCTCTAAACGGATTTACATTGGCTAAGTGAGATGACAGAGGCCACAGGTCAGTAAGAGAGCAACAAAAATGAGAAGTTTAGAAAATAGTATCGGTGAGGAAAGAGAGAGGAGAAGGCTGGGGGGGGAGGGACCTCAATCTTCAAATCAATAAACAGTTGTTATAAAGAGGATGGGGAATCAATTGTGCTCCCTGTCCACTGAGGACATGAGAAGAAGTCATGGGCTTCATCTGCAGCAAGGGAGATTCAGGTTAGCTATTAGGAAAACCTTTGTAACTCCCAGCACAGTTGAACACTGGGAGAGGTGACCTAGGGAGGGTGTGGAGTCCCTGTCACTGGAGGCTAGACAAACACCTGTCAGGGTTGGTCTAGGTTTACTGGGCCCTGCCTCACTGCAGGGGACAGACTACATGATTTCGAGGACCCTTCCAGCCCTGCATTTATAGGATTTCTGTAACAGTGATAGTGATCTGAGCATGCTTCTTAACTTGGTCACAACCATATCCTAGGGGAAATCCATGCATCGCCTATCTGCCCCCCCCCCCCCCCCCCCAGCTCCACAGGCAGAGGGGACCCTCTGCTCACAGATTGCCCCTACCCTGCATGGAAAGGGGACTCAGCCTTCCCTGGCACAGGATGCTGCATGCGTCTCATGATCATACAGGGGAGGGGGTCATCAATGGGTGGACTAAAGCCTGGGGGAACATGAATCACACTCAGGGTAGAAATGTAAATTCCAAGGTTCATGGTGAATTCTCCATCCCTGGCAATTTTAAACTCAAGATGGGATGTTTTTTCTAAGCTCTGCTCTAGGAATTATTCTGGGGAAGGTCTATGCCCTGTGTTATGAGGAGGTCAGAGTAGATGATCACAGCCCTGGGATCGATGAACACAGCCAGTGGCAATCAGGCCTTGGAGTTTATTTGCCCTAATACATGGATCTAATATTACTTTGTAAACAGGAAGCTCTCTCACAACTTACCTTATGTCAATCAAA
The DNA here is from genome assembly GCF_028017835.1 of Emys orbicularis. Classification (NCBI taxonomy): domain Eukaryota; kingdom Metazoa; phylum Chordata; order Testudines; family Emydidae; genus Emys; species Emys orbicularis. Next base: position 60,603,075 of record NC_088690.1, on the reverse strand, counting down.
GGGTTGTTAGGTGATAGAGAGGCCGGTAAGAAAACCTCAGCACAAAAATGACACCACCATCACTGGGTACGAGAGCCTCTCCACGCTGTGCAGAACAAGTAACGTTGATGGCCAGTGAAAACCCCCTGGAGCAATTTATCTATGTAACACTCCAGCCACGTGTGTCATGTGTCCTGCTCTGTGCCTGATCCACAGAGGATATGCACCCACAACTGCTCCCAGCTAATGGACAGAGGCCCAGGATCCAGCAAAGCACATGGTTAACTTTCAGCTGATACGGAGTCCCATGGGAGGCAATGGAGCTATGCTGGTTTACATCAGCCGATGACCTCGCCCAGCGTGTGTAAAGCAAGTCAGTTGTTAATTCTGGTTTTATTTTTCACTTAACGTGTCTCATCCACACATCTCCTTAAAAAAGCAGACAGGCCTGGTCTAGTTTCCTTGCATCTTGCATGTAGATCAGTCCCAGCAGATAATAATTAGAGAAGCCAGATGAGTCAGCTCAGGATCTTGCTATTCAATTTCCCATCCTTTGGCTCCTTTATCTCAGGGGCATCGAGAGGGGAACTGCACATAAATTCTCTCCTATCTCCCTTTTCTCCTCTGCACACTGTTTTTTTAAGTTAGATTCTAGTGTAGTTTTGCTGACATAATCCAAAAATATAACATATAAAATAGCCCCAGTACCCAAAGTCCAGAAAAACGATGTGAGAGACCATAAATCCTGGGAATCTTATAGCAGAACAGAGAGATTCAACCTGGCCATAGATGGCCAGACCCTCAGGTGGTGAAACTTAGCACAGATCTCCTGTAGTTAATGGGGCTAAACCAGTTAACATCAGCTGAGGTTCCAGACCATGCTGTCTGAGAATTGGCAGTGCTGTTGGGAGCAGTGCTGACTTCCTGACAGATTCCTAGGTGACAATCTGTGATTTATCCTAATTAGTTTCTAACAGCTTTTATCTGCTAATTCCTACTTTGTCAAGCTCTAAAATCCATTAATGATCAAGAGATCTTGAGGAAAACACAATGCATTAAGCAGATAGGACAGTCACCCTTTCCATGCTCCAGCAAAGTTAGGGGAAAAATCCATTTTACCCAAATCTCGGTTTAAACCATCTGCTTCTGTGTTTCATTACTGCTGATTAGCAGAATCTATGGGTCAGATTCACATGTTAAGCAGGAGGGCTGGATTCTATGAGCCACTGAACCAGGCTTACGCTGGTGTCACTCCTCTGGCCCTGGTTCTCCATCTTGCCAAAACTCCACTCAACTCAGGAATGGAGGTAGCACCTTTCTGTCTCATCACATTGGCTCCTGACATGTGAGAGCAGCCCCCCCCAAGGGACCGTTTGCATCAGCTGAGACTACCCAAAAGGCAGCAGTGCTGTGGTAATACCTGCTCTCCCTGAATACAGTCCTGGCCCCCTACTCTGCCATCGGAGAGAAGAAATTCACATATCCTAGAAACAGAAGACACCTATTAGGTCATCTTGTCTACCCCCAGCTGATGCAGGGCTGCTCCCTAGATTGTGTGACTTAGTGGCAATGACTCACACATCTGCACCACTCTTCACCCACAAAGCACTTTTATATCTGTTACCTACAAGAATCACTTTACCCACTACTGAATGGACAGAAGCTTAACTGTGAGCAGCATCACTGCAGCATGTTTCAGGACAGGAAGTGAACTAGAATACTGGTGAAACTGGCCTACATTCTCCATTGCTTTGTCCAGCCTGGTTTCAAATGACCCATGTGATGGTGTTTTCATCTACTCAACCATAGTCCAGTGTATCTCACAGTCAGGCATCTCATCAGTGTCCACCCAGTTGTATTGCCTTGGGCCAGCAATTCACCCTGCTCAGGTTCAAATGCCATCCACAGATCCATGCACCTCTCTCCAGTTAGCATCTACACTCAGACAGATTTGGGCCTGTTACATACCCGCAGGCTATCACAGCCCCACCCCATTCCTTGCTTTTCATAGTTAGTTCTTCTAATCCTGCCTCCTGAGTTAATGTCTCCAGCCTCTTAATCATCTCGGATAGGTTGTTTGAACAGTTTAATAGGCCTCTGATAAAATATTGTATTTTTAGGGCCCTGCTTGGGTGTGCCAACGGTTGCATAAAGGGCCATGCAGCATTCCCTCCAGTCTATCAGTGAGCTGCTGCATTGATATATGCAACAGCTGGAGCACTGTGTTTATGAGTTTCATTTGGTGCATCTCTCTTTTGCAAAGCTCGGTCTATTCTCTGATCAGGGAGCACAGGCTCCAAGCACACAGGTTACTTGCAAACCTTTCCAAGCACTGTTAAAAAAAAAAATACAACCCACACCAAAACCAGAGGCTGTTGCTGTGGCAACCAAGAATGTGGGTGCATAGATCCAGCCATCGCAGCATGAGGTGAGCTCCAGACAGAAGTTTGCTGGAGGGGTAAGCGGACCCTCTGGGAGAGCACAGAAATGAAGAAATCAGGACATTGCTGCTCTAATTGATGTCTGTTTTTCCTCCTTGTAACAGGGAGGAGAAATAGAAGGCAGACTGGAGGGTGAGGAAAACAGATGTGTGTTCATAAACCCCACTTGAATCAGCGTGGTAGGCGTATGCACTGGAAGCATTAAGCACTGTCACTGGATGCAGGAGAAACTGTTTCAAGGAACAGTCGTGTCAAATATTGTTGTGCACCACACTAAAATACATGGCATGTTTCCTCATCCCTGGCATTGCACATTTAACCAGGTGCATGTTTGGGGAGGTAGAACTTTTCTCGGCAGCATATTAAGCTGTTGCCAAGTGCAGGATACTGGATCTGATGGACTAATGGTGTGATCCAGTGTAGCAAAACCTTATGTTCTGACATAACCAATAGCGCTCTTCCCTGAATGGCAGGTACAGGGCCTATACTTGTCTGTGGGCATATGTTCCAGCTCTATACATCTGCATATAACTGCTGCTCAGACTGTGATCTAGCAGCTGCAGAGGAGTTCGAGAGTGGATCTTTTCTAGTCTCACTTACTACTGCTTTACATCAGTGGTGCTCCACCACTGTCAAACTGGTCTAAGCAGATGGGAATCCGGTCTACGGATGCGATTGAGGTATTCCACTTGAACTTCATGGGCTAGTTTTCATGGCTATAATTTTTCTGGGAGTGAATTTCAGTGCTTGAGAAAGGTCCAAGATAGACCAATCTAGAGAATGAAATAACCTACCCATCAGCACTGCCTGGCCAATGGCACTGCTAATATAACAGTGCTGATAGACTTGATCCTGTGTACATGCACAGAGCTATTTTCCCTGGACCAGGTCCTGAAGTCCCTACTTAGTCCTTACTCAGCAAAACGTCCACATATTTCAATAACAGTTGTGCCTCTGTGGGAGTAGAAGCTAGCCACTTTAAAATAACTGTGCTCTGCTTTTCCAAGTCCAGTAGAGCTTCTGGACAACTTACCCAAAAGACAATGAAAGACAACGTGCTGACGATGCTTATAGAGGAAAGGAAAGGCCAAGAGTGGTATAGAAAACTGCTTCCCAAGTGCATCGGGCACTGCTTACCAAACACACACATCTGCATGCCAGCTATCCTACTTGGAATCTCATCCTGGACTGATAATTCTGGGGTTCTAAACTGCAGGACCAGGGCTTTGCAAGTGAACCTCATTGGGTAGGAATGATTGGTAGAATGGCAATGCTATGCCACTTTTGGTGCTCTTCTGGTCCTCAGTACAACACTACTACGATAGCCATTGGCTTCCCACTGGTTTTCATTAAATAGGAATGTCACTTGGGCTCGTTTATCCAGGGCAAGATGACAGCCAATCCTCTTGAAAAAGATGGCACACCAAGACAGCTGCTACCTCTTCCTTCCCTCATGATCAGGGTGGTTGCAGGGACAGCATGCACTGGACATGGCTTCCTCACTCTCAGGCTGATCTTGCACCAGTGAAGTCAACAGAGCTTCTTCCACTGACTTCAGCAGAAGCTGGCTCCGGCTCTTTTGGAGCAGCAGACATGGGCTGGCCCCAAAAAGAGGTTTAGTCAGGGACACTTCAAGAGCAGGGACCAAATGAGAGCTGCCTTCCACAGCATTTTTAACATGCCCCTTTTGGAGGCCACAACAGCTGGTCTATCACGTTTGCCTGAGGGGGGCTACAGGGTGCTCTTCTCAATGCTACATGCTGGCTAGCACGAGCCAGATTGGAATACGGAGATCACTTTGGTGTCATATGGACAAACACACAGGTATTGGAACCGGATTGCATTGGGACATATGCTCCTTGGGGTCCAGGTTTGGTGTAACTGTCGGGGGGCACTGTGTCCATCGCAGATTTTATAGCACCATTTTCTTGGAAGAGGCCAAATGTCTGCTATGGATTTGAGCCCTCTTCCTTTTACTGTGTGCTTAAATATCAAACACTGCATTTCCAGCATGTGTATCAATGAAATTATCGCATCAGAACTGGCAGGTATGTATGGGTACTGCAAAACTGATACTATCTGGGCAGTACTATTAGGCATGACACATAGCACTGTGTGTCAATTCAGTCAACACAGGAAGGCTTTTCTGCTGGGGCACCTCAGATTTACCCCAGTTGTTCTAGGACAGCTCCTCTCCTGGGATAGTGAACTGCAGTCATCTGCCATACTCCCACTACCTGTCTACCTGCTTCTGCTGATACTATCAGCCACCATTACCTCTGAGTTATGCACAACAGAGATCTTTCACAGCTGACCCAATTGCAGGTAACCATAGCAATCTACTGTGTTCTGTCTCTCCAGAAGCCACAAGGAAGGGGTTTCTACAATAATATTGCCTCTTCCTTACATGCAACATCCATCCCCACTGACTGCAGGTAGATTTGAAGGGAGGAGAGGGGGCAGTTTATACTTCCCAGTCTGATATTTTTGGGTGCTTTGGTCCCCTGGGTTGCATTTCAACTCCTAAAGAGGTGGAGTTAAACCTTGGTTACTCCAGGAGTTCTGAATGGGAAAGGTGCCATGCTGAAATAGTATTTAGGAATTTTTAGTGCAGGCACAAAGAGAAATATACCCAGACACACACAGTACATAAAACTACAGTCTGTTTCCCCTCTAATTGGTAATAAATGTAAATGTTTAGTTATGCCTGACTTGGGAGCTATGAACACCACATCTGCCTGGCTGTTTCTCTGCCTTCACAAGGACTGCAGCATTTATGCCATCTGTAGCTTGGGGACAAGGAGCAAAAGCATGAGTGGGGAGTCTGTGTGCACACGCGCAAACCTGAGAGAAACAGCAGTGGGGGTAGGAGGAGAGGGGAGACGCGTATGAGACCAGGGGGCAAAAGAGTAGGAATAGGGAGGGTAGGAGGAGAGAGTACAGGAAGGAAGAGAGGCATCAGAGGGAGAAGGCAGCTAGGGAGAGCAAAGGGCACTAGAAAGGCAGGGATAATAGGAAAAGAAAGATGGAGACTAGGAGAAGAGAGCTACCCTCCTTGAAACATCCTCCACAGATGCCCAGTGTGCACCCCAGAGCAAGCAGAGATGAAGCTAAATGGAAGGAGACTGAGTTGTGGGCCAGATCCTTAGCTGCTGTGAAACAGCATCAAGGCCAGAGCTATGGCAATTGATACCAGCTGAGGGACAGGAACATGGTGGAAGTAATTACTCCTCCTCTTGCTCATTCCTACTTTCCACATGCTAAGGCCCTTAACCTAACTCCCCCTATAGAGCTGTGTAGTGAAGCAGCCTACAAATTGGGGCTCTCCCTGGTTATCACTTTCTTGGTATTCAATTGAAATGTGTGTACAGCGCATTGCACTGCCAGGCCCGACTGCTGACAGAAGCCTCCAGGTGCTGCTGTAGTCACAATACATAATGAAGGACACGGTGGGGCTGTCCAGAAGGCACGGCAGTTCCCACCCTCCCTCCCAACACACACCCCAGCCCGTGCACAAGGCACAATGCATATGAATGGAGCCAGCCACTGGGAGCCCTGGTAAAGTGCTCTGGGCTGCTCTTTTTCCCAGGGCCCCCACAAGCAAACCCAGCTGCAATACTGGGGGGAGGGATAGCTCAGTGGTTTGAGCATTGGCCTGCTACACCCAGGGTTATGAGCTCAATCCTTGAGGGGGGCCACTTAGGGATCTAGGGCAAAATCAATACTTGGTCCTGCTAGTGAAGGCAGGGGGCTGGACTCAATGACCTTTCAAGGTCCCTTCCAGTTCTAGGAGATAGGATATCTCCATTAATAATAATAACTTCCAGAAAGCAAAGGGAAGTCCCTAGGCTCTAAAGATGCCACCTCACACCCAATCTGCCCAGCACCATATCAGGAATTATTTGTATGTCAGCTGTGTCCAGAAGCCACACCACCTCATTTGCTAGGTGTTGTCCATTTGCACAGTAAGATATGATCCAAGGCAGGAAAGTAGGAAATGTTATCCCTGCTTTTCGGTTGGGAAACTCAGGCACAGTGACCTGCCCCAAGTCATGCATGCAGCCTGGGAAATAAGCCCATTCTCTTGCTGTCCCTCTCCAATGACTTATTCACAAACCCCGACATAAGGGCAGTGTGAAGTTACTGCACCAGATGAATTACCACCATCATCTCTTGGCTCCTACCCCAAGTCCCAAACGGTTAAATGAAAACATAATGTGCTAGGAACAAAGGAGATGTTTATGGGCAGAATAAGTTGGTGAAGAAAATTTAAAGCTCTTTTCTCCCACAGAGCTAGCAGTTGTATCCAATGCAATTTCTCTCCCCCTCCCCCTCCACATAAGCACCTACCTCCTATAGAACAATATTTACAGTATATATTGGGCATACTTGTTGCTATCCGTGGTACTGAGCAGTCCTGTTCCATCATATTAACACCACTCTCTGCAGTAATTCTTTTCACGGCTCTCTTTACGCCGCCCTTTTATTTCCTACGCAACATTCCGGGTTCTGCACTTGTTCTGGCTAGACTTGTTGAAATGTTGGCATCTTCTTCCTTTTGACAGCCCCGGCCCCCCGTTTGACTCTTATTCTGACGCGGCTGGCTTTTACTTTGAAGACAGAGGCTCCTGGATACTGATCTTACTTCCTAGATTCTCCCCAAGTATTCTCAGAGTATTTTTTTTCTTGATCAAGGCTAAAGCCTAAAATCCAAATGTGTTGATCAAAGCAGCGTCTTGGGGTGAGATTTACTGGTAAGAAATAACAGTTGTGTTGGAGCCAGGCCAGGGACCCTAGCAACGAGAACTGTGCAGTAGACATATGAAAAAGACAGCATCTGCATTTACACTAGGTAAGGTGGGACGTACGAGAATGATCAACCTTCATGCTCCAGGATGTAAAGCGATCAGCTGTTGTGGTTATCTCAGAGAATCCCCATGGTATATAGGGTTGTAGAATTAGGTTCATTATGGGAGAGGAAGGGGAAATTTTCTGCTGAAGCATCTGGCATTTTGTCAGGATGCCAGACTCAGTGGACCATCGGCCTACTTCAGCACTGGGGAGAAACCCTGCTTCACAAGTGACCTTGACTGTCTCATGACTAGAGCTGGTGAAGCACAGGCATAAGCTGTGATAACACCCTGGGCCTCCAGGGGGCGGTGCCTGGAGACTAAAAGCAGGGGTGGTGAGTTATATGGGCCTGTGATGCCTGTGCTCCCGGAATATTCAGGGCCCGGGGGCCTGGCTCCAACAATGTTCGGGGCAGAGTCTCTCCCCCAGCCCCACCTGCCACCCCCATGTGCTTCCCCCAGAGTGTCTCCTGCCCTGGTGCAATTTAAAAGGGCCCGGGGGCCCCCAGCCACTGCCACCAGCAGCGCAGCAAGGGTAAGGTGGCTACCTGCCTGCCCTCTCTCCGCACCACTCCCGGAAGCGGCCAGCACGTCCCTCCGGCCCTGGGAGGTGGGGTGTTTCCGTGCGCTGGCCCTGCTCTGAATGCCGACTCTGCAGCTCCCATTGGCCAGGAACTGTAGCTAGTGGGAGCTGCAGGGGTGGTGCCTGTGGGCAGCAGCTCACGGAGACCCCCCTGCCTAGGAGCTGCTGCCAGAGGGGGTGTGCGGGTTGCTTTTGGGAGCCACCTGAAGTAAGCACTGCATCCTGCACCCCATCTCTCTGCCCCAACCCAGAGCCTTGCACCCAAACTCCCTCCTAGAACCCTCACCCCCTCCTGCACCCCAACCCCCCTCCTGTACCCCAACTCCCTCCCAGAGCCTGCACCCCGCACCCCCTCCTACACCCCAACTCCCTGCCCCAGCCCAGAGCCTGCACCCAAACTCCCTCCCAGAGCCTTAGGCAGGTGTGTGTGTGGGAGGGATGGGGGGATTTGGACCTGTTCTGGGCACCACCAAAAATTATACAAACCTGCCGCCCCTGACTAAAAGAGCATGGCCTGAAGGAGAGGCCAGTGTGTCTAGCAGACAGCATGTGGGTCTAGGAACCAGGTGTTCCTGAGTTCTGGTTCCAGCACTGCCACTGGCCCCACTGTTGTTTTGAGCTAGTCACTAGTTTTCAAGAGCGTCCTCTGCTCTTGGGCAGCCCTGTTGTTGTTGGGTGCACAGTGAGTCGCTGTGCAAAGAGACAGGAGTGGAAGTGAGGAATTGCAGGACGTGGGCATGAACTGCTCACTCAACATGCTTAGGAATGGCAAGAGAAGAGGGGCAGTCCTTAGAGAACAGGTGTGAACATAAAGGCCTGAGTGAAAGCAAAGGGAAAGGAGCCTGAGGGAACAGAGACTGGGGCTACACTACCATTTTGTAGGAGCTCTCCTGCCTGTGCCTGATGCCACTCCACCAGAAATAGCAGTGATGGGGGTGTCAGGGTAGACAGCATGCAAGCTCTTACCAGCCTGCTCGGAGCAGGTCTGGATCACATATCAGGAAGAGCCCAATAGTGCTCCTACCACTGGTGGAGCTGCAATGGTGGCAGATGTCCTGAAAAGGGCTAGTGTGGACAAGGCTAGAGTGCTTAAGGTCGGGGGGAACAAGAGGGGGAGTGATGATGAAGGCAAAGAGATGTCTGATTTGGAGAAGGGGTAATGGAGGAGAGACAGAAGGTGCTTTCCAGAGGAGAAGGTCCCTGCAGTGCAGACAATGGCTGGGTAACGGCACACAGATGTGGCCCCTGCAGAGACTAGTAAGACACACCCCAGAGCTGCTTGGCCATGGTAGCTGTGGCACAGGTGATTAAAATCCCTTGTGCAACACACTGGAGAGCCACAGGTACTGCCAGGGCATGACAAATCCCTTCAAGCTGCCTTAGTGGGAACATGCAGCATGTCACATGCACTATGAGCACAATGCAGGGGTGATAAAGGCAACAAGAAAAGCAGTGTATCCCCACCTACACACGTGCTCCACTTGGAAGAAACACACCGCATACAGACTCTGCTATGCTGTCTAGAGCAGTTCTCAAACTTTTGTACTGGTGACCCCTTTCACACAGCAAGCCTCCGAGTGCGACCACCCCCCCATACAGTAAACACACTTTTATATATTTAACACCATTATAAATGCTGGATGCAAAGCTGGGTTTGGGGTGGAGGCTGACAGCTCACAACCCCCCATGTAATAACCTCATGACCCCCTGAGGGGTCCCGACCCGCAGTTTGAGAACCCCTGATCTAGAGGTTATAGTGCATGCTGTGGGGCCTCTATCTACATGGTAGCACAGGCAAAGCCTATACAAATGCTGCTCATAGCATCACATAAGCCTTAGGAAGTGTGCTTATCTGGCCCTGTGTGCATTGCACTGGTAGATCTCGAGCCAGTTCATATGTATTGGATGCAATCTAGTCCTGAACGTTACCTGGCACACGGCATTTGAAATGAGTCTTACACGTACATCCCACCCCTGGGGCCAGAGCCTCTGCTGGTATAAATCAGCATAATTCCAGGATCTGCTCCTGGAACACAATGGGCCTGGGGGCACCATTGCATTAGTTCACAGTGATCTGGAAGTGACACGACCAATTTCACCCAGATTACACTGGCTTTCCGCTGGAGTAGTGCAGTGGTGAATGAGGCTCAGTGGGCCACTTTTTCAGCTGGAGTAGGTCACCCAATGCAATGCTGATTTACACCAGCTGAGGATCTGGCCTCACACATGGCCAGCCATCGGCTGGGTGTGCTAGTCCTCATTCTACACTTGTGAAGGATCTCTGCATGTGGGGTGCTGGTACTTCTGTCAGATCCAAAGCAGCAGCAGCTGGCTTCAAGCACTCTTCGCCTAATTCAGTGAAAATGAGATGTTCGAGGGAAACGAAGCTAATTTAATAATGAATAGCTCTAACTTATCAGAGAACCTCTCCAATTCCTTTTTGACAGTCACTGCCTCTAAGTGCAATTTAATAAGGGAAGTGCAGTCACTCAGTCATTTGGAATGGAAACAAGGAATGAGGCTGTGCATTTTTCCTAAAAGCTGACACCACCACCAAAGAAGCCTAAACAAAACAAGACAACCGCCCACCTCCCCCACCGCTTTTAGCAGCAGAGATGTAATTAAAAATAAAAAGCAAGCTTCAGCCCATAGCAAGCAGGAGAGAGATTTGCAAGTGAAAAAAATGGTGTCTGAGAGCTTAAGAAGCAATGCTGCAAAAATTGTTATAATCGGCAAGGAAAGGTCTGGTGGATTTTTTAAAAAAGAATATTGCAAAAAGCTTGCTAGTAGCCATGTGCCCTCATCTGGATGGAGCTGGAATTCCTCAGCTACATGTTATAGTCTCGATCCTGCTGATGGAGATTCTCCTATAGCTCAAGGGAAAGGGGGCTGTTATTTTGGGGCAGGAGGATCCAAGTTCTCTCTCTACTTTATTTGTATTGCTGTAGCACATCAGTCATGAACCAGGACCTCACTGTGCCAGGTGCTGTACAAACCGAACAGGAAGTCCCTGTCCAAGTGTGAAATTCTGAATGGCCACCATGTGTAGCACACCACCACTTTAGGTGGCCACAGACTGGCTACACTTGTGAGATCCAAGACCTTCTGACCCCCATGTGCTCATTACCTACTCTCCTAGGTGGGCAGTGTCTATATACAGATGCCCTTTATTGGGCCAGTTTAGAACCAATAACTAGTGTATCATATGCCCTATACACAGGGTGAAAGTAACGTAAAAGACTTACCGGTATGCCGGAGTCCTGAGCAGGGGGGTGGGGCCTCAACCGGAAGAGGCGAGGCCCTTAAATCCCTGGGCCCTTTAAATCTAGATTTAAAGGGCCCGAGGCTCCGACAGTGGGGGCTGGGCGCTCCGGGCCCTTTAAATCACTGCCGGAGCCCCAGGTGGTGCGGTAGCTGCGGTGGTGGCTGGGAGTCCCAGGGCTCAGGCAGCAATTTAAAGGGCCAGGGCTCCCAGCCGCTGCCTGGAGCCCCAGGCCCCTTTAAATTGCCGGCCTGGGGAAGCTGCCCCCTGCAGGTACAGTCGGCTGTGTACCGGCTCTTGCCGGTATGCCGTACTGGCTTACTTTCACCTCTGCCTATAGAGCTAGCAGCAAATCTCCATTATGCCAAGTCCTGTCCTTGAGGAGGAGGAGGGTGGTCTGATATCTGCCCTGATGCTGCGAAAAGTTCCAAGTGGCTGCAGCATGTAGCATAGTGGGGCCTCATCCTCTAATCACTTTACAAGCAGGGGCCAGATCCTCAGCTGGTTAAAATCAGCCAAACCCCATTGACTTCAGTAGTGCAGCTCCACTGAGCATCTGGCTGTGTAGGGAAAGCTCAGGCACAACTGGAAAGCAGACAGTTGTGGGGCTGAGCGCTAATGCAGGAGTGACACTACCCCATCATTTAAGACAATGGAACCAAGTGCAGTGGCATCTGTGGGGGGAATTTAGGTCAGCAGAAAGTGAAGGGGAATTTGTCCTGATCACTGGGCTCAAGCAGAGAAGGGCCACCAGTGACTATCATGGCCACAAGGTCATGACCTTGGTTTTCCATCCCCTCCCTCTGTCACTTCTCTAAAGAAAGGTGTAGGATGTTCTAGGACAGTCGGGCATGAACCTTTCAGTCAAACTTCCTGTCAACTATAATGGGTCCTACTCTTCCCCTTCTGAAACATGCCACTACGAGCCTGTCCTTACTGGACAACCTGCTTTTTGCAGTTTTCCTCCCCAGACTGTTCTCAGTATGCAGCACAGTCCAGGGCCCAGTCCTGCGAGATGCGGAGTTTCCCGGGAGGTGCTGAGCATCTTTGCTTCCCACTGACGCCTGCCTGAATTGGATCTTAAATTATTAATTGTATTTCCACTAGGAAACGTTGTTTGTTCAGATTTAGTTGGACTAGATATCACAACCTATTAGGGAAACCTCCATTCACATTTAGCTGCTCCCTTATTAACGTTCAGATCACATTCGCCTCAGGTCACCAAAGTGGGGGGGAAGACAGAGAGCTGAGGAAATGTAAACAGGGTCATTTCCATGGCCTCTCCACCCCTTCTGATGAAGTGAAAATGGGTAACCTATGGCAGGGCTCCCCGAAAAGCAGCTCTGAGGAGAACTACAGGCAAATGCCTGCATTCCTCTGGGTGGAGAACCTTGGAAGGGTGTCATATCCCTTATCCAAGTGGACCTGCAGGCGCAATGCAAGTAGGACAGGAGCACATGGTACCACTAGGCCTGATGAAGAGGTAGGGCATCGTCCGCTCATAGGGTCAGGGCAGCCAAGGACTGAATTGTGGCTCAAAGTCCTAATTGAATCCATGGTTCCCCCTTTCTCTGGGGAGAGGTAGTTAAGCTTTACCAAGCCCCAGGCCAGCTCACTTGTACTGGCCAGCACATCACAGAGGGTTGTGGGGGCTTGGTCAAAGTTCCACCCACTCCTGGATCTTCCCCCCCCATGCTGGATCCTGCACTCCTACAAGGGCTGCAACCAGCATCACGGGTTACCTGTGTGGGGACACATTACCTCCTCCCCTCTCACACACTCGTGTGGGCACTTGCAGAGTGCCAGGGGATTTCCAACAGTTCCCAGTGGCCTCTTCCCTCGCTTCCCGATCTCATTTGCGAGAAGAAGCCCATTCCCTGGTGAGCCAGGGTAGCTGGCATCTTTAGGGGACCGTTACACTAGCCTGAAGGGGCTGAGCTCAAAGGTTGCTTTACCTTTAAAGCCCCATTAAAGCAATAGTAGGGAGGGACATTGGGGACCCATCTCTGTCCCCTCTCCTTAGAATGCCATTTGTACCCTGCAATGTTTATGTATAGTCACCTTTACAGAGGCTGGGTTCGATCCAGTCCTGGCTGATGCTGGGGGAGCAGGAGAGAGTCTACAGCCTTGAAGGCCAGGAGAGGCTGGTCTAAAGCCCACTGAGGCCAATGGAAAGGCTCCCACTGACTCCAGCAGGCTTTAGCTCAGGCCCTTCTAGTGTGTGTATTTTCATAACACTGCTGTTTCGACGTGTGCAGGGTTGCCTTCAAGTGGCCTTGAGCCAGTCCTGTATCCCACTCTTCTGCCTGACTACTGCTAGCCCTGGGAGCCAGCCTCCTGCTTTGTGGCTGCTAGATGTTGGCTGCTTCCATTTGTGTCATAGCAGAGAGACTGGTCAGTAGAATCCAAATGGGCTTTTCCTTTTTATTGGTACATTGCAGAGTGAGGGCAATTTCCAGAGCTTATTTTCCACTCCATTGAATGCCATGTTACTGCAAATGAAGATATTCCTCGGTTGGGATGATGGAAGATACAGCTGTAAGTGCTTTCTGCTTCATTTGGATAAAGAGTCCCGGAGATTACAAAATATCCCGAGAACGAGGGCCACATTTCATTAAAAGAGCTGTTCCCTGCTAATGAAATTCAGCCTGCTGATGGGAAGCCTGAGGCAGGGATTTCAATAGAGGTCAGTGCTCTGCTAACCCAGTCATTCCCTGGGTACCTGGGACTGCTCATCGCCCCACAGGCAGCACTCTTGGGGACAGAGTTGAGTGACGTGTGTGGAGGGAGAGGCAGGGTTCTTACTGCGCAGCCTCTGATCCCCTGGCTTGCGTACTAGTTTGGGTCTGAAAACTGTCCTGCTCACCACCATAGCGCCCCCTAGCCTCAGGTCATGGCAGTGCAGGGATCTTCACTAGAGCCCCCCATTGACTGCTTATCCATCCCCTAGCCCTCCAGCCAGATCACCTGTTAGCTCAGTCTCTTCCTGGACAAGAAGAGTCCAACTGACCAACCAAAGACACCTGAACAAACCATTCTGCTGTCCTCCCAACTCTTCACCCCGCTCCCAGAGACTGCAGAGTTCCTTCTTTGCTCCTTTGGCTGCACATGGCCTCCCACGGCCGTCTCCCTGAAGACTTCTTCCTTGCAGGGTTCCCCACTGCCCTCAGCTCCAGGGACTCCTGCAGCTTTTCCTAGGAGCCTCCCTTCTTCTTACAGCCTTAGCTCTGGGCCTCCCACAGCAGCCTGACTGATCCCTAGGGTTCACTCCAGCCTGCCTCCAGGCCCTTCCCAGAGAGCAGGGAACTGCCCTAGCTCCTCTCTCCTGGGTCTTCCCCTTGCTGACTACTCTTCCTTCTATGTAGTTCACCCTGGCCCTTCTGCAGCTGGAGTCACTAATTGTAATTGAGTCCAGATCAGGATCATCTGGGGAGTGAACTGCTAGGTCACAGGCAAGGCTCCGCCCAACTCTCCTTAAATGGCCAGCCAGCCAGGACTGGATCTAGTTGATAAGCGCATCCCTGCAATTGGGTTTAGGGATAGGATGGTTTATTGGGCACTCAGTCCCATCCCACTGAAGGGCAATGGGAAGCCCTACAGCCATGTGCTGTGCACCCATAGTTAAGGGATCGTGCAATCAAAGGGCATACAGCATATCACCCTGCTAACTAGTGGGGATGGGGGTTGCTTTAGAGAGTCCAGTATGGCAAACTAAGGGCCTGATTATGATCTCCCTCCACTGACTTCACTATTAATCCTGACTTACATCATGAGATCAGAACAAGACTCAGGCCACATTTATGTAACACTGACAGACCTCAATCGTCGGGATCGAACCTGGGCCCTTTGGAGCTTAATGCATAAGCCTCTACTGCATGAACTAAAAGCTACATGGCTCTTAGTTAAGACTATAGAGCAGCACACACACAGTGTGTGGGTTACAGCTACACTACAAAGTAGGGTCAACACAAGTTACAGCAGCATACTGCTGGTGAAGTTGGCATATCACTCATGTGTCCTCAGCTGCTTGTGTCGGTGCTGTGCACACTCACCAGGAGTGCTTGTACTGATGCAAAGAGTGGTGCACCATGGGTAGATATCCCAGAGTGCCTGTGCATCCATCCAGCACAGTGCCTTTTGGGAAATTGTCAGTGTGTTGTGGGATAAAACAACTTGCCCCAGCACCATTGGAAGCTAGGGGTCAAGCTCCTAGCATGAAACTTCCTTCATCCCATAATGCCATCAAGATCCCATAATTTTCATGCCTTTAAAAAAAGGCCATAAACTCATACGACACTTTCCAGCATCTGCCATCTCTGACAGAAGCATGGAGCCCACAGAGCTTTGCTATGTTTATGAAGGTTGCAAATACAGGACACACAATTGTCCTGTATTTGCAGACCAGCAGCAAGTACCACAACAGGCGACATGAGGATTTCTGAATGCTATTTTCCACAGGTGGTGGGGATTTTAACTGATCTCACTCACTCCTTAGGGTAGCAGGCACAGAAAACATAGCTGCTGCTGGCATCCCAAAGCTGCCCAGGTCTGTATGCTGCTAGCCTGTTTACTGCCATTACAAGACCGCTTCCCACCCACAAGAGGAAGCTGCAGCCAGAACCTCCAAGGGCCTGGAGCAATATCCTAACAAGAGAGATAGCTCAGTGGTTTGAGCATTGGCCTGCTAAACCCAGGGTTATGAGTTCAACCCTTGAGGGGGCCATTTAGGGATCTGGGGCAAAAATCTGTCAGGGGGTTGGATTAGATGACCTCCTGAGGTTCCTTCCAATCCTGATATTTTATGTAGAATAGTCAGAGAGAAGATTAGTGACAAAAAATAAAGGAAGCAGTCAGGGTGCCAGCCCTATTTGCAATGTCTCAGATATAGAGAAGACAGGCCCTCGGGATTTCAGTCTTATTAGCAGAAGTAAACATGCCCCTGTAAGGACAGCGC
The DNA here is from genome assembly GCF_028017835.1 of Emys orbicularis. Classification (NCBI taxonomy): domain Eukaryota; kingdom Metazoa; phylum Chordata; order Testudines; family Emydidae; genus Emys; species Emys orbicularis. Next base: position 60,587,006 of record NC_088690.1, on the reverse strand, counting down.
AACTTGCAGAACTGATTGTTGGACTTTATATAAATGAGACAAACAAACCTCAGCCATGGCAGCAAGTTCCTGGACAGGGAAGGGGATGTCTTTAACAAACTGGCTGCTCTTCAGAGCATATGGGGAAAGTTTTTTCCATTCAGTCCTGCAGCAATTTCATAAAAGAATTACAGGCGGCAACTCTGCTGCCAGTGATGGAGAAGAATGCTACATGCCCCAGCAGCACCTAGACATGCCACCAGCAGACCAAGGGAGATACTTCCAAAAATAAGTTTGAGGATACAAGATTTATATATGAATGCTCTCAAACATGCATGCAAGCATCTGCAGAAGCCATTAACCAGGATAGTGCCTATCTGTATGAAATAGCAGCTTTCCAGGATTTTGAAAGAGGAATTGAGATGAGAATTTAGTCAGAGGAATCAAAGACAAAAGGAGCTCAGATAAAAAATGCTCAGAAACCCCATGTTAACAGGAACAGGGGCCATAGAAATGCGTGAAGTGAGCAAACAAGCTCTCGTGCAAATGAGGATGATAAACATAGGAGACAGCATACACTAAGTTTAACCAAAAAAACCCCCCAACCAAACAAAAAACCAACCAACAACAACAACACACGACACAGTACAGTAACAAGGCAAGCACACCTAACAATGAAAGCTGTGGCTATACAGGACACGAAGCAGGCAAATGCCCATGTCACTATGTGCAGAAACTGCCGAAAGAAGAACCACTATGTAGGACAATCAAAGGAAAGCCACAAACCATCTAGTAGAGGTGAACAAGGATAAGTTGCACAGCAATCAGGGCTGGCTCCAGGCACCAGCCGACCAAGCACGTGCTTGGGGCGGCACCTTGGGGCAGGGCGGCGCTCGATTTTTTACTTATTTATTTATTTTTGATTCGGCGGCGCGGCGCTCGGAGGGGGGGCGGGGCTTTGGGCGGCGTGGTGCTTGGAGGGGGGCGGGGGCTTTGGGCGGCGCTCGGAGGGGGCGGGGGCTTTGGGTGGCGTGGTGCTCGGAGGGGGGCGGGGACTTCGGGCGGCATGGTGCTCGGAGGGGGGCGGGGGCTTCGGGTGGCGCTCGGAGGGGGGTGGGGGCTTCGGGCAGCGTGGTGCTCGGAGGGGGGGCGGGGCTTCGGGCAGCGCGGTGCTCGGAGGGGGGGTGGGGGCTTCGGGCGGTGCTCAGGGGGGCGGGGCTTCAGGCGGCGTGGTGCTTGGGGGGGCGGGGTCTTGGGGGGGCGGGGGCTGGCGTGGTGCGGCGCTCGGAGGGGGCGTGGCTTCGGGCGGCGTGGCGCTGGGGGGCGGGGCTTTGGGTTGCGTGGTGCTGGGGGAGCGGGGATTTCGGCAGCGCTCGCGGAGAGGGGGGGGTACGGCAGGGCGGCGCTCTTCTTTTTTGCCTGGGGCGGCAAAAAAGTTAGAGCCGGCCCTGACAGCAATCCAGATAGCGAGACGCTATCAGACCACCACATGCTAAGAAAACAGAATTGTTTGGTAAGCTCATGCTAGCACCCTGCAAAGTTACACTGAAGCCCTGGCACGAGCAGGAAATAGAATGCCAAATAGAGAGTGGAGCATCTGTAAGTGTAATGGATGACAAGGACTTCCTCATCTTGCAAGATGGAGCAGCAAATCTGCAGCCAAGCAATGCTAAATTAAGACTATGATGCACCATCCTTACACCGCTAGGGTCATGTGTGTTATAGGTAGAATGCCAAGGGAAGGTATACCAGCTAGAATTTCATGTTGTGAACTCCAGAGACACACATTTCTGTCAGCCAGAACACGTGAACCTTCGGACATTACTGTATGAATTGTAGGTGAGAGGCTTAAACTCAATCAGAAGGAGAGTGATGCACACAGCCAAACACAACCAGTTGGCATCTCCAGGCCTTGAATCCTCAGGGACTACAATGATGCTTTTGAAGAACTAGGGTGCCCCCCCCAAGCATACTACACTTAAACAGACACGACCAGCCAGCCAGCCACACCACCTACCACGCAAAGTCCCCATCACATTAAAAGAAGAAGAAAAAAAGAAATTATATACACACACATATACATATATATCACACACACACACACACACACACACCCCCAAAAGCAACAAAAATGGAAAAGGGTGACATTGTTGCCAAAGTGACCGAGCCTACAAAATGGATAAGCAACATTGTATTTTCCTGGCTTTTCTATGGCCACAAATAGAAAAGCCCCTCCCCAAGCAATTAAAACAAGGCACTATTGAGGGCTCATTACCCAGATACCTATAAACAGAAGAAATCTTAACTGACCTTGCTAAAGCCAAGATATTTTCAGAGGTGGATGCAAAAAGATGGATCCTGGCAAGTCCTATTAGAAGAAAGCAGTTCTCACCACCTTCCGTATCAGCCTTGTGGTGTCCAAATGGAGGAGAATGCCAGTTGGAACCAAACTGGCTGCAGAAGACTATCAACACTACCAGCAAGCTGTATTACCAGGTCTCAAGGGGATTAACGTTCCAGCTGATGACATTTTAGGGTAGAGGTGTGGAGACACAATGGAAAAGGCAATATAAGATCACAATTGTAATCTCACGGATCTCCTAGGAGAGCCAGAGGCATCAACCTAAGACTCAACAAGCAGATGAGACTGCAACTCACTGAGCAGCCACACATGGGACACTGACTTCATAAGGCTTGGGCCCAGAGCCAGAAAAGGTGGGAGCAATAAAGCAAAAGCCCAAGTCTTCAAACACCAAGTTTCAGCAATGACTATTAGGATTTGTAAGTTACCTAACCAAATTCTTCCCTTGTCTCTAGGACTTATGTGAACCTCTTAGACACTTACTTGATACAGGCACAATGGGGATTTGACTACCCCGGCATGACAACTCTCAACCACATTACACATTTGGTCACCATATACCCTGTGCTAAAATACTTCATGTGAAAGAAGCAGTTACCATACGGTGTGATGCCAGTGAAACTGGACTTGGAGCAGCTCTCCGGCAAAAACAAACAAAAAAAACCCCACGCTAATAGTCTTTGTAGCAAGATCCTTATCTGACAGAACAATATACACTTACATTGAAAGAGTGTCTAGCAATTGTATGTACAGATCAAATTTGTCACAGGCAAATACGAGGACAAAAATCCATACATAACGAAAGTGATCATAAGCTACTTGAAATTATATCAAGAAACCACTGCTATCAGCTCTCAAATGCCTCCAACGTATGCTATTAAGACTACAATATTACCACTGAGATGGACACTATAAAAAAAGGAACCGAAGTGTATATAGCAGACTCCTACCCTGAGCAGCTCTGTCACAAGAATCTGATACAAACAAACAAACCTACAAAATCCCTAACCTAAGAAACACAAAAGAAATAGAAAGTATCAATCAGGTCAGCTACATTCCTATTCCCAGCAAGGACTACAGGATATCCCGTAGCATATGCTCAGGGACAAAGCACTACAAATTCAGACATCTGTTATTTTAACAAGGTGACCAGACACAGGTGAAGAGGCTCTAGAGGCCACTCATGAATACTGGAACTATTGTGATGAACTCAGTATGCAGGACACTGCGCTCAAAGGCAACTGAATACTTATACCTAATGCCTTAAGGAGGAGGCCCTATTTTGAATATGTCACAGCCACTTGGGGATAGAAGCATGTCTACGAAAAAGCTAGAGATGAAGTATACTGGCCAAATATCACCAAAGAAATTAAAGACCTGATAAGAAACTGCAATACATGTGTGGAATCCCAAGCAAGTTAGTAGAAGGAAACTTTGCAAATCCACAGCATTCCCAACAGACCCTGGAGCAAGGTGGGAATGGATCTTTTTGCTGTGAATAACACTGACTGCCACTCTGACTTTTGGGAATTAGATGAACTGTCAGACACTGCTGCAGCAATGCTAATACACAAATCAATGGAACACTTCAGCAGACATGGCATACCAGATTGGGTCATCTCAGATGATGGATCACAGTTTACCAGCAAGGAATTTATACACATCAAAGATTGGGAATTTAACAACATCACAGCCTCCCTGTACAGTCAGTCCAATGGGAGAGCTAAATCAGTCATCAAAATTGCAAAAACTCTTAAAGGAAAAGAAGTGGCAAGCCATCCTAGAATGGCATGACCAGCAACACTGTGCAATGTCTAATGTCCAGATGCACACTGGTACCTCCCGCCAATGTACTATTAAAACCTGAAGTAGTGGACGGAGTCACAGATCAATTAGAGGAGAAGCACAAAGCTAAAACCTGCTATGACAATCAGGCCAAAGTCCTTCCAGAGATACAACCTGGAGCTCCTGTAAGAAGTGTGACTATTTCTTCAAGAGATCCAGAACATGGAAAAGGGCAACATGCATGGAGCAGATAAATCCCTGCTCCCACTCTGTTGTGGTAGAGGGACATGCATGTTGCCAAAACTGTAAATTCAGCCATCCAATACAATATCCTACAGCCAATGGAAGCCTGAGGTGGGGTGAAGAGGAACTGTGAGATCTTCCTGACAATGAAAGATGAAATACAAGGAATTCACTGCTGATCACCCACCCACCCACAGAAGGTGGAACCTGTAGAACATGCCACCCAACAATGTGAAGGGACAAGCAAAACTAAGACCAATGACAAGCCTAACTAGTAGCCTTGCCTGGCACCATGAACAGTACTCCTAAATGACAAGCCACCCACCAGATACAAAACCTTTCTCCTGAATGAATGATAGATAATTGACCTTCCCAAACTACATCAACCGTTGTTGCAAGTTCTGTTAAGTACTGTACTAGTATCGGTTTTATGAAGTTATTACAGAACCACATTTTGTTACTTAGGTATATTGTCTTCAACATAACAGGCAAAGTTATAAGACACAGCTTCCCACCCACAAGCTAGAACTGCCAAAGGCCTGAGTTGCACATAGTCAACCCCAGGTCAGAGGGCAGATGACAGAGACAAGAGCTAAGGAAGCAGTCAGCACTGCAGCCCTGTGTGTAACATCTCAGATATATGGAAGAAAGGTCTGTTACTGCAAAGCCTCAGGGATTTGTTTTGATAGAACCAGAACCTCAATAATGCCAGCTGAACTCATTGCAGATTGCCGAGTGGTGTGGGAAAGCATCCTATTGTGGAGGAAGGAATAAGGCAGCCAGTCCTAGAAACCTTTGGGAGAGGGTTGCAGGCTCCTGATGAAAGTTTCAGCAAGATCATCCAGGAGGATAAAAGGGAAATCCCTATGCCCGTAACCCACCCCCCACAACCTAACTCAACAGGGAAATGAAAAGCAGATGCCAACACCACCTCTGTTGTACCTCTACCTCTTATCGACTCTTCATTGTCTTACTCGTACGAGATCTTTGTCTTATTCACTTGGGATGGACCAGGCACCATCTTTAAATGTCAAGTTCATAAGGAAAAATGCATGCACACACTTATCCAACTTCTCCTGCACTCCATCAAGCTCATCTGCACTTGCCTGGTGGGACTGGCTAGAGCCTCAAACAGGTCCTGGCTTTCAGCTTGGCTGGAGTTCCCTGCCATGTCTCCCCCCACCCCACTCGCTGTTCCCAGCAGGGGTCCCTGTCTCAGGCTCCTTGGAGGTATCCATGGTGGTTTGTGGGAGGCTGTTGGGGTCTCTGCCAATATGGAGCACTGTTAGTTGTAAAAGCGGTAGGTTTGCAGGGCAGCACCAGATTGCCTGTTGGCCTCCCTGGCCTTGTGGGACACCTGCCATGGTTCCTTTGCTTTCCGCTGCTGATCCCGGTCATACACCTTTGCCTGCATCCCCGGTGCAGTCTGCTCATAGATGTCCACATTTCTACAGGTGGTCCATAGCTGCGTTTGCACAGCCTCTTCTCCCCACATGCCCAGGAGATCCAATATCTCCTGTCTACGCCAGGCAGGAGCATGCCTAGTGTGTGGAGCAGGCATGGCTGGCTGGGCAGTTGAACACAAGAAAGGAGGGCTGCTACATGTGCTCGCCAAGGTGGGCAACCAGGAAAAGGCATTTTAAAAAAATGCATGGGGGAGTTTAAAGGAGGAATGGCTTCCAGTCTGTGTCCCATGGGGAGTGGAGTTTAAAATTGTGCCCAGAGCTATCACAGTCACAGGGAACAGGGCATTCTGGGACAGCTACTGGAGGACTGTTAGGGTCAACACAGGTCATGAAGTGTCTACACTTGCTCTGTGTCAACCTCAGTAGGTCGACCATGGTTTGGGTAGCTGGTTTCACTACATTGCTATAATGGGGTGCCTACATTGGCTGGAAACAAATTTGAGTGTAGATACATGCACACGTAAGCACACTAACCCCTACTTACGGCCTGATCTAACTCCCACTGAGAGCAATGAAAAGTTGCCATGACTTCAATGAGCTTTGTATCGGATCTTAGGACCCAATCCAGCTCCTACTGGATCAGTGACAAGGCTTGATCTCTGTGGGAGCTGCATTAGGCAGTTATTGTAAACTGAACAATAGGTTCATCTGGATTTCTGTGCCCTCTGTTAGCACCTGCCCTTTGAGGAGAAGAACCTAGATTGGAATTCAGCATCCAGCTGGTCTTCTCTTGTCACATCAGGATCCATAAATACACCTGTGTTAGTGAGAGGCAACCTGAGCTGCATGTGTGTATGTGTAGCCTGATGTACACCCAGTGCTCTTGTACATTCATCCAGATCTCTGCTCACCATCATCAGACTGGGACTCACATGACAACAGGGTCTCTCTAGGATTTTCAATTCCTCTGGTTTCCAGTTGGGCTAGAAACACTGAGAAAGTAGGTCAGGGGAGCCCTGTCTGAGCTAGAGTTTTCACTAAGACCAACAGGTGATCTTCATTGGGAGGTATCAGAGGGGTAGCCGTGTTAGTCTGAATCTGTAAAAAGCAACAGAGGGTCCTGTGGCACCTTTAAGACTAACAGTCTTGGGACACTGTTAGTCTTAAAGGTGCCACAGGACCCTCTGTTGCTTTTTTCATTGGGAGGGATTCTTTCTTCATTAAAACAAACTTTTGGGCCAGTATCAGAATACAAGGCCAGATATCCCTCTCACTTTACATCAGTGTGAATCAGGAGTCACTCCATAGGTCTGAGTGGAGTTATTACCTCTGCCAGATCAAATTATAACTGAAGGAAGCAATTTATTCTAGACTTGCAGGGCTTTAGAAACAGACAAGAGACTCAAGGAGGCTTTATTAGACCCCAATATGAGTGATCACAATTTGCTGCTCAGTTGACATGCGACTAGAAAGTAAATAGATTTCATTTGCCTCATAAAATCACCACCTGTTGCAGTTTCACTAAGTATAAAATTGCAATTTTTAGAAGATTTAACTGTCATTGATCAGAGTGAGCTTTATAACCTGACTGGAGTTAATTCCGCTTTACATTTCCTTATGCAAACATTTATGGAAGTTGGTGATAAATTGATACATGCTCCTGGAACGAAGAGGACAGTTAGAGGATCAAAGTGCATCAACACTTGGATCAGTCTGTGCATCAGGAGCAGGCCTGGCTGGATTAACAAAACATGGGCTGGAGCTGCTTGTGTACAGGGGTATATGAAATAGGGACAAGTAATGGGAACATGTGGCTCATGTGTTCCAAGAGGGAGGAAACGTCCTGCCCAAGTTACAGTTGGGGTGATTCCTTTCTGCCCACCACTCCTGCCCCCTGAATTTTCATTGGGATGTAGACCTTCCTCCTGTTCTGATTGTTATTTAGGGCTAAATCATTCCTTCACCACCTGCCTTGGGCAAGGAGCCTATGCATAGGTACGCTGCCCCAGGAGGAGTCAAACTGCCTCCTGGTATCCACCCTGCCCTGGAGAGGAAGAAAACTGCACCAGGTACATCACCTAGCAAGCTGTGCTGGCTGGCACCTTGGGGGAGGGGGGCAGGAAGGGAGTAGAGCCAAGGCTCCACCCCCTCCTTGCCCCATCTGTCTCCTCACTCCCCTCTATTCAGTGGTGGCAAGTAGCAGCTCTGCAGAGCCTACTTCCCCTTCTCTGTTGTAACCTGTGGCACAGGTAGCCCATGCAGGAGCCTGCCTTATTTCCTACCCCCCACCCCCCTGCCTTAATCTCTTGCATGGCCTCAAAGGGCTAGTGACCTTAATATTCGCACTTCAGTAGTGCTCACATGCCCCCCAGGTGCTAGGGGCTGTACAAACATGGACAGAAATATGGTGCCAGCCCTGAAGAGCTCCTGTCCCATACTGGTAGCACTGCCATGTGCTGTCACAGCACCTGCCCTCATCTGTAAGATACCCACCCCTGAAACGCAAGCTAAGCAATTCCTATGGGTCCTGTCAGATGAAAGGAGCTATATAATGGTTTCTTAATTTAGAAGCTATAAATCCAAACTTTTCATAACACTGCAGTCTATGTTTGCTCTACTCTAAACAATAACTTTGTTACTGCTGGAAAAGGAATCACGAAGATTGACAGCCATGCCTTTGTGGTTGTGCTTTCACGTACTGCATTTCTCTACAGTAATTGCCTTGTGTTGCTGTGTCCCTTTAGGAGCAGAAATTGGCAATCCTATTGTATCGCAGGAGGGGCTAAGAGTCCCAGTCATGGACCAGACTCTGGTGTGCTAGGTGCTGTACCAACAGAACACCAAGATGGTGCTTAAGATCCAAAGGTGAAATTCATCCCCCATAAACAGGGCTTAAGTGGACTTAAACCTTATGCTGCTTCTCTGCTCAGGGAGTGAATTCCACCTCCAATGTTTAAAACAAGGAGACGTGTTTGCATATGCAAACAAACATCTTTGTATACCCAAGAAGCCATGCATGCAAGCAATTGCATGTGCAAATATAGCCATGTAATTACAAGTGCCTTTTAGGATTCTGGCCCTGCCTTTTTAACATTTTGGCCTCAAGACACTTATCTAAAATTGACAGTTGTGAATTTAAATGGAGTGGGACAGATCCTTAGCTGGTGTTGATCCTTAGCCATACTGAATTCCTTGGACCTTCAGTAATTCCCACCAGCCATGGATCTGGTTTATCATTCGTATTTGTAGAGACAGGAAAACTTGATGTTCATGCACAAGTAATATATGTATATACTGAACAAGCCTTTCTTGGCCACGGGTCAACGATCTCTGAATAATGCTTATACAGTACTTCTCATGAGTAGATCTCAAAGCACTTCAGCATTATTGGCATTTTACAGCTGGGGAAACCAAGGCACAGAGAAAGGGACATGCCCAGGGTCACACAGCATTCTAGTGGCAGAGTCATGACTCTGGAGAGTCCCAATCTAGTGTTCTCTCTACTAGGCCACGCTGCCTCTGCTTTTGCATTAGGTTTGGTTTTTTATTTAGCATCTCTTGTACCAGCAGGTTACATGCCAGTACTTATATTGCATCCCTTTACTCTGGGTATAGTTTGAGCCTATTGGAAGCAGGGCCATGCAATTCCCACAGTGAAATCTGGATCAAGGACAATGATGTCACCAGACTGTTTCACCGCTGTAGCTGAAATATAAATAAAACATCTGAGGAGTCAGTTTAATAAGCACATCATCTAATACAACAGGCTCTTTGAGGGGCAGCACAGCTTTAGAAAGGATTACAGTAGCTTTACAGCTTGGCTTAGCTTTACATGGGATATTTTACATACACCTCTATCCATTGCATGAGCCAGAGATATGTGAATGCCCAGATAGCAGCCATAGGCAGAAATACTACCTCCCATCTTTTGTTAAGTGGCAGATTATGCCCTTACCTCTCAGATATAGATCTGCATGATCCATGGTTTGGAAGCCTGAGAGCTGGCCTATTCTCATAGATCCTGACCACCATCCACAAACAGCTGGGTCACTATCCAGTAGCTGTCTCACTAAGTGAAGCAGACCAATGTTTAGTACTCTGCACTGGCTGCCTATCCTGGGTATATTTCCAAGTCCTGGCCCTTGCCTTTAAAGTTGTAGAAGGGTTTGGCCCAAGCTACCTGAAAAACTGCCCCTGTCTGCATCCTCATCACAGACGCTGCACCGGATGGAAAGAAGGCTGATGGACTCTAGGATCCAACTCATTTGGACACATGAATGAGATACTTCCCGCAGAGGCTCCCCAACTGGGAATTTACAAATGCTGGAGATCAGGCTGAGGTTCAGGGCAAGAATAGATTTCTAACTGATGGGGGGGGGGAGGGAGGCAGGAAGAAACTTGCCTAGGAGGCAGCATATCCCATAACTGCTATAGGTGCTGGAACTAGGGGGGCTGGGAGGCAGACACACCCCCTGGCTTGAAGTGGTTTCCATTATATACAGGATTTACAGTTTGGTTCAATGGTTCCCAGCACCCCCACTATAGAAACTGTTCCAGCACCCCTGCTGCCAAATGCAAGGTTCTTCCTCTGAACATAAGAGCATAAGAATGGCCCTACTGGGACAGGCCAAAGGTCCATCTAGCCCAGTATCCTGTCTGCCGACAGTGGCCAATGCCAGGTGCCCCAGAGGGAATGAACAGAACAGGTAATCATCAATTGATCCATCCCCTGTCACTCATTCCCAGCTTCTGGCAAACAGAGGCTAGGGACACCATCCCTGCCCATCCTGGCTAATAGCCATCGATGACCTATCCTCCATGAATCTATCTAATTCTTTTTTGAACCCTATTATGGTCTTGGCCTTCACAACATCCTCTGGCAAGGAGTTCCACAGGTTGATTGTGCTTTGTGTGAAGAAATATTTCCTTTTATTTGTTTTAAACCTGCTGCCTATTAATTTCATTTGGTGACCTCTAGTTCTTGTATTATGAGAAGTAGTAAACAACACTTCCTTATCTACTTTCTCTACACCAGTCATGATTTTGTTACAGACCTCAATCATATTTCCCCTTAGCTGTCTCTTTTCCAAGCTGAAAAGTCCCAGTCGAGATTAATCTCTTCTCATACGGAAGCCTTTCCATACCCCATATCATTTGTTGCCCTTTTCTGAACCTTTTCCAATAGGTCGTTTTTGAGATGGGGCGACCACATCTGCACACAGTATTCAAGATGTGGGCGTACCATGGATTTATATAGAGGCAACATGATATTTTCTGTCCTATTATCTATCCCTTTCTTAATTATTCCCAGCATTCTGTTCGCTTTTTTGACTGCCGCTGCACATTGGATGGTTGTTTTCGGAGAACTATCCACAATGACTCCAAGATCTTTCTTTCTCTGAAGCAGCTGATATTGGCCTGTGTTGGAGACCAGATACTGCTAGATGGTCCCCTTCTCTGATGCAGCCTGGCAACTCCCATGTTCCAATAAAAGTAACTGATACCCATACACTACAGCGGGGAGAGGCTTAGAAATAGAACTACTTCTACTAGCCATACACATCGATTTTACTGCAGATTTAGAACCAGCAGGGCTGCTGTTAATTAATACAGTGCTGAAGTTATGTTTGGGGGATTACCAAGGTTTATTGGGTAGAAAATTTCAAATACAGAAAACAGGCTGTAAAGATCAGAAATATGGCTTCAAGTATAAACCTAATTGCTACAGAGAATCCCTCAGAGACCCATTCAGAGTCCTTTTTATTTGCTTCATTCATTAGTGATGTGGCCAAGGTTTGGAAAGCAGTAAATGCACAATTATATGCAGATGATCTGGTGCGCTACATGTCTGGCAGCCCAACTTGAGGTAAGGAGCTAAGATGCTGTTTTGCAGCATTGGGTGGGTACTCAGAATGGTCCCCAAACCTGTGATGTGCTGAGCACTTTCAGTTCCTGTTGGCTTCCCCCTCAGGAAGCCGAGCTCAGCACGGAAATGGAAGTGCATGCTGTTTGCTTGAGAGAGACAAATTTGTACTCCCTGAGAATAACTGAATACTGTTAAAATGGTGCTGCTTTGGATGCAATTACGCATGCAGACACATCTGGGTGGTGTGCACTATAGCTTTGTGTCTCATTCATCAAGTTACATGATCAAAATTAGTGCAGCGAGTACAGAGGACAACAAAATAGAAGCTAGAATTGCGGAACAAAATACAGATAGTGAAAGATGAGTGTTTTAAAATTCCTGCAGACTTAGGACCTGATCCAGCAAAGCATTTATACATGAGAATAAAACTTTGCGCACAAGAAATCCCGACTTCTTTGAAGTCAGTGACAAAACTCCTGCTGATATGCTTCCTTCCCCCTCCTTCCCCCGCAGAAGATTTCATTCCTTGATTTCCAAGGAGTTACTCATGCCCTCAGAGCTACAGGTCTGCTTAAGTGCTTTGGCTGGATCAAGCCCTCAGTGATCCACAGTGTTATTGGTTATACACATGTAAGGAATTTTTTTGTCTGGTTAAGCCTAAGTAACTGCAGAGATTGGCTTCCCCAAGTAAGGCACTAATCCACAGTTTCATTTTCTGTTCTTAGACAATTTCACTCTCCAGTTGTCATGGTCTACTTTATTTAGATTGCTAATCTAAGCACCTGTCCGCAGAGGTCAAGTTACTTGCACTTCATTTAAAATAGTCTGAGCTTTGACACTGCAGAGTTTCCAATGGTGGCCCCAATCCCACTCTTACATTTGTGTGGAGTCTGCCTGAAATCAAACAGGGCCCCCACGCAGCTGCAGGAGTCTGCTCACACTGACGAGAATGCCAAGTCACACCCTCTAACAGCAAACCCACTGTAAAGGGCCCAAGCAGGGGAAAGCCAAAACACAAAGCAACAGGATCTGTCTCTTCCTTCTGTAAGATCACAGAGAAGGAGCAGCTGTAACAGTTTACAACAGCCCTTACCTCAGGATCCTGGTTCAGAGATCCCAACCTTGAAGTTCAAAGTCTCTGCACACAATCAGCCTGAGAAAACCCCACCCATTGTCTACTGTATCTAGTTGGATTGCAAACCTGTCACTCACTATGTTTTTGTACATTGCCTAGCACAATGAGGCCCGAGTCTCAGTAGTGGCTCTAAATGCTATTGCAATGCTAGTGATAAGCCTGCAGGTTCCAATCACTGCAGGGGCCTATATAAACTTAGAAGAAAAAAGGCAAGATCCATAACTGATGTAAAATTACTGTTGCTCTTGTCACAGTTCAAGGCAACTGCACCTGTATTCCCCCTCCAGAGTCCAGCAGGGGAACCCACTCCCAGGCTTCTGGCTCCCAACCATCCCTGTCTTGGGTGGAGACCCTAGTCCCTTTCCCTCCTGACTGGGGTTTTTCCAGGTGACACAGTTCCCTGCTTACACTGTGTTGTTCTCCAGCAAGGCAGACCATCTAACCAGGCCTGCATCTGCACTTTGCTTACTCTTTGAAGGCTACAAACAGTGTAACTGCCAAAGTTGTAAGTTACCACACAGCTCTTTTTGAGCAAGTATATTTATTCTTAAGGTGAAAGCATTACAGAGAAAACAGTAGAAGACTTTACATGCATGCTACTAAGCTCACCAGTGATCACCCCAACTCCCCCAGGGGTTCTGGCTGCTACACAGTCCTTCAAACTCCACCCAGAAGTTTTTCTGTTTACAAGTTCCCAACCCCCATGGCTCAGAACAAGCACTTCCCCAAATCTGACAGCCATGCGTTTATCCAGTTAGGCCTCTGGTCTGGTCCTCACATAAACAGGGGATCAGCAGACAAAGGGTTTCTCTGCAGGGCGCAGCTTCAAAAGGATGGCTCCAGAGGTGAGACATCACCTTCCCTGCCTCCTGAGTATTTCCTAGGAATCTCACTTAACTTTGTCGGTCTACACATTGTAGCTCACAGCACTTCAAAGTTCACATTAGTCACATCTCCTAGAGAAGTTACAGACAACACCACAAACAATTGCATTTTCAATACAATGAGCTCTTAAGATAATAATTCAACAAAGGTTTGTCCAGGATATTGTAGGAAATTGCCACCTTTGTCCCGGCTCTATTGAAGTAAAGGGAGCGATGCCAATTTCCACCACCTTAAGATCCGGCCCTTAATTTCTTTCTGAATATTCTAGGGAAATTTTAAACACATGTTGCTTGATGTTGTCAAACCCCTCTCTAAAGGGAACCAAGCAAGAGGAATCGAAGCTGTAGTAGAGAGTCTAGAGCACTGGGCCTGGTCTGAGGCCTGAACTAGAGGCTGTCAGGCCATGTATTAAAGCAGATACTTACAAGTTCATGTTTCAGTTTGTGAACTTGGCAAAGTTGCTGCTAATATACTAGGCACTAGATAGTTACATAAATATATTCCAGCTAGTACAGACACATCCCCAAACTAGCACAAGATAAGATGGTTTGACAAAAAAAAAAAATGAATAGGGATATTTTGTTCAAGATATTAGGAACAAGGGGAGGTAACAAAGATGTCTTGAAACACGTAAGGTGGTACATAGGTTGCTTATCTCAAATCTATAAATATCGGGGAACCTCACCTCAATCTTTTGTCCAGCCTCGGGGGCAGCAGAAAGTCCCACCACTGACTGAGCTGAGTCCCTTGTAATGAGCATACACATGTTAGTGTAACTGTAGACATTGATCCAGGGAACTAGGACTGTGCTTTGTTGACAATAAACCTGGTTGAGCGCCTTTGCCACCAAACCATGTCTGTGGTCTTCCTTTTGAGTCCCATCAAGGTCTGCTGAATTAACATATTGCTCTATTTACTAACAACATTGAAGCTCCAAGAACAGAAGCACCGAGGCAATGACATTCCGGCCTTCAATACTTAACCACACCAGGTAGCACTATCGGAGTCTGGGACAGCACACGAAAACCACACACACACGGAAGCCAACGGACAACACAAGCTATTTCAGTTTCCTTTCAAAATCCGCTTTAAACATCTGGGTTTTTTTGCCTTAATGACACCCAGGTTGGGAGTCCGGTTTGATATGGGAATAATGCCATTTGAAGTGTGGATTCTTTAGGCTCCGTTCCCCGTGGCTTGTGCCATTGTACCTTGATCACTGGTATGGAGCCTAGCACTCAGGTCCTGGACAGTACATACTCCTTGAGATCGTGTTATTGGTCAAAATTCATTGTACTATGCTATGGCAGAAACCATAGGAACCTTCTGTTTTTACTGAGCCTCATTTACATAATATTAGGCAGCCAGATGCCATGGTGATGAGCATGGTGTAGATGCCAACAGAACCCCTTGAGTTCCATTCCAGGTTCAGAAAACTGGTTCAGGGAGACATTATTTAAACCTCCATGTGCCAGCAGATTTCCTTGCACTCCATGGGCGACCCAGCCTCAGGGAGAACAGATTACAGTAGCACTTAGAGGTGCTATAAAAAGCACGGCCCCATTGTGCTACATGCTGCCTCTGCCCCAGAGAGCTACACTCTAAATAAGACAGACCAGGGCACTATTAGACTATAAGCTCTTAGGGGCAGGAACTGGCTTTTTATGTTTCTGTACAGCACCTAGCACATGGTCCATGACTGGTGCTCCTAGGTGCTACCACAATACACATAATAAATAGCCCTGTTTTACAGATGGAGGCCCAGAGAAATGAAGTGACTTTTCCAAGGTCCCCTAAGGAGCCTGTAGCAGAGGTAGGAATTAAACCCAGAGCTCCTGATACTAGTCCAGTGCCCCAATCACAAGCTCCACCCTTCCGCTCTCTAATCTATTGCTCTGGTGGGCATGCAGCTTTAACATCTGCTGGAGACTCCATACAGCTCCGTAGGCCGGAGTCGCTGCAGCGAAGTGCTGAATCAGTGCACAGCCCAGGCACCGCAGCCTTGCCCCTTCCCAGTTTTGACTGCCCTGGCTTCCTATGGCCCTTTCCATGGAAGAAATGGTGAAGTTGCACCTTGCTGCTTGCAGACTTTCCACGGCAGGTGCACTCCACCAGGGCTCCAGCAACCATGGGGAATCTGGTCTTGTGTCTACTGGACTCTGCAAGGATGTTTCAAATTCAGTCTGAGATTGACTGGGCCTGATTCTCCTCTTGCTCAGATAACTGGGGAGTCGTTCCATTGAAGTAAGTGCAGTTACACTGTTGAATAACCAGGGTAAGTGTGAGGAGAATCAGGTCCCTTGTATGTGTGCACATGTCACTATCATCTGGGCTTGCATTTTATGCCTGTTGCTTACTGCATTAATATTTCTCTATTTCTGTTTATGATAAGATGTGTCTGATGCTGGCAGACCGCCCAGATGCCAGCTCACGCCAAGGCCCCTGGGCCTCACTGAACACTGACAAATACATGGCTGGAAACCAGTCTGGCTCACCTGTGTGTTAGTATTATTAAAATAGAGTTTAGACTTAAGTCTGTTTAGACTTAATGAAATGCTTGTAGGATGCTGCATGTATTAATCTTATTTATAACATCTGTTTCCCAGGTTATAAGGTAATTAAGCATTTGCTCTGTAACTAAGAGTTTTTACTAAAACTGTAACCCCCCCCCCCCAAGTGTGAAATATTAGTTTACCACAAGAGGTGTCATCTCCTCCCCAACAAGAGAAGGAGTACATATACCAGACAAACCGTTATGGAACATCAATGGACAAGAGACTGTCGATTGCTTCGTCCTCACCCATGAAGAGGGGACGTGCACAAGCCCTTGTCCCATCACAGTCTGCAGTCAAATCTGTGTGTCTATATTTACCTGCTTTAACCTTGCAAATAACTTATTTCTTTTTCTTAGTTAATAAACCTTTAGTTAATTATAGGATTGGCTACAAGTGTTGTCTTTGGTGAGAGATCTAAGGTACAATTGACCTGGCGTAAGCGACAGGTCCTTTGGGACTGGGAGCAACCTGAATATTGTTGGGATTTTTGGTGTAAGGGACCATCTATTACAAAGGCAGGCGTGCCTGGGTGTCCAGATAGACCGGAGTGTCCAAGGGGACTGTCTGACTCTATGCCAAGGCTGTTACAGTGCTTGGGGTGTTCACACTTGCTACTTGGTTGATGAAATCTAATTCTAGAACATACAACCAGTTTGGGGTTTTGTGCCCTGCTTCTTGACGGTCTGCCCTGAGATTGGCACCCACATTCGGGCGCCACTCCAGACAGCCCAACCATGTTCATTGTCAATTCATCCAGAGGCCTTGGCAATTAATTGGAAAGAACACAACACAAATTTAGTAACATTTTGCCAGCAACTAGCAGCTTCAACAAAAAAAGCCTCTCTAAGATCTCTTCCCCAGCTGCTTTCATAGAAGAACAAGCTCACAGCAGCTTTCCTGTGCAATTGTCCAGAGATCATCCTTCAAACAAACATCCTTTGTATTTAACCTTTGCCGAGCAGAGACCCGAACAGACCTTGAACCCTACACTGAACGCTGGCACACTCAAAATCTACAGGCCAGACCTTCAGGGAGCAACTGAGGATTCCCACGTGATGTAAAACCAATGTAGCCAGCTCTGCCTTATCCCTCCCCCTGCCCCCATGTCTGGTGTAGGCAGGCGTGGCCAGAGCAACTTGCACTCCCACAATCACCAGCTAGCAGAATGATCCCTAAGACTGCTCTATGTTATGCCAGGGGATAAATCAGCCATTGATCCGGTGAGTTGAAAGAGGTCTTAGAACTACATTTCTCACCCGGCCCTATGATTAGCACAGCTCAGTCCAACCAAGGGATGTGTCCCCATCTATTGAGGTATTTATATAACCCCTCCGACCCCGCATCGCATTGTCAGGCATTAAACCTTAGCCCTCCCAACCGCCCTGAAAAGGAAGTGGGTATTATTAAGCCCAGCTTACAGAGTGGGATTAAGTGACACACCCAAGGTAGCACAGGCAGTCAGTGGCACAGCCAGGGTTTGAACCCTGTTTACCCACATGCTAGTCCAGTGCCAGAACCGCAAATCCAGCTTTCTCTAGCAAGTCAATTCCAGAGCTGAAGACTCTCAATGGAACACACACCCCTCCCCCCCCCCCCCCCCCGCCCAGAGCACCACAGCAAATCACAGGCATGGGGAGGGTGCAGAGGAGAGAAACTTTTCCATGGACTCATGGCCATTAGATCAGAGTAGTGGTGCCAAATTCAGCTCTCAGTGACACCAGTGTAAATCTGGAGTGAGTTTCAGTGGTGTTACTGCAGCAGTGTAACTTAGAGCAAACTCTGGCCTTTAGCTTGGCTACAAGCAGGGGCAGTGGGATCATAGTAAGAGGCAGACCTGGCATGTCGAGCCATGGAGCCCTACAGAACCTTGTCCATAATAGCATGGCTCTCGGGGCATAACTTCTTTATGGGACTGCCCTATTTCAGGGCCACTGCACCTGTATTTCTCCTCAGTGGTTCAGCAAAGGCACATGATCTCGGGCTTCCAGCTTCCCAGCTGTTGCCTTTTTTGGTGGAGACTCATATCTCCCTCCCTTCTGACCGGGGTATTCCCAGGCTGCACAGTGCCCTGCCTTCACTGTGCATTTCCCAGTAAAGAGAGTATGCCCACACAGACCTGCTCGCTTTCTCTTCAGCCACTGATAACAGAGTGATTGCCACAGATATAAAAGTTACCACATGGTTTTTTCTAAGCAAGCCTCAGGGTCAAAGCCAACTCCATGCTTCAGACAGTTTGGCTAGAAAAAGGATTAACAAAAATTAAAGATATAATATAAGATGATAGACTGGCCTCCTTTGATTGCATTAGAAACAAATACCAATTACCACTGTGTCACAGCAGCCTCTACTCACCACTGGAGCACCTCCTTCTGGTCACCTCTGGGGATTAGCTCAGCCGGCCCAACGCGCTCTTCTCACGGTTCCCTGGCCTGCTGTCTCACTCTTTTGCTCTGCAGCCGCTCTCTTGCGCCTCAGGAGCTGCTATGCCTCATCTTCGTGGCTTAGCCCTCCGGCCACATCACAAGAGTCATCTCCTTCCAGGGTGCTATCACCATAATCCACACCTACCCAGGCAGTCCTTAACTCCACTGCCCTGGCTGAGCTACTCCCCCAGTGCCTAGAGCAAACAGGCCTAGACAGTCATCAACTTCACTGCCCAGATTGTGTCACTCATTCAGTGGCCATCAGGGTCCAGCCTCTACTCAGGGCTCCAGTCCAGGTGAGCTTCCATTAATTAGGACTCTCCTCTAAGGGTATGTCTACACTAGGAAATTAGGTCAAATTTATAGAAGTCGATCTTTAGAAAGCAATTTTATACAGTCGATCGTGTATGTCCCCACTAAACGCAGTAGATCGGTGGAGTGCGTCCTCAATACCATGGCTAGCATCGACTCAAAGAGTGGTGCACTGTGGGTAGCTATCCCACAGTTCCTGCAGTCTCCGTCGCCCATTGGAATGCTGGGCTAAGTTCCCAATGCCTGATGGGGCAAAAACATTGTCGCGAGTGGTTTTGGGTACATGTCGTCAGTCGCCCCTCCCTCCGTGAAAGCAACGGCAGACAATTCTTTCGCACCTTTTTTCTGTGCAGATGCCATACCACAGCAAGCATGGAGCCTGCTCAGCTCAGCTCACCGTCACCGCTGGTGTTGTGTCCTGGGTGCTGCTTGCAGCAGACGGTGCAGTAGGTCTGCAAACCATCGTCATCCACCGCTTCCACTGCAACTCTGCTCTCCTGCTGTTGTAAATGAGCTCAGTCTCAATTGAGGAAATGATGACTGAGCTCAGTAGAGTAAATGAGCTCAGTCATCCACCACTTGCGCTGCAACTCTGCTCTCCTGGTGCCATGAATCCACCTCGCAAGTCCTCTTGTCATTCAGTATAAATATCTATTCTCGTGGCATCCGTCGTCATCCACCACGTCCACTGCAACTCTTCTGCAGACGCCATACCACGGCAAGCATGGAGCCCGCTCAGCTCACCGCTGCTGTTGTGAGCATTGTAAACACCTCGCGCATTATCCTGCAGTATGTGCAGAACCTGCAAAAGCAGGCGAGGAGGCGATGACAGAGCGATCACGATAGTGATAAGGACATGGATGCAGACTGCTCTCAAAGAATGGGCCCTGGCAATTTGGACTTCATGGTGGTAATCGGGCAGGTTCATGCTGTGGAACGTCAATTCTGGGCCCAACAGACTGGTGGGACCGCATAATGTTGCAGGTCTGGGATGATTCCCAGTGGCTGCGAAACTTTCGTATGCGTAAGGGCACTTTCATGGAACTTTGTGACTTGCTTTCCCCTGCCCTGAAGCACAAGAATACCAAGATGAGAGCAGCCCTCACAGTTGAGAAGCGAGTGGCGATAGCCCTGTGGAAGCTTGCAATGCCAGACAGCTACCGGTCAGTCGGGAATCAATTTGGAGTGGGTAAATCTACTGTGGGGGCTGCTGTGATGCAAGTAGCCAACGCAATCACTGAGCTGCTGCTATCAAGGGTAGTGACTCTGGGAAATGTGCAGGTCATAGTGGATGGCTTTGCTGCAATAGGATTCCCTAACTGTGGTGGGGCGGTAGACGGAACCCATATCCCTATCTTGGGACCGGACCACCTTGGCAGCCAGTACGTAAACCGCAAACACTGGTGGATCACAAGGGATGTTTCACCGACATCAACGTGGGATGGCCGGGAAAGGTACATGACGCTAGCATCTTCAGGAACTCTGGTCTGTTTGAACAGCTGCAGGAAGGGACTTACTTCCCAGACCAGAAAATAACTGTTGGGGATGTTGAAATGCCTATACTTATCCTTGGGGACCCATCCTACCCCTTAATGCCATGGCTCATGAAGCCATACACAGGCACCCTGGACAGTAGTAAGGAGCTGTTCAACTATAGGCTGAACAAGTGCAGAATGGTGGTAGAATGTGCATTTGGACGTTTAAAAGCGCGCTGGCGCAGTTTACTGACTCGATTAGACCCAGGGCCGGCTCTAACTTTTTTGCTGCCCCAAGCACAAAAAAAGAGCACCGCCTTGCCATAACACCCCCCGCCCCGAGCACCGCGCCGCCCCACCTTGCCCCGCCGAAACACTCCCCCGAGCGCTGCACTGCGCCGCCGAAACACCCCCTCGAGTGCTGCGCCGCCGAAACACACCCCTGAGCGCCCGCCGCCGAAACACCCCCCCGAGCGCTGCGCCATCGAAACACCCCCCCCCAAGTGCTGCGCCGCCCTGCCGAAACACCCCCCCCGAGCGCTGCACCGCCAAAACACCCCCCCCAAGCGCCGCGCCATGCTGCCCCGCCGAAACACCCCCCAAGCACCGCCCAGCCGAAACACCCCCCCGAGTGCCACGCCGCCAAAACACCCCCCCGAGCGCCGCGCCGCCGAAACACCTCCCCAGCGCCGCACCGCCGAACACCCCCCCCTGCCGAGCGCTGCGCCATGCCGCCAAAACAAATACACCCCACCCACCCCCGAGTGCCGCCCGGATGAAATAAAAACAACAACAAAAAAACCTCAAGCGCCGCCCCCCTGAACCAAAAAAAAAACAACAACCTCCGAGTGCCCCCCGCCACCGCAAGATTGGCCGCCCCTTACAAGGTGCCGCCCCAAGCACATGCTTGGTCGGCTAGTGCCTGGAGCCGGCCCTGGCTAGACCTCAGCGAAACCAATATTCCAATTGTTATTGCTGCTTGCTGTGTGCTCCACAATATCTGTGAGAGTAAGGGGGAGACGTTTATGGCGGGGTGGGAGGTTGAGGCAAATCGCCTGGCCCCTGATTATGCACAGCCAGACACTAGGGCAATTAGAAGAGCACAGCAGGGCACGCTGCACATCAGAGAAGCTTTGAAAACCAGTTTCATGACTGGCCAGGCTACGGTGTGACAGTTCTGTTTGTTTCTCCTTGATGAAAACCCGCCCCTTGGTTCACTCTACTTCCCTGTAAGCCAACTGCCCTCCCCCCTTTGATCACCGCTTGCAGAAGCAATAAAGTCATTATTGTTTCAAAATCATGCATTCTTTATTAATTCATCACACAAATAGGGAGATAACTGCCAAGGTAGCCCGGGAGGGGTGCGGGAGGAGGGAAGCACCGGGTGGGGTGGTGGATGAGGGGAGGAGGGAAGGACAAGGCCACACTGCACTTCAAAACTGATTGAATGCCAGCCTTCTGTTGCTTGGGCAGTCCTCTGGGGTGGAGTGGTTGGGTTCCCGGAGCCCCCCTGTGTTCTTGGACATCTGGATGAGGAGGCTATGGAACTTGGGGAGGAGGGTGGGCGGTTACACAGGTCTGTGCTCCTGCTGCCTTTCCTGCAGCTCTACCAGATGCCGGAGCATATCAGTTTGCTCCCCCAGTAGCCTCAGCATTGCATTCTGCCTCCTCTCATCGTGCTGCCGCCACCTCTCATCTTGCTCCCGCCACCTCTAATCTCGTTCATCCCTCCTGTCCTCGCGTTCATTTTCTGCTTTCCTGGACTCTGACATTGTCTGCCTCTATGCATTCTGCTGAGCTCTTTCAGTGCGGGAGGACTGCATGAGCTCAGAGAACATTTCATTGCGAGTGATTTTTTTCGCCTTCTTATCTGCGCTAGCCTCTGGGACGGAGATGATAGGAGGAGCGTTGAAACATTTGCAGCTGCGGGAGGAAAAAAAGGGAGAGTAATATTTAAAAAGACGCATTTTAGAGAACAACGGGTAGACTCTTTCACGGTGAACCAAGCTGTTAACATTACATAACACATGTGCTTTCGGTACAAGGTCGCATTTTGCCTCTTATATTGAGGGCCTGCTGGTTTGGTGTGAGAGATCACACACACAGGGCCGGGCAACAGAATTCGGCTTGCAGGCAGCCATGGTAAGCCGCAGTCTTTTGCCTTCTTCAATCTTCATAACATGTGGGAATGGTTTCAAACAGCAGCGCCCTCCTTTCCCATACCAAGCACCCGTTGGGTTGGCCATTTAAAAGGAGGGGCTGTACTGGCTGCGAATGCATCCCAAGTCTTCAGGGCAAATTAATCATTAAACATTCTTGCTTTTAAACCATGCATTATATTTACAAAGGTACACTCACCAGAGGTGCCTTCTCCGGCTTCATGGTCCGTGATCCTGCCTTGGGAGAGTTGGGAGGGTATTGGCTGCAGGGTGATAAACTGTTCCTGGCTGTCGGGGAGAATGGTTTCTCCGCTTGCGTGCTGTGCGCTATCCTCCTCCTCCTCCACCTCATCATCTTCCTCATCCCCAAAATCCTCATCCCTGTTGCATAAGACTCCCCCCTTGCAGGTGTCCACCGACAGGGGTGGGGTAGTGGTAGGGGCCCCCTCTAGAATTGCATGCAGCTCATCATAGAAGCGGCATGTCTGGGGCTCTGACCCGGAGCGGCCGTTTGCCTCTTTGGTTTTTTGGTAGTCTTGCCTGAGCTCCTTAATTTTCACGCGGCATTGCTGCGGGTCCCTGTTGTAGCCTCTGTCCATCATGCCCTTGGAGATTTTTTCAAATATTTTGGCATTTTGTCTTTTGGAACAGAGTTCTGATAGCACGGATTCGTTTCCCCAAACAGTGATCAGATCCAGTACCTCCCGTTCGCTCCATGCTGGAGCTCTTTTGGGATTGTGGGACTGCATGGTCACCTGTGCTGATGAGCTTGCCACGCTGGCCAAACAGGAAATGAAATTCAAAAGTTCCCGGGGCTTTTGCTGTGTACCTGGCTAGTGCATCTGAGTTGAAAGTGCTGTCCAGAGCAGTCACAATGGAGCACTCTGGGATAGCTCCCGGAGGCCAATACCGTCGAATTGCGTCCACACTACCCCAAATTTGACCCGATATCGATTTCAGCCCTACTCCCCTCGTCAGGGAGAAGTACAGAAATTGAATTTAAGAGCCCTTTAAGTCGACAAAAATGGCTTTGTTGTGTGGACGGATGCAGAGTTAAATCGATCTAACGCTGCTAAATTCAACCTAAACTCATAGTGTAGACCAGGGCTCAGCCTAAATATCCCCAGTTTGTCGCTTAGTAGGATAATTGGCCCATCTGGCCTACGTTAACCCCTTCTGGGTGAGTGTGGGGAGCACACCCCATCAGACACTATCTCACACACCGTTCCTTCTCACGGCTCAAGAATTCATACATAGATGGGGGGGACAATTGGTCTGTTTTAACTCTCTCCCCTCTAGAACATATTAAAAAATATGGAAATAAAAGTCCCTTTGTAGGAATTACTTACACGTGGCTTCATGCTTTGCAGTACCCTCTCAATCTCCGTCTCAGAGGAAAATGGGGAAAAGAACTTACCCGTATTACCACCACAGAAACCTGGGAAGACATCTGACCTAATATGGATCCTTCACATTTTTGATTCTTGTGACTCTTCCAGAACCAGATGTTAAACATGTATGACTGGACTCCAGAGCATTTGTTTAAAGCCAGATTGGCAATGTGCAGAGTGTTGGAGATGCAAACAGCCACATGCCAGCCTTTCACCCAGGCTCTGTGCCTGTCAGAAAATGCGTTTTTTTCTGGGACACTAGATTCAGTGCTCTCTCAAACACTTTCAGTGTCGCTTCTCCAAGCGTGTGTATTTCAGGGGTGCTGGATGAGTTGGCATTACCAGTTAATGTTAAGAAATGGATTGCATTAACTAGTCTAGTGGCCAAAAGAGTTATTCTGCAGTTCCTCCCTCATATACAGACTGGCTGAGTGAGCTCTCTACTACCGCATTAATGGGAAAAAATGACTCTGTCTAATAGAAACGCTTGGAAAAACTACAGGGATGTCTGGTCACACATGAAACTATTGCATGCCTTTGCAGCTTAGTATATATTAGTTCTTGGGACTCGTAGACTGTGTTCTCACTTATTTATCTATTTAGTCACTTTAATAATGAATGCTCTGCATGACCTTTACCGGTTCAGCTTTTGGGTTTTTTTTTCAGGTTTTGCAACTATTCACCACTTTTTTATATGTGATTTCCTCCTTGTGTATGTTTTGTGTGCTTATATGCTTATATTTTATATAAAAACAATAAAAATCAAGCTAAAAAACAGTAAAAGACCCTACGTGCATGCTAACAAACTTACCAGAATTCATCCCAACTCTAACATGGGCTCGGGCAGGAGCAGCCTTTCAACTCTCCGCCCTAGGGTTTCCTTGTGGTTAAAAGGTCATCACAGCTTCAGCTCAGAACAAGCACTCAGTCCTATGGGGCCTGAGTAGGCCAAGTCCTTCCTCAAGGATTGGTGCCCTCTGTGGACCAGAGGTCCTGTCTGGTGGCTAGCTCAGGAAGGAAGCCCCGAGTCAGTTTAAACTGAGGCTATTTATCCAAAAGTCTTTTCTTTGTCTGTTGGTCTCTGGAGAATCCAGTTTGAACTAGTGTATGCGTATCTCTCCGGTGGGTGGCTTCAAAGACTGATAATGGAGGAAGTTCATTAGCATCCCCGTGTCTAATAGAGAAGGTACATTCAGTGCCACAGTAACACAGACACAAGTGCATTTTTAATACAATGTATTCCCAAGGTATTAATCCGAATTCAATAAGGTTTAACTTAATTCCATAAAGTTCGGTCAGGATATTGTCAGTCTGTCACAGTGACCACACCCTATGGCCCCTCCACAGCCCATACTGCAGGGGAGAAGATGCTCCTATACCTTAAAACCATGTCACTTTCGGACGATTTCCATCTCCTCCATGCTGTTTTTATACCAGAGGGGGAACATCTGTTTTGAAGTCCTTTGGAAAGAAAGAAGATATAGAGAGGATCTGAAAAAAGGTTTGTAAGGGGGAGAGTAAGCAGTGAAAAGAGACCACCACACTCAAGTTAAGCTTTGGGGCCAGATCCTCAACTGAGGTAAATCAGCATAGCTCCACTGAAGCCAATGGAGGAGCTACAAATCTTTACACCAGCCCGGCCCCTTTCTCAGGAAAGACGGCACAACAGAGCAACTGGACAAAGTTTTAAAAGTGCATGAGAACTTGGGGGCGGCTTAGACCCCAGGAAACTCTGGGCTTTAGATGCTCAGCGATGCAGTTGGAACAATTTCCCGCTGCCCTGGCAAATAATTTATTGTGACAGCCATTTTTTAAAAATCCTATAAAAGACCCATAAAATATAGTTATCACAAAAAAATTCTCCTCCTACCCACAAGCTGCAAAATTGTATATATACTTCACTGCACATAAACTACCCGATGCTCTGTGACAGCTTTAATCTCTCTCTCTCTCTCTTTCCAATTTTGTGTGTCTTGCGGGGGGGGGGGGGGGGGAGAATGGGGATTGAGGACAGAGGTTTAGAATGGGGGGGGGCGTGCAGGCCCCCCCCCATTCCTGACAGCTGGCAACTCTACCAATCAATTCTTCCTGAGCTGCTTTGCAGGCATCTTTTTAGAGGAATTGTAAAAGCCAGATCTGGCCACTTGTGACTGCAATAGCTACTTCTTTATTACTTGTATTACAGTAGCAGCAAAAGGCATAAAGCCTGCCCTGTCGTTGAAGTATTGGCATAGGCCTCAGGAACTGTAAGTTCATATCTGCTGCAAACTCCCTGTGTTACCTGAGTGAGTTACTTAATAATCTCTCCATGCCTCAGTTTCCCACCTGTAAAATGGGGATAAAAGTTCTCTCTTTGTCTGTCTTATCTATTTAGATAGTAAGCTCTTCAGAGCAGGGACTGTCTCCTATTTCTTTCTGTACAGTGCCCACCACCATGGGGCTCTGAGCTTGGTTGGGACTTCTTGCTGCTATTACAGTACTCATTATGATAATAAAACAGTAGTGAAGTGTGCATGGCCACAACTGGAGCGATTCAACTAGCGTGACATATTTTTAAAGGAGTCAGACGTGTATTTGGAGCCAAAGGTCCTGACGCTCCTCTTTCTGACACTGGAGTAAATCAGAAGTAATGCATTTGAAGTCAATCTGGTTACCCCGATGTAAAATTGATGGGAGAG
Source organism: Emys orbicularis (assembly GCF_028017835.1). Lineage (NCBI taxonomy): Eukaryota > Metazoa > Chordata > Testudines > Emydidae > Emys > Emys orbicularis. The sequence continues at coordinate 60,560,352 of NC_088690.1, read as the reverse complement.
GGAAGAATCCCTAAGCACTGTATAGATCACAGAGACCCAGGTGCTTGGCCTTCTGTCTGTGCCTCTGTGCTCCTAGGTAGGAAGAATAAATTAACCAGGAGGATACCAAGGTTTTAATGAACTTTTAGGGCCATCAATCCCTAGCCTAGAATTGATTCTCAGCACCAGGCATTTTCCAGTGCAGTGATCTCAGACTGCCTGGCCAGCTGCCCCACATAAAGAGAGAATCCCCAGCAGCAGTGCTCATCAGTTATCTGCGATGTGTGGCGCAGCAGGAGGGGAAGAGAGGGGAGGATCCGAGAGAGAACAGTGCTCTTCAGGGTCAGTCTGCAAGGAGAGGCAATCAACGCTCCTGCATGAAACCCATGCTCAAAGGCAGGCAGGGTTCTGTACATCAGCTGGGGGTTAATAATAACAATGATTCTGTTTTCACACCGGTAGCATCTTTCACCCAGAATCATCCCCAAGGGCTTCCCAGGCTATGGCTCTGCCCCTGCAACCTGCTCTGCCAGCACGGAGCCCTGTGCCGCACTGGAGCGTGGTGAGTGGACTGGAGCTCTCAGCACGAAGGCTGGCCTCCTTGCATGCTTCATAACGAGCCCTTTCCTACAACCCAACCACATCCCGTGTGGCTAATGAAACATGAGCAGAGCCCCGCTGAAAGCAAGGCTGCAGGGTCCACATTAGCAGGGTCTGGGCCTAGAAACAGACCCCTCCAGGGTGGAGGGTGGCAGCCAAGGGGAACATCTCACTGCACAACACTGCACAGATTGGCCAAGGAAGTGGGCCAAACCCAGACTCTATGGGAGTGTTGGGGGATCTCTAACATACCCACAGGGCAGATGGGACCTCAGGGGTCCTCTGAAGACAACCCTCCGCCCCATGCACTGGACATTTTGTACTCGGAGGGGTCTCGGATGTAGGACTAACACACACAGACACCTGACCGTGGGCCAGACTCTGCTCTCATGTAAAGCAGAGTAAATGTGTTGGCTATTGTGGAGTCCCCCAGCGTCCATGCTGCTCTAACCACAGCCACCATCCAGCCCAGTAGCTCTTCTTTTCTCAGTGCTTGGGAGCAGGGACAGGCGCCAGCCAGGTCCCCACTGGCCCTTAATTCTGTGGTACAAGAGGATCCTGGATCCAGCTGGTGAGGCTTGAGGATATTCAGGGCTCGCTTGTGCCTTGAAGGGGAGCTCAGGGCGGGATGGTGCCTCTCAGCTCTGGGCAGTGTAGCGGGAGCAGAGCTGCTGTGCTACCCTTTCAGAGGGTGCAGCATGTGTTCCAGGGCGGGTGGGGGGTCAAGGTGGGGATCACTCTACTGGGCAGTGACAAGGCTGGCAGGCCACTAGCTGGGCACAGCCCATGTGTTCGCTGAGTGCAAGGGCTGAAATTGTGCCCAACCACTGCAGAGGGGCAGGTTTCTTGTGCCGTCCCCCTGCCCATTCTGCATCTGAAGGGGCACAATCAGGCCCTAAGCTGTAATTGTGCTGGTGGAAGGCAAGAGATTGCCCCCCAAGCCATACTGTTAACGGGGCTACCCCAAACGAAGAGCACTGCTGTGAATGGATATCTAGGGCCAGGTGGTTGCCCAGGGCTCTAGGAGGAGTGTACTCCCCTGCACAGTCTCCCCTGAACTTGGGTGAGTGGGTGGGCAGAGATTGGAGGAGAGAGGAGCCTCAGGTCTGCCTGCAATGCCCCAGGTAACACAAATGGCTACTGGTACTAGGCTTGCTATTCCCCACTGCCTGGAGCTGGCATCGCTGAGGACTAGTTCTTTGACGGCGGCATTCCTGGGGCAGTGCAGCAATGTTCCCCCACCCCTCTCACAGGGCCGACTGCAATAGTCCCCTCCAGCCCATGGGGAGTGGCTAGAATGAACAGTGAGATGTTGAGCCCCTTTCTGGGGCCTCAGGTTTCCCCACAGAGCAAAGTCTGGCAGGCGTCCCCCCAAGCCTGAATGAGGCCTTGGCGGATAGGTCTCCACAAGGGAATTTCAGAAGAAAGTCCCAGCAGTGCTACCCCTTCCTCAGCTGGAACAATAGCAGCCCCAAGGGAACTGTTCTTTCAAAAGCAAGGCTGAAAGGACTCGCATGATGCTCTAAAAAGAAGGTAACAAAACTTCACCTCAGAGCCCCCCGGCCAAGATAATTCAATGCCACTTTGTTAGAGCGGGACTAGCTATGCCAATGTGTGAAAAAAGAGACAGATCCACGCAGTGTGTACACACACACACGTACACACACGTTGCCCTCGCATTTCCAAAGTGCTGGCTTGGGTCCCAGCTCCAATCTCTCAGTGCCGCAGTAAATTTAACAGCCCTTTCTTTACGAGGTCACACTGTATTGTGCTCTGTTCTTCTTGTCCTCAGCGGTTCCCCGAATGCCTCAGCAGGCTGTAGCTGCTTTTTATATTGCCTTGAAATAAAAAGCTCTCTCGTCTACACTAGCGTGGTGTTCTCCATAATATGTAACCTCTACCACTGCTACTTACTTTATAAGGGCAAGAGATTGCGCACACATACACTCCTGGGGCCCAATCTACACTAACACTCCCACCCCTGCTGGAGTGGCACTGGGGTTAGCAATGGGTGGATATTTTTCACAGTCATAGACACTCAGGCAACACCATGTTTTGTTCAGCCCAGTTAGCATATGCTTCTGTGCACAGGGACCAGCCAAACTGTGTTATAATCTGGCCACAACTGACTTTCAAGTGCATGAGCTTTAAACCCCATTGGGAGCCTCACGTAGACATGCCTAATCCAGCTAACGGACTCCTCTATTCTGAATTGCAATATGCAGAAAAGCATGACCTGAAAGCAAGCTCCCTTCAGAGCACTATCCCCATCCAGTACAGCAAGGATGGGACACCCGTGGTAGCAGCTCAGGGCACTCCTGTTCCTCCCTCCAGGGCATGGAAAGCAAAGGCTAGGTCTTTCTCCATTGCAGTCAATGGGAGCTTTGCTACTGACTTCAATGGAAGAAGGATCTGCACCACATGAAATTAATAGGCAGCAGGTTTAAAACAAATAAAAGGAAGTATTTCTTCACACAACGCAAAGGCAACCTGTGGAACTCCTTTCCAGAGGATATTGTGATGGCCAAGACCATAACAGGGTTCAAAAAAGAACTAGATAAATTCATGGAGGATAGGTCCATCAATGGCTATTAGCCAGGATGAGCAAGAATGGTGTCCCTAGCCTCTGTTTGCCAGAAGCTGGGAATGAGCAACAGGGGATGGATCACTTGATGATTACCTGTTCTGTTCATTCCCGCTGGGGCACCTGGCACTGGCCACTGTCAGAAGACAGGATACTGCGCTAGATGGTCCTTTGGTCTGACCCAGTAGAGTCATTCTTATGTTCTTATGTAAGATTGGGCAGTGGCACTTGCTCTACCATGGTCTGGATGTCAGCGCTTAACTGGGACAGAAACCAGGGCAGGCACTTGGTAGGAGGAAATCCTGCCCTGCATTTTTCATACCTCTCTGGAATAGCCTTTCAATGCATTCCCTGGGAGATGAAAACCCAGACCGGATTGCTCTGCCCATCCCCAGCTCCCTGGATTGCCATTTCAAAACTCACAAGGCCAGAGGAGTCTTAAGTTAACTAAATTTGCAGATTTCAAAGGTCAAGCCCTGCCACAAGAAATTAAAGCTAATGCGAGGACTTATTTAAAAAATTAATCTTTATTACTCTCGGTGCCTGAGCCACTAATAAAAATGTGCTCCTCGGTTACCCTCCATAAAAGCAGGTGATAAACAGAACAGAGGAAAGCAGATGTTAAAAAAAATCTCCCACATCCAGGATCCTAGACTGTAGCAAACATGTAGCAGGAACAGCTTATTATGTACCCTCACCCGTCAATTACCCAGTTACTACGCATCCTTCACCTTTCTCAGTAATTATTCCCCAACTCAGCGTTTTCCCCTTAATCACTTCCTCCTTGTACAGTCGTTTGACGTCTCTAGGAGATCATCATTCCTTGATCCATGGAACAGCCGAGATGGTGCTTTTATGCAACACCTTCCGTGCTTCAGGGAAGAGCACTGTATAAAACAGTGATTAATGATAACTCATTACTGGGAGTGAAGTGACTATAGAGGTAAACAAAGCAGCTATTATGTTCAGGGCAATAGCTCATGATACTGAGGCTGGGCTTACAGAAGGGGGGGATGTTGGCCAGGACACTGGGGTTATCTTCTACTCTGTTCAAATAGTACCCTAGGGTCTTTGACTTCCATCTGAGCTGCTGCTTATAGAAGCTGGGAGGAAGGTTGCGATTTTAGGGTTTTATATCATAAAATCATCAAAGGTTAGGGCTGGAAGGGACCTTGAGAAGTCATCAAGTCCAGGCCCTTCTGCTGAGGCTGGACCAGTAAACCTAGACCAGGGGGAGACAAACTACCGCCCTCAGGACCCTTCCCTCTGGCCCCTGAGCTCCTGCCAGGGAGTGGGGTCAGGACAGGCTTGCAGAGGAGCCAGCCCAACTCCCTGGCAGCGTGGTGAGCGGGGTGGAGGCTAGTCCCTGGCCCCTCCCCTTCTGCTCCCCTCCCTTCCCTGCCTCCCTCGCAGTCACAGTTCCCCCAGCGCCTGGGCAGCGTGGCTGCAGCTTCGGCCGGGCGGCACGGCTATAACACCACCAGACCTGGTGCTCCAGGGCGGCGCAGTCAGGGGGCGGGTAGCAGGGGGGAGTTCTGGGGGGGGGGGTGAGGAGCAGGGGGAGGTTGTAGGGGGGTGGTCAAGGGGCCTGGGCCCTGCTGCCGGGGACGAGGCAGGGCAAGCCAGGGCAAGCCAGGGCCCCCCTGCACCTCCAGCATGCTTAGCCCCTGTCCCCAGCAGCCAAGCCCAGACAGGTAGCGAGCCCTGCCCGACTGCCAGGGACAGCAGCCAAACGAGCACAGGAAATGCACAGGGAAAGGACTGAGCCCCCCCTTTCCCCCACCCCACAGGTAATGTGGGGCGGGGAGAGCAGGGAGGGTTGGATAGGGGGTGAGGGGGCCCCAGGGGGGTGGTCTGGGGGTGGGAAGCAGGGGAGATTGGATGGGGGCGGGGGTCCTGGGGGTGGTCAGGGGTGGGGAGCAGGGGGGATTGGATAGGAGACGGGAATCCCAGGGGGATGGTCAGGGGGCAGAGAGCAGGGGTGTTTTGATAGGATTTGGGAGTCCTGGGGGGAAGTCAAGGGTGGGGAGCAGGAGGGGCTGGATGGGGGGGTCCGGGGGGCTGGATGGGGGCAGGGGTCAGACCACAACTTGCTGTTTGGGGAGGCTTAGCCTCCCCCCAGACTTCCCTACCCATCCCTCCATACAATTTCTGTACCCGATGTGGCCCTAGGGCCAAAAAGTTTGCCCACCCCTGACCTAGATCATCCCTGACAGGTGTTTGTCCAACCTGTTCTTAGAAACCTCCACAACCCCCCTCGGAGGCCTGTTCCAGAGTTTAATGACCCGGATAGTTAGACAACTTTTCCTAATCTCTAATCTAAATCTCCCTTGATGCATATTAAGCCCATTACTTCTTCTCCTACCTTCAGGGGACATGGAGAACAATTATCATTTTCCTCTTTATAACAGCCCTTAACATAGTTGAAGACTGTTATCAGGTCCCCCCTCAGTCTTCTTTTCTCAAGGCTAAACATGCTCAGGTTTTTTTAACCTTTCCTCACAGGTCGGGTTTTCTAAACCTTTTATCATTTTTGTTGCTCTCCTCTGGACTCTCTCCAATTTGCCCACATCTTTCCTAAAGTGTGTCCTCCAGAACTGGGTGCAGTACTCCAGCTGAGGCCTTACCAATGCTGAGTAGAGCAGAACAATCACCTCCCATGTCTTGCATACAACACTCCTATTAATACAAACCGGAAGACAAATTAGTCTTTTTCACAGTTGCATCACACTGCTGACTCATGTTCAATTTGTGATCCACTATTACCCCCAGGTCCTTTCCTGCCTAGCCACTTACTCCCCATTTTGTAGTTGTGCATTTGATTTTTCCTTCCCAAGTGAAGTGACAGACAGACAGTCCAGCAGCAGCATCCTTTTCCCTCTAGCAATGCACCATAAGCAGTGCCCATGGACCTAGGCTTGAACCTACTGGTCTAGAGATGAGAGTGCTATTAACTGAGTCATGTTTCAAGGCACACCTGGAAGTACCTGTGCTAGGAAGACTTTCTGCCCTGAATCCAGATCCTCAGCTGGGGTAAAACAGCATAGCTTCATTGGAGTCAAGGGAGCTATGGTTATTTATAATAGTGCACAATCCGGCCCCTGGTTCTAGACCAAAGAGATCTGGATAAGTCAGAACATTCAGATTCCTTGGGACCACGCAGCATGGTTCAGTTGAACAAGTGCTCAGTTGCTTTGTTGGACTGGTCCTAAAGCACTGTTGGGGAGAGGCAGGCCAGGGGAGAAGAAGGGTGACTGAGCAGAAGGGATTGATGGTCACCAGGCACCTACACCTGATGATATCAACCAGCACCTTCAGGCGTACCGCAGTATTCTGTGCTCAGCATTCTGTGCAGCATTGTGCCCACAGCCACACTGCAGCTCCTCCCTGGCCTTTTCTCCTGCTCCCCTAACAAGGGGACCCCCAAGGCACTCAGCCCCGGGCTGTCTCAGAGCTTCCCCCCCCCCCCCAAACAACACTAGTTAAACACAGACTAGAAAGAACATGCAGCCGGGAGACAGCGCCTGAGAAGGGGGAGAGTGTGCTGGGAAACAGCAACTCTGCGGCAGAAAACATTCCCAAAGGGGGCGGGATTGTAGCTGTACAGGAGGCATCTGCTTTCTTAAGCCGGGGGTAGCCATGAGGAGGGAGTCGTTGCAGAGGAGAGCGAGCGAGAGGGGGCTTTCTGAGCCGGTTTGACTATGATTGATGGCACTGTGCTGTATTCTCACTGATGTAGAAAATTAGAGAGAGATCGCTTCAGATATTGGCCCGTCTAAGCGACTTGTTGTGTCCATCTCCGGTACCTAGCAGAGCCTCCGGGGAGCTCACCCTCCAGCTTGTCGGCTCATTATTCAGAGTGCTGAACTGGGAAAAGCACCATGGCTTCTCTTCTTTGCTCTTCTGCTTGTCTTGTGAAAGGCGTAAGAAGCGTCTCATGGCTTTCTTAACTTAACCACTTAGGGAAAATTCATTTCTCCTGCTGGGCAAAGTTATCTTGGGTTTGTTGTTTTTTTCTCCAGGGTTCAGAAGTGACAGGAAGCATTTTGTCTGCAAGAGTCTTTCTCAAAAACAGTGGCTCAGACTCAGCCCTGGGGTAACTCTATTGTTGGCACAAGTACAAATCATGCAAATAATAATAAATAATAATGATAATTAATAATGGAGTTACACTCAGGATGAATTTGTTCCAGCCAGTGTGTTCCAGCTCTTTTGTACTTTCCCTTCCTTATTCTGTCTGTCCCCTGTGGCTCTCTGTCTTTCTTTCTTTCTCTGCTGGTAGCCAGCTTGTCTTTCTGCCCCTTTCTCCACTTGATCTGTCTGTCCTGTTCTGCCTCCCTATGCCCATCTGTGGCTCTGTCAATCCCGGACTTTTCTATCACATACTGAAGATGTTTCGAAATGTTCCATCATTTTGGAAAGAAACCAATGAAATCACACTCGGCCTCTACACGCTGCGTTTCACCCCTGGATCTCAAAAGCACTTTACACGGGAGGGTAAGGATCCCCATCCCCATTTCACACCCAGGGAAGCTGAGGCGCGGAGACTCACCCAAAGTAAAAAGGTGCGTCAATGGCTAAAAGAAGATTAGAACCCACAGCCCCTGATTCCGCACTTTCCACAGGTCCACGCTAGTCTCATCGGGAAATGAGTTGAACTTGCTGCAGATTCCTTGACAGCTCCTAAAATGATCAAATATACATCGCACCTTCCAGATGTGGCTCACGGTCCCCTTGTCTGTTACCCCTCCTTGCCCCTGGCTTTAGTAGCTGTTTAGTTCTCACCAGGTTCCATCCATCAGTGATGCTCTCTGGATCCTTACCATCTTCTGGATCTCATAAGCCAATCTTGCCTTGTCCTCTGGCACCAGGCCTGTCTGTGCTCTCTGCCGTGTCATATACTGGATAATGAGCAAGGGCAGGAATCACGAACAGCGATTTATTTGTTAGGGGAAACTCATGGGCATTCCCCTCCACTCTCCACATTAGCTGTTGTTTGGGCCACATCCAGGCTGTTAGACTTGTAACTGCTCACATCCAGTTTGAATTTGGCCCCTCAGTTTTAAACACCCAATATCTTTCCAGGCAGGGACTGTATCTCCTTCCCCCCCTCCTCTAGATTCCTGTGGTTTCCGTTATCCCCTGGGGCAGGATGTGGACACAGCCAGGCAAAGACCATGAAGCGATTAAGCTTGGTCTGCAGGTTTGAGATCTCTGTCTGCTCCCCCTAACACTCCTACAGCTGCCATCAATAGATCACTGGGTGTAAACCCTGGATATCACCACGCAACATGCTGGGAGCCTCAATGCGGCATTATGCATGACATATGCACTTTAAAAATAGCTTCTGCTTAAAGAGATATTACAGGCACCAGCAAGAGGCCAGACCAGGACATCTTACACCTTGACAACCTCCAGCTGATGGGATGCCCCTTTAGGGCTGCTGTCACTCAGGCATACGTCAGAGCAGAATAACAGGATGCAAACCCTGCCCCTGCCGCCAATGAATTCAGCTGGGTTGGAGCTGAAAAATCTGGGCCAACCTATATAGGATGGACAGGCAAGCGCTCCAAGCATGATCTGCTTATTTGCACGTGAACACACCACTGTGCACGCCATTCCCAGGAGCACCTCAGCCACCGGAACTGACTCCAACCAGGTGCCTGAATGGAGGGAATATGGACCGGTGAGGCATCGGGCCACGAACATACGCACAAAGACCTTTGGCCGCTCCTAGCCCAGCTCTCCCCAGATATCAGGGAGAAGTTGGAACACAGAGGAGGGGAGAAATAAGATTAGACACATCCCCTGGCTGGGAAGATATTGGACATTTACAACCAGCAGGTGAAGTTAGGACTATGGAGCATTTATCCAGCTAAAAGACACGAGCACAAAGGGGGCCCACCGTCTGCTGTCCTTCGCCCCCCCAGCTGAAGTCAGTGGAGTGAGCCAGGTGTAGCGAGGCCAGTCTCTGGCTGCAAGAGAGGCTGGAAGACATGTGGCATTTGCAAAAGAAAGGAAAGAAGGAGACAGATGAGCGTACAACGCAGTGTAGCGTGCAGGGCTGCTCGGCTCAATCAGACGTAATGGAAATCTATGGCACAGAGCTAGCAATTACACATGTATCCCTTTCAGGCCCATTTGTTACAGCCGCTGTGAGTGTCAGCGCTCCAGTTCGGAGGGGAGGAGAGGGGATCATTAACGGAGAGTCGTCAGCAGGAATGCGTCCCCAGCTGGCCCTTATGCCTCACTGCTGCTGTTCAGCCCAGAGCCCGGGGCGATCCCTTTTCTTTGGAGTGTCTGGCCACCTGTGGTGCGTCATCCATCAGGTGACTTTATGACTGGGCTCGTATGGGCGTCACTCCCAGCGGGTCAGGCACCTGCCCTGCACACATAGCTCTGTAATACAAGAGTCCGGCTGTGCTCTTGTTGTCTGCACCATTCTCGGTACCGGGTTTACAATGGTGCCAATGGCACCATGGCGCCGGGCCCACACTCAGATGGGGCCTCGGGGCAGAGCACAGGCGGGGCCCTTGGGGAGAAGAGCCTGAGTGGGGGGCGGGGCCATGGTCCGGACACCGGGGTCCACAAAAGATTAATCCAGCCCTGACTGTTCTATTGCACACTTTAAAGCCATGGCCAAAATGAAAGAAGTTTCCCAGTCTTCATCATTATGACGTGTATCACAGTAGAGCCTAGAGGCCCCAGCTGAGATGAGAGCCCCATCATGTTATGCTGTACAAACACACAGCAAGGCAGTCCCCACATCAAAGAGCTTACAATCTAAGTAGGCAAGACAGCTAAAGGATAGGAGGGGAAACTGAGGCACGGAGCTGTAAAAGGACTTGCCCAAGGTCACATGCAGATCTGGAAACAGGCCCTTGACTCTCAGCCAGGGGCCCTTCCCACTGGGCGTGCAGCTCTCATTCTGAAAATCACCTGGCCAAGAAGTAGGAAACGGTTTAGAGGCAGCTGATGTGTCGCCAAGGGAGTGAAGAACCACCAGTGACAAAGGGAGCAATGGTGATTAGGCTGCAGGAGGAGAAGTTATCTGAGGCTAAAGGAGAAGCCTGGGCTGTGTCGAGCTCTTGGCATACAGTTCTAAAAGAGCTGTGCCCAGCCCCAGGAAGCCTGTGGCAGAGACAGGGAAAAACCTGGGGTCTCTTGACGTCTACTGCTGTTCTCTAACCACTAGACCCTATTTCCTACCATTACAGAGGCAGCATCTAGCTTCATTGGAAGCTGAGAGTCCCAGAAATGGCACAAGAGCGCCCAGTCTCTAGCTCAGTTTTGTAGATCTTAGAGGCTCAAACAGTCTGAATACACAACTGGGGCCAGGTTGTCAGCTGGTGCATGGTAGCGATGCTAATTTACACCAGCTGAGGATCTAGCCCCTAGGCTTTTTGGTACTCACCTGAACTAAACTTCTGAGACGCCATCCTTGAAGCACACCTGTGCAGTGGAAGTAAATACGCTGGAGAACTCTAAGGCAGGACTTAGCTGCCATCACTGAATTCCTGCTCTGGAGTGGAGCAGAGGGGTGGGGAGGAAAAGGAAAAGCCCTTGGAAGTGCACACAATCCAAGGTGTTTCAGTTCAGCCCAGGAGCTGGGATGTGAGGCAGGGATGGGATCTGGAACGTGGGGCCATGAGATGTAGTTTCCATTGTCAAGGCTCTGAACACTGAGCAGGGCTAGAAACTGCGGACTCATCTCCCCGACAGCTTCCATAAGAGCCCACATGTTCCCCACTTCCCAGTGCAACCGCCCCTTTCTTTTGGAACTCCCCAGGGGCTCCTAAGCAGCCACACAGCCAAACCATGGAGCTGTGAGAGCTTCTCCTACTGAGCAACCATTGCTAGGGAAGGTGGCCATGAGATATCAGCAGGAGCTCTGGCTTGTGTGACACTGGTGTGCTTCTACCTACGGAAAGAGAGGGGAAACAATCCATCCACACCAGGGATTTTCATCCTCTCTCTCTCTCTCTCTCTCTCTCTCTCTCTCTCTGCAGCTCCAAATTCACCTGCTGATTTCTCCCTTGACCCCCTCGCCCACTAATGTGTGACCCAGCTTCCATGGCACTTCCAGGGCTCCGGGCAGGAGAGATGTTTCTCTTTATCTTCGTGGCCTTTTCTCCTCTCCTGACTGCTAGGAGAAGTAGACAACTCCACTCTTTAGCTCTCCCTCATGGCTCCCTGGAGCAGGGAAAGAGTCTAGGGGCTGCTGAGAAAAGCAGGAACTTCCCCACTCTACCCCACAGTTACCCAGAGAGTCTCTCTCTCTCTTCCCCCTTCCTCACAGGGGCAGGGTCCATCTTCTCTCAGGGTATGTCTACACTACAAAATTAGGTCGAATTTATAGAAGCCGGTTTTATAGAAATCGGTTGTATGCAGCCGATTGTGTGTGTCCCCACATAAAATGCTCTAAGTGCATGAAGTCGGCGTACCGCGTCCACAGTACCGAGGCTAGCGTCGACTTCCGGCGCATTGCACTATGGGTAGCTATCCCACAGTTCCCGCAGTCTCCGGCGCCCATTGGAATTATGGGTTGAGATCGCAATGCCCGAATGATGCAAAACAGTGCCGCGGGGGGTTCTGGGTACATTGCATCAGGCCCCTCCCCCTCCGTCACAGCAACGGCAGACAATAGATTCGCGCCTTTTTACCTGGGTTACCTGTGCAGACAACATACCACGGCAAGCATGGAGCCCGCTCAGCTCAGCTCACCGTCACCATATGTCATCCGGGTGCCGGCAGACGTGGGACTGCATTGCTACACAGCAGCAGCAGCTAACTGCCTTTTGGCGGTAGACGGTGCAGCATGACTGGTAGCCTTCATCGGCGATCGGGATGCTGGTAGCTGTGGGGCTGGCAGCCGTAGGGCTGCATTGCACCAGCCCCTTACCTTTTGGCAGTAGATGGTTTATTACGACTGGTAACCGTCCTCGTCGGACAATGATGGCTATCAGTCGTAGTATACTATTTTCTGCCAAGTATTGTCTGCTAAGCACCCAGAAGAGGCCGAGGGCGATCTGGGTGCTGGCAGACATGTGGCTGGCACACGTGGGGCTACATTACTACACAGCAGCAACCCCTTGCCTTTTGGCAGTAAATAGTATATTATGACTGGTATCCGTCATCATCATACTGCCAAGTGCCCAGTATTTGCTGCCAAGCACCCAGAAAATGCCGAGGGCTATCAGTCATGCTGCCCCGTCGTCTTAAGATGTAAAAAATAGATTTGTTCTGTATTCATTTCCTTCCCCCCTCCCTCCGTCAAATCAACAGCCTGCTAAACCCAGGCTTAGGAGTTCAATCTCTGGGGGGGGGGAGCATTCTGTGTGACAGTTGTTTGTATTTCTCCCTGATGCACAGCCACCTTTCTTGATTTTAATTCCCTGTACCTGTACGCCATGTCATCACTCGCCCCTCCCTCCCTTCCTCCCTCCCTCTCTCCTTCCCCTGGTCCTTCAGATACTAGTTTCGCGCCTTTTTTCAGACCAGACGCCATAGCTAGCACTGGGATCATGGAGCCTCCTCAGATCACCGCGGCAATTATGAGCACTATGAACACCACGCGCATTGTCCTGGAGTATATGCAGAGCCAGGACATGCCAAAGCAAAACCAGGACCAGCCGAGGAGGAGGCGATTGCAGCGCGGCGACGAGAGTGAAATGGACATGGACCTAGACCTCTCACAAGGCACAGGCCCCAGCAATGTGGAAATCATGGTGTTCCTGGGGAAGGTTCATGCCGTGGAACGCCGATTCTGGGCCCGGGAAACAAGCACAGACTGGTGGGACCGCATCGTGCTGCAGGTGTGGGACGATTCCCAGTGGCTGCGAAACTTTCGCATGCGTAAGGGCACTTTCATGGAACTTTGTGACTTGCTTTCCCCTGGCCTGAAGCGCCAGAATACCAGGATGAGAGCAGCCCTCACAGTTGAGAAGTGAGTGGCGATAGCCCTGTGGAAGCTTGCAATGCCAGACAGCTACCGGTCAGTCGGGAATCAATTTGGAGTGGGCAAATCTACTGTGGGGGCTGCTGTGATCCAAGTTGCCAGGGCAATGAGAGACCTGGTGATATCAAGGGTAGTGACTCTGGGAAACGTGCAGGACATAGTGGATGGCTTTGCTGCAATGGGATTCCCAAACTGTGGTGGGGCGATAGATGGAACCCATATCCCTATCTTGGCACCGGAGCACCAAGCCACCGAGTACATAAAGCGCAAGGGGTACTTCTCAATGCTGCTGCAAGCCCTGGTGGATCACAAGGGACGTTTCACCGACATCAACGTGGGCTGGCCGGGAAGGGTACATGATGCTCGCGTCTTCAGGCACTCTGTTCTGTTTCGAAAGCTGGAGGAAGGGACTTTCTTCCTGGACCAGAAAATAACTGTTGGGGATGTTGAAATGCCTATCGTGATCCTTGGGGACCCAGCCTACCCCTTAATGCCATGGCTCATGAAGCCGTACACAGGCAGCCTGGACAGGAGTCAGGACCTGTTCAACTACAGGCTGAGCAAGTGCCGAATGGTGGTGGAATGTGCATTTGGGCGTTTAAAAGCGCGCTGGCGCAGCTTACTGACTCGCTCAGACCTTAGCGAAAATAATATCCCCATTGTTATTGCTGCTTGCTGTGCGCTCCACAATATCTGTGAGAGTAAGGGGGAGACATTTATGGCGGGGTGGGAGGTAGAGGCAAATCGCCTGGCCGCTGATTACGCGCAGCCAGACACCAGGTCGGTTAGAGCAGCACAGCAGGGCGCGGTGCGCATCAGAGAAGCTTTGAAAACTAGTTTTGTGACTGGCCAGGCTACGGTGTGAAACTTCTGTTTGTTTCTCCTTGATGAAATCTCCGCCCCCCCACCCACCCGGTTAACTCTACTTCCCTGTAAACCAACCACCCCACCCTCCCCTACCCTCCCCCCTTCAAGCACCACTTGCAGAGGCAATAAAGTCATTGTTACTTCACATTCATGCATTCTTTATTAATTCAGCACACAACTAGGAGGATAATTGCAAAGGTAGCCCAGGATGGGTGGGGGAGGAGGGAAGGAAAAGGACACACTGCAGTTTAAAACTTTAAAACTTTAACACTTATTGCTCGGGAAATCATCTAGGGTGGAGTGACTGGGTGGCCGGAGGCCCCCCCACCGTGTTCTTGGGCGTCTGGGTGAGGAGGCAATGGGACTTGGGGAGGAGGGCTGTTGGTTACACAGGGGCTGTAGCGGCGGTCTCTGCTCCTGCTGCCTTTCCTGCAGCTCAACCATACGCAGGAGCATATCAGTTTGATGCTCCAGCAGCCGGCGCATCGACTCTTGCCTTCTGTGTGCAAGCTGACGCCACCTCTCCTCTTCAGCCCGCGATTCAGCACGCAACTTCTCCTCTTCAGCCCGCGATTCAGCACGCAACCTCTCCTCTTGCTCATATTGGGCTTTTCTAAAATCAGTAATTGACTGCCTCCACGCATTCTGCTGTGCTCTGTCAGCGTGGGAGGCAGTCTGTAGTTCAGTAAACATTTCATCACGCGTCCTTCGCTTCCGCTTTCAAATATTCACTAGCCTCTGTGAAGGAGAAAGATTTGCAGCTGGTGGAGGAGAAGGGAGAGGTGGTTAAAAAAGATACATTTTAGAGAACAATGGGTACACTCTTTCACGTTAGATTTTGCTGTTCACATCACACAGCACATGTGCTTTCGTTACAAGGTCGCATTTTTCCTCTTATATTGAGAGCCTGCAGGTTTGGTGTGAGAGATCACTCACGCAGTGCCAGGCCACAGATTTCAGGTTGCAGGCAGCCATGGTAAGACACCGTCTTTTGGCTTTTTTAACCTTGTTAACATGTGGGGATGGTTTAAAACAGTACTGCTCTCATTAACCATACCAAGCACCCGTTGGGTTGGCCATTTAAAATGGGTTTGCAGTGTAAAAGGAGGGGCTGCGGTTTCAGGGTTAACATGCAGCACAAACCCAACTAACTCCCCTCCCCCACACACCCAATTCTCTGGGATGGTCACTTCACCCCTCCCCCCCACCGCGTGGTTAACAGCGGGGAATATTTCTGTTCAGCAGAGCAGGAAGGGGCACCTCTGAATGTCCCCTTAATAAAATCGCCCCATTTCAACCAGGTGACCGTGAATGATATCACTCTCCTGAGGATAACAAAGAGCGATAAGGAATGGATGTTGTCTGCATGCCAGCAAACACCGGGACCATACGCTGCCATGCTTTGTTATGCAATGATTCCAGACTACGTGCTACTGGCCTGGCGTGGTAAAGTGTCCTACCATGGCGGACGGGATAAGGCAGCCCTCCCCAGAAACCTTTTGCAAAGGCTTTGGGAGTACATGAAGGAGAGCTTTCTGGAGATGTCCCTGGAGGATTTCCGCTCCATCCCCATACACGTTAACAGACTTTTCCAGTAGCTGTACTGGCCGCGATTGCCAGGGCAAATTAATCATTAATCATTAAACACGCTTGCTTTTAAACCATGTGTAATATTTACAAAGGTACACTCACCAGAGGTCCCCTGTGTGCCCACAGGGTCTTGGGTGAGTTCGGGGGTTACTGGTTCCAGGTCCAGGGTGATAAACATATCCTGGCTGTTGGGGAAACCGGTTTCTCCGCTTCCTTGCTGCTGTGAGCTATCTATATTATCTCCTATATTATCTCCATCCTCATCTTCCTTGTACCCTTAATTTTCACGCGGCACTGCTGTGCGTCCCTGTTATGGCCTCTGTCCTTCATGGCCTTGGAGACCTTTTCTAATATTTTGCCATTTCGTTTACTGCTTCGGAGTTCGGCCAGCACAGATTCATCTCCCCATATGGCGAGCAGTACCTCCCGTTCGGTCCAGGCTGGAGCTCTTTTGCGACCCTGGGACTCCATCACGGTTACCTGTGCTGATGAGCTCTGCGTGGTCACCTGTGCTCTCCACGCTGAGCAAACAGGAAATGAAATTCAAACGTTCGCGGGGCTTTTCCTGTCTACCTGGCCAGTGCATCTGAGTTGAGAGTGCTGTCCAGAGCGGTCACAATGAAGCACTGTGGGATAGCTCCCGGAGGCCAATAACGTCGAATTCCGTCCACACTAACCCAATTCCGACCCCCTAAGGCCGATTTTATCGCTAATCCCCTCGTCGGAGGTGGTGTAAAGAAACCGGTTTAAAGGGCCCTTTAAGTCGAAAGAAAGGGCTTCGTCGTGTGAACGTGTCCAGGCTAAATTCGAATTAATGCGGCTAAAGTCGACCTAAACTCGTAGTGTAGACCAGGCCTCAGGCACTGCCCAAGCCACTCCCATTCTGCCTCACGGCACAGAGACCAAGCAGATTCCTCCTGGGGCTAGTTTACTGCTCACCCTGCTTAAGAGGAGGCAGAACAAGAGATGTACCTGTGGGCAATGAACTGGCGGGGGATGGTGGAGCACCCTGGTTAGGACCCCCCACAAGCTGCATTGGGATCACCATCCCAAGGTCAGAAAGCCCAGGCTATGGAACGGGGAGCTGTTGTGACCCACTGATGGTTATGGGACCAATTCTCCTCACAGACTGGTGTAAATCAAGAGTAATCCCACTGAGCTCCATGGGTAACACCAGCATGAAAGCAGGGTCAGTGAGAGGAGAATCAGGAGCTCATACCAGGCTGCACCCCTCAAGTGGATGTAGTGCTAAGGCCTGGGTCCCATGCTTGGGCACCTAGTATTTAGATGTCTGACCCCTCATGTACCTACACCAAGGCAGAGTGCAGAACTGAACAGAACATGGGTGTGGGTGCCAAAGACTCCTGGGTTCAAACCCTACCTCCACTCACTCTGACCATGCTGAGATCCTCAGCTGGGGTAAACTGCCTGCTATAGAGCTACACTGATTCACACCAGATGAGGATCTGGCCCCTCGAGTTCAAACATTAGTGCCCTAAGTTTGGCACCTATACCAGGTGCCTGATTATCAAATGCCTCGAGCACCCTCAGCTCCTCTGGCCTCCCATTCGGCTTCAGCTTCCCTGCACCTCACTTTCCCAGGCTGTGAAATGGGGATATACCTGGGCCTTAAGTCATCAATATTTGCAAAGCACCCATCCGGTCCTGGAATATGGGGGTGCTGGATAAATGCAAAGTCTCAGGATTTGTAGGCAGTTGTCGGACAATATAAGTAATTATTTCGGTATCTAACTTTAGACACTCCAGCCAAGATTTTCCATTTGGGGGGTGGGGCCCAACATGGGGCTTGCTGATTTAGACTGGGTGAGTGCTCCGAATTTCCCAAAGATCAGGCCCCTTTAAGGCGTCTCAGGTTGGGAGCCAAAAACGGAAGCATTCCCCCCCCCCCCCAAAAAAAATCACTGTGGAAATCTTGGCCTCTGTGTTACAAAAGCTAAGGGGATGCTAGGCAAGCTTCCAGGGCCTTTATCACACAGGCAGGACAATAATAAATAGTGAACAAAGAAAATTAAACTGTAGCCAGAGCAGTTAAAGTAAATGCAAACCATCACAAGCAGTAAGGCTTTGAAAACAAACACACACACTGGTGCTGCCAATTCTCCTTTCTAAATGGTGGCGGCCAATTCTCCTATCCCCAGGGGATCCCCACTAGGGATGCTGGGTTCCCCCCACCTCCCACCACCTCCCTTCTCTCCCATTGCTAATGAGTCTCTGGGCCACCTCCTCCAGCGCCAGCTAATAGCTGGAAATTAGCATGGAATTGATAGCTTGCTATTAATGACATCTTGGCCTATCAGGCTCCCAGCACAGCAAGTGACAGGCTGTGATTTTCCCCCATGTGGTACAGGGCAGAACACAAGACAGCATTAGACGTGCTGAGGTTATACTGTTAGTCTTAAAGGTGCCACAGGACCCTCTGTTGCTTTTTACAGATTCAGACTAACACGGCTACCCTTCTGATACTTGAGGTTATACTGGTTACTCGGAGAGTTTTATACCTACCTCTGCTCCCCCATCACACACAGAAGCTCACCCTGTGTCCACCATGCAGAAGGTTGCATCTGTTTGGGAAAATACAACAGTGGTCCCTACCTGTGGGAGCACTGAGAACATGCAAAGCGGACCGATGCTCCCACGCCGAAAGCACAGCGGTGCTTAGATGGCTAAGAATCAGGTAGTCCCTCTCACAGCCATTGGGGTCTCGTCAAGGCTTGACGAGACCAAGATGCAGCAGAAACAACAGCAACTGCCTCTTCCCCAGATGGGCATGGCGGGAGAGCTGCCCAATGAGCATGCTCCCCAAGAGATGGTAAGCTGTCTGGGGCAGGGGCTGTCTGTTCTGGGTTTGTACGGCACAATGGGGATCCAGTCCATGGTTGGGACTCATGGGCACTGTGGTAATACAGTCATAACGTATTGAGCCACGTCTTCAGCTTGTGTAATTCAGCATCGACTTCAGTGGATGCCAGCTGAGGATCAGGCTCTCTATCCTTCAGGATCAACCTGTTATTTGGAGGCCTTGTTCACAGTGCAGGTCAGAAGTGACGCGAGTTTGGTGGGTCTCAGCCTGGTCTCTGCTCATCATTCATCCGCTTCTCAAAACCTCTGCCCAGCTAGTCCTGCCTGGCAGCTTCTCCAACCCATTAAACGATTGACCCACCCCTCCACCAACTTCCAGTTATGCTCCAGATGCAGCTGTGTGGGCAAAGGGACGTTCATTCAGCTAGCCTGCCCCCACACCACGTGACACTTCCTGGTAGGTGAGGGCAAGGGGAGCAGCCAATGAATCAGACTGTAAGGGGCAACAGGATGGGGTAGAACCAATGGACAGAGTAGTCTACCTATCTATGGTGGCCCCCCATCACTGCAGTATGGCTAAGCCATGCCAATACTGCCCAGGCTACCACAGCTACACAGCTATTTATACCCATGTTGAGCATCACACCCCTTGCTTGTAGTGCAGACGTAGGCTGTCAGTGGCTCTCAACCTTTCCAGACTACTTTCCAGTGGCCTTTCCGGAGTCTGATTTGTCTTGTGTATCCCCAAGTTTCACCTCACTTAAAAACTACTTGTGACACTGTATGGAATCGGGGGGACAGTTTAAGATATTATGAATACCAATATTGTAAAATGGCAATGTGTTGTGCCAGATATGCTGTGTAAGGTATCTGCGAAAATGTTATAATTTGCCAAGTATGATCGTCTTGTTTATATGTTTGTAGTACCTTTGTATTATGAGTTATAGATATATAGGGTATCACTGTATTTCCAAACTTGTGCTGTGTTTCAGGGTGACACCGGCAGAGGGAATGGCTGCTTGATGGCCCATGAAGGGACATAAGCTGTACAATGAACCCATTGAAGGAGCCAAGGGCTACACCTTACGACTCAGCAAGGCATGCAGGGGCATGCCTATGGAGAGAACTCTACGGCCTTTCAATGCCATGTGCTGGGCAGCTTGTGGTTGAAACAAAGGAAGTACCAGACCAGACACATGGCAAAAGGATGATAAAGGGCAGCTGCATCATCTCCATTTTGTCTTCAGTCCTGCTTCTTGCTTCTGGAGTAACTTTTCTACAAATGAAGCTCTGAACAAAGGACTGAATGACCCATCCAAGCTGTGGATGTGTTCCAGAGGGACTTTCAAGTCAACAAACTCACCAATACTGCTAAGGACCTGATATATGGACTTTGAAGTCTTTGTATATATGTGATTTAACAACTCTCTTCTTGTTCTTTCTTTTTTCTTTATAATAAACCTTTAGTTTTAGACACTAAAGGTTTATCTGGCAGCATGGTATTTTGGGTAAGATCCAAACGTATACTGACCTGGTAACGTGGCTGACCCTTTGGGATCAGAAGAACATTTTGTATATGTGAGCAGAGTTTTTTAAATAACTTCTCACTGTACTGGACCTAGGTGCTGACTGGGAGCCAGAGAACAGAAATGCAATAAAGGGGGCTGTGTGATTTCTTTTTTGCTTCTTGATAACCCGTGTGGGGGATCAAAAGCACAGTTTGCAACTGGTTGGGGAGTTTAACTTCAATGTTACCCACCAATCTTGGGAGTATCTGCTCTCCCTTTTGCAGCCTGTCCTGACCTTGACATTTCCAGTGAGGGCTGCCGTAGGCACACCGGGTCACTACTTGCTTACAAAAATCAGACATAAAAATACAAAAGTGTCACAGCACACTGTTACTGAAAAATCATTTACTTTCTCATTTTTACCATATGATTATAAAATAATTCATTTGGAATATAAATATTGTACTTACATTTCAATGTACAGAATATAGAGCAATATAAACAAGATATTGTCTGTATGAAATTTTAGATTGTACTGATTTTGCCAGTGCTCTTTATGTAAAACTAGAGTTGATGTACCCTGTCGAAGACCTGTGTACCCCCAGGTATGCATACCCCTGGTTGAGAACCACTGGGCTAAGTGACATGCCCAAGGTCATACAGGATGTCTGTGGCAATGCAGGGAATCGAGGCCAGAATTCTAAAGTCCCAGATAAGTGCCCTAACCCCTGGGCCATCTTGCCTCTGAGACAAAGCAAGGAGCGGTGCAATGTATTTACCTGAGGGTATGGCAGGAGAGCAACATGGGAAGCCCCATCACTTCTTACCTAATAGACCGTGGGAAACAGATTCACAGTGGGAGGGAGATGGAAGGACAGGCCACATCTGCTTCTAACGTCTATTAGAGACACATGGTGGGTGAGGTAATATCTTGTACTGGACCAACTTCTGTTGGTAAGAGAGACAAGCTTTTGAGCTTACACAGAGCTCTTCTTCAGGTCTGGGAAAGGTACTCAGACTGTCACAGCTAAATGCAAGGTGGAACAGATAATTTAGAATAAATAGTTAACACATATTTCAAGTAGTTAACATATATTCAAGGTGAAGTGGCCAGTTTATACTCTCCAGTCATAGGGAAAAAGGAGGGGAAAAAAAGCTGTTATAATAAACCATAAATCCAGTATCTCTATTCAGTCCATGATTTTTAATGTCTGGCAAAGTTATGAATTTAAGTTCCCAGACTCATCTTTTGAAGGTGCTGAGTATGAGGACTGAGAGGTCAGGTATAGAGTGATCACTTTGTAAAAAGGGTTCACCCACAGGTGACTATGGGGTGTTTGTCTTTTATCATTTTCCTGCGTGAGTTCCTTCCTGACACAAGGAAGAAAGAAAAGAGAAGAAAGGAGAGCAGCAGAATATGGACCCTGGACTTCAAAAAAGCAGACTTTGACTCCCTCAGGGAACTGATGGGCAGGATCCCCTGGGAGAATAACATGAGGGGGAAAGGAGTCCAGGAGAGCTGGCTGTATTTTAAAGAATCCTTATTGAGGTTGCAGGAAAAAAAACATACCAATGTGTAGAAAGAACAGTAAATATGGCAGGCGACCAGCTTGGCTTAACAGTGAAATCCTTGCTGACCTTAAACGCACAAAAGAAGCTTACAAGAAGTGCAAGATTGGACAAATGACCAGGGAGGAGTATAAAAATATTGCTCAGGCATGCAGGAGTGAAATCAGGAAGGCCAAATCACACTTGGAGTTGCAGCTAGCAAGAGATGTTAAGAGTAACAAGAAGGGTTTCTTCAGGTATGTTAGCAACAAGAAGAAAGTCAAGGAAAGTGTGGGCCCCTTACTGAATGAGGGAGGCAACCTAGTAACAGAGGATGTGGAAAAAGCTAATGTACTCAGTGATTTTTTTGCCTCTGTCTTCACGAACAAGGTCAGCTCCCAGACTGCTGCACTGGGCAGCACAGTATGGGGAGAAGGTGACCAGCCCTCTGTGGAGAAAGAAGTGGTTCGGGACTATTTAGAAAAACTGGACGAGCACAAGTCCATGGGGCCGGATGCGCTGCATCCGAGGGTGCTAAAGGAGTTGGCGGATGTCATTGCAGAGCCATTGGCCATTATCTTTGAAAACTCATGGCGATCGGGGGAGGTCCCGGATGACTGGAAAAAGGCTAATGTAGTGCCCATCTTTAAAAAAGGGAAGAAGGAGGATCCGGGGAACTACAGGCCAGTCAGCCTCACCTCAGTCCCTGGAAAAATCATGGAGCAGGTCCTCAAGGAATCAATTCTGAAGCACTTAGAGGAGAGGAAAGTGATCAGGAACAGTCAGCATGGATTCACCAAGGGCAAGTCATGCCTGACTAACCTAATTGCCTTCTATGAGGAGATAACTGACTCTGGATGAGGGGAAAGCAGTGGATGTGTTATTCCTTGACTTTAGCAAAGCTTTTGATACGGTCTCCCACAGTATTCTTGCCACCAAGTTAAAGATGTATGGGCTGGATGAATGGACTATAAGGTGGACAGAAAGCTGGCTAGATCGTCGGGCTCAACGGGTAGTGATCAACGGCTCCATGTCTAGTTGGCAGACGGTATCAAGCGGAGTGCCCCAGGGGTCGGTCCTGGGGCCGGTTTTGTTCAATATCTTCATTAATGATCTGGAGGATGGCGTGGACTGCACTCTCAGCAAGTTTGCAGATGACACTAAACTGGGAGGAGTCGTAGATACGCTGGAGGGTAGGGATAGGATATAGAGGGACCTAGATAAATTAGAGGATTGGGCCAAAAGAAACCTGATGAGGTTCAACAAGGACAAGTGCAGAGTCCTGCACTTAGGACGGAAGAATCCCATGCACTGTTACAGACTAGGGACCGAATGGCTAGGAAGCAGTTCTGCAGAAAAGGACCTAGGGGTTACAGTGGACGAGAAGCTGGATATGAGTCAACAGTGTGCCCTTGTTGCCAAGAAGGCTAACGGCATTTTGGGCTGTATAAGTAGGGGCATTGCCAGCAGATCGAGGGACATGATCATTCCCCTCTATTTGACATTGGTGAGGCCTCATCTGGCGTACTGTGTCCAGTTTTGGGCTCCACACTACAAGAAGGATGTGGAAAAATTGGAAAGAGTCCAGCGGAGGGCAACAAAAATGATTAGGGGGCTGGAGCACATGACTTATGAGGAGAAGCTGAGGGAACTGGGATTGTTTAGTCTGCAGAAGAGAAGAATGAGGGGGGATTTGATAGCTGCTTTCAACTACCTGAAAGGGGGTTCCAAAGAGGATGGATCTAGACTGTTCTCAGTGGTACCTGATGACAGAACAAGGAGTAATGGTCTCAAGTTGCAGTTGGGGAGGTTTAGGTTGGATATTAGGAAAAACTTTTTCACTAGGAGGGTGGTGAAGCACTGGAATGGGTTACCTAGGGCGGTGGTGGAATCTCCTTCCTTAGAGGTTTTAAAGGTCAGGCTTGACAAAGCCCTGGCTGGGATGATTTAGTTGGGAATTGGTCCTGCTTAGAGCAGGGGGTTGGACTAGATGACCTCCTGAGGTCCCCTCCAACCCTGATATTCTATGATTCTATGATAAGAGTGTAGTGGTTGTCAGGTTTCACCCACCTAGTTGTTATTAGGGCATTTACTGCACTGGATGAGGTACACCTCATGTTGTGATAGGAATGTGTAGGACCCATGGATCCTGAAAGATGTGTTGTGGGGAGTGTTGATCATTTACTCCTGAGGGAATTAAACATTCTGCACCAAAAAATATTTTAAAATTCTGCAGTGGAGATATGTCTACAGGTTTTACATCTGTTGTTCTAGCAGGGACTGGTGCCACTTTGAGATGGTCTGTGAGGAGCTTGCTTCTGCTGATAAGCTTGGATTGGTTGGGGGGTTATTTGAAGGCCAGAAGTGGGGATTCAGGAAAGATTTCTTTCAGGATGGGGTCCCTATCGGGTATGGATTGTAGTTGTTTAATGAGACCCTGTATGGGTTCCAGCATAGGGTGGTAGGTGACAACTAGGGATGTGCAGTCAAAGGGAGTTTTATTTCCGTATTGAAGCAGGTTCTCTTGGGGGATTTTAATGACCTGTTCCATCATGTGATCTACTTCTCTGGTAGAGTGTCTTTGTTTGATGAAGGCAGTTGTAAGTGAGTTACGGTGTACACCCTGGACTTTCTCCTCAGAGCATATTCTGTGGTAGCTGGCTGTAGCTAACAGATTTCTTGGTGTGTTTGGGGTGGTTACTGGATCTGTGCCCCGCTTGTGAGAATGGTCAATGGCACAGTGCAGACCTGCTTCTAACAGACATGGTGAGAAATGGGTGTTGAATCCAATACAGTCTGTAGTTTCCCTTGGCCTTGGGCTAGCATGAGTATAAACCTTGCGCATAACAGATGCGTTCTCGGCTTTTACTGGCATTGTGGTGTGTGTCTGGCCTGAGTGTGGTTTCTATAATCCAAACAAACACAAGAGCCATGTGTCATCCCAGCAAGAGAGAGAAGCAGGACAGCCCTTATGGACTAAAGAAAGGCACAGATCTGACCCCTTCAAGAGTCACAATTGACCTCAGCCTTAGTATCCCCATCACAATGTGAAATGCAAGTTGACAATGATACTGTGAAGGAGCACAGAAAGCCACAGACTCCGCTCAATCCTCTTGGTGATCTATGGGGCACACATAGCAAGATCTCAGTTAGTTTCTGGCCCAAGGTCTAGTGGATAATTCATAGCAAATAATTCAGTGGCTGGATTTCATCCTTTTTCTGACCAGGGAGCCCTCTTTCCTTGAATGTATTCGCTATTCCAAATTCCAACTGGTCAGTTCTGCAAGTTTTATTTTCATCTGTGGCTTGACTGCCAGCTGTTTGCTATGAATATTTAGTTCTCAGTAATAGCCATTCAAGCAGAGGTCAGTCCCACCCCAACTAACCTATAAGAAGTGCATGAAACTTACTTACTGCTATGTATAGTCTGCATGGCTCCTGGTGTCACAGCCCAGGTACGTGCGTGCGCACACACACACACACACACACAAATTCATGCCCCCCTCCATTCCCTTCTGTAGGCTACCCCATTTATTATGGAAACCAATTTGTCTTTGACCTCACTGGGAGATGCATCAATGCTAGCAAACCACACACGCTCATCCACCCTTCCTCTAGGCCCTGTTACTGCCCACGCATACAGCTCCCTAAAGGGAAGAGAAATGCCGAATCAGATGCAGGGAGAAGGTAGCGGGGACCTGTGGGCATTGCAGTGTGTGAAGCTTCCTCTGACATAAGACTCCCTCAAGGAACAGACACAGAAACGAGCAGCGAAGCGCAACTAAGGTTACCGTTGGGACCTGGTAGAAATGTCACCCAACAAGAAACATTTCAAGAAAGTTGCCTGGGAGGGAATCTTCGCTCCATAATAAAACTGTCACAGCAGCCACTTTGGCTCCTCCCTCCCCTGTCCTTTTATTGGCTTCCTTTCCTTTAATAACCCAGCAGTTCTTTTATGGTGAATTCCTCGCCTCTGAGCTCGGCTGCCTGAGATTGTAAAGCAGAAACAGGCCTACCACTGGAGGGATGTGCAAAAGCTACCTGCAGTGCTGGACTCGGGGGTGGGAGTGGGGGGCAAGATTTCCCAGTGATTCTGGCTGGCTCAGTTCTTGGAGGCCCAGTTTGAGATGCCTTAAAGGGGCCTGATTTTTCAGACACTGCGGAGCATCCACATTCTATGCATCCGATGAAGTGGGCTGTAGCCCACGAAAGCTTATTCTCAAATAAATTTGTTAGTCTCTAAGGTGCCACAAGTACTCCTGTTCTTTTTGCGGATACAGACTAACACGGCTGCTACTCTGAAATCTACCTTTAATGACGCTAATACACAGCTCTGACCTAGCACCTTTCATCCACAGAGCAAACCAGTGTTTTACAAAAGAAGTCCGAATCATTATCCCCATTCTACAGAATGGGAAACTGAGGCACAGAGCTGCAACATGATTGGCCCAAGATCACCCAGCAGGCCAATGGAGGACTGGAACCTAAGTTTCCTTAGTGCCAATTCAATGCGTGATCCACTAGGCCACACTGCCTCCCTTTGGGATCCAAACATGGAGGAACCCAAAATCACTTGTGAGAATCTTGGTCACACAGTCCTTATGCTGAAGACGCCCAAGAACTATGATTGCACTTGGGTGGAAGGGTGCATTATGCCCTCTATACCCCTGTATGCCGCTCTACAGCCTAGCCCCTCAAGTGCTTTGGGATCCTCCTGGATGGAAGATGCTGTATAAATGTGACAGAGAGGAGGTAATGGGAACCAGGGCCGGCTTTAGGCCGATTCCACCGATTCCCCTGAATTGGGCTCCGCCCCTAAGAGGGCCCCGCGCAGATCGGGCAGTGTCCCTGCCTGAAGCAAAGCTCTGTGGCTCTCCGGGAAGCAGCAGCTGTTGCTGCTAGGCAACGAGAGGCTGGCCGACAGGGGGCTGAGGCAGAGGCAGCAGCGGCTGTTGCAGGTCAGGAGGGGGGTGGGGGGGAGAAGGCACATGTGCTTTGCGGCCTTCCCCTCCCCTCCCCCCAGCACTCACCTGGAGGACACACCGAGGGGGCTTCCGGTCCGGTGGGAGACAGGAATCTCTGCAGTGGACCTCACTCACCTTAGCAGCTGCTGGGGCTTCGGTCTGTGAGTGTTTGACCCCGTGATTCCCCATAGGTTTGTAATATTGGGTTGGTTTTGTGGTTTTCGGTGGTGTTGCTGTTTGAGGGTGAGTTGTGCCTGCCTGTGTCTGTTTCAAAACTAAACTCGGGATCATGTAACCCAGGAAGAAAGCCCCGAGCCAGTACTTAGTGCTGTGAATTCCAGGTGAGAGAGAGAGGGAGGTTTGGAGGAGGAAATCAAATACATCAAGAGGGGAGAATGCAAAAGGTCTGCAACACGGCAGGCTGAGACTTTTATCTCTCCCCTCTCCCCCGAGAGAGGGGAAACTGAGGCACGGAGTGATCTGATTCCCCTCCCCAAATTATTTTGCAAAGGAGGGGGACGGGGGCTCCTATCCAAACCAGTTTCCTTCCCATCAACTCTGCTTCCCCTGCTGCAAGACCACTGTAGGGGCTGAATATTTCCATTAAACTCTGGCTCCTTCATTTGCCCTGCAACAATAAAATAGACCAGCTTTGGGGGGGAGGAATATCTAGTCTAGTCTTCCAGCCTGTTGCTCTTGCTGTGGTTTGTGGTTTTCATGTGGCTCCACCGAAAAGATCAAACAAGCCCAGTAGAAAAGGGGGGTGAGAGAGGCGGGAAGGGGTTTGTAAGGGGTTAAAGTGACCCATCAATGAAAGAGTAAAACCAGAGTTTGACTGGGTTTCCCCCCAGCCACCACTCCTGCAAACACTGGGCAAGGGGCAGCCCCATCCCCCACCGAGGCTATGGTGAGGGGCAGCAGGGCAGGAAGGAAGCCACATGTGATGGCAGTCCCCTCCCCCCCAGCACCCACCACCCCCTCTCCGGCCCCCAAACTCTGTCCCTGCACCCACCCCTCCGCACTCCCTCCCAGAGCCTGCACCCCTCCACCCATCCTGCACCCCACACCGTGCCCCAGCCCGGAGCCTACACCCAAACTCTGTCCCACTCAGCCCTGGGCAAAGCTCTCCTTGGCTGGCTCCCAGCCCCTCTCCAAGGGTTGCAGCTGTCTGGAAGTGCCTGCCTTCCACACCTTCCTCATTCACACCTCATTCATTCAACACGTCAATTGATTACAAAGTGGGGGGAAGATCTTATTCTACTTCCAGCAAAAAGACATTTTTCTTTTACCTTAATTATACTACCTTAGGGGCCAGCTATAACATTACCAAGGTTCAATACAAAGTCATATAAAAGTTATACAAAAATGCATAATGCAGAGATTTATCTACAACTGCACTGATTGACTGCTGTGTGCAGTAATATAGTGACCCCTGGGTCTTTGAATGAGGCTTTATACTTGGGGGGGGGCGAGCGGCGAGTTGGGGGCGAGCGGGTGGGCAAGCGGCAGGTGGGCAAAGAGGCAAGCAGTGAGCCAGCAGGGGTTCTAGGGGCGGGCATGGGGGTTTTTGGCAGGGGAGGGAGAAGGTGAAAGGAGGCAAGTGGTGGGTGGGGGACTGACTAGGAGGGACACAGCAAGCCAGCGGGGGGCTAGGGGGTGAAGAGGGATGTGATGGTGGGGCCGAGCGGGGAGGGGTCGGGTCCTATTTTACTGCTGTGATCTGGTCACCCTATGTCACCCCCCCCAACCTTCCTTTTCTTCCTTTTTGGCCCACAGCTGTTTCGGCGGGGCATCGCTGGGGAAGCAGGGTTTGTTTCTGCGGGCCGGGAGGCGCTGGGGGGCGGGGAGGAGGGCACAATTTTATATTAATAAGGAAATATTTTATAAATTTTAATAAAATAAACATTATTGAAGAAAATCAGTTGTACAACTATCAAAACATGAATTATTTTCCTAATATGAAAGTGAAAATCAGCTAATTAATATATGACGCAATGTATGTAATATATAATTTTGTTGTTATTTATATAGTCAGGGAAAGTAAATAATACATGGAAGAAATGAAAGGGTTCTTTTTAAGTGGCTTTTTTTTTAGTCATCCCTGCTGGGGCCCCGTCGAAACTGTTCGAATTGGGCCCCGCACTTCCTAAAGCCGGCCCTGATGGGAACAATATGCAGGTAAGAAGGAGGATGAGAATCACAAGGGAAAGGGGAGAAAGGGCAGAGGAGGGATGCGGAAGAGTCACAGTGATGCAGCCTTTGAAAGGGCACAGGCTCACCTTCACACGCCGGGGAAACGTGCTGTGCGAGTGCAGTACTGCAGGCCACCCCAGCAGAACAGGGCTGGGGGAAAGGCAGAGATGCTAATAGCCCTTTGCAAGGAGTTAAAAATCTCCAGCGTGGCCTAGCCTTTTGCAAAGGAATGTGACATGCAAATTAAATGCTTGCCCTCTGCCTGGGTGGGGCGGAATTGGACAAGGCGTCCTTCAACCTCCAGTGAGAGAGACCGGACTGTGCTATCATCCCAATCCTCCAACCCCAGGGAGTCAGGGAGGCCGGGGGCATCGGAGCATTTACAGCAGCAACCGGGAAAGGCCATGCTGTGTCAGAGGCAAAGCCAGCCTGCCTAAGGAGTCCCCATTGCCACAGGAAGCCATCCCTGGGCCCCGTCTCCCTGTGTGTGCTGGGGCCAGATAGAGAAGATTGCCTCCGGTCCCAGCAGTGAAGGGGGAACGTCAATTGCAGCAGCTCAGTATAAAGAGCTCATCGTCCACCATACCCATTCCTGTGCCTAGGGAAGCCAGTGCTTCTTTGGTCTGGTGGGTAGGGCAGGGACCTAGGAGACCTGTGTTATATGCCTAGCTCTGCTGTGAGACCTGGAGCAAGTCATCTGGCTTCTCTTTCTGCATCTCATCCTGTGTCTGTCTTGCCTGCTAGATTGCAAGCTCTTGTGAGCCAGGACTCCCTCTCGCTGCGTGATCATATGCCGCCTTGCCCGAGGAGACCTGGATCACAGCGGAGGCCTCTAGGAGCTACCATACTATAAATAGTCATCATCAGCTCCTCTCTCTGGAACTGAACACAGAACTTCACAGCACAGCCTAGTTATGGCTGTGTGATAGGCAGATAGTGTAGAGGTTGGGGCAGTGTGCTAGGAATCAGGAGTGTAGCTCTGTCCCTGATTTGCTCTGGGACCTTGGGTGGGTTACCTAACCTTCCTGTACCTCAGTTTACCCCCTCTGTACAATGGATACAATACGTCCCTGCCTCACAGGGATGATACGTGGCCTAATTCATAACGGCCTGTCAAATGTTTTGGAGGTGCTAGAGAAGCACAAAGTGTCATTACTACAGGCAGCCTCCCCAGGACACACTTCTCTGTACCATGCCCCTTGTGACCTACACCATCGTCTCCCTCCCAGTGACAGCGTGGGCTGGCAGTAGTAAGGGAGTTACCCAATTCTGCAGGAGTCGGAGGAGCTGGAAAGCTTGGGGAACGGCTTTGCCATGTGTACTGTGGCTGCTGACACGATATGGATTAAAGTTAATGGGTTTTGGGCCCCTGAATCCCCTAGGACACTGAAAGTCTCAGCCTGGAACTCCGTGTCTTGCCACCGGAAAACCAAGTGTTGAACCAATTGACAGAACAGTGACAATCAGAGGGCCTGAGAATCCCCTATGTAAAAACCATGCCTTGGTACGTTCTCCCTGCTGCCCCAGGGGAACCCCTTTGGAGCACACAGCTCCCTGACTGCGACGCGCTCCCAGCGCATCATTTCTCCAGCTCCCAAGTGATCGATGGAGCGGTGAAGAAGGCAGCTCGACTCCTAGCGTGAGTGCTAGCCGGCAGACAAAATCCAGTCCAATCAACCCCGTCGGGCTATAAACGTGCTACTTATCCACTCCGCAGCTGTTTCTTGCATCTGGATGTGCCAAGCACTCAAGAAGCAGCATCTGGCAGTGACTCCTTCATTAGCTGTTTCATACATGTGCTCACATCAGTCACAGGGAGCTGGCCAGGCCGCTGCTGACCATATGGGGCTAGAGTGTGCTTCATCTATGTCAGGTTCTTCCAGCAAATGAAAATGTTTCTCCTGCGCGTCCCCAGGACCTGTTCCTTCTATCCCAGCCTAGGTGTGATTGAAGGCTAATCTCCTTCCAACTCTTGGCGAAATGGCGCTCGTGACAAGGGTGATATATGAAGCCTTCCCTAGAGTCAGCCCTTTAATGGCTCTGGTAAGACACCTCCAGATGTTTTCAGATTATAAATGAATTCCTTTTGCAACTAAAGATGAAGCTGGAATGTGTGTCCTGAAAATCCACTTAAACTCATGCCGTCTGTGACTAGAGACCAATCTCCCAGAATTCGACCCTTTCTGTTCCCCCTCAAAGCTGTTCTCGCATTGGGCTGTTGATGCTTAAGGATATGGATGGGTCACATACTGCGCCACACTCCCGTCTGCTCAGTAACCAATTAGAGAGAACAAATAGCTCTGCATGTGCGCACACTGCTTCAGACCACCTGCTGGAAGGGATGTGAAACCTGGTCTTCCTTCGAGATGGAGCGCAGGTGCTTTGTAGTTCATTACTGTGTAAGGAGATAGAGGAGCGGGGGCTAGGGGGGTGAAATAGGATGGAAATTGTAAAAGTAGCTGGAGTCCTTGGCTAGGTAAGAGCTGCTAAATGGAAAGAAACATTAATTTCCTTTTCCTGGTGTTTTCTGTGAAATTGTCTCTTTACACATCCTCTCCGTTTGGAAGAAGGCAGCGGCTGAAGTGGGCAGATGAGGAATGTGGTGGAGGGGGAGGAGACAGTCCAAGTAAAGAAGAACAATTCCTAGCTTATACATAGCAACAGAGAGTCCTGTGGCACCTTTAAGACTAACAGATGTATTGGAGCATAAGCTTTCGTGGGTGAATGCCCACTTCGTCGGATGCATGCATCCGACGAAGTGGGCATTCACCCACGAAAGCTTATGCTCCAATACATCTGTTAGTCTTAAAGGTGCCACAGGACTCTCTGTTGCTTTTTACAGATCCAGACTAACACGGCTACCCCTCTGATACTTAGCTCATACATAGCATTTCCCATCCCTAGATTCCACGGGATCATCTGGATCAGTACTGCCATTCTACAGCTGGTGAAACTGAGGCAGAAAAGTGATACACCTTGCCCAACCTCACCCAGCCAGTCAGTGTCAGAGGCAGGACTAAAACACACATCTCAGTCCCAGGCCAGTGCTCTACCCAATGGACCATACTGCCTGTTCTGTTTCTGCTCTTTCCCTTATTAGCACCTTTGAGGATGACAGGGAAATCAATCTAATTGCCTTTCAGAGTAATTGACATGTCTATTTATTGACATGTTTATTATGCTCTGCATCTTTTTCCCATAAACATGTGCTTTCTAGAGGTCACCCTCCCTTAACTGAGTCTCTTATTTCATTCCCCCCTCCACCCCCATCGAATTAGTAACTATTTCTGACACAGCCTTGTCTGCCTTTCACATTGGACTTTGGGGGCATTACTGTGAGCCAATGGAAATGCATCTTCTGACAGCTTGAGCCTGGTGGAGAGGGAGAAATTAAGGAGGCAGAGGGAAAAAAAGCCTTCCAATTACAGGCAATTAGTGCTAATTAATGCTCACCTACTGTGCATGGCGCTCCAAATGCAATCACTCCAGTAGGTGAAGAGAACTCAGCCCTGGGACACCACAGACTTCTAGTTAAACAACCTGGGTTTATGCAGTATGCACCCTCTGGTAACTAGGAAGCGTTAATTAATCTAGAGAAAAGGAAACAGCATGGGTAATTCAGAGCCTCCACAACCTGACTGACTCCCATTGATTTCAAGAGGCTTTGGATCTAGCCCCTAGAAAGCTATGGTGGAGCTGGGTTTGGTCTGGAGGTGAACGTGTCTTTTCACTCATGTCACACGAGCCCTTTTCACAATCATGTGGGTTGTTCGCTTAACTCCTTGCTGGCTGACTCGGGGGGGATGGCACCGCACAGGGCCGCCCAGAGGGGGGGGGGAAGTGGGGCAATTTGCCCCAGGCCCCGGGCCCCGCAGGGGCCCCCAGCCCCGCCTCCGCCTTCCCCCATGCCCCGGTGCCTCAGCGCGCCGCGTGAGGAGCGGCCCTGGACAGCGCTGCAGCGGCGTGGCTCCGGCGTGGGTCTGAGCTCCTCCCACTGAGTCGGAGCCACGTGGTAAGGGGGCGGGGCTGCGAGCTCCAGTCCCGCCGGAGCCACGCCGCTGCAGCGCTGTCCAGGGGCCAGGGCAGCTCCTGGACGCGGTGCAATGAGGCTCCGAGAGAGGGGAGAGGCAGTGATAACCTAGGAGCAGCCCTGGACAGCGCTTCAGGGGGGGGGCGGTCAGGGGACGGGGAATGGGGGGTTGGATTGTGGGCGTTCTGGGGGTCTGTCAGGACTTGGCGGGGGGGGTGGATAGGGGTCGGGGCAGTCAGGGGACAGGGAACAGGGGAGGTTGGTGGGGGGTGGGGTCCCGGGGTGGTGGTTGCGGGTAGTGGTGAGGGGACAAGGAGCAGGATGGGTCGGGGATTCTGAGGGGGGCAGTCAGGGGGCAGGAAGTGGGTGGGGGTCGGATGGGGGCAGGGCCAGGCTGTTCGGGGAGGCACAGCCTTCCCTACCCTAAAGCTCATTCAGCAGTTTGAGGCTTGCAGACAGCTATTTAACACAAAGAGCCAAGCTGTTATCTTTTCCCTTAGGGCTACCACCATCCCTTTCACTTCTCAAATGCCAAATTATAGTCTACATTTAATTTCAGTGCCCTAGGGAGATTCATGTCAGGGGAGGGGAGCTTGAGTCAAGGAAGCCAGCAGAGTATCAGAAACCTGGAGAAGTCTCTGACTGGATGGGCTCAGGCGTTTGGTCACAAGCGGAGGTGGTTCAAAAGTTTTGGATTTTTTTTAAGCAGAATTTTTTTATTGTTTCTTTAAACAATCAAACTCAGCAAGCAGGGCCGGCTCTGGCTTTTTTGCCGCCCCAGGCAAAAAAGCCTCCGCCCCCCCCCCCCCCCCCCCCCGGGGCTCCGCTCTCCCGCCGGGGGGAGGGCGGCCGGAGCCCCGGGGCGAGGGTGGCGAGCCCCGGCGGGGGCTCCGCTCTCCCCCCGGCGGCCGGGGGGAGGGCGCGGGGGGGGAGGGCGGCGAGCCCCGGCGGGGGCAGGGCGGCGAGCCCCGGCGGGGGCTCGGCTCTCCCCCCAGCGGCCAGAGCGCCGGGGGCAGGGCGGCGAGAGGGCGGCGAGCCCCGGCTGGGGCTCGGCTCTCCTCCCGGCAGCCGGGGGGAGGGCGCGGGGGGGGAGGGCGGCCAGAGCGCCGGGGGGAGGGCGGCGAGCCCGGCTGTGGCCCCGCTCTCCCCAGCGGCCCGAGCGCCGCGCCGCCCCCCTCCAGGTGCCGCCCCAAGCACCAGCTTGGTTGCCTGGTGCCTGGAGCCGGCCCTGTCAGCAAGCAGCAAATATTTGGCCACACACTTCTGAAACCCCAAACCATGTTCAGGTTTTGGCAGACTAACTTCAGCTTTTCAATTAAAAAAACCACAACAAATTTTGAAGGAAAGCAGACATTGTCCGTGATTTTTTCTGCTTTTTAAAAACCCCTAGTTTTCGATCCAAAAAAAGTTTTGATGGAAAATATTTGCCCAACCCTTTTAATGAGCTTTAGTGCCTTTTAGCACTAGCTGATGCTGAGAACCAGTGATACCCTGTAAAGGTGACTTGAAAAGAAGTTTTCTCAAAACTGGGTTTGTGCCGAGATGCGGAAGGTTTTTAAATGTTTATTTTCCCCAGGGCCGCCCGGGGGGGCAAGTGGGGCAATTTGCCCCGGGCCCCGCAGGGGCTCCCACGAGAATATAGTATCTATAGTATTGCAACTTTTTTTTATGGAAGGGACCCCCAAAATTGCTTTGCCCCAGGCCCCCTGAATCCTCTGGGCGGCGCTGGCACCGCAGGCAGCTGCATGCCTACTGCTGTTCACCCGGCTCTGTTTTCCACACACCTTCAGAAACATTTTTACCACCTTCCCTTGCAAAAACTTGAGACTCGCATCATGGGCTTTACAGCTAGCCCCGTCGGAGGGACAACACGCAGCTGTGCCATCCCAGCAGGAAACCAGCTGAGAAGGCACTCAGAAAGGTGCAATTTCTTTTCCTTATTCCCAGAAAGTAATACTCTGCCATTGGCCCTGACAAATAACAGTTCACTTATCTCCTTGTGCCTGCTCAGCTGTGCCAGCCAGTGCATTAGGGGACCAGAACCAAGGTTCCTGCCATTTCTCGCCCCTCTACACTCACTCCCCACCCACCTGTGCATAGCCCTCATGTTCCCCCAGAGCTTGAAGCGGAGATGTAGGGTATCCACATAAGGGTACGGAGGGTGGGTCTTACTCCCCTTTATGCCCCTCTATGCTGTGTAGACTGGCCCACAATATGGCCCATAAAGATTGTAAGCTCTTTGGGGCAGGCACCAAGTCTTTGGGGCTCAGATCCTAACCAGAACCTCTGGGCACTACTGTACTATAATTGTTGGGTGAGAATAACTCAAGCGCTTGTTCCATTCCGATGCGCCCAGAATCCCCAAACACAAGGAAATCGAGGCAAGACACGCAGGTAGGTGGTTAATCAAAACATCTAATAGCCATGAACCAGTTAAGTCAATGTTAAAGTTAGACTTAGGACTTACAATTTGTTAGTCCACTCTGTTTATTAGCAAAGCGCTCTGCTAATACACCCAGATAATGTGAGCACCATGCAAGACTTAAACTATTTTATTTATACAGATAAAAGGGCATGAACTTAACAAGATAACAAAAGGAAGCAGAACTGATAACTTTACCTGGGCCTAGGCATACATATTTTATTTTTTTACTATTACCGATCTCCTGTTAATGTCCCACCATTAGCTTAAGTGGACCCATTGTTTTATACCTTAATGTTTCTTTTCCTGACAACTATATTTTAACATTCCTTATTCCTGCTTAAAGGAACATACGGCATTTCTTTAATCCATTCTATTTTAACAATATAATTCATTCTACTTTCACAATCCCTCCTTTTGGTTAAGCTACGCAATGACCAACAATTACTGGGTTTTACATATTAATTGTTTTTTATCTCTTTGTTTAGTAGTGATATTTTAAATTATTATATTAGCACTATGGTTTGGGGCAGCTATTTGCGTGGCATGTTTTACACCATTTTGGATGCAACAGGAGATTAACTGAAAACATACAAAAATTATTAGGATTTTAAACAAGATAGTTAGGGCTTCCTGAAACAACCAGTTTTCTATGCCAGAAAAATTGAACAGGTTACTTAGCCACTTTCATAAAGAACTTGGCTCTTTATGGGGAAGATATGCAATTTGTTTTAAGTGGCTAGCGCGATTTATTACCTTATTGGTGGTGTTAGGTATATGTACACAACATTTTTTTTTAATGAGAGCACAGGTTTCTTTTTTGACCGCCAGCACTATGTTTAATGCCTGACGGTTTTGGAGGGCCATTTGTCGGATTGCCCCTGTTTTTTTGGCCAGGGCTTTTAAACTTTTTTCGGTTTTATTTGCCATTATTTTAACTACTGCTTGTAACCTTAGGAACCTTTTTGCATGGTGTATTACTCCCCCAAAGGGCACAGGGTAATTTTCCTTACGAGGAGTGGTGTTATTTGCATGGCATTGAAAGATTGTATTGTTTCTACTAAGGTTACTGTAGGGGGAACATGAGATTGATTTCTCTGTTTGATTTTAGGTTGAGAAAAAATTTATATTCCCATACACCACTGGCACAATATGCTGAAGGCAACGGCTTTTTTCCAGATCCAGCCCTGTTCCATTACACACCCAACACCAATGACCTTTTTCCTTCACCACACTTATTTATTTAGATACATTTATTTCCACCGCTTCCCAAGTGTCATTGCTGTTCCATGTTTTGTTAAACGGACAAGGTCCTTCAGTGAGGTCTGGGGAATTGAGTGGGATTGCCAGGACAGGAACACCAGTTTGAGAGTGGGCTGGGATGTGGCTGCAGACCCAGCAATTAGAAATATTAAGGGTTTGAGCTATTTACACTTGCTGCTGGATAAAAGAATTGTCATTGTGGACTCCCCAGACCTTAAGACACCAGCAGCCGAGGAACAGGTGCCACCAGAGGCGTATGTTGGAGGCAAGGCCCTTCTGGTTTTGACAACCTCAACTGGGGGAATCGCAGTTACGGTTTTACGTCCACCAGGCAGCAGGCGCTAGGCTCGCTACTGTTTCTTTTTTGGGCCTTGCTTTAGGTTGTTGTTTGCTTTTGGCAACCCTTACGAGAGCGTAGATTGTAAGGTATTGCAGGCTGTTTCTCTACGTCTTCTTCTGGAGTTAAAATTGACTTTGCGTGGTCTGAGGTGATGATTGGTTCGCTGGGGGTGTGCCTTCTTACACTGCGAAGCATGTATCCAAGCTGCAATGCCAGATAGTTTAACAGCCGTCTGGATAGTAAGCAGTACCTGATGAGAACCCTTCCACCGGGGCTTCAAGGCGTGTTTTTGATGATGGTGCCATACGTAGCCCCAATCACCTGGCTTAAGGTCGTGGCAAGCGTCAGAGGTGGGTTCCGTTGGCCAGGCGGCTCAAACCTGTGAATGGAAGTGACTTATGGCTTGCATTAATTTTTTGCAATATTGAAGGAGCGTACTATGAGTCAAGTTTAAGTCTGGGACTGGAGTAATGGTAGCCATAGCTTGCATAGGGCATTCCATAACAATTTTAAAAGGACTCAATTTATGCCTTTGGGATGGAGTGGATCGCATTTTTATAAGGGCCCATGGTAAAGCTGCTGGCCAGCTTAACCCTGTAGAGTTACAAATTTTAGCAAGCTTATTTTTAAGTACACCATTTCATCTTTCAACTGCACTTGCACTCTGTGGGTGGTAGGGACAGTGCAACAGGTGTGTGATATGTAATATACCATTCAGGTGTTGAACAAGTTGTCCGCTAAAATGTGTACCCTGATCACTGGACAGGGTGGCAGGAATTTTCTTGGCAGGCATAATATGATTTAACAAACATTTGGCAACAGACAGTGAGTCAGCCTTGCGACAAGGAAAGGCTTTAATTTAACCAGAAAATAAACATACCATAACCAAAATAAATTTATATTGTTGACACTTAGGCATTTGTACAAAATTAAGTTGCCAATGCAAGAATGGTGCTTGGGGTAGGCCCCAGAACCCCCGAGCCACTTTTACAGGTTTACCAATATTGTGGCTTTGACAAGTGGTACAGGCGGCACAGTGATGGGCTGCAAAAGAGCTGAAATGGGGGCCCACCATCCTGCCTTAGTTACAGCAGAGACCATTTCCTCCTTTCCGACATGCAAAACACCATGTAGCAGGGCGGCCAGAGGTGGGTAGAGTGAAAAGGGGGCCATAAAGGCGCCGGTAGGTGAATGCCAAAGGGAATCAGGATGTAGAGAACAACCTTGGGCAACCCAAGAGTTTTTTTGGCTTCTGGGGCAGAGTCTTGGAGCAGGGTGAGGTTAGTGAGGGACCATGAGGGTAAGAGGAGAGTGGAGGACAAGGGATTTAGACATTTTGACTAGGCGCGCCGCGGCAGCCACAGCACGCAGGCAGGGGGGCAAGCCTTGGGCAACAGGGTTCAAAGTGGCAGAGAAATAAGCCACGGGGCGGTTTTTGTTTTTGTGCATCTGAGTGAGAACTTCAAGTGCACACCCAGATTGTTTGTGGCAGAAAAGTAAAAGGCTTAGAATAGTCAGGTAGCCGTAAAGCGGGGGCAGAAGCCAAACCCTGTTTGAGGGAAACAAAAGCAGAGTTGGCCTTAGGGGGCCACGGCATGGGGTCAGGCACAGAGAATTGAGTGAGTTTTTGGAGAGGTTTTGCAAGGGAGGCATATTGGGGAATTTATTGCCTGCAAAATTTAGCCATGCCCAAAAACTTTTGAAAGCTAAGGATAGCTTGGACGCAGGCGGGAGAAAGTGTACGGGAACCCTGGGAGAGGAGAAAACCAACGTATGTGACAGAGGCTTGACAGAGCTGTAGCTTAGAGCGAGAAGCCTTGTGACCCTTGTTTGCTAGGGCAGTAAGGAGCACTAAAGAATTAGTTTTTGAGGCAGACAATGAAGGGGAACAGAGGAGTAGATTATTTACATATTGGACTAGTGTGGACCCAGACGGGAAAACAAGGTGAGCAAGGTTTGGGGCTAATCCTTGGGAAAAGTAAGATGGGCTTTTAGTATACCCCTGAGGGAGCGTGGTTCATGTGTACTGTTGCCCCTTGTAAGAAAAGGCAAAAAGATACTGGGAATTAGGGTGAACTGGGACAGAAAAGAAAGCAGAGCACAAATTAACAACAGTAAAATGAGTTGCACTTGGTGGGATAGAAGCCAGAATTGTTGCTTTGTTAGGAATAACAGGAAAGGGAGAGAAAGATTATTGATAGTTAAAACACATTTACCCGTGGGAGTGAGAGGTAGTAAAGGAGCAAAAAAATTTTGAGGTTTCCCGGTGTCCCGTTATTGCTGTGGGACAAAGTAAGGCTGGGGACTGTTGAGCTGTGTCAACAGGGGGGTTAGATGGTTGTTTACAGAGCTATTAGGCCAGCGCGGACACTTGTTTTTCCAATGTCCAGGCTGCTTACAGTAATTACAAACATTTTAAAAACCCGAAAATTCAGTTTCACGGCCCCTCCCGCCCCTTCCGCGACCACGTTCCCGTCCCCGGTACTGTTTGCCCTGCCCTGGGCCATTAACTTTTGGGAGGACTGTTTTGTTTTGTTTTTTTAGAGTGCGGTGGCAGTGCTTTGCCACTGCTTGCAATTTGTTTATGGTTTCGCGTTTTTTACCCAACACTTATTTGCTTTAGCATACTGCCAATAGCAGGTAGGAGGCCATTAACAAACGCATGAGCCAGGGCGCCCTGTTTATTTTCACCCGGCTGCTGTATACCAGAATGTTGCAGAAAAACATCAGTCAGCCGGGTGCAATAGTCAGGCTTTCTTCCTGTCGCTGTTTACAGCAATGTATGGCTGTTCAGTTGGTTTTAGGAGTTTATACTTGAGGGAGCAACAGAGAGTCCTGTGGCACCTTTAAGACTAACAGATGTATTAGAGCATAAGCTTGCCCACGAAAGCTTATGCTCCAATACATCTGTTAGTCTTAAAGGTGCCACAGGACTCTCTGTTGCTTTTTACAGATCCAGACTAACACGGCTACCCCTCTGATACTATACTTGAGGGATGGCCTTATGTAGGTTTTTAGCTTGTTCTTTACTTTTTTTTTTTTTTCCGGTATTTAGCATCAGGACCGGTGTCTGGCAAAGTAGAGTGTCGCTCACTGACGGGCCAATTGGCTGCTGTGAGCCATTTTTCATGCTCGCTAGGGGTTACAAGTAGCTTGCACAGCTGCAGGAGGTCTGCCTCAGAGGGTTTATAGGTGTTGCACACTAACAAAAATTCCTCTGCAAATTTGGCAGGATTTTTCAGGGGCTTCGGAAAGCCTTTTACAATTGAATGGAGCTTTGTACAAGTCCAGGGTTTATAGCTCCAAGTGGGACCCTCCTGTTGGCCCCCAGTATGCAGGATTCGGAGGGGAGCCTGGATAGTTTTAGAGCCAGAGCGCAAGCGTTGGGCCCAATCAGTATCCAGGCTATCTTCACATGTATGGGGGAAAGCAGAGGAGTCAGGCAGACTGGAGGGTTTCGGGGGAACGGGGGCGGGGGTTACGGGTCTGAGCGGTACCAGAGGAATGGGTCTGAGCAGTATTGGACGATCCGGACTGGTCTGAACTGGAGACCCCTGGGAGTTGTTCCTGAACTGGGGAGGTTGGTGACCGTCTATTGATCCGACACAAGGCTGCCAAGCCAATTAATGCGTCCTTCTTATCATCGTCCCCTTTCTTCATCCTCTTTTACAATGAGATGGGAGTATGAAGGAGGTTGGGATCGATACGAGTCTTCTTGGAGAACGGGGTAAAGGGGAGCGCTCGGTCTGGTAGTGAGAGAGGAGGTTTTTAATAAAGCTTTTAACTTATCATTTGAATTTTTGAGAGAGGCGAGTTTTGATTTTGTTTACCTACGATTTGCCTTTTTCCACCACTGCATGAAACAATCAACCTCTCTTTTAGCCAATTTAGTTTTAGGTTGGCCGAGTTTGTCTTTTAAGACATCCACTCAGTCTTTGTTCCAAGATCCTAACAGTGGCAACTGAGTTTTGGGATTCCCCTGAGTTAGCCTAGACCATTTTTCCAGAAATTTACAGGAGTCCGGACCCTTCCTAAAATGCATAAAATGAGCCAGCGTACCTTTAGGGAACTGCCCCAACTTAGACGTCTGGTTACCCATACAGGAGGACTACACACCAATCGCACAAGAAGGAAATTCGGGTTTGTTAGAGCGATGCCCGGTGCAACACACAAAAGGAGCCCACAGGCTACTGCCTCAATCGCCCTTGCTTTCACACCAAGGGTTTCACCCAAGGCGCAGTGTGGCTGCGATTGTGCAGATTTCACTCACTCAGACCGCGGGGACAGGAACCCTTTGGTCGGCCAATCCCCAGATGGAGACGGCGCCCAGACTTAAACACTTCCACAGGGAGGACGGATAGACACAGAGACAGGACAGTCCTCAGTCCGGACAAAACACAGAAATAATTACCTGACCAGATTCCTGATGTCAGATCCCGGGATTTCTACCAGAACAGAGTGGGAACCAACAGTTCGATGGCGTAGACTTCACTGTGGTCGTGCGCCCTTCCGTTCCGGTGGAGGACCGCTCGGGCCAAATGCCCAGGTGCCAGCTGCCACGGTTGTCCTACAAAAACGGTCAGGAATCACACGGCCCCAGTGAAGACGGTTGCCATCTCAGTGGGACCTCCAAATTGTCAAAGTCATACTCAGGACTCACAATTTGTTAGACCACTCTGTTTATTAGCAAAGCGCTCTGCTAATATACCCAGATAATGTGAGCACCATGCAAGACTCAAACTATCTTATTTATACAGATAAAAGGGCACGAACTTAACAAGATAACAAAAGGAAGCAGAACTGATAAGTTTACCTGGGGCTAGGCATACATATTTTATTGTTTTACTAACTATTACCGATCTCCTGTTAATGTCCCACCATTAGCTTAAGTGGACCCATTGTTTTATACCTTAATGTTTCTTTTCCTGACAACTATATTTTAACATTCCTTATTCCTGCTTAAAGGAACATACAGCATTTCTTTAATCCATTCTATTTTAACAATATAATTCATTCTGCTTTCACATCAGCAACAGTCTGAGCAAAATGTAACACCAGTCCAAATGGCAGGTATGTAGCAGCAGGCCCCGAGTATCTGCATACACCCAACGCTATGTACACACACGCACAAACAGCAACAATGAGTTCAGGGAGCAGGAAACAATAAGTGGGAAGGCAATACACACACACACACACAGTTCTGATAGTCTGCTTGGTGCTATCCAGGAGCTGAAGGAGGATGTGATCCCTGCACCAAAGCGCTTACACTCTAAACCAGATCTTTATGTGCAATTGCTATTGAGGTCAAAGGGGGCTGTGTGCAAATGGCTCAAGGAGTGGTATGGGCCTTAGTTCAGATGGGCAGCCAGTGGCGTTAAGGGCTCTGCTCTCACATGGAGCAACCATCTATCACGGAGATGGTGGTGTCCACAGATAAGTGTGGGTGTGATAGATACTGCTGCTAAAGAAATGTCTCTCACAGGTCACCGGGAGACTTGTTAGCAGGGCCATAAAGGTGATGGATAGCATCAGAGAAACATTCAGTCCCTTCTGTGAACAATTCTTCCCACCAGTCCTACATTCTGGGCCTTCTCACTTATCCAACTTGTTGCCGTCCTCTGGGGCATTAGGCAGTGGGGCTGTTGGAGTCAGGAGACGGAATTGGATGGATCACTAAGCTGAGTGCAATCCCATCTTTCTAACACGTGGCACTGCAGCACTACTTAAGGTGGCTGGTGAAGGAGAACAAACAGGTGTAAGCAGATCTCCTGAGTCACAGTTTGGTGCAGTGGCAGCACACAAGGGCAAAGTCCTTCTTTTGCTAGTCTGCAGCAATGAGGCAGCAAGAACAACACAGAATTAGGGGTGGAGACACCAAAACACATGTTTTCAACAATTTTTTTCTAAATGTGATTGTGATGGTGCGTCTGGGGACCTGACCCTAATTCTTTTTGCCTGGCCAAAGAAAAACTGTGCAGGGAATTTTAAACAAGAGGCCTGGCAAACTAGATACACCCAGTCAAGATGGTCTGTGAAGGCCTTGACAGGTCGTTAAGCATTAGAAAGATGGCTATTGATCATCATTACTGGGGCTCTGTATCCTCAGTGATCCATCTCCTCGGAAAAGCATT
Organism: Emys orbicularis; assembly: GCF_028017835.1. Classification (NCBI taxonomy): domain Eukaryota; kingdom Metazoa; phylum Chordata; order Testudines; family Emydidae; genus Emys; species Emys orbicularis. The sequence goes on along the minus strand of NC_088690.1, from coordinate 60,517,555 downwards.
GAGTCCAAACCCAACTGGGTGTGTGGGTAACTGGAGATAACTGCTTTGGAAAGTGGGAATAGCTGCCTTGGATCAGCAGCAGCATATCTAGACATGCAAGCTTACCCTGTTGCAGGGGCTTGACAAGTGAGATCTCTGGACACAGTAGAGGGGTTGGCACCTAAATTGCAAGCAGCAGTGCCAATCTGACCAAAAGGACCAGAGAGGAGATTGCTCTTGGGAAATGTAGACTATTCACTTCCCAATTTGTCCCCTCTGCCTGTCTGCAACCTCATCTAGTTTGGCTCATGAGATAGGTAAATCTAGAGATTTTAAACACGCTACATGTTTTGCTTTCACTCCATTTTCTCCCTCTTTTTAATACACCTGGTTTCTGTTACAATCTCTGGGTAATTTCACACAGACACCCTAAGAGGGAAGGAGAGGTGCTGAAGGGTAAAGAGTTCTTGGAACCTCCCTGCCCCAATCCGTTTCACTCAAGGAGCATGGACAAAGGTGTCTGCTCCCTGTGAATTGTATTGTTACCAGGCTGCAGCAGGGGAAGAGAAAGGAGGAAGCCAAAATACCAAGGAGGAGACAGGCGTCGGTGGGGTGATGGCTGCAGTGTTATTGTGGATACCGCACACTTTTGTACAGGAGTGAGACATGGACCTTATACTCTCATCAGGAAAAGAGGCTCAACAGCTTTCATATGCATTGCCTTCATCAAATCTTTGGAATCTCCTGGAGGGACAGAGTCATCAACACGGAGGTGCTCAAATGGGCCAGCATACTCAGCATGCAAACACTCCTCAAACACAGACCCTTCCACTGGCTTGGGCATGTGTGCTGAATGAATGATGGGCGCATCCCAAAGGGCATCCTCTACAGTGAATTGGCATCTGGAAAAAGACCCAAAGGATGCCCAACATTGTGTTTCAAGGATGTGTGGAAATAAGACTTCAAAGAAATGGACATGGATGTGGGCAACTGGGAAGATCACACTCAGGACTCGGAAACAAGAGCTTAACAAAGGTCTCCGGAGTTTCCAGAGGAAGGCATCCAGCCTAGCAGAGGAGAAACGAGCTCACAGAAGGCAGAGCCCAAAGGGTCGAGACACCACCTTTAAAAGTGACAGATGCGGCAGAGATTGTCTCTCTCGAGTGGGTCTCTTCAGCCACAGTTGCGGCTGCCATAAAACCACCGGAGTAAATTTGTTACCTCTCCGGGTCGCACACCCATGGTCTCGCGAGACTGAAGGATGCTTACTATCTGGATACCTCAAGCTGCTCACCAATGTTTGGTTCGATAGTTGGGGATAACAGTGCGCACTGATCCTTTCTAGTGCTTAAACGTTGGAGAGGGATACATCTAGTAGCATCTCATGTAGCATCTCAGCTCTGATAGAATGTGAAGTCTGGGTTGGGAGCTGTGTTCTCACATCACACTCCCCATGAGCAATGTACAGTATTTTTAACAAAGAACCTGCAAAACGTGGTCACTGTCAATAGAGACTCTCCTGCCACTAAACTAGAGACATCCCCAACATCACTCTATAGAATGCCTGAAGGTCAACAGACTAGGGCTCCGAGGGTCCAGTGGGACAAGCAAACTTCAGAATGAAGTGTCACCACACGGGGCTAACCCTCCCATTGTGCCCCTTAGTGACCTCAACTTTCCTGGCAGAGCAGAGGGAGTGAGGAGATCCAGGGCCCAGACCATCTGAGCTTTATAGATCAGTGTCACCAGTTTGAAAGCAAGTTGAAAGCCAGTGCAGATTTTGGAGATGCCATGATATGATCCTAATCATCAATGCTGCAGCATGTGACTTCCCACTGCGCAAGAGTGCAGCTTCTGAGTGGTCTTCACTAACAAGCCTCATTTTAATTATCCAATCAGATGGCCCATCTGTCTTAATAGGATGTTCACTTATAGTCCCTCCTCCCATGGAACTCCGCCCACTGACGACCAAGGAACACTCAGTTAGATTAAAGGCAAGTAAATTTAGAACCCCTTAAAGGCAAATATTCTTTACATAGCGCATAGCCATGCTACGAAGGTAATTCCCACTGCAAGTCATTGAAGCAAATACCGTGGCTGGATTTTTTTTAAAGGTCTGGATAATTCAATATCACCAGTAATATTTGTAGATGCTGGTGTGCAAGCTTAGGCCCCGATCCTGCCAGGAGTGCAAAGCAGGCAGCCCCTTTTGCTCAGGTAGCACCCCATAGATTCAGGGTTCACCCACACGAAGCACCATGCAGAACCAGTGCCTGATATAACCAAGTGAATCAGTCTCATGCTTCAGAGCTTAAAATGATCCCCTGGCTGGGGCTGTGTGGTAGGAAACAGGAAGGAATTCTGCCCTGCTCACACGTACAGTGTTGTGGAACTGACCAGATACATTATGGGAGATTTTCTCTGAAACATCAGGTCTGGTGCAGGATTGTTCATTTTAGTTCTTTGTGGCCATTCCTGTGACCCAGATGGACCAAGTATGGCCAACCTGATGTTGCTATTAGGGCCTCAAGTCAGCAACACATGTAAGCACGTGTTTAAATCAATCTTTATACAGGGATGCTTTTAAGGACCTGCTGAAGTCCCTGGGTGAACTAGTGAATTAAGGCCTAGGATTTAAAAAAAAAAGTGGTATTTTTCCAGGCGCCCCATCACTACCAATCTAAACTGGTTATTGCAGTATTACCTTGAGCTAAAGGGTTGCGCCTGAGAATATGCCTGGCAATGCATGAAATGTTAATGGAACAATCACATCAGTGTGAATAGTGCGGCACTAGTTCAATGTAAGTCCGTTAAATTTGAGAAAATGAGTTCTGCTAATTAAGTGTAGCCCAGTAAGTCAGCAATCTTCAAAAATCTAACAGAGCTATCAAAAAAATGTGTATATTTGCTTGCTTATTACCTGCCAGGAGGATCATTAATGTTGCATCATGCTGAGAGCACAGGTCAGACCCGAGACCTTATTGCACATCTAGGGAAAATTATATTTTTAATGATAAAACGCACCAGTCATGACCCCTCAGTTCTTAGGAGTCTAGGAGGGATGCAAGCCTGACAGTTTCTATATTCAGAATCACAAATCATACGTATGATTGTGAATGGTGAATTAAATCTGGGTTAGTGAGATGCAAGCTGTGGGCCCCGTTGTGCTAATGTAAGCAGATTCCTTTCTGCTGACACAGTTAGATTCCTCGGTGTGCGTGTGGAAGAGTTAGCCCTCCATTTATAACAGCACCTTCCACCTTGTGTTTGTTGGAACAATTAAACAATACATAAAATAGCTTAAATGGGTTACATTTGAAATCAGGGTACGTAGGAACAAGCATAGTGGTGGATCAGATGTGTCAGATCTAGTACCATGCTTCCTGCAGTGGCCAATAACCAATATTGCAGAGGAAGATGACCGCTCCTGCATAATGTACCTGTCTAATGATGCAGTGCTGTTCCTTGGAGCAGAACATTCCTTCCTGTCCACTGGATTTGTCAGTAGTTGCCCTGAAGCATGAGACCTTTTCTTCATTAGTTGCATCGTAATAGGGCCTTAGCAGTCCCAACTGAGATTGTGCTTGGTGCTGTACATGAGAGACAGTTCCTGTCTCAAAAACCTTGCACTCTTACTAGACAAAGAGTAGAAGGGGAAACTGAGGCAAGGTGACTTGCCCAAGGTCACCCAGCAGCTCAGTGGCAGAGCCAGGACTAGACCCCAGTGCAGAGCTCTTTCCACCAGACCCCGTCCCTTCTCAGTCAGGTTATCCCTATCTGGGCATGCACCTCATTACAAACATTGATCAGAAACCCAGCCTCCCTTTCTGGGGTTGTAAACTGTCCCCTGCAAGACTGGAGGCCGCATCTTTGTGCCTGCAAACTGACCTGCAGGTGCAAATCTCAGTGCTCGTGTCTCTCACTTTCTGATCTGCACCCCCAAGTGACCATCCCTGTTAAAGGTGTGTGCGGGGTGTGTCGCCTTTATAAAAATTTGACCCCAATTGTCCATCCCTTTTTAACACCAGACCTAGTAACAAGACTCTGTGACCTTCCCGTGTGAGCTTCACCAGCTGTCTGCAGGCTGGCTGATCCATGTCCTCCTTTGATTGGCTCTAATTTACCTGCCATTTATTTCCCAGAGTATCTCTGTGCCTTCGTATTACGGGAAAGGGGAGGACACTGAGCAGTTTGAGTGTGCCCTTCACACAATCCCGGCTGCCTCCTTCCAACGGAATGAGCTGTGAGAGGGACAAAAGCATCTTGTGGAGTCCTGGCTCGGGTTGCCCTCAGAGCGAGGGGCTTCCTGCTCCCAGGGGAGGCTGCAGTCTAGAAACCAACCTGGCAGAGTTGGAGGAGCATGAGGGGAACCTGAGTCTGCAAGTGCCAGAGCATCCATCTTCTCCCCTGCAGGAAGAGAGCTGCTACTAGCTCTCCCCCCTCCTGCTCAGAGGAGCTAGAGAGGGAAGTTATTGCTCCATCTAGCAGCACTAATCACCATGTTTCTACTTGGAAATCTGCCCCAGCTCGAGATGAGCGTGACCTAGACAGAAGTTTCTCCCTGGCTCTATCCCAAACTCATGGCAGCCAGTCCAGCCATGCACTATGCTTGTGCAGAGATAAGTCAAGATGCAAAGAGGAAGGGTTGGGAATGTGCCCCTGCTTTTCCCTTTCACTGCTTTTGGGGGCATTTCTGCTTCTTTTTAGCTCTCCTTTTCTTCCCTCAGTAATGTGCCCAAGAGGGCAACTGGTTGTGAGTCTCTGCCATGGCTTCAACAAAGCACACAGGCCTTGAGTGGCTGTACAAACCTATCTGTCCTGACCAATCAAAGGCAGTCACACCGTCAGGCCACGTGACACAGTCTAAGCTTCCGCCCTACATTTGGCTCTTCTTAAGTTTCCCCTACAAGACCTTCTCGGGGCTGGCTCCTCAGTACTGCTGGCTGACATTTTGCATTCAAACCATTTGTGGGGGAGGGGGAGAGAATGAAAATGGCCTTTTCCCCCAAAAAGCAAAATTTTCTGGGTTTCTGTCAAAATTTCAAATTTTGGGTCCTCCCCCCCCCTCTTTTTTTCCCCTCTTTATTTCTTTTGGACACACAAACCAACAGAATGCCCTATGTCTAGGGGTTTTCACTCTTTTTTTCAGTTTTCCTTGTGCCACTCGGTAACTTTTCAAACGCTGAAGAAAAATTTCAAAAGTTAACAAATAACTAAAGGAAAAATGAAATAAAAAAGTTAAACATCATTTTATTGCCTTAAGTGGCAAAACAGCAAACAAGAAAAATACCAAAATTTGGAAAATTCAATTTTAAAAGTTATTTTGGGGTTTTTTTTACAAGTGAAATTTTCTTTAATTCAAAACTGTGAAATAAGTGACCTCAACATTTCCCCCACAATGGCTTTTCCATTTTTTGACCAGCTCAACTCACTAGTTCCCACATCCTAATTCAACCAACCAGCTAGAATAACCCACCAGCAGTCGGGCTTTTTCACAAGGCCCCATCCAGAAAGGATACACGTCAGACAGTGCCACCTAAAGAGTTTTATCTCAAGCTGTAGTAGTGCAGCGCCCTTTTAGCTCTGGAAATCCCTGGTGGTGCATCAACAAAATAACACCCATAAAACACCAGCAACGGCACTGATTCTCAAGGCAGAGTTTCAGCCCCTGAACCAGGGTGACTAAACAGAGTAGGTCTGTGTTACTAAATAGAGTCCGCCATCGTGTTACACTATCCCACTAACTAAATGCTTCAAGCAACATATACCCACTTTCTTCTTTTAAAACCAGGTTGAGCGTCTTCCATTCTTTCATCTGTCATTGCAGAGAAACTTGGACTACATGCTGAGCCCCATCGGACCACCGGCTACCACAGAAACAGGCCCCTGCGCTGTGCCAAATCACACCACCGCCCACACAGCAGAAGCAAACTGAACGCTGCTGAGTCCTGCGTAATCATGGTGCTGTAATGCAAGTCGACTCATTTGTGAGGCTTCTGGCTCTTTACAGTGAACGCAGCCTGCCAATGTGGATTCTGACTTATGCTTGGCTGTGCCATACTAACCTAAGGACTTTCTCAAGCTGTATTCCAGTTGACTAATCAATGCAACCTTGTTTTGAAAAGCATTTACTTCTGAGTTGAGCTGGACTGGCTACTGAGAGCCCTGATGAGAAACGGGGTGCTGGAGCTCGAAAGCTCAGCGTTGGAATTGTGACACCCAGCCTGGGAAAAGTGTGGACCTTGGGCTCTGGCAGACTAGAGGGATAACTCCCAGGACAGCATTTAAAGGCCAGGGCATAGCTAAGACCTGGAGATCTGTGACGCCCCTCCAGGGATGGACACCCAGTCAGTCCTTGATCTCTGCTGAGACTTCCAAGAAGGGGGCGGGGGTGGGGGGACATCATTTCCTAGTGTGGTGGTGCCTGGTAGGAACCAGAGTGAGAGCCACCAACTCTCGCACTGTGGGAACAAGAGACTGGATGAAGAACAAGCCAAACCTGCCAGTCACTGTACGAAGTGTCACCACCAGCCCCGCTCCAGGGAATCAAACACCAGCAGCTCCTCAGCATCTTCCCTCTGAGGCGATTTTTAATCCAGGCAATGAAAATGGGAATCTGTGGTCCTTAAAGGCCACATGCAAATACAGCACAAAGGAACCGCAGCACTTCTGGGTCCTCACCAAATATCAGCTAAAACTTTTGTATGAGGAGAGACGGCCCCTCACGCTCCCCCCCTCCCCTTTTTCCGACAGGCACCGACTTGCCGCTACAAAGTGTCTGTTCTGCAATCTAGAGCAATAAACATGCCAGAGTAATTAATGTCTTAACAACTTATTACAATCCTCAGATAATTAATCACAAAAGCTAAACATGCTGTCTCACCCTCCTAATGTGTTAATGCTCTAATTATTATGCCTCAATTAAGGGGAAGTCAGTGCTCCTTGCTTAAAAGTGCATGTTTAATCAGGGCGCTTGAGCACAGGGAAGCCGGGTGGGGGGGAGAGGAAGAGGAGACTGTTTTTAATGAGGTTTCATGGCTGGCTTTAGGCAAGGAACTGACAGCCTCTGTCTTGAGTCTCACACTCGGCTGCGCGTGGAACTCTGAGCCATCTGCGGTGGCTTTGCGCTCCGTCTCCTGCCGGGCTATTTTTAGAAGAGGTGGCATGTGTGCACGGGAAGGCAGGGCTGTCGCATGAGCAGCTAAGCAGCGGAGTTGGCAGGGCTGGGAAACAGAAGGTGGCCAGCCTGCTCAATCTGCCAGCCCATGCAGCATTTGGCTACTTGGGAGATGGCTGCTTGAGCCTGGCAAGCATTTCTCCTCTACTGCACCAGCCCCACAGCTCATTGCCATAGGGGTGGTCCCCTATGCCTGTGCCTCCGAGCTCAGCATCTGTTCCCAAAGGTGCTTTGCCTGCGAATGAATTTCCAGTCAGGCAGGCCTAGGAATCACACTCGGTGCTAGGTGAGACTTGCAGCTTAGGGTATGTGCACACTGAAGTCTGCCCAGAACCCTTGGTAATAACGTGCAGAGCTAGCCAACAGGAAAGCCCGTGCTGCCACACTGCTATTGCTATCCAAGCTAGCTACATTAAAGTTTGCTTGGGTATGTCTGCCCCACCCAGCGTATGTAACCACGCCCAGAGATTGCAGTGTAGACATAGCTGAGAAATACACAGGGACATGGAGGGTGTGAACGGACCCAGCCCCACTGACTTCAACCGAGCCCTGGTGATTTACACCACCCGTTGTTGTGCAAATGCATAACGAGATGCAGTCCTTGCCTCAAAGAAAATGCAGCTGAAATTGACAAAGAATGACTACCCCACTGTACAGACAGGGAAGTGAGGCCCAGAGAGACTGAGTGACTTGGCCAAGTTCACATAGAGGAAGCCAGTGGCCCACACAGGAAATGGAGCCCAGATCTCTTGAATAGAGCTAGTCAAAATTTTGCAATCAAAAACGTTTAAAGATGGGGAGGAGCAGCTTTTCGAAGAAACAAATTTTCCTGAAAAATTTGCGTTTCCATCAAACTTTCCCCAACGTTTCAATGAGATGAAACAAAATGAACATTTTGAACTTTGTACCAAAAAATGGCATCTCATTTATCAAAAATGAAAATGTTAGGGTTTTAATTAGGGTCCCTCCCCTTCTCGCTCATCTCCCCTCCCCCCCCCCGAAAAGAGGACAAGAACAGAGGGGGTAAGGAAAAACCCACCCTTTGAAACTAACATTGTTTTGGTTTTTCAAAAATCAAAATGACAATTTTTGTTTCATTAAAAAAGACTGGAAATTTCCACAAAAGCTTTCAAAGAAAACACGTTTTTGTTTTGTTTTTTGAAAAACTCAGAACGTATTTACCCTTTATCAACCAGTTCCCAATTCACTGACTTTCACACAAGAACTTCCTTCCTCTCAGCACCCGCCAGTGTTTCCACTGAAGAAGGTGTTTCCACACAGCCCTGTGTGGTGGGGTTCACATGGGGTACCTCTAGTACTGAGGCTCTTGCTTCAGCATTGGCCACCATGGGTATGTCAACACAGCATTTTGGAACAAGCCTCCCAGCCTGGGTCAACAGACTTGGGCTAGCCAGGCTCATGCTAGTGCTGTAAAAACAGCTGTATAGACAGCGCTCCGAAGTTGTGGCTCGGGCTGGAGCTCAGGCTCTGAATCCCATTCCCCGCCTTAGTCTTCGGAGTCTGAGATGCAACTTAACCATGTTGTCTATACAGCTATTTTTAAAGCGCTAGCACAAGCCCAAGTCTGTTGACCCAGGCTGGGAGGCTCACTCCAAAATGCTGCATAGATTTACCTTACACTGCCTCATGAATGGACATCAGTGATGTCACCAACCCTGCACCCTTTTCTCTGATCTTGGAGAGTCCTCTAGTTGCTAGAGACATTTATCAGGGCACCTTATCTCAGGGTCTCCACTGCGGGTGGCAGTCACCATTTGGACTTCCCATCTTTTCTCTGTTCATTTTTTTGGGATCTTTACACTGCCTTCGGTGTGTAGCCCCTCTGCAGGGAGTGGAGGGAGAGGTGAAATAAAATGACCCCAGCTCAATGCCCTAGGCTCAGGGATTTTCAACAGCAGGGCAAGCCAGGGGTGGTGAACTCAGGAATTCTCCAATGCACTGTGCTCAGCAGACAGGAGGCTGCTGCTGTTCTGTACTGGGCACCCAAAGCCAGTGGCCACATTTGAAAACATTGGCCTTCACTTTAAGCCTGGGGCTGGGAAGTTTTCCTGGGTTTGACTGGGCTCTGAAAATCCTCTGTGACTCAGCTGGATTTCTAGTGCCAGCAGCTTGGGTCTAGCTGACCAGTTTGCATGACCAGGTGCAACATGCAATGTGTCCATTCCCTGCCCTCCACCCAAAATACAGTTGTAGTGCTCCATCTCCTCTGAGCTTTGCCCTCTCAAAAACAACAGGACTGAACACTTGGCAGCCAAGTCTGTTTTCAAATGGGCTTCCTGAGGGGATGTGATGTGCTGTATCTTGGGGGTGAGTGCATTGGCTTGTGTGCTGCTGCACTGAAGCGGCTGTGTGGTATACGAGGAAGAGCTAGTGTTCTAGTCTAAATGCACTGCTAGCTTCAATGACTAGGAGACTCATGTTCCTCTTCTCCCTGCCAAGAGTTTGACAGCTGAATGCAATGGAGTTCCCAGGGATTTACATGTGGAAACAGCAATAAAATGACAAGCAAGCCTCTCTCCCAGGTCATCACTGTAGCATGTGAGCCTCTGGTAATCTTTGCTGTATTTATTCTCACAGCACCCCTATGAGGCAGGGCAGTGCTATTATCCCATTGTACAGATGGGGAACCGAGGCAGGTCACACAGGCAGTCCGTGGTGGAGAAGAGCCTTGAACCCAAGTGTGCAGCTAGCACCCTAACCATGGGTCATCCTTCCTCTCTCAGCTCTCATCCCCATCTGTATTCAGGAAGTGGGATGGTGCTCTTTTCTCCACAAGCCTGTTGCATTCTCCGGGCTCATGTTTGCGCTGTGACTCTCAGAAGGTGCAGCATGGGGGGGGGGGGGGGGGGGGGGTAAAGGTAGCTTTCATCTGGGCTGCTCTGGGAGCTTGTATGGCCCTGACCTAAATTACAGCAGCTTTGGGGGTGCTTTACATTTAGGACAGCCACCCCACAGCTGCATCTGGGCTGCTCCACAGCCTGGAATAGGTGTAGTGCTCAGTGCCACTGGAGTGGGATATAGGGGCCAAAACAAGGACCAGAATCTGGACCTCTCCCCCTCCAGCGGGGTTCCTTGCTCTGCTGAGCATACTCCTGTGATGATTGTGCTACCTGTACCACAAGAGAACATTCCAGTCAATCTCTCCTTCCCCCAGTCCAAGAATCAGCTGCTGTTACTTCCTATCCCTTTGCAGTGGGACTAGCCTATGCAGATCATCACTGGTTACTTAACAGCACCAGCTGGGGAATGCATCATTAAGCCCCTCCCCAAAATGCTGGGAATTAAACCCAGATCTCCTGAATCTCTGTCCAGCAGCTTACCCACCCACCCAGCTTTAGCAGGGCCTTGTGCATTTTTGGAGTGGGTGGATTTGAGCTCTCTCGCTCCTCTGCTACCACAAAGCTCCGAAGAGCCATGCAGCACAGTGACAGCTGGAAGTCCAAACTGGACCCAGATTTGTTACAGCCTCATTCATTTTATCCTTGTTTACTGGCATTAATTTTAATGTCTTGCTCCTGTGATAACTTTCCACTGGAGCAGTTGGAGGAAAGTTCTAATTCGGTTGCCTGCTGGAGAACCATTTGTTTGTACAGTATTTATTTGTTATATAACTGAGAGCCAGGGGACGCTCTGGGACTTGGCCTTGCTGTGTTTGTTGTTGAGGGCAATAAACTTCCCAGATGAAAGACGTTAGCACAATATACTGCCATCTCTTCATTTTGCTTTGCCTTCTTCTGGGAGGAACTCACTTGCCCCCACTGCAGGATAAGCAGGAGCTATTTACCTGCAACAAGCAACCCACCCCCATAAAATTTAGGCTATCTGGATATAATGGGACCCAGATCTGGACAGCCTCTGCTTTTGGTTCAGTTTGCAAACCCAAGCCACCTGCTGTGTACCCCCTTCCTATCTACATTTTCATTGAAATAACTGAAGATAAAAAGGCCCCATATGCACCTTAGGCAGAGATACTGCACTGAGCCGTGGTTGGGGAAAGAAAAAGTACCCCTCGGTGTGTTCAGGCTAGGCTCAGTCAGGTAAGGAGTGCAGTCCTGACTTTATCTTCTCACTGAATTCCCTAAAATCAAGCCTTGCCGTAAGCAGAATCCTCCCCACGATACACAAGTTATGCAAAGCTCTGCCCATGTGGTCCACTGACTAGGAGGGAGTGCAACTCTCTCTTCCCTGCGAAAAGCAGTGGGTGACCTCCCCCTTCTCTGCTGGCTTGGCTAAGCAGTGTGCCCCAACCCGTTTCAGTCTACTCATCTTTAACCCCTGTTCCCAGGCATTTGGAAGAATTTCTCGGCAGTTTAGCTTCAGGTGAGTTTCACTCACTATCCCCTGAATCTCAAGTCTGAATGAATTCAAAGTGACTCTGATGACTCATCTGAAGTTTGGCCAAAATGTGCTGAAATGTTTGCAAACCTCACCACAACCCTGGCCCAGGTTTTGGGTTCATAGCAAGTCTCTCCACCCCACCCACCCATAGGGTGACCAGATTGTCCCTATAAAACCGGGACGTCCCGATATTTGGGGCTTTGTCTTATATAGGCACCAATTACCCCCCCCCCCCCGTCCCGATTTTTCACACTTGCTGTCTGGTCATTCTACCCACCACCATTCACCGTAAACTCCATGGCAGAATGGTGGCACGAAGACCTGGAATCCTAGAATAGACCTGGTTCTAGTCCCAGCTCTGCTCTGGCCAGCCTATGTGAACTTGGGCAAATCACACTGGTGCTCAATGTTTCTGGTCCCCCATCTTTAACAGGGGGTTAATATTATTTCCTTAGAAGTAAGATGAGGCTTTAATTAAGCTGTAAAGTGCTTTGTGATCCTCCGACAGCACCTGCCAGAGAAAAGTATTACATGCCATGAAGTAATCGAACACAGTGTCATGGGCACTTTAAATATTTTACCTATATATATTAGATCCCCCCCCCCCCCCCCCCCGTCCTTTATGGCACAAGGTAGTGGGTGGGAAACCTGAGACAGGGGAAGGATCTGTTGGAATATTTGTTGATAGTTCACATGTAGATCCCAGTACATTTAGCATATAACGCATCTATTGTTATACAGAGTGTTGCCATGGAAAGCTCTGAGATGTAATTGTCAGTAGGAGGCTTGAGTGACTTATTCACAGCCAATAACTTGATGAATTTTGACTCTTCTGCGTGCGAATTGTCTGCAAACAGATTATGATGTTCTCAGATGCGTTACTTACTCAACATTAGTGGCTGAAGAATTCCTGTGACTAATCCTCCCTGTTTAAGCATTTGATATTGTTATGAGCTGGGTGAAACCTTCTTGTGGGTTGAGATCAAACTCCAATGAGACTGGCAGGTGTGAACTCACTTAATGTAACTGTAAGCATAAGCCCCGCCTAAAACAAGAGGTGGTGTGTGAACCCACCCAGGAGCTTGTGGCTCAGTACTGTTTTGGGGAACAGTGTGGGTGCATGGGAAGAGAGATCTCAAAGAAAATGAGGCCAGAGAAGAACACATGGCATCAGAGAGACAGCCTGAAGAAGCAGCTAAAAGCGTGTGGCTGACCCGTTTTTTGGGTCAGGGGTGCAGGTGAAAAGTGTACTCTTGGTCCCACAAGCAAAAGAAGCTGTTTCCTGCTATTTGATTCCTTCTGCATTCAGAGACACAGGGCTTTGTACCTTCTGTGTAAATAAACAATCACATCAGAGAAATACCTGACTACCACCAATTTCTGCTCCCAACGGGAACATCCCCTGCTCCCCAAACATTGGCTAGCCATTCAGGTCAAAAAGGGGCAAGAATAGTCCAGCTGCATTAGTTAGTCTGGATTGGATGTGAAAGTCACATGATAGGTTTCCTTTGCCTGATTGGATGAGTCTTTCTGCAGTTTGTTCTCTTTGAATCAGGGTTCCATGTGAATGCTCCTTTCTACAAACTGTGACTTCACTTTTTCTTGCTGATCAAGCGCCACGTACAATAGCCCAGAATTCACCCAGAATAGGCAGTTTCCAAGAACATTCCTGCCAGCCTGCTCCATCTTGAACAGGATGGGGCAGGGGGGTGTCCTGGCATTCTCCTTCAACATCCCAGCATTGGCTGAAGTGGGGGAGGGGAAGTTACCCCCTAGAAAGGGAGTGTCAGTAACTGACACGCTGAGCTGTCCTCATGCCATCCATTAAACCTTTGGCATTAATGGATTCCCCATTGATCTTGCCCTAGCACTGCCATAAAAGCCAGAGCTGCGTGCAGCAGCATCCTAAACTGCCCGTATAAATCTCAGCCACCCTATTCATTAATTACAGCCCAGTGACAGCTTGGACCATTCGTTCTGAAGAGTAACTTCATTTATTTCCACATTAACACTTTACAGCAGTGGAGTTCTCAGTATCGCTACATTTCATGCCCATTTAATCCTGATACAAAGGGCAGGAGGAGGTGCAGCATTGTCCATGTATTTGTGGGAAGATGCTACATCCAGTGTAGTGTACTTAGCATTCCCAGGCAAAACGCTTTGTTAATCTGCACTTAAGAGTATTTTCCTGACAGAAATTCACAACCTTAAGATAACATAATTTTCTCAACAAATACAAAAGGAAGAAACTCTGGAAGTTCAAAGTTAAAATTCCACTTAAACTTTAAACATCAGCAAGTAGCAAAGTAGATAGATAGAAATCACCTAAACAACCTTAATTCTGTCCCCGTCCTCTACTGGCTCTGCACCTTGGGCCAGATTTTCAAAAAAACTCAGCATACTGAGTGCTAAACTTTTTTGAAAAATCTGGCCACAAGTGCTGAGCACTTGAAAGCCTGGGCCTGAGCTCTTCTAAAAATAAATCTGGGGCCATGCATGTAAGATGGAGACATCTGGATGAAGGAAGATTTGATAGACATCTTAAAAATCTCTGCTCCATTGTGTTGGCATAGTTAGCTTGTGCAGTCAATGAGGTCTAGAGTACATACTTCGGTAATAGCTACATGGTCTAATGGTTCACCTGCTATGAAAGCTAACTATTCTAATCTTTGGCCTAGCCCCTTAAGGGCTAGCTTTTCTGAAGCACTCAGAGCTAGCTTTTCAGAACAGTCAGTCTGCCTGTAGTGGGGTGGACACCCGCTCCTGCCCTGAAGGGCTTGAAACCAGCCCTGAAAGAGGGCTGCAGGGGTTAAAAGCAGCCTTGAAAGAGGGCTGCAGCTCTAAAAGCTGGGCTGATTGGGGAAGCGGCTGCAGCTGGGCCACACCCCAATCAGGCCACAGCTGGCCTGTATATAAAGGCTGGGAGCCAGGCACTCAGAAGTCTCCCTCTGTCTGTAGAGGGAGAAGGGCCTGGCTGCTGCAGGATTAGGAGGAACCGAGATTTGGAGCAGGGCTGTGGAGGGGTCAGAGGAGCTGGGAGCTCTGGCCTAGGAAAGCCCCAGGCTTCAGGCCTGGTAAGGCCCATTAGGTATTGGGTTGCAGAGGGGCAGCCCATGGGTAGGCAGAGGCAGCAGGTCCAAACCCAACCTTGCTGATGATGAGTGGCTTACACTGCAGTCCGCCGCAGGGGGCTAGATGGGGACTGGCAGTAGCCGAACACTGAGGCGAGGTGGAGATAGGGGGTGGGGGTTCCCCTGGGAGGGAGAGACCCTGAGGCTGTAAGGGGTTACTGCCAGAGGGGCAGCACCCCAGGTAAACGGGGCACCGGGGTCCTGAGAGGGCCACGGGGCCACAGGTAAGGCGGATCACCGGCCTGCAGGGGCACTCCAGGATGCTGGAAGAGCTAATTCCTGAGACGACCAGCAGGAGGCGCCGCAGGGGTGAGTCCCACTCCTCTACACTGCCACTTTCACAGAAGATGATCTTTTTGTTAGAAACGAGGTGCCATATAAATAAAGATAAAACTTGCAAGAGAGAGGTCTAAGATTGGCTGCGGGAAGGCAAAATACTTTTAAAAGTTGGTCTAAGATTCCACTGACGAGAGCTACTTAAATAAGACATGAATGCGTCTTTCAGTAGAAGCAGGGTTGTCACAGCTGTGGACAGAAGCCTTCTAAAGAACCAGGCTGTAGAGTGAAATTTACACACACACACACACACACACACACACACACACACCAGTAGAAGGGATTAAATGCCTTTATGTGTGGAGTGAAATTTATACACACGCACCCCGTAGAAGGGATTAAATTCCTATATGTGGGGGAGAAAGCATCACAAGGGGGAGAGGAGGCAGCCAGCCATTTGCTGTGTGACAGCGGGAATGAAATATCAATATTTCCTTCTGTGCTCTGTAAATCCACAGCTAACAAGGCTGCGCTGACAGAGGTGGGTTTTAATAACTGCAGTGGAATAGCCAGCTGGTCACCATGATCAGACATAAATTGAGCTACCTTCGCCGTCCTGCACTCACGACCCCAGCACAGAAATCTACTGCTCGTATGAACAGAAAGCATCTGTATATTGTGCAGGTTGTTTTTCCAAATCCCTGCCCTTTGCTCCATGCTGCTTGGACTCATTTTACTTTGCTGTTGATTAAACATGGTCATCCCCTGCATGAAGCTGAATGTCCCAACTTGTAGCAACTGGAGAGTGGTAGACATACGCCGGAAGTTTGCCACAGTCCTGCAAGTGTAAATTTAGGATGACTTTAGACAGGCCTGGTGCATATCTGAAGGATCCTGAAGCACTTTTCACACTTATGAGATTTCCAGTACTTCCTCCTTCTCCTCAGAAGAAGAAATACCATGAGCATAGCCTGCCTTGATGCTTCTAGTTCAAAGTAACACCAAACTCCAAAATAATGGGGATGGTATGTAACTAGCCAATGGTGCCGACTTATTTTTCAAGTACAGTACCTTTAAATTTCTAAGCCCTCTCAATGTGTTCAGAGCAGGGCCGGCTTGGGGCGGCGAAGCGGAAAAAAAAAAAAAAAAGATAAAGTCGACCGGCGGCACTTCGGCGGCAGCTCAATTGTGCCACTCCATTCTTCGGCGGCAGGTCTTTCGCTCCCTCTCTTCTTCTTCGGCGGCAGCTCAAAGAGGAAGAGAGGGACTGAGGGACTCACCGCCGAAGACCCGGACGTGCCACCCTTTTCCATTGGCCGCCCCAAGCACCTGCTTCCTTTGCTGGTGCCTGGACCCAGCCCTGTTTCAGAGCTATATAGTCACACAGCTACTGCAACCTGTTACATAGGCGACACACACACACACTGTGCTCTCCCGAGGGGCTTTCATCAAATGTAAAGGCCAGTTTAGACTGAAAGGATGTTTTGGTTTTTGTGTATGAAAACATAAGAGTAATTCTAGTGATCAGGATGGGATTGTAAATCAGAAGCATCACACTTTGATAGCTGCAAGCACACAGCAATTGCCAACTCTCGCAATATTTGGGGATTTTCTGAAAGCCCCAGATCCTGGAGTCAGGTGATTGCATGAGAATCTCAACTTTCATCTTAAAAAAAAAAAAAAAAAAGTTTTAAACCCTCATGGTTGAAAACATGACCCCTGCAGTCTCAAAAACCAGGAAGCAAATAACACTCCCACCCCAACATTTAGTATTTTTAAGCCAATCTTATGATCGGGGGAGAGACTGACTCACAATCATAGAATGCTTGCATCTGATAATATTGGAGACATACACCCCAGAGGGAGATCATACATATTCCATTCACTTTGATTATAGACCCTTTGGGGCAGGAAGTATCTCTTTGTTCTGTGTCTGTACAGCACCTAGCGCAATGGGGTCCTGGCCCACGACTGCAATACAAATAACATTCAAACCTGCAAGAGGGTTTCATTGGCCTGGTGTGGAGTTACGGTTCTTTGACTCCTGAGTAAATCAATAGCAAGTTGAACCAATGCCCAAGCACGGTGCAAATGGATCTCCAGTGCTGCTGGAGATGGCAGCTTTCGGATTAGATGCAAAGCTGGTGTTCTGATAACACAGAGTTTTTAAAGGGCCCTAGGCTCAGGGATAGGGATGGTAATGCTGGTATCCTGGCTAAATTCCAAGTCAGGAAGTTACCTAAATCCCCCTTCAATTTCAAACAGACACGGCACTGCTCTTCACTTCCTGCAACGCTGCTCTAGACCCTATCTAGACTAGAAAAAGATGGAGTATTTTAAAGTAGACTAGCTAACACGTTTTAGTTAACTCGTTTGTAAATACCTTGTGTAGACAGGGTTTAACAGCTTTAAAAGTGTGTTCCTTAGTCACGGTCAGCCCTAGAGAGAAGTCCTGGTTTTAGCCCTATTACCTCCTAGCTAGCACCCCCGATAACAAGGTTCCAGCAAAGGGCTTGGGGAACTCTCTCCCCAGTCCCATCCCATATAAAATGAGCCAAGTCCATTGCCCTTCCTGCTCTGTGATTTTCTGGCCTGTCATTGACCAAAAGTACATGCATGTGCCACCCAGGCTGAGGAGGGAGCAGTCAGACCCTGTCTGGCTCAGTCTTTGGTTGGTTTAAAACAGAGGTGGGCCAACTTTTTGGCCCAAGGGCCACATCTGGGTATGGAAATTGTATTGTGGGCCATGAATGCTCACACGCATGCGGAGCGGTCTCCAACCCTACTCGCAGAGTGGAGTGTGGGAGCAGGGCAAGCCCCAGACCCCGCTCCCCAGCGGGAGCTCAAGGGCCAGATTAAACAGGCTGGAGGGCCGGATGTGGCCCTTGGGCCATAGTTTGCCCACCCCTGGTTTAAAAGCTGACATTTGTGTTCTGAAAACAAAATGCGACCCGCTCAAATACGCTCAGGAAACAAACACAATCAAAGCCAACTCAAATGGGAGCAAATATTCCCAGCAAACCTTGACAGCACCCATCTACCTCTATAGTCATGACCAACAGGATATGACACAGGGAATAGCAGAAGTAGAACAATAACATACACATTACCAGAAGAAACTACCCCACACACTATATGCAGGGATGGGGAAAACCACTTCATAATAAATTCTTATTAAACAAGTTCTCATACTGATCCTTAGCAAGCCCTATTTTGTTAAAGAAAACTTAGACTCCCATAGCCTCTGTGATCACTCAGGCAATGTCCACTGGCCACTTATGTAGATAGTTTTCAGGAGACCCCAATACACCTTGTGACCAGGTTACCTCTGCAGCACCCCCTCGTGGCCCATCAGGGCATAACTCACCCAGTGGCAGGTTTCCATTGCTAGGTCACTGTGAGGTCTACAGAAGTGGTTCTTTCGCTCTAGCCCAGGCACACTTCAGTCCTACCACTTCTGGGGTGTTGAGGTGCAAAGAAAATCAAGAAAAAAAAATATCCACAACTCAAAACAGGGGGTATCCAACAAACCCACCGTGGGACCCACCCTTCTCTTCAAGGCTTGTCTCCAAACAATCTGTGTTTCCACCAATCCCCAGGATCTGGTTGTCCCTTCCAGCAGGGGCTCATCTGGGCTACAACCATACTCCTCTCTCATCAGGGGAACCAGAGCTGTGCTCTCCTTTCTGGTCAGCCCTGAACTTCCTCCTCCCTCTCCACACCCAACATTTGCTGCAGGTGTAGCGGGGCGGGAACAGCAGGGCCCACAGGCTTTCATTGACCCGCATGGCCCCATCACAACCCCTTTCTTTTCTCGGGCAGCATTAGATGTGCCAGTCTAAGGCTCCAAGCACCCAGTCAGTCAGAGCCCACCTTCTCCCAAGCATCCCTGGCATAAGCGCCTCTAGGGCCAATTAGTTTCCCCACCAAGAATGTGCATCTTGGTTGCCCTGGACAGGGCCGGCTCCAGGCACCAGGCAACCAAGCTGGTGCTTGGGGCGGCACCTGGAGGGGGGCGGCGCGGCGCTCGGGCTGCCGGGGAGAGCGGGGCCACAGCCAGGCTCGCCGCCCTCCCCCCGGCGCTCTGGCCGCCCTCCCCCCCGCGCCCTCCCCCCGGCTGCCGGGGGGAGAGCCAAGCCCCAGCCGGGGCTCGCCGCCCTCTCGCCGCCCTGCCCCCGGCGCTCTGGCCGCCGGGGGGAGAGCCGAGCCCCCGCCGGGGCTCGCCGCCCTCCTCCCAGGGCTCCGGCCGCCCTCCCCCCCCGGCGCCCTGCCCCCGGCCGCCGGGGGGAGAGCGGAGCCCCCGCCGGGGCTCCCCCCCCCCCCCCGGGCTCCGCCCCCCCCCCCCCCCCGCGGGGAGGGGGGGGGGGCGGGCGGAGGCTTTTTTGCCTGGGGCGGCAAAAAAGCCAGAGCCGGCCCTGGCCCTGGACATGTAACTGTGACCTCATTACAAGTTCTGTATCGCCTGGGTGGAACTTCCCCATACAGGCTCTTTGACGAAGGTCAGGAAGGGACCTGACCTTCATCCAGGGGAGCGCATTTAAAAGGCCAGTTTGCTCAAAGCAGATTTTGTTCAAAAAGCAAGTAAATGGGCAGGAAGCTCCCTGCTGGGCTGAGGAATTCCTAACCCAGATGTTTATCTTAGGTCCTGCTCCTGCACCACTGAAGTCAATGAGAGTTTTACCACTAGGAGCTCAAGCTAGACTGTGTTCAACCCAGTGCAGGTATGCAAGGGTGGGAAAGAGAACACAAGGAACGATGGGAAGTTCAAGCCTCCTTCAGAGTTTGACAAATCCACAGACGAGCAGCCTGCCCAAGGGCCAGCAGATGAGCTCTGGAGCCCTGATTCTGGAAAGCACTTTAAGGACATACTTAAGTGCTATTGACTTCAATGGGACAGAAACACGTGCTGAATATAGAGGCTTCCTTGAACTGGGGCCTGGGAACTGGGTCTTGCTTATAGCTCAGCCAGTGACATGCTGAACTGCATGGCAAGCCCTTGGGAGGAAGAATGCCTTGTCTGTCAACTTCCCCACAGGTAACAGATCCTGTAAAAATACCTTGAACAAACCATTCCCTGTCCAAAAGTCATTATTGCACGAGTCCATCACATGGCCCCATGTTCACTTCAAAATACATTTGACTTCACGTGAATCTGACAGAAAAACCATGAGCTGACAAACACCGCAGTGGGAATGGAAAGAGTTACAAGGAGCCCTCTTGATGAACTCAACATTTATACATTGATAAATCGTAAAAATAAAAACAAAAACCCCAACCCAGCCTGTGTCATACATTTTAGAAAAATCTACAAGCGGGTCCCTTTCAACTCTCAAACTTCACTCATCACTTTGCTCGTGGGAGCTGGAAAGAAAGCTAGACTCCACCAAAGAGTCAAAGAAATTTTAAAAAGGGATAATTTTAAATGCTTATAACTCAACCTAATTAATAGATTGACTTGGAAATTCTCCAGCATTATCAAGAAGAAAGTGCTGCCTGTCTGAGGAGGCGACAGCACTTATTATTCACACATGACGGAGAGATTTAATCCCTGCTTGATGTGCAAATCTCAGGGCAGCCTTTGGAGCCACTCTGGCACCTCCACAGCACCATACACTGTGAGGTAGGGAATTATCAACCCCTTGTACAAAGGGGAAACTGAGGCAATGGAATTTCCCCCTCCCCCAAAAAGTGTTCAGCACCCAGCAGCTCCTATTGTAGCACTCATGACCAGACTGTCAGACTGTCACATGAGTGCAGCACCCAATGTTCTGAGCTCTTTGGAAAATCTGGTGTCAAAACCATTTAGAACCCAGATATCCCAGTTCCCAGGCCTGTGTTTTAACAAGTCCTGTTGACACAGATCTGTTTAAAGAATCCATTTTTCTTATTATTTCACTTGCACTGGGTTTGTTATTTAATTTCTTGTCCTTCACTGGATTATTTTATATTTAAATGTCTCATCTCATTTTACTCCTTCCTTTTTATAGTCTGGTAATCCAAGTCCCTTGGCATGGCAGAATAATCTGGTATTTAGTGTATTTTGAAATCAACAGAACAAGTGATATCCTCAGCTGGTGCATATTGATACACTTGAGCTATGTTGATTTACACCAGTGGAGGATCTGGCCCAGTAGCTTTAGAAAGGAAGACACATTTTCTATGCATCAAACAATGAAAAAAACACAGTGAAGGCCTGTTAAATGAAAGGAATAAACTAGCACAGCACCCAGGAGTTCTGAACTAAAATCCCTTGCACAGAAATGAAACCTCTAAAATGAAAAATGGAGTTAATCCCAGATTTCACTACTGAAAGCCCCTTATCCAAACTGGGAGAGGGCATTCCACACAAATTAAGTTTCAAGCAATCTTTTTTTTAAACCAATTCTTTTTCCCTTCTGTGAAATCCCACTGACAATGCCGGGGGCTTGCTGAGGTTACCCAGAGTGCATCATTCTTTGAGATGACCCAGACCACTTGAATTTCCCACTGTTAAGAGAGTACGGATTTTCTCCCAAGCAGTTTTGTCCAGTCCCCATCTTCTTCCACTCTGAAATGAGTCTTATTGTCCAGCTTCAGGGTGGTGCTGATAGTACTGCCTGAAGCATTCAAAAATCATGAGATTGCCTTAAAAATCATTAGATTTTGAAGCTACTAAATGGTGGGTTCTTTTTATTTACCTCCTGGCTTTTGAGCCTTTAGAGGTCAGCCCTTCTAGCTTTTCTGAGCAACCATGAGAGCTGGAAACATACTTTGCACCTATGAAGAAGCTATCTGGTGGCATTCATATCTGTCTAGGCCAATATATATGGGAAACAGATGGAGGAGAAACTGGCTCATGCACCTAGATGGAAATATGCTTATTACTCAGTTTTTTAAATAGATTTTAAAAGTTTCCCTCTTTGCCACATTTGCTTCCCCTGCTCCAGTCCCTCTGAACCTCAGGAATCCTCAGGTGGTCCCTTTAAGAGGATCTGCGTTGGCGTAGGGTGACCTCACCAATTCCTCTCTGTACGTAGGGAAAATTAAAGGCGAAGCCAAGCAGAGCATGCTGCTGTCCAGGGACCAAATCCCCAGATCTGAACATTCCCAAAGCTGAATCCAAACTTCAGAAGGCCTCTGTCTCTACAAGCAAAAATCCCAAGCCCATTCACCCCCTTCACTGCACTTGAGGGAAATTCAGATCCACATTCAGACCTCAGTAATTTGGGAAAGGGCTGGTGCCGTCTGAGACACAGACCTAACCTCACGGAATCTGTATGTTGGGGGAATGGGAAGGGAAAGCAGAGTATCTGAAGGGAAGCAAGGAAGAGAGATGGCATGTGCCAGTTATATCCAGCTCAGCAATAAAGCAGTTGCCTTGTGAGTGACCCTGACATGCGCTATGAGTCTGTTTGGCCTGGGAAAGCAGCAGTTTATTAAGGTTTAACCCCACTACCGAATCAGTAACCTTTATTGAGCCTTTACAGGTGCCTCACACTGGCTGTGTCTGGTTAGGCAAAGTAAATGGCAGGCGGCCTGGGTGCTAACTCGAGCAAGACATCCCCTCTGACAGGCTCAAGGTCACCCCATGGGCAATCAGTGACCTCAAGTGAGAATCAGGAGCAGCTGCTTGCAAAAGCTCTCAGCCAGGGGACCCTACAGCGGAGCATGGTTTCCAAGGGGCTGGTGCAAAGGCTGGGAGGGAGAGGCCTGTAACTCAGCAGCACGGCCATCGGGGAGAATTATGGGCTCTTTCTGGAATGTGGCATGCGGGAAACGTATAGTCTGATGCCACCGGATAAGAAATTAATTTCCAGCTCATCATAAAAAACATGCAGCAGTTGCCGCTTAGAAACACATTTCAAAACCTTTCATTTCAAAAAGATGCAGTAGGGGAGACAGGGTTCACTCCATTAAAGTGCCATTAAAGGAGAGGTTAGCAGGGGAAAAGGGGGAAGAAATAGCCATGAGGAACTGGGGTCACCTAGAACAAACAGCTTCAGACTGAAAAATCTGGTCGGCAAATCAAGGTGACTCCAAATGAAGGCAGGAGTTTTCCTGATGCAACCAAGGATCCACTAACTAGCAGCATTTGTGCTCGTCACCGTGGTAACCAAGGCCTTGTCTACATGGGGGAGTTTTTGCACTGGTGTAGCTATTCTGCATCAATGTAAGGAGTGACTTGTGCCTAGGTTTGAGGCCATCCACTAGTACAAGTCACTTTTTACTCCGATTCAGAGTGGCCACACTAGGCATTTGTCCAAGAACAGCCTCACTGGTGCAATAATCCCCTATGGACCCACGTAGCTAGTTGGGCCATATCCACAGAGGGCTTTGAAAGTCAGGACCAAGGCCTCAAGCCTGACTCAGTATTTAAGAGGGACCTGTGTAAGGGGAGACGCACCGAGGGGATGTGCTCCCAGCTGTCCATGAAACAACAGGAGCCTAGAAGCCAAGATGTAGCCAAAAAGACAAGGGGGTGGTTCATTTCCAAGTACACCTCTACCCCAATATAACGCGACCCGATATAACACGAATTCGGATATAACGCGGTAAAGCAGTGCTCCGGGGGGGCGGGGCTGCACACTCCGGCGGATCAAAGCAAGTTCAATATAACGCGGTTTCGCCTATAACGCGGTAAGATTTTTTTGGCTCCCAAGGACAGCATTATATCGGGGGTAGAGGTGTATATGGAAGATCTTAAGACAAAGAAGGAGTTTTATTCTGAACCAGGCAGGAAACTGGTGAAGATTTCCAAGGATGGGGGTGACTGATTTCATTACTGAATGTTATTTTAGGTGTATACATTTTATTTACAAACTGGTTCAGATCAAACCCCTAGATCTGAATGCACCCAGACTCT
This sequence comes from Emys orbicularis, assembly GCF_028017835.1. Taxonomy (NCBI): domain Eukaryota; kingdom Metazoa; phylum Chordata; order Testudines; family Emydidae; genus Emys; species Emys orbicularis. The sequence goes on along the minus strand of NC_088690.1, from coordinate 60,493,791 downwards.
GAGGAGTTTCATGAGTTTTAGGCTTTTGTTTAGAATTTTACTTCAATTATATAAAAATAATAATAAAATGGAGGGGTTCTGCAGGGGGAAGGGGAGTACGACCAAAACAATTTGGCAAATTTGACACAAATTCTTGTCAATCTACATTTTTTTGTGAAAAGTTGTATCTAACAAATTTCCCCAGCTCTAGTCTGGCTCAGAACTTCAGGGCCCAGGCCTGATTCTCCACCGCCCTACACCTCGTGGGGTCATTCACACCTTGTGTTTGTGAGGGAGTTCAAGCTCTTTTGTGTACGTGCTTGCAGGTACCAACCTTGTTACTTAAGTCAACACACAACCCAGTGCTCTGCGTGCTTTTCCAATGGCAGCTGTAGGTTAAGCTGACTGTTTTACAGTCTTGTCCCCTCACATTCCAAGTCCTTCCCCGGCTCCGTGTTCTGAACAAATGGCTTCCTTTGAAGTATTTGCAGTGACTAGTTCCCTCTTTGTAATCTTCCACTTGTCTAAACTGAAACTCAGGAGACATTTCAGTGCTCTGCTCCTATCCTGAGTCTCCCTAGATTTGATCTCTCTCTTTGTACATTTTGGCTGAAGCTGTGGAACAGTTGAGGAATTACTAAAACCAGGCACCCTATGGGCTTTCTCTGCACAACTTCGCCCATATGCCTCAATCCTGACCTGCAAAACAGCTTGGTATGGGCCTGAGATAGAGCTGAATTAAGTCAATGGAAATTCTCCCATTAAAGTCCATGGGATTCAAGCCCTATTTCAGGCCTGTCTGCTAATGCACCCCAATTCTGAACTGTGACACCCCCTAAAATTCTGCCCTTGAATTTCTCCTACCAGTTGTCTCACATTGGATGGTGTCGGTGTAATGGATGAATACTGTGACAATCAGGGTCCAGACATTCCAAGGGGAGAATGGGTTTAACCCCCCGAAATGAGCAGTTGAAGCAACTGATTGCATACTGTATTTTAATGCTCTGAACTTGACGGCCATTATGAGATATGTATACAGATTGTGATTATGAACCTATGTATTTATACATAGAGAGAAAGCTGGTTTATAACCTGTAATACACCTTCAACTAGACCTCACAGGAGGTGTTCAGGAATTGAACCACAGCTGCACAGCATAAGGGCCACCAAGGTTACAGGACAAACGGTAGCAGAGGTGAAGCGTGGGGCGGTCACGTGCCCCCCACCCCATCAAGAGTTATGTGTCGTCTCTGCTGACTTAGGAGGCCATTCGTCTGGTTTAAAGCCAGACAGCTCTAGTTTTATGGAGCACTGTTCCTTTCCAGTAGGGACTTAGCATCGGACGTGGCTTTGTCCAGTGAAAATGAGAGGAGGAGACTGGGGACGCAGGAGCTGGGGCGTGGCTGGACGAAGCACCTCCATGCAGAGTGATGCCGGCGGGGACAGGTTCATAGAGGTGGGCCCAAGCAGGCTCATGCCCCCTGTATTCTGGGGATGTGGATGCAGCCTTACCTGTCTGGGTGGTGCCCAAAAAGTCACAAATACCCCATGCTGACATGGCTGAGACCATCCGACAAGGAGAGCAGTCAAGCCCAGATGACAGCTTTGGTGGACTAACCCACCTTCCCTTTCCCTTCTCAGTCTGCACTGCACTGTGCCAACGCTTTGATGAACTGTTTTATTCTGCACTTTGCATCCTGCTTTGTTTATGGGGAGCTTGGGAGATTTGTGGGCCGCGTGATGAATTATATGAAGGAATACAAACATTTTTTACTGTTCTGGGTGATGAGCGCTTGAGTCCTGTGGACAGCTGGAAGAATTATTTGCAGGAAATTAACACCGTTTGTCGATTGCATGATGAACTCCTGCATGTGAAATAAATTATGGGAAGAAAGTGGTTAGGGACAGTTGTTATTCCCGCTGAAGCAAAGCCCCTCCACTTGGTTGTAAGGTCGCCATGATATATGTGCTGCAGAATGAAAATTCCCCAAGCGCTTTGGAATTGAACAAACCAATATAACTGGGGGCGTAAGCAATCTGCCACATTAAATTCCAAGGCGTTAATAATTGTCCCTGGCTCCTGATTGCTACATTTTTTGGATACATTTGCTCTGGCTGCTTCCCAGAGGATGAGATTTAACTCTTTCCTTACCCTTGCTCTATGATTTCATGGGATCTGATATGCAATTACAGGATATCAAGCATTCAAAACAGTGGTGATGTGATGGGGCCGTTTTCTCTCTCTACATTCTACGGCGCGTATGTCTATATGGGGTTCTAACCCTAAAAGTAGAGGTCAGTATGTGTAAATGTAGTCTTTAAAATCTACTCCCTCTGTGGCTCGCTGCCCTTTGGGCAAATGATGTGCCACTAAGCCATGGAGAAGGTCTGTGGGTGGGCCACATTTTCAAAGTCGCCCATCAGCCACGTTACAAATTAAAGGCCTTCCACTTGTCACCGAGCATCCCCTTCCACCACCACTGCAAAGGAGAAGTTCAAGCTCTTAGGACAAGCGTTTCCCCCCCAGTACAATGAGGGGTATGCGTGAGTGTGATCCTTCAGGGGCTGTCTTCTTTCTCCTAGCTCTACCCTGCACAAACTCCCTGTTCCAGCTGGTGGCTTTTTTTCCTGAGCAGAGATTGCTGATAGTTCAGAGGAAGGAGGGGCTTGTGGCACTGGATGGGACTGAGGAGATCTGCGTTCAGCATTGTCGCTTCTGCTCTCTGTGCCTTACTTCCTAAAAGCAAAAAATCTTGCCCTGAATTGCTGCGGAGGTTGTGTTCCTAAATCCTTTAGGTGCTTTTGTAAAACCACCCTTTTAAAACGTCCTTGAAACTCAGTTCCCCATCTCTACCATGAGGACAATAGCACTTCCCTGCCTCCCAGCTGCTGGAAGGAAGTCACTGATGCTGAGGCCCTCTGATACCCCAGCAATGGGGGCCCTAGAGCTACTTAATAACAGAGATCAGGAAACCAAAAAGCAGAACAGGTTTTGTACCCCAATTTGGTGCCAAGCTGACGACCCTATAGAAAGTGGAGGCTAAGACAGAGGTTCTCACACTATGGCCCACGCACTCATAGGTCACCCCTGCAGAGCTGGACTGGCCACAAGATGCTGGTTCTCCTTGGCGCTGGCTGCTCAGTTACATCGTAAGGCAACTAAAAATGTATGGAACGTGTTTCTTATAATGGGCGAGATTATCAAAGGCATCTAGGTGCGTCTCTCCTATTACTTTCAATGGGAATTGGGTGCATAAATACCTTTGAGGATCTATGCCAGTATTTTTCAATCCGTGGTTTGCAACCCAGTACTGGGTTGCGGCATGTAAGGCGCTGGGTTGCCTTGCTCTGGTCAGCACCTCCAACTGGGATGTTAAAAGTCCCGTCGGCAGTGCTGCCCAGCTAAGGCAGGCTAGTGCCTACCTTTTCCAACACCGCGCTGTGCCCCGGAAGCAGCCAGCAGCGGTCTGGCTTCTAGGCAGGGGGGCCATGGGGCTCCGCGTGCTGCCCCGAGCATTGGCTCCCAACTCCCATTGGCCGGTTCCCAGCCAATGGGAACTGGGGGGGCGGTGCCTGCAGGCAAGAGTCACGCAGAGCCAGACCTGCTGCTGCTGGCTGCTTCCGGGGTGCAGCGCGGTCCGCGGTGCACCCCGGCTGCGCTGCTGAATGGGAGCCACCGGAGGTAAGTCTGTGCCTGCGCCCCAATCCCCTGCCCCAGCCCTGAGCTCCCCCAAACCTGGAACCTCTTTCTGCACCCCAAATGCCTCATCCCTGGCCCCACCCCAGAGCCTGCACCCCCCAGCCCAGAGCCCTGACCCCCTCCCACATCCCAACCCCCTGCCCCAGCCCTGAGGCCCCCAAACCCAGAACCCCTTCCTGTACCCCAAACCCCTCATCCCTGGCCCCACCCCAGAGCCTGCATCCCCAGCCCACAGCCCTGACCCTCTCCCGCCTCACAACCCCCTGCCCCAGCCCAGAGCCCCCCTCACACCCTGAACCCCTCATTCCCGGCCCCACCGCACAGCCCTCACCCCAACCCTCTGCCCCAGTCCTGAGCCCCTCCCCAAACTCCTCATCCCCAGCTCCGGTGGATCACGGGCATCAACAATTTTCTTCAACTGGGTCCCCAGAAAAAAAGTTTGAAAACCACTGATCTAGGCCACAGTGCTCTGCTGGTATAACTCCATCAGAGCCAGCTGAATTTCACCAGCAGCCATAGTGGGCCGTCTACGTACACCAGGTATCAGTTGTATGCCTTGTATGCCCAAGTGGCTGTATGCTATCCAACTGGTGGCCTGCAGGCTGAATCCGGCCTGGGGTATTATTCCATCTGGCCCCGCTGGAAGACACCACTTTGTAAAACAACCCTCCACACAGCATGACCTTGTGTGCACATTACATGTGTGGTTATGCCACATGGAGGACACCGTTTTGGACCAATACAGGTGAGTTGTTGCATGCCTGACTAACACGGTCTCAGCACACCATGGACCAGCAGAGAATGTGGCATGTTACTTTGTCATGGAAGCAATTGCTGTAGTTATCATGGGCACGTTAAGTGTTGGTGAACCAGAGGGGAGGTGGTCCAGGCATTCAAGAACAGGAGAAGAGGCAAGGACACATTTGCTAATAGCCTCATGCTCCCTCACCGCTCCTATCTCTATACTGAGGTGTGCTCTGTAAGATGTGTCACTGGCAGTCTCTACACTACAGTGCTCGTATGCCACTTCCAGGATCACTGTTGATATTAGGATGAAAAATGAGCATCTGAAAGTCCACATAAAGGAGCTAATACTTTGGGGCTGTCAATCAAGTGCTAATATGCTTAGCTAAAGAAACATATTGATCCTGAGTGCCTGGAATTGCACTTGAAAAGGGCTAGTGACATTTCCAGGGAGAGACACGATCCATTCAAGTCAATTAGAGGCATCAGAGGAGCCATGCTGAGAGGACGCACTCACCTCCGAGGAACGCCAGCAGAGAATATGAATTGAATTAAGTCTTTTTATATGCTGAGAAATAAATATTTTAATAGCCCGCGACACAGGAAGGGAAGCCCAAGGCCGTCAGTGGCACCATCAGCAGCGTCTGGACCAAGGAGCTTTCTGTGGCAAAGCGAGAAATCACAGAGCAGCTGGAACCTGACTCAGGAGTCTAGCAAATGGAATTACTTCCCAGGTACTGCAGCAGGACTTTGCATTCCAAGGGAAAGCAGCATGTCAATGAAAGCGAGCCAAGTGAAGTGCCCACAGTATCCCAGAGTTCCCAGCACCTGGGTTTATAATGAGTTTGGCTGCTGTTCTAGCATGTGTCATATAGCGTATATATGCCATTAAGGCCCGGAAGCCCCAGCTGAGATCACGGCCCACATTGTGCTAGGCACTGTACATACACATCATAAGAAACAGCCCCTGCCCAAAGGGCCTATGCGTGAATAAAGCAAGCTGGGATGTTATAGAAGGGGGAACTGAGGCACAGAGAGGCTAAATGACTTGCCCTAGGTCACACAGGAATTCTGGCAGAGCCAGAAACTGGATCCAGAGCCCCATCCAGTGCCTTAACCACAAGGCCATCCTTTGTAATCTGGATTAAAGAGACACATTGTCACAGAGTTTGGCACCCCAGAGTAGGTATTTTAACCAGTAAGCCAGGTCCTCAGATGGTGTAAATTAGCATACTTCAATGGAGTATGGCTGATTTCCAGCAGCTAAGGATCTGGCCCATGGTTTGTTTTCATGATTGTTACACGTTTCTGTAAGAACAGGGTTTGCGTGTGGGGACGAACATGCCTGTGCAGAGTTAGGATGCAATTCTTTAGTGACTTTCCTCTCGGGAAGTCATCGACAACACTTCTGCCCACTAAAGCCTACTCTACTACTGCCCATGTAAGCAGGTGGAGTGCTCTGGATTTGGTACAGGTGGAAGTGACCACACAGGATTCAGGGCAGTGGAGAATGAGCAGTCTCTTCGAATCCAAAACAAATCCTACTTGTGGTAGCATGTGAGGAGGAACCTGGGAAAGGGACCCCTTGAATTTCACTGGGGGGGGGAAGGCTGAATGAAGACTTTAGAGATGGAAAGAGGGGCCAGTACTGAAGTTTGGATCCATGCTTTCCTGATGTTCAGAGGGCTTGGGATCTGGGCCCATCTCCAGCACAAGTGGTGGAAACAGCGGTAAGGGCCGGCCTCTCCCATGTTTTGCACCTCAAGGAGGGGTTGGCACCTGGAGAAGCTGGGTGTAAAGCATCACCAAGCCCAGCTGTTCCTTTTTTTACCCCCAATGGCAGATAGTCAGGCCTGGTTTCCAGAGGTGCTGAGCACCCACCACTCCCAGGGGCTAGCATGGAACCACGAGCACTCAGCTCTTAAGAAAATCAGACCCATAGTAAAGACACTGCCTATCGCAGGGAGCTTACAGTGTAAAAGGTGGTGGCGGCACAGGTGAGAACCAGGCCCGGGTCCACCACCAGCAGGCTTGGGGGATAGAATGATCAAAAGCCGGGAATGAGACACAGGGATAGTGACTTTAACAAGTTGGCTATTTCTTCCCCTTATACCTTCATAACACTATCATTCTGCCTGACCTGTCCCTGGGAACAAACTGAGGGTCAGGTATCTCTCCCATGGGTGCTAGTTTCGTACCTGCTGAGTGACCCTTCTGATCATATCCAGGAGTAGCCCTGCCTGTGGAAAGCGAGATGATAGCACAGGAGAGCTCTGATTGGCTGGCACCATTGCAATATTGTATTACAGTAGGACACAGAGGTCCTAGCTTCATAGGCTGCGCTGCAGGACCAGTATCTATTGGCACAGTCTATGCCACGTGCTAATGGGGGGAGGGGCAGGAATTTGTTATCTGGCTCACCTCTACCTCAAATCCTGCAGGATTGGCACACCCCTCCCACCCTGGCCCTGCTCAATGAACTCATCACCCCCACCCCATAGATCTGCTAGAGAGAAGGGGACCACAAGAGAGTAACCAGAGATGCTGCTCCCTCCACTCCAGGACTGCCCCTAAAGTATATGCACAGTGACCCAAAGCTTACATGCCCCCCTTTAGGGCATAGCTGCTAGACCACAGGGCTCCAGGTTTGCAGGCAGGGCTTGGCACTCAACAACAGGAGCGCTGACCATCCTTTATTCACAAGGACATCTCTCCAACTTCTCCCAAGCACACTGAACAAATGGAGAGAGGGGAAAAGCATGAATTTTTCCTTCCAACTTTCCCCAGCTGCTCAAGTCCCCCGTCATATTAGATTTGTTTCTAAAAGATCTGCTCCAGGAACTACTTAGGGGGAGCTCTGTGGCCATTGTTATCCAGGAGGGCAGACTGGATGACCGCAATGGTCCCTTCTGGCCTTGGATTCTATGAATATGACAAGGTATCACTTCAACCCCAGCTTGACTGGGACTCGGGAAATCAGAGCAATACCCTTGACTCTAGTGGGCCATGTGCTTGGCATCTCTCTGCCCCATCTGTAAAGTGGGGATATTAATTCTTCCTTTCCTTCACCCGGTGTCCATCTTGTCTATTTAGAATGCAAGATATCCAGGGCAGGGTTGGTCTCTTACTATGTGTGTAGACAGCACCTAGTACAATGGGACCACTAGGTGCTACTGTAATACAATATGGTAAAAATCAGAGGCTCCGCGCCTTGCACCTTGTGTTGTCATCCTCTCCTGTGTACAAACGCTGCCTGGTAGCACCGGATACTCACTTTGCACAGGGTGAAGGAAAACTCAAGGTGCTACGCACCAGAGACTTTGGCCCATCGGACCCCAGAAAAGTGTCACGTCACTCACACGAGTGGTTGGGCTTTGGACTTTACTCTATGACACTCGAGTATTGTTTAAGGGCTAAAAGCTTGATCCCAAGTGGTCATCAGAGAAAGGGCCAGTGCCTCATCTCCACTCCCGCCTCTCCCCCCCCCCCCACCCCGAGATGTCTGTTAAATGCACATGTGTTCTCCTTCACGCTGAACTGGACAGCAGTTCTGTCTTACTAACTGGAAGACAAATCACACACTCCTGTGTCATGGCTGCTGCCTCTTTAAAAGTTTAAAGAACTCATTTACTCTTCCTGGCAGGAGACCTGGCTGCAGCAGAGAAAGTTTTATTGAGTGTGTAATCACAGGGTTTTCCACCCCTAGTTACTCAGCACCACCTCCTCTGCTCATAGCCCAGTCCTCCTCCTCACCCCCCCCCCCCATTTTTTACTCTATTTGCTGTTACTTATATGCTAGGTGGAGGGAGGAGGGATCGAGAGCTGCCTACAATCCCTAAGGAAATCAAATGGGAGTTGTTCTTTTACCTCAGCTGAAGAAAAGAGCTAGTGTTTATAAGCCTGCAGGCTTTGAGCAGAATAAATAAATCTCCTAGTAGACCCCTAATCAGACAGAGACAGGAGCTGCAGTCCCCTAGGGAATACCAAGAAGAATGTCCCTGTGAGTTTTTACATTAATTTCTCAGCACAGATCTTGGCAGTTCTGGCCATTTTCCATAGAGGTTAGTGAAAAGCAAATTCCAATGGTGCTGCTAACATATCAGCAATAGTCAGAGCTCTAACCTTTCAGTGGTTCTGTTAAGACACACCCCAAGAGTTTGGATGCTTATCCAACGATTATCCAGCCAAAGCTGGGGACAGATTTTCAAGAGCACCATGTGACTTAGGGTCTTATTGAAAGGCAATGGCACTTAAGCTCCTAAATCACGTAGGTGCTTTGGAAACTTTGACATCTGGTCTGCAAAAAATAGGCTGGAAATATTGCAAAAATACAGTCCATCTCCCTATTGTCACTTCCAGGTCTGATCTGTGTCCAAGACAGCAAGTGCAAAAGGACAAGAGAAGAAAATGTATTATTGGGCTTTTGTAACTTCAGATGTGTTTGTATAACCCTCAGACTGACTGTTCAGGTCAGATTTTGTTTCCTCTGCACTGGTTCACCTGGATTTTGAGACAGTTACTGAAAGAGTCCACTTGCAACTAGTTATTTGGGTACTTAACTTGAGGCACATTAAAAGGGGTCCAGTTTTGAAGGGTGGGTACTCAATTGTCTGGGCAATGCCAGTGAGTGATCATTACTCCCTTAAAAATTGAGACCAATTACTATTTTTTCTGCTTTGAAGAAGCATAATCTAGAGGTGAAAGCACAGAACTAGGGGCCAGGGCTCCTAGGGTGAACTTCTGTCCCCACTGAAGTGGCTGTGCCTCTGGTTCCCCAATTTAAAAAAAAAAAAAAAAAAAAAATGCAAAATCCTTTTTGACCACCCGTAGTTAAACATTTTCCTGAAAGTGACTGGGAGGCTCAATTCATTGCTTGCAAACACTGTACTCCTCAGATGGAGGACCCTCCAGAAGTGTTATTGTTCACCATTAAAATCTCCCTCTCTGGTACTTATACAGCCCCCATCACTGCCGTATCTCAGAGGCTCAGAGTGTGTATGCACCCAACATCCCTGTGAGGGAGGCGAGTGCTATTATCCCCTGTGTACCAGAAGTAGGATTACCAGATAGCAACTGTGAAAGAACAGGACAGGGGGTAGGGGGGTAATAGGCACTTTTTCTTATATAAGTCCCCCAAAACAGGACTGTCCCTTTAAAAACAGGACATCTGGTCACCCTAACCAGAAGAGGAATCAACACAATGGCTAAGTGACTTACCCAGAGTCACACAAAAGGTCTGTGGCAAAGCAGGGACTGGCAGCTCTCTCTCTCAAGTTGTAGGCTGGCTCCTTAAGCACGACTAGATCATCTTTCCTCTCCAGACACGGTAAATGAGGTGGTTGCTTGGACTGCCTGCTTGGCAACAAGAACATTGGGGCTGTCCATTAAGTGTCAGTCGCTCTCTGTCTTGGTCACAAATTCTATGGCCTGTGTTAGGCAGGGAGTCAGACTAAATCAGGGATGGGCAAACTTTTTTAACCGAGGGCCACATCTGGGTATGGAAATTGTATGGTGGGCCATGAATACTCACAAAATTGAGGTGCAAGAGGGGGTGACGGCTCTGGGGTTGGGCCAGAAATGAGGAGTTCAGGGTGCAGGAGGGGCATCAGGGCTGGTGCAGGGGGTTGGGGTGCAGGAGAGGGATCAGGGCTGGTGCAGGGGGGTCAGGGTTGCAGGCTCCAGGCAGTGCTTACATCAAACAGCTCTTGGAAGCAGCAGCAGCAGGTCCCCCCCTCCAGCTCCTATGTGGAGGTATGGCAAGGCGGCTCTACGCGCTGCCCCGTCCGCAGATGCTGCCCCTGCAGTTTCCATTAGCCACGGTTCCCAGCCAATGGGAGCTGTGGGGGCAGCACTTGGGGTAGGGACAGCACGTGGAGCCCCCTGGCTACCCTTAAATGTAGGAGCCAGAGCGGGGACATGCTGCTGCTTCCGGGAGCCTTGGCATGTGCACACGGAGCAGTCTCCAACCCCACTCCCTGACTGGAGCGCAGGAGCAAGGCAAGCCCCAGACTCTGCTCCCCAGCGGAAGCTCGAGGGCCAGATTAAATAGGCTGGAGGGCCGGATGTGGCCCCCAGGCTGTAGTTTGCCCACCCCTGGACTAAATGATTCTAGTGGTCCCATCTGGCCTTAAAAAAAAAAAAAAAAAAAAAATCTATGAATGAATAATTACAAGGAGCTCCAGCCACCTGGAAAAATTCTCAGTCCCAAACCACCAGCAATAGCTGGAAGCCTCCACTAAGGGAGTGTGTTGGTTTCAGGAGTAGGACAATTTAGGCCTTGTCTGCACTGGGGATTTGTCCCAATTTCAGGTATCAGTGACTAGCCACCAGTGTTGCCACATCAGATAATAAATCAAGTAAGCCGTGAGTGGCACTAGTGTATTTTACCTAAGGTAGTTTCCAACAGTCCAAAGAGTAGCTTTGCTGGTCTGAGCTAGAGGGTTGTACTAGGACAGCGTGTGGATGGAAGGACAGTCCCATTGTCTGGCCACACTTCTATGATTCTATACCTGGGTGTAAGACTAGATGACCTCTCGAGGTCCCTTCCAGTCCAGCTCCCTGCATCCAAGGCAAGACTACGTAATAACTAGACCATTCCTGACCGGCGTTTGTCTAAACTGCTCTTAAAAACTACAATGACAGAGATTCCACAACCTTCCGGGGCAATTTATTCTAGTGCTTAACCACCCTGACAGTTAGGAAGTTTTTCCTAATGGCAACCCTAAGTTATCATTGCTGCAATTTAAACCCATTGCTTCTTCTCCCATCCTCAGAGGTTAAGGAGAAAGTTATTCACCCTCCTCCTTGTAACAACCTTTTAAGTATTTGAAAACGGTTATATCCCTCCTCAGCCTTCAGTATGATGGGAAGAAGGCCACAGGCCTTTCTCCAAGAAGTCTGTACCAGCATTACTAACCTAATCCAACCTTAGCAAAGGAGATGTGAAACCCAGTTTTGTGTGAAGCCAGAGAAGTTGGTTAATTGTTCTAGTGACAATGGACCCAATTTTACTCTCACCTCAGCATCACTCTGGTCTAACTCCATTGTGGAAGGCAAGCCAGAAGAAAATCAGGGCCACAGTATGCTGAACTGCCACACAGCATCTAGTATTGTGAATTCTAGGAGGGAGCAAATCATGAGTCAGGCCTCAAAAAAGAAGTCATGAGATTTTTTTAAAAGATATACTTTGGGTTCCTTTTATTTGCCTTCTGGTTTGTGAGACTGTAGGGTACACTTGTGCCATACCGCCAAGCTTTTATATGCAATCATGAGGCTAGAAACTTACTTTTGTAAATGAAAGCTGAATTTTTCTCTTAATTACATGCCTCCAGAAGCTGGGGATTTATGATAAATAAATATCACAAGGCTCCCAAAATTGCAAGAATTGGCAGACAGATATCTAGGTTCTGGCCAGTGAAGGGTAAAGTATAACACCACACAAAGCTCAAGTGACCATCTTTAGACAAGGTTTGAAATTATATTACATGTGGTGCCTATAGCAATGATGTCTTTATTTTCTGCAGACTACTCCTTTAATAGGGAAAGAATAAGTTAAAGAATATTTAGCTAAGTTAGATGTGTTCGAGTTGGCCAGGCCTGATTAAATTCATCATAGGATTCTTAAGGAACTAGCTGAAGCAATCTCGGAACTGTTAGCAATTATCTTCAAGAACTCATGCAGGATGAAAGAGGTCCCAGAGGACTGGAGAAAGGAAAACATAATACCTATCTTTAAAAAGATGAACAAAGAGGATCTGTGGAAATATAGTCCAGTCAGCCTAACTTTGATACCTGGAAAGATACTGGAACAAATTATTAAACAATCAGTTTGTAAGCAGCTAGAGGATAATGGGGTTATAAGGAATAGCCAGCATGAATTTGTCAAGAACAAATAATGCCAAACAAACCTAATTTCCTTCTTTGACAGGGTTACTGGCCTAGTGGATGTGGGGAAGCAGCAGAAGTAATGTATCTTGGTTTTAGTAAGGCTTTTGACACAGTTCCACATGACAGTCTCATAAGCAAACTGGGGATATGTGATCTAGATGAAGTTATTATAAGGTGGGTGCCCAAATGGTTGAAAAACCATACTCAAAGAATAGCTATCAATGGTTTGCTGTCAAACTGGAGGGCATATCTAGTGGGGTCTGTCTTGGGTCTGGTACTATTCAATATTTTCACTAATGACTTGGATAACAAAGTAGAGAGTATGCGTATAAAATGTGCCGATGAAAAAGCTGGGAGGGGTTGCAAGCACTTGGAGACTAGGATTAGAATTCAAATTGACTGACAAAATTAGAGAATTGGTCTGAAATCCACAAAATTAAATTCTATAAAGACAACTGCAAAGTACTATACTGAGAAAGGAAAAAAATTAAATGCACAACTACAAAAACGGGAATAACTGTCTAAGTGTTAGTACTGCTGAAAAGGATCTGGGGGTTATAGTGGATCACAAACTGAATATGAGTCAACAATGTGATGCAGTTGCAAAAAAGGCTAATATTCTAGTGTGTATTAACAGGAGTGTGTAGGGTGACCAGACAGCAAGTGTGAAAAAATGGGACGGGGGTAACAGGAGCCTATATAAGAAAAAGACCCAAAAATCAGGCCTGTCTCTATAAAAATCGGGACATCTGGTCACCCTAGGAGTGTGGTATGTAACACATGGGAGGTAGTTATCCCACTCTATGTGGCACTGATGAGGCCTCAGCTGGAGTACTGTGTCCAGTTCTGGGCGCCACACTTTAGGAAAGACGTGGACAAATGGGAGAGAGTCCAGAGGTGAACAACAAAAATGGTTAAAGGTTTAAAAAAAAAAAAAAAAAAAAAAAATCTGATCTATGAGGAAAAGGACCCCCCCCCCCCAAAAAAAGAAAATCCTGTGCATGTTTATTTTTGAGAAAAAGATGACTGAGGAGGGATCTGATAAAGGTAAAATACGTTAAGGGCTGTTATAAAGAGGACGGTGATCAATTGTTCTCTGTGTTCAAGGACAAATAATGGGCTTAATCTCCAGCAATGGAGATTTAGGTTAGATATCAGGAAAAACTTTCCACCTATACATGTAGTTAAGCTCTGGAATAGACTTCCCAGGGAGGTTGTGGAATCCCGCCCCCGCCCATCATTGGAGGTTTTTAAGAACAGGTTAGACAATCATCTGTCAGGGAGGGTCTAGGTCAGGGGCGGGCAAACTTTTTGGCCCAAGGGCCGCATCAGGTTTCATAAATTGTATGGAGGCCAGTTAGGGAAGGGGGTCGTGGCCCGGCCCCCACCTCCTATCGGACCTCCCCCCCAGGACTCCTGCCCCATCCAACCCCCCCATTCCCTGACGGCCACCTGGGGATCCCTACCCCATCCACACACCCCCGCTCAGGGCCAATGTAACCACTAGGCGAATGACACGGCTGCCTAGGGCGCCAAGATTTGGGGGTGCCAAAAATTTTTTTTACACTACAGTGGCATCACCGTTCACCCAGGCTGGCAGGAGGCTGAGCAGGGCTGGCGGCCAGGACCCCGGCTGGCAGGAGCCGGCGGACGGAACCCCAGACCGACAGCAGGCTGAGCGGGGCCAGCGGCTGGGACCTCAGCCCGCTGCCAGCCGGGGTCCCCGCTCAGCCTCCTGCTGGCCTGGGTGAACGGAACCCCAGGCCGGCGGACAGAACCCTGGGTGAACGGAACCCCAGGCCGGCGGACAGAACCCTGGGTGAACGGAACCCCAGGCTGTTCACCCAGGCCGGCAGCTGAGTGAACGGAACCCCAGGCCGGCAGCGGGCTCAGTGGCGGCCGGGATCCCGCAGCCTGCCATTAAAAAAAAAAAATTGGCTTGCGTGCCACCTTTGGCACGCATGCTGTAGGTTGAGGACCCCTGTTCTAGTGTATACAGTACTTTATGGTAATTTTCACTATACTCAATTTTCCTCTTACGCGCTGACCTTAGAACCTAACCCCCACGTAAGATGTGACTCCACTGTACTCATTTTTGAAAGTTTATAATAAGCGACGCTCCGGCGGGAGGGGAGGGGAGGGGAGGGGAGGGCGCAAGGTGGAAGTTTCGCCTAGGGCGCAAAAGATCCTTGCACTGGCCCTGCCCCCGCTCCCTGTCCTCTGACCGGCCCTGGACCCCGCCGCCCCATCCAACCCCTTCCATCATTCCTGACGGCCCCCCCAGGACCCCTGCCCCACCCAACCACTCCTTCTCCCTGTCCCCTGACGCCCCCAGAATCCTTGCCCCTGACTGCCCCGACGCCCCATCCAACCCCCTGTTCCCCGCCCCCTGTCCGCCCCGACCCCTATCCCCGCCCCCTGACCACCACCCCAAACTTCCCTGCCCTCTATCCAACCCCCACTGCTCCCTGCCCCCTTACCACGCTGCCTGGTGCACCGGTGGCTGGCGGCGCTACAGCCACGCCGCCCGGTTGGAGCCAGGTCACGCCGCCGCCACCGCCACCATGCAGCACAGAGACTGGGTCAGGCTGGGCTCTGCAGCTGCGCTGCCCCAGGAGCTCACAGCCCTGCCACCCAGAGAATTGTGCCGGCGGCATGGCGAGCTGAGGCTGCGGGGTAAGGGAAACAGCAGGGGAGGGGCCGGGGGTAGCCTCCCGGGCCAGGAGCTTGGGGGCCAGGCAGGATGCTCCCACGGCCCAGATGTGGCCCGCAGGCTGTAGTTTGCCCACCTCTGGTCTAGGTATACTCAGTCCTGCCTCAGCACAGGGGTCCCTTCCAGACCTACATTTCTATAAAAAGTCTAAGAGTTCTGCCTGTATGCAGAGACAGCAGCCATTTTCCCCTCAGAGTAGCTGCAGTCTGTTAGAGGAGATTTACTTTTGTTCTTTCTTGTTGCTTTCCTTAGACTAAAATGCAGTTGAAAAGCATAACAAAAGGGAGCCACATACAGCCCTCACAGACCATAAGAAGGGTCAACCCAAAGCCTGGACCAGAGGTGCTGAAACAATTTTTCTAGTGGGGGTACCGATGACGGCAACAATGGAAACCATCTATTTGGTATTATTACAACTTCAATTCAGGGGGTGAGGCAGTAACCCCAGCACCCCTAGTTCCAGCACCACTAGCTGGGACACAGAGGGAAGTACACTGAGGATCCCAAAGCCTTCACATCAGATTGTTCTTTGGTGATTTCTTGTGGAACCTTTAATGGTCTACATATGTTTCCGACTGGACACGTGCCTACATTTTAAGAAGCCCGGCACCCCCATTAGCACCCAGAGAGACAGAGAACTGAACAGGCTTTGGAAACTAAACTCTGGGAATAACACCACCACCAGAAGCGCAGTGATTTCCCTTCATCCTGCCTATGCTCAAAGAGCAGGGAAAGGGTTAAAAAGACCAGTCTTCTGCAGCAAAAGGGGAGATGCTGCCAGGGAAATGGAAAGCACAAGCCTGTGGCTTTTAGAGCTGTCCAGCATTATTACACCACAGGAAATGAAGATGTCACTTAGTGCAAGGGTTTGTCAGGAAGCACAGACAGTTCAAGCCTGTGATGAAGCAAACCCAGCATCTGGCTGCCTCCAGGGAGTGGAATTTGGAAGATGTTAAGCAGCTTTTCCTCTACCCACTCATCCCATCAGCATCTACTTCCCATCTTTACCAACAGATGTTGCTGTGGCCCCAGTCTCAACAGGGAACATGAGACCCAATCCATCCCTGCTGCAACTCCATTGAGCTTTTTCCTTTAAAAAAAAAAAAAAAAAAAAAAAAAAAAGGAGGGGGGTTGTTTAGTTTGGAGAAGAGAAGGCTAAGTACATAAAAGGTACAGGAGAAGGATAAAAAAAACGTTGTTCTCATTAACCTCTGAGGGCAGGACAAGCAGCAATGGGCTTAAATTGCAGCAAGGGCGGTTTAGGTTGGACAGCAGGAAAAACTTCCTGTCAGGGTAGCTAAGCACTGGAATAAATTGCCTAGTGAGGTTGTGGAATCTCAGTCATTGGAGATTTTAAAGAGCAGATTAGACAAACACCTGTCAGGGATGGTCTAGTTATTACATAGCCCTGCCTTGAGTGCAGGGGATGGGACTAGATGACCTCTCGAGGTCCCTTCCAGTCCTACACTTCTAGGATTCTATGAACTGGCCCATTTTTGCCATGTCGCAGATCAGTTGCTTTGAGAGCTGGAAGCCAGTTCCAACACCAACAGGGAAGGGATACTGCATCCCTGGGGGTCGATTGCTGAAGGATGTGCAGAGACGCTGCTGTTTTAAGACCTTTGTACTCTTATGGGGCACCAGAACAGCAGAGCACACTTTGTACAGGAATGAACAGGAGAAAGTATCATGTAGATCCCCCTAGACTGGTAGGGAAAGCCAGCTACTGGTATTACCCTTATGAATTTCCTTAAGAAGTGCAACTCTTGCCATGCAGAATCCCAGGTTTTCCCTCCATGTGGCGACGACACATGAAAGGAAATAGAACACCAGGTTTGTGGTAGCCAGAGAGCTTCAAAAGCCTCAAGCCAAAAGCCTCCAGGAAAACTTTTCCTGGGGTTTTTATTTCTCTCCTTACTTTGTTTACAACACTTCTTAGTGGTTACATTCCTGCGCATAGAAAAGCCAGGCAGTATACAGGCACACAAGATAACAGACCCATCTCTTGAGCGCGTGAACACCAGCTGCGAGGGTAGGAATTAAATCAGCCAAAAGTTTCCCAAACAGACACTGAGGCGAAGGTCACTCCTGCCTTGTGGCCATGGAAACAGTGTGCCGTAACCATGGCTAACAATTTGGGAGCTAGCATTCCTACACCTCCAGTAACACAGTAGATTTATTCCAATAGCCCTATACCCATGGCAGTAACTAGATTTCTTCTCACCAGTAGGGTTAGATTTCACTCAGGAATAGTGAGCCAGAAATAAGTGTTTTACAAACTTACGTTAGTAATTGCCTCTGTATCCACTCCTCCCCCATCACAGGGTGACCAGCCCCTTTAAGAGGGAGTGGGGTCCAGTGATCTTATTACAAGTCATGTGCAATCTCCCAGCTGGGATTGAAAAAAGGCACCTGGATCATATAAAGAGAGCGAGACAGTCAGGACAGGTGAGAGCTTCTTGAGTAGGAAAGGAGAGACCCAGGGAGAAAGAGGGGCAGAGGAGAGCTGGTACAGCGACCCACTGGGAAGAGCAAAAGATTGAAGGTGGGGAGTGGCCAGAGCTGGAAAACACCTGCCAAGTTAAAGGAGAATTTGGGCAGAGGCTCCTAGGAAGACAGGGAAGAACCAGCCTGATTAAGAGAAGCAGAGCCCAAAACAGCAGGGGTGATACTGGAGGGTGGATCCCAGGACTTGGGGAAGGACTCTCAGGCAGAGAGGCTTGAGTGAGTGGCAAGCTGTGGGAAGCCCCCTTGCTGCAGGCCAGAGTGGAGGGCTGTAGGAAGCCAAGCCCAGAACAGGGGTTGAACCTGGAGGGATAGTCCCAGAGCAGGGGCAGAACTCATAGGCAGCAAGGTCTAGGTGAGTGGAACACTGCAGGCAGGTCTTCCATGACAGAACTCATCTGGGGTTACTGGAGAAGTGTTGTGAGAGAGACGTGAATCTGGGAAGTCTCAGGCAGATGTCCTGGATCAAGGGCAAACAGAGTCTGGAACAGCCGGAGATGGACTCTCAGGAGGTTGAGCTGAACGATGTCCCATGAGAGAGCATGGAAAAGTGCTGCGATTGTACCCGTTGTACTCGGGGGGTTGGAAAAATGAGCTTTAGCATGGAAGTTCTGTGGACTGTTGAACATGCACAACAATAAACTGTGCCCAAAAGGTGAGAGCTTGAATGGACACAGAGAATGTTCTCTTCATACCCAGACCAAGGAGGAACGGAGGCAGGTGCATCTGTTGTGCCATGCACGGCCATGCTTGAGGGCACCCTAGATGGGTCTTGCCTCCCCCAATGAAATGCAGCCCTCTCTGGGTTTCTACGGGGCAGCTGTTGAACAGGAAGTATAACACAATGCTGAATCTAGTCATGACTTTGGGTGGAAGGGCATTTAGGCTGGCAAATTATTTCCTGCATTACTACTAGTTTGGCCAGGATCCCAGAGCGAATGCCCCTACTCTGGAGAAAAGCCCCATGAGATCTTTCATGACCTCAGTGGACTGGAACTGGTAAAAACAACAGGACCAACAGGTCAAACATTTTCTACCCTTTCTTCCATTGAAGTTGACAATTTGTACTAAGTTTCTGTTAGAACATTTTACTGTTCTAACCAGGAACTTGGTTTCACGTCTCGTCAGGAGGGAGTTGAACAATTGGACATGCTTTTTTGACTCCCCCCCCCCCCCCCCCACACACACAAAAAGTTTGAAGGTTTGACACACTCCCCCTTCTCTGTTTCTGCTGTAGTCTCACCCCCAAAAGTTACATTTCCCAAAGCACAGGACTCCCTAACACTGTGCTGGGATATTGGCTCGGTATTCACTGGTTTGCCAATTTCTAATCTCTCCGCTGGGAGAAAAGGAATGCAAGAGATCACCATTCAGCAAAGAAGGCTCTCAGGGGCAGCAGATCAGTCCCAGAGAAGCACAGAACTTTCCCCAAGCAGTCACTGATTAACCATTGAATCCCCTTACACAGGGATTTGACACTTTCTGCTTTCCACCATGTTCAGTTAAACACATCCTGTTTTCACAGCTAATTCTGGACCTTAATTTAACTACCTCTCACAGAGCAGAAGCTGAAAGGTTACAGAGTCGTTCTGTGGCACTATAGAGCCAGAGCTGCAATGCCAGCAAGGTGCCAGCTGAGTCTCCATAGCAGCCAGGTGATGGACATTGTGGTGCCCGCCTAGTCACACTCATGGTAGAGCAGCTACGCTGTCTCCAGGACAGTGAAGTGACAGGACTCGCTGGAAATATTGTCCCCTTTTTTCATCTCTTGGTGTCTGTTGATTTTAAGCCTTTTGAGGCAGCAATTGTACAGCACCCAGCACAATGGGGCCTCCATCCTCACTGGGGGCCTCTGGGCGCCACAATAATAGACAAGTATTTACTACCACCCCGTGGTCGAAAAGGGAGCTGTCCCACAGACATGCAAGATGTGTCTCATCTCTCTCACTGATGAGATTCATTCCTGTGCGGAAGGGAGTGGTCATTATCCCCATTTTACAGAAGGGGAAACTGAAGCACAGAGCAAGTTAAGTGATTTGCTCTATAATATGGGAGGAGGCCAGACCTCTGGCCAAAGAGCTGCACCACGACTGAGCAGATCAGCCCCCACTTCTTAACTCTGCCACAGTCTTCCTGTGTGACCTTGGGCAAGTCACTTCATCTCGCTGGGCCTCCATTCCCCATCTGTGAAATGGGAATAGGCAGTGTCTATCTAGAGTGCAAGCTCTTCCAGGCAGGGAAGTTTCTTACCATGTCTGTGCAGCACCTTGTACACTCCTGGTGTCTCTAGCCTGCAATACTTGACTATTAAACAATGTGACACTGATCTGAATTCAGGAGTTCCTACTCCCAGTGCTGTGCTCATAGCATTAGAACACACCTCTTTCTTGATGTCATGGGTCAGAGTAGACAGGAGTACCTGACCAACCTGCAGTATGCTGGTCAGCATTTATGCACCTCCAGTTCCTATACTACATAATGACAGGTTTCAGAGTAGCAGCCGTGTTAGTCTGTATCCGCAAAAATAACAGGAGTACTTGTGGCACCTTAGAGACTAACAAATTTATTAGAGCATAAGCTTTCGTGGGCTACAACCCACTTCTTCGGATGCATATGCATCCGAAGAAGTGGGTTGTAGCCCACGAAAGCTTATGCTCTAATAAATTTGTTAGTCTCTAAGGTGCCACAAGTACTCCTGTTATTTATACTATATAATCCTCACTGATCTTTCCTCACATGAAAGCCACTTCCCATCCCATGCCCTCTGATTTGTCATTGCCCTTCTCTGGACCGTTCATATCTCTGCTCTGTCCTGTTTAGTGAGAGTGGTGGAAGGAAGTTTGGTTGTGGCAGATATGGTGTTGGCTCCAAACTACTGCACTGCAATTAAAATCAGATCATTCTAGGACACACAATCAACCCCACCAGCACCTGCCTCTCACAAGCCAATCCCCATCACTGTTTGAGAGTAATTAAGATAGGATTTCAAAGACATTTAAGGAGGACTGGAATGTGGAATCAACCTTCAGTCACATGGGGCTGAAGAAGTAAAGAGAGAAGAGGAGGAATGTGACAGTCAGTGAAAAATACTTCCCAAAGCCCAAAGGGCCTCATTACCGATGGACATTTATTCATATTTAAACTCTGCTCTATTGCCAGGGACGTACAGTATGTCACCTCGGCCATGCCTGACCAGTGTGTCTTCAGGTATTTTGACTGCAGTTACAGTTTAGTTTCTTGTTTAATCCTCTGACAGCTGCCAATGTACCACGTCTCCCTGGGGGGAAATGCATCACCTGAACAGACAGGCTCATCCTGACATTTTTTTTTTTTGGCCTATCAAAAGTCACCTTCAGTGGATTTAAACTGGTTTTCAAAAAAGCCAAAGGGGGTTAGGCACCCACATCACACAAAGTCACAGGGAGCTGGACAGTGTTGCGATAACTGAGCCTACAAATTCACTCTAGTTAGTTCAACTGTAAGAAGTGAGGGAAAGTTCATAAAAGGTCACAAGAACCTGAAAACAAGTGGTGATGGGAAAAGGTGAAGAGAAGAAAAAAAAAAAAAAAAAAAAAAGAGAGACAGACAAGCTGGATGAAAACTAACAAAACGGCCTCAAGGCTGGTGTTCCAATCATGCCTGGTAAACAAGAGAAGCGTGGAACTGGGAAATAAAAATAATAATAAAAAACCCCCACAAAATAGGGGTGTCAGAAATTAGGCCTAGCTAGTGTACAAAAACAATGAGGGGATGGACTATTCCACCCAGCACTCCTTTTTGGGGTCCTCAGAAAAAGAGACTTGTGGGAGGGGAAGGCTGGCTACTATGACAGTGACTGAAAGAAGGAGAAGGAGTGAACTCCACCACCATGGCTGTCATCCCCTCCATCTCCGGTGACACTGGAGCTTCATCCTAACCCTGAGAGATGTGTTGACCAGACATCGGGACCCAGATGACATCACCACCTCCATCTGAATCCCAAACACCACCTGGGATATAAAACACTCTCCCCCCCACAACCTTTACCCTTCCCACCTTATTTCTCCTCTTTCCTAGCTCTCTCCTTTTGTCTAATAAGAGTCTTAGCCAGGGAAGACGTCATATTTTGCAACACTGCTGTAAGCCTGTGACCAGAAAGAGGCAGGTAAATGCAAGACCCTGAACAGCCTGATGCCCGTACAAGTTTCCCATCCCAGGTCTCAGAGTGGCCGATAAGCCCGTGTGCTGGGCCTGCATTTTTCCAGCAGTGAGGTTGCAAGTGAGAATCAACACCACAGACAGAAGCTGGATTTTCTATCTTTGCTGGTCT
This sequence comes from Emys orbicularis, assembly GCF_028017835.1. Classification (NCBI taxonomy): domain Eukaryota; kingdom Metazoa; phylum Chordata; order Testudines; family Emydidae; genus Emys; species Emys orbicularis. The sequence continues at coordinate 60,471,954 of NC_088690.1, read as the reverse complement.
TCTCTCCCTTCTTGTTGTCTTGTCTTCTAGGAGCTGCAATTGAACTTTAACAGTGGCAACAAAGACAGCTCTAGCTCATCTCAACTAACTTCTTCTCTCTCCCCCCAGAAGCTCTGTTATCACCATCTAAGATACTGTCAAACAATGGGGGAGGGTTCTTTCTAAAAATCTCTCTCTAGCTAAAGGGAAAGGGAGCAAGGAATGATGTTAAAAGCCTCACTTAATATTTTGCATCTCAAATGCTTTAACTGTTTTCCCCTCTTCTGTATCTTTAATACAAGGAATTTTATAATGGAGTGTTTGCCATGGCACTAAGCCCACTGAGGTCTCTATACACCAAACCCCCAATCTTGTTTAAAGCGGTTTTCTTGGGTAAGGTTTATGCCTTGGACTCTTTGGGCCCTTATTCCTGCCCACTTAACAGAACAGTAGCTAACTCCCTTAGAAGAACCCTTTGAGCATTGTATCAGCTGCTCTGGAGTATGAAGTTGTCTATCCACAGAACAGGTACAAGCCACAGCGTGGCCATGCCAGCTTCCCCACAGCTGAGCCATAAACTTGGCCTAGTAGAACCTCTTCTATATAGATACCAGGGCAGCTCAGAGTCCAAAGGATGTTTGATTTTCAAGCTGTCCGCTGAGAATGCCAACAAACGTTCCAATCAGTGTAATTTATCATGTTAGTTTTCAGTGGACTGAGTTCCCCCCTCTTTTTTCCCCATAGGCCTAACCAATGTTTGCATAGTAACAACTTTCAGTCACTATTATTCTGGGCCGTATTTGACCCAGGCGTAATGACCTATCGATGAAAGAATCCATAGCCCACTTCCAGTCCCCGGAGTCATCCCGTCATCCTCGCCTATTGATCTCACTGGCACATAGCAGCAATGAGGGGGCAGGGAACCAGCAACAAAGAGGTTAAGACTAGATTTGAAGACTGGAGTAACTCTACAGTAAATGTGTCAAATGTATCAAGAGGGCTGGGTCTTTATCTGGGCTGCATGGAATAATCACCATGCTGCAGAACCTAAGCTTTCATTGGAAAGAGTAAGATGCCAGCCCTCATGGTTACAGAGAAAATGTTCCAAATATGATGCGTACATAATTGGTGCCGTCTTATCTGGTGTCTGTAGAGCTGTTGTCCCAAGCTGTCTGAGAACCACAGAGTCCCTGCCCCCCAATAGTCAGCTTGGGATGTTAACTCTTAAGTCCAGTGAAGACATGAATGTCAACATGATTTGACGGCTGATCATGTTAGTGGATGAGAAGAGAGAAGCTGCAAAGCCAGGAACAGACCTAGGCATTTTGCCAGCAAGGGCAGAAATATTTTCAGTCCCCCACCCCCAAAGAAGCCAAGCAGAAAAGGGGGGGTGGGGAGCTGGCAGTTGGCACCCAGGGTATCTGCCCTGCTTGCAGGTTCCTAGAACCAGACTTAAGGACCAGAGGCACAAATACAGAGAAAGAAGGAAGAAGAGAAACAGGAAGAGATAGGTATTGTCCTAACAGGGAGCTGATTTTCAATAGCTGGTTCAAGTTTTCCAATTGAAAAAAAATGGGGTTTCACCAAAAACAAGGACAGTTTGCAGGCAAGTGTCCTGTGAAAAGTGTTTGTAACAGGAAATTCTCAAGCAAAACTATAATTTTCATTTAGCTTCGTTATGAATTTAGGTTCTGTTCTCATTTTGGTTTTTGAAAGCCAAAAAATTGTCAAAATTTTGGATATACATCTTCTTTCTCTTTCTGCAACCAAATGCAGTAGCATGAATGTTGAAGGTGGTTTTTCCCCCACTCTTTCCTGGTTTTCATTTTTCTACTCTCTCTCTTTTCAAAAGGTCTCCACTTCTCAAAAAGCTAGAGCCACAAAAGGAAAAAGGAGACTGCGCTCCAACTTTTGAAATGTTAAGGAAGTTTTGAAGAACAGAAAAAAATAGAAAAACCCCACAAAACTAGACATTCATTCTATGCACTAAGTATCAAAAATGAGGGGAATGGGGGAGATGAGGGAGAGGGAAAGTTTAAAATGTCATTTTGAATTTTAAGTTTTTCTAAAAATAGCTCAATTTTCCTTTAACCACCACCAATTGTTCCCTTCCAAACCCTGCAAAATGGAAACACTCAGAAAAATGTCTAAGTTGTTTCCATTTTTTGGACCAGCTCTACTATTTTCTCTCTGAACAATGCTGACTGGAACTGTAAGAGACTGAACAAATAGCGATCATCTCTTAAAGGTTAGTTAGTATGTAAAGCCATGGTTCTACTCTTGATCTCTGGGCAGAGCTGCCATAGATATCAGTGCGGGCTCGGATGGGGGATGAGGAGAACGTGTGGTCCTAAATTTATACCTGGATTCAGCCCTGTGCAGAAGGAGAGAGCACCCCTGTTCTACTGGCTGTACCAGCCAGTTCTGCTTACTGCAGATTACAAGAGGTATGCTGCTGGGCAGGATTTGCAGTCATGATTGTGCTTTCACTCCCACAATGGAGGGGGAGGGGGGGAAAGAGAGAAAGAGAGGCAGCAAAACCCAATCTACCCTGAGTCTCCTTCTCTCAGCAGCGTGGCTGAAGCTCACGGCTTGTCGAAGACGAGACTAGGCAGTCTTGATGAGAATTCAGGCCTGCTGCCAAAATTGCCTCTTTGGAGAGGACTTCTGTGCTCAGGCATAACAAACAGGCAGGCAAAGAAAGCAAGGGAGTACGAGCTAAAGCAGAACACGCACAAGAATGCAAACCGTTACACTGGATTTATCTCCAAAGTACTTTATGGAAATCAAACGGTTAATCCTCACCACAATCACTGAGAGGGGTTTATCATGCCCATTACACAGAAGGAAAAAGCAAGGCAGAGAGGTTAGGACTTCGTCCACACAGAGGAGTTCATGTTAGCACTGGCACTAGAATTTAAGAGGGTCTGGCTCATACATGTTTGTTCAGCTGAAGAGACTACAAGATGGCAGGAGAACAGTTTCCTGGTTTGATCAAGAAGTCAAGAGGTCTACTAGCCTCTACGCCTGATTCCACCACCAATTTCCTGACGGCTTAATTTCTCTCATCTGTAAACTAGGGCCAATAACATCCACGCTCAGTCCGTTAACGTTTGTAAAGCGCTTGGTGATCCTGGGGCGGGAGGCGTGATAGAAAAGGCACAGTTAGAGATCCTAGCCCCAGTGAAGGGAGGTGGGCCATTGACTTCAATGGGGCCAGGATTTCACCCTGTATTTCTGTGTATAGGGTACATGCAACCCAAAGAGAGACTCAAACCCTAGAGCGGAAACCTTAATTACACAAGAAATGGGAAATTCAGTGAGACGTCTCGAAGGAACTTGCTCCCTTTGTAATATTTTGCATTACTGTTAAACACGCACATTTCCCATAGAGATGTAGTTGAATTATGCCATAACAATGACCATCCTGACCATTTAAATTCTAAGCCGTGATATTACAGTAGCATTTATTTCTACCAGCTGATTTTTTATTTATTTATTTATTTATTTTTTTAAAAGGGCCTATTTCAGAGGCCCACTAAAGACAAAGGAAGATTCTCATCGATTTCAATGGGCTTTGGTTGTAAGGCCTGATCCAAGAGAGAACACTTGAGGGATCACTCATTGAAATAAATGCAGTTAGGCCAGATCCTCAGCTGGTATAAATCAGTGTAGCTCCATTGACTTCAACGCCCACGTCCCCCTGCTGGGAACCTGGCCCACTTGTGTTTATAACCCTCTGTGCCACACATACTCCTATAAAAAAAGTGACATTCCATTTATTGGGGAAAAAAAACCTCTGGTGCTTTTATTTTAATGGACACTCAAATTATTCTTTGGTCAAGAATTGCACCCTGGGCCAAGTCCTGCCTGGCATGGGGTGGGTATGAAGGATTTCTCATGCATGCTCAGTCATGGGACAGGATCGCAGTCTAGTGCTACCGAGAGTCCTATTTGGCAGGGAAGAGCTTCTGCAGCAGCCTGCCAGGCTCCCAGCTGGTTAGCCTGTAGGCTACAGCCTGTCACACATTTTACCCAGCGGTGCCCCCTGCTCCTTTACAGAAGAGCTAGGAGCTGCATCTGCCACAACCAGCCCTGATGACTGTGTTAGCTATGCTGCTACATGTTCCTCCCCTCCCCCTTCATCATGGAAGGGCATGATGGTGCCCTTGGAATGCAGCACACCTTCCAGAGGGCACGACATCTGAGATATTGAGCTGGGAAAAAAACCAAGAGGCTACCATGCTGGTGGGGCTGCTTCCAATGCCATCTTAACCCATAGATCATGAAGGGAGTAAGTACTCACTTCCTGCCCAGACCCCACACCCAGCTCGGATCCCTCCCTCTCTGCGAGGACCTGCCACTCGTTTCCCTAATCTGCCAGAACCCCTTTGAAAGCCCCTCACCTGGCCACCACCCTCCCACGGAACCCTCCGCCATGGTCTACTGCCTACCTGCTCAGCCCAGCCCTACGCCTGCTCCTCCCCACCCCTGCAGAGGGGAGCTTTTACTCACCATGGCTGCCACTGCAGGGAGTTTACCCACTGGTCACATTGGGGAGATGCAGGCCATGGGGGGTGAGGGGAAGAGATGGACACTCCAGGGACCAGGCAGGGTTTGCAGCAGCAGACCTGTGGGGCATGACAGATTCACTCCAAGCAGAACTGTTAGCCTGCCCTGCTGCTGGAATCAGCAGCCCCCCTGTGAGCCTCAAACCCCCAGGGTCAGACAAGACCTGGGAAAACACTTGGCTAAGGTAGGGTTACCATACGTCTGTTTTTTCCCGGACATGTCCGGCTTTTTGGTAATCAAACCCCCGTCCGGGGGGGATTGCTAAAAAGCCGAACATGTCCGGGAAAATGCCGGCCGGGCACTTCCCCTCCCTGCGGCGGCTCTGCTCCTCCCCTGACTCTTCGGCTCTGTTTAAGAGCCGAGCGCTACGGGCTTCGGGCAGCCCCCATGCCTCCGGACCCTGCGCCGCCGGAGCCCGGGAGGGGAAGTGCCCGGCCGGGGGCGCAGGGTCCGGAGGCATGGGGGCTGCCCGGAGCCCGAGCGCTACCGGCTTCACGGTTTGCCGGGCAGCCTACAGACCCTGCGCCCCCGGCTGGGCACTTCCCCTCCCGGGCTCCAGCTGTGCTGGGGAAGCGCCGGCCAGGGGCGCAGGGTCTGGGGGCTGCCCGGCAAATCGTGAAGCCGGTAGCGCTCGGGCAGCCCTTTTCGCGTGGCTGGGAGTTGGAGGGAGGAGGGCGTGGAGTCAGGGTGGGGAAGGGGCGGAGTTGGGGCGGGGCTGGGGGTGGGAAATGGGCAGGGCCAGGGCCCGTGGAGGGTCCTCTTTTTTTATTTGTTAAATATGGTAACCCTAGCTCAGGGCTCAGTGGCTCCTGAGTGGAGGTTGGCACCCCAGAGGGATGGGGGAGGGAGAGAGATCATGTTACACCCCAGCAATCCCAGGCAGGCTGGAGGCCACACCAGCCCTGCTGTATATTAGCCCTGACTCAGGAAAGCATCCGTGCTCAGCAGCACCGCACCCAAACGCATACTTAACTCCCACTGAAGTCAATGGGATTCAACACGAGCCTACATGCTTTCCTCAATAGGGACTTTAGAGCAACCTTTTGGCTGCTCTGATTTACACCGGCAAGAAAGACCCGTAGGGCCTTTCTACTAGCTGAGGACTGTCTTGGGTACAGATGTCCCATTCCCCCACACACAACAGGGCAGCACAGAGGTTTTATCACAGGCCAGAGCTGAGCCCTGAGTGTGAAAGGTAGTCTTTATTTATCCTTCATGCTTCTTTTTGACTACTGATGACCATGGATTAGAGCCCCATGCAGCAGTCTTCCCTGTGCGTCTGAGCTGTAGTGGCCCAGGGGGATGGTGGGGGAGGAGAAAACACAAAACAAAACCAAGGCAGGCATACAATCAATGTAATAAGAGTAAAGTTTGCCTGGACTGAGCGCCTCTCACTCACCTTGATTAGCTGAGCAGAAAGTAGACATAAAACATAACTGCTTCTTTTTGGTGGGGAGGTGCTAAAAGTATCAGCCTTGATTTACTCTGATACTGTGGGACTCACAGCAGGTATAAATCTTCCCTGGCAAATGCAGTCATTTTCTTTAGTACAGATGTGTGGAAAGGGGGTAGATTCAGTATTTCTCTCTAGTGCCAGCCCCAATAACTTTATCTTCATCCGCTTCCAAAAACAGGAGCCGGAGCAGAAGGAATAAAAGGAGATAGCAGGTTTTGTTTTGTGTGAGGGTTTTTTTAAGGCCATAAGATTTTTATGTGTTTTTTTGAGGCTGGCTGTGTTCGTTTGTATTGATCTGAGGGCAATTCAGGAATCTGTACATGTGCCAAAGTGCACGTTCTGCTCTGCCTGCTACCAGTTGCATTACAGCTCAATTTCACCTGCTTGATTAGCTCCGGGGAAGGGAAAAAAAAAATATATATTTATATCTATCTCTCTCTGTATAAACTTCCAGGCAGGAGAGATGCCCGAAGGTGATATGAAAGCTGTGCTTTGGAAGGAATAGGAATAGAACGTTCTATCCAGGAAGTCTGGACAAATGCGAGGGAGGGGAGGATAAAAGGAAAGAGAAAGATTTAATAGGCAAGATTGAAGCAGTGCACTGCTTCAATCGCTTCAGCACATCTCTGGAGGGCCCCCCCCCATATCAGTTTCTGCTGGATTTTGTCTCTCATTTAAGACTAGTACTGGGCTGATTTTCTGAGATGCCAGGCACCCAGAACTCCAACTGAAATCACCTCCCAAATGTTTTTAACTCTTCTGCCTGCCTTCCAGATGTGACCGCGCAAAAGCGCTGTTTAAGTCTGTAGACAAACTGAAATAATCCATCTAGGAGAGATGAAAAAACATTGCCTTTCTTCTCACGTGGGGGTGCGCTGTGGAGTGTAACAACTGACCAATTCAACAGTCACGTAGTTCCCTATTTCAGCGCTCCTCCCTCCAGCTGTGGCAATATTTGGGAGTGGGATGGAACTTGAGTGCAATGCTACCACATTCTTTCCCCCTCTGGATAGGGGGAAAAGGAGGACAAAGGGAACAAGAAGAAATTTACAGGCTGCAAGTGCTGCAACCCTTGTCCGTCCATCCCTTGAACAACTATACATGGTCACCCTCTCCTGTAAAATCTCACCTTGATTTAGCTGATATTCTGCTTGGGGTAGGGAGATCACCTGTGTCTCTCTGAAGCACTAGGAATTCTTCATGGCCACGTGGAAAGATTTAGGCTACGTCTACACTAGAGAGCTTGCAGCGACACCACTGTAAGATCTATAGGGTAGCTGCTCTAAGCCAACAGGAGAAAGCTCTCCTGTCAACATGATTTAACCACCCCCAACAAGTGGTGGTGGGTACGTTGACAAGAGAAGCTCTCCCGCCAACACAGCGCTGTCCACACTGGTGTGTATGTTGGTGTAACTTTTGTCGCTCATGCGGGTGGTTTATTCACACCCCTGAGTGACATAAGTTATACCGACATAAGTGGTAGTGTTGACAAAGCCTTAGGGTGGGATTATCCAATGAACTCTCTGTAGGTCTAACTCCGCTCCCATTGAAAGTCCATAGCAAAATTCCCACTGGTGTACCTCTGCCCACAGCAGCCTTGCTATTGCTGGTCAACAGGAGCAGAGTCAGGCCATTGCTGACCACTCTTTGGAAGTTCCACTCATAAATGATACTGGGTTTGAACAATGCCCATTTCCATGATGAAGCTTAAAGTTTGGTTCCGTCTCTATTAAGCCCCAGTAGCCTTGTGCTGTGCCCTTGTAGCATGTTCCCTTTGTTGTGGTTAAACATTTTTTTATACCCAGCCTAGCACTTTCCCCAGCCTGAATGTCTCATGTGCTGCAGGACCCACCAAACTCCTATCCCATGCAGCTCCTGTGCTGCTGCCAGGGCCGGCTCCAGGGTTTTTGCCGCCCCAAGCAGCAAAAAGGGAAAGAAGGAAAAAAAAAAAAAGCCGCGATCGCAATCTGCAGTGGCAATTCGGCAGCTGGTCCTTCGCGCCGAGAGGGACTGAGGGACCCGCCGCCGAAGAGCCGGCCATGCCACCCCTCTGTTGGCCGCCCCAAGCAGCTGCTTGCTGGGCTGGTGCCTGGAGCCGGCCCTGGCTGCTGCTTGGGAGAGAGATTGTGAAGATATGGGAAGGACCAACATGGCATCTTGCAGGGATCAAGGCTAACTGTAGGGGAACCCTCATATTTTTAATGCAGAAAAAGCATCCGATGAGGAGAGAGAATACAACTGGAAATGCACTTTGCACAGTACAATGCAGTGTCCCAGTTCTAGACAAGTTTGGCACACCTCACCATAATGCTAGGTTTGCCTGCGGTATGTTATTCCATAACCACAGGCTCTGGAATGCAGCTCTAGAGACATCTATTTTGCTTTAATATTCTATATAGTTTGTTAGAAAGATGGATCAAAACATTAGTATGTGTTATTCAGCCACTAGATGTTTCTGTATGCTGTACAAGCTTTCAGATAGTGTGTGATCCCTGGTAAACAAAAGAGACAGAGATGGAACTCATGTTGTCTGGAAGCCTGTTTGTAGTTGCAGCCTTTTTGTAAACAAGAGGTGTTTATTAAGGTCAGTGGTTCCATATATTATGACTCACTACCAGAGGGCATTAAGATTACTTTAGCATGTCCTTTGATAGCTGGAAGTCCAGAGACTAAAGCTGATCAAGATTTTTTGTTGGGGGGGGGGTGTGTGGGAAGAAATGCTTCCCCCCCAGGGCAAAAAAAAAAAAAAATTCTTTGGAGAAAGTTTTAGAAACGGTTACAATTTTTTGAAAAACAAAACAAAGCAAAATGTTTTTCTGTTTGTTTTCCAGAAGCCACATTTGTGGTTTTCCTACTAGGAGATTTCACAGAAGTTTAACCCAAAATATTTTTTTCCTTTTGGAAAAAATACAATATCTGACACAGGATTAGGTTTCTTGAAACCAGTATTTAAATTAATTCTTCAAAGCAATTAATGGATTTACTTATAAATTCTCCAAAAAGTCATTCTTTTCTCAGTGTTAGTGCTGCAGTTTCAGGGAGGACCACTGTACTCTTGAGGTATAGGAGAATTTCTGACTCTGCTGCAGACACAACTCAGCTTACCTTTAATTATAGAACCACAAACACTGCTTCCATAGCGACCCAGGATTTTTATTTGACAAGGCCATAAACGAAGTCTGCCTGCTATATGAGTTCACTCAAGCTGGTTCCTTGGCTGCCTGAGATTCAAATAAAATTGCATTCAATTCGACACCAAGTTCAGACAACTTGATTCCCTCCCCTTCCTATCCAAGAGGGAGGCAGGGGGGGAAATTAAACACAAGCACTTAAGATGTTATGAGACTGATATGCATTGCTAGCCTGCCCCTTGGCCCTGAAAGCCATAGATTATTTAACAGAAAGGAAGGCATAAATGAGCCAGAACAATAGCTAGAGGGAGGGAGGGGGATATATTTTTTTTAATTTCTCACTCCATGCCCATTAGTTTTGTTTCTTATTTAGGATACTGCATTAATCATGCTAATATGTTACAGCCAGGCTTTACACTGTAGTCATTACTTTAATCAAACCCATCAGCATACCAAAGAACACGCTACCAGGTGGGAATAGCTGCTACCACTTGCTGTTAATTACTTTGCATTTTCCAGCAATCAGCAGCAGGGGCTTAGATTATAATAAATTCATGACTTATGGGCCCATAAAATCATTACCGTAGGAAAATATGTTTTATCAGGGATTCGTCGGGCTGTTGCTCAGAGAGAGATTTCTTGAAGGAAATGACACCCATGAAATTAAACCAATCCTTGCAGTCAGCAGAAATGCTAATGCAGGCACAAACAGAAGGGAGGTTTCTGCAGTAGGGTAGGGAGGAGGAGAGGACGCTGGAGCAGAACTCAGACAACCTGGAAGAATAGGAAAAGCTGTCTGGGAGCCAACACATACCTGTGCCAGGTGGAGGGGGGACAGGGAGGGGGAGGAGAGTGTTGGCAAGGAAAGGGAAGTGCAGGCGACATGAAGCAGCCACAGAAGGAGGGCTGGCGTGGGGGAAGGAGGAAGAAGATCCAGTTAGGGGCAGCAGCACCTGGGGAGGGGTCAGAGAAAGGGATGGTGCATGAAGGAAGAACCCAGTTACAGGCAGATATTTATGTCAACTAGGACTCAGGGAGCAGAGCATGGGCGACTGTTATAATAGGCCAGGGAAGGCTAAGCCTCCCTTAACCCAGGCTGTGGCCCCACCCATGCTCCCCCTAAGCCAGTGGGGGCTCAGCTCAGGCCAACCAGTGGCTGGGCTGGCTTGGCATGGGCTCCTCTGGCCGCAGGGAGTGGGGGGGCACTAGCCTCCCCTAGAGGGAGGGTTCCCCTGCCACTGATGGAGCAGAGGGACATATGCGTGTCCCCCTCACCCACTGCCCCTTCCTCTCCTGCATGCCTCATCTCTCACCAGGGCTCCCTCTGCACCTGGCTGATCTAAAGCCTTAGCAAGTCCTGGAGGCAGGCAGGGTTGGGGCTTTGGAGGCATAGCTCAGCCTTCTCATGCTCCTGACATGGTGTGTGGAAAGGGGCAAGGAGCAGGCATGGGCAGACCTCTCTGCCTCTGGCTGGGGAGCCCTTTGCAACTGCAGATTCTGCAGCCAGTCCCTGATCTTCAGCCACTCTCCTCCAAACGCCACTCAGCTGCACCTTTGAAGACAGGCTGCAGAATCCTCAGTCCCAGTTTGCAGGCTGTTCCATGATGCTTCCAAAGAAGCACTGCAAAAGTGGGATGGCTCAGCAGGACCTGGTTGCAAGTGGCTGAAAAAGTCTGTCTCCTAATGAGACCAGATACATGTATTGGGAGGACCATCACAATGCCCCTATACACCTACCATCAGCATCCTTGGGGGTTGGTCCCACAGGTTAAGACCACTACAGCCGTAAGCCAAGGTGGTCATTGGTTTTGGCCACTAAACTGGGTCTAGTTCTGCCTGTTCTACACCTGTTCTGTGGCTAAGCAGAGAACTTCAGTCCCACCTGGCTGTCAAGCAGGCCCCCAGAACAAGATGAAACCAAGTCTCCAGCATGGAGATACAGAGCACTAAGCATTCAGCACACTTGAGATGCCTTTTCACTGAGATCTTTCCCTCCTCAAATCAAGCTGCTTTAGGCCAGGGAGGGCTTGGGGCCAGCCACTGACTTCCCAGCCTGGTGAGGAGGGTACCAAAATGGAAGCAAAGTTATGGGGACTGGGTGGCTCAAGGAATAGGTAATGGGCAATGGTGCCAGTTACCTGCAGGTAACGTGTTCAAATCTAAACCAGGTAAGCAGTGACTCAGAGGTAAGCTCTGAAGGCTGTTCAGCACCCTACGGGGCAAGAGTTGGTGGCTCGATCCAGTTGAACATGTACATCACAACTAGCTTCCCTTATTGCAATCCTCAGCATACAGGCATGGAGGTAAGAGCTTCCCTAAAGCCCACGAGTTGGTCCCTCCAGATCAAAGCTGAGACATGCTGACTGGTCCTGGTGGGGAAACTCATGCTGTATCTGTTCTACCGTGAAAACAAGGATGTCAGTTTTCCCAGGAGGCATGCAAAACACCCATGATTTGGGTCAAAGTTTGACAACCTTAACTTCTTGCACATTTGAAATCTAGGCCTAAAGTGAACTTTTTGTGCCAAAACAAGACCATCCTAATTCAGAACAGCAAAAAGGACTTTGATGGCTAAATCATGTAACATTTCACATTCTCTCTGCCAAGGGGCCATGGAATGTTCCAAAAATGATAACACTGGGCATGATCCTGTACTGAGTTACTCCTATTTTATACTAGTGCAGTTCCTTTGAAAGCAAGTTGTCACCCTGTCTGGAGTGGCTCATGACCGAGTGCCTAGCTCAGAGCATACTGTCACAAACAGGGCAGACACCCCAAACTACTGTATTCTATCATTAGATTTCACAAAGCCAGTAACAAATGTGAACTCCTGGATCACTATAACAGTTACCATGGAGTCACAGACAGTCCCCTTAGCCTCTCCCATCTATCTTGCTACCCAGACAAACTGGACTTAGTGATAAATGGTCATTTACTTAAAAACAAAAACACACACACACACACACACACCATAGAATATCAGGGTTGGAAGGGACCTCAGGAGGTCATCTAGTCCAACCCCCTGCTCAAAGCAGGACCAATTCCCAACTAAATCATCCCAGCCAGGGCTTTGTCAAGCCTGACCTTAAAAACCTCTAAGGAAGGAGATTCCACCACCTCCCTAGGTAACCCATTCCAGTGCTTCACCACCCTCCTAGTGAAAAAGTTTTTCCTAATATCCAACCTAAACCTCCCCAACTGCAACTTGAGACCATTACTCCTTGTTCTGTCATCAGGTACCACTGAGAACAGTCTAGATCCATCCTCTTTGGAACCCCCTTTCAGGTAGTTGAAAGCAGCTATCAAATCCCCCCTCATTCTTCTTTTCTGCAGACTAAACAATCCTAGTTCCCTCAGCCTCTCCTCATAAGTCATGTGCTACAGCCCCCTAATAATTTGTTGCCCTCCACTGGACTCTTTCCAATTTTTCCACATCCTTCTTGTAGTGTGGGGCCCAAAACTGGACACAGTACTCCAGATGAGGCCTCACCAATGTCGAATAGAAGGGAACGAACACGTCCCTTGATCTGCTGGCAATGCCCCTACTTATACAGCCCAGAATGCTGTTAGCCTTCTTGGCAACAAGGGCCCACTGTTGACTCATATCCAGCTTCTCGTCCACTGTAACCCATAGGGTTTACACATTTAGTTTACTTCTAGTCCCAAGAGACCAGTCACTCATCCCAGATCAACTGGTACTCTTCAGCTTTTCTCAAATACAGCCACCAGGGGCTTTTCTTGCGGCCACAGCCTCCTGGGCAGTGATTGCAAGGCAAAGCAGCTGCCCCCCCCCCTCCCTGTTGCTCCTGGATGAGTCACCTTAGGGCTGGTCTACACTAAGGGGGGGGGGGAAAATCGATCTAAGATCACGTAGCTGAAGTTGCGTATCTTAGATCGATTTACCTTGGGTCCTCACGGCGCGGGATCGATGGCCGCGGCTCCCCCGTTGACTCCGCTACCGCTGCTCACTCCGGTGGAGTTCCGGAGTCGACGGGGAGCGCGTTCGGGGATCGATATATCACGTCTTAACGAGACGTGATATATCGATCCCCAATAAATCGATCGCTACCCGATCAGCGGGTAGTCTGGACGTACCCTTAGTGCTGGTTGCTGGGGCTGCCAGCAGGGTTTCTGCCCTGCCCCCTCCCCCATCTAGACACACCTGGGGCACAATACTGGAGGAGCAGGCAGCCTGTGAATTCTTCACCTTCCTGGAGGTGGTGGGGATCAGGCTTCAGCCCTCGGATGGCAGACTCTGGCCACAGGGCTTCAGGCTTTGGGCTCTGGCCCTGTCCGCAAGGCTTTGGGCTATGGCCCTGAGACTTCAAGCTCCTTCATGGGGCCCCATCCTTGGGGCTTCAGGATCTTGCTCCCCGCTGCCTCCCCCACCCCTGGCTCCTGCTGCCTGTCCATCCAACTCCCCATCCAGGGCTTAATTTGTCCCCAGGCTTGCCGGGGCTGAGCAAGTTTCACAGCAGATTTAGTAGCTAGCTGGGAGGCTGTGAAAAATATTAACAAACATACAAATATCACTTTTCACAGCAGCAGACTTACTAGCTAGCAATAAATAACAATAATTTTGATGTTCATATTTATTTGTTTTTCCTAAAGTATTTTAGGAAAAACTGTCAGAGCAGCCACCAGCAAGAGTTGGTGGCCGCATTCTGAGGCCACCAAAAAATTTGTCATGAGAACCTGCTCTAGATCTTACACCAAAGTCAATACCTGTAGCCAATCCTGTAAACAAACTATCTAAAGGTTTATTAACTAGGAAAAAGGAATAAGTTATTTACAGGTTAAAGCAAGCAAACATACACACCATTAAAGTTACCATCTAAATCCTAAGAATAACAGAGCTGCAGTGTCAAGTATCAGAGGGGTAGCCGTGTTAGTCTGAATCTGTAAAAAGCAACAGAGGGTCCTGTAAAAATAACAGGAGTACTTGTGGCACCTTAGAGACTAACAAATTTATTAGAGCATAAGCTTTCGTGGGCTACAGCCCACTTCTTCGGATGCATCCGAAGAAGTGGGCTGTAGCCCACGAAAGCTTATGCTCTAATAAATTTGTTAGTCTCTAAGGTGCCACAAGTACTCCTGTTATTTTTGCGGATACAGACTAACACGGCTGCTACTCTGAAAGAGGGTCCTGTGGCACCTTTAAGACTAACAGAAGTATTGGGAGCATAAGCTTTCGTGGGTAAGAACCTCACTTCTTCAGATGCAAGAGCTGCAGTGGGACTTTTACCCATTGAGAAGTGGGTTTTTTATCCATGAAAGCTTAGGCCCAAATAAATCTGTTAGTCTTTAAGGTGCCACCAGACTCCTCGTTGTTTTTGTGGATACAGACTAACATGGCTACCCCTCTGATACTTAGAACTGCAGTAATCAGTCAATTCAAAGTGTCTTTCAGGGCAGATGCAGGAGGCGGCCCCTGGGTTTTTTAGGTTAAAAGCCAATTCAGCCCCCGAAACCATACAGGGTGCGCCCCTGGCATTTCAGGGCATACACCACATCCATTGCCGTCACCGTCTTCCGCTTGGCATGCTCGGTATAGGTCACCGCATCGCAGATCACGTTCTCCAGGAAAACCTTCAGCACCCCGCGGGTCTCTTCGTAGATCAGCCCCGAGATGTGCTTCACCCCACCGCGGCGAGCCGAGCGGCGGATCGCCGGCTTCGTAATACCCTGGATGTTGTCTCGCAAGACCTTACGGTGCCTCTTAGCACCTACCTTACCCAGCCCCTTTCCGCGACCAGATATTTTGCAAGCAGATAGCTGGTTTCAGTTTAGAAATCTCTGGCCCTTCTGAGTTCACACAGACAAAAAGAGGCAGTTTCTTCTTGTCAGGATTTTTATTCCCATCACTCAGAGTTCAAGATAACAATGGGACAAGTTCACCTGCATGTCTCTGCTCCCCTCATACCCAGGAAGAGATCAACAAAGTCTTTTGTCTTCGGATGTTCCATAATGGTTTGGCTGGTGTTCATGGGCCTTCTTTTGTTGGGCAGGAGAGAATGCCCTGGGGCAAACTAGTATTTCACACTTGTAAGCCTGGTCCCCACTAAGCCCCCACTTCGGACTAAGGTACGCAAATTCAGCTACGTTAATAACGTAGCTGAATTCGAAGTACCTTAGTCCGAACTTACCGTGGGTCCAGACACGGCAGGCAGGCTCCCCCGTCGATGCCGCGTACTCCTCTCGCCGAGCTGGAGTACCGGCGTCGACGGCGAGCACTTCCGGGATCGATCCCAGAACATCGATTGCCTGCTGCCGGACCCTCCGGTAAGTGTAGACGTACCCGTAATGCGTCCCCCCTGACTGTGGGCATGTAGTTTCAGAACAGACAAGTATTACCTTATAACATGGGATATAGCAATTAAAAGTGAGATTATGAAATGCTTGTTTCTGCAGGTATTAGTGTTTGTCTTCACTAAGCAGCGTTGATTTAGGGGGGTTGGTTAAGAAGCACTAAGTCGACAGGAGAGCGTCTCCCATCGACAGACTTAACGCAGTGTCTGCACTGTGCTATTAAGTTACATAACTGACATAACTTAGATTGACTTAAAGTGTTAGTGTAGACAAGGCCTAGAGAGTCTAAACACATTCTTAGAGTAAAACCTATTTTGAGCAAAACTAACCTACAGGTGACCTGTCTGGTCTGCAGCTACAAGGCTGTCAGTTCTTAGCTAATGCCTGCAGCCTGGGCAAGAGTGGCATCTGGGCTGCCAGCATCACATGAAAAATCCAGCAGTGTTCAACTGAAGTAAAGCAGTTGTGAATCAGGTCCATTTTTAAAAAAGACTTAAAAATGGGCTAAATGAGACAGTATTTTCTAAATCTTTTCTGCAGTAGTCCAAAATCCTACAATAGTTCCAGAGCATCATCCATCTGGCAGCTTCTGACAACACGTTTTTGTTTTTGTTTTTTTTAAAGTGAATTTAATCTAATGCCCACTGTTTTATTTGGCAAGAGGTCACTAGCTCTTTTAAACTCTTGTGATTCCCAGCCTATGCAAATACTTAAGCTGGCAAAGGCCCTCAAAGCGTTAATCAGCCAGGGCCCTTTTCTTCAATTTGTTTCTGGTTGAAGATATCCAGGAAGATCAGTCATTGCTGATTTGTTTGGTTGATTTGCCTCTTCCAATTACACTATGCAAGCATGGAACATTATTTAGTGTTATTTAAGCATGAAATTATAAAAGATCATTTTAAATACCAAGGCTGTAAAAATAAATCTTTGCATCAAGGGACAGCAGGTCCAGATCCAGTAACTTGTTAATATCCGTACAGCCAGGCAGATGGCATGAAAACATTGGCGAGCTCTCTAAATTAGGGATTTGTTGCTTTTCCTTTGAGGATCATATTGAGCCGTAGCCTGGCTCCAGGGTTGCCGTGTACAGAATCAAAAGGAACATGGGAGCAAAGTCAGCTGAATAGTAGCTGGGTACATTTGCCTTTCAGGTCTGAAGTCCTGCAGGTCATCAGCGAAGGTAAATGGTCCTAGCTCCAATAAAGTTATGAGAATTTCAGCCAGCTAAGTATGAGACCTCTGGATTTCAATCATGTATAGATCTCAAGACAAGTGAGTGGGACTGTTCTCAATCTCACCCCCAGCAGAATTAGCCTCCATAACTAAAGCAGGCACATTGTCATTTAACACACTTGGGAGTTTCTGCATGAGAGGAGGGAGTGCCAAAGAACCTTGGTTGGACCGTCAGAGCAAGCCTTGGTCATTGTCTCTTTAAAATTGTTTTTCCATACTGTTCTGTTCAGCCACACTCTCCAGCATCTGTTCTGGCTTGCACAACGGTTCCCGACTGCAGGTGTGAAGTCACTTTAATCCACTATAGATCAAACCAGCCCCACAAGCCTCCAAGGTGCTGAACTGGAAGCAATCCACAAACACAGAGTCTTTGTTTTAAGAGTTAAGGCTGAAAGCTGGTTTCAGTGGAGTCAGTTATCCCCAACACTTCCTTTACAAGCATTCTTCACCTTAAAAATCCCTAAATATGAGTGTGCCTGGAAAGAGAGTTAAGGGACCCAGCCAGTTCCTCCCTGCATGAAACTAGCACTGTACAATTGTGGCCCAGGCTGTAGCCGCAGATAACAGGAAGAAGCAAGGGAGAGCGCAAACAACCTGAGAACTACATCCTGCCACTTTCAGGCACACACGGCCCTGTAGAGGGCGCTTCTCCAGCTCTGGGGTTTTCTTTAGCCTGATCCAAAGCAATTGCAAACCAAGCAAAGCAGAGCAAAAGAACAAGTGGTCCTCTCCTTTAAGCTCAGCAGCCAGTTTCCCAGATCGAACTTTATTCCTAGCCTGGAGGAAATCCACTTCTGCACCAAGCCCCTTGCCCAGCCTTCTGTTTATATCCCTGCTTTAATGACCCCTTTGTTAACTAAACCGCTTCCCTGCCTACATAAATGCAGGATCTCTATTATAAAGCTGTTGTCTGTGATTTATCCTTTTAATTCCCCCATAAAACCCTAAAGGGCCAGTAAAACAGAACACGTTTGGAACTTGTAGACCAAGTTGGTTTGGAGACATAATAATAATAATAATAATAAATGGAGATATCCCATCTCCTAGAACTGGAAGTGACCTTGAAAGGTCATTGAGTCCAGCCCCCTGCCTTCACTAGCAGGACCAAGTACTGATTTTGCCCCAGATCCCCAAGTGGCCCCCTCAAGGATTGAACTCACAACCCTGGGTTTAGCAGGCCAATGCTCAAACCACTGAGCTATCCCTCCCCCCATGAGGAGGGATAATGAGTTTCCTAATTTATTTTGGCTAGCAGAAAGTCAGAAATAGGGAAATGTTTTCTCATCGTCCCTTTGAAACCTCCCTCTCCCCTCACAAAAAGCTTCACCAAATGATTCCCCTGGGATGAGACATTGCATGAAAACCCTCCAGGGACTGGTTTCTTTGGTGGAGGTGCTGGGAGAGGGTTGAAGAACCAGGGTCTCGATCCTGCAAGGTGGCTCCTACATGTAGTCAGATCCCTGTATCTGTGTGAAGCCCCATTGATGGCAACAACCATGTGTCTGAGATTGCAGGATCAGGGCCCCAGCTTGTCCAGCTTAAGTGATGGAGCCATTTCTGGCACTGACCAATACTGCCAATAGAAAGAGGGAGGGACTTGTCATGTCTGTACCTAAAAACAAAAAGGGTAAAGGGTCAAGATACAGGCCCTGACCCTACAGTCCTTCAATAACAATTCCTAGCTCTTTTAGCCAGAGATCTCACAGCTCTTTACAAGGATGTCAGTATCATTATCCCCATTTTACACATGGGGAAACTGAGGCACAGTTAGGCAAAGCAATTCACGTATGGTCACCCAGCAAACTACTAGCAGACCCCGGAACAGAACCCAGGCTTTCAAGCTATTGAGTAGGCCACCCTGCCTCCCACATTAAGGCAGTGGGGATCTGCACAGGCACAAGGATCTGCCTGCACTGACTGTTACAGGACTGTGGCCACAGACATTACAAGGCAGAGTTGGAGGCTGGCTGGAGCAGCAATGACAGAGGCCGTGCACCAAGACATGTCTGTTTAAGTTTGCTTTTAGGTCACAATGAATCTAATGTTAGCAACCAATACCAAGTTGTTTAGCCAGACTGCAAATCCACAGCAGACTTGAATGCACTTGCCCTCATCTGCAACATCAGTGGGTACCATCAGGACTGGGATGTATTGGCTGAGCTGTACGTGGGACTGAACAGCAGGGACCACTGTAGTACGGGACTTGTAACAACTTGGTATTGGTTGCTAACATTAGATTCATAAGTAACCTTATGCTGACAGGTACTGCAGCCTGGAGATTTCCCTGTTATCACCCTACACTGCTATAAATATCCTTTTCTTCAAGGAAAGTATGTCTCACCTAACCTATGGGAACCAGCAAGACAGGCTAGTAAAAGAGGTTTAAATGTCAGCTAAAAACAATCTTCGTTTTCTTTTTACATTTGCAAGGCTCTGTGAGCCATTCACCTGTTGGAAATTCAACCCTTTTGCAAAATATTTGCTGAAATACAGCAATGCAGGAATCAGAGGGTATGAGATTGGCTCTGTCCCATTCTCACCACTCCCTTTCTTAAGCAGGTTTTTGCAGACGCAGAGACTTATGTCCTGGTATCTTGAAGCCTCAGTGCAAAGGAGGAAAAAACCCAAAAGGCTCCTAACTTCAATAATACAGAAGTGCCTCGTTTGACGTCTTGACTGTTTCAGTTAGCCAACAAAGAACACTTCACTCAATCCACAGTCACACAAAATCCTTCCCCCCCAGAGCTCCAGCCTGCAGGTAATTCAGAGCCCAGTTCACCAAGAGATACCAGCTGCCTGATCCACCATGCCAGGGGCCTTACCCTGAGCTGTTTCTGAGTTCAGAGATTAATGGCCTAATGCAAACCCCCAGTCAGACACTGCTTCCCATGAGCCTTGAACCAGGCTGTCAAGCAGCTTGTAAGAATTCTCACCAAATGGCTATCCCAAGGGCATGAGCTCTCAGAATATCACAGGGAAACCAGGACCTCCAAGAATCACCCTGTCCCCCCTCCCCCCGCTTCAGAAAACAGTGCCAACAAGACAATAGCATGGTACCGGGGCGCCGGAATGGGGGGGACAGGGAGCCATGCCCTCCCACATTTTACTGGCTGTAAGGGCGAGCGATGAGGGCAGAGAGGAGCTAGCAGGGGTGGGGTGGGGTGTCATCCCTCCACACACACACTTATAGGGAGCTTCTGATGCTCCTGCATTATACTTTTCCGAGAGCAAAAGCCTGGCCTCTTTCCATTATTAGGGGGTGAGCCCTTGTCTGTCTAAGACACAGTGATCTGAAAAACTCCTTTCTCCACAATAATGTTGTGCCCCTGATGGGCACCCTGAAAGGTTCCCCACTCCCACCAGACCTCACTGACCTGGATTAATTTAATGATCCCCATTTTATTTGGCTCAACAGGGTTTACTTACATCTATGATTTTATGCCAGAGAAAATAAAATGCCTCAGACCATGTTTATGATAAACCAGGGGTACAGCCACTTCCACGATAGAACTGTTGGAGGGAGGAGTTATTGCATTGAGAGCACTTGGTGCGGCTCAGACACAGGCGCTTCACTAGCTCTCACGCAGCGCTGTTCATCGACAGATCTCAAAGCACTTTCCAACATGCACAGAGAAAAGTCACACAGCAGGGCTGTGACTAGAACTTGGAGCTCCGAATACACAGGCCAGTACCTTACCCATTGGCAACAATACAAAGCCATTGACTTCAGTGGGCTCTGAATCAGGCCTCCTAAGAGTAAAGTATTAGCAGCATTCTGTACGCCAAAGGGTTAACATATTTAACCTGAGGGCCAGTCCCAGCCCTCCTCCCGGAACAAACAGGTCCTGCCCCAAAGTGGGACTATTGAGGTTCTACCTGTACTCTGTGGGGCCAGTTCTTTGGGGGCATCCAGTGCGGCACCTCACTGCTGGTGGTGGGAGGCAGAGCAAGGCACAGCACAGATCCAGCTAACATGCGTCCCACCAAAAGGATTGCAAGCTTCACAGAGGCTAATCAGAGCCAAGGCAGGAATTGTCCCCACATGAGGTAGGGACGCTTTCTTTGTGCCCACAAGCAAGTCCTCCAGACACAGCCTGGCTGGGGTCATCTCATGCAAATACTGGGGTAGATTCTGCCACTTTTATATTGAGCTGCACCTCACTCTGATCACCCCCATTGAAACCGATGAGACTGCTCAGAGTAGGGCATTACTGAACAGGAGCAGGGCTGGCAGAAGCAGGCCTGCTCTGAATATACTTTTTCATAGTTAGCTTAGATCGGAATACCCTCTATTTGGCATGGCTTCCTTAGGATGAGATTTCAGCTGCTCTAAACAGACCACATGAAAGAGTGTGAAATATACTAGAACCATGACAGTGCCACATTTCACAGTATAGTGTCTTCCCATGGCATGGACACAGTCCAGATTTGTACAGCATCTGGAGTACCATTATATAATCAAAATTTGAGATTCATATGACAGGGTCCACTCACCACAGCGGCACCTCCTGCTGGCTCTCCTGGGGCTTAGCTCTGCCAGTTGGTGCACCCTATTCAGATGGTGCATCTCCCGTCATCCTCTCACCCTGTGGACGCACTTCACTCCAGGAACTGCAGCACCCTCTTCATGACTCAGCTGTCAGTCCAAGTCACCTTGTTTCCCCCTTTCAGGGTTACTCAAAGTTCTTCTATGCAAACAGTCCCAGGCAGCGTTCTCCTGTACTATCCTGATGGTGCCACTTCCCCAATGGCCAGTAGAGGAACCCAGGCCTGCCCTCTTCTCCAGGCTCCAGTCCAAGAACCCTCAGCTTAGCAGTTCTGGGATCTTTCTCAGCCCTCCCTGCTCCTTCCCACTCTTCCTGGTTTCCCCTCCTTCTCCAGGAGTACCAGCTCCAAACCAAACTCCCTCATTTTCCCAAGCGGGCCGGCTCCAGGGTTTTGGCTGCCCCAAGCAGCCAAACAAAACAAAACAAGCTGCGATCGCGATCTGCGGCGGCAAGTCCTTCGCTCTGAGCAGGAGTGAGGGACCATCCACCAAATTGCCGCCGAACAGCTGGACGTGCCGCCCCTCTCCGGAGTGGCCGCCCCAAGCACTTACTTGGTAAGCTGGTGCCTGGAGCCAGCCCTGTTTCCCAGGAAGTGACTGCTGCCTGCAGCCTTTCCCAGGTACCTTCTCTAGTCTCAGTTCCTGGGCTTTATAGGCCTTGCCTATTCCTGCCCAGCTGAGCCTCCTTTAATCAACTCCTCTGACTCCTTCAGGTGCAGACTGGGCAGTTAATTGCCCCCCCCCCCACACACACACACACACACACTTTAACCCCTTCTAATCCTGTGTGGGATGAACAACCCATCACATGTTTGATCCAAAAAAACCAAATTAATGCATAGAAAATATTTCCTCTCTTACTTGACCTGGGGATGCTTGTTCTTTAAAAACATGTCAGAAACATTCTGCGATGTGCAGTGTTCCATAAGATGAAATACTTCTAGAGTTGGCAGTGATGTTAGTTTCCTACACATAATGAAATACACTGGGCACTATTGACTGATGCAGGCCCTGAGTCAGCAAAGCATTTGTGCATATGATTAACTTGGAATATGGTGGTGATCCCATTCCTATTCAGCAAAGCATTTAGGTTCCAATTCAGGAGAACACCCTGGGTTCAGAAAGCACTTAACCACATACTTAGGTGTTTTCCTGACTAAGGATAGACTTCAGCATGTCCTGAAGTGTTTTTCTAGATTAGGACCATCAACCTTTTAAAAATTCTTGGCGATTTTTGTGATAATTCCCCACTAAAGGCATAAGGAATGCTGCAATATTGCAAATATTAGAAACAGTAAATGGCAAATTTGTAAAATCATTGTATCATGTGACCTCCTGCAAAGTCTCATAAGGGATTATGCTACTTCCCAGAGCATACATAAGGCTGAACTGGATCCCCTGTGCCCACCCAGAATGGATTCTAGGAGGATCCCCCAGACGGAGAAGAGCCTGAGGTGGCATGCTGTGCAAACCTAGAATGGATTCATGGTGCTGGCTGTGGGTAAAGAAGAACCTGGATTAATTCCCATGCCTACCCAGCGTGGACTCTGGCAATAGCCTTTAAGGGGAAAGAACCCAAATTGGATTCTTGTGTCCACTTGGAATGGCTTGTTAATGGAAGTGAAAGGAAGAAATGCCCTGTTCAGAATTCTGTACTCTAAAGGTTCTTATGCTGCCCTGATCACATATCTGAGCACCTTCCAATAGTGCATTAAGCAACTTGACTAACATCTGTCACACGTGGGTCACTTGCTCTCTCCTACCCTCTCTTCCAGGGGAAAGTAGTGTGTGCAGCATAGAATTTGATTGGTAGGGGTTTCTAATGTATGTGCTGCTCTGTGGTTATAGCAGAGAAGGCAGGTTGAGGAAATGCACCTGGCACTTGAAGCGGAAGGGGATGGGCTTTGTGATGGTCCTTAGCTCCCAGGGAGACCTTCCATGGTCTCAGACCAGCCCCCGAGAAAGCTCTATCGCCTGCAGAGAGAAGCTGCAACACAGAGGCTCCTTGGCAAAGGGTCCCCTGTTCTTTGCTAACAACTCTCACCTCAGACCTGACAAACTCACTACACCAAATGTTTTATAGGATATTTACCCATAAAGCGTAACATGTAAAGTATTTACAGAAAGCTCATAACTTGTCACGACTCACAATCATTGAGAGATGTATGTACAGGTAATATTTAAGGAACAATGTATTTATATCAAATGTATGCTTTATGGACTTGGAGTAGAAATTAGTCACTGGGGTATTGTGTCTCAGCGATGACCCATTCATGCAAGAGGGAGTTGTCACCCCTCCCTAGCCAGTCGGCGAGGCAACGCAAGGTTCTGTTGCCTACCCTTGCCATATCCCGGCACAGTCAATGGAAAACTATTGAAGACAACTGCAAACGATGGAAACCCCTTGGAGGTTAACAGGACCCTTACAGCAGGCAGGTCACCACCCTGGCTCTGAATAAAGACTAAAAGCTGTTTCAGTAGAACAGTATAGGGAAAGGCATCCTGTACCCCATTCACTGAGGAAACCCCTTAAAAGCAGGGGGATTTCGTGAACACTTGGATCCTGGTTCTTGTGAAACCAGCCAGCTCTGCACAGACTGAACTGGGGGGGGGGGGGGGGGAGAGGAAGCTGACTTGGCTAGATAGGAAAGCTAATAACTATTGATAAGTTTAGAGCAAGGTTTGCATTTTATGATTTTGTTTTGTGTCGTAGCCACTTGTTTCCCCCACTTTCTCTCACTTCTAGTTAAATCTTTATTCTTTCTTAAATAAACCTACTTTTATTTTACCCTAAGTGCTCATGAGTGCTGTGTGGTTTACAGGAGCGGTGGTTTAAGATAGAAGTGGTAAACTGGGGTACACTGCATCTTTGGGGGCAGAGGATCTGAGATTTCTCTGAGCAACCAGTGTCAGGGGCTGGATGTCAGAGTGGAACGATTCAAAGGGACTTGGGGCACACCTATT
Organism: Emys orbicularis; assembly: GCF_028017835.1. Taxonomy (NCBI): domain Eukaryota; kingdom Metazoa; phylum Chordata; order Testudines; family Emydidae; genus Emys; species Emys orbicularis. The sequence continues at coordinate 60,447,764 of NC_088690.1, read as the reverse complement.
GTTAACCCGCAAACTGACGTTAGGGCTGGCATATCCCAGAGTAGAGCGCTTGTGTTCATGAAAGGCTGGTGGTGTTAGGGGGCTGACACCCAGCTACCACAAGAAAGATTCCTTCACGCTGGAGGCCGGGGGTAACTTGGTGACTCACAAGTAGTAAGGCATTTGATACGGTCTCGCATGATATTCTTATCGACAAACTAGGCAAATACAATTTAGATGGGGCTACTATAAGGTGGGTGCATAACTGGCTGGATAACCGTACTCAGAGAGTTGTTATTAATGGTTCCCAATCCTGCTGGAAAGGCATAATGAGTGGAGTTCCACAGGGGTCTGTTTTGGGACCGGCTCTGTTCAATATCTTCATTAACGACTTAGATATTGGCATAGAAAGTACGCTTATTACGTTTGCGGATGATACCAAACTGGGAGGGATTGCAACTGCTTTGGAGGACAGGGTCATAATTCAAAATGATCTGGACAAATTGGAGAAATGGTCTGAGTTAAACAGGATGAAGTTTAACAAAGACAAATGCAAAGTGCTCCACTTAGGAAGAAAAAATCAGTTTCACACATACAGAATGGGAAGAGACTGTCTAGGAAGGAGTACGGCAGAAAGGGATCTAGGGGTTATAGTGGACCACAAGCTAAATATGAGTCAACAGTGTGATGCTGTTGCAAAAAAAGCAAACATGATTCTGGGATGTATTAACAGGTGTGTTGTGAGCAAGACACGAGAAGTCATTCTTCCGCTCTACTCTGCTCTGGTTAGGCCTCAGCTGGAGTATTGTGTCCAGTTCTGGGCACCGCATTTCAAGAAAGATGTGGAGAAATTGGAAAGGGTCCAGAGAAGAGCAACAAGAATGATTAAAGGTCTTGAGAACATGACCTATGAAGGAGGGCTGAAATAATTGGGTTTGTTTAGTTTGGAAAAGAGAAGACTGAGAGGGGACATGATAGCAGTTTTCAGGTATCTAAAAGGGTGTCATAAGGAGGAGGGAGAAAACTTGTTCACCTTAGCCTCTGAGGATAGAACAAGAAGCAATGGGCTTAAACTGCAGCAAGGGAGGTCTAGGTTGGACATTAGGAAAAAGTTCCTAACTGTCAGGGTGGTTAAACACTGGAATAAATTGCCTAGGGAGGTTGTGGAATCTCCATCTCTGGAGATATTTAAGAGTAGGTTAGATAAATGTCTGTCAGGGATGGTCTAGACAGTATTTGGTCCTGCCATGCGGGCAGGGGACTGGACTCAATGTCCTCTCAAGGTCCCTTCCAGTCCTAGAATCTATGAATCTATGAATCTTGAGTGGCCTGAGAACAGTCACACAACTTTACCCTTGTGCCACAGGAGCAGAGCATCAGGCATGGTCTTCATCCCAGATCTTTAGGCTCCTTTACTATGCTGGACCCAGGCTACTGAGTGTTGCAGCCAGATGCTCCCCTATTCATAACAGCCACCCAGAGTTAAAGTTATTTAATTCTGCAGTGAGAAAAGCTGCTCTGCTATTTATTTCTGAGGGTTAAACTTGCCCTAGCCACTCACTAAACACCCTTTTTACAATCTGGCAGTGATCTTTGCCTATTAAGCATCTCCGGCTTCAGAGGAGGGATATTGATTTATTTCATTTTTATGGCTGGAGGTATTTATTCCTATTTGCTTTCTCACTTCTTCAGTCTGGTTAGAAAAAAAATTACGAGACTGGTAAAGCTAAGAGTGATGACTCATGGCTTTCCGGAGGAGAGAGAGCAGGCCAGTGGGATGGAAACAAGCACTTCAGATTATTCTGGGCTGTATCACAACTTTTATTTCCAGGTTAAAAGTTATTAAAGCTTCTGGCTGGAGGAAAAGCAACACATCCTAGGGGATTTTCCCCATTGCATATGTATACACAGGGTACTTGTGTTCTGTGCTACCTGGAGCTGAGGGGTATCTAAAAGAGCACTACGGTGCTCTGTAGTGGAGAAAAAACAAAGCACTACGGTGCTCTGTAGTGGAGAAAAAACAAAGCCATGGGCATGATTCTAAACTCACTTACACTGGTAACAATTCACAATAATCCTATTGTAGCCAATGAAATCAACACCAATCCCAGATCAGATTCACACCGTAGGGGGTCGATTCTCCACTCTATTAATGTGGTTTTACAGAAGTGTAACTCTACTAAAATCAGCAGACCAATGTCAATATCGGCATGAAAGTGACTTCGGTGGTGCTCAGTCAGTCTACACCAGCCGAGGAGCTAGACTTGTATGCCTTTCTGCGGAAGGAAGGTCAAAATTTCGCCAGTATCTTAAAGCAATTCTGCAACAGACAGCAAGTCCATACTACGCACAAGAGATGGGCCTGGACCAAACTCCCACCTCCACCCACACACAGCCTGGGATCAAGACTTTTTGACAGGGCTCACTCTCTCTCTAATTTATAATGCCATATTTCTATTTCTTCCCCCTTGTTAGTTTTGGGAAGGCTGCTGGATTTGTTTTTGTTGGTACTAGTATGATTGCGTTTTTAATATATACAGCAAAGTCACCTAAAGCCCTGGATTGGCTCTTTTTATTAATGCACTGTGTAAATCCAAATAAATAAGTGATAGCAGTATAACGCAAGCTGGCCCCCTTTGCAGGCTGGAGAGGTCATACAATTGGTCTCCCTTCTCCTGTTTCAAGACAATTCAAGTCACCCAGTGTTTAGAGACCAGACCCCTCCCTCTCCAAGCCCATAAACAAACTGGAATGTGTGGTTCTGATCTCTGCAAATGCAGCATCAAAGAAGTTTTAGGGAAGAATTAACTCACGTCACTGCAATTTACAACATCTGCAATTTCAGCCAGCTGGGGACTTCTCTTTCAAGCCTAAAGTACCAGTGGGCCCTGGGTGCTGTGTTTCACCCCAGAGTGGTGGGCAAAGCGATCCTTGGGTTATCTGTGTATCAGTTTTTACATCCCCATGTAAGTCACCTTGGGACCCTCAGGGGGCATTCTATAAAAGGAAGGGGTGAAATCCATGACTCTCACTGACTGCAATGGGGCAAAATTTCACCCAGGATGTTTATTAGTTTTTATTTCTGAGAAAAATCCGTAGGTCCCTAGTTTGTACTCCAGCTTTACTGAGGCAAAATTCCCATTGACGGGGTGTGCGCAAAGGAGGGCAAGTAGGGACACAGCCCCCCCAATAATCATCAGGGGCCCCGAACTTCTCCAGCACCAGGCCTGCAATGGAGGGATGTAAGCAGAGACAGGATGAGCTCTACCCTGACATCTGGTGGTGAATTGTGGCGAATTGTGGAAAAGAACTTCAGGGGCTGATCTTGTTTGCATAGGCACACCCACTCCGCCTAGCATGAGCCTACAGCAGCCCAAAATGGTCACTTTGGCTGCTGTGAGATCCCCAGTTTCTCTGTTATTGGGGCAGGAAGAATAAAGTGTTGTTACCCTGATTATGTGAATCAAGGCCAGTGGAACTGTTTTATGACAGAGGGACTCACCATCAACTAAGTAGCACTCGCTAGACAAGGGACATGGGTTCCAAAACCCAGTGAATTGAGAGAGACTAGGAACAGGTATTTGTATAGGCCTCCTTTGAGGGCCTGAAACACCAATTGTACTACTACTACTATTACCACCACCACTGTTGAATAGCAGAGCTAATTTTGATTCCCTTAAGAGTCTAGTTACAGGCTGCTATGCTGAATTTATTTTAGGCCAATGGTGCACCTGCAGTGGGGCTCCCCTACTACAAGCTGAAATCACTAAAGAGCTAAAATTACTGAGTGCTGTGTTAACTAGTGGGGGAGCCTGAAGATATATTGCTAAGCAACTGGCAGAGCTGAGCAGTTTGTGGGATGGCTGGAGCGGCCCACGGGGAGTGGAGCAGTTTGTGGGACGGTGAGCAGGGCGGAGCGGAGCAGTTTGCAGGACGGCTGGAGCGGCTCATGGGACGGCTGGTGGAGTGGAGTGGCTCGTGGTGAAGGCTGCAGCAGAACCCCATGGAGAGGCGGGGCAGTCGGCCTTCACGTAAGGTGACCCTTAACACCCTGCGTGCCCCTTTCCCCCCCCCCATTTCCACCCAGGCTGGGGGGGTAAGACTCTGCAGATAAACTTTTGAACTCTGGGGCTGCACTGACCAGGGAGAGAGACTTTTGGGGGGTGTTGGACTTTTGGGACTTTGGGGTGATCTTTTGGGTTGTTGGACTTAAGACCCTGAGGGGGAAAGGACACTGCCACACTTACTTGGGGGTGGGTCTTTTGCTCATGGTTTGTGTTAGGAATCCTGTTTGTGGTGTTTCCCCAACATAATGCCACATTGTTTCCCTCCTTTATTAAAAGGATTTGCTACACTCAGACTCTGTGCTTGCGAGAGGGGAAGTATTGCCTCTTAGAGGCGCCCAGGGGGTGGTATGTAATTGTCCCAGGTCACTGGGTGGGGACTGGAGCCGGTTTTGCATTGCGTTATTGAAACAGAACCCCTAGATACTAAACCCGGCCCTTGTTGCTGCCAATTCAGACGGGCAGAAGGGTTACAGGGGAAAGGGCAGGAGAGCGAGCTCCTCTCAGTCCCAGGGCCAGAGGAGGGGGGAGGAGGAAGAGTGAGCTCCTGCTGGGAGGGGGGGGGGCGCTTCCAGAGGCTGACTTTACCAAGCACTTCTTGCAAACATAGCTGTTCCTACTTCACTCTCACATGTGAGCAAACTTCAGGCAGCATTTTCAGCCAGGCAGCCCTGATGTTTTTGGGAAGGGTTTTAAATTTCTAGAAAGTTGCTTACAAGAGATTGACAGTCAGAATGTGTCAATTTGCAGTTTTGTTGTTGTTGAGTTTTTTGTTTTCTTTTTTTAAAAACACTATTGTTAGAAAAAGGGTGAGCTTTGGTTAAAGTGCTGGACCAGGTCTCAGGAAATCTAGAGCAAATTCTCAGCTCTGCAATAAACTCTGTGCAACTTTGTGCAAATTCCTGGTGCATCAGTCCCCCGTCTGTGAAATGGAAGATGTCACTATATTATTGCTTAGTGGGCCAGGATGACCTGAACACCACAGAAATGGGGAGGTCTGGGGGAGAACAGAAGGAAGCAGTTCTTAGGACACAGGTATATCAGTATTTGTTTTGCACCCATTTTATTTTTAAACCTAAAACCTCTAAGGTCTGCCTGCTCTGTGTTTTTCAAGTGCAATTTAAGTATTTTTTTCCCCTTTTGGGAACCCAAAGTCCAAGTCTTTAGAAAAGAGGCAGGCCCAGCCTGGGCCCAAACACTCCCTGGTTCAGTACCTTCCTTTCCAAGGATCTGGCATGTCTCCTAAACTGTTCTGCTCCCATGCTCCACTCTAGCTTTCCCGAGTGCTCCTCTGTTTCCACTCTCCCAGAAGCAGGGCCACCCTCTTCCTCAAATTGATCCTCCCCTTTTCTCTTAGTGGACGGAGCTGGGCTGATTGATATAGGCCCTGCCCACTCCCAGCAGTTTCTGCCAGGATTCATAATTAGTGCCAGTAGACCACACCCTAGTTCTAATTTGGGGGAGGCAGAGGGGGGCAGTACCACCTACAGCTGCTTCTTTGAGGACTTTGGGGTTTTATTCATTTTCTTTATACCCAGTGGCATTTCAGTTAATTACAGGTGATCATAAAACTCCTTTTCTCCTGCTCTGTCAGCCTATTTAGATTTCAAGATTGGGGGGCAGGGATTGTCTTTTACCACATTTGTTTGTATTCACTTAGTACCATGCTCCATATGGGAGCCTCTAGGTGTAGGTGCTACCATCATGCAAAAATAAAAATAATTCTTTTTCAATACAGGGTAAAACCATGACTCCCAGGCCCTGCCTCCCCACTACACTCTGCTAACACACTTCAGTGTTGAGCTGCAAATCCCAGCACCCCCACCTTGCTAGTCTAGGCTTTGAACCACTTCTCAGCTCCTTTGCCAATGCAGCTCATTCCTGACCTGCGCCCCTTGCTATTTGAGGTTTGAGTCACCACCCTGTTTTGCTAATGCCACTTATTCCTGAGCTGCTGCCTGCCATCATCTGTTGGCATTGACACATCAGAGCAACGGCCCAGCTAGTACAGAATGTCATAATATTTTCTTGTGTGATTCTCTAGTACTTCCTTGCTACTGTCTCATGTTTTAGTGCCTTTTCTTCACCACAGCTGAGCACTCTGCAGCTGTCCTCATTGAGCAGCCTGGAATTCCTCCTACATTCCTTTCCTGAGAGCTATAGCTCCAGTCATTCAGAAGCCAACATTGTGAGCATTTGAAATGGTTCTTTTTAATGTGAATGACTCCAAGCTTGTCTATGCTGTGTTACCCAACTCTCTACATTTGGTAGGGCCACAATTGTTTATGTACCTCAGTCCTGACCAGAGGAGGCCTGCTATTCCAGTACTGGACCTCCAGAAGGCTCTGATCTCTTGTACCTCCTGCCCTGAGCTCACCCACACCTCTGTTAACCCACATCTGTCTTGATCTGCGGTGACCCTGGTCTTCCGGTACCATACCCTCATATGGCCCCATCAATGCATCTTAATCCTGACCTGGATTTCAGTCCAGCCCCCATTTCCCATAACTCTGCCCACGCAACTGAATGCTGCTCTGTAGCATTCCTGTTACTTCAGCCCTGGGTCCCCACACACTCCGGCCAATGTACATAAAATCTGAGCTGCACTAGCTTTGCTGTTCCCTTACCGGCAGCCCACTCAGCTATACCAGTGCATACAAAGGCTCTAGATCTTCCCTACAGCGAACACGCAATGAGATTGCTACACTTCACAATTTGCACCAGGCACATAGGCCCAGATCCTCAATTGGAATCAATGGTCGTTAGCAGCCTAAATACCTTGGAGGCTGCTGGATGTAGAGGTTTGGAAATATGGTCATCAGTGTGTTAAGGATGAAACTGATACCATGCAGAACTAGGGTTTTCTTCGCTTTCCTCTGAAGTATCAGGGATTAGCCACAGTTGGAGCCTGGCTGGTGTGCCTTGCTCACGTGCTCAGGGTCAAACAGGGGTGGCAGGTCTGTATAATTTTTGGTGGTGCCCAGAACGGGTCCAAGTCCCACCTCCCCATACACACCTACCTGCTTAAGGCTCTGGGATGGAGTTTGGGTGCTGGGTGCAGGCTCTGGGCTGGGGTATGGAGTTGGGGTGCAGGCTCTGGAAGGGAGTTTGGGTGCTGGGTGCGGGCTCTGGACTGGGACAGGGGGTTGGGGTGCAGGAGGGGGTTTGGGTGCTGGGTGTGGTCTCTGGGATGGGGTTTGGATGCTGGGTGGGGGCTCTGGGCTGGGACAGAGAGTTGGGGTGCGGGAGGGGGTGTGGGGCTGCGCCAGGAATGAGGAGTTTGGGGTGCAGACAGGCTGCCCCGGGACTGGGGCGGGAGACCAGAGAGGAAGACTCCCCCCAGCCCTCTCCCTGCCAGCAGCAGCGAGCTCTGGGGGAGGAGGGCCCCTCCCCGGCACGACACTCGCCCAAGCCCTCTCAGGTTGCTGCTCAGGAAGTCTAGCCAGGATAAGCCCCCCAAAGCCCCACTCGGAGTTGACTCAGAGTCACCTGCCAGGGGGAGAGGCTGCCATGCGCCTCCTCCCCTCCTCAGGCACAGCAGCCGCCTCAGCCTGCCCCCGGCACCGCTCCCGTGTAGCCAGCAGTGGCCAGTTAGGGAGCGTAGTGCCAAGCTGCAGGGGGCAGCCGCCCGCTGCCCAGGGCAAGCAGGGATGATTGGGGGAGGCGCGCGGGGGCAGCAGCCAGGGCCAGGGGAGAAACCCGGCCCCGAATATTGGTGGAGCCGGGGGCCCTTAATTTGCTGGAGCACAGGCACCACAGGCCCATACAACTCACCACCCCTGGGGTCAAACTGATTTGGGGCTGTGAAGGAGTTTCCCCCCAGGTTAGAATGGCAGGGACGTTGGGGTTTTATTTGCCTTCCTCTGCAGCATAGGGCGTGGATGGTCTGCTAGCATCATCTGGGCATGTGTCACCTAATCAATCCCTTGCCCTGGGAGGGGCCTTGGTGGTACCTCAGTCTCTCCAGTGCTCTGCCTGTGGCACACAAGGCAGTTTAGTCTGCTCAAGATTGAAATGGTCTGGGTTAACTGAAGTCACTGGGCTCAGTACAGGGGTAACTGGGTGAAATTTAATGGCCTGGGGCATACAGGAGATCAGACTAGATGATCTAATGGGGCCTTAAACTCTCTGCAATCTCTGAAACCTCTCAGCTGACAACCGCCAGATTAGGAACCCACCTGAGATGACCCATTCAGACTCTGGGGGGAGAGACCCTCCTGACAGCAGTTAGTGGGATATGGGGGCAGGCGCTGACATCCCTAGTGAATGGAGACAAATGAACTAGCACGCGCATGTCCATGGGTGGAGTGGAAAATGGCAGAGGCAATGATGCAGGAGACAGGGCTCCACTCTATCTCAGTGCCCAAGATTAGATGATGGTTTTAAACATGGCTCTCTCCCTATTTGGCTCCATCAATGCTGGCATTGGTTCAAACACAGTTCCTTCACCCTGAGCGACTGTCTGGGGAAAGGAGCGATGAGGGACGAAGCCGGTATGTTTTCCTAGGTGGAGGCAGGAGAGCCTTTGCTGCAATACACACACATTCCTTTGCACCCAGCAGAATTCATTTGTTCCCAGTTTTCACATCCTTCGGGTTGGCTCCCAGTGAAGGACACACCCCGAGGAACGCGGTGCCTGAAATGCAGACAGGCGCCTAACGGGATTTCCAAAAGTGCTTTAAAAATGTGGCCCAGAGCGGTGAGAAGTCCAGGGCTCGTGTACCACACAGGCTGCTTATTACTGCTTCCTCCTGATCTAACAGGAGCTGAAATTTCCATTAATTAAAAATATAAATAAATGAAACACAGGCAGGAAAGTGAGATGGTGGCAGGCTGCCCGGGAGCCTCTGCTGAAAGCAGCCAGTTCACGCTTCCTTAGCATCTTCCCTCCGCAAACCCGCTAGCACAGCCTTTCAGTTTGGATCAAACACACACAGGGAACTTCCCTTTTGGAGGGGATATCTCCCCCCGCCATGGCCTTCCTCTGTCTTAAAGGAACAGCACTTCCTCTTCAGCTGCTCCCCCAGCCTCCCAACCCAACGGCATAGCTATATCTCCATATAAATGCAGGGGGCTGCCCAGTTTGAAAACCCTCATGCTGTCAAGATGACAAGCACTGTGATGTGGTGTTAGTCTCCTCTACCGCCTCCTTCCTCCCCTTGGTAGAAGATCCCTCTCTAAAGCCAAGATGGTTTTTTGTTGTTTAAATGTTTTCTTATCACCGGGGGATGGACTGGATCCCCTCTTGAGCTCCCTTCCATCCCCACCTTGCCATCATCTTCATCAAACTATTGCCATTTGCAAGGGGAAAGGGGCACAGAAGGAGGGCAATACTGTACACAGCCCTATTAGAGCTAGCAGGAATTGCTGTGACGCTCCTGGTATACTCATTTCTGGAAGCTCTTGCGGGCTGAAGGAGGAGAACATATAACTCTTCACAAGAAGGTCAGAGACCTGGGTTCTCTTCCCACCTCTGCTGTGAATGACCTTCAGGAAAGTCACTTCCCCTCTCTGTGCCTCTGTTTCCCCATCTGTACTACGGGGATCATGATACTTAACCCCCCCCCCCCCTTCTGAAACTGACAGCTGCAAAGAACCAGGTAGCCTTGTCTCAGCTCTCACTCCTTCAAGAAAAGGGAGGCTCCCTGAGCAGCAGCTCTTGCATAAGTAACTGGCACGGGAGAGTGGTGAAGCCAGGACCAAGAGGCTTTGTCCCCACCCCGCTCTAGCGCAGAGTGATTGTCTATCCATTGCAGCCAGTTTTCACCTTCTTTCTGGCCCCAGTTGAACAGCCCTGCTGGGGACTCAGCCAGACAAGAAGAGGAGGGTCTTGGGTCATGCGTTGGATGGTTCAGCTCAGCCATCTCTCCCTGCTGTCCCCCTCTGCCTCGGCGCCATTCCCTTGCTATTTCCATTCTCAGGGTACCATAGCACAGACCAGGGTGACAAAGACTCCTCTGATCACATTCATTCCTGGTGTAACACTACCCATGCCAGAGATGAGCAAAGCTGTTGTCTCTTCGGCAGGCCCCTCTCCAGGCAGACGGACCACTGGTGGCCCAACCCAGCTCTTTGCTCTGTTGTAAAGGCTCAGATTTGACTCTGGGCCTTGGTCCCTTCTTCCCATCTCCAGCAAGGAGTGAGGGCTTGGCCGAGACAATACATGCCGCCCTGCTGGGGAAGTGAGTTCTCCTGCGCCCCAGCTGGAACACATCTGGCTCTGCATTGTCAGGGTCCAGAGGGTTGAGCCTTGCACAAGGGGAGGTGGAAACAGTGGAGGTGGAGGGTGTAATGGTCAGCACTGGTCAGAAGTTTGGAAGACCACCAGCCGTGCATCCACCCTGAATTGAACTTCAGAGCCCGAGCAGTCTAGGCCCCTATAGAAACCTGCATTCATTGTTGGCCAGTCCTCTGAGTTGAAACAGCTTTAGAGGGGCATAAAATGAAGCATGCCTCTCTCACCTGTCCCCTGATGGCTTGGGGAGGGGAAAACTGTATCCAGCTGAGACTGCAGGGGAATTATCCCCATGGCCCGCTGGATTTAGAGACCACTGTCCTGGTGTTTGTGGCGTGCAATTGTGCAAGGAAGGTGGAATTTGTCACAATCAAAGCTCTTGGTTTTCAAAACAACAAAGAGCTAGATCCTCCGTGGGCATAAGTCTGAGTAGCTCCATTGGCTCTGTTGACTCAGACAGCATCTCTCAAGAAGCACCGTGGCCCAGCGGGAAGGGCACGGGACTGCGACTCAAATGGGTTTGAAGCCTGGTTTTGCTATGACCTGCCATGTGACCTTGAACAAGTCACCTGCCCTGTGTAAGCAATTTGGGGCGGAGAGTGTCTGAGTAGGTGTCTGTACAGTGTCTAGCACAATAAGGCCCTGCTCTCACTGGGGACTCTAAGTGCTATCATCAGCTTTAGTGCCTCTAAGCTAACATTTCAATCTTCCAACAAACCTCCTAATAAAGAAGAACTGAGACTCCATTCACTTTTATGGGCACAACGGACACATTGCAAGATCTTAATTGAACTGAAAACAGTTTCTAATAATAATATGCTGCTAAACTGATTAATTAAAGTGGCCCCAGCTGAGATGCAAGTGTCGGGCATGAGAAGAGGTGAAACAAAGCTATGAGAACCCATTGAATGCCATGGTCTTTCCACCTCACCAATACCCATGGCCTCCTATGATGGCTCCATCAGCATTGCGCCTCTGAACTAGATGTCCTGGGGCACTTAAGGGTTTAAAAGAATCTGTCTTTAAACCAGGACCATTAAAGAACATAGATATCATTATATCCAAAGTCCATTCACACACATGCCTTGCGTTCCTAGCAAGTAGTCTGTGCCAGGTAAAGAGCTGGTGCAGATTACTCCCCTGCAACATGGGGAGAACTAAGGATGACCCCAGGATTGCCTGAATCCCAATCTTGGCAGGGGGGTTAGACTAGATGAGTCTTGCAGTCCCTTCTAACCCTCTGATTCTATAAAGCCAAGCTGAGCCTGCTATGAGCTAAATGCCATCATGCAAAATTGATTGCACTGAATGAGATTTTAAAAACACTCCTGCCACATCAAAATGAATTTCCACTGGAATGTTCCAAGACACTTCTCAGTGAGGGCTAGTTCCTTGCTGCATTTCCACTTCTTACCCCCTGATCTTTCAGCACCAGAGCTATTCAAAATAGGTTGCAAGAATATGTGCATGCACAGGTGTATTTTTTCCATTGTTTTTGAGCGCAAAGAACTGTTTTCACTCAAATTAAAAAAGAAAAAAGTTCAATCTTAGACACCAAGCCTGGAACATTTCAGCCCAAACAGAGAAAGTTTCAGAAAGTTCTAACTGTCTGAAAACAGGGGGTTAGAATGGAAAATATTATGCAACATTAATTGTAGCTGCTGCTGCACTCCAGCTGCAATTGTGTACTTAGGCAGTTTAAACACAGATAAATACACAGCTGAGGTGACTAAGGAATGGCTTAGTAGTCTAAGCATGTCATTTGTTCTATCTAGACTTGCCAGTGCCAGAAGTTCAAAGCTTGGTGGGCTTAAGTCAGTCCTTTGTACTTCTGAGAGATCAAATTTAGTTCCCTATTATTTACTGCCTCTTTCAACTGAGGCCTTAAAAAATAAGCTAATGCCACACTTGTAATGCCCTTAACAAATCCCACCGTATGGCTTATAGGAGTAAGTGGTTTGCTCTGGTGTCCTTTCTCAGCCCCAGCTGGTAGGGTCTAGAGCTGACTGCTCTCCCTCCAGAAGTAGCTGCAGCTAGTAGTGCTGTGATTCTTGTTTGTAAAGTTATTATTTGTATGGTGGTGGCATCCTGAGGGCTCCATGGTGCTAGGTGCTGTACATACGCATAGTGAGAGATGGCCATGACCCCAAAGAGCTTACAGTCTAAAAAACAAGGCAGAGCCAGGGTCAAAGGGGAAATATATGCCCAGAGAAGGGAAGAGAATTGTCCAAGGTCACCCACCAGGTCGGGGATAGAACCCACCCTGCTAGACCACCTTCTCTCCAAATGAAAGTGCGCTGGTTTACCATAGCTTGCATTCATAGAGCACCATTCATCCTATCTATTCATAAAGAAAACAACTTGACAAATAAGTCACTTTTTTGTGCAACAAAGCTTTCGTTCGGCTCTGTAATGCTGAGGTATGTTTTGACCAACTATTGCAAGATTCAGCTATATCTTCCCCTTCCTGAAAACAAGAAGAGCCAAGGTAATAAGCGAATGATATTGCAAAACCCTGCACTGGGATTCCCAGCTGACAAGTAGTGTCAGCAGAGCTGCCCACGCACAGATAAAAGCCATATACCCTCCGTGCACGCACGCACATACACACACAGCCTGATTCTCTGCACACACACACACACACACACACACACGCGTGCGCGCACACACACACACACACACACACTGATTCTCTGCTCACATCAGTATCAAATGAGTTAACTCCACTGCAATGAAGTTGCACCAGTGTAAAACTGGTATAAGTGAGAGGAGAATCACATCCATAGTATATATTTTCTAATAACAACTGACATTTATATAGCACCTTTCCGCTAAAATCCCAAGGCACTAGGAAAGCTATGCAGACAAAACCAGAGAGACCTGGACAAGGATCACTGAACCCCAGCTATAGTTGGAGAAAATGTAGTAGCCTCCAAACAGTATCCTGCAGAATAATGAATCCACCTGAAGCTAGGGGCAAGCTTTCGTAGGCCGAATGTAGCTCCCCAGATGGGTTTTGCCCAGGACACCTGCTGTTGTAAAAAGTTACAGTAGGGCTGTAAAGACCATAAGTGGTCAGGGTGGAGGGCAGAAAAGGCATCACCCAAAGACAGCCTTGCACCCATGGTACCACGACCAAGAGGGAAGAGTGCCATGAATCACTATTATTAGTGTGTGTCATAAATATAAAGGGAAGGGTAACAACCTTTATGTATGCAGTCATATAAAATCCCTCTTGGCCAGAAGTACAGAATCACTTACCTGTAAAGGGGTTAATCAGTTCAATTAACCTAGTTGGCACCTGACCAGAAGGACCAATGGGGAAGGAAGATATTTTCAAATCGGGGGGGGGGAGGGAGGTTTTGTTTGTGCTCTTTTGTGTGTGTTCTCTCTTGAGACAAAGAGAGAGACCAGGGCAGGAAAAAACATCTCCTAGAAAGATCCTGAAATGATATATCTAAAATTACAGAAATTGTAAGTAATAGAAAGGAAATGCGTTAGATTATCTTTTCTTTTAGCTTGTGAATTTTCCCTATGCCAAGAGGGAGGTTTATTCCTGTTTTGTAACTTTGAAGTCAAACCTAGAGGGGAATCCTCTGTATTTTTAAATCTTTTTATTACCCTGTAAAATTAACTTCCATCCTGATTTTACAGAGGTGCTTCTTTTATTTATTTTTTAATATAATAAAGTTCTTCTTTTAAGAATCTGACTGGTTTTTAGTGTCCTAAAAACCCAAGGGTCTGGTCTGTGCTCACCTTGTTAACCTATTTGGTTGTATATTATTCTCAAGCCTCCACAGGAAAGGGGGTGAAGGGGCTTGGGGGGATATTTGGGGGGGGGAAAGGGCTCCAAGTGGCCCCTCCCTGAATGTTTGTTTAAATTACTTGGTGGTGGCAGCAATACTGTCCAAGGACAAGGAAAGGAATGTGCGCCTTGGGGAAGTTTTTAGCCTAAGCTGGTGGAATATAAGCTTAGGGAATCTTTCATGTGGGTCCCCACATCTGTACCCCAGAGTTCAGAGTGGGGAGGGAACCCTGACAGTGTGCCACCACACTGTGGGGAAATCCAGGCCACACTGAAGCGAATGGCAAGCTGCAACTGGCTTCAACAGGGCCAGGATTTCACTCCATAGGTCTCCTTTGGAGGTCTCTCATCCAATCTTATTTAGGCCCGGTCTACCCCCAAAGTTGCACCAGTTAAACAAAACATGTGTTTTACAATTTACTTCTTTAAACCATTGCAAAACCCTGTGTGGACACTTAATTTGATTTACTCCTGGCTAATATCCATCTTTGCCAACTTTAGCTAAACTGGTATAAGCCATGGTCAAATCAGATTCAGAGCGTCCACACAGGGAGTTTGCATCAATTTTAGTTGAACTGGTGCAACTTTTGTGCCAAGAGCAGCCCTCAGCTTGAGACCTGCCATACCCACAGCTCACAATGGCCTGACCGCATGAGGACTGACATATGCTGCTAACAAGTTATTACTCTTTGCTCTACTGTAGTACATCTGCTACCCACTTTAAGCTGGGTCAATTGCCTTGTACGACGAGGGTGTCCAGAATATAAAGGGTTGCTCAGGGTGAGCAAGACACATATAGGAACAGAAGACAGCACTCCAGGGCTGTTCCTTTCTATTTCAACCCAACCTTTGCATGCAGTGTACATGGCACTGGGTTTATTTTTTAGCCAAAAGTTTCTTTTATTCAAGGCTGCTGGAAGATAATGAGGGATTGGTTTCAGTGAGCCATAAATCTGCCAGCTGCATATCAAGGCTTCTGAGTAGCAAGGGCACAGGCAATTGTCCAGTGGAGTGGGGAGGGCAAGGGGGTCACAGCAGTAACTCTTGCAGTATTTCAGAGTAGCAGCCGTGTTAGTCTGTATCCGCAAAAATAACAGGAGTACTTGTGGCACCTTAGAGTACTCCTGTTATTTTTGCGGATACAGACTAACACGGCTGCTACTCTGAAACCTGTCATTATGCAAGGCACTGCATTTAGCCGTATGGAGTGGAAATCCATCAACTTCATGAAAAAACTCGTACAGATACAGACAGACATCATCTTCCTTTCCAAATGCAAGCAGATGGACATCATACCAAAAGGACTAAAGGTAAAAAATCCATTACAATCTACATATCACACAGACTATGCTGAGAAACTGTGTCACACACTCTCAAAGAAACTGCGAAACCACCTGATCAGCATCCTATACAACAAACAGGGAAAGATTAAGAATGAGCTCTCAAAACTGGATACTCTCATAAGAAACCAACCTTCCACACAAACTTCCTCATGGATAGACTTTACAAAAACTAGACAAGCCATTTACAAGACAAACTTTGCCTCTCTACAAAGGAAAAAGGACACTAAACTATCTAAACTGCTACATGCCACAAGGAGCCACAACAGTAGTTCCCTTAACCCACCCAGCAATATTGTTAAATTTGTTAGTCTCTAAGGTGCCACAAGTACTCCTGTTATTCTTGCAGTATTTGTTCCACAAACAGAAGAGGTTTACACAGCTTCCCTGGGCAATCTTCCCTGGGTAGGAAATAAATCTTGGTAGAAACTCATCTTCTCCTCCAGCCTGCTGCTGAATCTCCTTGAGGCATGCCCCTAGCAATGCCCCCAAAATGCCTTGCCACAAGATGTCACTTACACAGCTCATGATTGCACTCAATAGAACCAGGGGAGAAATGTACTGAATTTAATAGCATTGCTCCAGGTAATCTCTGGCCAGTTATAATCAATCGGCCATGCCTACTGCAGCATGACTATACCCATCCTTACAGTGCTGTGGGTGCAGGTCTAGTAGAAGAGCTCTGCCTAGGGCAGAGACAAGAGGTGGATGTAACATGTACAGGTATAATAAGCCCCTGAAGAGATAGCACCGAAATAATGTGCATAGAAGTAATTAGAGAGGCACGGGGGAGGTGATTCAGATCTGGCTTAGCTTTAGGCTAGGATTCAGGCTGGAGGCAGAATGTGAGTTTGGACTAGATAGCACCAAAACCCCCAAGAGCTGTTCTCATCAATCTTTTAAAGATTATTATGCCCACTGTGCTAGGTACTATATAGACACACAGCAGGAGGCAGGCCCTGCCCTGGAGATCTTACAGCCTAAATAGACAAGACAGACCAAGGGTGGGAGAGGAAGGACTTTATAGATGGGGAACAGAGAGTGGTGACTTTCTCTAGGTGACAGTCGGCCTGTAGCAGAGCTGAGAAATGAACCAATATCTGCTGTGCCCCAAGCCACTGCCTTAATGACAAAACATTTCCTCTGCAACCCCACATGGCAGCATCATCATCCCCCCTCTGCTCCCAGAACTCTTCCTCACCTAGGGCCACAATCTCCCAAGTACGGCCCTTCTGGCAAGATTGCAGCTGCATCCAAACCGGAAATGTACGACAGACCCGCTCCATGTCTGGCTCAAAACTGAAGCCATGGGAGCAAGTTCCGATGTGGGGATTCAAACTGGGCTCAGCATTGCCCTGTTGGCTCCAGCTACACAGGAAAGGAGAAACAAATGCAGCATACAAAGCAAAGGCAGCATTCGCGGCCGGTAGGATCACAAAAACTTGATTTGGCTTTTGTTTTTTGATCCAGGGAACAGGAACTGTCCTCAGAGACAAGGGGAAAGGCTGCATTCATAAAGCAGTGGGGATCTGTAACATGTCTGAACTGAGTGCCTGATCCATCTCCCAGACATTTATAAATGTGTTTCCACTGCCCCTTCCTGGGGGAGAGGAAACACATTTTATTGCCAAGGGCTCATGGCTAGCTGGGAGAAGGGTTACAAGGTCCCAGCCTGCTTTAAAATGATGTGCATGCTGTCTGCTGCACTTCCCCATTGGTAGAGGAGCTCAGGGAAACTGAGGGAGACTAAGACTTCATTCTCCCCTGTCTGGGTTATTCCTGTGTAGGGATTTTTAGCTCACAGGGTTACCTTCTAGTTCTTTGAATGAAAGGCGGGGAGGAGGCCAGGCAGAAGTGGCAGCAGGGTAAGGCCACACTCTTCCCCAGACCATCGGAGCCCTGAGAGCTAGGTAGATTTGGGGAAGGGGTGTTCCTAGCAGAAGCAAAGGACATGTGCATAGAGGTACAGGAGAGCAATGCCTCCTGCAGAAGCCATGCTGCCAGGGGCGGCCCTGAATGGAGGCTGCCCCTGGAGGCCCCTGGCTGGGGTTTCCATCGTGCGAAGAGGGATGGCTCTGGCTTTTACTAACATTGTTTTGTGCTGTGGGTTTGACAGGGGATGAGAATCTGGCAGAGACTGGCTGGTCCCTCCAAGCCTCTTTTTGCCTCCTCCTCTCCCCCGTCCTGAGCTGGAGACCTACAGAGCTCACACGGAGGAAGTTCTGAAGGTCAATGGATGCCGTGTGCTCCCTTTTCCCTTCTTTAGCCCCACTGCCCACAGCCAGGAACCCCAGCCGGAGGCTCCTGCATGAGGAGACCGAAGCAATTGAAGGATGTGGAGGGAAAGCAGAAGGGGTAGAGTTAAGATCGACTAAGCAAAGGGTGCATACATCAGGCTGCATGGACAGTTCCACTTTCTAAGATTTCTTACGTTCTCATAAGACAGCTCTCAGCCAGCACTCAGCTGCGTAGACTCTGGGCTAGGCTGTTCATTGCAGCAAAGCGGCAGCAGAATGGACAAATCTCCTCCAGGGATTTAGGCCAGAATATTCCAGACAGATCATCCTCAAGCACCTAAATTAAATGGCCCAGGTTCCAGAGATGCAGAGTGCCTCACTGACAGCTCCCGATCAAATCAGCGGGTGCTCAGCACTTCAGGGGAAAAACACCAGACTACTTACTTAGGTGCCCGGCTTTTGGTGCTCAAGACTACACATTTTGGCCTTCGCCAACCCCAGCTCATGTCTCAAGATTTGTGGTATCAGGCTGCTTGGAAGCCCCCTTTAAATGACTGCTCGATCAGGGCCACAAACTGACCTATTTTCTTCTAAACCAACTGCTGTAGCACTAAAGAGGAGCCTGCAGGATGCTATCTATACACCTCGGTCCTGAACGGTATGACCCCAGCTTTGGAGAAGCACAGAGATTAGGCGAATGAAATGTCCGTGAATGTGACAGCCCGGCTCCCTCTGCCTTCCGCACAGTAACAATGCCACCTTGAGGCCAGACGGTTAGTGTGTAAGAAGAAAACATTGCACTGGGAAAACTTTTAATGAATTCCATGACTTGCTACAGCTGTAGGCAATGGCTGTCATGTATAAAGGGAGCAGTGAGGACCACCCAGATGTTTTAAACCCATGGTTTAAAATAGCACTTAAGACATTGTCAGACTCATAAAAGGTTTCATCTAACACCTCTGAGAATCCCAAAGGGGGGTCACAATGTGTGAAACTCGACTCTCTTCATGAGGGAACGGAGGCCAAGCACAGTATAACGTGTATTTGGTTTCCAGGACCATGCTACGCGGGGGCTTGCTGAATTTGACCAGCTTGAAGGTTAGCTGCTTTCCTGCTCCTCTGTGTTTGAAAGGCAGTGTCGTCACCCTCTGCATTATGCAGTGCAAAGGAGCCTTAAAGACATTAGCCAGTGGCTGTCCCTTGTGTTTGGTGATTTGAGAGGGGAAGATGCTGACAGGAGAAATCCTATGTCTTGGGGTGGCACTAATGCTCACCATTGCTTTCTGAGATCTATTTAAAACTAGAGACAGGCCCAAATCAACCATTCTGGTCAGGATTTCAAACACCCCGAAGCTGGGGCTACCCAGATCCAGGGTTTCAATGTGGCTCATTGTAAAGACAGGTCCATTTGCAGAATGGGGATTCAGATATTCAACATCTGGTCCCAATAGCAGCTCTAACTGTTTTGCTGCCCAGGGTGAAAAATGTTTTCAGAGCCCTGGCAGAGAGGGGAAAAAGGAAAGAAAGAGAAGCCGGCCAATCAGAGCAGAGAAAAAATGCAAAGATGGCCAGCTGGGGCGGCGGGGGAGGGGGAGGATGAAAAAAAACCAAAACCCAGTGGTACAGTAACCCCCAGGAAGTCAGTGCCCAGGTGACACCCCTGCCCCTAGAATCAGCCCTGTTCACCCCAGAGTCAATCCAATCTAGGGTGACCAGATAGCAAATGTAAAACACCGGGACAGGGGGTGGGGAGTAATAGGTGCCCATATAAGAAAAAGGCCCAAATATCGGGACTGTCCCTATAAAATCGGGACATCTGGTCACCCTAATCCAATCCCAGGTTTGGTTTAGACTATCTCTAAATTAAACTGGGGAGAAGTTCTCCAGTACATATTTTGGCCCAAATTTCTCCCTGATCTAATGCTATTCACTTCTATGGAGTTCCACCAGGGACATCCTTGGCCCTTCAGCTCTTTGAAGGATGGTTCTGCTGCCCCCTATGTGCTATGGCAGGCTGATGAGCAGCCCAAAGGGCTGGGCTCTCCAGACCCTGAGCTAAAGCCTGTTCTGGCCCCAGGAATTCTACTGCCATGCTAATCAAATCCGGGCGAGTTTGTGCCTCTGCTCTGTTGCGTGAAAGCAAGTGCATGTGGCGTTTCTCTACTGCCTCGAGCCAGGCGGCCATCGGCGCTGTCCCGCCCGTGTCACAGTGGAGTGCAGCCCATCGTTTCAAGAACTGCAGGGAGCAGACAGAACTCAACCAGAACAGCCTTCTTCAAAGCTGCACAGGAGGCAGCTGGCTGCAGCAGGCTGCCAGCCCACCCTGGGGTAGAGCGCTGAGCCCACTTGCTGCTCCTCGGTACGGTGAGCCGAAGCAGCACGGAAATGGTACTCTAGGCCCTTTGGGACGCATTACCTACCCCAGTGCTCTTGCTACCCAGTAATGGAACGTCATTAGCCCCAGCTCACGCGGGAGCCAGCATTTCTCTCTCTCTTCTAGGTGAGGATTGATGGCAAGGCACGGGAAGGGGGACTTGGGGAAAGAATACCCAGAAGCACTAATGGACCTCCAAAGCCAGATTAAGTCATAGGCGCTACAGGCCTCATGCCTGCAGCCTGGCTTCTAGTCACATGAGGATGCCAGAATGTCAGCCGCCATTTAAAAAAATTACGTTTCTAGCCCGCGTGATTGCGTGTGACCCAGGCGTATCTACCCCAGTGATGCCTAACTGAGTCTGTAGGCAGCCTGAGGCAATAGGTCGGAGAGAGGAGGACTGCCCCATGTATCTCAATGGGCAGCCAACTCTGAAATCTGCTGCTTTAGGGACTGCTGTGAACACCTCCCCAGCAGAATGGGGGCTCCTCCCAGCTGACAAGCTATCATTGCTCTGCTAAGGAGGTGTCAGCCAGGGCTCCCACCAGAGTTCGCTGTCCAGGTGGGTGGGGCTACATACTCCGTTTGCCAGGAGAGACCCCTGCCCACCTGAGCACATGGAGCAATTGCCCAGGGAGAAGCAAGGCCCCAGTCCTTCCAAACAGTTATGGTGCCCCCCTCCACCCACCACCCCAGAAGACACTCAGCAGATGTGAGGTGGGGGGGGGTCACAGCATGGGCTTAAGGCTGTAGGGGCCCCGTGTGAGGGGGGAAGGGTGCGTTGGGTGTGGGGAGCAGCTGTCATTGTGTAAGGAGTGGGTGGGCTTTGCCTGTAGAGACCATCTTGGAAGGTGGGACTGGGTGGAACAGTTGACTCACCACAGGTGCGCCCCCTCATGGCTGGGTGTGGCATAGAAGGTTCTCCTCCTCTAGCGCCGCATGCTGACAGCGGTTCCGGTCCCTGCTGTGCTCTGCCTCTCCTTGTGACTCAGCCCTTCAGCCGGGTTACCTTTGTCTACCCTGGAAGAGGTGGGATTAAAGAGTCCAATAAACTAAGCTCAACTAGACCTAACTCTTCACCCCCACATGGGCTCTAGGGCTACCACTCGTCCGTTTTTTACCCAGACACCCCGGTTTTTGGCTTCTGTATCCGGGTGCCATTGAGGCTTGCCTGGTGCCCAGTTTTCATGGACGTTGCAACCCTCAATGGCACCCGAACCAAAAGTCTGGTTACCACAGGGCAGGGAGAGGCCCCAAGGTCATTATCCCACACCAGCCCCTGCTCAGCCAGGGCCGCCTCCTTCCTACAGGCAGGCTCCTTGAGACAATGCAGCAAGCAACGGGGGGGAAGAGGAGCGCACGGGCCTCGGGGGAAGAGGTGGAGCATGGGTAGGCTGGGGCTGGGCCTCAGGTGTCTGTTTACCAGAAATTATAAAGGTGGCACCCTAATAGGCTCACTTCTCCGCAGACCCATATCCCCTTCCCAAACTTGGTAGGGTCATCCGCCAGCTCTTGTGCAGAGCAACCCCTCCCAGAGCTTTCTCCCTGAGGTCTGGCTCCAAACTCAATAGTCCTTCTCCCGCTTGGAAGGTGTTTCTGCACCACCTTTCCCAGTGGTAGGGAATCCCAGGCCCTCCCTCTCCTCCAGGCTCCAGTCCAGAGCCCCTGTAACCAGAAGATATGGTCTGCTCCCTCAGACTCCTTGCTGTCTTCTGGACCTCTCCCTACCTTGGCCTTCCTTCAAGGCCCTTTCCCTCAAGCCCTTCCTGGGCTTACTGCCTGTCCTCCATTTTCCAGAACCCCAGAGGGACTGCAAAATTGCTCCAAGGCCTTCATCTCATCCAGGCTTCCTCCTGCTATGCTCAGGACCCACCTCCTCTCCCAGCTGGGCTTCCTCTTCAGTCCACCCTCCAGGTGCAACTAGGTGCTTTCATTGAGCACTCTCCTTTCAGTAGCATTGTGGGGTACATACCCTATCACAGACTGCAAGGGTAGATCAGGGCCCTGCAGACAGACAATAGCCCCCGTTGTTGCGTTATGCAGTCTTTGAATAAAGGAATGATTGAATTGTTAAATCCAAGTTCCTGATGCTTTAATGCAAAGACCACCACCTAAGGGCTGCTGATTGTTTTAATGTGGCCCAGGGGCCACCTTTCCACCTCCTCATCTGAGCCAAGCGCTCCTTAGCCAGTGCTAAGGATCAGGGCCAGAGGTGCACAGAAGTGAGCAGATCCAATTGGCAGTTGTGCACTCCCTTGGCCCAGGTGTGAATGACCACAGGTGCTGCAGGGCAGGAGAGAATGCGGCCCGGAGTCCATTCCTTTTCCATGCTTTGAAAGCCTAATGTTTTAAAAGCAATCGCTGCTTGAATCAGTATGCTGGTAGACGGTGCGCTAGTCCCTTAATAACCTTAATAAAGGCTAAATTATACAATAATTGTTGCTCATTAAAACATGATTCATTCCCCCCACCTGATTGTCTGGGATGCTTCCATCTTCCAGTATGGTGTGCAACTCCTGATGCACATGTTATCTGGGTTAGAAGAAAGCCTGCCTCTCCTCTCACCCCCGCCCCCCACAATATTGCAGAGGGAGCCTGGGATGAGCCAAAGTGGGTGGGATCAGCATAAGAACAATTCTCAGCCACTTTCATTTGATCATCAGAGGAAGGTGAATCTGGGAGGAGATTCTGAAGCATGTTAGTGCTGAGCTCACCTGGCAGAACTATTCCTCAGCTCTGTGGACAATCGTCTGGCTCCATGTGAGCTTACGCATCAGGCAGCTAAACCATAATTCAGTGCCAGGACATCATGAAGACACTCTGGTTCCCAAGATATCCCAGGAATCTTTTACAAACCTGCTGATTCAGTCAGCCTGGGGTCACAGACAGCTCTGCTTTTCCACAGTCTAGGGGCTGCCAGCCAATGGCTCAGCAATAACCATTCCAAGTGTCAACACAGTTCCCACTTTCTACAGAATAAAGCTTCTGGCCTTTGCCCTTTCAGAATTCTGTGGGGAGCAAAATCCCCTGTAAGGGCCCCATGCCAGATAAACATGAGCTGCTGTATTTCCAAAAGTGTCTTTAGCTGTGTTGTTTTTCTCATTATTAATTATTATTATTATGGTGAGGCTACAACTCAGATCAGGATCCTAATGCGCTAGGTGCTGTACATACACATGGAGTAAGACACAGCCACTGCCTCAGCGAGCTCACAGTCAAAACAGATAATGTTTTTAATGGTTTCAAGAAAGCTTTACTATTCACTTTACAATCATGCTGTCTAGCTTCCCTTCCCTTCCCTTATTTGTTCATACCTAGCCTAGGTTTTAGAACTTAACAGCTTCCCTTTAAGGCCTCTCTACTGTCGGCACCTTCCTGTGGACACTTCTGAGCTCTGATCTCCCCGTGGTCTTTTTTTTCACGGAGATCCGTTGAGAGAAACTCAAGTCACGGCTCATGTCATTAGCAAATGTCCTCCCTGCCACCTCCCGCAGAGTCCGCCTTTGGCACCTTTTTTGCTGCAGGCTATCGGGTGTCTGCGGAGGCCTTTTAAATCAAAGGAGGTGGAAGCCCGTGTGTTTGAAATGACGGTGGCGTGAGAGGTTTGAGGAGTGCACTGATTTATGGACTGCAGGCTGTAGCGGTGCTGCACTGACACCCAGCCCATCACAAACAAACATAAAGGCCATTTGACAGGCTTAACGGCACAAGGGCACGGAGGTTATAGTCGCCCAACAGCGGCACAGGCTCGGATTGAGCAGAGCTGAAATAATAAGCCTCAAGTGAAGGAAACAGCTCCTTCTCTCAGACATGTTCCATTTCCAGTTAAAATACCCCCACCCCAATCTGCATTCAGGGGCAACTCAGGCCTAGTGGTCAGAGCGGTGGCAGTCAGGGCTAGTGGTCAGAGCCAGAATCAGGAGTCCAAATCCAGGCTGGAATAAGGCAGAGCAAGAGCTAGACTGGAGCTGTACTAGGAACAGGACTGGAGCAGGAGCAAAAGCATATGAAGGCCTGTGGCATGTGTTACCACTGTCAGGCAGAGGAACATTTCAAGCCACAAAGTGACACTGAGTCACTGTTTCTCCTGTGAGGCTTATATACCTGCCCTGAGAATCACCAGACCAGCTCCTGGCTTGGGGATTGGCTGGAGTCTAATGACTCATCACCACATGTGACTTAATCAGACTCTAGTTCAGGGGTGACCCATCACCTTACAATTAAGCGCTCAGATGCAGGCAATGACACTGTGAAGGTTGCCTATACAACCTTAACTCTGCCCTATTGTGAGCATGCACTGCGATACAACCTTTATGATCACATACTGAGTCTCAAACAATACAATATATATAACGTCAGACACTATTTTTCTACAACCCTGGATACATATTGGGAATATCTTCTAATATTATATTTTGTCCCTGTATACTTACACTATTTCCATTGTCATAATGGTCCAGTGTATCTTTGACTTAGTGTTTCTCTAGGGTGAGTCCTCGTCTATCCAGTCTGAGGTATGTACTAATTTACTCAGCACCCAGTATGTGTGTGTAAACCATATTAACATGGTGTGGTTCTTTGTCCCCCTCTGGAGGCTAGATCAAGTGCAGAGAATGATGAGGCTGCTTAACTGTGATCTACTCCTTTAGCCCAAGCAGTAGAAGCTCAAAAGATCCAAAGTTCCCAGGTTCAGTCCCTATGAGTGATCCAATCAGGGGCATTGTTACATATATGCCATCACTGCAGCCAGCAGCACTGCTGTCCTGAGATGTAATCCAAGTAACTATGCAGCTAAACCTTACTTGAACTTTTGCATATTGTGTAGCTAAGTTAGGCATGCAGCTGAAACTGGGCACTTTGGATGAAACCCTCCTCCGTGCAGGGGATCAGCACAAGTCCAATTCCCTCCTTAAGTTCTCAGGAGTTAAGTGGTGCGTAGCCCTTCCTAACTGGGGTGAATGTCACTCTTTTCCGAGCTTACCACTGCCATTCACAAGGTACTGGGCATGCACAGAGTGCAGCTTTCCCAGGCTCATAACTCAGTCAAATCCACATCAGTTTCCACCACAGAACTCAGAAATCTGTCTCAGTGAGGATTAACTCTACCAGTTTTCCACCCCTATCATTTGGGCACTGAAGGCATCTGGGGAAAAAGTCACAAGAATTGGCTGATCAGAAGAAAAGGATATTTTCATGCAGTTTCCTTGTTCTTGCAAACTGATGAACCATTTTAGCTCCAACTTAGAAATAAAAATCACCCTTCAATAGAGACAAAGACTGGAAAATCTCATCTCGGAAGGGGAACAATCAGGAAAGTTATCAGCATATTTAAACAGGGGCTTAGAATGGAAACCATTCTGCAGCCTTAATTACAGCTGTTCCTGGCATTCCTGAGATTGCTGCACCCGTGCATAGAATTAGGTCAACAGCCTGCTATGTATACTCAGGAGACACCACAGGAGTGAGGCTTGTCGGAATATCCCAGTTCCAGCCATTGAATCCTCCAGGGGACACTGGAGGGGGAGGTTAATGGAGGCTCATGCCTCATCTCTTCTTCTGCCAGTGGCTCCATGATGGAAGGCCAATGCCAATCCCAGCTCTCATGGAGCACATCATTTCATTTGCTGCAGAAATGGTGCTGGAGGTGCGGAGCTCAGTGCATCCAAGGGCTCAAGTTCCTATTTGTAACATACTCCGCAGAGTCTTAGATACAACTCCTCTTCCTTTCACAGCACATGTATCGATGGGCTCATGCCCAGAGGGGAGGTACAAATGGAGTTCTACATGCAGTCTGGCTGCCATGCATGATTTATACCTGCTGTATCCAACAATCATTTACATCTGTCACTGTTAGTTCACACTGGGCCTCACAGCGGCTTGCAATACTGGTTATCTCCCAGCGAACCAGTGAAAAGTGGTGCGTGATGAACTATCTAGAGAGAGCACCAAGAGAGCTGAAAGCCCAGCGTGGATGGGATGAGGAGGATCCAGAAAATGCCCACTGCCTATCATGGTGCTGTGTCCATCCTGCCTCTCAGCATGATGTAGTCCCTCAGTCCTTACCCGGGGAAAGGAAATGTAAAGGAGACCTGTGAGGCAAGGCTGGCCATCTCAGTCTCTCTCCCTATGCTGTTGTTATGAGCAGAATGATTAAGAACTGCTGCGTTGGGACATCCACAGTACAGTTCAGGGGACCATGGGCACTTCAGACTGGACTGGACAAAGCATCTGATGCTCCTGGAATAGACTAGCTCTGACCTCATGAGTCTTTTCTGTTCTGGGGGTAGGGGGCAACTCGGAACCCCAGTGGAGGCTGGGGTGGGTGTGAGAGATCCAGGGGTGCTGAGGAAATGGAATGGTTGTGGGCCCTCAGGCTGCCTGTGTAAGTGAGAGAGAAAAGGCACCTGGAGGAACCATCTCTGAGCATCCCTCCATAGATGAGGCCACAATTCCTGTGGCACTCTTGTAGCTGGGTCATCCAGCAGCACATAGGAACCATGATTCCTATGGCTGGGCAGTGGCCCCTCTTTCCATTTGCCAGCCAAGAAGGGGTGTCCCTGAACACAGCCAGACTCTTGTCTCTTTAGAAGACAGTGCCCCATAGCCCATGGTGTGTGGGCCAGGAACAGCTGCTCCTGAGAGCCCTCAGGCTGAGAACCACCAAACCAGCTGCATGAGGGGAAGAAAAAGATGTGACCAGCCCAAAGGCCCCAGTGAAGGAAATCAGCCCCATAGGCTGCCCAACAGCACTCTGCCCCTACACCCAGCAGTGACGGCTAACCACATTAGCATGGTGCTTCTGCTAAAATGACATGGGAAACAATGTTGTTGTTTAAAGTGTCATCATTAGGCTACAGTGTCAACGTTGTATGGTGCTGAATGGGGAAGCGCAGCATTTAGATTTATCACTTCAGGTTGTTTGCAGACTCAGGAAGCCAAAAGTGCAGTCAGATGGTTGCCTTCATAGCCATAAGGACTAGAAACAGCCTTTAATGAAAGCTTTGATTACAGAGTAGAATTCTGCAGCAGCATATGGGTTCTGTGACTAACTCTGCAGCCAAGGCATAAACGGGGGGGCGGAGGATTACCAGCAGTCAGCCAGATCCTTCCCCAAGAAGAGGGTAAGGGAGTGTGTTCAGAAGGGGACCTTTGGAAAAGCTCATGTCTGTAAAAAGGCTGACCGCAGAGGACAGGGTTTGTGTGCTCAGCAGACGGAGGTAGGACAGCTGCTGCTGCTGCTGCCAGGATGATACAGATGGTCATAGAATCCTAGACTTTAAGGTCAGAAGGGACCATTATGATCATCTAGTCTGACCTCCTGCACAATGCAGGCCACAGAATCTCACCCACCCACTCCTGTATCAAACCTGTGTCTGAGCCATTGAAGTCCTCAAATCTTGGTTTAAAGACTTCAAGGTGCAGAGAATCTTCCAGCAAGTGACCCGTACCCCACGCTGCAGAGGAAGGCGAAAAAACCCCAGGGCCTCTGCCAATCTGCTCTGGAGGAAAATTCCTTTCCGACCCCAAATATGGCGATCAGCTAAACCCTGAGCATGTGGGCAAGACTCACCAGCCAGACACCCAGGAAAGAATTCTCTGTAGTAACTCAGATCCCACCCCATCTAACATGCCATCACAAGCCATTGGGCATATTTACCGCTACTAGTCAAAGACCAATCTCATTATACCATCCCCTCCATAAGCTTATCAAGCTTAGTCTTGAAGCCAGATATGTCTTTTGCCCCCACTACTCCCCTTGGAAGGCTGTTCCAGAACTTCACTCCTCTGATGGTTAGAAACCTTCGTCTAATTTCAAGTCTAAACTTCCTGATGGCCAGTTTATATCCATTTGTTCTTGTGTCCACATTGGTACTGAGCTTAAATAATTCCTCTCCCTCCCTGGTATTTATTCCTCTGATATATTTATAGAGAGCAATCATATCTCCCCTCAGCCTTCCTTTGGTTAGGCTAACCAAGCCAAGCTCTTTGAGTCTCCTTTCATAAGACAGGTTTTCTATTCCTCGGATCATCCTAGTAGCCCTTCTCTGTACCTGTTCCAGTTTGAATTCATCCTTCTTAAACATGGGAGACCAGAACTGCACACAGTATTCCAGATGAGGTCTCACCAGTGTCTTGTATAACGGTACTAACACCTCCTTATCTCTACTGGAAATACCTCGCCTGATGCATCCCAAGACCGCATTAGCTTTTTTCACGGCCATATCACATTGGCGGCTCATAGTCATCCTGTGATCAACCAATACTCCGAGGTCCTTCTCCTCCTCTGTTACTTCCAACTGATGCGTCCCCAGCTTATAACAATAATTCTGGTTATTAATCCCTAAATGCATGACCTTGCACTTTTCACTATTAAATTTCATCCTATTACTATTACTCCAGTTTACGAGGTCATCCAGATCTTCCTGTATGATATCCCGGTCCTTCTCTGTATTGGCAATACCTCCCACCTTTGTGTCATCCACAAACTTTCTTAGCACATTCCCACTTTTTGTGCCAAGGTCAGTAATAAAAAGATTAAATAAGATTGGTCCCAAAACCGATCCCTGAGGAACTCCACTAGTAACCTCCCTCCAGCCTGACAGTTCACCTTTCAGTATGACTCGTTGTAGTCTCCCCTTTAACCAGTTCCTTATCCACCTTTCAATTTTCATATTGAGCCCCATCTTTTCCAATTTAGCTAATAATTCCCCCAATTACCATTGACCTCAATGTCCTTAACTACTTTCTCCTTCAAAATATTTTCCAAGACCTTGCATACTACAGATGTCAAACTAACAGGCCTGTAGTTGCCCAGATCACTTTTTTCCCCTTTCTTAAAGATAGGAACTATGTTAGCAATTCTCCAGTCATATGGTACAACCCCTGAGCTTACAGATTCATTAAAAATTCTTGCTAATGGGCTTGCAATTTCATGTGCCAGTTCCTTTAATATTCTTGGATGAAGATTATCTGGGCCCCCTGATTTAGTCCCATTAAGCTGTTCGAGTTTGGCTTCTACCTCGGACGTGGTAATATCTACCTCCATATCCTCATTCCCATTTGTCATCCTACCATTATCCCTAAGCTCCTTATTAGCCTCATTAAAGACTGAGGTAAAGTATTTGTTTAGATATTGGGCCATGCCTAGATTATCCTTAACCTCCACTCCATCCTCGGTGTTTACTGGTCCCACTTCCTCTTTCTTTGTTTTCTTCTTATTTATATGGCTATAGAACCTTTTACTATTGGTTTTAATTCCCTTTGCAAGGTTCAACTCTACATGGCTTTTGGCCTTTCTCACTTTATCCCTACATGTTCTGATCTCAATGAGGTAGCTTTCCTTGCTGATCACTCCCATCTTCCACTCCTTGTAGGCTTTCTGCTTTTTCTTAATCACCTCTCTGAGATGCTTGCTCATCCAGCTTGGTCTACAATTTCTGCCTATGAATTTTTTCCCCTTTCTTGGGATGCAGGCTTCTGATAGTTTCTGCAACTTTGACTTGAAGTAATCCCAGGCCTCCTCCACCTTTAGATCCCCAAGTTCTTCAGTCCAATCCACTTCCCTAACTAATTTCCTTAATTTTTTAAAGTTAGCCCTTTTGAAATCAAAAACCCTAGTCACAGATATATTTTTGTTTATCCTTCCATTTAGTTTAAACTGAATTAGATCATGATCGCTCGAACCAAGGTTGTCCCCTACAACCATTTCTTCTATGAGGTCCTCACTCCTCACCAAAACCAAATCTAAAATGGCATCCCCTCTTGTTGGTTCAGAAACTACTTGGTGAAGGAATCCATCAGCTATCTCATCTAGGAAAATCTAAGCCCTATTATTATTACTAGCACTTGTCCTCCAGTCTATATCTGGAAAGTTAGAGTCTCCCATGATCACACGATTCCTATTAGTATTTACTTCATTAAAAACATTAAAAAGGTCTCTATCCTTATCCAAATCAGATCCCGGTGGTCTAAGCACTATCTCAGGGAAGGCTCTAGTAGCTTTCTTCCCCAATGTGATTTTTGCCCAGACAGACTCTGTCTTATCCATTCCATCACTTCTTATTTCTTTACAGTCTACCTCATCATTGACATACAATGCTACTCCACCACCTTTGCCTTTATTTCTGTCTTTCCTAAACAGCACATACCCTTCAATACCTGTACTCCAGTCATGACTACTATTCCACCATGTTTCTGTTATCCCTATAATATCCGGTTTCACTTCCTGCACCAGTAACTCTAGTCCCTCCATTTTTGTTACCTAGGCTCCTCGCATTGGTGTACAAACATCTTAATTCTTGCTGTTTGGCTTTGCTCACATTCTTTACCCAATTAGGCCCAGATATTCTACCACCAGTATCACCTATTAGAATGGTATCTACACTACCCTTCCTCCATATGTCCATTCTTCTACCCACGGCTGTATCCTTTCTTTCTTCGTTTTCTTCCATCTCAATGTTAAAATCCGGCATGGAGATTACCTGGACATCTCCCAACCATCTCCCCCCAATTCCTAGTTTAAAGCTCTCTTAATCAGTTGTGCCAGCCTCCATCCTAGAAGTCTATTTCCCTCCCTACTCAGGTGAAGTCCATCCTGAGAGAACAGTCCTCTGTCCATGAATGCCTCCTAGTGGCCATACATCCCAAAGCCCTCCTTATAGCACCACTGCCTGAGCCATCTGTTGATCATCATAATCTTGTCACATCTTTGTCGCCCTTCTCTAGGAACAGGCAGAATCCCACTGAAGATCATCTGAGCCTCGATTTCCTTAAGCGTCTTCCCCAGCCTGGCATAGTCTCCCTTGATATGTTCCAGCGACAATCTAGCTGTATCATTTGTTCCCACATGAAGGACAATCAGTGGATTCTTTCCCGCTCCCGTTAGGATCCTCTTCAGCCTCGGGTCCATATCCCATATCTTAGCACCAGGCAAACAGCACACCCTTCTGTTCTGTGGATCAGCTCTGGTTACAGGCCTGTCTATTCTTCTCATTAAGGAGTCTCCAATCACGTAGACCTGCCTTTTCCTGGTGACGGCGTGATTCTCCAGTCTATCCCCTGTTCCCTCTGGCTGCAAGTCCTCTCGATTCCTATTCACCCTTGCAATCCTCTGCAATCCATCCCATATCCTCCTGGGGCTCATGTTTGGTGTTGTTGTCTCCATTGACTCTTCCCCTCTTCTTATAGCACTAACTGCTCTTCTCTTCTTCCTTGCCCTCTCACCTTCAGCGATCACCTGCTGTGCCCCTTCTTCATTTTCTAACTCCGCAAACTTGTTCCTGAGCTCTATTTCTCCTTCACTAGCCCGTCTTTTCCTCTGCCTGGTTCTCTTAGTCACATGCTTCCACTGTCCACTTTCCTCACCCAGCAGTCTCCCCTCAGAGTTCTGGTCCTGCTTCCATCTGCAAGTCTGAGCTTTTCCATTCAGACTCCTCATGTCTTTGCTCCATCATCCACTCGAAACCCCTTCTAAACTCAACCAGAGTTTCCACCTGCATCTCCAATCCTCGGATCTTTTCTTCCATCAGCTCTATCAGGCGGCACTTCATGCAGACGAAACTCTTTTCAGGTACCCCCTCCATGATCGTGTACATGCCACAGCTTCCACATCCAGTCATCTTCATTGTGTCTTCCGCAGCTTGGGTCACTACCACTACTGCCTCTGTATCTGTCATAGCCTTCCCACCTAAGTCCTGTAAATCTGGGAAACACAAACCAAACCAAAACACCACCACCCAGAGCAAAACAACCCCAACAAGCACCAAAACACTTTCAGAACACTGCACACTCCCTTCACTAGCCTGTCTGATCCTCTGCCTGCCTCTCTTAGTCTTCCCCCAGACTCCCCTTCCAAACTCCCACTCAAACTCCCCTGTTTACAGCTCTGTGTGTTGCTTGTAGCCAGGTTACAGCTCTTGAGCTCTTTTTATCATCTTTGGTTTGACTTTCCTGTAACTGAATGACCTGTTTTGAAAGTTAAAATGTTGCCTGTTGATAGCTATTCGGCTGCGTGCGTGCGTGTGTGCTGTACTAACTCTGGCCAGATAGCCCATACAGCAGGCTCCGATTGAACTGCCCAATAACCACAGACTCAGTTCATAGCAAAGGCACTTGGTCAGGTTTATTGTCAACGAAGTACAGTCCGAATGCCCTGGCTCAATGGTTACAGGTACACTAACACATGTATGCCCGTTGCAATGCACTAGCTCAGTTAGTGGCAGGACTTTCCACTACAGACGCTCCCCGACTTATGCAACTTTGCGTAACTCAAATTTTGCATACGTCGGAAACGTATCTCCAACCATTACGCAAAAAAACCCAAACCCTCCTATTTCTAGCTTATGGAACTTTTTCTGTAAGCTCGGATTTGCATACGTCGGGTTTATGTAACTTGGGGATCGTCTGTATCCATTAGGTCAGCCAAAGACTCTCCCTCTGAGACTTCATTTTATATCCCGATACAAGGAAGTTACATATTGCCCCTCTGATGTAGTGAGTTACTGCCCCCTGATGTGGGTTATCATCACCCATCATCTTGTATATATTGGCTCGATCAAAACATCTCTATCCATCACACTGTTATCCTGACCTTATCTTGGGGGGGGGGGTGTCAATGTGTTCTCATTATCTTTGGGGGGGTGTTTGTGCCATACTTTGTTGGGGGGTTCTGGAATGTGTTTGCGTGAGTGTCCTGTGCCTGGCACTTCTTAGGAACGTGTGTTATTGCAATACCAGCCCTGTTCTTGCCAGGTTCTGTGAGCTTGCATGCAGGCAGAGCCTGACTTCTGCTCATGGCCTGTCTCTTGCTAACTTTGCTTTGTATTAGCAAGGCTTGACCACTACTTTAGTTCAGGCCTCAGGGATTTTTCTAAGAGTCATTGGTCAAAACTTCCCTTTCTCCCACTGGCGTGTGTCTGGCTGCTGCCATCCACCCCAGAAGTGGCTGCATTAGAGTGGCTCTACAGATGCATTGGGTAGTTTATGAAGCATACTGGAATGAAAGGTTATTATAGAACCTCAGCTGCTCCCTCCAGCCCCTACCAGCAAGAGGTGGAGACTGGGGCCCTTGGCACTTTTAAAGTAATGCTGCCCAACTCTTGCTCTGAAACTACAGATATTGTCCCCCCAACAGCTTAGTCACCACAGGAACTTCCAGCGGCTTGGCCCACTGGGTTGTTCTGGGAGTTTCAGCTGCATAGTCAGCGTTGGAATAGGATGAGTAGTCAAGTTTGACCAGCAAGGAATAGTTTAGTTTAAAAGTGTTTGTGCCAGGGGGAAGGGGGAAGGAGTGCTCATTTGCCCTGGACTGCAAAATGGCATCAAAGCTCAGCTCTGAGGGGGGAGGGAAAAAA
Source organism: Emys orbicularis (assembly GCF_028017835.1). Taxonomy (NCBI): domain Eukaryota; kingdom Metazoa; phylum Chordata; order Testudines; family Emydidae; genus Emys; species Emys orbicularis. The sequence goes on along the minus strand of NC_088690.1, from coordinate 60,414,378 downwards.
GAACTGGCTACAAATTACTAATCAATGTTGGGTAACAACATCAACAGCTAATTATGAAGGGCGGATCAGCTCTCACCAGCAGTAATTATCTCTGGCAGCGGCAAGGCTGAATGATTGTCTTGTGGTGATAACGCAAGGCACCCAGAAATATTACGTGGTGGAGGAGTTGAAAAAGGAAAAGGCCACAATTAGCAACGCTTGTCAGCTCATCGCACGGTGAATGCGTCCGAGTCTGCTCCTGGCTTCCCGATGAGGTCCCAAGGTAGGCGCAGCTTCAGAACACATGGCCCAAAAGGGATACGGTGTCTTCCTGCTGGATCCGCTTTATAAATGTTTGCGCAACATTAAGAGTCCTGGGCCTCCCTTGGACTAAGTGCTGTGCCCACTCAAAGCAGAGACCATAGGGCACTCAGGGCAGAGGCTCTCCAATTGGAGACAAGGTATGAGTGTAATCTATAGGCATGTTCAAGTAACCTGTGCTGGAAACATATTGCTGTGAGTCCATGGTCACCTAGGACTTTACAGCTGTCATGGTGCAGAACACCATGGTCCTTTGCAATGTTTTAGCAGCATGGACAGAACTCAGATCCAATAGCACAGGCTTTGGCCATTTGAGTTCAAGGAAAGTTTCTATCAGTATTTTGCAGAAGAACACACACTGTCCAGCTCTTTACAGTCAGAGCAGGTCACAAAACAAAGAATTATGACATTTTTATGATTCCCCTCTGCCCCCATTTTCTGATGATCTGTAATTAAAGCACATGATTTCCTAGCACCTTTACTCCTGAAGGATCCCAAACTGCTACATTTACTTGGGCATACATATTGGATACATTAGCAGACCTGAAATGCAGCTGCCTCTGGGGTGAAGGGCCGCATTATCCAATGCACAGCATAGTAAATCCTAAGAGTCCAGAGGTGATTGATGAAGATAACAGGGTTATATAAGGAGATCAAATCAGGTGTATCAGAAGAAACACTCACTAAACAAGATAAGACAGTTTGGACTAGGGCTCACAGAACTCCCCACACACAAACCTCCCTCTGTAGAGGCATCCCTAAAGCAACACCCCTAAAACCATAATATTAATACCCCACCCGCATTAAGGGGTTCAGCTTCTGCATTCCAGATCTAACCCCCTTCCCTCCCGACAATAGTTGCAGCATTTGTGGTCCAGACAAAAATCCTATTACAGGGCAGTCAGGAGATCCAGGCTCCAGCCTTTATACAAACAAAAATCCTATTACAAGGGAGATCCTGTTTCTAGCCTTTATTTACAGAAGTCATTAGTACAAGGCACCCTCAGGGAAATCACGCTTCCAGGCTTTACACACTGAATTCCTCAGAAGCCTAGAGCCACTTTGTCAAGCATTTCGATGCAAACTACCGCAGAGTTATCTGCCATGGATTTAGAGAAAACAGGCTGAGCAGTGCATGTGGTATTAAGGAGAAATGAAAGCGAGTAGCGCAGATATCTCTTCTGTCCAGCACTGGGCAGTTTCCATCAGCCATGTGCCCCAAATCTCATGTGCCTTTCAATTCAATCACAGCTGGACTGTGCGCAGTTCATTGTCCTGCATAAAAGACACAGCCAGATTGAATAACCCCACCAGCCTTCTAAACCCAGCAGATGGCCATTACCGCACACTACCGGCCTGGCTCGCTTCTCGGCCGCCCTCCCCGCCCGGGCTGGGCCGGGCCACTCCGTGAGCCATGGGCGCGGCACAGGAGGCCCAGGCCTGCCTCGCCTTCTACCGGGGGCTCGGGCGGAGGGTGCCGCTGCGGGATCTCTGCCGGGCCCTGCTCGCCTTCCTGGAGAAGCTGGACTGGAGCAGTTCGCAGGGTGAGTGCTGGCGGCCACCCCCTCCCTCCAGGCTTGCGCCACCATGCAGCTGATCAGCGCAAGCCTGGGAGGGAGGAGGAATGCCGCGTGCTTGGGAAAGGCGAGGGCAGGGATTTGGGGAGGGATCCAATGGGTGAAGGAAGGGGCGGGACTGGGGCAGGGGGGGCGAGAGCCCCTCCGGGCTCCACCTGTGCGCCGGAGCGGAGGGCAAAATTGCTTGTTTGTCCAGTGTCCCGACAGAACATCGGTCGGGACGCGGGACAAACAAGCAAATATCGGGACAGTCCCGATAAAATCGGGACGTCTGGTCACCCTATCTTCTTGGGACACAACTGCAGCAAACCTACAGAAGGTAAAGGCAGGGAGGCTGGAGTACACTCCCAGAGGGTCACAAGTCATCTCTGATGAAGCCTGCCAGGATCAGCAGTGCTGCTCAATGGTCAGAGCACATACCACTCTTCTAGGTGTATGACAGCAAAAGGCTGCTGGGATCGATGCTGTCAAGCCTAGCACAAGAGGTAGGAAGAAAGCTACATCTTAATGAGCTTAGCTCAGGCCTCCATGAGGGACAGATTACCCCACATCTGCCTACTATGGGGTGTCTTGCACCTTCCTCTGGAACTGGGCTAGAAAGACTACGGGTCTGATGTGATCCAGCATGGCAGTTTCTATGTTCCCATGCTCCTGTGTCCTATGGGGGCCACACAGTTTGTGCATGCCCCGAGTCAGGAGGAGGAGAGTCGGCTGACAGCTTGGTAGCTCTGTGATCTGATATAAGTGTCTGGGAGAGGCACAAGCGGTCTATCATTGCTGGGCGGGCGAGGCAGGGGATGGAAGATTCTACCCAGTCTGAGCCGCCTGAGATCAGAACATTGCAGTGTGTGGCAATGCAGTGCCATCTGTGGGTCATGAAGCAGAGAGCTGGTACAGAACCGGATGCTGCTGTCAATGACCCTGGCACCACCAAAACAATGACACCCCATCAGAGCATCCAACAGAAAGACCGGTCTGGCCCTACAAGAACCAGAGCTAACTCTACAGCCAACGACATAGCAAAGGGAGATAACCCTGAGCCCAGCCATCCTCAGGATGGAATGGACATCTGTGGTTTCCTGAGCATCTCATGCATTAGCACACCATGGGATCAGGTGCCCCAGAGAGAGTATTTTCCCAGAAGAGTCATCCCCAAAAGGTACACAGAATTGTGTGACAGCGGCCCTGAGGAGGAGAGGACCATGTGTGGCAGGTGTGAGTCACGTTATTTCATGCACCTTTGGAAGGTGGCCAGATACCACGGTGATGGGCATGTGTAGCGAGGCAGTGGGATACCCCACAGCCCCGCTGAGGGCTGAACCTCCCCTAACACCAACGTGGGCGAAGCCACCAGGTCTGGCGCCCGCCCCTCAGAGGACACGGCGCCAACCTGGAAGTACAAAAGCCCGCCTGCAGAGCTCAGTGGAGAACAAGCCGGAGGAGAGAGCAGACATCTGTGGCCGAGCTCCCACTTGGGAGACAGCAGCAGGCCGTGACCGGCCGGCTGACTCACCAGGCCAGCCGAGCCTACCCCTCGCCCGTTACCCTGAGGAGGACTGGCCGAGCCTGCCCCTTTCCAGCTATCCCGAGGAGGAGCCGAATCTGCCCTTCGCTACCTACCCGGAGGAACCGATGCTGGTGGAGACCACCGAGGACACTAGTCCGTCCCAGGTAGGCCCCGAGGGGGAGTGTGGAAGTAGCCCGGGGGCAGCCGACCCCAGTCTGGCTGCAGCGCTGCCAGAGCCTATGTCAGTGTGTTGCAGCCAGGATCCCCACTGACAGCAGCGAGTTTCCGCCGCTGCTAGGGCCCCGGGCTGGGACGCAGTGGAGTGGGAGGGCCTGCGTCCCCCCTGCCACCCACCCCTTGGGTGGCAGACTTCCCCTTTTCCCTGGCCTAGCGAGGCTGGGACCTCTTGCTCATTGACTCAGCCCCTGCTTAAGGGCCTGAGTTCCTGACTATTTGGTTGCTGCCCCGCCCTGACCTAGGGCCTGGGCCGCTACAAACATTGACCCAGCCCCTGCTTAAGGGCCGGGGTTCCCGACTGACTATTTGATTGCTGCCCCGCCCTGACCTAGGGCCTGGGCTGCTACAAGCATTGACTCAGCCCCTGCTTAAGGGCCTGAGTTCCTGACTATTTGATTGCTGCCCCGCCCTGACCTAGGCCCTGGGCCGCTACAAACATTGACCCAGTCCCTGCTTAAGGGCCTGGGTTCTTGGCTATTTGGTTGCTGCCCCGCCCTGACCTAGGGCCTGGGCTGCCACAAACATTGACTCAGCCCCTGCTTAAGGGCCTGGGTTCCCAAACTATTGGCTCAGCCCCTGCTTGAGGGCCTGAGCTCCAGACTGCGTGGTTGCTGTCCCGCCCTGATTGAGGGCCCGGGGCTTTTTCTGACCTATTGGCTCAGACCCTGCTTAAGGGCCTGAGCCCCTAACCATGTGTTTGCTGTCCCACACTACCGCTGGACCAGGACTGACGGCGGACCAGAGCGAGGCGGTGGGATACCCCACAGCCCCGCTGAGGGCCGAACCTCGGCTGAGACTGCTACACGTGGTACCAGAAGTGGGGACTTTGCCCAGGATGTGGGCATGAGCCCTTGACCCCTGTGAGAAAGGGTCTGGGGCGGGAGCGGTCCCCCACGGAAGACATGGATTTGACCAAGCTCTTCACGCTCCTGAGCGGAGAGCCAGGAGCGACAGCAGGTGGCCCAGCTTCAGCAGCAACAGCAGCAGCAGGCCGCCCAGCTCCAACAGCACCAGCAGCTCGTCCAGCAGCTGGGAGCCCAGCAGCAGCAGCTGATACAGGACCTGACTGTGCAAAACCGGGAGTTCCAGCAACAATGCTTACAGCAGCTGTCGACAGCCCTGCCCCAGCCCACGGGGCCCGAGCCGGGAGACCCAGACGGAGCTCCCCGACTCACCCCGCCTGTAAAACTGACCAAGATGGGACCACAGGATGACCCCGAAGCCTTTCTGGTGACCTTCGAAAGGGTCGCGCACACGTTGCCGGGTGGGTGCCGGACCAGTGGGCCACCCTCCTGGCACCATACCTGATGGGGACGGCGCAAATGGTTTACCGGGGGTTATCCACGGAGGATGCACGAGACTATGTCTGGGTAAAGGCGGCGATTTTAGACACCTTAGACATCAGCCAGGAAACCTTCCGGCAGCGGTTCCGGGCTCTGTCCTACACCCTGGGCACCCGACCCCGGTTGGTGGCCCAGGAGCTGAGAGACCTGTGTCGGCGATGGCTACAACCCGACAGGCGGAACCCCGAGGAGCTCACTGAGCAAATCCTATTGGAACAGTTCATCCACATCCTCCCATCACGGGGGAGGGCTTGGGTCCTCCGCCACCAGCCTCCAACGGTAGCGGCTGCCGTTGCCCTCATGGAGGACTTCCTTGCGGCAGAAGCCCCGGTCGGGCCGGTTATGCGGGGCCACCCTCCAGGGCTCGATCGCCCCAACCCCGAGAGACGGACGAGCACCCGAGTCGAACCACAGAATCCCCCACGGAATCAGGAGCCCCGGTATAGACGTCCCGAGGGTCCCCCTCGGCCTGCCCCCACGGGGCCCGAGACCAGGACTGGCTGCGGCCCGCGGAGTCCTCCTAGGAACCAGGGGGGAGGCTCAGCCCGACCCAGGCGACCCGAAATCGGGCCCTGTTTCTCCTGTGGGAAGCGTGGGCATCTCCAACGGGACTGCACTGAGATGGACTGCAGCTTTGGGCATGTTTGCACCGGAGAGAACTGTGCCCGACCGCCGCAGGCTGCCAAGGTCACCGTGCCCGTAGTTGTCGGAGACTGCCAGACGCAGGCCCTGGTTGACTCTGGCTGTGGACAGACCCTAGTCCGCCAAAGCCTGGGCTTCCCTGAAGACCCCCAGCTGGGAAACATTCTATTGCAGTGCATCCATGGTGACGTCCGACCTTACGCCAGTGCCCGAGTCCCACTGACCGTCGACGGAGTCACGCGGACCATGGTGGTTGGCCTGGCCCCGCGACTCGCCTACCCCGTGATCTTGGGGCGGGACTGGCCAGAGTTCCCGTGCGTCCTGGGTTCCCATGCGCAGGAGAGCCCTGATATCACCCCAGCATTGGAGGGGGCATTGGAGGACCCCGCAGAGGAGGCTGAAGAAGCGGGACATCGGAGCCAGGAAGGCGTGCCTAAAGACCTCCCACTAACGTCGGCAGATGACCCTAAGATCGGCACGGACTTCTGCCGAGACCAGAGGGAGGATCCCACCCTGAGTCGGGCGTATGAACAGCTGGCGGCGGTAGATGACGCTCTGATTGATCCCGCCCGGGCCAAGGTATGGCCCCATTTCGAGCTACGACGCGACCGCCTCTATCGGGTGGACCGAGATTCCCGCAACGGGGAGGTCCAGAGACAACTGATGGTGCCTCGGTGCCACCGACGAGCGGTGATGAAGCTCGCCCACGACGTCCCCGCGGCCGGGCACCTGGGTCAGGAAAAGACCCTCGCCCGGATTCTGTCCCGGTTTTTCTGGCCTGGGGTGCACCAGGAGGTGCAAAATTATTGTAGCTCCTGTCCGGAGTGCCAGCTCGCCGCTCCCTCACGGACGGCCCCGGCCCCACTAATCCCCATGCCCATTATGGAGACCCCATTCGAGCAGGTGGCCATGGATTTGGTGGGACCCCTCCCGAGGAGCCAGGCTGGGTTTCTATACATCCTGGTCATGGTGGACTACGCTACCCGCTTCCCCGAAGCCGTCCCGCTCCGGAGCATCACCGCCAGGACCATTGCCGACGAACTCGTCAAGGTCTTTGCCCACGTGGGCTTGCCCCAGGAGATCCTCACCGACCAGGGTACCAACTTCACCTCCCGGTTGCTGCAGCAGGTCTGCAGACTCCTTGGGATTAAGCAGCTACGCACCTCTGTGTACCACCCGCAAACCGACGGCCTGGTCGAGCGGTTCAACCGCACCCTGAAAGACATGCTGCGCAAGTTCTCCCCCGAGGACCTGCGCCGATGGGACCAGTTGATACCACCATTGCTCCTGGCTGTCCGTGAAGTACCCCAGGCCTCCACCAAATTCTCTCCCTTCGAGCAGTTGTATGGCCGTCGTCCGAGGGGACTGCTGGATCTCATGAGAGAGACCTGGGAGCAAGCCCCGTCACCCACTCAGGGCCTTCTCCAGTATGTCCTCCAGCTTCAGGGACGTCTAGCACAAGCCGGAACTCTAGCTCGAGAGAATTTGAAGGCCGCACAGGAAGCTCAGTCCCAAACATATAACCGAGAGGCCTGAGTCCGTGAGTTCCAACCCGGCGACCAGGTTCTACTTTTCTTACCCTCCAGTGAATCAAAACTACTGGCCCGGTGGCAGGGGCCATATGAGGTGATCCGGAAGATCGGGCCAGTCACCTATGAGATTAACCAGCCAGACCGCCGGAGAAAAGTCCAGCGGTACCACATCAACCTCCTGAAACCCTGGCGGGAACGGGAAGGCCTCTTAATTAATCCCTGTCCACCAGAGCCCAAGTTAGGGCCCCGGGTTACGCCGACCGAAGACGTCACAACACCTCAGCTCGGTGAGTCCTTAACTGTGGAACAACGAAAACAGACCGGGTGCCTCCTGCAGGCGTTCCGTGGGACGTTCACCGCCCAGCCGGGCTACACAACCCTCGTGTACCATACCATTCAGACGGAGCTGGGGGTGGTGATCCGAGAGTCAACTAGAACCCTACCCTATCGTATGCGGCAGGTCGTTGAGGAGGAAGTCCGAGCGATGCTAGAGCTGGGCGTCACTGAACCGTCACAAAGCGAGTGGCGCAGCCCAGTAGTCCTGGTTCCCAAACCGGACGGCACACAGCGCTTTTGCATCGATTTCCGCCGTGTTAATTCTATCTCAAAGTTCGACGCCTACCCAATGCCTCAGGTAGATGAGCTGCTGGACCGTTTAGGCAAGGCCCGCTTCCTCACGACCCTCGACCTAAGCAAAGGGTACTGGCAGATTCCCCTTGACCCCACGTCACAGGAAAAAACTGCTTTCGCCACTGCCACGGGCCTCTACCAGTTCACCCGGATGCCCTTCGGTCTCCATGGTGCCCCCGCGACGTTCCAGCGGCTCATGGACCGCCTCCTTCTTCCTCATCAAGAGTATGCGGCCGCGTACCTGGACAATGTCGTCATTTATAGCGACCGGTGGGAGAACCACCTGGAGCGGGTAGCGGCTGTCCTGAGGTCCTTACAAGCCGCAGGGTTAACCGCCAACCCAAAGAAATGCCGTATCGGGTGGCAGGAGACCACCTACCTGGGCTACACGATTGGAGGGGGACAGGTGAAACCGCTTGTGGGAAAGGTTCAAGCCCTAGCGGCATGCCCACCACCCACTACGAAGCGCCACGTACACCAATTCCTCGGACTTGCGGGCTATTACCGGAGGTTCATCCCCGATTTTGCCTCCATCGCAGCCCCTTTAACGGAGCTCCTGACCAAAACCAGTCCCAGACTGGTGGAATGCACCCCAGAGTGTGACGGCGCCTTCCGGGCCCTCAAAGACTGTCTCTGCCGTGAACCCGTCCTGTACAGCCCCGACTTTAACCGAGGGTTCGTCCTCCAGACCGACGCCTCGGAGGTAGGACTAGGATGTCTCAGGAGGTGGATGGGGAGGAGCACCCAGTTATATATCTCAGCCGGAAATTATTCCCGCGAGAAAGGCACTATGCTGTAATAGAGAAGGAGGCCCTGGCAGTAAAATGGGCCTGTGACGCCCTGCGTTATTACATCCTAGGGGGCCCCTTCATACTGGTCACTGACCACACCTCGCTTCGGTGGTTGGCCCGACTGAAGAACAATAATATGAGGCTAACACGGTGGTACCTGGCACTACAGCCCTATGCTTATACCATCCGCCATAGGGCCAGGAAGTACCACGCGAACGCGGACTTCTTGTCCCGCCTGGGAGAGTTGGACGGGCCTGGCCCCGAGGGACGGGAGCCAGCCTTGGGGGGGGGTGTAGCGAGGCGGTGGGATACCCCACAGCCCCACGGAGGGCCGAACCTCCCCTAACACCAACGTGGGAGGAGCCACTGGGTCCGGCGCCCGCCCCTCAGAGGTCACGGCACCGACCCGGAAGTACAAAAGCCCGCTTGCAGAGCTCAGTGGAGAACAAGCCGGCGGAGAGAGCAGATGTCTGTGGCCAAGCTCCCGCTTGGGAGACAGCAGCAGGCCGCGACCGGCCGGCTGACTCACCAGGCCAGCCGAGCCTACCCCTCGCCCGTTACCCTGAGGAGGACTGGCCGAGCCTGCCCCTTTCCAGCTATCCCGAGGAGGAGCCGAACCTGCCCCTTTCCAGCTATCCCGAGGAGGAGCCGAACCTACCCTTCACTACCTACCCGGAGGAACCGATGCTGGTGGAGACCACCGAGGACACTAGTCCGTCCCAGGTAGGCCCCGAGGGGGAGTGTGGAAGTAGCCCGGGGTCAGCCGACCCCAGTCTGGCTGCAGCACTGCCAGAGCCTATGTCAGTGTGTTGCGGCTAGGATCACTAGGACCACTGACAGCAGCAAGTTTCCGCCGCTGCTAGGGCCCCGGGCTGGGACGCAGTGGAGTGGGAGGGCCTGCGTCCCCCCTGCCGCCCACCCCTTGGGTGGCAGACTCCCCCTTTCCCTGGCCTAGAGAGGCTGGGACCTCTCGCTCATTGACTCAGCCCCTGCTTAAGGGCCTGGGTTCCTGATTGCCTATTTGATTGCTGCCCCACCCTGACCTAGGCCCTGGGCTGCTACAAACATTGACCCAGCCCCTGCTTAAGGGCCTGGATTCTTGGCTATTTGGTTGCTGCCCCGCCCTGACCTAGGGCCTGGGCTGCCACAAACATTGACTCAGCCCCTGCTTAAGGACCTGGGTTCCCAAACTATTGGCTCAGCCCCTGCTTGAGGGCCTGAGCTCCAGACTGCATGGTTGCTGCCCCGCCCTGATTGAGGGCCCGGGGCTTTTTCTGACCTATTGGCTCAGACCCTGCTTAAGGGCCTGAGCCCCTAACCGTGTGTTTGCTGTCCCACACTACCGGTGGACCAGGACTGACGGCGGACCAGAGCAAGGCGGTGGGATACCCCACAGCCCCGCTGAGGGCCGAACCTCGGCTGAGACTGCTACAGCATGCTAAACCCAAATAGACTTGAGGTCAAGGCAGTCAGTGCATGCACCCAACCGGCAGTGGGTGAACAATTACGTGACAGTCAGCACATCAGGTGTGCATCAGTCCCATCATAAGCTCTTCTGTGCCACCCTCTTCCTCCCCAGTGGGTACTGGTCCGACAGCTGGTTCAAAGAAAGGCTGCCCTTGCTGCTGTTAGCTTTAAGATGACCCTGTGGCATGCAACCTCCTAGAGGGAGTGAAAAGAGTAATAGGGGCGTGGTCCATCCGTAAGAGCTTTTCCTCTAGTTTTATCGCTACAGACAACTGGGTCAGTATCTCAGCTGACATCTAGAAGCACACAATGGTACCCAGACCGCATTTCACACCCTTTAACAGACTGAATGTGACTTTCCTCTGCAGCAGGAAGAGCATTAGCAACACACGGGGTATGGCTGGTGCATCTGTGGGCATTTCAGGCATGCTCCACAAGTGTGCAAGAAATTGAGCGCAGCAGAGAAAACATCACCTGCAGTTGCCTGAGGTGCCCCCAGCCGGCACTCTGCCTTCCACATGTCAGAGTGAGGCTCCTGAAGCAAGAGGGAGCTGCTCTGAGCTCTGCAGTCCTTTACTGGATATGGACAGAAGCTGTGAGCCTCAGGGCCAGGCCAAGGGAAGATCATGGCACAGTGTGTACAATGCTGGAACCCTTTCAGGAGGCCACTTTGGAGGGCGTGGAGGCAAAACAAAAAAAGCCATCTCCCTAGGATGTCCACTGACCCAAAGACTGACAAATCACAGGGGGGAATGTGAACAGAGAGGAAGGAGAGTCTTGTGCTACAGCACTGCCCTGGGATTCAGGAGATGTGTGTTCACCTCCTCGTTCTGCCATAGACTCCCTGTGTGACCTTAGGCAAGTCCCTTAATCTTTCTCTGCCTCAGTTCCCCTCTATAAAATGGGGATAATGATACTCTCCTTGTCTGTCTTGCCTACTTAGACAGTTGCACAGAGACTGTTCCTCACAGTGTATTTGTACAGCACCTAGCACAATGGGACCCAGTCTGAGAGGGGTACTACTGTAATACAATAATCATAACAACTAGCAACAAGGCTGCTTGCATCAGGGAATGTTTTTCAACCTCTCTCTTAGTAGACACCAGGATTTCAAGGTGAACATTATCGAATAGTCACGCTATTGGTCCAGGATAAGAACAGTGTCCAATAGACATCTCAGCATAACCAGCTGCGGAAGTTGTTTGTCCGGACATCATGTGTCGAAAGAAAAAAAGTTCAGCCTCTGGGAAATCTGCCTGTGTACAAGGACCTAGGAGCTCTGCAAACCTAGCACAAAAATCGTCACATTTACAGGGCTATTCCGAGACGCCCTCTGCTGAGACAGTTTAATTGGCCCTTTATAAAATGAGGATCCTCCTTCTACTCATTCAATAGGCCTGTTTTATGGCTGACATGTCAAATGACTGTTTCAAGAGGATGGTGGATGTGACAGGTTTGGTCACAGAGACCCCCTTGGGACTGTCACCTGACGTGCTGGAATTACCTCTGAGCCCGTTTTCCCTGCCAGCTTGGGACTCCAGAACCCTGCCTTGTTGAGCCTAGGGTGACCAGACATCCCAATAAAATCAGAACTGTCCCGATATTTAGGCGTTTGTCCGCGTCCTGACCGATGTTTGGTCGGGACGTAATTTGTCCCGATATTTTGTGGAACTCCGCCTTTTTATTTTATTTTTTTTGCTCTGCCGGCGGCGCTCCGCCTTTTTTTTTTTTTTTTTTTTGCTTCGCCAGCAACCCCCTGCATGTGTCCCAATATTTTCTTCCTCTCATCTGGTCACCCTAGTTGAGCCAGATATGCTAGCCTGCTGCAACACAGATCCAGGTCTGGTCCATGCCCCCAAAGCTGCAGACTTTAACCAAAAACAGCTCAGCAGGTCACTTATCCCCAGCACCCAGATACCCAGTTCCCAATGGAATCCAAACCCAAAATAAATCCATTTTACTATGTATAAAGCTTATACAGCAGGGGTCTCAAAGTCCCGGCATGTGAGCCATCTGCAGCCCAAGAGGCCCGTGGAAGAGAAACACATGCAGGCACACTCTCGGCAATGTCTGCTACAGGCGTCGCCCCCCACAGCTCCCATTGGCTGGAGGAGAGGGACATTACTAGTCGCTGGGCAGAGTCAGCCATGGAGGCAGCATCACTTTTTTCCGCAATGAATATAAACAAGTCAAAATACCGAACACAACTATCTGATGCACACCTTGCTGCAATCCTGAAGGTTTCAACTGCTCAGTCACTGAGGCCAAACATCAACAAAAAAACTGACAGAACTGAAGCGTTGCCAGGTGTCTGGCAAACACTAAAAACTCTCTGGTAGGTGAAAAATTGTATAAAGTTGTATGACATATTTTTTATTTCAAATTTCTTAGAAATAATAAAACTAATATAAAAAAATTTCTTTTCTGAACACCATCTTCAGTGACATTATTGGCCCGCTGGGAGGATTTGAGGATTGGCACTGGCCCTAAGGTAAATTGAGTTTGAGACCCCTGTTATACCGGGTAAACTCATAAATTGTCCACCCTCTATAACACTGATAGAGAGATATGCACAGCTGTTTGCTCCCCCCAGGTATTAATCACTTACTCTGGGTTATTTAATAAACAAATGTGATTTTATTAAGTATAAAAAGCAGGATTTAAGTGGTTTCAAGTAATAACAGACAGAACAAAGTAAGTCACTAAGCAAAATAAAGCAAAAATACGCAAGTCTAAGCCTAATACATTAAGAAACTGATTACAGGTAAAATCTCACCCTCAGAGATGTTCCAAGAAGCTTCTTTCACAGACTAGACTCCTTCCTAGTCTGGACCCAATCCTTTCCCCGGTACAGTCCTTGTTAGTTTCAGCAGACATCTTAAATGGAAACTAGGGGTTTTCTCATGACTGGCAGCCCCCTTTGTTCTGTTCCACCCCCTTTTATAGCTTTGGCACAAGGCAGAAATCTTTAGTCTCTCTGGGTCCCCACCCCTCTTTCTAAATAGAAAAGCACCAGGTTTAAGATGGATTCCACTATCAGGTGACATGTTCACATGTCCTGTGAGACCCCAACCTCCATTCTTCCAGGGCTGGCCCGCAAGTACCCAGGAAGGTTTGCAAGTAAACAGAGCCATTTACAACCAATTGTCCTAGTCAATGGGAGCCATCAAGATTCTAAACCACCATCAATGGCCCATACTTTGCATAATTACAATAGGACCTCAGAGTTATACTTCATATTTCTAGCTTCAGATACAAGAATGATACATGCATACAAATAGGATGAACACACTCAGTAGATTATAAGCTTTGTAATTATACTTTACAAGAGACCTTTTGCCTAAAGCATATTCCAGTTACATCATATTCATACTCATAAGCATATTTCCATAAAATATATGGAGTGCAATGTCACAGTGGAGACCAGCGAAATCCTTTAACACAGCAGAAAGGCAAACACTGATTCCCCTATAGTAGGGACCAGCGGAATTGTGCCTCAGTTGATCACATAGACACACACTGCCAGGCGTACTGTATTGCGAGAGGATTTTCAGCCCAGCCGATAATGGTGTCAGTGACCCAGCCAAAAGACTGTACTCCAAGATGTGGAAAAAAAATTCCTCCAAATGAACTATAACATTTTTTATCAGACATTCAGGGCAAAATTCATGCTCAACTGACAGCGAAGGTGAGGGGTCAGTTGTCAGTCAGGTTGATTAGGATGAAATTGCACTAGCTTCTGGCGCTGGTGATAACGTGGAAGAGGTGGCTTTTGAGAACTGGGAGGCAGATGGGGACGTGTTTATGAAAACCGAATGCCAAAACTGGGATATGTAAGAGTGAAAGTCTTTAACCTTTCACCCAAATTGTGTGTGTCCAAAATTCTGCTCCAAGTTGAGCCAGTGAGTAGCCAATTATAAAAGGGAAGATAGGCGTCTGCGTGCAGAATAAGGAAATGTCCCTGTGTGTGCCTGGAGTAGCAAATGGGATGATGTTCTCTTATGATTTCAGTTGTAACTTTTGGCTAGCTTGGCATTTTTTAATTGAGTTGGGAGTTTTGTGGGACGGTTGAGAGAATGTCTGTGGACAGACCTGAGACATCAAACGTCTCAAGAGATGTGAGCTGCTGACGGACTGTATGTGTTTTTGGATCTGTTTTTTTCTGAGCCCAAAATTACTGGAATGGGGAAGTTCTCTGTTTGCATAAAAGTGACTTAGTCACACCCCACTGGGTGATGCTAGTTACTGTAGCCAAGGGACTCCGGAGGACGAGTTCCAGCAGGGAGGAACCAGCCATGCTACCATCTTCAAAAACATAAGGTAAAAGGTGTCTCAGACGCTGCCCTGGTAGAGGTCCCCCTGGCTGTTGTGGTTGGGGGCCCCCTCACTGGGTCCCATGTAATCTTTACGCTTCCTAAGCGTGAGTGAAGGCCAGACTCTGTCTCTCACCCTGGGTCTCTAGGCATATTCTCGCAGTGCAGATTCTGTCTAGCAACCCCTCCTGAGAGCTGAGACCTTGTGGTCCAACTGCCTAGGCCCTGTGCCAACTCCCCCAGATTCTAACAGGATTCTAAACACCACTGCCTTTTCACCTGGGAAATACATAGTAATAGACACACCTGTATGCATTTCCCTGCCTCAGCTTCCCCAACGCTCGGGAGAATTCTTTAGGCTTAGGGCAGAGTCTCGGAGGGGTCCAAGTTCCACTTCCTGCATATGGTTTCTCTTCAGAGCCATGGTGTCTCCCTCTCTCTGACCTCTGCAGTGAAAGCCTTTCCACTCTCCTGTCTGAGCTCACTTAGCTTTTGAGCTCTTCTCCCACTGACTGGGGAGGTGAGAGACCCTCTTTTATAACCTCCCATCCCCTTTGTCGGGGACCATCTGTCCGGTCTCATTAGGTGATCCAAGTCCCTCACCAGGTGATTCATTGTTTGGTTACCAGCCCACCTGGCAGGCTGGTTCTTGTGGGCATCAGTCAACTGTTTATCCAAGCATCCTGTTTGAATAGAGGAGCATCAAGGTTTAACAAGCCTCCGTCGTTATACCTGTGCCATTACCCCTTCTAATTTCAGCCCAGTGTAGAGGTAAAAGGACAGCTGAGAATGCAACAAGGCCTACAGTCAAAATGGAGCCTCAGGCTGATCCTGATGTGCATAGAGAGCCCCCAATATCAAGCAGAATTCACAAACTGTACATAGAGCGATTCCCCAAGTTGTCACGAAAGGAGAGACCGTTGCTTTTGCCCATTGCTTCTGGCTGTGGTTGCTGGCCTCTGGCCACATGATGCCACCTTGTCTGACAAAGAGGCCTATGCTTCCTCCTCCTCACAGCTGACCACACAGGGGTAGGAGTCCAGCAACATGCAGCACCTAAGATCTACCATCTATGAGCAATCTATTTCTAGCCAGCCAGTCAGCAAACCCTTTGATGTCAAATAGCTGAGCTGATTAAACCACCAGCTAGTCTTTCCAACCACAGATCCGCAGAAGCTGAATGAAACCACAACCACCCTGCAGAAATGTTACCTTTGGGAGGGGGCTGACGGTGTCCTTTTTCCAATTTTTATTCTACCTTAGCACTCTTGCACTTAAAAAAAAAATAGCAGATGGCTGGGTGTATGTTTGTATATGTGGAGAATCCACAGAATTTGAGAATGAGAAACTATTCTATAGGTACCAAACATGTAAACTAACCCCGTGTTAAACAACCAGGATCAAACATGCATAGCTTCAAGGGTTGGGAGTTGTATGTTTAAACCTGAGAAATGATGGTATTTTCACCTACATTTTTCAGATAAATGTTAAGCATAACAAGCTGTGTCACCTTGACTTGTACTAAATGTTTCGTGCAACTCTTTGTGGGAGGGGAAGAGATTGGCTGTTACCAAAACACTTATAATTCGGGCAGACTGCCTTAACTCGCATCAGAGTTATCTTCAACCTGAGGATTTGACCCTCCCTGGTCAGCTGTGCAGCTGGAATATAAACATATCAATTGGCAACAAGATTAACAAGGCCATGTTACTTTGGGGATTGATGGCTAAACCAGACTGTTGCCTTCCCACATTATTAATCAAAGCATAAAGAATTGTTGGTTTATTTGATGGTTTAATCAACCTGATAATCAGATTAATTTGATGGTTTGATATTAACCCACTTTCTTTTAACATGATTTGTTTATATGTTTTTTTTTTTTTTGCTTTTGTCTTAGTTAATTAAGCTAATCAAATATATACAATTGGAAGCCTGTGTAGAGTGGCTGTTTTTTCTCCTAGATATGAGGATTCAGGACTCCAAGTGACCATGGGGCAGATAACAGAGACAACTGTGACCCACCTAGTGATGATCTGCCCCTATGGTCCTCATTTAACATAACTCATTGAATTAACTGAAATTAACAGAGTGGAAGAATCTCTAGTGAAGCGTGCATGTGCCTAGTAGTGTGATAGGAAACAGGCTGAGTATCTCAGTTCAGCTTTTTGTGTGCATTTGTGCCCTTACATTGTGTCCTCGGCAATGACGACAGAAATCACGTGGCACGTAGGCTGCTAGTCCACAGCCACTAAAAAAAAAGCTTCACTGTCATAATATGCATGAGAATAACTCCTAGTGTTTACAAAATATGCTTTCAATCCACCCCTTTCTTTTTGTCTTGCTGTATGGAAATAGCCTAAAAACTGAAATTTATGGTATTGCTAAGTGGTACAATGAGCAATCAGCTCCTTCTTCCATAAAATCTTAAACTTTGTCTGGTAGGTGTCCCCCTGGGTAATAAGATTGCTGTGCCTCTAAAGAAATAAAATGTATTTCTATTCATTCTAATTAAAAAAAAGATGTATCACAATCCATTAGTGATGGACAGCAGCTCCCAGTCCCACTCTTGATCAATGGACCTCAGTAATTAAAGACCTTCTACCAGAACAACAGATCAGAGGATGGATGCCTTGCCTAAGGGGACGATGGTTGTGGAGACCAACGGTCACCTGTCCTGCTGAATTTTACTCTATGGACCTAATTCTCTTCTCCCCTACACCAAAGTAACTTTATCGGTTGGCCTGTGTAAGAGAGGAGAAAACCTAGACCTGTGCCATATGACACTTAGGGCTATCTGAGCAGACAGTTGACTTGGTTGCACAATGACAACTAAGTGATATTTAATTTCTGTATTTGGATTCACAATTCCTTTGCATCCATACACATAAATAAAAGACTGCTAAAAACCCCTCACCTGCTACAAGCTGTTCTGACTGCATACTCAGGGATTTACCGAGTATTTCTCTCTTCCCTGAATGTCAAATTAAGATTTATGCTGGGCTATTTAAGGTATACGACCATTACCAAGGAGCAATAATACTCACAATACATTCCCCATCCAACTGCATACTGGGGAATGTAAAACTTACTGAATCTCGCACTTGAAGGGTACTAGTACTTAGATCTGCGGCATGTACACGTGCTACAGAACACGGACACTGGCATCCATCTATTCTTTTTCTGGCCAGAACATACACTGAATGGGGACTTTTTACTCAAGCAGTGGGAAGGGGTCAGTCAAGAGTGGCAAATTAACAGCTGCCGAGTTGCCGGATTTTCAGAACTGCTGCACTTCAAAGAAGTCAGTGAGAGCTGTGGGTGCTCAGCACCTTTGGAAATCAGGGTCTCATTGTGTTATAGCTCGTTCGCTCTCTGCCCGAGAGATTTCTTTTGTGTAGAACTGGTCGGAAATATTCAGTCAAAATAATTTTTCAGTAGAAAATAACTTTTCAACTAAAATGGACGTTTTTGTGAAAAATATCTTTTGTTGGATTTTCTTCTCTGTTTCTGGCAACCAAAAGCTGATGCTTTTTGGCTCCAACCTCAAAATGTTTCGGGTTTTTCAACAACCCCCACCCCCAAAAATCAATTTGACTAAAATGGGGGGAGAGTTGATTTTTGTCAATATTTTTCACAGGAAAAAAGAATGGTTTCCCAAGCAGCCCTGCTTTGGGGTATTTATCTGAGAGGTTCCTTTATTTTAGAGTCATTTTTCTGTTGGTGAGTGGGTGCCGCCTCACCATTTCCTTTTGTTTCTAACCATGTTTCCTTTTCCTCCTGCACCATATTTCTTTTCCCATTCTAAGTGCTCCTCACTGGCCGGCCACAGATAGTGGGGCATGCCATGCTGTGCACACTGGCCTTCAGGGATCAGATGGTTGGTCATGGCAGCCCACAGTAATGTTAGCTGCCCCCACAGCTGTGATGTCTGGTCACAGGCAGGGGGGTTAAGGAACACATGTTTCTGATGCTGGTAGGCCAGGTGCCAGCTCATGCCAAGATCTCAATTGGACACTCACAGAAGCTGGAATTGGTCTGGTTCACTTGTGGGTTAATATTGATAACATAGGTATTAAAATGATAAGAAAGTGTTTAAACTCACAAGCATTCAGTAATCTGACTTGTGATATCTGTGTTCCATATTGTAATGTAATATCTGAGTGGTTGTATTGTGAGTTTCTCTTACTGCATGAATTGCCAAACAGGAGAGAGGCATATTACTGTGAAGAGCTGCTCTTCTACATAAATTGTTACACCTCTCCCACAAGAGGAGACCAATCAATACCAGACAGGCTATGGCTGGTTCTTACAACTGGAAAGTCCCTACCTCTGGATTGAGGAATCATCAACAAAAGGACTAAAGACTCTTGCTGTTGTTCTGTTCTTCTCCCCCTGAAAATGAGTCATGCAAGTGGATTCCTACCATTAGCTGAGTTTGCAGCTCAGAGCACATGGCAGGAGGGGATTAAAAATCCCAAACCAAAGGATCTCTATGCTGTCTGGATTTGGAAGGGCAAGGTGGTTCTAGGCATAAGCAAGAGATCCCCGGCTGCATAGCCTGGATTAGCCCTAAAGGACAAATAGAGCTTGATGATTACAGAAGCCTATTTTACCTTTTGAAACTTAAGACTAACTCATTTATGTGTCTTTGTTTGCTTTAACCTTGTAAATAACTCTGTTTTGCTTTTCTATTTAATAAATCTTCATATAGTTTATTATAGAACTGGCTATAAAAATTGTTTTTGGTGTGAGACCTAAAGTGCAATTGACCTGGGGTAAGTGACTGGCCCTTTAGGAATAGGAGTAACACGAATATTGCTGTGATTCTTGGAGTAAGGGGCCATCTATCACAGCAATATGCTCACCTGGATGGCAAGACAGACCAGCGTGCCCAAGGGGACTGTCTGTGATTCTGTGTTTAGGCTGTTATAGTGTCTAAGGCAGGGGTCCCCAACGCGGTGCCCGCAGGTGCAATGGCACCCGCCGGGGCATCTAAGTGCGCCCGCGTACTGGCCGGCGGACGAGCACCCGCCAAAATGCCGCCGAGAAGCAGCGTCCTCCAGAGGCGTCGCCGCCGATTTTCGCCTCTGGACGACGCTGCTTCTTGGCGGCATTTCAGCAGCGACGCTTATTGACGTTGCCGCTTGTCGGCGGCATTTCGGCGGATGCTCGTCCGCTGCCACGGTCCTCCGTGGCTCATTGTCTGGCGCCTGCCAGACGAAAAAGGTTGGGGACCACTGGTCTAAGGAGTTTGCACTTGGAGCTGTTGGTTGGTGAAATCTAAGTTTAGAACTCACAACCAATTTGGGGATTGTGCCCAGGGCCGCCCAGAGCAGGGGCAAGTGGGGCAATTTGCCCCGGGCCCCACAGGGGCCCTGCAAGCCCTGGCCGAGAATCCCTTTCCTCACCCGGCGGCGGCCCGGGTCTTCGGTAGCATTTCGGCGGCGGGGGGCCCTT
Source organism: Emys orbicularis (assembly GCF_028017835.1). Classification (NCBI taxonomy): domain Eukaryota; kingdom Metazoa; phylum Chordata; order Testudines; family Emydidae; genus Emys; species Emys orbicularis. The sequence continues at coordinate 60,394,582 of NC_088690.1, read as the reverse complement.
CAGTGCTGCTGAAGACGCGGAGTGACTGAAGGGCCCCCTGCTGCCGAAATGCCGCTGCCGCCGCCGCAGACTCGGAGCACCGCCCGGTGAGTACAAGCTCCCCCGCTTTGCCCCAGGCCCCCTGAATCCTCTGGGCGGCCCTGATTGTGCCCTGGTTTTTAACAGTCTGCCCAGAGGTTGGTTAACTCACGCTCTTGCGTCACAATGTTCTCTCTCAACAGGACTTGCTGTGCTTGTGAGCTAACTGTATCACGACTTTGCCACGTAGAGGCACGTAGAGGCTTCCCCTGCAATGGCGATTCAGAATAGTAGGGCTGCACATTGTGTTTGCTGGGTGCTGCAGTCTCTACACACCCTCAGGTGCCGTACTGCCTTCTGATCAAGAGATGGGTTCTAGGCAGTGCAGCGTAGACATGCACACGCAGGGAGATGGGCTCACCCTGTGCACATCTCTCATAAGCCAATGTCCTCCTTTCAGCACAGGGGCAGTGGCCATAGATTGAGTTTGCTGGAAGATGGCGTCCCAGCTACTCACAGTGCTGCTGGCCTTTTATCTTTAGTTGTCACTCCTCCCTTGGTCAGCGGGGCTTGTTCTCTTCTGCTACGGAGGGTAATTCATGCAAATCGGTCTGTGAGAAGCATTTGGCCTCGTTTCTTCCACAAAGGGCCTGGGGGGCCCTAGCACATAGCAGACACCTTGCTGGAAAAGTGGCAGAACTGTACTGTGTATTGCTTCATGCCATTCCTCCTGGGGCACAGTGCCTTCAGCCTCCGGTAGGAGCTTCAGCAGGGGCCAGCGTTCAATAGCTGTTGTCATCTCTGGGCCAGGGCACTGCCTTCCATTTTGGTGACTGGGCCCTGGGTCCTCTGCAGCTACATCCTTCGAAGACGTGTGCTGGGCCTTCCGCCTTCAGTGGGGCCTGCCAGAAAAATCCAGTAGTGCAAATTTGTGCTGCAAATACACACAGCAAGGATTGCCAGAAGCCCAGTTAGGCAACAATTCATGTCATTTGCAATCACCATGCATAGAAGCTTGTCAACAGTCAGCAAACCAACATGCTTTGGTGTCCCAGAACAGATTTAGAGCTCTCTCTACTTATGCCAGACCGTGGAGATTCTACGCAAAGGTTAATCAGGAACTAGGAGATGGGCAATCAGGCCTAGTGGCTGGAGCAGGAGTCAGTTGCCAGGAATAGGAGCCCAACGTTAAAGACTGAGTCAGAGGCCAGAAGTCAGGAATTGGAGCTGAGGGTCAGGACCGGGTCACCTGGAGTGAGGCAAGGCAGGCGCTGGGCTGGGAACAAGCAAGCGAAGCGCAGGAGCTACCCTAGCTTTAGGCAAATGCTTTGAGCAGCCACTGAACTGCTGCTGCTGGGTTTAAGAGCTGGTCTGCTGACTTTTCCCCACCAATCAGATGGCGTAGCCAACCAGGCTGCCTGCTATAGGCCCGCTGTGCTCATTAGCTGGCCCAAAGACTGGCTCTGCTGCAGGCTCTGATTCCTGACACCCTTCCATAGTCCCTTCTCCTTGGTATGGGATCAGGTGCCATAAAAGCAGCACTCTGCTTAATTGCAACTCCCAAGCTAACGTAACTGCAGCTTGTCCACTTTAAATCATTCTTGCCCTGTTTATAGTGCTATGAGGGGAAAAGCTTGTACAGCACCTAGCACAGTGGGGTCATGGTCCACAACTCCTAGGCACTATTGCCACACAAATACTAATACAGAATACCAACTTGCAAACTCAAGCCAAACGGAAAGCCAGAGAATATAACAAACCAATGTGAACAGAGAAAAACCACTGCAATGCACACAATAATCTGCCCACATCATTTCAAAATCTGCATCTATATCAGGGTGGGCAAACTTTTTGGGCCGAGGGACACATCCGGGTGGGGAAATTGGGTTTGGGGTGCGGGAGGGAGTGCGGGGTGTGGGACGGGATGCGGTGTGCAGGAAGGGGCTCAGAGCAAGGGATTGGGGCAGAGGAGGGGAGCAGGATGTATGAGGGGGCTCAGGGAAGGGGGTTTGGGTTCAGGAGGGGTGCGGAGTGCAAGAGGGGGCTCAGGGCAGGGGTGTGGACTGCGGGAGGGGGCTCAGGGCAGGGGGTTGGGGTGCAGAAGCGGTGCAGGGTGCGGCAGGGGGCTCAGGACAGGGGGTTGGGGTGCAGGAGGGGTGCGAGATGCAGGCAGGGGGCTTAGGGCAGGGAATTGGGGGGTAGGATGCAGGAGGGGTTCGGGCTCTGGGATGGGTTCCCTGCCTGCCTGCCCTGTCCCCGGCCCCGCGCCGCTCCAGGAAGCGCTGCAGCCCCTGGGGGCGGAGGGGCAGAGGGGTCTGCGTGCGCTGCCCTTGCTGTGCCTCCAGGTACCTCCCCCGAAGCTCCCATTGGCCATGGTTCCCCATTCCCAGCCAATAGGAGCTGCGGGGGGCGGTGCCTGGAGGCAAGGGCAACACACGGAGCCCTCTGCCCCACCGCCCGGGGGCCACTTCTGAGAGCTGTGCTGGGCCACAGGGGGCAATCCCGCGGGCTGGATCCAAAGCTGGGAGGGGCCAGATCCGGCCCGTAGTTTGCCCACCCCGATCTATATGCATGCAGGAACACAGACCCAGCAGAGCAAAACTAGCGATAAGCCTAGTGGAAGCGGTAGATTCAGAAGTTTGGAATTCAGTTTCAGTGCTTACTCAACCCTGTGGAGGTGTCATGATTTCTGGTTTATTTAGATGTTATGTTAGGCAGCCATGTGGTGCTGCTACCAGTTAGCATTCTTTTAAGGTACGTCCACATTGCAGTCCGAGGTGTGACCGCAGCACAGGCTGGCATACCTGTATTAGCTTTCATCTGGCTAGCTCAGCTAAAAATTGCATGGATGGCCCAGCAGCATGGCCTTCAGCAAGGGCTGTACAAGCCTGCCTGGAGCCATGGCTACAGGCTCCATTGCTAGCTCAATCCAGGGTCCACGCAGCTGCGGTTTCTCTGCTATTTCTAGCTACACTAGCTGGATTAAAGCAAGCTGCAGTCACCTCTGATTGCAGTGTAGACATATTGTAAGGGTATATGCTTGAATTTCACAGTCACCGAATTGTGATGCAACCCCTTCATTGTATTGACAGAATTCTGTATGTCACAGATCCAGTTGTGTTCTCTTAAAGGGGAGAGATGTTGCCCGGGTTGCACCAAAAGTGGTCTCATCTTCCTCACAAGGCTATCTATTGTGTCCAGTCAATCTCTCCACCCAGACATTGACTCACACAAGCGAAAGGGAAAGCAGAAGAAAATGGAGGAAAGTGGGGAGAAGCAGCTCTGAGCCAGTCTATTATGCATGAGGGGCTGTGATGTTGTTCCTTCAGGCTGACGCAGACCCACCTGGATTGGAGGAAATTCCAACACTGGGTAAATTCTATGGACTGTGCAACAGATTCGATTAGATGATCACAGTGGTCCCTACTGGTCTTGGGATCTATTAATCTCTCTCAAGCAGCAGAGACCCTGGTCCACCAAACATCAGGTCAGGCTCGATTCAGAGATAAGGTCCATTTGCCAAATGAAATCTCCTCCTCTCTCCAGGTGTCAGGAGCTAACAGAGTCAACATCAGATGAGCAGGCACAGGCCAAATTCAGGACCAACCAGGGTACCTTGTTGGAACTTGGGAAACTCCACCGGCTGAGGTTCAGATCAGCTTAACACTCATTAGTTCTGTTATGCAGAGTGAAAAGCAAAGGAAAGGGATAGACTAGGGGTGGGCAAACTACAGCCCGCGGGCCAGGTCTGGCCCCTCAGGGCTTTGGATCCAGCCCGCGGGATTGCCCCCCATGGCGCTGCGGGCCCGGCGCAGGTCTCAGAAGAGGCCCCCGGGCGGGGGGGCAGAGGGCTCCGTGTGTTGACCTTGCCTCCAGGCACCGCCCCCCCCACAGCTCCCATTGGCTGGGAATGGGGAACCGTGGCCAATGGGAGCTTTGGGGGAGGTATCTGGAGGCACAGCAAGGGCAGCACACGCAGAGCCCCCCCCCCCCCCCCCCCCAGGGGCTGCAGCGCTTCCTGGAGCGGCGCGGGGCCAGGGACAGGGCAGGCAGGCAGGGAGGGAGCCTGCCCTGGTCCCGGTGTATGCTGCTGCCACCCCGGATCCGCTTTAGGTAAGCGGCGCCGGGCCGGAGCCCGAACCCCTCCTGCACCCCACCCCCCAACTCCCTGCCCTAAGCCCCCTGCCTGCACCTTGCACCCCTCCTGCACCCTAACCCCTGCCCTGAGCCCCCTACCGCACCCTTCCTGAACCCCAACCCCTCCCCTGAGCCCCCTCATACAGCCCGCACCCCTCCTGCACCCCAACCCTTGCCCCAAGCTCCCTGCTGCATCCTGCACCCCTGTACACCCCAAACCCCTGCCCTGAGACCCCTGCCACACCCCGCACCCCTCCTGCACCCCAACCCCCTTCCCTGAGCCCCCTCATACACCCCACACCCCTTGTCCTGAGCCCCTTCCTGCACACCCCACCCCCTCCCACATCCTGCACTCCCTCCCGCACCCCAACCCCCTGCCCCGGCCCTGCATACAATTTCCCCACCCAGATGTGTCCCTCGGCCCAAAAAAGTTCACCCACCCCTGGGATAGACCCAGCACACCAATGACAAAAACAGGCACTTTCCCAGAATCCCTTGGTATTTTGTAACCATATAGTCCACAGAAAAACTACAGCGGATGCTCTTTCCAGGAGCTCTTGGGGGGCTGGCGTTCTGTTTTGCGCCATTACATAGATAACAAGAAGGCACCAAAGTATCAGATAACTCAGGAGTGGGGGTTGTGTCTGGGGCCCATTTCTATCCCTGAAGCATTGCTAGATGTGCCAGTTTTCTTTGCACAACCTTATACGTACCAGAATAAACATTTAAAGCCAATTCAGTGCCAATTCAAAAGCAAAGGACCCCCCATCCTCAAGAAACCACATCTTGTCTTTTGTAGCAATTTGTAAGTTTTGCCCTGATGGTGCACACTGGGTGGGTGACAGTTGCTTTGTGAAGAACACGGAGGGGAAGTTTTACAGCTTGGCTGCTGAGAAGCACAGATGTTGCAGCCTGTGTCACGGCAAGGTGCTAAAGGCTGTAAGAAATGTTGGCGAGCATTAATTATCTTCCTGCAGCTGTTCCTTAACCCTCACTTACTTGCCTTTTTAAAGGCACTGCCACAATAATGCCTCTGAAGGAAATCAAAGCAGAATGTTTGATGGAAAGAAAGAGAGACAAGCTAAAGGTTAAAAGGAAACGCACTGTGCAAACAGCTTTTAAGTTGCTTTTTCTGCCACTGTCTAGAGTGCCTTTCCCCAACCCCCTGCTCCAGCTTTGAATTCAAACACCACCGGAGGATGTAGCTAACAGTTCACCCAACTGCTGGCAGAATTATGAGAACCTTCTTTATGGGAGGTTGATTCATGGATGTGGAAGCCCTTTGTTCTTTACGATTTATGGAGTCTGTTTGGGTTTTTTTTGTTTGTTTGTTTAAAACTTCAAATGAATGTGATGCTTGTGAAAGGTGTTCTGCTGACAGCCCAGAAAACTGAAATCACTCAGATGCAGCATGGGTGCATTGTAAACACCCAGACAGAGGTGGAAATAATCTGTTTCCCATAGATCAGGCACATCAAGTCAGCGTCAGTGCCATTAGGTAGCTCTGACCAAGATTGAAGCTCCATTTTGCTAGGTGCTGTATGTATATATAGTGAGTGAGTCCCTGCCTTAAAGAGATTACAGTCTGACTAGACAAGACAAAGGATGGAGGTAAGACAGTGTTCTTATCCCCATTTTACAGATGGGGAACGGAGGCACAGAGAAAATAATTCACTTGCCTAAGATCATACCAAAAAACTGTGGTAGGACTAGGAATTGAACTACCGTCTCCTGAGCCCCACTCAAGTGCTTTAACTATATGACCTTTTTGCACTTAAGTGCAAACTTCCCCCAGGTTGCCTTGCTAATGTGCCTCAACTCTCTCCTGCAGTTGTAAGTGTGAGAGGGTAGCTCAGTCAGTCCTTGAGCTCTATGTTGAGACAGGCAATTGTTCATGGACCCCTGCCCACTGTAAAGCAAGCCACAATCCAAACACCCATTGGAGCAACTTTTAATCACTTTCTACATAGACTTGTTTGAACCGGTGATTTAGAAAGGAGAGTTTGCTTCATATACCCCAAACACCTGAGCCATCCAATCCCCTGCTCTAAGACTGTAATCAGATAGAGCATAAGCTCATTTGAAGACTCATAGACATTATACTTATGAATCATTCAGACATGATCTTTGCATTGTTCCCAGAGGAATGAGATTGTTTCTAGAATCCTATGTGCTATGACTTTCCAAGCACAGTAAGCTCTTGTATACTTTCAACCTAAGTGACTTTTTATTGTAGATAAAGGAAAAACAATCCAAAAAAGAAAGATCAAAAATAAAGGCTCCAGGAGAGAACACAGTAGATATCTCCTCTATAATGGTCTGCACTGAAATGAGCACTAAGTGACAGCTGCCTTCAACAGACACCTGCAAATTTAAAGGGGCAGTGCACAGAAATCAAAAAGATACTGACATTTGCTGGCTGACATCCATGGTGGCTGTATATATAGTTAGCTGTGGTTTGTTACAAAATGGCACCACAGACAGGACTCTAACTTCCATGCAATGGTCTGGGACAAAAGCATTAACACCTGCAGGTGGTGTAAATTATCATAACTCCAATTAAGTCAATAGAGCCATGACCATTTGCACCAGCTGAGGATCTGTCCCAAGGGTGGACTTTTCAAAAGCACAGTTCATTGGCCCAACTAACACAAGGCATTTTTGAAAATGCCACATAAAAGCCAGCAGGGATGGAAAGGTGCACAGCTGGGGATGTTTTCCATCCGTACACTGCAGTTGTGAATCAATGGTGCTGTAATAACACTTCATGGCAAACTTGATCATAATCAAATGGAAGTTGGTCAGCCATTTCAAGAATTCCTCTTCCACGGTCTCTTAGAGGCACTGCACACAAAAGAAAGAAATAGGGTTGGCTGGTACTAAGCTAATTCAAAAAAGCACCTGGTGGCACTTCTCTTGATGCCTGTTATTGGCTTTGATCATCTTTTGCTCCAAAAATCCTGCACTGACTCTGTCCCAGTGGAATCTCGCAGGGACTTTGATCTCAAGACCAGGAGATATGCTCTGACAAAGCCAATATCTCTTTGGTGATCCCCACTATCCGAGCACAGAGCTCAGTGTCCTGAAGTTCCAGAACAAGGCATCTGTGCCTTGAAAACACGTGGGCCTCAAAGCCAGTGGAAAAAGTCTCATCAACTACAATGGGCTTTGGATCGAGCATCTTACAGCAGTTCAATCCATATCACATCTGATCAAGGCCACAGTTGCCTGGGGGCTGGATCCATCCATTAAAGTGTATGCTATCACTTCAAATGCAACCTGTGCTGGTACAAACCCGAGCCATCAACCCAGAAACCAGCCGGGGGGAAATGTGCAGAGAAGGACCAAAACCAGAAATGGCACAATCAAAGCTGTAATTTTATTGACCAATATTTATAAGATAGAATATTTTGTTAATATCAGAGTTCAGTACAGACACGTTTACACGCGGATGTCGGGAGTCAAGCCGTCACAACCACGTGTTAATGGACCACGGGTTAACCGGGCCATGCTGAAATATCTTAAGATATCTATATATACACACATGTATAATTATCTAGGATTACATACGTATTCACAGCGTCCCAAATACTGCAAGCCTATCTGTTAACGGCGCTTTGCAAGAATATAAATTCAAATGTGTAATCTAATAAAAACATTACTACTACTACACAGGGGTGAAAGTAACTCAGGACACTTACTGGTATGGGGCCGGGCTGGCTCTGGCCCCCAGAAGGGGTGGGGCTAAGGGTCAACATCCCCAGGCCAGCCCTTCCAGGCCACCTGGTCCTGCGCCACCCGGGGTTCCCGTGGTGATTTAAAGGGCCTGGGGCTCCAGACGCTGCTGCTGCGGTCGCGGCGTCCAGAGCCCAGGGCCCATTTAAATCGCTGGCTCCGGGGCAGCTTCTCCCTTTGCCCCCCCCCCACCCGTCGGCGGCCACCCGTCGGCGGCCGAGGGGGGGCAAAAGGGGCAGAGACCTTAAAGCGCTGCAGGGTCCTTTGCCGCGGCAGCACTTTAACGTTGCTGCGCGCCCCCCCCCCCGTCGGCGGCCCAGCGCTGCTGCGGCAAAGGACCGTCCTTAAAGTGCTTCCACGGCAGCGCTTTAATGTCCCTGCCCTTTTTGCCTCCCCCGTCCGCGGGGTGGGGAGGGGGGGGGACAAAGGGCAGCAACATTAAAGCGCTGCCGCAGCAGCACTTTAACATTGCTGCCCCTTTTCTCCCCTCCTCCTCCTCCTCCCCCCCCCCCCCCCGCATCGGCGGTAAAGACGTACAATACATTTCCGCTCTGCACTTCCTGTCGATTTCTATGTCAGTGAGCAAATCTGTAGCGCTACATAGCACTTTCCTGTACCGCGTGTTAACGAGTCTCGCGTGTTAAATAGGTAGCACTGGGAGGCATGGCGCTACCGCGTGTTAAGCAGATTCGCGCATAAATGGGTCTGTACTGTGGTCATATCGGTCTTCAGTAAGTTTAAACACACATTACATGTAAATACCAAATAGTAAGACAGGATTTCAAACAGAGCTCTGCAAATGATGCTGTGTGCCTCCCTCTCTCACCTTGAGCAGAATTTAGCTCAGCAAGCAGCCCCTCTGAACCTCTGCAGAACAAGGTACCAAGCCAATAAGTGTTCCTCTCTTCTGCACACTAAATCCCTCTAACTTGCCCCCCAGAGGATGGTGTTAGAATTGCAGCCAGTTCTACCACCACATGTAGGGTCTGATCCAAAACCCATGGCAGTCAATGGGGTCTTCTTCTGCCTAAAAGTTCCTTATTGATTCCCAAAAAGGAACAGCTGGAAGAGGGAAAGAATCTGCTTCCAGTAACTCCAGAGCAGGGCTGGGAAACAGCATGGAACCTTTTCCATAATGGTAAATTTAATCTAATTGCTTTTGCCTCTTTTTTAATATAGGAAAAAAATATCTTTCTGCCTTAAAGTTCCTGTCATTGCATTTCACACAGGGCTCTTATGATGTTATGAGTGTGATCCGCTTGCTGTTATTATCTGTGATTAATCCCGCTGCCAGTTCCAGGGGGGGAAATAGCTATTGAAGAGGGTGGTTGCTGTTTTTAAACCAGCAAAGAGGTCCATGAGATTTGTGTGTTAAGTGGGTTAGCTAAGAGAATTGGAAGAGTTTTATTTAAATGTAGTTAGTTTTATTGACATTTATGGAGATAATCCATGGACATGAAGGCAAATGAGATTTTTTTTAATAGTAGAATAGGGGCTCCCAGACTGGATCGGATCAGTTTAGAGCACCTCTCAGGTTCTTTTGAGTCAATGGCTCATTTGGCTGACACAGTTAAGGCACATCAGTTTCACAGCCAACAGTACACAAGGAGCAATGTGACCAGCATCAGGTCTGACTGCCTTAACCCAGTGGGTCACCTACCCATTTTGCAGCTAGATGAACTAGAGGTTGGCCTTTGAGTGGGTGAGATAAAGGGAGGATGGAACCCACAACGTTTAGCATTATAGTCATTCCCCTTAGCCACTCAGCTACTACAGCTCTCAAGTCTACAGTACTTTGAAAAGAAGGACCATGTTACTGAACACTGCCTGAGCTGTACATACTCCAGGCCATTGACTGTAGGAATGAAAAGGTTAAAGAGAAGATTTATAGGCATACATATCCTTGCCTGAACAGCCAGGTGATCCTTATGTACACATTTCTCTACACTAAGATCTAATTTTCCATCATTTGCCTTGATTTGCGGTTCCTTTTCTCCCATTTCCTTGATTTAATGTCCAATTATTTCTTGTCCTGTTGCCAGTGAAACAAAATATTTCATAAGCACTCCTGCAGTTTTTTGGACACTGTTTTTAAATGCGTGACTTATGCCTCGGGCACTGCAAAACGCAGAGGATTTTAGGGGATGCCTAACGATGAATTCACCATTTTTTCATAGCAACAAGTCCTGAATTTGGCATTTAATAACACGGTGCCGGAGTTTACGTGAGTCCGTGGTACTCGTTTCTCTGGCAACTACATGCAGTTAGGCTACCAGGGAAACACCATCAGAACTGGATTTCCTTTTGCCCGCAAAGCAGAGAGAACTGCCTGTTTTCCTCACTGTGGATCAGCCACTAAATAGGCTGGGTCAAAGATTACATTCTGCAGGGGAGGGTAGGAAGGGCAGGAGGCCACAGATCAAAGGTCTGCTCCTTATCTCTGCCCTGTGCTCCTGGGAGCATACCAGGGTAGAGAAGGCACGATCTGTCCTCATAAAGGACAGTTATAGCCTAGGTCCTGGTCCCTGGCTCAGTCTGGCCAATGCAAAGAGGACACAGAGCTGCCCAGAGAGAGCCGCTGAGGATGTCCCTGATGGGAAGAGGAGAAATAAGGGCCTGGAGAAGGTGACAGAGAAAGGATTAAGGGGAGGAAGTAGAGAGGGAATGACAGAGAAAGGGGAAGAAAACAAAAGGGAGGAAATGAGGAAGGAGAAGAGAAGGAATGCTTGTCTCTATCTCCTCGCCCCAAAAGTTTGAGTTCAGACAACTGTGCCGAGTCATGGTCCATTAATGAGTCCCTACAGGCTTTGAAGGACAGTAGGGTTTATTTCAGCACATCTAGTAGCAGCCCTTGGGAAATGGTTCCAGGAAAACCACACCTCACACTTTGGATCTACATTCTTTCTAGCAAGTCTTAGATCCTGCCTCCCTCCCCTATGTAAAAATAGCACCCAGCATTTCTATATTATCTGGGCAGCACCCGTGATAACTTCAGAACGCTACCTCCTCTGCTCAGAAGACATTGCAACTGTAGCTGGTCAGAATGTTTTCACCTACATTTCAGCAAAACATGCTGTTCCATTGAAACCAAAATGTTTCATGGAGACATTTCAGTTCCCATAAAACTTTAGTCACAAAGGTTTTTGGGTCCAGGCTACAGTGAAAGACTGACTCTATAGCTGGGTATTTAGAGTACTGGCCTAGGAAAATCTCTGCTCTGAATCAGGCAGACGTACCTAGGTCTCAGACATCTCACTCCAGGACCCTAACCACCAGGCCACATGCACAAACATAGCTGGAAGGTTTTGGTTCAGTGCAGAACAAAAGCAAATTTCAAAACCGTGAATGTTGCTGAGGAGCAGAATTGGTGCCCTCCAGCCAGCTCCAATTTCAACTATTCTCCAGAAGACAAGAACAGCTGTTCCCGCCAGCAGGCTCCTGCTTCCATATCGACAAGCTTTCAGAACTGGAAATGTGAAATATACTCTCTCTTGTTTGCATTGTGGATAGGACTGTAAATTCCATCCTCCTTTCCTGGGCAGACTGCAGGTGAAAAGGGGATGGGGAAAGAAGGAAACCACAGCAAAATATATAGGTGTTTCCTTGTGCACAGACTCAGAACAGACTCTGTCCACCTAACAGGGATTGGGGCAATCAGTGCAAACTAATATCCAATAGATAATAAATGAACCATAAATATTGGGCAGTCTAGCCAGGTAGGGGAATCAAATTCCAGGACTTCTATTCAAGTTCTTCTATGTCCCTCCCCACATACTGTCCGAGCGCCTTCCAGAAGTGCATTGAGCGATGGGACTAATAGCTGTCCCATACACAGACAAGCTTTACCTAGTGGTGGATAGTTCCACTGACCTCAGCCCTTTCCTCCTGCACCAGCAGTGGCTGGGAGCTTTTAGGAGGCGGAGCCCTATGCTGCTGGAGAAGGGGACTGGGTTTGGTTTTGGTTTGTTCTGTAGTCGTCCTCCTCTACCTATGTCAAAAGCAGCAGTGGTAGAGCTAGGTCCATTCTTCTTGGCCAAATTGCTGCAACACATCGGCATGTAGGGGGGTTTTCAAAATAGCTCAGGGCCATATTTCCTAGTGCTCAGCACCCACAAACAGGGCCAGATTAGCAGAACTGCGCAGCACCCGGAGCACATATTGTGGACTGCACTCTGTCGAATATCTGCCCCGAGTGTCACAATGGGAATGGGTGGTGCTGGGCTCTTTGGAAAATATGACCCTTGTTTAGCTGCTTAAGTGGGAGCTGAACTCTTAAAAAGAGGGTCCCTAGGGCAGGTTAAAAATTGGGGAAGAGATCTTCTGAGCTGTCAGATGTGTTCTGAAGGAGCCACTTACTCCCAAGTCCCTCCCAGGAAAGAAAAAGAGATCTATGCACACATGGGAACAAAGTGTGATCAGCATCTAACCTCTTGGTGGCTCACTGAGCCAGTATGTTTGTAGGAGGCTGACACTTTTGGTTCCAGAATATAAACTTTCTTTTTTCAAATAAATCTCTAGTTCTTATGTGTGAGAAGAAAAACCTTCAGAGTGAACCAGATGGAAACCAACCAAAGGGGTTCCTCCAAGTTTAAAAGCTGGAGTGTAGCACAGATTGTGGGGATCCATGCCAGCTTGGTTCCTCTTTCTGTAAAAGGGAGTTTAATAGGTCTTGCCTCCCTTAGACGTAGTATGAATTGTTGTGGAAAATTTGCCACACGGTTGATTTTGGATCAGACAGCCTGAGGCTCCTTTATTGATCAATCAAACATGCATGCATGGGGGAGTCAGCCAAGGCAGCCGAACCCCCCGCCCCCTCCCCCACCCCCCGACAGATAAAATGCGAGAGATTATATAGGATAAAACTACAAAAATTACATATACTTCCTTAAAGTTTTACATCCATATAAGGAATAAAGCAAACAAGTTTTCCTGTTTTTCTTAGTTTTGCCCTTTGCGGTTTCTTGCTCTGTCACCTGACATCTATTAATCATAATCTGTTACAAAGGTTAATTCTACTTTTATAATGTCTACAGTTAGTTCTGTTTTTATGATTTCTGTCTACCCTTCTCCTTTTACTCCCCCCCACCCTTTTCTCCTTCCCCCAGGCCACAGATACAGTTCATCTGACCCTACATACAGTTCACTTGACCAAAGTTTAGGCCTTAGACTATTTTTCCTCCACAGAATGTTGGTAAAATGTTTTGAACTTCATCATTGGAAAGGCTGGTAACTACTCCCCCTGCATGAAAGGCACAGCTGAGTTCTCATTCTAAACCAATTCTGCCTCCATCCCCCTCCCCCCCCCCCCCCCCCCCCCGAAATCCAGAACAGACCTAGGGGCTTCAAGATTGGCAGGGTAGGGCTGGTGCTGAGATCAACAGGTGCCAGCTCTTTCTGTGCTACTGCCTAGCAAAGGCAAAAAAAGCATGAGAGAGGTGAAACCGAGTGACTGGACTCCCCCAGCTGATATCTAGTGCCCAGGCCCACAGATTAGTTGATTAAAATCTAATTTCAAAGGTTATTAACTTTTGAATTAGAACATCACTATGGCACATTGGCTCTGGCAAGCTATTTTTGGCTCAGCGGGAGCAGCTGGGGACAGGTCTTCACTTCCCAGCATTCCTGCTTGGAGCCAGATGAGCACAATGGAGAGAATGGCCCAGTTATGTTGCCCCCTAGGTCTCTAGAGACCTGTAAAGAGCCAAATGAGCAACAAGGCATCTTTCAGGCCAGCTACCAAGCTGGAAGTTGTGTAGGTTGACCAGATAGCAAGTGTGAAAAATTGGGACGGGGCGGGGGGGGATTACGTAGGTGCCTATGTAAGAAAAAGCTCAAAAAATCGGGACATCTGGTCATCCTGAAGTCGTGCCATGCTGTCTGCATCACTCTGGGCCTGCTAGAGCAGAGAGGATTGTGGCGCTAACTGGAGAGTGAATTGGTGCCTTGTTTGAGAAGCACCATCTTCCGTCTGCTCTTTTAGGCTGTCTAACATTTGATTCTTTAACTCTAAGCTTCTTGAAAGGAAGAAGGCTGGATCTTGTGGTTAAGGAACTGAACCAGGACTCAGGACAGCTGGGAGTTGAACCCAACTATCCTATCACAAACTCCCTGTGCAATTTCAGTGCCTGCAGAAGGAGTGGCATGGGCTAGGGTACTAAACCAGGGACTCAGGAAACAGGTGCTAGTCCCAGCCCTTCTGCTGCCCTCTTGTGGGTCCTTGTGCAAGTCATTTAATCTCTCTCTGCTTCAGTTCCCCTCCCCCGTCTATAAAATAGGATGGTAATAATGCTTCTTTTTCTTCCACCCTTTGCCTTGTTGTACTGCGTGTTTGTACGGTGCCTACTACAATGTGTGTAGATGCTGGTTGGGGTCCCTAGGTGTTATTGTAATCCGAACAATTATAACAGCAAAAAGATAACATCCGTTCCCTCCAGCGCACCATGTCTTCAACCTTAACTGAACTTCCTATTGGGGTATTATTCCTGCTAGATCATATTTCTTTAAATGATACAACAATCAGCCAGCATCGGTGCAGGTACCAACCCTTAGCATTGAAGGAGGGCAAAGCGAGGGGCTGACTCTTTATAGCTCTGCTTGGCAGAGAGGCTGAGGGTCTGTCCTTTCTGGTTTTAACCTGCGGTGGTGACAGATCTCAGCACCAGTGAAACACGCACGCACACACAAAAGGCAGAGGAGCACTTGGAAAGACTCTAGGAGCCCAGAGACAGTGGGAAAGCCATTCAGGGAGTGAGCAACAAAGCCAGAAAGAGAACGCTCTGCAGGGCTTGCCAGATGGACTTCACCACACTGCTTGGAGGATGCTGTGCAATTAGAACTTGTCATTCACCCAGGCCACAGCTGGACAGCCCCAATTCCTGGCTCACTGCAAAGCAGCTTGTCATTAGCTGGCTCAGCAGCCCAGTCAGGAAAATGCATTCGCCGCTCGACAGACCTCCGTTGAAACACGCCTCCGCTCTCAATGGAAAGGAGTGCCACAGCCTCTAGTCACCTCCATGCCAGCCCCATGTTCACGGCTCATCTTAGACTCGTCTCGATTGTGCATGGAGAACTCTTTCTAGAAAGGGGAGTTGGTTTCAGACTGTTTCACTACATTTCCTAAGGGATTGTAGCTGAGGGTGGGGGGTTAGGGTGACAGGACAGTCTGACAAAACTGTACATTGACACCACCATGCCATTGAAAGAGGTACTACCAAAGCCTACTTACTGGCAGAGCAAGGTAAGGGACACATTCCAGACTCATCTCCCTGCAAAGGAAGAAGAAGCGAAGGATTTTAGTTGTGGACAGGAGTCTGAAAAGTGGAAGTGGGATAATGCATTTTCCCATCTACTGTGCCAGCCCCAATCTGGCCAAAGTTAGTAGCATCTATGAGCATGGGAGGTCTTTGCAGTGGCTTCAGTCCAGCTGCTAAGGAACAAGTGGCCACATAACAATGCTGCCTCCCCCTCCCCCAGGCAGGTTCAGCCTCCTGGTAGTACACACAGAAATCTCCCTCCTAGTACAATACTCTGGTTCCAGCCCCTCGATTGGCTGCCATTGGATTTCCCCTACCCACCTGTAGTTTGGTGGCACAGTAGTAACAGGGCAGATTTGCTTTGCCTGTTTCTCCATCCTCAATCTGGAGGGTGTGGGACTCATGAGCTTGCTAGAAGAGGACCAAGGGCCAGGGAGTTTTGGTCTGGACTGAGCCTGGCTGCCCTCTAGGGCCAACGCTCCCTCCTCTGTGCCAGTCCATCACGCTGTGTTGACTCTGACAATGGATAATTACAGTGCACTGCAGTGGATCAGTGATTGTTGTCGCTGAGCCATGGTATTGCTCTGAATGCCCACTGCGATGGTGTTAAACACTGTCTAGCGGTTCCTTTACAGCAGCTATTCCTGGTCCAGCCCAGGCTGTGCCAGAACATCCATGCCTAGAACCATGTGAATAATGGATTTTTCAGTGTGCTGGCACTTCCAAATGATTCAAAATATTGTTTCAGGTCAAACTCTGTTTCATTTTGAAATTAAGTAGGTTTCCCTCCACCCCCAGTTTTCTATTTTTAAAATAAATTTAAATGAAATGTTGAAAGAAAGTCATTTTGAATAAAAAACCCATCTAAACGTATCATTTCAAAAACATCAAAACAAACTCTTTCGCCTTTTTTTTAACCCCACCCCCCAACAATTCAGCAAAACCAAATTGACCCAAATCTGCAAAACATTTTGGTCAACCCGAATCTGCATGGTTTTGAGGAGGAAAAATTTCAGTCAAAAGCATCCTTGAGCTGTGTGAGAGCCCATGGGCGTCTGATACCCACAGCTTCATTTCATTCAGAATACTAAAGCAGGGGAGAGAGGAACACGGGCTGTCAATTTGCTGTCTCCCCTGGGCGCTCGGATATCGGAAGTGTTGTTATAAGTGGGCAGATGCTGCAGAGGAACGTGAAGGGGGTGGATTCTGGATTGTAGCCCAGTGTTAATGAGGACTTTAAGAGGTGTTCTCCCCCATCTCCTTCTGCCTCTTTAAATATTTTTGAGTGAGTGTAGGTGTGACGTTCCCCTCTGGTGTTATCTGGACCAGTGATCTGCTAGGTCACTCCAATCCTTGACTCTAGGAGCCAGCCTTACCCTGCTCTGCTGTGAGAACCCCCACTCCTGGGCTGTTCACGCACAGCCTCTGGCATGTAAGCTGCTCCCAGCTACTTGCAACCGAATGACACTAGTCAATCTCTTTAATCCCAGACACAACCCTAGGAACTCCATCTTGCAGTGTCCAGTTATGCCCACTGGAGGCTGCAAGTTTATATGAGTTTGTCAATTTAACAAAGAAATTTATATGTACCAGGCTTGTTATCCCAAGGGGAGTCTCTGGTACGCTTCAAATCAAATGCACAGCTTCAGGTAGAATAAACAAACAGATTTATTAACTCTAAGGATAGATTTTAAGTGATTATAAGTCAAAACATACCAAGTCAGATTTGGTCAAATGAAAGATAAGCAAAACGCATTCTAAGCTGATCTTAACACTTTCAATGTCCTTACAAACTTAGATGCTTACCACGATAGGCTGGCTGGTTGCTCTTCAGCCAGGCTCTCCCCTTTGATCAGCGCTTCAGTCGCTTGGTGTGGTGTCTGTAGATGTAGGTGGAAGAGAGAGGAAGAGTATGGCAAATGTCTCTCCCTTTTATCATGTTCTTTCTTCCCTCTTGACTTTGCCCCCCCCCTTCAGAGTCAATTGAGCATTACTTCATCGCAGTCCCAAACTGACCAAACGAAGGGGGGTGACTCACTCAAGAGTCCAACAGATCCTTTTGTTGCTGCCTAGGCCAGCATCCTTTGTTCCTGTGAGGCTGGGCTGGGTTTGTCCCATACATGCTTTGATGAGGTGTGAACTGTCCCTCTGCTCTTAGAGAGTTTTTGCCTGGGCTTATTTTAATCCGCAAGGATACATTTTCAGCCTCATAACTATATACACATGAAATTATAACCTATAACATCACTATATTACTGTAACAATAATTACAGTAACATCACTACAACAACGCTCAGTACATCATGAGCCTTCCGAAGACACCCATGACAAACTTTGCATTGGATACTATACAATCATTTTATAAGGATGAACATGGGGGTGTAGGGTGTTCCCACAAGATACTGAACATCACAGTAGGTGATGGGGAAAGGTGCTGGACTGACAGCCCTGGAGAATGATGCCCCCTCACCAAAAAGCTGGCATATCATGGGCACCATCAGTGCAAGCTCCTTCCCACACTGCCCAGTCATTTCACTTCCCCTCTGCCCTGGAGGGGCGAGAGGGAGAGAAGAATTGCATCTCTGTGGGCCATTCGGTTTTTGGCCAACCCAGAGAGACTGACAGCAAAGCCCAGGTTTTCAGCAGGTGTGATGGTGGTGTAATATGGGCCCTGGGATAGGGACTGGACAGAGACCATCAAGTCATTTTACACAGGCCCCCAGATAAGTTTTGAAGAGTGCAGAGTTTGGGGATGTGCTTGAGTCCTGAAACCCCAAAGGTGGATCATGTTTAATACCTTCACCCATTACAGTGTCTTGCAAGCAACAGCTTGGGACAGGAAAACCTGGCTCCTAAGAGGACACTGTCTTTTCCTCTTGGGTTAAATAAAGCTCCAAAGTCTCTTTAGGGAGCACTTCTCATCCCTCACTTGAGCAGGCCTCTCCGCCACCGAGGACAAGAGCTATTGTAAACAGGAGCTGAGAGTACCCGCAATGGATTTTGCGGAGATCCAGGGCAGAGTTCTCAGATTAGGCCCCCAGCTTTGAACAACAACCCTCTCTTTGGGTGACCAGGGGAGACTGAACATAGGGCCTCTAGCTCCAAAACACAAGCCTCTACCACATGAGCTGAAGGACTAATCAGCTGAGAACACTAGCAGGCAGCTGTTGTCTGGACCAGCCATAGAAGGGGACTCAAACACTTGGCCAGTGTTGCATCTTGAACTCCGTTTACCAAGGTCTGGGAAGTAGCCCAGACCTGACCACATTTGCAGCGAAATGCAAGATATATCTCTTCATGCAATGACATCAGAGGAACAACTGGCCCACCAGAGATTAGCGCAGAAGGGGAAAAGTCCATGCTGACATTAGTGGTGTATTAAAAAGAGCAGAGTGTGGTATATTGAAAACTAATCTATAACTCTAAATGATCAGGGGTTTTCCTGGGCCTTCTTGAAGGGGGGGGGGGAAGGGTCTATAGGGAAGCATGTAATCAAAGTCAGTCTGTGACGAGCCAGTCTAGAGTAAGGGAGGGTGAGTTGTGCACCTCTGTTTTAGGGAGCAGCCTGTTTTCTCTGTTTCAGGGTTCTTGTGTGTTATCATTCTAAATTCTATGAAATAAAGTAGTGTTACATTGTACCTTCCAGCAACACTTCTCTGTTTATGCTGTAAACATAAACAGAGAGGAAAGAAAATAACTCTGCAGACTGTTTTGCTTTAAAATTAAATGGTGCATGGTAATCCTGCCTCTATGGGATGCTTCTCCATAATTTCTTTCTGCCCTCCTGTTCTTTATGACCAAATAAGAGATTGCAGCCCTGCAATTTAAGGAATAACATTATCTCTATGAAAAGGGGTTGGTGTGTCTCTTTAAATAGGAGACTTCTGCCCCCTTGCCCAGGTCTGTTGCCACCAGCATGAAAGGTGAATGTGACTGAAGGGCCAGAGTCACTGATTTAGCTAATCTAGGGCCACATTATCCAGGTGACTACTCCAGCCCCAGAGATCAGGATCATTGTAACACCTAGAGGTCTGATCAGAGATCAAGACCCCATTGTGCAAAGTGCTGTACAAACACACAGTGAGACAATGCCTATCCTAAAGATCTTACACGCTAATTAGAGAGGAAAGACAAAGAACTAAGTCACAGAAATATTAAGCAACTTGTCCAAGGTCACACAGGGGGTCTGTAACACAGCCATGAATTCAGCCCAGACCTTCTAACTCAAAGCCTCGCTCCTGAACCACAAGGTTATCCTTTTGGCCTGGTCTACACTAACCCCCCCACTTCGGACTAAGGTACGCAAATTCAGCTACGTTAATAACTTAGCTGAATTCGAAGTACCTTAGTCCGAAGTTACCGCGGTCCAGACGCGGCAGGAAGGCTCCCCCGTCGATGCTGCGTACTCCGCTCGCCGAGCTGGAGTACCAGCGATCGATCCGGGGCACTTCCGGGATCGATCCGGGATCGATTTATCGCGTCTTAACCAGCTAGATAGCAGAAATCAAGAGTTGTTGCTTTCTGTCTGTAACTTCTGTCGAGTTACAGCTTGGCCATGGCAAAACCACAGAGGAGTGAGGACACCAGCGAGTCACCCAAGCAAACAGAGGGAAAGTGGCAGCAACAAGGAAGGCTTGGGTTTAACTGGAGTTGCTTCCACACAGCTGTGCAGCTTGGGGATTTTAAAACTAAGCCTTTCCTTTGGCAAAGATTGAGCATAAAACAAGAACACAATGGAATTAAATGCAGAAAGGCTGTAAATGTAAACAAACAAGGGCAGGGAACTCAAAAGTACAGAGCAAGAGCAAACAAGGTGATGAGGGAAGCAGAATTGCAAATCTCTCATGTCTATATGTGCCTAAGATGTGGGGTGGAAAGTGGCCCTTTGGCATAACCCTCCCCACACACCCTCACTTCTGTCCCCTCCCCGGCTGCTTCGCTGGAGTCATGCTCAGCCCATCAGGGGCGTGCCCAGGAAGAGGCCTCAGGGGAAGAATCACTGTGCAGCATGGCCTCCTCTCAGGGCAGCACCATTTACTGCTGCTCAGATCAATGGTAACTCCCTTTCTGTGGTTTTCCCATTCCACAGAGGATTTATAAGTAGGCAGTTGGCGGGTCTCATCCAATGACAGTGTGACATGGATAAGAGCCATGCTGCCATTGGAGCAGGGAGCCTAGAGGGGGGAAGGCACACATGCTGAGATTCATGGGATAAAACAGTTATTCCTATGGATCTTGGCGTCTGCAAAAAACAGCTGCTGTGCCCTGTGGCTGTTCTGCCCCAACCCCACCTCCCTGAGCAGAGGATCTGGCAGTGCCTCCTAGGTGACAGCTGGGAGAGATCATTGGGAGGGCCTGTCACCAAGCCCTGGACTTCTCTCCCACCACATCTGCCAACCCCCCCCCCTCCCCTTTCAATGTACAGAGCAATGGTGTCTGCTTGACATCCTGCTTCACTCCACCAACACCAGAGCTAGCCCGGGCTAACATAACAAAGACCCATGGGGCAGAGCACAGGGAAGAACATTACAGGACACACACCCAGGATTAGAACCAGCTTGCTCACTCACTCAAGGGCCCCTGAGGTCCAGCTGCTTCAGATCCCTCAGTTCTTTATGTACTTCATCACCTGGTATTCGTTTGCCTCTTTCCTCAGGTAGGAAAAATCAAGTTCTGTTTATCCATCAAAGCACTTTTAATGCACTTCTCACCGTGGTGTCTAGGCATGTACCCAAGTCTCCTCACCTCTTCACACGAAATAGGCAGCACTTTCATAGACAAAACATTTGTTTGGTCTGTTGGTTTTGGTTCCCAAACAATTCAGTGCCCTGCTCTATTTGACCCATTGCCTCTTTCTCCAAACTCTTGCCTGGGTGGCATGTTAAACCAGATCATATGATCATGCTTGAACCAATCAGGAATATTTCTATATTATGCACCTGGTGATGGGATAGAAACAACCTCAGATTGAGCCCCTTCAGATTTGATTTTCCACAACCAAATCCTCCCCTGAGGTTTTTATTTGGGTCAGACCCAAATCCACAAGAGGCCTGGCTTGGATGAAACCAATAGACTGCAAGAATGATTGAGCATGGCCAGCGTCAAACCCCAGTCTTGTCAGAGACAAAAAGCCCAGACCTAATGCAGTCAGCGAACTGAACATCAGCCCAGATTTGGTCACAGCCTGAGCCATGGGCTTGATTTGGCATCAAACCCAAATCCCCAGCTCAGATTCAGTCTCAAATCCAAACTCCAATCAAGATTCATTCTCAGACCTGAACCCCAGCCTACACTCACAGTGATCAGGGCCGGCTCTAGGTTTTTTGCCGCCCCAAGCAAAAAAAATTTTGGCTGCCCCCCCTCCCCCCAGCCCTGAGCTTCCCACCTGCACCCCCTGCCGCCCCAACACTGGGCTCTCTCTTCCCCCCCCCCCCGCACCCCCTGCCACCCCAGCACTGGGCTCCCCCCTAAACGTGGGATCCACTACCAGCACATGGCGGCCAAGCCCTGGCCCAGCGGTGACTCTGTCCCCATGCGGGTGGAGCTGCTGGGCGGCGCGGAGCGGGAGTACTTCCAGGTGGTCGTGCAGCTGCGGGGCAGCGTGGAGAACACGGCCCTCTCCCTGGGCTTCACGGCGCTGCTGGTGGCCAAGGTGGATCAGTTCGTGCTCACCGCCCTCACCCCTGACATGCTGGCAGCCGAGGACCTGGAGAGCCCCCCGGACCTGCTGCTCTTCAGCCTCACCGCGAACTGGCCCAGCCCCGGCGGGTGGGAAGGCGAGGATCTCCGGCTGCGGGGCTACCTGCTCAGCACTGAGGAGCCCAGCCGGCCGCTCACCTCTTCACACACTCCGGAGCCCCTCTCGCCGCCACTGCAGCCCGGGCTCGGCTCCAGGGGACCCCACTTCCCTCCCTCCCCAGCTCCTCACACACTCTGGGCAGGGCTGCCCAGAGAATTTAGGGGGCCTGGGGCAAAGCAATTTCGGGGGCCCCTTCCATAAAAAAAAGTTGCAATACTATAGTAACATGTATTTGGAAATGTAAAAAATAACTAGTGAAATACATTCAAAAATTAATTTGTAATAATTTGAAAATACACTAAATACATTATTTTAAAACATTAAATGCTTTAATGGTATGTATACATTTGCAATTACATAATGGGCTGTTGCTGGGTGATGGTGATGGTTGGTGCCAATGGGCTGTCGCTGCCTGGGGGTGGTGCTGCTGTTGCCCAGGGCTGGGTGGGGAGCTGGGCTCTGGGTTGGTGAGTGCCCTGCTCACAGGGGCTGGCCTCAGGGCTGTGGAGTGATGGGGTCGGGGGGTGTCCGGCTCAGAGGGGCTGGGCTCGGAGGTGGGGGTCAGGGCTGTGAGGGGGATGGGGTCGGGGGGTGCCCGGCTCAGAGGGGCTGGGCTCGGAGCTGGGGGTCAGCGCTAGGGGGGCTGGGCTCGGGGGGTGTCCGGCTCAGAGGGGCTGGGCTCAGAGTTGGTGGTCAGGGCTGTGAGGGGGATGAGGTCAGGGGGGTGCCCGGCTCAGAGGGGCTGGGCTCGGAGCTGGGGGGCTGGGCTGTGAGGGGGATGAGGTCGGGGGGGTGCCCGGCTCAGAGGGGCTGGGCTCGGAGCTGGGGGTCAGGGCTGTGAGGGGGATGAGGTCGGGGGGGTGCCCGGCTCAGAGGGGCTGGGCTCGGAGCTGGGGGTCTGGGCTGTGAGGGGGATGAGGTCGGGGGGGTGCCCGGCTCAGAGGGGCTGGGCTGGGAGCTGGGGGTCTGGGCTGTGGGGAGGATGGGCTCGGGGGGTGTCCGGCTCAGAGGGGCTGGGCTCGGAGCTGGGGGTCAGGGCTGTGGGGGATGGGGTCGGGGGTGCCCCGGCCCCTTACCATGCCGCTTACCCCTCTCCCAAACATCGCTGCAGCTGCCTGGTGTCTCCAGCGGGGCCTGAGTTCCGCCGCTCGGCCACAGCTTGCAGCCCCGCCCCCTTACTGGCTGAGACGCCGGGGGATAAGGGAAGACGGAGACGGGGGGAGCCTTGGACATACTCATGGGGGCCCCTGCGGGGCCCAGGGCAAATTGCCCCACTTGCCCCCCCCCCCCGGGCGGCCCTGACTCTGGGAGCCCCTCTCGCCGCCGCCGCAGCCCGGGCTCGGCTCCAGGGGACTCCGCTTCTCTCCCTCCGTGCTCCTCACACACTCTAGAGAAAGTGCCGCCCCAAGCACATGCTTGGAGGGCTGGTGCCTAGAGCCGGCCCTGACAGTGATTGACATCCAGAGCTATATCTGATCAGCACTTCCTGGTCCCATTTCTCTAGTATCATTAATGATGATTATTATAGCACCAACAGTGCTATTATGAACATAAAGATTCACAGGCACACGTGTGTATGCTCGCGCACACACTCTTATGCCTCTTGAGAAATGGGTCCGTTCCGCTTTCCTCCTCTGTAGTGATAAAATATTGATTAGGAAATTTGAAATTTTGAAATGATTTAGGAGTCTCTGGATGGGAAATGTAATGTACTGTGCCGGCCGTCTTATGAGCCATCCATCACCTGTCAGCAAGCAGCAAGGAAGTGACAGAATCAATACAAACGTGTCTGAAGATGGGTTTAACTCATTTCCCTTCCCCCTTGGGCAATAGTCAGAGTAGCCTGGCTGTGGGAGAAGGGAGGCTCAATTGCTAACACAGGGCCAAGTTCACTCAGTGCAAAAAGTGTAGCAGGAGTAAAGCCCCGCTCTGCATTCACCCCATCCCAGAAACTGCTGGAGGCCAAGCGGATTTAAATCACAAGCAAAGTGTTTGGTGATCTCAGCGGAGTTCACAAAGGCATACGGAACCACCAGGACCTTGCTGTCCCAGTCCAGGACCAGGAGCCAGGATGTGCTAAGTTTAATCCCTCTGTGGCCTTGGGCAAGTTATTAAACCTTTCAAAGGGACCCAAGGGATACAACATGCAAGACAAATGCTGCACTGACTTACTCGCTGCGTAACTTCTCTGAAGTCAGTGGTGTGACTCTATACAGCATTGGCCCCCTTTTGTTTATTAAGCCACAGAACAGGTTCCTGTTTCTCTTACCCCATCCAAGATATTAAAAAAAAAAATAATCATCATCTGCAGGGTGACATATTGGCCTCTTACATTTTGCAGATAGAGTCAATTGACCTGTGATCCTATTTTGCAGATTCCCTTAGAGCACTATAATCCATCCTTCAAGACGTTTGAAATGAGACTGGACAGAGCGCTAGAGAATAGACAACGGAGAAAGTCGTGCGTCAGTCCCCAGGGCGATAGAGTGGGTGACCATAGCAGTTCTAATTTATTATTAGAGTTAATTATTCATAGGGCGCTGCAGGGGTTGATGGCACTATACATACAAATCAGATACACCAGACAAAACCCCCTGTCCAGAGAGCTTGCAGTCTAAAGTCCTAGCTCTGTGTAGTTTGATTTCTGTGGTCCTTGCCCCAGTGCAGCTTTAGCACACCAAGTGAGCTGCGTTGTCAGAAGTGTCTAGTGTGACATTGACAAACTGTGAACATATAGATCATTGTTGCAACCCCTGTTATATATTTGCAGCAAATATTGTGCAAAGGTTGTCATGTAAGGTGTCTATAAAAAGGTTATGATTTGCTGGTTATGATTATGCTATCTGTATGTGTATCATTTTTGTAGTTAAAAATAACAGGAGTACTTGTGGCACCTTAGAGACTAACAAATTTATTAGAGCATAAGCTTTCGTGGGCTACAACCCACTTCTTCGGATGCATATAGAGTGAAACATATATTGAGGAGATATATATACACACATACAGAGAGCATGAACAGGTGGGAGTTGTCTTACCAAGTCTGAGAGGCCAATTAAGTAAGAGAGGAGGAAAAAAAAAAAAAAACCAACTTTTGAAGTGATAATCAAGATAGCCCAGTACAGACAGTTTGATAAGAAGCAAGTGTGAGAATACTTACAAGGGGAGATAGATTCAATGTTTGTAATGGCTCAGCCATTCCCAATCCCTATTTAGCCCTGAGTTGATTGTGTCTAGTTTGCATATCAATTCCAGCTCTGAAACCTGTCATTTTTGTAGTTGAAATTATGAATATTGGCTATGTACTTGTATCTCAATGTGTTTGATTCTAAGTAGTGAAGCATTTGGTCAGCTTCTTGAGAAAGGACTATTCTCAGTAAGTGCCCAATCAAGAAACACTTAACTGACAATGGATTTTGGGAGACGCCAATCCATATCTGAGTTTTCCTGGGAACGTTCAAACTAACATGTAAACAATGGCAGCGGCCTGTAAAGAACTGAGTCATGCATAGACATGTGACTTGCCCATGTGACTACAAACTCCATCTTGTTGCTGTGATTTTGCACAGAAGAACAAAGAATATACCCACGAGAGAAAGAATATAAAAGGCCCTGGAAACCCCTCCATTTTGTCTTCAATCCTGCTTCTTGCCTCTGGATGGACTTTGCTACACTGAAGTTCTGAACAAAGGACTGAATGACCCATCCAAGCTGTGGATGTACTCCAGAGATTTTATTTGAACCAGCAGTTTATTCCATCACTGCTACAAGCCTGAACCAAGAACTTTGCCATTACTGTATGTAACTGATTCCAGTTAGAAATTTAGATGAGAGCTAAAATTGGTTTTCTTTTATGAATAAACCTTTAGATTTTAGATTCTAAAGGATTGGCAACAGCATGATTTGTGGGTAAGATCTGACTTGTATATTGACCTGGGTCTGGGGCTTGGTCCTTTCAGATCAGGAGAACCTCTTTTTTTCCTTTTACTGGGGTACTGGTTTTCATATCCATTTATCCCTATAACGAGTGGCACAGGTGGTGATACTGGGAAACTGGAGTGTCTAAGGGAATTGCTTGTATGACTTCTGGTTAGACCGAAGTCCTCTCTGTTTGGCTGGTTTGGTGTGCCTTAATAGTAAAGGAAACCCAGCCTTGGGCTGTAACTGCCCTGCTCTAAGCGATTTGTCCTGAATTGATACTCTCAGTTGTGTCCCGCCAGAGGCCGCATCGTTACATCTAGCGAGGGAAGGGAAGTTACACTGCATCCATCCACGTGCTGGGCCTGATCCTGAAAGGTGCTGAGCTGACAGGGTCCTGTTGACTTCCTCAGTGGGATAAGCAGGTACTCAAAACCTCCCCAGATCAGGCTGTGACGGGTTGGGACTCAGAGACCCCCTTGGGACCATCACCTGATGTGCTGAGATTACCTCTGAGCCTGTTTTCCCTGCCAGCTTGGGACTCCAGAACCCTGCCTTGTTGAGCCAGACACGCTAGCCTGCTGCAACACAGACCCAGGTCTGGTCCATGCCCCCAAAGATGCAGACTTTAACCAAAAACTGCTCAGCAGGTCACTTATCTCCAGCACCCAGTTCCCAATAGGATCCAAACCCCAAATAAATCCATTTTACTCTGTATAAAACTTATACAGGGTAAACTCAAATTGTCCACCCTCTATAACACTGAGAGAGATATGCACAGCTGTTTGCTCCCCTGGGTATTAATCACTTAGTCTGGGTTAATAAAATCACTTTTGTTTATTAATTAAGTATAAAAAGGTAGGGTTTAGGTAGTTTCAAATAACAACAGACAGAACAAAGTAAGTCACCAAGCAAAATAAAGCAAAAACACACAAGTCTAAGCCTAATACATTAAGCAACTGATTACAGATAATCTCATCCTCAGAGATGTTCCAATAAGCTTCTTTCACAGACTAGACTCCTCCCTAGTCTGGGCCCAATCCTTTCCCCTGGTACAGTCCTTGTTATTTCCAGCTCAGGTGGTAAGTAGGGGATTTCTCATGACTGGCAGCCCCCTTTGTTCTGTTCCACTCCCTTTTATAGCTTTGGCCCAAGGCGGGAATCTTGTCTCTCTGGGTCCCCATCCCTCCTTAAATCTGGCACTTTTCCATCTAGAAGATGAATTTCAGCATCATATGACATGGTCACATGTCCTGTTAGACCTCATTCTTCATTCTTCCAGGGCTGGCCTACACATATGCAGGGAGGTTTGCAAGTAAACAGAGCCATTTACAACCAATTGTCCTAGTCAATGGGAGCCATCAAGATTCTAAACCACCATAGATCATAGAGTCGGAAGGGACCTCAGGAGGTCATCTAGTCCAACCCCCTGCTTAAAACAGGACCAATCCCCAGACAGATTTTTACCCCATTTCCCTAAATGGCCTCCTCAAGGATTAAACTCACAACCCTGGGTTTAGCAGGCCAATGCTCAAACCACTGAGCTATCCCTCCCCCCCATCAATGGCCCATACTTTGCATAATTACAATAGGACCTCAGAGTTATATTTTATATTTCTAGCTTCAGATACAAGAATGATACATACATACAAATAGGATGAACACACTCAGATAAGATTTGTAATGATACCTTACAAGAGACCATTTGCATAAAACATACTTCAGTTACATCATATTTACACTCATAAGCATATTTCCATAAAACATATGGAGTGCAACATCACACAGGCCCCATGGCTGGTTCTTCTCCTTAAATCTCGGATTCATGATAAGCTCATTTCTGTTTATTGGAGAAGCAGTGGGAAGGTCACTTAACTCAGAGTCAGGACACCTAGACACTAAACCTGGGAAAGCCTTGTTTATTTAATGCAAGCTATTTGAGTCAAGGCCTACCTCCTGCTAGGTGTTTGGGCAGCAACTGGGACCTCTAGGCTCTACTGTAATACAATAATAATTTAATGTGCTCTCCCCTTCAGAGGAAGGGTGTCTGAGTGGCTCATTATTAAACTACCAGCACTCAGGCCTGTCCAGAATTCTGACACAGAGGGTATGTCTACACTACCCACTGGATCAGTGGGCAGCAATCGATCCAGCAGGGGTCGATTTATTGCATCTAGTCTAGATGCGATAAATCGATCCCCGAGCGCTCTCCCATCGACTCCTGTACTCCACCGCCACATGAGGCGCAGGCGGAGTCGACGGGGGAGCAGCAGCAGTCGACTCACCGCAGTGAAGACACCACGGTAAGTCGATCTAAGTACGTCAACTTCAGCTACATTATTCACGTAGCTGAAGTTGCGTAACTTAGATCGATCCCTCCCCAGTGTAGACCAGGCCAGATTTACTGCCAAGCGACAGGTCTTGCTATTTTCAGTAAGACCTTCAAACAGCTGGGAAAGCAGTGAGGCTAAAACTAGTATCCTCATTTCACCTCTGCAGCTCCCCTGTGGAACGTGCCAGTGACTCCTGCATTCATCTCATTTACAACAGCAGTTGGTTCCTGAGCAGGAGCTCTGTAGGAACCCTCTAGTGGCAACTGCACATAAAGTCCTCCACGTGAGGCCAGGGGTGTTTGAAATCCCTGCAGCTGCAGGGGTGGTGTGAAGATCTGCGACATGCTGCTGGAGAGCTGAGCTCATTTAGAAATGGCTCTGAATCATCCCACTGGCGTGAGTAGCCTCTCAACATTTCCCCTGCCTTCTCTCTTGGTTTTGGGTCGTTACCAGGCTGGATTTGCCAGTAGCTGACGACAAGTTTTGTTTTAGCATCTCTAATTATTATTATTACCATCATCAGCAACAAAGACGGTGACTCCCTGCTTTCAGTGCAGAACTCTACTCAGCCTGACCACGCCCAGTGCATTCATCACCATTATCCTTATTTATTAACTGTAATAATTTTGTTAGGTAGCTTAGTTGGATTGTCCTGGTGCATGCCCCACTCTGACACCCCATGGGTCTCCTTTCTCCAACCGCAGAGTCTCATCCTCATACACAGGACAGAGACACCAGCTGGCTCAATCCAACCCTTCTACCAGGAGTGGATAAAACAGATCTAAACCAAGAACAGAAGAACCCTGATCTGTATTTTACCCTAATCCCCAGAAGATTCAACTCCATTAACCCCCAGTCCTTCTCAGCCCATCCTGGGTTCCCACCAAGCATAAAATACTGGCCCCATTGACGTCAATGGGAGTTTTGCTATTGACTTCTTTGGAGCCACAATTTCACCCAATGCACAGGGCCGGATTTACACTTTGGGCACCCCTAGGCGCAGGGGCTCAGAGCCCCACCCCCCACCATCTAGAGGTAGCCAGGATCTGCAGGGGCCCCTCTGCCTGGAGGCATCCAGAAGCTCCTAACCACCACAGGTGGCGGGGGTACTCCACCACTTAACTTTTAGGAACCTGACTGGCCCTCTGTCCACAGACACCCCCCCCCCCACCCCGCACTGCCCAGCACAGCCCCACTACAACTTCCCAGTGCCCCACACAGAATCCCCACAGCTCAGGGCCCGAACACACACAGACTTCCATAGGGAAAAGGGCAGAAGAAAAGGTGATCAAGGGCCAGGAAGGGCTGTAGCCGCACCTACTCCAAAGCAAACAAGGTAACTATTTTGCCATCTGCCCCTCCAACCTTGATGTCCAAAGCTCAGTCCACACCCAGCTCCCTTGGGACTGCCCAGTCTTGGCTGCTAAAGTTGGGCCAGGCCAGAACTGTGATGCTATAGCCTCTGGCACCAGATCTTTTGGTGCTGATGATGCCTGGGGCAGCAGATGACCTTTTAAAGGGGTTCAGCCCTCTGAAATCAGAGTCACAGCAGACTTGGCTAGGGCTGCAATATAGGAGTAGCTCCTAGGCCCAGTTCCCCTCGGGCTGCTGCTTGGGATATGGGTGGGTGGCACCACACATTTTCTGATTTATTTTGTTTTTAATTCTACACATTAATACACTGTAAAAACATGAAGCAGGAAGCCTGCTGTGGGTAACACACCTTGGCTATTTCTTTGTGTGTTGGTCTGTTATACCGTCCCTAACAGACCCTATAAATGGTTTCCAAATCCAGCAGAAATGGTCTATTTGCTGCCTAGTACAGCATGTAATCTTGTCCGGAGGTGGTATTGATCTTGTTAAAGTCTCCCAGCCATCTTGTCCTTGAGCGTGCCTTAACAGCCGCTTTCCCCCAGCAAAGTGGTCTGTCTTTTCATGCGATTGGCCTGTTAGCGATGCCCAGGTAGTGTTGCCGGTCTACGCTAATCTGCAGACACCTGGCCGTGGTTTTCTGGAGACCTTTTAGTGGACAGTAAAGCCAGAGCTCTTGGTTACTTAAATCAAATATTTGCAGTAGCCCATTTCAAAGTGAAATTGCTGGGCCATTTTAACTGCAAGGGATGGGAATTACAGACCTGATACAGCAAAGCTCTTAAGCAGGTGCTTAACTTTCAGCACATGAGTAGATCTGTTGGTTACAAACAGGTTATGCTGGGTTCATGTTACCCACGGGGGGGGAGCGGGGGGGGTGTTACAGGTTTTCCTCTGTGCCTGACCCGCAGGGGCTATGAATTTCTTGCAGCCCCAGATCTTTAGCTCCAGCTGTAGAGCTGGTCAGGAATCAGTTCTCTCATTCTGAGAAAAGTTTCAAGATTTCAAATATTTTCCTGTTCTACATGAAACCAAGAGCATTTCAAATTAGCAAAAGAAAAAAAAAAACCCAGAAGGCCCTGCACTCACTTGGGATGCGCTCTACTAAGTATTGTTTATACAAAGTGGAACAGCTCTAACGGGAGACAGCGAAAGGTACTCCTCTCCCCCACCCCCAGCCTGATGGGTAGGGCCCGCATCTGGGATGGGGAAAACCCATGTTCAGTTCCCAGCACGTCAACCAAAATAGGCCTCATAAGTGGAAGCTCATCTGGAATTACACTCAACGTGAAGCAAAGTGCTTAAAATATTTGCTGAATCAGGGCCTTAATAACTCCACCTAGTCAAGAGCAACAACGCTGTTTCTCTGGTTGTTTTCAGTCCTTCCAGCAGCGTGACAAAATTCCACTTGCCCATTTGTCTAGGGCAAGTAATATTTTTGGAAAGATAAGTATAATTTTTTTTCAGAATGATGGGCCAGTAGATGCTGTATCTGGGCTAGCAAATTCACATGCTGATTCTGCAAGTGCTTCTACCTGTGACTTTGTGGTGGCCACACCTGTTCCATAAGGAGCCAACAAACATAACCTTGGGATAGCCAGTTTGCCCGGTCTCTTGTAAGGCAGCCTCAGCTTCTCCTGTGTTACTAGCTACCAGGATTCCACATAGTAAGAGAGCCACAGGTTTGCAGTAATACAAGGTAACTGTGTTACTGAGGCAAACTCATGCCTTTGTAGCAGCACAGCTTACCCAGTCTAGCTTTGAGCTAGCTACTGCCTCAGTTTCCCCCCCACCCCTCAATAACCTCAGGTTTTCCTTTGCCAGGAAACAGCTCTTCTGGGTTTATTAACAAAGTTCACAAGTAAACACAAGAACTCCCACCCGCCTGGTGCAAGGTGCTTAGTCCTGTTCCTGCAGAGGCTGTCCTCTAGCAGACTTTCTCTCCACACTCCAGCATTTTTCACTAGCTCCTGTTCCCAGCAGGTTTGCATCAAGAGGCCCTCTTCCTGGGAGCCAACGAGAGCCACTCTGTGTAAGGAAGCCTGTGTACCCTACCCTTTGTCAAGCAGTAACTCCCTGGGCTTCCTACCTACAGGGCCGGCTCCAGCATTTCTGCCGCCCCAAGCAAAAAACAAAACAAAAACAAAACAAAACAAAAAAGCCGCGATCGCGATCGGCGGCAGCAGTTCAGCGGCAGGTCCTTCGCTCCCAGAGGGAGCGAGGGACCTGCCGCCCCCGAATTGCCACAGGTACCGCCCCTCTCCCTTGGCCGCCCCAAGCACCTGCTTGTTAAGCTGGTGCCTGGAGCCGGCCCTGCCTACCTAGAACCATTCCTCTACTCCACAGGCTTCTGTTTTATCTCCATCCCAGGAGGCCTGATTTTTGCCACATGACCTGCCTGTCATGTGACATTGTTCATTTTCTCCACCTGGAGAGGCAAGCAAAGTGGGTCACAGGTGCGGACTGGAGCCATCTCCACTTAAAGGCCAGTCAACCTGTGACTAATCCGTGACTGAGGTGCTGGGTCAGGTCTTACATGAGCTCTTCAGCAGATAATTTCCTCATCCGGGAGAGCAAAAAGAGTCTTTCTTATGCCTCAGTAGGCTACCCAATGAGTAACAAATACAGAGGCCTTTGTGAGAGCTGATGGTTTGGAAAGCAAGCAACTGAGGTACAGCTAGGACTGCGAGAAAGGCATGCAACTTTCTAGTGGCACTTTGTGCAATCATTTTTTGTCCTTTTCTTCAAGCAATTTCATAACCCAGAGATTGTGTTTGCTGTGTGAGATTCCTGCCAAGCAGCTGCTTCGGCACCAAACACAAACTATTAGAAATTTCACGTTTCCAAGGCCACATTTATTTTATCCCAAGGAATTTTTTGGACTTTGCAAATTTGATTTTCCATGGGGGGAAAAAATGAAATCACACAGGTATTCACAAAGGAGTTTTGAAAACTGGAAACAAAATGGGGTGAAAAAAAATCTTGATTGCTGAGGATTACTGTAATGTTCACAGCATGCACACAGAATTTAGCCAAAACAGAATACTCTTCCTGGAAGAGTTGCAATATAATACTACTTTATTTCTCAGGGTTGGTCTACACTGGAAACGTACATCAGGATAGCTATGTCTCTCGGGGGTGTGAAAAGTCCAAGTGTAGAGCAGCCCAGAGAAAACAGGCTGCTCCCTAAAGCAGAGAGGCACAACTCACCCCACTTACTTTTAAACTGGCAATTTCCAGACTGACTCTGATGGCAGGTTTTCCTACAGAGCCCCCTAGCCTGCAAGAAAGACAAGGAAACCCCTTAGAAACTGAAGTGGCTGCCTACAAGTCCAACACAGTTCCAAATATGTTTGGAATTGTTCATCTCCCTGCAATGGCTGCTATGCCATATGACTGGTGCCAGAATGGATACTCTCCCACTGGCCGGGCTTTGGAGGCAAACAGCTGGCCACAGTGGAAGGAAGAGGAGCAGAGCTGGCTGGCCGGCTCTGGTGTCCATGCAGACAGGCAGAGCAAGGCCAAGCCCTGTGGCAGATTGGAGTCCAGAGCCAGAGCTGTCAGTAGCATCTGAGAAGAGGACAAACGGCAGCTCCAAGGAGTTAATCACGATGCCAGCATTGGCATAGGAAATGGTGCCCATTCTCCAGATAGTCTTCTCTGCCACTGTGCTCCAGTGACGATTCATAGGAGTCAATACGTGGCAATCCCCTGCCCCAACAGCCAGGGCCGCCCAGAGGATTCAGGGGCCTGGGGCAAAGCGGGGGAGCGGACATAAAAAAAGGCGCCACCCGCTGTGGCGCTTGTACTCACCGGGCGGCGCTCCGAGTCTGCAGCGGCGGCGGGTCCTTCACTCGCTCCACGTCTTCGGCAGCACTGAAGGACCCGCCGCCGAAATGCCGCCGAAGACCCAGACCGCCACCGGGTGAGTAGCCAGGGAAGGGATTCTTGGCCAGGGCCCGCGGGGCCCCTGTGGGGCCCGGGGCCTGGGGCATATTGCCCCACTTGCCCCCCCCCCCGGGCGGCCCTGCCAACAGCACGCGGGGGCCAGGCAGAGAGGCGGTAAAGACACAGCTTTCACCCCTTTGATATTCAGACTGACCCCATTGTGTCAGCGCCTCTTCTCGGCCCATCTATCACGGTGTCAGTTCCTGCTGGGGCCCCAGGACCCAACTCATAGAGGTTGCTCTGTGTGTCGACCCATTTATCTTCCCAGGCTGCTGTGCTGACGGGACTGACACTTCTATTTGTTATCCTGCAAAGCAGGGCCTGGGCATGTCTTCTGAGACAGAAAAACAAGGGATGGGGGAGTAACTGCAGGGCCTGAAAGGGCGTGTGGCACTAGTCAAATGGCAGGTAAAGGAGAAGGAGCAGGAGGCAATGGGAGGAAAGGATGTTCTGGCTCCAGGTGCCTAGGGGAAATGCAAGAAGGAAGCATGAAGTTAGCATCTGAGTCCTCGACAAATGAATAAACAGGAGAAGAGCTGGGAGCGGTGTGATGCATCTTTGGCTCAGGACCTAAGCCAAAGTATCATTGTTAATGTTGGGAGCACAGGATCCTTGCACTGGCTTCCCACTCTTGAGGTACAGGACTTCCAGCTCTGTTCAGGGTCATTCCCAAGATGTCATGGCTTGTTGTTGTCACGGTGGCCTTTCAGTGTTCACCAGAGACCCCCCACGTCAGGCAGCTAAAATGACAGCAGAGGGAGTTGGAATGGGGTG
This sequence comes from Emys orbicularis, assembly GCF_028017835.1. Taxonomy (NCBI): domain Eukaryota; kingdom Metazoa; phylum Chordata; order Testudines; family Emydidae; genus Emys; species Emys orbicularis. The sequence goes on along the minus strand of NC_088690.1, from coordinate 60,360,299 downwards.
GGAGTCATTTCATTAGGAAGAACGTTCCCTGTGATCGCCGTGCCACACTCCTGATGTTAGTCACAAATGGTGAGCCGACGCTGGGTTTGGCTGGCACTGAGACAAAGCGTCTCTGAAGGAAAGGCGAGTATGTGGCTGTGGCGAGGAAGGCTGGTCTTGGGGTGAAGGCACTGGGCAGGGACAGTGGAGAGGTAGGTTCAATTCCTGGCTTTCTGCCCATACTTCTTTGGTGAGCTTGAGCAAGGCCTCAGTTCCCCAACTGTGAAATGGGGATAATAGTGTGTTCCCACCCCAGGAGGCTTGACTCACTAATATTCGTGAGGTGCTCAGATATGGTGATGGCAGCTAGCTAGCTGAGGTACTTTCTCAAGGAGTGTGTTTAGCTCTACAACTGGGGCAGGGGCTGTGTGTGGACAGTGTCTAGGCCAGTGGAGTCCTCATCCTGCATTGTACAGGGCCTAGTGCTGATCCTGGGGGTGAGGAGGTGCCTTTGGGTGCTACTGCCATACAAAGAATGACCTTTCAGAGTGGCAGTCACTAGTGAATGTGTGACACTCTTTGAGTCTCAGTTCAGCAAAGCAGGTCGCTTCTGCTCTGGAGCTATGTGGGGGTGCTGCCGGCTACCATTGAGGGACAGTGGCAGGATGCTGTGAGGGAAGCTGACACAGCGACACCCCCTGCTGGTCTGGCTTTCCCCACCTCCCCCTGCACACACACCCCTCAGAGAACAGCTATGTAGCTGTCACAACCCCTAGCTCCGGAGCCAGCTGCAGTAGCACAGCTGTTAATCTCACAATCCAAGAGCTGTGAAACTGCCAAGGAAGTGTGGCTTGGTGCTGTCTGTGCTGCGTTCCCACCTTCTGCTTGTCTGTGGGAAGCTCAAGGCTGTCAGAAAGGAAAGGGTCCGGTCCATGAGCCAGGTGCAGTGGGGCATCGACTGAGCCACCTGCAGCATTCATGCCCACGCTGAAGTCAGGTGAGTCAGGGTGGGGAGAGCAGTCAAGACCTTACAATCCAGATGAGCAGGATGCTTTCTTCAGAGATAAGGTGGAGAATGGGGAAAAAGCCTGTCCGAGTGCATGTCAGCCTCTCTGGCGAATGTGAAACACTCTGTACTTAACCCTGTCGGTGCTGCAGAGATGTACAGCCTGCTGCCTACCAGCCAGTGGGGCAGGCACTACAGCAGTCTTAACCAGTCACCAAAGTCCTCTGGATGGTGGCCGGACTTCTCTGGGTGCTTACCACAGCCTCACTCATGAGGGCCATATCAGCGCAAGAGGGCACAACTCCGTTGGTTTCTGTGGCACTGCCCCAGCACCTCATCCAAACCTGAGTGATCTACACCCAAATGGGCAGCAGGAAGGTGTGGCACCCAAGGGGGTATTACATGGCCTGCGTTTTTTTCTGGTGTCCAGCGTGTGCACCAAAACCATGCTCAGCACAGCAGCCTATTGCGCTGTTCAGAAAAGCCAGCTGCCATTGAAAACCTTTCACCCTACCGGGCCACCTCTGCCTGCTTTGAATTCTTCCAGCACTCCCAGGTGGCTCTGGATTTCCTCAAACTCCCTTTGATTTAAAGCTGAGCACTCCAGGGGTGTGACAGAGATATGGCCTCTTTCCCCCTTACACCACTCCCAGATTTGAGCTGGCACCTGCTGCTTTGGCTTGGCAAAGCCAGCTCTACCCGCAATGACAGGATCATGGGGGCAGTTGGCAAATGTGGTGCATGCCACAGTGCAGTTTTCATCCCCTGGAGAAAATGCTTTCTTTTCTAGAGCTTAAACACTGCATGTGGCAGCTGCAGCCTTACACAAATTAACCCTTCACGCACAGTCTACAACAATGATGTTGCTCTATTCCAATTGCAAGTGTCATGCCATTAAGTGAAGGTGCCACACCACAGACACCAAAATGGATGCAGAACTCTAAGTGCCAGATTTCCAGAGCTGCTGAACACCTGCAGCTCCCATTGACTTTGGCTGGAATTCTGGACTCACCATCCCTGAAAGTTAGGCCCCAAATGACCTACCGGCTGGGTCTGAATTAATGTCCTAACAGCACAGTCCTCTGTGTCCGTAGGAGTTACACGCTTCCAGCTCTAGTTCCTCCCTCTTGGCTACTCCACATGGCATCCAGCCTGGTGCCTACGTTTAGAGGACATGGTTCACTGGGCAGAAAATGACAAAGTTCCCAAGCCAAGAGCCCAGCACTTCCCAGAAGCCACTGGAAGCTGTAACATAATGGCATCCTCCGCACTGCTATACAAACACCCAGCACACCAAGAGCCCCACTTTGCTCTTCACCTTTGGAGACTGGTTGTACAGTATGTGCAGCAGATCTCCGGCAAAGATAAAACAATGGAAGGTCTCTTCCACTAGCAGGGCTGGCCTGCCCCCGATGCAGGTGTGAGGCTACCAAGGGCCTTAATTAGCCCCCATGCTTTCTCGCAAGCAGGCCGTGTTATTTGTACACTTACATGTGAAGCTCCATCAGACAAGTTCATGGACACGTGGATAATCCTCTCCTGGGCGTCAATGTTGTATCAATTACCCCTTCCGTGTTGAATTATCTCTGTCAGGCTTTGAAACTAAGGAGATGCACGGAAGCCTTCAACATGGGAAATATCAAATGAAGTGGAATTTAATCTTGCTTGGTTCCAGGGCCGGCTCCAGGGTTTTGGCCGCCCCAAGCAGCCAAAAAAAAAAAAAAAAAAAAAAAAGCCGCGATCACGATCTGCAGCGGCAATTTGGCAGGAGGTCCTTTGCTCCGAGCGGGAGTGAGGGACCGTCCGCCAAATTGCCGCCGAATAGCTGGACCTGCCGCCCCTCTCCGGAGCGGCCGCCCCAAGCACCTGCTTGCCAGGCTGGTGCCTGGAGCCGGCCCTGCTTGGTTCTCATTTGTTTTGCTTTGTAATTAATGCTGATCAGTGAGTAGTTTATATATCCTACCCACTATGTAGCTATAAGTATGTCCTTTGAAGAAATAACATAACAATGTTGTTGTTTTTCACTCCCAGAAGCCTTTGACTCCCTGGGATTTTGTGATGAATCTAGGGCTATGTTCCAGCTCCTGAGATTTCCAGTAAAGGCAGTATCCGGTTGCTCAGGGCAGGCAGGGTAAGCAGCCCCTACACTGTTTTCAATCACATACATTATGGTCTTGACATATTGCTGGAAACTGGCTCTGAAATTATCTTGATGTGTCAGTTTTGCCTGCCTCTCATTCAAAGCTCACTGGCCGCCTGTACCATCCAGGATTCACTAGAGATCAGATATGAAATATCCTGCACCTTCCACCTATTTGTGGGGAAATGTAACGATGTAAGCCCAGCAGTCTCTTACCCAGCAGTCAGCTGGCCGAGGCCTGGCACTGCCAGGCTGCAGGTCTTTTATTGCAGTGTAGACATACCTTAAGTGTCTTCCTCCTGCAGCTGGGATTGCCTCTGCTAGCAGCAAGGAACTGCTCACAAAGCATGGGTGCCTGCACTCTGCTACTGGCTCCCTCTCCTGTCAGGAGCAGGGCTGGGAAAGAGCAAGAACTGCTCCACCAGGACTTCTAAGCTCGACACCTGGAGCAGAGCCTCACTGAGCAGAGTCCATGGATGCGTCATGGCTCCATCAAGGAGTTCCCCACATACCCAGCAGCTCTGGATGAGCCCTCCAAAGCTGGGTGATGGATGGCACCAAACAACCGCTGGGGATTATTAATATTCATGTTCTAAGTCAGCACATAATGGAGGCTTGTTTTCTGCAACAGATCATTAAGCTAGGAAAATGAGTGACCTCCTGAAGCTGGAGGCCACACTGGAGGCATTGCAAGGAGCTGAATGGACAGAGATGGGGCCATCACTTAGCCCATTTTTTAAAAGGAGCAGTTCCAAATTAGCGAGGCTGTGGAAATCTTGCAAGATATAAAAACAGTCTTAAAATAACTTTGGGGCCAATGCAAGAATCACAGCTTGAATATCACAATGCCCTATCGCAACAGCTTTGGCTGGGCGGAAACCACTCAATAAAGGGGTGCATTGGGGTCTTAACACCAAATCCAGCCCTGGTGCAAGCCTCTTGTTATGTGCACAGCCTACACACAGAGAAGTTAGATAAAAATATAAAGTACTCATGCTGGAAGATAGCAACATAACATTCCTTTATGTCTTAGAATTCAGAACAATATCACACATGAACCCCAAAACAGAGAGAGAAAAAGCAGGCTGCTCCCTAAAACCAAGAGGCACAACTCACCCCACCTTACTCTAGATTGGCTGGCTGCTGACTGACTCTGATCTCCTGCTTCCCTACAGAGCCCCCTGCCTGCAAGCAGGACCAGGAACACCATCCCACACACACTCTTATAGCGATTACTTGCAGTTCCAATGCAGTCCTCAATACAGCACACCTATGGCATCTCCACTGAGCTGGGTCCATGGGGTTTATGCTCTCTCTCTCCTCACTCCACTCTAAGCACCTAATAGGTGATTTCAATATTATTCACCTGCTCTGCATGTGAAAAAATCTGCTTTATTCCCCCGACCCCAATCAGCAAATTCTCCTACTATATTATCCAACTCTCCATAGGCTCAGACATCCAAAGGCCTTGGCACAATGTTTCGGTTATTCAGTCGATGCCCTGGGGACAGAAACAGAACCCAGAGGAGGCTAGGCAGAGAGATCGCCAGTCCCTAATCCATGCCCCGGTAAGAATGACATATAATCATTCCCTCCCACCCAGCTATTATTCAAAGGTGGCTCTCGTGAGGAAGGCTGGTCTTGTGGTTAACACTCATGAAATCTGGTTTTACTTCCCAGTTCAGCCACAGACTCCCTATATGACCTTGGGCAAGTCATTATGTCTTTCTGGGTCTCAGTTCTCCATCTGTAAAATGGGGCTAATGATACTTCCATTGTTTCTCTTTTCTATTTAGATTTTAAACTCCTCTGGGGCAGGGATTAACTCTCACGATAGGTTTAAAGGTGCCTATCTCCGCCAGGTCCTGGTCTCAGGTGTGATCTGTGGGAGCGACTGTTATGTAACTAATAATAATGCTGTTCCATGGACTTACCAGTAACCTTCACTTGACAGTTGAAATTGTCAGCTGACAAATCACAGGCAATCCATTGTGCAGTCAACTGGTTGGATTCGCCGCTGCAGGGGAAGATCATAGAGGAAAATGCTGTCTGGGATAGGAAGGATGGGTTTGACGTTAAGGCACACGACTGGTAGTCAAGAGACCTGGGATAGATTCAAGCTTTTCCTACAGATTTGCTGTGTCACCTTGGGCCAGTCAGTTACCTTCTGTGACCTGCCTAGAGGGAGTAATGAAGCTCCCCTACCTCATAGCGGTGCTGGGATGGTAGCTTCATCCATGTTGACAAAAGGGTTTGAGAGGCTAGGATTGAAGGTGCTGTAGAGAGATGCAACGCACTGGCCTGGGTCACCTTTTCCTGCAGCGCAGCAAGCAGGAAAGGGCTGTGTGAGAGGAAATCTCCACAAAGAGCCTTAGTAATGGAGCTCTTCCCCTTGCTTCTAGCTGGGGATGGGGTTTCTTCACCTGTTCCCAAATCTGGCAGATGCTCAGGATCCATGGGACGACGGGGTCATCTGCGCAGAGGCCCTGTGCTTCTGCATGGGCTCTGGCCCCACAGCCATCTGGACCCAGAAAAAATAACACAGGCCAGGCTGCATTGTCTTCTTCAGGGTATCTGGGATATGAGGAGGGGATATGACATGCCTCCATGCACAGTCCCAACCCCTCCCTCTAGCCTGCCCCACTTTCCATGGCACCTCGCTGGGATCCTCAGGGGGAGGGGATGGTGTCCGATGCCCAATCTGCACAGGTATGGGGAGTTCTGCATGCAGATCTAGGTGGGGGAGAGGGGAATCCAGGCTATTTTTATTATCATTACTGTGGCTGGATAACTGTCTGACCAATAAATAGTATTTGTACTTATGCTAATTGCAATCCGATCACATGCTTCAGGACCTCGCTCCGTCACCATAAGGGTCAATGGAGAATCCCTCCAACACATTTGGCAAGGTGCACTCATTTCTTTTTTTTTCTTTTTTTTTTTTTTTGTCTTTTGTCACTTTCCACTGAAGCCTCACATATTGGCCATTCTTGGAGACAGGAAAACAAGACTCCAGGGATCTGGCACATCAATGCTTGCACTCCCAGGATCCTCCCAGAAAATCAAGCTTATGTGAAACAGAAAGGCTGAGGTTTTGCAAAGCCAGTTGCGGGGATTCAGACACCTGACCCACATTCATAGTAATGGGACCTGGGCGTCCAAGTCTCTTAGGCAGCTTTGAAAAGCTCAGCCCTGCAATCTGGCCAACGACAATCCCCAACACAGCTGAACTAGAAATTGAGGGGTCTCTCTAAACAGTTTCAGAAACTCCCAGCGCCCAAGCAAGTGTGTGAGACCTGACAGGCACCACCAGGTATAATTTTTGGAGCATTCCAGTTCGTGCGAGGAGACACGCCTGGGCCCTCTCTCTCACTGGCCCTCCGCTCTGCTGACTGTGCCACCGCTGCACCACACACGTCCCTGCTTACAGAGCAGCCTGATGAAAGAGACTCTTCTGGTCATGAAGCCCTCCCCTTGCCCTTCCCCGAGTTCTGTGTGGCCTCCTCTTGGCCAGTATAAAAGGTAAAGGGCTGGATTGTACTCCTCTGCCAGATACCCATGTAGGGGGGCCCCTTGCAGAGCTCCCTCTGGATTCTACCACTAGGAAGGCTAGGAGGTGGGGCTTGCTCCACACACAGAAGAAAGCAGGATTCTGGCCCACAGATCACCATAGATCCACCAGGATATGGGGCCACCAGGTCAAGACCCGGTTCCCTCTATTAGCTCTCAGCCCCCTGAAGCTCTGTCCTGGCTCCCTATCAGTGAGCTGCCTGCAGACTTAAAGCAGGGCTGCCATAAGCTGTATTAACATCCCTCTGCTGCCTGTTTCCAAAGGGTGCTGGAGTGATAGAGACAATACGCATCCCACACACACACACACTTTCTCCTGCCTCTTTTGCAGATCCCCTCACCCGTGGAGAGCCCTTGGCAGGGTCTGAAGAAAGGGGAGACAGTGGGGAAGGGTAGATCTGGGCATGAACCCTCCAAGCATCGATCCAGCCCAATCTGGCCTCCACGTAATTCCTGAAATGGAGCCTGCAGCGAAGAGGGAGCCAGTGGAGCTGTCTGCGGATGTGGTGCTGTGGGCACTGTTCTCTGCATGTGCAAGAGGCCAGGCGATCAGATTCTGCACCTGGGGAGGCCATAGATACAGCATGACACAGAAATGAACAGCTGCGTCTCTCCAGTGCTGCTGCCCAAGGTCACTCACTCCTACCAGCAATCCTGAGAAGAATCACCTTGAAGAGTTTCCATTTCTTGAGCAATATTGAGCAGTCAGAGCTGGATTGAAAGATCGTATCCATCTTAACCCAGGTAGCTTTCTTTGCCTCCACTCCTGCACAAACAAACACACAGTTAGAGGAGTCCCAAGGGGAGAGCTGGCACTTTGCGACCCGTGCACTGTTCACGAACAGGTCACAGACCTGGTTCCGATTATTGGTCCCATTTGGGAATGGATGCATGGGAAGCTGTCCTGATTTAACACAGGCTTCTCTTGCCTCAGAAAGCTCTCCCTCTGGAACAGATCTCTTTGCCCGTGGCATCCTGGCTCTCTCTCTAAACAGCTGCCTCAGTTCCTCTCTGACTTCAGGATGGACAATATCAAGTCAGTGGCAGCTGGTGAAACAACCAAGCAGAAGCATTTTTAAAAATAAAAGTATTTCCGACGTTGAAGTGTTGATGGGAGGGCGGACCAAGCTCTTATTTGGAGGGGATTTTATATGTGCCTGTGACGGGCAAAGGGCTTTCATTCTCTCTCTCTGTTTGCACATGCTTTTCCACAAGCTGTGCCATTCCCATGGACGCAGCGTGCAGCTGAGCTCTGCTCCAAGTGTAGGAGACACCTTGTGGCCAGACAGAGGAAGAGGAATTTATTGGGGACGTTAGTAAATTTTTTTAAACTATTTGTCAGGAAGGCAGAGTCCCTACTTGCCTGTGTAAAATAGTGAGGCCCAGATGTGCGAACCCTGCCCCTTCCCACGACACTAATCCTTTGATTTGCACCGAACGAAGAATTAGGGAACCCTAATCCCAGGATTTGGGAGGTTCAATTTCACTTTCATCCTGGAATCCCAAAGAATCTCTATTCCCCCACTGTTGTTGGGTTTTGATATTAGATTTCATGCCTTTCAGTATCCTGCCCTCGGAAAACACTGTGGGTTTCTGGGACTGCATCCCTATCTCTTACGGGCCAGATCCTCAGCTGGGGTAGAGCAATGGAGGTCCATTTAAACCAATGGAGCTATGCCAATTTACACCAGCTCAGGATCAGGCTCCCTCTGTGGTTTTTGGGTAAAGGTGGGAGTTGTGGGCAGCAAAGAACAACCCAAGAAACTCCAGCTGGATTTTTACATAGAGACTCGGATGACCTATTTCAGTCACTTGCCTCTCTGCTAGGAAGATCTAAGCGCTACCTGAAGCAGCCAATGAAGAGGGATGCTTGCTGGCCGCTCTAGTCTTCACTGATGCTTTCCTGCTTTGCTTAGTACCTACATGAGGGACAAGGTGGGTAAGGTAATATCTGTTATCAAGCCAACTTCTACTGGTGAGTGAGACAAGCTGTTGAGCGTTCATAATAGTTTTTTCTCTTAAAATGTGACCTCCATGCAATGGGGAGGGATAAAGGGTTTATTGGTGCTCATTTAAGAAGGCCTGCATTGCTCTGAATAATGCATTTGTCCAAAACTCATGCCCACAAATCCTTTACACCATCGTCTATTCCAAGGATTAGTATCTATGGGTCCAACCTGTGAAGTCCAAACCCAGGGGCAGACTTTTTAAAAGCTTGGTAGAGGGGAGAGATCAAATCCAAACCCATTGCTAATAAACATGCTCGCAGCCTTGTCTAAAAGGCCAGCAGTAGCTGACTGATGCTTAATGTGGAAAGGAGTACAGATGGTTTTGTTTCTATAGAACTTGAGTGCGCTTTCCACATGGGGGTGAGGCATAACTGCCTAGGGGTCAGCTGTACCACCCACCACTCACAGAAGCAAATCTCTGCTCCAGCTGAGAGGGAGGAGAAGGCAGATTTAGAATTGCAAATAAAGCATTAAACTGAAGCTCCTGGCATAAAACTCGGCCTAATTAGAATACTTCCGGCAGATGCATCCCCCCGAAGCAATGACATGGGTTGCAAAGGGGCAAAGTACCTTTTCAAACAGAGTGTAACTCCTGCAGAAAGAGTGCCTCAGGGTGAAATGAAGGCCCTTTACCCAGAATACTGCTTGCCTTGACCTGATACCAGGCACCATGGTCCTAGCAGCCACATGCTTAATGCTGTCAACTGCTTCTCCCATAGCAGATATCTTCAGTATGGATCTCCACAGCTAGACAGTGACTTAGGCCCTGGTCTACACTGGGGGGGATCGATCTAAGTTACGCAACTTCAGCTATGTGAATAACGTAGCTGAAGTCGACGTACTTAGAATGACTTACCGTAGTGTCTTCACCGTGGTGGGTCGACTGCTGCTGCTCTCCCGTCAACTCTGCCTGCGCCTCTCGCGGTGCTGGAGTACAGGAGTCGACGGGAGAGGGCTCGGGGGTCGATTTATCACAGGGATTCTCAAACTGGGGGTCGAGACCCCTCAGGGGGTCGCGCGAGGTTATTGCATGGGGAGTCGCGAGCTGCCAGCCTCCACCCCAAACCCCGCTTCCCCTCCAGCATTTATAATGGTGTTAAATATGTAACCCTTCTGCCCATCTAAGTTGGCAGCAACAAGGGCCGGGTTCTGTATCTAGGCGTTCCGTTTCAATAACGCAATGCAAAACCGGCTCGAGCCCCCACCCAGTGACCTGGGACAATTACATACCACCCCCTGGATGCCTCTAAGAGGCAATACTTCCCCTCTCACAAGCACGGAGTCTGAGTGTAGCAGAAAATGTTTAATAACATGAGGTAAATGACAACAGCATTACATTGGAAAAACACCACAAACAGGATTCATAACACAAACCATGAGCAAAAGACCCACCCCAGCAAATTGGGCTGTGTCCTTTCCCTTTGGTTCTTGAATCCAGCAACCCAAAAATCACCCGGAGTCCCCAAAGTCCAACACCCCCAAAGTCTCTTGGGTCCAGCAACCACCCAAAGTCCCAAAAGTCCAACAACCCCCAAAGTCTCTGTCCCTGGTCAGTGCAGCCCCAGAGTAAAAAGGGGGGGGGCACGCAGGGTGTTAAGGGGCACGTTACGTGATCCAAGGCCGGCCGGCCGTCTCTCCGTGGGGTTCCGCTGCAGCCTTCACCACGAGCCAGTCCACTCCTGCCGTCCCACGAACTGCTCTGCTCTACGAGCTGCTCCACTCCACTCACCGACCTGTGAGCCGCTCCAGCCGTCCCCGCAAACAGCTCCGCTCGCTGTTCCTTGGTCCACTCCAACCGTTCCCGCAAGGCTCCGCGCTGCTCCTCTAGTCATCCCCCCAAATTGCTCCACCAGCTGCTTAGCAATATAGCTTCAGGCTCCCCCACTAGTTAACACAGCACTCAGTGATCTCAGCTCTTAATAACTTTAGCTCTTTTGTGATTTCAGCTCATAGTAGGGAAGCCCTAGTGCTGGTGCACCATTGGCCCAAAGTGAATTCAGCTCAGCAGCCTGTAACTAGACTCCTAATAGAATCAAAGCTAGCTCTGACATTCAACAGTGGAGAGAGGAGATGGTGCAATTGGTGTTTCAAGCCCTCAAAGAAAGCAAGAGAGGGTGGAAGATGCTCACCTTGCAAGGGTTTGGGACAGACTTGTTGCTGAGCTCAATGGGATGAAGTGTAGATAATGCCATGTATGGTCCTCATAATCCAATTCAGATTATTTTCCCTCTGATTCTTTTTATCCAAGGCCATAGGAGACAACTTTTTATTTATATACAGCACAACATTAGTCTGGGACACTATTGCTACAGTCAAACAGTACCAGCACACAAACTAAGCATTTATCTGTTTGTATGGGCAATCACAACAGTCACCACTACATTCACTAGTACTTTCAATTAAAAAAAATATATACTGTACTAACACCATCAGTTTGGAAGGACTGTAAATTCACATGCTTCAAGACACCAACCAACCAGCAATTCCAAGGGGTTAGAAGCACCCTTTCTCTGAGGGTACGTCTGCACTGCAATTAAAAATCCACAGCTGGCCTGTGCCAGCTGACTCAGGCTTCGGGCTGCTTCGTTGCTGTGTGGTCTTCCGGGCTTCACTAAACACCGGGCTCTAGGACCCTGCGAGGTGGGACGGTCCCAGAACCTGGGCTGAGGCTTGAGCCCGGAAGTTTAGTCTACACCCAATCAAACAGCTCAGCCGCCAGCGGATCCTGCGAGCCCGAGTCAGCTGGCACGGGCCAGCTCCGGGGTTTTAATTGCTGCATAGACATACCCTGTCAGACAGGTTTATTCAGATTCCCCACTATGGGGCTCCTTCCATTTCCCCTCTGTAGCATTCAGTACTGGGAACTGCCTGACACAGGATACCAGGCTACATGGACCCCTGCTGTCACTCACTATGGCAGCTGCTAAGAGGAAAACATTTTCAAGAAGGTTTCAGCACTAGTCTCACTGACCCTCGATCTCCCCCCATGTCCCTCACACACTTTTACTAGCAGAGTCACTGATCACCTCCCACGACACTCACATGCTGCATTTCTGCACTGACCCAGTAGCTAGGGTCTCCTCCAGAGCATATATCACCTGGCGTCTGCAGCAGCCTGCGCTGGGATAGCGAGCAGTATGGGACAAGCAGACAGACAGCAGCTCCTCGGAGCAGGCAGGCCCAGGGGGGGTCTTACTCTGAGTCAGATTGTGACCAGTGCCGGGGGCGCGGAGGGGAAGCAGAGGAAGGGCAGGGTACAAATAACCCAACTCTCTCTTTCCTGGGTGTGCACAGAGAGCACCACTAATAGAAACCGACGCTGCACCAGGAGTGAAAGAATAATTAGTCTCCCAAACACAGAGGAAACTATCTCAGTTCCCAAGCAAGTTATGAGAACAAAACGAAGAAAAGCATGTGCACTAAGTTATGCACATAGCTAGAAAGATGATATGGACTTGAAGGGAGCTTCATAGAATATAAACCGTGCACGCAGGTTATGGCATTCCAGTTGAATTTTGCTATCTTCAAAACATGTGACAAGGGGTTATTATAACAGGTGGTTTCCCAAAGAGGGTGCTGTGGTATGATAGTAGCATAGGTACTGTACAGGGTGCTGTCTGGAAACTTGGTAAGTTCTACAGTACTTTTAGGAAGGGTGTGATCGTTACAAGGGCTTGCTGCGAGAGGACTGTGTACGTGGAGGAAAGAACAAAGCCTGAACGTTGTACTGTCTTGGCTCACTCCCGTCCCATCTCCTGTTTCAACGCTGAACATCTCATTAACATACCTTTGCAATGCACATTGGGATTTTGTTTGTCTATGGGCATGTGATTGTATAAAGGCATTTGAAAGCATAAATCCTGAACGTTGTACGGTCTTGGCTCTCTCGTGTCTCTTGCTGTACCACTGAACCACTAATTAGCATAGACGTGCAAAGCATGATGGGAGTGTACTTCCAGCTCATCCTGAGCTTAAAGTCCTAGCTAGGGGGAGCCTTATATAATGTTCAGATACTCATTTTATCCAGTCAGAGGGAAGCTCACCACTGAGGTCACATGCAGGGTGCTTGTCACTCAGTGTTCAATACCTCTGGGAAGGTCTGAGACAAGAGCCATTAGCTGCCCTTGCAGGGCATCACCTGCTGCAGGTGGATGAGTTACCAGCTATGTTGGGCCCTGGGTGTGGGGCAAATTGGGCAGGAGAAGCTAGAGGAAACCCCCTAGTGGATGCCCAGCCCCCTCCCAAGGGTTTGGGACAGACTCATGGCTGGCACTACTGAGTTCAATGGGATGAGGTGAGACCCCAGAGGCCTCATAACCCAATTCAGACTACTCTCCCTCTGACCATTTTCTTACAAGACACATCCTATATGCATCCGAAGAAGTGGGTTGTAGCCCACGAAAGCTTATGCTCTAATAAATTTGTTAGTCTCTAAGGTGCCACAAGTACTCCTGTTATTTTTGCGGATACAGACTAACACGGCTGCTACTCTGAAACCTTACAAGACACAGTTTGAAATCTACTGCCACAGGGAATGTTGTAAAATCAGACAATCATTCACAGCTCCACTGAATGAAAAACCCCAATCTGCATATAAATCCGCATAAAGCACCTGCCAACGCATCTCCGATAAGCAGGTTTTTCAATTCCCAACTACGGGGCTCCAGGAACCTACTCTCTGTAGCATTCAGTACTGGGAACTGGCTACTGGAGATGGACTTCTGCTCATACCCACTATAGCAATTGCCCAGGGAGATGTTTTCAAACATCTATTATTTCAAACATCTTAATTTCAAACATTAAGCGGAAAAGTCCCATTGACTCTCAGTACTTTGGAAAATCTCCTATGTCCCTAACACCATATGCTAGCAGAGGCTGTAATCACATCCCACCACACATCATGCACAGCACTAGATTAATTCAGCTGGGGTTATGTCTAAATCAATCAATCAAAACTGTGGCCTCCAAGGGCCATAGCATTACACAATGGGGGTTATTAGTATTAATTATTGAGACTGCAGGAGCATCCAGACTACCTAGGCAGGATCAGGGCCTCACTGTACCAGGTACTTTACATGCCTGTATGAAGGTGGGGTCTCTCCCTAAAGAGGATACAATCCAAGAGCATTATCCTGCAAGCCTTACACACACACATCACAAACAAATGAGTTTTTCAGACCAAGACCTCCACCCTGCCAGCCAGCACCTGGTACCTTTCATTCATCTGTGCAGGTGCTACTATCCCCAGTGAGCTGGGGCTCCCCCAGAGCATACTGTCAGGGTGGGGTGTGGAGCAGAGTGCACACACAAGAGCAGCAAATGGGCAGCAGCAGCAGCACCCCAGGACAGGCCGTGGGGTTCTCCCCCACAGTCAGAGCATGCCAGTCCATTTATGGGGGAGGGCACAGAAATTGGAGGGCACTCCCAGCCCCTCCTCTCCTTGTCACTGCCTCCCCCTATGCACAGACTTTGTGCAATACTAAGGCATGAAAGAACATTCCATTCCCAAACCCAGGGAAATATATCTTTGACTCCAATCAAGTTTAGAGATGGTGCATAAGAAAAGAGTATGTGAGTTATATGTACATGATGATTCAGTCTTTAAAAGCATATAATATAATATTAACTATGTAAGCGGATTATGGAATGAATGATTATTTTTGGTATCTCAAATAAATGCAATAGAGATTTTACAATAGGCAGCTTCCCAGCTACAGGGGGCACTATAGTGTGATTGTACACTCATATATAGGGTAAAATCTAGGAACTTAGAGAACTCTACTTTTAGGAAGGGATAGTTGCAAGATGACTGTATACATGGAGGAAAGAAGAAAGCCTGAATGTTGTACTGTCTTGGCCTCACTCCCATCTCCTGTTTCCATGCTGAACACCTCATTAACATATCTTTGCAATGCACGTTGGGATTTTGTTTGTCTATGGGCAAATGATTGTATAAAGGCATATGAAAGCATAAATCCTGAATGTTGAACTCTCCTGGCTCTCTTGTGTCTCTTGCTGGACCACTGAACTTGCAAAGCATATACTTGCAAAGCATGATGGGCGTGTGCTTCCAGCTCACCCTGATCTTGTACTTTAAGTTTTCTGGAGCCTTATGTACTATCCTTGATTACCTCACTTTCAGGTCAGAGGGAAGCTCACCATTGAGGTCACATACAGGGTACTTGGTATTCAATACCTCTGGGAAGGTCTGAGACAAGAGCCATTAGCTGCCCTTACAGGGCATCACCTGCTGCAGGGGAATGAGTTATCAGCTATGTGGGGCCCTGGGTGTTGGGACATGTGTAGCAGGAAAAGCCTGAGGGATGCTCCCCTGGCAGATGCCCATTCTCCCAAGGGCTTTGGGACAGGCTCATGGCTGGCACCACTAAGCTCGATGGGATGAGGTGAAGCCTCAAGGGTCTCATAACCCAACTCAGACTACTCTCCCTCTGACCTTTTCAGGCAAGCCCATGCTTTTAGCATTAGCACTCATTGCGCCAAGAGATCATCAGAATTCAGTACAGAGACTGGATATTTATATGGATAATCCCAACATCCACAACTACATTAAATGGGCTAATCATTAAGAAAAAGAAAAAAAATGGGAATCAATATAAACCCACATACTTCAGGTCATAAACCAACCACTATCTCATGGGAAGTAGGAAGCACCTTTACTCCCATAGGCATGTTTTTCCAAATTACTCACTGTGTGGTTCCTTGCATCCTCCCTCGGAAACATTTAGTCCTGGAAACTGTCCCACACAGGCTCTCTTACCGGCTGGACCCCCTGCTCTCACCCACTGTGGCAATTGCTAAGGGAGACATTTTAAAAATCACCTCAGCGATTTAGGAGCACAAGTCGCATAAGTCACCAAGTGCTTTGGAAAATTCTCCCCCTCTGTTCCTAACACACATACACAGCTAGAGTTGCTAATCACCTCCCGCCCTGTGCTAGGCTACACCAAACCACTAGCTGGGTGTTCTCAGCTTAATATTAATATCTGTTTCCTCTACAGCACTTTTCAGCAGTAAACCACAATGCACTTCACACTCCAATATATTTAGCCACACAACAGGTAGGAGAGTTCTATCATCTCCATGGTACAGACAGGGAACTGAGGCACAGAGAGGCTAGGTGACTTGCCCAAAGTACAGCACTGAACCTGGGTTTACTGTATTCTGGGCTACTGCCCTGAACCATCCTTCCTCACGTCCTTCCAGCCTGCCCCACTAGAGCATTGTCAAGGAGCACTGGGCCCCAGCATAGGAGCCCCTCTTTAATTCACATGTGGTGAAGTCTGATCAGTACAATGCCTTCTAGGGGGCATAGCATTACAGAGCTGGCCTGATTAGGATTAATTATTGAGACTGCAGGAACATCCAGAGCCCCTAGTCAGGTTCAGGGCCTCACTGTGCCAGGCACTTTACACGCCTATATGAAGGCAGAACCTCTCCCTAAAACGGATACAATTTAAGATCCATACCCTGCAACCCCTTCACAAACAAATTAGTTTTTCTTACTACATCAGAGTTCAATGCTGCCAGCCTGCCGTTGGGGCCTTTCATTCATCTGTGTAAGCACTAAGATTGCATCCAACTGGGACTGTTACAACCCCCAGTCTCCCAACAGAGCTGGGCCTCCTCCCGAGCTTACCATCAGCCTGGGGCCTGGGGCCTGGGGCCTGGAGCAGCCTATGTGGGTCAGTGTGGACGTACCAAACAAGGCAGGCAAGTAGTTCGCCAGGATGGGTGAACTGTGGGTCGGGCGCACCGCTATTAGCCACAGTAAATGCCAGAAGGGCAGGAAGGATACTGGGCAGCAGCCATCCATCCAGCAGCGCTCACTTGCTCAGGGCCGGTGCAACCCATTAGGCTACCTAGGCGGTCGCCTAGGGCACTAACATTTGGGGGGCGGCGACCACAGCGGCCGGAACTTCGGCCACCCCGGTCGTCGTCGGTATTTCGGGGACGGGACCTTCTGCCGCCTCTGTCGGGGGCAGCATTTCGGGGGGGGAGGAGGGTGTGACGGGTTGGATCACAGAAACCCCCTTGGGAGCTGCCACCGATGTGCAAAGACTACCCCTGCTTCTGTTTTCCCTGCCAGCTCAGGACTCCAGCACCCTGTCTTGCTAGACACTCCTGTCTGGCTCCAACACAGACCCAGGGTCTGAATCACTTGTCCCAAAGCTGCAAGTTTACCTGAAAACAGCTCTTAGTAGTGTGCTTGTCTTTAGCACTCAGATGCCCAACTCCCAATGGGGTCTAAACCCAGATAAATCCGTTTTACCCTGCATAAAGTTTATGCAGGGCAAACTCATAAATTGTTCGCCCTCTATAACACTGATAGAGAGATATGCACAGTTGTTTGTTCCCCCAGGTATTAATACATACTCTGAGTAAATTACTAAATAAAAAGTGATTTTATTAAATACATACAGTAGGATTTAAGTGGTTCAAAGTAGTAACAGACAGAACAAAGTCACCAAGCAAAATAAAATAAAATGCGCAAATCTATGTCTAATCAAACTAAATACAGATAATCTCACCCTCAGAGATGTTTCAGTAAGCTTTTTCCTCAGACTGGACACCTTCCAGGCCTGGGCACAATTCTTTCCCCTGGTACAGCTCTTGTTCCAGCTCAGGTGGTAGCTAGGGGATTCTTCATGATGGCTCCTCTCCCTCTCTCTTCTGTTCCACCCCTTTATATATCTTTTGCATAAGGCGGGAACCCTTTGTCCCTCTGGGTTTCCACCCCCTCCCCTCACTGGAAAAGCACCAGGTTAAAGATGGATTCCAGTTCAGGTGACATGATTACATGTCACTGCAAGACTTTATTACTCACTTGCCAGCACACACATATACAGGGAGACTCACAGGTAAACAGCCATCTGCAGACAATGGGAGTCATCAAGATTCTAAACCATCATTAATGGCCCACACTTTACATAATTACAATAGGCCCTCAGAGTTACATTTTATATTTCTAGTTTTAGATACAAGAGTGGTACATTTCTACAAATAGGATGATCACACTCAGTAGATTATGAGCTTTGTAATGATACCTTACAAGAGACCTTTTGCACAAAGCATATCCCATTTGCATTATAGTCACTTATTATCAAATTTTTTATAAAACTATCCCAGTTACATTATATTCACTTATTATCATGTTTTTATAAAACCATGTAGACTGCACGTCACAGGGGGAACCTTCCGCCGCCTCTGTCGGGGGCGGCATTTTGGGGGCGGGACCTTCCGCCGCCTCTGTCCGGGGCGGCATTTCGGGGGCGAGACCTTCCGCTGCCTAGGGCAGCAAAAAAGCTGGCAGCGCTCCTGCACTTGCTGTGAAGGAAACTCATGCTACACCCTCTAGCTGTGGGCCTGGCAGGGAGCACCTGGAAGCACCGTGGCCCTCTGGCCCTGAAAAACTCACCACTCTCCTCTCACCGAACGCTCCAGCTTTCGCCAACACTTCTCATCCAGAAATGGACTCTTACAAAGACTGGCCACAAATGCCAGGCAGCTGTGTAAGGCCCTGCTATGGCCTCAGGGCTCACAGCTCCAAAATCCTATGCACTAATTAGTCACTGATGTGCTTCCTACTGGTCTGTGTGTAGGGGCATTGACAAAATCCAGCCACACACAGCACAGGCTTATATATTTGGTGGGGTACATAAAGGAATGGTCCTAACTCCCATAAGTAGCAGAAAGGAGCAGGGAACAGAGGGTTCCTAATTAACATATCCTTTCAATGCATGCTAGGATATGTTCCCAGCTGCCCCTGATCTCACAATGGCATATATCCCGGAGCCTCAGACACTGCCCTGGCTGGGTGAGCCATTAGCTCAGTGGGAAGTTCACCACTGAAGTCACATGCTGCATGGTTGTTACTGACTGCCTCTAAGATGGGCTGAGACAAGAATCAATAGCTGCCATTACCTAACAGGTAGATTAATTACCAGCTTGGCTGGGATCTGGGGAGGGTCACCCATTGAGCAGAAGAAACTTACGTAGGATTGATCGCTAGCCCTGGTCGGTGCCCCCTCCCAAGGATGTGGGACAGAACTGTAGACAGCGCCACTGAGTTCAGTGGGAGGAGGTGAGGCCAGTGCCCCACCCAGACATCATAACCCAATTCAGACTACTCTTCATGCAAGGCCACAGGAAACAAAATTTTATTATATACAGAATATTATTAGCCTGTGTGACTCATTGCCACAGGATACCATTAGCAGGACTCAAGCAGGGATTGGAGGCTTATAGGGATAATCAGACCACCACAGTTGCATTCACTAGGATAAAGAAATAGAAACCCTCATGCTTCAGAGCAGAATTCAGCCCTTGGGGGACAGGAAGGAACTTCTCCAACAGGCAGGTCCTTCAATAATTATTTACTGTGGCCTTTGTTGCATCTTGTTCAGAACTATTTGGTACTAGGAACTGTCCAACACAGGATTTTGGGACTAGATGACAATTGTTATCAACCTAATACACTTTTATTGGCAGAAGGTCTAATAACTTCCAGGGACAGTCACACTCCACTAGTTTACACTGACCCACTAGCTGTAGGGTACAGCACTATAGCTGTGTATTGA
Source organism: Emys orbicularis (assembly GCF_028017835.1). Classification (NCBI taxonomy): domain Eukaryota; kingdom Metazoa; phylum Chordata; order Testudines; family Emydidae; genus Emys; species Emys orbicularis. Next base: position 60,340,997 of record NC_088690.1, on the reverse strand, counting down.
GGAATTGTCAAGGAGCACCTAGTCCAGGGGACCTTGGAATAGCAAACCCCTTTTAACTGGCAATGTGTTTACATTTAAAAACTTTGCTATAGTGGCCTGAAAGGAACAAATCATTATTTGGGTTGTTATTTTTAATTGCATGGGTAATTATTGTTAATTGTTTTGACTGCAGTAGTAGGTAGTGGGCCAATCAGACTCTGGGTCCCAGTTGCTGTACAAACCTAGATGAAGACAAGTCCTCCACTCTAAAGAGCATACAGTCTAAGAAGCTGATCCTACAAGACTTACATACCTGCTTAACTAAGCCAGAGTAGGCCCACTGAAGTTAATGGCGTGATTCACACACTTACAGTTAAGTGTATGTCTAAGCACAGTATGAAGGATAACCAAAGAGATGGCTCTCCCCTTTCTATCATTTTCAATACATGGGTAGGCGGGTTTGGCAGGGAATTGAGTTTGTACATGTTTTGTGTGACTTCCCCCATGCTTCCTGAACCCCCTCTGTGCTCCCGTCCACCCCTCTCTGCACCTGGGGGTCACAAAGCACAGTTGGGAAACAAAGCTAATCCATGGTACGCTCACCGGCATTGGGACAGCATGTCTTTACAGTGACACATGCTAAATGGTTTTGGTGCCTTGCTTTCACTGAGAAGTCCTTATAAAGCAATATCCCACAGCACTAGCCAGGTCATTGCAGGGTCACTATTGCAAAGTGTAGGGTTTTAGGTGGTTGCTGTTAAATAACAGCTGAGTTGTATCTCTTGACAGGAGGGCCAGGAAATTCCAAACGCATGGACCCACAGCTCTCTGCACAGAGCGACAGAGACTGTGTATAAAAATAGATGTTGGGCCAAATTCATCCTGGGGATAACTTCACTGAAGTCAATGGAGTTTCATCAATGAGGAATTTGGACCACAATATTTTTATTCTTTAAAACAGGTTTCCATGACAACTAGCCACATAATTCAGGTTCATCCCCTCCAGAGGTCAATATCAGAGGCCTAAGTGATAGCATATGTTTGATCCGTGTTGAGTTTGCCTAACATGTAGAAGACCAGGAAGCAGGGCAGTAAACGTATTTTGACTTTATTTCCAAAAACATTAAATACAAAGGCAGCGTAGGTGCTATTAGAGACCATACAAATATGTCCTTTATCGTCAGGAATCTTATACAAATGTGAAGGCACTGCAATCTCTGGCTACCCCTGAATCACCCCTGAACCATTCCCATGGCAGATGTTTTGTGGGGAGGATGCACTCTCAGTCTCCACTGGCTTTATGTTGTGATCGATGGCCCCTCTTGGCTGGATGCTGCTCCCTCCAGAGACAATTAACCTTACTCCTCCGGTTGGCCTGAGGAGGCATTTAAATGCCATGAGCTTGCTCCCACCCAGAGCTGCATGTACTGTCTTCACAGCACTCCTGGCTCTCCCCAGCCTGGGAGCAAACATGCAATCTGCACCTGATGCCCTGCATGGCAGCCAGTCAAATGGCCATACATACATTTGCTCATGTTACCATTGCTATTACATGTCTGATGGAAGAGATCTGCAATTTAGAGCCATTCCCTGGGTCCCACCCCTGGCCACTGTGGGATTGTTCCCTGCAATATATACACCAGTGCTTTGGCCATTCCAGACTCCAGTGAGTGAAGAGATGAAGACTCCAGCATGGTCCTTGGGAGAGAATTCCCCAGACTCGGAGACGTCACTGATAGGCTGTTTCTTCTGAAATCCAGCCTCGATATACCTTTCCCCTTACAGGAACTTCCCTGAAACCTCCTTCCACTAGCTAATCATCACTGACTGGACACTTGGCCAAATGATGGATACCCAGTCTCAGAAAGGAGCGAATCCACCTCTCCCCAGCCTTAACATTGACGCCCTTTGCAAGGGGAGGTGTACTGGCAACATTCCTAGGGGAAAGAGGAAAAGGGGCAGAAAAAGGGCAGGGGCTCAGTACAAATGAATAGTCTGTTTCTGTCCCCATGGCAAGGACTCTTGCAGCCTCTGCTCCACAGGAGACTTGGTAGACAGGCCAGGCTGGGTAACGCCTTGTCATGGCTGGGCTGGGTAGCGCCGCTGTGAGAGCCGCTTGGGTTGGCCAAGTCCAAGGGAGGCAGCAGTGGAGAGCTGTGAAGGATAGAAATACTGTAAGTAACAGGCTAGTTGTGGGACTGACCAAAAATGGAAGGAGCCCACAATATTTTGGCAGGCAAGATAAGAGCTTCTCCAGTCAGCGAGTCAGACACAGGTTGGGGCCGGCCCAGTTCTGTTTGTCTGGAGCGAATGCTCATGAGTGTGAGGGATGGGCAGCACTGACAGGACCATGCGTAGTGCCGGCAGGGTCTCTGCAAGCTTTCCCCAGGGAGCTCTGCCAACACAGTTCAAACCCAGCCTGCTATTCCAGCCCTGACCCCACAGGCAGCTCCTGGCCTGCTGCCCCTTCCTACTCCAGCACTGGGTGTCCCTTGGCCTCACAGCATTCTCACCGTACCTCAGTAACCGAGGTCAACTGACTCGGGCTCATAGGGCTAAAAATAGCAGTGTAGACATTCGGGCTTGGGCTGGAGCCTAGGCTCTGAGCTGGGTTTCAGAGCCCGGGCTACAGCCCAAGCGGGAACGTCTACACTGCAATTTTTAGTCCCATAGCGCGAGTCCAAGTCAGCTGACCTGGGCTCTGAGACTTGCTGCCACAGGGTATTTTTTGCAATGTAAACACACACTTAGTCTTGGCCTGCAGCACCCCCTAGGTTCTCTGAACTAGGCTCTCTGGAAATTAGACAGTCAATTGAGCAGAATGTGCTCCTGCTCCTCCTTTCCCCACAGCAGACAAGGAGAAGGCACAGCCAAAACACCTGTCTTCAGTTGCCAGATGGTCCCTTCTCTAATCCACACCAAGGCTGAGGTCGGGCAGAGAATCAGGGGACTGTAGCCAGCTCCCTGATGCCCCCCACCCACCTCCACTATGCACGGTGGATCTTGACAATAGCAGAGAAGCTGGCCCTAAGTCTGCAACTGAGAGGGCTACAAGGACATCTCTCCCACATCTCTGGAGGCATCAACCGTGCTCTCTCTCTCTGCCAGCTGGGAGACAGACAAAAGGGAGCATCCATGCCTCTCCCATCAGAGACTGGATGGGTCTGACTTTACCTTTGTGAGGATCCCGGCATCCCTCCTAAGTCAGGGAGCCCCTGTGTGGCGGGCCCACTAGCTAAGATGCCCTGTGTGGTTATAAGCCAGGAGGAGCCTCCATACCTGAGGAACCTGAGCAGGATTGAAGAGTGGGACCTGCCCTCTACTAGGGGCAAGGAGACCACCAGGACCAGAGAGAGGGCCATGTGAGTCATCCTGAAAGAGGAAACAGAGGGAAAATAACAGCTGGTCCCTGCTTTGGGGTTCAGAGAAGCCAACGGAACATCCTAGGTCACGGGGTGGGGGAGATGGACAGGGCTGGCAGAAGATGCTCCCTGTTTCCTCTGCCACAGCAAACCACAAACAAAGGAGCCGTCTAACCTATCTCCCCCTTCCTGTTCCCTCCCACACACTAAAGATCCTCCCACCAAAACAAGAAATAGAAAGAACAAGAATCACCCCACACTCACAGAGCCTGCCCTCGTCCCTCACCTGGCCTCCAGCCCCAGGAAAGGCTGCTGATTCCCTGCCATCGGGGCCCTGCAAGCCTTTAGCTTCATTCATAGCTGCGGAAACAAGAAAGAGATTTCTAAACGTTTGGTTCATTCCAGGATCGTGTGACCAAAACAACCTTAGCAACAACATGAGCCTGCTTCCAAAAAAGGACAGCGCTTGTGGCCTCTCCTGTATTTACCTGAGCTTCTGGAGAGAGGGCTGGGGGAAACCGGAAGCAGGCGAGGAGGGTGAGATGATGAAGAGCTTGCTCCAGTGGCTGGAGGAGGGGGAGAGGGAAGTGGGGCTGGTGCATCCTTCTCCTGATGAAAGAAAAACACACACCAATTCCGAGGGAAGAAACCTTCTCAGGGAAGAAAGGAAGAACAGCTCTGTGCTCAACCCCCAGAGGCCAGCTTGTTCCTAGTGCAGATTCATTATGCTCTGCTTCGCTACATCCCAGGAAGCACCGCCAAGCCAAAAGACTCCTTGATCATACAAAACCCAGGGAGTTCAGACACAAGGCTAGGCAGGCGGCCGCATCAGCCCTATCTCATGCTGCGGGGCAGCTGCTACGGGGACAGTTAACCCCACTGCTCGTCATTTTAGCCACACCATCTTGCCCTCGATGCCCTGTGATCCTGTCATAGCTCATAAGCTAAGCAGGGTGGAGCCCAGTCTGCTGGAGATAGCTCAATAAACAGCACACACCTCTCTGCATTAGAATGGAACCAACACCCCAGTGTGGTGCTAGGGGGTGCTATGGGGCAGAAGGTGCCATCTATGGGATGGGAAGTAACAATGAGTTCCTGATGCCCCGTGGTTATTTAAAGAGTGGTCACAAAAAGAATATTGGGAGGGAGCTAAAACCTCATGCTTCAGGGTTTAAACTTATCTCTAACTTTCGAGATGAGGCCGAGACCTTCACAGGGGGCAGGTCACCCCACATCTGCCTGCTGCAGGGTTTCTTGCATCTTCTGAACCATCCGGTGCTGGCCGCTGTCAGAGAGTGTACATGTATATTTGCATACACACCCATAGGAAAATGTGGCCAGGATCTGGGGGAATGGCACTCTGCCTGCCTACCATTTCTCCTGCAATTCCAATGGGGGAATTTATTCTTCACTTCAGCTACTAAACACTGTGGAAGTGTTGCCATTTGCTGCTATCAGCTGCTGCTTTTCCCTTCAGCAGAGACCAAGTGACCCCCACGGAGTTTGAAGAGCTCTTGGAGAGCCTTCTGGATCAAAGTTACTTTATAAATATACAATTCTTAGTAATGAGAATTTGCTTCGGGATGGAGACCTCAAGTTGTCAGTTTCTGTCCCACTGATAAATAAATCCCCAAGTACAGTGGCATGTAAAAAACGCACAGTTGTAGTGAAAACCTTGGCAGTGGGGTGGTGCCCTTGAGCTGGAGAGACAAACTAGTGGAGGATGGATGAAGATAAAGATAAGGGGTGAAATCCTAGCTCCATTGAAGTCAATAGCAAAACTCCTATTGGTTTCAATAGGGTCAGGATTTCACCAGTCGTTCCTGTTCACTTAACTGTACCCAGTGTTAACTATCCTCTGGGCCGTCTGTCCACTGGGGTGTCTCCATGCACCATGGTTCCCTTTACAGGGTGTCTGGCACCAGTTAGCTGTCTGAGAACATGCATGCACCAAGGGCTTAGTCCCCTGCCACAGCAAGGGTCACAGGACTACCTCTACCCAGCAATGAACTCTGGGCCATTCAGCCTTGGCATGGAGATGTGCACGGTGTGAGGGCCAGGGAGGTTACACCAGAAGGGGGAGGACACTGGCAAAAGCGAACTTGATCATGAAAGGGAGAGTCAGGGAGGTGACGGGGAGCAATAGTGCAGGCAGTGTGCAAACTTCACACACACACACACACACACACACACACACACACACACACACACACACACCCCTCTGCCACGGTCCTACATCCCTGACCTGCAGCCACCTCTGCTCTTCCAGTCCTGGCACAAGGCTCCACCAGCACCTCCGCTGTCCTGGGAGTGGGAGGTAAGAGGAGAAAGGCCCCTCTTCAGACTGAGGGCGGGGAGGAGAGCTCCTCTGAAATCCCTGCGACGTAAAAAGCCCCCTCTAGTCCTCGTTACCTGGGACCCCAGTGCAGCAGAGACTGGGGCAGGGCCAGACACATCTCTGGAAGGCGTCACCTCCTTGGAGGGCTTTGATCGAAACCAGCTGAACCAGCCAAACCCTGAGCCCTGGGAAACACAGGTTCTTACTGAGGCTGGAGTCATTGAAATAACAGCAATATATTAAAGACACCACCGCACGAAAACTCAGAGGTGGTGGGTGGAACCCAGCCTCACCCCTCCCAACCCCCGCAGCTTTCTTGGGTGAAAGAAAGGGTTCGGGGCAACCCAGCCCCTTCTCACTGCTGTGATGGGAGAGGAGAGTAAACCCATCCCTACGTCGCCGTGCAGCAAGGACCGAGAGCAGGGCTGAGGACCCCAGAACCACCCCCACCCCATTGCTGGAGGGGACAGAAGAGCAGGGGCTCAGCATATCAGCCTGGAGTCAGCAGGGACTGGGGGGAGCCCGTTCTACCCGGGTGCACTGACTGCAGCACTCCCAGCTATACGGGCAGCGAAAGGCTGGCCGGGAGGTGAGTGAGAAGTTGGTGATGCCTCCAAACGAGAGGGCACGTGAGGCCTGATTCTGCTCTCCCTGCGGTGTAGATCAGGAGTAACCCTCTTGCAGCCCTGCTGATGTAAGAGGGGAATCAGGCTGGGGGCATGGCTTTGAAAGCAGCACAGTTCCCCCCTCACCTTTGCCTCCTCTCGCTCTGCCCCCTCCGTCGACGGCCGCTCTACAGCAACTCCCTCGCCTATGCCTTCTGGGGGTCGCAAGGCGTCCTCCTCCATGGAGATGGTGGAGCTCTCTGAGACGGTTCGGGCCCTGGCATTCAACACGCTCTGGTACCAGAGATAAAGGGCATCAGCGCCATTGGAGAGGGGCAAGGGAAACTGGGTGAGTGGGGCTGTAAAGAACTACCCGGCAGCCATTCCAAGAGGCGGCAGCATTCATTCCAACAGGGCCCCTCCTTTACGATCCCTTTTATTCCAGGCCCTGAAGAAAGGTCTGAGGCTAGATTCTCTCCTGAGCCAAGCAGATCTCAGAGCAGGAGAGAGGATTCTGTCAGGGAGTTTGTTATGCCTCCCTGATTCTCATGGTGCATCTGCACCAGCCCCAGCCCATCAACTTAAGTTGGAGGAGCTTAGGGGCTGCTCTATCTCATGCCAGCTGGCTGAGGTCCCTATGTAAGCATATGCCAGTCATGAACTGGTGTCGCACAGGCATATACTGCCCCACCTCCACAGCATGCCCCCTACACCAAGATTCTGGGGTACAGGGATATTTTCCATCAGCTCCCCTGCGCTAGGGGAATTCTCAGCTGGCTGGTGAGAGGCAGAAGCCAGCACTTTGCGTCACATCAGCAGCCCAAGACACAGGGAGAGAATATGGGCCGTGCTCTTCAGTTCCAATTAACACCACGGGTGAAAGAAACATTAGGGATCAGACTGAGAGCACCAATCTCATCTGACGGGTGACCAAAGCAAGAGGTTGAACCCAGTGTGCAGCACTAGCCCTGTGGAAACAAGCTATCTCCTCGGGGTGGATGGCTGGGAAGTACCTCAGCCCCAGGGTTTGAGGAGGGTTAGAGTGCCAGAGCCATGACACAGCTGGGGGAGGAAGGCCATGTTGGCAGCTGAAGCTAGGTTCAGGGAAGGGGTAGTAGCAAGAGGCAGAAGATAGCATGGGCCAATAGGCCCATGGGGTGAGTGCTAGTGGGCAGCTGGGGCGGAGAGGTCGGGGAGGGGTCACACTTGAGTGGCAGGGAGGAGAACAGGGTTTGTCTGACCACATCCTGTGCATCGTGGCACCTGGCTCCCCCTTGTTCTCACCTGCTGTTCCAGAATGTTCTTCTGAACCCCAAAGGGCCGGGAGCATCCTTGAAACCTCACAGCACTCCCTAAAGAGCCGAGAGAATGATGCAACTCAGGATTCAGCCTGGGGGGGCGCATGCCCCTTACGTGAAACTCCTGTCTCGTCCAGCGGGGGCAATTTAATGCAATCATTGGTGTGGTATCGAGGTACCAACCCAACTGGCTGCTTAACAGCGAGATGCTGCCATTGGAGGAACAGGCCCAATCAATCTAGGCACACACAGTCACTCTCTGCGCGAACCCAGAGGTACGACCAGAGTCCATTGCAGCTGGGCATCAAAATCTGCTTCTCCTCCTGTTTATTCTTCCCTGAGCATTGGCAGGGTTAGGTGCTGGTCCCTTCCTCCAGCACTAGCACTACCACCCTGGTGACAGTCTGTTGTACTCTGTCACACTCCTCCGTGGTAACCACAATGCACAGGGCCAGGCGCTTCTTCCTGGTGGCCCCAAAATGCCAGCTCAAGATCGGCCTTGGACTGTTGGCACTTGTGCCGAGCAGGGAGAGGACTCGCTCAGCCCAGGAACGAAGGCAACGAGATTGGGCAGCTTCCTGCTCACCCTCAACACTACACACTAGCACAGAGGCGGGCAAACTTTTTGGCCTGAGGGCCACATCGGGGTTCTGAAATTGTATGGAGGGCTGGTTAGGGGAGGCTGTGTCTCCCCAAACAGCCAAGCGTGGCCCGGCCCTGGCCCCATATCTGACCCCCCCTGCTTCTCGCCCCCTGATGGCCCCCCCGGGACTCCTGCCCCATCCATCCCCCCCATTTCCTGTCCCCTGATGCCCGACCAGGACCCCTGCCCCATCCATCCCTCCCTGCCCCCTGACCGCACCTGGACCCCCCGTCCCTGACTGCCCCCCACCGCCCCATCCAACCCCTCCTCTCATTCCTGACTTGCCCCCGGGACCCCTGCCCCATCCAACCACCCCTTCTCCCAGGCCCCCCCCCGTAATCCCTGCCCCTCACTGCCCCCCGTCATCCCATCCAACCCCACCTCCTTCCTGACTTCCCCCCCGACCCCTGCCCCCATTCAACCACCCTGTTCCCTGCCGTCTGACCGCCCTGACCCCTATCCACACTCCCGCCCCCTGACCACGCCAGCCACGCCACACAGAGCACTGGGTCAGGCTGCGGCTCTGCAGCTGTGCTGCCTGGCAAGAGCGCACAGCCCCACCGCCCAGAGCATTGCGCCGGCAGCGCAGTGAGCTGAGGCTGCGGGGGAGGGGGAACAGCAGGGGAGGGGCCAGGGGCTAGCCTCCCGGGCTAGGAGCTCAGGGTCCCGGCAGGAGGGTCCCGCAGGCTGGATGTAGCCCGTGGGCCGTAGTTTGCCCACCTCTGCACTAGGAGCTGCAGACACTTCAGGTACGTCTACGGAGCATGCTAAAAATAGCGTGTAGCCATGGCAGCAGGAGCAGCAGAAGAAGCTCGCCACCCTGAGCATGGGCTAGTGTCTTGGCCAAGTACATACTTGGGGTGGCTAGCCCCTCCTGCCTCTCCCACTGCCCTGACCATGCTCTACTTTCAGTGTGCTAGCTCGAGCCAAACTAGCGCGGGGATGTATCCTGGAGCTGGGAATCACCCACCCAGCTCCATGTGTAGACGTACCCTTGGAGCATTGGTCTTCTCTCTGCTGGATAAGACACAGTCCCAAGACAGCAAATCCAGGGTGAAATGCTCTGTGCGCAGGAGGCACCAGGTTAAAACGCAAACCACTTTTGCCCTAATGCTAGAGCGGGGATTCTATTAAAATGGGACCGAGGTGAAGCAAAGGCCGTCCGTGAGCATCATTCATGCAGACAAACCTCTCAGCAGAGAGGAAACATGGGAACTCTCCGGCGACATGCCACGCTTCCAGAAAGAAAACCCACAGGCATGTGCAGGAGCCTTCGTAGAAAAACCAGTCAGAACAAAGTGGTGGTTCAGACCCACCTCTGGCCCACCTATTCCCCAGAATGGAGAGAACCCCAGCGCCGAGATCTGTGCCTGAACTTCCCAACGTTCAGGAGCCGAACACTCCAGTTCCATCTCTCATCTGAACTGTCCAATATGTATGTGTCCTGTTCTCCCCCCGCCCAAAACACATTTTCCCAACCCTCCTCCCAGGAATCCTCACAGATGGCCTGCAGCACAGCTCAGGCAAGCTTACCTGGTGGCTGGTAGACCTGTGGGGAATGGTCATTTGAAATTCCTCCTAGAGAGAGGTTTGCCCCAAAGCTGACCTCTGTGGGACGATTCTCTTGCATGGCATCAGGTGGCACAGAAGCTATGGCCTGCTCTGACCCCTCCACCCTGGAATATGCACCAGGCGGGAAGGACACGTTCTCCTGTAGACCTGGCTGGTACTGGCCTGTCCTCTCAGGAGCAGGGGGGTTATACTGCTGCAGCTCTAGGTTGTGCTGGTAGCCTGGGTTTTGTGCAAACTCATGATGGAGATCTCTGTCTGGAAAACAGATCCCAGGAATTTACTCAGTATATTTACAGCTTTATTGAATGACTCAGGGTAACAGAATTCCCTTCGGTGCCATTTTTGTACATGGAAAGTGGGCCTGAGAGACACAGCAAGAAAAGACCCCAAAGGAATAAGAGTGGTTAAGGCGTGGGGCATTGGTACAGGTCAACCAACACAGGAGAGCTTTTACCTCCTTAGTGGGGAGAGGGTGGTGGTAAAAGACAGGAGGGGCAATATGCCTCCAGATGCAAGAACCCCTTAGAATGGGGCCATGACGGAGGCAGAGCCAACTGAGAAGGGTGAGAAGAAGAGGAGGACTTCAGAAATTCTGAGGGTCCCACAGCCTCTTGTGCCCCCCCTACCTACACACTGGGAAGGGAACAAAACTTGCCAAAAGCTCCGCAACTTCCTAGCTGCAGCTGTTAATCTCCACCCTCCCCAGGCTCCATGGGGAGGTGCAGCAGGCCAGGGCTGGGCAATGTCACCACTAAGTCACTGATCCACAGGGCACCCAGACCCAACCCTGTAGATCCCTGGCCAAGCAGAGACAGGATCACACTCCTGGAGCTCGACTGAGGCCCCCCACCCAACACCCTTTGTGGGGAGGTGGCGATGCACAGTCCCCTTCTAGAGTATGTTTGAGAGATTCCCAGCAAGACTCGGAGTCTTTGCTATCCTGGGAGAGCAACACAGAGGGTCAAGGAGGCAGTTTCCAGTCTGTTCCAACTGGTCTCCCATATATCTGGTCATGCTCCACATTTGGAGAACCCCTCTATCTCTACCCAGAGCGGCCTAGATCCTCAAAGGTATGTAAACACCTAACTTCCTTTGTATTTAGGTGCCTAAATATATTTGAGGATCTGGGCCAATGTGTTCGTTCCTTTCTTTACCTGCTGTGGATCCGCTGGCTCTAGAGAGCTCTGGCTGAGTGGATGCCAAGTCGGGGAGGTCTCCTTCCTTCTGAAAGGATTTGAAAAGTGAATGTTACAAAAGAAAGGGAAAACTAGAAAGTGGGACACCCAGAAGAATTGTCTCCAAGGCACCGGTAATCAAGACATGATTGTCACCGGAGCGAAAGCCACGCGGGCTCCTGGTGAATCACAGCCACATGGTGGATAGTGATCTCTGCCTTGTTTCTGCTCCTTCCATTCTCCAGCTTCCAGTCAGCTCCAGAGACCATGTCAGAGTTACTTACACCCACCCCTGCGCTTCTCATTCATCCCAAGCAGAGGGTGAGCAAGGAGGCGCACTGAATCCTGGGGCTCTGTTCTCCTGCTATGGCAAGTGAACAACTCAATGGCTATCACTCAAATCCTACAGAGGGTGAACCAGGCACAAGGACACTGTTAACGGCTCCCTCTGTGGGAAGGCTGGAGCTGTTCAGAATACAGCTATTGGGCCTGATTCACTTTAGTGGAGTTACTGCTAATTTCCACCATGGTAGATGAGATCAGAATATGACCATTGTCCTTCTTGGAGGGGACAGGATGGGGAGCCACAGGGAGGGGAAAAAGAGACAAAACATGGAGACAGACCCTACATTTTAAGGGAACACGTTCATGGGAAATTAAACTGCTCAGGAGCGTATACGCAGGGTACAGGGACTGGAGAGAAAGACAAGTCTCTAAGCATATAGAGATGAAACCACCTGCAACATCCTCACACACACAAAGAGGAACTCTTTGCACAACAAACCTTATCTTCTAATCACTTTCCTAAAAACAAGACAGGGGAAGGTGCTTCTTACCCAGCATGATGCTTTTTGGCTCACTAGTGCCTAGCCCAGAGACCGCTATGAGTTCTGGGCGATACATTCCCTCCCACTTCCACGGAGACCTTGAGGTCCAACAGGAGAGGGCCTGTGATGCTAGCCATCACAGAGGTCTGCACAGTATCAACAGTGTGCTTTCCAAGAAAGAAGGGGAAGGAAGAAGCCTTCCAGAACCCAGGTAAGAAATCCCCTTGGGACCTTAGTGCCTTTCTAAACACTTACCTAGGACTTACTATGCAGGGGAAGGACGCACCTGCAGACTGACCACACCATAGAGATTGGTCACACAGCACATCCTGTTTCGCCCACCCCAGAGGACTGTGGCAATCATGAAACATGACGGAAAGAGCCACTCCAAATCCCATCATTCTCACCTCCCATTGTTGGCCTCGGGCTCGGAGCTGGACGAGCCAGTCGGGTTCCAGGTTCTGTTCCTGCTCAGGTCTTTCCAGTAGCAATGGGTCAGAGAGCTTCAGCTGCTCTGCAAGCTGTGCAGTGGTGGGGGAGAAGGCGGTGGGGAACAGATGCTTTAACCTGTTAACCTCTCAGATGCAGAGAGCACAGATTGACAGTCATAGCAATTAATGAGCTGCTAGGCACATGGACCAGGGAAAAGCTGTTAACTCAATGAGTGCAGCATTTCCTCATAATAAATACATAAGAATAATGCTCGGCATTTATATAGCACCTTTATTATTTCTATATAGCACCTTTATTATTTCTATTGCAGTAACATCCAGAGGGGCCAGAACTGTTGGGCTAGGTGCTGTACCTTCCCTAACCTTCCCTCAGAGGATTTCAAAGCACTTTACAAACACCACCCCTGTGACCTAGGTCAGGACCAATATCCTCATTTTCCAAGTGGGCAAACTGAAACACAAAGAGATCAGCGTGACTCCCCCAAGGGTCCACAGTTACATAGGCGCCGACTTCCCCTCTTTCACATGGGTGCTTGACCCCCACTCCACCCCTTCCATGAGGCCCAGCCCCTGCCCCGCCTCTTCTGCCCCCTTCCAACCCCTACCCCAAAGTCCCCAGCCCAGGGCTGTCCGCGGGGGGGGGGCAAGTGGGGCAATTTTCCCCACGCCCCGGGCCCCGCAGGGGCCCCCACGAGAATATACTATTCTATAGTATTGCAACTTTTTTTTTATGGAAGGGGCCCCTGAAATTGCTTTGCCCCAGGCCCCCTGAATCCTCTGGGTGGCCCTGCCCCAGCCCAACTCCGCCCCCTCCCTGCCAATATTCCAGCTCCTTCCCCAAATCCCCACCCTGGCCCCGCCTCTTCCCTGCCTCTTCCACTGAGCGCACCACGTTCCCACTCCTCCCTCTCCCTCCCGGAGCTTGTTAATGCCGCCAAACAGCTGTTTGGAGGAGGACAGGCGGGAAACGCTGGGAGGCAGGTGGAGGAGCGGGGTTGTGGTGCGCTCAAGGGAGGAGGAGGTGGGGCGGGGGGTGAGGGGAGCTTGGCTGCCGGTGGGTGCAGAGCACCCTCTAATTTTTCCCCGTGGGTGCTCCAGCCCTGGAGCACCCACAGAGTTGGTGCCTATGCACAGTTATCCATCAGCAGGACCAGTAAGGGATCCCAGATTTCCTGGCTTCCACTCCTGGGCGCTAGCCACATAACTCCTGTGGGAGGTGGAGGGAGTGTTCGCAGTGGCTAGAACATGAGTCTGGGAGTCAGGCTTCATGGCTTCCATCTCTAATCTCTGCCACTGACTCACTGCGTGACCTGAGCAAATCTCTCACTGTGTATCAGTACAATGCGTATAACACTCACCTCACAGGAGTGTTCAGAGCCTGAATTCACTCCTGTTTGTAAAGCACTGCAAGAACTCTAGAAGGGCAAAATCAGGGTCACTTGGCACGTGCCATTGTTCTCTCTCTTTAGGGTACCAAAGATATGCCAGGATGTGTAGCACACACCCATACCCATCAGCCTTTTCAGGCACAGAAAGTACATCAGGTCAGAAGGAACTTGCCCAGTTTTCTCCTCTGTGTTGTAATTGGGCTTTATGATTTTTACCATTCTTTCTGACTGTCAGACGAGACACATGGTAATGGGGTGCTCAGCTCCCTACGCACTTGCCAAAGGAAGGGGGAAAATCACACTATTGATATAGCAGTTAAAAGACCTGCCTAAGGAGATACAGCAAGTCAGGGGCAGAACTGGGCCTAGAACCTGGGCCTCCTGACTTGCTGTCCAGAGCCCTACCTGCTGGACCACACCACTGCTCCACTAAGTTGTGAGCTGTTAGATACCTGGCTGAACTCTTAGCATGACTCTGTAACTGACACACTCATGAAGTCTGCTCCATAGAAGGTGACAGAGACACACTTTAGCCAGACAAAGGGATGGGCTAATTCACCACTAGCCAGTGTAACACCATTGTCTTTGATCAAGTGACAGCTAATTGGCCAGGGGTTACTAGCCCAAGACATTAGTTAAGGGTTATTATTAATGATGATGATGGAGATTGTGCAGTAAAACATACGAACATAGAGTAAAACACCTGCCCTGCCCTAAAGAGCTTACAGAAAAGAGAGACACCCACAGCCTGCAACTAGGGACAATAATTAACAGGAGAGTGAGTGAGGAGAGATTCCTGGTGCATGAGCAAATGGAACCATATGGGAGAAGTTGTTTGTCCAGGTGGGCAGGGTCAGATCTTGTCAGATACAGACATGGGTTCATTCTAAACCAATACCAAGAGAGAAGAAATTAGAAGTGTGATTATTCCTAAATGGGAGGATGCTTAATCCAAAAGCTAATAGGTGCTTTGATCCAGTATTAATGAACCAACACCTGGTTGTAAATCGTCCCTGGCTTCAAAGGAAGGGAAGTCTTAATCAAACACTAATGTGGATCATAATTCGTAACACAGTCTGCAACATCAAAGACAAGAGAGGTGCTATAACTGTGCTGGTTTTTCATCTGAAAGCCCGTTCTCGCAGGAGAAGTGTTATTCCCAGCAGAATGGCCCATCTGAGAGGCTGTTAGAGTAAATAGGTTTCCACAACAGGTGGATCCAGGTAAGGGCTACAACATTATGTAACTCCAACTTTAGGGCTAGTGTGACAGGGATTTTCACAGCACCTGCCTCAGGTGTGTATTACCTAAGTATTTTTTCTCTCTCTCTTTAATCTACATTGTGGCAATGACCAGGAAATATTTCTTTTGCTTCATTTCAGGTGAATTAGGTTTTGACTGTATTGTTCCCTGGGCTCCACACAATGGAGCTTTAGCAGGAAATAGAACTCAGAGAAAGATGAATGGGATAGACTATGAATGGGTCCAGGACAATGACAAGGTCGTGCTGCAGAAAGGGTAGGTGCCACTGTCAGTATTATAGAGCCAAATGGTTCAAGAGATAGCTGCCTACTAAAGTGATCAGTGCAGTCACCTGTATCACTGGAGCTTCATCCACAAACAGGGAGGCAATGTAGTCTAGTTGATTGAGCACCTAACTGGCATGCCAAAGACTTGAATTCTAGCCCTGGCACTCGCTTGAGCACATTACTTCCCTGCTCTGTGCTTCAGTCCCCCCATCTAGGAAATGGGTACAAGGATACTGTCCTCCTTTGTCAAGTGCTTTGAGCTCTACTGATGAAAAGCCCTATGTAAGAGCCAGATGCTGCTGCTCATTCTTCTGGTTTTTTGGGACAAAGGGGTTGGCTTGTTTTTCTAACGCCATCCCAAACATGACAAAACTGGACATTTTCTGGTTTAAAATAAAGACTTCTGCATACTTTAATCGCTAAAATAGATGTGAAAATTACAACATCTTACCATAAAATAACAACAACAATACCCAGCTCTGACAACTTCAATAACACACCCCAAATCCTGTAGCTGTTGTGAGATTATGATTTCTTGTGGAATATTCCTTCTAATGCAAGTCAGACCAGTTCTAATAGTGAATACCTAAGTAGCTGCCTGTGGACACACAAACATCCTCGGAATCTGTTATAACACCTGAGTTTGCAAATGTTATCCCAGAATGATACATTCAAGAGGAAGTATCAAGAACCATTTTTAAAATAGATTTTAACTTCATAAGTCTCCACCATTTTTAACTTTGTAGAAGCTTCAAAGTGAGATTTCCTTCTTCTGCAATTTTGTGTTCTTTCCTAGTTGGCACATGATGCCCCTTCCCCCTCCACTCCCCTTTATTTGATATTAGACTTGGCTCTTGCATAGTTGTTTCAGCACCATGGGTGAGGCCAGCACATATCTTATTTAGGTAGTTGCTACGGAAAAATCACCAGAGGCAGCCAGACAGCACAGCCTATTGCATCCCAAAGGACTCACGTATGTATTGGGTTGATCTTAGTTATCATACTCCAGCAAATAGATGTTCGGGGCTGATTTTCAGATGTGCTGAGCTCTTGGGAGCTCCAGGAGCTCAGAGACATTTCCTAACAGCAGAAGGTTGATTGTTATATAGGCCTAGGCAACTTGACAGCATTCCTGAAATCCTGCCTCATGTAAATCAAGGGCAAAACTACCAGCAGGGCCAGGATTTCACCCATTCAACACTTCAGCTAACCCCCACCCACAGCCAAAGCAAACAAGGACTGGTTACGAGAGACGCACCTTGATAACCTGTTCTAACAGCACCGGATGGCTGGCCTGGGTCTGGTCTAGCAGAGCTGTGCCAATCCCTTCGCAGTAATGCAAGGCCTGGGAGGTGAGACCATAGTCCGCCAGGCGTGCAGCGTAAAGGAGTTTATACACCTTGGAAAAGGAACAAGAAAAATGACTGTCCAGGTGAGGAGAAGAAAAGGAAGGAAGAAGCAGCCCAGCTGCTCAGAAGGTGAGGTCCCTGTACAGCCTTGATGGAGGTGTCTGACTCAGAGGCAGCATGGTCCAGTGGGTAGCACACAGCACTGCAAATCAGGAGACCTAGAGTCTAGTCTTGGCTCTGCTTTGTGACCTTGAGTAACTTCCCTCTCTGTGCCTGTTTCCCCTTGCCGGTCTTCTCTATTTAGACTGTTGGCTCTTTGGGGCATAGGCTCTCTCTCCCTATGCATCTGTGCTGCACCTAGCCTAGTGGGGGCCTCTCAGTGCCTAGACAATGAAATACCAACTTGCAATCAAGGAGGGAACAGCCCAGCCCTATTGCAGCACCATGCCATATCTCGGAATTCCGCATTAACACGTCTGCTTAGAAAGGCACGAAATAGAGACAGGCTCAGTTGGTCATGTCTTAGGTGCAGTGGGGCTGAAGGTCTCATTATGATCTGTAAGGGGCGTTTGTCCATATCAAAAACCCACCATCCACTGCAGCAAGCTAGCTGGCTCGGCTCACCTCAGGCTCGCAGCTGGAATTGCAGTGAGGCTGGTTTTGAAGTCAGGGTAAAGATGTGCCAGCAGATCTGTGGGGGAGGACCCTAGCCAGAAATATTTATTTATTCACCTGATTTGTGCAACGCTTGAGGCTGCAGCAGCTGGGTGCTTATGCACAATGTTAAAAGTACATCAGTTACGCATGGCTATTAGAGAAGGGAAAGCTAGGCAAAAACTAAAGCAGATAAATACATGTGGCACTCTGCCCTGAAACTTGCTAGACTCATGCTTTGATGATCTGTGAAGGGGAGTGAATTCAAAAGACCCTCCATTGAGGAAGCTCTGCTGAGCCCAGGGAGGGCCTGATCTCTCACTGCTTCGCATCTGTGCAAAGTGTGTAACCGTCACCGTTCTGCTTTACACTTCCTCTGCATGGGCGTGAAAGGCAGCGGAGACTCAAGTCCTCCAGGTGGATTTCAAGGGCGGCCCCTCGCAGAGCACATGACGGTGAGTCTAGCTGAAAGGTGACTCTTTGCAGTTTTGTGTAAGAAAAGAAGAGCTGCAGCCTCCTGGGTCACTAGATGATAAAGGAGACTGAGCACCTATGGACCCTACAGAACCCCAAGGCTGTGAATCACCTGGGACAAAAGCAGCCAGGCACTCTCAGCAGATAAGCAGCATCAGCACTTTCTCCATGACTCCAAATGCTTCCCCTTGCCCTCAAGTCAGGTAAAGAGCTGTAAGTTGAGAGGGAGGTTGGACTAGCCAGGGTTGGAGTAGCAGGGGGCGTGGCAGGTCAGGGTTATGATGGTGGCAGTGTTTAAGACTGGACGTGGCGAGAGGTTCTACAGGCCGGGACAGACAGTGATAAATAGCAGTGACACTAGTAAATGGGCCTGGATCCCCAAAGGGATTTAGCTATTGTAATGCCTAATTTTTAGGTGCCTAGAAAATCACTGGCACAACAATGGGAGCCACAAAGCCTGAGTTAGGCGCCTAGACTCCCTATACAATGAATGGGGAGACACAGGAGTAGGGCTGGCTTAGCTGCCATGGAGAAGCCCAAGATAAGACAAGACAAGACCAAACAAATTACTGCTGAAACAACTATTATGAATGTGTTTATTGTAAATAAGGGAAGCAGAAGCTAACTACACTCACTGTTGTGGGTATGTCTATAGTAAACACAGTAGGCAGAAACACCCTGAACTGAGATGCTTGCCTTACACATTCTGCAAAGCGATTGGTCTTTACATTTGAGATATATAGAGGTTAATAGCTAGGAAAATGTATATACAATATGCTGTGTGACATGAATTGGAATTGTGGTATCACCCTGTACCTAAACTCCCTGCGTCTGGGCCTAGCCAGCGTGGATGAAGAGCTGTCACATGCCTAATTAAGTAACCGGAGTGACAAGCTGGAGTCGAACTGAGTTTCAGGGGTCCCAGAGAACTGGATGAAGTTTTCTCCCAGAAGAGGACGAGGTGCTCTGGATAAGCCGAGCGGAAAAGGTCTCGGAGGGAATCCCAACAGTAGGTGCCTTAGACTGCGATCCATGAAAGCCAGCATGTTGGCCAATGGGAGACGCCAAAGCAGGGGTGTGCTCTAAGCTCTGCCCCTCTCACAGAGTTCTGAGCCTATGTCCAGGTTGCAGGGAGGCGTCTATCTCCACTAGTGATCCATAAATGGGGGGAAGATAGGCCCTCCTCCACCCAAGCCACATGTGGGACCCGATCTGGTAGGCACGCCTAACTCCATGCAAAACAGCTGAGGGCGGGGAAGGAGGAGCAGATATGGGAGGCTACCAGTTCAAGTCCCCCCCTCTACCTGATGAGGAAAAGGGATTTGTAGAAGGATCTGCCCTATGGGATAGTCTGATGTAGGTTTCCCTCAGTCTCTCCTATTGAGGTTGTGCCACTTTAATTAAATACATGAATAATTAAATATTAATTGGGCCAAAGCAAGAATGACTCTAAAGCCCAGTGGTGCAGGCCCTCACTTGAAAAGTGGCAGAGCCCTGTTCAAATCCCTTCTCATCAGGCTGAGGGGGGACTTGAACCAATGGTCTCCCACATCCAGGGTGAGTACCCTAACCATTACAGGTTATAAGGGAAGCTCTCTTCCGACCCTCGCTGTTTTGTGTGGAGTTAGGCATGCCCACTAGATCAGGCCGCACACACGTTAGGTGGACAAACATCTATCTTCCCCCAGGTTATGGATCGCTCTGGGCATTAGATGTGAGACAGTGGTCTGGGTGTCTACAGTGAGGCAAACAACTCAGAAGGCAGAAATTTTGGCACCTAGAGAACTTTTACAGTGCAAATTTAGGCCCCGAGTGAGTTTAGGCACCCACAGGATTCGGCAGCTGCTGAGCAGGGTTTTTGTGGACAGCAGTGGGGCCTAAAAATGGGCCTTAGGTGCCTAAGTCTGGGGGTTAGGTTCCTAAGTCCCTTTGTGGATTCAGGCCAGGGACCTCTGCCTTTCTATAGTTCCTTTCATCATTACCACTTTACAAATACTACATAAAGCCTCACAACCCCACAGCGACACAGGTGAGAATTAGCAAATTCTTTACATGGGCGGAGAAACTGAGGCACACAGCCATACAACTTGCCAATGGCAAGTCCTAGTCCCTTATTCTAATGACTAGATTACGCTGGCCACCAACAGAGCTGTATGTAGTACCCAGGTATGGAATAGCAAGGCACCCTTCAGGTGAGGACAGAGATGCATTGGGAGAGTAAGGGTAGGACTGAAATAACAAGGGCACAGCAGGGCTGGCATTGACATGCACTGGCAATACTGGGTGAGGAAGCTGGTGCAGTGCCTGCATGTACTTTGCCAATACTAATGCATCCTACACTTTCACGAGCTCCCAATTCACTTCCCAGACATAGAGGGGATGAAAAATCACCTCTCACCCTCAACTCTGGCTTATAGAAATTGAGACATTGTCCTGAGCTGTCTATACTGGGTGAGGATGTACCCAGCCAGCAACGGTTGAGGCTGAGGATGGTGCTTAGACAGGAGATGGAGGAAGAAGAAAAGAGAAAAACTATCTGTAAATAACACTGGGTGAAGCAAGGCATGGAGGATAGCAGAGTTCTTTAGGGACCATTTGAATGCAGAACGTAATTTTATACCATAGTCTGTGGCAACAGGCATATCAGAAATGCATTAGGTTGTGATTTGTGGAGAGGTTACATTACAGCACATTGAGCACTTGTGGCTCTGCGCATCAAATGTACTGGCTGTACCTGACTGTTTCCATTACCTGGAAGGAGAGGATGAAGGATTTGGGACGTCCCAGCATCTGACAATACTCAAAGATTTCAGTCCTTAGGATAGATTCCGTCCTGGCAAACTGTACAAATGTCTGACTGAAAGGAGAAGGCAGAGAGGTGAGGTCAGGAACAGAAAGCAAGACTCTTCCTCTCCATGATAAACCTGCATGTCTGGGATACGGAGTGTCCATCCCTCACCCCACCAATCTTCAGAATGTTAAACTGACTAGGAGCAAAAGTGAAACTGATTAATGACACAGCCAGTCAAATCCCACCAACAAAAGCTTCCTTATAAAGCAGGTAAGCACCAAACCTTGTGGCACCCACAAGTACTCCTAGTTCTTTTTGCTGATACAGACTGACACGGCTACCACTCTGAAACCTTTAAAAGCAAGGACGTGACGAGGTACGGCAATCTTCTTTAACATCCTATAACACCCGCCCCATTCACTCACAGACACACTCCACGCGGCACTCCCTTGCCCCTCCAGCACATGCAGACCCACAGGGCACACCCCAAATCCCTCTAGCTCACACAGCAGCAGAAAACCTCTGCAATATTAATAAGTGTTTACTAGAGGCACCTGTGCATTGTCTAAGTGTGTGACATGGTATTTGTAAATGTGGCAAGTCTGAAACCTCCATGATGCTAAAAAGGAACAAACAGCATAAAAGGCAAAAAGCAAATTAGATTGTTAAAATCCTTTCACTGGTAGTATCTGGACTGCTAGAAACATGCAGGAATTTTTTAGTAAATAAGATTTCTGGCTGGGCCCTGAGGGAGGTGGCCTGCCTTGAACTCTCTGAAAATCCCAGCCCTTAAAAAATATTTTGTCCCTTTACAGTAAACTACTCTATCTACCACACTCAATCAATGGGGATCTGGATTCTACTAGGCAGCCCTGCAGACTGTGGGCCTGCTTTCCATTGCCTTTTACCCTCTGTGCAATTATTTCACACCTGTGCACAGCGACTGGCAAGCATTGCCATTCCAAGTGGACAGCTTTTTACATCCACTTTGCCCAGATGTAAACGATAACTCCAGGCAGCAGTGAATCAGACCAAGTGAGATGGGGCTGCTGAGCAGTGACCTTCATTCGGAGATCCAGAGCAAAGAGCCTCTCCAAATGAAACAGATCATTACTCTCTTCCAGAGACACAGAGCTGAAGTCACTTCAGTCAGTAGCCTGGTTTTCAGAACCAGGAGTCTCAGTGACATCCAGTGGACAGTTTGGTTTATGGCAGGTGGGTTCTCCCCAGCTGACACCTGGGGCATACACCCAGTCTCCAGTTATTGCTATATGTGGGTGGGGGTATTTATGTTTTTGGGCTTGGAAGGCAGGGGGTGGGCAAGGAGGAAAACGTTCAAGTGTGTTAAAACATCTCCCCACATTATCAAATGTACTGCTGCCCAAACACCCATCTACCTCAAGCACTGCACACTGCTGCTGCCTGGGTGCTGGGCTGCTTCAATGCATCCCCATGAATGTGACTACAATGAAAGGATCAACCCACAAATCCAGGAGGTAACATGGCTGCCAAGCATAACCCCTTCAGTGCCCTGTGAGCGTCAGAGTTCAGTGTGTCTTTCTTTCCACGGACCTACTGTGTATCCTTGGGAGCATCCCTTGCCCTTTCTGTGCCTAAGCCCTTCCACCTGTAAAATGAGTGCCAAGTGGATCTCCCTCCAAGGCTCTTTAGAACTTGGGCTGGGCCTCCCCCATTGTAACTAGCTGGCTCAACACAACCAATCGAATACCCAACAGCAGCATTTTTGGTCACCTAGGGTGCAGCGATTTGGAGCGCTGCTCCAGCTGCGTGGTTGCCATGCCATTGAAATGTGACCCAGCCACCCCTCCATACAGACAGAGGGACGACTGGTCCAATTTCATTGAGTGGCATTGTGAACTGGCACATGGGGAGTCTGTTCCTGGAGTGCAGGGGAGTGCGCCAAGACCTCAACTCCTGGTGGCACCAGCTCACGTGGTATGTGAGTAAGAGAGCGGGGAGACTCCCCAGCCAAGGGAAACCTGGGGTCCCTACGGGGTGGGAGGAATGAGCAGGGGATGGAACAGGGTCTTCAGTATTGGGGGGGAGGCAGGGACTGGAATTTATCCCCTCAAGAAATCTCTGAATTGGCACCATTGATAGTGCCAATCTCTGAATGGCATCATCATTCCCAATATACCTTCGGCCATTAGCACAATGCACAGCGCTCTAGCGAGGTTAGCAGGGAACTCCTGGGTCCTGGTCCCAGCTATGCCACTGTTTTAAAGATGGCCTTAGGCGCAGCATTCCACCTTTCTGTTCCTAAAGTCTCTGCCTGGTAACATCTTCAATTAAAATGGAATGTTAAACAACAACAAAAAATAAACTATAAACTAGGTCTCCTTCCAAGGAATGTTTGTTCCTGTTTGTAAAGCGATTGGAGATCCCTGGGGGAGCTGTTCTGACTCCTAAGAATGACAGCTGTAAATATTTGCAGGAGCCTGCATGCTTGGCTTACTCACCTGGGGTCACTGCCCAGCAAGACAATGTGGTCTGTCTTAATCCCGTAGTGACCAAAAGGGACATTCGCCATTAGATAGCAGAAGTGAGCAGCTTCTATTAACCCTCTCCCAGCTGGACAGGAGAAAAGGGACAAAAGCCAGTCACAACAAAAATACACCTTCAAATGCGCACATGACAAAACAGCTGTATCCATCTCCCCTCTCTGCCCATTCAAGACCCCCAACCCCGAGGAAACCCCCACACCCTACATCCTCTTGCACGGCTGTTATTTTGCTAGTCATCAAGTTTAATTTTCCATTAGATGACCTGACTGGGTGGCAGAAGCACATGCCAGTAAGTGTCTGGCTCCCATTTAGCTTCTTCGGGATGTTTCAATGTAGCAAAATCTGTGGCGAGGCTTTCTACCATTGTCACCGCATAACTGGCACTAAGAATAAGCCGATTAAGTATCTCTGTCAGCCATATCTGTGACTCATGCACTAGGGCAGAGGTATGCATTTCAGAGCCTGCGATAGGGATATTTCACCAGCAGGAGTATACAGTGTCTATTATCTGATTGAGCGTGCAAAGCAGAGCAGTATTCCCATTCCTTTCCCTGCCACCCGGCACACCTGTCTTTACACAGTTACTTACACCCATGTCTGCACATATACTGCTGTACGTCTCCACACACACACACACACACACACACACACACACGTTACATTGCCCTGGAACATGTTGGCTCGCTGTGTTAAAGGCAGCCAGGCACACAGGTATATGGGCAAGGGTATGCATGCAGATAACTGGCCTGTGGGCACAAGCGCACAGACACGCAGTCACAATTGCATACACTACACAATTACATGGAAAGGAGCAGATGCACAATCTTGTCAAGACTCCCAAACATACACATCTGTTCACAACAGCTTACGTAGCCCCTGGTGCTGCCAAGGCATCTTATGGCACTTTAATAGAAGCTGTGCAGTAATTTAATAATACAGTCATGCAGCTGAGCTAAAGAGGAAATAAAGGGTTGTTCAGCTTGGAAGCAAGAGGTCACCCCAGGGTCACAGTGTAGGGAATTCACGAGAGAAAAGTCTGCTGCACCAGTCCCCCAGAATGACCTATGCAGGGGCAGGCGAGACCAGTGGCTGGCATCTGATGGCTCAGGGGCGAGAAGGCAGCCGGTACCTCTCTGAATGTATGCAAGTGGCCCCAACTCATAGTTCCTTCATGGTGGGCAGTGAGTTCACAACAGCATGAACTGCACCCATTTAAACCACTCCATGATGCAAACTCACTCCCAACTGCATGCAAGGAGCACAAGCCCAAGCTAGCCAAGAGAGCTGAACAGATATCCACTCACACCACCAATTCCACAGACACACATCCAGGCTGGCCAAGAGAGCTGAGCAGATCCCAGCCATCCCACCATTCCTAGGTGTGCTCACCTTACCCTGCAGGCACCTTGTCAGCCACCTGTTCTCACATGGCCTCTCTCTGCCCCACTGAAGTATATGTCGGGGTCCATACACATAGACAAAAATTAAAGAACTGAACTTGGCTTCTGCAGGAGGGAAGCCTGGGCCAGCGGGAGCTCTGTGTGCTCAGCGTCTCGCAGGGCCGGCTCCAGGCACCAGCTCAGCAATCAGGTGCTTGGGGCGGCCAAGGGGAAGGGGCGGCACGTCGGGCTGTTCGGCGGCAATTCGGCAGCGGGTCCCTCGGTCCCTCTTGGAGGGAAGGACCTGCCACCGAAGTGCTGCCGAAGAAGAAAGCGGTGCGGTGGAGCTGCCGCCGATCGTGATCGCGGCTTTTTTTTTTTTTTTTTTTCCCTTCTCTTGCCGCTTGGGGCAGCAAACACCCTGGAGCCGGCCCTGGCGTCTTGGAAAGGCCCTTTTCTAATTTAGGTGTCTAACTTTAGCCATCCACATCAGAAAAAGTTGACCTGTACATTTCTGAGTGGCAGTAAATCTTATTGCAACTGGAAATTAAATATCTGAGCTCCTCTTTTCCAGGTAGCAGTAGTAGGAACTTTCCAGCTCTGCACCACCAATGATCCCAACTGCTGGTCTGAAATGAGCCAGATGGCACTCCAAGTGGATGCTCAGCGCACACTCCCAGCGAGGCCAAACTGTGTGAGGTGGTGAAGGTGATGTGGATGGCTCTACAGTGGGGACAGAACCGAGCTTATTTCCATCAGGGTGGTTTTGAACCCGGGGGCAGCGTTAGCCATTAAGTCACCATCCTCCCACCTCCTGTAATAGAGTATACTAAACGTGTGAGCACAATGGGGCGTCCTATCTGACACTAAGTGTGATCCGCTCAGCTGGGCCCAGTCATCACCTCTCCTCACCCAAGGTGTCTCCCATGGCGACGATGGCCCGGTGGTTCAGCTCAGTGTCCCCAACCTGGTTGGACAGCATCACTGCCAGGTGTGGTCTCCAGTCTCCCCACCTGCCATCCCCACAGCACTGGGAGCAGAAACAAAGAAAGATGAATAGATAGTTTGGCTGCTTTAGCTCCTTGATCTGGCCTTTACTAGGTACAGAGCTATTAGAGCATCACAAGGGAAGGAACACTGTCTGTGAATAAAGAAATGAAGTGACTATGTCTGTTCAAGTAAGACCTTAAGGCGGAGGAGGCAGAAAAGCTACAGTGCATTTCTCTTCGCCTGCTTCTGGCTATAGCTTCACTAATGGTGCCTGGCAGTTTGTGCCTTCTGCAAGAAGCCAACGTAATGGCAATTAGTTTATGCCGAGTAACCAAAAACGTTCACCTAGCGTCATGCCTCTGTGTCAACCTCCACTCCAATCAGCTGAGCCGGGCCACCTCAGCCTCCCTGCATTCCCTCTGTCAGCCTGAGCTTTCCATGTCCCCCCAAATTCCAGGCCCCTGTGCTCTTTCACGCCTCCACAGAAACCTTCTGCAAGTCAGCTCCATGCCTCCCCCACCCTGTGCCACCTACGTAGTGCGCTAGGTTCTTACGCTACATCCCCGCTCTATCAGATTCCTATAGAGGAATGGCACTGTGCTGGTGCTAGCAGGGGACACTAGGTCATACTGGGGTTGTCACCAATCCCATATTCACAGGACAGCCCCTTTTGCACAAATCTGTCCTGTCCCTGTAAGCCAGACAGTTAAAAGAGTCTGACTGTTCACTGTGCTGCCGCACGATGTTGCATTGGCACGTGATGATATTGGGTCACCATGCATCGAGGCAGCGTCCGGACATGCACATGCAAACGCATCGCCGCACCAGGATATGGTTACCCCAGTCTCATGGGGCAAAGAGAAATAGGCAGGGACCCTGATCCCACCAGCAGGTGGCCAGATTAGCAGCACAGTGAAAAATGGCCAATTACTTTGCTGTTCACTGCAGTGAACATCCTAGAGGACAAATTGATGATACTGAGACGTCATCCTATGAAGCACTGCAGAGTGCCACTGGGGCCTACCCAACACCAACACAAGGCATTGAGGGAGGGGAGGGAGCTAGATGCTTTTCCATTCAGTACCAGAGCTGCCTGAGGTATCCTTCCGGACATGAGCTGGAAGAGAGTCTGCAGTGGGTCGTTGAGGGCCAGCGTGCTGGTGAACCTGCAAACCGAGAGCAGAGAGACAGGGCCGTTATGCTGACAGGAAGGAAGGGCCGTCCAGTGATTAGAGCACTAGCTAGTACATGGATGGTCTGGGTTCAATTCCTGCTCTGCTAAACTTCCTCTATGACCTTGGGAAACTCACTTAGCCTCTCTGTGCCTTAGTTCCCCCTCTGTAACATGTAGATAACACTTCCCTACCTTACAGGGCATGTGAGGATAAATACATTAAAGAGTGTGCAGCCTTCAGATACGGCAGCGAGGGGGCCACGTAAGTACCTAAGAGAGATTGACGGGTGAGCCCAAACCCCTTGCTCATCTCCAAGGCAGGGAGAGACAAACAGCAGAAATCCTCCATCCAAGGGCTCAGGTTGTGTGAGGCACGGACAAAGCGGGAGACTCAACAGGGATGTTATGCAGCTGTGAACAGCAGGGGAGGGGGCCAATCACGTGAAGGGTTCTTGAGCACCATGCTCTGGCAGCTCCTACCCACCCAGACAGAACCCAGCTGTAGGTCCTCAGGTCCATCTTGCTTGACAGGAATAGGGCATGACCCCACAGCTGGCTTCTCATGGCCCAGTCCAGGGCTTCCTACAGCCAAGAGAAAAAAAAAATGTCCTGTTACCATTTCTCTCTCTCCCACTGCTGTGAAAGGAAGGTCCTGACTTTCCAAGGCCTAGCATGGGACCTACAGCCTGATTCCCCTGGCCTAGGGCTTCCACCCATCTGCAGGGAGCCGGGCTTGTGAGAAATGAATTGATTTTTTCCATGGGTGTAATATGTCCCCCCAAACGTGGGGCCAGCTCAAGCCTGCAATGGATGATGTGACTGTTGGGTTTACCCATCTGGAGCCAGCTTAGAGAAATTATTCTCCATCACCCAGGCCTCCTGATGTTTATTCCTACCAGTACAAAAGTATTAGTGCTGTCCCATTGACTGCAAGCTTCAGGCTGCCTATTAGTACTTAATGCCACAAAGTCAGAATTCTAGACTGGGCACTAAAGCCTTCTCTGAACTAGAGGTTTTCCCTCCCACCATTGCTACCACCGGTTCAGCTCCAACTGTGATAGAAAACGCAGGAGCTCTTAGATGAGACGCCCTTGGCCATTATGGTTTGGAATACTGTGCCCCAAAAGAGCTGGAACTAGGGGTGCTGGAGGGGTTGCTGCACCCCCTAGCTTGAAGTGGTTTCCTTCACACACGGATTTTACAGTTTGGTTCAATGGCTCTCAGCACCCCCACTATACAAATTGTTCCAGCACCCCTGCTGTGTCTATTAGACCCCACCCCAATCAGGCTTAGCTGTCATGCTGGTTATCGACAGCAGAGCTCCTGCAATTGCTGTCATCAGTGGTGCTGCCCTGGTGTTAGCAACAGTGGGACATTTCTGCCCTAATGCCAATTCAGGGGTTAATTCCACAAACAGGGTGTGACGTTATCTGATTAAAATATGACCATATAGATCATTGTTGCTACTGCTATTCTATAATTGCAACAAATCTTGTACAAAGTATGTCAAGTAAGGTGTCTATGGAAAGGTTATGATTTGCTGAATGTGATTATGCTATTTGTATGCATGTATCATTTTTGTATCTGACGTTATGATTATTAGCTATGTACTTGTATTTCAAATGTTTGCTCCTGTGGTAACACCCACAAGGTATTTAGCCAGCACATTGTGAAGGAACTATTCAAGTTGAATGGCCCATCAAAGAACACTTAACTTACAATGGACCATGGAAGATGCCTATCTACACTTAATGAACTTTTCTGGGGACATTCTAACTAGAGTATGGGTAAGTGCCTCTGCTGTGACTAAGCAAAGCATGCAGTATTGTGACTTGCCCATGTGACTCCAAACTCCATCTTGTTACCTGTAATTTTCCACAAACTAGAACAATGGGGTTTCCCTTCACTTGGCAGAAGCTATAAAAGGCCCTTGAAACATCTCCATTTTGCCTCTTTCCTGCTCAAACCTCTGGACTATGGACTTATAATAATGGAAGCATTCTAACCAAGGGACTGAGGACCTTCCAATGATTTGGAAACAATCATAGACTTAACAAGCCAGCAGTTTAATTCCATCACTGCTACAAGCCTGATCCAAGAACTTTGCAATTGTCATATGTATTTGATTCCTTTAACCAATTTTAACTCTCACTTTTCTTTTTTATAAATTAACCTTTAGATTTCGGGATACTAACAGATTGGAACGGCGTGATTATTGGGTAAGATCTGAGTTATATATTGATCTGGGTATGTGGCTGGTCCTTTGGGATCAGAAGAACCTTTTGTTTGATGAAACTGGTTTTAAATAACCACTCATCATTAAGTCTAGTGTCTGGGTGTTGAATCCAGGACTGGAATACCTAAGGAGGCTGCATTTCTGACTTCTTGTTAGCCAGTGTGGTGAGACAGAAGTTTACTTTTGTTGCTGGATTGGTATATCTCATGGAAGAATAACCACCAGTTTTGGGAAAAGCAACATAGAATCCTGTGGCACTTTATAGACTAACAGACGTATTGGAGCATAAGCTTTCGTGGGTGAATACCCACTTCATCAGACGCATGTAGTGGAAATTTCCAGAGGCAGGTATAAATATGCACGCAAGAATCTAGATTGATTCTTGCCTAGATTCTTGCCTGCATATTTATATCTGCCTCTGGAAATATCCACTACATGCGTCTGACGAAGTGGGTATTCACCCACGAAAGCTTATGCTCCAATACGTCTGTTAGTCTATAAGGTGCCACTGGACTCTTTGTCGCTTTTTACAGATCCAGACTAACACGGCTACCCCTCTGATACTTGACACCAGTTTTGGGGTATGTCTGCCCTTTTTCCCAGCAGCTTGTCCTGAATTTGGTATTCTCAGTTGTGATCCCCTAAGGCATGGTGACACAGGGACCTTCCTTAGCCACTACCACCCATTAGAGCCCTCTTTAAAAGACAAGCCAGTGTTAGACTGGGCCAAGGGAGGATTAGCAATAGACGCCGCACTGCAGTCAGAGAAAGACCTGGGCCCAATCCTCTGGCTCTCTGAGCCAGTCAGAGTTACAGGAGCACTGTGGAGGTATCACTGCCAGCACCCGTGGGAAAATGAGACCTGTGTTGCTCAGACCCCCGCCCAATCAATTACAGAGAGGGGTTCATGGACCTGGAAAACCCACCTTTTCCTCTGCAAGCAGTGAAAACGTTAGAAAGGGAGCAGTGGGGAGTCTCTGGACACAAGTGTGCATGTACCCTACTTACTTTCTTTCTGCCATAGAAGAGGAGCTTGGTGAATTTCTCCACTCTCTGCTCTGGTGTCTCCATGCTGGGTGGGATCTCCCCAGTGAGGAGGTCTGGTGTCCCGGAGCCCTGCACTGGCCACTCTTCATTGGTCAGGTTGATCAGATTGGCCACTGGGTCTTGCCTTTTATACTTCTCCAGGCGCTTGCAGTCTTGCATCAGCAGCTCAGCTGTGTCTGAGCCCACCATGGACTGCACAGGGAAATAGAGGAACATGAGAACTGCCATCTTAGAACAGACCAGTGGCCCATTTAGTCTGGTATCCAGCCTTGGCCAGTGAACAACACTGCATAATATGGAGGTAGGTATAAATCTGCCCAAATGCACCACACCAAATATTACCATACTATGGGGAGTAATTCCTTCCTGACCCACCACTCCTGGTCAGTCTATTCCCTGAAGCATGAGGATCGGTGGCCCATATGATTTTTATCCTAGTGAGTGTCATTAAAGAGTCTATTCTTAATCACATATATACAATGTTAGTGGAGAGAAAGTCAAGGCAACGAGTCATCAACCAGCGACATAATAGCAAAAATCAAACTTTAGATATCTCAGTGGTCTGGTCCTGATTCCTTCTAACATTCAGTGGCAGACCTCCCGCAGATTGGGTTCAATACACTCATCTCCTTCTCGACAGAAATGTTGGCTCCTAAATTAAGTTGACAGTGTCCCTTTAGGTGCTGCTGTTCCATTGGAACATTGGTATTTCAAAGGTGCTGCACCTGGTTTGGGGAGCAGCCCTGGAGAGGTGTGTCTTCCATGTACCTGGTGCTTTGGGCCGCACTGAAGTGGTCAGCATTAATGGGGGAGTGAGATGCATTTAAGCTCCCCCACAGCAGCACCTGGCTGCTTCAGACACACAAAAGGGATTCTCACAACGAGCCATCCTTAACTGAACCAAAAAGACTCATAAGGACTGGCACTCATCACAATGCATAAAGAACACACACCCCATTCTGCCGGCAAAGGAGGACCAAGAGTTTCCAGAGCAGGGCTGAGTCTCTGCCTCTCTCAGTCTCCAAATCACAGCTCATGGCTGCTTTGCGCTGGCAAAATGTCATCACATCCACCTTGTGCAAATCCTCCCTGCAGGAACAAGAAAGAGGGTGTTGGCAAGTGCAAGGCAGGACATCCTTAACAGCATAAGGGAGGATTCCCAGGACTCTGTGAGTTATGTGGAGGACTCCAGAAAATTATTCAAGGAGAGGTGGAAAATCAGAGATGCTCACATGCATATCAATAACACCACTATGCATCCGTCAGACAAAACATGTAATAAGGCTGGTTATTACGATTCCCATTTTGCAGGTGGCCAAGCCACAAAGATTTAGAATGTATCCGAAATCCCTTCTTTGTGCACCTGTGACATTTTTAACCTGATCCAGATCAATCTATCTGCAGAGAACATCACAGCCGATTGGGCTCTAGCACCTACAATGCCACTCCACTAATATTGTCTCCTTCTACTGTGCTATTAACCTCTGGTCCTCAGACTTCCATCCAGCCCCTGTGCTTGCTCAATGCTTTTTGTAATTTCATTGCTCTTCTTCTGTTTTATCTCTCAGCTTTTCTCATGAGTAACTGAATGGCATTTCAGTATAAGCAATGTGATGCAGAGCAAACCTGATTGAACAATGATGGGTTGAGGGAAGATGTTCCCCAGGTCTACACTTACTGAAGCTCAGCTCCCAAGGAGCACAACATCAGGCTTCAGTTCTGCAGAGCGTGAGAGAACTGAAACGCCTGCTCATCCAAACCACTGGTTGTACAAAGATTGTGGATGTCCCACAAGCCCTTCTTACAACCCGGGTTTCCCTGGACTTGGTTACGAAATAACAGTCAAACAATGTTCTCTGAGCATTCCCAATAGAGCAAACGCACAGATCCAACCAACCACATGCACATTTCTGGATCTGGACCTGGACTTTGCCGATGGTCCTTATCTTTACAAAGGGCCTACTCAAAACCCTGGGCCTGAACACCCTGAGGCTTTGGGGACTTTGAAACATGAATCCAAGTTACATGGCTTGGGCTCATCTCTAATTCCAGGTGACCATATCCTCCTTTAATGGTCAAGCTGTGTGTGTAGCAGCCTGAAGAGAAGCTGAATGCTGGGACAGAAAGGAATGCTGATAGGGGACATGGTTTACTGTACACCTCCAATGGCATTGTACCTGACCAGAGGCCCTGGGAAGGCTCGCATCTCCTCCTGCTCTTTGGTGTCATGAAGGATTACCTAGGAGGCAAGAGCAGAGACTGTGACCGAGGCCCTGTCTGAAAGTTAAAGTGCTTTGGCAAAGGCTTTACTAGTACTGGGGATGCTTTTCTCAAAGCCATCTTTGGGCATACGTGTTATCTCGGAGCATATGCACTGACGTGTTTACCACCTTGATCCACACAACTATAAGAAGCAATTGCCTTTTACGATGGGATCTGGCTCCTATAATTGCAGTCCTTTGAGAGGGAGAAGGCTCCAGCTCAGAGGGGAAAAGAGGGGCAGATGCTGTGGAACACAATCTATCTAAGGTGCTTATATGGCTCCCATCGCTGCTATCTTTAATGTATTTATCCTCCCACCACTCCTGGGAGGCAGGGCAGGGCTATTACCCCCCAGCACAGATGAGGAACTGAGGCACAGGGGACTTGCCCAGGGTCACACAGGAAGTCTGTGGCAGAGCAGGGACTTGAGCCCAGGTCTCACAAGTCCCATGCTAGTGCCCTAGCCACCAGACCATGCTTCCTCAAATTGTCTCCAAAGAAGAGAGTTGTGACTCCAAGGCCTCTGGCCCAATGGGACCAGTCATTTGGATGGCTACAGGGTACAAGAGCCAACCCAGGTCACTCACATAGGGAATCTGCCAATAAAAGCAATCTGTGCAGAACCTGGAACTGGGCCTCAGTGTCTCATTCAAGGAACTGTAAGAACCAGAATGGCCCTACTCCTGTGTGAGATCCCTCCATCTGTGCTATGGCCAAAGGCTCCAGAGCAGAGTTCAACCACAGCTTTGGGTTATTCCATTTAATGACGGCAGAGCATGCCGGCAAAACATGCAGCCCGCTGTGAAGGTGCACACAATGTCCTCTTGAGCCCAGGTTAAGGACACTGCTCAACCCTAAAGACTTAGTCACCTTAAGGTGTGGCTAGTTCCTAAGGGCATGTCTCCATGGGGTGGGGGTGGGGGTGGGGGGTTGATTTCTAAAGCGCACTAACATGTTGTTCCTTAACTGGTCTGTGTAGATCAGGGGTAGGCAACCTATGGCACATGTGCCAAAGGCGGCACGTGAGCTGATTTTCAGTGGCACTCACACTGCCCGGGTCCTGGCCACCGGTCCGGGGGGATCTGCATTTTAATTTAATTTTAAATTAAGCTTCTTAAACATTTTAAAAACCTTATTTACTTTACATACAACAATAGTTTAGTTATATATTATAGACTTATAGAAAGAGACCTTCTAAAAACGTTAAGATGTATTACTGGCACGTGAAACCTTAAATTAGAATGAATAAATGAAGACTTGGCACACCACTTCTGAAAGGTTGCCGACCCCTGGTGTAGATCCTGCTGCACTTTACCATAGCACTATTTGCCACAGTGAGACGTGGGCAGGAAGGGAGCTGGCACTGCTCAGGGAAATGGAGAGACAGCACAAAACTCAGATGCCTCAGGGTTAAAGGGGCAGTGCGGGCAGGGGATGGGAGGGTACAAAGGGTTACGGGGCAGTGCGGGCAGGGGATGGAAAAGTATGAGGGGTTACAGGGGCAGTGGAGACAGGGGCAGTGCGGGCGGGGGATGGGAGGGCACAAGGGGTTACGGGGCAGTGCGGGCAGGGGATGGAAAAGTATGAGGGGTTACAGGGGCAGTGGAGACAGGGGCAGTGCGGGCGGGGGATGGGAGGGCACAAGGGGTTACGGGGCAGTACAGGCGGGGGATGGGAGGGTACAAAGGGTTATGGGAGGGTACATGAGATAATGGAGCAGTGGAGGCGGGAGATGGGAGGGTACAAAGGGGTTATGGGGCAGTGCAGGTGGGTGATGGGATGGCAGCTCTCAGTTGCAGGTGGTTGGTTACCTCCAGGCTGTGCATTTCGATGAGGGCGGGCTGCCCATCAGCCGGGGAGTTAGGGCACACTCGGACCAGCTGGCCTCCTGCTCCAAAGCACACTGGCACGTGAGGGAGGGAATACTTCTGGGGTGCCACGTGGTGCGGAGTGGACAGCAAGACTTCCTCTAAACAGCAACAAATGCACACAGAGGTCAGAGCCAGCCCTTTCACAGCCACTCAGCAAGCTTTGTTATTGGGGGAAAACCCTAGGGACAGCACCTGACATGCTTCCAGGCAGCACCAAGCTTTCTCTGCCAGCTGGTACGGGGGCCAAGGCCCCACAAACTGTGCCAGGCAGAATTCAGGGAAACAGCCCTTCTCTGAGCTGACTGAAGTCCCTACCAAATCTAACACTGGGTTATATGGACATACCCTACAGTACTGCTGGGCGATGCCCAGCATCCCCCTGTACTTTCCACATGCTGCTTTCCAAGTGCAATTTTCTGCACCATTAGGTGCCTTAAAAGCTTTTTAAAATCTGGCCCTAAGCATCAGTAATGGCCATTCGGAACTTCCCATGATGCTTTACAGGCTCATATGTGAGGGCAACAGCCATATTCTCATACAGCCCACTGTCCCCGCCATGAGAGCGTCTACATGTGCCTGCCCCCCCCCCCTCGGACGCCTGGTGCCCTCACCTCACACCCACCTGTTTGAACTGGACTCCAGGTCTCTGAAGGATCTGGGTCGTACTGACTGGGAGAGTCGCGCATGTACTGACTGAGTTCATAGCTGCTGGAGCTGAGGCCAGATTCCTTGTACTGCATGAGCCGGCTGAGCTCACGTGGGGCGGGGAGCTGAGGGAAAAGAGAAGCCACGGGAGCCATGGGGAAAGGGAAGCAGAGAAAATAGCGGCCTGAGGGAGCCAGACGGGGAAGGTGGGAGGAGAGACTGGCAAGAGGGGTGAGAGTTGCTTTGTGTGGAAATGGAGCCATAACACAACAAACACACGTTGCACTTATACAGTGTGACAGTGCCCAGGTTGGCCAGCGCTGGCACTGGACCAGTGCCTGCAGAACGAACAACAGGGGTCTCTCCAGCTTGAGCTAAACTGCCTAGTCTCAAGCTAAGAGCTGTAACCGGCTTGTGTCCTCTGCGGATCTGGCACAGGGGGACAGACATCGCCCCCACTGATGAGCGTGGTACAGCTGCGCCTCCCCTCAGATGATCTCAAGCACTTTAAGGTCTAAAACTCTTTTAGTCGCGCTTTGCTTGTTCCCGGCGGTTTTGATCAATATGATTCAGATCCTCCGTTGGTGTAAATCCGCATAGCTCCACTAACTTCTGTGGAGCTATACCAGTTGACATCAGCTCGCCCACTAGCCTACTACCTCTCACCAATCTGACGCAGACACCCCATATGGCTGTCACCTGCTCCTCAGGAAGCAAATGAGCATTTTCTAGATATGTTTTGTCATTTGATCATTTGCAAAATGCAGTCACTCAGACAGAGTCTCATGTCACTAGTGGAAATAAGCAGTGTCTGTCATAGGCAGCTGTCACCACCTCTTCTGGGAGCAAGTAACCGTGCTGCTGGACAGTCCCCTGGTGTGGGGAGGGAATGAACGAAAATAGAGGTCCTAGAATAACAGAGGGTGGAGAAACCCACCAAGACCAGCCTTTGGGCCAGTTCTAGGTGCAGCAAGGGTGGGCCCTGCCTCCAGATGCCATGGGGAGTGCAACTGACAGCCCTAGAGAAGGAGACTTTGTGATAATGATACTAATAGCCCTTCCATCTTGTTTCCAGGTGAGGCTCTCAAAGCACTCTGCAAACAGTAATGTATCAACGCTGGAAGGTGGGGAAGTAACACTACCCCCATTTTGCAAACTGGGAAATTGAGGCAATGGGAGGTGAAGACATTTGCTCAAGGTCACACAGAGAGTTGGTGGTAGATCCAGGGATAGAACTCAGACCTCCTGACTGCCTGGTCCTTGTTCTAACAACTACGCAACACTCCCAAACAGACGGGCTGACAGACACTCTCCAAAATCTCCAGAAGAACCTCAGATCTCCGACTCATCTGTCTCTCTGTGGTTACCTCATATGGCTGGAAGCTGGCATCCTCCACGCAGTTCCCCCGGGATTCCTCCCCAATCTGTTCCTGCCTGGGAGTAGAGATGTACCTCTCCTCATAGGAGCTGTAGCTCTTTGAGCTGTGGGAGGGAACAGAATGCCAACCCAACATGAGGGCAGATGTGCCATGAGCCGTCCACAGAACCCACTGCAGATGTGCTCATCAAGTTCCAGTACTGATGACTTTCCTAGGTGAAAAGCCAGTGGCACGTGTGCTGCTGCCAGATGGGGGTGAAGACTCCCTCTCTTTATTCAAGGGAAATGAGAATACACAGAACCGGCTTGCTAGAACAGACTCAGTCTCCTGCAGAAAGGGACAGAGCTGTAGTTTTGCAGTCCAATGGCATGGATTCTGGCTGCATCCTGCCAAGATGAAGAGCTGTGTACTGAGTACTAAGGGCCAGATTTTAAAGGTATTTAGGCCCCTAAAGAGCCAGATCGGCACCTAGTGGGATTGTCTGCACCATTAGGTGCCTTAAGAGCTTTTTAAAATCTGGCCCTCAGCATCAGCCCTCTTCTGGCTGCAATCACACAGGCCAAGCCACTGAAACGCAATTCACTGTCATCATTGTTTCCTGCGTGGGGTCAGTGTATCCGCTGCTGGACAGACACAGTCTCTGCCCAGTACAATTTTTAATCTAGAGGCCTGATCCAAAGCCCTTTAAAGTCAATGGGAGTCTTTCAGTAGGGACCGGATCAGGCCCTAGAAGCGCTAGGATGGCTAGCCCGACGCTAAGCATAGATAAGGCACAGGGAACCCTTTCTCCCCTGCCACATGCACACATCATAATCCCACTGCCTGTGTCTTAGGAAGCTCAGGGTGGGGATATGGCTAGTACTGCCCAAAGCTCTAATCAGCTCCGCAGAGCACGTGACTGAGCAGGGCCGGGCCATGCACACTGACAGAGCGATGCTGTGGGAACCCCGGCTGCACCAGGTTTGAAATACAGTAGAGGACGTCCTTGAAACTGACCCAAGAGGCTATTTCAAGAATGATCTAATGGTGACACCATGGGAAGCTGCAGGAGAGCCAGCGGGCACCGTGTATGCACAGTAACACAGAACAGCTTGGGCCAATGGAGCCGCCGGCTGCATAACTGAGACTGTACTTGCTTGGGTCAAACTCACTAGGCAAACCACAACAGGGTGTGCAGCATGGGGTCCCACTGGCACGTAGCTACTAGAGACATTCCATCCCAGTGCATCTGGGATAACAGCATAACCACGCACCCCCATCTATCACGTGTTATTGCTTAGGTTTTGAAGGGGGAAGTTGGAAACCTGCCTGCAAAGCTCATGCACAGACATTAGGTTCTTCCCTTCCCATTCTAATCACCCTTACCGGTATTGTGCCACATCGTTCTGCCCAAATGGGCTGGTATCCTGGTCATGATGGGAGTCTCTGTAGTAGTTCTGATCCCAGTAATTCATGTGCCTGCCATAAAGATCTTCGTGCCTTGGATCTGCACACTCAGAGAAAACCACCATAAAGATCTAGTATTTTTCTTCAGTGCAATTAGTATTAATGAAGTTTTAAAAGGGACAACATTGAGTCAGGATTTGTCATTTGCACTCCATTGCTTCCAAATTATTCTGCCTAGTTAGTACAATGATATATATATTTGTGTGTGTGTGTGTACGTACAATACACACCTATAAATTACATGCACAGTAACAGACATCCCTTCCTTCACATTTCCTTTAGCCCAGAAATGTCATCAGGCTGCTAGCTCTGATCATGCAGTGAAATCAGCATTATCCTACACTGTCTGAGACCAGTAACGACTTGGTGCTTCACCGGCTACATGGCACTCAAATGCTCCTGTATGTCACTGCTGTAGCTGTCTCTCAGAGATGCAAACCCAAGTCAGTGCTCACATCATGAGACCAGGATTCAAGGGCTGAGAATGGAGGCAATGAATTCAGCTCCTCAGGAGGAGGAGAACACCTTGGGATGCTCTTTGGAAAGCCCATCTAATCAAGAAAAGGTGGGTAGCTGGTTCTGGAGAAGGCAACAACCAGCTCTCCTCCTCTAAGAGGGTTGGTCACCATGACATAGAGACATATGTATGTCAGAGAAGGGACGCATCATACAGGGCTAATGCTAAAAGAATGATCAGGAATTGCCAAC
Source organism: Emys orbicularis (assembly GCF_028017835.1). Lineage (NCBI taxonomy): Eukaryota > Metazoa > Chordata > Testudines > Emydidae > Emys > Emys orbicularis. The sequence goes on along the minus strand of NC_088690.1, from coordinate 60,302,899 downwards.
ACAACAGACTAATAGACTGGCCAGGCCAGCAAGAAACAGCAAGCAAAGTAGTTTTCATTTCCTAGAGGAACGTACAGTACCTCTCTCATGCTGCAGTACTTGGGAGGGTCTGTGATAACCTCTGTAAGCGTAGTCTTCCCCAGAGCTTGGCGATGGGTAGCTCCAGTAGAGGTCCTCATAGCCTTGCCTGAAATGAATCCCAAATATACAGAACAGAGAGGGCGGAGAACCAAAAGGAGAGCAAAAGAAAGGAATCCCCATCAGAACTATATTGGCACTGGGCAGCTCCCATGCCCTCAGATCCAGATCCAAACAGAGGATCAGGAGACAAGTCCTGCATCAGAACTAGATCTAGGGTCAGGACACCAGATCCCATCCAGGATCAGTTCCAAGGTGAAAGGCCAAGGAATCAGGTGTGGAATGAAATGCTGGGTTAGGATTCCATCCCAGTCTGAGATCTTTGGGACTCGGTTGTGAAACGAGGTCAATGAAATAAATGCCAGGGTCTCATCAGCCCTATAATCAGCTGCAGGGTCACAGTCAGGGCTTTGTCAAGGTCAGAGGTTAGGGTGAGCGTTCTGAAGCACTGAGCAAGAGCAGGAGGTTTGGGGGTCAGATTCCCTTCGCCTCCTGTTCTTAACAGAGGAGTGTCGCTCTCCAGGCCACTGGAGCCCTGTCAGCTTTGGTGGAATTCTGGAATCGTTTGGCTGGACACCTCTGGAATATCCCTAGGAGCTCTGCTGGAGGGACCCACCCTCATGAGCAGTTTAGGAGATTTGGAGAAAAGAACCTCTTTCCTGCAAAAATTTGAAGCTGCCATGCTCCTAAGGGGCTTCCCAGTAGGGCCCCCTTCTCTGCTGAATCCCAAAAGTGCCCAGAGCTCTCCCTCAACCCCTTACAGTTCACTCACACCCCTTAGCAGAGCATTTCACAAGCTTCATGAAAAACCCACTGCAAAGTGGACTTCGCAGGTACAACATGCAATTTTCAAAGGTCCATACCTCGGTCAAATCAAAATCTGTATCTGCCAGGACACTCAAAGCCACTTCTCCTCAATAAAGGATGTGTCCACCCCACATTTTATCCTTCCTCCCCTGACTGTTTCTGTAGCAGAGTTAACATAGCTGCAATAATTTGTGTTACATTGTTCTTTATATTTTTATCACTTTCCTAGCACTCAAAAGAGCTGAATTATATTTGTTCTAATTTTCAAACGAAATTCACTGATGGATACAGGTCAAGCCTGGAAAATTTCAGCCCCAAAAGTGAAAGTTTTAGAAAGTTATGCATGACCATAAAGAGGGGATTAGAATGGGAACTGTTACACAGCCCTAAATAAAGCAGCCACTGCAGCTCCTGTTTTAATAACTGGCTATTTAGAAGAATGTGGAGGGATAAGCACCCACAAAGGACAGTTTGATCCATATGGTTACTTAATTTTATTCAAACCTTACCTTGAATATGGTCTAGTGAGATAACTGCTTTCATAATACTCTGCTCTGGAGTCTGGTCTGATCTGGTCCTCTGGCCTGCCAGGATAGCTGGGGTGGTGGTACTCCATCCATGGGTCTGGCCACAGTTGAGGCCCTGTTCTGAGGTCCTGTTGGTGGTGGTAATACCTCTCGCCATTATGCCTGGACTGGGGTCGAGGTCTGTGGTAGCCTTCTCCCCATGGCCCCCTGTCCTGGCCCTCCATCCGGGCTACATGCCTCCCTCTTGGATGGGGCTGCCCCGGGGGCACCCAAGGGTCCATCTGGGTCTTGCTGTGAAGCTCCTTCTCCTTGGTTTAGTTTTTCGTAGTTTTGTAGCTTCCTGTAAACAAAGGGATAAATCCCAGGGCATGAAATCTAAACTACCTCAAAGTCAGCCCGCAAAGTGCATTGCCATGTTTCCAATGCCATAATACCGATCAGTTTTGTTGTTAGTTCATGTCCCTTTGACTCCCTTCAAGATGCCAATGTCCAGGGGCATGGAAAATCTACTTGTCCACTCACCAGTGACAAGTTGGAAGCTTTTCCTGGCAAGTGAGGTGGCCTAAAACAACAATTTTTGCAGAATGTAATTTTCCATTTAAAAAAACCCCAATGTTTCTCGCCTTTCCAGTTGCAAAGAGAACCTTCCAAATATGAGCTAATGCAGAGCTGTCTTCCTGAGTCTGCAGCCAGCCAGCCAGAGGGACTCTCTTGCTGCTCATAGCTTTCCCTAAGCAGAAATTAACAAGATTGATCAGTCACTCACAACCCAGTGGGCTGCAGTGAAACTGTCAAAACACAGTGCTGCTGCTGAAGATGGCTCAGAAAACTATGAAGAGCAGCAAAAGCAGGCACTGCAGTTAGTCTCGTAGAATGAGAAAAAAATAAATACAAGTGGAAAATGTAGAGTAGCTGAACTCCTGCCTCATAGCAGCCAAAACTTTTCAGGGTAAAGAGACAGGAAGCTCCCTCTGCCTTTCAGCAGCTGGAGGAGTGTGGTTTCAAATGTATTAGACATCTATTAGCTATAGATGATACAAAAGAGGGAGCCCAAGGAAGGATCTGGTGACAGGATCTGGGAGAAACCCCAGCATCCTCAGCAGCTGGCAGGAAGGCTGGGCTTCTCACCAGGGCACTGTCCCTCAGCCTGGCTGGTAGAACCCCATCCCTCTTGCTGATGGGAATACTTTCAGCTAGTAGAATTAGTCCTATTGCTAGTAGGTGTCTGACACATTTTTCACGTCTTGATGGGTGAAACTTGTGCTGGGAGGAGAGGGAGACAAACCAGCCTTGCAAGTGCAAGTAACTTTGGCAATATGTTTCCCACAACCCCAAAATAGCAAGTACATTTCAGGGATGGGAGGATATTGCAGAGGGGTCTTCAGAGAGCCTTCCCCTCAGACACTGTATAGTCCTGACCAGCTACCTGACCTCAGGGAAGATGAAGGGAGGGATAGCTCAGTGGTTTGAGCATTGGCCTACTAAACCCAGGGTTGTGAGCTCAATCCTTGAGGGGGCCATTTAGGGATCTGGGGCAAAAATCTGTCTCGGGATTGGGCCTGCTTTGAGCAGGGGGTTGGACTAGTTGACCTCCGGAGGTCCCGTCCAACCCTGATATTCTATGATTCTAAGGCATGATCCAGGACCCACAGCCTGGCCTAAAATAGGATCCCACTGCAGGAGTTTGTTTGCCAGCAGCACCACTGGCCCTGGGAGCAATTTGCAGGCACCACCATTTTAGTCTGCCCTTGCCCACTTGCCCCCTTTAATGCCTGGTGGAACAGCAAAAGTCCTGATCAACCAAACTGCACGGATGCCATAGAGTGGGCAATGAACTCACCAACAGCACTCGCTTTGCAATGTTATCAGTCCCCACATCCAGAGAGTCAGGTAATAGTAAGAACATTCCTAGAGAATGGAGCACTTGGAGACACCCACAGCTCTATTATAGCTAATGCCAAAGAAATGGTCCCTAGCCACAAAACCTGGATCCAAATCTGGATTTCAGGGGTGCTCAGATGAGGGGTTTTTATCTAACCCATTATAAAGGCTAAGACATGCTCAGCTCTTTATTCCTTTGTGCAGCCACTCAGGGGCATGTGGTACCAGGGGCTGACACCAATTCATTCTAATAAACCCTCTCCCCCTTCCCCCACAAAAAGCTACAATCTCTTCCCCTCCCCCACACCTTTGCCAAAACTGTTCTGTGCTATTCTAAGGGTCAACACTCACAATTCGCACCAGTGTGATCTTGACTTGAGACACACACACCCTCCACACCACACAAAGTATAAAATGCTGGACTGAGCAGCTTTCTAGAGCACACACTTGTGTGTGTGTCAGTCTATTCTGAGTTCATGTCATCCCATAGCCCAGAACTAGGAGCAAGGGGTTGAAATGGCGATTGATTTCCCAGATGCCACAGGATGACAAGCACCTGGAGAAAGCCCAGCGAGCAGCAAAATGCCCATCTGCATACACACACCTGTTCGAACGTGCCCACCACCGACAGCTTTGCAGACCTGGCCTGCGCTCTCTCCGTCCCCAAAGGCGGCTGTCAAAGTCCACCTGCCACATCGGCTGATGCCTGCCTGACCCTCAACCTGGATCAGCACTCCCAGCTCTTTGCTGCTACAGAGACGTCCCCCCCAGCTGACGAAGCAGAGCAAAGTGCAGGCTGCTCACCTGCCTCGGGACAAACCCTTCTGTGACTGTTTTCTCTGCGCTTGTCAGGGATTTGCTCTTGCGTTTATTCAGGCTTTCGGAGACGCTGAGATTTAGGCAGCCTGGGGCAAGTTGAATTTAAAACCATAACAGCCAAAGGAAAGATGGAGACAAACTTCCCATGGTAACTTGTTAACCAGTTACCTCCCTCCCTTATAATACAAGTGGAACAACTTTCCTTTTTCTTTTCATTTGTTCCTCTCTTCTCATTGGTCAGGGGTCCACCATGCAACATACTGAGTCAAAAAAACCCACATATATTTTTCCTTTTATTATTAATAATAAATAGTGGATCTACTCTATTCTATTTATGGTCTTATACCATACTCATCACCATAGTATTTGATTTCATCATGCAGCCAACAGGCCACCCGAGAAATAAATGAAACTTGCTAATTAAGCTTCTTAGTTAATTTACTACTAACTGTGGATGAATATAGTTCTAGCAAATGTAACCCCCACCCCAATCATGTTTGATTGTTCCATCATCTCTAACTACTGAATGATCTGGAGGTCAAAGGTCAGAGCAGATTTTTTACTGAAAATCTCAGGAAAGCTTCCTTCTCTGTGGTGTACAACTGTCAGGGACCACGGGGTCTCAAACCCCAGTCCACAGGGCTCTCCAGAGCCAGTAAATTCTGACCTGCCATCAGCTGCTAGAACTAGTAGGCAGACAGACTGTTCCACTACTTCTGTTGCTGCTCTGCCAGAGTAAAATTAACATGTCCCTTGTCGGTTTTACCGCAACTGTTCAAAACTTTGTGCAGTTCTGAAACAGACAATTGTATCAGTTTCACATTTCTCTTGCCCATCAGAAAGTTGTAAGCAATAGCAGAGGCACTGATGCTGTTACTCCTGTAGTTAACTTTTCTGTTTACTATCACCCTGTTTTTTCTATTGGTTTCTGGCTGGTAAGTTTAGGCCTCTCTCTAGTAGGCAACTGGTACATTTTTTTTAAAGCCTGCCTCCCACCAGGGCATCATTTATATTAGGAATCTTAAAATTCTCAGCCACTTCCGGATGAGCAGAATCTTTGTAAAGGGGCATAATTTCCAAGACTGTCATCCACTGAAATAGCTAAGCCAGGGTGTGCTGTGAGGAAAAAGCCACAGTTTAAACTACATAAAGCAGCAGTTATGAATGCTATTTATATCTGAGATGACCAGAGATGCTATACTACTCAGGCTGTGCAAGGAAAGATGATGTGGGGAAAACACTACCAGGCCAGCAACATAAAGTTTCAAGCAAGAGCAGCCTAAACTGGAAAGCTACAAAAAAACATCAGTTCGGAAAGCCAGGAAGCACAACAGAAGAGCTGGAGGCTGGGAACAGAAGAATGAGGGAAGAAGAGACAGAGATGGAAGAAACAAAAGGACAGTAGAAAGATAATAAAGGATGCTCAAAAAAAGAAAAAAATATTAAGTATCTGTAGGAGACCTTTTAAATACCTTTCTGACGTTTAACACATTATACACTGAATAACTTAATTCTTTCTAAACAAAGCTAAAGGAACAAGATCTTAGAAATCACATTTCTCTGACAAATTTTACCTACGGTTGTTTTAATAAGATTAGATGGGAAATATTTTCCCCTGTTTCTTCAGTTTGTTTGCTTTGTGCATTTCACAGCACTTGGCTTATAGTCAGCGTTACTGCACCCCAGGTAGTCAGCCAGTTTCCCTTGTTTGTGTGAGTCCTTCACAGAAAAATCTGAAAAAAATTGGGACTTTGTGATTGTAACACCCCATAAACTGACAGGGGAAATTGGAGGTAGATGTACTGCCTGCAACTACTTTTAGCTCATTTTTGTTAAAACTTACTTTAATTTTCATAGTATCCCTTTAAATGACAGGAAAGTAGAATAAAAAAATAGAATCAGAGTAGTGAGAGGTGAAAAGACTTCTCAGTTCTAGACCCTTAAAAATGTATCACATACATTGCCTTTCAGTGCAGTCAACCCAAATAATCCAGTGCAGTGGTTCTCAAACTGTGGGTTGAGATCCCAAAGTGGGTCGCAACCCCATTTTAATGGGGTTGCCAGGGCTGGCGTTAGACTTGCTGAAGCCAAAGACTGAGCCCCACCACCCAGGCCAAAGCCGCAGCCTGAGGGCTTAATCCCTGGACAGTGGGGCTCAGGTTACAGGCCCCCTGCCTGGGGCTGAAAGCCGTGGGCTTCGGCTCCCCCCATCTGGTGTGGCGGGGCCTGGACTTTGGCATCCCCCCCACCCCTGCCCAGCGTGACGGGGCTTTGGCTTTGCCCCCCTCCCCCCATCTGGGACAGCGGGACTCAGGTTTTGGCCCCCCCACCCAGGGCGGCGAGGGCTTTGGCCCCCCCACCGGGGGCAGCAGGGCTCAGGTTTTGCCCACACACACACACACCCAGGGCAGTAGGGCTCAGGCAAGCTCAGGCTTGGTCCCCACTTCTGGGATCATGTAGTAATTTTTTTTGTCAGAAGGGGGTCACGGTACAATGAAGTTTGAGAACCCATGATCTACCCTCATCATCTGAACTGAGAAATACAAAAAGTAAACAAACAGCACAACATATGAAAATTGATTTTTAAAACTTTTGGTTGTAATAATATTAGATGCATAGATTTTAAGGCCAGAAGGGATCATTCTGATTATCTGGTCTGATCTCTTGCATAGCATAGGCTGTAGAACCTCACCCAGTAATTCCCTGCATTGTGTCCTTTTAACATCTTGCAAGACACAGGCAAATCAGGACTGTATTAGAATCCAGTGCCTCCTCATTGATGCCGAAAGCCCTTAACTCCAGTTGATGTCAATGTTGTGAGGGCTCAGATCTTCACAGGTTTAAGCCCAAAGAGAGGAGGCAGCCTCCATATCAATTCCTATTTATTAGTGTGGATTTTATACAGGATGAAATATAAAACAAACAATACTCCAGTACTGCCCCTGAAAACAGCTGGAAACTCTTCCAGTGCAATCTCCAGCAGTAGCATAGCACCTCTCTGTGGATCTGCTCCAGGTGTTGATTTATCATTTCTTGGCAGGCATTTTCCCATTACTAATCAGATAGTTTGTGTGTCTAAATTTTCAAGTCTCCCTGCCCCACATTCACTGTTTTCAATCCCCCAAACCACTTGACTTTGCCATCCTCACCCCTGAATTATGCACAGTGACATTTAATAATATACTTAACAAGGTTGTCTGGAATGGATCTCTGGTGATTTTAAGGAAAGTTCAATAAACTGCAAGAAAGGGTCACTCTTAGCCTACAGCAAATTAAGCAAAAGGCATTCTACATCCAGCCCATGCTCCTCCAAATAAAGAAGCAGGTTTGCAAAGAGCTGGCATTTGTTAAAATCAAAGCATGTTTTTATTCAAATTATAAAGTTCTCAGTTTGGCTGTAGCAGAAAGGCAATTAATCTCTATTGGGTCCTATTACAAATCAAGCCTTACACCCCGGGAAGTGTCGTCCCCCGTCCCCCCCCGCTTTATTCCCCCTTCAATAAATCCTGTTATTCTCTACCGTGAATACTGAAAAGTAGTTACTTACACCACCTACCCCTAAAGCAAAGGCTGGGCTGCTGTATACCATCCTGAAAGACTCTGGATGCTCCCCCACACATAAGCTCTGCCACGTCAGCTGGCCGGAATCTTCGTACTGAAGCCATTGCTGGTGGTCGGAACGGTTAGCTCAGAGCACCAAAGCAAAGAGAGAAGCCTCAAGGGCCTCTCCAGCCGCTGAATTCTGCCATATTGAGAAGGTCATTGTGGGGGAAGAAGGTCGTTCAGTGCTCATGTCCCACACTCCACTGGAGTTTGTGTGTAACACCTATAATGTTCCTCCTTTGTCTCTCCAGCCATAAAACTGATGTTCTCTCTGAACTGTACAGAGAGATTATTAGTGTTGCAGATTTACTCAGTGGCAGATAAAATGGGGACAGGCTGAAGGGCTAATCCCAATGACTGGACTCTGTTGTATACCTGGGCTTCTGTTGCCACCTGGGCCGTACAATGTTGCACAGTTAATAATGTAAAGTAACACATGCCAACTGCAGAAATATTCCAGGGGCAAACTGGCCCCATCCAGGGGAACACCTGCAATGACAGCATTGGCCACTTGCTGCCCAGACCGGAAAAACATAATTTAGTACATGTTTAAATGCACTAAAAATAAAAATGATATATATTTTCAATGCTATAAAACTGGCTCCTATGTATAATATTGAAAATCCATGGCAAAGGTATATGATTCATATACACGTGTTATTAACATAGTTTAGTTATATATTTGGTTATACAGATATCTTCATATACTGACAACATTACAACAGAAATGCCATAGTTGTCACATTAGGTTTAGATATCATTAATACTTGCAAGTTAGATCATCAACTCTTTTAGGGCAGGAGCTGCCTCTTACTATTTGGTAATGCAGGGCTCAGCCCAGCAGGCTGTAATCCTGATCAGGGCCTCTGGCACCACTAACACTGCTAAATCTCAGCCATGTGAGTGATCCACTGAAAGTCTGCAGGGTCAGGCCCGTACTTTGAAAATTATACATACTATATATGTGCATTACTGCTAACCTCACAGGTCTGAAAATCAGGAGGTTGGCTTAAAAATCGTGAGATTTTAAAATATAATAAATTCTGGGTTCTTTTTATTTTCCTTCTATTTCTAAACCTTTAAGGTACACTCAGGTCATGTCTTAAAGCTTTTCTTTACAATCATGAGGCCTACAATCTTACTTTTATTTAACTGAAAGCTGAAATTCTCATGTAATTGCGACTCCAGGAGCTGAGGATTTAAGGGAAAACACCAAATATCACAGAACTCACAATAAAACCGTGAGAGTGGTCAACACTGCCTAGACCTGGTTCAGATCTCAGCTGTTTCCCATAGATTTCTAATATTAAGAAATACATATGAAAAATGCATTGCTCCCATATGAGCTGGACCTAATTTGAGCAAAATGCAGCCATATAGAGCAGGGAAGATAGCAGAGGGTGAGTAGCCTTTGAATCAAGATGCAGCACTGCATGCTGGAGCCCACTCCTCTGTGAGCTTCTCCCTTGCTTGGGAGTACCTTATAAAAGCAGGGGAGCAGAAAACTGCTTGCACAGAGGAATGGGCTGCAGATGGTAGGTCCCAGCATGCAGTGCACCATCTTGATTCAAATAGGCAGATCAAAATGGAGCTGGGGCCTCCCATCCAACCTGCAGAAGAAGGCAGCCATGGGTCACACTGTAGAATTCCGTGGATTCCACTCAGTCCACCCTGTTGCAAAGATGTGTTTTCCTTTAGAAAAGATGAATCAGAACCAACAACTCTCTGGCATTGGCGTCTACTTTTGTTGCAGCTTTCATTTTCTTTCTGAGGGGAATATATTTGCATTTCAAAAACGAACAAAAAGACTTCTTTTACGTGACTAGGTAACAATGTTACTCTCCACCAAGAATGAGGCAAGCTGTACACAGCTATCCAGCTGTGATATGGAATCACTGCTCGCCACTGTTAAAAGGGTAAATACGATAAGGAATCGGTATTGGCAGAGGGTTGAGCAAGTCTGCCTATGAGGTCTTTTTTATTAAAATAAATTTAAAACTTCCAGGTGGTTGGAAAGGAGCATCAGAATGAGCCTGTGGGTGGGAGGAAAATGTTGGCACTCTGCTTGTGGTCCACCAGCCATTCTTCTTCTCCCCCCGCCTCCATTTTTTCCTTCCCCAACCCAACTGGTGGCTACTCACACTCTGCCACCTTCCCTGCTCCATATGGTAAGCCATGTTCCCTGTCCCATAGAGCTTTAGGGCCCAGTCATCCAATCCTTTACTCACACAAGTAAACCTTGCTTTTGTAGGCAGCCCCAGCATCTAAGTTATCTCATTGAAATCCAGGTGGCTGATCAGATGGGTGAGGATTATTTCGATGAACAAGGCCTTGCAGGAATCTGACAGAAACCAGACAGAGGTCCCAGCTGCAATGTAAAATCTACTGTGTCAGGAGCTGTTACGATATGTTGTCCCATGACACAGCTCAAACACAGTTTGATGTTGCAGCTTGTCATAGATGGGACCAAACCATGTCTGAACACGTTCACAAATCAAGCTACAGTCTTAGGGCTTGTCTACACTTACCCTGCGCCACTATAGTGTTTCAGTGAAGATGCTGGCTATGCCAGCAGGAGGGCTTCTCCCGTCAGCATAGATAATCCACCTCCCCAACAGGCAATAGCTAGGTCAATGGGAGAATTCTCTCGTTGACTTAGCCCTGTCTACAGTGGGGTTTAGGCAGGTTTATCTATGTCACTCAGGGGTGTAGATTTTTAACACCCCTGAGCGATGTAGTTATATCAACCTAATTTCCTAGTGTAAACCAGGCCCTAGACTTTACTATTTGCTATAGCACAATTCTGGAACACAGTTCCTTGGAGCTGTTGTTTGAGGCTGTCTGGCTGCAGAGTCAGAAAGAGAGCACTGCATCTGTTTACACATACAGTAGAACCTCAGAGTTACGGACTGACTGGTCAACCACACACCTCATTTGGAATCAGAAGTATGCAATCAGGCAGCAGCAGAGATCCCCCCCAAAAAACCCAAATACAGTGCTATTACTTGCAAGTACAGCAAGTACTGTGTTAAATGTAAACTACTAAAAAAATAAAGGAAAAGCAGCATTTTTTCTTCTGCATAGTAAAGTTTCAAAGCTGTATTAAATCAATGTTCAGTTGTAAACTTTTGAAAGAACAACCATAATGTTTTGTTCAAAGTTACGAACATTTCAGAATTATGAACAACCTCCATTCCCGATGGGTTTGTAACTCTGAGGTTCTACTGTAGTTTCTTATTCAGAGTGTTTACTTTGCAAACACAAAAGCTAGAAGAGGGGCCCTCAGAGAAGTGCTGGAGCAGTATTCTGTCCCATTCTGGCTCACTTAGGCTATGTCTACACAGGGATAAAAAAACCTGTGGTTGGCCTAGGTCAGCTGACTCGGGCTTGCATGGGTCAGGGCTCTGATACTGAAAAAATCGCTGCATAGATGTTCAGGCTCGGGCTGGAGCCCAGGCTCTAGGACCCTGCAAGATGGGAGGGTCCAAGACCTCGGGCTGCAGCCCAAGCCCAAACATCTACATCGTACTTAAACAGCCCCTTAGCCTGAGGCCCACGAGCCCAAGTCAGCTGGCACGGGCCAGCTGCAAGTGTCTAACTGCAGTGTAGACAGACCCTTAGAGCTCTGAGCAAGGAGCTGAGGAAATTGAACACCAAAGGCATAAACAAATCCACAAATAACGTTCAAGTCAATAAGAGTGTCTGAAATCTTCAGGGGCACGATAATTTATTTCTACAGCTGGTTTAAAAATTCATCACAGCAGAAGTAAATTGGAGAAAGGCCAGAACAAAGGAGAGGAAGCAGAGAGTTGAGATAAAAGCAGACGAGAGATCGGGGTTTGCCACTCACGCTTATTATCCACCTGTGTCCTGGAAGGCTAACTTGCAAGTTGCTAGAATTCCTCTTTGCATTACAAAATCATCACATCACGACAGAACATCCAGTGGCAATGTAAACATCAGGGCAAGTTATTGTGCACTAACCTCTCTAAGGTGACTCTCAATGATACATTATAGTTGTTGGCATATTTAAAAATGTGCCCTGCTGTACAAACTCAATGCATCATGAATTCAGTAGTGTCTTGGCTTTGCAATCATCACAGCATAGCCATATGGATCCAGATCCTCAGCCAGTGGAAACTGACTTCAATGGAGCTACTCCACATTACACCAGGTGAGGATCTGGCCCAAGATCTCAGTACAGAAGGCTTTAATCTGATTGAATTAAGGCAGGTGACAATCCCATCAGCTACAATCATAAAGACCATAGTCAGGGCCGGCTCCAGGGTTTTGGCCGCCCCAAGCAGCCAAAAAAAAAAAAAAAAAAGCCGCGATCGCGATCTGTGGCAGCAATTTGGCGGGAGGTCCTTCGCTCCGAGCGGGAGTGAGGGACCGTCCGCCGAATTGCTGCCGAATAGCTGGACCTGCCGCCCCTCTCCGGAGCGGCCGCCCCAAGCACCTGCTTGCCAGGCTGGTGCCTGGAGCCAGCCCTGACCATAGTGGTAAAAAGAGAATTGTGAACTGCCCAGAGGAGAGACGGGGAAAGACGCAACATAATGTGGGGCAGTGCTGCATTGACTTCAACACAGAGTTACACCAGCAGGGGATCTGGCCCCTGTCTACAGTTCCAACTACAGCCAACCTTCAGAACAACACACAGCTCAGAGCTGGGATTTGCACTCCTACTGCTGAATTTTTAATGAAAACACACTTCAGTTAATCGGCACTGCAAAACACAAAGCATTTTGTACCTACTCTACCATGTTTACTGAAATTAAAAGGCTTCCTGTTAGGCAAAAAGAAAAGTCAAGGGACCTTGACTACAGAGCATCCATTATTCAAAGCTTTATCCATTATTCAAAGTTTTGCTGAAATCTGTCTGTGGGCTTGAAAGGAAAAAAATCACAGAAGTTTTCTAGTCCATGCTCAGTTTACTTCCAGCTCGATTTTTTCCTAATTACACGTATCAAAACTCTGGGCATTTTGGAAGATCAGAAGAAAACGTTCACCCTGCCTGGCAGAGCTCCCTGGTAGCAGCTATAGATTTTTATTTCAGTGCTGCAAGGGTGTGCCCTTCCCTAAAGCATGCTCCTTTTCCATTGGCTTTGTGTGAAGGAGGTGATAATACTTGATGAGAAGGTGGCATTGGAGTAATTGGATGCCTTACCAACCTTTGCCATGTGAGAAGATTATTTACCTTTGTAACCCTGAGTCAGGTCAGGTGACAGACTGAGGCCAGGAAATAAAGCTCCATTTCTTGCAGCAGGCCTGGGTGCCACATCTTTAATATGTGGTGTCACAGCTAAACTAGGGGCCAGATTTCAAGAGGGCTATGCACCCAGAGGCTCCTGTTATGATGCTACCATCCTAAGCTCTGTTGACAATCAGGCCCCAATTGCAGGTGCTGAGCACTTGGAAATCCGGCCTCCCATCTTGCACAAAGACGGAGAGGTAGGGAGAAAGGACAGGGCAAGCGTTCTGAATCTCCTGAGAAGTACATCCTATATGACATATTGTGGCAGCAAGCCCTCCAGGGCTTTCTGATCACACAGCCCCTTTTCCACAGGCTGTCTGGGAAACAATCCATGGAGATCCTTCTGACTTATTCCGTCAGGGAGTGGATGGAGTTGCTGGCAAGACCCTCCAATCCCATAGATGTTGGTACATATACCCAGAAGGGCAGGGTCTCTGTTCTATGCCCCAGCCCTCCCTATTCCCCCCAGCAGGTATCACAGCTCCCTAGACTCCCTGCTGTCACCTAGGCTCAGACTTTCCCTCAGAGAGTTCAGAGGAGGAGGAATCAGCTTAATCTTATGTGGGGAAATCATAGGGGATTTGAGGGCCCCTTCCCCCAAACTGCAGATCCCACCCATGAGAAGATCATACTTATGGGGCTTCTGCAGCATCAGCATGAAGCAGAACGTTGTGCCATAGGTCATCTCAGCCCACCCCTCCCCACGCGCAGACTTCTCTGGATAAATGGATCTGCCTGTTTCACCCTGACAATAGGAGGAAGAGATCAGGGGAACAATCTGCCACTTAGTGTTTGTGAAAAATATTGGATGAAAAGACCTGGTGACCGTAATCCTGAATCCCTGATCTAATGGAGTGTACACCTATACACCTCCCCATTTCTGATCTGAAGGGACTACTGCTAAGCCACAAAAGGAAGTTCAGCCTCAAACACATTCATTCCTTGGCCTCTCTGCACACACCCCTGCCAGCAAGGCAGCTAAACTGTGATGCTGACTTTTGTCCATTGGGCCTGGACTGAGTTCACTAGCCAGATTCCAGACGGAAATGACTGTCACTGCTGACCCACCTATGCTTGCCAACCCTCCAGGATTGTCCTGGAGTCTCCAGGAATTAAAGATAATGTCATGTGATGAAACCTCCAGGAATTCGTTCAACCAAAGTTGGTAACCCTAGACCCAGGCCCCATTCAGACTGGCCAGCTAGAGGGGACTGGACGTGTATTCTATTTGCTAGCCCCTAAACAAACTATATCCCCAATCCTGCAATCTGATCTGCAGACAGACAGACCCTTATGCACACACAGGCCTAGAAGCAGGGCCACTGAAGTCAAGGGGGTTCCGCACAGACTCGGCTGTCCACCCTTGTGGATCAGATTGCAGGATCAGGACCCATACTATGCTCAGTCTCCAAATATAAACTATACTAATATCACCTATCTTAACTCAATGCAGAACCACTTTAATTCCACTGTAAAATATTACAACACTTCAAAAAGGGATCTTTTGCCAAAAGTAACCTTTTATTTTTCTTTAATATACATTTTTCTAATATCTTTACAATTAGGACTAACTGTAAAAAATAATCTAATTCAGTTCTTGGCAAATTCACACATGGGGAAAAAAATTCTTTTCAATTCTCTCCTTACAATTCTTTGATTCAAGGCATGTGACAAATACATGTACAGAATGAAATTTACAGTCATTATAAAGAGTTAATTAAGAGTCCGGATACCCATTGTGTTTGGTCAGCTATTGGAAGAAATAGGAAAGAGAGGGAGAACTGTTATGCCCCATAAAGATTTAATCACAGAACTAGATTTATTTGAATGTGGGGCTAATGGAAGCAAAAGGCTAACAGCACTGGCTAGACACAGACAGAGTATTACTTTCCTATACAACTCAATCTTGATCTGCAGCACCCTGTGATTCCAGTGCTGAGTCTCCATACACTTCTATCAGGGCCGGCTCCAAGTTTTTTGCCGCCCCAAGAAAAAAAAATTTCCCTCGCCCCCTCCGGCCCCGCCCCAACTCCGCCCCTTCCCCGCCCCATTCCAACCCCTTCCCCAAATCCCCGGCCCCGCCTCCTCCCCTGGGCCGCCGCATTTCCCCTCCTACCCCTCCCTCTCAGGCTTGTAACCCTGGGGGGAGGGGCGCCAGAGGAACTGCCCCCCACCGCCACAGCTCACCTCCGCTCCGCCTGCTCCCCTGAGCGCGCCGCCGCTCCGCTTCTCCCCCCTCCCAGGCTTACCGTGCCAATCAGCTGTTTTGCGGCAAGCCTGGGAGGGGGGAGAAGCGGAGTGGCGGCGCGCTCGGGCGAGGAGGCGGAGGTGAGTTGGGGGGAGCGGTTCCTCTGCCCCCCCCAGGGTTACTTCCTGTGGCCCTCCCCGCACCCCCCACCGCCGCAGCTCACCTCCACTCAGGGCTGGCTCCCGGCTTTTTGCACCCCAAGCGCAAAAAAAAAAGGAGCCGGAGTGCCGCCCCTTGGAAAGTGCCGCCCCAAGCACATGCTTGGAGTGCTGGTGCCTAGAGCCGGCCCTGACTTCTATAGATGCAACACAGCTCTGAACTGCAGTGCAGCCCTGTATTGCTAACCTTGGGCTCCTCTTGAGTCAGGATTCCCAACGATGCAGGGGACAAACAAGTTCATTTCATCTAAGTGGGATTTGAACCCAGGGCTCCAGAGATGAAAAACTAGTTGAGTTACCGACTTTTCCACCCAGTCTCCTGCACCAAGATCACTGGACTTTGTTTTCTCACACTGGCACTTGGTGCTGCTGTCTTCACTCAATGAAGACCATACATTCTCCTAATCCCCAGTTTCACTTCTCCCCTGTGGGACACCTCGCTAATTCTTTCCAAGGATCAAGAGACTTGCAAAAATGATCACTTTTTTTTAAAGAAGCTTTTGATCAGCTTTGGACATGATCAGAATTAATACAAAATAATTCACTTCCACCTATCCAGTAAGGCCCCTTTCAAGAACTGCAGGAAGGAGACAAAACAGAGCCAGCCTTTAGCCCCTTCTTCCCCCCACCCTTCTCTTCCCTTCCCCTTCCCTCCCCTCCCCTCTCCCAACCTCCCATGGGTGGGGAGGGGATTAGAAACATCATAGCTAATCTCATCTTTCATTTAAAAATAGTGTGTCCCTTTTCTTTGCAAAGGTCTCTGAAAATAGCCACAGATTCCAAGGTCAGATGGGACCACTGGGATCATCTAGTCTTGCTTCCTGTATAACACAGGCCATAGAGCTTCCCTGAAATACTTCCTGTTTGAACAACAGCGTCTCTCTCAGAAAAATACCCCATCTTGATTTAAAAACTGCCAGTGATGGGGACTCACAGGCAACCTTGGTAAATTGTTCCAATGATAGTCAGTCCCTGTTGCTGCTAAAAACGTATGTGCCATTCCCAATCTGAATTTGTCTAGCTTCAAGTCGGGCACTGATTTATCCTAATAATTATGGATGTTCACTCCAACCCCCACTCCCCCGACACACACACACACAGCCCCCCATGCCTGGCCTTTGGGGTTGCTGAAACCCTTAGGCCCCGCTCCCTCTGTTTCTGGAAGGACCCAGAACCAATTAATGACTTGGGGAGAGGAGGCCGTGCTGCCCTGGCTGCTGCCATCGCTGCCAACTCTCTTCCCAGCAGCTGGCTGCTGCTGAGCTAGCTCCTTTCTCCGCGGAGCAGCCATTGTGATGTGTATGAGGACAACCCAACAGCCCAAGAGGCAGCGCCATCAAGCACGGGAGCAAGTCCACAGAACTCCTCTGTTCTAATGCTGGCTCTGACACAGACCCAGGCCCCGATTCAGGAAAGCACCTAAGCAGATGCGTAACTGAAGTGGTCCCATTAACTTCAAGAGGATACATGGAATTAAGCATGGGCTTCCTTGCTTGGCTGCATTGAGGCTGTGGTTTCTGCATCTCTAAAGTGGATCATATTTAGCTACCACGCACTGATGGTGTAACAATGAATGTTTGTAAAGTGCTGTAAGCAGAATGCACACAAAGCACGCCAAAGGCAGCAGATTTAAAACAAACAAAAGGAAGTATTTCTTCCCACAGCACACAGTCAACCTGTGGAACTCCTTGCCAGAGGATGTTGTGAAGGCCAAGAATATATCAGGGTTCAAAAAAGAACTAGATAAATTCATGGAGGATAGGTCCATCAATGGCTATTAGCCAGGATGGACAGGGATGGTGTCTCTAGTCAGTTTGCCAGAAGCTAGGAATGGGCGACAGGGGATAGATCACTTGATGTTTACTTGTTCTGTTCATTCACTCAAGCACCTGGCATTGGCCACTAACAGAAGACAGGATACTGGGCTAGATGGACCTTTGGTATGGCCATTCTTATGTTTGTGGCCCCCAGTCCCACAGCTTAAATTCACAGACTCTAAGGTTAGAAGGGACCATCAGGACCACCTAGTCTGAAGCTTATTTGAACAAGCTGTCATTTGCAGAACTTTTCTAATTGTTCACAACTATGTAGGACACTAACAAGCAACCAAGACACCAGCCTCCTGCAGCAGGAAACTGGTGGCAATCTGAGGAATCAGTCATGTTTTTAAGGAGTGAAAGACTTTTACAGGCTCCTCCAAATTACTGGACAGAAGCCAGGGTAGCTGGTCATCGCTCCACAGCAGCAAAGACAAGAGCAAGGCAGCCTGGTCTCCACAGCCGCAGCAAAGCCATATTAAGAAAACCAAAAGGCTTATTGTACATTTAGAAAGCGCTCTAGTCTGATGGAAGTTCTGAGGCATACAGATGTGGACTGCAAGTCAGAGCAGCGTGGAGGAATTTAGGTATTGTCACATCAAACAGTTCTACCAGAGCGCGTTCTGCAGGATGTCGTGGGTCCAGCTCTTTTCAGGCAGGCTCGAGAGAGCCAATGGTGCTTGTTAACAGTGTCTCAGACTGAAGTCTCTCCTGTTCGCAGCGACACTCACCAAGGTCACCATCCGTATAATTACACCTCTTGGGACCAAGCTGAGCTGACACAGGAGTCAGGGATGAAGTCTTTTGTGCCACATGCAAGTGGCTGGGTACAGCAATTATTGGGGGGTTGTTTGGTTCTTCTCATGCAATGCCAGCCACTGGTTAAGGCAGGGCAACAGGCGATATGGACCAATGGCTGGTGACACCGTTGCAAAAGCTGTGCCCCCACCTCATGTTTTTTCATGTCTCTTCATTTCAACTCTACCCCTCACCCCAAGCTGCCTGGTTCTAGCTGACCGTTTTGTAATGGCTACATATAGAAGTGCTGCTCTATCACAACCAAGGGCAGCTCCTCTCAAACTGTGGTGGGTGGAGCACTGACTGGCCTCATGGCACTAATTCCCCTCCTCATTTCCAGCTCTTAAATTGCATTACAAGAAGCTAAAAACACTTTGCTTATGTGGAAAGGTAACATCAGGAAAGTCATGACTGTGGTTGACACAAAGGGTCTGACTGCAATTCATGCAAACTCATGGCTGGCCTGTGCCAGCTGACTTGGGCTAAGGGGCTGCTTAATTGCGGTGTAGACATTCAGGCTCAGGCTGGAGCCCAGGCTCAAGGACCCTGCAATGTGGGAGGACCCCGCAGCCCATGCTGGAAAGTCTACACCGCAACTGAACAGCCCTGTGAGCCTGAGTCAGCTGGCATGGGCCAGCCGCAGGTGTCTGACTGCAATGTAGACATACCCTAAGATACTAGGTCATCACCAATGGAAAGGAAGCAGTCTGTGCAACCATAAATGTGAGAGGAGGGGTCTGCACAACTGCCAGCGGAAGGGGGAGGCATCCCCAACATAAACACTCTGTTAAAAGGTGAACCACACTATGGAAAAAGAGTCTGAGAAGCCCTGGTCTAGGGACACAAGGATGTTATAGGTATATTATACAGAGCACACGCTGCTCACAGTGGGAGACTTAAGGAGATTTCCCAGTGGTGATTCCTTTAAAGAGAGTCTGGTTTACATTTGTATTAATTGCACTGCTCTGCATCTATTCTCCCTCTTTCCGTCACAGTGAAAGCTTGTCTCCCCTAGGACTCTTGGCACTGTTTGTCAAGCGCCAGTGCAACTCCACCAATGCTAGCAATGGGCACAAGTATTTATACCATCATGTCATCTAACCCTAAGCAGGAGCCCAGAGCCCTCTACGTTAATGGTGGTGGTAGACAAATCATGCAAGAAATCATAGGGTAAATGCAACTTGGCTGTCTGAATCCATAAGCCAGAAGGGTGATTCTGCTGATTAGTCCAACAGCAGCAGGGGCTGTGTCCTGAGGAAACAGACTGATTTATTTAATTGAGATGATGACCTTTCCTGTTGACTTGCGCTGGGTTACACGGCTAAAGGCTTCATTCACCTGCAAGCACAAAACCTGTTGTTTATACGAAAGGGCATATACATGTATGTACACACACACACACACACACACACACTCCTGCAAGTGTTGGTTGCTACTGTAGGCACCTTAATGTGCATTCTCTACAGTAATTTCTAGAGGGCAGATGTATTTGGCCAAATTTTTAGGAGTGGCCTTTAAAAATCGCCCTGCGACTTTTTGTGTGTATAAAGATTTGGGGCATATGAAAACTTGGATTTGTGCATGCAGGAAAAACAATTATGCACAAGGATTTCAGGAGCAGTTTTAGAGGCCAGGGTTGGAACACTTTAAAAATCTGACAGTGACTTTACCACTGTCACATTCCGGAATGCAATCCAGGCCAGCGAGAGGCTGTGTCAGCAGCTGCCCTACAACCTTGGTTGCCTCATGATGTTTTGCTGTTCTAGCTCCCAACCTGGGCTGCCCACAAACAGCATGCAAGTCACACCCTGAATGTCTGTGTATAGCTGCAGCCCTGGCCAAGCAGCTCTGACCCCAGCAGCCTGTCAGCAACACATCGGTCACACTCTGGCTTCCACCAGCCTTGGTTACTACCTGCAGGGTGACCCCAACACACTACCAGTCCTGAGTTTCCCCACAAAACTTTGTTCTGCACTGTCCAGCCCTCTCCTGGACAGTCCAGATATTAAGATTCGCTGCTCCTGTAAAAAGAGTCAATATTCAACAGTTTGCTACTTTAACTGGAGTTACCGAACAGTTCTGTTTAAACACAGCACTGGATGGGTTTAGATTAAAAAATAAAACAAGTTTGTTAACAAAAGAAGATAGGACTTTAAGTGAATTCAAGTATGAGAGATGAAGTTAGAAATGGGTACAGGCAAATAAAAGTGAAATCGCAGCTAAACATTTAAAACCTAATCTAGCAAGTTTCGGTTCAAGGCTTTGTTCAAAATGGCCTCTCTCATACACACACCCCTCCTTCCAGCAAGATGGGAACTGACCGTTTCCTAGGTCAGGATCAATCTCCAAGGCCCAGAGGTGCTGGGGCCTTTGTCTTCTTAAGTGAAAGAGAGATATCGTGGGGTTCTCTGCCCCTTTCTTGTATAGTCCAGTGAACCTTTGAAGCAGAGTTTTCAGAAGGTTACCCTTCAAAGTAAAGTTTATTCATGCAGTAAAGAAGGTGACATAGAAGCTGGTGGTGAAGGAGGATCCATGCCTTTTTTCTCCTCTCCTGTGTTTGCTGAAGTGCAAATTTGCTTTGTGGCCTGCCATTTCCCCCTCTTACTTACTCGAGGACTCTGTTTACTACTTATCTGTAAACTGAGGTAAATACACATTCCTTTGTTTAGGACAGACCAACCGTTGCCTAGGCTGTGTGGGAGTGAACATGTGCTAATAATGTCATACAGGGGGATGTCATTACTTTACATAGAATGTTGCTACATACATTTCACCATGATAATATTGACCAGTGAGTTATTAGTTTTCCAGTGATACCTCGAAAGGCATATTTTGTACAAAGATTATTACAAGGGTGTGAAGCATGTGAATAGAGGGGTGCTTTTGGTCACAACCACAGAACCATGCACCTCTTTACCCACCTGCATACCTCAATTAAAATCATTATCCACAAAAAAATGGAAATTCACAGTGATCAAATATCCCTACCCACTCACAATGGGGTAGTATTAGAGACACTCAAAGGCTTAATCCTTTACTGGGTGGGTTAATTTCTCTATCTTCAGCCTATTTCTATCAGCCATTTTCAACTACTGCAAGGTGAAGATAGAGTCAGTACCAGTTTCCTTCATCATGCTAAGGAGTTTGGCCAGAACGGCCCTCAGGGTACCTGGTGCTTTCTTATCAGCTCATAACAATGTTACTCAGATGGGTCTCTGCAAAGTCTGACACTGAAAATATCAGAGATTGTTATTGCCAGTAGCATTTCCCAGAATTTCCTTGTCAGTCTTGTTGCCACTGACCCATCATCTATGAGGTGCAGATGTCTGGTTTAGGTGGCTAACGTTCTCTTTAGGTTTGAGAGGTAATTATGAGTGTGTGACGCAATGAATAGTGGAATTTAAATGCAATCAGATTGTTACTCTAAAGTACAATAGGTGGTAGTCATGATCCAAGGAGCCCCTCAATGCCAACTGGCAGAGGACCCCCTACACCGTAACTCACATCAGGCCTGACACACTCATTGCTCCAACACACTGTTGTCATAATCTATATTTAAGAGGTGTCATGTAAGGTATCATACACAAACTTATAACATACTGGTCACTAATAATATTGTGTGGTGTATGTACAGGCAGTGTATAAAGAATTAAAGAATCAGTGCTGGAAATATGTTCGTACAATGTGGCTGGGAAACAGTGCATAAGCCCAGCCTGTCCTAGACAAAGGAATGTTGTTTCAGCCGCTTGACTCTGTCACCAGTGTAAATTGAGCAAGACGAGGCCAGAAACAATGGAAGTATATTCACATGGAAGGTAAACAAAGCCATCAAACTAGCAAATGGGAGAGATGACTACTTAACAATCAGGGCAGTGGATGGAGGCTGTACCCCCAGGAAACCTTCCTGCCTCTTGAAACAGAGACAATGGACTTTGGAAAATATAAGCCGAAACAGTAAAAAATTTTGGCATCCATCACCTGAGGGACACAAGAGGCCAGAACTCTTGATGTCTGAGGAAAGGCAGATCCCTCAACTGAGGGAGTTGAAGTCTCTGGGAACTGACTGTAGGTGAGAAACCTGCTTTGCAAAAGATTGTAACTTGCTGGAGTTAAGTTTTAGTCACTAGAAAGTGTGTTTTGTTTGTAACTTTTCATGTTTCTTTCCCTCTTACTTGAAATCATTTAAACCTATGTTCTTGGTTAATAAACTTATTCTTGTTTTATTACAAAACCATCTCAGTGCTGTGTAGTGAAGTGAAGTTTAAATCTTCAGCTAATCTAACAGGCTGCTGTATGCTCTGTCTCTCTGGAGGCAGCGAACTTAACAACTTCTATGAGAGGGACTGAACAGTGTCGAAGGATGTCTCTGGGGAACTGAGGCTCACCGATTGACCAGCAAAACAAGGTTTGGACTGGCAGAGTCCTGAAGAGTTTGCTGGCAAGGCAGACAAGCTGGTGTGCCAAGGAGCTGATACATGACTTAGCAGCAGCAAAGCTCACTCTTGCTGAGGCAGAGCGGTGACCGAGTGGCTCACAGGTCTGGGTGACCTGAGCAAGTCATCACTGCAGTGCAGTTTGTTCTGCAGGACCAAACAGCTCAGTATTTGTATTGGAATTTGCTCTTTGTGGGCTTTTTGCCTCAGGGATCCATTTATGAGGCTGAAATAACACAAGAGCTGACCATCTCATGGCACTTCCATTATCCAGGAACTGAAATGCAGGGGTTCTCAACCTTTTTCCTTCTGAGGCCCCCTCAACATGCTATAAAAACTCCATGACCCACCTGTGCCACAATAACTGGTTTTCTGCATATAAAAGCCAGAGACTGGAGTTAGGGGGTAGCAAGCAGGGCAATTGCATGGGGCTCCACGCCACAGGAGCCCCCATGAAGCTACATTGCTCAGGCTTCAGCCCCGGGTAATGGGGCTCATGGCCCCGGGCTTCAGCCCTATGCGGTGAGGCTTCGGCTTTCTGCCCTGGGCCCCGGCGAGTCTAACGCTGACCATGGCTGGAGGACCCCCCTGAAACTTGCTAGTGGCCCCCAGGGGGCCCCGGACCCCAAGTTGAGAACCACTGATCTAATGGCTCCCAGAGTGAAAGATGTAAATTAAGACATAGCTGCATCCCCCAAATCACCTTAAAAAAAACCAAACAAAACAAAACAAAAAAAACCCTTTACCCCATTGTATTACTGCCTCTTAAATTGTAAGGTCTTTGTGAAAGGAGCTGTCATTTTTACAGCTCTGTACCATGGCTAGCGCAAGGGGGGCCCAACCTGGCACTTCCAAAACATAAAATACTAAATAATCATCATACATATTGGAGACATTTAAAGCCAATAACACTGGAATGAAGGAGGCAAAAAAAAAAGGGGGGGGGGGGAATTTCTTAAAGAACCATGGTTCTGTGCTGTGTTTGAAACTGGAGGGTTTTTTGTACAAATCAGAGAGAATTCACCTCCCACAAAATTCACTCAGACACAAAACTTAACTGTAAACAAAGCAATCCTGAGAGCTCGACATTGCATAAGGTCATCACAGTTTATGAAAATATGCATGCCAAGGTTTTAATTTAATCAACAGCAGCATTTACTTCCTGTAGTGATGACAGGTTCTTGGCGGATACTGGAGTTTAGAGTTAGTTCTGAGGCACAGATCAAACCCACGTCTCCTAGTTGTAACTCATATTTCTCCCTCCCTAAGAAGTACAGGGGCATAGGTGCTGGAACGAGCGGTGCTGGGGGGTGAGAGGGGGTGGCTGCATCCCCTGGCTTGAAGTGATTTCCATTACAAACAGGGTTTACAGTTGGGTTCAATGGCTCTCAGCACCCCCACTATACAAATTGTTCCAGCACCCTTGTACAGGGGCTCAAGCTTTGGGCCTTCCCATCCCCCAGGGAGTGCTGATAGCAGCCCACCAGATTAGACAGCTTCTTCCTTCTATTTAGCCTCTCTCAGAGAACTGTGAATCCTGCCAATGAGTGGCATCTTGGGCAGCACTTTACCTCTTCCAGGTTGAAGACCGCTCCCACATGAGGTTGGATCCGTCTTTCCTGGCAGTACCAAAGAGCAGAGGAGAGGGATGACGAAAAAACAGGAAAGTCCTCTTCCCGGTATCGACCCCAGAACACTCCCAAGGCAGACACATTCTTCAGAAGCAGCAGGTTGGCTGGGACAGAGGGGATTGCTCCTCCAGCAAAACCCACCACCACAATCCTGCCCTCCCAAGCCAAACTGCAAGGGAGAGGGAAAGGAGATGTATTTAACGAGGAAGAGCAAGCATAAGGTAAAATCGTGATCGCACTGGGGAAAGGGGGGGGGGGGTTGCCTTTTCTTCAGTGGGACCAAAGTTTGGTCCTTAATGAAACACTGTCTCAAACTGAATACTAGGGTGTTAGCTCAGTGAAGAGAGAACTTTGCCACTGCACCATCTGCAGGTAGGATCTCATCAGAATTTGTCAACTAAAAGGGGAGCATCTGGGCCAACTGTTTCCAAGTTTGAGCACTTGCTGGTGGCCTGCAGACAGCTGGCTGGTCACATGATGCTGACTGGTCCATGTTGTTTCTACCTTTTACATCACATTAAGGACAGGTGAAAACACATTAAATATTTTCCTACTGTTACTTTTCCAGGTGAGTAGTTACTATAGTTGACACAGGTACATGCTGCGATTGCCAGTGAGGGTTATTCACAAAATTATCTCTTTATTAAGTTTCAGAACCTCAGCTCTAGCAAGTACTTGCATGGGGCCTCCTAGGGAAACTGGCTCTGCATGAACTGGTTCTGCTAATTAATCAGAGACACTTTCTCCCAGTCAGTACTGAACCAACGCCCCAGCATGGCACTAGATGGCACCCCTCTTTCTAATTACATGTGAAAAAATCAAGGCCCTAAATATCTGTGGTCAGTAAAGAGCGAGCATGGGTGTTATGCCCAAACTCCAGCTTGCAGAATTTCATTCTGGTGGCTCCCTACATTCCCTTGAAGTTTCAACTGGATACTTCTGAAGCATGCAGGGGGAGGGTACCAGGAGACCACACATTTCACACCCGTAATGCACATCACTCAGAACGCGACTGGAATCGTATTTCAACTCACCTATGTAACGCCTCCTTGAAGATGTCCCCTCCAACAGCCTCAAGAACTACATTGACCCCTCTGTTATCTGTAAGCTTCTTCACCTCCTCCTTTAGGCTCCCTTGGGTGTAATTCACGCTGTGGGCTGCACCCTTCTGCAGGGCCAGGTTGCATTTGTGATCACTTCCAGCTGCTGCTATCACCTGAAAACAAAGGAGGAGCCAGTGTTACAGTCTGATCTTTCATGGTGGAAAAGAGCTGAGCTCGTCGAGGCAGGGACTGTCTTTTTGTTCTGTGTGCCACCGGATTTTTAACATACCCCAGTGCATTCCAGGAGTTTTACATCCCTAGCAGCATAATAGTCTCCCCTCTGAGTGAAATCCTACCAGCTGCTGAGTTACTTGCTTCAGATTTCTCCAGTCAGACTCTGTGCTTTGTGGGAGCTCTATCACGCACAGCAAACCATTTGAACTGGAGTTATTTCTGCCTTGTCACTTTGTGCAGTTCTTTTTACTGTGGGGTGTTCTACTTATAAAAAAAAAAAAAAAAAAAAAAGTAGCGTCTCTGTCAAAAACCCTAGCGGCATACTATTTCCTAACTGATTTATACTGTGATGGTTGGAAGAAATCCATCTCTTATTCCCATAAACATCAAACACTATTTTCCCTTAGATCTACATTGGTTCGAATCTAAAGGCTGAAATGTTCAAATGGACCTAGTGGCTTAGGAGCCTAAGTCCCATTGACTCTCAAAAAGAATTAGGTTCATAAGCACCTAATCACTTTTTAAAATGGGACTCAGGAGCCTAAGTCACTTGGGCACCTTTGAAAACATTCCCCCTCTATCTCCCACTTAGATAAGAGCTCCATTCTGCACTGGGAAGAATCAAGAGAAATGATGGGGATCCACAACGGAGCCCATAGCAGGAGCACAGGGAAGGCAGGTATTTCACGAGGGGAAAGTGTATTTGTGTGTGTGTGTGTGCGTGCGTGCTGTGTTTGAGAGACGGAGCCTGAGAGATGGAGTCTAGTTTACTGGATTACCAGCCCCTCTGACTTTACTAATCTCCTGGGTTCTATTCCCTGCTCTGTCGATAATTCATTGACACACCTTGGGCAACTCCCAACCTCCACGTCCTTTAGTAGGCACATCTTGAAAATGGAGAATAATACTTGCCTACTTTGTGAAATGTAATTCATTAGTGTTTGGAAAGGTCTTTGAATGCTCAGATGGAGCGTGCTATAAAAGGCACAGTCATTACTACAGTGGGACATGTAGCATATAGATTCATTTGAAAAAGGGAAATACCTTTGCCTTGAGAACATTAGCGGCTACATCGATAGCAGCAAGCCCCGTGGCCCCAGCAGCTGCTGTCACTAAAACCATTTCCCTAAGACAGAGACAGAGAGACTGAAATAAACAGAGCTTCCCTCCACAACAGAAAAGCATTGCATTGCGTGCCTGCCTGCAAACAATTTACAATTTTCTGTTTCTTTTGAAGATGAAAGATCTCCTTGATCAGCTTAAAAAGCCTCCAGCAATTGATTACCCCATGATCCGTTTCAATAGTAAGAATTTTCCCCATCTTAAATGGTATTCTCTTTCCCAGAATCTTTCCCAAAGGCATGAGTAAGGGGAGCTTGATTTTTCCCAAACACCAATTCATACCCGGGTGAAACTAGTCACCCTATCCCCCGTCGAGTATGAATCTTTTACATTCCAAAGTGAATTGATCTGATAAGAGAATATCTGCTGGTTTTCAATGACTGTACAAGTAGATATACATTTACGCCAGATCAGGTGTAACAGCGATGTTTGCAGAGTTGGGGCAGAAATGTAGTTACCTACACTGCAGGGAGAGGACGTTTTTTCTGTTAAGGCACAAAAGTTGGCTCTGGATGTTGTTCTTCGCTCTGCCACAGACTTCCTGTGTCAATGTGGGCAAGTCAGTTCTCTCTCTGGCTTTGTTCCCTTCATCTGTAAAATGCCAGCGATGCTCATGTGCCTCACAGGGGCGTTTGGAGGCCTAATTCAAACATGTTTGTAAAGAGCTCTGAGATTGTCCAGGAGGGTTTAAAGCATTATAATTCAGCTGCTGGAAAGGCAAACCCACTATTCCATATACACACCCTAAAATCTCCACAGGTCACTTACTGCACTTCCAAATCCCAATCCAGCAGTAAAAAAAAATTCCCAAACAGGCTCCTTTGCTCCCAAAGGGACCAATGTTTCCCTTAAGACTTGCCTGTAACAGTACAAGCCTACTTATCCAAAAGGAGAGCTGTTGTCTTAGGATAAATTAGCAGAGCAATGCATGGCATGCACGGGTATTGAGCAGCAAGGCTAATTTTCAGCTAAACAACAAGTTGAACTTGGACACAATTTGCCTGCCGGGGATACAGCACAACCCTACCAGCTATTTCACAGCAATATGCAGTGTTTTCTGGGGCTTATAAGAATCACTCTGTTCAGCAGGTTCACCTTTTTGCCAAGAGCATCACAAGGATATAAAATGCTTTTTTAAATATGTAATTTTAAATTGTTGAAAAGCTATCAATGCGTTTGTGTACTTTGGGTTTATAAAAGCACCCCTCATGCAGGCTATGAGTGTTGAACAATTTTAAAGTAACACATACACTGTTTGTCGACTAGTGTATTGCCTTTTCAAGGTGACCATCTTCTGTCTGGGTACCCCATCACCATAGTATCTGAGCACCTTCCATACATCAGTCAATATTATTATTTTTATATGATATCCCTCTGAAGTAGGGAATGAGCCCCATTTTACAGAGGGGGAAATGGAGGGACGAAGATTAAGTAACTTGCCCAAGGTGACACAATCAGTCTGTGGCAGAGAAAAAACTGACACACACACACACACACACACACACAAAGAGAGAGAGAGTCCCAGTACAGTGTTAACCTTGAAACTATCATTTCTCCATAAATGTAAAGGTACCATCAATATCTGTGACGGGTTTCCTGCTATATGAACCCAGGACCCCTCACACCTCCACACTCCCAGACCACCAAGCCTCTCCAGCATGTCTCATGTCAGCCTGGAAGGGTCTCCCCTCCACTACTGAACTATGCACCACTGCCCTTATAATCAGCCACCACAGACAAAACCCTGAAACACAGACTGGGACTCAAAGCCTAGCATAGTGAGCCCTCCACTGAGCACACCCCATGAAACCAGACAGCAGCATAATCTCCCGAGGGAAGCAACAGACATGTCATCACTTGGGACATTTAAAAAACGAGACAAAGGACTGGAAAATATACTGTAAAGAATAGATCTGCCCTAGCTGGGAGGGGTAGGGAGATGGGCTGTCTGTCAAAACAGGTCATTTCCATCCCTAGCAGCTATTATTCTATCCTAGTATTTTCCCATAAAATACTAATGGATGCAGATCTGAGTCTTTTCTTTTTTTCAGGAGCGTTGCTTCACATGTCCTCACGGTGGATTCAGCATCCAGTTCTGCAAAAAGAACGAGGAGTACTTGTGGCACCTTAGAGACTAACAAATGTATCTGGGCATAAGCTTTCATGGGCTAAAACCCACTTCATCGGATTAGCCCATAAAAGTTTATGCCCAAATAAATGTGTTAGTCTCTAAGGTGTCACAAGTACTCCTCGTTCTTTTTGCTGATACAGACTAACACGGCTACCACTCTGAAACCTGTCATCCAGTTCTGGTTTACTTTGTGGTCCTCACTCTCGGTGTGGACACTGACACTTAACGAAACACACATCTTCACCCATATACACAATGCCCATTAATTTCCACTACACTCTTGTCAAACTCATTGTGAATCAGGGGCCAGGGAAACATAGCAGCCTCACTCCTCCCAGGACAAAGAGACAGCCTGATCTAGTGATCCAAGCAGAGTTTAGAAACCAGGAATACCTGGATGAGATTCCCAGCTTCATCACTAACGTACGGCATGACCTTGGCCACAAGACCTCCTCTATGTCTTTGTTTCCCCATCTACAAAGCGGCAATGATAATAATACTTAACAAGTTTACTGAGTGCCTCGACATTATTTTGATGTGTGCCTAATATGGGAGATTAGATGTTATGAGTATAGCTGGCTGGAGAACAATTCTGTTTCGTGACAACCTTCCAGACTTTGAAATTTGTTTTCGTTCCAATACAGAACACAAGCAAAAACCTTTCAAGCGTTTTTGTTAAATGGAATTATGTCAAAATGTCTTTTTGTATTGAAAAGGTCAGGTTTTCAGATCTGGGGGTCGCTCTCTCTCTAGAAGTGAGCAGAGAGACCACCCTGGATCTCAGAAGCTTTTCCATCAAAATCAATAGGTCTCCATGAAACATTTAGACTTTGACAAAACAGTATATTCCAATGACCAAAAAGTTTTGTTGAAAATATTGCAACCAGCTCTACTTATGAGATATGATGTTTGATTTTTTGCAAATGAAGTGCACTCTGCAAGGGCTAAGTATCATTACTGCTGGACACATGTCATGCTTTGGACTCCTCTGATCACTTACCCTGGCTGCGTGCGTGCTCTATGTTCCAGGGCCAAAATGGCTGTGCCATAAGACACAGGCAATGCCGCAGCTTCTTCATAAGAAACACCTTCTGGGATTGGCCACAGCATCTACATGAGGAGATAGACAGAGCCACACTCTTAATCCTGTAGAGGGATAGAGGATGAAATTCTGTCTTTTCCAACAGCTTTAGTGAGCACTTTGAACATGATACAGAAGCATGTTGTCAAACTGTCCTAAACATTACACTATGTGAAACCATTAATTTCATCCAAATAAGCTTTAATGCAATTTTTCTTTTCAGCCCTTTCCGTGTTTTCAAGGATTCTCCAAAGCAAACCCCAGCCCATGGCAATGAAGGCAGGAGAACAAACATCAAAAAGAAAGGCACAGACTGGAAGATCTCACAGGAGCCAAAAACTAAACAACATGAGACATAAAACCTTTTGCAATAATGGAAGACAAATTTATATTTAAATTGTAGTTACCTTCTGATCAGTTACACACTCCTCAGCCATTGCACTCGTGCCAGTCACACCAATTACCCTGTCTCCCTGCCGGAAAATCACCAGTGGACAGGTGTTAGGAGAAGAACAATCACTTGACCTCACCCCTTTCTTTGGATTAAGTCTTTGATCTTCCTTCTTTCCCACGAAGGACCTGAGCAGCACAAACTAAATTTGATAACAGTTCAGGCAGCAATTGCATTAATCAGACACCTCCCCCCCCCCCCAGCCGCCCTTCCCACCTTTGCTTCTTTTTCCAGATCCTTATTCCTCTCTCTGATGAGACTTGCAATACTACCACCTTCCCGCACACACCTCCAACCCATCAAGCAGAGCTCACAACTTCGCAGATGCTATAGTGCAGATGGCTTAAACAGTACCCCCACACTGCATCCTCAATACTCCCCGATCAACTGGGAATCTGTTCCTAACCCCAGCACCACTACATCTCACTTACCGCCTGCACTGTGCTGACCTTCGCTCCAGTCTCCATCACCATCCCTGAAAACTCCATTCCTAAAGCAGGAGAAAGACATGCACATCCCACAAACACTGAACCAGGCCGCTGCACTCAGCACTGTCCTCTGCAGATGGGATCTAGGGGTCTCACCTACTCTAGCTCTGGACTGGGGTGGGGTGGGGAGAGCAGACAGTGAGTTCAGCTAACGTTAGCATTAGCCTCGTGTGGCAGATGCAGGCAGCTCTACTCCCACTGGCTGGCAAAGATAGTGCAGTGCTTGGAAAAGACTGAAATGTCAAAGGAGAGCTCTGTGTAAGCTCGGAAGCTTGTCTCTCTCGCCAACAGAAGTTGGTCCAATCAAAGATACGACCTCACCCACCATGTCTCTCCAAAGATGATCAGAGTCCAGCTGCTCTTTGATTTTTAACTCTGAAAATGACCGTATTTGCCAGGTTACCAATCACCAGATTATCCATGATGGCACAGGTTTGCATACAACATATGGGATACAGCCAGCACTTGAAGGCTGCATTAGAGAAGATTTTAGAAGCAAGCTGCTAGGAGGCCAGAAGGTGGCACTGTGGGAACACAGACTGATAAAACAGTACTGGGTAAATGGACGGGAGGAGAGTAGAAGTAAGGACTTTTCTAAAATCATCATAAAGTAAAAGCTACAGTGGGACTGTCAGCTCCCAGGCTGGCAAGGGCTGAAGGAGATATTCAAGCCTGAAGGTTTTAGTGCAAACAAACACAGCAGAGGTGCTGCATGTTCACCACTACAAGAACAGGAGGTTCGGTGGTTGGGGGCAGGAGGAATTCAACAAGAGGAGGGCATATGCCTAGAATGTCAAGCGTGGAGAAAGCCACACACACACACACTATACAGAATGATCCCTGCAGACATAATATTTAAAGCAGTGGTTCTCAACCAGGGGTACGTGTACCTCTGGGCATAGGCACCAACTGTGTGGGTGCTCCGGGGCTGGAACACCCACGGGGAAAAATTAGCGGGTGCTCTGCACCCACCGGCAGCCAAGCTCCCCCCACCTCCTCCCTTGAGCGTGCCGCGTTCCTGCTCCTCCCCCTCTCTCCCAGCACTTCTGCCTGCTGCCAAGCAGCTGTTTGGTGGCGTTCCGGGAGGGAGAGGGAGGAGCGGGGACACAGCGCCCTCAAGGGAGGAGGCAGGGAAGAGGTGGGGCGGGGACTTGGGGAAGGGGGTGGAATGGGGGTGGGGTGGAGGCGGAGCAGGGGTGGGAAGAGACAGGGTGGGCACTTGGGGGAAGGGGTGGAGTGGGGGCAGAGGTGGGTCAAGCACCCACTGGCAGGTGGCTTGGGGTGGCCAAGGGAGAGGGGCGGCACCTGCGGCAATTCGGGGGCGGCAGGTCCCTCACTCCCTCTAGGAGCGAAGGACCTGCCGCTGAACTGCCGCCGCCGATCGCGGCTTTTTTTCTTTTTTTTCCCCAATTGCCGCCGCCGATCGCGGTTTGTTTGTTTTTTGGTTTTTTTTTGCTTGGGGCGGCAGAAATGCTGAAGCCGGCCCTGGCAGGAGCAGAAGTCGGCGCCTATGCCTCTGGGTGTACACTGGGGTTTTCTAGGGGGTACATCAACTCATCTAGATATTTGCCTAGTTTTACAACAGGTTACATAAAAAGCACTAGCGAAGTCAGTACAAATTAAAATTTCATATGATGACTTGTTTTTACTGCTCTATATACTATACACTGAAATGTAAGTACAATATTTGTATTCCAATTGATTTTATAATTATATGGTAAAAATGAGAAAGTAAGCAAGTTTTCAGTAACAGGGTGCTGTGACACTTTTGTATTTTTATGTCTGATTTTGCAAGTAAGTATTTTTTAAGTAAGGTGAAACTTGGGGGTAGGCAAGACAAATCAGACTCCTGAAAGGGGTACAGTAGTCTGGAAAGGTTGGGAGCCACTGCTTTAAAGGGCAGCATAGTAACCTGGACTGCATTGGTGGGTGCTATGAATTACTGAGTTCTAACCCCAGTTCTACCTTTGAGTTGCCAAGCAACCTTGGGCAAGGCACATGGACAGGGTGAGACACACAGAGGCTATCTGTAAAGTGCGTTTCATTATACTTACCAACCTCTCATCCAGCATCGTCATGAGGATTAATTAGTTAAGCTTTGCCCAGCGCTTTGAAAATACAAAGCTCTGGATAACTTATGTATGAGGCGATACGAGACTGGTGGCCATAGTGAGGTCTTGTCTATGCTAGGAAAATCCATCAGGGTAGAATGAGCACATTTAAATTTATATGATCTAAACCTGGCTTAAAGGTGATAGATGCAAAACATGTGTTAGCTGGATGTGGTTAACCATAAAGCTGTGGCAGAGCTTAATTTGTAATGAAAGAGGTGCTGGGGCTCAAGCAATTAGGTGCTGGGGCTCAAGCAATTAGGTGCTGGGGCTCAAGCAAATTTTTTACATTCATAACTGATGCAGCCCTGGCACATATTAAGCACTGTGTCGGAGGCAGGGATACACAGAGAGTTTCCCCAGAGCAGCATGACAGTATACAAAAACAAGAAACGGATCGCCACAAGGAGGCAGCACTTGGCCGAATACACATCCCACTTACTGTGGGCCATTCTCTTTGTAGAAGAGACAAAGGAATAGTGAGTGTTAAGAATGGGAAGTCCATCCCAATCCCCTTGTGCCTGGGAATGTCTGGGAAAACATATTTAAATATTTTCTTCCTTATAATTAGCCAGGACATGAAGACATCCACCACAAGGCTGTTGGTCTGACTCCAGTCAAGGTCAGAAAGGTCCACAATTTGTTTCCATCTTCTGGCTCTTCAGTTGCCTATATTAAATGAGTGAGGTGGTCTCAGCCTGGTTCCTAATGGACAGGGTGTTCATGACACACAAAACCACCACCCCAATTGGTGTTAATTCATCAAAGGCTACACTGCACCTATTCTATAGCTGGATAGCTTTATTCCCCAGCGCTGTCAATCTGTCCCCAGCACTAAATTCACTCAGAATTAAACACAGATCAGACAGACTCCTACTTACCAGGAGTGAATGGAAGACAATGCTTCTCCTGGTACAGACCCTTACAGGCCAAGATATCCGCAAAATTTACTCCACAGTAATGGACGCCAACCCTGACCTGCAAGAGAGAATGGAACCTTTCAAGCAATAGAAACATTTTAAACAGATGACTTCACTGCACTGGCATTTTAAAACAGCTCTCCCCTTTCCCAGGTACTTCCATAGTCCCCATTACCACGGTATCTGAGCACATCACAATCCTTCATGTGTTTCTCCTCACAACACCCCTGGGAGGAAGGGCAAGACTATTACCCCATTATACAGACGGGGACTTGAGGCACAAAGAAGCTGAGTGACTTACCCAAGGCCACACAGGATGTCTGTGGCAGAGCAGGAAATCAAATCGCAATCCTTCTAGTCCCAGGCCAGAACCCAACCCACTGGCCCATCCCTCCCTCAAAAGACTCCCATGTTTTCTGAGGCACAGACCAGATCCTCAGCTGGTATAAACCAGGAGAGCTCCATTGATTTTATTGGAGCTATGCAGATTTACACCAGCGGAGGAGTTGGCCCCCAGTGTTTTGGTGGAAGATAGTATCCACTGAACAGCAGTTACTATCTCAGGATACTTTTCTATTATGTACTACTTTACTATTCTTTTAACAGGCTTATTTCTTTGACACTCTCCTCAGCGCACCCAGAACTGTCAGCCACTGTGCTACTTCTGCCTCAGCAAGACAGCTTTGCTGGAGCTTGGACTGGACATCAGCACCCTGCCACAAGCATCCGTCAACCTCACCAGCAAACTCTTTGAGACTGACAATCTTAACCTGGCCTTGCAGGGAACATCCAGCAAACCCCAGTTCCCAAGTTCCCCAGAGACGTCTCTGTTGTGTATAATCCCTCTCACCGGACTCCCACAGAAATTATTACGTTTACTGCCTCCAAAGAGACAGCGTACACGCCAGCCTGTTCGGACTCATGCTCCACTTCAATATACAGCACTGAGATGGTTTATAGTAAAAACTAAGAATACGCTTATTAATAAAGAATGTAAGAATGTAAGCAATACAGAGCAGAGCTAAACAGAAAATGGTTACAAGCAAAACAAAATAAAACATGCTTTTTAGCATCCAAGACTTAACTATAGCAAGCCACAATATTTGCCTAAACAGCTTTCTCACTTACATCGAGCTACCACATCTCTAGCCCTTCTGGCTAAGTGATGGATAACTAAGGAGTTCTCTCCTTTTTATAGTCCAATAAACCTTTGAAATGTATTCCTCTGAATACATTCCACAGGCAAACAAGCAAAACAACTTTCCTTTGTCTAGGACAACTTGTTTATCAAGTCTGCCCCCAGAACAGATTTTTAGGAACACATTTCCAGCGCATATACATAACTGTTTACACACCATCCGTACACATCACGCAATGCTATTCATGACCAGTGTGTCACCAGTTCTTATAGGATACCTCACTTAATACACTTTTATAGTACAATAATATTCTATACAATCAATTGATACTGGGGTGTCTGGACCCTGATTGTCACAGTTTTGTTATCAGCTGTTCATTTCAATGGGCTTCTCTGTGCCTTCACAGAATACATTATTTGTGTACACATGAGCACTAAGCATTGGACTATGGATTTTCACCTTATTTTACCTGATCCTAGTGCTGATACAATAATAATTAGCACTTGGGCTTTCCTTGATCAAAGTGCAGTACAACCATGAAATAAGCCTCTCACCAGCTCTGTGAGGTATGGATTGCCACCATATTACAGACAAGGAACCTGAGACTCAGACGGGAAGGGACTCAACTAAAGTCACTCAGCCTTTGATCCAGTGGTTGTTTTAAAGTCCCAAACCATCCTCTTTCTTACTGAATTCTTCTCCTTTCTAATCTGCACACAACCTTCATCTCTAAAGCTCTTATTATTTAGGGAGGAAGTGTGGCCTAGTGGCTGGAGCTCTAGACTGGGACTCAGGGGCTCTGCATTCTAATCCTGGCTCTGCCACTAGTCTGCTGGGTGACTTTGGGCAAATCAATTTCACCTCTATGTGCCTCGGTTTCCCCATATGTAAAAAGGGAGATAATGATACTGACTCCTTTGTAAAGTGTGTTGAGCTCTACCGATGAAAAGATTGTTGTATTATTACTGCAGTAGAATCTAGAGGCTCCGTTGTGCTAGGCACTGCACAAACAGTCCCTGTTTTGAAGAGCTTGCAATGTAAACGGTCAAGACAGACCAAGACCGGGACAGGAAATGGATTTTGGATTGTGGGTGACAGTGAGGAGAGAGTGAGGGAGACTAAGTGAGGAGGAGGGTGCTGCAGTAGAAGTGAGAGATGATCAGGGCACAAATCAGGGGTGGGCAGATGGCGAAGGGGGTGGGCAGATCTTGGAGATGTCTAAGAGGAAAAACCGGCAGGATTTACCAATAGCATTGATGTAGGGGAAAGAAACCAAGAGGACTAGCACAGGACTTCAAGGCTGTGAGCCTGAGACACAGGGATGTAGGTGGGTTTACCAGCTAAGAGATATTAGATTATTTGAAATAATCAGCAGTTCTGCACATCTCAATCACAGTACCTCATGGGGCTGCAGAGAAGGGGATGGGAGGTTCCTAATAATCAATGGCTTTGTCAGCTCAGTGCACAGCACTGCGCGATAGTTCTGGCAGGACTGCGATAGGATGTCATTGTTCAGGGAGGACAATCCCAGAAGCTGTTTACCTGAAGCACTGCTCCTGCAACAAAAGAGTAAGCACTAGTGTTATACTGTGCTGCGTTGCCACCTTCCCACCCCAGAAGCAGCTGCATTTCATAAAGCATTTTGGTTATAAAAGATATTGAAAGTACTTTATACAGCAAAGACTGCTGACTGTACATAGGAGATTGCCTATAACCTCTCCATAAAGTGGTTGAACTTGCATTACTCTTAATTTTAAAAACAAAGTGGGAGAGAAGTTTACTGCTGATGAAAGACTCCAATAACACCGGATCCAATAGTACTTAGACCTCCAGGGCAGGGACTATTCTTGGTTATTATATATTTGTACAGTGCCTAGCACAATGAGGTTGCTCTAGGTACAACCTAAATAAGCAGCCACCACCGCCCTGATTTGAGTTAAGTATGGTGCAGGTGGTGAAATCTAACCACTGCCATTTCTTAACACCTTTTGTCCCTAAAACAAGGCTGCCTGGGGTTACCTGAGGTTTCTCTGCTGGAGGAGAAGAGGCTGCCCTCTGCTCAGTGTCAAAGTCTCCCATGTGCCTACTCCTAGATTTTCTTTGTAACCCTGTCACTGCAATAGCGGCAGTGCTGCCAAACCTCAAGCACTCAAAAAACATGAGATTATATATATATGCACCTATAAAAATTGGGGCGGGGTGTTTTTATTTGCCTCCTGGGTTCAGAGCCTTTAGGGGCTCTCAGGCCCTGTTTTCAGGCTTTTCTCCACAACCAGGAGAGCTAGAAACTTACTTTAACGGGAAAAGGCGCAAAACTGCTATTACTCACCTAATCCCGAGATCCCAAGGAGCTAAACGCCTTTAAAAACAAACCACATGTTGCAAGAGTTGACAGCACTGTCCCCCCCCCCCGCCCCTCCCCTCCCTCCCGGCAGGAAAGCCCCAGCACCGTCCCGCTCTCTGCACGGGATGGGAGGCGTGAGCCCAGAGAGGTGGAACTTCAGGGGGGACTGCGGCTGGGAGCTCAGGAAGGGGCGGGAGTGAGCAGAGCTGGGGCTCCAAGGGAGCACAGCCGGTGCAGGCCGCGGTTGGGGGGAGCGCGGCCGGGGCGGTGCAGGACCAGGGTCGCGGGCAACTGAGGGTGCGGGAAGCCGGCGGGGCGGCGCATGGCGGGAAGAGGGGGCTGCCCCGGGGCCGCTGGAAGGGGAGCCGAGCTCAGACCTGCCGCGCTGCAGCCGAAGCAGCCCCGCCAGCGGCGCCGTCATGCTCTTCCGCGCCGGGCAGCCTGCGCTGGCTTCCGGGGAGTGAACACCGCCCCGAGCGCCTCCAACAAGGACTGCCCGGCAGCTCCGTCCCGACCCCGACCCCGCCTCCGCGGCCCGGGAGCGCCCGCCCCTCTCCGGGGATCCCTCCTGCCGGGCTGCGCCGCCCCCGCTGAGCGCCCTGCCTGAGTCGTGCCGAGTCTGGATCCCACCGAGCCCTGCCTCCGCACCCCCGGCTCTAGGCAGCCGGCCACTGCTCTGCTGCTGTCCCCACCTTGCAGCGCCAGGGCCCCTGCCCCAGTTTCCTGACCCTGCCTTTTCCCCTGGGTCAGCAAGGAGGAGAGAAACTGACTTAACTTGGGGGGAGGAGCAATACTTTGCATATATGCTAACTCAGCAGTTCTCAACCAGGGGTCCCAGGGCCCCCCGGGGGAACGCGAGCAGATTTCTGGGGCTCCGTCAAAATAAACCAGGGAGCGGGGCCGGCGTTAGACTCGCTGGGGCGTGGGGAAGAAAGCTGAAGCATGAGCAACTTAATTGCAGGACCCCCTATGGCTTGGGGCCCTGGGCAATTGCCCTGCTTGCCACCCTCTAATGCCCTAGGGCAGGGGTTCTCAAACTGGGAGTCGGGACCCCTCAGGGGATCGTGAGGTCATTACATGGGGAGTTGTGAGCTGTCAACTTCCACCCCAAACCCCACTTGCCTCCAGCATTTATAATGGTGTTAAATATATTAAAAAGTGTGTTTAATTTATTAGAGGGGTTGCACTCAGAGCTTGCGATGTGAAAGGGGTCTCCAGTTAAAAAGTTTGAGACCCACTGCTGTAGGGTTACCAGACAGCTGGTTTTCGACCAGAACACCCAGTTGAAAAGGGACCCTGGTGGCTGTGGTCAGCACCACTGACCGGGTGGCCATTAAAAGTCCAGTTGGCAGCACAGCAGTGCTAAGGCAGGCTCCCTGGCTCCACACAGCTCCCGGCAGCAACCAGCATGTCCCTACAGCCCCTAAGTGCAGGTGTGATCAGGGAAGCTCCATGTGCTGCCCCCCGCCCTGAGCACTGCCTCCGCAGCTCCCCTGGGCCAGGAACTGCGGCCAACGGGAATGCAGGGATGGCGCCTGCGGACGTGGGCACCGCGCAGAGCCGCCTGGCCACACCTCCACCTAGAGGCCAGACATGGTGGCAGCTTCCAGAAGCAGCACAGAGCCAGGGCAGGCAGGGAGCCTGCTGCCAACCAGAAGCCACCTGAGGTAAGCGCTGCTCAGCCAGAGCCCACACCACAAACCCCCTGCCCCAGGTCGGAACCTCCTCCTGCACCCTAACTCCCTCCCAGACCCCCACCTGCACCCAAACCCTCTGTCCCAGCTGGAGCCCTCTTCCGCACCCTGAATTCCTCATTTCTGGCTCCACTCCAGAGCCTGCACCCCAACCCCCTAAGCCAGCCTGGTGAAAATGAGTGAGGGTGGGGGAGAGCGAGCAACCGGAGGGAGGGGGGCTGGAGTCAGTGGGGGCAGGGCCTCAGAGAAGGGGTGGGGCCTCAGGGAAGGGGGCGGGGAAAGGGTGTTCAGTTTTGTGCAATTAGAAAGTTGGCAACCCTATAACGCCTTCGCTGGCCCTGGCTTTTAATCTATTGGATATGCAGAAAAACAGTTGTTGTGGGCCTTGGAGTTTTTATAGCATGTGGGGTGGGGAGGGCTCAGAAAGTAAAAGGTTGAGAACCCCTGTTCTACCTCCTAGAAAGACCCTGGGGAGGAGGTATATGCATAAGGCACCTGGGGACAGAGCCTCAAAGTTGTTTAGGCTCCAAACTTGCTCCCCATGCCCTACCCTGAGGTCAGAGCCAGCCACTGCACATGACAAGTGTTGACTCAAGGGAAGGCCAGGGCAGGGAGAGGTGAAGACTGTAAACAGCGCAGCAGGTCTGCCTGTCCTTCTGAGACCTCTCCATCATAGACTCTTCCCCATAGCTGAAGCAGAAGACAGGGCGTAGCAGGGAAGAGCAGACCTCAGATGGGGTGGCGTGGCGGAGCGGCGGGTTCTTAGTCCAAACATTGTGGTCACATGCAGGGGAAGTTCAGGCCAGTGCTTCTTTATTCCAAACCACCTCTCCTGCCTCAAGAAAAGGTGTTTTCTCTCATTTTAAAACCACTCCAGGGAAGACAACTTCCTGGTGGTCCCAGTGTTGCTTGCGCCTAGATTAAAGCACAGTTTAACTGTTTAACTACAGGAACTTTAGAACAGTATTTTTGCCATATGCTTCCATCCAGTTCTCAAAGCTCTTTGCAAAACTAATGAAGCAACACACACACACACACCACCCAAGCACCTGTGAGGGAGGGAAGTGTCACCATTTTACAACAGCCGTGATTTTCTCATTCTCTCACCGAGGGCCGGCTCTGGCTTTTTTGCCGCCCCAGGCAAAAAAGCCTCCGGCCGCCCCCCCCCCCACGGGGGGGGCGGGGCCGGGGGGGGGCGGCCGGAGCCCCGGGGCGAGGGTGGCGAGCCCCGGCGGGGGCTCCGCTCTCCCCCCGGCGGCCGGGGGCAGGGCGCCGGGGTGGAGGGCGGCCGGAGCCCTGGGAGGAGGGCGGCGAGCCCCGGCGGGGGCTCAGCTCTCCCCCCCACCCCCCGCGGCCAGAGTGCCGGGGGCAGGGCGGCGAGCCCCGGCGGGGGCAGGGCGGCGAGCCCCGGCGGCCAGAGCGCCGGGGGCAGGGCGGCGAGAGGGCGGCGAGCCCCGGCTGGGGCTCGGCTCTCCCCCCGGCCGCCGGGGGGAGGGCGCGGGGGGGGAGGGCGGCCAGAGCGCCGGGGGGAGGGCGGCGAGCCCGGCTGTGGCCCCGCTCTCCCCGGCGGCCCGAGCGCCGCGCCGCCCCACTCCAGGTGCCGCCCCAAGCACCAGCTTGGTTGCCTGGTGCCTGGAGCCGGCCCTGCTCTCACCAGTGCACTGGCAGCAGTGCAGCTCAACAGTGGGAGCACTAGTGGAGACAGGCTGCCAACATTTTAACCACTGTGTCAACAGCATCCAGTGGGATCCGTGTCCAGAACTGGCGTATGTAGTGGCAGGAAGTTTACTGCTAACTGGCAGAGATGGGAAAGCTGTAATGTACCCAACCTGGGCCATGGTATATCTTCATTTAGAATGCAAAATAACTTTGACCAATTGGAGAATTGGTCTGAAATCAAAAACATGAAATTCAATAAAGATAAGTGCAAAGGACTGCACTTAGAAAGAAAAGGTCAAATGCACAACTACAAAATGTGCGGTAGTACTGCTGGACGGGATCTGGGAGTTATAGTGGATCACTAATTGAATATGAGTCAACAATGTGATGCAGTTGCAAAAAAGGCTAAAGTAATTCTGGGGTATATTAACAGGAGTGTTGTATGTAAGGCATGGGAAATAATTGTCCCGCCTCCTTGACAGTGGTAAGGCCTCAGCTGGAGAACTGTGTCCAGTTCTGGGGACCACACTTTAAGAAAAATGAGGACACATTGGAGAGAGTCCAGAGGAGAACAAAAGTGATAAAAGGCATAGAAAACCTGACTTTTGAGGAAAGGTTAAAAAAACTGGGCAAGTTTAGTCTTGAAAAAAGAAGACAGAGGAGAGACATGACAACAGTCTTCAGATGTTGAGGCCTGTTATAGAAAGGATGGTGATCAGTTGTTGCTCAGGTCCACAGAAAGTAGGACAAGTCATGGACTTAATCTTCAGCAAGGGAGATTTAGGTTAGATATTAGAAAAAAACATGCTAACAAGGATTATTAGGTACTGGAATAGGCTTCCATGGGAGGTTGTGGAATTCACCAATGGAGGCTTTTAAGAACAGGTTGGACAAACACCTGTCAGGAATGATCTAGGTATACTTGGTCCTGCCTCAGCACACGGGACTGGACTAGATGACCTCTTGAGATCCC
The DNA here is from genome assembly GCF_028017835.1 of Emys orbicularis. Classification (NCBI taxonomy): domain Eukaryota; kingdom Metazoa; phylum Chordata; order Testudines; family Emydidae; genus Emys; species Emys orbicularis. Next base: position 60,261,395 of record NC_088690.1, on the reverse strand, counting down.
TTCCAGCCCTACAGCTGTGTGGTTATACACTGATTCCCACTGTGCTCAATTTATCACCACCACAAAGCACTCATTCAGCACAAAGCAGCTCTTGTGCTCCTCAACCCTTGATACCAGAGCATAGGCAACGTACAGCACACCCTCATTCCAACCAGTCCCTGATGAGGTCAGGCCACTTGGTGGCTATTGGTTTGGCAGCATTGTGTGAACTTCCACTGGGTGGTGCTCTTCCTGCTGCCTTTGAACTTAAGCAAGAGGGCCTTGTGGTTCTGAAAATGCCATCTCTCAAGTGAGACATGAAGCCAGTGTCATCCTCACCATTTGTGTTCATTGACGATCCCCTGGAGTTTTTCATCTGAGTAGGTGTTATGCCTATCTATATTCCCCCCGCAGTCTCAGTTGGATACTATTGTGTTATTATTATGATGTATTTGCATCATGGTCAATATGCCAGGGTTGTGTTAGGGACTGTATGAACATGGAAAGATGTGGTCCCTGCCCCAAAGAGAGCCCAGCCTGTTTTAAGACAAGACACTACAAGTGAATATAACCAACAAAAGGAGGGGATGGGAGAAGGTGACAAAGGTAACAATGGTTACGTAGATTAGCTCTGAGCACAGTCTGGCAACTTTAAGGCACTTAGAGATATTTTTAATTACTATAAGATACCTGTTTTATTTAGATTGGCAATCCCCATTGCATTATCAGCTGGCAATTCCCTACCGGCATCCCAATCGTAATGGCCCTTGAGAAAGGATTTGAAGGTGGAGAGGGTATTGGCTTGAGGTGAGTGGTCCATGCATAAAGAGCAGTGGGGAAGACAGCTCAGAGATATTTGTAGGGAAAGTAGACAGATGGGCGGCTGAGGCATGCAATCCTATTTAAAAGCAATAATTCAGTTTGAGCAGAGGGCTGATGCTGGATGCCTGTTTCTTCTAGTGTTGCTTATTCAAGGCTGGCAGCAGGTGGACAGTGATTAGGGTGACCAGATGTCCCGATTTTATAGGGACAGTCCCAATTTTAGGGTATTTTTCTTATATAGGCTCCTATTACCCCCCCCACCCCATGTCCTGATTTTTCACATTTGCTGTCTGGTCACCGTAATGGTGATGCACTTCTGAACGGGAGCACAGAGAGATTTTTGGCTCTTTGTGTGCTGCAGCGATTGAGAGATTCACAGGAGCCACCCACTGAATCTGATGTGCCCTTTTCAGTCACTAGAGGGTGATACAGATCAAGTTTTAAATGCATATATCAGCACATTAAGGACAAGTGTGGACAGGCCTATGTTTGTAGTGAAATACTGTGCTTCCACCAGTCTCTTTGCAGGAATATGTGACAGTGTCATCAGCTATAACTGATACGATTAGTGTGCACCATCATTTATAGCAGAGAAGTGCCAGTTTTACAGACGGGAAAACTGAGACACAGAAGTTAATCAACTTACCAGAGGTCACAGAGTGAGTCTGTACAGAGCCAGGAAGGAATGAAATCCAAGGCTGCTGACTCTCAATCCTCTGATTCAGCCACGAGACCATCTTTTCCCTCGGGGGAGCTTTCATTCTAAAATCTAACTTTCACTTGCTTACAACTCTCTGAGGAAAATCTTCCTTTTGTTCTGAAACATCTTGTGCTTGATCTCATCCCCGAAAGCAAAAGAGAATGTGCATGAAAATCTGTTCAGCCATTTACTTGTTATATTAATGGGGTGGGGAGGAGAGGTTTTCAACTGATTATTTTCAGATCTTCTTCCAATTTTTCATTATCCCAGGCAGGGCCGCCCAGAGGATTCAGGGGGCCTGGGGCAAAGCAATTTTAGGGGCCCCTTCCATAAAAAAAAGTTGCAATATTATAGAATACTATATTCTCGTGGGGGCCCCTGCGGGCCTGGGGCAAATTGCCCCATTTGCCCCCCCTCTGGGCGGCCCTGATCCCAGGGTGTACGGTTTTAAAATATCATATGTGGCCTGGAGGGAGTCCTCTTTGAGAAACATATGCTATCTCTAATCTGAAGCAATTGGGTTTTAAAATATCAGTTATGGCCATGTGAGAAGTAATGTTCCAAGCATATGACTCAGATCATGCCCTTCCCTGGAAAATGCTGTGCAGTGAGGAAGACATCCTATGAGGTTCCCAGGGCCCCATCTCTGCAGCTTTGTCCCCTAAGTGGGACAGGCCTGCACAACTGATATAGGCTGGTGGATTAGCAGGAGACTCAGGCCCAAATTTCACAGAACCTTGATCAGACCCTCTGATTTCATCCAAAGTACCTCTTCTCTGCACCCTGGCTTACTCCTGTGCCAGGCTGCCTATCCCTCTGCAGCTCCCCCCTCTTATCTCCTCAGAGGATAGGAGAGTTGATTCTGGTTTCTGAATGTAAAGCCCTATATCTATCCACAGAACAGGTACTGGCGTGGGCAGCATCTGTGTAATCAAGCCATCCCCCATGCTGTCCCACCAACATGCATTATCCTCTACCTAGGCAGGGTCACTTCAAGGGCTGGGAGAAGCATTCAGTCTCTGTGGCCCATTCTGTAGTATGTACTGGACACTTCCTTTGCTGCAATCTTCCATTAGAAGTCCACCAGCTCATTTCATACCAGCAATAAGCAGCCATCCAGTAATAATGGTTTTCTGTCCCTGCCACTGTGGACTGCACATAAACCAGGGACATTGATATGAAAGGCTCTGTATTGTTACCTGGCCAGTGAGTACTCGGACGTTTTCACTGTAGCTTTTATGCTTCCCTCCTCTAACCAGTGGAGGGTCTTACTGCTATTTTACCTGGAATAAAAGCAGGGACTGTCAAATAAAGTTTTCCAGGAGCGACTGAGAATCAGCTTATGAGGACTATCTGGGGACTGAGCCAGCATTTCTTGGCTAGTGTACTAGGAAACAAGGTTGTCAGTACTGCATGTTAGCACTTGAAACAACTTAAAAGGAATATAATACAGGATCAACTTCATCCCCGGTGCAACACTACTGACTTCAGTAGAATTACAGCAAGGATAAATTTGTCCCACTGCATTCAGTAAAGCGGCTTAATTAGGCAAAGGCTCCGTTTATTTATTTTGTATCATTTTTATTAACCACCACTTAAAATTGCAATTAAGGTCAGAAAAGTGGCCATAAAAATGGCAGCCTCTAATCGTCTGCTGCCTGCGTCTTTGAGTTATAGCCGCTCCCCTTATGAACAAACTCCTTTACTCCTCCCCGCCCTGCCGAGCCCATACAGCTACAGGCAGAGTAAACTGGATTCTCTCCTGCCTCTCATATTAACAACATTGTCAGCTGCATTCAAAGTGCAGAATCTTTATCACTGGGGAGGCAAAAAGAACATGGCTGGATTTTCAGATGCTGGGGTGCCGGGAGTTAGAAAAATTCTTCTTTTGATTGGCCAGCTGAGCAAATTTGATCCCCCAAAATGTCACTTCTTTGGCTATAACAGCACTCCATTTTTTTCTAAATCACATTAGGCACTTCCCTCTCTTTTCAAAGAGTATTGGTAAGACTTGGTTATCTAGTACTCCTTACAGACATTAACAGTGCCTGGGAAACCAATACAGTCCCTTTGGAAATATTATACAGTAGAGCCTCAGAGTTATGAACACCAGAGTTACAAACTGACCAGTCACCCACACACCTCATTTGGAACTGGAAGAATGCAATCAGGCAGCAGCAGAGATTAAAAAAAAAAAAAAAAAAAAAAAGCAAATACAGTACAGTACTGTGTTAAACGTAAACTACTAAAAAACAAAGAGAAAGTTTAAAAAAAAGATTTGACACAGTAAGAAAACTGTTTCTGTGTATGTTTCATTTCAATTAAGATGGTTAAAAGCAGCATTTTTCTTCTGCATAGCAAAATTTCAAAGCTGTTGTAAAATTTTGAAAGAACAACCATAACGTTTTGTTCAGAGTTACGAACATTTAAGAGTTACGAACAATCTCCATTCCTGTTCATAACTCTGAGGTTCTACTGTATTGGACTAGCATAATGGTATTTGGTACACGGCTCTCTACCTCACAGGAGTGTTGTGAGGATAAATATATTAAAGAATATGAAGTGTTCAGATGCTACAGTAATGAGGGCCATGTAACACCATAGACAGATACCAAAATCATAGGTAAGGCTGCGAGTTTGTCACGGAAGTCATGGATTCTGTGACTTTTGGGGACCTCCGTGATTTCTGCAGTGGCTGGTGCGACTGGTCCGGGGGCTGCCTGAGCAGCTCGGGCAACCCCTGGGCCAGCTGCACTGGCTGTTGCTTGGGCAGTCTTGGGCCCCCCCCCCCGCTCCACCCCCAGCAGCAGCAGGAGTTTGGGAGTGGGAGCGGGCAGGGGGTTGGGGCATGGGAGGCGGTGAGGGCTCTGGACGGTGCTTACTTGGGGGAGCTCCCCGGAAGCAGCACCATGTCCCTCCCTCCCTCAGCTCCTAGCTCCGCGTGCTGCCATCGCCCCCGCAGCTCCCATTGGCTCCGGTTCCCGGCCAATGGGAGCTGCAGAGCCAGTACTTGGGGGGCCAGCGTGCAGAGCTAGGAGCTGAGGGAGGGAGTAGGGACATGTCACCACTTCCGGGGAGCCTCAAGGAGCCGGGTAGGGAGCCTGCCAGCCCTGCCATCTCCCCCCCCAATACCCCCCAGACTGTGCCCCCCAAGCACCTGCGGCACCCCCCAGGCTGCCCCTCCCTGAGCACCCACAGTGCCCCCTCCCCGAGCACCCGTGGCACCCCCTGGCCGCCCCCCATGAGCACCCACAGCAAACCCTCCCCCCCAAGGTTTAGTCAGGGGTATATAATAGTACAAGTCATGGACAGGTCACAGGCCGTGAATTTTTGTTTACTGCCCATGACCTGTTCATGACTTTTACTAAAAATACCCGTGACTAAAACATAGCCTTAATCATAGGCCCTCTGGCTCCTGGTCTGCCGTGTCTGGGAATGACCTGAGTTATCATCACAGTGCTGGCAGATCCCTAAAGATAAATCACTGTGAAGTGTAAGAAGGAGAGCATGTGTATGTGGTGCATCAAGGAAGGGGCCTGGAGTCCAAACTGCTGATTTCTCCCTTGGTCACTGTATTGCCACGTGACCATAGGTAAGTCACAGCTTCCTCATTTGTAAAATGGCGAGGTAATAATGATCCTGTTTGACAGAATGAGTTGTGAGGCTTAATTCATATCTGCAGACTCCTCGGAGACCTTTTCACACAAAGAGGACCTGAAATGGAAAAGCAAAATACAATTCTGATTATGGGACTCTGACATGGTGTCCACTCGTGGCATTTACAAGCAGGTGTTTCTTATGAAATGCTTAAAACTAGGGCTGTTGATTAATCGCAGTTAACTCACGTGATTAACTCAAAAAAATTAATCGTCATTAATCGCAGTTTTAATTGCACTGTTAAACAATAGAATACCAATTGAAATTTATTAAATATTTTGGATGCTTTTCTACATTTTCAAATATATTGATTTCAGTTACAACACAGAATACAAAGTGTACAGTACTCACTTTATATTATTTTTATTACAAATATTTGCGCTATAAAAATGATAAACAAAAGAAATAGTATTTTTCAATTCACCTTGTACAATACCACAGTGCAATCTCTTTATCGTGAAAGCGCAACTTACAAATGTAGATTTTTTTGTTGTTATGTAACCGCACTCAAAAACAAAACAATGTAAAACTTTAGAGCCTACACGTCCACTCAGTCATACTTTTTGTTCAGCCAATCGCTAAGAGAAACAAGTTAGTTTACATTTACGGGAGATAATACTTCCTGCTTCTTATTTACAATGTCACCTGAAAGTGAGAACAGACACTTTTGTAGCTGGCATTGCAAGGTATTTACATGCCAGATCTGCTAAACATTCATATGCCCCTTCATGCTTTTCCCACCATTCCAGAGGACATGCTTCCATGCTGATGACGCTCATTAAAAAAATAATGCGTTAATTAAATTTGTGACTGAACTCCTTGGGGGAGAATTATATGTCCCCTGCTCTATGTTTTACCCGCATTCTGCCAAATATTTCATGTTATAACAGTCTCGGATGATGACCCAGCATGTTGTTCGTTTTAAGAACACTTTCACTGCAGATTTGACAAAACGCAAAGAAGGTACCAATGTGAGATTTCTATAGATAGCTACAGCACTCGACCCAAGATTTAAGAATCTGAAGTGCCTTCCAAAATCTGATTGGGACGGGGTGTGGAGCATGCCTTCAGAAGTCTTAAAAGTAGGGTTACCATATTTCCACAATCAAAAAAGAGGACACTGAGGGGGGGGGGAGCCCTGCCCTAGCCCCGCCCCCATCCACTCCCTCCCACTTCCCACTCCCTGACTGCCCCCCTCAGAACCCCTACCCCCCCTGCTTCTTGTCCCCTGACGAGAACCCCCCACCCTAACTGCCCCCCCAGGACCTTACCTGTCCCCTGACTGCCCTGACCCTTATCAACTCGCATGGGTGGCAGGGTTGTAGAAATTTTGGTGGTGCCCAGAACCCACCCCTCCACCTGCCTAAGGCTCTGGGAGGGGGGCTGGGTGGGGGGAGGAGGTCTGGGGTGCAGGTCCTGGGCTGGGGATTAGGGTGCAGGAGGGGTGCAGGTTCTGGGATAGAGTTTGGGTTCTGGGTGCAGGCTCCGGGCTGGGGCAGGGGGTGGGTGTGCAGGAGGGGGTGAGGGGTGCAGGCTCTGGGATGGAGTTTGGGGGTGGGAGGCGGTGCAAAGGGAGGGGGTGCAGGCTTTGGGAGGGAGTTTGAGGGCAGGAGGGGGTGTGTGGGAAGGGGGGAGGGGGTTTGGGAGGGAGTTTGGCGATAGGAGGGGATGCAGGGGTGAGGGCTGTGGGTCTGAGGATGAGGGGTTCATGATGCAGGAGGGGGCTCAGGGATGGATCAGAGGATTAGGGTGTGGGGGGATGAGGGCTGGGGCTGAGGGGTTTGGGGTGTTGGAGAGGCTCAGGGCTAGGGTGGAAGGGCAGGGTAAGGGCAGCCTGTCTTCCCATTAGTGGATGGGGGCACTAGGACCCAGGGGCAGCAGACAGCAGTTGCTGCTGGCTCTGGCAGTACAAGCAGACAAGGGAGAGGCAGGCAGGGAGGGGGGTCCACAGGGGGGGGATGCATGGAGGGGGGGTGGCAGGTGGAGGCCGGGGACCCATCCAACACTCCCCCGCTCCCTGACTGCCCCCCCCCCCGGACTCTCCTTACCATTCTGGTTCCACGTGTTTGCAAAACACGCTGCCCGGTGGGTCGGTCGGTTTGTGTGTTACACAGGGCTGCAGACAGAGGGAGGGGGGAGCAGGGGAGGGCTCTGGCTGCTGGAGGCCAGGGTCAATCAGCCCAGCCGCCCAATCAGCAACCGCACTCTGCATGGAAGGGAGGGAGGGAGGCGAGGGAGAAAAAAACCCCGGACATTTTAACCTTGTTACCAATTCCTCCCGGACGGCTATTTAGAGACGCAAAAGCCGGACATGTCCGGGGAAATACGGACGGATGGTAACCCTACTTAAAAGAGCAACACTCCAATGCAGAAATAACAGAACCTGAACCACCAAAAAAGAAAATCAACTTTCTGCTGGTGGCATCTGACTCGGATGATGATAATGAACATGCGTTGGTCTGCACTGCTTTGGATTGTTATTGAGCAGACCCCGTAATCAGCATGGACGCATGTCCTCTGGAAGGGTGGTTGAAGCATGAAGGGACATATGAATCTTTAGCGCATCTGGCACGTAAATATCTTGCAATGCCAGCTACAACAGTGCCACGCGAACACCTGTTCACACTTTCAGGTGACATTGTGAACAAGCAGCAGGCAGCATTATCTCCTGCAAATGTAAACAAATTTGTTTATCTGAGCGATTGTCTGAACAAGAAGTAGGACTGAGTGGACTTGTAGGCTCTAAAGTTTTACATTGTTTTATTTTTGCACGCAGTTACTTTTTTGTACATAATTCTACATTTGTAAGTTCACGATAAAGAGATTGCACTACAGTACTTGTATTAAGAGAATTGAAAAATACTATTTCTTTTATTTTACAGTGCAAATATTTATAATAAAAAATAAATATAAAGTGAGCACTATACACTTTGTATTTGTGTTGTAATTGAAATCAATATATTTGAAAATGTGGAAAACATACAAAAATATTTATATAAATAGTATTCTATTATTGTTTAATAGCATGATTAATCGTGATTAATTTTTTTAATCACTTGACAGCCCTACTTAAAACTTTTCCCTACACTGATCCTTTCACTGTCTCTGGCTCAGTATCATCCACATCTCCTAAATCTTCTCTTTGGATCCCTAGATCCTGGTCAGACTTTGCAGGCTAAAGAATTGGTGCCACCCATACCTCTGAACAACCCCTTCATGATGGATTACAAATTCCCATTTCAACACTCAATTCACTCCTCTCCCACACAAATCGGGGGTTCGCACTTTTCATTCTAAACAAGGCTCAATTATAGTAATGCTTAAGAGCCCCAGTCATGAGCCAGGATCCCATTGTGCTAGGTGCTGTACAAACAGAACAAGAAGCTCCCTGCCCTAAAGAGTTTACAATCTAAGTAAAAGTGTAAGCAGCTTGGGCATAGGCACCAACTTTTCAAACTACCAGGGGGGTGCTCTGGCTCTGCCCCAGGCCCCGCCCCTACTCAACCCCTTCTCACAATGCGCCTCCCCACCACTTCCCACCCAGTTCCGCCCCGTCCCCCCAAGTGCGCTGTGTCCTCGGTTTCCCCCCCCCAACCCTCCCAGCCTTCCTGCACACCGCGAAACAGCTGTTTGCGGTGGGCGGGCGGGAGGCGCGGGGACGGATGGGGGAGGCGGTGATCTGCAGAGCTGCCAGCGGGCAGGAGGCGCCGGGGGGGGAGCTGATGGGGGGCTCTCGGTGAGTGCAGAGCACCCACCATTTTTCCCCTGTGGGTGCTCCAGCCCCGGAGCACCCATGGAGTCGGCGCCTATGGCTGTGGGTTGACTTAACACGGGTTCTCAAACTGGGGGTTGGGACCCCTCAGAGGGTCGCGAGGTTATTACATGGGGGTCATGAGCTGTCAGCCTCCACCCCAAACCCCGCTTTGCCTCCAGCATTTATAATGGTGTTAAATATATTAAAAAGTATTTTTAATTTATTAGGGGGGGGTCACACTCAGAGGCTTGCTATGTGAAAGGTGTCACCAGTACAAAAGTTTGAGAACCACTGACTTAACAGGACTTGGGTCCATTGGCTAAAAAAGTTCTATACATGGTCTAGCCACTGGAGGTGGACAAAGAACTTGCACATTGCTCTCTCCTCTCCCCCACATTTCCCAACCAGCTCTCACTTAAAAAATAAACAAACAGAATATGGAGCACAAGGCAGCAGCTTCAAGGAAGTGGTGGCAGAAAAGGACAGAACACATGGCAATGCCATTTGCATGGATTACTCAGCTAGGATGTGTTCTGTCCTTTTCTGCCACCACTTCCTTGAAGCTGCTGCCTTGTGCTCCATATTCGGTTTGTTTATTTTTTAAGTGAGAGCTGGTTGGGAAAAGTGGGGGAGAGGAGAGAGCAATGTGCAAGTTTTCCTCCTGTTGGGTTTTTTTTTTTTTTGCTGGATTTTCATTTTCTGATCACCTCTGTTTTATAGATGCCGCCATCGCCATTCAGTTCTGGTTATAAACTGTTCATGGCAGAGTGGAGCTTCTGATGTCCCTCATGCATCTATTTTTAGTGAAGTACATCTCAGGGGCAGACCAAATGAGGCTATTTGTGTTTCTGTTTACTGTATTTGCAAGCAAAGCTTTCTCTTTATCTTAACAGAAGATAAATGTAAATGTTTGTCCCAGTCTTTAGTCACCATAGCAAAGGAAGAGAAAACATATGTACAGGAAACACAGAAAGCAATAGTAGAGATAAAAAGAGTAAATTAACATTACCCTCATTGTAGGAAACTTATTAGAGGACAGAGAAACCTACTAACCTGGATCTTCCGTGATTACTCAGTTCTCAGACTTCAAGCCAAGTCTTTCTCTAACTTGCACCTCACTGGAGCCCTATGGAAAAATAGGGACACACAACTTGATAGTTTCTTGTTAACTTCATTTCTGGACTGAAGGCAAAACCCAAACTATTCTGGCTGACCTCTAGCCAATGAATCCATTTCATCAACTCAGCTCCGCATTCTTGAACCTCCTCACTCACACAGGCAAGACTCCTGGGACATTATCTCAGCATCTCCTGCCATCAACTCCAGAATGTCTTGGGTACCAGCTTTCTCACAGAAAGGGCCAGTTAAAAAGCCATGTTTTAGATGACAGTCCAACATCTCCTTGGGAACCAACGTGTGAAGAGAAGACTGTCAGGTCTGTCAAATTATTCTTGCCTTTACTTGTTAAAGAGGATTTAACGAGGAGGATTTTACTGATGTATTGTGAAGGTTGCTGGAGGCTGGATGCTTTACTTTAAAAGGTAAGGGCAGCAACATTCCATCAGGAAGGCAGCACATATTAAAAGGAGACAAATAAACCAAAACAAGTCCATTGGGCTTAATATCAAGCTAATTGTTTCTGACTAGTTCTTTTTTCCATCTGTAGATTCCTGACACTTTCACTTTCAAGGTGAAATGAAATGATGCAAAACTACAAGGAAGTAACATGTCCACCAAACTGAATGGACCTGTAGGTGAGTCAAGAGGCTCATCTTATTTTCCAAGCAAGAATATATCCCATCTCTACTTCCCTGTTTCAGTGTATGATCTGCACCACCCCTCCCTTCCCCCGCTCCCCCTAAAAAGTTCCACCCCTTCCTACTGAGATGGAGGTTTGGTCACCACTCGTGCCGTTGAGGCATGTTATCATGAGCTCACGAAACAGAGGAGATCCAAGTCTTGAGAGAGCAAGTTATCACAAGTTTCAGAGTGGTAGCCGTGTTAATCTGTATCAGCAAAAACAACGAGGAGTCCTTGTGGCACCTTAGAAACTAACAAATGTATTTGGGCATAAGCTTTTGTGGGCTACAGCCCACTTCATCAGATGCATGGAGTGAAAAATACAGTAAGAAGAATATATATTATACCACATGAAAAGATGGGAGTTGCCTTACCAAGTGGGAGGTCAGTGCTAACAAGGCCAATTCAATTAATGTGAAAGTGGCCTATTCTCAATAGTTGACAAGAAAGAGTGGATACCAAAGGAGGGAAAATTTCTTTTGTAGTGCTAACGAGGCCAATGCAATCAAGATGGATTTCGCCCATTTCCAACAGTTGACAAGAAGGTGTGAGTATCAGCAGAGGGAAAATTACTTTTTGTAGTGACCCATCCACTCCCAGTTTTTATTCAGGTCTAATTTGATGGTGTCCAGTTTGCAAATTAATTCCAGTTCTGCAGTTTCTCATTGGAGTCTGTTTTTAAGTTTTTTTGTTGAAGAATTGCCACTTTTAAGTCTGTTATTGAGTGTCCAGGGAGATTGAAGTGTTCGTCTACTGGTTTTTGAATGTTACAATTCTTGATGTCTGATTTGTGTCCATTTATTCGTTTGCGTAGAGACTGTCTGGTTTACAACTGCTTAATGTGATGACAGTCCAATTTACCCCATTTCGCTCCCCCACCTATTTCCTAGTGGCTCCCAACGTGCTCCCCCTTCCCTAGTTACTCCCATAGGGCTCAAGGGGACCACCTTATTTGCATTTCCTTCCCATGGTATCTTAGTAACAATTACACAAGAACTGTCCCTACAGGTAGATGGGTATGTTTCTGCAATTGTGGATAAATATGGGCTAGCCTCCTGATTTAATACTGAAGGCCATTATTCTGACCAAGCATCTCTCACAATATCCATTAACATTATTAACTGAGCATTTTGAATACCTACATAAACTTCTTCCCATGTTAATCTTCTGATGCTATCCCCCTCTCATGGCACCAGGTCCCCTGCCCAATGAGTTAATTGCAAGTTTACCTCTACTGCTGTCCTCCACCCTGTGGCAACTGCTGATAGTTGCTGTGCCATTAATTCATTAATTTGTTGTTGAAATTTCACATTTTGGCTTACTAATTGTTTGGTTACCCACTCGTCCCCCCGATTCCATGTACCCAGCATAGTGTTCCCTGCTGCCCACAATCCTCTTTTCTGACGACAATTCCAGGTGTGTCCCCTCACCCACCAATTGAATTGTTGTTTCAATCCTTTTATGTACATACTACAATTAGGATGAATTTGGTCCACCCACCATTCCTTGGGGCGTACCACCCATGTGATAGAGTGAAAGGACACGTTAAAAAGTGCTGGCTGCACCCACTACCACAATGGCTCCCATACCTTTGCTCGTCGGGGAATATTCTCGGCTAACGTTTTCAGGACTGGTGTCTGCTTTCACATCCTAGCAAGCAGGACACTATCACCTTAACATAGTGGGACACACAAGGTTGGAAGGGGGAAGATGCTGAGCAATGGGGAACAGCTGAGAGCTACAAAAGTACATGAGTGTGAGTGGGTGAGAGAGAGAGAGAGAGAGAGAAAGATCCTGATAAAATAACAGGAGTACTTGTGGCACCTTAGAGACTAACAAATTTATTAGAGCATAAGCTTTCGTGGGCTACAACCCACTTCTTATGCTCTAATAAATTTGTTAGTCTCTAAGGTGCCACAAGTACTCCTGTTATTTTTGCGGATACAGACTAACACGGCTGCTACTCTGAAAGATCCTGATGAAATCAGACCAGAGGTTACCCTGAAGATCCTGCTCTGTCCATTAGTGAAAGCTATAATTTTGCTAAAATGACACCATGGGGCTAAGTATGTGGCATAAATATTTGAGACTTACTAACATTTGGAGGTTAAAACAAAACATTGGTGGAGAAACCATGTTATGAAAATACCTTCTTAGGAATGGAAGGTGGAATGGGAGGAACAAGCCTTTTGAAGATATAATTTGGAGATACATCAAGCTTTGTTAGGACTCATCTATGCACCACTGAAGTCAATAGGAGCATTGACATTGAGTTCAGTGAGAGTAGGAGCAATCCCTTATTGCTGTTGTTCTATTTCCCTGCTTCCTATTCCACCACTAAGCCTGAATTTAAAAAAAAAACCACACTGCAGCTTCTTTTGTGAGGTAGAAATTCTGTCAGCATGTGTATCCTGGAGGCAGTTGGCATGAGATGAAGGGAACAGCAGCAGCTAGAACTGGGACGTGGTTCTTTAATATTTAACCTCCTCTAGCATTAGGTTTTTTAATCAGTTTGTGTGTTATCCTCCATCCCAGTTCAAAGAAGGTTTTTCCCCTGGAGATTTCAGATCTTGGTTCCAGGGGCAAGGAGAACAGAGGATTCTCCCTGAAGGCTTCAGGGGGTGAATGTGGCCTCAATTACTCCAGTGTAATCAGGAAGAAGTGGCTCCATTGAAGTAGGTAGAATTGAAGCAACATACATGAGATTAGAATCAGGCCCAATATCCGTTCCAGGAGGAGTCTCAGATCTTGGTAGCAGGGTAAGGTCCATCCATAAGGAGTTCAGATCCCTCAGCTGAGGGATGGTCGCCCCTGAATATATCAAATCTCTTCCCTGGAAGATGGTCTGAAGTCTTATCTTTTCAGTTCAGGTTTGTGTATCTCATTTTCTGCTTCAAGATGTGGAACTATTGGATTTAATGGCAATAGATCGGGGTGGGCAAACTATGGCCAGCAGGCCGGATCCGGTCTGTCAGGGCTTTGGATCCGGCCCGTGGGATTGCCACCCCCGTGGTGCTGTGGGCCCCATGCCCACAGCACCCGTCCCTGTGGCCCCTGGGGGGGGGGGGGGTGCAGAGGGCACCCCCTCCCACATCCCACACTCCCTCCTGCTCCCCATTCCTACATTCATGGCCCTGCATGCAATTTCTCCACCCAGATGTGGCCCTTGGGCCAAAAAGTTTGCCCACCCCTGCAATAGATATACAGGTCTCTTCAGAGTTTAATCTAAATTTGACTAGGACTCCAGCCCTATTGTGGGTTCCCTGATAAACTTGATATTAACATAGTACATCAGCTAAGGGGTCTGTTCTCCCACTTACATATAGGGAATTCCATGCATGTGGCTTGCATTACTATAAATTTATGCCTGCGTAAATCCCCCATGCATTATTGGCAGAGTAGACTCCCAACTCAAAACAGCTGAGCTGATGAGTATGAAATCCTGGTGTCTCTGATTTCTAGGACATCTTTATTTACTGTATACATCTATTTTTGCTACCATCAGGCCTGCAAAGTCAGCTTTACTATTTTTGTCATCCCTGACATTATTCTTCTTTTTATTATTATTATTATTATTATTTTATTTATTTATTTATTTTATTATTTATATTGCACCAAAAGTGTTTTATACTATCTTAACTGCCAAATACAAGATTCTTGCTCTTCGGAACAGATAAATAAATAATTTGTTCTGTTTTCTGTTACTCTGTCTGTTAGTCATTGTAGGGATAAGCTGATGGTCCAAGATATAGCTGAATTGCTCGGTAATAACGACCATAATGTAATTAAATTTAATATCTTGGCAGGGGATAAAATACCAAAGAAACCCACGACAGCAGCATTTCACTTCAAAAAGGGGAAATACACAAAAATGAGGAAGCTAGTTAAATGGAAATTAAAAGGAATAGTCACTAGAGTGAAATGCCTGCAAACTGTGTGGAAACTATTTAAAAACACAATAATAGAGGCTCAAACTAAATTATACCCAAAGTAAAAAAAACAGTAAGAGGACCAAAGAAAACCCAACAAACAAATAAACAAGATCCAAACCAAGGCATCATGGCAAAACAACAGAGTAAAAGAGGTGAGTAGAGGCAAAAAGGCATCCTTTAAAAATCGGAAGGGAAGTCATATCCTACTAGGAAAATAGAAAAGTATAAACTCTGGCAAGTCAAGTGTAACAGTATAATTAGACAGGCCAAAAAATAATTTGAAGAACAACTAGCAGAAGATACAAAAACTAATAGCAACTTTTTTTAACATACATCAAAAGCCAGAATCCTGACAAACCATCAGTGGGGCCAGTGGATGATCAAGGTGCTAAAGGAGCACTCAGGGAAGACAATACCTTTGCAAAAAAGCTAAATGAATTCATTGCATGTCTTCACTGCAGAGGATGTAAGGGAGATTCCCACACCTGAGTCATTCTTTTTAGGTGACAAATCTGAGGAACTATCCCAGATTGAGATGTCATTAGAGGAGGTTTTTGAAAAAATTGTTAAATTAAAAAGTAATAAGTCACCAGGACAAGATGGTATTCACCCAAGAGTTCTGAAGGAGCTCATATATAAAATTGCAGAACAACTGTAGTTTGTAACCTATCACTTAAATCCAGGCCCGTCCTTGGGATTTATGGGGCCCTATGCAGTATTATTAAACTGGTGTCCCTATGCCGGCGCAACTGGTGCCCCTATGCCGGTGCATTTGGCTCTGTGAATATGGCCCCTGCCTTCTGCCTAGTAAGGAGACTGCAGCACGTGCTGGGTGTGCGGGAGTCATAGGTGCAGACTCTGTGGGTGGGTGCTCCGGGGCTGGAGCACCTATAGCGAAAATGTAGTGGGTGCAGAACACCCACCAGCACCAAGCTCCCCCCTCCCCGGCCCCCCCTGTGCCTCTCGCACGCCAGCTGCCCCATGCTTACCAACTCCTCCCCCTCCCTCCTAGTGCTTCCGGAGCACCGCGAACAGCTGATTCACCGCGTTCAAGCTCTGGGACAGAGGGGGAGGAGACGGGGAAGAGGAGGGGGTGGAGCAGGGGCAGGGCCAGGGGTTTGGGGGAAGGGGTAGAGTGGGGGCGGGGCCTGGAACGGAGGTGGTGGGGTCAAGCACCCCCTGGCAAGATGAGAAGTTGCCGCCTATGATCCCGGTGGTCCCCAAATTTTCAGGTACCCTACACAGCCACCTATGCTGCATATGCCTAAGGATGGCCCTGCTTAAATCAGTCTCTGTACCAGATGACTGGAGGATAGCTAAGTAATGCCAATTTTTTTTAAAGGCTCCAGAAATTCCTGGCAAGTACAGGCCAGTAAGCCTAAGTTCAGTACCAGGCAAATTGGTTGAAACAATAATAAATAACAGAATTATCAGACACATAGTTGAACACAATATTTGGGGAAGAGTCGAAATGGTTTTTGTAAAGAGAAATCATGCCTCAGAAATCTATTAGAATTCTTTGAGGGTGTCAACAAGCATGGGAACAAGGGTGATCCAATTGATATAGTGTACTTGGATTTTCAGAAAACCTTTGACAAGGGCTCCATCAAAGGATCTTAAACCGAGTAAGCAGTCCTGGGTAGGGCCCTACCAAATTCATGGTCCATTTTGGTCAGTTTTGTGGTCATAGGATTTTTAAAATCATAAATTTCATTATTTCAACTATTTAAATCTGAAATTTCATGGTGTTGGAATTGTAGGGGTCTTGATCCAAAACGGAGTTGTGGGGGTGTTGCAAGGTTATTGTAGAGGGCGTTGTGGTATTGCTACCTTTACTTCTGAGCTGCTGCTGGCAGCGGCGCTGCCTTCAGAGCTGAGCAGCTGGAGCGCCCAGAGCCACTGCCAGCAGCAGCGCAGAATCAAGGATGACATGGTATGGTATTGCCACCCTTACTTCTGCGCTGCTGCCTGCAGAGCTGGGCCCTCAGTCAGCAGCTGCTACTCTCTGGCCACCCAGCTCTGAAGGCACCAGTGTAGAAGTAAGGGTGGCATGGTATGATATTGCCACCCTTACATCTGCACCGCTGCTGGCGAGGTGCTGCCTCCAGAGTTGGGCACCCGGCCAACAGCTGTCACTCTCCAGCTGTCCAGTTCTGAAGGCAGCGCAGAAGTAAGCAGGGGCGGCTCTATGTTTTTTGCCACCCCAAGCACGGCAGTCAAGCAGCCTTCGGCAGGACGCTGGCGGGCGGTCCGCTGGTCATGCGGATTCGGTGGCGTTTCTGCGGGTGATCTGCTGGTCCCGCACCTTTGGCGTACCCGCCGCCGAAGCTGCGGGACCAGCGGACCTCCCACAGGCATGCCGCCGAAGGCTGCCTGACTGCCGCCCTCACGGCGACTGGCACGCCACCCCCGCGGCTTGCCGCCCCAGACATGCGATTGCTGTGCTGGTGCCTGGAGCCGCCCCTGGAAGTAAGGGTGGCAATACTGCGACCCCACCTTAAAATAACCTTGTGACCCCCTGCAACTCCCTTTGGGGTCTAGGACCCCCAATTTGAGAAACACTGGTCTCCCCCCATGAAATCTACATGATATAGGGTAAAAGCACACAAAAGACCAGAATTCATGGGGGGAGAGCAGATTTCATGGTCCGTAACGCATTTTTCATGGCCGTGAATTTGGTAGGGCCCTAGTCATGGGATAAGAGTGAAGATCCTCTCATGGATCAGGAACAGGTTAAAGATAGGAAACAAAGGATAGAAATAAATGGTTGGTTCTGACAAAGGCAAATAGTGGAGTCCCCCAATTATCTGTACTGGGATCAGTGCTGTTCAGCATATTCATAAACGATCTGGAAAAGGGGGTAAACAGTGAGGTGGCAAAGTTTGCAGGTGGTACAAAATTACTCAAGAATAAGATAGTTAAATCCAAAACTGACTGTGAAGAGTTACAAAAGGATCTCACAAAACTGGGTGACTGGGCAACAAAATGGCAGATGAAATTCATTGTTGATAAATGCAAAGCAATACACATTGGGAAAAATAATCCCAACTATACATACAAAATTATGGGGTCTAATTTAGACCCCATAATTTTGTATGTATAGTTGGGATTATTTACTCAAGAAAGAGATCTTGTAGTCATCATGGTTAGTTCTCTGAAAACACCTGCTTGATGTGCAGTGGCAGTCAAAAAAGCTAACAATATTATGAACCATTAGGAAAGGGATAGATAATAAAACAAAAAATATCATAATGCAACTCTATAAATCCATGGTACACACACACAACTTGAATACTGTGTGCAGTTCTGGTTGCCCCCCATCTAAAAAAAGATATATTAAAATTGGTAAAGGTACGAAGAAGAGCAACAAAACTGATTAAGGGTACGGGACAGCTTCCACATGCGGAGAGATTAAAAAAACTGGGACTGTGCAGCTTAGAAAAGAGACAACTAAGGGGTGAAATGATAGAGATCTATAAATCAGGAATGGTGTGGAGAAAGTGAATAAGGAAATGTTATTTACCCTTTCACATAACACAAGAACCAGGGGTCAACCAATAAATTAATAGGCAGCGGGTTTAAAACAAACGTAAAGAAGTACTTCTTCACACATTGCACAGTTAGCCTCTGGAACTCATTATCATAAGATGTCATGAAGACCAAAAGTATAACTGGATTAAAAAAAGATTTAGATAAATTCCTGGAGGATAGGTCCATCAGTGGTTGCTAGTCAAGATGGTCAGGTAACCCCATGCTCTGGGTGTCCCTAAACCTCTGACTGCCAGTGTAAGATGAGGAGTCACCCTGTGGCTCCACAAATCCACAAGCCA
The DNA here is from genome assembly GCF_028017835.1 of Emys orbicularis. Lineage (NCBI taxonomy): Eukaryota > Metazoa > Chordata > Testudines > Emydidae > Emys > Emys orbicularis. Next base: position 60,242,921 of record NC_088690.1, on the reverse strand, counting down.
GGAACTAGTCTGGTGACACTCAGGGCAGGTCTATAAAGCTCACCAGAGGACAAGCATCTTACTCTGTTTGCTGTTGCTCTAGGGCTTGGGAATCTTTCTTGTCTGATATTGGCAACAGACTCCTCAAGCCTTAGCCTGCTCCAGCCTTGCTCTTGCTCCAGCCCTGCTCTCACTTCCATTTCACTCCCACGGCCACCATGCTCTGGACTCCTAATTCTGGTGCTGATCTCTGGCTCTGACCACTAGACCTGACCATCCCCATCATGGTTTCTGACAGCCAGATACTGGGACTGGACGACAGGGGGTGGATCACTCAATGCTTGTCCTGTTCTGTTCATTCCCTCTGAAGTACATGGCATTGGCCAGCGTCGGAAGACAGGATACTGGGCTAGATGGACCATTGGTCTGACCCAGTATGGCCGTGCTTATGTTCTTATGACAGTCAGCTAGATCTAGAACTCCCGTTTAAAATTTTAAAAGAGTGTGTTGATTAAACTCAGACCATCAACCAGTCCTGACGTGGCCGGGACAGTGCTGAGTAACCGGTGTTCCAGATAATGTCGCAGGAAGATGGGGCAGCACTAGGTAGCTATTTAAAATGCTGCTGTTTCTTTCTCTTGGCAGCAGCTCAACAGCCACATCCTTCCCTGCCTGCTTCTCCTCTGTTCTCAGTTGCCACAGCAGCTCCTGTCTCTTCCCCTTCAGCTACCTCTCAGCTTTTCACTGCAGTGAGCTGGAGTTGCTGCCAGCTGCTGTTGAGAAAGAGAGAGGCAGCTGGTAGGAAGCAGGGGAAGGGACCACTGAGCTGCTGTTGGGCAAGGAACTTACATCAGTCTCTGGAAGGTTGAAAGGGAGAAGCAGCCTTTGGGGGAGAAATTAGGGGGAAGCATTGAAGACCTTACTGTTTAATGACCCTAGGTTATGAGCCTGGATAAGGGGGAGGGAGGGTGTGTCTGTGTGGGTCAATAGTAATGGAGTAGGTGTGGAGTGGAGATGATTTAGGATGAAAAATTAGGGTCCCTATTCATCACTGCACTACAGTCTTTTTATGCCAACTAGGCTAGCATAAAGGGCTCACAAGGCTGGCATGAACACTCCCCCCTCCCAGTGCCCAGGTCACCCAGGAGCCAAGATGGAGGGCATGTCCTCAGGTGGGGTGAGCAGGAGTAAAGAAGGGATGTTCTGTAGGGGCCTTTGAAGCAGAGATGCAAGATAGGTCAGTCTTCATAGCTGGCCTACCTAGTCTGTGCCAGTGCAAGCTGCTTTTCCTTTGTCCCTGTGCTGGTGCAGGAATGAATTCTGCACAAACAGCTCAGTGATAGGCAGGGCCGATGAGAGGGGGGGAAAGCCAGTACAAATTTCCGGGGCCCGGCGGTCCGGAAGGGGGCCCGGGGCCCAGCTTCCCACCCCCTCTCATCGGCCCTGTTTAGCCGGTCCGCCCTTGCTGGGGGGCTCGAAAAGATTCCAGGCCCGGCTTCCCCCCCCCTCGTTAGCCCTGTTGAGCTTGAGGTGTGGGTGAGCCACCCAGGAAAAAAGGTTGGAGAGACAGGCAGATTTGTAAATCATCAGCACAGAGATAATAGCTGAATCTATGTGAGTGGATTAAATCACCCAGTTTGTATTGATCACTGGGTAGCCATAAACTGTTAACCATAGATTTATAGCGAAGGAACAGAAAGCAGACATAAAAAGAAACTTGAAATTACAATGTATAGTTCAAGAAAAGAAAGACCACTGTATGTATATATATATATATATATAGTATATTTACAACCATTTATTTTAATTTCTTAAGCATCCATCTTAAGCCATGGGCACTTTTATACACCTTCTTTATACACTTAATGAGATCAGTGAAGTATATGGACATTCAGGACAAACAAACAACAAAGCCTACCTCCATTAATAGCAATAAAATGACCTTCCCATCCCACCTTTACTCCAAATTGCATCTTTTCTTTCAAACATTTGGGGAGGGTATGGAACATATAGCCCAAGCATGTAATTGCAGTTAAATAGATGTTTAAAAATGTGGCAGTGGACTGCAAATAACCATCTCAAACTAGTTAGGATTGTATAAGTTAAAACCAACATCCTGAATATCAACTGGAAATCTACAGGCAGAGCAGCCAGTGCAGATCAGAAACTGATGTTATATGTTTTATGTGACATACTGCTTAGGGAATCTGCAAAAGAAGGGGTCTCTCTGTGTTATTTTTTTTTACTTCTTTATGATTATTAAAGAAAAACTGAAAGATTGTTTTGTCTCTCTCTCTCTCTCTTTTAATAAAAAGAGTTTGGCTATGCTTGGTTTTTCCATTCAAAATTCAGGTCTTGCCTAACCTAGAAGTCGAAGACTCTATGACTACTGGAGCATTAGTGAAATAGTGATCTCACAAGAGCCAGGAATGAAATTTGAGCAATAGAGAGGAAGGGACTGCTGGTGAGACTATTTAAAAATCTTCTTCCCTTATTTAGGGCTTGTCTACACTGGCACTTTACAACGCTGCAACTTTCTCGCTCAGGGGTGTGAAAAAAAAAGTTTCAGTGCTGTAAAGTGCCAGTGTAGACAGTGCACCAGAGCTGGTAGCTACTCTTGTGGAGGTGGTTTTTTTATAGCTCTGGGAGAGCTCTTTCCCAGCGCTGGTGCCGTGACTACACAGCCACCTTGCTATTGAAGACATACCCTTAGTTGTTGTTAGCAGGTATTTAACTGCAATGCCTACTTAACATTTTGGATAATGGGCATCGTTGTCAAAGACCCCACATTCTGCCCTAGCTTCTGTGTCTGACCCGCCTCCAGATGTTGTCCCACGCAGACTGCATTACAGCAGTGCACTTCCCAGATGGCTGATGCCCGGGTAACGTAGCACGGACTATGTATGAAAGGAAAGTTTTCGCAGCTGTGAGGCTGGTTCTTGTGCCATTGATTTGTGTGGCTTCAGGGATGCCCCAGGGCAACGTGACACTTGGAATGAGGGATATGTCGGGGAAACCGGGAGTGAGAAATTACTTGCCAATGGGGAGCCTCCCTCCCTCTCAGTGCGCTAGGCCAGGGACAATCCAGTTGGGCTACTGGGCTTCTCAGTGCATGGAGCAGACGGGGGGGAGGGGCTGAGATGCAAAGGGGGGATTTGGACGGGACCTCCCCATATTGCGGATGGGGAGGGGGGCGTTGGTTTGGGATTGCCTGACTCTTACAAGCGGGCGCTGAGCTGCTACCTGTGGTGTAACCCCAGGACCCCTGCAGCTGGTGTGTCCCGTCCCTCCACCTTTCCCCTTCTCAGGGCAGCAGCAGCCTGGATGCAGGTGGATGGCTCGGCGGGCGATTGCTTTGGGCTAGCGGAGGCTTTGCTCCGGCCGCCACCGCTTGTCCATGCGGCCGGGCGCTCGGCTCTCCGCTGCTCCTGCCTATCTCCCTGGGATGCCGCCCGGTCTCTGGGAGAAGCCGAGCGGCCGCAGCCGGAGAGTGAGCGCGAGCCAGCGGCGGCCCCTGCGCGAACCACGGCTGGAGAGGAGACGCGGGGCCGGCGGTGAGTTGGGCCGGAGGAATGGACCAGGGCCGAGACGTCCAGTGACCGGGGGCAAGCGGACAGCAGCCGGGTCCGGGCCGGAGCGAGCGGGCGGCCCGCCCCCAGCAGCATGGAGCCGCCCCCGGGCGCCCCTGGCGAGCCCGCGCCCTGGGGGCAGGAGCCCTTCGCGGGGCAGGAGCCGGAGGAGCTGGACGGAGCCGCTGCGGGCGTGATGGACCGGATCCTGCTGGAGTCGGTGTGCCAGCAGCAGGGCTGGGCCCGGGTCTATGGTGAGGAATTCCCCGTGTTCACCGGGCAACCCCCTGCTGTGCCTAGCGCCGCCGGCCCCCGGGGGTACCGAGCAACCCCCCGCCACCGCTGTTCCTAGCGCCGCCGCCCCCCGTGTTCACCGGGCAACCCCCGCCCCCACTGTGCCTAGAGCCCCCGCTCCTCCCGTGTTCACCGGGCAACCCCCCACCCCCGCTGCGCCTAGCGCCGCCGGGGCCCCCCGTGTTCACCGGGTAACCCCCCGCCCCCGCTGTGCCTAGCGCCGCCGCCGCCCCCCCCTCCATGTTAACCGGGTAACCCCCCGCCCCCGCTGTGCCTAACGCCGCCGCTCCCCCCGTGTTCACCGGGCAACCGCCCCCTCTTCCCTCGGGCACGCTGTTGCCCTGGAGAGCTGTGCCCCAGCGCAAGCCTTTGGTTCAATTTCATGTGCTCTGGGCGCACGCACGGGGAGGGCGAAGAGGCTGGAAATCAGAGTCGTTGCCTCAGTTCTTAAGTGGCATGCCCCAGAATTTTGGAAGCTCATGGGGGGTGGGTGTCTCCCCTCAGACACTGGGGAGAAGTGGTGTTGCGCTCCAATTTTTAGGTGCTGCAAATCACGTTTATACAAGTGCTTTGCTTGCCTGTTACTGTGAAGCTGTAGCTGACAACAAAGCAAAGCAATATAACGATGTCTGAGACCCAGTGTCTCAGGGTTGAGAAGCTGCTCGGAGCTGTCTCTGCAATCAACTCTTTGCAAGTGAATAATGAAAACAGAGTAACTTCTGAGAGAGAGAGAGATCGCGCGTATGTAGGTAAAGCCAAACTCCTGGCACAGCCTCTGCTCTCTCCCCATCTCCCACCCCACCCCTTAAAAGAGCAGCTCTGTTCAGCTGTGAACGCTGTTGTCAGAAACAGCCCTACAGATTAGGTTTCAGAATGTGCTATTGTTTACAGTCCCCTTTGTCAAGTGGCTGGCATGGGATTCCATCAGAGATTCGGCAGCAGGTTGAAAAGTGATGAACAGATGAAAATTTTTAGTGTCTGCATTCATCTTTCCTTTCTGGTGATTGCAACTGTTGAATGTCCCTATGTAAAGAGTTCTGATTAGCACCAATTTATAATTCCCTCTGAGGAAAAAACATAGGCTTTTAAAACCAGCCGTTTTACAAATTTGCTGGCAGGAAGCACTAGTTAAAATACCCTGTGATTCTCTCCCGCCCCCCCCCCCCCCCCAACAAATGCTAAAATGTCAAGATGTTTATGCTTAGCAGTGCAGGTTGAAACCCTTTGTACTGAGCCTGTACAAGTCAAATACAGGATGTTCAATTTAAAGTACCCTAGGATCCAACAAATACAAAGATGTTATCATGGAACAATCTACATTTAAACCTTTTGTGTTGCTAGTAGTCAAGTACAGAACACAAATGTGCACTGTGCTTCATTTGCACCCCTTGCCAGCAGGGTTTCTGATTACTATTAATGAATTACTAAAGGCCTGGAAGATACTGATATGGTTGGTCCCGTGGCTCCATAGTTACTGCTGTATATTAAACTGGCATCTCTATTATTTATAGTAAAGGTTGATGAGAGTCTGGAAAAGGATATTAAAATCTTTAGCAATCTGGCTGCTGTACAAGACCCAGTGTTATTTCCTATTCTTTCTCAAACCCTCCCTGGTATGTAACATCCTAAAATAAACCTGACTTGTATGCCCAGCCTATTCCCAGGCTCTGATTTTGTTTTTAGCAGCAGTATATGCTCTAAGTTGAAACATCATGAAACTTGAGGCTCTTGACCAGTGTCTAAATAGTGGATTAGTGTTTTATTTGTCTTTCTGTAGTTCTGCGTTCTCTTCTATTTGCTCAAAGCATCTCACAGTAGTTACTCCTGTTACTTGCCTCTAAGCGAAGATTACTCTCCAGCCAGGATCTTGCTTTCCCTCCAGAGAAATACTTGACAGTCCAAACATGTCTTGTGCTCTTAATGGTTGCAATATTTGAGTACACAGTTGCTATATTACCTCTACCTAACACAACTCAAAGTACTTCAAAGGGCTTCACAGGTTCTTGATTAAATCCAAACCTGTCATGTCCTCATGGTTTCACTCTAGAGGACACTAATTTTATCCCCTTGAAAGAATGAATCCCCCTGACCAGACTCCACAACTTGTTCCTAGTCTACATGGTTAGGAACAAGTGGTCTTCGATGCCGGTGTCATTCTCTGTGTAGCATCACTCCTGAAGCATAAACATGTTATCTCCAGGATGTCTGAGAACAACTAGTGGCTGAGAAACAATTGACTGCTCTTAGTTTTAGTGGGTACCACCAAAGTTGGTTTTTGTCAGGTATCAATGGGGAAATCAGGCCATCATTCCTATGGAAGATGCATCATATCCAAAAGATCTTCATCCTTCATATTGAAACTGTTACTAGACAGTGCTGGGAGATTAGATGATTGTTGTCTTGTGTCTTGTATAGTACTACGCAAAGTGGTGCTTAACAACATAGTTACACCGATAACACTTTCCTCTCCCTCTTTCCTTTTAGTAGTATCAGCTTAGTGTGTAAGTGATTGCAGAACATAGTGGAGGTTTTTTTTTTTTTTTAGAAGGATAGTGTGAACAGAGTACAGAAGAGAGCAGTTTAGCACTGAGCTGTATACTTGTTTAGAATTTTTCCTAAGGTCAAGTCATAGAGCAAAATGAGAATGTACTTGTGGGGAGAATGTCTGGCACCAGACAATCTGATTGTTGCAGGATATAACCTTGGGTATTAGTGGAAGCAGTAATGCAATTTCAAAATTAGCCATGGTGTAAAATATTAGTTGTTGATAAAGTCACATTGTACATCCTGTTTTGTGATGTCTGACACTCGCATGCAGGCAGAAATAGTCTGATTTGCCTGTGTACCAGTACAACTAGCTCAAAGGCTGTAGAAGTTAGAGATGTATTCAAACATGATTGTTCAATAAAAGTGAATTTTGTAACCCAAGGGCTGCAGGTTTTTTAGTTATCAAAACAAAGTAATTATTAGTTCTTATCTTCAGATGAAGAGATCTGGTGGTGGTAATGTCTTCTCTTCCTCCCTGCAGAATTGCATTTTGTTTTGATAGTAAACAAATATTTCAGCCTGCTTACTATTGCTTGTGATCCTTTCACAGATTTATCTGACTAAGTTTGTGGGTAGTAAGTCAAATTGAAGCAATGCCATGTTTGTACACAACTAAATATGGATTTCAAATCTACAAGTGACAAATGTATAACATATTTTAGTTATTTATAGCATTAAAGACTTGCACAGTTGGTTGAAGAACCACAGTGGCATAGCTAAGGGAAAGGGGAGCAGAAAGCCCAGCCTTACAGTCTGTTGTCTAATAAATTAATACTAACTATTTCACTATAAATAAGTGTGTGGGAAGCATATCTAATGTGAAATGTTAAGTACAATTTTCTGTCATGGCAAGAAGAGGAGTTATATAATAGCTATTTACTTTCTTTTCTGAATGTTTTTTATGAACACAGACAACAAAGTATGCTTTTGGATTGTTCAGAATGAAAGTTAATTATCTGAGAAGTGATTCAAACAGTGGAAATAATTATTTAAAGCAAATGAGTTCTGCGCCCTCTTACTGAAATCTGATTATTTTTGTGCATCTCTGTTCTGTAACTGCATACTGTTCAGTTTGCATCTATCCATGGAGCTTATTCATGATTGTTAGAGGAACTGGTCCAATTGTGGAGCCGGTAAAATTTCATCTGTAAGCACAGAGAAGAAGATTCAGTCGTAATATCCAATAATTATTGGTCTCTGTGGTATGACAATGATGTGAATGCAGTAGGACTTTACAATGTCTGGGATGTGATTTCAGAGTGACACTGAGGTCTTGTCTGTGCTCGCTGTGATATATCTAAATCATAGTCTAGTTATTTCTATATTTCCTGAGTTAACTTCAATAGCTAATCTTTAGCTTCTTTTTTCCACTGTTTTTTGCAGGTTTGACAGTTTATGCTTAAATGAATAGCTGATGACCTAAATCTATGACCATATAATGCCCTTACTCAAGGACAATGTCAATTCCAAAATCTTATTTCTCCAAGCCTGGTTTCTGAATAATGGACAGTAACAGCAAATATGCGATTTGTCAGTGTGCTAGTTTTAATTGTTCATGAAACACAAGTCATGTGAATATTGTGGGATGCTGTTTCCAAGAACCAGTTTTGAGAGACAACTAATGTGTACTAGTTGATGTCTTGCGTTAGAGTCCTAGCACGTGAGCAGTTTGGGTAAGAGGGAAGAATCTGTCTTGTCTTAACTAAGAGCCATAATATTTCCCTTATATACACACACAAAAATGTCCCTTTACAAGATATTCTAAAGCACCTACAGATGTTTCAAATCAGCCCCCTTCTAATTAAAAATAAACAAAAACAAACTAAGGCTGAATTCTCTGCACCCTCAATACCAACAGTAAAAATGAACAATTACGTTGAACAGTATGGCTGGTTGAATGTCCAGACTGTGTAACAATGAGTTATACAGCTAGAATTGCAGCATTTGTGTGAAATGTCCTGTGTGGTAGGGGAAGAATCAGATCTTGCCAGATTTATCTTCTGTCTCATCAGGTGGAAAACGTAACAATAATGATTGTCAAATTTGTTTTTAAGTTAGTAATTTTAAACTTAATTTTGAAGAGCAAGGGTATTAAATAAGTATGAAACTGGAATTATCAAAGTATTTTGTGTAGAAAATAAGGCATACAGGTGTCTGCTAATTCTTGTATATTCATCTTTACATGCTGATTGCTTCCTTCTTTGATCTTATCTACATTTAAGAAACATCTTTTCTGTTTTTGAACAGTGGTGCAGCTATATTTTTGCTAGCAATAGTATAAGAGCTAATACAAAGTAGTCTAGGACACTTTCATCACCTTTTCCTCCAATCCTGTGAATTGTGTACACGTCCTTTGTACATGGTGGAAGAAGAGATTGCTAGGTGGGGAAGGGAGTATTCTCTACACAGATTGAAGGGTTCCTCATTCCTCTGTGCATATTGATGGCTGAAAAATCCATTACTTGTTTTTAAAATGTAAAAGGAAGAATAACCCTAAAATCTATGGAAAAATTCCTCTTCTGATGCACTGAGTTTAATTCAAAATGAAGGAGAAAACTAGAATTCTGGTACAAGGTACAAATGGGTTGGGAAGATAACGCCTCTCTGGGGCTGTCATTTATTATGTGTTTGTACAATGCCTAACATAGGGGTCCAACCTGGTTGTGGGCTTTAGGAGCTACCACAAGATATTAGTTAAAACTAATTTAAGAGAATCAAATGGCAAAGGAAGTAGGAGCTAAATTTATTACAGGCAAAAATGGTCACATTAGGTCCCTTATGGCAGTCTAAAGAAGAGAGGTTAAATTAAGCCAACGTTTTAAATAAATGAGCTTGATACAAATTGTAAATGGACAGCTGTACCCAGAGAGAGGATTTATTGTTGCCCTCTCCTTGCAGTCACAAACCTGATGTTCAATTGATTCAGAGAATTCCCCAGTGTGTCCCCTGATTTATTTGTCTATACCCACTTGATGGACAGTTCTGCCTCTGCTGGCCGGCTGCAAGTGCCCTCAGGGGAGTAGGAGATGAGGACACTTTGTGCTATTGAAACACCCACTCTAGATAGACTTTCCATCACTGGGAGCCCTGTTCTTTTCCTGGAATATTGACAATCTTTCCTGGGGTATTAACAAGCTGCTGTGTCTCAGGACTAGATCTGGCCTAGTCTTTCTTGCTATTTCTTTCTGCAATAAAGCTAGGTATAGGAGTAATTAACATTATTATGTTTAAGAAGGTGAATCACAGAAAATGTTAGTCACATTAAGGTTAATCCATACATGATGTGATTCAGAGTTTAGCCTGAACTTGGAGTCTTGTCTTGTTGTGTTTTCCCTAGGTATTACATATCATTTAATATATTAAAATTACTCTTAATCTTTGGAGGCCCCAACAATATCTAGGCATTTTGGGGTAGTTTTAGGATGACTCTTTCTCTAAAACTTCAGCTCCCCGACTCTTGTATTTCAGCCAGACTATTTATCTTTGTCTGAACATTTTAGTGTGCTGCTGTTTCCTATTTTTAAACAATAGAAAAAAATAGAGACGATAAGAGGAACATAACTGTGACTTACTCTGAGATCATGGGTTCCTTTCAACTGATATATTTATAGAGCCAATAAAAAGTAGCTGAGATTTCTGTTTTATTCCTTTGTGTGTGTGTGTGTATATATATTTATGTATATATATTTATATATATATATTTATATTTTAAAAGGACATAGCAAACATGAAAATCACAACGGGCTTGCCTCCACAATGATTTAGTCCCACAGATCATGTTAATGTCCACTAGGGAATGTACTGTGCCCCAGCAGGGTCCACATTGGTCAGTTAGGGCAGATTCAGATTTACACCCCTCTAGTATGGACTAAACTAGAGCATTGTGTAGACAAGCCTATGGTTTAGGTTTTCTATCACTTGTAAGCACAGTAAACACCTAAGATGACTACAGCTGAATGGAGTAAGAGGAAAATATTTTGCTCCATTTTTTGACAGCACTTTGTGTTCAGTTTTTCCATTGTTGATGTTCAGTATGTGGCCTTTGAACATGGGGAAAATAAAATCTCTTAATTCATTAAAAGTAATGTCTTTTTAAAAAAAAAAAAAAAAAAAAAAAAAAAGGTCAGGACACTGCTTAAGAGATGTTCTTTTAGAATCTGGATTACTTTTTTATTATTTTTTATTTATTTTAATTTTATTTTTTAGTTAATTAAAAAAGCAAGTTTGTATTCTTCTAAGTTGAAGTAGTAATATAATCAATAATATCTAGTAAGCATTGGGAAGTGAAGGGAGCCTTTGTGCTCCAGTAAATTGAAATAAAATTAACGAGTTTAGATTTTTTTTTATCTTCTGAAGGAAACTTTTACAGCTGGGAATGCCCCATTAAAAACTAGGCTCTATTCTTTAAGCACTGGCCAGCGCTTAGCTAACACATTCATCCTGCAAACTTTGGGAAAACAGCAGATGTGCAGTATGTCTGATACAGATTTGCATGAGAATACCTGTGCACCTTGACTAGTTTTTGGCTTGATTAAAACTTACAAGCACCTCTTCTTTCACTATAGCATGATGCATGCATTAATGGCTTGATAGAAAATACATAATACTTTCTCTGTTTAAGCTGATAAGTAAAAATAGATATCTATCCAGCACTACAACATAGATATGCATGGTGCTTTACGGACAAAAAAATACAGTCCTTGCCCTGAGGAAGTTTATAGTCTAGATTGATGACACAGATGACAACAGACAATGGGGTTGGAACTAGAGAGAGTATTACACAGTACAATATTATGAAGTTCTCTTGTTCTTTTATTGTATATGTAATAGTCTATTTTAAAATTTGCATAAAAATAAGTTTTTAAAAACAGAGATGGGAGTGAAAATTTGTGCTGTGTAGAGATAAAAAGCAGAACTTGATGGAGGTTGCATGGCCCGGGAGTTCTAGGAAGTTATTCGAGGAGAAGGGCCAGTATAGGGGGAAGATAACGGTGTCACTTTTTGGAAAAGGGAGTTGTGGTGAGAGATGGGAGAAAAGATGTTGATGTGCAGAACACTGAATGAGAGGATGAAAAGTTATTTTTAAATTTTATGTGAAGGAGGTATACTGGCAGTGAAAGGACTGGTGGGAGAGGAAGACAAATTTGGGACATTATTTTGGGTAGACTGTAGAGGTTCAAGATAAGTGTCAGGGAGGTTGCAGAAGGCTAGGGGGTAGAAGACCATGGCACAGCCAAGGGTTTTGACAGTAGAGGTGGAGAGGAACAGAGTTTATTTTTGTTTGGTGTTTTTATTTTATTTTATTAGATCTTGTAAAGGAATGAGATGTGATTTAGCAATGGATGTGAGGAATTGAGGAATACAATTCTTCTAGGTAGTTTCTTTGGAAACTAGCATTTTTTTTATCACACCCAAACAGTTGGTAATGCTTGGTCAAAGTCCATTGTTTTCTTTCTTGATATCTCACCTTAACAAGATCTCAGTGATTAAAATATAAAGGCTGGGAATTTGGCAGTATAGTATTGCCAGGTTGTTGTCTTTCCTGTAACTTTGATAGCTTTATCCAAGATGTGGTGGCTTTTCTTTTTCAGGAGCTGGCTTTCAGTAATGGTTTTGAGTCATTTTCATAGCTAATAGGTATGATCTTCTGGGACTGGCAGGAATGTTGCCCCATCTTTGGACATTTTGTCATCTGTGATCTTGCCAGTTGTTCTGAGATTTTTTCATGTCGTGGAAGGGGGAAGAAAAGAGGCATTCATTAAGGCAGTAAGGCTTTTAGAGCTCTGAAAGGCTCAGAGCTGTTGCTAGATGGCAGCTCTCCAGTCACTGCACTAAATGGTGTTTCCCCTACACTAACTTTTCCCTGTGGTGTAAAAGGGTCAGTAGACAACAGTGTGGTTCATTCTATGTGAACTTTGAGGTGAGTTGGGTTGAACAAGCTTGAAATCATGGAAACTTATTTTTCATTTCCTTTCTTGGATTTTGTCTCCTAAAAGAGGAAGTCTCCATGTAACTGTGAGTGAAGTGTAACGAATTAACTGTCCATTTCCTCTTAAAGAGGATATATCATGTGTGTATCCTTTTGTTACTGGTACTTAGAGGAAATGTGGGTGGAACTGAGTGTGATTGGGTCTTTCTTGATAATTGCTATTTCTGTATAGCATAGGTAGTTGAGAATTTAATGTATTTGCCTTTTGGCTACTCACATCCATTGATGGTTAAGTGGTTTTAGTTTTCACACCTATTTATCTTGTAATGTTAGCACAGTAGACTAGGGCACTAGCCCTTTAACCCCCTATAGACGGGGAACTGTTGAACTGCAATAAGAACAGGAGTACTTGGGGCACCTTAGGCCTTGGCTACACTTGCAGATGTACAGCGCTGTGAGTTAAACCTGACTTCGTGCAGCTGAGTAGGGAAAGCACTGCAGTCTGTCCACACTGACAGCTGCCCAGCGCACTGTCATGGCCACATTTGCTGCAATTGCAGCGCTATTGGGAGCGGTGCATTATGGGCAGCCATCCCACAGAGCACCTTTTCCCATTCTGGCGCCGTGGGTTGTGGGAAGGGGGCGTGGGTGCGGGGCATTCTGGGTCCTGTCCCAATGCGCTGTGATGTGATGCAATGCTTCGCATCCCAGAAATCCCTTTGTTTCCGTCCATCTTTGGTGCCGTCTTTCAACGGTTTCTGTGCAGCGCGATCTGTCTGCGGGAAATGGAGTCCGAACTGCTGAGGCGTATGCTGACGAGTCTCGCCAGCACGTCACGTTTGGCTGTCGAACTATTCCTTAAGATTCAAAGCGACAGTGAGAGTGAGGGTGAGGAGTCCAACAATGCTATCGAGCCGCGTAACGCGTACAACACGAAATTGCTTGTGGCATTCACGGACATGCTCAGCACCGTGGAACGCCGCTTTTGGGCTCGGGAAACAAGCACCGAGTGGTGGGATCACATCATCATGGAAGTCTGGGATGACGAGCAGTGGCTGCAGAACTTTCGGATGAGAAAAGCCACTTTCATGGGACTGTGTGAGGAGCTCGCCCCCACCCTGCGGCGCAAGGACACGAGATTGAGAGCTGCCCTGCCAGTGGAGAAGCGGGTGGCTATTGCAGTCTGGAAGCTGGCAACTCCAGACAGCTACCGGTCGGTCGCAAACCAGTTTGGAGTGGGAAAGTCGACCGTTGGAATCGTGTTGATGCAAGTTTGGAAGGCCATTAATCGTATCCTACTCAGAAGAACCGTGACTCTGGGTAACGTGCAGGAAATAGTGGATGGCTTTGCACAAATGGGGTTCCCTAACTGTGGAGGGGCGATAGATGGGACGCACATTCCTATTCTGGCACCACCCCACCTAGGATCCGAGTACATTAATCGGAAGGGGTATTTCTCTATGGTTCTCCAGGCGTTTGTGGATCACCGTGGGCATTTCATTGACATTAACACAGGCTGGCCCGGAAAGGTGCATGACGCACGCATCTTTCGGAACACTTGGCTGTTCAGGAAGATGCACGCCGGGACTTTTTCCCCAGAGCGGAAGATCACAGTAGGGGAAGTTGAAATGCCCTTTGTGATCCTTGGAGATCCCGCTTACCCGTTAATGCCGTGGCTCATGAAACCCTACAGAGGGAGCCTTGACAGCAGCAAGGAACGGTTCAACTACAGGCTGAGCCGGTGCCGAATGACTGTGGAGTGTGCCTTTGGCCATTTAAAGGGCCGCTGGCGATCTCTGTATGGGAAGCTGGACTTGGCCGAAAACAGCATCCCCGCGGTTATATCCGCGTGCTGTGCCCTCCATAATATTTGTGAAGGGAAGGGTGAAAGCTTCACTCAGGCATGGACCTCCGAGGTTCAACACCTGGAGGCTGAATTTGCACAGCCAGAGAGCAGGGCTATTACAGGGGCCCAGCGCGGGGCTGCAAGGATTAGGAATGCCTTGAGGGAGCAATTTGAGGCTGAAAACCAGCAGTGATATCTGGTGCCCTGCACGGGAGTGAAGTGCAGTAGTTCCAATCTTTAGGAATCAGTGTCTGCTTAGCAGCCAAGCAGGCTTGCAGTGCCTGTTTATTTCCTGGGCTAAGGAGTCTTTAACTTTATGCAGTAATAAAGAATGTTTTCAAAGCCAAAGAATCCATTTATTGAAAAGAAAAAAAAATTATTTATTGAAAAGAAGTAAGGGGGTGGAGTGGGGAACGGTACAATCACAGATTCGCATATGTCCTGTCTGGTGTGCTGTGCAGTGAGTGCTGCACTTCAGGACAGCTATACTGCATGGTGATGGGGGTTGAGTGCAGAGGGTAAGGGTCGTGGTTTTCAGGGCTGGGTGGTGAAGATACTGGTGTTGGAGGCAGCGGGTGGCGTGAAGAACACGGAAGTTGGGGAAAGTGGGTTGGAGGTGACAGTGGGGCACAACGGAAAGAGTTTTGGGACAAGGGCTGTAGGGGGGGGGTGGCGTTTGCGGTACTGTTCCTCTTTCTGCATGGCTACGAGCTCTTGGATAGCATCTGCTTGGCGCTCCAGGATGCTTATGAGCCTATCAGTGCCTTGCTGCCGGTGCGCGGTGCTTTGCCGCCGGTGCGCTGCATTTTCCTGGCGGATCCTGCTTTCTCTCTCCCTCCAGTTCTGTGCTTTCTCATTCTCTTTAATAGATTGCCGCATCACTTCTTGCAGCATGTCTTCTTTGCTTTTTCGCGGTCTCTTCCTGAGTCTTTGCAGTCTCTGAGCAGGCGATAAGAGGGACGGCTGAGGTTTCAAGGTTGATGCAGCTGTATAGGCAAAATGCAACATTTAACAGAGGCAGCATTGTTTATACCAGACAGAGTAATGATTCCCCCCGCACTTAAGGAGTAGAAAGCACACAGGGTCTACACAATTGCATAATTTTCCCGTCCGAAACAGAGCGCGCACATCCCACGGGAGCCTCAAAATGGTGAGTAAGGGGGATTGATTGTTTCAGGGCTGCACTGTCCTCTGGGTTTCTGTGCCTTGGGGAGAGCCAACAGCTTCAGGGGGCACCTACACTGAACACTGTCCCAACATTTTCCACAGGAGTTCGTCCTGGACGATATCTCGCTGCTGAGGGTGACCTGGGAAGCAAGGGAGGGTCTTCTACTGCAATGCGGCTTCCGCCCTGGTCCATATGCAGCTTGCCTGTGTGCAGCAATGGTCCCCCCGCCCCTCGCGGCACAGTGGCGCGGACACGTTAGCCTGGCTGGGACAAGGACCAGGGTGGCTCTCCCGATAAACCTGTGCATTGCACACGTTCTGGATGAGACATTCAAGGAGATTACCGAGGCCGATTACCGTGATGTGATAAACCACATCAATGCACTATTCCGCATCTAGGCATGCATGCCTAACCCTCCTCTCCCAAAGAGCCCGCACCGAAAAAATTCCTTCCCGGAAAAAAAACCCGCTTACCAGGAACCTGCTCTTCTGTTTGTCCTCCATCAAGTATCGGCCGCTGCGACTGGCTACCTTCCTCCTGGCTCGAGAAGAGCTCCTGGCTGCATGGCTCCAGGGATTCCAGGGTGTCTCCATCCGGCCTACCACCATCACTCCCGTTTTCCTCCTCCTCCTCCTCTCCCCCCCCCCCCCCCACCGGCTCTGAATTGTCCATGGTGGTGCTCGGAGTGGAGGTGGGGTTAACCCCAAGTATCACATCCAGCTCTTTGTAGAATCAGCAGGTCGCGGGGGGAGCACCCGAGCGGCCATTTGCGTCGCGGGCTTTGCGGTAGGCACGCCGCAGCTCCTTCACTTTAATCCTGCACTGCAGGGCGTCCCGGTCATGGCCCCGTTCCATCATGTCCTTTGATACCTTCCCGAAGGTATCGTAATTCCTACGTCTGGAGCGCAGCTGGGACTGTACAGCTTCCTCCCCCCAAACACTGATGAGGTCCAGCAACTCGCCATTGCTCCATGCTGGGGCTCGCTTGGCGCGTGGAGGCATGGTCACCTGGAAAGATTCGCTGATAGCACTCAACGCCACGCCGGGCTGAGCAAACAGGAAGGGGATTTTTAAAATTCCCGGGGAATGTAAAGGGTCAGTCACATGGTTGGTTACCTGAGGCCAGGGCAGTAGAGTTTGAACTGATGACCGGAGTGGCTAGAACAGGCATTGTGGGATACTGCCGAATAATTCTGGAGGCCATTCACAGCGCATTGGGCTGCCACACTGGTGCTGCAGCGCTGCAGCGGCAGCGCAATACTCGCTATTCCTCTCGGAGAGGTGGAGTACATGCAGCGCTGCAACCATGGAGATACAGCGCTGCAAATGCCTTGCCAGTGTGGACGGGGAGTGAGTTACAGCGCTGGGGGAGCCTTTACAGCGCTGTAACTCGCAAGTGTAGCCAAGGCCTTAGAGACTAACAAATTTACTTGAGCATAAGCTACAGCCCACTTAATCAGATGCAAGGAATGGAACATATAGTAAGAAGATATATACACACACATACAGAGAACATGAAAAGGTGGAAGTTGCCATACCAACTCTAAGAGGCTAATTAATTAAGATGAGCTATTATCAGCAGGAGGAAAAAAAACTTTTGTAGTGATAATCAAGATGGCCCATTTCAGACAGTTGACAAAAGGTGTGAGGATACTTAACATGGAGAAATAAATTCAATTTGTGTAATGACCCAGCCATTCCCAGTCTCTGTTCAAGCCCAAGTTAATGGTACAGTGAAACCCTGCAATAATGTGATGATTGGGGTCCAAAAATGTGATCGTGATAAATCGGGGTCGCATTATAGCGGGGTTACGAAAATGTACCATTTCAAGCCGGTCAGTTTCAAGCCGGTCAATTTCTCTTGGGCAGAAAAGGATTTGCCTTGGCGAACTGCCCATAATGGTAACTGAAAGGGTGTAGCAATAATTAGTGACAGCACAATCTAATCAACCTATTAAATGAGCCAGAACCAGCCTGAGAATGGCTGGGTTTGGACTTTGAAAACCGGAGTTTTGGGACCTGGCAGACTGGGGCTGGAGCGGCTCTCTAGAGATCTGTACAAAGGCGCTCAGCCGACTCCCCTGCACCTGGAGAGCCGATTGCAGTGTTTGACACTGAGGAGTTGCTGATATTCAGAGCAGAGTTCGTACCACTGTTTCTGTAGCATCCCTGCTAGTCAGCCTGCTCCAGCAGCGGGGGCTCTCAACCATGCAGCGAGAGAGGAAAACACTTGGGGAGAGCAGGGGAGACGTGCAAGGGGCAGAGGAAGAGCGAGGAGCAGCTGGGGAGGAGAACGGCTCTTCTCGCCAAAAGGGGAAGCAGGGGCAGGGAGGAAGAGTCAGTGGGGAAGGCACATCATTTTTTTTTTTTTTTTTTTTTGCTTGGGGTGGCCAGAGCCACCTTATGATCGCGTTATATCCGAATTCACGTTATCGCGGGGCATGTTATAGCGGGGTTTCACTGTATCTAGTTTGCAAATTCCAGTTCAGCAGTTTCTCGTTGGAGTCTGTTTTTGAAGCTTTTCTGTTGCAAAATTGCCATCTTTAAGTCTGTTACTGAGTGACCAGAGAGGTTGAAGTGTTCACCTACTGGTTTTTGAATGTTGCGATTCCTGATGTCAGATTTGTGTCCATTTATTCTTTTGTGTAGAGACTGTCCGGTTTGGC
Source organism: Emys orbicularis (assembly GCF_028017835.1). Taxonomy (NCBI): domain Eukaryota; kingdom Metazoa; phylum Chordata; order Testudines; family Emydidae; genus Emys; species Emys orbicularis. The sequence continues at coordinate 60,224,923 of NC_088690.1, read as the reverse complement.
CAATGTACATGGCAGAGGGGTATTGCTGGCACATGATGGCATATATCACATTGTAGATGTGCAGGTGAACGAGCCCCTGATGGAGTGGCTGATGTGATTAGGTCCTATGATGGTGTCACTTGAATAGATATGTGGACAGAGTTGACATCGGGCTTTGTTGCTAAGAACACTGAATAATAGTGAGGTTTCAGATTCTACATAAAAGTGGAGGGTTGAGCCTAGTATTCAGAGTCTCTTCAAGGTATTGAGCAATTATTTAATTGTTGTTGCAGCTGATGACCTCTTTATTAATAATGCTGTGCCTGAGAGTAGAAAAAATGTCTAATTTATCTAAGGGTACATCTATACTTACCCGCTGGTTCGGCGGCCAGCAGTCGATCTTCTGGGATCGATTTATCGCGTCTTGTCTAGACGCGATAAATCGACCCCGGAAGTGCTTGCTGTCGACGCCAGTAATCCTGCTCTGCGAGAGGAGTAGGCGGAGTCGACGGGGGAGCCTGCCTGCTGCGTGTGGACCCGCGGTAAGTACCTTTAAGTTCGAACTAAGATACTTCGACTTCAGCTACGTGAATAACGTAGCTGAAGTTGCGTATCTTAGTTCGAACTGGGGGCTTAGTGTGGACCAGGCCTAAGGTATTCATCACTGTAATATTTAAGCACCTCAAAAACATTAATGGATTTATCTTCAAAATGCTGCTATGAAGTAGAGAAGGATTCTCTACCTACTGGATAGATGTAGACATAGTGTAAATAAGGCACAAATAGATCAAAGTGACTTACCCAAGGACACACAAGAAATTTGCCAATGGAACTTAGATCTCCTGAGACCTAATCCAGTGCTTTATTTGCCTATTTTAGATGACACAGTTTCATGTTTGGGACTGCCTTTAAGTCTGTTTCTTTCCCTTTGTACTGTCACAGCTGTTGACAATCATCTGAAAAGCATCTGAGGCCTTGGCTACACTGGCGCTGTACAGCGCTGCACCTTGCTACGCTCAGGGGTGTGAAAATGCCCCCCCCCCCCCCCCGAGCACAGCGAGTACAGCGCTGTAAAGCGCCAGTGTAATCAGAGCCTGCAGTGCCGCACGCTCCCTCGCAGCACTGCAAGCTACTCCCCTCGGAGAGGTGGAGTACATACAGCGCTGCGAGAGCTCTCTCGCAGCGCTGGCGGCGCGACTACACTCGCGCTTCACAGCGGCAGCACTGTGAAGTCCCGAGTGTAGCCAAGGCCTAACACTCCCTAGATTTAAGCCCTGGAAGGGAGATGTTCTCAGTGGGGAATGCATCCCCCACTTTTGAGCCAACAAAGCCCAGGTTTGTTGACCTTCAGGACACAGTGTAAAGCTTATCTACTCAGAGTGATAATGGACTGATTTGAGGTGATGATAAAGGAGCTCAGTTCAGCTGACATTGGTCAATGTTTGCTTACATTTGTATGCCTGGTCAGACACTTAATTGGTGCATTTTATACATTCCTAAAGAAATGGGCAATTTTTCTTTGATACATTTTCTGATAATATTATCTACCAAGGACTGTAAATTGTAAAACCCTAAGGAAAAGATGATACTGGCAGAATCACTTGCCATACATGCCTGACATCTTTTTACAGACATTTTAGATCCTCTGCCAGTGGATAATGCTTTCAGATTCAGTGGTGTTTGCCAGGAGGCTTGACTGACAGCAGTTTTCCACAGTAGTTGGGAATTTTGTCTGATCTTGTTTAGGAATATAGCATAGAACAAGAGTAATAAAAATGAAGTAAGTTGAAACGGAAGGCTTACTGAGTGGCATGTTCTCTGTGAAGTGACTGCAGCTGAGACACTGCTTCAAAATAGCCAGATTTGTTACGTTTCCTAGATTGGTTGAAAGGGCTGTGAAAAACTTATTCCATACAGCAGATGCACAGCAAACATACAGTATTGATTCCCAGTGGAATATCACTGCATTTTTTTTATTGGTTGTTTGTTTAAGGCTTTTCTAGCACCATTTACGTCATTACAGAAATGCATCTAGCAATAACAAATACACCATACTATGTCTCCATTTTAATGTTTGTTTACAAATCAACAGATACTTCATAGCTTCTTTTGAGAATTGGAAATGAGAAGGCAGGGATAGTATTATGCTACCCAGCTACTATCAGAAGTAGATAGTAATGACATATGGACATGAGACGGTTCTGTCCCACTGCAGCATGTTGGAAGCACTTGCATAGCTTGTCATGCCAATGAAGTATGATGATGATGATTGTTTACTTGGTAGTATTTCCATGAATTCCATTGAGTTCTTCCTTCCTCCATTAGCCAAGACCCAGTGGATTAAAGTGTAAAATAGCCTTTCCTTTCTGAGTATAATGGATTTAAATCCAGTTTAAGTTGGCATTAGAAGAATTTTGTGACCTTGCCCAAGTGAATATTTGTCTGCAACAAAAGGTTGTTTTTCAGTCTTCCAAAGTTGACAGCCTTTCCACTTGGAGAGGTCTTGCACTGCAGTAAATGACATTGCAAGTAAAGATAATGTGTACTGGCAGAGTTGTGTGTAGGAAGGGTGTACAGAATTTTTCTGTACTGTGCCTAGTTCCATAAAGTGCTAGTCTTTTCTCATTTTTATGACCAAATATATTCACTCAAATTAAGAAGGAAGTCCCCCAGACCCCATCTTTTCCAGCACAGACAGGCCTCAGGAAGTGGGGCATGAACTTTGTTAGGAATTCTAACCTGTAGTCAGTTGGTGTAAATGTCCACTAGAGACTAGGAGGAGACCATCCAACTCATTTTCCTTTTGATCGGGATACGAACCAATTCTCTAAAGGTGAAATCAGCCTACTGTGCTACTTAACCTCACTGAAAGATTATTTAATTGAATTATGTGTTCCTGATATGCACTGGTCAGTGCTGTGAACTCTGCCATGGTCCTGGCCATTAGAAAAGCGTAAGAAAATGACCTAATAGTGATCCTCTGGGTGTAGAAAACAGAAACTGGATTCTTACATACTCAGGTTGGCAACAGTTTGCAGCAGAGGCTGCAGCTGATTAGCTACTGCTTCACCAGTAGGTATTACCTTAGACATTTCAGCTGCCATATTTAGTCAGCCAAATATTATATAAACACAAAATCAATTTATAAATCGATCTTATCCGCTTCGGGGTCTGCTAAGTGCAGTTTGGGAAGAATCTTATATATATATATATTTTTTTAAAGAGACTGGTATTCAGTAAAATTTCGTCGATAGCTTTTTTTTTTTAATGACTAGTATCAAATGAGTTATGAATACACACTAAAAAAAAGTGCCGTGTTCCAAGCTGGGAATAGTAGCAATTTGTAAAGGAAAACGTAGAGTACATCACTTACTACACACTCCTATTTGTCCCTGAAATGTCCTACTAATCAAAATGTTGCTAACTGTACTTTTGACATCTATTTATGATAACCGTTTGAGTCCACAGCTGACACAGCATCCCTTTTTTGTTTCCAGATGTTTATTGATGTGGCGTCATCATGATCTGCTTGATGTTCATTGCTTTAGGATTGGTTTCTGCTCTGTTTCAAAGTGGATATATTCCTTTCATAGAAGGAAATCTTGTCTGACTAGTAGATTTCCATTTTAACCAGTATGTTTTTAATTTAGGTAGATGCAGACTTAGGCTACATCAAACTCATGTCCATCTCTTACTCCCAGGATAGGTGTTTTCTTAGGGCAACTTCTTTCCTTCCTGATCTCCATCATTGATCATTGTGAATTTTGGGGGAAGTGGAGAGAATGGGATGCATGGGTTTCTTCAAAGCTGTCTGTTGTTGTTACTATCAGGGGGTAGCCGTGTTAGTCTGTATCTACAAAAACAACAAGGAGTCTGGTGGCACCTTAAAGACTAACAGATTTATTTGGGCATAAGCTTTCGTGGGTAAAAACCTCACTTCTTCAGTGCACGAAAGCTTATGCCCAAATAAATCTGTTAGTCTTTAAGGTGCCACCAGACTCCTTGTTGTTTTTTTCTTTTTCTTTTTGTTGTTACTATGAATCAGTTAGCCTTGCACTCTAAGCAGGGCCGGCTCTCCCGCCCTCTCGGAGCCCCGGGGCGAGGGTGGCGAGTCCCGGCGGGGGCTCCGCTCTCCCCCCGGCGGCCGGGGGCAGGGCGCCGGGGGGGAGGGCGGCCGGAGCCCTGGGAGGAGGGCGGCGAGCCCCGGCAGGGGCTCGGCTCTCCCCCCCCCCCCCCCCGGCGGCCAGAGCGCCGGGGGCAGGGCGGCGAGCCCCGGCGGCCAGAGCGCAGGGCGGCGAGCCCCGGCAGGGGCTCGCAGCTCTCCCCCCGGCGGCCGGGGGGAGGGCGCGGGGGGGGGGAGGGCGGCCAGAGCGCCGGGGGGAGGGCGGCGAGCCCGGCTGTGGCCCCGCTCTCCCCGGCGGCCCGAGCGCCGCGCCGCCCCCCTCCAGGTGCCGCCCCAAGCACCAGCTTGGTTGCCTGGTGCCTGGAGCCGGCCCTGACTCTAAGGAAGTTGACTCATTTCTTATTTTCTCCAGAGACCAGCTGTGTCACATGCCTGTTACTGCAGCCACTTGCACAGCCTAAAGAAGGGTCCTCCTAAGGCCACTCCTGTTTGGGGTTGCTATTACTCTGACCCTGGGCTGTACTTATTCCTCCTCCCCACCCCCCTTTTCTGTAGTTTCTTCCAGTGGTGACTCAGTTCAAGGCTTTGAGCCATATCTCTTGTGAGCTTATGGGGCTTTTGCTTTGTATCTGTGGCACCAGGCATGTGATTATTTGTCTAGGACACTTAGAGAAATCAGTGTAAGTGGTACAGCTGTGCAGTGTTCAACAGCTACACAGCTTTTAGTTAAGTCTCATGGAGGAATTAATATCTCAAGGTATTGGATAACCTTGGAAAATAGTAGCTCACTCCTGTAATTTCACCAAATAGATGTAGTTGAACACAGTACCTAATGGTGTCGTCATCTTCAAGTAAACTTTATTTTACATTGCTTTCTCTTTCTCTTTACTTCTGCAATGTGTTTGTAGGAAACTCCATAATATTCTGGTTTCACATTTTAATAAGAACGTTCATACTGGGTCAGACCAAAGGTCCATCTAGCTCATTATTCTGTCTTCTGACAGTGGCCAATGACAGGTGCCCAGAGGGAATGAACAGAACAGGTAATCATCAAGTGATCCATCCTCTGTCGCCCATTCCCAGCTTCTGGCAATAGAGCAAGACAATAGAGTAGACCAGCTAAGCCCCTGATTGACATTTATCCCATGTCATAAAATAAAAACACAATTCAGCATTCACTGGTAATCTGTGCTCAGGAGAGGGCTAAGACTGGAGTAGTGTACGTGTTGTAGAGCTGTGCATGAAATATGACATAGGTCTTGATCCGGCTCCCATTGACTTCAGCATATGTTGGATCATATTGCTGCATCTATTGGTAGTGAGGGCTTAAACTCTATTGCTCAATGCGTGGAAAACTTAGACTGGGAGAGGTATTCAGCAGTGTTGGGAGCAACAAGGCCTGAGTGCATAGAGGGAAGTGTGTTTGTTGCAGTTCCTGGCTGTAACAATGAGGTGCCACTCCTTCCCCTTCACCACCCAGTTTGACTGTTCCCCTGAGCAGGAATGTATACAACAGTATGATAGGATGGAGGTAGGACTCCAGTGAACTGGCAAAATGCCATGCCGGAGGCTGGGCTCTGACCAGCCAGGAGCTGAGCATTTGGGGGACCTGCTTTGGAAGCCAGACCCCACAGCATTTGAAGTGACTAGCAGGGAACCCCGGGGCCTCAAGACCACAGCTGCAGGGGACCAGAACTATTGCAGATGTGGGGACTAGATCTGCTTGGGAAATCTGTGACCAGCAGGATTGAGACCTAAGGACTGGGCATCTATAGGAGATGGCTGGGAAAGGACCCCTTCGTCTGTTCCTCCATTTCCCTCCATTCTTGGGAAGGGGCAGAATTGGGGATGTGGCAAGGACGCAGGGGCGCAGATATATTTTTCTCCCCCTGCCACCAACACTAGTAAATTTAGTCCTTAGGCTAGTTGATGTCAGGTGACTTTATTCCAAGCTGTGACTTGCATTGGCTTTTCATTTAGTCATCAAGAGACTTTCTAGCCACCTACCCCTCTTCAATCCTTCCCCCAAACCAAGCTTGTATTCTGCTCTTTCAAAACCTAATACAATTTGTAATCTGTTTTAAAGAGACGAAGAACATGTTAACAAAATATAAGGGTTGAATTATTTTGCTGCATGTTGGGCTGGCAGAAGGGAGGTGAATGTAACTCCCCCCCACCACCCTTGCCAGAGCCCATTAGCAGCTCTACTGACTGAGTTGTCAAGAGGGATCACTAGTGACTGCCTTCTCTACTAGGAATGTGCTGCTTCTGTAGCATGGTAGGAGCACTGCTAGCCTGACAGCAAAGAATTCAGCAGGAGACCTGAACTCTGATTTCCGCTAGGACTCCAAATTGCGTAACGGCTAGGCTGCTGGACAGGGCAGCTATTTCTCTCCGACACTTGCCAGCAGAGTGTTGGGTGAAGGAGGGACGCTGTTTATGTTGAAGGCAGACATTGCCAAGTTAAAGGCTGCTGCTAAAATGGGCACGGAATATGAGCACTTTCAGTAGTAGCGTTGTGAATTTTGATCGTTTAATATCATACATGTCCCATCATGAGGAAAACAGTAATATTTTATATTCTTCTCTACAATATCTCCCCCCCCTCTGCCCAAACCCTTTCTCCCATCCCCCTTTCTTACTTGGAAACTGTACAGAAGCTGTAATGAAGAGCTGGCACACAATTCCAGAGCTCTGAATAATCATGTTCCCCTTAATGTTATGACTAGCCATTGTGGGCACTATTCCATCTCTCTCTCTCTTTTTTTCCCCCTCCTCTCAAACCTGATTTCAAACCCTAATGCTGTCAGTTTAGAATTTATTTAAAGAGGAACTGACTCGCTTTCTTTGCTCAGTTGTCCCTTGACAACAGAAGCCCGGGAAACATGTTTAGTCTATTTTTCTTTTTGAAAAGTACAAATTCAATCCAAGCCAAAAGTAACTTATTGAGATTTCCACCAAGGAATTCTCTTCTGCTTGGCTCATAATTGTGTAGATACAAAATTAAAGATTTAAAGACCCATGAATAATTATTTATGTTAGGAAAGACGTTCCAAATGAAACGAAACATATTTTTTTTAATGATGTGACACTTCCAAAAAGTTCTGCACCTGCCACCACTCTAAATTTTGAACTGTTCTCCTCCAAATGTAGAGACCAAATGTTTCTTTGGAAATAGGTAGGAAAATAAGTTTATGGGGCAAATTAATTTGCATGTGATTTTAAAATGTAGTTTGCTTCTGCAGATGGTATTTGAAGTTACTTGGAATGTAGAACAGCACATGCTAGGGCAGCCCCTTAGCTTGTGGGGTGACCACTCTCTTGTCTTCCAGCTGTTTTCCAAGTAATTTATTTGATTTTACCACCTGGCTTCTTTGCCTCATCCTTTAGATTTGTTCTTAATACTCACAGTAAAGTGTGGGTGGCGAGGCAGGAGGTGAACAGCTGCACTTAGCAGCTCCAATAAACGACTTTATGAGAATTGTTTTCACATTGCACTAATACCATAGGCCTATAGCCAGAAACGAGTGTAGAATAGGACAGAACGTGGCCATTCCCAGTCTCCCTCCTTGCAGTGGGGAAAGAAGGCTCTGACTCAGTGGTCAGGATAAAGGAGGATAAAGTGAATTGTGTGTGCATTATACGATGGCTTTCAGGCTTTTAAGCCCTTTGTCTGAGGCCAAAAATCTTTGTGCTTTTCAGCATCTTGTAAAAAGAGAGTATTATGGGATAGGAAGGGGGGGGTGCATTTTCAAGTAGTTCAGGAATAAGTGTGAACTTCCTTAGAATTGTAACAATCTGAAACATCTTGTCAACTCTTAGGTATTTGGTGAAGGGGAGCGTGATTATTGAGGAACATTAGAGGAACAATATAGCTATTTATGTAGGACCTAACAAAATCAGTGTTTACTCCATTTCTCACTGTCTCCTCAGCTCTGCAGCCTTCCTCACTGTAAATAAGTGGACACGTCTCTAAATTATGTTGGCATTCTTGAGAAGGCTGGTGTACAAAGAATTAAATATTTCCCTTAGCTGCATTGCAAATATTGGGAAAATTATATATGTTTGCCAAAAAAGAAGCCAGTCATGAGAGATTTTACTGCCAAGCTATAGGGATATTCTAAAAGTGCGAAAAAAGAAATTACTGTAGTTTGAGAGAATTAACTTTTCTGTGGGTGGAGAGCCTCTAGGATCTCTTGTTGTTTCATTTACTTCTCCCCGCCCTTTTAGACGTCTCATTATGATAATGGTCTTTGTCCTGTGAGGACTGTACATAGCTTCCCTTGTGCCCATCAGTGCAGATCTGACCATCAAGCAGAGCAGGACTTTAAAATACTTAGCTAGAGGATTAAACCTATGAGTCATAAGTAGGCATGTGAGATTATGGGGGTGAACCAAGAGACTGTCTACTGCCGATGCCATGAGGAGAAGCTTAACCAACCCCAGAGTTGCTGAGGAGGAGGAGGGTACAGAGATTCTTACAGGGGTGCTGCCTCTTTGGGACTCCATTTTCATGGGCGCCAGGTTTGTAAAATTTTTGGTGGTGCCCAGAATGGGTCCGCAAAGCTGTCCCGTCCATAGCACGGACTGGGGCATCTGCCCCAGGCCCCGCTCTTTGGGGGGGGGGCCCACGCTTCAGGGGGATGCAGGGTCCAGGGTGGCCTGGAGGGTTAGCGAGGGGCCTGGTGCTGGCAGCAGCGAGCCACCTGTCCCCAGCCAGCCCCGCTTCGCCCTGTCCCGCCGGCTCCCAGCGTTGCTTGCTGCTGCCAGCACCAGGCCCTCCGCTAACCCCTCAGACCACCCTGGACCCCGTGTCCCCCTGAAGCTTGGGGCTCACCAAAGCGCAGGGCCCAGGGCGGTTGCCACAGTCTGTCCTATGGATGGGACGGCTCTGAAAATATAAGCCCAAACATTGGTGGAGCACGGGCACCATGGGTCCATATAACTCGCTGCGATGTCCATTTTCCATATCTGCTTCTGGTGTCTAGGTCTCTTTGGATAAATTTAAACTCCCATTTTACTTTCTCCTGGCTATTTGAACAGAGAGTTCTGGAAGTGCCCTGCAGTCATTAGTGAGCCACATTTTGAGAATCTCTGAATTAGGCCAGAGGGGAATCTCTTTCAAACACTGTAGAAGAGCTCCTGTTCCTTCTCCATATATCTTAGTTACTTTAATACTCTTATCTGTAATTGATATTCCAAATTACTCTTCCTCTAGAACAGGCCTGCACAACTCGTAAAGCGGCGAGGGCCATATTACTCCAAAGAAAACAGCTGAGGGCCGAAACCCCCCGGCCCCGCGGAAACACCCCCCCCCCAGCACCGCCCAGCCCCGCGGAAACAAACCCTCCTTCCCCAGCACCGCCTCGCCGAAACAGCTAAGGTTTGGGGGGGAGGGTGTGTGATACTTGATTAAGAATTTTTCAATTAAATCAAACAATTTTTTAAATTATTTTAAATTTTTTTATTAATCATGGAAAAATTAAAAACATCTGTTCCGTTGAAAGAAAACATTTGTACTTTTCATAATTACCTTGCAAATTTAATGAGAAATATTACATCTCTTTTCGGCAACAAGCTTGTCGCATTTGGGGGTCATATTTGAAGTGGATATTTTCATAATGTCTTCCAAATGGTCGTCAGTCAGAGAAGAACGTTGCTTGTTTTTATTCATGTTCATGATGGAAAATGTTTGTTCACATATGTAAGTGCGTCCAAAAATGCTGAACGTTTTCAGTGCAACTTCATTGTCCAGACTTTTGTAGAAGTCCCGCAAGCTGCTTTCTCTGTGCTTATTTCGGTAAACTGCTGAACACTGAAGTTCAATAACCTCCAACTGCAAATCTAGTGGCACTTCCTCTGGATCCACAGAAAAGGGATCTTCAATCAGCTTCAACTGGACGTCTTCTTCTTTAGACAAAGTAAGTCTTCTGTCAAATTCTTCAATCAAAAGAATGCTGTGCTTTGCGTATTTTTCTCCTAACTCGGCGTGTTTGTGCTGAGGGATACGCTGTGCACAAGTGGGAAAGTGACACATTTCACCTTTTGACAGCTGACTTCTGAAAAGTTTCAATTTCATTTTGAAAGCTTTCACTGCTGCACACATTTGAAATATAAGTTGATTTTTTTCCCTGAAGTTGAATGTTGAGATCATTCAGGTGTGCTGTAATATCACAAAAGAAAAAGAGATCTTGATTCTAGGACTCATTTTCAAGCTCTGGGAATTTTATTGGCCCATTTTCTAGGAATTTTGCTACCTCCTCTTTCAAAGCAACAAAACGCTGGAGCACTCTTCCTCGACTCAACCACCTCACTTCTGTATGGTAGATTAAGTCATTGCACTCGGTGTCTACCCCTTCAAGAAAGGCTCGAAATGTCCTATGTTTTAGTCCTCTAGAACGGATGTAGTTTACAATGGAAACTACCACTGACATTACATGCTCAAATTTTAAGACTTTGCTACACAAAACCTGCTGATGCATAATGCAGTGATGTTTGGTTATTTCTCTCCCGATAAATTCTTCAAGAAGAGTAACTGCTCCAACATTTTTTTGGCACATAGCTGGAGCACCATCAGTACAAATGGCCACCAAGTTTGTGAAATCTAATCCCGACTTATCATTCGTGCACTTTATCACTTCACTGGAGATTACTTTTCCGGTTGTGCGACCCATCATGGAGCACATGCCAGCAAGTTCTTCAGTAATTTCAAAGTTTTTATCAATACCTCTAATAAAAATAAGAAGTTGGGCGGTGTCTTTTAAATCGGTGCTTTCATCCATAGCTAGGGAGTAAAAGCAGAATTCACTGACTCTCTGCTTTAACTGATCACTTAAATTGGTAGAAATGTCAGCTATTCTTCTCCGTACAGTCATGCGTGATAGACTGACATTCTCAAATATTCCCCTCTTTTCTGGACATAACTCAGATACAGCAATCAACATACACTTTTTTAATAACTCGCCTTCTGTCAAGCATTTCCCAGCAGCAGCAATTTCCTTAGAAATTTTAAAGCTTACTTTAGTAACTGTATCGTTCTCAGTGCTCACTTTCTTGAAAATTTGCTGTTCTCTACTAAGGTTTTTCGCTAAACTGGCTGCTTTAATTATTTTTTCATTTGGGCTCAATTTGGCGAGATTGGGATGCTTAGTTTCAAAGTGCCACCGAAGGTTGTATTCTTTCGGAACGGCTAACGTTTCGCGACACACGAGGCACAGTATTTTGTCTTTGGAAATAGTATATAAGTATTTATTCGTCCATTCAGTGTTGAAAACTCTGTGCTCTGATTCTCTTTCTCTTTTTCTTTTCACTCATGGTATCCATTATGAAGCTCAAGATTTTGTTGAATAAATTCACACACAAGGGAAACACTCACAGTCACACACAAAGAGAAGAGATATCTCATGGCGCATGGCACACTAGCAAGGCACTGACGGTGTGTGGAAGCCTGTAAGTCCAGGGGTCACTATATTACTGCACACAGCAGTCAATCAATGCAGTTGTAGATAAATCTCTGCATTATGCATTTTTGTATAACTTTTATATGACTTTGTATTGAACCTTGGTACTATGTTATAGCGGGCTCCTAAGATAGTATAATTAAGGTAAAAGCAAAATTTCTTCTGTGCAAATTTTTGAAGCAGAGTTCAAATTTGTGTGCCATGAGGCAAATGCGCCCAAGTGAGTAAAATGCTTATACATTTAAAAAGTTTTAATTTGCAATTTGTGTCAATTTATATGGGTTTTCAGATAGACATCATAAGTAAAAAAAGAAAAACAAAAGTTTGTGTTTTAAATTGAAAATTTTCCTAAAAAATATCAATAAACGATTATCAGCCAAGAATAAGATATGTAATTACAAATGCATTTTAATTTCCTTATTGGTCGAAATGTCAAAGACGGCTAAACTAACCTTACTGTTTTTCCCTGCGATCTTTTTCATTTGCCCATTCAATATAAACTCTGTCCAGATCTATCAGTCCTCAATCCAGCTGGTAACTCTTAATACACATCAGCACCCCACATAGAGCCCCCCACTCGCTAGTTTCCCAATACACACAGATTTCTCCTCCCTCCCTCCCAGTGCCCTTCCCCACAGCCCCACCACCACAACTAAACAATGCCCCACACAGACCCCCAGTGCCCTGACACACACAGATCTCCCTCACTGCCCAGCACCCCCCAACAGGCCCCCACTGCCTAGCACCCCAAAACACACAAACCTCCCCCACTGCCCAGCGCCCTCCACACCCTCACAGCCCAGCACCCCCCGCACATCTCCCAGACACTCACTCCACCACACCCTTCCCCCTTCCCTGGCCGCACTCACCAGCCCTGCTGGGAGGTCTCTGGCTCCTAGGGTGAGAGCGGCAAGGGGAGTCTCCAGTGGTGAGCGGGAGCCGGTTCGCACCGGTTCGCGGGAACCAGTTGTTAAATTTAGAAGCCCTTTTAGAACCAGTTGTCCTGCGCGGGACAACCGGTTCTAAAAGGGCTTCTAAATTTAACAACCAGTAAGTTGAAGTGACCAGGACCGTAGCTGGGGGGGAGCAGAGGGAGCGGCTGCTCCCCCTGAGCACATTATCCAAAAGTGGCGCCTTAGGAGCCGACCCCATGGGTGCTCCAGCTCTCCGCCCCGCTCCCCAGCTCGCCTCCGCCTCTGAACACTCTGCCCCGCTTCTCCCCCCTCTCCCCCCTTCTCGCGAATCAGCTGTTCGCGCGGGAAGCCTGGGAGGGCAGAGAAGCAAGCGGTGGCTTTGCGCTCAAGCCCAGGGAGGCGGAGACGGAGCAGAGGTGAGCTGGGGTGCGGGGAGCCGCCCGTGCCACAGCAGGTAACCCGGGGGGAGGGGCGCGGAGGGGAACCGCTCCCCGCCCCAGCTCACCTCTGCTCTGCCTCCCTGGGCCTGAGCGCGAAGCCGCCGCTTGCTTCTCAGCCCTCCCAGGCTTCCTGCGCGAACAGCTGATTCGCGGGAAGCGGGGGGGCTGCAAGCTCAGCCTGACCCGGTGCTCCAGGCACTGCACGGTGGCGGCGTGGCCCGGCTCCAGCCGAGCGGCGTGGCTGTAGCGCCGCCAGCCACCTCCAGGCAGCGCGGTAAGGGAGCAGGGAGGGGGTGTTGGATAGAGGCCAGGGGAGTTCAGGGGGTGGTGGGGGGGTGGATAGGGGTTGGGGTGGTCAGATGGCAGGGAACAGGGGGATTGAATGGGGGCAAGGGTCCTGGGGGGCAGTCAGGAAGGAGCAGGGGTTTGATGGGGCGGTGGGAGGCAGTCAGGGGCAGGGGTTCCAAGGGTGGTCAGGGGACAGGGAGAAGGGGTGGTTGGATAGGGAATCAGGAGAGGAGTTGGATGGGGCGGCGGAGGGCAGTCAGGGGACAGGGAAGGGGGTGGATGGGGCAGGGGTCCCGGGGGGGGGGGGCATCAAGGAACGCAGGGGGTTGGATGGGGCAGGGGTCCCGGGGGGGGCATCAAGGAACGCAGGGGGTTGGATGGGGCAGGAGTCCCGGGGGGAGTGGGCCAAAAAGCGCTCAGGACGGGGGCGGTGGCTGAGCCCCGTGTCCCTGCTGGGGGGGGGGGGGGGGCAAGGGCTCCGTGCCCGTGTCCCGCTTGGGGCAGTGGGGAGGGGCAGCGGCGTGCAAGGGCTCCGTGTCCTGCTTGGGGCGGGGGGTGGAGGCGCGGCAGTGCGCGAGGGCTCCATCCCCGTGTCCCGCGGGGGGGGGGGGGGGGGAGGCGCGGCGGCGCGCGAGGGCTCCCTGCCCGTGTCCCACTTGGGGCAGGGGGGCCGGTTTCGCGTGCCGCGGGCACTCGGGATCTCCCTCCCTCCCAGGTTTGAGAGCCTGGGAGGGAGGGGGAGACTCCGAGTGGCCGCGGCGCGCGAAACAGCTGATTCGCACGCCGCTGCTCCTCCTCCCTCCCAGGCTTGAGAGTGAGCCCCCGCGGGCTGCATGCGGCCCGCGGGCCGTATGTTGTGCAGGCCTGCTCTAGAATACACCCTTCATGGACTTCCAAGGGCAGTCTTCATTGTTTTTTTGGGGGGTGAGGGCAAGGCTGTCTTAAAACATTAGCAGATTAAAATCACTTTAGTTTTGTTTTTTGTGAGGAAAAGGTTAATTAAAGAGACTCTGATTAGTGTTAGTTGTCTCTTGTGAACCTTATAGCTTATCTGCAATCTTTGTGTGTTTCATTGAAGCATCTCCAGCTGTATTGTAATTACGTGGGCATTGTTAAGCATTGGATGTGGTCACCTGATTTTTTTAATGCATTTACACGATCTGCGCAACTCTTTGCGAAGAGGGGTTGTTCAAAATCTTTAAAACTACTTTTTTTCTTAATAAAAATTAATTCGGCATTCATGAGCAGCCCTACGGTGACCAGTTGGCAAGGACATGCAATGGAGAAAAGAAATGCTATAAGGAAACTGTCATTAGTTTCATACTTCCAAAGGGGTATGATAGGTGTCCCCATGGTGAGGAAGGGAAAAAGAATCTATTTCAAAAATGATCTTTGAACACAGTGTGCTTTTAACAGCAACCTTGTAAATGAGGGTTCAAAATATGACCTTAGTTCTGTGTGTTGTAGTCCAGGTTTAATGTTAAAACGGGTAGGTGTTGTCAGGAAAGTAGGGCAAGAGAACAGCATTCTTAAAAATCTGAACTGTTCCTAATTCTCTGTTTGTTCTATTGTGCTTCCCTTCACTTAGCAGTTCAAAGGCATTTTGAAGGGAGAGATTGAAATACCTCATTGGGGGCTTTGATAAATCCACCTGCTGATGGCATCAGATAACTGATTTATCATCTCTCACAGGTGGCAAATCACCTAGACTTGTCTGCAGGACAAGTAAAATTTTTAACGATAGCAACAGGATAGCTTAAAAATTGTGCTGATCATGTAAATCCTGTTATCTCTGTAATCCAACGGAAACTTTCTGAGCTTTAAAGTGACATCAAGTTTGTCTGAAAACATCAAGTAGTAACAGATAACAGGATTTTCTTTCTCAGTTCATTTTAAAATCCTGTTATCTTTGTCATTTTAAATCTCAGTATCATTTAATAGAGCAGGAGGGGAAGAAGGGGGGAATATAGGAAGTCCCCATAATAGGAATTTAAATTCAAATCCTCCCTCACAAAATAACCATTTTAAAGGATGCCAAGTCAATTTGTATAAGAATCATGATTTGACTGGTAATAGAATCTTTTAAAAAATAAATAAAAAAACAGTGTTAATAATAAAGTTGGCAACCTACCCCACACAGTGCAAAATACAAAGGAAGCTATGCTCAATCTTAAAAAGACGTCTCAATAGTTTTATTTAGTTTCTAAGCTCTTTGGACTGTCTACTATTCTGTACAGCGCCTAACACAATGGGGCCCGATTCTTAGTTGGTTCATAGGTGCTACCATAATAAACATAATGCCCTCTCTTCCCTCACATGCTTCAATTTTTTTAATTTGAGTTATCAGAAATTAGCGAGACTAAATGATCTAACACGGGGTGGGCCAATTACGGCCTGGGGGCCGCATCTGGCCCTTCAGACGTTTTAATCTGTCCCTTGAGCTCCTACTGAGGCCCAGGGTCCAGGGCTTTCCCTGCTCTGGTGCTCCAGCCAGGGAACGGGGTCAGGGACTTGCCCCACTTTGCGCATGCTGTGGCTCCGTGCGGCATGTCCCCCCTCTGGCTCCTACACATAGGGGCAGCCAGGGAGCTCCGCACACTGCCCCCCAAGCATTGCCTCTGCAGCTCCCATTGGCTGGGAACTGCGGCCAATGGGAGCTGCAGGGGCGGCGCCTGCAGACAGGGCAGTGCGCAGAGCTGCCTGGCCACGCCTCCGCGTAGGTGCCAGAGGGGAGACATGCTGCTGCTTCCGGGAGCTGCTTGAGGTAAGTGCCGCTCAGAGCCTGCACCCCTGACCCCCTCCTGCGCCCCTGCCCCAGCCCTGATCCCCCTCTCACCCTCCAAATCCCTTGGTCCCAGCCCGGAGCACCCTCCTGCACCCCCAACCCCTCATCCCCAGCCCCACCCAGAGCCCGCACCCCCGCACACCCCAACCTCCTGCCCCAGCCTGGAGCCTTCTCCGGCAACCCTGAACTCCTCATTTCTGGCCCCAGCCGGAGCCCTCACCCCCTCCCACACCCCAACCCCCAATTTCGTGAGCATTCATGGCCTGTCATACAATTTCCATACCCAGATGTGGCCCTCGGGTCAAAAAGTTTGCCCACCCCTGATCTAACACGTCTCCTCCATCCCCACTGGCACTGCAGGGCACTTACTGTTCTGTCCAGTGTAGTTAAGATGCTTCCACTGTTTTCCCTTTGGTACGTTATCCCACAATTTAACATCTCTGACATTTTTTTGGTAGGGAACGTTTTAGATTTACTTTCTTAATCTCACCTAATTTTGACTTGACACTGCCATAAATAGCTCTCCCCCGCCTCCTTGGTTTTTACATGGTTTGGATGTTTGGAGAACACCTAGAGTCTCCAAATACTGTGCCAAAGCCATCAAAATTTGGAGACTTGCACGGTGGGGTTTTCTCTGTTACGATATTTTTTTAACCTGCTATTGTAATAAGACACTTGTGTTTACTGATTAGTATGAGTGAAAGAGTTTAGAGAAGTTTGTGCAATTTACTATCTTTTGTAACAAATTGTTTACTTTGACAGCACTTTTTCTAATCAGTTTGACTGTTGCCTATTTATAGTTGGTTTTCCATGTGGATCTTTCACATAGCAATGGGGAGAAAATGAGACATTAAAAATGGAAAATGAGAATGTAGTACCACAAAAACTGGTATGATTTAGGGGAGGTGCAATATGCAAAACTACTTCAGATTTTTAAAAAAGTTGACTAGAATTCAAGTTGACTGTCTACCTTTAAGTAATTCTTTGCAGCTCACTGATTATTTGTGGTGCCATCTTGGAGTTCACTGCAGTTTGTAAACCGTCACTTTCTGGTAGTGAAGTGCTCAGAAATGAACATGGTATTCCACGTGTGGTCCCAGCAGACCTATGCTATGTGATGTGATGCTTCTTCATGTGCATCCAAAAATTGCATTGGCCTCTCTCTTTTTTTGCTGTCTGATAGTGCAAACTCATGTTTAATTTGTTGTCCACCTTCACTCTGTCTTTCAGCACTTCTAGTTTCCAGGTTTCTATCCTATCCATTATTATGAAAATTAATCCCAGTGTGCACCTCACCACTGTCCAGTACACTGCCTTCTGGAAAGAAAATAAAATACCATATGAGCCAAAATGTGTTCAATACAGTAGTTAAAAATAGCCCTTGATTTCTAAGGGTATGTTTATGCTGCACCTAGACACCCACGGGTGGCCCGTACTAGCTGAATTGGGCTTGTGGAACTCAGGCTAAGGGCCTGTTTAATTGCAGTGTAGACTTTTGGGCTTGGACTGGGGCCCATGCTCAGGGACCTCCCTCCCCCCCCCCCCCACAGGGTCCTATAGCTCAGGCTCCAGCATCTACACTAATTGTGAACATCTAGTTCACTAGATGAACATCTACACTAATTAAACAGCCCCTTAGCCCAAGCCCTGTGAACCTGAGTCAGGTGGCATGGGCCAGCTTTAGGTTTTTAATTGCAATGTAGACACACCCTAAGAGTCTGCAGTACTGTATTCTTGTCATGTGAATATGTGCATGCAATATGTGCTTTTTAGTAACTGTCAAATGAGCTCTGCTTTTTAGGTGGAGAGAAGCTTCAGTGTAGATATGATAGTATTGCTCCCAGAGATCATAGTAAGTGGGTTTAGAAAATAAAATACATCTAGACTAGTCCTGATGATTCCAAATATTTTTAAAGCCCACACTAGATAGCTGTGAAATAAAAAGTAGAACTACCATGTTACTACAGTGATAGGATTTTTTTTGCTCACGTACATTTGATAGAGCGATCCCTGGAGCTGGTCCCCGGGGCCAGCTGCCCTGGGCCACCAGAGCAGCGGCTGGTGCGGCTGGCTGTGGAGCTGCTGCAGCAGCGGCCACCTGAGTGGCTGACCCCAGGGCCGCCTGCTTGGGCGGCCCTGGGGTCAGCCACACTGGCCGCTGCAGAAGTCATGGAGGTTCCAGAAAGTCCCAGAATCTGTGACTTCCGCGACCTCCGTGACAGGCATGGAGCCCTAATCACTGTCTATAAGTACTTACATGGGGAACAAATATTTGATGATAGTTCTTCAATCTACTAGAAAAAAATATAACAATATCTAATGGCTGGAAATTGAAGCTAGACAAATTCAGATTGGAAATAAGACATTCATTTTTAACAGTGAGGGTAATTAACTATTTGAACAATTTCCCCAAGAGTTGTAGTGAATTCTCCATCAATGGCAATTTTTAAATCAAGAGTGGATGTTTGTCAAAAAGATAAATGCTCTAGCTCAAACAGGAATTAATTCAGAGCCTGTGTTATGAAGGAGGTCAAAGCAGATGATCACAATGTTCCCTTCTGGCCTTGGAATCTATTAATCTACTTTTAAAAACACTAGAGAGTAAGGCAACGATTTGTGTCCTCCCCTCTTTTTAGAAGTTGGAGAATGAAGTTTCTTGGTCATTTAATTGATGGAGCAGATCAGTGAAAACTGGGAGAAATAGTTGAATCATTAAGTTATAGCAGTTTGGTCCATTAGCTGGGCTGTCATCTTTTTCCACTGGGATTTTAGCTATAGTATATCTGTCTTGTGGAAGATTAAAGATTTAAATGTTTACAGCTTTTTCTTTGCTTCCCAGGACCCTTGTGCTAATCTAAAATAGGATATACACAGATATACACAGAGATATGCTTTCCAATATAATAAATATGAGGTTAGCAAGCAGATCTCAGACCCAACTACCTTAATTTACTCTGCTTAGGCTTCTGGTATGGGCTGGTTCATAACTGAAATGTTTTGTTTCTACTCTTGGACTGTGCACCTCCAGCTCTCTGCTGTAGGTCCACAAAGTGTGGAATAATGTGTGGCTTGATAGCCGAAGAGGAACATGTATTGGAAGTGGTGCAAAAACACAAGAGAAAACTCTGTAGAGCAGCTGCTTCAACTTGGTTTAGCTGCAGAAAAATATTCACCTCCAGCATTTTGTTGTTATGGTGGAGGTAGTGAAAATGCTCTTTCTTGCACCTAAACGTGCTTTTTAAGGATCTGCAGAGGATACAGTAGCTACGCATTGCCCTCATCCCCCATGATATTGTTGCATGTCATACTGACACTGGAGAAAAGTTGGAGAAGATGTAAAATGTCATTGATTTTTTTTCAGCGTTTTTTAATATTTATTATTTTCATGCTTTTGACCGTCATTCCCTGGCAAAATGAGATGGCTCTTTGGCTTTCCCTTTGCTGGAGTTGATGAGAAGTGTTGTCCAAAGAGGAAAAACTGTTCATTGGCTTTTGCTAATAAAATAAATGACTAGCTTGTGCTGTGTATTAACTATGAGCACTTAGTATATCTGAAATTAACGTTTGTTCTATCTGTGGCTTTTTAATAGCACTTCAATTGTTCTTGTAACTGTATTTTTAGTACGCATTAATTGTGAAGGGTTGGAAAGGAATTTCTTAACCCCAGTGTCAATTACAATAACTGGTGTCCTGCATTCTCTCTCTCTCTCTCTCTCTCTCTCTCTCTCTGATTAGCAAGCCTGCCTGTGAAATTAGACTTTCTTTTTATCCTCTCCACTCCCTTCTCACACCTATCTCCCTCCCCACCCCACCTAAATAAATAAACCTAGCTAGACATGAAATAACAGCCTACCATCGATCTTTCCCAGGATTCTTTTTGTCAAACAGTGTAACTGTTGCAAATCTGGCTGCCATTAACAGTGGTGCCAGGTTTACCATGTGGTGGTTTTTAATGAGCAAGAAATTATTTTGCCTGCTTTTTGTCTGTCTTCTATGGTGTGAAATTCAAAGCTTCATCACTAGGAGGAAAATATAAATATCTTGCAGATAACCAGTGTGGCATTAAAGATACTAAACACTGCCTCTGATCATAAAGAAGACTCATTGAAAATATTTGTTTTAAATATAATCAGATCATTCGTAATGAAATAAGAACCTATCACCTTGACAGTGTTAAAAGTGGGTATCTAGAACCTGTTGAGGAACATAAGACCTTAAGGATGCTGTTCTTAAGGGGTAAGTTCTATCAAAAATAATTGGGTTAAATGTCCAGTGGCTGAACTGCTTGACTTCATATGCATGCCACTGGATTCTGAATGCCCTTACTCTTGCTCTGCAGCGCTGGCAATCCGGAGCGCCTGCTGGAAAGTATCATGACATTAAGAACACTTGTCAAGTATTTTTGTTTCTTTAATACACACATCTTAAACTCTGTTTTTAAAACTAGTCAGTTTTCCTTTTTGAGGTGCCTTCACTCACAATACTTAGCAGGATGTGGCATATGTAGCCAACAGCCTGGGCTTGAGTGCTTTTCTTTGGTGGTGTTCAAGACTTTTAATATTAGTGACTTATCAGGCTTATCTGTATACAGGCGAGTCTCATCTTACGCGCATTTAACATGCACAAATTCAGCTTTGCGCGGTCGGCAAAAACAAAAAAACAAACAGAAGATAGAAAAATAACAATTTAAATACTGTACCTGTAGTGCGGGCAGTTCTGCCCGCCATTACACTCAATGTAATTTTGACTATACGCCTGACTATACGCGATTTTCACTTTACGCGCTGACAGCGGAACGTAACCCCAGCGTAAGATGAGACTCGCCTGTACACTGCAAATCAATCAGTGTATGCAGAACCTGTTTAAAAAGTGTCTGAAATATGATTTGATCAGCCATTGTGGTCAGAGTTTCTTCAATAAAAGTGTTTAAAACTGTTTCAGGGAACACTGTTACTAGTCCAGTATAGACAGGGCTGAAAGACCATGTTAGGGGAGTTGTAGCCAGGCCCTGGACAGAATGCAAAACACAGTTAAGTCCTGTCTTAATCAAGGTAGATAAAAATCAATGATTTAAAAAAAAAAAAATCTGATTTTTTTTTAAATTTAAATCGGGTTTTTTTGATTAAATGCTTTTTGAGGAAAAAACCTATCTAAAGATACATTATAGCGCAAAGATATCACATCCTGGAATAGGGATTATAAATTCTAATTCTATAGTATGAGACAATATATTCATGTAATGCTTAAGAAAAGTTTTGTAAATGAATTCCAATAGTTCATGGTTAAGGGACCCAATTGTATAGGGTTCCGGGGGGCTTCTGTATAGATTATTTAGGTTAATCTTCCTATCTACTCAATGGGACTCAGTGCTCAGTCTAGAAGATACCATCAGAGATAATTTAGTTTTGCAGTTCTCAAACTGTGGATTTGTGTCTCCAGAGATGATATACTTGTTAACAGCAAAAATGTTTTAAAATAAATAAATAATATATAGAGATGAGAAATAACAGACCTCAACCCTATTGTCCCTCTGCAAATTTGTGTATACACAGAGTCAATCCCTTACCTCTCTCTAAAAGTGCAAAGTTTCAAAAAGTTCAATGAATAGAAGATTGTTGGGGGGTGGAATAGATCTGGACAAGGAGAAGAAGTCTGGAGATAAATGTGAGAAGGGAGGGATGGGCATAGAAATAAAAGTGAGACTGTTTGAGCAGCATATTCCAGAAGTCTTGAGGTCTTTCTAAGCAGGGTCGGCTCCAGCTTTTTTGCCGCCCCAAGTGGCGAAGTGAAGGGAGGAAAAAAAAAAAAAGATAAAGCCGTGATCGGTGGCAGCTCTACCGCGCCGCTTCATTCTTCGGCAGCAATTCAGCGGCGGGTCCTTCGCTCCGAGAGGGACTGAGGGACCCGCCGCCGAAGACTTGGACGTGCCGCCCCTTTCCATTGGCTGCCCCAAGCACCTGCTTCCTTTGCTGGTGCCTGGAGCTGCCCTGTTTCTAAGTGTAGCCTTCATTGATTTGAGATCTACCATACCATTCTCTCACTAGAAGGGAAAACCTATCATGGCAGCAGGCCGTAAAAGAGACCCAGTTTGGGAATAAGAACCATTCAAGAAATATATGTTTGCTGATGACGTTTTAAAGAAAGTCTCACCAGTGAACTGGTAGAAGTCACTAAAGCACTTGGATTCAGAGACTGTTGAAGCGATAATCTCACTTTTAACAGCAGTAGCTTCTTCTGCCGGTGTAGAAATAATATTTTCTTCCTTTGGACTAATTCATTCCAAAATTCAGTCCAGAAATTGTTTTGGACCTGAAAAAGCAGGAAAGCTTGTTTTTCTTTTCCAGATTATGAACAAACAGGAAAATGAAGGTGAAGACGACTGAGTTCGCTGCAGAAGCCAATATTTTAAGTTTTCTCATGTTGACCTGGCTGACATAGTCGATTTAATTTTTGTTATTTTTAAAAAATATTTCATTTAACTATTTTAGTTAAAAACAATTTTAACAAAAACAAACCTGATTTTAAAAAAGTGAATGTTTAATTAAATTCAAAAGTTCAAATGCTTGTTTTGTTAAAATATTATGTTTGCTGTTGAACAAAAATCCATAATACATAACATTGTTGTTTTAGTTAAATAAAACAATTTAAATGTCTGTCTGGTGATGTTCTCCTCCTAATACAGCATGGCAAGAAAATCCTCCAAATATTAATGATTAACCTTTTGAATTGGAGATAGTTCACCTCCCAGTGACTTCATAAATATCTGCTTCATTTACCTTTGGTAAATGAAATAACCAAACAATCATTCATTTTCTGATATAGCTGTAAAACTAATCTGAAAAGTTTTCAAAATAAATCACTTAAAAATGTATAGTGTGTACCTTCTAAAAATGAAACCTACATCTATGTCTTGAGTTGTGAAGAATATGTTTTAAGGTTGTAACACTGAACAAGAATGCACTTTCATGTAGAAATCCATGATTAAATCAAGTCTCCTGACTGGATTTAGATCAAATCCACCCTGGTCTTAATTGAAAATGTTTCAGTCATGTTGGGAATAAATTATTTAATGTAGATGGGTCCTAAGTGCTGTGTACAGCAGTATTCCCAATGATTAGTGTTCTGAATATATATTTCTGGATATTCATTTTTGACCTCTTGTTTGTCCCTGTGGTTTTCGCAGCATTTTTTCAATAGTGCTCACTATTGGTATATTGTAACTCCAGGCACCCAGCAATTAACAAGGCAGGTCAAAAACGATTTGTGGTTTGTCTGCACTGACCTGCAGGACATTCTGTGGATGGTACTTCACAGAACAATTATCTGAAAATCTGTGAGCTGTCATTTAGGATTGACCAGCTACCTTAAAGCCATTCTGGATCACTTACCTTGAATGGTGAATTTGTAGAGCTTACTTCCTCTTCATAGAGAGTACAAATCTGCCAGTTCCTGCATTTCCCAGCAAGAGGTTTTTTTTAGTTTTAATTCCCTTGTCATAAACACAGTAATGAAAGTCGTCCCTGCATCCTTGTCCATCTGTACAGGATTTGCTAGAAGAGCAGTTTAAATGCCAGTCTGTGCACTCTTCATCTTTGGAAACCGCCATCTCTCGCTCATCTTAAGGGGAGAACTATCAAATTTTAATACTCGTAAAAGTCAAGAGTGGATGGCACTGGCTAGATACAGGTCTAGTATAGGCTGACGGCTATGCAAATTTTCATGTATGTTTCCAC
The DNA here is from genome assembly GCF_028017835.1 of Emys orbicularis. NCBI lineage: Eukaryota > Metazoa > Chordata > Testudines > Emydidae > Emys > Emys orbicularis. The sequence continues at coordinate 60,201,201 of NC_088690.1, read as the reverse complement.
CCAGTCCACCTTGGGCCTGATCTGCAATCTCTTGCTAATTTGTTATTCTCCCTAACTATTATTTGAATATTAGTCCTTCTGATTACCCTATTGCTGACAAACCCAGGTTTTTCCTCTTTAGCTTTGTAGGGCCAATATACTGTAGTTGCAGCTTAGTGAGCTAGATTCTATCCCTTCTCATGCATGATTAACTAAATTACCAATCAAGTGCCAATTACAAAATCTCTATTACTTTTGGTGATTTCAGAGGTGATTAAACAAAGATTAATTTTCATATCCCAAGCTGACTTTACGAAGTTGGCGGTTATAAAAATCAACCCAATGTATAACTAGATCAGGAATCCGAAAAAGAATATTCATGGAACCACCTCAACACCCTTTACAGTCACTTTTCGGATTGCAACTACACTTTTAAAAGTAGTTTTACCCCTCCCCCCATTCTCTTTTTCAGCTTGGGTTAAGAAACTGAAGAATCTTAAATGGACAAGGACAGTCACTGATAGTACGTGAGTTTTAGGACTTGTCTTATTAATTCACACCCACTTGTGTATACAGAAGATTAGATTTTTTTTTTTTTTATCAGTGAGTTTTCAAGCTCACTTCAGGAGTCCTCTATTTTTCTGTAGGTGTGCATCAGTGTTATTGTCCAGAAAAGAGTATGTATTGGTTTATATAGTTGGTTTGAGACAGTTGTGTGTTACTGTTGTAAATCTAAGTTTATGTGTATACCATATTGCATTAGAAAGCCAAAATAATTAGATGCCTGTCTCATTTCTCTGTAGATGATTGTACAAAGTTATACATTTTCTCTTCCCATGACTACTTCATTTGAGTGAGTGGTTAGTTAGGCCAAGTCTAGTTGCTGGTATAGCTATACTGGCAAACCCTCCTAGTGTAGGACCAGCTTATTACTGGTAAATGACTGCTTATAACAGTTTCCCAAGCAAAATAAGCTATAACAGCAAAAGCATTTTTTGGTCATTATAACTGCACCTACACTAGGATCTTTGCTGCTATAGAAATGTAATTTAAAAACAAAAACTGTAAAGCAACATTGTTATAACAGCAAAAGTTTCTAGTGTATACCTAGTCATAAGCACCTTTCAGAACTGCTCCAGGGCATGGATTTTATTATTCACATTACAAACCCAAGACTTGATCCAGTTTAACATCCCTTCTCTCTTTTTAAAAAAAAGAAATTGGAGACAGGAACATCATTTCTCCATTTCTTATAATAAAAGCTATTGCTAAAGTGCTCATTGCTACTTCCAAGAAAAACATCTGTCTGATGGACGGTACTGGTAATCAAATAAAGACATAAAGTGGCTAAAAATTCTATGGTTAATTCTAAGCAAGAGCAGCAAAACTCAATGGCAGTGGCCATAACTTCATGGGGTTAAAATTTAGCAGATAGATGAATGAAGTGATGCTATCTGGCTAAAATGCTTTTATGCTTTTAGCCATAGTGACTAACTTAATTCAAGAATGATCTTAATTTTTTTTTCAAGCATATATTTATATACTGTATACAGTGGGTAAAGAGTGTATATACTGGATATGTTTACACACACACACACCCGGTATGCTTCTTTCCATTGCCAATCTGGGTAGAGTAAAGGACACAGTGTGACTTGAATTCTAAAAGTTTTAACCTTCATTTGTTCTAGTCTGGATTGCATCTGGATATGCTGCCTCTCCTATCTAGGTCATCAGTTAAAAACAGACTCCGGATTTTAGTGACCAGAAGGCATTACCATATGAGAGCTGTTTTAGCCTATGTAAAATGGTTCTGATCTCAGTTCTGTTCCTGTTGGTCAGAAACAATGCTGCTGTTAGTCTTAGCAAATGCCAATGATTGAATGGCAGTGAAGAAAAAACTGCACTGTTATCCTAGGTGTTCTGTCTAGGTCAGGATTGGGACATAGTGGCAGGGCAGCATGTGGAAAGCTTGCACTTGCTACTGCCTGTGCTGTCCCTACTCTTTAGAGAAGGGAGTCAGTCTCCAGGGACTGCCAGTTTGACTTCTTTCATGAGTGATAAATTTGCTTACCGCCTTTTGCTGTTCTGTGATGCTATTTATTGATCTTATTGGACTCCTTGTTGGAACAGAGTGGTGGTGTTTTGTTTGCCATTCTATGGCTGAAAGGATTGGTTTTCCCTACCCTTCTCATTTTCATACGTGTCTGAGTTTGTGGCTTGCCTCTGGACTTGCCCGTTTGAAATCTGAAAAAGTTAACAGAATATGGGATAATTAAAACTGACTTCACCTTGCAAACAAGTCAATGGCAATCATAGTGCCCTTCCCAGAACTGGGTGTGGTGGTTGAACTAAAACGTGTCAGAAGTACAAAGAGAACAGAGTCCTACTGTTTACTGGAAGACAAAAAAGATAATTTCTGAAGACTCCCTGTTTGTACTGGGATATTTATGCTCTTATTGCACAGTTTCCATCTCCTTTGTTTTCTGGATTCTGTAAATGAGGTAATCTTACAAGGATCCTTTAGACTCATTTTCATATAATTTGAAACTTATCAAAGCATCTGCTTCTGACTCAAATGGAAAATGTCAGTGTTTGTGATGACTTTACTTGGAAATACTTCCTTGCATTTTGTTCCATCCCCTGCCTCTTGTTCAACTGGGAATGAATAACGTTCTGTAACTTCTAACTTTTAAATTGAGTCGGAAATCTGGAGCAGTCAGAGGAGGAATGGGTGGGCGCTCACAGTAGTGGGAGGCCATTTTTTGAAGAGGGAATTCCTTAGCCAGTCACCCAAGTATCTTATTAATATTTGGCTTATAATTATATATGTTTTTATTACCATTTCCCTCCGCCTCTCTTCCCACTCCTTTCCATTGTTTGTTACTAGGGTTGTCAACTTTCTAATTGCTGAAAACCGAACACTCTAGCCCTGCCCCCTGCCCTGCTTCTTTCTCCGAGGCCCCACTCACGCCTCACCCTCCCGCCCTCCCTCTGTGCCAATCCTCCCCCCCCACCCCGGGACTCACCTGCTACCTGCAGAGCCGAACTTGGAGGAGCTGACACAGAGCCTGCCCAATCGGGGCACAGTGGAGGGTTGGTCCCCAGAGTAAGGGGCTGAGGCCGGGAGGGGTTTGAAGTCTTTAAGTGAAGAGTGGATGTCTTTCTAAAGGAGATGCTATAGTTCAAACAGAAGCTATAGGCTTGATATAGGAATTAATTGATGAGGTTCTCCAGCCTGTATTATACAAGAGATTAGACTAGATAATCATAGTAGTCCCTTCTGACATTAAAATCTATGAATCTAAGAAATATAGAGTGGGAGGTGGAACCTGATTGGGGCCCTGGGCATTACTGTGATAAAAGTAAGAAGGACAGAAAAGCATGAGTGAAAACAGAACTTATGAGCATGGCTTTTTCTTTGCAATAAATATTATAAATAATGAAATTCACCCCAACCATACTTGGAGTGCTCTGCCAACAAAATAAAATTACAGAATGCTAGACTTTATACAAAATAGTTAGACAGTAAGCACACTTGAAAAGAAGGGGTGGTTTTAATCTTTCTTCCCTAGAATTTGAAGGAATGGACTGTTGTGAGGAGTCTAGCTCCGTTTTTGGAGAGCACTTTTCCCACATTTGATTATACAGCTCTACCCCGATATAACGCGTCCCAATATAACACGAATTCGGATATAACGTGGTAAAGCAGTGCTCGGGGGGGGGGAAGGGGCAGGGCTGACACTTCGGTGGATCAAAGCAAGTTCAATATAACGCGGTTTCACCTATAACGTGGTAAGATTTTTTTGGCTCCTGAGGATAGCATTATATCGAGGTAGAGGTGTAGTACATGGGCCAGGATGTAAATTGGAGACTTCATAATGTCCTCAATCTGCAGCAGATCTCCCACTGATGTCAGCGGGAGCTTTGCATAAAGATCAACAGTAGAATAAGACCTTATTTGTTACTAATTTTTTTTAACTGATCTTATTTGTCTCATTCAGCATTACTCACTGGGAAAATATGCTCTCCATTAGGACCACTGCTACTCCTACCCTTTTGTTCATTTGTTTTGTTTCTGTCTCTGTGTGTGCCCCTCTGTTTTCCCTCTAAATTTCCTTTCTTGCAGCAAATCTCAGTTTACCTGTGGGCTTTACTTACTACGCATCCTATCTGATAAAATGATCCGTGATGAAATAGCTGACATGTAAAATATCATAATTAGGCTTCAGTTAACAGCCTAGTGAAATTAATGAGTACGGGGAGTTAACACCTCCCAAAGCCATTGTCTCAGGTTGTCTGCAGACTCAGGAACACAACACTGCATTGATTTATACTTGTTTTACATTTGGAAGTTTGTTTTTTTTTGTTGGTTTTTTTGCAACCATGAAGGCTAGAAATTTACTTATTTTTTTTTCAGAATGAAAGCTTGGATTCTGAAGAATAGAAATATGGTGGTGCAAGATAAGTGTTTGACATCTCGGGGCTGTTGTGATGTCCCAGGGTAGCAAGTTCCACAATCTGTAGGCCAGGCTTTTGTGCAGTTGTGGAACTCCTAAGTAGTGGGTGAATTGAGTGCTGCTGGAGAAACACTGAGGCTCATGATCATTTGCTGCTAACATTGTATATTATTGTTTTAAACAAAAGTGCAAATTGTGTACACAGGTTTTTTGTTTTTTTGTACTCTAGTTCAAACCCTCTGAAAATATCAATAAGCAAAGGCGGCAAACTAAGGGCGGGAGCTAATAGAAAAGAATAAACAAACCACATATGACAAGGCTTGCTACAAGGCTTTCCTTGTGGATATTTTTGGTTTGGCTATTGTTTCCCTAGCCTTCACTTCTCAATTTCCAGTAAGAACTCCTTCATTTTCCTCCCAGCTGCTGCAGCTTTTTCAGTCCCCTTAAAAGAAGAGAAACAAAGTTCGTTGCTTTTCTTGGAAATGCTACGTGAAATCTCCACACAATCATACTACTGGGTATGCAAATGGTGTCCTCATTTCTGCTGTTAGTGACTTTATTTCCATTACACTTCTACGAAAACATGATTTTTATTTTAAAGTGAGTGTGCTTCCTTTAGTTTTTATGTTTTGAGTTTTCATGTAATGTGGATAGCTCCTTTTGCATGTTTTTGTTTGGTTGTGAGGACCGCTTTTTGGTAAAATGGTGGCAATACAGAGCAGTCCTGAAGTCACAATATACAAGTAATACTGATGTTCACAAAGGCTCTGTCTGTATGTACTATTACACAACAGAGCCATTAAATAGTGGTGTCTAGGTACATACTTGCAGTATATGCATGCAAAGTATATTCCTGTGCCCTGTATAGTCCTTAAAGGCAGGAGCTGCATAAAATCAGAAGCAATACAATCTCAAGTTAAAGGAAAGTTATCTAGCATGTTAAGTGTCCTAGCAAATTCTGACTGACTTGAAAGTCTAAATTTCACTTACACCATCACTTAGGCCTGGTCTACACTACACCTTTAATTCGGATTTAGTGGCTTTAATTCGAATTAACTCTGGAACCGTCCACACAACGAAGCCATTTAATTCGAATTAAAGGGCCCTTTAATTCGATTTCTGTACTCCACCCCGACGAGCGGAGTAGCGCCAAAATCGAATTTGTCAATTCGAATTAGCGTTAGTGTGGCCGCAATTCGATGTTATTGGCCTCCAGGAGCTATCCCACAGTGCACCATTGTGACCGCTCTGGCCAGCAATCTGAACTCGCATGCACTGGCCAGGTGGACAGGAAAAGCCCCGGGAACATTTGAATTTCATTTCCTGTTTGCACAGCGTGGAGAGCACAGGTGACCACAGAGAGCTCATCAGCACAGGTAACCATGCAGGCTGATAATCGAAAAAGAGCACCAGCATGGACCGTACAGGAGGTACTGGATTTGATCTCTATATGGGGAGAGGATTCAGTGCTAGCTGAACTGCGTTCGAAAAGACGAAATGCCAAAACTTATGAAAAAATTTCCAAGGGCATGATGGAGAGAGGCCACAATAGGGACACAGATCAGTGCCGCGTGAAAGTCAAGGAGCTCAGACAAGCCTATCAAAAAGCAAAGGAGGCAAACGGTCGCTCCGGGTCAGAGCCGCGGACATGCCGCTTCTACGCTGAGCTAAATGCATTTCTAGGGGGGGCCGCCACCACTACCCCACCTCTGACTGTGGATTCCGAGCTGGGGATAATCTCATCAGGTACACCTGATGATTCCATGGAAGGGGAAGAGGAGGAGGAGGAGGACGAGCTGGCAGAGAGCACCCAGCTCTCCGTTCTCCCCAACAGCCAGGAACTGTTTCTCACCCTGACTGAAGTACCCTCCCAAGCCTCCCAAGCCAGCACCCAAGACCATGACCCCATGGAAGGGACCTCAGGTGAGTTTACCTTTTAAAATATAAAACATGGTTTAAAAGCAAGCATTTTTAATGATTAATTTGCCCTGAGCACTTGGGATGCATTCGCAGCCAGTACAGCTACTGGAAAAGTCTGTTAACATGTCTGGGGATGGAGCGGAAATCCTCCAGGGACATCTCCATGAAGCTCTCCTGGAGGTACTCCAAAAGCCTTGCCACAAGGTTTCTGGGCAGTGCAGCCTTATTCCGTCCTCCATGGTAGGACACTTGACCACGCCATGCTAGTAGCAAGTAATCTGGTATCATTGCCTGACAGAGCCTGGCAGCGTATGGTCCCGGTGTTTGCTGGCATTCAAGCAACATCCGTTCTTTATCTTGCTGTGTAATCCTCAGGAGAGTGATATCGCTTAGGGTAACCTGGTTGAAATAAGGGAATTTAATTAAGGGGACTGAGGTGGCCGTTCCTACTGGGCTGTTTGCCTGTGGCTGAAAAGAAATCCTTCCCTGCATTTAGCCAAGTGCAAGGGGGGGGGGAGGATTGGCCCAGAGTTTTTCGCGTTTTGCTAGCAGGGATCTTCCCTGATACCAGCCACGCGGTGGGGGGAGGGATAAAGCACTCATCCCAGAGAATTCATGGCGGGTGGGGGGGGGGGGGTGTTAGTTTGGTTCCTGCAGGGATCTTCCCTGATACCAGCCACGCGGTGGGGGGAGGGATAAAGCACTCATCCCAGAGAATTCATGGCGGGTGGGGGGGGGGTTGTTAGTTTGGTTCCTGCAGGGATCTTCCCTGATACCAGCCACGCGGTGGGGGGAGGGATAAAGCACTCATCCCAGAGAATTCATGGCGGGTGGGGGGGGGGGGGTGTTAGTTTGGTTCCTGCAGGGATCTTCCATGATACCAGCCACGCGGTGGGGGGAGGGATAAAGCACTCATCCCAGAGAATTCATGGCGGGTGGGGGGGGGGGGTGTTAGTTTGGTTCCTGCAGGGATCTTCCCTGATACCAGCCACGCGGTGGGGGGAGGGATAAAGCACTCATCCCAGAGAATTGGATGGGGGGGGGGGGGGGGTGTTAGTTTGGTTCCTGCAGGGATCTTCCCTGATACCAGCCACGCGGTGGGGGGAGGGATAAAGCACTCATCCCAGAGAATTCATGGCGGGTGGGGGGGGGGGTGTTAGTTTGGTTCCTGCAGGGATCTTCCCTGATACCAGCCACGCGGTGGGGGGAGGGATAAAGCACTCATCCCAGAGAATTGGATGGGGGGGGGGGGGGTGTTAACCTTCAGCAGCAGAAAACAAGGTAACAGGAAAACTGCAGCACAACGGGCTTTGCTTGGTATGTGGGAAAGCAGGGCGCAGAAGCCTAAAGACAGTGGCTTACCATGGCAGCATGCAAGGTGAATTCTGTTGCCCCGACCTGCGTCTGTGATCTCTAGCAGCAAAGCCACAGGCACTCAATATTAAGAGGCAAAATGCGACCTTGCACAGAAATCACATGTGCTATGTAATGTGAATAGTATACACCGTGAAAGAGTATAAGCATTGTTCTGAAAAATGTATCTTTTAAAAAAATTCTCTCCTTTTTTCACTCCCTCCAGCAGGTGCAAATGTTTCAAGCCTCCCTCCTCCTTCCCGAAGGCTATCCCAGATAAGGCGTCGTAAAAAAAAAACGAGAGAAGAGATGTTTTCCGAAATCATGCAATCCACCAGGAATGAAAGAGCTCATCTGAATGAGTGGAAGGAGACGGTTTGCAAGTATAGGAAAGAAGCCAGTGACCGTGAGGACAGGAGGGACCAACGTGAGGACATGAGGGACCAACGTGAGGACAGAAGGGACCAACGTGAGGAGAGGAGAGACGCTCGAGATGAGAGGTGGCGGCAGGAAGATCAGAGGAGTCGGGAAGCAACGCTGGGGCTGCTGCGTGAGCAAACAGACATGCTCCGGCGTCTGGTGGAGCTTCAGGAACGGCTGCTGGAGAACCGAGTGCCGCTACAGCCCCTGTATAACCCCCCTACCTCCTCACCATGTTCCATAGCCTCCACACCCAGACGTGTAAGAACACGGGGGGGGAGGCTCCATACACCCTCCCATTCCACCCCAGTGGACAGCCCAAGCAAAAGGCTGCCATTTTTTTAACCTTTTTTTACTGGGCTTTTCCTTCCCGCAGATCCTCCTCCCAAACCCCACTCAGGTTCTGTGCCGCTACAGCCCCTGTATAACCCCCCTACCTCCTCACCATTTTCCATAGCCTCCACACCCAGATGTGTAAGAACACGGGGGGGGGAGGCTCCGTACACCCTCCCATTCCACCCCAGTGGACAGCCCAAGCAAAAGGCTGCCATTTTCTTAACCTTTTTTTACTGGGCTTTTCCTTCCCGCTGATCCTCCTCCCAAACCCCACTCAGGTTCTCTCCCTCTTTTTCTAATCAATTCATAAAGAATAAATGATTTTTAAACAATGGTGACTTTATTTCCTTTGAAAGCAAGCTGGGGGAAGGGGGAGGGTGGGTTCCTTACAGAGAATGAGTCAATAAAGGGGGCGGGTTTTCAGGAAGGATAAACAAACATAAATTTCACACTGTAGCCTGGCCAGTCATGAAACTGGTTTTCAAAGCTTCCCTAATGCGCAGCGCTTCATCGTGTGCTCTTCTAATCGCCCTGGTGTCTGGCTGCGAGTAATCAGCAGCCAGGCGATTTGCCTCAGCCTCCCACCCTGCCATAAAGGTCTCCCCCTTGCTCTCACAGAGATTGTGAAGCACACAGCAAGCAGTAATAACAATGGGGATATTGGTTTGGCTGAGGTCTGAGCGAGTCAATAAGGATCGCCAGCGACCTTTTAAACGGCCAAATGCACATTCTACCACCATTCTGCACTTGCTCAGCCTGTAGTTGAACAACTCCTGACTCCTGTCCAGGCTGCCTGTGTATGGCTTCATGAGCCATGGCATTAAGGGGTAGGCTGGGTCCCCAAGAATAACAATTGGCATTTCAACATCCCCCACGGTTATTTTCTGGTCCGGAAAGTAAGTCCCTTGCTGCAGCCGTTTAAACAGATTGGTGTTCCTGAAGACGCGAGCGTCATGAACCCTTCCCGGCCAGCCCACATGGATGTTGGTGAAACGTCCCTTGTGATCCACAAGTGCTTGCAGCACCATTGAGAAGTACCCCTTGCGGTTTATGTACTGGGTACCCTGGTGCTCCGGTGCCAAGATAGGAATATGGGTTCCATCTATTGCCCCACCACAGTTAGGGAATCCCATTGCAGCAAAGCCATCCACTATGACCTGCACATTTCCCAGAGTCACTACCTTTCGTAGCAGCACCTCCGTGATTGCTTTGGCTACTTGCATCACAGCAGCCCCCACAGTAGATTTGCCCACTCCAAATTGATTCCCGACTGACCGGTAGCTGTCTGGCGTTGCAAGCTTCCACAGGGCTATCGCCACTCGCTTCTCAACTGTGAGGGCTGCTCTCATCTTGGTATTCTGGCGCTTCAGGGCAGGGGAAAGCAAGTCACAAAGTTCCATGAAAGTGCCCTTACGCATGCGAAAGTTTCTCAGCCACTGGGAATCGTCCCACACCTGCAACACTATGCGGTCCCACCAGTCTGTGCTTGTTTCCCGGGCCCAGAATCGGCGTTCAAAGCCTATAACCTGGCCCATTAACATCATAATCTCCAAAGCACCGGGGCCCGCGGTCTCAGAGAATTCTGTGTCCGTGTCCATGTCCTCATCACGCTGGTCGCTGCGCTGCAATCGCCGCCTCCTCCTCCTCCTCGCCTCTTTTTTCTGGTCCTGTGTAAGCATAAACTCCACGAGAAAGCGCGAGGTGTTTATAATGTTCAAGACTGCGTTCTGGAGCACAACGGGATCCATGCTTGATGCAGAATGGAGTCTGCAGAGTTCACTCAGGAAAAAAGGCGCGAAATGGTTGTCTGCCGTTGCTTTCAGGGAGGGAGGGGGAGGCTGTACCCAGAACTACCTGCGACAATGTTTTTGGCCCCATCATGCACTGGGGTCTCAACCCAGAATTCCAAGGGGGGTGGAGACTGCGGGAACTATGGGATAGCTATGTAAAAGCTACCCACAATGCAACGCTCTGGAAATCGATGCTACTATGGTAGCTTGGACGCACACCACCGAATTAATGGTGCCTAGTGTGGCCAAATAGATTCGAATTTACAAAATCGGTTTCCTAAATTCGAATTATATAAATTCGAATTAATCCTGTAGTGTAGACATACCCTTAGGGAAGAGTTACAAAATGCGAGAGGAAATAGATTCATTTAAGAAAAATTCCATTAGCTTGTCAGGAAGACTTGTGTGTTCCCAGTTGCCTCTTTAAAGGGTGATTTTCATGCTGGGACAAAGTTCGGGCAGAGGGGTGTGTTTGTGGGTAGAACATTTTTACAAAATACAATGTACTTTGTCAGTAATGCTCCATTTCCCTTGCTTGTATGTCTAATTGCTGAAGAAGTCTTTATCTGAATGTTTCAGTGAGATTTCTCCTTCACTGCAAGAGAAGAGAATCTGGGCTCTGAAATCACAATAATTTTCATAATAAAAACAGACGAATGTCAGAATTTCAGCATTATGATTTTATTTAATCAGTGAAAATAGGAGAATCCTTGTTTTTTGTTTTGTTAAACTCAGATGCCTTTAGTTAACTACAGCAGTAATAGTGGAAATTCCTAGACTTGGAGTTAAATGATATATATTTGAAAAGTTACCCTATGTGAAAAGTACTTATTCATCATTAAATAAAATAGTCACTTTTTTAATGGAAGTGTGACTTATCCTTCCATAAATAGATGATGCCTCGTTAGTGATTAGCACATGGCTAGTCTTTCCTTTTGCCCACCACCACAGTTCTACAGTAGCATCAACATTTCCCTTCAAAATGCCATTGAGCTGCAGTGCATGAGGCTTTATGTAGACTCTGTTAATAGATCCATAATTACATGAACGAACTGATCTCTGGCAAAGTGTACTTCTGCAGTTCACCGAGTTCTATTACTTTGCATTTGCTGCTCTCAGATAAGTCTGTGCAAGCATAGGATAACCTTTTGTACTCAGCAAGTCACAGGATCTCACTTTGAAAAAGAGAGAAGTGCCATTTTTTATTTTCTAACGGACATTTTAACAAGTTGTAGCAAACTCCACAACATTGTCTCATCTCATTCTGTCATTGGTTGATTGGATTGAAAAAATTATGCATCTGTCTTTAAACGGCAATGACTTACTGGCTGCGTATGAGTGTGTGTTGCCGTCTTTGGCATCTGGGATAATGAGTTAACTCATGGCTGTGTCATGAATGGACTTCTTAAAATTCTTCAGTAAAGAATTGCATTTAAGGCAGACTTTTGCTTTGCTCTCCTCCAACCCCCACTTGACTGCCAGGGCCTCTGTATCCTCTTGGCAATGATAGAAAACTTGAGCAAAGATTTTTCTCTTGTGGAATTAATTCTATATAACTACCTTTTCATAGCCTGTATGGGACATTTGTGAAGAGTAGAGATAGGTAACTAACATTTCTGTATTTATGCCAGCAGCAACTGTGCAGGCAAACTTTATTTTACAAGCTAAAGTCTGATGTCTTCTAGCTATATCCCTCAGCTGTTACTAACCGTATCCCAGGGGAATGCATCGCCTTTCAGTTTCTCATTGACTCTTACAGCCGTGGCCATTTATAAGTAGGGAATCAAGTTGCATATGAAATTAGTATGGGAGAGGGATAGCTAAGTGGTTTGAGCACTGACCTGCTAAACCCAGGGATGTGAGTTCAATTCTTGAGGGGGCCAGTTAAGGATCTGGGGCAAAATCAGTTCTTGGTCCTGCTAGTGAGGGCAGGGTGCTGGACTCGATGACCTTTCGGGATCCCTTCCAGTTCTATGAGATAGGATTATCTCCATATATTATTATTATTATTTTTAGTAGTTCAGCATTCCCTTTTATTTTTAATTTTAATATAGTTTTAATAAACACCATTTGTAGACCTTGAAACATTTATCTGACACTCACTTGCCTGAGGACTTAAGCCTGGTAGCTGGGGTGAAAAATACCTGACCCACCACTTCCCCGGCAGTTTTAAAGGAATTAAATAGTAGTGCGCTTTGACTGACAATGTGGCAATTACCTTGAAATGTGGCTTACTACAACTCTAATTTTTGTTATAACTTCCATTCCTATCTGGTTTCACTCTTTTTCTCTTTTCTTTCCTACAATAGGTCATGGTGTATCTCCTCCTGACTTGTTTCCACTCTGCTTCCTTTATTTTGCCTCTACTTGCACTCCCTTATATTTTTCTCTTTCTGTTTGGGGGTCTCTGCCATCTTTCCCACTTCCTTCAAAATCAATCTCCAACTGATGAGGGCTTTTTGGTCTTTTGATTAATAAGGTCCTCATTTAGATTGAAAGATCTTCGGGGCAGGGGCCAGGCTTCTGTGAAGCCCCAAGCAAGCTTCTGGATTCTATAAAATAATCTACCATCCCAACCACTCTCCTGCACCTTGATCTCCTACCTCTCCTACAGAAAGCTTGCAAAAATGTACAAAAGACTGAATAGCCAGAGAATTAGACTAAGATGAGGGACCCTGTTGCCTTGGGTCACTGTCTAAGTGTAAAGTCAAGCTTCTTCCCCTGCCCAACTGCTGGAAAAAGGCACTGTTGAAAATATGTTCACTTTTCTGTTGGGTAGGGAGATGTCTTCTGGGCATCAATGTACAATAGTGGCATCTGCACTCTTTCTCCACTCTGCCCCAATTTCCTTAATACTACCAGTTAACATAACAACTTGCTCTGAGAAGGTTATTGAAGTGCTGGTTACAAATTAGCATTTGAAAATGTCCTTGGCTTTACTCCAGCCTTGTTCTGTAGGCATAACTGATGTAAAGAACTTTCCATCTTCATGAAAATGGAATCCGAGAAATCCTCAAAACTCAAGGGGAAGATTATTCCTTCAAAAAACAACTTGGCTGAAATATTGTTACTTTTCTAGGGGACATAGATACCCATTGATAGGTTAGTTTCTTCTTCTACATCACCTCACTTCTTAGACGTCTGTTGCTCTACTTACCAATATTTTCTTCCTTTCCCTGATACTTTTACTTAACTTTCAATTAACCCACGTAAGTAACGCACTGAATCCCAATAATAAATCAACAAGCTAGTAGTGTGGTATATAATCACCTTGTTTATTGTAGTAAACTTAATTTTTACTGATGTACATAGCTTACTAGAAGAATAAGGAATGTTAAGTGAGCATCTTTGTTTATAATAAACTTTTTAACTTCACTTGTGTTTGCTGTCTTTTCTAAAATTAAGCTATTAGACCCATAGACTTTAAGGTCAGAAGGGACTGTCATGATAAGCTAGTCTGACCTCCTGTACATTGCAGGTCACAGAACCTCACCCACTCACTCCCTTTGAGAAGAAGGAAGGAGGTTAGGGTTGGTATCCTTCTTGGCAGCTGGGGGGTGTTGTACCCCAAACAAGGGCCTGGGGAATATTGCAAAAACATAAAACAGTGGAAAATTAGTGAATTTTCTCTTTATTAAAAAATTGGAGGTTGGTGGTGATCTTTCAATATATTGTGGGTTGTTCTCGCTTGCTTACTGTTAGTAAAATCAGGTAGGTGGCTGTAGTGTTACAATGGGATGGATTAGTATTCATGCAAAGATCAGCTCAACAAAACAGCTAGGGTAGAACTGTGCAAAGCAACTGAAAACATGAAATAAAGGCTTCTGGATTTCATTTTAAATGATCAAGATGTGTGTCCCTGTTTAATTACCATGATTTCAGTTTTTCATATGAAAATGGTTTCTTTCACACAAATGGTCTAACTTACTTTTAAAGAGAAAATGTGACTAAAAATGTGTTAACAAAAAAATTGAGTTTACCTGTGCAAAAAAATTTGTGTGAAAATGGGAATGTCACTTTTTGCACATCTCTGAGCTAGGGATCTTTTTGTTGCTACCTCAGGCATTAAAATTGGAGGCCCAAGGTATGGATCTGGATACTATATTCTATTACCCTGGTCAGCAATACTGAACACTGAAGATACCTGAGTTCATTGGTAAAGTGAGGGCTTTGTGAGTGTACACTATCTCTGCCAGTTACAAGAGAGTCCAAGTAATACAACTTCTTGTACAGCAGCAGCTGTTTAGTAGATTAATGCCCAACAACACTGTATGCCTGTCTTCTGCTGTGATTGTAGTGGAGGAGGAGAATTGGGAAACAGGAAATAATTCCATGAATGAGTAGGCAGAGAGAGAAAAACCCAAATTCTTGCTGGCGTAAGTAGTATAAATGGAAAGTCCCGTTTTGAAGAAAGGGTAAGTAAAGAGCCCAACTTGGTGGTGAAGGAAACCTAAATATGTGGACTCAGCTGTGTTTAGCTTATTAAAGATGAGCTGGAGGGGTGGGGTTTGAAGAGATACTGTCCCTTTAAAAAATATATTGATATATGCAAGTTTGAAAGGTTGCAAACAAAATTTGATTTTTTAAAAATGTAGTAAGTTCAGGTCCTGTCTAGGCTGGAAGACTAATAGGCAGAACTAGTGAAATATTACAAGAGCCATGACTGTGAAAGTTGAGCAGTTGAGAGGGGAAGGAATTTTTGGTCTGCTTAAAACTTTTTAAAAATACTTTATTTCAATGACTAACACTTTTGCTAAAGGAAGTCTTTGTTAAAGGCCATGTCTACATTAGAGAGCTTACAGTGGCACAGCTATATCGATGTAGCTGCTCTATGCTGACGGGAGAGCGTCTCCTGCCAACATAGCGCTGTCCACACCAGCGCTTCTGTCGGTGTATGTCACTCAGGGGTGTGTTGTCTCTCCTCCCCCCCCCCCCCAGCTACATAAGTTATACCGACAAAAGTGCTAGTGTAAACATAGCCAAAG
The DNA here is from genome assembly GCF_028017835.1 of Emys orbicularis. Classification (NCBI taxonomy): domain Eukaryota; kingdom Metazoa; phylum Chordata; order Testudines; family Emydidae; genus Emys; species Emys orbicularis. Next base: position 60,185,961 of record NC_088690.1, on the reverse strand, counting down.
ATTCAACATTCTTGTCCTTCAGTTAAGGTGCTGAAGCCTGCAATAAACATACCTAAGACTTCCCAGTGGTCCTCCGCTAAGCCAAGGAAGACCAGACTTGACATTCCCGATATTGCTATGGGGGGAGGGAGTTTGATGAGGAGAGGAGAAAACAAAAATTAACCCTCAGCCCTTCTTCAGTATAGAATAAGAAAGCAAAAAAGGGGCACAAACCCAATTTAAAAAAAAAATCCTTTGCAGGTCACCTTTAAATTGCAGCTGCTTAATAATGTTATTTTTTTTAGTCCCATCTAGCTCCTGAGTCTAGCACCTCAAGTAGTAGAATTAATTATTTTGCCATCACAGAAATTAAGAAGCAATTACATTTTGGTGTTAGCATGCTGTGGAGCAATAATTGTGTAATTTATGATTGGTTTTGTTTTGATTTATTGGTATAATTCATACATTCTTAAGCTTGAGATCCTTTTCCCTAAAAGGAAGAGGAACAGAACCTCTTAAAATAAATTTGCCCAAAGGACTGCTTCTGACTACACAATCTCTCTGTTACCACTGTACAAACAAATTTGTTTATCTTGCCTTCCAGCGGAGCCAATGTAGAAGAAGGAACAGGCCATTGAGAATGGTGCTTAAATCTAGTGTGTCCAGCATGTTCTGCAGATGTGCTCACCACTGCTTGAGATCTAATGCTGATTTTTTTAGGGTCACAGAAGTACAATGCTTTTTTTATTACACCCAAAAAGTTTTCTCTTGCACAGATGGAGAGTCTCTAGGTTGCAAATCTTTCATATTTGGGCTGGACTAAAGGCTATAAAATAGTTATCCATCATAAGGATGGAAGATTCGGTAAACTCAGCATCATTCTTTTACCCCTTTTTCTTCTTTTTTCTGTTTTTATTCTGTTTTGCTAATTAATCTTTGTGGTAGAAGCCTCTTATCCAACTCTTTCATGCCTTCTCTTTTGGGTCATTTTCGAACAGTGGTTCCCAAACTTTAATAACCTGTGAACCCCTTTCACTAAAATGTCAAGTCTCGCGAACCCCCTCCTAAAAATGAATATTTCCAGGGATTTTCTTCTTTACCTGAGTATAAATTATAAAAGTAGTGATTTTGGAAATATAAAATTTCTTTTTATGACATGCTTATTACACACTGTTTATTATTAATTATTATTTATCATTACAGTATTTTTATTACATTATGAAAACGGCAACACTCTTCCAAGATCTCACTTTCGTAGCTTGTATTACTTTGAATAAGCCTGTTATAAAACAAAGCTCCTATGTTTCATCAAGGAGTATCAGATGTGAAAGCATGAAGGTATTTAAGAAGCTAACTCAGAGTTCCTCCTACACAAGCATTCAGGTCTCGAGCAGTCCAGGCAAACAGCCCACGTTACAACAAAGTTCAAACTTGTTCTTCATAATAATTTTAAAAACAATACTAGCTGCATATTTAATTTTAAAAACAGCAAACACTGCATATCCACCTTCCTTTCCATTTCTATAAGGAAATTTAAATCTTGAAATTTAAATCTCCTCAGTGTGATAGATATGCTTGCTTTGATCTGCTTAGCTCTTGGAAGTCCAGGGGCTCTGGGCTGCTGGCCCTGTTCTGCCCCGGGACCCTAGGGACAGTTCTGTCCATCATTAGGGATTTTTTTCCCCGAGAACCTCCTGTAACATTTTGCGAACCCCAGTTTGGGAACCACTGTCTTAGAACAAAATTAGTCACCCAAAGAGGATGGGGAGTTTTTCCTCATTCTATAAATCTTGGCCATTTAAAAAATCTTTCCCACGCTGTCTCTCCCCAATCTCCCTCATACCCCCGACCCTTACCTGCACTTAAACTTGTACAACAGATTTGATAAAAATGTGCAGCCCTTTAATTATCCATGTTATCTGAAAGTAATTCAACCTGAATAATGAACCACAGTCTGTAGTTTTCAATCAGTCTCCAATAAGTTTCCTGTTTGCCTGGATTTTGGATTATTCACAGTTAATGGAGGCAATGAGAACATCAAAAACTGCCTGCAGCCTGCCTTTGGAATGTGCCAGCCTGGCACACGCTGCCGACCACCAGCCACAAATTCTCTTCCCTCTGCTGATGATAGCTTAATTTCTTTTCAGAGGCACTTCCCGAGTTTCAGATTTCCCATATTCTAAGTTTAGCCTCTTGTCATTTGTCTGGCTCAGGTTGCAACCTGAATAAAAGCAATCCTCAGGGTGTCTTTCCTTGCAGACTTGCTCTAGACTCGGGGGCTCTGAGGCTCTTCCATATCAAAACTCTTTTGCAAACTGTCCATAAACTTATGTGACCTCCCTAGTAATTTCTTAGCTTTATCACATTTTAAAATACTGGATCAAATAGAGGAAAACTAGCTCAGCCAGCTAAGTCCATTGTGCTAGATGGGAATTTCACTCCTTAGTGGAGCCTCTGTGTTTTAGTATCAGGGGGCAGCCGTGTTAGTCTCTATCCACAAAAACAACAAGAAGTCTGGTGGCACCTTAAAGACGAACAGATTTATTTGGGCATAAGCTTTCATGGGTAAAAAACCCACTTCTTCAGATGCGTGGAGTGAAAATTACAGATGCAGGCATTATTATACTGACACATGAAGAGAAGGGAGTTACCTCACAAGTGGAGAACTAGTGTTGACAGGGCCAATTCAATCAGGGTGGATGTAGTCCACTTCCGGTAATTGATGAGGTGGTGTCAATTCCAGGAGAGGGAAAGTTTTTTGTAATGAGCCAGCCACTCCCAGTCCCTATTCAAGCCCAAATTAATGGTGTTAAATTTGCAAATGAATTTTAGTTCTGCAGTTTCTCTTTGAAGTCTGTTTCTGAAGTTTTTTTGTTCAAGTATGGCTACTTTTAAATCTGTTATAGAATGTCCAGGAAGATTGAAGTGTTCTCCTACTGGCTTTTGTATGTTACCATTCCTGATGTCCAATTTGTGTCCATTTATTCTTTTACGTAGGGACTGTCCGGTTTGGCCAATGTACATGGCAGAGGGGCATTGCTGGCACATGATGGCATATATCACATTAGTAGATGTGTAGGTGAATGAGTCCCTGATGGTGTGGCTGATGTGGTTGTGTCCTCTGATGGTGTCGCTAGAGTAGATATGGGGACAGAGTAGGCAACAAGGTTTGTTACAGGGATTGGTTCCTGGTTAGTGTTCTGTGGAGTGTTGTGTAGTTGCTGGTGAGTATTTGCTTCAGGTTTGGTGGCTGTCTGTAAGCGAGGACTGGCCTGCCTCCCAAGGTCTGTGAGTGTGAGGGATCGTTTTCCAGGATAGGTTGTAGATTGTTGATGTGCTGGAGAGGTTTTAGCTGCGGGCTGTATGTGATGGCCAGCGGTGTTCTGTTGTTTTCCTTGTTGGGCCTGTCCTGTAGTAGATGATTTCTGGGTACTAGTCTCGCTCTGTCAGTCTGTTTCCTCACTTCCCCAAGTGGGTATTGTAGTTTTAAGAATGCTTGATAAAGATCTTGTAGGTGTTTGTCTCTGTCTGAGGGATTAGCACCATCAGAGGACCCAACCATATCAGCCACTTGAGCTGTGTTCACACTGCAAAATAACAGGTTTTGAATATGAATCATAGCAGGACTCTGGCTCTCAGCCATTCCCCCCCCCCCGCCTCCATCCCCCCTCCTGCCAGCAGGGTCCTAGGACCTGGATCCTGAGTGTTTGCTGACTGGAGTCAGACTGATTTGTGTGTGGATGGGAGTGGGGCTTGGGCTCAAACCTGAGTCACAGTCCAGGCTTACTGTGCAGTGTAGACATACCCACAGAGTCCATGAGCCCAGGCCCCACAGCCCCAGGTTTACAGTGCATTGCGGACATATCCCTTTTGTCCCTTCTGGGGAGCGTGATAGAAACTTTTTTCCTTCCTCAAAGCCAGAAGGGTAGCAAGGTTTTCTCACAGGGGTTGTTTTCTGAACCTCTTAATCAGTTGTTGAGGGGTCAGTCACTTTATCTAAAGCTTTTCAGTATTCAGAGTAGCAGCCGTGTTAGTCTGTATCCTCAAAAATAACAGGAGTACTTGTGGCACCTTAGAGACTAACAAATTTATTAGAGCATAAGCTTTCGTGGGCTACAACCCACTTCTTCGGATGCATATAGAGTGAAACATATATTGAGGAGATATATATACACACATACAGAGAGCATGAACAGGTGGGAGTTGTCTTACCAAGTCTGAGAGGCCAATTAAGTAAGAGGAGAGAGAGCAAAAGTTTTTTTTTTTTTTTTTAAGTGATAATCAAGATAGCCCAGTACAGACATGTCTGTACTGGGCTATCTTGATTATCACTTCAAAAGTTTTTTTTTTTTTTTTTTTTTTTCTCTCCTCTTACTTAATTGGCCTCTCAGACTTGGTAAGACAACTCCCACCTGTTCATGCTCTCTGTATGTGTGTATATATATCTCCTCAATATATGTTTCACTCTATATGCATCCGAAGAAGTGGGTTGTAGCCCACGAAAGCTTATGCTCTAATAAATTTGTTAGTCTCTAAGGTGCCACAAGTACTCCTGTTACTTTTCAGTATTGCCACTCAAAGTGGGGTTTCTGAACATGGGCGGTGTGTGACTCCTGCATTTGGGGAGGCTGGGCATGAGTGCCGAAGCTCTCTAGAAGGGAGGGGCACCGGTGCCTGGACCATGGCCCTGCCCCCTGTTCTACCCTGAGGCCTGCCCCCTCTTGGCCTCCATCCCCGTTCCCACTCAGCCCCCACCCCCAAGCTCGTGCTGCTCTGGCCCATCCCCCAAGGCCCCACTGCCTGCCACTCACTCCGCTCTGCCTACTCTCCCGAAGACACCCCCCCCGGGCGCGCACTCCTCTTCATCCGCGGCGGGCATGGGGGCCTTGAGGAGAAAAGGCGGAGCAGGGATGGGAAGAGGAGCCGCATGGGCAGGGCCTTGGGGGAAGAGGAGGAGTGGGGCTTCGGGGTGGAGCGCGGGCACGGCCACAGCCCGGGCGCTCTTTCGGCGGCGGTGCTCCAAAGGCAGCGGGCCAGTGTGCCTCCAAAGGGAGGTGGGGCTTAGCCTCCCTGGCCTCTTATACCCACCCACCCACCTACTTCCATTGCTTATGCCTTTATTAAGTTTAAAATTCATTCGCTCCTCTTTCCTCTGCCCCTATTGCTCACTGCTTTTCCCTTATTCCCCCCCACACCCCACCTGCGGAGCCAGGGCTGGGAGTTGTAGCCTCCCGACGCAGGTAGGAGGTGGCCCCAGCTGAGTAGGGGCTGGCACAGGTGATGACCCGGTACCTCCCTGCCCGCATTAGCCTGACACTGTCAGGTCCTCTTTTTTTGATAGGACTTTCTGGTTGAAAACTGGACACCTGGCAACCCTAGTTCCCACTTGCATTCTTGTGGTAAATACTCTAAAATTCATTGCCATTAAACTAGTGTGACAGTAACTTTAATGGCATCTTCTGCAGTTACAGATAATTGGCATATCTTGCAAGTTTTGCTAAAACCAGAGACCAAACACTGAGCTTCAATTAGGTTTCAGAAAGTGGAAAAAGAGATGACCACAGATGCCCTATATTTAGGGGACTTTGGAAATCAGTTTATGGGAATGTGCTACTAATCTGTGCGCTCTCACTTGGCAGTCTTATTACTAATGATGATAATACAAAATGATTAGATGTTTTAAAGGTTTTTTAAATGTTTCATTTGTGCTTTTAAAAACTGTTTGGCGAATGTCATCAGTGGGAAATTTTAGAGTAAGTGAACATACTGTGTGTTTGCGCATAACATGTTTTGTAGAATTGGACAAACCTTTTTGCTTTGTACTCCTGATATCATAAGAAATGTACTGAAGTCAGTGAGGAAATCCATTGGAAATGCTCAAAGTATTAATGCATTATTGAATTTGTACGGTTGTGTTTACTTGCGGATCAGATTTTGTCTCTCTCAAAAGGCTTTTTTTTCTTGGTTTTGAAAGCAGCCCCCTGCAGCCATTTGCATTGTGGGATGCAACTCCTACTGGCTCTCTATCACTTTGCCAGCCTTGATATTTCTCTTTCAAGCTTAGCTGGATGTGTTGAACTCTTTCTCTGACACTCTGTTTAAGTTAGAGGCAATGGACTTGAGAAGCTGTCTTTTCCACTGTAGACCATCTTTCCACAGGCTGGGCATGCTCTGCTATATCCGGTTGTGCTAATTAAACCTCCTTGCTGAACAATGCACAGCAGTCAGATTGCCTCATAGCTGACCCCATAACAGAAACTAGTTGTTTACTAGAGAACCACAGCAGGGACACAGATATCCCCTGCTCTTTACACTTCCCTCCACCCCCTCCTTCTGATCACTCATGCCAGAGACCTGATAGAACAATCTTTGAAATTTCCACTCTTTAAAATGTTGTTTCCTGGTCAGTAGGGTGATAAATAGTTATTTAATTGGAATGGCTGTCGCAAAGAATTGTATCTAAATGACATCTCTTTCACAGCTGGAGGACTGAAATAACTGCCTGGTGAAATGTACTGGAAAAAACACCTGATGTTTTTAAAGGGTTATAAATGAAAATTTAAAATGTTCAGTTGTCTTCTGACCCCTTTAGAAAATATCAAATTGTGTAGATCTAGTCTCTGAAGCATTTCTTTACCCTGATGAAAAGTCCTGGAAAGCACAGTGAGGGATTTGACTCATTACTTATATTTAGTAGCATTACCTAGTGGATTAGATTCTGTTTTCTTCTGAGGCTGAATGTCTGCATTCAGGAAGTTTAATAGTGAAAACGCCCTGAAAAAGGCAGTTCAGGGCTTATCAGAGTACAAATGCATGGAAAACACCAGGTCATTGGGCTGGGTGTTGGCTCTTCCCCCCCCCCCCCCCCCTTCAAAATGTGTATGTGTAGGGGGTGTCCTTCCTTTTTGGTAAAGCTTGCTGAATTTGAGATGCTTGTGGAACCTCAATACAAAGATGACTTCAGACTATAACAGCTTCTTTGGTTAAGATTCAAGGCCACTGTAACATGCTTCTGGGGTACCCAGAGCTGTGAGCCATTGTATTAGCTCTGTGTCTCAGAAAGAGTGAGCTTTGCTGGAGATTAGACTGAGTGTCAGCTTCCTGCCACAGCTATCTGTCTTCCTCATCAGCAAACTTCTCAAGATGCTACCAGCCTTCACCTTGCCTAGCATATAACAATCAGTGAACTCTGGTCCCCGAGCTCCTCAGAGATGTCTTTCTGCAAAGCACAACCCCTGTCACTGTACATTCACAGAATATATTAAGTTTGTTGCTCTTTTTTAAACAGTCAGCTCACTGCAGCTCATTTAATTTAACTGGTGTCTAATGAACAGTCTTGCTTCAATCACAGCACTGAATTGGCTTATGGTAAAAATAAAAAAAAGTTTATTTAACAAATGTCATAGGTTTAAGCGATACTAAGAGTAAGGAGTAAAGATGGAAATGGTTACAAACAGAAAGGTATTTACCATTAGAGTATTTTTTTCTAACGTAATGAGCCCCAGTCTTTGTTCAAGGTAGTTTCCGCACAAATCTTCCTTTTCCAGCAATAGCTGGTTATCTCTGAGCCCAAATCCCCACAGAGTCCAAGGCGCTGGTCTTCCTTGTCTCCTCAGTGAAGGATAACTTAGGGGTTCAGTCCCCCTCTCTTTATAGTCCAGTAAACCTTTGAAATGTATCCCCAGATAAAGTTCCTTTTCCTTGCTGGATGTGGATGCCATGCTGTCTGGTGAAGACTCCGTGTTCTGTCTCTCCCCCACTTCCCCAACAGATGATTTGTACAATGCAAATGACTTCTTTCTGCAACCTCCGAAATAGCCCGTTGAATTTGGCCACACTTGGTTTGAGGTGGTGACTTCTTCCCTTTGTCTGGAGAAAATCAGTTTATCAGCTGTCACTGACATGCCTTGTTAAAACATCTTTTAATGACCGACTTTAAAGCCTAATATCAGTGAGTATGCATAATTCCACGTACTGCAGTGTCACATACATTTCACAATGATATTATTAACCAATGTGATGTTAATTTTCATATGATACCTCATAAGGCATATTTTGTACCAATATCATTGCAATAATGTGTAGGGTGTGAATACAGGGCTGCCTAGGGTCATAGCCACATATAGAAACACAAATCCCTGAGTTTGAAACGTAGCATACTATTCCAACTACCCAATGAGGTGAAATCTCTGCTCTGTCGGTTGTCTTTCACAAAGTTCACTCTAAAGTCATTTATAAAATAAACACAACAATCCCATTTCCAAGCCTAACCTTTAAAACAGAAATAGCACGAGCCTTACACCAATCAAGGGAGAGAGTTCCAGATCTGAGAATGCTACTTAGTAAAATTTAAGATTAAATTCTTAAGTCTATGCCTCTAGACTTAGGCCACTGCATAGGAAATCAGAAGGCCACTTAGATATGTGGAACCAGAGTAAGAGCTGTAGATGTTGTCAAAGAAATTTAGAATATAACACAAAACTTAAAGGAAGTCACTGAAACTCTAATATTGGAGAAATGGGTCTTTAAAAAATGGAAGTGCATAAAAGTATTCAAACGATGTTATGCATGAGCTGAAGCCTACAGATTTTTTTCCACCTGTCATAATTGATCAGTCCTAGAAAATACCAATGCATTGATTGACCAGCGCCAGTGTGATAGAGACAGAATGAGTGATGGCACGGGGTTGCCTTCATATGGTGGTAAATTGATATGATTAGAGGAAAAAAGTGACCTTCAAGTAGTATAATGGGTCAAAAATGATATCTGCGTTTCTTATGTACAGTAGAACCTCAGCATTACAAACTGACTGATCAACCACACACCTCATTTGGAATCAGAAGTTCACAATCAGGCAGCACCAGAGGACCCAAAAAAGGCAAATACAGTATATTACTGTGCTAAACGTAAATTACTAAAAAAATAAAGGGAAAGTTTAAAAAAAAAAAAAAAAAAGTTTGACAATGTAAGGAAACTGTTTCTGTGCCTGTTTCATTTAAATTAAGATAATTAAAAGCAACATTTGTCTTCTGCATAATGAAGTTTCAAAGCTGTATTAAATCAGTGTTCAGTTGTAAACTTTTGAAAGAACAACCATAAAGTTTTGTTCAGAGTTACGAACGTTTCAGAGTTATGAACAACCTCCATTCCTAAGACGTTCATAACTGAGTGTGACGTTGCGCTCCATGTGTTTTATGAAAATATGTTTATGAATGTGAATATGATGTAACTGGAATACGCTTTATGCAAAAGTCTCTTGTAACGTATCATTACAAAGCTTATAATCTACTGTGTGTTCATCCTATTTGTTTGCATGTATTATTTCTATGTCTGGAGTTAGGAGAATAAGATATAAACTTGTATTACTGATGTAAACATATTAAGTGGAAGCCATTAAGGGTGCTTCAGAATCAGTGAACTGTAAATGGCTCTGTTTACTTGCAAACCTGCCTGTGTACGTGTGGGCCAGCCCAGGAAGAATGGAGGCTGGGGTCTCACAGGACATGTGACCATGTCACATAATACTGGAATCCATCTTAAATCTGGTACTTTTCCATTTGTTAGGAGGGGTGGGGACACAGAGAGACAAAAGATTCCCACCTTGTGCTGCCAAAGCTATAAAAGGGGGTGGAGCAGAACAAAGGAGGCTGCCAGTCATGAGAAAGCCCCTGCTTACCACCTGAGACGTCTGCTGGAACTAACAAGGACTGTACCAGGGGAAAGGATTGGGCCCAGATTAGGAAGGAGTCTAGTCTCTAAAAGAAGTTTATTGGAACATCTCTGAGGGTGAGATATTACCTGTTGTATTAGGCTTAGACTTGCGTGTTTTTGCTTTATTTTGCTTGGTGACTTGCTTTGTTCTGTCTGTTATTACTTGAAACCACTTAAATCCTACTTTTTATACTTAATAAAATCAGTTTTTTATTAATGAACCCAGAATAATTGATTAATACCTGGAAGAGCAAACAGCTGTGCATATCTCTTTATCAGTGTTAGAGGGTGGACAGTTTATGAATTTATCCTGTATAAGCTTTGTACAGAGTAAAACGGATTTATTTGGGGTTTGGATCCCATTGGAAACTGGGTGTCTGGGTGCTGGAGAGGTAACCTGCTGAGCTGTTTTTGGTTAAAGTCTGTGGCTTTGGGGGCGTGGCCCAGACCCTGAGTCTGTGTTGAAGCAGGCTAGCATGTCTGGCTCAACAAGGCAGGGTTCTGGAGTCCCAAGCTGGCAGGGAAAACAGGCTCAGAGGTAAATTCAGCACATCAGGTGACAGTCCCAAGGGGGTCTTGGTGACCGAACCGGTCATACTGAGGTTCTACTCAAAAGTAATGGGGTTGCTATCAAAACTGAAACATGAAGGATCTTGAATACATTTTGGGGGACCAAAGAGGATGGTACCAAAAATATTGTGTCCAAACGTGAACTGCTCCTCACCTTTGGATTTGTGTAAAAAACAATACCTTACAGAATATTACAACAGACGGGCTTTGTGTACAAATGCACCTCTGACATTTCTACATCTGAAATAATTGATGTTTAATGGTGAATCTCTCCCATGTTTCAAGCTTAAACTCTGATAGTGCTGTCTTACACAAGATATCCTTTTGAGGTTGATTCATTATTTTTTAAAATAAAGGCTTTACTTTAATATCTTCAGTTTTGGGCTTATTGAGCCTTCATTTGGCAAGTATTTGATATTCATATTCAGAAAATGATTAGTGTTTTAAAGGTGAACAATAATTTAATTGTATATAGAAAAAGAAATTCTGGATTTCCTTACTAGTAAGCATATAAATATACACATCCTAATAGACCTTGATACATTTGATTACATTTGGCTCTTGTAATCTTGTTACAATTTAGTGTTAGCTCTAATGTCTCCTAAACAGGCGAGTCTCTTGAATACATTAATATTTTCTTACCAATACCTAAATTCTTCTTTCCATACATTAGGTGAAACTGAGTTGAGTTGGGAAAGAGGTCTTATAAAGCACATTGTGCTACATATCAACATATTTTGTGAGGTTATAAGGAAAACCCCTGTGAAATTGTAACTAATTATGTTAGAGGAAATGCCTGTTTTAAACCTATACAGTGAAAAGAACAGGAGTACTTGTGGCACCTTAGAGACTAACAAATTTATTAGAGCATAAGCTTTCGTGGGCTACAGCCCACTTCTTCGGATGCGTATATGCTGTAGCCCACGAAAGCTTATGCTCTAATAAATTTGTTAGTCTCTAAGGTGCCACAAGTACTCCTGTTCTTTTTGCGGATACAGACTAACACGGCTGCTACTCTGAAACCTATACAGTGAAAGTGGTAGTGGTAATACCTTTTGTAGACAGCCTATTAGAGATGCATTTGGTTTCTATTTTATTGTACTTGTTTCCTCTGCGCCCCCCCCCCCCCCATTTAAACATTTTTGGTAAAACTTGCTTCGGATACCATGGAAGGATTGTTGTGAGGTTTCTAACTTTGGTATCCTATCTCATTTTAAAGAGAACTTTCTCTAATCTCACAGCTACTTGCCCTGGAAGGGTAATTCAGTTTTCTTTTACAGCGGTGTTTGACGTGAATCGAGATTCTGATTTTACTGACCTTGAAGGATATGGTGGATGTAACTGTGGAGGACCTGAGAGATTTAACATGGTAGGGGAATCCTAAAACTAGGTGATACAAAGGGGAAAACTTTACCATCCAACTTTGCAAGGTAGAATTAAGAATAGGTTATGCAGAGACTATATGTAATTGTCATGGGTCCTTTATTGCACCTAATTAGATATAATAAAACTCCTTTGCACTGTAGGATGGATGACCTTAACTTTATATCTAAGTACCTCCAGGTGGTTGGTAGACCAAGAGAAGGTAATCCTTAAAAAATAAAAATAAAAAGGGGGGTGTGGGGACTGTAGACTTTGGGGATAAATATTTAAGCCGTCAGGTTCATCACTGTTCAGTCTTCACTTAAAGTCCATTGGTAAGGTTTTTCTTCAAATTGAGCTGCTGTCTTGAGAAAGCATATAGATATGTGAACAGTAAAAACACTGACTACCATATTAAGGATAGAACCTGATTAAGGTCCTATCCTTAATATGGTATACCTCTGCCATTTTAAGGGCAAGGGAAGTTTTCAAGCAATGTGGAGGAGCTACATTCCTTGAGCCTTTCCTTGTACATGTAGTTAATACTTAATCATGCAGTGAGGGACAACTGTGTTGTCTAGACTCTTATTTTCCAGTGATCAAAAAAGGCTTCCATTCTGTATGGATCAGAAACATTTAGAGGCAAATGCTGATATGGACATTCCAGAGATAAAGGATGAGGAAAGTTGCTTGTTGGATGTTTAATGTGCTTAGTTCTTAGTGCTGGATCTCTCCTTAGGATTTATGCTACTGTTCTGTCTAGTTTTAAATAATCTCTGTAATCCAAGTGACAGGTCACTACTTCTGCAAATCACCTGCTGCTGGCCAGCTGCCTCTGTATGTCTTCCAGAGCCTAAGAATATAGTGAGATTTCTGCCATGTTAGTAAGCACAGCTCCCCTCTGCGGCAATTTCAGGCAGGATGCGGGTACAGATCTCCAGTGGTTTCAGTATGGCTGTCCTCATGGGCTTCTTGTATTGTCCATAGCTGCTGAGTCATACAGGTCTTGGCTGCCCTGATAATTCCCCTCCTGGCTGGACCCCATTGCATACTTGGGGTCAAGAGACCAATCAGTGGTTTGTTGGGTACTTGCTATGTTCTCGGTGGCACTATCCACCACATCAATTTTGGGTTCCATGCTGGCATCACTCACAAAAATACGGTCCAGTTCCTCACAGCAGGGCATGTAGCAGGAGCATTACTGGAGGTCCTGTTATGGTCCCTTGTCTTCAGTTTCTTCTGCCGGAGCTCCTTTGCTTTGCCCAAGCACTGGGACCGGCTCCAGAAGTGCTCCCCCTTCCCTCCCGCTTTCATTTTCTCCAACAGTGCCTTGTGGATGTCTGCATTTTGGTGTTTCTTATCCAATGGGACTGGACATACATGCCTCCAAAGAGGGAAATGAGTCCAGGACCTCTGCAAGGGCTCATCTGGAAGCATGGGGGGTGGCTATGACTGCTGTACTGGATATGTGAATTTACTCCTGGCTGGTACTAAAGAGGGGCATCCCTGGCTACCCACCAGCATTTAAACAGAGGTTACATGCAGTCAATATGACTCCGGAGCAGTGGAGGGTACAAAGATATCAGGTCAGTCAAGATGTGACGCAACGCAGTGTGGGATACTAATTGAAGGACTGCCCTCAGTACAGTAGTTACACACTTACAGTGGACAAACTCTCTTACTCCTATTCCAAGGAGGGCTTGAGACCTAAGACAGCAAATAAATTGCTTTAGAAAACAGGTTGTGTGTTAACACAAGGCACTTAAGGTATGCCTACACCACAGTTAGACTCCCACAGCTGGTGTATGGCAGCTGACTCACACGTGTGGGGCTCGGGCTAAGAGGCTGTTTAATTGTGGTGTAGCCGCCCAGGCTCTAGGACCCTGCAAAGTGGGAGAGTCTCAGAGCTCAGGCTACAGCCTGAGCCCGAGTGTCTACGCTGCAATTAAACAGCTCCTTAGCCCAAGCCCCATGAGCTCAAGTCAGCTGGCATGAGTGAGTTGTGGGTCTTTAACTACAGTGTAGGCATATCCTTTGAGGCAAACTAACTACACTTTGTGCAATATAACATCATTGTATAGAGTTAGACAGTGCCTTGGTGAAGTAGTGAGATCATAATCCTCCAACAGGAAAATATTTCAGGTTTGAAAAATAGCCTGGAATTCAAGCACAAGCCAAGATATCAACTTCACATCTGGCTTCAATGGAAAAATTGACCAAACGTTACAGCCCTGCAGCACCATGCTAAAGGAATTGTTGACGAGTTAAATGGTATTTCAAATGCCCTCTCCTGATCTGTCCTCAAGACTTAAATTTGTTACAAACACTTGCTCTCAGAACAGACCTATGAAAATTTAGAAGGCTTCATGCTATCTTGTGAAGTATGTTCAGTTGCTTGAAAAAGATGACTTGGGTGGATATGATGGAATATATTAGCGAGATTATAGATTCACTTGACAGTCAATGGTTGCTGTGAACAGAACTCTGATGTGCAGGTTTCCATTAGTGTAGCCCCAAAATGACAAGCTTACGTTAGCTAGTTAGTGGTGTTAATGAGCCCAGAATGGCACAAACATAGAAGTGGAGGGCACTTAAAATAAAAATACACATTTATCTGATTGCATCTGCTGGTCTGTATGTGAGCAGTTAGCTTCTCTCATTCAGAGGATAGGATCAAATCACACTATAGTAACCCATAAGTCCAGGAGTGGCCAACCTGAGCCTGAGAAGGAGCCAGAATTTACCAATGTACATTGCCAAAGAGCCACAGTAATACGTCAGCAGCTCTCCACCCCCTGCTCCCAGCATCTCCCGCCGACTGGCAGCCCTGCTGATCAGTGCCTCCCCCTCCTTCCCCGCACCTCCTGATCAGCTGTTTTGTGGCATGCAGGAAGCTCTGGGGGGTGGGGGAGGAGTGAGGGCATGGCAGGCTCAGGGGAAGGGGTGGAGTGGGGGCAGGGCCTGTGGCAGAGCCAGGGGTTGAGCAGTTAGCCCCCCCAGCACATTGGAAACTTGGCACCTTTAGCTCCAGCCCCGGAGTATACAAGGAGCCGCATGTTAACCTCTGAAGAGCAGCATATGGCTCCGGAGCCACAGGTTGGCCACCCCTGCACTAGTCAGTCTAATGTAATTGCCAATAGTTCTGTAGCTTTAGCTACTGGAATCATGGATATTGACTGACCCCTGCTATAAAACAGGGATATAGCTTTTGATAACCCTCACCCAGGTCATGTGACTGGGATAAGGAAATAAAAATCAATGTCTCTTACCACCCCTCTTTTGTGTAATGCCTTTAATAGAGAACCTGTGAAACCTCTACCTCTTTTACTTTGGGGCTTGTTTTTGTCTTGGTCTTCCCTTTCCTTTCTTTCTCTGCCCTCATGACTGCAGTGACAATTTTCTGTATGGCTGTGAGAAAGGAGTAAGAAAGCATAAAGGTATATTCATATTGGAGGTCCATGACACTTTAGCCAAAACACAATCTGGAATTGTTTCTTCCTTATCTATCACAGCAGTAGGCTCAGAATTTGCCAAATTTAAAATTTAATCTGATGGGGGAAATGCCAATGTAGCTTAATTGTTATTTTTAAATTAGTTACTCCTTGTGTGATCCACATCTTTTTATTTATTTGTATATGTGTGTGTGTGTGTGTGTGTGTGTGTGTGTGTGTGTGTGTACGTGCTCCCTTGGCTAATTTTTCAGCTTCAGTTAGTTCATACACACTCTTTGTTTACATCAGAGATACTGGAGCACAAATAAGGAAGTAAATACACTTAGTATTGATTCTGTGTTGTGGGTGTGTTTACATGGAATTTTCAGCATTGTTGGTCTAGCGCAGGGCCGGGCAAACTTTTTGGCCTGAGGGCTGCATCGGGTTTCAGAAATTGTATGCTGCGCCTCCCCAAACAGCCAGGTGTGGCCTGGCCCCCGCCCCCTATCTGACCCCCCCTGCTTCTCGCCCCTTGACGGCCCCCCCCAGGACTCCTGCCCCATCCACCCCCCCTGCTTCTTGCCCCCCGACTGCCCCCGAATCCCTGCCCCTAACTGCTCCCCGCCACCCCATCCAACCCCCCTTCTCCTTCCTGACTGCCCCCCCGGGACCCCTGCCCCATCCAACAATCTCTTCTCCCTGACTGCCTCCAGACCCCCCGCCCCTAACTGCCCCCCAGGACCCCTGCCCTGTCCAACCACCCTTTCTCCCTGTCCCCTGACCACCCCCAGAACCTCCGCCCTGACTGCCCCCCGCCACCCCATCCAACCCCTCCTCTCCTTCCTGACTGCCCCACCCCTATTCAACCCTCCGTTCCCTGCCCTCTGACTATCCACACCCCTGGCCCCTGACCACCCCCCAAACTCCCCTGCCCTCTATCCAACCCTGCTCCCTGCCCCCTTACTACACTGCCTGGAGCACTGGTGGCTGGCGGTGCGGCTGCACTAGGACAGGCAGTGGCGCCGCCCAGCTGGAGCCAGCCACGCCCCGCGCAGCACAGAGCACCGGGTCAGGCCGGGCTCTGCAGCTGCGCTATCCCAGAAGCTCGTAGCCCTGCTGCCCAGAGCATTGTGCCAGCGGCACAGTGAACTGAGCTGCAGGTGAGTGGGAACAGCAGGGGAGGGTCCAGGGGCTAGCCTCCCGGGCCAGGAGCTCAGGGGCCGGGCAGGAGGGTCCTGCGGGCCGTAGTTTGCCCACCTCTGGTCTAGCGTCTGCGTAGCTTCAGTGGAGGTGGCAATGGTGAGGCGAAAGAGGACACAGATATTTTTACCATGGTCACCCAATCCTACTCTGAGCAGGTTTAGACAACGCTGTGGGGGAAAAATGCCTGTGTAGCGAGCACAGTGGGTAAATGGCTAGTGCACACAAGGCTGTTGAGGGGTATGTGAGTGGGATGCTTCTTGCCTAATGGAGATGTATAAAAACTGTGATAGCCTTAAAAGCTCAGAAAATACAATGCATTATGGTGGAGTTTCTTTGTCAAACTTCCCTTCCCAGTGCTAACAAGCTTCCTGAAAATGTCAGTGAGTTTGGCCATGGTGGTGATACTGTCCACATTGAGGGCTGGTCATTGTGCAGAGTTTCATTTGGAGATGACAAATGAGTATATTTTCCCACCTATCCCAGTAATATTTGGTCATCTGGTTGTTTAACGTTGCAACAGGAGCCTTCCCTGTAAACTGTATGGCTTCTGTTTTGCTTCAGTTTTTTGCTAGAGATGTCTACCTTGGGAGCTGTTGGTTACTGCTGTCTGTCAGTTGTGACTGAATGAACAAATGGGTGTGGGGACAGAATGATGGGTAATGAGATAAGTCAATTTTTTCCCCCCTAGCTAATCTCATTTGTCTTTTGACTTGTTCATAACCATCATACTGGATCAGAGTGGAGGCTGCCATGATTCATTGCTTATAGAAGTCATTATTAATTATCAATATCCTGTGTTTTGGCTTTTAAAAATATTTCATTATTGGCACACATCTGTTTTTTATTTTACTGTAATATATCAATTCTAATTTACACAACTAACATCTGGGAGACAGTGCTGATCACGGGTGCTTGGTTGTCTGGCTTTGCGCCACTCCTCGGGAATAATGGAGCAAACTATTGCAACCATGAAGCTTGTGTTTGCAATAGATGGTTCTTTCTGTGGGACTGGCCTACAACTGTGGAACTAACTCGTGCAGGGACTAAGGCTATGTCTACACTGACACTTTCGTTGCTAAAACTTTTGTTGCTCAGAGGTGTGAACCCCCCCCCGAACGACAAAAGTTTTAGTGACAAAAGCACCGGTGTGGAGAGTGCTTTGTTGGCAGGAGCTGTGCTCCCGGCGATGAAGCTACCATCCTTTGTTGGAGGTGTTTTTATTTTGTCACTGGGAGAGCTCTCTCATGGCGATAAAGAGCAGCCATTCAGTGCACCTTACAACTGTGTGGCTGCAGTGGCACAGCCGCGCTGTTGTAAGGTGCACAGTGTAGACATAGCCTAAGAACATCTGTGGATTTTGCTGCTTTCTGGGCAAATGTAAACTGCACTTCTCTGACTCATGCTATGTGTTATGGTGTAGGAAAGCTAATTCATTCATTCATTAAATTTTTCTAAAACTATGCATTTTTTCCACTTGTGGTGAGAAATGGAGAGGAAACATTGCTTGACAGATCGTAGTCTTGTTTAATTGTGGAAGGCACTCAGATATGATGGTGATTAGCATCATATAAGAGCATACACCGAATGGATTCCACCCCCCCCCCCCCCCATCTTAAGGGAAATAATTTCAGGCTTTGTAAGTACCAGTTCACTTCAGTGTACACAGGAAAAAAACCTGAATATCTATAATGTATTTTTGGTGATGAAACACTTTTGAGTCATTAAATATACTTGCAAAGGGGAGTCCTTTCTCATTTTACAGATGTTTCCACAGAAAGATTCAGCAGATACTTACAGATGACTGAAACACACAATGTACTGTATACGACTGATACACGTTTACACTACTTCAGAGAAATACTAGATTTTTCTCATTCATCTTTGAAAGAACAAATCTTTGATGAAAGAAACATGGCCAGTAAGGAGAGCTAGCAAACTGAAGTTTATTGTATGTTTTAAAGTCTAACTTTTGAACCTCTGGAGAGATTTAACAGCCTATTTCAGCTAGAGTTACAGTGTGGGGATATGTTTTTAAATGCATTTTTTTACATCAGGAGGCTGTAAACCTGAAACTCAGCATACTTGAAGGATAGTGTTACCCACTTTCTGTTACAGGATTATAGCCCAGCAGCAGGCAGGCCTGAGGAAATATTCAGAGTGGGCATGCAAGTGCAAGCACGCCCCTCCTCCCCTTTTACATGTGTATTTAAACCATTCTACTCTTTTTTTCATAGAAAATCATGTTTTTTTTAATATATATCTATATATTTAAAAAAACATGATTTTATATATATATACACACCAACGTTCTCATCCTCATATCCAAACTTCCTACAAGAAGATAAGAGGGGCCTAGGGCAGTCTTCCCCTGGCATGCCTTTGGAGGGAGAAATGGTGCATTGTTGGAAACAAATGCTAAAGCAGCATAAAAGACATCAGAAGGACAGTCAGTATGAGAGGAATTAAATAGTTTAAAGTATTACATTCTGTTGCTCAGTCTCACAAACAGAAAATCCAGAGGAGGAAACTAACCAGCAGTAACTGGCTTGACAGTGGTTTAGCTCCTGGAGTAGTGACTTTTCCTGAACCGTGTTAAGGGCTGAGGTGGATGCATATACCTTAGACCGCAACATTAAATGTAATTGTTTTGCTGCAGGGTCTCCCTCTACCATAGATTGATGAACCCTTTGTTTAAATCACTTAAAGCCCATTTCTGATCACCAGGTTTTTTTGTCCAACTCTCCCACCCCTGAGCATTTTTCTCCTTCTCGGTCCTGGTAATGCATTTATTTGTATATTGGAGTGTGCATGATTCCTTGATGTAGAAACTTTTTAATTGATAGCAAGGTTCTGCTGGCTTTAGTTGAGCCTCCTTTCACTACATTTGATAAAAGTAAGGAGTGCTAGTATCCTCATCCCAAATTCATGTCAAAATGGTTTTGAGATTCATATTAATAATCTGATAACTAACCTGTTTTCTTTCCTAAATCTGTTTGCCAAAGGAAGCTAAATTGTATAGGTTAGATGTTTAGAGGGCTATATTTTACTGTCTGTAATGAATGAACTCTTTAATAAACCTCTAAGCGTTTTGTAGCTTTTGATGAAGTCTATGGGCGAATCCTTTTGGCACAGATCACTACAGTGGATTAAATTACGTATTCTGACTTCTTAGTCTGAAAGCCCTAGAGCTCATTTAACTACATCAAATGCAGATTCATGGCAGGCAAATGTAACTTCTGTGTTTATAGAGTCTTTTGTGAATGCTTGATGCTCCAATTTTAGCTTTCCGCAGCCCTATTCTCTGGATGTGACATTTTGTTCTGATGCCATTAACAATTTTTGTTAGGTTTGATACTGCTTGCTAAGATCCCAGGGGTGGAGCTCTGTAGAGACAATTTGTGAAGAAAGAAGAAAAAATTGCTTACTGTTCTTCTTTGAGTATATTGCCTCAACAGAGCCACACTTACTCCCCACTTTTTAGGGTATAGCACTTTAGTTTGAGTTAGTGGAAGGAATTGAGGTGATGGGAGGCCCAGGCTCCTTTTTATACTTGTGCCAAGTATTTGGCTCTCTCCCTATCCCAGATTGGTTCTGCAAAGACAGTATGTTTAAAGGACACTGGTAAGTAACCCTTTCTTTCTCGGGTGTTCTGGTGCAGTTTTCATCTCTGATGCTGGAGGGACATCAGTTTTATTGCATTGCTACGTGTCATGTTGCTCGATAATGAAGCATAAAACTTGGTTCCAATAAAAGCACACCAAATATTTCTACGACAAAGATTCATCATGATCAGAGACTGTCAGATGCCTTCAAAATGGGATTTTGCAGACACTTGGGTGCCTCTGAGTTCATGCTAATAGTGGATAAAAATTTGTTCCAAGAAAGGAGTCAGAACTCATGAAAAAACCTACATGGCTGGAAGTTTCCCAGATCAGATTCGGATGGATAGACTTCTGCTTCACTTCTACCCATTGGAGAGTATCTTATTTAACTTCCTTTCTTTAGAGGGTGAATATTATTCTATTCTTTAAAAAAAAAAAAAAACCACCTCAGCTGTCTGGAAAATAAGTAAATTGAAAGTGCTGGAGTTGTTACAAAAATATAGCTAGTCCAGCTCAAATGTGAAAAAAATATTCTTAATTTGAGACTGACTTTTCTCTATCCCCTAAATTACCTGTTGTAATCTACAATATACTTATTTCTGCACCCTCAAATTTTGATAGTCGTAACTTATGCATATCTTCTCCCCTCAGTGACTGACAGTAGCAACCGTTCAGAGAGCTCTGATTTTGGGATGGGAGCAGGAAAACTAGGGTGCTCATAGTAGATCTGTTTAATTTTAATTGACATATGCTCACATCATAAAAACAACTCAGCTGGTACTAACTAGCACCTTTAGCAGCAGTCTCAACAGAGAGGCCAAGGAGTAAATAGGCTCAGAGGCTGAACTTCTGGCTCAGTCCTACAAGTGGTGCTGTACCTTCATCATGATTCGTGTTGTGAGGAGAAATTTGTGCTGCTCTTGGCCATGTTTTTCCCTGTTCTGTGGTGAGAATGCTTAAGTCTCTGTCACTTAAATCAGCATCTTTTATGGGCATTCAGTGTACTTACTCCAAAAAGATAGACTTCATGCATTTTTTTTTTTTTTTTTGGAAAGGATCAAAATGTTGATAGCAGGATTTGCAGGTACTCCACTTGCAGTTCCAGCCATTGTTTAAAATATATATTATTGGGGTAGAAGAACTGGTTTTATATAAGAATTTGTCGTTAACCAAAAAGCACTCAGTAGAGTAAAGTGTCCTAAGTGTTTGTCTTATTACTGACATTGGCCATCATAACATTCAAATTATTTTTCTTAAATACACGTCATGGAAAGTCAAGTTTAAAATAGACAAATGGCATTTTCTCCAGCTTTATGCATGCAAGTATGTTTATCTCCCCTCTCTTGAGATCCATAGTGCTTTTTTTTAGTGTTTAATTTGGCTGTGGGATAGTTTTCAACTGTACAAAGAAAAGGCACACTCATTTTTAGAAGGGGAGATGGGGTAAACTGAAAACAGCCAAATAGCTTCAGCCAGACTGTAGCTGAAGGAGACTGTACTTGAAAATACCTTAACCCCCCCTCCCCCAAAAAACCCCCAAAAAACCTATTTCACAAGATGAAAAGTTTTGATAGTATTTGATTTAAGAGATAGTTAAACATTTTATGGATGATATTACAACTCTATTTCTTTATAAGGTAATTAAAAAGGGATACAGAAGGGCTTTGCTAAACTATATCCTGTAAGCTTTTTCTGTCTAATTTCTGCTGAATGTCCTTAGAATTAGCATATACAATTATGTACATTATTTCAGTGGTGGAGCAAAAAAAGGCTACTGTGTTGTATCAGATTGCTGCTGTTTGAAAACTCAGGTATTCTGTACAAGCTGCTATTAAATGAAAGTTACAGTTCTACCATCACATGCTCAAATGTCAGGAAGTGATAGGTTTAAGGTTGTACCACCTTAATTAACTCTGCACCCTTGTTTTGTATGGATTACAATAGTCTCCAACAATTTGAGCCTATACTCTTTATTAAATGCAATTATTTCTACCTTGGATAAATACTACATATGTGTAGCATCTTGTACTATTATGTATGCCAAAGATGGTCCACAAGAGTAATTTGTTAAGTGTATACACAAAATGCTACAATGTTTTAACGACAAAGCACACAATATTAATGAAAGTTGGGCATATGCCAAGTTCATAGCGAAGTTAGCTTCACAGCTAACTGCTTCATCTCCTGAATTGTACAGACCATTATGAAGGCTGTGATACCAGCCCAAATTAAAATGTGTAGAACCTGGTTGCTGACTAAATTACTACAAAATACATCTTGGGCTAGACCATAATTTTACCATGTAAGTCACTACAAATATTCTAGATCATTGACTATTTTGAATATTGGAGGTTTTAAAAAATAGACCAAATTACTAGATTGTAGAAATATTTGTAGGCTATTGTGCATGTATATGATATGAGTGTGTGAACATAGAATTAAGATTGTAGTATATCTTTGTCTCTCAATTCTTCCCCTTAGGTTTCTCCTTTTTTCTCTGGTTTCCCTGTCACGCAACCTTCAAGATCTAATATTAATTCATATCCATTTAAAAGATAAATAGAAAAGATTTTGTAAAATAGTGCATTAAACAAGCTGACCCTTCTTGTACATTTGTTCTCCTTATGTACTGAGTTTGGGCTCTTTTGTTTCTTTCAAGCAGAAAATTGTAGCAGGGAGCGAAAATTGAGCTGGATAAATGTAAAATCCTGAGTGTAGAACTGGGCAGGTATGTGAAGGAGCCACTGGTTTTCAAATAACTTTAGAATGTATGTATTTGTAATTAAATCTGCAAATACATTCTGTCAGTTTATTGGAATCTTAATCTTTACCTACTTGTAGGTATTTCTGAAGACCTCTTTTCTTTCCATCTTTAAAAAGAAATTTGTGACTAAATCAGACTTTCCTAGTCTTGAAAAATAATTTTATATCTCATGTGAAACTAGAACTTTCTGCTTAAAATAAACTTTACCTCTTGCAGTTTTTATCCATTTTTAAATTTATTTATTACAAGGAACAAATACAACATCATAAGTTTGTGGGGGTTTTTTTTAACTGCTATTTGTTCCCAGTTAATGTTACTCTTTGAGGGCTTAGGTATGTCCATAACAATTTCTGACATCAAAAATAGGATTATTACTTTACTCCCTGGGTCAGAACAGTGTCTTCAGGTTAGTGCATAGGACTGAGAATTCCTTCCTAGCTCTGAACATGAGTTGCATTATGACCTGCATAAGTTACTTATATTTTCTGTGTTCAAGATTTCCTACTTGTAGAATGGGAGCAATAATAATTTATCTACTTCACAGGGGTGTCGTGAAACTATAAACATTAGTGAATTAAAAGTGCTTTGAGATACTTAAATGAATGGTCCTATGGGATGAAATATTATAATAGATTGTTAAGAAGTGAATAAAAATAAAGTCTTCTGTAGGAGATGTCAGGGGTCACTAGAAGTCTGTAGGGGGTCAGCTGGTCTCTCAAACTCTTTAGTTGCTGTTTGTCTAGCAGGAGAGGAAAATTTTATTTCTTCTTCTGTGTGCTGTCTTCCTGAGGATTTTAGAGAATGCAGATGGAGTAGAGGATGCCACAAAACATGCAGTTTTCTCTTCTCTGTGCCGTCTCCCACTCCTGATTTTAGGAAGGTGTCATTCACCAGTAAATCCTGATATTGGAAGCCTTAAAAGGACTCTCACCGACTTGTCAGTAATTTCTTCTCTCTGGTGCTAGTAGGGCTAAACATGCAGTCCTGAAAATGGGTTTTCATGATCAATTGTAAGTAGGTGTAGGGTGATCAGATGTCCCGATTTTATAGGGACAGTCCCGATTTTTGGGGTCTTTTTCTTATATAGGCTCCTATAACCCCCCCACCCCCTGTTCTGATTTTTCACACTTGCTGTCTGGTCACCCTAAGTAGATGAGAGAAGTGACTTGGAAAGGTTCTTTCCGATCTTGTATCAGAGGGGTAGCCGTGTTAGTCTGAATCTGTAAAAAGCAACAGAGGGTCCTGTGGCACCTTTAAGACTAACAGAAGTATTGGGAGCATAAGCTTTCGTGGGTAAGAACCTCAAGTGAGGTTCTTACCCACGAAAGCTTATGCTCCCAATACTTCTGTTAGTCTTAAAGGTGCCACAGGACCCTATGTTGCTTTTTTCCGATCTTGGTAGAGCCTGAGAGAAAATCATGTGTTAGAACACATAGTGGCTAGGATCCTGAGCAAACTGCAGATTGAATTCAGTTAATAATGAAAGCTGCTTTGGTGCTAGAAGTTATAGCTAGGCTAGTCAAAAAAGCATGAACAGAACAAATTAAATGGATTAATTTCCTGCGTGTGTCTCTAGATTTTAAACAGTTTAAGGATTTCATGCATGAGTCCTTTGACTTTGGCAGTTACTTTCTAAGACAATTGCAGGCAGTGGCTAGTTCCTCTTTGAGCTAAATCCAGCTCTTTCCTGAGCAAATGCTCAAAAATAACCATGTTTGCCAAATTACAGCTTCTTAGCTGTCAGCTTTCAACAGCTTTGCAGAAACTAATGTCAAATTCTGATAGCCAAATAATGGTGGCATTTGACCTGGCTACTCTTGAAGAAGCTGCGATTGAGTTTAATTCCCTGCTTGTGTTGCTTTTCATACCCCTGAAATTAAGCTATGATGGACACATCCATTTTTGTTTCTTTCTCTTTCCCTCCCCTAAACCTAGATGTTGTCATCTTCACTCTGATGGGCCTTAATTTACAAGCTTTAAATGTAGATTTTATTCTTTCCTTTTCACTTGTGTGAAGTCGAGTGGTGTTTGTGCATTACTAGTCTTGCATTAATTGCTGTTGAGGATTTCATACTATTTAATATTTCTTGGGTGACCAGACAACAAATGTGAAAAATCGGGACGGGGGTGAGGGGATAATGGGAGCCTATATAAGAAAAAGACCCGCAAATCGGGACTGTCCCTATAAAATCGGGACGTCTGGTCACCCTAAATATTTCGACTGGTGTGTATCCTATCATATGAGACTCCCATCTTTGTTGAAATGGACCATTTGTGTTACATATAAAAAGTGTATGTAAGACCACAGAATTTTTTCTTACCAGAATTACCCTGGAATTTTCATTTTCCTGATCACCTAGAAATTCTCCTAATGTGTGTGTCAGCACATTACTTGGATAACTTAATGGTTAAGCAGCAAAAATTGGCTTTTACTTTTCTTAAGTTGCTATTTTAAACTTAAAAGAAAAATTTAAAAAACTAGTAAAAAGCAAATCAGAATGTGAATTGACTTCTCAACCCCTTGCATTGTGGAATCTATCAAAATAAAATTATATTTGATTGATTCATCTTACTGTGATGACTGTGCTTCTTGGTTAAGTGTTTTATTTGGTGTACCATTTAGTGTATTTCCAAGGACAGACATTTCAAACATATGGCCGTGGGTGGTATCTGGCTTGTATGATTCATTTATGTGGCCCCCATGACAGATCCAGGCTGTGCAGTATCTAAATTTTCTTTCTTGGGGAAAAAAAAGTTTCTAGCCTTTGTGACTGCAGAGATGGTTCATGTTTTGAGGACTAAGTGTAAACTGACACCATTACATCTGCCTGAGTCTTCAGAAAGCCTGAGACAAATGGCTCAGAGGTGTGAACTTTCGTCTCCTATTAATCTCATTGGGGGTATCCTCTCTAAAGCCCAATGATGACACTGCAATGTCAACGTTAACTATTTGTTTGCTGAATGACATAGTGAATGGAATGGGAAAGGGAGTGGGAGTGAATCCCTTGATGGGTAGAGTTTGGTAGTTGCTACAGGGAAAGAAACACAGAAGAGATGCACAGACAAAGTGAGAGAAATGGCAATGGGGAAGGAAGAGAAGCAAAGGGCAGAAATAGCAGTGGCCCAATAGGGAACATTTTTTTTCTCACTGAATGTGACAATAAGATACTGAATAAGTAAGTTTAGTTACTACAGGAAGTAACTGTAGTAACTATATTCTCCCTTGGATCTTTGTGCAAACCTTCCACTGACATTAGTGGGAGATCCTCTGTGGATTGAGGGGAGTATAAATCCTGAATTTATTTCCTGGCCCTCTCTTCTGAATGAGTTTGACATTTTTGTCCTAGGAGCTGATATGTTAAACATAAAACAAAATACAGTGTTAGCAAAATAAGTTCATAAGTTACCAGTTTTGGAAGCTCCTCATTCTCTTGAACTTCATATACAACTATACTATTCCTACCTAATAATAAACTAAGACTTAACCTTGGAAAAATCTGCTAATCCTTTTTCTGCTACTTTATATTAATAACAAGGTTATTGTTTCGAGTAGTTTCATGTACAGTTTTCCTTGCTTAGTTGTCTTTCTACTTTTCTTGGAAAGTGATTTGAAAATTTGCATCAGTGGTCTGAATAAAGAATCTGTGCTCCATAACACTAACACAGGAGGCCAGATGTAGCTGGATT
The DNA here is from genome assembly GCF_028017835.1 of Emys orbicularis. Lineage (NCBI taxonomy): Eukaryota > Metazoa > Chordata > Testudines > Emydidae > Emys > Emys orbicularis. Next base: position 60,159,652 of record NC_088690.1, on the reverse strand, counting down.
ACCACAGGAAAATACAGCACTTCAGTTGAATTAGAAAAAGTGTTGGAAGATGAAGCAGTTTCGGCCGCAGTAAGAGATCGCCTGAAAATTTTCTCAAAATATTCTTTTTCATTTAATCCAGGCAGGCACAATTCTACTTGCTGACTCACCAAGGGCATGTAATTGTTTTTTAAGGGTGAGTTAAATATAAATTATGTTTTAATTGTCACACAGGAAAGTTAATTTTGTGCCCCAGTTATAAATATGACAGTTTTGCAAATCTGATTTAACTTTTATGTGATGTCTGTTTCAAATTCATCCAGTTTTTGAATATGGAAAACACTTTACCTGGCATGCTGTGTAAAACTGTCCAGATAGTGAGATGATCTTCAAATGAGAGCTGGAAGAATTCTGAGGCACTTGTTTAATTAAAGATTAAAACATTTTGAACCGAGTTCTCAAAATGTCAACTAAATGGTCCTAGAAAATAATTTGTTCTGAACCCACCCCACCCACGTGCAGATCTGTGGCTCCTAAATGAAGAGCAGGTTTGTTAGACCGGTGTGTGTACACTCACTCTCTCTCTCTCTCTCTCTCTCTCGTTAAACTCTTAAGGTGATTTGTTAAGGATTAGTTTATGGATTGAGTTTTTTAATTGGAGGAAATTATATGGCTGGAATTTGTTCTCTGGATGGGGGGAGGGTTATGTTTTAAGAAGATAAACTCAGATTTATGCCAGATTTATTTCTGTTTCATAGCTAAATCCAGAACAGTGCTTGATTATGTTAAATATGCTTTTTATTGAATGAATAAGCAGTGATGGAATGATGGGGCTTGCTAGAGGAAAGTCTGAGAGAGTTTTTCAGATTGAGAACTTGTTTCCTGGCCTTCAGATGTACAACACTTGATTTGATCTATACAGGTTTGGTTCATTCCTTGATGTATTAAATCTGTGGCAGCAATGAGAGTTCTTTTGCGTGAACTGCAAAATTAAAAAAAAAAATCAATTTAATTCAGCAGTGTGCTGAATAGCCCCACTGATCAGGCTAAATGGAAGAGTCAGGACAGAAATAGCTAAATATTCTCACTGATCTACCCCCTGGCGTGTTGAAAATATACTGTAAAATAGGTCTGTGGTGCTCCATGGTAGCTGTGATATTACAGGTAGATGCATATGAAGCATCACCACAGAGCAATAACTATGTGATTTTTTTTGGAGAATCTTAAAAGAACAATCTAATTTTGGTGGTTGCTCTCACTATCCATGCGCAGAAGGACATTCAGCACATTGATATTGTTGAAGTACTCATTGCATACTGTGATGAAATACTTAACAAACTGATATTAACCTTGGCAGCATAGCAGGGGTATTCTCCTCACTGAACCTCTGTGGTCCTCCTTAGATCCTTTACAGTATTGCCAACCCCCAAAATAAAAAAAGCTGTCAGACCCCAAAAAATTACAAAATTGGCTCCAACATCATGAGATTTTAAAAAATGTGTTTTTTTTCTTTTGATTTTTGAACTCTCCCATCCCACCCAAGTGTGTGTCAGAGAGACAGAGTGGCCAGCTGTCCCAAATTTATTGAATGAAGTGACTCCCCCCATCTCTCCCCTCCCCCGCGTGCTGCAGGAGCTCTTGCTCGCTGCTGGATGGTGTGGAGTATCTAGTTTCCCCAAACTCAAAAATTGGGCTCTTTGTTTCATCCTCCCCTTTCCTCCTATGAGAATGGCATCACCTGCTTCCTCTCCCACATCTCTACTCATAAAGTCCTCTCCGCTTCTGAAGAGCGTAGGGAGAGCTCTTTCCACCTCCTGGAGCAGCCCTGATTGCCTGCTCTGCTCTTCTGCAGGAGATGGGGAAGGCAGTCAGTCACTGGGGTTTTCCCCACGCCAGAGTGGAAATCACCTAAATGCTGGAGTTTCTCATATTATTGCCAGATTGGCTCCAGCAGGTTGTGAAGTCACAAGAGTTGATAGCACTTGCTTTATGTACTTAAAAGACCTCAGGAGCTTGGGAAGTACAACAGAGGTGGAGACATTGCTGCCCTGCTGTTAATCACTAAGGTTAGGTAATGCTCCCTGCTCCTCAGTGCCCCGTTGACCTCTTACGGTCTGTTAATTTGTGTCTACTGCCCATTCCTCTGGTTTGTGGAACAAGTTCATGACCATATGCTGAGGAACTATGGAGGGTATAAAGCAGTGGGTATGCCAAAGGCCCTGTGTGAAACCGTTTTGTGGTTGGACAAGCCCCATAGATTGCATAGTGAAAATGAATATTACAAGTATCTAAAGCAGCGGCTCTCAACCTATTTGCCATTGTGGGCTGCATCCAATACTACCTGTTTGGCTCTGAGGATGTCACGTGGGCCGCAGCTCTGTGCTGTTTGGGCCGCAAGCAGATTGAGAACCTCTGGTCTAAAAAGTTAAACTTGTGTTGTCCTAATTTTTTTAAAAGGTATGAATAATATACCCTCAAGCCTGTACAGAATTAACCTACAGGCTGCAACAAAATTGATTTTATTAACGTAACCATACAAAAATGTCCAGTGGTAACTTTGTAGACTTGAATTCATTAAAAATTACTATTATGGCTCCAACACCTGTATTTTCATCGTGTATTCTTTCAGTCAGCCTCTTTGCAGACTGCGGCCCCAAGTTAGCAAAACATTTAAGCACATGTTTAAATGCATCCCTATTCAGCATAGCCTTGTTGGAATGTATGTGTGTTGAGTACTTTGCTGTTTCCCCTGTGCTCCCGAAACTCTCCATGTTGGCACCCAGGCTGCATGATGGAGGAACAAGATTGACTCAGATGTAGACCCCAGAATGCAGGGCTGAGGAGCATGCATGGAAACAAGATGTTTGGGGTGAAAGACGAGAAGAGCAGGGACATAATAGCAATAAGGACAAGTTGCTGGCAAGGAATGGTGGGGAAGCAGAATCAGAATGGGACAGGCTGGGGGGATGTGATGATGTAGTTACTGGGTCATTACGCTTGCACATAAGGGAGCTGAATTAGAGTTCTACAGGCAACCTTAATTCAAGTATTTTCTAATTTTGAGCACTTGATTTGGAACCTTAATGTTCTTCTAATGTAGTTTTTTTGTAGGTACTGTAATATTTTCTGTAATATTAAGCCACTATTTTGAAGGTACTATATCCATGTAAGACTTCACAGGAGTGTGACTGCTGTACATGAGTGATGTCCTGTCTTTTCCTTGCTTGTTGCAGAGTGGAGGGAGCAGGAAGTGCAGGCCTGTGTTTAGTCTGGCCTACATTGTTGTGATACTGAATCAAGAGGATTTCCTGTTTTTTGTTTTGTTTGCTTTTTTCCAGAAACGTACTTGTTCTTTCTTTGCCTCTTCCCCCTACTCTCCTTCCTGCGCATCACCAGTCAAAGTGGAATGTTTCCAAGATTCTTTGAAGATGCTTATAAATAAACCAAGTTCAATATGAATTTGTTTTTTCCCCCTGACTAACAATCTCTACTGCAAATTACTATATTTCCATATAATTGATCCAAGCATGGTAAATTTCTTATTAGTTTAAGAAAAATAGTTACGAAATGTTACTAGCTGTAACTGTGGAGACTAGAAATTTAGGAAAATGATTTGAAGAGAATACCAACAATGATAACCATAGGGAGAAATTTGCAAGATGACTTGTTTTGATTTAATGAGCAAGAACAAACATGGAACATGTTTTAATGTAGAATAAAATAGGAAACTTGAGATCAGGGTTGGGAATGGCAGCAATGAAGATTTTATTCTAAATAAGGCACAATCTTGTTTTTATGTACTATGTAGTCTGAGGAGGTTTTTTTAATGGATATTGATTGACAAGGAATGCCAGTGAATTCTTGGGGTCATTGGTGCTCAATGTAAGAAAGGGAAGGATTTCAATAGCACTTCCTGCCACTCATAAGGAGTATAAATTTCACTGGTTCACTGTGTTTAGATTCTGGATTTCAGGTTCTTAATCTACTATGAATTCTGTATGTTTTCCACCGCATGAAGGAGCAGGTTCTTTGCTTATTTAAAGGTTGTACATTCCCATATTGTTTGTGGAAGAGTATATATCGTCTTGTATTCTGTACCCAAGAATATTTGTGGTGTGAATTTTTTTCTCCATTTTGGAACTGTAGCCTCTGGATAATTACCTTGGTTTGCCTAAGGAGCCAGTTTGGATTAATACTACAGAGGAGCAACAACGTATACTTCCCAAAAGAGTTTCAGTAAGGATAAATGTCACATTAACTAACTAAAGCAGATTTACTTGCTGTGACAGGATGATACCACACAACTGGTAAAATTCCTCAAATGTAATTCAGACTAAAATAAAGAGAACTCTTTTTCAGTGTTTCCTGTTTGGACACCAGAAATCTGACACTGCTGATGGCTTGTAAGTGGAACATATATTTCCCAAGCCTTTTAAAAAATTCCCCAGTTTTTGCAGTTGTGACTCAGTTTTGTGGTGCCTATCTGCCTCTTGTCAGGCATTGGCCTGTCTGTGGGAATTAGGATGCGCACATACCCAAACAGTGATGCAAGATTTGAAATCACACCAAGTGCACTGCCAGAATCCATTGTGCGGGATTGTGCTGCGTTTCCAGTTCCAGCTAAAACTCCTTTGTCCTACCTAGGCCATGTAAGCTGGAGTGCTGAAAAAATGGTTATGCAGCCTCAAGGAGGCAGAGAATCCAAATTGCACATTAATTTGGATAATTAGGTAAACAATAAATACGAGAATCCTGCAGAGCACTAAAAACCCTTTCAATTTTTTTTGTCCTAAAGTTTATTTTTAGACTTGACAGTGAGATTTGTGACAATAATTGGTATATTGTTTAAACAAGATCACTGGCTCATTGTGCATGTGTTAATCTATGTTCAACTGATTTATTTTTTTAAAAAATAAAAATACCCCCTCAAAAATCTATCTTGGGGCTATTAAAATCCTCCAAATTGGATGTTTCAAACACACTCGGTTGTTGGAAAATATATATCACTTTGACCATTACTGACAGTTTTGCAAATCTAAATCCTGGTGGCATTGCATATAAAATGCAGGCATCTGACTGCAGCAGTTTTCCTCTCCCTGTGAGGCTCTGTCATTAGAATAAGAGGGCTTCAGGTGTTTAGAGCAGCTTTTAAAAAAATAAAATAAAAATGAATTATAGTATGTAAATAAGTGAACCTATAACTGCTTTTCGCCTAATGCAGTGATTCTCAACCTATTTACCATTGTGGGCTGCATCCAATACTACCTGTATGGCCTGGAAGATGTCACATAGGCCTCAGCCATGAGCTGACTGGGCCACAGGTTGAGAACCACTGGCCTAATGGGATTGAAATGCACAAATTTACCTTTTTGGTCTTGCTTTAAAAGTGCAGTGCATTACTCTGAAGTGTCTATTAAGAACTGAAATGGGGATCCATGTTTGTGTCTGAGTGACATCATATTTGTTGGGGTTTTTTTTTTGGTTTACTAACTGCCTGGAAACTTACCCTGCAGTGTGGAAGTCAAGCTGTGTTGTTTGCTGCTCACATCATGTGTAATACAGATTCTGCAGTCAGTACTCACTTAACAGTTCTGTTGATTGTGGTCTGAATCTGAACAGAACATAGTACATAGCTGCACTAAATCTTCTAGGCCAATAGGAGTTAAAAGTAGTGATTTTGCCACTGAAGGAAGTAAATAAAATGCCATAGGATATGCTCAGGCAACAGAATGGCACTTTAAGAATGGATGAGTCACTCCTATATTATCTTTCTGGAGGCAATAGGATCTAGTCGTTAGTTGGGGATTAGTACTGTTGGAGCTTTCTGGAGTTTATTTCCGAGTTCTGCCAATGACTTGCAGTGTGGCCTTTTATAAGTCTTTTAACCTCTGTGTACATCCGTTTATATGAGGATGTAACAGTAACCTCACTGGGGATGTTGAAACTTAGTTGTTCGCTGGTAAATGCTTTTGACATGAAAAGTGTTACAGAAATATCAATTGCAGAGTAGACCCTCTTTTAAGCAATAACACAAAGGGCCAGAAAAACTCAGCCCCTGGTAGTGGAGTCCCCAGTTAAAACTGGGGAAAATATTGTAACAGAAATATTTGAGAATATTTTTTTAAGTGGTTGCTTAAGACTAGGTTGCCTATTGTAGATAAGGTCCTCAGTGTAGCTTTCATAGCTTGAAGAACTGGACTTTGTATGCAAAGTTGATTGAGGATTGACCTCAGAAATACGCAGCTTAGTCATCTGGTAAGTGAATGTTTGTGCTGAACGAAACTCAAAACAAAATAGTTTGGAACTTGGAAGTGAAGTAATCTCTCCAGAACAGAAATGAGGCATGAAGAAACAAAGTGCTGATGTCATGGACATCGCCTGAGGCTGATGTTGTGTGTAGTTCTTTCAGGATTGGGGTTATGCCTCTCTCTGGCTGCCATATAGAATACAGAGGACTGTCGGCTCAGAGGGGTAATCTTGGTGATGGGGGTCCTTGCCTAGAACACATTCCTCATACAGATGTATTGCCATGCTTGCACGCTGTCCTTTTTTCTTTTGGTGGTGAAGGGGTGTGTGTGTGTATGGAAAAGTATTTCCATAAATAGTCTTCTGAAAGTGACAATCTGTTCCTTCCTTCCTCTTCTGACCATTAGAGTTATCCTATATCCTTCTGTTGTTGGGAAAAGCCTGCTGTACATTGTTACCTTCAAATATATTTAGTTTAGCATTAGACTTAAATATAAATAAACTGGCACAGAAAGGCTATTTTATTTTAAAATGATAGTCCTGGCATAGCTCGCTCTTTCCTGGATGCTCACCTGCCAGCTGTGTTCAGATACTCATGTTGGATCCGTGTGTTTCTAAACTCCCCTGAGTTTGGGGCAGGGTTTAGCCTCTGCCTCTGGCCTCTTGGGCATACTTCCCAGGTAGAGTATCTGTCTGGAACCACTTCTAGGGAATGGGACCCTCTGGTCCAGCTGCATTGGGCCACCAGGACCAGTGCTGGCCCCCTCAGCTGCTCTAGCCGCTTCACCCTCCTGGATAGTCTGTTCTATAATTTAACCCTTCAGGGACACATGATAATTGAAGCAAATAACTCTCAGACTTCAAATCACAAGAGAAACTCAAATTTAGGCAAAATAATAAACATCTGTAGGCAATTTCTTCCCTCAGCCCTCACCACTTTACAGCATTCTTTGCAAAGGCTTTGGTCAATGCCTCCCAGGTCCCCCCTTCTGGAACTCACTCCACTGGCTCCGTCTTCTGTTCCTGGTCACGGAGCCTCCTCTAGCTCCTCCACCTAGCTCCCTTCAAATTATTTAGATCCAGCAGTCAAAACCCAAGCATCAGTTAAAATGTATGCTTGCTGAGCTAAGACCCTTTCTGTTTGTTCCTTCCTTTCTCTTGAGATTTTCTATTGCCCAGCTCTAGCCCCTGCAAACAACCTGGGGAGAATTGATTTCTTTTAGGGTATGGCTTCACTACCAATGTGGCTGTGTAGTCGCGGTACCAGCGTTGGGAGAGAGCTCTCCCAGCCAGGGGTGGCTCTAGGCACCAGCAAAGCAAGCAGGTGCTTGGGGCAGCCCATTTGCAGGGGCGGCAGGGATCCAGCATGGGAGCTGAGAACCAACAGGGGGCCCTGGGAGCTGTAGTTCCTTGGTTAGCTCCTTGCCTATACAACCAGCCCTGGAGCAGGAAAAGAACTACATTTCCCAGCATTCCCTTGGCCGCTACCAAGAGGAAAGGGAGGTGGAGGGAATGAGGTAGCTGAAACCTCATGCTGCAGCTTGCTGTGAATGGAGAGCTCACTGCTAGAGCGGGGTGGCCCTGGGGACGGGGAACAAGTGTGCCCAAGGAGTAGAAGGCTTTGGCCCAGCTATCCCCTTCTGAAGACATCCCAGACTGGATTAGGGATACTGCTGTGACCTCACCTTGCAGCTCCCAAAGAAAGAATTGGGTGGACTAAATGGACAGTGCCCCTCTCTATCTGAAGCCTAGCAAGGGAGGTACGTGGATCCCACTAGAATTTAAAATGAAAAGTAAGGGAGGGGAGGCTCTGGACCTGGGCAGCTTTAGATACAGAACCAGGCACGTAGGAGGATTTCCATGTCTGAGCCATGGAAGCAGAAAATGATTTTTCCTTTCCAGATTTAGCTAATATTCAGAAAGGGAATCTGCCTTCCAGATTTGAACACCTCAACATTCAGGAGTGCTCAAGCTCAATTCGGGCAGCTGTTACTTCATTTCTCCCAAATCAAATATACTGATCCACTGTAACTTGCTGTAGAAAAAGTAGGATAAAATTGAGCAAGAAATGCTCCCTAGTGGTTATTAGGACTGGAATTGCTATTTTCAACTGCCATTGCCTTTTTTTTTTTTTTTTTTTTCTTTAGTTTTATTTGTTTAAAAGGAAGACAGTGATATTGCATTGGCAAATTCCCCATAGAAACAAAGAGTGGAACAAAAGAATAATAAAGGCACCTTAACTTTTCCTCATTTATGGAGGACAGTCTTATAATATGCTTCCAGATATCCTTCAATCACACAAGCTGAAAATTGTTCCACTTTACTAGAGTTCTGTAACCATATGGGAACCAATCCTGTCTGTGTTCTGTGCACATCTAAAATTACTGCTCAATGACCCGCCCTGGGAGCGAGTTACCAGTGACCCAGGGCTGGGGCGGAAGGAGGGTGCAGTTGGCAGGGGAGAGCCCAGGGCTGGGGCAGCAGGGGGTGCGGGTGGAAGGGGGAGAGCCCAGGGCTGGGGGGGCAGGAGGGGTGTGGGTGGGGGGGCACTGGTGGGGGGGAAGAGGGGAGCCCAGAGCTGGGGCAGCAGGGGGTGCGTGTGGGGGGAGAGCCCAGGGCTGGGGCAGCAGGGGGTTTGTGGGGGGGGGGCACTGGTGGGGGGGAAGGAGGGAGCCCAGAGCTGGGGCAGCAGGGGGTGTGGGTGGGGGGGGGGTAGAGCCCAGGGCTGGGGCGGCAGGGAGGTGGGGGGAGGCCCAGAGCTGGGGCGGCAGGGGGACGTGGGGGGTAGCCAAGGGTTGGGGTAGGGGGCAGCCAAACATTTTTTTGCTTGGGGTGGCAAAAAACCTAGAGCCGGCCCTGCTCCCAGCGCTGTGTAAAAAAAAAAAAAAAAAAAAACCACCCACCCCCGCAAGGGGAGTAGCTACCAGTGCTGGGAGCATAGCTACCAGTGCTGGGAGCATGGCTCCCAGCGCTGGTGCACTGTCTACACTGTCACTTTGTGAAAAAAACACCCCCCTGAGCGATGCAAGTTTCAGCGCTGTCAAGTGGCAATGTAGACAAGGCATTAGTCTTCAGTCACCTCATTGTTCTGGGCTGCTTCCCACCTGAATGGAGGATCATTCCTTTATTATTCTTGTTGCACCTCCCTGATCCTGGTCTTGGAGGTACATGACAAACCCTATTAGCAAATAGCTGATTGCTGTATCACTGAATGTCTCAGAATATACTAAAGAGCTTCTTATAGTCTCCAAGATTTTTGACAGGTTGTCATATTTCCTCCCTGTCATCCATTTCTACTTACTGTCATTCACAGGGCCGATTTGTAGATAGTAATTATAAGGTACTGATGACATCATATATAAAATCACTGACTAATGTCTGCATGGCATTTTGGATATACTTCAAGGCATTATCCCAGTTTTACAAAGGCCACTGGGATTAAATTTCTCACCCAAGATCAGAAACTGAGTCAGGAGTCCTGGACTCATTAATTCACCTTCTCTGGCCTCCTGCACTAAACAGCAGACCCCACTCCCTCTTGCTGTTTCCCTATATTGCAACTTGTGGTACCAATTATTCCCCAAGAAGTGATATAGTCTAATCTAATAGATAGTAACTTCTTTGTCTGCTTCTCATTCAGCAGTCACTGCAAAGTTCAGAAAATAGGAATCTGATCAGTAAGTTTCACATACTTCAATGGTTAACTATGAGTGAAACTAGTCATTTTGTATGTGTAATGATCATATAACTCAAATATTTAAAATGCTGGAAAGGTACACACAACTTGTGTGAGCTAACGTAATTGTCTGACCTCTCCCTTGAAAACATCTGGGAAGTCTTTTACTTTGTTAATAAGGGCACCAAAGCACTTGGGTCTGCCCATTGAGGTTTCTTATCACTAAACTGAAATCCTGAATGCCTGAGCACTTGGCATAGGGAAAAGACTAATCAAGTAGTCTTCATAATGCTTCCGAGGTGGCAAAGGCTGGGGTCATCTGCCTGATATGTATGTTCTGTGTTCTGGGGGGGAGGGGAGAAAATTTGGGGCAAAAATTCCAAAACAAATACTGCAGATGAATGAATGTTGCCACCACTGTCGGTATTTCCACCTTGTCTACCACAGCCTCTGGGCTAACACCAGTGCAGGAACCATAATATAAGACAGAATTTTTCTATTAAAGATTTGTGGTATTTACACAGCAGAACGTAAGCGCTCTAATTATGGATATTGCTGAAGTTTGTTCCTTATTTATACCATAATAATATATTGGTGTATAACGGTATTGGAGAATACTGTTGATTGAGCAGTCGTTGATTTTACTTCTTGGTTTGGAATGAAGATGTTGGCTTTTTTTCAGGTTTTCCAGTTTCTGAGAAGTTACAACTTTAGATGTGTTTCATGGGGATAGTAGCTTGCTGGAAAAAAGGCTGTTTATTCACTCTGTGAGACTGCTTCTGTCACCAGTGTTCAGGTGTTTTATTATCATGGATTGTTGGTTCACAAAACAGTCTGTGAAATCAGAGCAATTTCTGCAAATGTGGTTTTGAGAGGTTTTGGTCAGCGTATCTGTTGCTCCTAAATTCTGCTAGCTATAGGTATAATAGGAACAGAGGAATTGCCATTCTGGATCAGATCAATAATCCTTTTAATCCAGTAAATTTCCCCCTAGGTGGACAATATGTCGCTGTTTCAGAGAAAGGTGTAAATGTTTCCATTCTAGCTTATTTTCTCTTAGCCGTAACCGTGTCTTTTCTGGTAACAGGAGTAAAATAACTTGTTTTTCTCACTATTGTCAATAGATATGACTCAATACATACATGGAGCAGATTCTTTAGGTAAGACTGTGCCATTTTTACACAGTCATTCAGAACAAACCCACATTTAAAGGCTACTACTTCTGTTTCTTACAAAATTCAACCTTTTAATTTGGCAAGAGTCCCCTGCAATAGTAGTTGACATTTACATAACTTGTTAGTGAAGGGACATCACATTGAATATTTACTTACGTCTTGAAATATATTTAATTTCCTGTTGCTGAAGAGACTGAGAGTAGAGGGGGAGCAAAAATACGCAGCCGTATCTTTGTTTAGGTCCCATGTAACCAATTAGTTTTTACAATTTGTCGAAGAAAGTAATGTCTTTTTACATAGTAAGTTCTTTAAATACTTCAAAATTTATTTAAAATTCAAAAGACATTTCTCGTTAGAGTAGGCCCCAAAATTTGACCTAATTTTATAATTGTTAAACTGTGATTACTGTAGATATCGTCTTCCTCTGTCGAGAATATAAAACTAAATAATTAATCTAAATTAACAATTGACTTTCCTCTTTCCTTATGGGTTAAACCACTACTGAACACTTTACAGGTGATGTTACCACCTACTACAGTATAGCTGCAGCTGAGTTCTCATTAACTGAAGAAAGTGGGTGTGCTATCACCACAGATCCTAGCCTAGAATCTACTCTGTTCTATACCAGAGCACTTCAGGTAACTTTTGTTTATTGTGTAACATAACATTCTCTTTTTACATTCAAATGGATATTTGTATAGTAGCTAGTTGCCCTTCCCAGGATAAGCTTATATAAAGGTGCTACTGTGCTTACTTCTCCTCCCTTCCCTTCTATCATCCTCCCCTCTGCTGCTGCCACATTAAAATCTTATTAGATGGTGGAATTGACTTAAGAGGTACCACCCTGTCTTCTCTGCTCTACTTCCCTATGGACAGCTCAATGCATAGTAGTGGGATTTAGTATCCTCCCCAGGATTGTAACACCAAACCTAAGACTCCAGCTATGTTGTTCTGTTCTTCTTCCTTTTTTTCCCTTTGCACTGTTTAAGATTTGCAAACTGAACTAATTTTAATATACTTTTAATCTCTATTTTTATTAAATGAATCTTTGCTCCAGATTCCTTTAACAGATTACCTTTTAACTCATCCAACTTGGAACAGTAGAAGTAGTGCGTCGCTGCACACATGTACACACTGTAAATTTACAGAAAATAATTTGATATGTCTGGAACTTTGAAAAAAGTCAGATTGAATTATATAACTTCACCATTTTTGCGAGATAACATTGCAGGGGCAAGATTAGAAAGGCAAAGGCACAAAATGAGCTCAAACTAGCTACAGGAATAAAGGGAAACAAGAAGACTTTTTACAAAAAAATTAGAAGCAAGAGGAAGACCAAAGACAGGGTAGGCCCACTGCTTAGTGAAGAGGGAGAAACAGTAACAGGAAACTTGGAAATGGCAGAGATGCTTAATGACTTCTTTGTTTCGGTCTTCACCGAGAAGTCTGAAGGAATGCCTAACATAGTGAATGCTAATGGGAAGGGGGTAGGTTTAGCAGATAAAATAAAAAAAGAAAAAGTTAAAAATCACTTAGAAAAGTTAGATGCCTGCAAGTCACCAGGGCCTGATGAAATGCATCCTAGAATACTCAAGGAGCTAATAGAGGAGGTATCTGAGCCTCTAGCTATTATCTTTGGAAAATCATGGGAGACGGGAGAGATTCCAGAAGACTGGAAAAGGGCAAATATAGTGCCCATCTATAAAAAGGGAAATAAAAACAACCCAGGAAACTACAGACCAGTTAGTTTAACTTCTGTGCCAGGGAAGATAATGGAGCAAGTAATTAAGGAAATCATCTGCAAACACTTGGAAGGTGGTAAGGTGATAGGGAACAGCCAGCATGGATTTGTAAAGAACAAATCATGTCAAACCAATCTGATAGCTTTCTTTGATAGGATAACGAGTCTTGTGGATAAGGGAGAAGCTGTGGATGTGGTATACCTAGACTTTAGTAAGGCATTTGATATGGTCTCGCATGATATTCTTATCGATAAACTAGGCAAATACAATTTAGATGGGGCTACTATAAGGTGGGTGCATAACTGGCTGGATAACCGTACTCAGAGAGTTGTTATTAATGGTTCGCAATCCTGCTGGAAAGGCATAACGAGTGGGGTTCCTCAGGGGTCTGTTTTGGGACCGGCTCTGTTCAATATCTTCATTAACGACTTAGATATTGGCATAGAAAGTACGCTTATTAAGTTTGCGGATGATACCAAACTGGGAGGGATTGCAACTGCTTTGGAGGACAGGGTCATAATTCAAAATGATCTGGACAAATTGGAGAAATGGTCTGAGTTAAACAGGATGAAGTTTAACAAAGACAAATGCAAAGTGCTCCACTTAGGAAGAAAAAATCAGTTTCACACATACAGAATGGGAAGAGACTGTCTAGGAAGGAGTACGGCAGAAAGGGCTCTAGGGGTTATAGTGGACCACAAGCTAAATATGAGTCAACAGTGTGATGCTGTTGCAAAAAAAGCAAACATGATTCTGGGATGTATTAACAGGTGTGTTGTGAGCAAGACACGAGAAGTCATTCTTCCGCTCTACTCTGCTCTGGTTAGGCCTCAGCTGGAGTATTGTGTCCAGTTCTGGGCACCGCATTTCAAGAAGGATGTGGAGAAATTGGAAAGGGTCCAGAGAAGAGCAACAAGAATGATTAAAGGTCTTGAGAACATGACCTATGAAGGAAGGCTGAAAGAATTGGGTTTGTTTCGTTTGGAAAAGAGAAGACTGAGGGGGGACATGATAGCAGTATTCAGGTATCTAAAAGGGTGTCATAAGGAGGAGGGAGAAAACTTGTTCACTTTAGCCTCTAAGGATAGAACAAGAAGCAATGGGCTTAAACTGCAGCAAGGGAGGTCTAGGTTGGACATTAGGAAAAAGTTCCTAACTGTCAGGGTGGTTAAACACTGGAATAAATTGCCTAGGGAGGTTGTGGAATCTCCATCTCTGGAGATATTTAAGAGTAGGTTAGATAAATGTCTATCAGGGATGGTCTAGACAGTATTTGGTCCTGCCATGTGGGCAGGGTACTGGACTCGATGACCTCTCGAGGTCCCTTCCAGTCCTAGAATCTATGAATCTATGAATTACAGGCTCTGTTATCTTTTCCTTCTCCTCCCCCCCCCTTCTATATATAGTTGAAGAATATTCTACAGATGCTGCTTGTGGGGCAGGATGTTTAGCCTTCCCTTTCCTACTTACAGCAGCCAAGGCTTTTGATGTCAGATGAATGATGTCCCATTAATACGGTGTGTCTGTCTCCAGTAGTGCATGCATGAAATGGTGGATGCTAAAATTATCAGGTCTCATTATTTTTGACAGCCTGCTTGTAGAGGATGTGGTCACTTATTACATTTGTGTGCGAAGGGGGACGGAGAGAGAGAGAAAAATGGTCATGTGAATTTTGTTTGAACATAGTCAGCAGGGCCTCTGGTATAATATTTATCCTTTAACATGTGTATATGCTACAAATCCTTTCCTTTGGTCCATAATGCTAACTTTGCAGTTAGTTTGCTTGATGCTGTGATCAAATTTAGCAATATTGTCTACTGCTGGCAGAATGTTGGTTTAAAAGATTCCAAGTGTAATACTTTTTCCCTGGCTCAAGTGAAAAGAGGATTGGGCAGATGAAAAGGTAATTTTGCCTACTGGAAAACAATTTCAGTAAAAGGCTAAATCAGTAGGTTGGTGAAGATTTGACATGGTATTCAACCCAATCTGTAATCATAAAGAAATGGATATCAGAGTGGGAATAAGAACAGTTGCTAGTTTTAGATTTTCTTTTCAGTTGAGAGGGATCTTACAAAGATTGTCACTAAAGGAGATGAAATGTGTTAATGCTACTAGGCTTTCTTTTAGATATCTGACTTCATATTTCAATTTAAGTCTTAATGATTTGTCTCAAGTTAAGCCCCACAGTGTTTTTGTCCATAGCACAGTTGGCAGTACCTGCATTGGGGAAGCCAATCCTGGAATAATAACTGTTACAAGTCAGGACTGAGGGCCTGCATTAGAGAAATTTGCACTGGTATATGTATGCTGATGTAGCTACATCAACTGTAAGTCAACTCAGTAAAAAGAAAAGCACTGAGGGGTAGAACACATGGGCCAGTCCTGTGGCTACTGGATGTCTTGGTGAAGAGATGTCGGGCAGTGGTGTAGTTACACGATGACTGAGGATTAAGCTAGAAGGATGTTGCCATTTATTTGGGTCACAGGCCCATTGTGATACTGGAAACCAGCTTAGCTTTCTGATTTATTCAAAATTGCTGATCTTTTCCTGCAAGCACTAACAAATTGGTCCAGTCTCTGACATGCGTTTCTAGCTGAGAGTTTGCCGAATTAACACTTTGTAGTGTTGCATTCAGAGGAATGCTAATTCAGGTTTCAATAGATAGCAATGATCCCAAACACAGCAATTTTTAAGGTACTACTCAGCTTTTCCCCGGAGTGTCTTCATTCACTGATGTGAAGCAGTCACATGTAGATATGTCAGGTGCACTGTTCTAGACACGTAGTCCAAGGAGAAGTGGTCTTCACCTACAGGAAATATTGCAGCGGGAAGCAGATGGATCCCAGTGATAGGAGATGGGAAGGGGATGTTAAGTCATTAATTACTTAGCTTTGCATAAACAAAACTTAGCATTTTGAAAAATGTCTTTTTAGCAAATGGAAGGAAAGTCATCTTTGAGGCTATTTAGCTATGTATTGTGATGTTTGGGTCAATTGAAAGGGATCTGTGACTCTCTTATTAACTCACCAATTATGGTTGGCACCAGGGCACTTTATGTACAGTTCCAGCTCTAGTGTGTCGTGCAGTCTGAGTTGGCATTGAAAGTGAAAGAATATAGAAAGCTCTAGATTGCTTTTTCCCATGGCTGGTTGAATAAATTTTTCTTTGGTATATTTGTGTGTGTTTACATGCAGACTGTCCAAACAATACATAGGGCACAGTACTGAATTTGTAGTGAAGGCCGTATCCAGATGTCCCTCTGTTATTCATATATAAAGCAGTGTTGCAGTAGGCTTCAGCGGCCTTTTTCTCAATGCAATAAATACTGAAGATGAACTAGAATTGTGTATGCGTATTTCTGCTTCTACACACTCAGGAACTGGATAGCTTTCACAGAAAGGGCATTAAAAGAAATTAATGAATCTTTGTCAAGGACTGGATCTCCTCCAACTGCTTAGCAATTAACATTTTTATCACTTGACTAGTAATGCTTATTACTAAGCAATTAGTGTTTAAAACTTCTGGCACTCCAGGAGTTGTTTACAGTGGAGCTGGGTGGGTCATGGGGAAGTACTAAATGAGGAAAGGGAACTGGTGGGGACCACCCCACGGAGGAGAGACAGCTAGGGAGAGGGAGGATTAAAGTGGCTGACTTCATTTGAATATACTTGATTTTAATGGGTTTTGATCACAAACTTAATGTTTTTCTATTTTCAGCACTAGTTTTAGAAACCCTTAAAGAATTATATGAGCATGAATGTGACATACATATATAACGGCTTCTTTGGATCTTTTATAGGAAGAGGATTAAAGGGAAAGTAGACAGTAATGGCACATTTGGCACTATTTTGTAAAAGGATTTAGGAAATTAAAATTTATTTTTACAACCAGTGTTTAAAATAAAAACTAAGAAACATATGCAGCTTTTCTGGCATGAACAACTCTAGCAGGATTTATGTAAATGTGCACATAGCTTTTTCTTATTACAGTGATACAAATTATACAAGTCTAGTAATAGTTGTTGTTTTTTTCCCCGCCCTTCATTTTCAGTAGCTGGAGTTGTAACAAAATGTAAAAGGTGACAGAGTACCAACTAGATAGAGCAGTAAGTGTAAACTCGATGCAAAGTAGTTTTGTAAAAGTAGATTAAGTAAACCCAGTTAAAACAACAGAAAAAACCACAGCCAAGATATCTTGCAGTTTATCCTCTTTCTAAACCAGATTGCAGAAATGTAGTTTTTTGTGCCCCTGTGTAGGTTGGACTCCTCTGTTGAGCTCCCTATTCCAAGTTTGTCTTAGATATCCCGCTGAGGGAAACTTGATCTAATGCAGTGGTCCTCAAACTCTGGGACATGCCACCCAGGGAACACGGAGGAATGTTCAGGGGGACGTGCAGCAGGGCCTTGGCCAGCTAGGATTGCTAATTTTGGTTGGACATACTCCTGGAGGTGTCATCACATGACATAATCTTTAATGAAAGATTAATTTTTAATTCCTGGAGACTCCAGGGCAATCCTGGAGGGTTGGCACACCTAGGGCCAGCCCCCATGGGGGGACGGGGAGGGAGCACCACGCTTCCAGCCTCACTCTGCCCCCACACCAGCTCTGCCCCAACCCTGTTCAGACCCCAGTCCTTGTCCGTCCCTAGGACCAGCTCCGCCCCGCAGCTCCACTCTACCCCCCCACTCCACCCCCAGCCCAGCTCTGCCCTCATTCCCTCTCTACCCTCAGACCAGCTGGGCCTCTAGCTCCAGCTCCTCCCCTATTCCTAGTTCCGCCCACAGCTCCGCCTTCAACCCAAGCTCCACTGCTGAGGAAGCCTTTGGTTGTGCAGGAATGGAGTGGGGGTGTGGACAGATTCTGTTAATGGTGGTGCGGGGGTGCAACTGAAAAAGTTTGCGCACCACTGATCTGATTTTATTTATTTATTTATTTATATATATAACTGCACTACTAAACCAAGAGGTGGCAAAGGCATGACTCTCAGTGGCTAGTTCCTTATTTTAAAGGAATGGGTACAATCTCATGACTAGCTGAAAATGAAAGATTGTATTTCTTTCCACAGTTACTGGCCATGCGTTAAGAAGCCGTGGTGGGTCCTGCACTAAGACTGCACATTGTCTTGTGAATCTGATGATCAGAAGGCAGATTTTCTTAATAAAGAGAGGAGATTGATGTTCTGGCTAGCAATTTGGAGCACTCCTCTTTCTACCAGCATCATCTTTTTCTTGCCTGTGTACAGATTAAATGGGAATAGTTTAGTTACTGAGCATGAATATTTATATTTTAGTAGCTGAAGTATGTAAATCAGCAACTGTACTTTTATTTTAAAAAGAAATAGCAGTGTTACGTTAATCTGTGAGATTCTTCAGTATCCTTAAGATACTCAAGGTTTAAAAAAAAAAAAAGCCTCACTGGTGCTCACACTGTTAATATAAAATTAGCAATGACATTCCAAGTGATTGCTAACACTCAGTGTGCATAACTTCAAAAAGGAAAACCCTATTCCCTCCTGAAACCAACAAGTAAACATGTCACTAATAAGACATATGCCTGTCCATCTTCCTCCTTACTTTTCTTGAATGTTGTTTCCCTTCAACCCTCCTTTCATCTGCTTTTGCCTTTTTGGGTTTCAAGTTCTTTCTTGGAATCATAGAATCGTACAACTGGAAGGGACCTTGAGAGGTCATCTAGTCCTCATGGCAGGACTAAGTATTATCTGACTATCCCTGACAGATGTTGGTCTAACCTGCTCTTAAAAATCTCCAATGATGGAGATTCCACAACCCCCCTAGGCAATTTATTCCAGTGCTTAACCACTCTGACAGTTAGGCTGGACATTAGGAAAAACTTTCTGAACCTCCTTGGCTGCAATTTAAACCCATTGCTTCTTGTTCTAAGGAGAACAAATTTTCTCCCTCCTTGTAACAACCTTTTATGTACTTGAAAACTGCTTTGGAACAGTGCTTCTCTTCTAGTGCTTAGAAGATACTTAAAGCTTTTTGTGCAACTACCAAAATATCTTAAACAATAATGAGGGTTTTCCATTATAATCCTGTGACTTAAATAGATCAAAATATCATATTGCTTGTCTGTTAACAAAAAAAAATTTATCACAAAGAAATCTGCATTTTGCATCTTGTACTGTTAATTATCTTTTGAAGATTTAAAAAAATAATAAAAGCTTATATTAGTACATTTAAGTGTGAAAATCAAATGATTAAATGACTGGTGGATTATTCAAAAACCCCCAAATAAACAGAACTTGTGGTCAAAATTATCAATGTTGAATTAAAGTAGCCCTCATGCCAAGAATTCTTGTGAGCTGTGGGGCTGTGTTCACATATGCTCAGTGGTTAAAAACAGGAGGTGAAAGGTGAAAATATTCTGAATAAATGTTCTCCAGTTGACCAATGAGCCTGTTTCTTTCACTGCAGTTATTTCACCTGTTGACAGGTTAATAGGTGACTTTGCATGGCTTGGGACCCAGCCTAACCAGTAAGTCAATTTGCACTGTTGCAAATCTATCGCGACACAACAGACCATGTAAATGCTTCCCATGAAGAGTTTATGGTCTGAAATTATGGCGTTCTTGCCCGTGAGTAACTGGACTAAGATTGAGCAAAGGGGAAGAACTCTGATACATTAACTATCTTGGATGCCACCAACAATAATAGATTCTGAAGGCCAAATGAGATCAATTTGAAGACAATGGGGTTGCATTGGTGTAGCTGAAAGCTTTGTTTGGCTTCCAGCATCTTCATTACTGGTAGCGTTGCATGAGAAGTATAGAACACAGTTTGATTCTGAGCCCAGGATGAGTTTGCTGAGTTTGCAGTTAGAAGAATCATCTTTTTATTTCTAGAGTAAACAAATTTGATGCAAAATCATCGAGACACAATAAACGCAGAACCCCACTGTGCCATTGTTAGGTTCACTTTTCAGAGAAGAGCAACCCGTTGTTTAGAATATCTTGAACTTCAGCTAAATGGAGATAGCCAGACAATGTTTCCTTCAGTTTAAAACTCCATTTTTCATTTGATGAGCAATGGCAGCATCAATGAAGAGAGTAATTAGTAAAATGCCTTTCTTTCTTCATTTACATTTAAACAAACTAATCTCTGATTTGAGGTTCCTGGACTTGTTGTCATTGGAGGAGTTAATGTTTCGTGTCTTTTGCTTTCTGAAGTTCTGAAACAGAGTAGCATAACATGGAATTTTTGTCTGAAATTCCCCACCCAACTAAAGATACTTTTTTAAGAGTTGAATTCATAGCTTGTTTTCTGTGTTGCTTTATCCTGTATTATGCATGCAGAAAGGATAACTATCCTACATATGTGTATATATAGTGCATCTTTGTTTGGAAATGTGTGGCATAAAAATGTCGATGGGTTATGGTATTCTGTTCAATAGAAAATCAGCTTATAGATGAATTACAGTAAAATGAGCGGGCAGATTGGTTGATATAACTGAAATTCCCCTGTAAAGATGACAATGACGTCTTGTCATTCAATAAGCTGTTTGTAGGACAGCAGCAGAGGGGGAAGGGAATGGGACTGATCATCATTCCTGTCCTTGGGCAAGCTATCAACTACTGTCTATCTCGTTCTGCCTTTAACTAGTCTTGTATTACATCCATTTTTTTTTTTTAGAATAATGCTGACACAACTAGCTGTGTATTTTCCAACTTAATCTCTCTCTCTCTCTCTCTCGCGCACGCACACGCACACGCACACACACACACACACACCAGCTCTTGCCGTGCTGGTCATATGCTGGGATCTTGTCCTATGACTGAGATCGAGCTCTCAAAACCCTATATCCAAACATGATTTGCATCTGCACTGACTATGGTTTCAAGCTGTGTTTCAACAGCATTCAGAAAATGTGCTAAGATTTTGCAAAGGGGAAGACTATAAGATGTCTTCAGCTAGTATGATTACTAAAAAACAAAACAAAACAAAAAACCCACCACTCTATCTTTACTAAAGCATGTAGTAGTCCTAGTAGCAACTGTTAGAATGCTTGTCAAACATGGTTTTGTAGAATTGACCAGCAATACACCTAACCATTTCCAAACTGTTTTAGCTATTGTTTGAGTAAATAGAATAAACCACACCAAGCTTCCATATACTTTTATGTATTTTTAAACTTCTACAAAGCTAATTTCCCCAGCTGCTAACAGAGGCTTTAAATTCATATATTTAATCTGATTTATTTTGGTTGCCTCTTACCCATCTCAGTGGTTCTGCTTGTGTCCCTAAATTGCCTTTAGTGTCTACATTTGCCTGATGGTTTGCTGTTCCTCATACTACTTAATTAAAATATTCTCTAGTCAGTGTACCTATAAAAATGAAAACTAATGTTCTTCTCAATCTGAAGAACCCATTCTGACTCTCCTGCTTTTACTTTCTTTGATTGCTGCAATTCTGGCCATTGCTGCTCTTAGTGGCGCTCCCCTCCCCCTTTTCTGTTGTTCCTGTGGTCATGAATTGACATTGACTGCAGGACAGTGCAAAACATGATCAGTTTTTTTCAAATGTAACAGAGTTTCCATAACTTGCCAGAGAGATGTCAATGAGTATTTATTGGGTCTAATTTTTTAAATTGAAATGAAGCCATAATTGTCTCCAAACAATGTTCAATCCTTTGCTCCAAGGTAATGTGATACGTAAAGAAAAGGCTATAGATCTTTAGCCCTACCTGATAAGGCAGAGGTCTCCAACCTGGGGAGTACAGGGAAGAGAAACTACCTGACAGGTAGAAAAATTGTATGACTCTAGAACAGGGGTGGGCAAACTTTTTGGCCTGAGGGCCACATCGGGGTTCCAAAACTGTATGGAGGGCCGGGTAGGGAAGGCTGTACCTCCCCAAACCCTAACCCTATCCGCCCCCTCCCACTTCCCACTCCCTGACTGCCCCCCTCAGAACCCATGACCCATCCAACCCCCCCTACTCCTTGTCCGCTGACCACCCCCTCCTTGCGTATCTTAGTTCGAAGTGGGGGGTTAGTGTGGACCAAGTGGAAAGTGTTCCAAATAAGACATGACTAGACATAGGTGGAAGCGGGTGTGCGTGTCCATCTGCCAGCTCATTAAAAAGGGGAGCTCCATCAGAAGAATATTGGGAAACACTGCTGTAAGTACTGTACTTCTGGGTTGCTGGAGTTTCATGACTCTTCTGACTCTCCTTACGTGATTCTCTGTCCTTGATCAGAATGAGTTGTTTGTGTTTCTAAGCTCCTTTTGACTGGACCACCCTCTTCTTAGAAGTAAACTGAAAAAGGAAGGAAAAATTGAGGTTGTGCTTTTCTTTGCTGCTTTATGGTGGAGAAAAAAAAAAAGACGGAATGGTTTTACCAACAACAACAACAACTTTCTTGGTTTTGCTTTAAAAATACAGAAATGTCCAGTTCCCTAGTCAGAATGAAATATTTTTTTAAACTTCTGCATCCCCTGATCAGAATAGCAAAATTGTGTGACATGAGAAGAGCTGACAGAGTGAAATCTCCTCAAGAAACTGAAAATTAACCAATCATGGAAGGAGAAAGAGGTCTTAACTGGATTTAAAAAAAAATCAGCCTCTTCTTAATTGCGGTCACAAATATGACCCTAAGTTTTGACAAGGGCTGGTTAATTTACTTTTCCATCAATAATCCATGTTACACCCTCTTCCTTGCTAAAGTTTTAGTGGTGTTACTCTTAAGGCAAAGCAGGCTCTCCTTACAGGTGACCTGTGAGATCTTAAATAATCTGTTGTGAAATGTGGGGAGCTCTTCCCCTTTTGATTGAAATAAACATAGAATACATTATGTATGTTAAGACACATTATTTAAACTCTTCTAACTTGTGAACTCAAGGGTAAGGCAGATTTCTTCTGCCTGTCTTGCTAGAACCACTAAATACACTAAATCACAATATGTGGCTTTGGAAAGGGGAAAATAAAACTTCTTCCTGATGATCAGACACTGGGCCAGATTCTGCAGCTTTGGCGGTGCAAAGGGGTTGTAAAGCTGCCCTAACTAGACAGCTGAAGATTCCTTCAGCATGTCCCAGTCATGTCCCCTTGAAAATCACTACAAGTCTGCATAGTTTAAGAAAGCCTGAAGCTGCTGTGAACCGTGGCCTGGACTGAACTGGCTCCTCAGCAGCCCCTGGGGTTAGGGGAGAGTGAAGGTGGTATATAGCTAGACTTGGAAGCATTAGGTTTTTATCAGTTAAGGTCTGTAAACACTGATTTCACCCTGCACACGCACACAAACCAATGAAAAAATATTTCCACCACTAATAATTGGAATTTACAGGTAGATAAAGTAAGAAAAATGCTGCTTGAGAACTTATTAGAGTTTGATTTAAGGATATTTACTTGGTATGTTGTCACGTGTGCAGCTGACAATTTGTGTTTTAATAATAAAACTTTAACTTTTTTGGGATCTCTGCATCTACCGTCATTAAATAATTGTCTGACCACCTCCATAATTTCTCACAACTGTGAAAATTTGAATCAATAAAAATAAAAAAAACCTTAAACATTTATATTTTCTGTCAAAATAATAACATATAAACCAAACTCTGCTAAGCCTATATATAGCCCCCCCCCCCCCCCCCCCCTCAGCTGCACTGAGCAGAACTCTGGTGTAGTAGAGGATCTAGTTTATCAGGTGCATTTTTCTGAAGAAATTACAAAGTTACAAATGAAGGAAAATGTCTAAATAGCTGCCCTGTTTTTCTTTCCTTGCTATATACCTGCAAGACATTTCTGTTTATGGTATACTTCAGTTTGTGTGTATGGTGAATGTTCAACCCAGGAAAGGATTGATCTGGGAAAAGCAACATTTGGAAGGTACTGGGAACACAAATGTTGGTGCCTAGATAGTCAGAATATGTCTACATCCGGCAATTAAACACCCACAGCTGGCCCGTGTATGCTGATTTGGGCTTGGGCTACAGGGCAGTTTAACTGCAGTGTAGATGCTCGGGTTGGAGCCTGGGCTCTGGGATCCTCCCCTGGGCTCCAGCCTGAGCTCGAACATCTACACTGCAATTAAACAGCCCTTTAGTCCAAGCCCGGTGAGGCCGAGTCAGCTGGCACAGGCCAACCACAGGTGTTTCGGGCATTTCTGCACTGCTATTAAAGTGACTGGTGAACTAGAAATGCCCAGATATGAACAGTATCATGCACTGTGAGTATGATCTGCCGATGGGAGCTTTTTCTGACAACACAAAGCTTTTATTTGATGATTAAAATCATACTGAAGAATAGGGGGGTGAAATTCTCTGAATCCTAGAACTTTCTTCCATTTGCTGTTTTTCTGCTCTCTCAATGAAGGTGTTGAATCATACCTGACTACAGTAAGAAACCGGAAAGCAGGAGACTTTCTTGTCTTCTGACGTACTCATGGTCTTCTTGTTTTCCTGTCTCCTAAGGTGATGAGGACAGAGATGGGAAATGCTGAATGTAAACTTGTTTGTAAAATATTCCTTGCTTATAAATGAATCTGGACAACTTTTAAGCCCATGAACTCCCTTTTCTGGCCTGCCCGGGCAGGATCCAACTTTCTCTCCTTCCCCTAGTCTATTCAATATCGCTTTAGTGGTTGCTGTGCTTGTAGCTCTTGGAGAGTACCCACAGCCACTGCACCATCAGGAGTACTGAGATTTTGGAGATGACCTGAGAAATCCCACAAGAGCCTGAGCCTCTGGCCAGTGCTTGATTGTAGGCACGTATGCATTAGATGTATCTTGTCTCCTTGGCCAGTGTCTGTGACACTCTTGCCATTGTCTTGTTTCTTTCATAGTGAATTAATTTACTCCTCTGTTCCAGAGAGTAACAT
Source organism: Emys orbicularis (assembly GCF_028017835.1). NCBI lineage: Eukaryota > Metazoa > Chordata > Testudines > Emydidae > Emys > Emys orbicularis. Next base: position 60,135,000 of record NC_088690.1, on the reverse strand, counting down.
GGTTTTTACAAAACACAGGACTCTACACAATACATTTTTCAATCTGGATTCTGTTTTTCAGATTTTCTTCTTTATTACTCATAAACCTGGCCACTTTAAAGTAAACACAGCCGCTATCTTTCTATTGTACATGCCAAAAAACACAAGATTTTTTTTAAAGGGAATTGGTGGTGGTGGGTTGAATATCTTTACAGTCCCATTCCATTGTTGATTCAGAATGGAATTGCTGGAGCAATTCACAATGTTTGCCTTCTGTAGTTATCAGCGATGTACATTGGCTGAAAGAGCTCTAGCTCAAAGCAAAGGTTCTGTAGTGGGACGGACAATTTTATTGGTCTGCCAAGCCAAATTATCCTTTTATACTACCAGAAAAGTCTTTTTGATTGTCGCTGTTGTAACATTAGCCCAAGGGTCTGTCAATATTTCCATTATAAACCCCCTATTTTCAGGGGTTTATGAATAGACTATTTAAAAAAAAACAAAAAAAAAACCAACCCTTGCTCTGGTCTGAAACTTGGCTTATGAGATCTGAGTTCAGCAGCAGATATTTTCTTTAACAAATTTAAAATAGTCAGCTGTTTCTTAAGCTGTAGAGAGGGCAAAAAAATGTCTTTGGTTAAACAGATAGGAATATTTTTTCCAACCCACTTATTCCAATTAAATTTATAAAAGCAAAACTCTACTCCCTATTAGGGGGGGGAAAGGCATGTTCCATTTGCCACAAGAGTTTGCCTCAAAACTTTCCCTTTCTTCACTTTGGTTTAAGATTGACTAAATCCCACCCACCTTCTCTCTTCTTTCCTCCTCCCCTATGCATATTTCCCTTCAGTATATTTACATTATTGCTACTCTAAATTACAGCTTTCTTTCCTTTACTCCAGCTGATCCATGTAACATCGCTTTTGCCTTGCTGTCTGAGGTTTGCAACACCCAATTCTTATGAATCTGTCTTTGCCTCTCTAAAGGAATTTTGAGATACTTTGTTTGACAAGCTATGTATGGTAAATATACACTGAACAGATTTATTCAGGAATTGCAATTCTGCATTAAATGTTGCTTTAAGCTATCACTTGATGTACCCAACTTCTTAGGTCCTGAACATAAGAAGGATGACTGCTAATTTAGATTTTTATTTTATTTTATTTTTGTTGCTGAGACTTCATGCTGCATGAATGTGTGGCTTTAAGCTAAGGTAATTTCACATTCCCTTATTAACCCACTGTTGTTGCAAAGTGAAAAAGTGAATTACGATTGGCTCAGAACCCCATTGTGGGTTTTCAAGACTGTTTTTTTTAGTCATTTCCTGAAAGTTTGGTGCAGAAACGTGAAAGCGCAGGAAATGACAACTGACTTCGCAGAGCTGAATTCATCTTCAGAAGCCAAACAATTTGCTGTAGGCGAGGGTTCCTGTGTGCTGAAGACTCTACTGAGATGCAGAAATATGCAGTAATAAGTGATGGTGTGAAACTCTATATCTAAATGATACCCGATTGATTCCAGTTCATTAGGAAGAACATCTGCTTCATTCGTAGCCACACTACTGAAGAAAGCAGCTCAAGCATTAAAATGCTTTTGAGTACTCCTGACGAATGTGAACTGTAGCTGTATGATTGGTAAAGCACAAGGAAGTGTAAGTTAAAGAAACTGAAAGTCGAATGGTGGAAAATGAGTGCGTTTAAAAAGCAGTACCGTCCCTCTGCTGCAGCCTTTAGAAGATCGTTGTCGGAACAGGGGAGTGGAAGTACAAAAGTTGCAGCTAATTTGAAGGACTATCAATGGTACTACCAAATGAAGAGTAAGAGGACACATGAACAAGCTATTTCAGATCTAGGGAAGTCACTTGGTGCATACAGGTGGCAGACGCATCCCAGGTTTCACTGGAAGGGGAGCAAGAGAGAGTTGTCTCACAGTCTTAAATGGAAACATAATCAGCTAAGTCCTATTGAATGCCCTTTGAGGATGGACAATAGTGGTGTTGATGCTCTTCAGGAAGACCCAGCAAGAAAGCTGAGCCAGGCAGATAGTATACCATTTCGAGTTCCATTCAGCAGGTCTATGTCTGAGCCTGCACCACACTGGAGAAATAGAAGTGTAAAGCCATTTCTGCAACCAGTGCGCTCAGTAGATTGTGAACAACAGGGATATTTTATCCATGGTATCTTCTCTACACTTTCAAATGGCTTTTCTAAGATGTTGACCCGAAAAGGGGAGCCCAGCAGTGAGCCAGTGAATGAATGGGGGACGGACTGTAATCAGATTTATTTGAATACAGGTAACAGTGAATTGTTTTGTTCTCCATGTAGCTGGTTAACAGGTGAGCATAGTTACTTGCTCCTTGGAGAGATTTTTAGTTATTTAAAACTATTTGTAACTTCATACTGATTTTACTGGTGGCTACTAATATGGGGAAGCTGATAGCATCTACATTAAATTGAGTGCTTCCTGATGTGTCCTTTAAATAGAGCAGTTTATGCTACTGTGGCCTTCTGAAATGTTTCCTTTCCTCCACTGTTGTCCTTGCCTTAACAGTGAACCCACTAAATGCAATTCTTTAAATGAAAGTAGGGTGGTGTTTAGGACTGTCCAAACAATTTTGCACCCACTTAAAAATTTGAAAGGCTTTTTAACATGTCTTTTGGTGGTTTTAGGAACTAATAGCTCTCTGGAATGAATTGGATAGATGGTGTGTACTGTTTTGAGGGCAAACTCTGAGGACCTGTAGTACCTTGATATATAAAACTTGCTACTGTCAAACTGGAGTGTGGAGGAAAGTAAAGCTGTCTTTAAACGGTGTTCCAGGAGTGAAACCGATTGATTTAATCGTGCCAGATTCACAGTTCTGTAACCAGTCAGCTAAATTAATGTTTGTTGTGTATTAGATGCCAAGAACAATAACATTTGTAAAGATTTAGCTAGCTGGGATTGAGGTCAGCAAGCTTCTTGATGCCAGTCTGTGAGATTTCATTTAAATCTACCCCGTTGATTATAATGCTTTTAAAGCGAAAGAGAAAAAGGGAGAGAAATTTGCCTCCTGTTGTCACTCTTGGTTTTTCATTTGACTTCCTAGTACTAGCAGATCTGACGCAAGTAGCTGATGCAGCTATGAAAATGGGTTTAAACTCTTACTTGTAAAAACTCGTAACGTTTTTCAAAATCCTCCAGATTATCGTTCTAAACCCCCGATAACGTCTGGATCCATCTTAGATCATTGGACAAGCCCTCTGTATTCCGAAAGCCTCTGTTTTATTATTAGAATGTACTCTGCTGACCTGGGCACTTACGATCTCTTAATTACAGTGGAGTGGTCTTGTATTTTATACACTGCATTTTTTATTGGAGTCAGTCACATCCCTTTAAAACAAACAGCTAAAAAAGAGAGAATTAAGTGATTTAATGGGGACTATACCCCCAGTGCAGTGTAAGGCTGTAACTCAGTGGGATTCTGTTCACGACGAGTTTTTGGTTAATATCACTGGATCCCCAAAATGGATCTCCTTGAGGAGATCCTACTAGTGTGGAATGTGGGTGCTGATCATTGTTTACATTGCTGTAGGCAGCTCTAGTGCCTACCTGGTTGCTAGGATTTTGTGCCCTGACGAAGCCCTCTTACTAGTAGCCCCTCTTCTCTCTTCTCCAGTCATCTGCTAATTCAGGATGAGACAAGAAGTCCAATTGCAGATTACTGCGATAGTGGGGGGAACCAGTGGGTTAGAGTGGTGAATGGGATGTTGCAGAGTGGGCCTGGTCCGTTTTCTGGTAGGCCTTTTCTGCCCCACTGAACATACATCTTCAATTGGGGCAGAAAGGGAGGCCCCACAAGAAGTGCTGCTGCTCAGGCTGATGCTGGGCAGGTAGTCCCTACTTGATTCTGACTTGGGTGAGAGCATAGGGGGGTGTAGTGGCTCAAGATAAGACATTCTTCAATAAACCCTTGAGCATTGTTATGGGAACTGATTTGGACAAGAAAGACGAAAACCTGGGAACCGACATGAGCAAAGGGACTCAAGAGAGAGAAGATAGTTGTTGGGGAACTGTTCAGAGACACCAGACTAAGACAGACACCCACTGGGATGTTTGAAGAAGACAATTGGTTTCCACTCAATTCATGTCTGCAAGATTGTTTTCAATAATAAGGTACTGAAATTTACATATTTACAACATGCAAATTTAGAGTCTGCGGTAAGATGGTAAATTCTACCTGTTGTACTCAAAGTACTATACAGGATCTTTTCAGGGGGATTAAGGCAAGACACCACATTTATTAGTAATACCGGTATTAATTAATACTCTACAATATGCATATGAGATATATATCACAGTCATGCATTCACACACACACACACATACAAACACACTCCGTCTTGCTGTTGTTACCAACTAGTTGCTCCCCTTAACTGCACTGGCCAGGTGAGTTAGATGGGGGAGGGGTGGAGCCGGGCTTCTGCCGATCCGGATCGATGCTCCGATGGTGACAAGACGAGACCCGGGGTCCTCCTGCAAGACACCTCATATTTATAGCAGCTTCCCTCTTATGCAAATCTAGACCAGATTCAAAATCTGGGTCTGTGTCCATTGGTCTGTGTCCGTTGGTCTTTGTGCTGCTTTTCTCTGGGTGTTGTCCCAATGCTGCTCAAAGAGGGTGTTTTCTAAAGAAGGTGCTTGCTTCTAATCCCTGAGGCCGTCAATATGTCTGCTCTTCTTTGTTGGGCCCACTTGACAAGTTGTATTGTCCTTTGCTCTGGCTCTCATTCCCTCTGCAACTGTTGTAGCTGTCTGGAGGTGGGTGTCTTCCACGCCTCACTCATTCACACCTCATTCAGTCAATAGGGCAATTGATTACAGAGTGGAGGGAAGATCTTATTCTACTTCTAGCAAAAAGGCTTTTACTTTAACTATACTATCCTTAGGGGCTATAACATTTGATACAAAGTTTTCTACCAATTTTCTATATAGGGATCTAATACAAAGTTGTATGAAAATAGAGAGGCACCATGCCAAGTCATATGAAATACAAAATAACATCATGCAAGATGCAATGTCATAAAGAAAGATACTTAATACAAAATAACACAATGCAACATCATAAAGATTTATAGAGATAGTTAATACAGAGATTTCTCTACATACCGTTGTGGAATTTCAGAATATACAGGGTCTTTTCTTATGATTAAGGTTGCCTAAACATTTCTGTAACTAGCACTTAGTATGAGTATTTATTTACCCTTTTTCTTCTTTAAAAAATTAATCTATATATCTATATAGATCTAAATTAGAAAGGCCAAGGCACAAAACAAGATTAAACTAACTAGAGACCTAAAGGGTAACAAAAAAACATTTTACAAATGCATTAGAAACAAAAGGAAGACCAAGCACAGAGTAGGCCCATTACTCAATGAGGAGGGAAAGACAATAACAGAAAATGTAGTAATGACTGAAGTGCTAAATTCCTTTTTTGTTTGATTTCACCAAAAAGGTTAGCAGTGATCAGACAGCTAACCTAGCAAACATCAGTGTAAATAGGGAAGGATCTGAGGCCTTGGCTACACTCGCGGATTCGCAGCGCTGCCACGGTAGCGCTGTGAAGCGCGAGTGTAGTCGCGCCGCCAGCGCTGCGAGAGCTCTCTCGCAGCGCTGCAAGTACTCCACCTCTCCGAGGGGAATAGCTTGCAGCGCTGCAGGCGCTGATTACACTGGCGCTTTACAGCGCTGCACTCGCTGCGCTCAGGGGGGGTGTTTTTTCACACCCCTGAGCGCAGCAAGTGCAGCGCTGTGAATTGCCAGTGTAGCCAAGGCCTGAGGCTAAAATAGTTAAAGAACAAGTTAAGAATTATTAAGGGCTTGTCTACACTGGCAGTTTACAGTGCTGCAACTTTCTCGCTCAGGGGTGTGAAAAAACACCCCCCTGAGCGCAGCAAGTTTCAGCGCCATAAAGCTCCAGTGTAGACAGTGCACTAGCGCTGGGAGCTGTGCCCTTGTGGACCAGTGTTGCCAATGTAGACTAGCCCTTAGACAAGTTAGAAGTCTTCAAGTTGGCAGGGCCTGAGGAAATACATCTTAAAATACTTAAGGAACTGGCTGAAGAGAACTAGGGGGAGGGATAGCTCAGTGGTTTGAGCATTGGCTGCTAAATCCAGGGTTGTGAGTTCAATCCTTGAGGGGGCCACTTAGGATCTGGGGCAAAATCAGTACTTGGTCCTGCTAGTGAAGGCAAAGGGGCTGGACTCAATGACCTTTCGGGGTCCTTTCCAGTTCTGTGAGATAGGTATATCTCCATATATTATTTTATTGGGCCAAAAGATATCTGATGAGGTTCAACAAGGACAAGTGCAGAGTTCTGCACTTAGGACGGAAGAATCCCATGGACTGCTACAGACTAGGGACCAAGTGGTTAGGCAGCAGTTCTGTAGAAAAAGACCTAGGGACAGTGGACGAGAAGCTGGATATGCGTCAACAGTATGCCCTTGTTGCCAAGAAGGCTAATGGCATTTTGGGCTGTATAAGTAGGAGCATTGATGTGATCATTTCCCTCTATTCAGCATTGGTGAGGCCTCATCTGGAGTACTGTGTCTAGTTTTGGGCCCCACGCTACAAGGAGGATGTGGAAAAATTGGAAACAGTCCAGCGAAGGGCAAAAAAAATGATTAGGGGCTGGAGCACATGACTTATGAGGAGAGGCTGAGGGAACTGGGATTATTTAGTCTGCAGTAGAGAAGAATGAGCGGGGGATTTGATAGCTGCTTTCAACTACCTGAAAGGGGGTTCCAAAGAGGATGGATCTAGACTGTTCTCAGTGGTACCAGATGACAGAACAAGGAGAAATGGTCTCAAGTTGCAGTGGGGGAGGTTTAGGTTGGATATTAGGAAACACTGTTTTACTGGGAGAGTGGTGAAGCACTGGAATGGGTTACCTGGGGAGGTGGTGGAATCTCTTTCCTTAGAGGTTTTTAAGGTCAGGCTTGACAAAGCCCTGGCTGGGATGATTTAGTTGGGAATTGGTCCTGCTTTGACCAGGGGGTTGGAGTAGATGACCTCCTGAGGTCCCTTCCAACCCTGATATTCTATGATTAGTGATTATCTTTGAGAACTTGTGGAGAATTGGAGAGATCCCAGAGGACTGAAAAAGGGCAAATGTGGTACCTAATTATGAAAAGGGCATAAAGACAACCCAGGAAATTATAGACCAGTCAGATTAACTTTGGTACCCAGAAAGATAATGGAGCAAATAATCAATCAATCAGTTTGTAAATACCTAGAAGATAATGTGGTGATAAGTAACAATAAGCATGGATTTGTCAAGAACAAATCACATCAAGCCAACCTAATATCCTTCTTTGACAGTGTAACAAGCTTTGTGGATGGGGGAAGGCATATATATGATATCTTGACTTTAGTAAGGCCTTTGATGCTGACTCACAAGACCGTCTCATAAGCAAACTAGGGAAATATAGCCTAGAGAGATGAATTTACCATGAGATGGGTGTACAGTTGGTTGGAAAACCATACTCCAAAAGTAGTTACAAGTGGTTCACAGCCAAGCTGGAAGGACAAATTGAGTGGGGTCCCGATATCTTCATAAATGATTTGGATAATGGCATAGAGCAGGGGTTGGCAAACCTTTCAGAAGTGGTGTGCCGAGTCTTCATTTATTCACTCTAATTTAAGGTTTTGCGTGCCAGTGATACATTTTAATGTTTTTAGAAGATCTCTTTCTATAAGTATATAATATATAACTAAACTATTGTTGTATGTAAAGTAAATAAGGTTTTTAAAATGTTTAAGAAGCTTCATTTAAAATTAAATTAAAATGCAGAGCCCCCCCCCCCCAGACCGGTGGCCAGGACCTGAGCAGTGTGAGTGCCACTGAAAATCAGTTCACGTGCCGCCTTTGACACGCGTGCCATAGGTTGCCTACCCCTGGCATAGAGAGTATGCTTATAATGTTTGCAGATGATACCAAGCTGGGAAGAGTTGCAAGCGCTTTGGAGGACATGACTCGAATTCAAAATGATCTTGACAAACTGGAAACATGGTCTGAAATAAATAGGATGAAATTCAGCAAGGACAGGTGCAAAGTATTCCACTTTGGAAGGAATAATCAATTGCACAAATACAAAATAGGAAATGATTGCCTAGAAAGTAGTTACACAGAAAAGGATTTGGGGGTTATAGTGGATCACAAACTAAATATGAGTCAACAATGTAATACTGTTGCAAAAAAAGCACTAATTCTGGATGTACTACCAGGAGTGCGGTAAGCAAGACACAAGAAGTAATTTGTCCACTCTACTCAGCACTGATAAGGCTTCAGCTGGAGTATTGTGTCTGGTTCTGGGCACCATACTCCAGGAAAGATGTGGACAAATGGGAGAAAGTCTAGAGGAGAGCAACAAAAATGATTCAAGGTCTAGAAAACATGACCTACGAGGAAAGATTGAAAAAATTGGGATGGTTTAGTCTGGAGAAGAGAAGACTGATGGGGGGCATAAGTCTTCAAGTATGTAAAAGGTTGCTATAAAGAGGAGGGTGATAAATTGTTCTCTTATGCCACTGAGTACCGCACAAAAAGTGATGGCTTAAATTGCAGCAAGGGAGATTTTGGTAAGATGTTAGGAAAAACTTCCGAACTGTCAGGGTGATTAAGTGCTGGAACAAATTACTTAGGGGGATTGTGGAATCTCTATCATTGGAGGTTTTTGAAGAATAGATTAGACAAACACCTGTCAGGGATGGTCTGAATAATATTTAGTCCTGTTTCCAAGCAGGGGACTGGACTAGATCTATTGAGGTCCCTTCCAGTTCTATATTTCTATGATTTTTTTTTATAGATTTATTTAAAAAAAAAAAAACAGGAAATCCCATTTTTAAAAAATTCCGACACTTATAAGGCCAGGAGCATGGGGTTTACCACTCAGAAGAAATTTCAAAGATAAGAGGGCATACCAAATCTTAACTTCTTTAGGAAGCGGCCTCTTCAGATTGGTATTCTTGAGTTGCATGACATTTCTTTCGAGTCCCAGAGCTATTTAGAGTGAAGTTATTTTCTAAAAAATGATTCTAAACTTGAACTTCCAAGTTTGTGTTTTAAATGATGCTGCTAATAAATGCACTTGGTTAGAAAAAAATCTTTTAGCTTGTAAACAATCAGTCTGAAATCTGTAAATTAAACTGGTATCCTAGCTCATGCAGCTTTCTTAGTAAAGATTGCGTAGGCCAAATGTTGCCCTCAGCTACTTCTAGGACTATGTAATCTTTAGTCCTCAAAAGTGAAACTGAGTTAACAGTTCACTTGATGATCATGAGCCAATAATCCAATTCATTAGCCTGTTGATTCTCCAGGGCTGACAGTAGTAAAAAAAGCTTTTTATTTAGAGCAAGCTGATACAACTGAATACACACAGTGAACAGTTCTTCTGATAAAAAGGTGCCATTTTTAGTCACTTTTTAGAGTAGCACTATTCTTTAAAAAGAGTTGACTCTTGGCAGCCATGCTTCAATACTGTACATGGATTTAAGCTTTCACTACTGAAGAGTTTCCCAAACCCCATTCTTTCTGTGCATCACTCTCCACCTAGTGACACTCTCAATAGACTAAAGTAGCTGGACAGGAGTGGAAGGAGGAGTGAAGAGGTGCAGAGGCAGATTTGGACATCTCCCAGTTACTGGTGTGCAGTTTTCCTTTCTCAAATAATCACTTTTTCTTTATCATCTAATTTTGATCCTATAAGGAAAGGCTATTTTAATAACTAACTTCTATATATGTTCTATTAGGAAGATAGGGATCTGTGTGTTTAAATATGGTGTACTGAAATGCTACTGATTTCAAACATCTGTTGCTAAGAATTTAAAGCCTTAGCCTTGGCTGGCGTGTTGCTAGATCGTTGAGGTGCTGAGTTTCCTGTCAGTGCAACTGTAGTTTCATAAAAATAAACATTGTTAAACCACCATATTTTAGAATGGCTGACTGTCCTTTTCTTTACTGGACTTTCTGTCAGCATAAGGCAATTTTCAGTGATAGAGAGATTTTTCTCATATCTGAAGTCTAGAGCTAGTTTTGTAAGGGAATGATAGGGAAAATGAGTAATGGTTCTGACTCTGAGAGAAAGCAACTAGTAATTATGTCCATCTGAACACGTGGGATTTTGGTTACTCAACTTTGTCCATCACAAGAGGTAGGGCAGGTCTACACCAGAAGCGCTACATCAGCGAAGCTACAGCACATCTGGTGAAGACACTATGTTGATGGGAGAGCGCTCTCCCATTGCCATAATTACTCCACCTCTGCAAGAGGTGGAAGCTATGTCAGTTGGAGAGCGTCTCACGCTTAGGTCACAGTAACTTGCGTTGCTCAGGGGGGTGTCTTTTTCCCCCCACCTTGAGACATAAGCGGTAGTGGAGGCCTGCCCTCAGATGTGCCACTGGCATGTATCCTGATTACAAATGAGAACAAGCTCCAGCTTTGCCTAGTTTTGGATCTGACTTATGTGTGTGCATAGTAAAATCCTTTTCTTAATCAAGATGTCCAGATGAGAAAGGCCTTTGGAACCTGTTAAGGCCCAAATCCTGAATACTCTCAACTCCTGTGGATTTCACTGATAGTTGAGGACCTTATTACTGTGCAAGGTCAGGGATTAACAGAAGATACTGTAATAGTAAAGCTATTGTAAAGGGATCTGCAGAGCCTGTCATATAACTGGACAGGACTCTTCTGTTTGAGGATCATTTTTTTACAGTAGATTAGTGATGTAGAGTGGGTATGGAAAGAATAAACAGCAGGCAGGCATGTACTTTTTCTTCATATCATCTTTGAAGAGACTGAAGCCCCTGAAATTGTTAGAGAAGCCGAGTCGACAGAACCAGCATGAGCAGGCACACACAAAATACCTGCACACTAGAAAAGCACCTGAAAGTATCCTCATTGTCACATGACTGACAATCAGGGTTGCCAGTTTTGGTTGGATGTACTCCTGGAGATTTCATCACATGACATGAACTTTAATTAAAGATTAATCTTTAATTCCTGGAGACTCCAGGTCAAGCCTGTAGGGTTTGGCAACCCTATGATTGAGTCACTTTCTTTTAATTCTTAGAATAAGAAAAACAGTATAATCCCTAAAGATATTCTTTCTGCTTCATTGGACAGTTTCTGTTGGAACCTTCTATAGCTGCCACCTGCATGGCTTTCTGTTACAGACTGAAAGAAACTGTACACACAGGTGCACACCCAGTAAACAGTTACTGCTTTTAAGTGCCATTGGGCTTCAGTAATTAACATCAGAGACTACAGATTCATTCCCATGTAGAATGCATCATTCTGAATTTTATTATGCAGTATCATAGCTGAGAGTTTAAATACATTAGTCGAGAAATTAATGTATGATTTGCACAGCAACCATAACTCAGACTCCTTGTGCATATGTAGCATTTTGAATTACACTATATGCTGCTAATTGTATAAGTATGTGCCTGCATTGTACAGCATAGGGGCATAGATATGCAACAACTCATCTTCATTGTGGCTAAGTAATGGTTGCCGTGGAAACTGTAACTTCAAATTTCCTGACTTTTATGCATTTAATATTTGTCAATTGTTTGTTTGGGTTTTGTTTTGTTTGCTTGCTTGCTTGGTTAAAGGGGGAAGGAAAAGAGACAAAACTGTGATTGCAGATTGAAATAAGCACTCTTGTACAACATGAGTCAAATAGATGTATTGCATATTTAACTGGAATGTTCATGCTTGAGAGTATTGCATGGTCAAATAGACATAGCTATGTTTATTTTAATAGCAGAGCTCTGAATACACATGGTGGAATGCAAACATTGCAGAAAATAGAAAAAAAAATAGTGCAGATGTCTTCAGATATGTCAAAGGCACTTGCTGTCCATGAAGTAAGTGTGTGTGTGTGTGTGTGTGTGTGTGTGTGTCTTTAAAATGTCCTGTTCAGGTCTATCAAAAATGATTGTGTGAGTTTTACCAAACTTTTCCAAAGAACTCAAGATCAAGCACAGGAAACTTCAGTCCAAATAATGGGCCTAGATACAGGTTTATGAAGAAAACACCTGCTTACCTATAACTATAGTGATACTTTTGCAATTCTTTTTAAGATACCCAAACATCCCTTGCTTGGTGTACCTGAGGTGAACAAACTTTGAACACACTTTTAAAATAAAGCCAGATCAATGTACAAATGTTTAGAGATATTGAATAGATCACTTGCTGCTCAGCCTGGAGTCTGGCACGTCTAATGCCCAAAGAATGCACAAAGAGAGATGCTGTAATAGCCTAGAGATATGGAAGCATGGCCATTGATGTATAAAATAAAATTCAAGGCAGTTTGCATTTTAATGAACTTTAATCACATGAGAGTTTAGAAAATAAAGAAAAGGAAATTATTTTTCTGGTTGTCATAATGGCTCATTGCTTCACGGCTGGAAAGCATGTTGATGTGTAGCTCACTATTCCAATTCAAGTTTTTATGCTGTTCTTGGAGAGGATGTTGTGAAAAGGAGAGGGATGAATTGTTGTCATTGAGGACAGAACAAGTAGTAATAGAATTAAGCTACAGCTGGGGAGAAAAGAGCTTAAATATTAGAGCAAACTTTAAGAATTAACTAGGAACTGAAACAAGATGCCCAACATGATTGTAGTTGTCATTTGAGGTTTCCGTAACTAGTCATGACATCTGTCTCTTTAGAGGGGGTATCAACCAATATGATTCTATGGAAGTTGCAAAATGAGGATACATTGTCTGTTTTACACACACTAAGATTCCTTATCAGGTGAGTTAGCTCAGATCTGTGTTTTTTGTTACACTTCTTGCTTCTGTGTCAAGTGCTTGAAATCTGTTTTAACACTTCTCCCTGCACCACTATTATAGAGTCCTCTCAGCCTCTGTGCACCCATCCTGCATCTCCAGGCCTCTTGGTGCTCTCTATCACTCCAGGATTGACAATAAGGGGGAAGTGGATCTCTGTCTTATGCTCGAGACTCTCATATACCAGTACAAGAGACGAAATTGTACCATCTACAAAGAGTATATGAAAATAGCTATTTTTCTGTGGAAGTTCACCACTGCATACAGATAATGGTTTGTCCACTAGATACTAGTATCAAGAGATTGTGTAATATTAATGCAGACCTTTTGTTTAAAAAGGGAAGAAAAAATTTCTGCCTTTGAAATATTAATTATTTTATAATGGAGAATTTAGAACAGCTTGAGCTTTTGTCCTATATTTTTTGTTTCAGTTGTCTGAAAGAGTAATCAGTTCTCAGACTGGAAAGAGGTAAATGGCAGTGTACCCCATTGATCTGTATTGGAACTAGTGCTGTTCCGCCAGGGTCGGTGCAAGGATGTTTCACGCCCTAGGCGAAACTTCCACCTTGCACCCTCCCCCCTCCCTGAGCCCTGCGGCAGCTCCCCCCCGCCCTGAGGTGCCCCCCTGCGGCAGCTTCCCCCTCCCCCGCCCGGGGAGCCATGCGGCAGCTCCCCACCCCAGCTCACCTCTGCTCCGCCCCCTCCCCGAGCCCCGCGGCAGCTCTCCACCCCCCCTCCACCTTGAGGCGCCCCCCCCCCCGTGGCAGCTCCTCCCCCCCCCCGCCCGGGGAGCCGTGCGGCAGCTCCCCACCCCAGCTCACCTCTGCTCTGCCTCCTCCCGGAGCACACTGTCGTTGCTCCACTTCTCCCGCCTCCCAGGCTTGCGGCGCCAATCAGCTGTTTGGCGCCGCAAGCCTAGGAGGGAGAGAAGCAGAGCGGGGTGGCGTGCTCAGGGAAGGAGGCGGAGCAGAGGTGAGCTGGGGCAGGGAGTTCCCCTGCATGCCGCCCCCCCCTTACTTGCTGCAGGCGGCCCTCCCTGCACCCCCCTGCCCCAGCTCCCTTCACCTAAAGGACGACGACCGGGGTGGCCGAAGATCCGGCTGCCGCGGTCGCCGCCGAAGAAAATGCTGCCCCCGAAATGCTAGCGCCCTAGGTGACTGCCTAGGTCGCCTAATAGGTTGCACCGGCCCTGTGTTCCACATATTCATAAATGATCTGAAAAAAGGGGTAAAGTGAGGTGACAAAGTTTGCAGATGATACAAAATTACTCAAGACAGTTAAGTCCAAAGCAGATTGCACAGAATTACTAAGGAATCTCACAAAACCGGGTGATTGGGCAACAAAATGGCAGATGAAAATCAATGTCGATAAACGCAAAGTAATGTATATTGGAAAACCTAATCACAACAAATACATACAAAATGATGGAATCTGAATTAGCTGTTACCACTCAAGAAAGAGATCTTGGAGTCATTGTGGATAGTTGTCAGAAAACATCCTCTCAATGTGCAGTGACAGTCAAAAAAGCTAACCATGTTAGGAACCATTAGGAAAGGTATAGATAAGACAGTAAATATAATGCCACTATACAAATCCACGGTACACCCACACCTTGAATACTCCATGCAGTTCTGGTTGCCCCATCTCAAAAAAGATCTATTAGAACTGGAAAAGATACAGAGAAGGGCAACAAAAATGATTAAGGGTATAGGACAGCTTCCATATGAGGAGAGATTAAAAAGATTGGGACTTTTCAGATTGGAAAAGGGGGGGGGATATGATAGAGGTCTATAAAATCATGACTGGTGTGGAGAAAGTAAATAAGGAAGTGTTATTTATTCCTTCTCATAACACAAGAACTAGGCGTCACCCAATGAAATGAATAGGCAACAGGCTTAAAACAAACAAAAGGAAATACTTCCTTATACAAGACACAGTCAACTTGTGGAACTCATTGCCAAGGGATGTTGTGAAGGCCAAAAGTATAACTGGGTTCAAAAAAGAATTGGACCTATCCTCCATGAACTTATCTATCGGTGGCTATTAGCCAAGATGGTCAGTGATGCAATCCCATGCTCTGGTTGTCCCTAAGCCTCTAACTGACAGATGCTGGCAATGGGTGACAGGAGATGGATCATTCGATAATTGCCCTGTTCTGTTCATTCCCTCTGAAGGAATGAACAGCACTGGCCACTGACAGGATACATGGCCAGATGGACCATTAGTCTGACCCAGAGGGACCATTTCTTATGTTGTGTGTGACTGTTTACACTCTGAATTTGTGTGCATCTTTGAGATCTCATTGTGTTCAGTGGCATAGAAGTAGCTCTTTAACTAAAGCCACATGAAGGACAGCTATCTGTAGTTATATTTAAAAAGCATTTCCTTCTATTGTCCAAGTTGGTCCTAGATAATAATCCCTTGTGTACATGAACCCTCATTATCACCTCCACCCACCTTCTGGCACCATACAGAATTCTTAGAGCTTACTGCAGAAATTGTGTGCTGCCTCTGTAAGTTGTACTTCCCAATAGAAAGGAGATGAATTTCAGCGATGACTGCTAAATGCACAGATGGGGGTTATTTCTCTTCCCTTCTGTAAAACCCCACTCCCAAACTAGATGAAAACATTTCAACCAAGAACTGTTACTTTTCTTTCCTCTGAAATCAGACTGGGTCTAGTGACTAACAGCCATGCTGTGAAACTGCATTTCATAATCAGATGTTATCAGGGCTCTTTAAATAGAGCCATCATCTGTAAATTTCAGTATGGTCCTGCTGTAAGTACTTTTATTTTTCCCCCCAGCAGTCTATGTATCTTTGTGAGCCTCACATGTTCTCCTTCCAGAATTTGAGACAGCTTGAAAAAATAAATGTTAGTGAGGAAGTTTAGGTGATTCTTAAAATCCTGCTTGTGGACAGCATTATTGGTACGGAAAACATACAGTACATAAAACATTAAGGAGCAACAGCATGTTTGTGCTTAAAGGATGTAAGGTATTAAACGCATTAACTCTAAGCATCCAATAAGTATCAATAGTAAAGCAGTATAGCAAAGGTTTAGTCCCTGGTGTCCTTTACTTTTCTGGGATGTGGGGGATTGGAGGAAAGTGGGAAGAAAGAGGGGAGATGTATGAGGAATCCTCAGGTAGCATTATCAGGTGTGCTGTGTGGTTGAGTGACTTTTTGGCTATTAATTCTGGCTTTTCTCCTTGTGACCCCACAAACCTGGAGGAGGAAAATTCACATTAGAAAAAAATAATTCCAGTGAAAATAAACAAAATATCTTAAATGTTTGATTTAATTTAGTTTAGAATAAAGATTCTCATCACTTGCTCGCTTAACATGCACTCTTATTTTAGATCAGACAAATGAAAGATGAACCTTCCCATGTTTCTAGAGTTGGAGGAAGAGTGTAAAACTTCCTGGACTGCTAGAAAATACTTAATTAGCTATGCCATTACCATAGTGTGCATTAACCATAATTAATCATGCTTACCATAACCATACAAAACTTACTTCACCTGTGAAATTTTGGTACCTACCTGCAGCATCTTCGCTGCCTTCCATTTCTAAATTCACCTCAGTCTCACAAGAAGGGACTTTTCAAATACATTGGTCCACAAGAATGTATTTTTGCATTGTCATGATGTTTCAGCCCTTAAGTTTCACTGGTGTAGGTTACTTCTTTCTACGTTTCCTTTATTTCTCAAGTAATAGTTTCCTTGGACAATATGCAGGCACAAAATCAGGCAAGTTACTCTACAGTATTCTGGGTAAAACTGAGCTTTGGTTTAAAAATATTTAGGTCATGTGGTGGTAGTAGTTAAAGCAAAACACTGAGTCAGAAGGCATCTGATCCTTCATCTGAGCTGAGACAGTGATTCACTGTCCAACCATGACCAGATCAGTTGTCAACTCACTATCCTTAACCAAAGTGGATTTTTTTTTTTTTTTTGGGGGGGGGGTAAAAGCCAGATCTCCTTCCCAGTTATTGCATCTGAGCCTAGTTTCCTTAGGTAAAGTAAGCTACCTCAAAAAATCCTTAAAGCTGAATTTGAGAAAAGGGTATTTAAAAACCTATTATCTCCGTGCATTGGACTAAATATAGTGATTCAGATTAACAGCAATGGGAAGACTTTATTTGTTGTGTAAAACTGAGTAATACAGAACAGAATCCCCATCACATTCGTTCTCGATTTCCCTCTGAAAAAAGGGGGGAACTGAAAAAAGCCTCTTCTGTATGGTCCGAATGTTTCTTTACTAAAACGTGTGCAGATTCTGCAGGGAGAGGGGAAGACTTGGAGGGCAGGGGAGATGGTCTTTTTATTTGTTTGTTTGAAGTGGGTGAAATCCACTAATTGGTGGATAATAGCTGGTTCCAGACTCTGGTTAAAACATTTGTAAGATGCCAGAACTGGGAAGGTCTTCCAAAATAGCATGGGGAGCTGGTGGGAGGCTTCTTTATAATATATTTAGAGTCTGCTGGAATAATACATTATTAAGGCAGTTTGCTGTTTTCTGTGGATCAGAGAAGTTCATATACTTTAATGACTTGGATAATACCCTATGAATGCAAGGAACAATGCCCCTTCCCCCTAAGTGAAAGACATTATGCTGTCTCAGTAAGATCGCACACATCTATACAATGGTGGTTGTCTGTAGTCTCACTGTATCCTCTCAAAACTCGTATAGTCTCAGGCTTCAAGATGTATGTTTGCTTCCCAGAAAAATAGCTCAAGTATTTTAGGTATTTTCCACCTCCTGGACTCTGCAACAATCAGGTGTTCATGTAGATTCATTACTCCCTACACTTCCAGCTTGAATACCATAGAAATCCACAGGCTTTCATCTTTAGAACACCAAATTTTTCTCATCTCAGACAGGTGACTTTTTCTATAGGGCAGGATTTTTTTTTTAAATAAATGGGAAACCTGAGGTCAATTCCATGAAAGCTGTATGTGGAGGGTTGACACCTAAATACTAGCTTTCCGTATTTCAGTTTTGTTGAAGCAAAACTGAGGATGAAAGTATCTGAAAGGTTTAGGCCTTATAGCAGTTTAAACTGCACAGGGATAACATATAGCCTAATGTGTGCATTTGCCCAATTGGTATTTAACTTGTACTTGTATTGGTATACTTGTGACACCCAGCCCTTACCATTCAGCAGCTAGTTCTTGACACTAGCCCAGCATTCCTCAATCTTTTCCTTGTCAATACCCCCACATAACCCTCTGATATCTGTGAAACACCCCCTCCCCCCCATCCCACTCAGGTTGAGGACCCCAGATCTTGCCTAATGCTTTCTAGGTCAGGACTGGCCTAAGGAAAGAAGATCTCCCCTCCATATTAAATCCAATTGTGCTGTTTCATCAAGAGTTTTAGTACACTGAGAATCCCAGGGTAGCACTTGATTGATCATGCTTCACTAAAGGAACATGGTTCCATGATGTAGCTTTTATATGTTGCAGTATTAAATAGGGTTGCTAGGGTAAGAAGATCCAACTCAAATCAAGTTTCAAATCAAGAGGTAGCTGAAGTCTTCTAGCAAGATTCTATTTGTGGATTAAATTATTCTATGGAAGTTCAAGATCAGGGAATAAAATGAAAACAAGGGGAATAATCTGTACTGATAAACTAATCATCTTTGTTTCCATTTAAAGGAAGTTCTCTAACATAATAAGCAAACAATTTGTAAAGAGGCCATTTGGAATTGCAGATATGAAGTGAGTTTTATGTTTGGCTAGATGGTGATGGTTTGCTGGCAAGGGAATGGAATAAGGCAGTCTTTGAGAGGTGCTTTGGTAATAGCAGACCTGCCAAATGTCATACATTGGTCATGGCACACAAGCATTTGGTCCCTAGCCCAAATACAATCCTGCAACTGCACTGGAATCTTGTGAATCCAGAGGGGTTGCAGGAGCTGAGCAGGGTGTCCTCTAAGCTTATTTCTCCCAGCTGCTTGGGGCCAATGTAGAGCTGCAGTTTGAAAGAGACAGGATGCCTCTCTTTCCTTCTCCC
This sequence comes from Emys orbicularis, assembly GCF_028017835.1. Classification (NCBI taxonomy): domain Eukaryota; kingdom Metazoa; phylum Chordata; order Testudines; family Emydidae; genus Emys; species Emys orbicularis. The sequence goes on along the minus strand of NC_088690.1, from coordinate 60,116,167 downwards.
TGCACCACTGCTGGCTAACTAGGGGAGAGAGCTAATTGTGGAGTAAAATGAGATAGTGGTCAGCATCTACAGCTGTAGGATTTCTCTCTACTGGTAGTTCAAAGGCGGGAAAGAGGGGAGGAGATCAAACCACTTTTACCCCAGGGTGATATTTAGCTCTGGCCCTTAGACCTCCTAAGAAAAGTTCTCTGCCTCCACTTTCTCCAGGGAGAAGTGTCACTCAGGGAGCTACTCAGAACTTGGTGGCTATGTAGTAGGGCATATAATCTTTTATAATCTTTTCTTCAGTTCAATAAAATCTCTCTGCTTTTGAGAAATTGAGTGTGTATTGCAAACTAAGTGGGAATTTAACTTGCTGAGAGTGAGTACATTTAATACTTGGGAGCAGGGCCGGCTCCAGGCACCAGGCAACCAAGCACATGCTTGGGGTGGCACCTGGTAAGGGGCGGCCAATCTTGGGGTGGCGGGGGGCAGCGCGGCGCGGCATTCCGCGGGGGGAGGGGCGCTCCGGCAGCACGGCATTCCGCGGGGGGGGGGCTTCGGCGGGGGGGGGGCGGCATGGGGCGCGGCGCTCGGGGGGTTCCGGCAGCGCGGCGCTCGGCGGGGGGGGTTCGGGGGGCGGCGCTTTTTTTTTTTGCTGCTTGGGGCAGCAAAAAAGTTAGAGCCGGCCCTGCTTGGGAGTGAAGGAGAGGTAAAAACTCAGTGGTCTGAGGCACAGAATGACAGCTGAAGAGGTGGGAAGGAGAATCCACTTAGCATTGTGGGCAGGGTCATACTGATGGCTTTGAGTGACTGCAAGTTATTTGAAGTTCTGGGTATCCTTGGAAACACAAACTGTTATACGAATGGGAGCTTCTGTTTTGATGATGTCATGAGGTTTACAGAATCGTACAATGAGCCTCTTGTTTGCAGACCTGCACCAGAAGATTGTGCTGGATTTGAAACATGCCTGCATGCTCTGTAGGATTCCAGTCTTAATTGTGTTACGTTTTTGGGGGTTCTACAGGTTGGGCTGTGAAGCAACCTTTGATTAGTCCCTGGATTTTAAGGGCTCACAAAGATGTTAGGTTTTTTTCCTCTCCTGATTCTCATTCTGTTTTTCATTACTGGTGCATGCCAACTTTACAAGACTTGAAACTCAATGGAAGACAGACAAGAGAAATGAGGATCAGTTACTCTTTTCTAGTTTAGCAATAGGCTGTGCAGCGTGTAAGAAGCTTATAGAGCTCAGCAGCATTCAAGCTAATTGACCAGCTTTAAACTGCCATTAAGAGCTTCCTCACCTTTGCTAAAGAGCTGAGCTGTGAACTGAGAAGCTTTCTCTGCAGTAATTGAAATCCTGCTGTCAGGCTGGTGATTGAGCTGTCTTAGACCAACTGTAACTCTCCTTAATTTTGCTTCTGCTTCTAACTGCTTAGGCCTGGCCTGTGGAGCTGACATGAGGGCCGCTGTCTAGCTTGGCAGAAGAATATGATACACTCAGCATCTGCCAGTTAGGCTAATGTTAAGCCCTTAAGATGGGTGGCCAACCTGTGGCTCCGGAGCCACATGCGGCTCTTCAGAGGTTAATAATGCGGCTCCTTGTGTAGGCACCGACTCCAGGACTGGAGCTACAGGTGCCAACTTTCCAATGTGCCGGTGGGGTGCTCACTGTTCAACCCCTGGCTCTGCCACAGGCCCTGCCCCCACTCCACCCCTTCTCACCCCCTCCCCTGAGCCTGCCATGCCCTCGCTCCTCCCCCACCCCCCCAGTCTCCTGCATGCCATGAAACAGCTGATTGGGAGGTCTAGGGAGGGAGGGGGAGGCGCTGATCAGCAGGGCTGCCAGTCGGCGGGAGATGCTGGGAGCAGGGGGTGGGGAGCTGCTGACGTATTACTGTGGCTCTTTGGCAATGTACATTGGTAAATTCTGGCTCCTTCTCAGGCTCAGGTTGACCACCGCGTCTTAAGACTTGGGTCTCCTTTTGTTAGAACAACTCCAGGGCTTTCCTTCAGAAGAAAATACCTCAGAGAGGCTACTCCTGTGTATTTTAGCAATATAAACAATGCCTTGCAGCTTAATGCAGTTTGTTCTAAAGCAGTTGAGTACTGTTAGGCAAAAACTTGTGATACTAAACATTAGGGGCTGAGGCTGGTTAATACACTAGTTTACCCCATTGGAAGATCTAGAATATTAACGTGGCTTAGGTCGTAAGTAAGAGATTAGTGCTTTTGGCCTAGTTTCTACTGGACAGTTGACAAGGTTGCAAAAACAACTGCCCAAGTGTCAGTCTGTTCTCAGGGGAGACTCATGACATAACTGGGAATAGCACAGATGTTGCAAATCAGCATTGAGGTGAATTGGCAGAGCCATCTGGGAGCTCAGCTGAATAGGTATACTTACCATGCCTGACTTTAACAGGGCTGTTAATCATCTATCCTTTTCCTTGAAAGGGTTTTTCCAGTGCCTGTGAAACAGTTCTGCTTTTCCTATTTAAAGAAAAAACTTGGCAAGTAGCTTCAGCAACATCAGGAAGGAGCTGCCTGCTGCCTTTGCTGCTCTCATTGCTGAGACGGAGCAGGCATGTACTTAATTATTTACAGGTTTGTTTTTGTTTTCCATCTTTAATTGCGAAGGAGCTCCTGGTGGGACTGGAGCAACTTGATATGCATGAAAGTGACTGCTACATACTTCAACCCATCACCTCACTGGATCATCTTAAATTTTGTATGTAGAAAATATCTACCAGAAAACTTTAGGAATTTTCACAAACTTTGATCTTGTTTCCTAAAACTCCAGAGGGAGTTCCCTACTTTTCCTGTGTTGAGACCAGACTGCTTCTGTGTTGAGAGAGATGGAGAAGACAGCTGACTGCTCTTGGTGCAGACATAGCAGATTTCCTTGTAAGCATTCAGGCTTTCCAACTGTTGTAGAAAGACTGGTGCAGATTGAATGACATCAGGACATCTCATGGGAGATGTGGACAAACCCTCTTTAAATGGAAAATGAGGCAAACGCCTGTAAGTGATTGGTCACCAGGCACAAATGATGGAGCACATCATATCTGAATGTCCCCTTCGGCCGGGGCCTGAAGGACATTCACCAGCTCACTGCTGCAGCAAATCTAGATATAAATTTGTAATCATTGCTACCTACCCAAGCCATATGAAAGAAGACTTGTTGGTAGCCACTGTGACTCTCCTAAAATTGGCCATCACTAGTACAGATACAAAGATTCCTCATTTCTAATAGAGGACAGAAGAGCTTCAAACCACAGTTAAAGATATGGAGATTAAGATCAAGTAGGAGATGCATTACCTAGCATCCAAAATGAGGGACCTAGAAAACTGAAGCAGATGCTGCAGCCTATGTATTGGTATCCCAGAATCCTCAGAAGAAATAAGTAAGGTAGCCTTTTACAAACTACTTTCTGAATGTAGCTTTCCCACTACAAGCTCCTACCAAATACTGAGAGTGAGTGATCTTATTAGGCTGCTGGCTCTTAAACCTAGGTCAGGTGAAAAATACAAGCAATAACCTGCAAATTTCAAAAATGTTGTAAAGACAAATTCATGTAAGTATACAGGAAAATTAAAAGGAATGTTTGGTCATCAAATATTTGTCTGGATCTCAGTGTGGAATTGATGACTGAATGGAAATACTGAGTGGAAACAAGTATAGATCTTCCCTGAGCAGTTATGGTGTTTCAGCTGGCCATATGGCCCCCATCCTCCACAGTGAGAAACATATTTTTGTGTGTGTGTGACACAGAGGAACTAGAGACGGAAGCTCTGGCTCCTGACTGGTCATGTCTGTTACGTTTTGGGGTCCACCCACACCAGTAAGGGGTTCTGTCACTGCCTGCCTGGTATATTTTTGGGGCCCTTTGTACTGTGCAGCTGCGTTTCAGTTCCCTGACACCAGCAGCCTGCCCACCAGCACATGGTTTCACCCTGGCTCTCATCAGCCTAGTAACTCTCTGCAGGGTGACACCAACAGCCCTTCCAGTTCTGGGTCTCCCCAGATACATTCTCCTTGACTTCTGAATTACGAGACAGTCTGCCTGATCCCCTCTGGTTCATCACCCCGAAGGGTGAAACCAGCCATCCCCCGGTTATCAGTTCACTTTGGCATACACACTGCACACAGTTTGCTTGGGATAAAAATAAACAAAAAGTTTATTTAATAGAAAAATCTCAGATTCAAAGATGAAATAGTAAGGGGAAGCAAACATATGCACGTTGCACAGAAAATCAACATCTGCAACTGCACACTTTACACTTTTATGTTAGATAAATCCCCCTTTCTAGTAAATTACCTATTACCTTAAAACAGATTCCCAACTTACCCCTCAGCTCTAGGAGGGATCCAGCATTCCCAGACAGCCTTGAGATTGTCCCCCAGGTTCTGGGTGGTGATCAGTTCAAACCCCTTCCATTTTAAAAAGGGTTTGCAGTTTTCTTCAGCCACTAGAGATATTCAAAGTGGGGAAAACTCCCTCCTTTCTTAGTTTCCAAAGTCTGGGATTTTCTTTTCAGTTACAAGCATATTCCCATTTCCTTTGATGTTTCCTCATAGTTTTTTCCTGGGCTTGCACAATGGCTAGGTGCTTAAAGTCCATTTCATCTGCCCTCCCTGCCTTATTGCTCCACTGCGCAGTTGTGAGGTGATGCTGAAGTTGCACCACAATCACTATTTTCTGTATACACATACACACACATTCATAACCATAACCTGCACACGTATCTCAGAATGACTGTTAAGTTCAGTGCATTACAAGCTGTCATAGAAGAACTTTATTTATAGTAAAATAACATTATGCAATCAGTTGTTTTAACTGCTTATTTTTTGGGGAGGATTAAACCTTCTGTTTGGGATGTCTGGACCCTGTCACAGTGACTCACATGGATTCCTCCTTGTCTGATACGGTCCTAAAGTGTGGGAGGCGGGGGGGAATCAGTATTTTAGACCATGCCTCGTTCCTTTTTGGTCATGGATCTGTCCCTGGTTATCTGAAGTCCAAGAAAACGCAAGTGATCAACTAATAGATTACCTTTGCAGGATTGCCCAATGTGAGAGGCGCTTAAGGAAGCCGTAGAGGATTAGCTTTGGATTCCAGCCCCAATGGCACCGTGGCGAGGTCAAGCCATTAACTGTAGGTGCTGCCCGCTTCTTAACAGTTGTATTTTAATGCCATCAACATTTTGACAGCTTTGTTCAGTGGAAAATGGATTTTCCAGGTAGTCTTGATTGCACGCAGTTGGGGTAAGAAGGCCTGACCGATCACAAATGCTGATGGTCTGACAAAGTTGTCATCTTTCCAATCTCCCACCCTCAGTGTCACATTTCTATACAAGTATCTAGGCATCTATCGGCACCAGCAGCTGCCAGAGGAAAATGACTAGATTCAGTTAAAATGGAGTTGTGTGCATGTTCATGTTGGTTGGATGCAGGTACTAAATATAACGGAAGGAATTAGTGCTGGACACTCCTCTTTGTAATAATGTCCTATGTAAACGGAGTGCCTTTCATCCCAAAGGATCCCCACATGCTTTACACATTTAAAATAATACATAATCCACACGGATCTTTTCACCTACCATTCAAATTCAGCTGCCTCTTGATTGAAACATGGCCACACCATTTCTCATCCAAAACTGCTGTGTGAATGTTATATCTGCAAGTGGAATCCTTGATAGGGCCAAATTGTGATGTAACCAAAACACCAGGGTTAGCAGCTCTACTTTGGTGTGGTGTATCAATCATGTCTTTAATTACCACAAATGGTCAGAGCTAGGTTTTACTTCTCCTCAGACTGCATCTGCAGCCCTATAGTACCCCCAGTGCCATGCTGGGACATTGTTTAAGTATCTGTACTGACTTGGAGAAGTTTGCCATCTATTGATTCCCCAAAACCACTTAATGGAGCACCCTAACTTTTCCTTGGAATACTTCCTTCTACCTCAGCCTTGCTTATCTTGAGAAATGTGACACATCTTTTTTAATCAGGATTTGGGAATTTGAGAAACAATAAACGCAAGGTAGAGCCATGTGAACACATGATAGTATATTCTTCACTGTGCTTTTCCTAATGTCCTGTCAGAGCCCATGCTCCTTAAGACTTCTCTCCTATACCCCAGAGCTTGTTCACTCATCTTTTAACTGTGCCACACCTGTCTGGACACCTGTGATTGCTTTCCTGCTTAAAGCTCTCAGATCTAGTTGTCTCTAAATTTTTCAACCCTGTACTCCTCCAGTATAGTCGATCCCTGCAACTCTTCATCTAAAAGTTGTGTGGCTGCATGAGATGGTTAAATACAGTGTAACTACCTGTTTTCTAGGTATTATTGTTGTTTGTGTGTCACATCAGTGGCTTCTTTTAAAGCAATGCTATCTTAGTAGAAGCTTAAGCTGCTTATGTGGGGCAAGGGAATGAAATGAAATGCAATGACATACAAACATGTTTTCCCCCCTCTTCCTTCATTTCTTTACTTTTATATCATTAGCTTAATCACTTTCCAAGTTTGGGTTCAGTCCTATAAAGGTTCCTGTGCATCAGAGCCTAGTCTTTGTGGGACTTCACTGCACTAGCCAGGCTTGAAGTATCGGTTTCAGGTCAAAGGCAGGGTGAAGGTTCAGGTTGATGCTTATTTTAACTTAACTGCTTTGCCTGTACAGATTTGTAAGAGTAGGGGGTGCTGACAGGCTCTCAGCTGACAGCATTTACCCAAAGCCCTCTGAGAGTCTGTCGCCATGGTAAGTATATCAAATATCATGAAAACACTGACACCATTTAAATGAACCTGTTGTCAAAAGGTGTGTTAGTGCTCCCACTAGTTATATATAAAAAATAACCTCCCTGTGGGCTCACTTTGCCGTTAATTTAGTTATGAAGGAATTGCCAACCAGCTGTATCAGAAACATTAGGGGGTGAAAACCTGGCCCCATTGAAATTAGTGAGAGTTTTGGCATTGACTTCAGTGAGGCCAGGATTTTAACCTAAGGCCTTGGCTACACTGGCAATTCACAGCGCTGCACTTGCTGCGCTCAGGGGTGTGAAAAAACACCCCCCCTGAGCGCAGCGAGTGCAGCGCTGTAAAGCGCCAGTGTAATCAGCGCTTGCAGCTATTCCCCTCGGAGAGGTGGAGTACTTGCAGCGCTGCGAGAGAGCTCTCGCAGCGCTGGCGGCGCGACTACACTCGCGCTTCACAGCGCTGTGAATCCGCGAGTGTAGCCAAGGCCTAAGAGTGTATTGTAAAAATGAGCTTTCTTTGACAACTCAGAGGAGGGCTGCTTTTTGCTGCTGGGATATTGGTATTTTTTAATAACAAAAAACTCAAACCTCTCCCCAACAGGTTGAGAACTACTTAGTAATTTAAAAAAATGTTTGCTGTTAATTTGATCAGCATTGAAACGGAAATTCTCAAATATCTCAGGGCTTTGTAAACATTTCTAAATTATGCTTTAGGTCCCACTCCAGTTTAAGCTGCTCTCTCACCCTTTAATCTTGGATGTATACGAACCTGGAACCAAAGTATGGAGTTTTTGTTGTTTGTTTGTTTGTTTGTTTGTTTGTTTGTTTGTTTGTTTGTTTGTTTGTTTGTTTGTTTAAATTCAGATCTAGGGAAGCAAAGATTTTTTTTTTTTTTTAATGGGTATAATCAGGAATAATGTGACTTTCAAAGCAAATAAACTCCAGTGTCTGAAGTAATGTCCTGATTTTCCCTTTGGTAATCATAGAGAGAGAGAGAGAGAGAGATGACCTTGGGTCAGGATATGTGCAGACTTTTGTCTATTTGGGGCTGACTTAATGCGCATTAAAAATGCACATGGTTTTAATGCAAAATTCCTCAATCTGAGAATTTTTTTTGTTAGGGACAGTCACCCCCTTTTAAATACTAAAAATATCTCCTCTTATTTGCATAACACTACATATTTTTGCTGGCATTGTTAAGGGAGAGGAGATGCTCTCTTGTTACTGCAACAAAAGGGCACATTGAGACCAAATGACATTGAGGCATGTGTTAACTTCTGGAAATCATTCTCTAATTATATAATACTGAGGACTGGCTTTGGGAAATTTGCTAGACTTCTCCTGTTTTGAATGCTGTTTGAGTAATATTTTTAAAATGCTGCATGCTCGTAATGGAACGATGCAGAAATGCACCCACTTATACTACAGGTACCCATCCCAAAAAACTACGAAAGCACCCTTCAGCTCTCACAAAGCGTCACACCTCTTTCTGGAGGGACCAACTTGGACACTGGCTCTTTCTCTCCCTTCCTCTGCTCCCTACACTAAATCATACCCCTTTGTTTGCCCTGTCATGGTAAATCCATTGTTCACATTCATAGATGCCTTCTAGTTTGAGAATGATAATGTACGAGTTGCCATCCGGCTGAATAGAAGGAGGCTTTGTGGATATTTATAGACATGCTGAATGGAATTTCCAAAGCCATGGAAAAAAGAACAATGCAGTTGTAGATCTTCTGGTAGGTCAGGTGATGTGACAGGCGTGCAGTGATGCTCTCCTCAGTTTAGCAGGGGAGTATGTACAGAAAAAGAAGTTCTGTTTTTTTAAGCTCGTTACTCAACTGATATTAGCATTTGAAGGGTCATAGGGCATGATCTTTGATCCTGTGAGTAGGCCAACTGATCTATTTTTTTGAATGCCTGATTGTAAGAATGCAGAATGGAATGGATTGCATGAGACTATAGGAGGAAAATCTCTCATCAGTGCTTGCATTTTTAGGTGCCCGGCTTAACACGTTGATACTCTGCATAATGTCTGCAGGATTTAGAATAGGGGTCAGTTTTCCAGATGCGCCTTTCTAGTCCATATTTCATATTTACTTCAGGTCCAAACGCTTAGCAAAGCTACACAACTGCATTCTTGAATAAATTACCTTCAGGAGAGACTTTGGCCTTCCAAATGTTGTTATGCTTTCTTATATGAGCTGATTCCTTCACAAAATGGCCCCACACTGAGAAATGAAGTAGCCCCGGCTTTGAACCTTTCCCCAGGAGAAGGTGTGCAACGTTATCGTTAGTGAGAAATCCCAATTTTGTTATCTAATTTTCCACAATTCTTCAAACACCAGGCAATTTACTCCTATGGTTGCTAACTTGAGAGGTTGATTTTTATGTACTGAAATCCTTTTCGTCCCCATTATTCAGTACTACTTAACCTCTTGAACTTCAAATGTAAGATAAAGGCGTAGATGAGGAATACAAGAAAACAGAGCCTCAGAGTTTATGAACCACTGTGCATCTTTGACACTGCTAGTGCACTGTCATAGGTTTGCATGGTCTTTGAAAACACTTAAGTCCCAAATAGTCTGTAGTCTACACTAGTAAAATACCTCACAGACAAGCTTTTGCACAAGCTCTGGAGAGATCAGCCACCTTGGAAGACCCACTAAAAAATGAGTAAGGTGGATAGGGATATTGCTTGCCACAGAAACAGAGGCCATTCTGGGTACAGTACACAAATTAGTACCAAGAAATATCATTTTATCATGGTGCATTCTCTGTGTAATTTGCATTTAGTTTCCCATGGGTCTGCAAGACAGGCTTTCTGCTGGTTCCTAGAATGTGGACATCCAAATTGTGGCCTCCAAAGTTGCAAAAAAAAAAAAAAAATGTACTTGTAGTCACTCTCCACTGTCTTACTGCAGGTACTGTTGTACAGTCAGAATGAAGAGATGACAGAGCTGTGTGCTGACATTCATTGCTCTTTACTGATGTACATTCCCTGTTGGCTACTGGCAGCTCCTTATACCAAGATGGCATATTACATTGCCAGCAGTTGGTGCGGAAAGCTGTTCTGACGTAGCTAACCCACCTGACAGCATGACTGTGGCTGGCCCACTCTGCCTGATGCTCAGTTAAGTACTGTAGTAGTTAGTGCTGTGGGAGATGTTATTCTAGTCTATAAATCGTATGGGCTGAGTGTAGAAATATTGGATGCTATACTGGTGAAGCCTACATTTAGTGGAAATTATAATGCAAACGATTTTGCATTTTGCAACTCGCATTTAGCTTCTACACCAAAAAAAATAAGTCTGAGTAACATGGTTTTGGGTTTTTTGTGATTGTCTAAGTTAAAAACGAGTAAGGGGTTTTTGTGTGCACACTCGATACAACCACATCAAGTAAAATCCTGTTTCACAAACCTTAGTTTGTCAATGGCAAAAAAAAAAAAAACCCCATTTGGAGGTGTAATGTTCTAATTTTTTAGACTGAGCTGTGTATGTGCTCCTCAATATTAGGATAGTCTATGGTGGTCAGACCATGTTTCACGATGATAGAGATTGTCTCATTTAACTGAGTCTCCTAAACAGGATTTTGAAGAATGTTGAAATACACAGAAATTAATTGTGCTTCAGAATTGCTCTAAACTATAGTAAATCAAGCCTGTGTTGCAAGTCAGGTAGCGTAGCACATAGACATGAATTTATTGGCAGATTCAATACTAATCATTTCATGAAATATTCCCTAAAAAAATGTAGATGTTTTCTGAATGGTCAGAAAAATCCTACTGTAACAGTCTTTATCTGTGCCCTGAAAACTTGGCTCAGGTTAAGAGTCAGTGTTTTCAAGCTGGCAGATTCAGAAAATTTAGAGCTAAAGATTATATTTACCTATTTGAAAAATGTATACAAATATTAACTCTTCTCACGTGCATATAATGCTTTTACTAGTGTATATAGAAATTCAGAGTGTGTACAGCTTCTGATATGGACTGCATCTTTGAGGGCTAAATATTTAATTCTAACACTACAGTCTTGGCTTATACTCTACTTTCCTCCTAAGATTGATTGAATGCTGCAGTGTCTGAGGATTTGCTGGCCTCTAGCGGGGAAGATACAAAAGTCCTAAAAACTGTAACATATTTTACCTCTGTAGGAGTCAGTTTTAATTGTGGGTTGCTAGTGAAAGGAAAGGAGCATTAGGAATCATTTGGATCTCAGCAGAGATAAAGCAGTGTAAAACTTGAATGTAAACTAGCAACAAAATTTAATGTTACAAAATAGCCAACATGCCTGACACTTGGAACTGTGTAAAGAGGTTCTTTGCATGTATGTTTCCTAAATTTTGATAAATTAGAGTACCCAGGGCTGTATATTCTTCCTCAGATAGATGTGCTCATTGAGACTTGAACAGCAGTCTTGACCTTTACTACCATTATTTCAACTGAGGCGTTCCCACAAAACTTTTAACAGCATACCTTAATCCTTACCTATATCCTCTACATTAACAATACCAAGCCAGCAATAGCTCTGTCCAGTCACATCACTCCTGATGTGCAGCACCTCCTGCTGTTCCGGACTTGGCTGCTCCTGAGTGGAGACTGCCATGCATGGTGTGTGTTTTGTGACATAGATGCACACGTTTAAGTTTTAGTCAAGACAATAGGTGTGATATCTTGCCCAGTCTTGGAGAAAGCTTGTTGGTGATAAGATGCACAATGCATCGGTATTTAGTGCATATAATTTTAATGGGAAACAAAACAAGTTTTAAAAATAAATGTGCTCAGCCCACTAGACCACTTGGCCTCTCAACACTGGGAACCAGGCATGCGTGAATTCTATTCCTAATTCTGCCACTGAGTCACTGTATGACTTTGGGCAAACTTTTATGTCTCTGTCTTTACAATCTTTATAATGGAGAGTGACTTCGCCCCCCCCCCCCCTTTTTTTTGGAAGGGAAGCCTCTCAGTATTAGAGAAGGAACTGCTGGCAGGACATTCTCAGTGAAGAGCACTCTGCTTTGGACTCTACATCCACCATAGTCTGAAGTAGCCTGCATTTATTAACTTTTAAGGCAAGGCTTAAGGCCTGTGTGTTTACTCAGGTTTTTAAGGAGGGAGAGGCGATAAGGGCTGATGTTTATAAGGGACAAGGGGATTGAGTATGGAAGCTGCTGCTTTTACTTTTGTTCCAGTTTTTTTAGTTCTTAGCACAGTCACTTAGAGGTGCCTCAGGTGCTTTTGATTTGTTACAGATCTATTATAAATAAAAATAAACGTGTTAATATTTGTACTGTGATCTATACAAAGTTCCACACAGCTGACTTGTAGAAGAAGAGTAGACTGTTTAATATACTGAAACATGCACTCTTTTTAAATACACTTTGCAGTTTTACACTGTTTCTATCTACAGAGACTCAAAAGCACAAGAAGATGGCTAATTAAGCTCTCTAACGTTTCTGTTTTTCTTTCACAGATGTGAAAGGGCCACCTACCCACAGACTGTCCTGCGGCCAGTCTCCCTACACTGAAACTACAACATGGGAGAGAAAATATTGCATCCTGACGGACAGTCAGCTGGTGCTGCTCAACAGGGAGAAGGAGGTGAGACACACAAAGGGATTTCTCCTTTTGAATGTATTTGTCAAACAGTCAGAGAGCGTTGCTCTTCCTCTCTGATTAAGGGGGTCATGACTGCAGTTGAGTGTATAGCTCAGGGGAAGCTAAAATAGTATTAGTGGTGGTAGGAGATAGGGTATTGTCTCTATTAATGTACTGAGAAGAGAAGATGCTGTCTGCAAACTTCATATTATGTTGTCATTTTTGCTATAGTCAGCTGGGAGGAGAGGGAAGCTGAGATAGGGTTTGCCATTTTCTCTTGGTAAACTGGGCAAACGATAGGTGTCACTGGCAAAAGATGCTCAAAGCTGTTACAGCCTTCTTCGCTGTAGCTGTAAATTCATTATTTGTGTCGGTGGGATACATAGTCTTTATACCACGTCACCATACCATCTCAGCATGATTCAGGGATAGCTACATACTTCACTCACCTTGTTCCAGCCACAGGCTGATAGAACCTTTACCCTACACCACACTATCATGTAGTCTGTATGTGAAACATTAGAGGAAAACCTATTACAAATGTGCTAGTTTTAAAGATTTTGTTCAGACTGTTTTTGTACCCTTCTGCCTGTAAAGCTAGTCTCCTCTACTTACCATGAAACCAACCATACAGTTCTCAGAAGGAGCTGTAGGAACCTCTTAAAAAGTGGCCTAAAAATGGTTTTAAGGCCCAGGATTCCATAGCTCCGGCAGTAAGAGAGGAATTTCCATGTTCCTCTGCTTTAAAGCTTGCATATCTGTCGCTGCACAGTCTCAAGATATCAGGCCTGAAAACCTATCACTGATGCAGCACTGGATATTGTCCATCTTGTGCTTTGATCAGTGTAAGTTGTTCTGGGATCTAGAATATTGGAAGTAGTCTCTTGGGAGATGTAGCCCGTGAGGTGATCAAAGATATATGAAAAACTGTAGATGCATGTGAAAAAATTCATTTACCACACGGTTCTGCAGTTTGTCACATGGATGTGAATGGTATGTGGATTTATAACAACACTTTAAGTCACTAAAGAAAATCATGGGCATGGAGGAACTAATACTATCCATGTACTAATCCCAGTTACACTCTGCATAAGAGAAACATACCTCATAAAATGTAAATTGGAACACACTAGGTTAAATCACAAATAACTATCTGAAGGCTGTTTTCGAACACTAATCACATAATAATTGGGTGTTTATTTCAGTTACAAAGGTCAGTTAGGAAGGTTTTGCAAGGATATGAGTAAGATGAATCTCTTGGCTAGAAATAAAATCATGTGGGAGAGTTATATTAGTTCATAGTATCACTAGTGTATTAAGTTAATGAGTGATATTTAAATGCTTTCCTGTTCTGCCGGTTGTGTGTCAGAAATTGAAGATTCTATATGTGGGCATACAGAACAGGGGTATTAAATATACCAGTTACAAACAAGGGAATCCAGCAGGAAAGTTAACCTTCGCAGTGTGGTCTCGGAGGAGCCTGCCAGGAGTATTGCTTTGAGAAATTACTCATCGCTTCATCCAAATTGAGCCAAGTAGACACTGCCTGTGGTACAGGTGTGACTCCATACACTGAGCATCTGACTTGTTTTAGAAGCTACAGTCTGCAGACTCAAATTTGCAATTCTGATTTTTTTTTTTAAGTAATTGTAACTACTCTAAATGGAGAAAGAAGGAAAAGTCCTACTGGAACCTTCAGTTGCACATAATAAAAATAGAAGGCCTCTGAATCTGTACACATGAGGGTGTGTTTCTCTGCACTTATAAAAGCACAAGTAGTTTTACAAGAAATTCTCTTGTGCAATCGTAAGGTGAAGAAACAAAGAGCTGATCAAACAGACTAATACAAAACAGCATAACACAAAGTGGTTTTATATCTTGAATGCTTTTTGCAATAGGTTAATCTCGGTTGTGTTTGTAGAGGACGGAAAGAAAAAATCCACTTGGTGAATTTTAATTGGCAGGTTATTCCTGCCAAAATAAAAGGTCTAGAGATGGGAGTGAACTAAGATGAAAAAAGAGAAGTCGGGAGACAAGCTTGGGTGGAGCATGTGGGATGTAGGAGGAGATTAGAGAAAACACTGTAAGTGGGACCAGAACTGTGTAGAGCCCTGAAAGTATAGGTGAGTAGCTTGAACTTGATACAAAGGAAAGTGGAGGCTAGTGAAGGGAATGACGAAGTGGGAGAACATGTTCAGAGTAGCATGTGAGGAAGATGATCTGGGAGGTATCTTTTTGCTTAGGTCAGAGGGGGATGAGGCAATCAGTGGGAAGTTGGGCAGAGAGAGAGGTTATGGTAGCGAAGGTGAAAGGTGGTGAAAGTGTTCAGCATCTATTTTTTTTTTATTTTGATCCACTAAAGTAAGAGACTTTGTGTTAAATTGGAAAGGCTCATACTAGTACGGTGTTCACTGAATGTAACGTTTTATATCCAGAAGGGGGGAAATCAGTGCATGCAGAATACAATTAGGGAAGTAAAATAAACCTTAACTGTTTCACCTGTCGCACTGGACTAACTTGCGCTTCGTTTCAACACAGGGAGTGTTCTGAATGAAATGTGTAGACCTATTTCAGTATGCTTGGGGAAATGAATAGAAACGTGTAATAAGACATTGGAAAAACTGCTTACAGGTATTTTTTTTTCCAGAAACACTACACAAGTACATACATTGATTTGACTGAACAGAGTCAATGCCAGGAATTCACTGTGTGCATATATTTCACGATGCAGTTGGGTCCAATGTATCTGCAGCTACTTAGACAAAAATAAATTATGCCAGCATCACCTTGTTGGAGAGTAGGCTAACAATAAAAACTTAACACTTTGTGAACTCGTATGGAATTAAAATTGACAAGGAAGAAGAGGAGCCACCACTAAGGAAAAGAAGAGATCGAAACTCAGAAAAAAGTAGAAAGAGAATAAGCCTAAGGGGGAGGGGGACACGAGCCCACAGGCTCCTCCATGAAGTGAGGAATCACTAGCCTGTGAGATGTGGACCCACTGTAAGATTTCAGATGCACTTTTATGGTGTGATAATGCCTTGCAGCATCTTCCAAGACCAGTAGAACAGGTCTAGGCTGCTTCACTTAAAAAGTTAGGGTTTTTTCCCACAATGGAAACATATACTAGATCTGAGTTCCACTCTGATGTTTGGGGAGAATGTGGATCTTTCCATCATCTCAGTAAAACTTTTATGTAAGGTAAGAGCTGTGAGAGCATGTTTTTAAGATACCATAGTACAGGGCTATTCTCATAAAGGCCAAAGAAGCAGAGTTTAATTTAAGGGGTAATGGAATAGTTTAGTGCTTCTGAGGAGTGGTTGCAGATGGATAATCACACAGGACTCCCATGAGGGAGGACACAAAGGTGGGATCATGTGACAAGTAAGTGGCAGTCACGCCAGCAGGGTTGCAGTTCTTCTGGGTTCGCTGTCTGTAATGTGGCTGTTGTCTGGGTAGAATCTGTTTTGTTTTGGATTAGAAGTAGACTGGGCAAGGATGAAGAGCATTTTACATTACGCAAGATTCTTTCTGAAGCTTCTTCTCTCAGATTCCAGGTTCTTTGTCTGCCTTTTTCAAGGACAAAGGGGGATAATGACCAAAGTCAAGGTGTAACTGTTGATAGTTTGGGGGGGACACAATTTAAGGTTTGGGGGGGCACCCGACTGCCCTGTACATCGCCTCTGCTGCCCACCCCATTGTCCCTTTGCATGCTCCCCCCTCTCGCGGTTTCCTCCCTCTTTGCCCCTGAAGCCCGCTGCTCCTCTCTAACTCCCCTCCTCCTCCCTTTTGATACGGTCTCACATGATATTCTTATCGATAAACTAGGCAAATACAATTTAGATGGGGCTACTATAAGGTGGGTGCATAACTGGCTGGATAACCGTACTCAGAGAGTTGTTATTAATGGTTCCCAATCCTGCTGGAAAGGCATAACGAGTGGGGTTCCGCAGGGGTCTGTTTTGGGACCGGCTCTGTTCAATATCTTCATTAACGACTTAGATATTGGCATAGAAAGTACGCTTATTAAGTTTGCGGATGATACCAAACTGGGAGGGATTGCAACTGCTTTGGAGGACAGGGTCATAATTCAAAATGATCTGGACAAATTGGAGAAATGGTCTGAGTTAAACAGGATGAAGTTTAACAAAGACAAATGCAAAGTGCTCCACTTAGGAAGAAAAAATCAGTTTCACACATACAGAATGGGAAGAGACTGTCTAGGAAGGAGTACGGCAGAAAGGGATCTAGGGGTTATAGTGGACCACAAGCTAAATATGAGTCAACAGTGTGATGCTGTTGCAAAAAAAGCAAACATGATTCTGGGATGTATTAACAGGTGTATTGTGAGCAAGACACAAGAAGTCATTCTTCCGCTCTACTCTGCTCTGGGTAGGCCTCAGCTGGAGTATTGTGTCCAGTTCTGGGCACCGCATTTCAAGAAAGATGTGGAGAAATTGGAAAGGGTCCAGAGAAGAGCAACAAGAATGATTAAAGGTCTTGAGAACATGACCTATGAAGGAAGGCTGAAAGAATTGGGTTTGTTTAGTTTGGAAAAGAGAAGACTGAGAGGGGACATGATAGCAGTTTTCAGGTATCTAAAAGGGTGTCATAAGGAGGAGGGAGAAAACTTGTTCACCTTAGCCTCTAAGGATAGAACAAGAAGCAATGGGCTTAAACTGCAGCAAGGGAGGTCTAGGTTGGACATTAGGAAAAAGTTCCTAACTGTCAGGGTGGTTAAACACTGGAATAAATTGCCTAGGGAAGTTGTGGAATCTCCATCTCTGGAGATATTTAAGAGTAGGTTAGATAAATGTCTATCAGGGATGGTCTAGACAGTATTTGGTCCTGCCATGCGGGCAGGGGACTGGACTCGATGACCTCTCGAGGTCCCTTCCAGTCCTAGAATCTATGAATCTATGAAGCCAAGCCCTGTGTGTGCCAAAGCCACCTGGAGTCTTGCGGAGCGCCGACACAGGGGAGCCTCTCTGTCCCTCAGATAAGCACTGGTGTGGGGTGGGAGGGATTTCCAGCCCATTCCTGCCCCAAATTCACAGGCTCCGCAGCAGAGCTATCTTTGCCCCTCCGCCACCCTGCTCGGCCCAGGTCCTGTCCCCCAGGAGCATGGGGCTGCTCCATCCCCTAGGCTTTGTGCCCAAGGCAGCAGCCATGTATGGTGCTGTTCCTCCTGCAGGGGGCGTCCTTCCCTGCTGAGCCACCTCTGTCCAGGTTCCATGGCGGCTGAAGCCCCTGCACAGCCCAGCACCTGCTGCTGGTTCAGGGAAGGTGGGGATGGATCTGCTGGTTTCCCCCCAGACCAACTCCCCACTGCTGGGCACTGTCAACAGCCCTGCCCCGCCTGCTGCCACCACCTGCTCCACTGGCCCTTACCGGCCCCAGTGTGCTGCCCAGCTGGTTGGTCTCCATGGAGAGCCCCGGGACTCCACTGCTCCTGCTGAGCCCCCTGGTTTAATAGCTCCCCAGTGCTGGTGGATGCCTGGCTGGAAATGGAAGGCAGAAATCTGGGGAGGCATGTGACCTGTGTGCTGCCCCCCCCCATGCATCGCCTCTGATATGGGGCTGCCACATCCTTTTTCCTGCCTCCTTCAACCTGTGACAAAATTTGCTTCCTGCTGGCCTCTCCTACTAGTAGCAGCAGAGGGAGCAATTTATTTTTTCCTACTTCTCCCCCCCTCCCCCCCCATCCCCGCTCATGGAACAGCAGCAGTGCTCGCAACAGAAGCTACAGGGAGCAAAACTGGTCACATTAATTTCTTCTTTAAAGGCACAGAACCAAATTTTCCAAAGCACCCAAGTTCAGTTTTCAAAAGAGGCTTGGGAGTAGAGATCAGAACTTTCCAACAAAACTTTTTTTTTTTGTCGGAAAATGCTGATTTGTCAAAACAAACTTCAAGAATGAATGGCTAATCTCCTGATTTGAAACAAAGTTTCAGAATTGTTGAAATGTCCCATTTTGATACTTTCTAAATAAAAGCAAAAGTTTTTTGTCTTGAAATCACTTTATGGTTTGACCTTTTAGGTAATTTATACTTTAAAAGGTAAAAAAGTTGGACAAGTAAAACAAGATTTTTTAATTTTTGTCTTGATTTGGGAAATTTTTGGATATCATGAAAATTCTCATAGGACAGGAAAACCAGTTCCTTCCAACCTCTGCTTAGGGACCTTGAGTGCCTTTGACTTTCATTGAGACTTAGGCTCCTGAGTTCCTAAGTCACTTTTGCAAATGTGATTTGGGCTCCTATGTCACTTGGGTACTTCTGAAAATTTTACCCGCAGTGCCTTTATTGTTGTGTCTGGCTGAAAGCCCCAGATATAGGCTTTGGTCTTAGGATTTGCACCACAGTATAGTTTGATCATGTAGTTCAGTTGCAAGGATATCTCTGAGCTCTCAACCTGCCCTTGTTGAATCCTGGAACTTGCAAGTCAAACTTCTTAACTGGCAAGAAAAGCTTTTGGAATGTCCGTGGATACCTATTTATATCCCAGGGGTCAGTCTGCTGCAGGGTCTAACATTAAAACAGCAGCTCCAGGAAGGCCAGTTCAGGGTTAGACAATACTCAAGATAGTGGAGTCTTGCAGCTTGCCAGGAAAAAGTTACTTGAAGAAATAACTCAGAACCTAAATCCCATAATGGGCACTGAAGTGGCAGCATTTCAGGATTCTCTTCAATCCTGTGCTGAAATGCTCAGTAAATGGAATAGATTTGGTCGGGGTGTTGGGGGGAGCAGGAGGAATATTATTTAGACAAGGCTTAATATGCTACATAGGTCATGGAGCTTTGGTTCTGCCCTTGCAGGTGTTTCTGTGCCACCTACTCTTGGAGTACATCTGACCCAGTCTAAAGCAGCTGACACAGCATGTCTAAGACTTCTCCAATGTTGAGATATGCAAGGTTGCTGCCTGGAGCTCATTTTACACATTTATGCAGCATTACTTCTGTGAATTGACAGCTAGTTCTGATGCCTGGTGCCGGAGGGCAGTTGTGCAGTATTAAACTAGTTCTCCTTAGACCTTAGGGTGATTAATGCTAGTTAACTTCCCAAGAGTGGGAAGCAGTACTGACAATACTTCAGGGAGAAAGAAAGGTTACTAAGGGCATGGCTACACTTGCAAATGTAGAGCACTCTGAGTTAAACCAGCCTTCGTAGAGCGCAGTAGGGAAAGTGCTGCAGTCTGTCCACACTGACAGCTGCCCAGCGCACTGGCGTGTCCACATTTGCGGCACTTGCAGCGGCATTGGGAGCGGTGCATTTTGGGCAGCTATCCCACAGAGCACCTCTTCCCATTCTGGCGCTGTGGTTTGTGAGAAGGGGAAGGGGGAGAGGGGTGCCGGGCATTCTAGGTCCTGTCCCATCGGTTCGTATCCCAGCAATCCCTCTGCTTTCGTCCACAATTGGCACCATCTTTCAACGTTTTTTGTACTGCGCGCTCTGTCTTCCCTTTCGGTCTGCGGGAATGGAGCCCGAACTGCTGAGGAATATGCTGATGAGTCTCGCCAGCACATCACATTTGACAGTCGAGTTATTCCTTAAGATCCAAAGTGACAGCGAGGACTCCGACGATATCGACTCGAGTAATGTATATGACACAAGATTGCTTATGGCATTCACGGACAGGCTCACCACCGTGGAACGGCGCTTTTGGGCTCGGGAAACCAGCACTGAATGGTGAGATCACATCGTCATGCAAGTCTGGGATGACGAGCAGTGGCTGCAGAACTTTCGGATGAGAAAAGCCACTTTCATGGGACTGTGTGATGAGCTCACCCCTACCCTGCGGTGCAAGGACACAAGATTGAGAGCTGCCCTGCCAGTAGAGAAGCGGGTGGCTATTGCAATCTGGAAGCTGGCAACTCCAGACAGCTACTGATTGGTCGCTAACCAGTTTGGAGTGGGGAAGTTGACCATTGGAATCGTGTTGATGCAAGTGTGCAGGGCCATTAATCACATCCTGCTCAGAAGAACCATGACTCTGGGTAACGTGCATGACTTTGCACAAATGGGTTTCCCTAACTGCGGAGGGGTGATAGATGGGACGCATATTCCAATTCTGGTACCAGCCCACCTAGCCTCAGAGTACGTTAATCGGAAGGGCTATTTCTCTATGGTTCTCCAGGCACTTGTGGATCACCATGGGCGTTTCATTGACATTAACGCAGGCTGGCCCAGAAAGGTGCATGACACACACATCTTTCGGAACACTTGGCTGTTCAGGAAGCTGCAAGCTGGGACTTTTTTCCCAGAACAGAAGATCACCGCAGGGGAAGTCGAAATGCCCATTGTGATCCTTGGAGACCCCGCATACCCTTAACTACCGTGGCTCATGAAACCCTACACAGGGAGCCTGGACAGCAGCAAGGAGCAGTTCAACAACAGGCTGAGCCGGTGCCGAATGACTGTGGAGTGTGCTTTTGGCTGTTTAAAGGGCCGCTGGTGCATAAACGGATGCTCCATGATGCTCCATGATACAGCTTCTGTATGGGAAGCTGGACGTGGCTGATAACAGCATCCCTGCGGTTATATCCGCATTCTGTACCCTCCATAACATTTGTGAAGGGAAGGGTGAAAGCTTCACTCAGGCATGGAACTCGGAGGTTCAACACCTGGAGGTTGAATTTGAACAGCCAGAGAGCAGGGCTATTAGAGGGGCCCAGCGCCAGGCTGCAGGGATTAAGGATGCCTTGAGGGAGCAATTTGAGGCTGAAAGCCACCAATAATGTCTGGTGCCCTGCATGGGAGTGAAGTGCAGTGGTTCCAATGTGAGTAGTAATGTGTGTTTGCTACGTACGATACACTGATTTGTAGTGCCTGTTGCTTTCCTGGGCTAAGGTATCTTTTACTTTATGCAATAATAAAGAATGTTTTCAAAGCAAAAAAAATCCGTTTATTGAAAAGAAACACAACTGCTTGGGAAACAGAAAGGGCAAGGGGGTGGGGTGGGGAACGGTACAATCACAGATTTGCGTATGTCCTGTTATCATACTCAGCCTTCCTGTCTGGAGTGCTGTGCAATGAGGGCTGCACTTCAGGATGGCTATTCTGCATGGTGATGGGGGTTGAGTGCAGTGGGTAAGGGTCGTAGTTTTCAGGGCTGGGTGGTGAAGCTACAGGTGTTGGAGGCAGCTGGTGGCGATAAGAACCCGGATGTTGGGGAAAGTCGGTTGGAGGTGAAATGGGGGCACAAGGGAAAGAATTTTGGGACAAGGGCTGGGAGGGTGGGGGGCACGGTAGTGCTCCGCCTGCACGGCTATGAGCGCCTGGATCGAGTCCGCTTGGCGCTCCATGATGCTTATCAGCCACTCCGTGCTTTGGTGCCAGCGATCCGCATTCTGCTGGCAGACCCTCCTTTCACTCTCCCACCACTCCTGCACTTTTTGATTTTCATTAAGGGACTGCTGCATGACTTTATGCAACATGTCCTCTTTGCTTCTACATGGCCTCTTCCTGATTCTTTGCAGCCTCTCAGCCGGTGAAAACACAGACAGAGCAATGATTCCCCCGTACTTAAGGAGGGCAAGCACAGTCTACACAATAGCATAATTTGCCGGTCCTAAAGCAAGTGCACATAACCCACGGGAGCCCCAAAATGGTGAGTAAGCACAGGGTCAAGGGGGACTGATTATTTCATGGCTGTACTGTCCTCTGGGTTTCTGTGCCTTGGGGAGAGCCAACAGCTGCAGGGGGCCCCTATACTGAACACTGTCCCCACATTTTCCACAGGAGTTCGTCCTGGAAGATATCTCACTGCTGAGGGTGACCTTGGAAGCAAGGGAGAGTAGGCATTCCGCAGCTCCTTCACTTTAACCCCGCAATGCAGTGCATCCCGGTCATAGCCCCTTTCCGTCAGGGCCGGCTCCAGGCACCAGCAGAGCAAGCTGGTGCTTGGGGCGGCAGATTGTTCGAGGCGGCATTCCGCCCAATCCTAGGGCGACACAGCCGCTTTTTGTTTGTTTGTTTGTTTGTTTGTTGTACCGCTCCGGCCGCCCTGTAGGGGGCGGCGGCGCGGAGGACGGGAGCGCCCTGCAGCAAGCCCGGCAGGGCAGTCCGCGTCCTTCCCTCCCAGACGACCGGAGCGGCGCGGAGCCTCCCGGCAGGCGGCGCACCAATTGGGGCCGCATGGTAGCGCCCCGCTGAAGCCCTGGCCGCCCCCCTTCTCTCTCTCCCCTCCCTCTCCCCCCCGCTAGCCAGGGCACGTCTGCAGCGCAGGGAGTCCCCCTGCACCCTGGCTCTGGCCGCGCCACAGTTTTTGTTTGTTTGTTTGTTTTTTGCTTGGGGCGGCCAAAAAGCCAGAGCTGGCCCTGCTTTCCATCATGGCCCTTGATATCTGGAGCGCAGTTGGGACTGGACAGCTTCCTCTCCACAAACACTGATGAGGTCCAGCACCTCGCCATTGCTCCATACTGGGGATCACCTGGCGCATGGAGGCATGGTCACCTGGAAAGATTCACTGAGAGCACTCCACGACTTGCTGAGCAAACAGGAAGGGGATTTTCAAAATTCTCAGAGAATTTAAAGGGCAGGTCTGACAGTTGGTCACCTAAGGGCAGGGCAGTAGAGTTCAAAGTGATGACCAGAGTGGCTAGAACAGGCATTGTGGGACACTTCTGGAGGCCGATCAGAGCGCATTAACAGACGAGGGCGTCCACACTGGCGCCACAGCGCTCCACCGGGGGCGCATCAAATGTTGTTCCACTCGCCGAGGTGGAGTACCAGGAGCGCTCTAGCCACAGAGACAGAGCGCTCTATGTGCCTTGCCAGTGTAGACGGGTCATGAGTTAGAGTACACTGGGCTGCTTTAATGCGCTCTAACTCGCAAGTGTAGCCACGCCCTTAGTAAATAATGCTAGTTTAAAATGACAGTATGGATCCCTGATTCCCCTGCCACTTACCTTCTTCTCTTCTTCAGAGTCTTTAACCCTGTGTTTGAGTTTGTTTAGACTGAAAACACAGTTTCAAACAAGAATAATTTTACTGAACCCAGCACTGTTTTAAGACAGACTTAGGCCAAATCTACTCTAACAATTTTGGCTGGTGTAGCAATGTTGGTTGCAGGTACAACTCTTTTTTTAGACATTTCAATACCTACAAAAGCCCTAGTGTAGATGCAGTTATACCACCATAAATTGCTTTCACTGTATAGCTTATTGTGCTCGCCAAACTAATATAAATTATACTGGCAAAATAACTTTTTTGATTATATAAGCTGCATCTACAGGAGCAGAATTTGCTGATAGTTATACCAATAAACCTCTTATAGTGTAGGGCAGTGGTTCTCAAACTGTGGGTCCAGACCCCAAAGTGGGTCACGACCCCATTTAAATGGGGTCCCCAGGGCTGGCTTAGACTTGCTGGAGCCCGGGGCCAAAGCTGAAACCCAAGCCCCACAGCCCAGGGCTGAAGCCCGAGCTGCACTGCCCAGGGCCAAAGCCGAAGCCTGAGGGCTTCAACCCTGTGCGGCGGGGCTTGGGTTACAGGCCCCCTGCCTAGGGCTGAAGCCCTTGGGGCTTTGGCCCTCCCGCCCGGGGCGGCGGGGCCGAGGCTTTGACTTTGGCCTCCCAACCCAGGGCAGCGGGGCTCAGGCAAACTCAGGCTTTGGTCCCCCGTCCTGGGGTGATGTAGTTATTTTTGTTGTCCGAAGGGCTTCATGGTGCAATGAAGTTTGAGAACCCCTGGTGTACGGCACCCAATTTAGAAAAACACTAAGTGAAAAGGAGATGGGTTGGAGTCAAGGCCTTTGCTTTTGTAAAACCTTCCACTTGAAGGTTCAGTTTATGCAAAGAAACATATCTGGGACCCTGGCAGACATTGCTTTCCAAATGGTCCTGACTAAGAGTACATGTGCTAGTCCCAAGAGAGTTAATTTACAGTTAGTATGCAAGGTTTCAGAGTAGCAGCCGTGTTAGTCTGTATCCGCAAAAAGAACAGGAGTACTTGTGGCACCTTAGAGACTAACAAATTTATTAGAGCATAAGCTTTCGTGGGCTACAGCCCACTTCTTCGGATGCATATAGAGTGAAACATATATTGAGGAGATATATATACACACATACAGAGAGCATGAACAGGTGGGAGTTGTCTTACCAACTCTGAGAGGCCAATTAAGTAAGAGAAAAAAACTTTTGAAGTGATAATCAAGATAGCTCAGTACAGACAGTTTGATAAGAAGTGTGAGAATACTTACAAGGGGAGATAGATTCAATGAATCTGTACTGAGCTATCTTGATTATCACTTCAAAAGTTTTTTTTCTCTTACTTAATTGGCCTCTCAGAGTTGGTAAGACGACTCCCACCTGTTCATGCTCTCTGTATGTGTGTATATATATCTCCTCAATATATGTTTCACTCTATATGCATCCGAAGAAGTGGGCTGTAGCCCACGAAAGCTTATGCTCTAATAAATTTGTTAGTCTCTAAGGTGCCACAAGTACTCCTGTTTTTTTTAGTTAGTATGCAAGTATCCGTCATTTTCTGCTAACTTTCAACTGTTGACCTTCTCACCAATGCTATCTCATCCTCTTTAGTACTACCTTAGTCACAACTTAAAAATAAATCCTGGAATTTCAACTTCATACTCTTTTATTTGTCAGAATTATTTCTTCCCTTGCCCTTTCTTCATCGCTTTTCATAATTCCTTGCTTTTGTCTATTTAGATTATAATCTCTTCAGGGCAGGGACAGCGTTGCCTGTATTTCTATACAGGGCTGTGTAAATTCGAGTTTGTGGTGCTATGTAAACATTACATAACAAGTAGAGAATGAAAGAGATTGGCATTCTTGAACCCCTATCCCTTTGTATCAATGTGTTGCTTTTTAAATGACTTTTTGGGGGGGGCGGGGAACTAAAATAAGTGTGGTTAATTTTGGTCTGAACTGTGATATTTCATTTAGTTCCTTCTTTATGTACAGTAACTCCTCACTTAACGTCGTCCTGGTTAACGTTGTTTCGTTGTTGCGTTCCTGATCAATTAGAGAACATGCTCGTTTAAAGTTGCGCAATGCTCCCTTATAACGTTGTTTGGTAGCCGCCTGCTTTGTACACTGCTTGCAGAAAGAGTAGCCCGTTGGAGCTAGCTGGTGGGGGCTTGGAACCAGGGTGGACTGGCAGCCCCCCTCAGCTCCCCTAAGTTCCCTGTGCAGCAGCCGCCCAGCAGGGCCATCAATTGCCAGCAGGGACGGCACCAGCTAAGGAAGCAGGTGTTCGGGGCAGCCAGTAGAAAGGGGCAGCAGTCCATCCGCTACTGAGGCGACACGTCCAGATTTTCTTTGGCGGGAATTCGGCAGCAGGTCCCTCAGTCCCTCTCTTCCTCTTTGAGCTGCCGCTGAAGTGCTGCCGAAGAGGAAGAGAGGCAGTGAAGGACATGCCGCCGGAGAATGGAGTGGTGCGCTTGAGCTGCCACCGAAGTGCCGCCGATCGGCTTTTTTTTTTTTTCTTTTTCCCCCCGCCGCTTGGGGCGGCAGAAAACCTGGAGCCAGCCCTGATTGCTGGGCAGTTCAGCTGTCCCCCCTCGCCCCCACTGCCATATGCTGCTCCTGCCCTCTGCCTTGGAGCTGCTCCCGGGAGCCTCCTGCTTGCTGTGCAAAGGGGAGGGGGGAGAGGGGTGCTAATGTCAGGGTGTCCCCCTCTTCCCGCTCCTGCCCTCCACTCCTTTACCCCATCTCCACAGAGCAAGGGGGGACATGACAGGGCTCAGGACAGAGGGAGTTTGCTGGCAGCCGCTGCTATCTCAACTTGCTGATCTACTTAAAAAGGCAGTGTACTTAGAGTGGTGTCAGCATTCTTAAAGGGGCAATGCTCATCTCTCTCTCTCTCTCTCTTTCTCTCTCTCTCACACACACTCTCACTCACACAGACACACACACACACAGTGTGTGTCTGTCTCTCTGCCATGCTGTCTCTCCATTTGTGCTGCCTTGTAGTGTGTGAGGCTACATTAATAACAATGTGTTAACCCTTAAGGGCTCAGCCGAGTGCTCATTAATCCTTTAGCAGTAAGGCATTCCCTGGGAAATATTCCACAACTCTGTGTGTGTGTGTGTGTGTGTGTGTGTGTGTGTGTGTGTGTGTGTGTGTGTGTGTGTGTATGTATGTATATGTGTATATATATATATATATATATATATATATATATATATAGTCTTTTGTCTGGCAAAAAAAAATTTCTCTGGAACCTAACCCCCCCATTTACATTAATTCTTATAGGGAAACTGGATTTGCTTAACATCGTTTTGCTTAAAGTAGCCTTTTTCAGGAACATAACTACAACGTTAAGCAAGGAGTTACTATATGTTTTTGGTCAAAACCATGAGAGGCTTCTTTTTTTTTAAATAGTCTTTACAATGCTAAAAACTGAACAAAAAGGGAGGGGAGAAAAAAAACCCTGTTAAGGGTTAGAAAGTATGGATGAGATCTGTGGGTTCTTTGAATTCAAGATAGATGCTACTTTCTGGTAATCTGAAGAAGCAAAGTAAGCATGAATAGGGGTCAGTTTTATGAATTCGCCAAGGTGCTAGTTAGATTTTAAAGCTAAAATCTAACAAATTAGATTTACGAATTATAAGTGTTATAGCCAGTATTGAGTGGAGTCTAACTATGATAACCCCTTTTTTGCTAAGTCCAAGGAGCATTAGTTGACTAATTTTAACACTTGGTTCTTTCCAGGCCTACATTTAACTTGGACAGTGTTTCTCAGATCAGGACACTTGGTTATTCTTAACCAAGCAACAGTTTATTAATGCATCCAGGACCACATATGTATACAATCAATCAGTCAGTCAGTGTGGACACAACAAATGTTCTAGGCATGTACTGAACACAAAATGTACATGCAGTCTTGTAAGAAATTAACATAGACCAGTGTTGGGAGCCCAGCAGCTATACCAGGGAACAATACAAATCACTAAGATTTTCTTATTATATTTACTAATAATCATCAATTATCAATTCTCTACCTGTAATACACTTCTTATATTTCCAGTACTTCTCTATGTAAGTAAGGATGCAACTGTTTTGAATTAACTTTTAAGAGTGTGGTCCCTGATAGCTGAATGATTTGGTATGATAAAAACAAGAATATTAAAAGCAATTGCTTATCATTTGTCTCTTAGGCCAGTTTGGTCACAGACGTTTAGCAGACTCTGGGGTCCACACTGTGGCCTCAGGTTTATATTGTTTCCAAGTCCATTGGAGAAGGGCAATGCTCTTAGCGTATGTCTATGCTGCCTATATAAAAAAAAACCTGCAGCAGCGAATCTCAGAGCCCAGGTTAATGGACTCAGGCTCACACTAGGAGGCTAAAAGTAGCTGTGTAGATGTTCCTGCCTGGGTTCCAGCCCAAGCAGGAATGCCTACATTGATATTTTTAGCCCCGGAGCACAACTCCAACTCAGCTCACCTCAGGTCCCACAGATAGGGACCACACATCTCAAAGAACCTCCAGTTACAAGTAAGTAACCTCCTCTTCCTATTGGGCAGTGGTCAGGTGGGCACTCAGCTTTCAGCTCTTAGGGTATGTCTACACTACGAGAGTACTTCGATTTTAGTTAATTCGAATATGTGGAATCGATATTACAAAGTCGAATGTGTGTGTCCACACTAAGGACAGTAATTCGACTTTGTGAGACTTTGTGAGTCCACACTAACGGGGCAAGCGTCGACATTGGAAGCGGTGCACTGTGGGCAGCTATCCCACAGTTCCTGCAGTCCCCGCTGCCCATTGGAATTCTGGGTCGAGCCGCCAATGCCTTCTGGGTAAAAAAAAAAAGGGTAGAGGGTGCTTTTGGGTAATTGTCGTCATCCGTCCGTCACTAACGCCCTCCCTCCCTCCCTGAAAGCGCCGGCGGGAAATCAGTTCGCGCACTTTTCTGATTACTGACAGCGCGGACGCCACAGCAGTGCGAGCATGGATCCCGCTGCGACCATCGCTGCAGTTGTGGCAGTTCTCAACGCCTCGCAGCTTCTCATCCACCTTTACCAGAGGCAGCTGCAGATAAATCAGGAGAGGAGGCTACGGCACCACCGTGAGGGCATGAAGTCGGAGAGTAGCTCCGACCTCTCAGAAAACAGGAGACCCAGCGCCCAGGACATCTCGGTGTCACTGGGTCTTGTGGATACTGTGGAACGGCGATTCTGGGCCCTGGAAACAAGCACTGACTGGTGGGACCGCATAGTGCTGCAGGTCTGGGATGAATCCCAGTGGCTGCGAAACTTTCGCATGCGGAAGGGGACTTTCCTCGAACTGTGTGACTTGCTGTCCCCTGCCCTGAAGCGAAAGGACACCCGGATGCGAGCAGCCCTGACTGTCCAGAAGCGAGTGGCCATAGCCCTCTGGAAGCTTGCAACGCCAGACAGCTACCGGTCAGTCGCGAACCACTTTGGTGTGGGCAAGTCTACCGTGGGGGTTGCTGTCATGCAAGTAGCCAAGGCAATCGTCAAGGTACTGCTATCAAAGGTAGTGACCCTGGGAAACGTGGAGCTCATCATAGATGGCTTTGCCGAGATGGGATTCCCAAACTGCGGTGGGGCTATAGATGGGACTCACATCCCTATCCTGGGACCGGACCACCAGGCCAGCCAGTACATAAACAGAAAGGGATACTTTTCTATGGTGCTGCAAGCACTGGTGGACCACAGGGGACGTTTTACAAATATCAACGTTGGATGGCCTGGCAAGGTTCATGACGCTCGGGTTTTCAGGAACTCTGGTCTGTTTAGACGGCTGCAGGAAGGTCTTTACTTCCCGGACCACAAAATAAGTCTTGGGGATGTGGAGATGCCTACTGTGATCCTCGGGGACCCTGCATACCCGCTAATGCCCTGGCTCATGAAGCCCTACACTGGTGCACTGGACTCAGGGAAAGAACTCTTCAACTACCGGCTGAGCAAGTGCAGAATGGTGGTGGAGTGTGCTTTTGGCCGTCTCAAGGGGAGATGGAGAAGCTTACTCACTCGCTGTGATCTCAGCGAAACCAATATCCCCATTGTGATAGCTGCTTGCTGTGTGCTCCACAATCTGTGTGAGAGCAAGGGGGAGACCTTTATGGCGGGGTGGGAGGTTGAGGCAAATAGCCTGGCTTCTGATTACGCCCAGCCAGACAGCTGGGCGATTAGAAGATCCCAGCGGGACGCGCTGTGCATCAGGGAGGCTTTGAAAGCCAGGTTCCTGACTGAGCAGGGTCTCCAGTGACTGTGGACACAGATGCTGAACCTGCCCCCGTTTCTTTACCCAGTTACTGTTGACTATCCTTCCAAGTTACATACCCCCTTCACCACCTTCCCAACAAATAAAATCTGTTCCGTTTTGTTAATGAACAAGGTTCTCTTTCTTACTGTTTTCGCGGGAATGTTTTAAACCGGGGACGCAGACTGTGGCGGGGGGCGGGGTTAGTGTTCTGATGCAAATGATGCTTCTAAACTCCGGGAATGACAGGCTCCGCAGTGCTGGATTGGTTGTTTCAACGGAGCCTGCCAGCAGTCCTGGGCGGGACTGCGTGTATGTGTCGGCCAAGTGACTTTCTGGCAGCGGGCGGAGGGTTACAGACCCCCGTGCTGCGTGGCTCTGTGATCCAGGATAAGGGCCGCGTCATAAGATCTCTAACTGCCCTCCCCCGCCACAAAGTCACAGATCAACCCCCCCGCCCCCCAGAACATGAAAACCACCTCCCAGACTGACCAGGGTAACTGGTGACTGCACTGTGTATGTGTCCTGATGCTGGACCTGCCCCCGCCTCTGTAGCCTGCTAAAGGTGACTGTCCTGTCCAAGTAACAAACCCCTTCCCCCCCTTCAGACAGAATCCCCTCTAAAAGACAGTCTCGGAAACAGTACTTAACAGAAACAGATGTTTTATTATGAACCGCACATGAAAAGGGGGGGGAGGAAACTTGGACGGTGGCTTGTGTGAGATGGGTAGGAAAGGACTTTTCAAACTTTGTGGAACGAGAGCCTTCTATTGCTGCAGCAGTCTGCAGGGGCTGACTGAAAGTTTTAACGGCCCTTGCCGCCCCTCCTTCTTTGGACTTTTGGTGAGGGGGGTGTGGGACTTGGTGGCGGGGGAGGGCGGTTAGAGATAGACAGCAGCAGGGCTCTGTCCTCCTGCCTCCGGTCTTGCAGAACATCCACTAGGCGCCGGAGCGTCTCCGTTTGCTCCCTCATTAGTCCAAGCAGGGTTTGAGTAGCCTGCTGGTCTTCCTGGCGCCACCTCTCCTCCCGTTCCATGACTGCTCGGTGCATTTGTGACAAGTTCTCCCTCCACTGTGTCGTCTGGGCTGCCTGCTCTCGTGAGCAGTCCATAAGTTCATAGAACATGTCCTCACGCGTCTTCTTCTTCCTCCTCCTAATCTGCGCTAGCCTCTGGGAGTGTGATGCCAGGCTGGGTTGGGAGACAGTCGCAGATGTGTCTGTGGGAATGGGAAAAAGGGAGTGAATTCCTGAGACAGATAAATGAAGTTGCTAACAAAGAACATAGTCTTTCTCTGTGAACAACACCATGCACTACACCTTTCACATGCGCACTCAGGACAAGGTCGAATTTTCGGCCCTCGCCTTCAGTGCCTGGGGTCTTGCAGTTGCGATCAGAGAAGCGTGGCAGGACACCTCTACTTTTGTTGCAGGAAAACATGGTAAGCCGTAGACTTGTGGCAGCTTAAAAATTTAATAGTAGCACTGGGCTCCTTTCGCACTGAAAGCAAGGCCACTCTCTGCTGGCAGCAATCAGGGAAGCATGAGCTCTGCCCCTGTCCCACCACCTCGCGGCTGTCCCAGGGAAAGATCCCTGTATGCTACCCCTCTGCCACCTCCACCGCGTGGCTGTAAAGCAGTCCCAATACTAACATTCCCCTCCCTAATTTAAAGCAGGGCGTCATGTGCGACATAACGCTGATGAGGATCTCGGAGAGCGAGAGGGGACGGATGCTTCGGGAGAGCATGCAGAAGCCAGGGCCGTATGCCGCCATGCTCTGCCGTGCGATGATCCCGGACTACTTAATAGAGTCATGGCGTGGGAACGTGTCTTACCACGGTGGACCGAACAAGATCGCCCTGCCACGGAACCTGATGCGCATGCTTGAGCGGTACCTCCAGGAGAGCTATGCTGAGCTCTCCCAGGAGGACTCTCTGTCAATTCCCGGACATATTGACCGTCTTTTCGTGTAACTGTACTGGAAGGGACTACAGAGTGGAGCGTCCTGTGGTTGCCTAATCATGAAAATCCGGACATTATTTGATTTTTTATACATAGTTTGGACTAAATAGTTGCCTAAGGCAAAGAAATCATGAACACCCAATTGCTGATATAGTTAATATTCCTGTTTTGTTATAAATAAAAGTTTATATGTTTAAATGAGTGAATGAAAAGCCCATTCTTAACAATATAGATATTCCAGTTATGTTAAAATTAAATGTTTAGATGTTTAAAGCACTCACTGCTTGATCCTTCCCCTGATTCGGTGTCCGGGGTAACGGCTGGGGACGGTTGGTAGGGGATCTCGGGAAGGGTGATGAAGAGCTCCTGGCTGTCGTTGAAATCAGCGGTGCAAGCGCTGTCGACTGCCTCGTCCTCCTCATCTCCTTCCTCATCTTCCCCGTCCGCTAACATTTCCGACGAGGAACCGGCCGTGGACAATATCCCATCCTCGGAGTCCACGGTCAGTGGTGGGGTAGTGGTGGCGGCCGCACCTAGGATGGAATGCAGTGCCTCGTAGAAACGGGATGTGTGGGGCTGGGATCCGAGCGTCCGTTTGCCTCTTTGGTTTTTTGGTAGCCTTGTCTCAGCTCCTTGATTTTCACGCGGCACTGCGTTGCATCCCGGCTGTATCCTCTCTCTGCCATGGCTTTAGAGATCTTCTCGTAGATCTTTGCATTCCTTCTTTTGGAGCGCAGCTCTGAAAGCACGGACTCATCGCCCCACACAGCGATGAGATCCAAGACTTCCCGATCAGTCCATGCTGGGGCCCTCTTT
Organism: Emys orbicularis; assembly: GCF_028017835.1. Classification (NCBI taxonomy): domain Eukaryota; kingdom Metazoa; phylum Chordata; order Testudines; family Emydidae; genus Emys; species Emys orbicularis. Next base: position 60,083,861 of record NC_088690.1, on the reverse strand, counting down.
CTAGTAGATTGCACGGCCATCTCTGCTGGAGAGCTCTGCATCGTTGCCAGTGCTGCTGAGCTCTCCACGCTGTCCAAACAGAAAATGAGATTCAAACTGCCCAGACAGGAAAAGGAATTCAAATTTTCCTGGGGCTTTTCCTGTGTGGCTGGTCAGAGCATCCGAGCTCAAACTGCTGTCCAGAGCGTCAACAGAGTGGTGCACTGTGGGATAGCTCCCGGAGCTATTACCGTCGATTTCCATCCACACCTAGCCTAATTCGATATTGCCATTTCGAATTTAGCGCTACTCCTCTCGTTTTCGAGGAGTACAGAAGTCGAATTTAAGAGAGCTCTATGTCGAACTAAATAGCTTCGTGGTGTGGACGGGTGCAGGGTTAATTCGATGTAACGGCGCTAAATTCGACATAAACTCCTAGTGTAGACCAGGCCTAAGTTTCTCTGCTTCTTCCATTCATATCCAGTAGATGGCATCAGTCTACAAGAAATGTTTTCAATCCTTTACTTTTCGGAGGCTTTTTATATCTGATTGACTTCCAAAATTGTATTTCAGAATTTAGCATAGACTATTAATTCAAATAGCCCAATTTTTAAGTAAATTCTTCTATTTTTCTAAAGTTTTATATCCAGGTTAAAAGAACAGGAGTACTTGTGGCACCTTAGAGACTAACAAATTTATTAGAGCATAAGCTTTCGTGGGCTACAGCCCTCTTCTTCGGATGCATATGCATCGCTGTAGCCCACGAAAGCTTATGCTCTAATAAATTTGTTAGTCTCTAAGGTGCCACAAGTACTCCTGTTCTTTTTGCGGATACAGACTAACACGGCTGCTACTCTGAAACATATCCAGGTTAGGTGCTTATATCTTTCAGTATTCTTTTATCTTCTGGTGTGTTAAAATTCTTATCGCTTCTATAGTGCAACAGTAATTTAGAGAGAACAAGCAAACATCCCCTATAGTTCCTAGATTGTACATTCTCTGATTATATCTACTATATCTCATTTCACATCTTTTAGGGCATATCATAGGCTGAGACGTTACATTGGAGGAATAAGACAGATTGCTCACTTAGAGACACAGATCTGATTCATTAGGCAGACAAATGTACAGTTTCTAATTTCAGGTGAAAGATATATTTGGCTGCTTGGGGTATCAGGTAGTTGGACCTCTGGAACATTCAGCTTTTTGAGTCATCCAGCAAGCTATTTTTAACTAGTCTAAACTTACATTTTCTACTCCTCTCTGGCCCTTGGTTAACATATAGGAGACAGTAGAGCACTTGGCACAGGGGAAAAAATGGGCAGTTATTATTGTCTGTGTCCTGGCTAGGGATTCTCTGTAACTAGACCAAGAAAGATGGAAGTTTCATCCACATGTAAATTATGGGAGTCTCTGGTTAGAGGGACTAACAATAGTGATAAGACTCTTCTCAAGCATCTGAGCTTGCCTTTCCTGGAAATAGTGTACTTCAACTTCAGTTTAATTGATGCTTCCAGACAAGATTTCTCACATGTTGAGATGGGCATGTTGATTCTCATCCTGCCCGAGAGGAAGCTAAAGATTTTGAATATACATGGTGTGATCAATGTCAATCTTACTTGCTGCAGAGAGTTTAAAGGGCAGAGAGAGGATTGTAGCTGTTCATAGATCTTCAAGGCATATTTGATACCTGTATTAATTACAGTACCCAAGTTAGGATTTCATGTGTGTGGAAGACAATCAGAGTTGTGAACCTTGCCACTAGTTAAAGAGCCCTAATCAAGTTTTAGGCAACTGTTGGGTCTCAAATATCTGGGGAAAAATGGTCCTATTTAATGGATTTCACTGGTACTTGTTGAATAGTATATTCAACGTGATGCAGAGCTGGTAAAATGCTGTAAGAAACTATTGAATAAATATTGAATAAACTCTATGAAAAATCACAAAGATCCACTGGATAAGACACTCATTAAATATTATTATACCTGTCTGGTATCAGCACCAAACATGGACCAATGAGTCAGGTAAATTTCGCTCATGCATTTCTGCACAGATACTTTTCTACCCTTTTTGTTTTTCTCAGTAATAGCTCCTTCCACTGGCCATAATCCCCTCTAGGACACAGTGAATTGATGATACAGCTGAAAACTAAGCTTAGGCATAGCTGCAGAAACTTGGACCTCCTACTAACAAAGAATATAGATTAGAAACCTTGTTGGAAGGTCGGCCTCTGAGAAGCGGGAAACTTATTATCCCATTGTCTGCCTTTGCATGGCTAGCAGAATGGATGCAGGGATACCAGTCTCAACTGATGGATCTGAGGTCTAGTAGGGTTAGTCATGTAAAAGTAAAAATAGTTACCGGGTGGCAGAGTCTGATGCAAGAAGATAGACAAAGGTGTAGAGAAGCTGTATTTAGAGAGAAGGGACTATATCCACTTTGTGGGCTAATTAGCAATCTAGTCTTAGTTCCTTTGCTTGTGAGCTTCCCTGTATTGACTACAGAATTAGAACTAGAGTGGTGGTGCATGTCTGCTTAAAGGGTAGTTGTCACAAATCAGCACCTTGAGGCTTTGTGGGTGAGGTTAAGTGGAGTAGGGCACAGGATACTATGAAGATATTACATGCAGCATTCAACAAGAGCAATCTAAAAGAAAATGCAGAGATAAAGATTGATAAAAGAAATGAAAAAGCATTCAGTAGGAAAGATGCCTAAATGGTGTCTGCAAATGAAAACTGCAAATCTAATATTTGATCTTGTTTGAATGAGTGTAACACAAACCAAAAATATTAGTGTCCACTTAGTTTACTAATACTCTCTCAGATAGACCTCATTCATCAAATCGTCTGAGTAAAAATCCACCATCAAACTATAAAGTTTCAAATAGAATATCCATGAGGGAATTGAGAAATTTATTTTGAAAAAATGAGCAATGCTTGAAGGAGGCAACAGACAAGCATAGTATCAAATTACATTTAAAAAGAAGACCTTAAGAGAAATGTTAATATTGCACGATTAAGTACTCAAAAGTCAGGAAATGCCGGAGCTAAGATTGCATGAGCCCTTAAGGAACAATCTATAACTAGATGATCACATACATTTCTCAAATAATACAACATATTATTCATATTTTATATGCCTTTGATACAAATTACCAGTATCTTTTGCTATTACTGTTACTTTGTGTTATGCCAGACAGGAACAATAAAAGACATTTATGTATAAGGTGCACAGCGAGGCTGAGTTTTTCACTCCACAAATTATAAGATGCAATTTTTTCCTACAACCATATAAAGAACATGATCCTGTGTGTAATGTGAAATATTATGGGACCATGCAATTAAAGACTGTACCTCAGTGTCATATGCACAAGAAGGTAGAATAAGTTACATTTCTTGACTTTTGAGTGCTTATCTGTGCAGAATTAATGTCTCATAGTTAATTTTTAATTGAAAATTTATAGAATAAGTAATTTGGAAAGGGGGGAAAAACTGCATAGTTCCAGATTGGTGGTACGCTGCTAGTGCAGTTTCCCGTGAGGCCAGGTCTCCTTTAGAGTCATTGTTTAAAAAATATTGTATAAAATAATTGCTGTGCATGTCTGAAGTTGGCATTTTTTTCAGTGTTTTCTAATTCTGTCAAATCTCAGCCAGTTTTCACTAGAGCACTTAGTAACCACTGACAAAGGACTATTGCCCTGCTAAAACATCAGTTTTCTACCTACAGTCATTTCATATGCAGAGCTATTCAAAAACGGTGGCAAGAATTTGTTTGTTGAGGAACAATTTTGTTCACTCTCCTTATAGTCTATTACAGCTCAAAAGTTTTCTCAAACTTATGGAGAAACTAGATACAGAAAATTTCAGCCCAGTCAGTGAAACTTAAGGAAATATCTAAATAACTGAAAATAGTGGGCTATAATGGAAATATATAAGCAACTGAAAATACAGACATTGGTAGCAGTCTACCTATTGTAGGGGGGTAGTCCAACAAGGGGAACCAATTGTCTTGGTTCAGGGATAGCTGCGTTTTCAGCCTCTCAGTAACTCTGAGTGCAACCCTGCAGGTGATAGACCTCTTGCCTTCATCTCGCTGGGAAAATTGTGGGATTCCTCCCTGACTCTCAGACTGGGTCGTGGGATATAGCACCCTGTGAACTGACTGACTTCCTCAGCAGACCTGACTGGGTTAGAGCCCTGCCAGTTTTCTCTTCAGGAGCTGTGACCTTTTTCAAAACAAAGTATTCAGTCTCAATAGCCAGAACAGAGCACAGCAAAAGCAAAGGGTTAGTAATGCAACACTCTGCACACACATCTCGTATTGGCTTGACCTAAAGCTTAGGTAGATCTGGCTTATTCAGACACCTCCACGTCTGGGAACTGAGGTTCAGTCTGCTTCCCCACTGTCCCTGAGTCTCTCTCCCTGTCTTCAGGGGCAGACCTTTCATCAGTCCCAAATCTCTTTGTCTCCCTGCCTCTATTGAACTTGGCCAAACCAATTTACGCGGTTGGGGGGGGGAGAGAGTTCCAAGCAGTTGATTCTGTGTTGTCCATTAATTGGTAAATGGGTGGCTATCAGAAGTTTCTCCACACTCTTATCTGTGTGCATGCTAACCCATGTATAACCTTTAGCAATTAATAAATCTGAATAAGCCTGCATTAACCCTTAGTAATCATATAGCAAATGCTATAACAATCAAACACAGAGATGTATATATAATATTCATAAAATATTTCAGGCATCTTCCATCTCCTTCTCATCAGTAACAACCTTCATTCAAAAGTTCCTCTGTCCTTTTTGTATGCCATACTGATCAGAACAGTGGTCCATCTATCCAAGTACAGTATCTTGATTCCAGTCCTCTGTGACTGTCTCTCTTTGTTGGCAGTAGTTACTTCATGCTTTTGTAGAGTCTCGAGGCCTTGGGTTTAAGAAGCCTTGTAATCTGATTAGTAAATTCTGCCTGATTTTAACAGTATGGAAATGAGTAGCACTTCAGACCAATGGCTCTTGGTCCTCAGTAATGGGGAAACCAGTTTCCAGGTACAAGATTTACCTTGTAATTGTATATGTTGTTTGTTTTTGTTGCTTGGTGTCTTTTTGGCACAGACACGTGTACCTCTGTGTGCTATGCACAAGTCTCTCTGCATAGTTGCATTTCCTGGTAGCTCACTTCTTTTATAATAAACTTACTTCCCCTTTTCTGGATTGTAACCTCTCCAGAATTTTGTGGTAAGGTTGGATCTGCTGCATCCTGTCTGAATATTATTGCCAGATCAGTGAAAAATTAAACAAATCTCATTGAGACTGAGTATTAGAATAAATATATAATGACAAATTAAAGATGTTGGTATCTTTTTCTGTAGATGCCTGTGGAGGGGGTACAGGAGCAGCAGGCAGAATCTACCAAAGGGCGGTGCCTGCGACGTACAGTAAGCGTCCCATCTGAGGGTCAGTTTCCTGAATATCCACCAGAGGGAGCCACTAAGCTTGGTAAGTTACAAAATTAGAAAAGCAATGTACTAATTTTAATTTATAGATGTATTATTTCTCTGTGTTAAAGAAATTGTTTCTTATCCAGCATTGCTGTCGTCAGTTTGCCCAAATCAATAGCATTTCAGCTAAATGTTAGCAGAGGTCACAGGAGAGTGACCATTGTGTATAATTGCCTGACAACAAAGTGACTTCAGTGTGTTAGGATTTATCTGAACAATAGTGAGGTTACTGTTGAGTCCTGGTAGGGAATACTGCATGGCACGGAGGCTTATAACTGCATTTGTGAGGATACTAAGGAGCTCTTGGATTTATAACTGTGAATCTGTGAGCCCAGGTCAATAGTGCTGCATGCTTTACAGACCGTTTTAAGTGGCTCCTCCTGGCTGTTTGTTTGAGCTGTTACTTGGTTATGATTTACTTTATTTAAGCATTTTAGAAGTTCCTTGGCTTTGTATTTTAGTGACTACTGGGCTACACCTAATCTCCACACCTGATTACACACTATCAGAAATACTGTCCATTTGAAGGTGTGGCTTCCCAAATAAACAACAAGTTGTGAGCAAGGGGCTGTGCCAGTGTTGGTTATAATCATACTTTTTGAAAAATGAATCAAAGGAGACAGAACTGGAGGGCACTAAGGAAAACTGAAAAATAGAAGAGCAGTTGTGATAATAGGGTTTCCACAAGGCCACATTTTGGCCCAGTTCCCCATGTTCTCTCTCTCCTCTTCAGTCAGCCAGGAGCAGTGAGGGATAGTGGAAGGAAGCAGCAATAGTACAAAGTGAATTCTTGTTTCCATCTGCAACTAGTGAAAGAGCATGGCTCGGCAATAGGCTGTCACTTGCTGCTGGGGCTAGGAACAATTCTGCTTTTGCCCAGCTGTAAAGTTGCAATCCTAGAAGAGACTGAGCTGCAAGAAGAGGCTGCAGGTACATCTCTAAGCAGCAAACTAAGTAGGATAGTGACTTCATGTAAATATGAAGCATACATAAGAGGGGTTTTAATCTCACAGGTGTCTGCTTTTTTAAAAAAAAATTTAGTCTATAATTACATGGATAATAAAATGCTCTAAAATAGATATTTTTTCCTGGGTATAGATGCAGTATAGCAGTTTCAGTAGCTGTTAAGGCTGTATTTGTGAAGCACTCTACCTCACATTTTCTTCCTGAACACAAATTTCCTGGTGGGAGGGAGTTTGAGCTTTTTCTCGGTCTTGCATTAGGGGTTTGGAAAGAGAAATGCAATTTAGAAACTTAAAAGGGAAGATGCCAATGTGTAGGAATAGGAATAATATAAATGTGGTTTCTAGACACTTATTTCCAGATAATGGAAATTACACCTCTACCCCGATATAACGCTGTCCTCGGGAGCCAAAAAATCTTACTGCGTTATGGGTGAAACTGCGTTATATCGAACTTGCTTTGATCCGCCGGAGCGCACAGGCCCCCCCTGTGGCCCCTATTATTTCTTTTAATAATAATAATAATAATAATAAAAGTTTAAAGAAAGTTATACCTGACCATTAAGCACCTGAAAGTCTGGGAATGCCAAAGTTAAGATTGCTAATGCAAATTTAACTCTGCTTCTTTGTGTGCATGTGTTTATAATACAGATTGTAATTCTATGATCACATACTCAAATAATATAATATATTTTTCCCTACACCCTTAGATGCACATGTAGCATCTTATGCCAGATAAGAATCCATTAAAAGTACATAGGAAAAGTACACAATAACCCATAGTCAAACAATTTTTTTACATATTTTGTATACAACTATCATGAAAATTTTGCTGGACCATATAGGTCACCTAATTTAGTAGCTAAAGAGGTGTGGGCACACAGAGCGGGAGGGGAGGAGGAAAGACACGGAGAACAAGATCATGAATGAAGGGGAGAGGTGATGGATGAGTAGGAAGGTTTTAATGTCTGATCACTCTGCAGTAGATCAGGTTCCTTTTGTTTACTTTTCACACGCTGACTAGAGACATGGTTTATCAGTCATCACAAAATACCTGCTGACTGAAGAAGCTGGGGTGGTGTAGAGAGAATGGTGAGAAGTATATTTTTATGAACAAGACAGTGAGCTAGAGGGCAAACCAATGAAGTAAAGCACTGGGAATGATTGTAAAGAAAAGGAAACAGATGGCAGTGGGCAGAGTGTATCACCAGCAATACAGATAACAGCTGGACTGAAATAGTCTTTGAATGGACACGAAAAGCTGTAAAGCACAATGGGGCAGATAAACTATCCAGCAATGAAATTGCTGTGCGGAGCAGATAAGAGTATCTAGCTTGTCCTAAGGAAGTATGTGTTTGACATGGGAACAGCAGACGTTATAGCTTATGAGAGTGTCTGAAGTTACTATCCAGAGATGTGCTGGATCTGGAGGGGGGAGGGATAGCTCAGTGGTTTGAGCATTGGCCTGCTAAACCCAGGGTTGTGAGTTCAATCCTTGAGGGGGCCACTTAGGGATCTGGGGCAAAAATCAGTACTTGGTCCTGCTAGTGAAGGCAGGGGGCTGGACTCGATGACCTTTCAAGGTCCCTTCCAGTTCTAGGAGATGGGATATCTCCATTAATTTATTTATTTTATTTATTATTTATATCTATTTTACAGCTGGATCTATTATGAAGGTTAATGGATGGCAATGGTATTTGCTTTTTTCCTATAAGTAAGGCTACTGTACATGCTTGACTATAAGAAATGAGAGAATCATTATGTAATCAGTTAACTGCAGTGCTACAGTTATGCCTTTATAGAACACATTCAGATACTGTACTGAACCAACCTTTCATTGACTTTAGCAATTGACAAAACATTGTTATATTACTATATGATGAGACCATGCATATGCTTTGGGCTCAGTTCATGACTAGTAATAATACTGATTCTTAGGATTCATACCGCTGTCTGTGATCAGAACACTGTGGAAACATCCTAACATCAATCCTATAAAGTATGTAACTATATATTGTCCATGTTATAGATAAGAAACTGAAGCCCAGGGCAGATCTGTTGCAGGCACAAAGATAACACACATGAAGGTGGGCATCTTGTTTATTTTGAAAAGAACAAAAACAATAATCAATGGATTGGTCATAATTAAGGCTATGTTTTAGTCACAGGTATTTTTAGTAAATGTCATGGACAGGTCACAGGTAGTAAACAAAATTTCACGGCCTGTGACCTTTCCATCACTTGTACTGTATACCCTCCTAAATCTTGGGGGGGGGGGAGGGGAGAGGAGGCGGCCCGTGGGTACTAGAGTGCGGGGGGCGGCCTGGGACCCCCGCTGGTGCTGGGGGGAGGGGTTGGTGGGGCTGGCAGGCTCCCTACCCTAACCGGCTCCGCGTGTCTCCCTGGAAGTGGCGATATGTGTCCCTCGCTCAGCTCCCAGGCGGTCCACGTGCTGCCTCTGCCCCGAGTGCTGGCTCCGCAGCTCCCATTGGCTGCGGTTCCTGGCCTGAGGGAGGGAGGGACATATTTCCACTTCCGGGGAGCCCCCCAAGGTAAGCGCCGCCCAGAGCCCTCACCCCCTCCTGCACCCCAACCCCCAGCCTTGAGCCCCCTCCCACACCCAAACTCCTGCTGCTGCTGGGGAGGGGGGCGTGGTGGCCAGAGACTGCCCAAGCAGCAGCTGATGCGGCTAGCCCAGGGGCTGCCTGAGTTGCTCGGGCGGCCCCCAGGCCAGCCTCTGCAGAAGTCACGGAGGTCTCGGAAAGTCATGGAATCCGTGACCTCCGTGACCAACTCACAGCCTTAGTCATAATGCATAGAAGTATGTTGCGTGTAAAAAGCTTCACCCTCTGGCTCATCCTAAACATTAAAGGAATGTTTATTGAAAGGAAAGCTACCCAATTTATGAAGAGACTGCACATGGTTATTCTATGTACTTGTTTTACATAGGTTGTGTGTAACTAAGGCTTTCCTGCGCTAGGTTAAAACCAGTTAAAATCCACTGTGAAAATAGCTAATGAATAACACTGTGTGTGGTATTAAAAACTGTTTATGGAGGGGATGGGCAGACCCTCAATATCTCCCTTACGCACTAGGATCTCACCCATGGGAGCACATAGCTTCAGAGGTAGTTCCATTTTAAATATCATACTGTTTCATCTGCTAAAAATGAACCATTATTTTGTTTAACACCAGTCCACTAAAACATAAGTCTCTGACGTGCTAATCTTCATATGGTGAGCAATATGAGCCTCCAGTGCTGGCACCCACACAGGAAGTTTAAGGATGAGTTTCATGAAGAAGGCTGAATTAGTGTATCTTCTTAATTTCTTCTTTTACTGTTACCTTCCTTATAATTACTTTAGGTCCTGCCATTCGGTAGCTTATAACTCTTCTTTAGAAAGGTTATGTTCTTAGTAATTTCTCATGGTTTATAATTACATATTGGTATTTATAAATTAACCATACAGAAAGAGCCCAAATTAATTTAATTGATTCATAACACGTGCCAGATCATTAGCACAGAATCACTGATCTGTTTCTAGTAGGGGTCCTATGTTTCTCCTGTCCCCCAAACATACACACAATCAAATGCAAAACAAACCACTGCACAAAATAAAATCTACAAAGTTTAGATATAATTTGGGGGGTAGTTTTTGTGGTATTTTGAAGAAAAACCTTGTTTTGACAACATCTGTCAAATGTATTCCAAGGGGTGGGAAATGAAAAGGCAAAAATCTCTTTTAATTAGTGCTTCAGTTATCTGGAAAGAATTACCATACCAGGGAGAACCTGTAATTAGTAACAACACAGTCTGTCTGTAAAATCTAATTGGAAGCAAGACAAAACAAAGTTGATTCTCAAGATTCCTTGGTGTTTAGAAAAGCTGTAATTGATGCAAATGAGGAAAATCCATTGAGAGATGAAGTCCTTTGGAAGATAGAAACTAAAGACTATTGGATTTGGACCTATTGAAGCAAAGTACCTTATCTTTATCTATGAATTCGCTGAATTTTGGTGCTCTTTAAAAGAGGGATTAATAGCACTGGCTAGAGAGGCAGGTCAAGCATGAATAGGCTGTGTAGATTTCAACACCTTTTTAAACATACATCTCAGCCTTTGCTATCTCACCCTTTCCCAGATGGGAGAAGCTGCCTCATTGTGCCAAACTCTGGAGTTTTATGACTAGAGATTAAGGATAATATTTTCAAAAGTATCCAAATAGCCTTTTCAGAAGTGACATAGACAGTTAAGTACCTATGTCACATTTTCAAATGGGATTTAAACTCCTAAATAACTTAGGTGCATTTGAAAATTTACCCTTAATTCCCTACGTTCATGTCATTTGTGATTTAAATGGGTTTCTGAATGTGAGATTGCAGCATCCCAACTCACCACCACCAAATTTCTGTTTTACATTTTTCAAAAGGGCAGGAACAGTCTAACCTCTTGCTTTCTAGCTGTTGTAAATGAGTCTGGTGCTTCAATGCTCTGAACGGGGGGGGGGGGGGGGGGGAATCTAAGAAATAGAAAAGATTCTGGCTGATAACTAAAACATGCCTGACTTGATGTGACTTTAATTCTCCACTTGCCCCAATAGCTACTGAACTAGGATGCTTCATATACAAATCTATAAACTGAATTTAGAGGAACAAGAATGAGAGAACACAAGAGTCTGTGGAATTAGAAAAATTTGTAGTGGTAGAAACTGCAGTTTGATTAGTCATCTGGGCATTTGTACAGGATTTTTTCCTCAGTAAAACACCCATGGAATGCTGGCATAAGTTTGCCGTTTCAATTGTGTAGGATCAATATTGCTAATAGAGATGAGTCCAAATCAAAATATCAGATCCAAGTTTGCAGGCCAAAGACCCTCATATTTGGTAAGAGTCAAATACTGATAGATATTTTAACCCACTCATATTTAGAAGTGTCCAAACCTGCGGTTTTGGTTTGGGTCTATCTCAGATTCCTGGCTCTACAAGCAGGAAGCAGGTTCATCTACAGGGTACTTTCTTTAGGTCCAAGTAACGGTATTTCCTGCTTAGTTTTCATTGTTGCCTTATATAGTGGAATCCCTACAATTGATGTTAGTGTGCCTGTTGTTGCTGGGTGCTGACACTGATGTTTCCTCTGTATATGTGTTTAAACTCTTTTTCATAACATTTGTCTGTTTTTTGGTTCATGGAACTTCTTCAAAGCCAAAGCACGCTTAGGAAATTTTGCATTTTTGGGGCAAAATGATGCTTCAGTCAGTTGTCTGGATGTTTGCAAAGCCACTTCTGCTCCACAAATTCACACTCCTGCATTCCAAAATGTTGCAGGAGAGGAAAGAGACGATGGGAATGATGCTAGAAGTGGCTTTCCCACTTCTGTCATTGTCACTAGCTTTAATACTTCTATATGCTAATGGAATTTAGCTATGCTTAGGGCCCCGAATACTATATGCTGCATCAGACCTACCTTATATAACAAGGCCTTCTGATTTACGCAGTGGAACTACTCTGAATTATGGCCCTGATTCAGCAAAAGCACCTGAAGCATGTGAGAGGCAGGGTGGCCCAGTGGATAGGGCACTGGACTGGGACTTGGGGGTCTTGGGTTCTTTTCCCAGCTGTGACACTGACCTGCTGTGTGACCTTGGGCAAGTCACTTCACTGCTCTGTGCCACAGTTTCTTCTCCTACCCTTTATCTACTTAGACTGTAAGCTCTTTGGAGCAGGGGCTGCCCTTCACTAAGTGTTTGGTTTGTTCAGTGCCAACTACAATGTGATCTCTCTCAATTGGGGTCTCTAGGTACTACTGTAATGCATAGAATTGATAATAGTTAAGCATGTGCTTAAATCATCGCTATTCCGTAAGGCAGTTAAGCATGTGATTAACTTTAAGCACATGCTTACATTCTGTTGCAGTCAATGAGAATTATGCAGCAACGTTAGCTAGTTGTGAAATCGTTAAGTATACATAAGGTTAATGGGGAGCTGTGTGCTGCACCTCCCCATCCTTGGCAATAAAATTCAAACAGTTCACCACACAATTAAAATATTAAATTTGTTGAAGGGAGGGGGTGGGGGGACAGAATGGCCACAAATCATAAGGGGTCCTGGGGCAAGTAAGCTAAATGCTCATCAGGAGATCCTGCACTAGCAGTTCTGCATAGCAAGTGCCTACCCCTCCCTCATAGGTCTGAAGTCAAAGAAATGACAGTCCATTTCTGCAGGAGGGGAGCTTATTGTTCTGTGTGGCTGGCTGGGTGAGCAATGGCTATGCCCATGTGTGGAGGGCTGAAACACTGTGCTGGGGGAAGCAATCAGAGGCTTGCAGGGACAGACTAAGTCTGGCAGACTGAGACTGCCACTGCTGGAAGGCTTAGGAGCTCCACATAGCAGCTAGCTTCCTCACTCTGAGTTCCTGCATTGGATTTCCTTTCACCGCCTTGTCAATTAGACTATTGATCTTTAACTTTAAGTCGCTCTGTGATGCAGCCCTGCCAGACCTGTCAACTCTTGCACATTACTGAGCTGTTAATTCCCATCTCCTCCCTGCCCACCTCTGTTAGCCTTTCCCACCCATTCAAGCACCTTTGTGCTTTCACCCATTCTATCCCTTTTGGAGGAGATCCTCCCAAAAATGAGCATTGCTGTCCTCCAGATCCCTCCATAAATCTCACCTGTGTTGTGATGCCTACAAATATCTCTACAATGGTTAGGCATTTGGCGTTGATACTGGTGCCTGTTGTGGTGGCTTCACCTTTTACCCTGTCTCTCTCCCGAACCCCACCATTGTTGTCTTATATGTGACATTTGCCCACCTATTGTGAGAGAGAGAGAGAGAGAGTGTGTGTGTGTGTGTGTGTGTTGTGGGGCAGGAGCTGTCTTGTTTATGTGTACAGTGCCTAGCACAGTGGAGCCTTAATAAAGGCTTATCTGGATTACCATAATATAAACAATCGGAATAATTATCTTCCCCTGTTTTGCAGCTAAGCTACCCAGGAGCAGGGTTACATTCCTATAGAAGGGAGGCGTTCTGCATAATGGGTCCCCCCATCCCTTTACACAGTTCCTTAGACAGTGCTTCAGCCCTTTCTGCTGCCCTGTCTGTGGGAAGATCCTTGGTTGTGAAGGATCTCCCTCTCCCTGCCCCTTGCGCCCTCTCTTATAAGCAGTAGGGTGAGAGCAGGTGCAGGAGACCTACTGAACTCCTGTGGGGAGAAAACAGGAAAACTGATATGGATAAGGAAGGCAAAATTGGCAGGTGGACAAGCTAAGCAGTGTGAAGAGGATGGAAAAATGGCAATTTCTGTGGATTTATTTAGTGCAAAGAGCCTTGCATCACAGTGTATCAAAAAGATGTCATGTCGTCATTTGCGCCAATGCGTTGTCCCATTGCAGTAGACATGGGGTTCTAAATACCCCTCACAGTGTTCCTATTAAGTTATTAAATATCATTGCCCCTGTACTATAGATGGGGAAACTGAGACTGAACTATCTGATGTGACCTAATCAAGCAATGTTAATGTCAGAACCAGGATTAGAGCCCAGGTCACCTGACCCGCTAGACTCCAGGGTCCCAGGCAGATCCCCTAGCCAGAATTTTCAAACTTGATTGCTTAAAGTTAGACCAAACACCTGCAGTTACCATTGATGCAACCAGAAGGAATGGATGTTTGACATTTATGAAAACTAAGCTAATTTGAGGTCCTTAATCAAGGTATCTGCCTCATCATACTAGAGCTAAAATTTTTGGTCTTAGCCCCCAAACAGAGGACCCAGAAAAACCAAAAGTGTGAAATCTACTAAAGCTAATATTTTTTCATTCAGACTTTATATTTAACTCCTTGTCCCCCAGCTCAAGCACCCAAGAGCACACACAGTTGATGGATTTTTTAAATTCATCCTTTCTGAGCTAGTGATGTTTTCATACGTGAATTACTCAGAGTGGAACTTGTTTTAACAGTGAAAATTCTACTTTCACCTGATCCACCGTGCAAGGGGAGAAGTGGTAAAAATGAGGCACCAGTCTGTTTTGGTGCCAGATCCGGTACTGAATCAGGTGAAAATACTATCAGGTGACTAGTCAGCAATCCAGAAATCCTGTCTCAATACTATTTGAAAGAATGTGTCCAGGGGCTTGGAAATGGTGTGAGCAACAGAACATTAGTTAAGTAATATACTTCATTTGATTGCTCCTTGGAATGTGCCTCCACCATCAGTTTCTGCAAGCTGCTGCTCAGCACTTCTAGCTGGAGGATGATTGCACCAAGGAAACACACAGTCCATGCTCTTCCTTCAGGTAAAAAACTTGGCGGGAGAGAACAGTAACTAAAGAATGATGATTAGGATTAATTCTGTAACTGCTGTTCTCCATCCATAATATTCTCTGTACCTGTAATGATCAGAACCGAGCCTTGCTGTTTGCATTTTCCAGATGAGATGAATACTTTCTGTGATGGAGAAATAAACCTGTTTAGACAATAGATTTACTGTGTGAACCAGTCTGTTGCAGTCCTTTCTGTGCAATAAAGTGTCTTGAATGATTACATGATAAAGGAATACAACTTCTTTCATGACTGGAAAAAACCCTCAGGTTTAAAAGAAGTGCTGTTTGTGACCTGGTCAGTGAAGGAATCTGCAGTGCACCAGTTTGGGTTAAATCTGTGCATTGAGCTAATGGCATACTTAAGAAAGGGGCAGATGTTTTGAAGAAATAGGCTTACCATGCCTTCTAACTGGACAATATGCTGAAGCGGACTTTGCCTGTGAGGAATATCCGTTTGAAAGTGAAGGTGGGGAGTTGCAGCATACAGCTCCCCATGTCTATATTCCACGAATATTCTGTCTTGGTGAAAGACTTTTCCTAACAGAATTGTCCTTCTGTGCCTTGTTGGCATGTGCAAAATGTCCATCTCCTGTCAGCTAACAAAGTGTCTGGTTGGGGCAGTAAAAAATGGGAGCTTCAGCTTTGGTTCTGTCAAATTGGCGTGTGCGTGTGTGCATGTGAGAGAGAGAGAGCGCGAGAGAGCATGGACTTTTTGGTATTTCTTTTTTTTAATTAGCATCTTGTAAGTGTGTATGTAAAACAAACCTTATATGCCAAAAATGTAGTAAGCCTGGATTGAGAGATCTCCAATAGATGCAATATAAGTTCTAATGAAATCAATGCACAATACTACATTTCTGTGTGTGAATTTTAACAATACTGAACTGAGAGAATTGACTAGAACCACATATACGGCAGAAGGGTATTGTGCAAATATAGCCACAAGGCTTTCCTATTGCACTTCAGTTCTGACCTGCAACAATGTTAGTAACACTCCACAATGCATAAACCTTTCAGGAGCTGAGACTGCAAAACTCCGAGATTAGTTTAATGACACGAACAAGGGTCTGCTGAAGCCTAGACAGAGCACCCAACTTTTGATGTAGCGCATATTTGAATCCAAGTGTGAAAGTCAGGTGCACTGATTCACTGTCATCTATTGCTGTGATTATTAGCTGCAAGTAGTTGAACTGCAGTTATTTACAGGGAAGTTAATTAAACCTTGTTGACTTTTTATTTATAATTTCTTATTGCTTTTAGAAAATATTAAATTTGTATAGCACCTTTTAGTCCCAAAATCTTTACAAATTATATTCCATTGAAACGCAGTAACTCTTGGTATAGATGGCAGTATGAAATTGCTGTGCAGCACAAGGCCAGCTCTTGTCTGATGCAAAATGTGTCCTGATATTGTTGGGGTCTGCAGGAAGAGACCAGACTTTGGGTTTTTTCCCTCAAGTCTCATTTGAAACCTAAACTGTACAGAATGCAGTTTGCCTGCCTCAGAATGATGAAGAACTGAGGCAACCATGCAAGGGTTAGAACTGTGCCTTCAAGGAGGCTCTATATTTTAAACATGATACTTAGACCTCTCAGACATCCCCTCTGGCATTTGGAGCTATTCATATATAGAAAATTGCTAAACTTCTGTTTTTTTCCTCCAATATAACTTAAGTAAAGGCAGATGACTTTGTTTGTTTGTTTGTTTTTAAATGCTGCGGCCACAATCCTTATACACCAAATGCCAGATTATAGCAGGGAGCAAATTTATTTGGTTAAATCTTAAACCTCAGTAGAACAGGAATTAATGGTAATATGAATACATAATCTTAACACTTTGATATGCTGTGCACATAATCTGTGGGGTGAGGGGGGGGGTCTTGGAAATGTGTTACTACACCTTTCTGAAAGAAACCCCTGTAAAAGATTGTAAAGTTTATAAGAGTGGCCAGTGTTTGTCTTGCATCTACAGTGAGAAACAGAGATGTTAGTTCCAAGAGAGGGAAGCTGCATGTCTCCTTGGGATGGGCAGGTTTTTGGCCTGTTCTGTAAACAAGCTACTGTTTAAATCTGAAGAAAGCTCTTACCTTGCTGAGCCATATTTTTACTGTTCAGGGTTCCTCTGCTATATACAACCCTCTGCATCAGGCATAAATTTGCTGTGACTTGTTCAATTTTGTGCATACTTTTCTGTATTTATATTGCTTGCTCTTGCTTCAGAAGCCTGCTTATATTTACCTAGTTTGTGCACACTTATGGAGTTTTTTGACAATGAATAGCATGACACCTGATGGAAAACTAACTGTAAATGTCACCTTTTATGCAGACCTCCTGTCCCAAGGATGACACCTACCCTTGTCTTAACTTTTCCAGTATAGACCAGGCTTAACTTGTTAACTAAATTGATTTAAAAATCAGTGTAATTGAACTAGTTCAAACCCCTAATGTAGACCTACTACAGAACCCCATTTATCCAATCTAAATGGGAGTCTGACCGGGGGCAGATCGATTAATCAAAAATTCAGATAATCAGGAGAATGGGAAAGTGCGAGGCTTCAGCGCCATCTAGTGGCCACAGGAGTGTTCACCCACTTCTGGACCTGTAAAAATAACAGGAGTACTTGTGGCACCACTCTGAAACCTGTCATTCTGGACCTGTGTGCGCTGAGAGCCGGATAATGGAGGGTCAGCTAAACAGGGTTCTACAGTACTTCTACTGTACTTACACCTTTTTAACCATTGCTGATATCAATTTAGCTAAATTGATAACTTACCAATGCAAGTATGGTTTTAATTGGTTTAAGTGCATTAATTATAGCTATTGCACCAATTTAACTAAACTGATTTTAAAATTGATTTTATTACATTGGTGCACTTATCTATTATAGACAAAGCCTTAAGTTCCCTATCCTGTGCTAGATGCCATGGATTAGTAGCCCATCCATTTCCACTACATTCAGTTAGGATGCCTTTGTGATCTTTTTATAAATAGAGCTTGAAAAATTTGCCTAATACTAACTATTCTGGAGACTAAGGATATATCTACATAGTAAAAAAGACCCGCAATAGCAAGTCTCAGAGCCTGGGTCAGCTGATTCAGGGTCATGCTACGGGGCTAAAAAAAAAAAAGTGTAGATGTGTGGGCTTGGGTTGGGTGACGTAGTTATGCTGATGTAAGTGTATAGTGTAGACCTAGCCTCAGATACTGAACTGGACTTATTCCAGCAAGAATATAGGCTATTTTGATAACTTGTTACCTTTACTCTAACTGATGACTCTTTTATACTGCGGGGGAAGAGGAAGGAATTATACTTGCTCTGATTATATCAGCAAAGTAGACAAAAATGTGTTTCAACAGCACAGCAGAGAGATAATTTGTTTAAAAGAAAAATAATAAAGCCACTGAGGGAAAGTGGGTTATTGAGCTCCATTGGAGTTCATCTCTTTCCTAACAGGCACCTTTATGTCGCATGCAAATCCCTGACTCCCAAAAGAAGCCTTGGAGATGGGCAGGTCTGTATGTTCTAGTGGTGATTAGTATCCATTAAGATCCAACTCAATGTCCAATAAAGTGCTTCAGGCTGCAGGCTGATAATTATTGATGCATATTTGAGACTTCTTCATCTGTGTATTACCCAGTGAAAGATGGAAGCATTTATTCGTTTTGGTCTTAGAGGTCACTGCAAATATTTACATTTGAAGAACATTCACATTTTTGACAGAGGTATCTGCCGGTGGTACTGATGAAGTCAAGACCAGACGGGCCACTGAAAATTTCTGCTTTGTAACTTTCTTTTCCTCCCTGCCACTCTCTTTGTATCACTTGCAAGGGTGGCACATTGCAGCTAATTCTCTTCCATTTGGAAAGGTCTAGAGGAAGTTTTGATTTTTTTGAAATCTGATGTGAGGGTCACCTTTTAACTAGTGCTCTGGGTCTCACTGTGCCAGTTGGGTAGGAGACCCACTTTTGTGACCATGAGCTAAAGGACAGTATTAATGGGCATCTTTGGCTGGCTTTAGGGAGTCTCAAAATATCGGAAGATATCTCTGTTCCTGTTGTTCGTGAAACATACCAAAAAGGCTCTAAGAACGAGCCGCAGCTTTGCACGACATTTCTGAGCAAGTGGGTGAATGCTAAATTTGAATAATTCCAGACAGAGAAAATGCTGTTATTTCCCAGGCTATGGACTGTCAGGAATGTTGTGGGAAGAAGAGGCTCCACATTGTGTCATGATAACTGAGAATCATGGGTTGGAAGGCATCCTGACCAGTACATGCATGGGGGTTATAGATTAGATATAAGCAACAAAGCCAGATTAGAGTGTGTATTGGTGGTATGACAGCTGCCCAAGGAAATGCACCAGTAAGCAAATGCTGCACCTCCTGACATGACATGTTTTTCACAGTATATTTTAAAAGTAGAAGACAGCTTGATCCATTAAAAATATACCAGACACTGCTAGTCAGAGATATATATGAAAGATGAGTTAGTGTGTTCCACTAGAAAAACTGATAGGCAACATCCTGATGTTAAACCTAGCCTTCCTGCTGCCATAGGCTCCCGGGAAGGGGGAGAGAGCTGGACTTACTGCCAGGACCTACGATCATATTTGAGACTTCATTTTTCATATCACTGTGGCTAGTAGGTGTGTGTGAAATTTGAAGCTCCAAGCCCTCTAGCTGTTGGAGAGGAGGAGGATCTCTTTTAATCTCTTCTTCCCTATGTGGAGTCTTCTGAAGGCTGCGTATGAGGAGGGTTTCTGCTACTTCTCTACCCTTCTCCCTGTGGCTTCTGAATGCTGTGTTGGGAGGCGGTCTCTCCTGCACTCTCCCTGCTTTTGTTGCCCTGTGAATAGCTCCAGTGCCTTTTCTCTGCTGCTGCTCATGGCTCTCTCAAGCAACACAAAATTGACACAATTCTTGAAAATTTCATTTGCTGCCTTTAGGGTTCTGAATAGAAGCTGTGAAACTGTCCACAGTGTTAGTGAGGTCACTGCCACTGATTTGGAAAAGCTGTGAGCAGCAGCAGAGGCACTGAAGCTGTTAGTGTGCGAACCTAGGCAGACAACCCTCTGTTCAAATTTGGAATGTTATTTTCACAATCATAAACAGTACAACCTTAACTGAATCCATTGAAAGCGTATATTCTCCAGAAATTGTTAGTGCCCCCGAAGTTGCTAAGGAACGCTGGCTGCCGGTGAGTGGAAAAGTGGATTTCTCAAGCCCTGTCATAGAAAGAGAAATCAGAATTCTTTGAAACCGAAGGGGTCACTTGCAATGACTGGCTATAGCAATGGCTGTGATAGAAAAATGAGTGAAAGCACTAAAGAGATAGCAGATGGGCTGGTAGCACTTAAATGCCTATTTTTGGATGCCTCTTTTTCCTGAGTATGCCTGCATGCAAAAACAGCGTTAAATAAAGTGCATCTTTAAGGGAAGTTTGGGGGCAATTCAAGGCACTGTCCTGCAGAAAGCTAGTTTGGTGCATAATGATGTCAATTTTTTTCCTCCACATTTTGGAGTTCCCAGCATTCTTTAGGAGATTGGCAAAATGGGAATTTCAACAAAAAGGCAAAACCCAATGCCATAGTCCAAATTCACATAGGTCACACCATCAATCACTGGGTTGTTTGTGTAAATGTCAGATACCTTCATGATCCTTGGATGAGAGAGAGCTTGTTACAAGGACTTTGCAGATTGCATTTCAAGTTCCTGCAACAGACTGCTTGGATACCCCATTTGCTCCCTCTTCCCCTAAGCACTCTCCCTGCTTATACATCAACCACCACTTATGGTTCCTTTCCTGCTCTGCCTGATATCAGCCTTGAGAAGGCTTTTAGATAATGGCACAATGGGAGAGGGCTGTCAGTCTATTAAGTATCTTAAAGTTAAATAGAAAAGAAATCTGTTTGAGACAGAGCTTAGCAATTTCACTGTGGATGTTTAAAGAAATATTTTAACGTGTATAGGGAACTTAATATACTGTGCTTCTTCAGTCTTTGAAACAAGGTTTACTCTTCTTTTTTATATTTAGCTTAAATTCAATCTTAGTATACTTTATTCTTGCCATTTTCTCTCACTGGAATTGGGTAGAGTTTTAAAACACTCCAAGTAGCTGTGTATAGTTAATCCTTCCTCCAATACAGCAATCCTCACTACATACTTGGGGGTCTATTTCCTTTAAGTAGAATCAGACCGTTCCTTTGGCATTTCAAGAATCTAAATTTCTTCATGGCAGGTATAGCAGGATCGTGGCTGACAAAGCCAGATCTGACAACTCATCAGGTCCCTAGACAACACTTCCATTTACAGAACAGCCAACCCATGGTCTCGGGGATATTAACCCATTTTCACAACTGGAACTGGAGTGTAAGCCCTCTGTTTCTAACCAGGCTGAAAT
The DNA here is from genome assembly GCF_028017835.1 of Emys orbicularis. Taxonomy (NCBI): domain Eukaryota; kingdom Metazoa; phylum Chordata; order Testudines; family Emydidae; genus Emys; species Emys orbicularis. Next base: position 60,062,706 of record NC_088690.1, on the reverse strand, counting down.
GGAGAATTCCTGAATGATGTAAAGCAAGAACTGGAAATGTAACTGGATGAGACCTTAAAAGCCCATGGCCTGTCTACATAAATACTAAAATTCTGATGGCTCTTTAAAGAAGAACATGGATTTATCCCAGTGCTCTAGGCTTTATTGTTCCCTTCTTGCTGTTGTACAATGTTGTATGCACCAGTTGTTGTCTGTTGCTCTCCACCCCAGACATAGCTTCATTTCTGTCATGCTGAAGATACAGTTTGTAAATTGTTTTGGGATCCTTCAGGATAAAACGTGCTATGTCATTATCAAACTGTTCATTTTAGTGGGGACACGTGTGGAGAAAGAGGGAGGGAGGGGAGGGAGAGAGATTACTGTTAGTTCACAAATTGCTTTTCTAAGGAATCCTATTAAACTGAGATTGTCCTGTCCTTCCACTTCCCCAATAGTTAAGTATTTCTAGAACCAGGTCAAATTAATCTCTGTATAGATGGGCTTGTTTACTTTTTTATACCATTGTTAGTGTCGGTGCGTTTTTTAACCTAAAGGCCTGTACTAGCATGAACCATGTACCTAGTTCTTGGTTTCTGTGTGTGGTAGTTGGCTTTAATTTTTTACTTAATTTTAGAACATCAGGTGGGGACGATATTATTTTTCATTCCACATTCAATTTTGTCTGAGCACACTGTCAGCACGTTTCTCTCCCAAGACCTATCCTGTGGCTTTCATACATATTTCTCATGTGAGCCTTAGCAGGGGGTGGGGTCATCAAAGCTTCTATTCCTACTGGGAAAAAATTGCCAGGGCGTGGGGGTTGTTGCATAAGAGGAGAAAGAACAGAAGCTTATCTGAAACAGAAGTAACACAGAGAAAAGGAAGAGACATGTCACTAAGGAGAGAGGAATTAAAAAGGAAGACGAGATCATGTTACAAACAAATGAACAAAACAGGAAAAACTTTGAACAAACTACAGAAGGTGGGAAAGAGCTTGTGGTCTGTTTACTATCAGCTGTTCATTAAACTGTAGCAAGAGGCTAAGTGATTTTGTGTTTCTCTCATGTCTATTCTCTTCTGCTCTGGTGCCCAGACTGGCAGGTGGGATCTGCTGGGAATCAAACTGTGGATTTTTTAATTGATCAAACTTGACGTGCTATCCTCAGCAGTGGCATTATAATGTGTTAAAGGCATCATGCCAGTAGCAGGGACTGGAATGTGTGTTTTCCCCTTTCTTTCTCTGCATGTTAAAGAGCAGCTTTCATTCTCTGTTCTAGGGTAATGCTGCTGTACCTTGAAATCAAACTCTCTGCAATTTTAAAATAAACAAAAAAGATAGCAAGGAAAGATCTTTTATTTCGGACTTCACTATTTCTCTTTCAAAAGCCAGAAATCACACCCTGAATAAAAAGCAATCCCAGTTCAGTATCCAAGGAGATAAAATGTGCATTGTTTGTTTGAGAAAATCGTCAGGGTTTGTTGAGAGTTGTATATTTTCCTGAGATGTAGAGGTAGCTGGAGGTAGTAGTATCTTTAAATATAAAACACAATTTTATGACACTGGCACATAAAGTGGCAGCGGGTGAGCTCTTTGCTCCCCTGTTTGATTTGGGATTGTACTTTCTTGGTGTCGACCTAGTTTGTAATACTTTGGACAGTTTGTGATAGCAGCCTCTGAAGTCAGCACTTCTTAGTTAGTTTTTATATAATTGATTTTAGATGTATAGATTTTTGAGACATCTGCTTGGATCCAGTGGCTTTCATTAGTTTAATACATCTGTTATTTAACAGCAGATTCTCTCTCTCTCTCTCTCTCTCTCTCTCTCTCTCTCTCTCTCTCTCTCTCTCTCTCTCTTCCCCCCGCCCCCCAGCCCTGTGTGCTCATTGTCACTCTCACTCCACCCACCCTCCCTCCATCCCCCATGGGACAGGAAAATGAAGTGTCTACCCGTCCCTGGTAGATTGTTAGCTGTTAATATGGGAGACTGCACGTGCCCGAATGCTGCAAGAGAAGGAAAGCAAGTGAGGGGCAGCTATTGTTTAACTGAAGCCAAGGAGCTGGTAGACAGGCTTGGGTTTGACTGGCTTTGGCTCTAGCTTTTCTGCATTCCAAACTGTCTGAGGCAGAGAAAATAGAGAGTGAGTGAGGAGTATGCACAGAGCATTCTGGCTTTCTGGCTGTCATGCTGGCAGGATTATGGTAGAGGCACTAGGAGCATCACAGAATGCAGTTCACAGGTAAGATCCCTCATGATATTAACCACACAAGTCTGGAAACGTATCACTGCTGTATTCCATTGAGGTTTGACTGGATGAGAGGAGAACAGGTATTGTGTTAGAAGTGTAACTATGCATGTAGTTAAAAACTAAAGCCTTGCTTTTCAGCCTTTCCTTGGTGCCTATTGTATACATACTTTTTGCATTACTTTATCAGTGTTGTACACAGCTGCTATTTTCCCCAGAGATGTTCACATGTGTTTCACCTGACAGGATGAATGCACAAGGGAGAGGGCAACATGGGTATCTATCTTTCACCAGTGCAGAAACCAAGGGCAGTAGTATCCCTCTGAGACCCCATGTGGGAGAAGAGACATCAAGAACGAGGACATTAACATAACTAGTTTTAATATTTAAAATAGTTGCTTGCTATGTGAATTCTTAGATTAAAGAAAAAACCCCAACTCCTCTCTAAAAACCCTTACATAATTAGGATAACTCAGGAAGAGCAACCTTCCACGTAAAATTAGATTTATGGATAAGGGCAAATGTGCTTTACTTTCTTTTTAAGAACACATTGAGTGACATTCTTAATGTGCTAGTTGCAGCTGGCACTGTATGTTGGAGTCGATATAAAATTTTGCAAACCTAGCTTCCTGTTCACCAGGAAGAGATGATAAATCAAAGGTATTCAGGAAACCCCACAGGTGGTTCACACAAGCAAGAGGCTTTTTCAAAAGAGTACATTTTCCTACTGCTGTTTTGCTTTTCTGGCAACCTGTGCTTTAAAATATATTGTCATAAGATAGTAAGCTGGAAACCTTCAGATTTTGTGGTGTTCGATATTTTTAGACATGTGCCACTGACTACAAAAATCAGTAAGTATTGTATGAAGCCAAGCACTGAAATCTCGGAATAAAATGTTGACCACCTTGGAGTTGTCTTTTAACACGTATTGATTAGAGAGCGGTCATTCAGTTATTTCCTGTTTAACCCCTTCACTAGAGACAGAACTGCTAGTTCGCTCAGGCAAAGTAACTTTGCATTGTGTCACCCTTAGCCAGTGTGACGAATAATATCCAGCAGCTGCTTGTGGTTAGAGAATGAAAACATTCTACGTTTATTTTTTCATATAAGTGTGGATTCCTTAAAACAAAACAAAACAAAAAATCTCATAACCAGCTAACAGGGGAGGCTTACAGTAGAGTTCATGCTCCCTGCCTAGTTTCATATGGATGATCAGAGGAAGGTGGTTGAAAGGGGAATTTCCAGCCTTTTCTGAGGCCTTTTATCACATCACTAACCTATTATTATAAGAGTTGAATTAAAAGGAATAGGTTCAGTAGTGCTAGGAGCTCCAGAAGGTGGAGGCAGAGGACATTTGTATTCAGATGTTTTTTGTGGTCCCTAAATTTAGCTGATGTTCTTTACTTTTCTTTTGGAGCTTCCTGGGCAGGGGAGAAGCAGCACAATTCTAATGAAAGAACTGTTCAGGAAAGCTGCTGTCAAAATGATCTGCCTTTACGCCCAGATGGCTCTTTACAGTGTATGGGAAGGAGTTGGCTGTGTTATTTGGATACAAGAGAAAGAAGGGCCGTCCTGTTGCAATGAGGCTTGACCTGCTTTCACATTTTCTAGTACCACAGTAGCTCTTACCATAGGACAATGTGCGAGTGCATGAGTTAGAATTTTATTAATAGCAGCATAGCCTTGTGCCAAAGAGCAGAAGACAAAAAGTATTACAATAAAACTTAAAAATTAAATCCAAAGTTATAAAATATTAAAATACTCATAAGTACAGATTTAAAAAGACATACTCCAGTAATCTACATATGATCGCCATGCGACTTGCCTTTTCCTTATTTTAACGGCTGACCAAGCAAATAGGGCAACTGCTTGGATTACAGATACACTATCAGCGCCTAACAAATATTCTGTTTTCTGAGAGGTCAAGAAAAAGGAACCTGGGATAAAAATATGGAAAGCCATTTTGACCTCAGATGACAATGTAATAAATAATGGCATAGATCTTCCACCTGCCCTAAACCAAATGGACAGAGGCAGTTACGTTTTTTTATGCCAGTTAATTGGCCTTCTAAGTAAGCTGTCTGCATGAATTGACACAACATGCCAAACTCTGTTCTGTTAGAGAATCCTAGGCATTTATCTTGTTCCGAATAAAGCCAGCAAGATAAACTTGTTGTGGGGGTATTGCATAAAGCCAGTGTTACGTAGTTCTCAGGCTTGCTTGAAAAGGCAAGGTGCTCACAGGGTAAAATTTGTTCAATTGTGAGATAATACTGAAAGGGCAAAGTGTGGTGGTGTTCCTGGGTGATGTGACTGATAATTCTTAAAATGTAGTATGATTCAGCATAGAACCCTTGAGAATATGGAATGTGACTTCCTTTTAAGCCAACCAGAATTCCACATATAACAGGATATGGTTCACTGTGTGCCTTTAAGCCATAAGGGGTGCTGTGTGTATACTATCCTTGTTACACCGAGATGGGCATATTGAATGATTAGAAACCATATTAAAGTCTCTTTCCACCAAGTTGTTAATTTTTTTTCAAAACTGTGGACCTTTCTGGGATCACTAAACAATTTCATGAAGGTTTCATGAGAGGAGGAGAAATAGGGAAAGGTGCAATGAGTGAGTGGTCTTTTGAAATGAACTGGATTCTTTTTGGAGAATCTCAGGGCTCTGCGCTATGACTAGGTGCCTGTTAGAGCATTGTGCTATCAAAAAGAAGTTTGTGCAGTAACCCAATGGTGACAGGAACAATGGAGAGTGGCAGGGATGTCTAGTCAGTTGGGGGCACTATTTTATAAAGGGTCATGACACCTCCATCAGATTTGAAACTCTTTATTAGTAGGATTATGGTAGGCCCTAAAGGCCTTGACCAAGATTGGGGTCACATTGTGCTAGGCGTTGTTCAGACTTGCGATGTGACTGTGTTCCTGTCCCAGAGAGAATTTACAATCTAAATAGATAAAACAGTCAAAGGGTGGGAGGGGAAATAGAGGGAGGTGAAATTATGTGCCCAAACTTACACAGCAGGTTAGTGGTACAGCCAGTAGAAACCGCCCTTGACAAAGGAAGTATTCAGACAAAACTGGCTTAGTTTTTAAACTTAAATTCTTTTTCCAAATCTGGATAAGGTGAGCCTGCTTTTACACTAAGTTCTCTGAAACATTTTTATGCTGCAGAATAGGTAGGAAGGAAGGTTTTTCCACTTCTGTATGTGTGATTGTATTAAATGGGAGAAATAGCTTGCAGCACCAGTAGGAACTTGGAGATGAACTCAGTGCAAGCTGTCCTTTCTTCAAAAACCTTGCTCTGATTGTTTTCTCCTTTGACAGTTCAGAGTAAGTCAGCAGCTTCCACTGCCAGGGATCAAGCAGATGTCCTCAAGGACCAGAATAACTTGTCAGATTGCCTACTCCAGTGTACTGTACAAATTCCCAATGATTACAAAGCGGTCTGGAAATAATTAGACAGACTTTATTTTCTATTTTATCATTACAATATAATGTCCAATAAATTAACTGTTAGTCTCTTCTAAGTGGCTGAGACATTTTTAAACAAAGTGGGCCAAGGAACTTCTAAAGAAATCGGTCTCCGTTCTTCCCCCACCCCCAACAGACAAAAAAAACCTTTAAAAACCAATTTGAATGGCTAAAAAGTGAAAGCACTTTAGGATGATATAGATCAGTGTTTCTATATCTTAGCATTCAAGAGTATTCTCATGTGCCCCTGCGGGTGCTTCAGCCATTTGGTTTCTCTTAGACATTCTCTGCACACAGTGATCCCTTCACACAGCTAACTGTGGCAATCATTGCCACTAAAGTTAGTTGTAGTTGAGCCACCCCTATTTGGAAAGCTAGATTGACGATCTTGGTGTGTGTCTACGCTGCAAAATTGAGTCTCAGAGCCTGGGTCAACTGACTAGGGCTCACACTACAGGGCTAAAAATGGCAGTGTAGATGTTCCCACTCAGGTTGGAGCTCAACTCAAGTTAGAGTTAGGGCCTCCCTTGCCAGGCTTCAGAGCCCGAGCTCCAGCATGAGCAAAAACGTCTACACTGCTGTTTTTAGCTCGATAGTACAAGCCTGAGTCAGTTGACCCAGGCCCTGAGACTTTGCTGCCATGATGTTTTTTTCCTCCTCATATAGATGTATCCTCAGTCACTAGCAGAGAGAGGGGGTTGTTCTGTTCTATAATGGTAACTTGCGTTTGCCTTTCAATCTCCTTAAACTAGAAGGGTGGCAGTTGTCGTCAGTTAGTGACGTTAATGCAAAGAGAAGCTTGAAATTATGGGATTATTACTTACACGAAGCAAAAACTAATTTCCTTCCGCTCATACCACACAATAGCAAGTAGTCAATATGCCAAGTAGAAATGAATTTTAATACGAAGTGAAGAAAGCAAGGTTGCCCTTTGGATAGCTTCTTGGATTGAGGCTATGAAGCCGCTGGGTAACTTCAGAACATTTTTTCTTAGAAGACCTGGAATGTTTTTAATAATTTTTGTCCTCATCATCTTTGGGCATGGGGGAAGAAGCTGCACCTTGTTTGATCATTGGATCTTCTTGAAAGTCCACAGGCAGAAAAGTGTCTTTCTGCTGGAACAAACTGTAATTCTGCAAAGTTATATCATTTGTGACACAAGCTGTTCGGGTTCTTCCCAGTGTCAGATATTGAAATAAGTTTTCCTCCTGCTTTCATACTGACATAGCAAATACTGTCTTGATTTAGGCAGCTTGCGACTCTAGTCTGTGGAGAATTTGGCCCTAAAGTTCAGTGTTAATCTTTTTCAGATTGGAGGGCGGGAACTGTTTTTCTCATTTCTCTTTTAAACACAGTTTCAAAATACTATTCTGAGGAAGAGTTTTCTTTTCAATCTGTATGCAGTGTGCATGGAAGGGTTTTTTTCAGATCGCTCCTCGTGATTCTTCAAGGGTTTGCTACTTCATTTGAGCAGCCAATGTTTTTGATTTGGGGGGATCAATGGGAAGTTTAACAAAGGAAACAATATGGGACACCCAATTTGTAAACACATGCTTGGAACAAAAGGGTCGCTGTTAGTGAATGATGGCTCACATTTTGAGAAATTCTGGTGGCTGACATCAGAAATAAATTCGTCTTCATATCTCTTAGCATGCTTATTGAAGTGTCTTACACTTAGGGTTGCCAACTTTCTACTCACACAAAATCAAACACCCTTGCACCGCCCCTGCTCCGGCCCTTCTCCGAGGCCTTGCCCCTCTCACTCCATCCCCCCTCCCTCTGTCGCTCGCTCTTCCCCACCCTCACTCGCTCATTTTCACCGGGCTGGCTCGGGGTGAGGGCTCCGGCTGGAGGTGCGGCCAGAAATGAGGAGTTCAGGGTGCGGGAGGGGGCTCTGGATTGGGATGTGGGAGGGGGTGAGGGCTCTGGCTGGTGATGCGGGCTCTGGGGTGGCGCCAGGGATGAGGAGTTTGGGGTGCAGGAGGGGGCTCTGGGCTGGGGGGTGCAGCCAAGGGGTTTGGAGTATGGGAGGGGGCTCTGGGCTGAGGCAGGAGGTTGGGGTGTGGGAGGGGTGAGGGCTCCAGCTGGGGGTGCAGGCTCTGGTGTGGGGCCAGGGATGAGGGAATTAGGGTGCAGGGGGTTGGGGTGAGGGCTCTGGCTGGGGGTATGGGGCTGGGGATGAGAGGTTTGGGGTGCTGGAGGGTGCTCTGGGATAGGGCCAAGGAGTTTGAAGGGCGGGAGGAGGATCAGGGTTGGGGCGCAGGAAGGGCTGTGGGGAGAAGGCTCTGGGCAGTGTTTACCTCAGGCAGCTCCCAGAAGCAGCATCATGTCCCTCCTACGTGGAGGTGCAGCCAGGCATCTCTGCGCGCTGCCCCGTCCGCAGGCGCCACCCCCACCGTTCCCATTGGCCACGGTTCCTGTCCAATGGGAGCTGCGGAGCGGTGCTTGGGGCAGGGCCAGAGCACAGAGTCCTTTGGCTGCCCTACACCTAGGGGCTGCAGGGACATGCTGCTGCTTCCGGGAGCTGCACAGAGCCATGGCAGGCAAGGAGCCTGCCTTAGCCCCGCTGCACCACTGACCAGACTTAACGGCCCAGTCAGCGGTGCTGACCAGAGCCACTAGGGTCCCTTTTCGATTGGGCGTTCTGGTCGAAAATCGGACGCCTGGCAATCCTACTTACCCTAGCTAGATATTTACAATTTAAAACAAAATGTCTGCTTGCATGGGGCATACATCTCCTTAGGAAAGCTATGATGTAAATTGGATGGCTTAGTAAATAATATGTTGGCCCTTAGCTCCAGTGAAATTAATTTAAATATTTTCAAGGTAATTAATAATAGACAGATTTCCAAACTGCTAAATGCATAATTTAGTGTAACTGACGGATTCTGCTAAGAGGAGGCCTCGGGCCACATCCAGCGTGGAAATGCAATTATTTTGCACAACGAAGAAAGAAAATAATACGCAGGGTGCTTCATCAGCGAGCCACTTACGAAAATCTAGGAATCTTCACTGCTGGAAATACTATTCACAGAGCTCTTGATTACTGTTACAAGTGTAACTGTTTACTGGTCCAAATGAAGTTTATGCAGTAGGTGAATGAACAAGGATAGAGGGAAAATTTGACTAGATGACCTATGGTAATGTGGCTTTTCTATTACCAATTTTTGATTCTATTAACTTTTGTATAAAATTATAGATATTATCAGTCCAACAAATAAATACCCCCAATCTCTTTACCCATCTTTGAATTTGAACCACAGTTAAAGGTACTGAAAAAAGTTAATGCTAAGGTTTCGTCTTCCTCTTCAGCTCCCATTCAAGGAGGTTCAAGTGGCAAGATGACAGTTACTCATTGTCCCTGCAATCTTCAGGTAGACTCACACCAGATTCTTTCTTTCTATATGACTGTCCAATAGATGCTCCCCAGGATCTCTCCCTCACCTTGTGCTCAACTTGGTACGGCTCACCATTTCTGGCAGCCTTCCCGATGTCCCCCCAGATATCATTCCACTAAAATTTTGTGTGCAATGTATTCTGGGGTGGAGAGTGCCAGGATACGCAAAGCTTGCACGTGGTAGTAGTGAGCCGAGCAGAGTGGCTGCAAGTGTCAACCCAGTTACCACAGAGAATTCTTGGAGCTGTACCTTGGAAATCTGAAGCGCAATTGCTGCACTGTGACTATAATCTTAGTGGGTAAACATCCAGCTAACAGGCAAGATCAGTTTACTAGTATAATTTAATCCAATCTGCCCACCTCTGGATCTAGTCTAAAGTTCTCTTTCAACTGCTCAGCTGCCTGCCTTTAGCTCTATCAGAATCGTTTAAGGGAATAGGCTACTGAAGTGATAGACAATCACAAGGAACTGTTTTTATTATTTAAGAAACATTTCATGCTCTCAGTCAGAGAAGTAAAGTGGCCTTTTGCTTATTTTAATAAACACTAAAAGACCTCAGAGCTAATGGCCAAATCTGTCTTCATTTTGGGGTCTACCACTCCTTTCCACCTGTTTGCCTTTACAAGATGTCAGTGAGGGCAGTTCCTATTGAAACCAGTGTTTCCTACTGCTCTCATCATGATCAGTTAGGGATTTCGGTTTTCTTCTTTCCACATGAGTGAGTGATCACTAGTTCAGTGTTTTTGATATCCATCAGCCTTGGGATGGCGGCTGTGTTCAGGAAACTACGGGACCTCTCGCTGTGGCAAAATATATTGTTGCAGCAACACTGTATTGCATAGAGGTTGTCATCTTGCAGTGGGCTGAGAATTGCTGAGAGACTACTATGGATCATTGTCTGAGTTAAAATAATAGCTTCAGAAAGCATTCTGAAAATAAACAACTAGAATATGACTGGGCATGTTTGTATTTTGTCATTAACAGTTTTGCCTTATTAGCTTGCTGTAGAATGGGTTGTTTAAAGAAGGAATCTGATTGTTCAATCAGGCTTAGGTGAAAAAGGGGTTTGGCCCTGTACTGTCATACATTTATTGCTTCAGTATTGTGAGGAAACATGTGGCTAGCTTGAGGCAAGTCTCTCTCCCTGGTATAAATTTACATAACTATAGGATACTTACTAAAGGTTAGTCTGCGCAGCAATTTGTCTTGTCAGGATGTTATGATATGACTGGGAGACTATCGTTTCGTGAAATGGTATTTAATCTTGCTTGTGTGTAAGTGAAGGCGAACTCTGTGTTTATCCATGTTATGCTATAGTGTTTAATCCCTTCAACATGATTCCACAACGTGTGCATACGCACATGTATAAAACTATTTTGTCCCACCTTTGTTATAACATGGTCAGAAGGCTATGACATTAGAACACAATTTCTCAACACAATAAGAGTTCCTTTATAGATGGGCACATAGAATGATTTGAGTGTGGAAGCTGAGCTTGGGGTTGTTAGCTGGCTGTGGAGACTTCTGCTTCTATAACTGGTCTGTTTAGATATCTTGAAAAATAAATATTTAATTTGGGACAGGTCACTTGTTCAAATCTGGAGGAGGGCTGTCCTGATGGAAAGTCATTGCTGTTTGATGGCATTTTGCCTCATGCAAAATGACTTAATGAACTTTTGCTATGATCTGATGGGCAAATGAGGAGCAGGAATTGCTGGCTGTGTCATTGACTAGTGGTGTGACCTTGAGCAAGTCATTTCATCTTTTTCCCTGGCGCCCCTTCCCCCCGCCCCCGCCCCCCCCCCCATGTCTTTTTGGATTTTAAGCTTTTCTGAGCAGGGAGTTATGTTTGTGCAGTGGCCAGCACAGTGGGGCCCTGATCTTATCTTGGTTGGGGCCTCTAGATGCTACTGTAATACAAATAAGTCCTAATAAAAAAAACATCATATCACATTGCTGGCGGTCTTGTTGGTAGCTTCTGCAGAGGAGCAAAGGACTGGTAGTTATGGAGAATGAACTAGTCCTTTTAACTCTTGAGATGGAACCTCTGGCTCATGAATGAGATGCATTTGTGGGACATTGTGAAGTACTATTGTTGCACTATGGCTGCCCACCCTGCACCCACTTCCAGGTCCAGGTCTGTAAATACATTACCTTCATCCAATACTTAAGTAACCTTTAACATTTTAATAAGAGTGACTTGAGTGTACAGAGTATAATTACATGGCTGTGAAGGAGTCACTCAGTGACTACATTAGAGCCTATCAGTCAGTCCATGAGAGACTGTCTCTGCTGTGTGAGTCAGATCCATTTTTCCTTTTCTTATACAGTAAGTGCTTCATACACAGAACATTAGTACGTTTTGATTTATAATACTACTGCTACTTTGTGCTTACATAGCGTCTGTATCAGAAGCTGTCAAAGCTCCAGTATTTGCATATATTATGAATGATCATTTACTAAATTGCTTTATAAAAATATGAACACCCTTGCTTCTGTGCAGCAGGACTTATCATGGGTGTTGACTTCTAAATCCATAGGGTAGCAAAGATGCTTAGCTTCATAGGTTTCAAAACCATAACAGTTTGAGGTGACACTTTTGACAGGTGAAAAGTAGTAGATGCTCGTCCATTGATGATGATATAAAGTGTTACTAATTATGGATTTATAATTTGTAGCTGCTATTTAGGAGGTTTCAAATTTTCAAAATATATGGACTTTACAGGAGTTCAGTTTAATTTTTTGCTGGATGGGCTTCCACACATTCAAATGGAGAAATACTCCAAAATTTGGGAACGGGACAATTGAAATCAAATAGTTTAATGGAAATACTGAATTTTGTCCACCTACCACTCCAAATAACTATCACTTTTAACTTTGGAGAAGCAATAGCCTTTCCATAATAAAGGTGGAGACTTGCTTCCCATAATAACACTGGTTTTTTTGTTAACCCATTCCCTCCCCACATACACACTTTCAGATTTCACTAAAGGTCATTTCCATTTCAAATTCTGCATACTCTCTCTCTGGTTGGAAGACCATTTTTTGTCCACATTTACTTTAGTCCAGACGAACTATTTTTGCAACATAGGTCTCAGGGTGGAAATAAGTATTAATCATGTTTTGAAAATTCTTCTAATGTTTTTTGCAGCAACTTATCTCAAAAGCTGCTTGTCCTGGAATATTCAGACAAGACTTATTTGACAGCTCTTGGCAAGCTCCAAAGTACAAGACCCATTTTGAGATGAAGAAGGCATATTTAGGAAGTTATTAACAGCATGTGTTCTATCTCTGGCAGACTATAAAAGGGAGACCAAAGCTGTCGATCGAGAAGCTTCAAAATGTAAATCAGTTGCTATGCAGCTTTGTTACTGTTTACAGTCTAGACGTACCTAAACGGGGAGAAGATTTCTGATAGAGGGCTCTGCAATCTAGCATGCAAAGTCATAACAATATCCAGTGGCTGGAAATTGAGGCTAAACAAATTCAGACTGGAAATAAGGTATAAATTATAAATAGTAAGTGCAGTTAACCATTGGAGCAACTTAGCAGGGGAATGGATAGATTTGCCATCCCTTTTAAGTCTTTATGTGAGGATAGGATGTCTATCTAAAAGATATGCTTTAGCTCAACCAAAAGTAATGAGTTAAATGCAGGAGTCACTGGATGAGGTTCTGTGGCCCATGTGATGCAGGAGGTCAGACTAGATGATCATAGCAGTCCCTCCTGACCTTTTGGTCTATGGATCTGTGAATTTCCATGCTTTTGAACAGTTCTGTAGAGTTTAACAATAACTGGTTTTTCAATTATTGTGTTTTTATAACTACAATGCTCCTAAGAGGATTTTTACCCTCACCCTTTTTACACTCATACGTACTTTCAACTTCTGGTCCAGAGCAAACAGGCTTATCACATGGTGATGTCCCTCCTGCCTCCAGTTTCTCAGGATATGTCTACACTGGAAATGCTACAGTGCCACAGCTGCTCTGCTGTGCTGTAGACACTCACTACAGCGATGGAGAGGGTTCTTTCATACATGTAATAAGTGCACCTCTCCGGGAGGTGGTAGCTAGTGGAAGAATTCTTCCGTTGACCTAATAGTTTCTACATCTGAGCTTAGGTCAGCTTATCTAAATCGCTTAGTGAGTGGAATTTTTCACAGCCTTGAGCGATGTAGGTAAGCATGTAGTGTAGACTATGTGTGAATCACATAAAAAGGACCTAAATTGTATAAATACTTCCCTACATTACTTCCTGTGTAAACAATTGCTGTAGTAACCTTTAAAATGAATCAATTTTCAAACGGAGGATATGAAGACTTTTGTATGCACCATATTTCAGTTTCCCAAGAAAACTGGGAAGGAAGGAGGTAAGATGTCGATGCTGTATTACTCAATGTAGGGGTGGAAACAGACTAGATAAGCGTTTCTAACTAAGTCTCTGTTTAATTCCATCCTCCGTCCAAATAGTCATGCCATCAGTTTCCCTTTAAAATGTGCAAAGAAAACTTTTTTACACAATTACAAAACCGAAATTTGTGGAAAAACAGTTTGTCAAATAATTAATATTTCTCTCACACATGCCCTTCCATCACAGAATTGTCAAGAACACAGGAAATATCCTAATTTTCATATTAGGATCAAGTACCTTTTCTATGAGTCTATGAGAGACACTCAGCTAAGCCTTACATGCTTCTGTGGTATTTCACTTTTGAACTGTACCATGTTCCTTCATTAATTTGGATTCAGTGTAGCATCTGCCTTGCTTATAGGTTTTTAAGAAAATATCTGCCCCATACAAACAACTTTTTTTTTTTTAAATGGAGATATCCCATCTCCTAGAACTGGAAGGGACCTTGAAAGGTCATCGAGTCCAGCCCCCTGCCTTCACTAGCAGGACCAAGTACTGATTTTGCCCCAGATCCCCAAGTGGCCCCCTCAAGGATTGAACTCACAACCCTGGGTTTAGCAGGCCAATGCTCAAACCACTGAGCTATCCCTCCCCCGGGATGGCTACTTGCTACTGGATGCCTAGGTAATTGGAATTTTCTTCTCTGTTGGGCCTTGATACCACTTTTTCTTCACTTGCTGGCTGGGATCCTATTCTTTGCTTTGCTGATCTAGTGGCTTTTGTTTGTGTTTGGTTTGGTTTTAGTCCATTGTCAGCAAGTGGCCCAGCTCAGTCCTCCCTCCTCTTAGTTGCAGAGAGGCAGTTTGTAATTGGGACCAATAATAATGCAGTTGTTGGGAATGGGATAGGTTAATTAAAATGAAAAACAGGTTTACTGAGAATGATGAACAAAGGGATCCTGTCTCTTTAAAGGATGCAGTTTGATCAGTGCATCAGCCTGATCCCTGAAGACAAAGACATTTTTGATTTGTTGGGCCCAGGAGTCCCTCACTTATCAGGACTTGTCTTGGCTTGTGCATGTGTAAACCTGTAAAATGGCATTTTGTGCAGAATAAATCATATGCCAAAAATCCTGTATAGTTAGATCTGCCCCCTTCCTCTGTTGTAAAGTCACAATGCTGCAAGTCCCGTTTGTAGTGCTGCAGGACAGTCTTGGTGTCTGGACAGAGCAGAGTTGTTATGCTCTCTTTTTTGTAAATAAACTGAATCCATTGCAGTGTGGATGGCTCCTATGAACCCCCAGCATAGCTCATTTCTACTGACCCTCTTATTTGCCCTGTGGAAAGAGAGCTATTAACTAGGGAGGCTATCGTCCAGCAGGACTTCTGATTGCTGCTTCTCATTCTGATGAAGAGGAGCTGTTCTAATATTCTTAATGCTGCTGTTGGCAGTCAGAAACAGATTCCATTATTGTTGATCAATGCAGCCGCCATGCAGGAGGAGGGGAAAGGGGAGGGGTGAGAGCTTCCTATTCACAGATTGATCAACCTGCCATTGCATCAACAAATGCATTGTGAGAAAGCCTGGGATGCTGTTATAATAGCTGAAGCAGGAAGGGACTGGTGAAGAGGGGACTGCAGGTTCTCCAGTTGTGATGGGTTTTTTAAATTGCCTCTAAGCTTTCTTTTCTTCACCAAAAAAGCTACTGAATTTGATTTTTGTTTACTAGGGTGATAGTGATATGTTATATGTAACTGATTAACTATTGTGCTGGCTGAAAATTAGAGCTTCTTCAGCATTAGGATCCATTTCTTTTTATTTCAATTGCTCGTATATCTTATTCTGCTACTTCATCATTTTAATTACAAGCTTTCTCCCCACTCTTCCCCATTTTCTAGTATTTCTGCTTGGGCTGAAATCAGGCACAAAAGGACAAGGAACACAAATCTTCCTTACTGCCCCCCTCCCTCCCAGCCTCCTTTATCAAAATGGTCTGACAGAGAATTAAGAGGGGCAGGGTCACACTTTCTGTTTCATTTTGTCAGTGTAGTCAATAACTTAAGTGCTGGACTCCCAAGGCCATCAACTCATCCCCACCCTTCCTTCCCTGCTTCGTTCAGTCACTGTGTTCTGTATGGAAAAGTTTTCTGGCTGGAGAATGAGTCTCCTATCTCCTGGTGATGTGGCTGAATGGCTGGATAGCAGCACAGAAGATGAGAAAAGCCTTCTCTCATTTCTCGGTACGGTAGGGTTCTCATGATTTTTAACACTTTACTGGCAAGACTTTACTACTTGGGGGTGGGGGGGGTTAATTTTTCAGTGCAGAGTTGTAAAAGGAAACCATTTAAAGCAAACTCTGAAACGAGATGGGAGTTTTAATTGGTTGGAATCAGTTAAAATAGTTCCAACAAAACAATTTGGACAAATGCTGAAGCAGAGTGAAGTGACACATGTGTTGTACAGAAATGTTTCATCCCAACTGTTACTTTTGGGTCTGTTTCCACTTCACTAGCTGATCTCTCTGTTTAGTCAGCGTCTATCCATGTAATTCAACATGCACTACAACTTTAACTTATCATGCGTCTTAGAAGTAATAAGTTAAAGCAGATGGAAAAGATGGCTGTGGGTGTTTTCCCTTAATTAGAAATTTGTGCATGTTACATTAGAATTAAAATTTCAGACAGAGATATTCCTTAAATAATTTTTTTAAATCTAGAAACTGAATTCCGGTTGCAGCATCACAGTGAAGTGCCAGATACTGCTTCTGTCTACTTAGGATAAGGATTTTGTTAAGCTAAGTAGGAAATTATTCATTTTAAATTTTCTCTTGCTCGGTTTCTTCCCATTACTCTTATTTATTGTCCCACCCTAAAAATTTCTTATCCCTCATTGTTGTTTACAGCCGTCCAATAGTTGTAGCTGACTGCCACTTCATATTCCCCCTTAGTTGTCACTAAGCCAAGCTGTAAATATTTAGATTTTAGTTCTTCTAATCTTTCCACATAAGTCATTGCCTCCTGCCCCTTCATGATTTTTGTTGCTGTTTTCTGAATTCCCTCCAGTTTGATATTTTCCTGGTATCGAGATGCCTAGAAGTGTGTGCTGTAATTTGTGTGCAATTTCAGCTTCAACGCTGTATAAAGAGGTAATATCTCCTCCCTCGGTGTCTATGCTGTGATACCTCTGCATATTGTACTGACTTGGGGAACTAGGTAAGGTTTTAATATTTTTTCTTTCCATGATGTGGCTGCCACCAGACTGGACAAATGAGTGAGTCTTCATCTGTGAGTCAAGCAGGCAATAGCTGATTTTAGATACTGGATTTTTGTGCCTAGTTCCTCCTCTGTCCAGTGTGCAGGCCAGCTTCCCAGGTTGTTCTCCTGCCTCACTGGAAGTAGCTGCCGCAAGTTCCTTTCTACTGAGAAACCGTCTTACTTGCAGGTCTCAACAGAGCTCCAGAACAACATAGAACATGGGAGAAAAATGGAGACTCAATCCCAGAAAAAGCAAGAGGATAAGGGCGGAAAGTGCCCCTTCTGTTCACCGTCCCCCACGACCATACATTGTGGCCTTCTGTGGAACTACCACAGCAAGCCTAAGTAGGGACAGAAGATTTCTGAACTGGGCAGCAGTGCTCTGCTTCAGCAGCCTGGGCCCCCACCTTTCCATCCAGACCCAGAGTCCATCAGGACAGCTCCCAAGTCCTATCGCCTGGGTACCCAAAGACAACCTCCGGGGGAACAGGACTCAGATGGGGACTCACAAGATAAGATATTGGAGGCAGGGCTCTGGCCTCCAGTCCCCCTCATCATCAGTGTGTGGAATCCCTTCATCCATAAGCTTCTAGAAGGGTATCCATTGTCTTTCATTCTGGAGTTCTCCCAGGATGCTTTGAAGAAAGGGTTCTCTGCTTGCTCCCTAGGTCCTGGTTTCGGTCCTCAAGTTGCATAAGTTCTTTTCCATTATGATCAGTTTGATTAAGGCAATATCTTACGTTAGGCTCCTATTAAATATCTAATTTCCCTTTGGAGCCTAAACCTAGTGCTAAATGCCTGAGATTTACACCTGTACTTACTGTTCTATACTTTCTTCCTTTCATAGAAAAAGTGGCTTTTCTAATGTTTATTACCATGGTCCTGAGACTCAGGGAAACCTCAGTCCTGGCTTGCAATTTCCCCATCAGGAAAGAAAATAGTTTGCTCAATGTTTCATAGTTTGTATATGGCCTCAGTTTTCTGTCTTAATCATGAGATACCACTTTCCAAATTCTGCCCAATCCCAAATCCAGACTCAGGCTTCAATGGCATCCTTGGACACCTGCTGAACATGAGGCCTATTTTTTCCTAATCAAACCCTTCTGCAGGTTCAGGGTCTCTCTTTGTGCTGCTCACAGAAGGACGAAGTCCTGTCCTGATGGACCAGAGGCATGAAAGCCTACATCACTAACCCTGGTTTATTAAGAGCAGTGGTAAACTGCTGCAGAGCTGAGTTACATCCAGGACTCTATCGCATCTTAAAATGCTTATAGCATGTTAAGTTAAATGACAGTGCAGTTCTTAGAAATGGACTCAAACCAAAACCCAGATCCAGACTATTATTATTATTAAATATTTATATTGCAGTAGTGCTTAAAAGGCAACAAAGTTGGGGACTCAGTGTGGTAGGCAGTGTACAAACATATAATGAATGGCATTCCCTGCCCTAAAGACTTTATATAGATTAGACAAACAAAGGGTAGGAGGGGAAACAAAGCAACAGAGGGGTGAAATGAACTACTCACATGGAAGTCAGTGGCAGAGCGGGATTTCCTGAATCATAGTCCAGTGCTCCACCCACTAGACTATGCTTCCTCTGACCCAAAGAAACTCCGAATACTAAGGAAACCAGATGAGCAGTGAGCCTGAAATGGAGCGACTGTGGAGAAAGGGGCAGGAGGGAACAGCACAGGGGAAGAGGAATGTCAGGCACTGATGACAGTATTGGCATCTGCTGCAGCTGCTTGTCTCTGCTCTTGCAGACTCAGTTTTGGTCTGGCTCCTTGTGATGCTGGCATACCCGGTGCCATCTGATGCCAAAGTCCCCATGCCTCAGTTGAATACTGACAAATACATAGCAGGAATCAATCTGGCTCAGCTGTGTGTTAGTATTGTTAAAATAGGTATTAGAATTATAAGAATGTTTTCTGTTTAGACTTTATGAATGCCTGCAAGTTGCTGCACACATTAATCTCCCTTATAATATCTGTATCCCATATCATAAGATGGGAGCATTTGTATTGTAAGCCTCTGTAACTGTATAGATCACCCTGCAAGAGAGAGACATTAACTGGTGTGAAATGCTGGTCTCCAACAGAAGGTGTTATGTCCTGTCCAGCAGGGAAGACCCATCAACATCAGACAAACTATTGTGGAACATTCAAGAAGGCAAAAAACTTTGTTGATTGCTCTCTGCTCCTCTTCCCTATGCAGATGAGTCATGCAAGTGAATTACTCCCATCAGCTAAGTTTGCAGCTCAGAGTGCAAGGGAGAAGGAAATAAAACCCCTAACATGAAGAAACCATATCCTTTATGCTGACTGGACTCTAAGGGGCAAGGTTTCTAGGCATAAACAAGAGATCCTCAGCTGCTTAGCCTGAGTTAGCCCTAAGGACATATAGAGCTGTCTTATTATGAAAGCTTCTATTGCCTCTTGGAACTTAAGATTTTAACTCATTTGTGTATGTATCAAGTATCAGAGGGGTAGCTGTGTTAGTCTGTATCCACAAAAACAACGAGGAGTCTCGTGGCACCTTAAAGACTAACATTTATTTGGGCATAAGCTTTCATGGGTAAAAAACCCACTTCTTCAGATGCATGGAAGAAGTGGTTTTTTTACCCACGAAAGTTTATGGCCAAATAAATCTGTTAGTCTTTAAGGTGCCACCACAGGTTGAGAACCACAGCGTTCCCCCCTTTCCCCAATCCCGAACCACCCCCACGGACCCCTATGCCCAGCATCTCCTGCCCAGAGACCCCTCCACAGAGTGGGGCCAGGAGCGGAGCCCTGGGCAGGGGGCTGGGCGGCAGGGACCCTGGACCCCGATGTGCAGAGCTGGGTGGCAGGACAGCTGGGCAGGAGCCGCAGACCCCACCCATGTCGGGCCGGGCGGCAGCCACAGACCCTAAACCCCAGCCCTCTGGGACCAGGTGGCAGCTCTGGACCCTGTGGGGCTGTGTAGCAGCCCCAGACTCCATGGAGCTAGGCGGATTCTTTTAAGTATGTGAGCACCATTTTGGTAACAGGAACACCTGCTGTCATTTTCCATTTTCAAACGTCTCTATCATGGGATTGTGATCACCTGTTGTTTTAAAATACTCAATAGTTGGCTCGGAAGCTAGGGTGACCAGGTGTCGGGTTTTCTGGCTCTGGTCAGCACCGCCAACTGGGCCGTTAAAGGTCCAGTCAGTGGTGCTGCGTCACAAAGCCAGGCTAGTCCCTACCTGTCCTGGCTTGCACCACACGGCCAGCAGGTCCGACTCCTAGGCGGGGGCGTCACAGGGCTCCATTCGCTGGCCTCACTCCAAGCACCGGCTCCACACTCCCATTGACCTGGAACTGGCCAATGAGAGCTGGGGGGGAGGAGGCAGTGCCTGTGGGCAAGAGCGGCGCGTGGAGCCTCCTGGCCCCCTGCCTAGGAGTTGGACCTGCTGCTGGCTGCTTCCAGGGCACTGCGTGGTCCACAGTGCCAGGAAAGGCAGGAAGCCTGCCTTAGCGCCCCCCACCCACCCCATCCCGCTGCACCGCTGACTGGGAGCCGCCAGAGGTAAGCCCGCATCCCAGCCCTGCGCCCCCCCTCCAATCTGGAGTCCCCTCCTCCACCTCAAACCCCTCATCCTCAGCCCCATTCCAGAGCCCTCACCCCCTCTTGCACTCCAACCCCTGCCTCAACCCACAGCCCCTTCCCACACTCCAAATCCCTTAGCCCCAGCCTGGAGCTCCCTCCTGCACCCCAAACCCCTTATCTATAGCCCCACCCCAGAGCCTGCACCCCAACTCCCTACCCCAACCTGTAGTCCTCTCCTGCACCCTGAAGCCCTCATTTCTGGACCCGCCCCAGAGCCCTCACCCTCTCCCACACCCCAACCCCCCGCCGCAGCCCAGTGAAAGTGAGTGAGGGTGGGGGAGAGCAAGCCATCGAAGGAGGGGGAATGTAGTGAGCGGGGGCGGGGCCTCAGGAAGGGGCGGGACTAGGGTGTTCGGTTTTGTGCGACTAGAAAGTTGGCAACCCTATCGGAAGCCTTTGATTCTTGCTGCTATCCAGTAATTGGTTGGTGATGGGAAGCTGTAGCAAATGCTCTCACAGTGTTTCCTTCATTTTTTATTCTCTTCTTTACTTATCCAAAGTATTTCACTTTTACACTTTTCATTATCAGACTCACCCCATCTCATGTCTTACTTTTTATCTTTCCTGTCTAGACACTACCTATCAATATTCACTTTGTGGTTGTAGGAATCACCACAGCAAGATTCAGTTTTGCCCACTAAGTTATACACTGTGGAACTCGTATTCTCTTATATTTTATTCAGAGCAAGAGTTTGGTGGGCTTCTGAGCCTGTTGCAAATCACATTTGTTCTGGCTGACTTCTAATTCCAGTTTTTAACTGAAGGAATTAATTAAACCTGTATAACAGGTCTTTAAACTAGGCCCCACAATTCTAATTCTCCCCAAGTGGGAGAATCCAAAGGGATGATGCTTATTCCAAGGTAAAGCCTTAACCTTTTCATATTTTCACATGCAGTTTCCTTTTTCATAAGAAGAAAACACCATATTATGCAATAGAGGTTTGAAAAATCCTATTCAGTCACATCTCATCTTTTCCTTCAACCTCCTTCTTCATATTGGTAACACTTGCCTTCCTTTTGCTTCTTATTTCTCCCTCTCATGCTCTTGTCCTTTCTTTTTTTCCCCTGCTCTCTTACCCTTTAACATCTCCACTTTGTAGGCATCATCACCAGAAGTAGAAGAAACCACAATTAGGAACTGGCTGTCTGCAACAAGATTGTTGCTTGAATGGTCTGAGAGGGACAAAAAGGACAGTGAGGCAAAAATACGCAGTTCTGTCTTGTCTGAATCGCAAATGCCATGACATTGAATGTGTATACTGTACTAATGAATCATAAATTACCTTGAGGGTGTTAATTGTTTTATTCTGACTTGTTGAAATGTTTATTGATTTTTAAAGGCGTTTTAAAATGAATTCGATTCCCCCTTTAATAGTTAACAGTACAGTGGTCTGTTCATACAGGAGGTATTTGAATTATGCCCCTAACTGAGTGATCCCATTGGTTGAACATTCACTCTTTTGTGTGTGTGTGTGTGTGTGTGTGTGTGTGTGTGTGTGTGCTTTTTTATATATATATATTCTATATATATATTTTTTCTATATATATATAGAATCATAGACTATCAGGGTTGGAAGGGACCTCAGAAGGTCATCTAGTCCAACCCCCTGCTTAAAGTAGGACCAATCCCCAAATGGCCCCCTCAAGGATTGAGCTCACAACCCTGGGTTTAGCAGACCAATGCTCAAACCACTGAGCTATCCCTCCCCCCCTCTGTGTTTTTTTTATATATATATTTATTTATATTTAGAGAGAGAGGAATCAGGTCCTCCTTTTGTTTATTACACTCACTTATTCTGCCTTGTCTCAAATAAGATTGTAAATTCTTCATGGCAGGAGACTATCTTTTACTCTCTTTGTACAGCACCTAGTGTAATGGTGCCCTGATCCTGATCTGAGACTCTAGATATTACCACAATGTAAATGTACAGTAATGTATCCTCACAGGACAAATTCCCTAAGGTAGCATAACTAGTAAGGTGACTGTTTAAAGTTCTCTGCTTTCTTTGATAACTATAAAATGTAAAAAGGCTGAGAACTCATAGTTTCTTTAAGCCATAATGCCTATTGCGGCTAAGGTTTAATGGTATGGAAAGGGAGCCATCTTTACAGAATAAAAACTAAAATAAAATTACTGGAGTTTACATGTGGCTGAATCATTGATTGCATGGCTAAAAATCAGGGCTGTCGATTAATCTCTGTTAACTCAAAAAAATTAATTGCAATTAAAAAAATAATCACGATTAATCACCGTTTTAATCGCACTGTTAAACAATAGAATACCAATTGAAATTTATTAAATATTTTGGATGTTTTTCTACATTTTCATATATATTCTGTGTTGTAATTGAAACCAAAGTGTACATTATTCTTGATTACAAATATTTGCACTGTAAAAGATAAACAAAAG
This sequence comes from Emys orbicularis, assembly GCF_028017835.1. NCBI lineage: Eukaryota > Metazoa > Chordata > Testudines > Emydidae > Emys > Emys orbicularis. The sequence continues at coordinate 60,039,958 of NC_088690.1, read as the reverse complement.
AATTAGTATTTTTCAGTTCACCTCATACAAGTACTGTAGTGCAATCCCTGTGTGTGAAAGTGCAACTTACAAATGTAGATTTTTTTTAACATAACTGCGCTCAAAAATAAAACCATGTAAAACTTCAGAGCCTACAAGTCCACTCAGTCCTGCTTCTTGTTCAGCCAATCGCTAAGACAAACAAGTTTGTTTACATTTACAGGAGATAATGCTGCCCTCTTCTTATTTACAATGTCACCAGAAAGTGAGAACATACATTTGCATGGCACTTCTGTAGCTGGCATTGCAAGGTATTTACGTGCCAGATATGCTAAACATTCGTATGCCCCTTCATGCTTCGGCCACCATTCCAGAGGACATGTTTCCATGCTGATGACGCTCGTTAAAAAAATGTGTTAATTAAATTTGTGATTGAACTCTTTGGGGGAGAATTGTATGTCCCCTGCTCTGTTTTACTCGCATTCTGGAATATATTTCATGTTATAGCAGTCTCGGATGATGACTCAGCACATGTTGTTCATTTTAAGAACACTTTCACTTCAGATTGGTACCTTCTTTGAGTTTTGTCAAATGTGAGATTTCGAAAGATAGCTACAGCACTCGACCCAAGGTTTAAGAATCTGAAGTGCCTTCCAAAATCTGAGAGGGACGAGGTGTGGAGCATGCTTTCAGAAGTCTTAAAAGAGCAACACTCCAATGCGGATACTACAGAACCCGAACCACCAAAAAAAAAAAAAAAAAAAATCAACCTTCTGCTGGTGGCATCTGACTCAGATAATGAAAATGAACATGTGTTGGCCGCACTGCTTTGGATTGTTACACTGGTCTACAATTTTTGAGAAGTCGTCTGCTTCAGAGATAAAATGTGCTATTTATTATGTATTTTGATGTGCTGAATTCAAATATGACAATTAAAACAACTGATTGGCTACTGTTTCTAAGATATTTAAGTTTTTACATTTTATGTCTATGTATATTGTGTAGATAGTAGAGTTTTAACCATAAATTGTAAACCTAGGTCTTTTCATGTGTTTATGGTTGCTTTACATGATAATATTTCACCTGTCCTGTTTATGTAACACTTTAAAAATCAGCAAAAGGGTTATATAAATAAAATTTATTATGAAACAAAAGGCAAAAAACTATTATGTACATAGTTTAGTCCTATTCAGTGTCTACTCGGCGCTTCTTGGCTTGTCTCTTGTATTCATTAAATGGAGCATCTCTTGTCACTGTCCAGCAATAGTCTGCAAGCATTGATGGGCTCCATTTGCCCTGATAGCGTTTCTCCATTGTTGCAATGTCCTGGTGAAATCGCTCGCCGTGCTCGTCGCTCACTGCTCCGCAGTTCGGTGGAAAAAAATCTAGATGAGAGTGCAAAAAATGTATCTTTAGTGACATGTTGCAACCAAGGCTTTTGTATGCCTTGAGGAGATTTTCCACCAACAACCTGTAGTTGTCTGCCTTGTTGTTTCCGAGAAAATTTATTTGCCACTAACTAGAAGGCTTTCCATGCCGTCTTTTCCTTGCCACGCAGTGCATGGTCAAATGCATCATCTCGAAGAAGTTCACGAATCTGAGGACCAACAAAGACACCTTCCTTTATCTTAGCTTCACTTAACCTTGGAAATTTTCCACGGAGGTACTTGAAAGCTGCTTGTGTTTTGTCAATGGCCTTAACAAAGTTCTTCATCAGACCCAGCTTGATGTGTAAGGGTGGTAACAAAATCTTCCTTGATTCAACAAGTGGTGGATGCTGAACACTTTTCCTCCCAGGCTCCAATGACTGTCGGAGTGGCCAATCTTTCTTGATGTAGTGGGAATCTCTTGCACGACTATCCCATTCGCAGAGAAAACAGCAGTACTTTGTGTATCCAGTCTGCAGACCAAGCAAGAGAGCAACAACCTTCAAATCGCCACAAAGCTGCCACTGATGTTGGTCATAGTTTATGCACCTCAAAAGTTGTTTCATATTGTCATAGGTTTCCTTCATATGGACTGCATGACCAACTGGAATTGATGGCAAAACATTGCCATTATGCAGTAAAACAGCTTTAAGACTCGTCTTCAATGAATCAATGAACAGTCTCCACTCATCTGGATCGTGAACGATGTTGAGGGCTGCCATCACACCATCGATGTTGTTGCAGGCTACAAGATCACCTTCCATGAAGAAGAATGGGACAAGATCCTTTTGATGGTCACGGAACATGGAAACCCTAACATCACCTGCTAGGAGATTCCACTGCTGTAATCTGGAGTCCAACAGCTCTGCCTTACTCTTGGGTAGTTCCAAATCCCTGACAAGGTCATTCAGTTCACCTTGTGTTATGAGGTGTGGTTCAGAGGAGGAGGATGGGAGAAAATGTGGGTCCTGTGACATTGATGGTTCAGGACCAGAAGTTTCGTTCTCTTCCTCTTCCTCGTCTGACTCAAGTGAGAATGATTCTGGTGCATCAGGAACTGGCAGTCCTTCTCCGTGGGGTACTGGGCGTATAGCTGATGGAATGTTTGGATAATGCACAGTCCACTTTTTCTTCTTTGACACACCTTTCCCAACTGGAGGCACCATGCAGAAGTAACAATTGCTGGTATGATCTGTTGGCTCTCTCCAAATCATTGGCACTGCAAAAGGCATAGATTTCCTTTTCCTGTTCAACCACTGGCGAAGATTTGTTGCACAAGTGTTGCAGCATATGTGTGGGGCCCACCTCTTGTCCTGATCTCCAATTTTGCAGCCAAAATAAAGGTGATAGGCTTTCTTAACCATAGTGGTTATACTGCGCTTTTGTGATGCAAAGGTCACTTCACCACAAACATAGCAGAAGTTATCTGCACTGTTCACACAAGGACGAGGCATCTCTGCTCACTTTGGCTAAACAGAAATGTGTCCCTTTGCAAAATCAAACACTGACAAATAAGAGAGCACGACACTGTATGATTTCTAGAGCTGATATAGGGCAATTTGTTCAGCAGAGTGATGTAAGCTTCGTTATGATTGCATCATCCATGACTTCTAGGAATAGCACGATGCAATTCATATCATGTATGATGCAATACCAGCTTCAGATTGCATCATTCATTGTTTTGCCTAAAAAGCAAGTACTGTCCAAACCCAGTCATAGATTTATTCATAGATCCAGTCAAAGATGTATTTTAGTCATTTCTGGTTTAAATTGAGATCCCTTCCCTTTATAACTCACTTATCCTCCACCATTCCCAAGTCAAGGGTCGTATATACTGACCCAATAGCATATCTTGAAAACCTGAGCCAATCAACAATTTTAAGCATCATTTTCGTTCTCAGTGACCCAGAATTAGTAAAGTTTGACTACATTTATTTCAGAAGCATTTTGGCTGTAGAGCAGTGTTATCGAGCAGAACCCATCATCAGCCTGGACATGTCCCTTGGAATGGTGGTTGAAGTATGAAGAGACATATGAATCTTTAGCGCATCTGGCATGTAAATATCTTGTGATGCTGGCTACAACAGTGCCATGAGAACGCCTGTTCTCATTTTCAGGTCATATTGTAAACAAGAAGCGGGCAGCATTATCTCCTGCAAATGTAAACAAACTTGTTTGTCTGAGGGATTGGCTGAACAAGAAGTAGGACTGAGTGGACTTGCAGGCTCTAAAGCTTTACATTGTTTTATTTTTGAATGCAGTTATTTTTTGTACATAATTCTACATTTGTAAGTTCAACTTTCATGATAAAGAGATTGCACTACAGTACTTGTATTAGGTGAATTGAAAAATACTATTTCTTTTGATTTTTTTACAGTGCAAGTACTTGTAATCAAAAATAAATATAAAGTGAGCACTGTACACTTTGTATTCTGTGTTGTAATTGAAATCAATATATTTGAAAATGTAGAAAACATCCAAAAATATTTAAATAAATGGTATTCTATTATTGTTTAACAGTGCGATTAATCACGATTAATTTTTTTAATCGCTTGACAGCCCTACTAAAAATATTTACTGCATATAAATCACAGTGGCTAATTCCAGAATGGCTTACTGTTCAACTCATGTTCCAGTGAGTGGTGATTAGTTCTTTTTTACGGTGGGGGGTGCGCTAATTGAGCTAGCTAAAAGAGATGTAAATGTGTTTCTTACAGCTGGGGCTATCTGTATACCTGGTAGACTTCTTGCTGGATATGATGGGAACAGCTAGAGATTGATAAGCTTAGGTAGCCATTGGTGACCATTGGGAGGGGACTGAGTCTTAACATTTTTTGACAATGGAGCTGAGTTGGAGGGACCAAATTATCTAATAGTATCTGTAGCATTTTTCTTTTACTCTTCTCACAAATAGATACAACAATCAAATTCTGCTAATACACATGGGTTTCCCCAAAGGGGAAAAAAATTGAAAAGGAGATGATGGAATGCTGCTAAACTGTCCAGGTTTCTACAATAATATTGTAAAATTTGCAAAATGTTCAAAGTGGTGAAAAAAGAGACTTTTTGCTGGGTTTAATGGGAAAGTAACTAATGCATGAATTTTCTTGGTTCATGCAAGTTAATAATAAATAAAAAGGTTATGTCTTTGGGAAAAAGCAGCATTTGTGAATATCTTGAGAGCTAGCTATCGTATACCTGAATATTGAATACATCCTTCCACATGTCAAAGTCTCCCTTGAAGTTCAGAGCCAGGGCGTAGTAATACATTTCATAATGCTTCCATGCTACTAAGCCATTGCATTTGTAAACTGCTGAAGGCTTATGTGACTACACACAGACTGAGAATTTTTTAATTATCATAGGAATAGAGAAATTTCCAGACTACATCAGACCCATCTAGTCCAGTATCCCATCTCTGACAGTGACCAGCATCAGATGCTTTAGAAGAATGCATAAGTACATCACACTTGTCGGATGTGAGATGATCTGTCTCCAACAATTAGGTCTCATCATGATCTCTACTAATTAGAGATTGGTTTAAACCCTAAAGCATGTGGTTTAATATCCCTTCAATAATTTTTCATAGCAATAACCATTAGAACTCTGGATGTTCTCATTAGCCCTATAAATGTCTACTCTCCTTTTGAAACCTTTTAAATTATTGGCCTCGACATTTTCCTGTGGCGGTGGGTTCGACTGTCTAATTGCATAGTTTGAGGAAGAATTATTTGCTTTTATCGGCTTTGAATTTTCCACCTGCTAATTTCTAAAATAAACAATCCCAATCTTTTTCATTTCTCTTCATATGATTTTCCATGTCCCTAGTCAGTCTCATTACCCTTTCCTGAACTTGACTAATTATGCAATATCCTTTTTGAGAGTGACCAGTACTGCACACAATATTCCAGATGTTCATTTCATCCTCTCCATGCTGGAAAAAGGCCTTGGTAGTAGGATGCAAGGGCCCACAAAGGCAAGGATTCAAGTTACAAAAGGCTGGAAACAACAACAAGCTACTGTACTGGAAACCCAGAAATTTGTGGATCATTGCTCCCTCGTTGGAGGGAGCTGAGGCCAGCATTTGTGGCCACGACGACTGGATTCAGTGGAGAAGGGTGCCCGCCATCTGCCATACCAGTGCCCCCTGCTGAACACTTAATGAAGTGGCAATGGTGTCTGTCTTGAAATATCAGAGGGGTAGCCGTGTTAGTCTGAATCTGTAAAAAGCAACAGAGGGTCCTGTGGCACCTTTAAGACTAAGAAGTGAGGTTCTTACCCACGAAAGCTTATGCTCCCAATACTTCTGTTAGTCTTAAAGGTGCCACAGGACCCTCTGTTGTCTTGAAATAAACCATTCTCCTGCTATGCTGGCCAAAAGAATGAGCAATTGCTTGTTACAGTGGGAAGAGGGCATTGCCGTGTGAAGGGGTGAAAAGGGAGCTATATGTCATCCTGTGTAGATCTGGTTTCACAGGCATCTGCCATTTCTGAGTAATTGCCTCAGCTAGTTTGCAGCTGACTAATATTATTTAACACAGATAAATGAAGCAATGAATTAAAAGCGCCCCACAGAAATGTTTACAACTTTTTTTTTTTTTTTTTTTTTAAAGATTGAAAAGGGGGAAATCCATTTATTTTTCAGAGGTTGAGAGAACAGATGAAAAGGTTTCAGACTGTTATTTATCCACAGAGACAATGTGATTTGTCTGTAGGCTTGGCCCCAGAAAGTGAGCCATGCAGAGAATGATTGTAATTTAATACTGAGACCATGAAAGGTGCATTGATTTTACAGCAGGTGAAAACAATGCAATAGTAGTATGTAGCATGAGTCGGGGGAGGCAACCATCTAATATTGGCCTAGCAGCAACAGTATAGATTTTCCACCCAACTCAGCAGAAATGCTTCTTAAGGGCACAGTAGTTGCATCGCTTTCAGTTTGTAGGCTTGGAATTAGAAGTAACTGGGCTAATTTTACATTTTGCTAGGGCCTGATCCAGCAGGTTGCTAATCTGCTCCTGCTGATATTTTTTGTTGTGTTACTAATTGATTGCAAGCATCTCCTCTGGATATTTGCTTCTCCTTTCCTCACTTAATAGACTTTTATGAATCTTCTGAGCATGGAAGAAACTCATTTCATGCAGGAATCCCAACATCTTTTATCTACAGATAACTTGCATTGCTGCTACATGGGTATCGGGGCTGGGCATAGATTCTTCTCAGCTCTCCTTTGGTTTAATCTTATTTCTCCCTATAACTCCCTGTCCTGGGAAAGGACCACCTATTGTCAAAAATGGTAGGGAATTAAGTCTTCTGTTTTCATTTATGACTCGGCAAAATCAGCACCGTGTTAAATTACTTGGGATGCTTTGATGATGTGAAGTGATTTCCTGTGTGTGTATTGGAGAAAGCCAAAGCCATTACATTAGTTGATGCTCTTTGATTTGAGGCAAAGGAGTTCATTTTGGCCCCATGTTCCAAATGCATAGATCGCTTCCATTTCCTTCAATTACATTTCCACCAAAATTTTGATTATTGAAATATATTTGATATGGCTACCTCTCCGAGTACTTATGCCAGGAGACGTTCTATGCTACGTGCTGCAGGCTGTATCTACCTAAGGTATGTCTACACTGAAAGTAGAAACCTGCAGCTGGCCTGTGCCAGCTGACTTGGGCTCGATCTAAGGAGCTGTTTAATTGTGGTGTAGATGTTCAGGCCTGGGCTGGAGCCCAGGCTCTAGGACCCTACGAGGTGGGAGGGTCCCAGAGCTCAGGATGCAGCCTGTGCCCAAAAGTCTACACTGCAATTAAACAGCCTCTTAGCTCGAACCCCGTGAGCCCAAGTCAGCTGCCACAGGCCAGCCACAGGTGTCTAATTGCAGTGTAGACATACCATAAGCTTTTGGCTTTTTTGCCTCCCCTCTTTTTTGAGGGGGGGGGCAGGGGGCGATGATGAAGTTAGTAGAAATAGAACTAGCAAAGTATTCTGAGAGTGGGATTGACCATTGTTCAATCCTTGGTCTAGCACTGGCCCCTCTCTAGGCATTCTATTGGCTAAAGGTGTCCTGTCAAGCAGTGATCATCAAGTTCCGAAACCAGGAAACGGCTGGTGCCCCACAGGTTATGAAGGGAAGTGTCCAGTGCTAATCATCAGGCTGTGGAGAAATCTCACTGAAAGCTAAAGGTCTTTCTGTTGCAAGCTTTGACAGATTGATTAATTTATTCTGTGTGAGTGGAGCTGTTTGCATCAGCTGCATGATTTTGGACTAAATGCTGTGCCCTGCCTATTTACCAGTGTTAGCTGGTGATCACTATTCAACTTTCTATGTAGCTAATTTTGAAAGCTGTTCTCCATGTTAGCAGTTCTTTAATCATTGATCCTTAAAGGCAAGCTGAGAGACTTATATTTTTTTTAAAAGAAAAAGCCTACAGTAGAGGGATTACTACTTTTGCAGCAAGATCCTATTTTCTTAACTTTTCAATCGGTATGATGTTAAATTTTGATTTTCTCCTTCAAGACTTCTTGGGCGATATCTACTGTAATATGAATAAAATAATCCAATTGGCAAAGGCATCACAGGTAATGTTCTGCTTGGAGAAGGCTTTTGTGTAGGGGGGGGGCAGGGGGTCTTGATTATTTTTGGTGAAGAAATCCTTGTTCTCTTGGCAGCAGCTGGCTGTAAATTTCAGTAAATCTTTGTTGTTGCTGTGACTCAGGATATATAGTGAAATTTTCTGTAGCTGAGGGGAGCCGGCAGTTGGGCGTCTGTTAATAGCCTGAAAGTAACTAATGAGGATGTGCAGTCGGAACGATTGATTGAATAGCTGCAGTCCTGTGTGTTTCTTTCTCGCTCTCTCTGCAAGCTGTAAAGAGGGAGGGGGAAGAGAGAGAAAACCAGCTTTCTCTTAAGTGGAAGTAGAACGGATCCCAAGGGCCAGGAGGCCAGAAATGGAAGTTTAAGCTGCATCTATCTTTTGAAAGGAAAGCGGCAGAAGTCAAAATGTCAGTCTCCGAAGTCACAGTTTACTCCTTTTCTTTAAGATCCAGAAGATAACAATGGACTTTTTCTAAGGATGTGGTTTTTCATATCCTATTGAGAATGTCTTATTTATGAAGCTGGATTCCTGTAAGTCTAGTATTTGAACTGGAGATGGGCAGCAGTTGTGATAAAGGTATTAATATGTGTGTCTGTGTGTGTGATTTTATAATGTGCATGCTGTATAAATCTATAAAATCAGATACAAGCACATCTTCTGTAAAGATTTGAGCTTGCAAGATCTGCCTGCATGGATTTAGGATGCCAAAGTCATATCTTACTAAGGTCATATTGCCAGAACAAGGAGAAACTGACCTATTTTTGTATCTGCTGAGGTATATATGTTGTTTTATCCAGGCAACTATGAATCTTCTGATGGTCTCAAAGTTTGAGCTAGCAGTAGGGTCACATTATCTGCAGGAGACTGAACTTTGACCTTTGTCAAATTATGTTCAACATAGGATAAAATCATGATCTCCCTCTGTCACAGATTTTATTTGGCAATGTTAACTACTACATTGCTGATTGTAAAAAGAATAGTTGAAAGTTCTGAGTTGTATTAGCAAGTGTACAAGGTAGCAATACATATGGGTATTGAGCTTCACCAATGTGTTTAATCATAACTGCCTATTGCCTATAAGATCAAATCAGATTCCTAATTTTGACCCTGTTGCCAGTTGCAGTGTCTCTATAACTTATCTTGGTAGCAAATAAGCCATATATAAATATGTAAGTATAATTTGGCTGTTAGCTAATGCATCTGAAAGTTTGTGACGGCTTCTGTCCAGAGCAGGATAAAACCTAATTTTTTTTTTCAATTCCCCTCACCCACCTTCTTTTCTGTTTCTTCTCCAGAGGTCCCAGCAGAGAGGTCTCCTCGCAGAAGGAGCATCTCAGGAACCAGCACATCCGAGAAAACCAACTCTATGGATGCTTCAAACACCTCTCCTTTCAAAGTCCCAGTAAGTGCGCCTTTCCTCTGAAGGAGAGATGTCTTCCCATTGAATTGGGCGTGGAGTTTAGGTTATCCTAACAAATCTAATACTCAGTCTATTGATTCAGGGTGACAATTTAATAGTGCAGGTGGCCGAAAGGCATGCATATCAGCTGCCATAAATGATCAGGTAACATTTTCTAGGAAACCCATAATTTACCTTTCCACAAGATTTGATCTAAAATCAGTAGTCATGTAGACTTTAAAACCCAACCATGGGGTGGTGAGCAGCCTAATTTCAATCTGTCCTAGATACCCGTGAGATCGCTTTGTAGGCTTCACACTGGACATTTATTTTCTTCTCCAAAAAAGAACTTTAGGTTGGTGATGGTATGGGTGTTTTCCCCATATCAGTGGAATGAATTAGGGGTCTGAAATGGCTAACAGTTTATTTCAAAGCTACTGAAATTGTTCTCTGCGCGTGTGCATTAACTGGCCTTAATGCTTCTGGTTGTTCGTTTCAATTTATCATTTCAAGTAAGGTGTGGGGATTTTCTTGCCAACATTGGTTGGTGTACTAAAGTCGGTGTACTAAAACCTACAGCACTAAAACTTTTCTATTGTTCTTCTTAATCTGAAAGAAGAAGGTTCTGTCAAATCACAAGTCAAGTTAAAATGAAGTGCTCTTTAATATTTTACCAATAGTTAGACTTGGTTAAAAAAAAAAAGGCAAAGTCCAGCTTTATTATTGTAGAGATTTTTATGTTCCTCTCCATTGTGTGTAAGAACTCTTGAGAGCTTGAAAATTAAAACGTTTGTCCACACAGCTTTTGGCCTTTTCTATGTGTGATGAGCACTGATTTCTCTTCCTGTGTTCTCTGTGGAGTTGAGGCCAGTATAGCTGCATTTTATTTGTGTGCACCCTATCACCTCCAAATCACTGAAAGTCACCCAGAATACTCTCAACCCTGGGAAGAATAGTTTTTAGCTAACTTCAGATACAGACATGTTTACATGCTTATTTTGAGATGAATTCCCACAAAATTGTCTCTTGTCTTTTTAATGTATAAATAAGTGATGGATTCTTTAATTTTACAATCGATATTTTGCCAGTATGAAGGTGGATTCAATTTTATTAAAGTTGCTTTAATCTGAGCCAGATCATAAACTCCAAATTAATTGTGATTTAAAAGAAAAAAGTTCCTGGTCAGGTTAATGGTAGCTCCATCTTGGACTGTTTTCCTATCCTCTTTCAGATTAAACTATCAGTGGTAAATACAGGGAGATCACTATCTTGGAGTAGTTTATCCGTGCTCGACTCCTGTGTTTTTCTCAAAGCCTCATAATGAGACCAAAAGTTGAACTTCTGATATCTGTTGAGGGACCACCAAAATGCGCTTTCCTTGTTTTAAAGACCATCTGAAGTAAATATTCATATTGAGACTATTTTGGTAGTCTTAATGTGCTGTGTTCTAAATGGCACTCGAAAATAGGTTTTTAGTCTAATTATAGAATGTGACTCGATCATAAGCCGTTTCGTTTATAAGCCGACCCCCCCCCCCAAGATGGATAAGTAAAAATGGAAAATTTTTATAACCCGTTCATAAGTTGACCCTATAATTCAGGGGTCAGCAAACTTTGGCCGCTGGTGGGCCGAGATGGTTTGTTTACCTTGAGCATCCGCAGGCATGGAGGTAAACCTAAGTAAACAAAGTGTCCCGGCACGCCAGCTGCTTACCCTGACGGGCTGGGACAGCAATCGGTGGGGAAATTTTTTGGGGGGGAGAAGCTGGGAGTCAGGGGAGTAACCCCTGTGACCACCCCCCACGTTACCCCACCTCTAGCCCGGGACCCCCACACTCTCCCTATCCCATCCCTTCCCACCTTATCTGGGGAGGGCCAGGGGAGGATGTCTCTGACCTAGCTGGAGCTGCTCCAGCAGGTGTACGCGGCCGCAGCATGTTCCAGCGGGCTGGGCCAGGTGGCGTGGCCAAAGCCGGCTCTGGGGGGCGGGGCCAAGCGGCACGGCTGCAGCCTGCCAGCCCCGGAGCAGCAGCTGCTTCGGAGGCTGGGGGGAGAGCAGTGTGGCCAGAAGCGGAGAGACTCTGGCCCCGCCTCTTCCCTTCTGTCTCTGCTGGCTGTGCTGCCTCTCCTTGCTCCCTCTGTTGGGGGGAGGGGCTGTGTCCCACCTCTCCCTCTCTATACCCGTTCATAAGCCGACCCCCGTCTCTGGTGCTTCCCTTTTTTACTAAAAAAATTTGGCTTATGAACGAGTATATACGGTACTTGTTACAACTTCATAAAATCTCAAAACTTGTCTACATGCAATGAATCCTTATAGTATAACCATGGGCAGCAGAGTACATATGGGTACCATGAGGATTTTGGGGGAGCTTTTGTAAGTCCTAGTGACTCTTACCCAACCCATCTGTATTGATAAGAAATTCCATTAGTCTTACAGATGTTTGAATGTATTGTGGTGGTCTGTCTCTACAGCTTATCTATAAATCACAAACAAGATTTGAAGAAGCCATGTACCAAATCACTTAATGTCAGCCTGGGTTTTTTGTTTTTTATTTCCGTACCTTTCACTCTTTACGATCCTTCTCAAATGTCTTCTCTTCAGCTGCTTTGTATTGTCTGTGAAATTAGGTCATTAACACTTCAAAAGTATTTCTTTTCACTTATGTTTTCTTTTTCAGCACTCGCCCTTCCTTCCCATGTCTCACCTTTTCCAAGTTATTTTTTCTTCTAATGCTGGTTTGGGTACGGTCTTATTTTCCTCTTTCCTCCTTGCAATGTTGATGGGGCTTTAAGAACTCTAAGGCAAAGAGATGCAGGAAGCTGTCCACACCCTATCCTTTTGTTCATAAACAGCAAAAAGTAGCTATTGTTGCCACTTGTGCAGCTGATATTGTGCTCCCCTGTTGTCCTGACCACCTGTGTAATGGTGGGCCTGCTGTACCCTCCTGATTTGTATATAAAAGACAAGACTACTGGCTTTTGTAGGTTTTTCTCTGTGTATGCTATCTTGTATGCCGTGGTTGTTACCAGGCCACAGTAAAGATGAGATGAGACCTGCCTGTGTTTCACTCCAACTGCTGGATGTTGCAGCCCTCTAATCTCATTAGGTTAGTGGCTTGCTGGTAAAAATCAGAGCATTTATGAGTAGAGCTGGGCCCGAACCAAAACTACTGAATTCAAACATCCTTCTAACTTTGTGGATTAGGTCCAGCACTACTTATGAATAGAAAACGCCTCTTGTATATTCTCTTGATTCATATTGTTTTTTCTGGCTCCAAGAGGGATCGATCTAAGGAGAGGGGTAAATGGCACAAGTATAGGGAAGCCCAATATGAGTGGTCTGGGAATGGAAGGTGTGGCTCTAATAGCATTAAAAGTTATTTGTGGGGTTTTCTTCATCTCAATGGGTGCCCATTTTTAGACAGGAAGAACACAGGAATAGGAAAGCACCTGGTTTTTTTCTTCAGTCATTGATACTTGCACTGCACATTTGAGGGGGCAAACCAGCAACCTGTGCATTGTGCTGTTTCAATGATTCTTTGCTCCTGGCTTGGGGGGTGGAGGGGAGAGGCAGAGCGGGCGGGGTTATGCCAAGATTTTGAAAAGAAGTTGCATTTACAGCTTTCTAAGCTTCTGTTCTCTCAGGTAAGCATTTAAAACTCTTACTCTTGATAGAATGTACTGGAAATCAATGTTCTATGCAGCTTTTCCTCTAAACTCCAAACTGTGGTATACAAACAGAAAAAGGCATGGACTTTCTGACTGTTAATGGGCCTTTGTCCAGTGCTTGGAGTTTTGATTTACAAATGCATAATGTGGGGTAAGTGAACATTCTTTCCAAGAAAAGTTCTTTTAAATAATCTCTTCTGTGGTAGTCATTGGGAATGGTTTTATTTAAAGGGTTGGCATGTAAACTTCAGAAAATTCAGTTTCTCTGCCTCCTACATATATATTTAAAAGCATATTCTTCTATTTAAACTTACTATTCTATAATCTCAATAATTATGCATACGCATTCTTTGGTTTTCTATGTCACAGTCAGCCTATGCTGAGCAATATATGGAATGTGGTTGTCTTGTTTATCTCCCACAAAAGGGAGTGAAGTAGGATTCTGCTGATATTGGCAGTGCACTACAGAAGGGATAAGGAAAGGCTTGTGTGTAGAGATAAGAACTGTTAGTGCTTGGCCTTTTCTTCATTCCCTAGCCCCCCAGCTACATTAGTGTTAGGTTACTTCGGTTTTCCCCTAGATTCAGTAGTGTTACTTCTCACTCCACAATTGCCAAACATATTTTTTGGGGGGAAGGATAGGCACAAAACATTGAAAAAAACCCACAGCTTTAAAAAAAATTACTGAATATTAGTGCTGAGAAGTTAGAAAGGCTGATAGAACTCATCCACCACCAGGCCTGGTGGTAGATGAGTAGGCGAAATACCAGCTTTCCCCTCCTACACACACACTGTGCTTTGTCAGTAAAACTCAGTCTTACAGTACCACATCTCCTGCTATTTCATTATTGAGCCATTGTACAACTCTGACAGAACACCACAGTCCCCTCCTTGCTATTCCATTTGAATTGGGGATTAGGTTAAAACATGAGAATTCCAAAATACGGAACCTCCAGAAGTGACAGGACAAAGGTGTTAGTAACCCATTGTAAAAAAAACAGGTCCTTAACCACCACCTCACCTTTTTTGGCTAGTTTTGTTGATTTATTAAAATCAATACCGATATTACGTGACTCAATGACATACGTGGGCACTTTAAAAAAAATAGAGGAAAGAAACAGTCTTGATGAAACACATAAAAATGAGCTAAAAAGGTCAGGGTGTAGGCTCTGAAGTAAATGAAATGATTTGTATGGGAACCCTGTGCAAATAGTGATGGAAAGGCTGTTTCTTAGGGACTGTCTTCTTTGGTTTGCCTCTAGTTCAGAATATAACTGGATATACAGGAATAGTGTCTGCCTCTTTTGCTCTTTAAGAGTCCTGCTAAATAGAACAAAAGACAATGCAGCCAGCCTAACTGAAGGTCAAAGCGTGATGAGATCTCACTGCTGCCCAGACTTATATCTTATGCAGTCAACGAGACCAATGGTTGTCTCAGGAGCACTGCTCCGTTACAATCAGGTTGCGAAGCTAGAACAAGTCTCTGATCTTTTTTGGCCATGTGACCATAAGTACACGTTTTTAATTCTGCAGTAGTGCCAATGCAGGAGTTTGAGTTGTTGAGCTACCATTAGTGTATCAAGGCAGCACAAGATTTCTGTGCCCCAATATTCTTAATGAAAAATCATCTGGCTGTGCTTGAACTTTTTCCTCCCTATTTTAATATTCTCTTGCTTTTTGTTCTGCTCTCTCACACCATAACACCCATTCTTTACATTTACCCTTGATATTTATTTTATTTCATATAAGATTTGAGGCTTTGGGCTCTCACCCATTTTCCCAAGGATTTTGTATAGTGGGAAGGACTTGAGTTATTAGTTACTTCCAAGATGCTCATGGAGCTTTCACCTTTCCCTTTATTCTGGGTTGCTGTTATTTATAGACTCACAGGAATTAGAGATATGTATCCCAATGCAATACAGATTTGTTCTTTACAGTAAATTCTCCAGTGCTTGGTCAAGAGATAGTATTTCTGCTACCGTGGCAGAGTCTAATGGACTTCAACATGAAATTTTTCATTGTATTTAGCCCAAATTTTTCTTTGTTTCATTTAATCCCATTACTATTAATTTATATCCCTCTAGGCCACATGATAACATTCCACTCTCGCTTTGGTTTCACATTGTCCAAACAAGTACTGATATTGTCAGTTATTGTATCCCCTACCTTTAAAGCATGGTTTAGCCAAGCTATACAATATCACCTTATTTTTAAGGTGTCCTCCGTAAATCAGGCTTTCCAGCCCCTTTATCATTTTTCTTGCTCCTCTCTGAATTCTCTCCAATTCACTGGCATATTTCTAGTATCACCTTGCCCAGGTGTTCTCTATTTTTAACCCCTGCAGATCCCTTAGTGTTATTTCTCTATCCTCACTGGCACTCACTGTACCTCCTAATTTCATATAATCTCTGAATGTCATTAATGTGCTGTTTAACTTCCAGATCGTTAATAAAGATGTTAAACAAAACCAGTTCTGCCCCCAATCCTTGCAGCACCCCATTGGTCAACCTCTCACAACTTGTTAATTGTCATTTATCATAATTACCCTTTTTCGATAGTCCTTCAGCCAGTGTGCAAGCCGTGACAGTAACTTTAAAAAAGCCCATTTGAATTAATTTTTCAAATAAGCCTATATGCTACATTGTGAAGCACTTTACAGTAGTATAGGTGCACATTATGGCAAGCTGTGTGCGAGTGTGGTGGAGGAATAGAGGGGCAAGAAACTTGTTTCCTCCTCCCCAGCACACGGAATAAACAAGATCTGGCTGCTTGCACTCCTCCTGCACAGTTCTGGGGCATGGGTGTGCTGCACAGCCCAAAGAGTGTCTATCTGTGCAGAGGTGCTTCCCTAGCCTTGAGCCATACTTTTGGCTCTAAAGGCTTGACATCTACTGCAGTCCCTTCATTGCAAATTTTGCTGCTTGATTAAACAATAATAAGAGAGTCGTATGTGATTTGTTCTTCATAAAGCCCTGATGTTTATCACCCATATTTTTGTCATTGTCCAGATGACTAGACCTCTTTCTGATAATATTTATTCCTTGATTTGAGATTAAAGTTAGAATCACTGGATGTTAGTTGCTAGGATTGCTCTTTCCTGGTTTTCGGACCCTCTTCAGCAAGGTGCTTAAGCATGTGCACCATCCCACTGAAGTTAGTAAGACTGCTCTTGGGTTTAGTTACACATGTGCTGAAGTAACTTGCAGAACTGGGGCCTGAAAGTGCAGTAGTGCTCCTCTCCTAACTCTCCCCAGGTATCAGATAGATACCTACTTGTTTCTCGGTGAATTTTCCAAAATAATTCACAGTGGTTTGTTAACTTAATTCATTTACCTGGAATACATATCACGTGCCCCTCCTGTTGTGTTTTCCTGTACTAGTTTGTATTAATTTTTTTTTCAAAGTCCTCATTATTGCCTAATTTCTCATACTTCTCTATTTGTCTTGTTAAAAACTAGTTTTTAATTTTTTCCCCCATAGCTGTTTGTTTTCACGTTTATTGATGGACCTAGCTTCTTGCCAGGACTTTTTTCCCTTGGTATATTTATAAAAGCCCTTCCAACTCCCCTTCACCTTTTTGGAGAGCACTAACTTGTTCTGCCTTTTTGCTTCCCTTATCTTCCGTCACAAACCTGAAGTGTGACTCTAGCCTTGTTTGGTACCCTTCACATTCTCTATTTCCACTGAAGACTTTTCACACTCTCTTTGAGCTTACAAAGCTGAAGTTACAGAGGCTGCTCACTTGTTCCCTGTATTTTAATTTTGCAGGATAATTGAACTGCTGACCCTTGATTATGGTAGTTTAGCATTCTCTAGTCTTTCGCTACACTCACATTTTAATACAGCCTTCCTCTATGCTATGCTCAGTGTTCCTTTCATTTCCACAAAATTGCTTCTGTGAAATGTAATGCTCTTACCCATGTACTGCTGTGTTCTTTGGACCCGTTCCTTTCTACACTTAATTAATTACACTTTACTCCTAGAAACATCGGAATTGATCAACCAAAACAGATAATTTCTCCATCTTATTCACAATCCTTCCTTTGATAGTGGCCAATACCAAATAATTTAGAGGAAGGTTTAAAATAATGCACCTGGTCAAGTGTGCAGCGCTGTGCCACTGGAGAAAAATTCCTTCCTGAACCTAGCTGGCAGTCAGCTTGCACCCTGAAGCATGAGGATTGCTCAGTCTCTTGTTATTTTTAAACCTGTCTGATGCAACTGCAAATGTTATTCCTACTTACATAAATGTGTAATCCTTTTTTAATCTTGCTGAAACATTTGTCTCTCTAATATCTTGTGTCAGTGAATTCTCAGGCTGATTATAGAGAGCATGAAAAAAAATCTCCTGTTACACATTTTTTAATTTGATGCCTCTCAGATTTCAGTTTTACCCCTTGTTTTGTGTTTTGCAGAAGAATGAATAGGGGAGCCCAATTAGCTTTTATTAACGTTTTTGTATACCTCTGATCCCGTTGTATTTTTATTTCTAAACCAAATAATCTTAGTCTTTCAAATCTATCTATATATGTAAATCCTTTTACTCTCTGCCTCTAATCAATTTTGTTTTTCTTATCTCGTCTCTTTTTTATTTTATTTATTTTTTTGGCATTGTTAGTTACTGAGATGAGATAACCAGACTAGAATGCTATATTTAGAGTGAGGAAGTCCAGTGCATTTATATAATACCATTTTATGTTTTCTTTATTACATTTTACCCTTTCTCAATACATAGAAACTCTTTTGTTTTATTTTTAATGCTATGTGTTAAGAAGGCATCTTCATTGAGGTGTCCACAGTGATTTGTACTGCCAGACCTTTTTTTTTTGATGAGTTTACAGCTCATTCATAATCTGTCGTACTTTGTGGGGGGAGAGGGGTTGCCCAATATGCTACCATGCATGGTGAGATTTATCTGTCTTTCTGTTGCCTGATCAGTTAGTTTTTATTAGGACTTTCTAGAGTCCCTCATAGTTCTCTAATATTTTAGTAACCTGAATAATTTGTCTGACAGCAAACTTCTCCATCTTTGTTTTGTTACATTTATTAAAGTTCTATGAAGAAAGGTGAAGCCTCACTGTTCCCAGTACTCATTCTTGGAGTAATCCCCCTATTAACTTCCTTCCACGCTGAGATTGGGCAGATTTCCCAGACCTTTTGCTTTCTGTCTCTTCACTGGATTTTTAACATATGACACAACTTTTCACCTTGGTTTCTAAGCTTTCTCAATAGCCTCGTGTGAGGAACTTCATAAAAAAAGTTCTACTCTTCAGCACATTCAGTAACAGCTTCAAAGCATTTCTAGTGGGGCAGCAATAGCTACAACTATTGCTATCTCCAGTGAGATGATGGCCATTTCCATAATTCATCCAATCTGTAATCCCTTTAACCTGAGATGGGAAGAGTCCATGAGTCACTCCTAAAGTCCAGTTTCCCCTATGCTGTTGTTGCGATTGTTATGGCTAATAATAATGTATTACTACTGCTACTAATACAGTACCATACATGAACATGGCACTTTCCCAACACATCAAAGACAATGTCCCCATCTCTCTAAGACATTATAATTTAGGTTGAATTTTACATGCAAAAATGTTGCATAGGTGCTGAGTCTTCCAGTCACCCATTCCACCCTGACTTTACTGCTCCTAGATCTCTGCTGATGATGTTGTGTTTTACTAGATAACTCACATTATTATTATTAGCTTGTTGGTTGCTGTGGAAGTTGCTAAGAGAAGCATTATTTGTTATGCACAAACTCTTCTCCCCAAAGTGAAAAATTCTTATGTCTGTAGTATGCAGTAGTTAAGTATTTTCATTCATACCGTGTTGTCTGTGAAGCTGGTTGTTTGGGCATTTATATCCTCCTCCCCTGGTGATTGTTCCCTGTTGTACTGAGATACAGGAGAGCCAGTGTCCTGTTTTGCAGTACTGATGCCACTATAAGTGATGCATAGTTGCATTTTACAGCTATCACCCCATCGCACTTAATATCTGCTGTCAGGGATTATAGTCCCCCTTCCTTCTCTTTGCTACTGACAACTGCATTTGTAAAGTCCCACTTGATTCACCTCTTCTGAGCCTTGGGCCTTGGCTACACTGGCGGTGTACAGCGCTGCAACTTGCTGCACTCAGGGGTGTGAAAAAACACACCCCTGAGCGCAGCGCTGTAAAGCGCCAGTGTAATCAGAGCCTGCAGCGCTGCACGCTCGTGCGCAGCGCTGCAAGCTATTCCCCTCGGAGAGGTGGAGTACATACAGCGCTGCGAGAGCTCTCTCGCAGCGCTGGCGGCGCAACTACACTCGCGCTTCACAGCGCTGCCCGAGTGTAGCCAAGGCCTTGGTCTACACCTAAAAATTAGATCAACCTAGCAACATCACTCTGGGCTGTGAAAAATGTTGTGCCCTGTGTGACATAGTTAGCTGACCTAACCCCCATTGTAGATACAGGTAGGTTGATGAAATAATTTTTCCATCAGTCTGGCTACTGCCTTTCAAAGAGGTGGGTTATCTGCATAGGTGGAAACACCTTTTCTGTCGATTTAGGAAGTGTCTACACTACGGTGCTCCAGTGGCACAGCTGCAGCCCTGTAGCTGTGCTCCTGTAGCGACTGTAGCGTAGACATACCCTTGGTTGGCAACATCGTCTGAACAGAAAGTAGTGAGACTCTTAATCTGCTGCTGAGTTTTCAAGTGACGTGAAGATAAGAAGGCACATGTGAGATTCTGCTGGTGTGATTTTGAGGGGTAAAGTTGGTTTGTATTGAATTTGCCATTTGTCTCATTAGGAGTGGAGTGTTGAAGCAACGTCTAGAGAGCCTCATTAGGGCAGAACACTTGTACAGTTATTCTCTTAGTGTTTGACTCCTTAAATGTCCGCATTCATATAGTGCTGTTCATCTTCAGAGTGCTTTGCATCTAATTAATCCTCATAAACACCCTGGTGTGTTGTTAATAAAGTATTTGTATACCTGTTTTTTTACAGTTGAAGTAACAAGCATCTTTTTTTTTTTAAACCACCAATGGAAATGTTTCTATGAAATTTAAACTGTTTTTAAAAAGAAACATTCCTCTGTAGTATTTGAAACCCAGACATTTCATCATGTTAGGAAATGAGAACCAAAAAAGTGTCTATTTTCAACTGTCTATGCTCAGGTAAATGCTGTAAATATAAGTAGCATAAATAGCAACAACAAAAAAGTGAGGGGGGGAAGGGGGGAAGAGACCTTATGTTAAGGTATTACTAATAGCATTGACAAGGAATTTTTTTCCTAAAAATTACTTTAACCGGACAATGTCTCTTTAAATATAGTGTTGAACTCAGGGAAAGACAAATTTGTTCAGGCGGAATGAGAGTTTAAAAAGATTTCTTCTTTTTCTTAGTTGGATAGTTTTGCTGCAAATAAACGCTGGATACCGCCTCCCCTTTATTTTTGCATTCCACATTTCGAGAGATTTCTTTTAGCAAAGAAACATAAAGGTCAAAAAGCTCATCTTTGTTTTTCTAGCATGTGTGAATTTTCATGCTGCTCCCAATTTATTCATCTCCAATCATCAGCCCTATGTGATCCTGTAGCAAAGTGTAGAGAGCAACTAAGAGGCAAACCATTTAATGTGTTTTCAGAAACAAAAAAAATATTTCCCAGTAAGCTTGCATTATTTTATTTTATTTTATTTTGTCAGATTGTTAGCACTACACATCTGGCTATCCTGAAAGCTGTCATTTATAACCAACATTTGGATAGCCATATTTGACCAGTTAACCTGTTATACCTTTTGCTCAGTAAAAAAAAAGTCCATTGTCCCTCTAAATGTATGCTGTGACACTGAAATGATTATAAACACTAAAAGAGTCAACAGTCGGGGTCCATCTCTGCTGGGAACGGAGTCAATTCACTTTTAAAACATTTGGGGGCCCCATTCTGACTCTTGTCAGGTCAGGAGGCCTGTCTAGTTTTTTGCTTGGAGGGCAGGGGCAGTGTGCGGGGCATGGCACAGCGCAGCAGAAGTGTTCAGCTTCACAGCGTCTGCACTTTGAGCATGCCATGGAATGCGGCCAGGGTCCACCAGGGCCAAGTCCCAGTAGCTGGGTCTTGTTACTTCTTGTGAAGGGAAGTCAGACTAAATGAAAGTGCCTTCATTCTTCTGGACCAATTCCAACATTTTTAAAGGCACTTTTTCAAGATCTGGCCCAAAAGGTCCAGGAACCTGGTTAGAGTTTCAGTGGTGTGCATAGCCACAAACACTCATTCCCTTTTTCAGATGTCTTTTCCCCTTAATGGACTACATGTACCCTGTACTTCTAAATTTTCTGGGTTGAGGGCATTGGGGGAGGAGTGGCTGCATTCCCTTCTCAGCCTCTTCCATTTCTGGGAAGGGGAAAAGCTTTCTTCTCTCCCAAGATTTGTCAAGGACAGGGCCAGCTCCAGGGTTTTGGCCGCCCCAAGCAGCCAAACAAAAAAAACCAAACCAAAACAAAAAAAGCCGCGATCGCGATCTGCGGCGGCAATTCGGCGGGAGGTCCTTCGCTCCGAACAGGAGTGAGGGACCGTCCGCCGAATTGCCGCCGAACAGCTGGAAGTGCCGCCCCTCTCCGAAGTGGCCGCCCCAAGCACCTGCTTGGTAAGCTAGTGCCTGGAGCCGGCCCTGGTCAAGGAGCATTAGGTAGCTGTTGCCTATCCATTAACCAACTTTGTGGGGTGCTGCCTGGTAAGGATCACCCCTAATCTGGGGGATAGCCAGCCCCAGATGCAGCGGCAGATGCAGGAAACAGACTTCTTTCAGCATAGTAATCATTTCACTGGGTCATGGGGCTGTGCACAGGTTTGGGGAGCACTTATCAAGCAGCTGCATTGGTGCAAGTTCTTTCCTGTTTTGGCTGGTATTGTATTTGGGGAGGAGGCAATCTCCTTCTGCTCAGAAGATCTGCTTACCAATTTTGGAAGAAGAGGGTGGGAGAGGCTTTTATTAATCTGCTGCCCTCCTCACATTTCCCTCAAAGAAGGCTGAATGAGGGTGAGGATATTGGCATCTAGTGCTAACTGAAGAATTTGTGGGTGGTGGGGGAGAGGAGTTTTCTCAGAATTTTCTGTAAGTTTTGGCCTGTGAAACGCTTGGCTTCTGAAACGCTCCTCTGCATTCGAAAATTGAACAGAGCCTACAATCAGTCCTCCACCTCAAGAGGTAGTTAGAGAAGGAGGGAAGAGGGGAACCAATTTGAGTTAGAAATTGGAGAGAAAGGAGGAAGGCGAAAAGTGAATTTTCAACACCAGTGAGGGTGGAACTGTTTGACATCTCTTATAAAACTCCCTTGACTTTGCTTATAGAGAAACAGCCTATGAAGTTAGGCAAATTTCTCTTCCCATGCTATGCTTTTCCATCAAGAAATACAATTTAACTTAGATGCATTTGATATATCCCATGACAGCTATGCTGAGTTGAAGTGAAATATCTACGTCTGACTCTTTCATCAAAAAGAAGAGTGTTTCAGCCAATAAAATGTTGCTTAATCCTATTGGATTAAGAATTGCTAAATTTGCATTGATTGGGCCAGGAATGCTTGTGTTGGCAAACCTTGGAAATAATTTGGCACGGTATGGCTTAAAATGCATGCCATGTACTCAGTGATTTACAGGACAGAAGATGAGATAAGCAAGCAATGCTGAGCTCAAAAAATTCAGTATGTTTTCTCTTAACAAAATACTTAGGTGTGGCTTCCATTGCTCTCTCATTAACACAGCTCTACTTTAACTGATGGTCTTGTAATGCAATCTGTATGTCATGCAGTCAAAATTTGGAAATGTCAAGTTACTACTCTTTGTACTATAACTTCTCCTCTTGTCATGCAGTAATTTTTATTGTACCTTAATGGGGTTATGATCAGTTTTAGTTTTGTTGCAGACTGAAGCATTTTTGGTTTATAAAGTAGAGAGAGGCCCATTTGTTTAGTCATTACTTGCATAAGCATTTCCCTATTTCACTTGCTATGACACTTCATTTTAGGGCTTCTTCAGCAAACGTCTGAAAGGCTCCATCAAGAGGACAAAGAGCCAGTCAAAGCTGGACAGGAATACAAGTTTCCGTCTTCCATCTCTCCGCAACGCTGATGACAGGTAGGAGTCTCTGCACTTCCTCGGAAGGAGGCTGGTAGTTTCAGCTCAACTCTTCCAAAAGTGCATGGCAAAATACGTTAGTCTGTGTAAGCATGCCTGCAAACTGACAGAAATGAGGGACAACTAGAGTGGTTTTGTTTTTTAAACTAGCAGAAATATATGTTAGCCTGTTAAATGTTGCGTGTGCTTCCATCAGACGAGATTCTCACTAGTCCTAAAGATGGCTGGTGAAAAGGGGTTTGCTTAAGTGTCTGCACTAAAATATCTTGTTCTTTTTTTAGCACTTCTCCTGCCAGGTCTCCAAACACCTTATAAGCGTTAAGTTTCACAATACAATACTGTGGCCCTATCTGCATTAGAGAAATTTGCACCCGTGTATTTACACCACTGCAAACACAAATATCCTGATGCAGTGCATCTTCATTAGGAGTTGTGTGATGTAGTTACAGTGCAAATCCCTAACATATACTGTACTGCAGAGTATCACTATTGGGGATTCATACTGTTGTCAAATACAATCATGTAGTTACCGCAGTGTGAATTTCTCTAATGGAAGCAGGGCCTGTTCTTCAGAAAACTAGAAGTCGGGGCTACAGCTCCCAAAATTCAGAAGCTAGTTTGGTTAGACCCACCTTAGCACTCTCAGTTGGTATATCTAGGCTTGCTTGTGTTTTGCTGGTGGCTTGGGGAGGGGCAATATATTTTGTGTTTACCTGCCTCAACTGCATTTTTCACTTTTGTAAAGTGTCATGATCGTCTTAATTGGAAGCCAGACAGGTTATTTTTTACTCCATGAAGCCCAGTGGTAGAGTTGGATTGAGTAGTAAATGGGCTGCCCTGTACTTAGGACCCTGACAGGCTTCTTTGACTTTACAACATTATTGTGTGTTTAATGCATTTTCGCTCTCTCTGCTGGGCTGAATTCATTATTTGTGTCTGTCATGCTGCGCTGCTTCAATCGATAGCGCTGCCTTCTCTGTCTAAAAAGCAGCGCATAAAATCGTGGAGACAGCAAGGCTTCAGATGTTAGAGGCCTTGTTAACTTTGTGAGTTATGGAGAAACTGCTCACAGGATGTAGCCAACAAAGTGGATGATGTGCTGCTCCTTCAATCATGCCATGTCACCCATGCTGTTGTGACGAAAGGTCTGTCATTAACTCATATTATCAGGGACTTAACTCCATAGGCTTAAGCGTGGTAAATAAGGTCACTGTGACGTTGTGCAGTCTATGGTTTTATAAAAATATAATAAGTGAATATAATGTAACTGGGATATGCTTCATGCAAAAGGTTTCTTGTAAGGTATCATTACGAAGCTTATAATCTACTGAGTGTGATCATCCTATTTGTATAAATGTACCACTCTTGTATCTAAAACTAGAAATACAAAATATAACTCTGAGGGCCTATTGTAATTATGCAAAGTGTGGGCCATTAATGGTGGTTTGGAATCTTGATGATTCCCATTAACCAGGACCATTGTCTGCAGATGGCTGTGTTTTACTTGTAAGTCTTTCTGTATATGTGTGTGCTGGCAAGTCGGTAATGAAGTCTTGCAGTGACATGTGATCATGTCACCTGAACTGGAATCCATCTTTAACCTGGTGCTTTTCCAGTGAGGTGGGGGGTGGAAACCCAGAGGGACAAAGGGTTCCTGCCTTATGCAAAAGATATATAAAGGGGTGGAACAGAACAGAGAGAGAGAGGAGCCATCATGAAGAATCCCCTAGCTATCACCTGAACTGGAACAAGATCTGTACCAGGGGAAAGAATTGTGCCCAGGCCTGGAAGGTGTCCAGTCTGAGGAAAAAACTTACTGAAGCATCTCTAAGGGTGAGATTATCTGTATTTAGTTTGATTAGACATAGATTTGCGCATTTTATTTTATTTTGCTTGGTGACTTACTTTGTTCTGTCTGTTACTACTTGGAACCACTTAAATCCTACTTTTTGTATTTAATAAAATCACTTTTTACTTATTAATTAACTCAGAGTATGTATTAATATCTGGGGGAGCAAACAACTGTGCATACCTCTCTATCAGTGTTATAGAGGGCGAACAATTTATAAGTTTACCCTGCATAAGCTTTATACAGGGTAAAATGGATTTATTTGGGTTTAGATCCCATTGGGAGTTGGGCATCTAAGTGCTAAAGACAAGCACACTTCTGTGAGCTGTTTTCAGGTAAACCTGCAGCTTTGGGCCAAATAGTTCAGACCCTAGGTCTGTGCTGGAGCAGACAGAAGTGTCTGTCTCAGCAAGCCAGGGTGCTAGAGTCCTGAGCTGGCAGGGGAAACAGGAGCAGAGGTAGTCTCGGCACATCAGTTGGCAGCTCCCAGGGGGGGTTCTGTGATCCAACCCGTCACAGTCACCACCTGGTGATATCCTGTTATTTTTAATGGGGGATTTTGAAAACTTTAAACAAAGTTTTCTGATATAAAATCTCTCACCCATGAGTAGTGTAAAGCCTGTGTGATGGGTTGGATCACAGAAACCCCCTTGGGACTGCCAACTGATGTGCCAAGACTACTACTACTTCCCCTGCTTTCCCTGCCAGTTTGGGACTCCAGAGCCCTACCTGGCTGTGCTAGACACGCTTGCCGGCCACAAACACAGACCCAGGTCTGAACCACGTCCCACAAACTGCAAGCTTAACTGAAAGCAGCTTAAGAAGTGTTCCTGTCTTTAACACTCAGATGCCCAACTCCCAACGGGGTCCAAACCCCAAATAAATCCGTTTTACCCTGTAGAAAGCTTATACAGAACTTATACTCAGAACTTACAGGTAGCAGCCATGGTTCACATGCTACCTTGAACATCCTCATGTAGACTTCTTATGTGGATCCGAGCCTTCCAAGATCCATTGTCTGTTAAGTGCTTCTTGATTGGGCACTTAACTTGCAAATTCCTTTCTAAAGAATCTGACCAAATGCCTTACTAAGGCTATTTAAAATCAAACAAGTATACAGCCAATATTCATAACTTCGAATACAATAATGACACATGCATACAAATAGGATGAACATATTCAGTAGATCATAACCTTTACAGAGATATGTTACATGGCATATGTAGCATAAAACATACTCCAGTTATGTCATATAGACATTCATGAGCATATTTCCATAAAGCCTTAGGGGGTGCACCGTCACAGCCTGCATTTGTGTTCCTCTGGCTACACTGGGTTTCATCTGAGAATGCTACCTTGCTACATGTGGATTGATGGACATTTGCTCTTACTGCATAAGAGAAGCACTGTTTTCTGGGGGGTGAAAGGGGGTAATTGCATTTAACACCAGTTACTTTGGTGTAGAAGCTGGCTATTGTACACACCCTATTTTTTCTCCTATAAAACAGCATACGGATTTTTAGCATGCAAACATGAATGATCAGATAGACCTAAGGGACTCCTGTGCTGTCTTGGCAATGATTTGCAAACTGTAAATTCTATTTCAGGCCCTGGTGGTATTTGGCACCATCAGTCTGTTGTGTCAATGTGCCATGATCCTCTTAAGACACCTAGGGCTGGATTTAAAAATAATAGCTCAGTGGGCAAATGAATTGAGGTGTTCCAGTAATAGGGCCCAATGTAGGAGGTGAGGAAACAGGGAGCTGGAGAGGTAGATGCAAAGCATGGCAGCCTGAAAGGGAGGCCGGCTGGAGTGATTGAAAGCTGCTGCTTTCCCTATCTCTCCTCTCCCCGGGCTCCCACACCAACTTTCCCTCTTACAGCGCTGTCCTCAGAACTCCCACATATATGCCTCTTGCCCCAGCAGTCAGTACCTCCCACACATCTTTGCCACCTTTCCCCATTCCCCTATCAACTGTGCAGCTCCTACTCCAACACCTCCCCCGCCTTGTGCCTGCACTAGAGATGCTGCTAGGAGGGGGCCAGACAAGAGTTGCTAAAATAGTTGGGGATTAAGCTGCTCTGCTTTCTAATACCAGGCTTGCTGCACTCTCTGAGCATAGCAATCCTTTTTCTGGGAAGTGGCCAGAGGGCGTTGTTGGCATTTGTGACTTTGCCGGCCCTTGGCCCTGTGACATGAACATTGAATTTTTAATATATTTGCACAGGAATTCTAAAGGACTCAGCAGGAGCTATCACAGGCAGCCAAGAAATCTAAACAATGAGGACAAATCCTTGTTCATTTGGAGAAGGGACTAAGTTGGGTAGATAAAGGCCCAAGGTGAAGCAGCAAGCCAGGAGAGAATAGTTAGGCTTCATCTACCAATAATAAAATTCACCCCAGCATCTTTATTGCTATCAATAAATTAACTGTTCTGTAAGAGAGTATTACTCTTTTGCTTGAAATGTGTAGCAATTTCTTTTGACATCACAGATGCTCTGCCAATGCATTTGTAAAGTGTTGTGCTACAGGAAGATGAGGGAAAAGAATACTGCTTCAATCTCTTTGGAAAGAAATTGATGAGCGTTTGTAGCAGTACTAACCTCCTGGGCACCTTACGTGGAAGAGACTGAATGTTTAATGGAGTTGTGTTTGCATTAGTGGCCTCTTATCCGGAAATGCACCACTCGAATACAGCATCTTTGAAAGTGTGTAATTGTATACATTACTTTACTTTATAAATACAACCACAAAGGAAGCTAAACCCCAATGATTTTTAGTAAGTTTCACTTTGCAGCCAAAGGTCTCAGAAAATACAATTGGCTGGTATGGCGTGAGAAGACAACTGAGAATTCACATGTGAATGAGGCAGTGAAGATAGAAAGAGATAGCTAAGTACGAGGGAGGGTGATGGGGTGGGAGGAGGAAGAGGAATTAAAAAAAAAATTCTCAGCCTCTTTAAAACAATATTGAGTTTATTTATTCAAAGGACAAAAGAGGAAGATGCAACCATTAAAAATAGCTTGTGAACAAAGAAAGGTGAAAAATTAGCTTTTGTTTTTCTATAATTGTGTTTAATTTATATGAATGAATTAGCATTCTTCCCAACCTCCTATGTCTTTACTGCCCCTTTATTATTATTGGTTTATTACATATAAGAACTTTCCTAGCCTAATCCCTAGTGAATCATACCTCCCCATATCTGAGGAGATACTCACAAAGGATGTCATGGTGTTATGCAAGTTTATAGGGCTAGATAGTCAGGAGACTTACTTCATCCCATTTCACAAAAAAATGCAACATTATTATTATTATTATTATTAATATTATTATTATTATTAAAATACACAATGTCATTAGCTTACCCCAAAATCATTCACAAAAATAAGCTCCTTCCTACCAAGTGGGTATGGAGAGAGATGGATATTGCTGTTTCATTTTTCTAATGGTTCCAAGATGTTCAGGTTCTATAGTGATAGAGGTGCAATTTATAGATAAGTACCTATAGATGCCAGGAGATTTACTTATCCTGGTGTGTTTCAGGATTTAGTATTGCAGACTTGTATCTATTCAGGATGTTGGCAGGTGGCCTGTGAGCAGAATTGTTTTGAGGTAGAGAGATGACCCAGGAACATTGTAGGGAAGGGGATTGGAGAATGAGAACTGCCATACAGGATGCAGCTGGGACTGCTGCAGTGGGGAATTGATCATCCTGCTTAAATATACTGAAACTGGATTCAAAACCAGGTTTCAGTATAGCTGGCTGGCATATCAGGCCAGCTCTTCAAAACTGGGATGTTAGCACAATACCTGTGCACCCAGTCTGGATCTGCATCTTCCACAGCACTGTTTTGTCACTGACTTACCTCACTTCTGCTATTCCAGTTTCTGGCTATCTCCTGAGCAGAGCCTGCTGTGCTCACAAAATTGTTTCGGATCTCACAGTGCTCTAGCTTGAAACTTCCAGACTCCCTTCTCATTTGTGACCTAAGCCAGTTTTGAATGGAGTTTTCCAGATACATATATCCAATACAGTATCTCTCTGGGATGCAGTATCTCATGTTGCAATAGCATTTGGCACCATTTACTGTGTCCGCTTTCAGATTTTTCCTAGGCTGGTTCCCATTGCATTCGTCTCACACACTTGCATCTTACATGTGTTGGGAGTGTCTTCCTAAAGCATAAAAACATGTCTACTTAATCTAAAGGTAAAGCAGCATAAAAGATTCAAGGATAACATGCTTTGGATAGGAGATGGGGCAAGGAGACCAAATTAATATAGTCAATTTGTGGCTGGGAGTCTGAGAGCATCTCCAACCGGCCTCATAATCCTTCCCTTAGGTTTGTTTGTGTGGGGAGTAAAAATGGTTGAGCCTGGTTGCATATGCTCTCAGCAACGGCATTAAAGCTCTTTGAACAGCTGGGAGGGTTTTGCCCTGCTGGGATTTACTGCCACGTGGGAATCCTCCTGATTTAGTAAAAGTGATTTTATGGCATTATCAGATAGTCGTAGTTTGCCAAACGTTCCTTTCTGTGCTTGCTAAGAATGGACCCTGCCAGGCACCAGGGCAGCCAGTAGCCATGGCTTTGGGATTCGTGGTGAAACGCTACCGCTGCTCTCAGACCAGCTCTTTCTACTATCGGTAGGTCCTCTCATTTCCCCCCCTCTATTCTTTGCAGTACGGAGGTGGAAAAAAGATAATATAAATGGAAACACATCTTGCAGTGTTTTCACTTTCTCATTCACTCATTCTACTTAATCCTTGTTTTAAAAAAAAAAAAAAGTGGGTGATTTTATCCTGTTTGAGATTTGGGGATAAAAATCTGTATTACGCAATTCGCTATTAAGGCATGACTCACTCAGGCGCACTCATTCAGCATATGTCATTTCTGTCTACACGCTGGAGAGTGCCGGGTGGGGGAGGAGGCGATGAAGCAGGTTGTCTCTAAAGAAATGTTGTCTCACTGGTCATGTTCTAGTGAGTGTTTCTCTTAGCCACTGCTTTCAGGTCTTATATAGCTGCTTTGTTTTTCAGGAAAGATTGAACAAGCCCACAAAGTTAAGCTTCCTGTCATAAACCTTCCCTTTGTGGATACAGACTCTACCCTGGCTGCCAGTTCAGTTGGCCCCTTTATAAACACCCCCCTTCATGGCAGATGCATTTCTGTAACCCACAGCGCACTGTCAAGCATGCAGAAAGGAGTCTCCACCCTACATAGTACATTTCCATAAATAGCATTTAAATGAAACATTATAGTTAAGTATCTGCTTCAGCAAAATAAAGGAGTCTGAAATGTTAGCAGTAGGGACTGTGATTGTCAGAGGAAAAATAATGTTATGATTGTGAAATTCAGCAGGATGTTCTGTGACACCATATGAGATTTATGTTAGACAAGCTGTGATCTGTATGGAGAAAGAGCTCAAAGGGCTTTGAAATTAAACATACATGGTTCAAACAATGAGTTTAGGGCTTTGGGTAGGGCCCTGCAATTAAACAAGATCTGAATCTCTGTGCTCAGAAAGAGCAGAGGCTCTTGTTTACATTCAAGTTCTATTCATTGTCAACAAATAAACTAAAGTTTCCAATAGTGAATAAACATACATATAATAAAACTGGTTAGACTCGTAGAATTGTTGACCAAGTAATGGGACATTTTGCTAATTGATAGTTGGAAAACCAAGCAGGGTGTGGTGCTTATAGAATGAATGCTTGCCATGGGAATCCACTGCTTCAGCCCTGGTTGAGTACACCTGTACTTCCGGACTGAGACGCTGTTGCTGACTTTAGGGTTCAGTTCAGCGGACCTGGGATTCCTAATTGCAATGTTGAGCAGAAACTCCACCACACGGGAATCCAGGTTCTCTCTGTTGATTTTGTGGATAAGTATTGAATTAATCCTTTTGATCTTAGGAAGTATCTCTGTTATTGCATCGGTGTTGTGTTGTGGATTTTTCTGAAGCATACAGGCATAACTTTCTGGACAATTTTTTAATTTGAGGACAGTTGAGACAAATGGGGTTTAGTTGGGTGGCTGGGCTGAGCAGGATTCAGCTCTCCTTACTAATATAATTCTAATCAACGTTCTTGAGTTTTACCTTGATTTGTTGATGAAGAAAAAATATTATGGGATTTTGTTCCTTCAGTGCTGTACTTATTTAATGTTTGGGTTTTAGATTATTGATATTCCCGTGTTGGGTTTGGAACAATATAATGCTCTCCCTAGTATGCTGAGTAATTGAAAGCCTCTTGTACTTTGTAGCTTGGCTTTTAAATAGGTCAAAATCAGCAGGACAGCTTCATCACCAAAGCAATTAGGTTTTTAACCCTTTCCCCCCTGATGCTTGCTAGAATACAGTAGTGGCTCATTAATCGATTGCTGTGTGTCCGATGCTGTCATTGGAAGCCTGAGGTTTTCAGTTCCCAGCCTCCTCTACTCACAACTGAAATCCTCCTGAACAGGAGAACTATTGAATCATGATGTGCAAGGAGACAGGGTCAGATTGGGGTTGGAGTTGTATGGTAGTGTTGCTGGAGATACCTGGTCAGTAGCGGTGGGATTCGGCGGCTGGGTCAGTAGTTTGGGGCATTGTCAAAGCTCTGATTGAGGAACATGCATACTTCACTGTGAGGACCACTCCCCATCAGCATTTGGAAAGAGGTGAGAAGTTGAAATGTTTCCCCGCACATTCCTCCTACCGCTACTTCTCATGATAGAAATGGTTGGTTGGTAATGATGCATTTTAACCATGTTTCCCTTATGCGGAGTTTTTACCATGTGCAGTAGATAGAAGAAATAGTAGGGAAAAGGTTACTCATTTAAGGATCAGTGTAATTGAAATCAGGATTTGGGTAGTTAGTGGGGCTGTTTAATAGAAACAGATTTGTGCAAACAACCCTTCCCCCACGCTGGGCCTGCTTGATCTTCCTGTTTATAGTAATCCTGCTTCTCTGGGATTACCTCTCTCTTCACAGACACTCTAAGTAGTACTCATTTTTCCAATAGCTTTCCATCTAATACGGCAAAGGCTCTTTTAATCTGGCATCATCACTGGACATTAGAAAAATAAGTGAGTGGCTTTGAGTTATTAACTGTGTGTCTATGCCAGAGGGGTAACGGGGTGGGCAAATTGTCTATTTTATTAATTACAACAACAGAATGTTGGATGAAACTATTTTAATAGAAATAAAATTTATTTCTATTGCAATTGCCTCTGACTGAATTATGTCCCGAGCAACAGTATCATAGATACTAAACAGTTTTACCAATAAATGAAAAATACATTGTGGCAATTGCAGATGCATTCATTCACATTTAACCCAACAAGCAACTCTCCAGTATCACTGTGGTGTGGGATGAGGTTGAGTTTTAATCAGTTGAT
Organism: Emys orbicularis; assembly: GCF_028017835.1. Lineage (NCBI taxonomy): Eukaryota > Metazoa > Chordata > Testudines > Emydidae > Emys > Emys orbicularis. The sequence continues at coordinate 60,007,544 of NC_088690.1, read as the reverse complement.
AGTTGTTTGCTTGGCAGTGCTGAAAGGAACCAATCACCAAAAAGAAATCTGTGCAGGAGAAAATACAGTCACTTCCAGGGATTGCTAAAACTTATTCACAGCCCCTCTCCCCTGTCCAAACAAGACCATTTTATATCCAAGTTGATCTGAGATAAAACCACGTTCAAAATTAGTAGGCTAAAGAGAATGCTGCAGAGGAAACAAAACAGATGTTTTAGTAAAAAATTTAGCTTGCGAGGTGGGATATGGTAAATGTCTCCCAGCGGGGGGAAGATCATATGTGAAGAAAGATAAATAGAACTTCTGTGATGTATTTTTCTTCAGCCCCCGCCCCATTCCTAGTAGGCCACTGACAAGCAGTTTTTTAAAGATATTTTCCCCTCCTTGCCATTCTTTACTATCTAGGATCTAGTTAACTTGTTAAATCCAAGGAAGAGCAATTCGCTCCTTGCTTGAAAGGTCACCTTTGCCTTGTTGCAGAGCATGCTCCCTGAGCCCTGCTGGCTGCTGCTTCTCCCTGCTGTCTTCCAGCTCTAACCTCCTTATAGATGCAGCACCATGGAAACAGGCCCAGTGTTGAGCAGGCTACGCACCGCCAGGAACCTTGTTTGTGTCACCTGAGGGGCAGGATGCAGCATGAAGGATGAGGAGAAGGGATATTACTAAACATGTATGGATGGAGTAGCATTTCTTCCTGCCCAATGTTCCTGCCTGGCTTAAAATTCATCTGAAACTTTTAACCAAAGGCTTGAGATAAAACTACTGCTGGATTTTGTGCATTTCTTCCTCTGCACACCTGGATTTCTTTTCTGAGATGTAGCCCAGAAAAAGATTTGGAGAGGCTGTGATGTGGCACCACTATGATTTGGGGGTGCACTGCCAGATGGCTGTACAATTGCTTCATGTAGGTGTGCTTGATTGATGTAAATTAGAATGTGTTGGCCATTTTAACCCTAGGATGCTACAAATGTGATGGCTTTATCAGGATTTGTGAAAAGTTGCCTTGTTTTGGAAGGGGTCGTCTGTCTTCTCCTCCCTTCTGACCACCCCCTATTCTTCTGCTGTGAGCTGTTGGGGCTGGAATTAGCTGTTGGCGCGCTCAGCCAGTTGTTCCCTGGCATCATTCACTAAAGGACCTTCTTTTGGAACTGAATTTGCTGAGAATTTGGGAGAGTTGCCACTTGGGTAGCCAAGTGACCTCAGCAGTTCTTTCTTTAGAGGAGAAATTTAAATTAGAGAGAGGATTTTGCATAGAATAATATTAAAGTGGTGCATTGTGGTGTGTTTATTTTAGACTTGCCCTACCTAATTGCAGCAAGTGTTCAATTATACATGGCTGAGGTTTTAGGTTTTCCTTGGTACAAGCTACTGCTGTAACCTATTATAAAAAATCACAGTGCAGACAAAGTGCTCATACTAATGTTGTCAATTTGTATTTGAAATCTTTTTTGTAGCATCCATCTTATCAGAATGCAGCTGTTCCCTCTGTTTAGATCATTTTAATATATTTAATGTAACCTACATTTTCTCTGAGAATGTCTAAAGATCCCATGTGAATCAACCGAAATGCCAGAAGTAGCTGGTCTTGTGCAAAACTAAAATGAGGTGAACTCAGCTTGCTTCTTAATATTTATTCTTCATGGTATCCATGTCTTGGTAAGCTGCCTTAGAATTGGTGAAGATGCAAACAAAAATGCATTTGGAGAAGGCTTCCTGTTTTCAAATATCCCTCAATAAAGCTGCTGCTGTGGTATTGAGAGTTTAAGATTTCTTTAATATTACGAAGTATTGGGTTTTCTTAAAAAAGAGTTTCAAGGGGAAGTACAATTTTTCAGAGAATAAAGCTGCCAGCATAGCTAACAAAACCGTCCCAATCCTTCTTTGAATAGCCATTCGTAAATGTTTTTGCTTTGAAACGAAGGGCTTGTCTACACTTAAAACGCTACAGTGGCACAGCTGCACCGGTGTAGCGCTTCAGTGTAGACACTACTTATGCCAACAGGAGGGGATCTCCCATCAGCGTAGGTAATCCACCTCCCTGGGAGGCAGTAGCTAGGTCGACGGAAGAATTCTAGCATAGTCTGCATGGGGACTTAGGTCAGCTTAACAATGCTGCTCAAAGGGGTGGATTTTTCACATCCTTGACCGATGTAGTTAAACCGACCTAATTTTCTAGTGTAGACCAGGCCTACATTGTGACCCAACTATGATGGGAAACCTTGGTGAGAAAGTATTGCTTTAAAGTGCAGCTGTACTCTGAAAAATGTGTGCACTACTACTCACACATCTGCTCCTCCTTATGCTTAGTCTTATTTGCTGTGCATTGCTGAATAGTGATAGAGTTAAGCATGTGCTTAAGTGCTTTGCTGAATCGAGGCCTAGAGTAGCAAATATGTTTTTACTGTTTTTATCCCTGTTCACTCTGCAGAATCTAATGCAGTAAGAGAGGGACCTGGATTCTATTCCTTGTTTACTATCAATCATTTCGTTTACTAAGTTCCAGTTACAGGGATGATCAGTTAGGGATGAGTAGCCCCACCAAAGTAGTGCCATTGAAAGCACAATTTTACCTGCAGAACCTTCTATTCCAGGTAGTGATGCACAAGGAGGAAAGAACCTGAGGTGATAACATTTATTCTGGAGTCAGAAACTGGTACTTTACAGTGCCACTTTGACAGTAGACTGTACTAGGTCTACTTTATTTCATTCAGGCCTTGTCTACACAAACACTTAGCTCACAGCAAGCTGGGATAAGAGTCTACTCTGCACTAGCCTGCAGCACAAGTGCATGTGTGGACCCTCTGCTGCACACCAAAATTACTGTAGTGCACTTTATCTACCCTGCTTTGAAACAGTAGATTCAAGCGCACTGACAAGCTTCTAGTGCACAGCATCAGGGTCCACAGGGACACTTAGTGCCTGGCAGTGTAGATTTACACCCCAGCTTGTCACAAACTAAGTTTTTGAATAAACAAGCACTAACATACAAGTATCACATGGAAATTTAATTCTGAAAATATTGTAAACCATTTGACATGCAAAACTCGTCCCAACACTCTAAAGGTGACAAGTTAGCTGGAGGTGTGTGTCTTTGAGAAGTCAGCAAGAGCCAAAAGGAGACTGACGGAATTTTTTTTTTTGGGGGTTATAAAGTACTTGTAAAATTGTACAGACTGGTTAACCCATCAGTCTCAATCTTCCTTTGTTTCTGGGTCTTGCCAAATCTTGTTCAGGAGAGGTCTCCCTGACCCCCTCTTATTTTTCCCCTCTTGTCCTCTTTTTCAGGTCTCGTGGACTGCCAAAGCTGAAAGAATCTCGTTCACATGAGTCTTTGCTTAGCCCGGGCAGCGCAGTGGAGGCATTGGATCTTGGGATTGAAGAGAAAGTCTTTGTCAAACCACTTCACAGCAGTATCCTTGGACAAGACTTCTGCTTTGAGGTAAAGAAACTCCACCCCATAAAAGTACAGATTGCATGGTGTAGTCAGTCAGTATGCATTCCCAGTGTGCACTGTTTTGTGATTTCCTAAGTGGGTGAATAAATCTGTTTTCTCAGACATTTGAGGTTATGATGTAGACCATCATCGTAAGATTCTAAAGTCTTTGGGGTTAATGACGTCCATCAGTCAATGGGAATAAATCTTTTCAGTGACTATACTCTTCTAATTGAATGTCTGTGTATCTGATACATATCTAAGCATTTGTAATGTGCATGCAGATATATGGCTTAAGCTTGCTTGTTTCACTCCTCATAATCTGAATTCTCTTACAATACATTTTAAAAAAAAGTTAAATATGACCAAATTGAGAAGTCAGCTGATATAAGAGCTCTGCTCCAAAAGCCCTGTTCTGGCAGGTTATTGAGGAAAAGCTTGAGTAAACAGAGGCCTTGCAGGTGTCCGGAAGGTCAACAAACTTGAACTTTGTCAGGCAATCAAGGGATTAAATCTGTGGCTCAGGGCTTCTGCTGCCCACTGGCCTTCTCCCTCACTCCCCTGCATTCATATTATGGGGCTGTTAGCAACAGCACCCCAGCTGATCTTGGTTACCAACATACCATGTGAAGAAAGTGGCCTCTAAGTTAGAAAGGTCTGCAAAGTTAGTGGAAGGCTACTAAAGGTATATTACATAAGTGTGCTTTTAAATTGGATAAACCCTACCTAAAACACATGTCTAAAGTTGACAGGATGAACAGCATATTATCAAGTCCTACTTCAAGGCCATCACGCTCAACACAACGTCATGGGCCCACTCAGTCTTCAGTGGAGTTATGCCTGGGATGAATATGGCCCCCGGTGTCTAAATCCCTGACGCAAAGATCTGTTTGCTCTATCAGAACGCCAAATATATCAGTCTCATCCCTTTTCCTTAAGGCAACACGTTCAGAAGCTGTTCCAACTCATTTCAGAGTAGTATCTGTTGTGTGGATATTGATCTCAAAGGCCCAAAGAGTTAAAGGTGTCTATAATCTCTTTCACTGTCCAACATTAAACAGAGATAGGTAGGTTTGGGGTTATTTTAAACAGAGGCCTTGGTTTTACTCAGTAACTTGACAAACACCCAAAAGCATTTATTCAAATGAAAAGTTTATTGATTAATCAGAAGAAGGAACAAGAAATCAAAACAGGCATTTATATTGAAACTCAGGTTGAGTGATTATGCAAAAACAAACTTAGTCAAAACCTTTAAAGCCTTTCTCCTTTTGGAGGCAAAAGATCAGTCTCTTATTTTCAGAACAACTTTTCTTTGATGAAAAGGAAAGAGTTAATTTTACTCCAGCCTTGATGTGTAGAGGGCATTTACTTATCCTCGGCTTAACAGACAGACACAAGGCAGAGGAGAGACAGGTGAGAAAAGATGGGTGAAATAAGCTTTTGCTGATGTTTTTGGAACACTGGACCGCTGATTAGTTACAAGAGGATGCTTTTGGCTGGCAAGTCGACCATGACACCTGCTACTTGGATCCTGATTTACGATCTGGTCAGGGATGTCATCTTACTGGATATTTTCTTCATAGACAAGGCAGGCTTGGATGAATACAACATAGTTGACTTCAGGATACGATGAAAAGCCAAGAGAGTGAGAGATTAGAATAGAAGGAAAGAAGGGAGGGCATAAAATAACACCACAAAGCAGGGGTTCTCAAACTGGGGGTGGGGACCCCTCAGGGGGTTGCATGGTTCTTACATGGGGTGGAGCTGTCAGCCTCCACCCCAAACCCCACTTTGCCTCCAACATTTATAATGGTGTTAAATATATTTAAAAGCATTTTTAATTGATTGGGGGTGGGGGTCGCACTCAGAGGCTTGCTACGTGAAAAGGGTCACCAGTAAAAAAGTTTGAGAATCATTGCAACAAAGGAAGGGAAAATGATGCAGAATCTTACGTGCCCCTGCAATGCTGGCAATTATATATCCCCGCTAATGGGCTTGAGGACTGGATGTCACAATCATGTGATGACTTTCAGCACTCACAGGTGAAAACAAAGTACCATGAACAAGATTAAGGCCAGCAGGCCTTCCTCTCAGGAAGAAAGTCCTTTAGATGAGTCAAGGTGAGCTGGGATGAGTTGCAGTGCTGGCAGTTCGGGGGATAAGCGGGGACACCAGGTGGGATGGGAGATGAGAGGGAGAACTGAGCTGAGCTGATCATGTCTTTTTTCAGTCTCTTTAAGAAAGGGTAAAAGTGGGTGTCATAGTTCATCTCCCTCGTTATTTTGTCCACCAATTAGGCCTCGTATCCGTCACACCAATTTTGGTCTATTAATTCTGGTTCCACATCTTCCGTTTTTAGACAGCATAATTTCAACAATCTTTGGGTTATATCAACATGGCCTTTTTGGTTTAGATTAATCAATCTTCTTTGGTTCTTTTGCACTTGTTACAGCATTCCGCATTATAAACAACTTGACCTATTTTTCATGGTTATTGTAACATCTTATGAACTTTCACATACTTTTTACATCTGAGCTCACAATAGAGGTATACTTTGTAGGCTCAATAGTCACAACATAGCCCATTGGCTGGAAGCACTTCCTATTCTGCTTCAATCTTCCTGGGTAGACAGAAGACAGCTGGCAAAACAAATGCAAAATTTAGTGCTAAAATTTAGTCTTAAAGTGGTTTTCCCATGCTCATATATTTGAATGGGACCAAGAACAGGGAGAGCTGGCAAGGCCAAATAAAAATTGAAGCAAAATGTGACTGTCTCCTTATGTGCACAAACAGAGCTAGCGTCTGTTTTGCTCCAAGTGGTGGTATCTCTTCCAAAAGCAAAGTAAAACATTTTGGCTGTTTCAGCCCATTAATGTGTATAGTACCCAGAGTGTGCACTTTTTAGCTTCCTGAAGACAGTATTTCCAGTGACATCCAGCAGGGATTTTTGTGCATCAGACCTTTCATCAACATGTGACTAGTCTCTCCCTACACCTGCTCTGTTAATGATCAGATTGTCTGCCTTGGGGACTTACGGGGATATTGAAAGTATCTAGAGGCTGCAGTTCAGTTAGCATGTGCACAAATTTCAAATTGCTGACTACATCCTTATTTTACAGTCTCTCAGAACATTTGGGTAGAACAGTGTGTTTCCCTTCAGTTTTATACCCATCTGAGCTGAGGTTTTTTTCTCTGCACTCTGTGTCCTTTTCAGGCTTGTTCCTTCCGTGCTCCCATATTTTGCTGCCTCTTTCATATTTGCTCTCAATGCTTGAAAGTCACCTATGACTTTTGCTCCTTTTTCTGCTTTGCAGTCTTGCCAGAACTGGACCTATTTTTTGTGTTTCAGGTAACCTACTCCAGCGGCAGTAAATGTTTCAGTTGTTCCTCTGCAGCAGAGAGAGACAAGTGGATGGAAAACCTACGCAGGACAGTGCAGCCTAACAAGGTAATAGAAGAGGAAGCTGCAGAAGCATTAACACCAGTAAAATGTACATGACATGATTGGATTCTTGTCCAGATGATATATTAAACCATCACAGAGGTGCTCACCTATTTAATTAGGTTGATCACACCAAAGTAGCTACTGAGGAAGGAGGCCACTCTTGGTGTACCAAAATCTACCAGGCACCACTTTATATAGAGTGCAATAGGCTAAACCTTTAACTAATATATTCCTGTTACCTTGCCTCCTGATCCTCATCTCTAAGAACTTCCATTCATTGAGACTGATCAAGGAACTACCATTGTCAGTCAGGTGAAGCGTCTGGTTGCTAGGCTTTAGATTGGGTTCCTTCTAAAGTGTGACCCAGGAGCAAGGATACAGAGCGTCATGGCCCAATAGAGGGGTTAGCTCTTGGTAACAGAGTGATTTCTTTCTGTGTTTTAAAACAAAAAATTTTTTTTTACTGAGTTACCAGAAATTTTATGAATCTGCCAGCTTCTGAATGGCAGAAGCGAAGAGCAAGTTTGTGTTCTGAACCAATTTGATCAAATTGATTCAAAGGTGATCAAATAGCGATGTATAAAATACGCTCATTGCGCGATCTGTGTTTTCTGTTTGAAAAGAAAATGCTCTTTTTCCTCATCACTTTCTCTAAATCAACGCTGAGCTCTTTGTTCTGCACAGGACAACTGCCGTCGAGCCGAGAATGTGCTCCGTCTCTGGATCATTGAGGCCAAGGACTTGGCCCCCAAGAAGAAATACTTCTGTGAGCTGTGCCTTGACGACACTCTGTTTGCCCGCACCACCAGCAAAACAAAAGCAGACAACATCTTCTGGGGCGAACACTTTGAGTTCTATGGCCTCCCGCCCCTCCATAGCATCACAGTTCACATCTATAAGGATGTGGAGAAGAAGAAGAAAAAAGACAAGAATAACTATGTAGGACTGGTCAACATCCCCATGGCCAGCGTGACTGGCCGTCAGTTTGTGGAAAAGTGGTACCCAGTCAGCACACCTACGCCCAATAAAGGGAAATCAGGGGGGCCTTCCATTCGGATCAAGTCCCGATACCAGACCATCACCATCCTCCCCATGGAACAGTACAAAGAATTTGCAGAGTTTGTTACTAACAACTACACCATGCTGTGCTCAGTGCTGGAGCCTGTGATCAGCGTGAGGAACAAGGAGGAGATGGCCTGTGCTTTGGTGCACATTCTTCAAAGCACTGGCAGAGCCAAGGTAAGAGCAGAAGGAACACGTCACAATGATTCCTGAGGCTCATAAGCATTTCTCATGGGTTTTAAAAAAAAATAATTCACAGATTAGGAAGGCTGGGTTTGCATAAATTTAAATAGAGATTAAGATGGAACTAATATGAGGGGTGTACAGCCCTGGGAATGGGAGTTAGAGGAGGGGAACACTACCAAAGGGGAGAGGCTGTAGAAGGGAAGCGAAGTAAAGCAAAGCAGAATGAGCGTTTTAAAGAAGTTTGGGCAAATCCTTTATAAAAGGAAGGCAATATAGGTGTGCAACACATTACCAAAGGCAGAAGTAGAATCTGTAAGTGGGAATATATTCCAAAGTTCTAGATGTAGACACTTAGAGGAGATAATTATTGCAGGGTTAAAACATTAGCCCATGTAGGTGGAAGGACTTCATAGCATCCTACCATCACAGAATGTTACGTTTGTACCTTGAGTACATAAAACTATTTCCTGCATTGCCGGATAGGTGATGCACCATGAACACTGTAGCATCAAGGGGCTTGCAAATAAAATTTTGTAAATGTGTCTTATAAACAGTGAACAGCAAGGATTCACCACAGTTAACATGGGTGATTAGCACTTGGATTAGCCTAGCTGGATTGTGAGTTGCCACTCTGAAAAGCCATACCCGCATTGCTGCATCCTCACACTGGTGCTGCACTCACTTGTGTGTGTCGCTCAGACTTCTGGGACGTATCCCATGGTTCTTCATTTGCAATAAGCTGAGCTACTCTATGATTCTATCCCAACTTGTCTGTTCTTCTGGGTACACAGGGGGCATTGTGGGAAGACATTGGAGGACTATCCGCGCTCAAGTGGTCACTTTGTCACTGCAAAGCGGGTAGATTACCAGCCTGAGTGAAAGTGGTACCCAAGCTCTACCTCTATGACCCCCAGCTGTACCAGCTACCCTGAGTTTTTAAAGCACAGCCAAACTTGGATGAACCGGGTGTTGTGTGTGGACGGGAATGTTTACATAATCCTTTAACTTTTATGTACTATATTTACCATCTTCCACTGCACATGTCCCTCTCGATAGAATGTCCTTTATGACCAAGTGTCTCTCCTATAGCATTGAACTGTAATAATTCTGGCAAGCCATCTCCAGATTCCTTCAATGTTCCTTGCAACAGATAAGTAAATTAGCATGTTAAAGCTCTACCTTTTGTAGTGCTTGTATTTTGGATTCTAATGTACTGGTGAAATCTTACGATGTAGGATATTACAACCTGGAGCTCTCAAGTGAGCAATCCAGGATGTTGTTATATTGTTGTTACACTTGAATCTCACTAATTTACACTGATTTGGGAAAACTATTGCCAATTTTTAGAGAAAATAAAAAGGTAAGTAAATAACAATAAAGCAAGGGTAATGTAGTTTGGTTGTAGTTATTAGAGACTTCCTAGTATACTAGTAATGTGCTTCAGTAAATTTTGTGAAGTAGCATTTTAGGGATGTGAGATCTCACGACCTCTAACTGTGTGAGAGGCTGCCACTTTTTTCCCCTGCAGATTAGCAAGCTTCTGTTGTATTATTCACGGAGGTTTGATGGGATGTTAAAAGATGTAGAAAACAAACAAAAATTTGGTCTCTGCCCCCAGGAGCCTTATAGTGTCTGAGGCTGGATTCTGGAAGGAGCTGATTGTTTTCTGTGGGATGCTGAGTGCCCTCAGTTCCCGCTGGAGTAAGCAGCTGAGGAATTTGATTACCACTGCAGGACTAGGTCCTGTATTAGGAGCTTGCAGTCTGCTTTGATTCTTGCCCTTTGTTCTGTCTGGCGTGCCTGATAGCCTGAATGCAGTTCAACACAATGCTAAATCAAGGCATAGTAGGAGTGCTAACTTTGTCTCCCAAATCCCCAGCCCATTTTATGCTCATTAATTTCATTGGTTTAAATCCTTCTTAATAAAATTCCTGTATTCAATAAAAAGTTGGATTTGCTTTCCTCCTGATATTTTGAGTTTGGATAGCAGGGAAACAGAGCTAGTTATCTCTAACATACATCGGTAAAGCATGACTATAACATGTCAGCCATGGAGGAGTGAGTATGTCATAAAATGTCAAAAAAGCTTGGTTGTAGGGATTTTTTATTTAGAGGCTTGCTTCCACCTTTCTAATTTTACCCACCAGTCCCAGCTGCTATTCCAATTTTAGAAATGAGTCCAAAAATGACAGAGCTGGGGATCTGTATTGGCCTATGCAGTCAGGTACACAAATGTGAGGGGAACTCTAGCTAATCTGTATAGCCCCCAGTGGTGTAATATCTGCATGCCTTCCCCGAGGCCAGGCACTTCAGTTCAATAATCCTCTCATCCTGTTTTGAAGAGTGCAGGGCTCCTTTTACTCTTCCCATCTGGGTTCTAAAGTCGTTGAAAGAGCATAGCATGATTCTGTTTGGTTAATAAACCTTATTCCTGCTGGACTTTTTCCCTCAGGACTTCTTGACCGATCTGGTGATGTCTGAGGTAGATCGCTGTGGGGAGCATGATGTTTTGATCTTCAGGGAGAATACGCTTGCAACCAAAGCCATTGAGGAGTACCTAAAGTTGGTAGGACAGAAGTATCTTCATGATGCACTAGGTAAGAAAGTACGAGTCTCTGTCTTTCTCTCTCTCTCTCTCTTTCACAGAACCTAGAGCCAAATACTGTCAGAGCAATCCGCCAAGTAACATGGCTGTGCTTTGAGTATCCTGGTGGGAAATGCATTGACTGCTACTCCAACCTCAAGGCTGGAGTTGGTTCTATGGCTCTAGGATCCCCGTGTACTGAGATCCATGGCCCCTTGCCACAGCACCAGATCCACTGGCCTCAGCCAGTGCATACAACGGCACAGGGATCTTTCACCTAGGGGACGTGTGGCATGTCCCTTGCGTGTACTCCTGAAATGCTGCTCTCTCACCATGTGCAGTAGAACCTCACTGGTTCTGCTGCATCTGGGCCCTTCTTGTTTATGGAGCGCAGAGACAAGATTTGGCTCCTAAGATTTGCAGCAGCTGAAAAAAGATCACACTCACTTCTGTGTGGATTAAGGGGTCCCGTTTAATGGTTATCTCATCCCAATGCTCTACATTTTTCTAGGTACCATCTTTTCCCTTGGTTCTCCTTATTGATTTAAATGTCATATCTCTTCATTATGATTTGTGAATCATTCAGTATGGAGTACGTGAATAGGGATGAAGGTGATTTTGATAATCTAACAACTAGGAAAGATACTGACAATATAGATGAAGTTCAGTGCTTTTGCATCGTGCAAGATTTGCATCTGGCTATTGCTGGTGAATCCAGTATCACGTATAATCCCAGCTGAAAGAAGCTAAGTGGAAATTTCAAGAAAGGGTCAGAAGTGTTCTGCGTAAACTTGCATAGCCCCTTTGGTGGGGGAAAGGAACCGTAATGTTGAAGATGTTCCATACAGCAGGGCAGCCCAAAGTCCCACCTGAAAACTGATATGCACCTAGGGGTGTGAGTCTGAGTGCAAAGCTGATCATCCACTGGATTTTATTGCTGGGGCACCTCCAACCAAGCTGTTCCTGTTCATTTGTCAAGGAAGGTACAAGTCCAAGCCAGTATTAGGGTTGGGTGCATGTATGTATTATAATAAAGATTTGATAATTTGTATACACACTAGGTGCAGCATTGAGCTACTGGCAAATTTCCAGGGTGGCCCTCTGAGTCACAAGCTTTGGTCATGACCTCTGCTTTTAAGCAATTAATTCAATACCCTGAGAGTCACGTTTCTCTTAATCCCACCCTATCCTTCTAATCCTGCACCAGATGCAAACAGAAATATTCAGGGTTACATGTGGCCAGCTGGAGAGAATGAGGCTGTGAAGCTAGTGAGCATCACAAACCAGGAGAACCTGCTTCAAGCTGTTCCGGTGACCCTTTGAGGATGCTTGTCTGAAGTGCTCTTTACTCAAGGAAAAGAACAGAGTCAGTTGTTCTCCAGTTGCTCATCTCAGCCTACATGCTTAGCTCTTGCTCTTGTGATGTCCCAGGTCTCGAACCCAGACCTAGGAGTCCACAGACAGCAACTGCATCCTGTCCTCCACCCAAGGTCTGCTGAAACCTGGTGGGCCAAGAAGCTAGTAGGACTATAGCCTCAGTCAAGGCACCATTCATGGAAGCACTGACTGGAGGATTGTCCAGCTCTACCAGTTGTTCCAACCATGCTATTTAAGCCAGAAGGTGGCACAGAAAGTTTGCCCAAGCAACAAGATGATTTCTTCTTGTGGTTACATTGGACCCTGCTTGTGCTTGCACCCAACCCTGTTCCTAATTCCTGCTCCACTCCTGTCTCACTCATGTCTTCACTCCTGTTCCCACTGTGCTCCATCCCCGTGCTTGATCCTTGACTCTCCTCTAGTTCCTGCCCTTACACCTCACTTCCAACCATCTGTGACCAGTCCTGGCTCCGACCCCGGCTTCTGACCCTGACTTTGGCTTGACCATTGGCTCTGACTTTTGCTATCTGACCTCAGCCCTGACCCTCAGCTTCGATTCTTGCTTCTGACTCTGGCAATTAGAAATTGACTCTGGTGCTGACCCTTGGTGCCATTCCCCAACCTGGACACCTGCTCTGCCCACTAGACCTGACTCCTGCTCTACTAGGCCAGACCACCTGCATCCCCATAACAGCACTCACCCTAACCCCCCCCCAACTTCCTGCCTTCCTAGCCTTACCCCTTCCAGCAAGCCTGCTTGTCTACCTGTCTTACCTGCACAGAGACACTGCTGGCTCTGTGTCCATTCCTCCCTGCCCCCCCAGCTTTGCTCTTGACACATGCCACTGCCAAACAAGTAATCCCAGCCAGAAGTGCTATCCCAACATTGGGTATGTCTACACAGCGACTAGACACCTGCAGCTGGTCCATGCCAGCCGACTCGGATTGCAGGGCTATTTCACTGTCGTGTAGACGTGTGAGGTGAGAGTGTCCCAAATTGGGCTCCAGCCTGAGCCCAGAAATCTATATAGCAATGAAACAGTCCCTTAGGCTGAACCCTGCAAGCCCGAGTCAGCTGGCACGGGCCAGCCGCGGGTTTTTCGTCTGCTGTGTAGACATACCCATTGCGACTCAGAGTGCGCACAGCTCCCAGTAAATTGACAACCTCCCTACAAGGAGGCTGTGACGAACTGGGACTGTTCTTAATGTGGCCTTTGAATGCTGAGTGGGGAGTGTTGGCTGGGAAGGCAGGGGAGTGTGGCTAGGATGGTCTGCATGGGGGGATGGGAGACTGGCCGAGGGAAGATACCTGAGCATGTAACATGAGAACCCAGGAAGGGGTTAGAGGCCAGGTGACACCTTTGCCCGGGAAACTGAACAAAGGCTGGGGAGGAGTTTCAGTGCTGGTTGGTGGAATGGCTGGGAGGCAGACGGGGCTCTGACCCCCAAGGGGCTGTGGTGCCCTGGGACCCCAAGATGCACCTAATTGGGGGGATCCTGTTGTCTGTGCCTGCAAGACCTGTCTTGGACTGTGTTCCTGTCGTCTAAATAAACCTTCTGCTTTACTGGCTGGCTGAGAGTCATGGTGAATCGCAGGAAGCCGGGGGTGCAGGGCCTTGGGTCCCCCCACACTCCGTGGCGGCGGTGGGATCTACTGTACCCCGTGGACGGCGCTTCCTGCAGTAAGTGACTGGGGAGAGTAAAAAGAAGGGGGATCAACAGGGACCAGGTGGGCTGAAGAGTCAGAGAGAGACGGTTCAGGGGGCGATTAACCCCTGGGAGTGTGTGACCAGAGAGAGGGACTGTTGCAGTAACAGGGTCCCCCGGGGGGTCGCAGCAAGCGGTCCTGGGGCGGAGGAGTCTGCAGCTCGACCCTCGCAGAGAGGTGGTGACCTGAAGAAGGGCTGGCACACTAGGGGTCTCCCTGGAACGGTGGAAAGCGGAGAGCACAGGCCGGCGAGTGGCCAGCAGGAGGATGTATGCTAAACGCCTTAAGAGCGACCTGGTGGAGCTATGCCAGCAGAGGGGGCTGCGCATTGGGAGGTCCACCAAGGAACAGCTAATTGCCCAGCTGGAGGAGAAGGATCGCTTGGATGAACCGAGCCCTGTCCCTGAGGGAAACCGCCCGGTGGATGCAGCGTGGGCCCTGGGACCCAACCTGGCTGGGAGGGAGCAGGCTGCTGCCGAGGACATCCCGAGAACCTGCCTACCTATGTCTACGGGAGGGGTTGGGGGAAGCCCAGCGAATACCGAGGACACCCTGACCCCGGCGGCCAGCAGGGGATCGTCCCGGCAGAGCTCCCCGTCCCTGGAACGGATGCGGCTGGAATGTGAATGGGAGATGAGACTGGAAGAGCTTGAGTTAAGGAAGCAAGAACTGAAGCAGGAGCGGGAAGAGAAGGAGAAACAACGTCAGCATGAGGAGAAACAGCGTCAGCATGAGCAGGAAGAGAAGGAGAACCAACGTCAGCATGAGCTGGAACTGGCCAGGGTGAGGAGCAGTGGGGCCCCGGCTGCGGTGAGCGAGGTGGGACCCAAGGCTGCAAAGAGCTTTGATAAGTGCTTCCTGGCCCAGCGTAAGGAGGGGGAGGACATGGATACCTTTCTGACAGCCTTTGAGAATACCTGCGAGCTGCTCCAGGTTGACCCTGCAGAGAGGCTCCAGTTTCTCATCCCCTCACTGGACTCCACAGCCAGGGAGGTGTACAGCCGACTGAAAGGGGCGGAGACAGGGGACTACGAACTGTTCAAAAAGGCCCTGCTCCGCGAGTTTGGGCTGACCCCTGAGATGTACCGGAAAAGGTTCCAGAGTCAGCTTAAAACCCGTGAGGTCACATACCTACAACTAGCCAACCGGGCGCAGGGGTATGCCCGCAAGTGGACAGCTGGGGCCCAAACTAAAGAAGACCTGCTTGACCTATTCGTACTGGAGCACGTGTATGAGCAGTGCCCATCTGACCTGAGGCGATGGTTGATGGACCAAAAGCCAGAGAACCCGCAGCATGCAGGCCAGCTGGCCGATGAGTTTGTGAACAGTCGGGCAGGGGATAACAGGGAGGAGTCCCAAAGGAACAGTCCCACCACAATGCAGAGAGAGGGTCATGATGGGACCTCCCAGCGGGGAAATATGGGGAACGCCCACCAAAGGGGAACATCCAGCATCAGGTCCATCCGACCCGCTCGAGGGGACCCACGGGACATGGGCTGCTATCACTGTGGCCAGAGAGGCCACATACGGGCCCAGTGCCTCAGGCTCAGGGACAGACTGAGCAGACCCAACCCACAGAGGGTTGACTGGGTAAAGACCCAGCCGGACGAGGGGCAGCGTTCCCAGGTAAGGGGGGCTGGCAGCGTACCACCTGCTAAGGAGGGAGGAGAGCTCCAGGCCAGCTCCTCTGGGGTGCTGGATGCTCCAGACTCAGGGTTTTTGGTTTACACGGTGGGCGCGGGGCTGTCCCTGCGGAGCGAGTACCTTGTTCCTCTGGAGGTGGATGGGAGGAAGGTCAATGGATACTGGGATACGGGCGCAGAGGTCACGCTGGCCCGGCCCGAGGTGGTGGCCCCAGATCGGGTGGTGCCCAACACCTACCTGACCCTGACGGGGGTGGGCGGGACCCCAGTCAAAGTGCCCATGGCGAGGGTACACCTGAAGTGGGGGGCCAAGGAGGGCCCCAAGGATGTGGGGGTACACCCGTATTTGCCCACTGAGGTGTTGATGGGGGGGGGACCTGGAGGACTGGCCAAGCAACCCCCAGGGTGCCCTGGTCGTGACCCGTAGCCAGAGCCGGCGAGGGGCACTGCGCCCTGACAACGGGGAGGGTGCCTTGCCCGAGGCGCAGGACCCTAACCTGGTGGGGAGGGAACGCCCAGGGACACGGCTCAGGGAGGCTGCGGCTTCAGACCCAGGCAGTGAGAGAGAGCAGGTGGCCATCCCTGTCCCAGCTGCTGAGTTCCAGGCTGAGTTGCAGAAAGATCCCTCCTTGCGGAAGATAAGGGACCTGGCTGACCTCAGTGTGGTACGGACCATGGGGAGAGGTGGCCGGAAAAGGTTCCTGTGGGAGAAGGGGTTCCTGTACCGAGAATGGGCTCCCCCAGGGAAAATGGAGTCAGGGAGGATCAGGAGGCAGCTGGTGGTCCCCCAGAAGTATCGCGGCCAGCTGCTGTGCCGGGCCCATGACACCCCCCTCTCAGGGCACCAGGGAACCTGGCGTATCCAGCAGAGGCTGCTACAAAACTTTTACTGGCCTGGGGTCTTTGTTACTGCCCGACAGTACTGCCGATCCTGTGACCCCTGTCAGAGGGTGAGGAAGGCCTAGGACAAGGGGAAAACGGCTTTAGGACCCTTGCCCATCATAGAGGAGCCTTTCCAGAGGGGGGCCAAGGTAAAAAGGGGGGCTCTGAACCAAGAGAGCCCGAATCACAGACCTCCAGACTGGAACGCTGGGAGAAGACCCCAGTCCAGTTGGAACCCCAGGGGTACTGAGGTGGGAAAAGGGCACGGGCCGCATAAACTTCCCACATGTGAACTACGAGTGTCATCGAGCACCCCCGACCTAAGGGGGGGCGTGAAACTGGAAGGGCCTGGTGTAATTCTCACCAAGGAATGGGAGGGATGCTGGGGCATCCACGGGAACGGGGGTAGGTTCGAACGTCCCCAGGTCACTGGCTGAAGTGATCCCGCTCAGTTCGGTCTCGAAGGGGGGAGAGATGTGACGAACTGGGACTGTTCTTAATGTGCCCTTTGAATGCTGAGTGGGGAGTGCTGGCTGGGAAAGCAGGGGAGTGTGGCTAGGATGGTCTGCATGGGGGGATGGGAGACTGGCCGAGGGAAGATACCTGAGCATGTAACATGAGAACCCAGGAAGGGGTTAGAGGCCAGGTGACACCTTTGCCCAGGAAACTGAACAAAGGCTGGGGGGAGTTTCAGTGCTGGCTGGTGGAATGGCTGGGAGGCAGACGGGGCTCTGACCCCCAAGGGGCTGTGGTGCCCTGGGACCCCAAGATGCACCTAATTGGGGGGAATCCTGTTGTCTGTGCCTGCAAGACCTGTCTTGGACTGTGTTCCTGTCATCTAAATAAACCTTCTGCTTTACTGGCTGGCTGAGAGTCATGGTGAATCGCAGGAAGCCGGGGGTGCAGGGCCTTGGGTCCCCCCACACTCCATGACAGAGGCACTGCCAGCTGTATGCTGGTTCTTCTCCTGCCCAAGGTCCCAAGATGAGCCACCTTTCTCCTCCAGTTTCTTGGCCTAGGGGAGATTGGAAATTGAGGCAGGCCAGGTTAAATCATGTCAGAACTGACTCCTTCCAAGAGACCCAGTCCTCCTCCCTAATGGCCTGGAAACTGGCCAGTCATCCAGGTGTTAAGTGGTTGGCCAGATTAGTCAGTGTCTCAAGTCAGAATCTGAGATGTGATTATGTGTATTTTGAGTGTATTGTGTATATCTTTTCAAATTCTGCCAGCTTTACTCTCACTGGGTAGAACCTTAAGGCACTACTCAACATGAGTAAGAGTGGCAGAATCTAGCCCAGTACATGGAGGTAAGCAGCATTTTACTTGATGCCTTGTCTTCCGGCAGATTTAATTATCACCTTTTGGTTCAATGTGTTACATTTGACTGAGAGTCCTTTAATGTGCAGTAGCTACATGGATACTTTTAAATTAATGACTACTTATACATTGTTTTGGACACCAGTACTAAGCGATAAGATTGTGAATCATAGAAGTTAGAGATGGAAAAAGACCTGTTACGTCATCCAGCTTGTTTCCAGCCTAGGCCAAGATGGCTCTTGAAGATATATTTATCTAGTTTTAAGTGCATCACACAATACATTCAGTTAGATTCCATACTGTGCGAAACAAATTAACCACGCTGAATTCAGTATTAAGTGTATAGTATACCTACAAGCACATTTTAATCTGGCTATGGACTACTGAGAACAAGTTACAAGTGCATAAAAAATGATTCGGGAAACTATTGTTACAACCAGAGTTTGCTTACCCAGAAGCGGTGCTGAGCACTTAACTTAGCAAATAATACTAAACTGCCTTCCCTCGGCATAATTTTTCTGTAGTGGAGCCCAGATTATCTTAAAAATAACCAATTCGTTTTTTATCAAATTGTTATTCATCAGCCAAAAATACTTGTTTTGATTATACTATAGCATTGCTGTTTACTAGATTGAATCTCCTTCCTTCTTCCGTGAAATGCTGCTTTCTAATACTTCAGTTCTCCTCTTAGAAGTTCTTCTCTTTGGCCAGAGTTGAAGTACTAAATAATGCTCCTAACAGCTTTAGGGCTGGTCTACACTGGGGGGGGAGGGGGATCGATCCAAGATACGCAACGTAGCTGAAGTCGAAGTATCTTGGATCGAATTACCTGGGGTCCAGATGGCGCGGGATCGACGGCCGCGGCTCCCCCGTCGACTGCGCTACCGCCGCTCGCTCTGGTGGAGTTCCGGAGTCGACGGTGAGCGCGTTCGGGGATCGATATATCACGTCTTAACGAGACGCGATATAGCGATCCCAGATAAATCGATTGCTACCCACCGATACGGCGGGTAGTGAAGACGTACCCTTATTCTGTGCTGTTGAAGTTGCCCTGTAATCCTTTAATGGCCCAATTTCAACCTCTTGTGGCAAAGTACAATGTGAACAGAACTCATTTCAGGAAGTTGTAGGTTCCGTTTCTTCCCAGGGTTCAGGCACCAGCAAAAGTTTCTAAACTGGATTTTCCCATGAACTATGAATACTTGTTCAGAATAATTACAGCATGACCAGGTGTTGGCTGTAAGGTTATATACTCAAGCACATGAACAAAAATTTGTGGAGGTGAAAAGATTTGGGTAAATGTACTACCTGTCCTGCTTGCAAAGCCATTGGTGGTTTGGTTTTGGGGGTTTTTTTTTGTTTGTTTCTTAAACAACAATTTTTGCACAGACAGTCCTTCTGGCATAAACTCCAAACTGGGAACATCTTCTGAGGACACAACTCAGGAGTCACTGAATCATTAAGCAGCTAAGGGAAGATACCAGTGCACAGCGGCAGTTTAAAAAGTAATGAGTATGCTAGAGTCCATATGAGAGAGAGTAGAAAATACACTGACATTACAGAATATCAACCAATGGAGGTCCCACCATGCCCAGTCTGAAGTTGTGTGTCCAATTTCAATTGCCTCACTTTAAGAAAGAGAGGGTAGAAATTTAAAAGCTCTAGAAATAGAAATAGAAATCTAGAAATAGGCGTCAAAGATTCCGCAAGATGTAAAGATGACAAGAGATTGCATAAACCAGAATTAGTTAACCTGGATTGAATTATTCACAGTTGCAAAGAACAGAGTGAAAACTGGTGATGCTCCTTTTTTACCATGTTCTCATAACACAAGAACCAGGTGACACTCAATGAAATTAAAACACAGTAAATTTAGAACTAATAAAAATAAAAAGTATTGTCAGATTCATTGCCAGAGAAGGTCACAAAGACAAATAGCCTGGCTTTGCATTTTAAAGGGATGGATAATTTTATGATCGCTAATAACATTTGTATTTATGCAAAAAGAGGTAAGGATAATCATTCTTCAGGGTGTAAGCTGGTATCTTGCAGGGGTCAGAAAGGAATTCTCCCTCTCATCTTCCCCACCTCCCAATATACAGCAGTTGCACAGCTGGCTAGATTCATTATTTTGGGAGGGGAGAGGAGTGGGATTTGCCTTCCTCTGATGCCTCAGCTGTTGGCTAGAGCACCAATGGCCTGATCTGGTATGGCAAATCCTGTGTTTGAAAACAGTTATGAGGAGTCATGCACTCCACATCTGGTGTCTGGAGACTACCTCACTGCAGATGCTGGGTGCAGAAAATGCAGTTGCCAAGGAGAGGCATAAACAGGATTTAGAGATACATCAAGAAGACTTTTCTATAATTGCCACGGTTTGTAATCCTCTTCCCTTACAGGGGAATTCATCAAGGCTTTATATGAGTCAGATGAGAACTGTGAAGTCGATCCCAGCAAATGTTCATCCAGTGAACTAACTGATCATCAGAGCAACTTGAAAATGTGTTGTGAGCTGGCCTTTTGCAAGATTATCAACTCCTACTGGTGAGCACCTGTCTCTCACTCATTGGCCACTTGGTTTGACCATTTGGTTAGGAAAAGTAAAAATAGTATCCCTCTCTCTCCAAAATATGGGAAAGCAGCAGTTGTTGTGAGACCGAGGACAAATATACGTCCATATATTATAGGAGCTTGGGTTCCTGTGGCTTACCACTCTCTACACAACATCGCAGAGAGAAGTTCTGTCCAAACAAGGAGTACTGACACCATACTCTGTCCTAAGTACTGTACCATATGGGAATGTCCCCTGAAATATTTACTGTGGCAATGGAGATATAGTGAATGATGATTGAATCAATGGGGTAACTTGAAAACTAAACTTCAGAAGTTCAATTTGAACTTTGAATAAGCAGCTGATAGCTTGGATGCTTATGTGAAATGTTTTTCAGACCTCTTAAATCTGCAAAAGTGGTCTGGAAATTATATTGTGGGGAAAAAGCTTCACAGGAGATTTCTATTAGTGTCGACTTCTGATCAAGCTGGAAATGTTGAAATACTGTCTTTTCTGCTTCAGGCCAGATCAAATTAAAAGTAATAAAAAAAAAAGTTAACTCAGCATTCAAAATTTTAAGTCCAATTATAGAAATGAGCAACAGTTCAGTGTGTGTCTGAATTTTTACAAACCAATTTGCCATTCACTTCAAACTAGGGATGGACATTTCTTAACCTGTAAATCAAAGTGATCGAAAAGGATTTAGTTTTATATCTTCTAGAGGAATGCTTTGAATAATACTTAAGTGTACCAAATAAAATGGTGATCTAGGAGCTAAGACTAGAAACCTAATAACATTTGCTGGGCTGAAATAACAGAATAGCCAGCGTTTCTGTTTCTCATGGTTTTGCATTTCCTCTGACAGGCTGTCAGTTCAACCTGTTACATTTCACGCCTTTGTCATTTTATTGATTGATTTAATTGTTTGCAGTGTGTTTCCTCGTGAGCTGAAGGAGGTGTTTGCATCCTGGAAGCAGAAGTGCCTCAGTCGGGGCAAGCAGGACATCAGTGAACGCCTGATCAGCGCCTCACTCTTCCTCCGTTTCCTGTGCCCGGCTATCATGTCCCCTAGTCTCTTCAGTCTCATGCAGGAGTATCCTGACGACCGGACATCTCGCACTCTGACACTCATTGCTAAAGTCATTCAGAACCTCGCCAATTTTGCTAAGTAGGTGGCAGTAGCATATTAGCCCTGAAACAACAAAATGTTCAGGGGTCTCAGTCTCACTGCATATTATTGAGGAAAGGAAAGGAGAGCTCTGTGCAAATGCAACTCTAAAGCTAAATCCTAGGAATACTGTGTGAAACTTTGAATGGGGAGGATACTTTTCCACTCACACACTGCGTGGCTACATAAACCATGTGTACACTGTCGGCCTGATTCTGTTTTCAGGAGTAGTCACTGAAGTCAGTAAAATGACACTGGTGTAAACTGTTATAATTGAGAACAGAATCAGGTGTTTTCTGTTTAAGTACATATACACTTTGGTTTTTATTTGATCTCATATAAAGAATACAAGTAGAATTCAATACAAGTTACTTGAAGGTGGTAACTCTTTTTATCCAAACTCCCAGCCAAAGGAATGATGCAAAGGACATATGCCCAGAGTCTCCTAAAAGGGTAGTGTATGTGGGGGGCAGTGGTGGTGCCTGTCACCCAGTGGTATGAACAGTGGATTGTTAGTACCCAGATGAGTCAAGCAAAGCAGTGGGATTCTTCAATCACTTGCGCCCCCCCCCCCCCTCCTTTCAGGAAGAAAGATGAAGGGGAAAGCATTAGAATAATTCTCTGACCACTTATCTGTTGTATTCTGTGTGGAGGTCATTCGCGCTCTCTCTCTCTCTCTAGGTTTGGTAATAAAGAGGAGTACATGGCCTTCATGAATGATTTCCTGGAACATGAATGGGGGGGAATGAAGCGCTTTCTGCTGGAGATCTCTAACCCAGACACCATCTCAAACACCCCTGGGTTTGAAGGCTACATTGATCTGGGCAGGGAGCTCTCAGTTTTGCACTCCCTATTATGGGAGGTTGTGTCCCAACTTGATAAGGTAAAGCAGGCTCAAGGGCTGGGAGGGTGGATTCTGCAATAGTACCATAGCAACTGTCAACACCAGGAAATACCCAAGTCCTATTTTAGGGGGAACTTTCTAAAGTTCAGTAACTCTTTAGAAAAGTATGTGACTATGGTGTTGAATATTTATCCTTTCAGTGATTCCAGATCAAGGCCTAGCTCCTGCAAGACCTGTGAGGCCTTGAACAGGATGTGCAAGGTAGTTGTGCTCCAGCACAAGTGTAAATGCTTTGCAGAGGCTGGGTGTTCAGTGTTGTCCTCTGCACAGTGATATGAAGCCTCCCTGAACACCCACTCCCTTACTCACACCTGTGCAGGGTAAAAAGGGCTGGGCATGGATGGAGAATGGGAATATCAGTGGAGACAACTCATTGCTGCACATTCCCTTCTTAGGCTTTCCTCCTCCTCCCAGATTGGAATAGTTTAACAGCAGTGTTTTCATTAAGGGCCTGAGCCAAAGACCATTGCAGTCTCTGGGAATCTTCCTGCTGATTTCAACCAGCTTTGGATCAGATTTAGCATAAGATCAGGTTCCCCATGTATGCCCTGTCCCATTCATATTTTTACATGCCCCGCATTGTGCATGATGAAGCTGATTCTCTAAGAGCCAACACTGCAAGCTCCTGAGATCTGAAAACCAGGCAGTGTCTGTTCTGCTACCTACACCATCACCGGTAATGGACATTCTGTCATCAGCCTTTAGCTGGCAAATTGGCTGATGCATGAGACAGAACAGACTCCGGCTTGCTTTTCCCTAGCCATGTGGGCTCTTCAGAGCCAGTAGAATTAAAAACTGGTAAGTAGAGAGAGGACTCAGACACAAGGAACAGAGTTCTTGAATAAGATTTTGCCATTTTTACATGTTTACAAGCGTTTGGCTATTATTCCCATCACACTGCAGAGTTTCAAATCCGCATTATGTTGTCTGCAGTCCCAGATTCCATTTACACCGTACCTGTCAGGTCTTTTCTTTTCAAATTGGAGATGAGTTGGTCTGCAGAGAGCTGCTAATAATATTTTGTTACTACAAAGGTTTGGAGAAATAATGATTTATTCAAAGATTTATTTCCTACTGGTACAGTATAAAATTATTTGTGTTGGTGTAGTAGAGTAAATCTAAATGCCCTTGATGCATGAAGATTAAAAACACACATTTTAGTTTGATAACGATTTTTGGATTTGTTTGTCAGTTTCCCGTCTACACTCATACATTTTTGCACTCTAATGTCATATGCAGTAAAATCTCTCCTACAAAGACTGCTTTCCTGAGGCCACTGGAATGACTACCTGAACACAAATGGGCAGATCCTGAGTTCATGTACAATGGGCTATTGCCAGTTTACCTCAACTGAAGATCTGGCCCAAAGACTGAAAGCTTCTGGCATTGCCAGAAGGAAAAAGAAGGGAAAAACCCTCTTTAGAACTGAACTGGACTGGACTTATGAATTTGCCGGTATGAGACCTTATCTCATAGTTACTGGGGGCTGGGAACTGCTCTCAAAATGCAAATAAGTGGTACATGGCTTGAGAGTGGAGGTAGGAAGCGGATACAGTATTAAGCCAGCGTATACTGTGCTCTTTTCCCAGTGCAGATGTCTCAATATATCCTAACAGGTTTGGGGAAAGGGGTTTTGTTTGTGCTAAAATGGGAATTAAGTGTTAATGTTACACTACTATGTTGCTTCACTGTGGGCAATGATTACAGGGACTAGGAAAGGGAATATATTAAGTTACCAGGAAAAGCTGGAGGTTTTAATAAAGGAGAAATAATTGGGAGAAACAAGTGGGTGTAAAGTAACTTTCCACTGTAGACAACTGATTGGATGCCTGTTTCTGGGGGGGTGGAACCTGTCTTTCACAGGAAGGTAGTCTTTGTAATGAGCTTTACTGTGTAATAATACCTCCCTTGCCCTCTACCCACACCCCTACCAGTGGCAATGTGTAGATGCCAAAGTCACCTTATAAACTCAGGGTAGATTTCCGGAGAAGAACAGAAAATCTGAACAGCAGCCTCCACCACAGGGATATAGTGTTGGTAGAACTCCGCTTTATGGTCAGTTGCTGTTGTGTAAGGTCTTGCCAGACTTAAGTGTAACGATGCAAGGTGGTAACTAGGCGCTAGTCACTGGCTGAAATGAAAATATTGGGTTGGATGTTACTGGAGTTTCCATGCACTGGGGTGAATGTTACTGGAGTTTTCATGCCGTTAATTTTAATTTCATTTGAAGTGGTGAAAGCCATGTTAGTTCCCAGCTTTTGATAGCACCTTGGTACAAAAGATGGCATCAGTGTAGAATGCCAAAAGGAGAAGGCTGATGAAATGGAAACCTCCCTCCCCCAAACCCTTTCAATTCTCTCCTGGATCCCCTGAATGCAGCCCCCCCTTCTCTGTTGGCATGCATTTCTTTTACCACATGACCCCTTTTGCCTGGAAAGTTCCCTCCCATTAGCTGATTCTGTAGTCTCTGAATTCCCATTAATTAGTAGTTACTATAGTTTTTAACTTGACTCCACCCTGGATTTAGTTTGCTTTGCATGACAGTTTTGCGTTGGAATGGCAATAGTTTGGTTTTATTGAGCATGAATTTTATTTTTGGGGGTCAATCCTAATTTCTTTTCTATTTCCTTTTCTTTCCTCAATGTCTGCTGCACCCTGTTTCGTCTCCTTCATTCATCTCGTCGCCGTGGTTACGCTGCTCCGTAACAATGCATTATGGTCCTGCCACACCCACACACAAACACCCACCCTCCTTCCTTCCAACCTCCACCCCTCTGCATCGTTATCAAAAAATGGCGGATGTCGCGGTGCTTATTGTCCAATCAGGGTGAAAATTCCTTCCTACAGGCGACCGTGGCAAAACTTGGACCCCTCCCTCGCATTCTTGCTGACATCACCAAGTCAATGACCAATCCTACGCCAATACAGCAGCAGCTGCGGCGTTTCACGGAGCACAGCTCTAGTCCAAATGTCAGTGGCAGTCTTTCCTCAGGGCTTCAGAAGATATTCGAGGACCCCACTGACGGGTATGTAACAGCCAGGGTTCAAGAGCAGATATGAAGCAGAAGGGATATAGGATCGGGCATGTTGTAAGACTGTGTTAAGAGAACCCCTGTCCAAGCATAGTCGCCCCACATTTATAACTAGGTACGTGCTAGGACTCAGAATTGCTATCTGTAGTAAGGAGGACAGGATCCCACTAAGATATGCGAGGACTAGTGCTAAGACATGTAAACTTTGCACTTAGCCAGGATGCTGGGGTTTGCCTAAAGTCAATGACTTAGGATATTAAAAACCAAACCTTATACCACTGGCTAACCTGGGTGAAGTACAGTGAGATGGAAAGATACAAACAAAATGTGTAGCTCAATATAAATCCTGTAAAGCTGACTGAAATATCTCACTCTAGAGATCAGATTACCTTTCCAATAGCATTGAGAAATGCATATTATAGTTAGGCTGAGGGAGAATGAAAATATTAGAATAGCAAAAATAATCTGTTCTGTATTTAGTGTTACATTTCTCACCTTGTAATTGTTACAATTCTGGAGAGCTCCAGCAAAAAGCCTGGTGATGGCTGAAATGCATGAGAACTTGCAACCTAGTGGTTTATCTGTCCATGCTTTGTGCTGCCAAGTGTAAGGCTCTGTTTTGTGTCTCAGATGTGTCTACTTTCTGGGCCTTCAGCAACTCCTGCAATCAATTACATGTTCAGACAGATTGAATAGGTACAGCCTCAAGTTCTGGGAGGCTGAGGAAGAGTGAAATGAAGTCTGGACTGGTTTGGAATCTAGCTGAAAAATAGCAATGTCCGAGGGGGCAGAAATCAGTGGGAATGGTTTGAGTTTTACCTGTGAGAAGATAGGCAGTTCTTAAGTAAGGCTTTATTCTTAAAGCTAAACTAATTGGAGACGTGTGTATTGTGACTTGAGAAAAGTAAAAAGCTTCATAAAAGGAAATAATCTAGTTCCCTGAGGCTTTTTTAGAGAGGGAAGGGGGTTAATTGATGAAGAAGGGCATCTCTGGGACAGATTGACTGGGGTTGTGGCTGGTTAAAAATTAACCAAATGCCTATCTGCTCCACAGTGACTCACATAAACTGAAATCTCCAACCCAGGAAAATATAGATGGGTATTTTCGAGGGAAAACCTTACTGTTGGTTCAGCAGGCATCCACCCAGAGCATGACTTACTCAGACAAGGACGAGAGGGAGAGCATACTGCCCAATGGACGTAGCGTCTCCCTCATGGACCTGCAGGACCCCCACGCAACTCACAGTGATCACACATCCATCCTGCATGATGTGCCTTTGCGTCTGGCAGGCAGCCAGCTCTCTATAACACAGGTGGCCAACATCAAACAACTGCGGGAGACTCAGAGCACGCCGCAGAGCGCTCCCCAAGTAAGGAGACCGCTGCACCCAGCCTTGAATCAGCAGGGCAGCCTCCAGCCCCTCTCCTTCCAGAATCCGGTTTACCAGCTCAACAACCCTCCTCCACCAATGCCAAAGGCCTCTGTGGACTCCAGCTTGGAGAACTTAAGCACTGCCAGTTCCCGGAGCCAAAGTAACAGTGAAGACTTCAAACTCAGTGGACCCAGCAACAGCAGCATGGAGGACTTCACCAAACGCAGCACACAGAGTGAGGACTTTACCAGGCGGCACACTGTGCCAGACAAGCATGTACCTATGGCACTGCCCCGCCAGAACAGCACTGGGCAGGCACAGATCCGTAAAATGGACCAGGTTGGGTTGGGCGCCAGGGCCAAAGCACCACAGTCCTTGCCACATAGCGCTTCCTTGCGGAGCACAGGGAGCCTGTCGGCAGCTTCAGGTGCAATGGTGACAGAGCCAGTTCAGAATGGGAGCCGGTCGCGGCAGCAGTCCTCGTCCTCCAGAGAAAGCCCTGTCCCCAAAGTGAGGGCAATTCAGCGGCAGCAGACGCAGCAGGTAGGAACAAAATCCTTCTCCCAGATTTTGTCCATTCTCTGTATTTGTAGCCCTCTAAGGTAACTGCCCACTTCAACATTTTCCACTTACTTTATTTAAATGTGAAACAAGAAATGTGAACTGATTCTAGTATTATGTGAGGAGAGGCTGGAATAGGAAGGAGCAGCAGGCACAGGTTGTGGTTTGCCTTGCTACCATTATTAGCTTGGCCAGCAACTCTCACTTGTTAAAAAAAAATGAGCACAAGATAATCAAATTAAGATTTTAAAAAACTGTGTTTTCAGTTTATCTTCACAATAGGAAAAGTGACAAATTTGTTCAAAGAAACAAAAACTGAAGAATTTCAAGAACAAAAACGTTGTTTCAAAAGCCAGTTGAGATGGCTGAGTTACAGTATATTTGCCTACTTAAGAGGAGGGAAATGAATCGATAAGAATAGCATAGAATCCGTGTTGCCCAACTGCTAAGCAAATGCAATATTCTCATCAAGTATAAAGAAATGTATATTTCATCACAACCCAACAACCTTAGCTCCGACCTCCACTACTCTGTCATCAGTAATATCAGAATATGAACAAAATGGAAACACTTAATAGAAATATATATTTACCTATGTCTAATGCATATTGATTGGCCTCCTATGCAAATCCACATACACCTCTACCTTGATATAATGCTGTCCTCGGGAGCCAAAAAAATCTTACCGCGTTATAGGTGAAACCGCGTTATATTGAACTTGCTTTGATCCACCAGAGTGCGCAGCCCCGCCCCCCCGGAGCACTGCTTTACCACGTTATATCCAAATTCGTGTTATATCGGGTCGCGTTATATCGAGGTCGCGGTGTACTTAATTTTACCAGAAGTCAATAACATTATGCATGTTTCATCTTACACAATTTTGTTCTTAACAAACAGCAATTATATAGTATTGAACAAAAAAAGTGTCTGATAAATATTTTAACTGATGTGTACAATGTAATGGTATCCCATAAAATGAAATACTTAAATACAGAAATTAAGATAGTCCATACAAATGCCCAACAGTCCATAGCACAACCACCTTAACTCTGATCTATGAAGATGTCCTGTATTCATTTCTCTGCTCTAGGTTAGAACAGTGCATTTCTAGGCAGTTTAAGGTTTATGATGTCCTAACTGTTAATATCCTTGCTTTTAAGTACTTGAGTTTTGTAGTTTACGTGAAAGCTAAGTATATTGTTGTCATTCAATGACCTTATCTGGCTTTGAAATGAGGCCCTGGGATATATTAAAACCAGCAGCTTGAATTGCACAGGGAAGCAGAAAGGAAGCCACTGCAGGTCTCTGACAACAGCTGTTATGTGCTCATGCTGACACAATACGTGAGCCAGGTGGCTGCATTCTGCACTAGCTGAAGCTTCCAGGTGGTCTTTGCGGGTAGGTCCAAGTAAAGGGCACTGCAGTGTCCCATCCTGGAAGTCACAAAGGTGCGAGTGAGGACTTGTGGCAAGGGAAAGCTAAAACCGCTTAGGCTTGGTTTACACTTAGAAATGTTGTCAGCAGAGCTGTATTGATTCAGAGTGTGAAA
The DNA here is from genome assembly GCF_028017835.1 of Emys orbicularis. Taxonomy (NCBI): domain Eukaryota; kingdom Metazoa; phylum Chordata; order Testudines; family Emydidae; genus Emys; species Emys orbicularis. Next base: position 59,978,769 of record NC_088690.1, on the reverse strand, counting down.
AAAAGTGCACCCCTAACTGGTAGTGGTATGGCAGCTGGCAGTGCAGACTCCACTTATACCAGCACGGCAAAAAGTCCTTTTGCTGGTACCGCTGTACTGGCAAAAGAGCTCATTGCTGGTATTAGCTGCATCTCCACCAGGAGAGCCTGTTGGTATTGCTCTACCAGTATGTATCTACACCAACAAACCCTTTTAAATGTAGACGAGGCCTTTAGCAATGTATGGGAGAAAAAGCAGGGCAACCCATACCTGGTATCTGGGAACCCGAGAACAATCAGTGCTTGAAAACTACCATATTGTGTCTGGCTTTCGCTACTGTAACTGAAATCAGAAATATTGAATCACAAAGTCAAGCTTATTAGGCAATTATATTTATACCAAAGAAATGAATCCAAGTTTTTTATATTGTTTGTGTGCATATCCCTCATTTTGGGTGCTTGTCTTGTATGTGGGTATAGGCGGGTTGATAGATACAGTATGTTGGATGGTACCATATATTATATGTTTAAACCACTGCTGGGGGGGTGGGAATCTTCAGCCCAGTATAATAGGAGCTGTACTTGGAAATCCACTAACTGCTCTTCTAATGCTTCGGCTGCCAGGTGAAACAGTGTGCGTGTTCTGCTGGTAGCTTCATTTTGTACTGCAAGTAGTGCCTTATCGGAATTCCCTCTGGAAATAGTTAGTTTCCTTAAGACCTTTTACTGGAAATGGCTAGAAAAATAAACACACACTTACTTGAAGGCAGTGGGGCGGGGAAACAAATAGGCTGTTTTTAAAGCAGCCTTTTAAAAAATATTACTGACCCTTTTCTCCAGCACGTACACGTGCATATGGGCATGCATGGGAAAACCTACAGCCACTGCCCTTTGCGTGTTTGAGAAATCCCCAGTTGGCTGTTTACAACTTCTTGGATAATCTCCTTTCGGGTCTGTTTCATCTTGAGGTACTGATCGCCATATTCCTATGAAGTAAAGCAGTTTCCTCCACTTGCTTAGAAATGACAGAGTCAAAGTGATGTCACAAACTTTCCTCCTCTATCTACCATCTCCTTTTATCCTTCAGCCATGTTGATGCCTATAGCTATGGTCAGCTTCAACAGACTACATTTCCACTGGCCCTGTAGATTATAAAAGTTGAGTTATATGTGTCTGCCCAGATTTCCACCCTTCCTTTTCTACACTGACTCTTTTCACCAGTACAGTTAGTTTCCTTGCTCCCAGTTCAGTCACAGATATCAATCTGGTCTGTTGTTGGTATCCCAGACAACTGAGGAGCTTCTTGAGCTGTTCTGACTTCAGTGGTCAGCCTGTTCTTGAAGCAAATTCCACTGCATATTTTTAATTGCAAATATTACTGTGGAATTCTTTTTCTGGCTTAAAAAAAAAGTTGGGTGAGTTCTCTCTGAGTGTTGCTTTGTGGGTATTTGTCATTATCAACCTCTTTGCAAGTTTCATGTTTTTGAGCACAGAGCAGGGCTGTTTGCTTGTCTGGGAGACGTTAGCTTCTGTCTTTCCATTTAGTGAGGAGGTGGGGGATAGAATTTTCAGAGAAATTTTGGTATTGAATAAATTTCCCTCTCTGGCCTCTTTTCTGCAATATTGTCACTTGGGACTCTTGTTATGTTTTCAAATTGCATCTTACCCTTTGCCACCTGCTTCTTTGTTGGTGTCCTAACTGTTCGTGCTTTTGAATTTGATTTCTGAAAATATTCCATTCTTCAATTTAAAGGTTAACTGGAAGGATATGCTGGTGAGCCAGAGGTCTAGAAGGAGGTCATTAATGCAGTTTGCCCTGACCCTTGTGCGATCTTATCCCTACAGAACCAAAATAAAAAGCAATTTTGTTTTTGTTAAGGATCAAAATCCTTCAAGCCTTCTAGCAGTTCCCAGTGGCTACAACAGTATTTACTCCTGAGAGGTGCTGATTGGTGGCAGAGCTGCCCATGGTCCATGTTCTCTCTGCTGTCTCTGTCTCACAGCAAATACTGTCAAGAGAAGTCTAACTGCAGGAGGATATGTATAAAGTTGGGTCACTACTAATAGCAATATCAGTCATGCTGCCACCGAGAAGGTTATTAACCTTTCCACCACAAATTTCTCTCTTTCGGGGCAGAGGGCCTCCATCTCTGTCAAAGCCCTGAAATTCTCTCTGACCCATCTCTACACCCATCACTGCCAGGGCTCCTTGTTGCTAGAATCAGCATGTCATTGTTGGCAGACCTAAGGCATCCCCTAGACCAATGGCTGAGTCACTGTGTCAGCAGCACTCTCAGCCCCTGAGCATGCGACTAAGAGCTAGTCTACACTGGCAATGCTAAAGCACTGCTGCGGCAGTGCTTTAACGTGGCTTGTGTGGTCACGGCACTCTTAGCACTCTTAAAAAAAACACCTCCATGAGGGGCGTAGCTCCCAGCGCTGGTGCACTGTCTACACTGGAGCTTTACAGCGCTAAAACTTGCTGTGCTCAGGAGGCTGTGCTCACACCCCTGAGTGAGAAAGTTGCAGCACTGTAAACTGCCAGTGTAGACAAGACCTAAGAGAGACTGGAACTGGAAATCATACCTGGATGTCTGACCTGATACGAGGCTGAGCAAACTCTTATTGTAAAATATTATAACTCCCCTATAAAATATGCTTCCCTGAAACCTAGCAAGCAAGATCTCAGCCCAGCAGCTCATTCACTTTTTAAAATACTAAATGAGACAACAATCTGAAATTCTACAGACCATTACTTAGTATGTGAAGCTAGTTAAGTGCCTTTGTGCATTTGAGAAGGAGGGGTAAAAATGAAAGGGAGGACATTGACCCATTTGGACTCATAATTTAGCTGATTTTAAATGATTATAATGTGTTGGGGAATGTCCCCTGCTCCTCAGATATCCATATTTTTAGTTTACCACTATTCCACTAAGAAATTAAAACAAAAAACCTACACTCCTCCAGCAAAGCCAGTGGCCATCGCTCCTATCAGACCTGGATAACTACATCACTCAGTGCTCTGTTGCCATCCAGGCAAGGTGGCTAATAAACACTGTTCTCATACACCTGTGTAGTCGGACACCCCCTTTTGCATTCATGGAGAGATTTTGGCATCCAAAGCCCTCCACGTAAAGGTTCCAGAGCTTCATTCTAGATCCCCATGTTCTGCCCCTGTTGCACAGCAGCAGCTTGCTGAGTACCCTCAGCCTTTGCGAGGCATAGTCTTCTGGGGCCTCACTACATTATGCCCCTTTTTGTCTTCTCTTCCCCGTGGCAGGCTTGTGGACTTTGGCTGGGAACCTTGATAGAGACTGGTAAGAGCAGCTGGGCCCTAACAATAGCTCACTCTGCCTCAGTAGCAGCACCACCTCTCAGCGCATAGCTGGCCCCAGTGGGAAAGTACGCTCAGCTGCTCGAAAGGGATCACATGGAGCTGCTAACCTGGAGAGGGATGAGAGTGGTTTCCAGTGGTTCTACTGTATCGGCAACGGCTCCAGTGGGAAGAGACTACAGTAGCCTCCACCCCCACACCTCAAAGCGCCCAGCCCAGCCCACAATGGTCCGCTTTTCTTGTCTGTCTAAAGCAGTAACATAGGAGATGTAGGTCGTGTGGTTGATCAGACTTTGACTCAGGACTGCCTCCTTCCTAGAGTAAGCCCCTCCACATTAACAACTAGCCACTTCACCATACAGTATGATCCCTCACCGTCAGCTCTCCATCAGTGCTGGCTGAGTATGCCCGCTCTGTGGTGTAACTCTAGGCGCTTTTTATAGGGAAGAGTTTGAGTGCCAATATTTCAGCAGAGCTGCCATAGTTATCCATATTCTCTCTGCTCAGGACCAACGACCCTTGGTAATAGGAAGGTATATTTATAGAGCAGAACAAAATTGCCTTATCCCCAGCAATGTGCTGATATTGTCCTTAATACTGCTGCTGAAACAAGGCATCAAATTGCCATGTTAACAGAAAAAGGAAAGCAGGCCGGGAAAGAAACTTTTATTTTCAAAAATAACAGGAGTACTTGTGGCACCTTAGAGACTAACAAATTTATTAGAGCATAAGCTTTCGTGGGCTACAACCCACTTCTTCGGATGCATATAGAGTGAACCATATATTATTCACTCTATATGCATCCGAAGAAGTGGGTTGTAGCCCACGAAAGCTTATGCTCTAATAAATTTGTTAGTCTCTAAGGTGCCACAAGTACTCCTGTTATTTTTGCGGATACAGACTAACACGGCTGCTACTCTGAAACCTTTTATTTTCAAGTTTCACAAAGGGGGAGCTGGGGAAATAAAGCAATGTTGCTCTCCCAACAGCAATATTTCCCAGAATTTAGAAATTCTGGCGTCTCACTTTAGGGCATCTGTGCCCATATTCTCCTCTATGGTCCAACAAGGGCACCCATCTTTCCCTTCTGACTGGGGTATCTCCAGGCTGAACAGTTCCCTGCCTTCACCGTTTTGTTCCTAGCAAAGGCAAGCTGACCTGCTTGTCTTCACTTCATAGCAGGTTAACAGTGTGCCTGCCCCCATGTGTAGGTTCCACACAGCTCTTTTGGTGCACGCCTGTTTTATCCTTAAGATAAAAGCACTACAAAGAAAACATATTAAAGACCATACAAGAACCTACATGATTATTAATAAGCTTACCTGAAATCACCCCAACCCTACCATGGGCTCTGGCAGGAGCAGGCCTTAACACCTCTCCTAAGGGGTTTTTTGGGGGCTTCAAGGGCTGATAACCATAGGAATTACATTAGCATCTCCCTCCTCCTAGAGGGGTTACATACAGTTCCACAGTAACACACACACAATTGCATTTTTAATACAATGAACCACAAAGGTATTAAAGAAAAATTGTATCTCAAGTTAAGCGCCTCACTTCTTCAAAGTAACAAACCAGCCATTCACAAACAAGCTACAAATAAAAACTTCCTCGCCTTTCGTGCTGTGTGAGGGGGACTGAGACTGCCTTACCAGGAAGCTAGCTAGCAGAAGGTGAACATGGCCAGGACCCAGTCAGTAACAAGATTTTTTTTCCATAAAAAGGAAAGTGCGTCTGCAAACACATAGCATATCGGCAAGGACCAAACAGTCATCTCTTCAAATGTAAGCCCATCTCCTTTCTGAAGTGTCTTGTACTGTCTTTAATCTTCCTTATAAGAGACCTAAACCACAGTACTTCTGGACTCTGGTGTGTGTTGTCTGATTCTGTTGTGTGCATGCCTTCACTCCCCTTTCTTGTCCTTAAGGAGTATGGAATTATTTTAGGAAGATGACTCTGATTGAGGGGAAAGGGACGCTGTGTGCATGGGTTTAATGCAGAGAGGGGTCTTTCTGCATTAAACTTTTCCTGGATGCACTGATGGTTAGAAGGGTTGAAGTATAGTATGTGTCTGCAGTGTCTCTGGAAGAAAGTAGCGATGGTGAGCCTTTGATACTGCTGGACTCACGATGGCCTTCTCCCTCCATTTTTCTCCTCTGAGTAACTTTGATTGTAGAGCCAGGCAGTATGTGATTTCTTTGACAAATGCTTACAGCCCTCTCTGCTCCAGGTTCAGTCACCTGTGGACTCAGCCACAATGTCACCAGTGGAAAGGACAGCTGCATGGGTTCTGAATAACGGGCAGTATGAAGAGGAAGAGGTTGATACAGAGCAGCATCAAGATGAAGTCAAGCATGCTGAGACGGTAATTGCAGTGTGCATTCACCAGCCTGAGCTCTTAGACCTGAGGCTTCCACTGAGCTCCTATCCACAGCAGCAGGCTGAACTGTTCAGAATGGTGGCATACCCTGTTGTGCCAGAATCATGCTTTCAAATGCAGCTGTTACTAGCCCAGTTTTCCCTTCCAATGTGAAGAGGGATTTTTTGTATCCCCATCCTGTAGAGGCTACCCCACAACTAGTACATTACATGGTTTCTGACCAGAGATGTAATACGGTTCATGAGCATGTTGGGATGGTTGCAAGCTTTGTTTGAAACCATTGTCAAACACATCTACAGACTAAAACAGCATAGGCATGGGCAGAGCCTTGTAAATACACCTTGCTGTTTACCTCCATCATATTTTAAGACTGAAAATATCATATTGCCTCTATTTAAATCCATGGTACGCCCACATCTTGAATATTGCGTGCAGATGTAATCGCCCCATCTCAAAAAAGATATATTGGAATTGAAAAAGGTTCAGAAAAGGGCAACAAAAATGACTGGCGGTATGGAACAGCTTCCATATGAGGAGTGATTAATAAGACTGGGATCTTTCAGCTTGGAAATGAAACAACTAAGGGAGGATATGATTGAGGTCTATAAAATCATGACTGGTGTGGAGAAAGTAAATAAGGAAGTGTTATTTACTCCTCATAACACAAGAACTAGGGGTCACCAAATGAAATTAATAGGCAGCAGGTTTAAAACAAACAAAAGGAAGTATTTTTTCACACAACGCACAGTCAACCTGTGGAACTCTTTGCCAGAGGATTTTGTGAAGGCCAAGACAATAACAGCATTCAAAAAAGAACTAGATGAATTCATGGAGGATAGGTCCATCAATTGCTATTAACTAGGGTGGGCAGGGATGGTGTCCCTAGCCTCTGTTTGCCAGAAGCTGGGAATGGGCGACAGGGGATGGATCACTTGATGATTACCTGTTCTGTTCATTCCTGTGGAGCGCCTGATATTGGCCGCTGTCGGAAGACAGGATCAGGGCCGCCCAGAGGGGGGGGGGCAAGTGGGGCAATTTGCCCCTGGACTCCTGTGGGGCCCCCACGAGAGTTTTTCAGGGCCCCTGGAGCGCGGTCCTTCACTCGCTCCGGGGGCCCCGGAAAACTCTTGTGGGGCCCGGGCCCCCGGAGCTTCTTCCGCTCCGGGTCTTCGGCGGCAATTCGGCAGCGGGGGCCCCCTGCCGCCGAAGACCCGAGGCCCCCTGAATCCTCTGGGTGGCCCTGGACAGGATACTGGGCTAGATGGACCTTTGGTCTGACCCAATATGGCTGTTCTTATATAAATCATGTCATTTAAATAATAGATGCTGTTAGTCTCATTTTCTGTTATTTAAAGTAATGCTGCTACTAGGATATTCTACCAGCTCTGTGTTCTAATGTTTGTATGAATTTTAGGGGTCATGAAAATGAGTCTGGTTATTAGCCAGAGCAAGGGTTAATGTGGGCACATATTATGCAACCTAGACCAACAATAGCCTTCATGTTCTTCCTGGGCTTCACCTGATCAGAATGCCAGTTGTTAAGATTGTGTAAGAGTTTGGTGTTGTGCACAAATGTCCACCCTTTTTTCACATCTGTAATTTTCAAAGATGATTTGAAGAAATGTGGGTCTCCTGATGTGTCAGTGGTGTAGTGTGTTCCTGGGCGTTTAATTGTCATGTCTATTTATAGCAACAATATGCATTATTTTCCAAATAGGTATGCAGCATACAGGTGCCACAGTGACGGGGGCCATACAAGTTCCTAGATAAATTTATTGGTTTTGGGGCAAAAATAAAAATAAAGTAGTTTTTTAGGAATAATGAAGGACCTATAAAGGGAGAGTGAAATGTATGGAGGTCAATTCCATTGTTGGAGGGAGAATTACCGGAGGGAGCAGTCAGGAGAGAGAATGGAACTTCAGCAAAGTAAACGCCGCAAAGGCTCTGTCGTATAGTGTGTTAATGTGCAAGGCATCTGGACATCTAACTTCAAACCTTGATTAGGTTTTAACGGAAAATGAGTTGTTTGGATCCTAGCCTAATCCATAGTGGAAGTTTGTTCACATCAGAAAACCACCGTACAGATAGGCACTATTAGCACCTGTTAGTGAGCCTATTCGGAGTAGCTAGGGGCTGTACAGTCAGGACTGAGGCACAGAGGCAGGCTGTGTGGATGCGTAGCGGGGGTGATGTAGGGCAATATTAGAAAATGTTAGAGTTGTATGGGTAGAATCTTACGTTATGCTAGTCCATAGTTGGCCGTAGTGATTGGTTCTAGCCCTTCCTGTCATTTCCTTCATTTTCTGTGTTATTAAAGAGAAAAATGCACACCTCACCAAAAATATCTGAACTCCTCTATCTAGCTAGCCCTTTTGTTTCTGATTCTGTCCTTCACTCCTGCCTGCAGTACGAGCAAGAGATAGCAAAGCTGAAGGACCGTCTGAAAGTGTCAAGCCGCCGATTGGAGGAGTATGAGCGGCGTCTTCTGGTGCAGGAGCAGCAAATGCAGAAGCTGCTGATGGAATACAAGACGAGGCTGGAAGACAGTGAGGAACGACTACGCAGGCAGCAGGAGGAGAAGGACAGTCAGATGAAAAGCATCATTAGCAGGTGAGAGGAGAGTGCCCTTTTTGAAAGCTTTGGTGGAAAGCATGGAAACTCTGTAGAGACTGAAGAAACCCAGTTGATTAACTTATTCCTTTGTGACAAGAAGAGCATGATATTTTGCAGGCAGGCAGCTCTTGTCCTCAGTTAAACCCCACAACACTTCAGAAGTGGTCTCATCCCCCTTTTACAGATGGAGAAACTGAGACACAGAAGTTAAGTGACTTGCACGCAGAGCTGAGGAAAGGATCCAAGACCTTAACTCTCAAGTCTCTGCTCTACTCATTAGGTAGACCACACTGCTTTGAAAGAGGGAAGGAGCTCCTCTTGAAGTGTGGGCTCCAAACACTGGAATCAGTGGTCCTGTCAATGTTCAGAGCTGTTGAATTTTGGCATTGTTCTCTGTGTAAGGATTGAGTTTAGCCAATTGAAGTTGACAGAGGGGCAAATCGACTGCAGAATATTCCTCTTAAAAGGAAGAGAGCCATTTGTTGGGCTGACTTGTTTGAGCTACAACTGCATTGTCTGAAACACTCTAGAATTGCATTAAGATTTCCTGATTTCTTTCAATGTCCCAGGCTAATGGCGGTCGAAGAGGAGCTGAAGAAGGATCATGCTGAAATGCAAGCAGTCATTGATGCAAAGCAGAAAATTATTGATGCACAGGTAAGGAGTTTTGGATCTCCAAGAACAAAGCATTTCTTGTACAGAAACCATAGGCCCCATCCTTGTGTCCCATGCAGCTGCCATGTCAAAATCTATTAGATAGCTCTCAGCATTATTGTCTCACTCCCAAACCAGCATCAGTCCATGGCACTGAACATACTACTTGCCTCCTTCATGGAGAGAATTCTGCTTTCACTCAACAAAGACTACAGCATTCAGCACCAGTATGATACAGTGCATTATGGGGTTTACTGAAGCCTCTAAGAAAGAAGTGAGCTCTTGCTGTGTAGCATTGCACAATATTCTGCTAGAGTGTTGTGTTTGACTTCAGCTGACTGTCTGTTGTCAAACTTGGAATAATGCCTACTGTGGCATGAATCTCCAGTGCTTGCCTTGGCTGATACAAGTTAGCTGTGGGAAAGGGAACTAGTGGATGAGGCACGTAGGTGTAAATAATGCAGTTCTGCTCTTCCAGTGTTTGGAAGTATTGCTTCCCTTCTGTATCAATGCTCACCCCGATAGAAATGAAGCTGATAACAAAATATATAACCAGTTTGATCTCTGCCTGCTGCATTATGCTTGTGAGACTGTTTGTCAAGTGCCCCTCATCCTCAAGGGTGTAGAAATCTCTCCTGCTTTTGTGCTTTTTAATTATTAGTGTCACTTCCTAGTTACAATTTTAAAATATTTAACTTTTCCAAAGATACATGTAACAACAACAGTATCCCAGGTGGTTTCAGAAAGTCATCTCACCATGCAGGCGGGAAGTGCCAGAACCACTGAGCTGCGCTTAGAATTTCTCTCCCTCGACATACGTGGGGTTATATATTAATCTAGCCAAAGATGCTATTGGTATATTAGAGCAGAAGTGTGAGCAAGCAGGAAAGGGTACGTGTTAGCCATTTGTTTCCATTATGGATAGCCAACAGTAATGAGACCTGTGAAACGTATGAGCTCTGTATGTGTCACTAGGGAAAATATACAATGGAAAGAGATCTCAAAGACTTCATGGTAGCAAAAACGTATTCTTCAGGAGGTTCTATTTTGGAATCTGGGAAAGTTTTAGCCTCTGAGGAGGAACACTTGTGTGTGCTGTCCCCCAGCACATTTTCCTGTAGCTACTCCTTCAATGATGCTAGACTTGAAAACTAGAGGATTTGGGCCTATGCCGTCTAATATGAACAAAATCACTTGAGTACGGTATCTTGGTATCATTATGTTCAGCTCAAAAATATTTAGATTTCTAGGCTAAGAATATAATCCTGCTGGAATTACACCATACCTGCTCCCCATCCACCCTGCAGGATGTTCTAACTGAGGATGCCAGAACAGAAGTCATCCTCTTGTGATATAACTTAAGTGAACAGGAGAATGAAAGGCTTTCTGTGTTCACTGACACTCAAAACCTAGGGTGAGAGAACTGAATACAGGGTGCTTGCATTTCATTTTTGACTTCTGTGAAGAAAGCAGAATAGCAGACCCTTTCTTCATGCAGATGGATTGGTATTGCTTTTGATATGAGCTGATGGTGGGGAGGGGACATGAATGAAACAAGCCAATTTTCATACTTAGGTACAGTCTCAGGGTCTCATTGTCCCAAACTGATGGAGCTCAGGCATGTCCAAAAAGCAACAACCTATTAGACTTCGGGGAGGAAGGTGGATACCTGTTCTCTGACCATGCCCACGCCAACTGTCTGACAGAGGGGCCTGGGCATCCTCCTCCGAGTGGGCCATTCATCTGCTGTCTCCAGCCTGAAGTAAAGGGATGTGATCAGTGGCATACAGAGCAGTATAAAAGGCTTCTATAGATGGTCCTTGAAGATGATGGTTATGACGGGTTTGATCACAGAAATCCCCTTGGGATTGTCACCCGATGTGCTGAGACTACCTCTGAGCCCGTTTTCTCTGCCAGTTTGGGCCTCCAGAACCCTGACTTGTTGAGCCAGACACGCCAGTCTGCTCCAACACAGACCCAGGGTCTGATCCATGCCCCCAAAGCAGCAGAGTTAACTGAAAACCGCTTAGCGAGTGCTCCTGTCTTTAGCACTCAGACATCCAGCTCCCAATGGGATCCAAACCCCAAATAAATCAGTTTTACTCGGTATAAAGCTTATACATGGTAAACTCATAAATTGTCTGTCCTCTATAACGCTGATGGAGAGATATGCACAGCTGTTTGCTCCCCCAGTTACTAATTACTTACTCTGGGTTCAATAATAAACAAAAGTGATTTTATTAAGTATAAAAAGTAGGATTTAAGTGGTTCTAAGAAATAGCAGACAGAACAAAGTACGTTACCAAACAAAATAAAATAAAACATGCAAGTCTAAGCCTAATACATTAAGAAACTGATTACAGATTAAATCTCACCCCCAGAAATGTTCCAATAAGCTTCTTTCACAGACTGGGCTCCTTCCTAGTCTGGATCCAGCAATCACTCACAACCCCGTAGTTACTGTCCTTTGTTTCAGTTTCTTTCAGGCATCTCTTGGGGGGTGGAAAGGCCATCTCTTGAGCCAGCTGAAGACAAAATGGAGGGGTTTCCAGGGCCTTTTATATTCTTTCTCTTGTGGGCGGAAACCCCTTTGTTCTCCTGTGCAAAGTCACAGCAACAAGATGGAGTTTGTAGCCACCTGGGCAAGTCACATGTCCATGAATTATTCAGCTTTTTGCAGGCCGACGCCATTGTTTACATGTTAGTTTGAACGTTCCCAGGAAAGTTCAGATGTGGATTGGCGTCTCCCAAAGTCCATTGTCAGTTAAGTGTTTCTTGATTGGGCACTTACTGAGAATAGTCCTTTCTCAAGAAGGTGACCAAATGCTTCACTGAGGCTTCTTAGAATCAAACACATTGAGATACAAGTACATAGCCAATATTCATAACTTCAAATACAAAAATGATACACATACAGACAGCATAATCATAACCAGCAAACTACAACCTTTCCGTAGACACCCCAGTTGACCTCCTCTGTACAATACCTGGTGCAACCATAGGACCCTGGTTGCAACAATGATCTATATGGTCACAGTTCATGTCAATAATGTCACAATGGTGAATCCCATCTGGACTGTGAACTTGCTTTCAGGGCTTGGCCAGCTGCAATGGGGGAGTGCAAGCGCTGAGATGGGGGCATGGAGGAGCACTGTAATAGATACAGAGAAATTGATGGGTGGGGGTCATGTAGCCAATAATCTGCCTAGAATTATCATGTTTGAGCGGAGAGGAACTTCCCCTTCCCTCTCTTTAACAGTCTATGCCAATAGCCTCTCATCCTCTGTGCGATACTGTGACAGTTCCAGGAGCAACACGATGGGGATGTTGCATGCCAGAGAAGTCTGGTCCCTCAATGTCAGCATGCAGAAGGGAGGATTGTTGTTGGTTAACCCCTCCATGCTGAAGGGGTGCAATGCCCCAACATGACAGCTAGATGTTTGTGGCATGATCACTGGCAGTGCAAATTGCTTGAAGGGATCAGCCGTGTGAGACAGAGTTCTGTACACGTCCCGTACAGTAACTCTGATGTTTCAATGGGTAGGAAAAGTAACCTTTTTAAAATGGAGAGAAGTTTTCCCTTTTAATCAAATTTCTTTCTCCCAGCCCAGTGCCCTCACCCCCTCCATATGGGAAACTTGGGGTTGATTTCTGGACCTCACCTCTCACCAAACCAACAAGAGCTGTGGGGGAGTGCCCAGAAAAAAGCCCAAATCAGGTTTGGAAAGGCGAGCGCATCAGTGAACCCATAGAAACACAATACCAGTAGTCCAGTCCTGTCATTGGATAGAGTTTCATGGCCATGATGCAAGGCCTTTTGTGGGTCCTCGAGCAGAAAAGGGATGTTGGCAGGGAACTCAACACCTGGTTGCAGAGGACACAATCTGAAGAACCAGATTTCTTTTACTGTTAATTGATCTGCTTCAAAGTACACTTCGAAGGAAGATTGTTCTCAGACCATGATTCGTTGGCCAGTGGGGTTTAAGGCATCAGGATAGAGAGGTAGGGAGGTCATTCTCTTTAGAGATACTTGGAACAGAACTGGATCCTGGTTTCTCATTTTCAAGATAAAAATGGATGCTAGGACATAGCAGTGAAGGACGTTGGCTTCTTGTCTCTTTCTTCACCACAGAATGCTTTGCAGGAATTGCCGTCTTGTCTTGTGTTCAGGGTGTGGCATCCATTAATAAGCTATGCACAACAGTCTTGTTGTTAAACTGACTATGTACATTACTCACAACTTTACCGCACAATGTTTGTAGGTGTTGTGAATCCAGAGGCCCTCTCTGTGCTTCCCAGATTGAGAAGAGAGAGGTCTGGGTGATGGTAACCTCCTGAGAGAATAGCATAGCTGCAAAGTGACGCAACAAATCCTGCATCTTGGCAGGGGGTTAGACTAGATGACCCTTGCGGTCCCTTCTAACCCTGTGATTCTATGATTCTATGAAATAGCCCAATTGCTATTGCAAGTGACATCTCCACTGTGTTAAATTACAGGTCATAAATGGGGATGAGATAATTCAAACAGGCAAGTAAATCCAATCAGTTCTCTAGCTGAGCAGTACCCAGCCCTGGCCTGGTGCACTGACCTCCTACACATTCCAGCTCCTACCACTCCCTGCACCTAATTCATGTGCATTAGGAACGTGTTTGGTTAGATTGCATTTTCCTTTGAGTGAGGTGGTATCAGCAGGGTGCATCTCCTTTTGCTCACCAAGCTCATGCCTTCAAGATTGACATTCTGGTTAAAGCTTTTCAGTTGTTCTATCCACGTTTGGTCTGAGTTTGCAGTTACCTCATGTACTGAGCATGCTCAATCAGTGCCAGAAAACACCCCAGCCTTCCATTTTTAACTCTTTGTAAGGTCAAATTTTTTTAATAGAAACTTTTCTTTTGAAAACGAAGATTGAATCGGGGGAGGGAGGGACTTCAACTTGCAGAGGAAACAGATCTCTGCTAAGTCAGGTTTAAAGGAAGAAAGAAAAATACCTATCTCCTCACTTTGGTGTGGGAGGGAAGGCTGATGCTTTACCTCTCAGATCTTGCCCCTTCGTTTTTCCCCTTTCTGGACCAGGAGCAGTGAATGATAGGACAATGAGTGGTCATGGCCTGATCTTGCTATTGATCTCTACTGACCCTGTTACCTACATCAGCTCTGTTACACACACAGCTCCATCTGCAAAGGGCTGTTAAACAAGCAGCACCTAAACTCTGTTTTGTTTTGGGTCCCCCACCTTTATTCACTTGGGGAAACCCTTTGGGAAGAACAAACATTCTCCCTGATTGCACATGTACCATACAGCTGATATGCTGGGATGTGAACCTCATGGGGCTGCTGTAAAACTTACGTCTCCTGAGCAACATGTCTGAATTATCCCTTAATGTTTGTGCCTTCCGTATATCATTTTTCCTTCCCTTTGTTTCTCAATGGGCTGGGGCTGGACTGGGCAGAGACTGCATGCAGCTTTTTTTAAAATAAGAATATAAAATAAGTCAATTGGCTGGTAGCACGGAGAGCATGTTTACCTGCTGCAGTGTCCATTGCTGCTTTGTGTGGTTGCATTTTTTAAAGGCAAGACAAAAATTGCAAGCTTACTTGTACATCAGTCTCCTTGGTTTGAATCCCCCTTCTCAGTGTCCCATCTCAGATAGCACAGTTGATTTATTTTTTTATGTATTTAGTGAATTCCACTACCCTTTAGCTTCTAAATACTTTATTGCTTGAAGTGGAGGCTAGCACTTTCTGTGCCAGAAGAATTAAAACCAGAACAAGAGAACCTTTGATTTTGTAGAGTCCTGGAGCAACTCCGAGCTGGAATGGGTCTAGGAACAGTGTGGTTTGTTTGTTTGTTTGTTGTGTTTGTTGATGCCATCTCCCCCTCCACCCACACTTCCCTCTTACCCCTCCCCGCCCCCACCAAATAACCCCTTAGTTTTAGCTTTTGGCTGCTTTTCTCCTGTGTTGCTGTTGCACCCTTACCGTTGCTGGTGACTGCAGGCTGCCATTATCTGCTGTTTTAATTTCAAACATACTGTGGGTTTATACTGAGCACTCTCCATGCAGTCTTTAGAGACAATGACCCTTACATACCACCTGCACTTTTCTTTGCAAAACGAAACCTCCCACCCCTTGTTTTGCTGCTGCCTGTTTCTGTTTTCCAAATTTTCCAATAAGAGAAAATTCTAAATCCAGGAAGGCTTTTGTGCCTTCGACTGCCTTGTGAAAGGGCCGTAGGGTCAAAAACCTGAAATACGTAACCCCCATGGCTGGATTAGTTAACTAAGCATAGCAGTGACTTATTGGCAGCTTCCATCATGTAATGAAACCGGGGAGACCAAACTGGGGCCATAGTACCTCCAAAAAACAGAAAGAGGCAGAGACATCCCCATTCCACAGGGAAAGCTGGTAAGGATGTATCTGCCTAGAAAACATCTGAAGACTTGATCACAGCGCAGGCAATGGAAGTTCCTGGCAAAGAAAGGGTTTAAGGCAGTGCTGTACTGGGTGGAATGGCTTTGATTTATTGTGTGTCTGTGTTTCAGGAGAAGCGGATCGTGTCTCTGGACTCAGCCAACACTCGGCTGATGAGTGCCCTGACACAGGTGAAGGAGCGCTACAGCATGCAGGTCCGCAATGGCATCTCCCCCACCAACCCCACCAAGCTTTCCATCACGGAGAATGGTGAATTCAAAAACAGCAGCTGCTAACAGGTTAGATGCTGCTGGCCATCTTCCCAGGGGCAGGGCAGAAGGAAGCAGACTCAAGAAAGCCAAACACAGATTCCTTACAGGTTTACAGAATGCTGCTAAAAGAAAAACTCTGGAGTGGGGAAATATAGCCCACCATTCAGACCAGGATAATAAGGGCAAGGGCCCTCCATATCGCTGTGTATATACATAGGGAGCCTGTTGTGGGCCGTGTACAGAAAATGCCATTGTAATATACCAAAAGGAAGTCAACCATGTAGATTTTTTTTAATTATTGCTATTTTTATTATTATTTTTTCCTCTTGTTTAAAGCACTGCAGTCCTTGGGGAGGAAGAAGAGGAAGAGAGAGGAGTGTGTGTGCGCATGTCCGGTGTGGGTGAGGGCGTGAGCGAGAGAGACAGAAGCAGTTGGTTACTTAGAAGCTGTACATATCAGGGTGATTGATACAAGCACATGGAATGAAGTGAAATATTAGTTAAATGAATTATAAAAGAGACTGCCAATTTTAACCTTCTCTTCCCCAGTTCTTTAACTGAATATGAACTCCACACCCAGCCTTCATGCAGGCTTCTGAATATGCTATTGCTAGGATATAGGCAAAAGGCTATTCCAGTCTCTCTGAGCATACTGGGTAGGAACTCTTTGGAGCAGTAAGCTCATCTCCTTGTGGTCTGCCCAAAGCCAGGCTTTTCACCTAATAGACAAAGGGAATTTGCAGTTTTAAAAGTGGGATATTTTTACCCCAGTTATAGTAAGGTTTGATGTTTCCTTTTTAGAGTTTACAGAACTGTAAATACCTGTGTTTTTTGACCTTCAGTCCAATTCCCAGTGTGCACACAGTCCATTGTCTCAATGCAATAGCTATCCAAATCTGTTCTCCACTCTCCATTGGAAATAATCAGGTTAGTACTCTAAGGAAAGGGCTAACCAAAGGGCATCCAGGCTCCGTGCAATAGATCAGTGAACGTAAAATAAAACTTTCCTAGTTTGTTTATTTTTAACTTTGTCTTGTTCAGTTTCACTTTCACCGTTTCACCCATTGGGTTATCAGATATCACAACATCCAGAGATGCTTTCTCCAGACTATGCGTGATTTTTTTTAACATCTCCATCCCACCCAAATTAAATTTGCCTTTCTAGTAATGTTTTTTGAGTTCTGTAGGTATCCAGTTTTTTGCCTAGGTGAGTTTACAGCTGAACCTCAATGTCCCCTATAATGTTGCGCTTGCGTCCCACAGGAGTAAACTTTTGCAGGATGTACATGAACACTCATCCCGAAATTAAAAAGTGACCTTGTGGGAAGGAAGATTCTGTAATATCACGTCATACAAGATTAACAGGAATTACAGAGTATTGCCAACTCTCGTGGTTTTACTAGCGGTCTCGGAATACTTAGTGTGGTTTTTTTTAAAGCCCCAGCTTCTGGAGTCAAATGATTGTGAGAATCTCCACTTTCAGTTTGTAAAAAAGTATGTTTTTAGCTCTTGTTATTGCAGAGAAAAGCATGAACGTGTGAATCCTAAAAACTCAACACAAAGTAAGTAAAAAGGACCCCAAACTAGACAAATTCAAATTAGAAATTAGGTACAAATTTCCAACAGTGGGGGCGATGAACTATTGGAACAAGCTACCAAGGGAAGTGGTGGATTGTCCATCTCTTCATGTCTTTAAATCAAGATTGGATACCACTCTGGAAGATACATGTTAGTCAGACACCAGTTATTGGGCTCAATCCCCAGGAGTAACTGGGTGAAATTTGAGGGCCTGTGTTATGTAGGAGGTCTGACTAAGTGATCTGATGGTCTGTTCTGGCCTTAAGTACTATGAATCTATGAAAACTTACTATTTTAAAAATCTTGGGATTTCTAAGCCAATCTCATGACTTTTGGGGGCCTGATTTGAATTCTCTGACCGCTCGGGGTTGGCAGTATTGACAATGACCTTAATTCAGAGTCATTTGTTCAAGTTTGTTTGCTGTTTAGAAATGAATTAGCCTAACTCTTTAGGCAGATTCTATTTCTTTGTTGTAAAGCGCAATATGTTAACTGTGCGAGTTAAAAGTTACTTCCATTAAACATACACACACACATATATGTACGTATATAACTATGCACAAAAATAGAGAGACATATCTCCTGTACTGTAGGACATATAAAGTAAAAGTGTATGAATCTCTCTTAGTAAGACCTTGGTAGCTACTTCCATTGAGAGGTAGAAAACTTACCTGAAGTGAGTAAGAATTTATTTTTAATGTTCTTTCAGCTCAAAGCTGCTTCCTCCGCCTACTTCTCAAACGTGATAGGTACTAAAGAGCAAGGAGAGGTCCTGCTTAATGTTCTTGAAGCAGCACAGACAAGTTTGTGGAGGCTTCTGTGCTAATGGGACCATGTACTGGATCTGCACAGTAGTGATTTTTTTAAAAACTTTCCAAACTATGTTTTCCAACTCTGGGTCATTGTGACCCCTGCTATTTTCTCCCTTGGGAGCTGTGCCTTTCACCCTCTCCTCCTAACCATGTACCAAGGCTGCAGTCATAGTAACAGCTGTGAATCCATTTGTCTATTGTGAGTAGCTCTCATATTTTTGCGAGAAGCTGTTGTCCCGTGAAACCCCTTTTAGCTCAGCATTTTTGTGTGGCTTGCAGGCAGCTACCGCACGCCTTCCCCCGTGTTATATAGCTGCACCCAAATTCAGTGAAGTTCACTATATAATTACCCCAGATTATATTCACCCAGCTGTGCTATGCAAAATCTTTTTCCCAAAAGCAGCCCTGTAGATGGGTGTGTACTTTAATCATATAGTATATAAAGCATGTGGTGTGGGTGGGTTTTTTCTCTGAAGTTCAAGATTAAGGAGCAATTGAATGCTTTGTCTATGCATTATTTTGTGGGGGCTAGAAGAAGGTTTACAAGGACATACAGACTCCAGTTGAAATGTCATTCTTGTGGTGCTAGGCTAACGCTACTGAGGGAGCTGGAGCTGACCAGAGCCCACTCTAGCCTTATGGTAATCCACAAACAGTCACTGTTTGAGATGTGTGATTAGATGGTGAAGGCTCTTGGGAATGTATTGTGCATTTGCCTTTGTGTAAGGTTCACACAGGCTTCTGCCGAGAAATTCAATAGGGACAGCATCTTTCGATGCATATCATATCAAATCATCATCATCAAATACACATAGCCTACTGAGATCCATTGCACCACCAGAGTTGATGGCATCGTACCTGGCATCATAGAGTGAAGTTCCCAACTTTGGGCTGCCTCCATGAGTGTGTCTGTGTTGTAGAGGCATTGGGACAGGGCTGCTAATGGAAAAGGAAGGCAAGGATTCCTTGTCCCAACTCTCTGGTCCCATCGGTTTCTATTAAGCATCACAGTTTGTGGTTAAACATTATTTGCCAACTGATTCTCCAAGCCTCAACCTAAAACTGTAGCTTTCCACTGTCTGTGATTTTCACTAAATCTAATTTCCTCACCCTTCATCTGAGCTGTGCTGAGTGAGAGAGGGAGTTTACAATATACCTTTGCATTCTCAACAGTTATCACAGTGACACACAGGCCTCAGGCCAACAGACATCTCTGTGGCCAGCCATTGACTGTGTGCTTGTGGTGCTATTTCTTGCCCCAGCTCCGAGAGAGAGAGAGAGAGAGTGTAGAAGCACTACTTGTATCCCGGTGTGATGGAGCTAACCGTGACCTTGGGGATTAGGTGCTTGCTGGCCACATCCATGACTCTTGCTTTATGGTGGTCCCTCAAAAAAGACAAATTAACTGAGAGACCTTTCCTATACCAGCCAGTTGGATTTCTGAATTTTAAATAAAAACTCCTGACCTGCTTGTGGTGTTGCAGTTAAGCACAATAGCATGTGTTGTGCTCTGGCGCTTTGTCAAATTCCGAATGCTATATGCTGCATTGATGAGGGACGAAAGTAATCATACTGGCAAGAGAAGCAGTAAATATCTCAGGAGAGGAGGAGATGCTAAGGGTGAGTGAATGGCCTAAACGTGGCCTAATCTAAAGGACCCTTCTTCGCAACACAGGGAATTCAGGTCCTACAGAAGGAAAAGGGGTGGGAGTTGGAGTCACTAAGCATCTACTGTTTTTTCTTCGGTGTATAGAAATGGGTATTCATGTATATAAATACATACACAGCTGCATATAGCTGCACATTTCAAACATTCTCTCTTAGAAACCCTCTCATATCATGAGAAAACCCTGAGTAGGGTGGAGAGAGATGTGCATATTTCCTAGCTAGTGGACATAGGTTGTGTTCTGTGGTTGGATAACCTCTATATTCGGCCATCCCAGAAATGTTTTTCTTTTACATTGTTGTAAATGCTTTGGCATTTTTTTTTTTAACCTTTTGCATTAATTTCATGCTCTAATGCGAGTTCAAACCACCAGCTTTTAACTAACCAATGGGTCAGTGATTTAACAGTGGTGTATGCAGTGTATGTTAGCCATAGTCATTTGCTGAGTCACCAATGTGATATATGTACAAATCCTATTTATGTGTTCTGTAAAAATGTCTACATTGCTCTTGGGGAACAATTCATGTCTATGTTAAACCATTACATGTATATTTATATTGTTGATTAACATTAACCAAATAAGACATTAACTGGTCAACCACTATTCTCCAACAGTGTGCGTGATAGATTTAAAGGGTTAAATTTAGGTTGATGCTTTTAGACACTTCCTTCCCTACATTAAATTAGCTCCCATGAGAGAGAGAATGTCATTGTGAATCACTCCTGCCAGGAATCCTACCTGTACAAAAATAGATTTTCTATCTCAAGGGCCTTAATGAGAGTGTTACTACACAGGACTATTTTACAATGATCGCTCTAAATAATTTATTTTTTAGTTCAACAAATTACACCTTAAAAAAAGTAATAAAGTTGGTTTTCAAAACCATATTTTTATGCTAGTAGCACTGGACTGTTCGGTCTCTGAGCTCCATCTCTGCATTTCATTGTCTGGGTTTGTTCTAAAGAAGATTTATTTTTGTTCTGTGAATAATTTTTCCAAGGTTCTTGTATATGTACAGATATAGATACATTTGAGGTCTTTTATTGATATTCCTACAAAGAATACAAATAAACTTTAACTTTAAACAGTTTGGACTCAATCTGCCTGCATTGATTAAAATCCTACTGCTCTCACTGCTGGGTGATTGCACATATGTGTTGGGGCAATTTTTTTTTTTTTTTTTTTTTAAACTAGTGGGAGGAAATTTGCAAGGGAACAGTATAACTCAACATCTGGGACAGTTTGCATTGCAACTCCTTGAGCTATCCAAGTAGGGTTGCCAGATATCCAGGTTTCTACCAGAATGCCTGGTCGAAAAGGGACCCTGGTGGCTCCAGTCAGCACTGCTGACCGAGCCATTAAAAGTCTGATTGGCGGGGCTAAGGCAGGAATCGCGGCCAATGGGAGCTGCAGGGGTGGCACCTGCGGGCGGAGGGAGCGCGCAGAGACACCTGGCTGCACCTCCACCTAAGAGTCGAGGGACATATTGCTGCTTCTGGGGAGCCTCCGAGGTAAGCCCCGCTTGGAGCCTGCACCCCCTCCCACACCTCAACCCTCTGCCCCAGCCCTGAGCTCCCTCCCACACCCGAGCTCCCTCCTGGGCCCCATCCTGCATCTATACCCCGACTCCCCGCCCCACTCCTGATCCGCCTCCCACACCCAAACTCCCTCCCGGAGCTGGCACTCCACACCCCTGCCCCAGCCCAGAACCCCCTCCTGCACCCTGATCCCCTCATTTCTGGCCCCACTGTGGAGCCCGCACCCCCAGCCCAGATCCCATATCCTCTCCCACACCCCAACCCCCTGCCTCAGCCCAGAGCCTCTCTCACACACTCCAAACCCCTCGACTCCACCCTGCAGCCCCCTCCTACACCCCAGAGACTGAACCCCTACCCCAGCCTGGAGCCCCCTCCTGCACCCTGAACCCCTCATTTCTGGCCCCATCCCAGAACCCACACTCCCTGCTGGAGCCCTCACCACCTCCACATACCCCAGCCCCTTGCCCCAGCCCGATGAAAATGAGCGAGTGAGTAAGAGTGGGGAAAAGCAAGCAACAGAGATGGTCTGTGGCTGAAGAGCGCATCAGAGATTGGGCTTTGAAATTGCAGCTTCTGGTGAGCACAATACGGTTTGTCATTTCTCTCTCACACTGCTCTCCATTAGAGATCCGTGGAACCAGAATTCTATTCACTGATCTGGGTTTGGAATTCTGGTGCTGAGCTCTCCTTCCCTATGCAGTAATTCTCCCTGTTTTTGAATCTTCTTGCCCACATGGAATAGTCCAGCTAAACTGTATATAGAGAAAAAAATGAGGAGTACTTGTGGCCCCTTAGAGACTAACAAATGTATTTGGGCATAAGCTTTTGTGGGCTAAAACCCACTTCATCGGATGCATGAAAGCTTATGCCCAAATAAATTTGTTAGCCTCTAAGGTGCCATAAGTACTCCTGTTCTTTTTGCTGAAACCTGTATAGAGAGATAGGGTGACACCCTGTGGTGAAACAGGAGATCCACTCCAACCATCTTTCTAGACTTTAACTTTGAGCAAGGGTAAAGGGACACTGTCGGACAGAAATTATCTCTTTAAAAAAATATTCCTTTATCTATGTTACTAATAACACCGGAAGTAATGAAAACACTCTCAACTATCTGATTTTCTTTGCATTCGTTATTTTGGACACTTCGTGCATTTCTATAATTGTGGACCATGAAGGCAACCTCAGTTTCCCTTGTTTGTAGTAAATTTCTAATTTGCAGGTTCTCTTGCACTAGCCTAGCACAAAGCTACATCCTTTGAGCTCCAGCCACTTCAAGGGAATGTTTATTCATAGATGCACACGGAATAGTGGCTTCTTGGTAATGTTCTATTTATCATTCCATAGATATGAATTACAAGAGAATACAAAAAGTGGAAAATCCCTCCCACTCTGGATTTGTGTCATGGAAAACTTCGTGTTGGGCATAGATTTGGTAAAAGTTTATTTTTAAAACTGTCATTTTATATACAGGGTTTTAAAGGCCTTGAAGCCTTCAAACTATACACACAGTGAATGTATGCAACTTTGTTCTCCTATTTCTTGTCACCACCTTGACGCTACCATCTCTGTTCTGTTCTACATTTACCTGTTGGTGTCTTGTCCGTATTTAGACTGGAAGCTCTCTGGGCTTGAGCCTGCCTTAATATACCTCTACATTGCCCAACACAAGGGTGGCCTAATCCTGAATGGGGATTCTGGGCACTGGGGCAAAACAAATAATGTTCTGGTGATACACTGGTTGAGAATTCCCTCATCCTTGTCCTCCACAAGAGAGACTATCTAATTTCCTTGCACCTTTCCTCAGCAGTTACCTACATTTATTCTACATCCCTGTCTACCTGCCTAAAATGTTAACTTTCCTTTTTATCTATGATCTGCCCATACGCATTCTGGTTCCACTGTCCAAAATTATTTGTTCCAAAAGGAGCATTTTCCCCTTCTTTAGAGAACTCCATGTTAGTGCTGGGTCGTTTGGTCTGGTCTTGTCACAGTTCATAGCTGACCCATTTCAGCTGGAATGACCCTATGGGAAAACTCCCCTTTAGTATTTCTTCTACCTGAAGAATGTAAGAATAAAAGTTTTATGGTTATATAGATACTAGGGTACATGGTTCTACTTGACAGAAAAGCTGCTGCTGTCTAAACCTGTGGGATACAAGCTTGCTTACACTTAAGCAATATCCTCCTGAAAAGAGAATTCTCACCGTCTCTAGAACACCGTACATTCCTGTCCTTCACCTTCTCTCCCAGCCCTGCACATTAAATATCCCCGTATCCTTAGAAGGTGTATTGAATTACTGCTTTTCAGTGCAGTGGTGTAGATTGAATATCCTGGCTGTAGACACAAAATGTTGTTTCCCTCTCAGTTCTTCCAGTAGCAAGTAATGAATTCTTTGGTTTGTTTCCATGGAGCCAGAGTAAGGATCAATTCTCTGCTGTCCTTTATAAGATCAGTGGGAACCACAGTTTCCAACTTTCACGTGGTAAATAAGCACCCCGACTTTCACAATAAGCCAAAAATCCAGCTAATCCCATTTCAAAACAAGGCCAAAACAAGCCAATCCCTATATGTGACTAGATCCCCCCGGTGTGTAGTCTGGGACTGTTGTGGGCCTGCTGTGCACCCGACTCTCTCCCACCCCTTGCCCTTGCTTGCCGGGAGCCGATCCAAAAAAAAGAAGCAACAACCTACTAGCCAACAAGCAACTCACAAGCCAATTAAGCCAAAAACAAACCCAATTTCTGTGTTTTTTTTCCATGGGTTTGGCATGTCTGGTGGGAACCTGTAACTATCCTGATGTAGCAGAACACCAGGTTCTGTGACTCAAACCAGCTTTCCACTACTTGCAGGAAATCCCCCTTAATACTTAGCCCAGTGTCAGAGCAGTGCAGCTTTGTCTGACCAGGGAGGGGGGCTGCCATCTGAGTCCAGAATTCTGTCTCAGCAGTTAGCAGGGCTGGGGACACAGAACAATGACCACGACATCGTTCCACCATTGACATCTGCCAACTATAGACCCAGAATTTGTGTTGATGGTTACAGAAGGGACCTTGTGGGAGAGGAACAGCCCAGTGATGAGATACTGGAAGTGAAGGGAGGTGAGGAAGAATGGACAGGAATATCGAATGAAACACTACTATCATGGAGCTGTCTGGTAAAGCCTCTATCATTCTTTCCTCCCTGTTGCCCAGGCCTTAGATTGCAGAGGGACTAATGTGTAGATAGCAGCTGTAGTTGCATGGGAAAAGGGATGTCTCACACTCATGAGGTGTGCCCAACAGGAAAAAAATTTTCAGCCCCCAATGAACAGACTGCTCTGGCTCACACTTTTACACAACTCCCTTTCCCTCTCCCACCTGTGTAACTTTTTTCCTGTGTAACTTAGGCCGGTTTACAAGCAGGTACCACGCTGAAGCCCACCAGAAACTGTTTGCAAACTGCTATTAAGGTGAGACCCTCTTTGAGAAGGACTGCATCTCACCTCATTCAGGAGCTGCTGTTTTATATCCTCAAGGACGACCAGGGCAGGTGAGACAAAATCCACTTTCAGAATCATGTACCCAGTATCTACACAGGAGAAAAGCGTCGCATGAATGGAGGTGTAGTCCAGTGCTAAGCAAATGCTTCTTTTTCTCTCATCTATTGTACAATGGTATTGTACCTAATAATAAGTTACAATGTATCACACCGGTGCAATCTACTCACTACTTAAAGGGTTGAGGTGCATGATGCTTCTAGAAGGGCTGCAGTCCATCTCCTCAAGATTGTTGGGCTTCTATTTTCTCGGGAGTACACACGTTGAGGAAGGCAACTGAACTAAGAAAAGCTTGAATGGGTGCCTGACCATGAAGTGAGTGCCCCTGCCTATGCAAAACTGTCAGGTCTGAGCTGAATGCTGCTTCCAATGCCATTGTAATTCCAACACTACTGTCCCTGCTAGTGCCACTCACTGGCTATCCCTGAATGAGAGTTACCACTCCAAGCAGAGACTGAAAGGAAGAGGGTATGTTCTTATCTTAGGGGGAGAGAACTTATATACAGAGTGCACATGCCCTCAACATGTAAAACTTAAGGCTACGTCTTCACTACGGGGGGGGGTCGATTTAAGATACGCAAATTCATCTACGCAAATAGCGTAGCTGAATTCGACGTATTGCAGCCGACTTACCGCGCTGTAAGGACGGTGGCAAAATCGACCTCCGCGGCTTCCTGTCGACGGCGCTTACTCCCACCTCCGCTGGTGGAGTAAGAGCGTCGATTCAGGGATCGATTGTCGCGTCCCGACGAGATGCGATAATTCGATCCCCGAGAGGTCGATTTCTACCCGCCGATTCAGGTGGGTAGTGTAGACCTAGCCTTAATAAAATGAGACTAGACTATACAATGGGTGACAGCATCCCACTCAATTGTTTTTCTCAGCTATGTCCACACACTGACAAGGTTAAAGGATGTCACTTGGGGAAATAGCCACAGGTATCAAAGAGAAGCTAGACAGGAGATGTCCCCTGTAAGTAGTCGTGGCCGCGCCTCCGCATCCACCTCTCAGGGAGGCCATGCCTCTTCGCAGTCTGAACTGCCAGAGTATGTTCAAAACAAAGAGAGGGGGAATTAGCAGTACTTGACGGGCCACAGCCTTTAAGCAGGAAAGGGCCCCAAACAGTCTGGGCTCTGGCTAGCAGTCAGGACAGAGCAGTACCAAGTTATAAGCCCAGCCCTCATGCAGGGCGGGGCAATAAACAATCAGGCCTCTGGCCTGCAGTCGGGCAGAGCTGTAGTAGTTCACATGCCCAGCCTTCAAGCAGGGCAGGACAGCAAATAATCAGGACTCTTGCCTGCAGTCAGGCAGAGCTGTAGCAAGTATAAGCCTAGCCCTCAAGCAGGTGGGGGGGACATGAGCAGGGTGGGGCAGTAAACAAGCAGGGCTCTGGCCTGCAGTCAGGCAGAGATGAATCAGTTTATCTGTGCAGCTTTTAAGTAGGGAAGGTCAGCAAACCGTCAGGGCTCTGACCTGCAGTTAGGGCGAAGCACCCACAGTCTATGATCCCAAACTCTTGGTCAGAGCAGAGCAGCAAGTCATTAGGGCTTAGACCAGGGTTAGGCATAGAGTTGCCAACCCTCCCGGTTTCACTGGGAGTCTCCTGGAATCGGGCACTATCTCCCAGAGGCTACTGAAGCCAAACCGGAAGATTTTAGGCTGCTAAAAGCCCGGCAGTGCAGGGAGGCTAATGCAGGCTCCCTGCCTGCCCTGCCCCACGCTGCTCCCAGAAGCGGCCGGCACGTCCCTGGGTGGGGGCAGGGGGTCTCTACGCTGTCTCTGCCCCAAACGCCGACTCAGCAGCTCCCATTGATTGCAGCTGGGACCTGTGGAGACGGTGCCACCAGGGGCTACAGGGACATGCTGGCTGCTTCCAGGAGCGGCATGGGGCCAGGGAGACTGCCTTAGACCCCCCTGCGTTGCTGACCGGGAGCCACTTGAGGTAAGCGCTGCCAAGCTGGAGCCCACACTCCTCACCCTCTCCGCACACCCTGCCCCAGACGTGAGCCCCCTCCTGGAGCCAGCACCCCAATCCCCTGCCCCAACCCCTCACCCCGTCCCACTCCCCCACCCTGCCTCAGCCCAGAGCCCCCTCCTAAAACCAAACTCCTTCCCAGAGCCCGCACCCCCTCCTGCACTCCAACCCCCCTCCCGCACCACTCCCCCAGCCCTGAGCCCCCTCCCACATCTAAACTCCCTCCCAGACAGTTGGCAACCCTAGTTGAGCACACAAACACAGTCTAGGAGGCTCGGGCCAGATTCACAGAGTCTAGTGTCCTAGCGCAGCAGACTGTAGACTGATGCAGGCCTCCTGGCCTAAGGAGGGGGAGTATTGCCACCCCAGGGGTGAGGTGACAGGGGGGACGTGGGCCCACCCACCTCCACTGCATCCTAGCCCAGGGCCCTAACAGTGGCGGAGTGGTCCGCCACTAGGTTAGCCAGGATCCGCCCACAACACTAGGGTTACCATACGTCCGGTTTTTCCCGGACATGTCCGGCTTTTTGGTAATCAAACCCCCGTCCGGGGGGAATTTCCAAAAAGCCGAACATGTCCGGGAAAAATACTCCGTGGCTTACCTTAGAGCGAGCGCCGGGGGCTGCTGTGCTCCCTGACTCCTGGGCTCTGTAAGAGCCGAGCTGCCCGAGCGCTACCGGCTTCGGGCAGCCCCCATGCCTCTGGACCCTGCGCCCCCAGCCGGGCACTTCCCCTCCCGGGCTCTGGGGGCACAGGATCCAGAGGCATGGGGGCTGCCCGAAGCCGGTAGCGCTCGGGCAGCTCGGCGCTTACAGAGCCCAGGAGTTCAGGGAGCACAGCAGCTGCTGGAGCCCGGGAGGGGAAGTGCCCGGCCGGGGGCGCAGGGTCCGGAGGCATGGGGGCTGCCCAAAGCCCGAGCGCTACCGGCTTCACGGTTTGCCGGGCAGCCTCCAGACCCTGCGCCCCCGGCTGGGCGCTTCCCCTCCCGGGCTCCAGCTGCGCTGGGGAAGCGCCGGCCGGGGGCGCAGGGTCTGGGGGCTGCCCGGCAAACCGTGAAGCCGGTAGCGCTCGGGCAGCCCTTTTCGCGTGGCTGGGAGGGAGGAGGGGGAATGCGGGGCGCTCAGGGGAGGGGGCAGAGTTAGGGCGGGGACTTTGGGGAAGGGGCGGGGTTGGGGCAGGGCCGGGGGTGGGAAAGGGGCGGGGCCAGGGCCCCGTGGAGTGTCCTCTTTTTTTATTTTTTAAATATGGTAACCCTACACAACACGCTGACCTTGTACCAGGACAACTCTTAACCAGACTGTTGTCTAGTTTCCCTGGACTTCTTCCTACTCTCCCTCTCAGGTGTACCTGCGTCCAGGGGTCATTCTCAGTCTCCCTGGGATATACTGCCAAGGGTGGCAATAGCAGTTCCTCAGTGTGAGGAGTGGCAGGGCCCTCGGGGCAGCTGCGGTTCTCCTCAGCATCCCACTCCAGCAGCAGGGAAGACATGTCTCTCTCCCTCAGCGGCTCCCTCCCAATTGAGCTGCTGGGCTGGTGTTTTATACTTCCCCTTCCTGTCCCACTCTTCTGCTTCCAGTGTGTAGGGCGTGGTCCTCCTGGCTCCACACACCAGGCGACATGTGGCGTTCCCTCCCCGTCCGCCTCTGAGGGAGGCCACACATCCTCACTACATCCCCAAATGCAGGTACAGTACAGATAATATAGTGGCAGGGCCTGAATAAAGGATGGGAAATGCCCACTGGCCCTGCTATGCTGGGGTTTGCTTTGCTGGATGAATGTGCTATACCATAAGAATGATTTTCCAGTAGACTGCCCTGTAGGGCTCCAGTGCCTTTTAGTTGACTGCCCTATGCTGTGTATGTTAAAGAATAAGTTTTTCCTGTAGGACTGCACGGGGTTGAAGTCACAACACTCATACCCGCAGTTGCCATGTGCAGACATTCACACCTAGTCTGGCTCTGTTGAGGAATAGAAAGTTACAGCTTCCTCTAAGTGCAAAGACATAAATATTATGGTACAAAAGAGAGAAGCAGCATTAGAGTCCCCACCTGTATCTTGAGAGCCCTCTGTAGGGGCACTTCCTGTGACGATGGAGGGCAGTAGCTGAGTGGTAGTTGGGGATTCTGCACTATCTTCTGTGTCAGAATCAGTGATATCTGTGAAGAGAGAATATAGATCACTGGAGAAATCTAAAATCATGGTTAAAAGGAGCTATAAGCTTCCTAAGCACTGATACTGACTCTTCAAGTGACCATTAGTAACAATCAAAATAATTTCAAAGAGAAGCTGGACGGTTGAAGTCCCCCAAATGCAGGTATCGTAAGATAATACAGTAACTCCTCGCTTAACGTTGTAGTTATGGTCCTGAAAAATGCTACTTTAAGCGAAACGATGTTAAGCAAATCCAATTTCCCCATAAGAATTAATGTAAATGGGGAGGGGTTAGGTTCCAGGGAAATTTTTTTCACCCGACAAAAGACTATATTTTATATATATATACACACATATACACAGTATAAGTTTTAAACCATTTAATACTGTACACAGCAATAATAATTATGAAGCTTGGTTGAGGTGGTGGAGTCAGAGGGTGGAAGAGGGTGGGATATTTCCCAGGGAATGCCTTACTGCTAAATGATGAACTAGCACTCGGCTGAGCCCTCAAGGGTTAACACGTTGTTAATGTAGCCTCACACTCTACAAGGCAGCACGAATGGAGGAAGGCAGAGAGAGACAGAGACACACACTGTGTATGAGAGAGAGAGAGAGAGACGTGCATTGCCCCTTTAAGTATGCTGACCCACTCTAAGCACTGTACACTGCCTTTTTAAGTAGATCAGCAAGTTGAGACAGCAGTTGCTGCCAGCAAGCTCCCTCTGTTCTGAGCCCCCTGCTCTGTGGAGATAGCCTGATGGGGTAAAGGAGCAGGGCGGGGACACCCTGACATTAGCACCCCTCTTTATCCCCTCCCCCCCGCACCGCAAGCAGGAGGCTCCTGGGAGCAGCTCCAAGGCAGAGGACAGGAGCAGCACACGGCAGTAGGGGGAGGGACAGGTGAACTGCCCGGCAATTGATAGCCTGTTGGGCATGCGGGAGCCGGGAGCTGATAGGGGGCTGCCGGGCCATCCTGGTTCCAAGCTCCCACCAGCTAGCTCCAACGGGCTGCTCTTTCTCCAAGCAGTCAACAAAGCAGGCGGCTGCCAAACAACGTTATAAGGGAGCATTGCGCAACTTTAAACGAGCATGTTCCCTAATTGATCAGCAACGTAACAATGTTAACCGGGACAACTTTAAGTGAGGAGTTACTGTATAGTGGCAGGGGCTGAATAAAGGATGGGAAATGCCAACTGGCCCTGCTATGCTGGGGTTTGCTTTGCTGGATGAATGTGCTATACCATAAGAAAAAATTTCCAGCAGACTGCCCTATAGGGGCTCCAGTGCCTTTTAGTTGACTGCCCTATGCTGTGTATATTAAAGAATAAGCGATTGCAAAATACTTCTCTTCTGAAGCTTGCAGATGCAGAGCACATCCAACATTTGTGATCTCCGTGGAGACTTGTTTTGTCTTCTCTTCTGAATTCAAAGGGAATGTTTGTCCAAGGCTGAGATCCCTACAGCCAAATTCCAGTTTGTGGTTTTTGCAAAGTTCCAACCCACAAAGCATGGAACTTATAAAGAACATAAGAATGACCAGACTGTGTCAGACCAAAGGTCCATCTAGCCCAGTATCCTGTCTTCCAACAGTGGCCAATGCCAGGTGCCCCAGAGGGAATGAACAGAACAGGTAATCATCAAGTGATCCATCCTCTGTCGCCCATTCCCAGTTTCTGGCAAACAGAGGCTAGGGACGCCATCCCTGCCCATCCTGGCTAATAGCCATCGATGGACCTATCCTCCATGAACTTATCTAGTTCTTTTTTGAACCCTGTTATAGTCTTGGCACAGGTTGACCATGCATTGTGTGAAAAAATACTTCCTTTTGTTTATTTTAAACTTGCTGCCCATTAATTTTATTTGGTGACCCCTAGTTCTTGCGTTATGAAGAGTAAATAACACTTCCTTATTTACTTTCTTCAGACCAGTCATGATTTTATAGACCTCAATCATATCTTCCCCCTTAGTCGTCTCTTTTCCAAGCTGAAAAGTCCCAGTCTTATTAATCGCTTCTCAAAGGAAACATCATCTACCACACATTTGACCTGACAACCGTGAATTAAAAATAATCCAAATTCCTAGAAGTTAGAGATGGAAAACACCTATGAGGTCATCTAGTCCATTCCCCTGCCAGTTCCCCATTGGACACTTACTAGTGTTGTGCCTGTCTAGTATGAAATGTCCTCAATGGCATTTCTATCAGTGCCCTTAGGAGATAAATAAATGGCCTAGCAGGTCTGTCTGGAAGCTTTTCCTGTAGGACTGCACGGGGTTGAAGTCACAACACTCATACCCGCAGTTGCCATGTGCAGACATTCACACCTAGTCTGGCTCTGTTGAGGAATAGAAAGTTACAGCTTCCTCTAAGTGCAAAGACATAAATATTATGGTACAAAAGAGAGAAGCAGCATTAGAGTCCCCACCTGTATCTTGAGAGCCCTCTGTAGGGGCACTTCCTGTGACGATGGAGGGCAGTAGCTGAGTGGTAGTTGGGGATTCTGCACTATCTTCTGTGTCAGAATCAGTGATATCTGTGAAGAGAGA
Organism: Emys orbicularis; assembly: GCF_028017835.1. Lineage (NCBI taxonomy): Eukaryota > Metazoa > Chordata > Testudines > Emydidae > Emys > Emys orbicularis. The sequence continues at coordinate 59,947,325 of NC_088690.1, read as the reverse complement.
ATATAGATCACTGGAGAAATCTAAAATCATGGTTAAAAGGAGCTATAAGCTTCCTAAGCACTGATACTGACTCTTCAAGTGACCATTAGTAACAATCAAAATAATTTCAAAGAGAAGCTGGACGGTTGAAGTCCCCCAAATGCAGGTATAGTAAGATAATACAGTAACTCCTCGCTTAACGTTGTAGTTATGGTCCTGAAAAATGCTACTTTAAGCGAAACGATGTTAAGCAAATCCAATTTCCCCATAAGAATTAATGTAAATGGGGAGGGGTTAGGTTCCAGGGAATTTTTTTTCACCAGACAAAAGACTATATTTTATATATATATACACACATATACACAGTATAAGTTTTAAACCATTTAATACTGTACACAGCAATAATAATTATGAAGCTTGGTTGAGGTGGTGGAGTCAGAGGGTGGAAGAGGGTGGGATATTTCCCAGGGAATGCCTTACTGCTAAATGATGAACTAGCACTCGGTTGAGCCCTCAAGGGTTAACACATTGTTGTTAATGTAGCCTCACACTCTACAAGGCAGCACGAATGGAGGAAGGCAGAGAGAGACAGAGACACACACTGTGTGTGAGAAAGAAAGAGAGATGTGCATTGCCCCTTTAAGTACGCTGACCCTACTCTACGTACTGTACACTGCCTTTTTAAGTAGATCAGCAAGTTGAGACAGCAGTTGCTGCCAGCAAGCTCCCTCTGTTCTGAGCCCCCTGCTCTGTGGAGATAGCCTGATGGGGTAAAGGAGTGGGGAAGGGGGTGGGGGGGACAGCCTGACATTAGCACCCTCTTTCTCCCCCCACTGCACAGCAAGAAAGATAGAAGCAGTATTAGAGTCTCCACCTGTATCTTGAGAGCCCTCTGTAGGGGCACTTCCTGTGACGATGGAGGGCAGTAGCTGAGTGGTAGCTGGGGATTCTGTGCTATCTTCTGTGTCAGAATCAGAATCAGTGACAGCTGTGAAGAGAGAACATAGATCACTGCAGAAATCTAAAATCATGGGTAAAATTAGCACTAACACTGACTCTTCAAGTGACCATTAGTTACAATCTAAATAATATAAATGAATACATTAACCTTTCACTGCTGGAAAACTGCTGGACCTAAAGCAAGTAAATTAACCTACATCCAAGTGGATATTTATAGCTATCTAACCACAAATGTAGAAGCATGGGTGGCAGGTGGAGCCCCCTTTGGGGAGGCTAGCCCCCAACTCTGCCCCTTGCTCCCCCTGCCCAGAGAAGCCCTGGGCTGGCCAAAGCTGCACCGTGCCTCCTCCCCTCCCTGGACCCACCCCACCCCTGGGAAAAGCATCTGTTAGAAGACGCTTTTGATATGCCCCATGCAGATTCCAGGGCAGCTGAGGAGGCAGTATGTGTTTCCTCAGCCATCCCGGAACCTGCATGGGGCATAATAAAGAAAAAACTTCGCCAACAAAGCCTGCAACTGGGGGGGGTTCGGCGCCCATGGCAGCGCTGGGGAGGCAAAGCCTGCCCTGGCCTATTATACCCGCCGCCCATGGTTAGAAGTCAGCAAATTTGGCAGCCTTTGCTCAAAGACTGTGCTGTGACGGGGTGGCCCAAGGCCTTTGAAGCCCCATACTGGAGGGCTTGCAGTCCTACCACATGCTGCCCCCGAAAAGGAGCAGTAAAGGTGGGTCCTCCCTCCAGGCCTGCCTAGAAAGGCTGCAGGGAAGCAGCCAGTCAGAGCACAGCAAGCCCAGTTAGAAGGAGCTGCCGGGCCTGCGCCTGAACAGTTTTGCTGTTGGTTGGAACCAGACGGGTGAGGAAGGGCTGGAAGGCTGTGAGACTCCAGGCAAGGAGGCCTGAGAGACATGAACTTCAGCCCTGAGGTAAGGGTGCAGGGGAAGGGGCTCTGTGGGAAGTGGCCCAGGGACTAGCAGCCACAACAGAGTTAAAGGAAGCAGCATGGGGCTGTTATTTGTAGGTCCTGGGTCAGGACCCGAAGTAGTGGGTGGGCCTGGATCCCCCCTGCTGGCAGAGTGGCCAAAGCCCTGAGAAGGGGCCAAGTGTTGTTTAGAGGCCCGAGTGAAGGGCAGAACTCAGTCTCCAAGGAAAAGGTTCTGGGGGCACTGCTGTATAACAGGGCAGGGACAGATTGAAAGCTAGCCCAGAAGGGGCTGAAAACTTAGCCCCAGAGACAAGGCTAAAGATAGTAACAAGGGCACAGGGACAGGCCCTGTTGGACCTTTTACCTTGGAAGGGGTTTGTTCGGTGATGCATGTTTACTGTGTGACTTAGTCGGAGGGCTGAAGACCCACCTGACAAGAGCAACAGCCGAAGGGCACTGTGAACAGAGAGAGTGCAGATTCGCACCAGGCCGACAGGAGGCGCTCATGAGAGATGAGTGGCCCCCTTCACAGACACATTGGAGAGAAGGAGGCTGTATAAACCCGATAGGTGCTACACAGGCTATATCCACAACTATCACAGCCCCACAGACAAAGGCAGAAAGGTGGGGCTGTTAGGATTAGCACAGCTGGTTGCTGGGGATGGTCAAACTGAGCCTCCCTAAAAGTAGGATGGGCTAATTGGTTGAGGCTCAAATAAAAATTTCACCTTAAACAATTCAAGGCCCTTCACCTGGCTGCTATTGGCACAGTAGAGCTGCTAAGAAAGCCTGTTCTCACATTCTTTCTCTATTGGCCAAAGCCACAAGGGACAGGAAATCATAGGAGAAAATTGGCTCTCATGAGATTTCCAGCCCTGTTTTGGGATCAAAGATGCTGAGATAAACATAACTGTTTGGCTGCTTATCTCATCAAAATATTGAGAGGTTTGCTCACCACTTTGGAAGAATTAAAGTGGCTTGTCCCCTAGAACAGGGGTTCTCAACCTTTTTTTTCTGAGCTCCCCCCCGCGCTATAAGAACTCCATGGCCCACCTGTGCCACAACTAGTTTTCTGCATATAAAAGTCAGGGTTTGCATAAGGGGGTAGCAAGCAAGGCAATTGCCTGGGGCCCAGAGGTGAAAGTGGGCTGGTACGGGTTGGTTCGGCGTACTGGTAAGAAGTGGCCACCAGTATGTGTACACAGCCAATGTTAAAGCGCTGCTGTAGCAGCGCTTTAAAGACCCTCCTTCAAGTGCTGCCACCACAGCGCTTTAACATCGCTGTCCCTTTTGCCACCCCCAGGGCTGCCGAGGGGAGGGGGAAGGGGAGCTGCCCCGGGGCCTGCAGTTTAAAAGTGACCGGAGCCCCAGGCCCTTTAAGTCAAGCCAGGGTCAGCATTGCTTCAAAGCCAGCCAGAAGTGCTTGGTGTTGACCCACCCTCATCCTGGGCTGGGAGTGCTGCTTCCACTTCACCTTGGGAGTGGGGGAAATCAAGAGACTCATGCAAGCCTCCTGTGTAGCAGCACAAAGCTCTATCACTTGGCCCCATAAGATTCTGAACTGAGAACATCATCTGTGCTACCAGGAGACTATGGTGACACATGCAGAGCATGGCACAGAGGTTCTCATCCTGTTCTATGCTGTAACTCCCTTTTCTAGATCAGCAGCCCACTCAGCAATATGGAAAGGGCAGGGTGGATGCTCCCCCCCTCCCCCCACGAGTTGTAATCCCAGGTTGAGAACCCATGGTGTACAGCTGGGAAGTGTCTCAATACCTACAGTAGGAGCAAATGAAGGGTAGCACCCGGTTGCAAGAAGAAGGGAGCAGGAGAAGGATAAACATTGTTCCACACGAGTCTGGCATAAACAGGAAGGGATTTAAATCAGGCATCCAACTTGCACTGCTGTAAGTGAGGCCATTGGACCAGCTCAGCCCTCTCGTAGCTGTGTTGTAATGGAGGCCTATCCAGGCAGTTTCAGTCGCTGCTGCCACCACTCCATTCAGATCTTGAAGGGTTAAAATGTCTGCTAGGCCCTCGTGGTTGCTCCTGCAGTAATCGTAGGCTGCGGCCCAGCTCATTGGGGTCCTGACCAGTACAAAGGCGTATTCACTGGCCACAGTCTGGAATGCAACTGTGCAAGAGAGAGAATTAAGAATGCGGACAGCTCTCCCAGGCTGCCTCTACCTCCTCCTCAGCCTGCTGCCCTGGGCCAGAAATAAACAGGGGCTGTAGGGGGAAATTTTTCCAAGACAGGAGCCCAGCTTCCATTGAAAATCATCGAGACGTGTGCTCCTAAGACATTTAGGCCTATTTTTGAAAATCCCATACTTAATCTATAAAGGGTCTAGCACGTCTGGCTATCAATAAACAAAAATGTATATAGAAATAGGGTTGTATGCTTTTATTGATAAGAACAAACTAAATTAAGCTCTGGTGTGAGTGGGTGCGATTCCACCCAAGTCAATGGAGTTGCACTTACTTACCCAAGAATTACAATTGTCCCAACATATGCAGTTACACCAGACAGCATAAAAATGACAAAGGTTATTTTTTCTCATGTTTTGGGGCATAAACAGATCAGCAATTGGGGTAAGGAAACACCCCCTCCCCCATCAACTGGGTTAGAATATAATTAAATAATATTGCACACTTAAGAGCCATGGTGAAGACTTTACACCTTCCACTGAAGCATCTGCCCGTGTCTACTGTTAGAGACAGGAGGATTTTGATCTAGAGGGAACACACCATAGATCTGATTCAGTAGGGTAATCCATGGGTCCTTAGCTATGGCTGGCCAAAAACAAATACTGTCTGATGGCTGCTCAGCAGACCTTGTGAAATTAATTGGTGGTCTCAGTCAAATGCCTCATGGACAGGTTTCCTCATCACAAAAACCACCACCACAACTGGCTGTCTTGTTGGCCCCCAAGACAGTTGGGTTCGAGACTGAGCTATCGTTTCATCCTAGATGTCGTCCCTCAGGTCAGACCTGAGCCATGTTGGTAGGACTCCCATGGTTGTCACAGCATTTGAAATAACTTTAGTTCATTTTAGACTTACAGTTTTACATCAGTTGATTACATTTATGAGTGACTCTTCAGTGCAGGTTGGAATACATGCTAGGTTGCAACTAGTCTGTATGGTTACTACTCTGTCTTGGTTACCTCTATTTTCAGGATAAGCATTTTTGGACTGACCTTTATGCTGCGCTGTATGGGGTCAAAGGATTAGTACAAAACTACATCTGTTTCAACTAGCAAATCCCCACTAGAGTGAATGAGCCTGGAATGAAGTTGATAAATGAATTCCATGCAGCCATGATATGAATATATTGCTACAATTGTCTCTCTAACCACCACTCCATTATCAGCATGAAAAATAAATATCTTGGGAACCCTGGGGACAAATACACATGTCCAGATGTTACAAGTATTATCTGCACATTGGCTTACAGATACATTGCAATTTGCTGCATGCTGAATTGCTGTCACTAGAGGTGAAATGCTTGTCACTAGTGAAAAATCTCTCTCGATTGGTAACAGTTCCATCTCCCCCACTGCATAAAGACACATTACTGTAACAAAAGATGAATAGAGCTAATTTGTTTCTTCCTATCTTTCCATGTGGGACTTGTTTCCTTTCTCTCAAATAATTTATATCTCACTCACTGGACTGGGGACATAGGCAAAGTACTGGGCAAAGCAGAAGTAAATCACTTAGCAAAATAGCAAATAGCTCCTCCATGCACACTCCTTCCCCAGCCAGATTGAACAGAAATGCATACATCTTTTGGAACTCACATTTACCAGTAAAAGCCAGCTGAAGATAAATTAGTATATTGTGATGCAGTAAATAAGTAGTGATGGAGAATTAAAAGGGAGGAGAGGTAGTATTGGTGAAAATAGCCAGACAGATGGTTCTGTAGCTCAAAATCTGCCACCGAACATGCTGCTACTGTGCGAGCTTCCCCCGTTAACAGTCTTGCCAAAGTGGCTCATGTCTGACTTGGAGGAACCATGTCTAGGATGAAAGCATAGTTCAGTCTCCAGCCCATCAAATCCTTGGCCTTGGGGCCAACAAGGCAGCCATATGAGGTGGTTGTTTTTGTGATGAGGCAGCCTACCCGTGAGGCATTTGACTGAGACCAACAATCAATTTCACATGGTCTGCTGAGCAGCCATCAGACAGTGACGGTGCAAACGTTCAGTCACTGTGAATGTGGGCAAGATTCAAACAGATAATTTGGAGGTCAATAAGAATATGTTGATATCTCAATTCACCTCACTTCTCCCAATCCTCTACCTCAACCAGACTTCTACACCCCTGGCTACGTACTGATACTTCTCAACAACTAGGAGGAAAGGGAAAGAGGAGGGGGGCAAGTATGGCAGTATTTGACCAGGAATACTACAAAATTATTGGGTTGAAAATGGATGGAATTTTTCAGTGTAATATTTGCTTGCCAAAAACCCACCTCCAGGTAATTATTTTTTGGGATGGGGCAAGTAAATGTCAAAATGTGGGTACCCAAATAAGAAGATTCTCCCCCCCCCACACCTTGGAAAATCCTGCACCTGTCTAGTTAAAAGGTGAGGCTTTAGGGAGATCCTGTTCCCAATCTTTGTGCTGAAGTCCAAATCTAAGAAAGCAATAAAGTACCATACCTATTGCAAGCAGTAAGAAGAACAGCAGCATCCTGTGGTCTATGCTGTATGGTCCGTAGGGGAGAAAGATGAGGGCGTCTGGAAACCTCTGTTAAATAGTACTGGGATGATTTGCCTAACTGCAGTCACACCTACTGCTGCACTAGAGACCTAAACCATTGGAATAGCACCAAGGTTATTACCAATGGTGCAGTGTACTCACACAAGTCATGTTGTTTCAGGTACAGTTTTGCCCCATGCCCTTACTTAAACTATACTACACCACTGCAGTTGCACTAACATCTGAGGACCTATTGCCAGGGCTCAGCCTGTGAAACATTTTGCCACCAACACCACCCTCACACATACACATGTAGTGCTGCTGTGCTCTATTAGACAACTACTTTGTTCCACCCCAAAGGTAGCTGCATGTTAACAATGGGAGCTGCAAGGTGTCATTATTTAGTGCTTGTGAAGAGCTTTGCATATGTGAGGTGCTATAATATATTATAAGTGCTTAGCATCATTACACTGTACTTTTGAAAAATTTACCTTTCAGACTACATTGCAGTTTCTCCATTGAGAAGTGCTCCTGACCCTTCACAGTCTGAGGCTGCTGGTCTGAGCAAATCAATTGTTATTGTTTCTAGACATAGACCCAAACCAGGAGTCTGGACTCAAGCCCCCTCTTTTGTTCTGAGAAAGTCTATATCTACATTTGAAATTTGAAGCCTGAGACCAAGCTATAACTGGATAAACTCACAACACCAAATCTAAACTCGGGGAACATTCACAGCTCAGGTTAATCTATAGGCTTTTTTTTATTTATGTATTCCCTTATCTTGGAGATGAGGAAGGATTCCCAGCATTTGCAAGTGGAGAAAATTGGGACTTTTGGCTGGACAAAGTGTTAACCTGCCATGCATCTAGAACAGGGGTGCACACATTTTTTGGCCCGAGGGCCATATCTGGGAATAGAAATTGTATGGCGGGCCATGAATGCTCACAAAATAGGGGCTGGGTTGTGGGAGGGGGTATGGGCTCTGGTTGGGGGTGCAGGCTCTGGGATGGGGCCAGAAATGAGTTCAGGGTGCAGGAGGAGGCTGGGGCGGGAGAGTGGGGTGTGGGTGGGGTGAGGGTGAGGGCTCCGGCTGGGGATGCGGGCTCTGGGGTGGGGCTGGGGATGAGGGGCTTAGGGTTTAGGAGAGTATTCCGGACTGGGATCAAGGGGTTCAGAGGGTGGGAGGGGGATCAGGGCTGGGGCAGGAGGTTGGGGCATGGGGAGAGGCTCAGGGGTGCAGGCTCCGGGTGGTGCTTACCTCAAGTGGCTCCTGGAAGCAGCAGCATGTCCCTTCTCCAGCTCCTATGCAGAAGCGCGGCCAGGCGGCTCTGCACGCTGCCCCGTCTGCAGGCATTGCCCCTGCAACTCCCATTGGCTGTGGTTCCTGGCCAATGGGAGCTGCAGGGGCAGCGCTTGGGGCGGGGGCAGCATGCAGAGCAAAGGCCCCTGGCTGCCTCTATGCATAGGGAGGGATAGCTCAGTGGTTTGAGCATTGGCCTGCTAAACCCAGGGTTGTGAGTTCAATCCTTGAGGGGGCCATTTAGGGATTGGGGCAAAAATTGGGGATTGGTCCTGCTTTAAGCAGGGGGTTGGACTAGATGACCTCCTGAGGTCCCTTCCAACCCTGATATTCTAGGGGCCATGCCGCTGCTTCCAGGAACGGCGTGGAGCAGCCTCCGACCCTGCTCCCCAGCTGGAGTGCCGGAGCAGGGCAAGCCCCAGACCCTGCTCCCCAGCAGGAGCTCAAGGGCTGGATTAAAATGGCTGGCAGGCCAGATTCGGCCCTCAGGCCGTAGTTTGCCCACCCCTGATCTAGAAACTTACTCTGATCCCTAGCATGCACTCCACATGTGACCTGCTTTCCCGCTACCCATGCTCAATCCAGTTAACAAGCCATGAACCAGATGTTTGGAGATGGATCAGACAGGAGCCTCCCGACTGGAAACACTGGGAAGAAAACAATTGGTGTGCTGAGCCAGATAGGCAGCCATGGTAAAGCAAAAGATCCAGCAGCTGGAGGATCATTAGTGGAGGGAAAAAATCTGTGGGTGGTTATTGGAAGAACAGAAGTATGGGAGTGGATCCACACTTTGGAGTCTGGCCCAATTTTAGGCAAGGGACAGGGATGGAAAAGGTACTGAGAACAGATACAGTGACACTGTGATTTTTGTATCTGTGTGTTAATGAATATTGTTTACTATGTGAAAATGCATGATGGAATAACAACTAGCCCACCACCCAGGCATAGCTGTTGGCCTGGGTTTGTCTCTGTGCTCACCTACTCTAACAAGAGTCCTGCTTAATTGCTAAGAAACAAGTTTTTAGTCTGAGCTGTCCATGAAATGGATAGAAATGGTTTGTTATCCAAATCAGGCATTGTTTGTGTAATGAAAATTGATGGATGTCACAGGGAGAGTGAGAGTTTAGCAATCTCTTTGGAGCTGTTATTTGCATCTGTGGACCTGACTCCAGACAGAGCTGAAAAGGGAATCTGCCTTTCTGCCATTTAAGCTAACATTTTTTGAGGGTGTCAGCTGCTCTAGGGAAAGCATCTGCAAATTTGAACAAGGGAAGTATTCAAACCGAGCAGCATCCTTTGAGGACTTGCTTCCGTAGCAATCTAAAATCTGCACTCCATGCACAGGTCAAAGGCAGGTGAAACAACAATAAATATTGAGCAAAGGAAGTTAATATGCATTCAGATTATTTTAACAGGAAATTATAAATCAAATGTTTCTGTGCAAGTCTGTTTTTTTAAACTTCTGATACTCTTGCTTTGCTTTGCCCCAAACTAATGCTGATCCATATCAATCAATGACACCTGATTAGGTGTTTGATATACTAGCCATCTATCCAGTTGAGTATACTGTTTGCAAGGAATGGAAGGCTCCACATACAGAGGTGACTCTGCTCAGGACTTATTATGGCCTCAGGTTGAGCAGATTCCCTACATGTTTGGTGAACGACGTTGAAAGAAGTGCATCCTTAGTCCCAACTTTTCCCCTGCTGACCCCTTTGTCCTCATGCACTGATCTCTGGGCCCAGGGAGAGCCCTCTGCAGGGTTGAATGAAGGAAGGGATGGTGCCATGACGGGAGAGTTAATGTTTGTAAAGCACAACATTATAATATTCACCAGAACCTTCTGAACAGCCCCATCTCTCCTGCCTAGAGCTGTCTTATTCAGACAACCCCAGCACAAGCTAGATCCTTGTTGTCCCTTCTAACCCTATTATTCTAAGCCACTGGGATTCTCTTATCCTGCAGCAGGAGGTGGGGAGTTACCAACCCAGAAACACACATACTTTACATAAAATGAGTCTGCTGAGTTTAGGGTATATCCCAAAGAACTACCTCACTCACTCTCCCAGTTATTTTCATAGAGATGTGATCACAGGGAGCAAGAGTCCATTATATTCACCATGGATTCCATGGATTCACCAAGGGCAAGGCATGCCTGACCAACCTGATTGCCTTCTATGATGAAATAACTGGCTCTGTGGATATGGGGAAAGCGGTGGACGTGATATATCTTGACTTTAGCAAAGTTTTGATATGGTCTCCCACAGTATTCTTGCCAGCAAGTTAAAAAAGTATGGATTGGATGAATGGACTATAAGGTGGATAGAAAGCTGGCTAGATTGTCTGGCTCAATGGGTAGTGATCAATGGCTCGATGTCTAGTTGGCAGCCGGTATCAAGCGGAGTGCCCCAGGGGTCGGTCCTGGGGCTGGTTTTGTTCAACATCTACATTAATGATCTGGATGATGGGATGGATTGCACCATCAGCAAGTTTGTGGATGACAATTAGCTGTGGGGAGAGGTAGATATGCTGGAGGGTAGGGATAGGGTCCAGAGTGACCTAGACAAATTGGAGGATTGAGCCAAAAGAAATCTGATGAGGTTCAACATGGACAAGTGCAGAGTCCTGCATTTAGGACGGAAGAATCCCATGCACCGCTACAGGCTGGGGACCGACTGGCTAAGCGGCAGTTCTGCAGAAAAGGACCTGGGGATTACAATGGACGAGAAGCTGGATATGAGTCAGCAATGTGCCTTTGTTGCCAAGAAGGCTAACGGCATATGGGGCTGCATTAGTAGGAACATTGCTAGCAGATCGAGGGACATGATCATTCCCCTCTATTCGGCACTGGTGAGGCCACATCTGGAGTATTGCGTCCAGTTTTGGGCCCCCCACTACAGAAAGGATGTGGACAAATTGGAGAGAGTCCAGTGGAGGGCAACAAAAATGATTAGGGGGCTGGGGCACATGACTTACGAGGAGAGGCTGAGGGAACTGGGCTTATTTAGTCTGCAGAAGAGAAGAGTGAGGGGAGATTTGATAGCTGCCTTCAACTACCTGAAAGGGGGTTCCAAAGAGGATGGAGCTAGGCTGTTCTCAGTGGTGGCAGATGACAGAACAAGAAGCAGGGAAGGTCTAGGTTGGATATTAGGAAAAACTATTTCACTAGGAGGGTGGTGAAGCACTGGAATGGGTTACCTAGGGAGGTGGTGGAATCTCCATCCTTAGAGGTTTTTAAGGCCCGTCTTGACAAAGCCCTGGCTGGGATAATTTAGTTGGGGTTGTTCCTGCTTTGAGCAGGGGGTTGCACTAGATGACCTCCTGAGTCTCTTCCAACCCTAATCTTCCATGATTCTATGATATTTGAGTTAGGAGGTGCAGGGGAACATTGTTTTCACAGGCCTGTCTCAAAAATGCTAAGGCCAGTCCAGCTCTGTGCATTTATATAGTGCTTCCTATGTACAAATTACTGCATAAATATTCACTAGTTCAGTGGTTCTCAACCAGGGGTCTGGTACCCACTGGGGGGCCGTGAGCAGGCTTCAGGGGGTCTGCCAAAATAAACCAGAGAGTAGGGCCGGTGTTAGACTCACAGAGGCCTGGGGCTGAAGCTGAAGCCTGAGCCCCACTGCCGTGGGCTGAAGCCAAAGCTCGAACAACTTAGCTTTGTGGGCCCCATGTCGTGGGGCCCCAGGCAATTGCCCTACTTGCTACCCCCTAATGCCAGCCCTGGCTTTTAATCTCATGGATATGCAGAAAAAGAGTTGTTGAGGACTAGGCAGGCCCTGGAGTTTTTATAGCATGTTGGTGGGTGGGTGGGTGTGTGTGTGTGGGGGGGGAGGCTCAGAAAGGAAAAGGTTGAGAACCCCTGTGCTAGTGAACCCAAGGAGGTAAATTACTGTGCATGATAATTCCTACTTTACAGATGGGGAAGTGAGGCAGAGGGGTGAAATGATTTATCCTAAGTCACATAGTAAGTCAGTACTTCTTGACTCCCAACCCTGTGCTCATTCCTCTACACCACAATGCATCTGATCTTAATCTCCATATTCCCCCCAAATGTTCCCTAATTCCTCCTCATTAAAGGGGCAACCCTAGGTATTGGAGTCTGCAGTGTACCATAGTGGGAAGAGTATCCAGTGAAGACAGAATGTGATGCTGTCTCTGATGATAACTCCGGAGAGCTTTGTAATGTACAGTTTGTTGCTGGTAAGTCAGTTGCAGCATTTGAGTAATGTTCAGAAACAAAAGGTTCCACAGCCAATCACCTTGGCTATAATTAACTGGTGTTGCTGTACACACTGGGAATTACCACCCTGGAGGGCCTATGTTTAGTTGTCATCTGATCAAGTGGGAATAAGTGCAATATTAAAAACGTTTCAGGGACTCTAAAACCCAGAGTTTGTCAATGCACTGACAAGTGTATGGGGATGGGGAATAAATCAGGAGACTTGCAACAATTTGGAAGGATCAGCACAAGTTGCCAGAGTGGTCCGTCCCCCCACGCCCAGCTGCGGCCTGACAAATCCTAACAATCTCCACTCTAAATACCACTTCAAAGATCTCTGCCTGAAACAGGAGCCAGTTAAATTTATCTGATTAGAAGGCACCAACTTCTCAGCCTCTTTAGGAGATGTTCACAGAGTGGCTGTAGCTGTCAAGCAAGCGACAGTGCATTAGCATATATGTGTGTAGTCAGGTTTCTTGTTGATTCTTTTGCTTGATATTGTGCATACAAGTCAGGTTTACACGAAAGACAATGGAAAGTTTCCATCAACAGGTGGCAAGTTCATTTGCAGAAAACAATCTCATGGGAGCCATGGACCCTGGGCTATGCATGGCAGTTACTGAGGGAGTCACTGAGACATTGTATTCCTGTAATGTTGCCAAGGGATTCCTGTGCAGACAGAGGAATCCTGCCTCAAGGCAACAAAAGGTTTCTCCACAAAATGCACATGCCTTTAACGTGGAAAGCATCCGGCACTTCCTTCAGCATAGGACTCAGCAGGAGAAGCTCTTCTGAATGAACTGAGAATTGTGTTTGGATATAATGGTCTGAGTTAAAATGGTCATTATGGAGTCTCCTGCTGGTGGCCACCATCTTTCTTGTGACATCCCCAGGGCTCCCTCAAACCCAGGGACAGAAGTTGCAAACTCTTTTCTAACCAGCTTACTTGCAGTAATGAGGGAGCCATGTGGCCGCAACTGTCTCTGGGGGTCTCTGATATAGGCATGGAGCCAGTGTAACCAACTCATGTGTGGCAGGCAACAGGAACAATTACTAGATCAATCCCAACCTCTCCTGAACATATGTTCCTGGGGAGTCAAACTGTTCTTCAGCTCAAAACACAGGCTTGTGCCACTTGAGATGGTTTAACTGAAGGTACTAGGAGGTCCCTTAATCTCTCTGTGGACTAGTTGTTAGAGGGCACTGTCACACATGCACACAAAGCCAGTGCATTCGGAGCTACCAAGCTTCACACGCACATTTCCCCTCATGCAGGGCTGCAGTAACTGAGCTGGGATTGTACTGCAGTGACTCCTTTCTGCCCCTGCAGGCACAGGCACTGAGAGCAGGGAGACTGTCATTCTGCCTCTGCTGGCACCCAGCTAGTGTGGCGCATCCAGGGAGGAGGAGGAGATGGCAGCTATTGGCTGATTCATGGCCTTGGCAGTGGGGAACTGAGGGGATATGGGCTCAGGAGTGCACAAGCTTGAAGGGGCTCACAGGCAGTAAAGGAAGCAGAGACAGAGTAGGGAGACTGTGTCAGGATTCTCACCCACCAGTTCCCCACATTGCCAGTCTCCTGCCATCACCCCCTCAGGCTGTCCTAGGGTCTCCTGCCCCTTCCCCGCCACAAGCTCCAGGGCTCCCTCAAGCATAGGTTGCTTCAATTCCATCTAATACCCTAGTCGCCACTGACTCCTTCAGGCTCCCCAGGCACCTCTGCTTTCTTCTGCCTTCCCACTTCTGCATGCTGCAAGGGATAGGCTCCAGCCTTCTCTCCCTCTCACCTACTCCTACTGCATTCTGAGGGGGATCACTGATGAGCTCTCACTACAGAGAAATGTCACACATGGAGCTGCACAAAACCAGGCAGTAATGTACACTGACACCCAGAAAGCGAGAGAGAGACATAGCTACAGCTGTCTCACTATTAGTGCCTGAAGGAGCTTCAGGAAGAATTATATTCTTTTCTTTCACAGAGAAGCAGAGATCTCATGCAGTAAATGAAAACCCAGATTTAAAGGGACACCAGAGGTCAGAAATCTGGTCAGTTTAAAAAAAAATTAAAAGTAGTTTTGTGTACTACATCTGTGTCTGAGGTTCCATGCCCATTTTTGTGGTTATATAGTCTCCTATATTTTCAATGGTTTTGCTCCTTTTTTCTGTGTAAAAGACTCACCCCAGCAAGCAGGGAAACTGTCTGTCTAGAAATGGGGAACGGTGAAAGTGATTCTGCCCAAAGGGTGAGATTAGGAGCACAAATCCCATTGCCTTTCAATAGGATTTGAGCTCCTAAATCACTTAGGTGCTTTCGAAAAGCATACTCAAAGTAGAATCTTTTCCATCTAATCACTTTCATTTACAGTACATTTGGGTGGTACTTGTAACAAGTGGAGTTCAGGTGGGTAAAACTGTTGGGGATAAATCTAACTGAATATTTTCAGACCTTAAACCAAAATGGTTTCAGTATTAGAAGGGGAACAAAGTTCTCGGGGAGGTGGGTTGTTATACTTTCCTATACAATTTACCCATGGTCCAGTTTGGACTATCTGTAAAAATTACTACTGATTCTATGCCAAGTAAGTTGCCACCATCTTTGTGGGTCTGCAGAAAGTGGTGAGGTCTGCTTTCAGTAATGGCACTTCCATTCCCTGAAGCTGTGCCTTCTATGCTGTGACCTCCAATTATCTTCACACAGATTATTTTTGTTTACCTGCCATATTCTTGCCCCAGAGCCATGTTTTGTAGCAATTCTGCCTATGGATACAATCCCATAACACCGTGCAAATGCCTGTCATAATCATGTTTTAAGGTCAAAATTTCATGCATATATCGAAGTATTTTTGCCTCTTCAGCTTCCCTGCTGGCTTTGGTAACAGTGGTGGTTTCTTTTTTTGTGTAGTTATAATCTGCTTGACATCCCAACACTCATTTATATCCAGTATTTAATTTATCTGCTGGAACTAATGGAACAATGGATATTGTTTTGGTAATGTCCTAGGTCAGGAGTTATGGTTTTTCTGCTCCAGGAAACCTCCCATCAATATTAAAGTAAATCTCTCTCGATGTGCCATCAAATTACATCAGACCCAGCAAGAAGTCTGTGAAGAGCCTCACACTTGACAGGGGAGTGGAAAATAAAACAAACAAATGGCTTCACTATATGATTTAGGAAGGGAAGATTTAAATAATCATATTTCTGGTTGTGAAGAGAATCTCTCTCTCTTTCACTCAGAAATTTGGCTTTTAAATTTTCTGTGCATCTTCTAGTTTTCTTCCCAGGCCAACACACAGAGTTTGAGTTCTTAAAAATTCCCATCAAACCCATGAATTTTAAAAATGTTCTATATGGGAACCAGAACCTCAGGAGGTTTTGACGGCATTAAAGGGACTGCAGGAAGATGGTGACAGACTGAAGGAGACAGGGTTTATACAATATTTCATCAAATCTTGTGGCTGGCTGGTGACCTAGCTCACTCACCACATATGATTAACGCACAGAAGTAATGGTATTCTTTTTCCCAAAGCTGATGAGTAACGGAATAGTCCGCCAAAAGAAAAGTTACTGTATTGTAAGTCTTCCCTCCTCCCCCCCACCACCTCCAAATGTATGTTGAAATGGGCAGCTAGGTACTGTAGAACATGATAACCATGTCAAATCTCCACAGCAACTTTCTAATGCCCACACTCCATGCATCTTTTTTAGTTGAATTTCCCCCAGGTCAGGTTGGAGCTGGAAGTCACAAAGAGCATGAATCTGGTACTTTGACTCAGCGAGTGACAGAAGAAATTCAAACTGGATGTGACACCGATGCCTCTTTACAAAGGGTTCCCTGTTCTTTGCAAACAACTCTCACCTCAGACCTGACAAACTCACTACACCAAACATGTCTTGCAGAATATTTACCCATAAAGCATAACATATAAGGTATCTGCAGAACGCTTGTGACTTATCAAGACTCAATTAAGGCTAAGTTTTAGTCACGAGTATTTTTAGTAAAAGTCACCGACAGGTCACGAGCAGTAAACAGAAATTCACGGCCTGTGACCTGTCCATGACTTTTACTATATACCCTGACTAAAATTTGGTGGGGGTGCCGCAGGTGCTGCAGGGGGCGTGGCCTGGGGGGGTGCCGCAGGTGCTCGGGGTTGTGTGACTGGTGGGGGGCGCTATGGGTGCTCAGATGGGGGTTTGGCAGGGCTGGGGCAGGCTCCCTACCCAGCTCCTGAGCTCCACGTGCTGCCTCCACTCCGCCCCAAGCCCCAGTTCTGCAGCTCCCATTGGCTGGGAACCACGGCCAATGGGAGCTGCGGGGGCAGTGCCTGCCGGCAGAGGCAGCACGTGGAGCTAGGAGCTGAGGGAGGGGAGCCACCCCCTCCAGGTAAGCACCACCCCACACCCCAATCCCCAGCCCTGAGCCCCCTCACACCCAAATTCCTGCTGCTGGAGGGATGGGGGTCCCCGAGACTGCCCCAGCAGCAGCCGGTGCGCCTGGCCCTGGCCTGCCCAAGCTGCTCAGGTGGCCCCGGGCCAGGCACACCAGCCACTGCAGAGGTCATGAAAAGTCATGGAATCCGTGACCTCTGTGACAAACACAGAGCCTTACTCATAATCACTGTGAGATGTATGTCTGGGTAATATAAAAGGAATAACTAAGATAAGATTTTGTCATGGAGGTGACAGAAGTCACGGGTTCCATGACTTTCAGAGACCTCCATGATGTTTTCAGTTTCAGCCCCATTCCTGGGGCCGGAGCTGTCAGCTGCCAGCGGCAGGAGCCCTGGTGTGCTGAGCCGCTGGAGCGGTGGCAAGAGCTGGAGCCTCCCTCCCACCAGCAAGGCTTGGGCTATCAGTCCCCATCTCCATCTCTGTGGGGCTCGGACTTCAGTCCCCCCGTCAGCACCTCCCCATTATTGTTAGTAAAAGTCACAGACAGGTCTCAGGCTTCCGTGGATTTTTGTTTATTGCTCGCAACCTGTCTGTGACTTTTACTAAAAATAACCATGACAAAATCTGAACCTTAAGTATAATGTAACTATATGGAAAATTTGCTTTATGGACTTGGAGTAGAAGTTAGTCACCGGGGGATAATATGTCTTAGTGATGACCCATTCTAGCGGGAGGGAGTTGTCACCCCACCCTGATTAGCCGGTATGTAATGCAAGGTTCAATTGTCTAGCCTTTCTCCATCCTAACACTTCCAATGGAAAAATCATCAGAGACCACTTCCACCAATTGAAACCACTCAGAGGTTACAAAAAAAAAGAAAAGAGAAGAACAGTACAACAGACAGATAATCGCTCTGCCTATGAATAAAGATAAAAGTCTGTTTCAGTATAACACAGGATGGGGAAAGGTACTTTGTATCCTTTTACTGATGGGACATCTTTAGGAGTAGAGATGTTCTCATGAAAAATTGGAACTTTGTTCCTGCAAAGCCAGCCAGCTCTGCAACAGACTGAACTTTGAGGGGCAATCCTACATTTTCAGACAGGAAAGGTAGCTTTCGGTAAGAGCAGACTAAGGTTAGCCTTGTATAAATTTATTTTATTTTGTAAACATTTGTTGCCATCACTCTGTCTTGTTTCAAATTGAATCTCTATTCTTTCTTAAATAAACCTTCCCTTGTTTTATTACAAATGCTGTGTGTTATACAAGAGCAGCGCTTTAAGGTAAAACTAGTAAACCGGGGTACACTGCTCCCTTGGGGCCAGAGAGGATCTGGGATTTCTGAGAGTAGCCAGTGTCAGGGGCTGGATATCACAGGGAAACAATTCCAAGGGACTTGGGGACTAGGGTGCATTTATTGTTAATCTGCAAGGCAAAGGCAGGACTGGCATAGCCAAGAGAAGTATGTTTGAGTGGCTGAAAGCCTGGTGGTATTAGGGAGCTGACACCCAGGTAGGCACAGGCAAGACTCCCTTACTATAGAGGTTGGGAGGGTAACAAAGTGACTCAGGATACTGGGTACTCCAAGGAACATTACTATCTGAGCCATCCTGAATAGCCTATGGGTGGTACTTTTCAGCTTCATTGACTTCATTGGCTACTTTTGGCTTCATTGGCTATATGACTGTAGTAGTTAGCAAGGCTGTCGTAAATTCATTATACTGCAAGCACAGGGCATAGTATTGACATGCATGTGTGTTACATTCGGTTGACCCAGCTTTCAAATGTGAGCCTCTAAATACGTCATCCAAACTGGTATTTAGATACATAAGATGAACACAATAGTTTGAAATAACGTTGAATACTCTAATACATTTTATTCACTTTTCTATTAGTGAAATATATTAATGAGGGGCCAAATCCTGAGGAAAATACTGAGATAACACTTCTACTGAGTTCAGACAGAGCAAATCCTACTTCACCTCAGTGGCTGTGGCAGTTTCTGGCAGCAGAAGCAATAGAAGTGACATGGTACAGCTCTGCAGGGCAGGATTCTGGGGATTGCACAAAAGCTGCAGTCACAGCCTGACTCCATCCACAGGGACCCTTCTCTGCAGTATACAGGGGCTGTGTTGGGAAGGGGCAGGGCCAGAAGACCTGATCCCTTTTTTCTCTCCCACTGACCATAACTACATCATCCAGGGTGCTGCAGTGGCATAGCTACAGCTCCATAGCTATGCAGACTGCAGATGCAGACTGTAACGACAGAAGAGGTTTTTTTCCATTGCTGTAGGAATACCACCTCCCCAAGTGACAGTAGTTAGGTCAACTGAAGCATTTTTCCATTGACATAGCTACTGCAACTCTGGAGGTTAGGTTGGTATAGCTGTGGCACTCAGGGATGTAGATTTTTCACATCCCTAAGTCCCATAGCTATGTCAACGTATGTTTTAAGTGTAGACCAGGCCACAGTGGGACATGGAGGACTGTGAAGGCTACTTCAGCTAACGGATTGAAGTCGTCTCCATGGGGTGGCTTCATAGTATTTTGCATGCAGCTTTAATTGAAACAACTGGGAATCATGCCAGAGTATTTGAGTGCAGAATTTCATCATAAATACATCTGGCTCTAGCAGAATCTAGTGGTGGTATTTACTGGATTGTCCCCAGCAAGTTCCTAACTGAGTATCTAGTTTGGTTGTTTTCGTACTGAATGGGCATTAATTAAACAGGACTTGTGAAGTAGCAGGGATTGGCTGGGCTGATGCTCAGTTTGCCTGGATTCAGCAAAATTCACCCCTTCCACGTATTTCTTCCATTTGAAACACTGTAGTTTCAAAGTTAATATGTTTGCTCTGGAGGATGTGAATTGGATGCCTTCCTTTCATCTGTAAGTAATGTTGCCATAATTCTTTACTCAGAGCATCATATAAGTTGCTATTCCATATAAAACTAGTTTTATCTGGTTATGTTACTGATAGGCTGAGAAACAGAACTGCTTTTATAAAATACTCTGAAAGACAGAATTTGTAAGATAGATTTTGCATGAGAAGAAAAAAATCAAGGAATCAGTTTCATTTGGTTCTGATACCATTTTCATATCCAAATTGACAAATGTGATATAGTTCGATAACAAAAGAGATTGATGCAAGAAACCAGGCTTTCTACACTTCTACACTTTTATGGTGGAAAATGCTATTAAAAATAAAATGAATATGGGAATTTGGAATTAGGTGAGAGCTAGAGAACAAGAGAATGAATTAGGTGAGTAGGGTTGGAAGCTTTTTCAGATGGGAAATGAACAACTCAGATAAACATGCAGCACATATTGATTTAAAAAGTATGTCAGGCTTAACATATGTGTTAAACTATTTAGCTAGAAATGAGGCATTGCATCTACTTAGCATCCAAAAACCATGAACAAATGTTACAAATCTGACATTCAGAAGTGGAAATGTGACAAAATCTACAGTGCTTAGGGAGAAGAACAAAGAAGGGGATGGGTTTCATGGATCAGATTTTGGTTCATCTAGTTCAATATCCTGCCTCTAGGAGTGTCCCACGAGCTGATGCTTCGGAAACTCCCACAAAAGAATAATGCATCCAACTTATTGTTCAGTGCAGTACTTAGGAAGGGGGTGAGGTGATATTATCTTTTTGACTCCCATAGGTTATCAGTTTATGCCTTGCCACATAAGTTGATTATCTTTATCTCAGCACTCATGAGGTCAGATGTAATGAGCTATATGATTATTAGCCCAATAACAGTGTTTGAGGTGATTTAAAATGCCTTCAGTCTGACATCAATTAGTTCACAAGGTTAATTTTGGTCACTGCAAGTAATTTTCAGCTTGAATATTTGGACAATCAAAACCCCTCTTTAAAAATATTCCCAATTCTTAAAATAATTTGACAAATGTTTTGTGCCAGATGGAGGTACCATATCACGGAAAGAAGACTGATCAGTAGCAAAGTATGGTACAGAAAATATATTTTCCCCTCCTCATTTTCAAACAAATATTGCTGAGATAGAAAAGGTCCAGAAGGAGGTAACAGACATCCTAAAGAGGTACACCAAGTTAATTATGTGGAAAGGCTGCAGGATAAACATGGCTAAGGAACAGACATGATCAAAGTTTTCAAAGTGCTAAAGAGGATAGGGTAGGTTGATGTAGATAATCTCCTCAAAGTAATGATTAACCCCAGGACAAGGACACAGACTAATAAGGAAATAGCACCATTTTGATCTACAGTAGTTCTGATCATTCAGACTCTCACATATCACTATATAATCAGAACTCCCTAGAGCATCAGCTTTTTTTTTTAAATAGATATTGGATGTGTCTCTCTCTTATACATACAACATTTATCCTTGAACCAGTCAGAAAATATGAGGGTTAGGGTGGACTGAAATTATTATTAGGAACCTATCCTTGCAACAAAGCCTGATGCCAACTCTGTCCACATATCTATTCAAGTGACATCACCATAGGACCTAATCACATCAGCCATGCCATCAGGGGCTCATTCACCTGCACATCTACCAATGTGATATATGCCATCATGTGCCAGCAATGCCCCTCTGCCATGTACATTGGCCAAACTGGACAGTCTCTACGCAAAAGAATAAATGGACACAAATCTGACATCAGGAATCATCACATTCAAAAACCAGTAGGAGAACACTTCAACCTCTCTGGTCACTCAGTAACAGACTTAAAGGTGGCAATTTTGCAACAGAAAAGCTTCAAAACCAGAATCCAACGAGAAACTGCTGAACTGGAATTAATTTGCAAACTAGATACCATTAACTTGGGCTTGAATAGAGACTGGGAGTGGCTGGGTCATTACACAAATTGAATCTATTTCCCCATGTTAAGTATCCTCACACCTTCTTGTCAACTGTCTGAAATGGCCATCTTGATTATCACCACAAACGTTTTTTTTCTCCTGATAATAGCTCATCTTAATTAATTAGCCTCTTAGAGTTGGTATGGCAACTTCCACCTTTTCATGTTCTCTGTATGTATATATATCTTCTTACTGTATGTTCCATTCTATGCATCTGATGAAGTGGGCTGTAGCCCACGAAAGCTTATGCTGAAATAAATGTGTTAGTCTCTAAGGTGCCACAAGTACTCCTGTTCTTTTTTGCAGATATGTCTACACTACGGGATTAATCCGAATTTATATAATTCGAATTTGGGAAACAGATTGTATAAATTCGATTGTATGCGGCCACACTAAGCACATTAATTCGGCGGTGTGCGTCCATGTACCGGGGCTAGCGTCGATTTCTGGAGCGTTGCACTGTGGGTAGTTATCCCATAGCTATCCCATAGTTCCCGCAGTCTCCTCCGCCCATTGGAATTCTGGGTTGAGATCCCAATGCATGATGGGGCCAAAAACATTGTCGCGGGTGGTTCTGGGTATATCCTCCCCCCTCTCCAGGAAGCAACGGCAGACAACCGTTTCACGCCTTTTTCCTGGGTGAACAGTGCAGACGCCATACCACGGCAAGCATGGAGCCCGCTCAGCTCAAGACAGCAGTCATGAACATTGTAAATACCTCGCGCCTTATCGTGCAGTTTATGCTGAACAAGAACCTGGAAAACCAGGCAGCGAGGAGCAGGCTACAGCAGCGCGGCGACGAGAGTGATGAGGATATAGACATGGAATTCTATCGAACCGCGGGACCCGGTGCTTTGGAGATCATGCTGTTAATGGGGCAGGTTATAGGCATGGAACGCCGATTCTGGGCCCGGGAAACAAGCACAGACTGGTGGGACCGCATAGTGTTGCAGGTGTGGGACGATTCCCAGTGGCTGCGGAACTTTCGCATGCGTAAGGGCACTTTCATGGAACTTTGTGACTTGCTTTCCCCTGCCCTGAAGCGCCAGAATACCAGGATGAGAGCAGCCCTCACAGTTGAGAAGCGAGTGGCAATAGCCCTGTGGAAGCTTGCAACGCCAGACAGCTACCGGTCAGTCGGGAATCAATTTGGAGTGGGCAAATCTACTGTGGGAGCTGCTGTGATGCAAGTAGCCAAAGCAATCACTGAGGTGCTGCTACACAAGCTAGTGACTCTGGGAGATGTGCAGGTCATAGTGGATGGCTTTGCTGCAATGGGATTCCCTAACTGTGGTGGGGCGATAGATGGAACCCACATCCCTATCTTGGCACCGGAGCACCAGGGTACCCAGTACATAAACCGCAATGGGTACTTTTCAATGGTGCTGCAAGCACTTGTGGATCACAAGGGACGTTTCACCAACATCAACGCGGGCTGGCCGGGAAGGGTTCATGATGCTCGCGTCTTCAGGAACACTACTCTGTTTAAAGGGCTGCAGCAAGGGACTTACTTCCCGGACCAGAAAATGACCGTTGGGGATGTTGAAATGCCAATAGTTATTCTTGGAGACCCAGCCTACCCCTTAATGCCATAGCTCATGAAGCCATACACAGGCAGCCTGGACAGGAGTCAGGAGCTGTTTAACTACAGGCTGAGCAAGTGCAGAATGGTGGTAGAATGTGCATTTGGCCGTTTAAAAGGTCGCTGGCGATCGCTACTAACTCGCTCTGACCTCAGCCAAAGAAATCTCCCCATTGTTATTTCTGCTTGCTGTGTGCTCCACAATCTCTGTGAAAGTAAGGGGGAGACCTTTATGGCAGGGTGGGAGGCTGAGGCAAATCGCCTGGCTGCTGATTACGCGCAGCCAGACACCAGGGCGATTAGAAGAACACACCAGGAAGCGCTGTGCATCAGAGAAGCTTTGAAAACCAGTTTCATGACTGGCCAGGCTACAGTGTGAAATTTCTGTTTGTTTCTCCCTTCATGAAAACCAGCCCCCTTTATTGACTCATTCATTCTCTGTAAGCAACCCACCCTCCCCCTTCCCCCAGCTTTCTTTCAAAGGAAATAAAGTCACTATCGTTTAAAAATCATGTATTCTTTATTAAGTGATTATAAACATAGGGAGAGAACCAAGAAGGTAATCTGGGTGAGGTTTGGGAGGAGGATAGGAGGGAAGTAAAAGGCCACTGAACAAATTCAATATAATGACAGTCTTTTGGTTGGGCTGTCCACTGGGGTGGAGTGGGAGGGTGCACGGAGCCTCCCCCCCTGCGTTCTTACACGTCTGGGTGAGGGGGATATGGAACATGGTGAGGGGGGAGGGAGGTTATACAGCGGCTGCAGCGGCACTCTGTCATCCTGCTGCCGTTCCTGAAGCTCCACCAGACGCCGGAGCATGTCCGTTTGCTCACGCAGCAGCCCCAGCGTTGCAGCCTGCCACCTCTCATCTCGAGCGCCCCTCAAGACCTCACGTTCACTGGCATCTTTCCTAAATTTAGATACAGTGTCCTTCCACTCATTCAAATGAGCTCTTTCATTGCGGGTGGATTCCATTATTTCTGTGAACATGTCGTCTCGCGTCCTCTTTCTACGCTGCCTTATCTGAGATAGCCTTCGGGACGGAGGAGGGAGGCTTGAAAAATTTGCAGCTGCTGGAGGGAGGGTTGAAAGAAAGGAGAGAAGTTTTTAAACTGATACATTTTACAGAACAATGCTTATACTCTTTCATGGTGAAAAACACTATTCACATTACATAGCACATGTGATTTCAGTACAAGGTCGCATTTTCCATCTTAATATTGAGTGCCTGTGGCTTTGGTGTTAGAGATCACAGACGCAGGTCCGGGCAACAGAATTCAGCTTGCAGGCAGCCATGGTAAGCCATTGTCTTTCGGCTTCTGCGCCCTCCTTTCCCACATACCAAGCAAAGCCTGTTGACTGCTGCGGTTTTCCTGTTAACCTTCAGCAGCAGAAAACAAACTAACCCCCCCACCATCCAATTCTCTGGGATGATCGCTTTATCCCTCCCCCCACCGCGTGGCAGGTATCAGGGAAGATCCCTGCAGAAACCAAACTAACCCCCCCCGCCCCCCCCCTCCCGCCATGAATTCCCTGGGATGATCAATGTACCCCTCCCCCCACCGCGTGGCAGGTATCAGGGAAGATCCCTGCAGAAACCAAACTAACCCCCCCGCCCCCCCCCCCGCCATGAATTCCCTGGGATGATCAATGTACCCCTCCCCCAACCGCGTGGCTGGTAACAGGGAAGATCCCTGCTAGCCAAACGCGAAAAGCTCAGGGCCAATTCCGCCCCCCCCTGTGATTGGCTAACTGCAGGGAAGGATTTCTTTTCAGCCACAGGCAAACAGCCCAGTAGGAACGGCCACCTCTGTCCCCTTAATTAAGTTCCCGTATTTCAACCAGGTTACCATGAGCGATATCACTCTCCTGAGGATTACACAGCAAGATAAAGAATGGATGTTGCTTGAATGCCAGCAAACACCGGGACCATACGCTGCCAGGCTTTGTCAGGCAATGATACCAGATTACTTGCTGCAAGCATGGCGTGGTCAAGTGTCCTACCATGGAGGACGGAATAAGGCTGCACTGCCCAGAAACCTTGTGGCAAGGCTTTTGGAGTACCTCCAGGAGAGCTTCATGGAGATGTCCCTGGAGGATTTCCGCTCCATCCCCAGACACGTTAACAGACTTTTCCAGTAGCTGTACTGGCCGCGAATGCATCCCAAGTCCTCAGGGCAAATTAATCATTAAAAAACGCTTGCTTTTAAACCATGTTTTATATTTTAAAAGGTAAACTCACCTGAGGTCCCTTCCATGGGGTCATGGTCTTGGCTACTGGCTTGGGAGGCTTGGGAGGGTACTTCAGTCAGGCTGAGAAAAAGATCCTGGCTGTTGGGGAGAACGGAGTGCTGGGTGCTCTCTGCAAGCTCGTCCTCCTCCTCCTCCTCCTCCTCTTCCCCATCCGCAGAATCCTCAGGTGTAGCTGATGAGACTATCCCCGACCCGGAATCCACGGTCACAGGTGGGGTAGTGGTGGCGGCCCCCCCTAGAATTGCATGCAGCTCGGCGTAGAAGCGGCATGTCCGCGGCTCTGACCCGGAGCGACCGTTTGCCTCCTTTGTTTTTTGATAGGCTTGTCTGAGCTCCTTGACTTTCACGCAGCACTGATCTGAGTCCCTATTGTGGCCTCTCTCCATCATGCCCTTGGAGATTTTTTCAAAAGTTTTGGCATTTCGTCTTTTCGAACGAAGTTCTGCTAGCACTGAATCCTCTCCCCATATAGCGATCAGATCCAGTACCTCCCGTGCGGTCCATGCTGGTGCTCTTTTTCGATTATCAGCCTGCATGGTTACCTGTGCTGATGAGCTGAGGTATCTGTGGTATCTGTGGTCACCTGTGCTCTCCACGCTGGGCAAACAGGAAATGAAATTCAAATTTTCCTGGGGCTTTTCCTGTCTACCTGGCCAGTGCATGCGAGTTCAGATTGCTGTCCAGAGCGGTCACAATGGTGCACTCTGGGACAGCTCCCGGAGGCCAATACCATCGAATTGCGGCCACACTAACCCTAATTTGAATTGACAAAATCGATTTTGGCGCTACTCCGCTCGTCGGGGTGGAGTACAGAAATCGATTTTAAGAGCCCTTTATTTCGAAATAAATGGCTCCGCTGTGTGGACGGGTGCAGGGTTAATTCGATTTAACGCTGCTAAATCCGAATTAAAGTCATAGTGTAGACCAGGCCACAGACTAACACAGCTGCTACTCTGAAACCTGAAATTATTTTGATTACCACTGGATGGGGCTAGAGTCATTTTTGGTTAGCAGCTGCTGAACTCACTTCAGTAACTTCTTTTTAAGAGGGAAAATTGTAACTCAGAGCTGTTTGGAGATCAGTAAGCAGAGCTCTTTATACCAATTATCTAATTCTTCTGGAAGTTCACATATTGCATGTGTGGTTTTCCTTTGTCTCCAACCATATGCAGCTGCTGAGACTTAAATCTCGGAAGCAGACTGAAGTTCCAAAGCCCAGCATCAATTAATGCTTGGGAGATGGGGGGAAAATGTAGCTTAAACAGAGCTTTATTTTATCCTGTTTTCTTGAAATACCTGTTATACATCAACCAAGGGCTAAATATGGGACTGTGACCTAAAATGAGTGACACAAAAATAAGAGCGCAAGAAACATATATTTATGTGGAATTCATGTCTTTACAATATACAACATTTCACTGTTTCCTGATTCAGCTTTTCTGCTCTATATGATTTAAGAGTGAAAACAAAGGAAGATAAGTATGAGTTCAGGTCTAAGACAAGACAGCAAATTTTAATACTTTGTAATGCGGTAGAGTTGAGAGGGACGTAAGGCAAATAGATTTTTGTTTTGGAAAGAAATTCCAAACAGATGGACAATATTTTTAATATTGTAAATATGCTGAAATACAAAACTGATAGATGCAATTACAATTCCAGCATCCAACCTCTACCAACCCCATGAGATACATGATATTAAAATTAGATAGTTATTACACTGATATTAATAACTTAAGAAACTAAATCACAGCATCTGGAAATTGGGCATCAACCCTGCAAGAATTCCACGGGACAAAAACTAGGTCAAGTAGAGCTATACTTTTCTCATTTTAGGGAGAGGAATTACATACTTTTAGCAACAAGAGAATGCTTTCTTTGTCTTGGTAAGTCACACAGGTAGATTTAACAGATGAGCTTTATTGCACATGATTGCCTAAGACCTGACAGGTTCACTGAAAAAGCACCTATAAGGGACCACGTGATCTGTGAGGAGCTACATTAGAAGTACACCTGCATTTGTATGGAGACTAACTTTCATTTTGTCTTTTTGGTAAAGGATTGGCTTAATTCTCTGGGGTGCTGCTGCAGCATGGATTTCAGATACAAATTTGTCTTTGTTTTTGGTCCTAATCTTTCTGTGAAAACAAATTCAGATTCACCCTAAAACAAATTCTTTTAAAATTACTTAATTTGGCTGCTGCACTGAAGAAAACAATGTTTTTTTTGAATAATACCTTTTTTCCATGAGAGACACAAGGGCATGTTAGCCTTAAAGGAAGTTTGTGCTGATAAAATATCGAATAGGCTTAAACAGATTTAACTGTAGATCGATTTCTGTTTGAATGCTATGCTCCTTTTGCTTCCCATTATAATGTAATCTTTACTTTATTTTTGGAATGTTTACCTCTTTCTGTTTTTGATTCCCTCTGTTTCCTTGAAACTATGTTGATCATGGAACTGTTTTGACTTTATTATTGTTTATATTTAACAATAGTGGTAGCCAGCCAGGAAGTTATGGTTGTCACTGCATGGCATAGTCATTTGGGATTTCTCAGTACTAGAGATCATAGAAGTCAGGACTTCCTGCTCCAAAAAGTACAGACCCTACCATTTCAGCCAAAGAAGGATCTCTTTTAAAATATGGCCTATAGCAGAAGTTCTCAACTGGGGGTCCACAGCCCCCTAGGAGGCTGAAAGCTGTTTCAGGGCGGCTGCAGAGCCCTGCAGCTGAAGATTGGAGCCCCGAGCCCTGGTGCCCACTGTGCAGCTAAAGCCTGGAGCTGCGGGGTAAAACCTGGAATCCTGAGCCCCAGTACCTACGGCTGAAGCCCTGAGGCCTGGCACCCCCCGTGGGGCTAAAGTTGGAAGCTGCGGGGCTGAAGCCCGGAGCCCTGAACCCTGTCACCTCCCACAGGGCTAAAGCTGGGAGCCCCAGTGACTCTCACGGGGCTGAAGCCAGGAGCAGAGCCACAGGGGTAAAGCCCTGAGTTCCAGTGCCCCCCACAGGGCAAAAGTCCCAATTGCTCCCCCCCCCACAAACTGCAGTGTCTTGCCCAGAGCGGGGCAGTCCCGGGAGCAACTCCACACCGTCCCCCCACCTTCTTCTCTTCTCCAGCCCCTCAGAGGCCCCAACCCCTGGCCAGGTCAGAGGTAGGGTTGCCAGGTGTCCAGTTTGTGACCGGAATACCCAGTCAAAAAGGGATCCTGGTGGCTGCTGACTGGGCCAGCAAAAGTCTGTTTGGTGGCGCAGTGGGGCTAAGGCATGCTCCTTGCCTGCCCTGGCTCCATGTAGCTCCTGGAAGCGGATGGCATGGCTGACTCCTAGGTACAGGGCGGGCCACGGGGGCTCTGCGCGCTGCCCCGCCCCAAGCACTGGCTCCACAGCTTCTATTGGCCTGGGGCGTGGGCAGCACGCAGAGCCTCCTGGCCCCTCTGTCTAGGAGCCGGACATGCTGGCTGCTTCCAGGAGCTGTGCGGAGCCAGGGCATGCAGAGAGCCTGCCTTAGCCCTGCTGCACCGCTGACCGGGAGCCACCTGAGGTAAGCGTTGCCCAGCTGGAGCCTGCACCCCAAACCCCCTCCCACACCCCAGCCCCCTGCCCCAAGTTGGAACCCCCTCCTGCATCCTAACTCTCTCCCAGAGCCTGCACCAATCACCTCCTGCCCCAACCTGGGCCCCCTCCCGCACACAAACTGCCTCACGGAGCCTGCACTCCCTCCTGCACCCCAGCCCTGAACCCCCTCCTGCATCCCAAACCCCTCATCCTGGATGCCACCCCAGAGCCCACACCCCCAGCCGGAGCCCACATCCCCTCCCGCACCCCAAACCTCTGCCCCAGCCCAGTGAAAGTGAGTGATCAGCAAGTGTTCTGTTAAGGTTGGTTTGTTTACATTTTATTAAGGGAAACTGTATTGAACTAAAATACCAGCTATGGATGCAATCTAAATTGTAAAATTTCTTATAGTTAATAAGAAACTTCATTACACATTTGTGAACTGCTAATTTTGCTGAACAAACATTATTTATGCTGATTACATAAATGTAACTCATTCTATCATGCAGTTTTTATCTGAAATGCTGTTGTGTGAGACCAAGAGGGGTGTAATCAGACTGGAAAATACAGCAAATAAACTAACAATATATTAAAATCCTTTTATATGAATCAAAATATTTAAATTCCTTGAGGCTCTGGACACTTCATAATGTTAATTGCAGTTGCACGTATCTAGCATAGTCTAAAAGAGGTTGATAGGATACAGATAGGTTAAAAATCTTGTAATGCCAGATAACTTTAAAATCATCTGCAGATTTAATCTTTCTTTTGTAACAGTCTGTACATGTAACTCAGATTTTTTTCTTCTGGTTTATCTAACTTTTGTTTAAAGGATTGAGTTTGTTATTCAAATAAAAATTATGCAATACAAAATTCATTGCTACTACTAACTAAAGATGGTCCCATATCAGAATCTCAAATTTAATACCTTCCATTATTTTGAGAGCATCCAATAGTAAACAAAACTGCAAGGAGATATGTCTCTGGATCTGGCTGAGTAAACACTTGATCAGTTTTTCTCTCCAGGTTAGATTTCAACTGCATTGAGTCTGAATTGAATTAAGATTTTATTACAATTTAGAAACATTTAAGCAGTTAAATGAAGGGGCTTTTTATTAATATATTTTATTCACCTTTTTATGTGTATTGTAAGGAACTGTAGCAAGAAATAATTGAGAGCCAGGTAATCCATTCCCACAGGAAAACCCACAGCAGTGAATATAGGAGGATGAAATTCATTTCCCACCCCCTATAGAATGAGATGTGAGTTTAGTCCCTATGGATCCTCTGGGATATGGAGGGATCCATGTGAACTCACTTTTCATGGATCTGAGACCATTTTGGGAAATCCTGGAAAATGAGCAGCCTCCCAAATCAAAAGCTGAAGCACAATTCATACTTCTTTTTGGTCACACTAAAATAACAAACCTGGGCTCTGGAATTTATTTGCAATCCTGAGGGCCAGATCCTGGCCTCTGCTAAGGCCGCATGTCAGACTGTATAAGGGTTTACAGAGCTCCCCAAATGGCACAGAACTGGTGTAGTCAGCTATGTGTCACCCTCACTTCTCACTCCAAAGTAGGGAAATGTGAGCAGAGAAAGGGGGCATGGTTGGAGGGCTGCTGCATTCCAGAAATTCCCTAGGGGGTGTTGCAGCTGCAGGTGCTTTAATTTGCTCTTTGGGATCAGCAGCCTGAGAATCATGGAGCCACATATGTGGCTAATGGTTACTTTTCCATCCCACTCCCTGATTGCCACATGGTTTTTTCCAAGTATCTGGCCTTGAGTACAGTATCTACAGGCCTGTTTTTCTACTTTTCTACTTTCTCGTCTCCATTTTTGCTGACAGGTAGAGTACTGCAGTGCACAAGGACCAGCTGTTTGAGTTTGAAGAGGAAAATTCTTAAAATTCTTCATCATCAGGCCTGCTCATATGATCAATGCAGAGAGGAAGACTGAAGGGATAGCATGTGGGCAAGAGTAAGTACGGTAGATTGAAACACAGCTGCTAGGTTTAAATTTAGATATACCGACTTTGAAGTGTCCCTTTAACTTTAAGGAACACAAATAAAATATCCACTTTAGTGGAACCAGAAGACTAATTGGGTCAGCTTTGTGATGACATATCAGCAAGACAGATTTATTGTTTATAGTCCAGGCATTATCTTCTTTTATTTTCTGGTGAACAAGTGTACATTTTCCTGGGCAATTTTTCAGCATTCATTTTCAGAGCTCTGAATATTTGAGTCACCTGTGCTTACCCCATCCTGGCTCTAGAATTAAGTTGATTAAGGGGAATGTGCTGCTCATGGCTAGGCAGTGTGGGGAGCAAGAGTTGCTTGATGTGTGTGTTACACACATACACTACAATGCATACTCTGTATACACTCACACATTATTTATATGTATTTGCTTGTTAATACATTTTGACAGGAATCTATTAGTAAATATTTGTTTACATCTAAAATTAGAAGTCCTACACTAGAAATTAGGCAATAAAATAAACAGTATATACATTCTGAGTGACACAAGTTTTAAAAAAAAAATGCATGACAAAATCAGAAGTAAGCATAACCACCCCCATTTAAGTACAATAATTCTCTTGGTCTAGGCAAATCGTTTTAAATGCATGGGATAATGAGACTGCTGGAGAGAGCAATATAGAGCGAAGAGTGCAAAATGCTGCTAATGTGCCTCGTCATCAAATCCTGTGAGTTCCACAGTTCCAACAGTATTATGGTTCTTATTGGAAACTTCTTGAGGCACATCAAGCTAAATTGAAGGGAACACTCTCATAAAAATAGCATTTCAACATGCTGCTTCTTTTGTAATGATAAATGTGAGCCAAAAAACAGTGGCTATTTGACAGTTCATTGAATCAAAGAGAAAGATTAAGTGACTGATTCCATTTTAATGAAGCAGTTAATATCTAAATTTGAGATATATTGTCCCATTTCATTATTTTGAGGAGTCTCATCCTCCTCCAGTAATACAAAGAGGATTTAGGTGTTGAACTCCCATTAGTGTTAATGGCCTGGTTTTCAGTGTTATGGTTTTCAGAGCCACACTTCCTCTGGCTCTTCCTGGTACATTTGTAATGTGGGCCTGGTACTTGTAATACTGGGAAGTAGCCTTAGACTGCCAACTCAGCTCATATGATGTATAGAGGAGCTTGGGGGCTTAAATCTTTGAATGGCGGGCAGAATGCTTGTCCTTGGATTCCAAAAGCCAGTGACAAGTTAGTTACCTGTCAGGGGTCATGCCAGCTAGGACCAGCTACTGACCTGCTTCCCTACTAACTTCACTGCTAGGCAACTAATAGGTCCAGATGCACTGCCCTGGGACTGCCTGATTAATTGCAGCACCTGATTGGCTGCAGGGTCAGCAGCCTGGTTTATAAACCCAGCAGCAAGAGCAGTGAACTGGCTGCTTAATGTACTCCTTGTCTGCTGCTGTTCTTAGCCCTGCCGTCTGTAGCCCTTCCCCAGTTCCAGCTTGCTCCTGTTCCTACCCCACCTTTGTCCTGGCTTTGGACTCCTGACTCCCACCCTCAGCTATGCCTTCTGACTGTGACTCCAGTTTACCTTTTGGCTTAAGTGTTGGCTTCTGACTCCTGGCTTCAACCCTTGGCTCTTGTTCAGGACCGGCCCTGTCTGAGTTCTATTCTAACTAGTAGGCCAGACTCTTGCTCCATCCATTAAACCACACTGCCAACTGAAAGTTATAAACTGCCTGCTGAAATTTCTGGCAATATGATGTTCATGCTACTCTGACTCTGAGCTTCTACCTAGAAGAAAATCCAATGTAAATATATTGCTGTTATTATAGCTAATACACTGGGAAATACTTGTAGGCTGGATTTTTTTTTTTTTTTTTGAGCATCCTCCGGCATTTTGGAAAGTCGGTGCCTGTGTAAGGCCTGGTCTAAACGGCATAGCTACATTGCTCAGGGATATGACCGACCTAGCCCCTGGTGTAGGCAGCACCTAGCTAGGGTCTCTCAGGAAGGTGGATTATCTTAGGGTTACCATTCGTCCGGATTCTCCCGGACATGTCCGGCTTTTTGAGTTTAAAAATAGCGTCCAGGGGGAATTTGTAAATGTCCGGATTTCTCCCCCCCCTGCAGAGCGCGGCATGGCTGACAGGGCAGCCAGCTGGATCGAGCCACTCGCATGGCAGCCAGAGCCCCTCCTCCGCTTCCCCCCTCCTCTCCCCTGCAGCTTCAGATCACTCCCCTCCTCTCCCTCCCCCCCCCCCCCCTGCATTCGCAGATCGCCGGCCATTCGCATCGGGCCTCCAGCAGTCTGGAGCTCCTCCCCCTGCTCCCCCTCCCCTGCTGCCCAGCACGCCGCTCAGCAGCACTCTGCGAGGGCAGGAACCAGGCTATGCGCTCCATGGGGGAGCGCGGCAGTGTGTCGGGCTCTGCGTGGATGGGTCAGGAGTTCGGGGGGGGCTGTCAGGGGGCGGGGGTGTAGATAAGGTTTTGGGCAGTCAGGGGACAGGTAGGAGGTAGGGTCCTAGGGGGGCAGTTAGGATGGGGGGGGTCTCAGGAGGGGGCAGTCAGGGGACAAGGAGCAGGGGGGTTGGGAGTTCTGGGGGGGGCTGTCAGGGGGCAGGGGTGGGGAGAGGGATTGGATTGGTCAGGGAGCAGGGGGGTTTAGATGGGTCAGGAGTTCTGGGGAGGGGGTCTGTCAGGGGGCGGGGAGTGATTGGATGGGGTGTGGGAGTCCTGGGGGGTCTGTCAGGGGGTGGGGGTGTGGATAAGGTTTTGGGCAGTCAGGGGACAGGTAGGGGGTAGGGTCCTAGGGGGGCAGTTAGGATGGGGGGGTCTCAGGAGGGGGCAGTCAGGGGACAAGGAGCGGGGGGGTTGGGGGTTCTGAGGGGGGCAGTCAGGGGACGGGAAGTAGGAGGGGCTAGGGCAGGGCTCCCACCGTCCTCTTTTTTGATTGTTGAAATATGGTAACCCTAGATTATCTACAGTGATAGGAGAACCTCTCCTGTCCGGTGCAGGTAGTGTTTAAACTGAAGTACTACAGTGGCATGGCTGCAGCTACGCCGCTGCACCATTTCAAGTGTACACAAGCCCTTAGTGCCTACAGTGAAGCGCTACTGCTGTGCAGCTGCAGCACTGCAACTGTCCCACTGTAACATTTCTATTGTAGACATAGCCTAAGAGCCTAGTGAGTTAGGCTCCCAAATCCAAAGGAAGTTCTGTGCCTATCTCCTTTGACAATCCTAGTCTAGATTCTTTCCTCTCCTGAGCAGAAAGGAGGGAACGGGTGGATGCACCCCCACTTTCATAAGTCTCTGCCAGCTCTTCTTTGTGTATACAGCATACCTGGGTTTCTGCAGAATTTAGAAGGGTATTGGAGGATAGGGAATGAGGAGGGAGAGCTTGGGAGCAGCAACTCTGTTTACTATCTGGAAAAATGCTAGGTTGCAATGGGTTCATGGTAATCTACACAGCAGCTAATGTTGCTCAGTGCAGCATGTCCTGCACCTCCATGGCTTTTACAGTACCTCCTTTCTGTGTGTGTGGGATTGGGAATTAGTGCACAGCTATGTGGGAGGGAGACAATGACAGTATGGTTTCTCAGTGAGCAGCATTACTAGGTAAGGGAACTGGGAGGAGACAGGGAAGGGGTGACACGCTATGGGAATGATGCAGGATACAAACAGCTAGTGCCTGATTTTCCCCACAGAGCTCCAGGAGCTAAGGAGTTTGAAGGTCCTGTCCCTTCTAAAGCCTCTGCAGACCCCTTCCATCTGAACAGAAGAATCATCAGTAGCTCAACAAACTGAACTTCAGAATGTTTTTTTCCAGCTTATGGATTTTTCCATGGGAGGAGGAGGATATGGACTAACAGTGGAAAATGGGAAAAGGGATTTATTAAATATTCTCTTATTAAAAACTGTGATGTTGTTGTTGAGATTTGCTTGTTGAAAGACCTACTCTATAAAAGTGGGGGATCAGCTACATCTGGAGCACTATCCACCCTTCTTGGACACTCAAGGAAGGCTTTCTATGGGTTTAGGAACTGCACAGAAGAAGGAATAGTAACTGGGCAGGTAAGTGATGGGGAGTGGGTGGGTAGGTCAAGGTCTAACAGAGCCCCTGGCCCCTTTTCCAAGGCCCCACTCTGCATAGAGAAAACCTCTGGGATAGCAACAGACTTAGCGCTCTTCCATTCAAATACTGACCAGTATCATAACACAAGAACTAGGGACCACCAAATGAAATTAATAGGCAGCAGGTTTAAAACAAACAAAAGGAAGTATTTTCTCACACAATGCACAGTCAACCTGTGGAACTCTTTGCCAGAGGATGTTGTGAAGGCCAAGACTATAACAGGATTCAAAAAAGAACTAGATAAATTCACGGAGGATAGGTTCATCAATGGCTATTAGCCAGGATGGGCAGGGATGGTGTCCCTAGCCTATGTTTGCCAGAAGCTGGAAATGGGTAACGGGGATGGATCAATTGATGATTATCTGTTCTGTTCATTCCCTCTGGGGCACCTGGCATTGGCCACTGTCGGAAGACAGGATACTGGGCTAGATGGACCTTTGGTCTGACCCAGTATGGCCGTTCTTATGTTAGTTTAGGAGATCAGCAGTATCTGAGCACTTGAAGATACAGTGTCAGGGCATGTAAAATTCCTGTGGTCCAGATAACCCCCTCCCATGGAAAGAAGGAAATCTCAGTGACAAAATTCCCCAAATCATCTCATATGAGGGTCAGGGTTTGCCCCACTGACCCAAAAGACAGAGCCCCACTTAAAAAGGGCATGTTCCCTGGGATCTGTGGGAGGCCAGGGCATCTGCACTAACTTTGGCTCCCACGGGCAGGTCATTCTGCTGGTTCCCTGGCAGAATGGGCTTCCCTGCATTCCTAGATGGTGGTTATGCAGAGGGAATAGTCAGGGGTGAAAGTAACTTAAAGGACTTACCGGTACGCCTGGAGTCCTGAGTGGGGGGCGTGGCCTCAACTGGAAGAGGTGGGGCCTCAACCGGAAGAGGTGGGCCTTTCAAGATTTAAAGGCCCTGGGGCTCCGGCTGTGGCTGGGAGCCCCAGGACCTTTAAATTACCCCGGAGCTACCAACTGCAGAGGTGGCTGGGAGCCCCGGGGCTCAGGGGTGAATTAAAGGGCCCAGGGCTCTGGCCGCCACGGAGCTCCCGGCCCTTTAAATCACCGTGGGAGCCTGGCTGCCGGAGCTCCGGCAGCGCTTTAAAGGGCCCGGGGCTCCCCGCAGCGGCTGGAGCCCTGGGCCCTTTAAATCACCGCCACGGAAGACGGTCCAGTCTGGCACAGCGTACTGGCTTTTGCCGGTATGCCGTACCGGACCGGACCGGCTTACTTTCACCTCTGGGGATAGTACAGTATTTTTTTCCCCTTGGTAATGTCCATGGTCTGGAGGGCAGATAATGTGTGTGGACGTAGGGGGTATGAGTTGGCCCTGTGTATTTTCTTAAATAGCTGTATATTTTTGCATCCCTATTGATGCTTCTCTCTGTACAAATTTCAAGTGCAAGGCAGAGGGAGGAGTTAGAAGCTTTTCTGAGACTTCTCTTGGGGCTGTTTTGCATGTTGTTGTTTTGTAATGTTGATTGCTTTTTTCCATGTTGGCATTTTTATTCACATGATACTGATCGGTCAGTAGCCTGTCTGAGTAAGTCTTGTCCTCCTCGTTGCATTCTGCTGCTGTTGACAAATAAGTACTATACTACTTCTCATGTTGGATTACTTAATATTTACCAATCTATTCAAAGCCTTCTGTCTCTTAAAGCATTCATACAAACGTCTGCATTTTTACATGGCTTTTCCCAGCATTGATTTAAATTACAAGTCTTCAATTGTCTAAAAAAATGGAAAGAAGCCACTGGGGAAAACAGATTAATTCAGAATGGAAATATCTTGAAGGAAAATGCCTATGTGAATTCAAGTCATAAGGATTGAATCCAAATGGTATTAGAGGAGACTGGGATACAAAGAAAAATAGAGGGTCTTTTTGGCTGCCTTAAAGCCATTTCAGAACAGTCTGAGAAAGCATACATACATGAATGAATTTGTTACATAAGGAAACTTGTTTCTGGGTCTATCTTTCAGTTACACATTGGCTTAAAGCTACTGCATGTATGATGCCCCAAAGCAATACTGGTATAGTAAGTATTTTTAAAATTATTATAAATGGCTTGGAACAAAACAAACAAACAAAAAAAGTAGGAATTTCCATACCAGAGCAAATCAATGGGCCAGCTACACCAGTATCTTGCCTCTGACAACAGCCTATGCAGAAGGTAAAGCATTGCCATAATACACCCAAACAATTGTATAAAAATATATTAAGTACAGAAGTTTCTTTTTAACTCTAGACAGTTATTAGGTTATTACGTGAAGCCTCAGAGTTGCTAGCTCTTGTAGTTATTATCCCTGTTATTGTGCAAATGCTGTTATCCATATATGTCTAATCCTTTTAAAACATCTTACTCAGAAAATTGTCTCGTTTACTAAGCTATTTCTGCTGCAGCAGGGAGTTCCAGGGGTGTTACAGTGTATGGGTGGAGGGGGGGAGGGAAAAAAAATTCCTTTAAACTTTTTCTGTCTTTTCATTCACCAAGAGTTCCCTTTTTCTCATATTATGTGTTCAAGTCAGAAGCAGTGTTTCACTGGCTTCCTCTATGATGTATCATTCAATATTTTGTATATGTTTATATCTTTGGGGCAGGAACTATCACTTTCCATATGTTTGTACAGGACTTAACACAATGGAACTGTGATCTGGTTGGGTTCTAGGTGCTACTGGATAATAATAGAATTTATTATTATCTCCTATTATTCCTTACTCTTTTTTAAATTTCTCCTTGTTTGGAAGCCTTCTCCTGTCCCCGTAAGCCTTAGATCCTTCTGGTTGCCCTTTGCTGATCCTCTTCTATTTCTGCTCTGTCCTTTGAGGTAAGATAACCAAAACTCAAAACAGTATTTAAGGTAATGACATACCATTAATGGCATTGTAGTATTTTCTGTATTATCCTTTATGCCCTTCCTAATTATGGAGCACAAGTTGCCCCTCCATAATTAAAATTGCATTTGCATTTCAATTGTAAGCTTTATTTTTAGCCCCTCTTCTTAAATCACAAAAATATCCATGTCCTCTAAACTTTCTGTTTCAGTAAGCCTACCTGAGGTGCTGCTAGGTATATAGCCCATATTCCAGACTGGTGAGCTCCTCACAGAAAGGGAGATTTTAATATTACCTTGTAAATTAACTTTCTGCAAAGGAAACTACAGCTCTGACAGCCCTACCCTTGTATTAATGTATGTGGCTATGGTGGTTTTATCTAGAAGCATGTTTCAGAGTTCTTATTTTTTTTTGGTTTTTTTTAGGTTAGTGTTTGTTTCATTTCAGGTTAAGCCTCTTTATTCAGGCTGAGATAGTGAGGCCTGTTGTTAGTAATCAGCTAGGAGTTGAAGCAACCTGCAACAACTTAATGAAGAGCAGCAGTCCTTAGGAAACTCCAACTAGTACAGAATTCTGCAACACCAAGCTACTGTGAGCACATCAGGCTTGTCCTCTACTCTCTAGACAGGCTTCTCATCGAATATTGAGTCAAGTCTCAGCTCTTGGTCCTTATCTTCAAAGTGTTGAGTGGCCTCGGTCCAGCATATTTAAAAGACCACCTAAAGCTCTAGGATGAAGATTGTGGTTGACAACTTTGCTTCTCAGGCACAGTGAAACTTTCTGCTATTAGGGTAAAGCTCATCTGGGCAGAAGATAGATATTTATTTGGGACTGGTTTGAGACTATGGAAAGAACTCTCATGGGAACTAGGGACTATCATACACTTCACCAACTTCTGTCCAAGTGCAAGGTGCACTTCTTAATTTTGTCACAGAATACAATGTACATTTAAAAAAAAAACCCCTAACAAATTACTGTGGTTCACACACAGTTCTCCCCTGGGTGTGTGAGAGAGAATGAGTATGACAGAGAGAATGAACCAGATATGACAGATGTTAGTCATGTTTCTTAATGCACTATTGGAAGGTCCTCAGATAGGTGATGGGAGTGGTTTAAGGACCTGTAAGAATAGAATAGCCTAGAATCTATAATTAGTGGACTCCTTTGTGAATGATTTTTCTGGTTCAAATCTAAAAGATAGAGCTAAAAATATATTGGAAGTTTTTCTCGTGTAACGTTTCTCCTAGTTTTCAAATATGTGTCTTTTTCTACTAGTAAATTGAATGGGATAAATCTGGCAGCTAGAAACTGGGGTCAAAGGAGGCAAACTTTCAGCATTTTGGAGGTATTAAATATTTATTGGTAATGTTTTTAACTTGATAGATTTTTATTAGTACATATTTGTATAAAGCATGAATCAGAAACTTCTCCCCTAATAATCAGTGGCTATCGTTATATAAATAATGTTAAAGCACTGTTGTTCCGCACCCTCACTATATATGGCCATATTCTCGGGGGATGAAGGGGTGGGACAGACAAACAAGACCTTATGGAAACAATGTAAGATTCCACCCCTTCATGTTTTCAACATCTGTCTACTTTACATTATTTAGGACTTGGATTTCACATTCTTCAAATGATAAATTCCCATGCATGTCAATGGAAGAGGATCAGACCAAACAAAATTGCTTTATAAATGTCAATTTTGGCCCCAGCCTGGATCAGAAGAGAGTAAAAGATGGCAGGCTAGAAATAGGCACATTATATTTTGGAATCTGCTTGTTGAGAGTGTTTTGAAGTCTTTCCAAAATACACAGGAAGAATCTATTCCATGTAGAAAGTTCAGCAGCTGTCTCCAGCTGAGACACAGTTATGAACACTAGACCTTTCAGGCCAGCTGCTCTGTCAGATGATTTTCTCACGAAACAGGCCTCACTCACATAAACAGTGGCTTCTTATTATGTCTTTTTAAAACATTTTGTTGAAGTTTTCTTATTTAATACAGGAAACACTGGCAAACACTGATGTAAGATATTATGGGGTGATGAGTAGCCAAGCAAGAGCATTCCTACCTAAAGTCGAATGTTCAAACCTCCCTAAATTCCACATACATAGCAATCTTCACGTCAAACTGAGGGTATAGTTTGGGCTGGAAATTTGAGGTCATTTGGTCAAGGGGTTTCTGAGAAACCCCCATATCCATCAGAGCTATCATCTTAACTTTGCATTTTTTGGATTGCTAAGGGTTGTATTTTGTTTGTTCTTGTAACGCTAATGGTCTTGTAGTGGGTGTGTAAGGAGACCTTAACTGCATTTCCTAGCTTTCCAGCATTTTAGTGTTCCATGTTCGGGAAAGGCATGAGGAACACTGGGGACTATGGAGCACCTGGAACCTTAACTCCATGTTTAGCAATCTTTTTTGCATGTTTGTATGCAAAGAATATTTTATAACCTAACTCATGAGGAGCAAAGTGGGAACATAGACTTAGAGTAATTACTCCCTTCAGCCCCAGCTCCTGATCAGGGCCGGCTCCAGGCACCAGCTTAACAAGCAGGTGCTTGGGGCGGCCAAGGGAGAGGGGCGGCACCTGCGGCAATTCGGGGGCGGCAGGTCCCTCACTCCCTCTAGGAGCGAAGGACCTGCCGCTGAACTGCCACCGCCGATCGTGGCTTTTTTTTTTTTCCAATTGCCGCCGCCGGTCGCGATTGCGATCGTGGCTTTTTTTTTTTTTTTTTGCTTGGGGCGGCAGAAATGCTGGAGCCGGCCCTGCTCCTGATAAACCCTTCTCTACATAAAGTGCAATGGCATCAAGGAAGATGGCCCACAGGCTTTTACTCAGGGCTGTGGACCAAGATGTTCCCAGGGGCTGCTCTACATACTGTATAGGCAAACAAGGCAGCTGACTAGGGTAGACGATTCTGACTAGGGCGACAGGGGGTTGGGCCAAATCTGAGTGGCACTGCAACCCCCATGCACCAGGTCACAACGCCACTCACTCAGATTTGATCTGGCTGAGCCTCGATCATGATGGAGGGGTGGCTGTGACAAACCTGAGTAAGTGGCACTGTGACCTGGTGCTTGCTCCTGCCTCCCCTTCTGCCATAACCACTGAAGGATCAATGCATTGCCTCAGAGTCTGATGTGCCCCTCTGGGATGTGCATCCCATTGG
Organism: Emys orbicularis; assembly: GCF_028017835.1. Classification (NCBI taxonomy): domain Eukaryota; kingdom Metazoa; phylum Chordata; order Testudines; family Emydidae; genus Emys; species Emys orbicularis. The sequence goes on along the minus strand of NC_088690.1, from coordinate 59,906,469 downwards.
TTGAGAAACTCTGTTCGGTGGTGGTGGTGGTGGTGATGAGGGCAGCATACTGAAGGTTTGCCTAGGGTGGCAAACTGTCTTCTTGAGTGGCCTCTGGACATACAGGCTACAGAAACTGCTCCCTTGATTATCCCTGAAGGCCTTTGGAGGTAAAATGTTAAAAAAAGGTAAATAGAAATTAACCAAGGTATTTATTTTATTTAAATCTGACCAAACAGACCATCTGCATCCTACACAGCAAAGCCACTCAGTACCATGTGGCAGGGGCCTTCAGTGGAGTCAAGCCAATTTGGACCTACATTTTCAGAGGAAGATTATTAATTATGGGTAAGAAATTATTTTAGATTTGTTTTGCACCATTCTTCCTGAAAGCTCCCAGTGTTTTGCAAGTTAAGGGAAAAATCATGCTTGCCTTATTCATGCAAGTAGTCCCATTCAGGAATCATATTCACAGGAAGTAGGTTGGGCAGGGCAGAAGACCAGAGGCGAGAAGCATCTAAACTGAGTGTACTTGCCTCTTGTGGCTCTCAAGGAACAGTGGCTTAAGGAGATAGAATTCTAGATTTCTTCTGGGCAGGGGAAGGGAATCAATTCCATAATGGAACAATTATTTGGAGGAACTTCATGGAGGATTACTGCCATGCAGGGGAGAGTGAGACTCCTAGTATTCTTGTGTTTATAACATTATTTATAGTGCAGTTGCAAGTAATAATCCTTAGCACTTCTATAATGTCTTCCATCCAAGGATTTCAAAGCACTTCATAAATACTAAAGGCTGGACTATGATTGACCCTTTATGTGACTGTACAATGGTGGAAAGGGAATAAGGAGCTTTCCCAGGACAAGAAAGAACTGCACTCCTGCCTTGAGGGAACACAGGGACTTCTACTGAATTGTTCTGTCTCCTAGGAACTATTCATCCAAAAAGGAGCGGGGAGTAGTCAGAGCCAAGGCTCTTTCCTCACCCCCACATGCTGGTCATATAGAGGAGAGAACATTGCACCTCTTAAAGGGCAAGGCAAAATGAGCTTCCGACTGTGCAAGTGAGGGGCTCTGGGAACCCTTCTCCCTCTCTGAGGGAGAATGGTTCCTAATGCTCCTACTGAAAACATATATCTCTGCACCAACCCTTATGATGAGCTAAGTGCTATTAGCATAATTTAGCCCTAATGAATTAGGCCTCACAACAATCCTGCAGCACTAACAAGAAATCCTATCACAGGTACAATGTAGATTTGTCCTTGATTTATGCTTTTTTCTGAGATGTAACATTTTTCATTTATTAGCTAACTTAGATCATAAATTACAAGAAAAGGTGTTTTTCCAAGTAGCTGATTCATCACTACTTGTGGTTAAAAAGAATGTATAGGAACAGATGGCAGGAAGACAGGATTTAAGCAAGGGACAGATGCATCCACATTAGGGAGCTTGGAGGATAAATCTCTTGATAATCATGTCTGCTACAGGAATTCACTTTGTTTACTTAGGTGGTGAAGTATGACTAGTTACAGCAATTAGCAACTGCTGTTGCGTATGTTTGGGATATTGCTCCCTTGGATGATCACTAAATCCTATTACAAATAGAGTCCTTTTTCCATAGGGCACATGATTTTGGGGATGCCAGTGTCCGCATTCTTTATGGTAAGGATGTGTAATTGGACCCACAGTCGCACAGGAAAGCCTCTACAAAGGCTGGGGAACCAATGCTGTGGAAATGTCTGATGGAAGACCCTCTCAAAAAATATGGAGAAAGCTGACTTTAGAACTAGCTTTTTAAACATGTCCTTAAAAGAGGGGGGAGGGGAGTGCATGCAATATGAGGAAGATAAAAAAGAGAATGAAATGTAACTACTGTTGTATAACCAAAGTTCCAGCCCAATCTTACAACTGAAGGGCTGAGAAATAACTGAACATGTATCTAAGGGTATGTTCTCATTATTCACATGACTCTTAGCTAGGGTGACTAGACAGCAAATGTGAAAAATCGGGACGGGGGTGAGGGGTAATAGGAGCCTATATAAGAAAAAGACCCAAAAATCGGGACTGTCCCTATAAAATCGGGACATCTGGTCACCCTACTCTTAGCAGTTCTGAGCTGGTATGTTTTTCTATCAGGGACAGTCCACATTTCCACTGTACATTGCAACATATTGCACGACCAGTTCTGTCTGATCCTTATGAGGGCCACATAAATTGGAAAAGCTCCTTATTTCCTCTCCTCCATTGTGCAGTCACATAAGGGTCAACTGCAGCCCAGCCGTTAGTGTTTATGAAGTGCTTTGAAACCCTTCAATGGAAAACATAGAAGTGCTAAGAATTAGCAACAAAGACTCCCACAAACATATCAAACCTGTCCTCTTCCCTCTACCGTGGCGTCTCATAGAATTTCAAATCAAATTCTTAGTCCTTATTTTTGAATGCTCCATGAGCTGGGCTCTGGGTATCTAAAGATCGTCTCATGATTTGGAATGAAGACCATGGTTGACAACTACCATCCTTGGGTAGTGGAACTCTCAACAATAAGAGTAAAGCTTGTCTGTGCAGAAGACAGAACTTTCTCCGGGGCGGACTGAGACCATGGAATTAACTTCTCCAGGAACTAAGAACCATCATGAACTGCACTGCTTTTCACTACAAGTGCAAGGCACATTTCTTTGACCTTGCCTTCTCTACTATAAACACATAGCAACAGATAGATTTATATTTTAAAAAAATAAACTACCAAAAAAAGACACTCTACTGCACAGTCTTCTCCCTCTGGGGAGAGGATGAGAGAACAAACAGCGTGTGACAGATTTGTAGTCATGTTGCTTAATGCACTGTTGGAAGATGCTCAGATACTACAGTGATGAATGCAGTATAAAAACCTATCTAGCATTCTCACTTCTAACTGGGAGACCTGGAAATAGTAGCATGGTGCACATAGTTCAAATGTACTAGTCTGTGGCTGACTGGCAACTATTGTATTGTGTAAGCCTTAGCAGACATTGTTAACCATTGGGATAATCTTTATTATTAGCTTCATATTTAACTGAATTGAATGAACACTGTACTGTGATTAATGCAGGAAGAATGTCTTCCAGTTTTTACTAAGGACTACAGTCGATGTGTATTGTATTGAACTTAAACATACTCAAAAAGAAAAGAGGAAGATTCTGATGATGATATCATGATATCATGCTCTGGGTCTGGTTGCTATTTAAACTAAAACACAGACAAGGCCACCAATGAGAATCATGTACTGGAAGAGAAGTAGGAATGTGTAAGACTAAAAGTCAATGACTATTTATCTTTCCATAGCACTCTGAATAACATTCCATTTACATTTCTTACTGCAAGTACCCTGTATTTTGCACCTGGAAACACACACACACATTTTATGTCCGCTAATGGAAAGATTAAATTTTCAATTTATTTGATCATGTTCAATTACAGATATATTGATAACTTCCAACTCAACAGGGTATGGATATAAATTCTCATTCCTCAGAGAAACAGTTTTTGAAATAGTTTAAAGTATATTCATTAGTTGGATAAAGTAATATTTGTACTTTGGCAGTTTTGAGGATAAGTTGTAAGAATAATGCAGCACTCAGTTTGCAAGGAGGCCATGTCCCTTTTGGATTTGCCAGGATGATGATACATGAAAAATGCAGAATAGTTATACTTCTGCACAAAATGCATAACCAAACAAGAAATCATAGAAATATACACTTTTGATATTATTCAGGATATGCATGTGTCTGAGAAACAGCTTCTGAGATGCTACATTAATAAATTCCTATCCAGAAGAGTATCTGGCTGCCGGATAAATAAATAGATTAGATTTATAAAAAATATTTTTTCTGTGATATATGTGGAATATACAGAATATGATGTGATGGTGGTGTACTATAAATGTTTTAGTCGCTCTCATTTGAAATGAGTGGCATAACTCAGTTGTGGCTTTGCCAATCGTGAATAAGAGTAATGTGGTTACATCAGATTCATAGCAGTAAACCTTTGTAACACTATACTTTCATGTAGTTGTGTCCTCTCTGACATTTCCTTTCATTCTGAGTGTTAACAGTGCAACTTGTAATGTTCTGCTAATGTAGATTTTTGTATGGAAAGTTTAATATAACAAAGGGAAAATTAATTGGCTGGTGTACACTGCTTAATGTAATTTTAATTTAAGAGGGAAACTTAAAAAAAAGTTTTTCTTCAGATCTTTAATTAACAGTTTGTCTTTGTTAGCTAAGAATAATGTTGACAATTTGGCAGGGACCTGAATGCCACACCTAAATTGCATAAAATGAAGCTGATTGCTGTAGCTACAAGTTAATATAGAGAAGTGGCCTGTGATGTGAGAATGAAGAAAATGATTCTTTCTGCTATTCCTTACCAAAGACTCAACCAGAAAAAAGTAGTAACCTAATGCTACACACTTTCTCTGCTTCACTGTTCAGCTTCTATCTAGAACCTTCCTCAAATGGCCCCTGTAATTGTTTAAGTACCAGTCACCTAGTCTCATATCAACTCCTAACCCACTTTTGTCCCATAAAATATATTTAACAAGAATTAACATTTAACATTAGATTATAGATCCAATTTTCACCAGCTTCAACACTTGTCCAGATTAAGTCATCTTCTGACTGTGTTCCACAGTCTAATTATGTCTTGTGTGAAAAAGTATCTCCTTTTATCACTTTTGGATTTACCACCTTTCAATTTAATTGAATATCCCCTTCTATTCTTGAGACAGGGAGAACAGAAGCTCCCAGTCTACCTTGGCCAGATCATTAATTATTTTGTATATTTTTGTCATGTCCCCTGTTATTCATCTCCTCTAATATAAACAATCCTAGGCTACTCAAGAGTTTGTCCATGCCTCTAATTGTTCTTAGTGACACCCTATGTATCTCTTCTTATTTTTCAAAATCCCTTGTGAAATGGGTGATAATATTCCTGTTGAGGCTGCACCATATATACAATGGCATATTTTCTGTATTATTCTTCACCCTATTCCTTATGCATCCTAACATTTTGTTTGCTTTTTTTTTGTTTTTACTCTACCTGCACATTGATCAAAGATCTTTATTGAGCTGTTGACAATAATGCCCATTCGTCTAGTCTGGGTAGGTTCTCTGAAGATTTCAGTCTTCCATGGCCTTGACTAACCTGAATAATGTTATGTTATCTGCAAATATTGACATCTCATTGCTTACCTCCATTTTCAGATCGTTAATAAATATATTAACCAATATTGGTTCTAGTACAGAATTGAATGACATTCTGCTGCTAACCTTTTGTCATGATGGAATTTGACCATTCATTCCTATACTGTTTCCTGTCTCAGCCAATTTTTGATGCATGACAATACTTTACTTCTCACTTCAGACTTAGTTTCCTCACTGGCCTCTTGCGAGAGACTTTGCCAAAGGTCATTTGAAAGTCTAAATAAATTGTCAACCCGTTCTCCTTATCCACTATTTAACTGGCTCGTTCTAAGAATTATAAATGCGTAGTGAAGCAAAATAGTTATCTCCTCCCTCAGTGAAGGAAAATGATTTATAAATATTTTCAGCTTTGCTCCCCCTTGGATTAAATATTGAATATTTAATCACTGTGCTAAACTTTGTTGCAGTTAGAAATCTGGTGAACCCTTCTTTCAACTCAGGCCACTGCATTGGCCTATCAAACTGAAAGCCTGGTGGAGAGTTGAAATTTGGTATTTAATTTTCCTTTAATTTATGCTGGTTCAAAATGAGTCAACTTCTGACACTGTGCCATGTGACGATAGGAAGGACTGCTTTCTTCTAACACCCAACACAGAACTTTTATTAGTATCAGGAAAACAGTATTTGCTTGTTATGGTGCAATCCCTAACATCATTCACTCTCATTTTCTGCTTTAAAGGGTGGAGGTGGGGGGCTTCTGTGTGGAATCTTCCCTAATCCCTTCTGCCTGGTTTCCTGCTATAGATTTTAAAAAGCAGTGCACATAGCTTCATAAAAATCATGCCATGCTCCATCTTGATTTACTGTGGTCTGCTCAGACAGAACTTTTCATCCTGGGACCTGTCGTCTCTACAGACGCTACCTTTCTCTTTTAGAAATGATGTATATATAGCAGGCAGGCCAGGGTTTGGATGGTAGTTCATGGATTGGCTGGTGTATGTACACATTGCTGACACATCTCTGAAATGAGCTGTGAACTAAGCAATAACTGACTTCCGTGTAGCAGAGAAAAAACAGCGAGTTAATTAAGGAGAGAGATCAATGTTTGTAAAGCAGGCTGAAGATGAACAGTGGTGCTGGAACTAGGGGTTCTGGGAGTGCTGCTGCACCCACTATCTTGAAGTAGTAGTAACAAACACCAAATACATGATTTCCATCATCAGCACCCCCACTATAAAAATTGCAGCACCCCTGAAGATGTATAAATGCGAAGGATGAATTATTAGAGGCACTCAGGTGGTCTGGAACAGAGTAGGCAGGCTCCCCAAGGAGCGTGAGTGGAAAGGGGCCCTAAAAAAAGCAGTCTGGGGTAGCGTCCAGAGATGGCCCTTCCAGATGTTCCACATGTTTAATGTATAGTGGACTGGAACCTGCCCCACTGAACGCGAGCGATGGGGAAACAATCACAGGCGAGGGCTATGCGTAGCTACATTCCCCCCACTCCTTCCTTTTTCTCTGTGGCGACCAACCGCAGCAAGAGGGTGCGCGCGCCTCAAACCCTCTACCCCCGCAGTTGAGCGCGAGCTGTTCCAACTGCCAGCGGCGGTTGGGCAGTTGCGATCGTTGGGTCTGTCAGGCCGGGCGCGCGCGTAGTCACTTGCGCCGCAGACGCTTCACTCGTAGGCGGGCGCGCGCGCGGTCGTTCATCACCCGGCGCCTGCGCGGATGGGCTCATTTCCCCCCTTCCACAGAGAGAGGAACTTATGCGCATGCGTTTTCTACCTTCCTTCTCTGTTTGTGGTGGTGCCTGCTGTTCCCTCCCCCCACCTCGGGTCAGGTAGCCGCTACTGAATGACAGTAATCCAGACCGGGTGAGCTGCAGCGGCGGCGGCCCCGAGCGCGGGAGCCCGCCTGGCGGACGGAGTGGTTCCTTCCCCGCTCCGTCTCCTTCGCAGGTAAGCCAGGGGATGCACCCCCGCCACACACACACTCACACTTCCCCGACGTGAGGGAGGCCGCTAGCCGGTGCCGCCTCTCCGGGGAATTGCGGCTGGGTATTGTCCAGCTCCTCCGCTCTCTGCAGCCCTAGAAGGAGGATAAACCGTCGCTTGGATTCCGGGCCTCAGGGTTGCCGGGCGGGGACTGGAGGCGCACGGTCCCCTCCCAGATCCGGGGAGGGTCCGGACCCCCCAATCCGGACCCTCTGCAGTCGGGACGGGGTCACTGACACCACCCTCCACCCACACCCACGCGTGTGGTCCCCCACACCCTAGAGACACGCCTGGGCGACGGGGGAGTTGGACTCCGGCCGTGGGCCGTGCTGGCATGGGGCGCGCGGTGGGTGAAACGGGGGTAGTTACGGTATAAGCCCCGCCAGGCCAGGGCAAAGCGTGCGCTGTGTGAATGGGGCTGGAACGCCCAATTCCCGCCCGTGTGTGAACAGGCCGGGGGGACCGACCATCTCCTAGGGTGGGGTGGGCGTTTGGAGCGTCCCCGACTCAGGCAGCCCACCCGCCGTTTGAATGGGGCTGCGCGATGGCGAGGAGGGGTATGTGAAGCGGCCTAAACCCTAGCCTAGGATGGGTTGGAGAGGGTGAGACTGGCTCCTTGCTAGATGTGAATAGGGAACATGGATCAAAAGGCACGTGTTCGGAAGGTGGGCTACCTTGGCCTGCCCCCCATGCCAGACTAGAGGACCCACCGTTTGAAAGGGCCTGAGCCTTGGCCCTTTAATGCGCCGGTGTTCCGAATCGGTCTGTGTGTGTGTGATCATTAGATGGGGATACACAATAGCTCAAACCGGGTGCGAGTAAGAGCGTGCATGGTTTGAATGAAGCTTTTGCTTATTGATAGCAGTATGGAATGGTCTATCTATGTTTTAAGAGAATTAGAGCTTTTGTGGTTTTAATGCATTAGTTGTGAGGTGTGGGTACAGGGTAACTAACTGAGCCCTGTTGGTGAGTTAAAGCACCCAGGGTTTGAATGGGTCTTTGTGATCATGAGATGGGGTTATGGAGCAGCTTGGGTCGCAAAACGGATTATAGCATGCACTCTTTGAATTAGGATGGGTTGAGGTGGGTTTGGAGTGCTGCACTACCATGGAGACTTTTATAAGGAAGAGGGAAAGTTTGGGTGACAGAATCCTGAAGTTCAACACTCCTGATGCCACTGGCCTGCACCTGGAAACCACTGCAGTAGAACAGAAATAGGTGTTGGGTCATAGACACTAGTCCTTTTTGGAGATGTGGCTCTGGGAGGGATGTGTAGGCTAAACAAAGAATTAGATGCAACTGTCTCAGGCAGATTAGTGACAGACAACCATTTGCTCTTAAATGCGCAGTTGGAGACTACTTCAGTTACTGTTTCACACAAACAGTCCAGTATATTCAGAGAGCTGCATTCTCAGAGGCAATTTAGCACAGCTGTTACTTTGTTTGGATGGTAGAGGGAAGGGAAAACTGTGCTAATATAGACGGAAAAGAGGCAGATAAGACACTGGATTCCAATCAAAGAGAAAATAAAGTGCGAAAAACAAATATCCAGATAATAGAGAATTCATAAACTCTTGCAGTTCTCCTGTTTACTGGGTTCATTTCAAGATTGGCAGTTGCTATAGGGGACTATTTTAATGGAGTTAACTTTTTTATAAAAAATTAAGTTATTTCTATCTGTAACTATCTTATCTGTCCCAGTTCGATGTTTTAATTTTTTAAATAAAATTGGCACATTTTTCAGTCCATTAATGTAAGGGATTACCGTCATACCAGTTGTAACTGTGCCTTTTTTTTTTTTTTTTAACTCTGCACGGTGTTGTAAACTCATAATAAGGAAACAAATGGTAAAATTAAAAAAATTCTTCTCCCCTCATGTTCTTTTGAACTGTGTTAAATATATACTACAAACTTTAGAATCCTTAAAAATAGTAGGACTTTCATGTACACCACCATTTCAACATAGACTGTACTGACTTGGACCCTGATTATATCATACGGTCTACATGCGGACCATAACTCCTATGATGTAGAGCTTCATTTACTCCTGGGGGAATTCTGCGCCAAAAAATTAAAAGTTCTGCACACAATATTTTAAAATTCTTCGTAATTTATTTGTAAAAATAATGCAATATAATCATGCCAGTTTCAATTATTTTGGTAATTTATTTAAACTACAATACAATGGCTGGAGAATGGGAGTGAGGAGCATTGGAGGAAATCTCCATGCCCCCTTTGTCTAATAGTAATGTAGCTAGGTTTTACCCTTTATTTCTAGTTATTAGTCAACAAGTATATGCAGCCATAACATCAGTGTTACGCCCTAGGCAACTGAAAGAGCAAGTGAGGGTTGGGGCGTCAAACTCACAATTTATATTGGCTACTGACCATCTCCAGAAAGGCCAGTAGTAAACAGTTCATGGATCACACTGATAGGAAGTTTTTTCAGCCCCAAAATTTAGATCAGTTCTAATCACTAAAGCACCATAAGCATTTATAAGGCCATACGGTTATTTACAAAAGGCTCCTTTACACTACTCTGGCAATGTAAAGGAACCTTAAAACTTGTGCACCCATTTTATACTCCTGGGGGAATTCACTAAGAACAATTAAGTAAGCAGGCTGCTACATTCTGCTGTGCCCCATGCCTGCCTCCTCAGAAACACCCTGAAGCCTTGCCCTACTACGTCAGGCATGCTGCAATAGCGAGCAAGAGGGGCAGAATGTCTGTCTGTCACTGGCATGCATGCCCTGCCCCCTCAGTGGTGATTGATGTCTTCCCACGCCCGCCCTGTCCTGGCCCCCCACCGCCCTGGGGATAATTGATGTCTCTGCTGGCTGTTCTGGGTGCCAGAACTGACGTGCCTGTGCTGCTGGGGAGGAGCACGTGACCACTCTTGCAGCTTCTCTTTCTGCCCCGTCAGAAGTCATTTTTCCACGGGGAAGCAAAAAAATCTGCAGGAGACATGAATTCTGTATGCGTGCAGTGGTGCAGAATTCCCCCAGGAGTATCTGTTTAAGTTAATGGGGCTCCATGCTGGTGCAAGAAGCTGTTTGTATAGATCAGATTGTAGCATCAGGGTCTAGTGGATAAATAGTAGTCCCGGAGTTGGTATTTTTTGGTCTTTTTCAGAAGTACTGCCCCTTGTTTTGAAGCAATTTCTATGGAAAAATGTTGCATTTATCTGAAAATTTTATTTAATAACACTATACCACTTTCTTCTGCAGGTGAATCATTTACAAATGCAAAAATGTTTGCATTTTTTAGCCCCCTACCTACCTCACTTTCTTTTCTTTGCCAGCGAAGAGAGTTAGGAACCTCTCTTTCATGTGAAGAGAACTCTGCTTTTACTTAGAAAGGACTAAGACCTTCGGTAGATCTTAACATTTGTGTCACTGGGGAGAGCTGTAAAAGACAGAGTATTTCCACTCAGAGGTTTTTGCAGTTCTAAGGTTCAAGTTTCCTTCCCAACAGGGATGAAGTGTCATTGCACACCGAGGCTAGGTCCACACTAAAAAGTTAGGTTGACCCAGCTATGTTGCTCAGGGGTGTGAAAAATCAACACTTCTGAGCGTTGTGGTTAAGCTGACAACCCCTGGTGTAGACAGTACTAGGTCAATGGAAGAATCAGAATGAGAAGAATTAGAATTCTTCTGTTGACATAGCTACTGCTTCTTGTGGAGATGGATTACCTATGCTAATAGGAGAACCACTCCCATCGGCATAAGTGGTGTCTACACTGAAATGGTACAGTGGCACTGCAGCGCCACTGTAGTGTTACAAGTGTAGACAAACCCTCAAATACTGCAATGCTGGGTAGCATGTCTGAGACAAATACCTATAGGAGAGAGATGTTGAGTAGCCACTAGGAGTTCAGTTCACATCTTCCCTAAATACCCTGTGTTAGATCTAGATTTCAGCAAGCAGTGGTTCGGTACTTCTTTACCTAAAGAACTCCTCAATCCATTGTCTGTTCTATGTGGTGTTGCTTGCCACTCTTCCACAAGCTGGAATACTGTACATAGAGGCCCTCATAAAAGGAGAGGCTACTTTCTGGTAACTGTTGTACGAGAGTTGCCTCTGTGCATTCACACTTTCCTTCTACCTTGGGGTTCTTAACATGCTATTTGGCTCCATAAGAAGGAACTGAGGTGTTTGGTGGCCATACTCTTATATATACTCAGATGTTGAATGCTGATGTCAATAGAGGGTGACCATGTAGTCCCAAAGAACACAGCTTTGCTAGGGATTCCAAGAGCTTGATGCCAATGGGTACCAACCCCCAAGTGGGAATACACAAAGAATATCAGTTGCCAGCAGGGTGGATTTGATTTAAGTCACTAGTTAGGAAGACTCGATTTAATCATGGATTTCTACATAAAAGTGCATTCTTGTTGGTTGTTATAATCTTAATACATATTCTTCACAACTCAGAGACAGAGGTAGGTTTCATTTTTAGAAGGTACACACTATACATTTTTAAAGTGATTTATTTTGAAAACTTTTCAGATTAGTTTTATAGCTATATCAGAAAATGAATGATTGTTTGGTTATTTCATTTACCAAAGATAATTGAAGCAGATATTTATGAAGTCATTGGGAGGTGAACTATCTCCAGTTCAACAGGTTAATCATTAATATTTGGAGGATTTTCTTACCATGCTGTATTAGGAGGAGAACATCACCGGACAGACATTTAAATTGTTTTATTTAACTAAAACAACAACGTTATGTATTCTGGATTTTTTTCTTCAGAAGCAAACATACAATATTTTAACAAAACAAGCATATGAATTTTGGAATGTAGTCAAACATTCAAGTTTTTTAAAATCAGGTTTGTTTTTGTTAAAATCGTTTTTAACTAAAATAATTGAATGAAATATTAAAAAAAACCCAAACAAATTAAATCATCTCTGCTAGCCAGGTCAACAGGAGAAACTTAAAATATTGGCTTCTGCAGCTAACTCAGTCATTTTCACCTTCATTTTCTTGTTTGCTCATAATCTGGAAAAAAACAGACAAACAAGCTTCCTTACTTTTTCAGGTCCCAAACGATTTCTCAATTTGGAATGAATTAGTCCAAAGGAAGAAAATATTCTTTCTACACCAGTAGAAAAGGCTACTGCTGTTAAAAGTGAGATTATCACTTCAACAGTCTCTGAATCCAAATGCTTAAGGGACTTTCACCAGTTCACTGGTGTGACTTTCTTTAAAACATCATCAGCAAACACATATTTCTTGAATGGCTCTTATTCCCAAACTGGGCCTCTTTTACGGCCTGCTGCCATTATAGGTTTTCTCTTCTAGTGAGAGAATGGTATGGTAGATCTCAAATCAATGAAGGCTACACTCAGAAAGATCTCAAGATTTCTGGAATATGCTGCTCGTCCCTCCCTTCTCACATTTATCTCCAGATTTCTTCTCCTTGTCTAGATCTATTCTGCCCCCAACAATCTTCTATTCACTGAACTTTTTGAAACTTTGCACTTTTAGAGAGAGGTAAGGGATTGACTCTGTGTACACAAATTTGCAAAGGGACAATAGGGTTGAGGTCTGTTATTTCTCACTTCTCTATATTTATTTATTTATTTAAAAACATTTTTGCTGTTAAGAAGCATGTTATTTTTGGAGACACAAATCCACAGTTTGAGAACTGCAAAACTAAGCATCTCTGATGGTATCTTCTAGACCAGTGGTTCTCATAGCCAGTCCGCTGCTTGTTCAGGGAAAGCCCCTGGCGGGCCGGGCCAGTTTGTTTACCTACCGCGTCTGCAGGTTCAGCTGATCGCGGCTCCCACTGGCCGCAGTTCACCACTCCAGGCCAATTGGGGCTGCGGGAAGCGATGTGGGCCGAGGGATGTGCTGGCCGCCCTTCCCGCAGCCCCCATTGGCCTCGAACGGCGAACCACAGCAAGTGGGAGCCGTGATAGGCCGAACTTGCGGACATGGCAGGTAAACAAACCGGCCCGGCTCGCTAGGGGTTTTCCCTGAACAAGCGGCGGACCGACTTTGAGAACCACTGTTCTAGACTGAGCACTGAGTCCCATTGGGTAGATAGAAAGATTAACCTAAATCTATACAGAAGCCCCTGGAGCCCTATAAGATTGGGTCCCTAATCCATGAACTATTGGAACTCATTTACAAAACTTTTCATAAACATTACATGAATATGTTGTCTCATACTATAGAATTAGAATTTATAATCCCTATTCCATGATGAGATATCTTTGAGCTATAAAGTACCTTAATTAAAACTATCTTTAACTATATTTTTCCTCAAAAAGCATTTGATCAAAAAAAATCCAAATAAAGTAAAAAAAAATCTGATTGTTTTGATTTTTTTTTTTAAATCATTGATTTTTATCCACCCTGGTTACCAGTAAGTAACCTGTTGTTCTTTTAAATTTTATTTTTGTCTTTATTAAAATGGAGTTTTAGGACTTTAAGATCCCTAGATTTTTTTTTTTTAGTTAAACATTTCTCTTGACATACTCCAGATCTTTCATCAGTATTTGGATTGATACCTGATGCATCTCTATCTAAAACCATTATTTCCCCAAAACAAAGAAGGGGAATTCCCAGATTTCAGAAGTTTCAGTTTCTATTTGAGATAGCTCATGCAATGGCATACCGCTTTAGGATGAGGCAATTTCTGGTTTTATTTCCATTAATTAAAAGTAAACAGACTATATTACTGCAAAACTATTATCAAATTAAGTATTTTTTAGTAATTTTCATTACTATTGTCTAATAATAATTTTATTTTTCCTGGCTTAAACAGGTATTTACCAGTGCCCAGTCCTAAACTAGTTTTTCTCATGAAATTACCACCCCTGCAAATTGTATTTTTTAAAGAATTGGTTGGGACCAAATCTGTGTCCCGCTGAAGTTTATGAGAATTTTGCCACTGACTTCAGTGTAACCAGGATTTGGTCCTTGATTGATTTTTACCTACTCAGAACTCTGAGCCAATTGAACTCCTGCTTTCCGTTTGAATTGAAAACTTTGCTTTAGGGCTGGGTGGTGTAATCTAATTACTTGGCTTTTGTGTGAACTAAGGCATGCATGCACTATATTTCACTACAAACACATCATGACATGTTTCTGTTTTGAGAGTCTTTTACAGTCCTATATTTGACAGTGTTGTAAAAGAAAATGAGCAAGAAATTTTTGAGAAGATACTTAAAAATGCCTCCTGAAACTATTTGGAGAGTGTACAAACTAAGTCAAATAAATAAAAATTTTAGACTCCTCTGACAGCAGGTCTGTGTCCCAAAAGCAGAATCAGACAAATGTAATGTGTTGGTTCTAATGGAGAGTCATGTTGTTAGGGAGAGACCAATATTTTATCCACAGTTATATTTGCAACAAGGCTATCATCAGAAGGCTGATCTTTTTGCTCTTCATTTAACTTATAAGAAAAAAGATCCTCAAAACATCTTTGTTTTCAAAATTTTAAGGTTAACTGTCAGGGTAAAGAAGAACTTTTTTTTTTTTTTTTTTTTTTTGAAAACCTGAAGGAAATTAAACATACCTTTACAAAGGAAGAGATTTAAACTGGACATTCTGAAATTTTTGTTAAGTGTCTGATGCCCTTATATATTGGGAGGGAAAGTCAAATTAAATTTGGGAATCACCCTGGTAGTTTCTATAATAATCCCATGAGTAGGTCAGTTTTCAAGCAAAGAAAACAAATATACAGTATTTTGTTAGGATTTTCAGAAAAATATATGAATCTTTGTTGTAGCTAGAGGAATGAAAAAAAAAAAAATGATAATTTTGTCATCAAATCTGATGTGAAATACTTTGTGTGAGCCCTTTGTGTTAGGAAGCCTTTGTATGTCAGTGGATTGAAGAAGTGGATAATTTACTCCTGCAGACATTAGGCTTCAGTACAAAACAATGCATGCACTGAATGGTAGTCCTCATATTTCCCTAGCTCCACACTCCCATTCCTCTCCTCAGATGCAACTGAGTGTATGGTCCGTGATCTACATTTCCTTCCAGTTGATTTAATCCATGCAATGCTTATCAGATCCCCAATGAAAGTTACGGAATTGAGAAACATGGTGGGTTAAGGCAGTATATTCTAAGATCAGTGTCCCAAGCAGTGCTTGAAAGCTCAGTATGATTACATCAGCTGACCGGTTTCAGAGTAGCAGCCGTGTTAGTCTGTATCCGCAAAAAGAACAGGAGTACTTGTGGCACCTTAGAGACTAACAAATTTATTAGAGCATAAGCTTTCGTGGGCTACAGCCCACTTCTTCGGATGCATATAGAATGGAACATATATTGAGGAGAGATATATACACACATACAGAGAGCATGAACAGGTGGGAGTTGTCTTACCAACTCTGAGAGGCCAATTAAGTAAGAGAAAAAAAACTTTTGAAGTGATAATCAAGATAGCCCAGTACAGACAGTTTGATAAGAAGTGTGAGAATACTTACAAGGGGAGATAGATTCAATGTTTGTAATGGCTCAGCCATTCCCAGTCCTTATTCAATCCTAAATTATTGTATCTAGTTTGCATATCAATTCCAGCTGAGTGTGTGTGTGGATGTGGAATCTCACTCTTATTTTTGGCACCTTAGAGACTAACAAATTTATTTGAGCATAAGCTTTCGTGGGCTACATCCCACTTCGAAGACATGTTTCTGTTTTGAGAGTCTTTTACAGTCCTATATTTGACAGTGTTGTAAAAGAAAATGAGCAAGAAATTTTTGAGAAGATACTTAAAAATGCCTCCTGAAACTATTTTTCGAAGAAGTGGGATGTAGCCCACAAAAGCTTATGCTCAAATAAATTTGTTAGTCTCTAAGGTGCCACAAGTACTCCTGTTCTTTTTGCTGATACAGACTAACACGGCTGCTACTCTGAAACTCTTATTTTTGTAATAAGTATTCTTATCACAAAGAGGACATTACTTTTCTTATGATGCCTGTCCAGTGAACTTAATAAATTAAGTTATAAGGAGAATATGTCATAGGGACTGTTATAATTTAGATCCATTATGCAGTAAAAAGATTATTTGGTGTAAATAAAAGCTCTCTATATAAATATACCCATATAAGGACTGGTTATTCCCCACTCAGTCAGTGACATGTTTGCTTGCTATTTACCAGATGTTCTAAAGTTAAAATTAATAAGGTGCTTCAAATGAGAAATGTCTATGTACTGTGAAAAATGAATACGATTAAAAATATTTAAAATTTTTATTCTTAAATTAAGATAAAGTTTCAGTTGAGCTTCTTCCCCATTTACTGCCTCTTGTAATTTGAATTTTGATACAAAAGTTAAAAATATAAAGGTAAACTTAAGTAGGAGTATCAGTAATGTATTAAGATGAAATTCATCACAGTTCTCTTGCACACATGATTAATAACTGACAACACTTGGGTATTTTTGTAAGGTTGTAATAATTGAATAAGATGTAGAGTAGAGAATACAAAACTTTCTATGTAAATCTGTTTCTAAAAGTATACAGTGTACTTTAATTGCTAAATAAAATTCCCATTATGTTTTTATAGCTCATTAGACACACAGTAAAATAAAGTTGGTAAATTATGAAGAGAGGAAGACTACTTTGGATTGGTATAGAAATCTATTATGATTAGAATGGGGCAGATTCCCTGTCACTTAGGTAAGATTGTGGTGGGACAACTCCCATGGTGCCTAGATGCCTTTTATCTCTTTGACCCTTATCAATCTGATATAGTCCTGCCTGTTGCATAGACATTGCATTGGTCCATCTCCTGACAATAGATGAAGACCAGGTGTCCATGCTGGAGATAGTAGATCTATCAACTATCTTTGATATGTTAAGGTGATGCTGACTCTCCTCTGAAACCTTATGGGGTGGATGGAACTGCTCTTCAATGGCTTTGTTTTTTCCCCCTCTTGGACAGATCTCAATGGGTAGTTGTGGGCAATTGCCCCTCTTCTTGGAGAGCTGTCATGTGTGGTGTGCTGCACAGTACCATTTTTCACCCCTCTTGTTCAACGTGTATATGGGGCCATTAGGAGGGTTAAAATGAAATATGGGGTTAAGCTTTTTCAGTGTGCTGATGACACCCAACTGTAGGCTTCTCTCTTATCTGTCTGGGATGATGCAATTCAGCTCCTCAGTCAGTGTCTAATTGAGAGTGGAGCATGGGTGAGAGTAAGCTGGCTGAGGCTCCACTCAGATAAGACTGACGATGATGGGTTGGAATAAGCAACTGGAAGAGATGTTGAAGGTATATTATCAGCCTCCATGATTAAAGGAGCACATCTGCTATTAGTTATTAGTGTTTGTGACTGAGGGGTGGTTTTTAGACCCCCAGTTGTTGTTGTTGTTGTTGTTGTTTGTTGTTTGACAGTCATATTACAGCAGTGACCCAGTCAGCTTTTCACTGCATCTGGCCCGGAAGTTGCGATCTTTCCTTTGAGATGTGATGCTTCCTACTGTTATCTATGCTTTTGTCACCTCTAATATTAGACTACTGCAGTGTGCTCTGCATGGGGACTGCATCTTATAATATAATATATGGAGATATACGTATCTCATAGAACTGGAAGGGATCTTGAGGATCATTGAGTCCAGTCCCCTGCCTTCAATAGCAGGACCAAGTACTGTCCGTGACAGTTTCTGCCCCCTCCCCACCGATCCCTAAATTGCCCCCTCAAGGATTGAACTCACAACCCTGGGTTTAGCAGGCCAATGCTCAAGCCACTGAGCTTTCCCCCCCCCCCCCCCCCCTTAAACCATTTGGAGACTGAAGTTGGTGTAGAATACAATGGCTTGCTTATTGAGTGGGTCATTTCACTGGGAGCACATAACATCAGTATTCTGGGATCTGCACTGGTTGCCCATTTAGTTTCAGATGGAGTTTAATGTGTTGGTTGTGACCTGAGACTGCCTGGCTCCCTATGCCATATTGCTACTGCTTTGATTAGCAGGCGTTCTCAAATTGGATCCCCTTTCTTATAAAAGAAAGGGGCTGGCTGTTAGAACATTCTCCTAGGAGGGCTCTGTCTGAAACTTGCTCCCCCTTCTTGGCCTGAATTTGGGGACTTCCTGGGCATGCTGCTAAAGATCCTTGTTTGATAGGGTCTTTGGAAAAGGCTGAGGGTATGCTTCCTAGATGATGGCTGGCTGGCTAGCTGAGTTCCTGGAGAAGTGATTTCAGTGATGATGAGATTTAATTTAAATGCATTTATTTTATAATTAAGGCTCTTAGAGCCAGGGCTAGGTGTCTTTAATATTTTAAATCTAAATAAATTAAATGTATACCAGAATAGTTAAAGCAATATAACGCTCTTGTGAATGCAGTTATGCCAATATAAAGGTGATTTATACTGGTATAGGGGAATAAGCTGTAAGGCATCTTTATTCAACTACATTCACACTAAGGAATGTGTGTGAAATGGATGGATTTTATTGTAAGGTAGCTGTCAGCACTTCAGACAAAGTCAAAAAGCAGGTTTCGGCCATATCTACGGTAGGTCTTTTAGCTGGTATAATAATAGGGTGACCAGATTACAGAGGCGAAATATCGGGACGTGGGGGGCGGAGCCAAAAAATAAAAAAGCTGGTGGGGAGAAAAGAAGAAAAAAAAAAAAAAAAGCACGAACAAGCGGGAAGCGCCTAGGCTGGCGCCGGCCACACGCAAATGTAAACAGCGGCCCCTGGGTCCCGGGACGCAACAACCCCCGCCTGGAGCCTGAGGACTGACACCCTGATGCCGTGGAGATGGGGACGGAAAGGGGGAGCGCCCCCGCCAGGTCCCTGCGCGGAGACTGGCCTGGGCTGGCCGCGGGCGCGCCAGCGTGGGGCAGCCCCTTCCCTGGCGGGCTCCAGCTCCCCGTGGGCCCGGGAGTGTGGAACTGTAGTGACCTTCGCGCCACTGGGCTACACCCCGCTGGAGAAGCGGGACCTTGCCACGGCCCCCAGGCCGGGACTTGCCCAAGCATCGCGGGACGGGATCTCCTCACCTAGGGTCGCACACCCAGCCAGGCACGCACTGCTCCCCCCGCCCTGCCCCCTGGAGGCAGACAGACTCACAGATTCTAATAATCCCCAGCACCGCGGCGGAGCCGCCGCCTGACCGGCCCTTCCAGCCGCTCCTCCGCCTCTCCCTCGCTGCGTGTCAGGCAGAGGCATGCGCCTGGCACCCGGCGCCAACTACACCCCTCCGGGGCTGGGGCGCACATGGCGGAGGTGCTGCCCCCCCACCCATGGGCGTGTAGGGAGCCGGTTCCCCAGGCCGGACCCGGGGCTGCCCTCCTGTCTGCGTTTGGGCCAGGGCCAGGCTGGACTCACCCCGCCGTCCCCGGGCCTCCTCCCTCCAGCGCTTGCCTGGGAGGGGGGAGGAATGCGGCGTGCTTCGGGAAGACGCGGGGATTTGGGGAGGGATCCAATGGGGCAGTGAGGGGGTGGGGCCAGGGCGGGGATTTGGGGAGCTATCCAACCGGGGAAGGAGGGGGCAGAGTTGGGGCGAGGGAGGGGGCGCGAGCCGGAGCGGAGGGCAAAAATTGCTTGTTTGTCCAGTGTCCTGACCAAACATTGGTTGGGACGCGGGACAAACGAGCAAATATCGGGACAGTCCCGATAAAATCAGGACGTCTGGTCACCCTATATAATAATATTGGTTAGGAGTGTTATTCTTTATCATGTTTTTATACCAGCAAAGAGTCATAGAGTAGGCTCAGTTATCCTGGCAAAAAAGTCCGTTTGCCAAAGTAATTTATTTCATTTGGGGAACTGACATAAGCTATCCTGGGAAAAGTGTTAGTATAAGCTGTCTTCCCCTCGCTCCGCCTCCTCCCCCACTCCCCGTGCAGGAGATGGGGTGTGGTTTGCCGGTATAGCTAACAAACCTTTTCTAATGTAGATAAGGCCTTGGTCGTCCCCATGAATCGCAGTCAGTCACTTTTGTTCACACAGTTTTTACAAATACAAAAGGAAAAAGAAATGCTCACCTTCTAAGGCTTTGTCTCCACTTACCAGGGGATTGATGCGCGGCGATCGATCCATTGGGGGGTCAATTTAGCGGGTCTAGTGAAGACCCGCTAAATCGACTACTGATCGCTCTCCCGTCAACTCCGGTACTCCACCAGAACGAGAAGCATAAGGAAAGTTGACGGGAGAGTTTCTACCGTCGACCCAGCGCGGTGTAAACACCACAATAAGTCGACCTAAGGTACGTCAACTCCAGCTACATTTTTTCACGTAGCTGTAGTTGCGTAACTTAGATTGACTTAGTCCTGTAGTGTAGACCTGCCCGAAGTAACAGCAACCTGTGCAAAATTCCTGTTTGGGATTGTCTTATGCCCTTGAATTGCTCTTCTGGTGCCTAGACACCACCCTGGTTGGCGTTTTACAAATATCTAGTTAAAATACAATGTGAGGGAGCTTGTGAAAGAGAGCAAAATTCATCTAAAACAAATCTAAATGGCAAGTTGATACTCTCCTTGTTTCTGCTTAGTCTTATGACTATAATTGTGAAAATAACAGGAGTACTTGTGGCACCTTAGAGACTAACAAATTTATTAGAGCATAAGCTTTCGTGGGCTACAACCCACTTCTTCGGATGCATATAGAGTGAAACATATATTGAGGAGAGATATATACACACATACAGAGAGCATGAACAGGTGGGAGTTGTCTTACCAAGTCTGAGAGGCCAATTAAGTAAGAGAGGAGGGGAAAAAAAAAAAAAAAAAACTTTTGAAGTGATAATCAAGATAGCCCAGTACAGACAGTTTGATAAGAAGCAAGTGTGAGAATACTTACAAGGGGAGATAGATTCAATGTTTGTAATGGCTCAGCCATTCCCAATCCCTATTTAGCCCTGAGTTGATTGTGTCTAGTTTGCATATCAATTCCAGCTCAGCAGTCTCTCGTTGGAGTCTGTTTTTGAAGTTTTTCTGTTTTAAGATAGCCACCCGCAGGTCTGTCAAAGAATGGCCAGACAGGTTAAAGTGTTCTCCCACTGGTTTTTGAGTATTATGGTTCCTGATGTCAGATTTGTGTCCATTAATTCTTTTGCATAGAGACTGTCCGGTTTGGCCAATGTACATGGCAGAGGGGCATTGCTGGCACATGATGGCATATATCACATTGGTAGATGTGCAGGTGAACGAGCCCCTGATGGTATAGCTGATGTGATTAGGCCCTATGATGGTGTCACTTGAATAGATATGTGGACAGAGTTGGCATCGGGCTTTGTTACAAGGATAGGTTCCTGGGTCAGTGTTTTTGTTCAGTGATGTGTGGTTGCTGGTGAGTATTTGCTTTAGGTTGGGGGGTTGTCTGTAAGCGAGGACAGGTCTGTCTCCCAAGATCTGTGAGAGTAAAGGATCATCTTTCAGGATAGGTTGTAGATCTCTGATGATGCGCTGGAGAGGTTTTAGTTGGGGGCTGAAGGTGACAGCTAGTGGTGTTCTGTTATTTTCTTTGTTGGCCCTGTCTTGTAGGAGGTGACTTCTGGGTACTCGTCTGGCTCTGTCAATCTGTTTTTTCACTTCAGCAGGTGGGTATTGTAGTTTTAAGAATGCTTGATAGAGATCTTGTAGGTGCTTGTCTCTATCTGAGGGATTGGAGCAAATGCGGTTATATCTTAGAGCTTGGCTGTAGACAATGGATCGTGTGGTGTGTCCTGGATGGAAGCTGGAGGCATGTAGGTAAGTGTAGCGGTCAGTAGGTTTCCGGTACAGGGTGGTATTTATGTGACCATCGCTTATTAGCACAGTAGTGTCCAGGAAATGGACCGCTTGTGTGGATTGATCTAGGCTGAGGTTGATGGTGGGATGGAAATTATTGAAATCATGGTGGAATTCCTCAAGGGCTTCTTTTCCATGGGTCCAGATGATGAAGATGTCATCAATGTAGCGCAAGTAGAGTAGGGGCGTTAGGGGACGAGAGCTAAGGAAGTGTTGTTCTAAGTCAGCCATAAAAATGTTGGCATACTGTGGGGCCATGCGGGTACCCATAGCAGTGCCGCTGACTTGAAGGTATATATTGTCCCCAAATGTGAAATAGTTGTGGGTGAGGACAAAGTCACAGAGTTCAGCCACCAGGTTAGCTGTGACATTATCAGGGATACTGTTCCTGATAGCTTGTAGTCCATCTGTGTGTGGAATATTGGTGTAGAGGGCTTCTACGTCCATAGTGGCCAGGATGGTGTTTTCTGGGAGATCACCGATGGATTCTAGTTTCCTCAGGAAGTCAGTAGTATCTCGAAGATAGCTAGGAGTGCTGGTAGCGTAGGGTCTGAGGAGAGAGTCCACATAACCAGACAAGCCTGATGTTAGGGTGCCAATGCCTGAGATGATGGGGCGTCCAGGATTTCCAGGTTTATGGATCTTGGGTAGCAAATAGAATGTCCCTGGTCGGGGTTCTAGGCATGTGTCTGTACAGATTTGTTCCTGTGCTTTGTCAGGGAGTTTTTTTAGCAGATGGTGTAGTTTCTTTAGGTATACAAACATTGAATCTATCTCCCCTTGTAAGTATTCTCACACTTGCTTCTTATCAAACTGTCTGTACTGGGCTATCTTGATTATCACTTCAAAAGTTTTTTTTTTTTTTTTTTTTTTTTTTCCCCCTCCTCTCTTACTTAATTGGCCTCTCAGACTTGGTAAGACAACTCCCACCTGTTCATGCTCTCTGTATGTGTGTATATATATCTCCTCAATATATGTTTCACTCTATATGCATCCGAAGAAGTGGGTTGTAGCCCACGAAAGCTTATGCTCTAATAAATTTGTTAGTCTCTAAGGTGCCACAAGTACTCCTGTTATTTTTGAGGATACAGACTAACACGGCTGCTACTCTGAAACCTATAATTGTGAAGTGAATATCAGATATGAAATGGATGTAAGTTCAGTTGTAAAGAGAAAGTATATTCTGTCAGGGATATTAAAAGGCTGGATAATTAAGTATTTTTGAAGTATAAAGCAAGAGTACAGTCTTTTTATGCTTTTGAGGAAAGTCTGTGCTGATAAATATGAAGGAATTACCAATCTTCTTTAGAAAGTGTGCTTGCAGATTGTTCTTCTTTGAATGTCTAATTGCATGTAGTGTCTTCTGCTTGTTTTTTAAAACAAAATGCCAACAGTGCATTTATGAAACTTGGCTCTGAGTGAATAACTTATGCATACAGCTCCAAGTTGCATTATATGCTACAACTTGTGTTTTATTAGTATTTTATTAATGTTTTTGAGACGTCAAATATCATGACACAGCTCCAGGAAAAAGTCAAATTTATTTGAAGTTTTCTTTGCGGAACCTAATTAATATTTCAAAATAAAAACTAATTCACAAGTACCCTTTCCAGGAGAAACTGCAATGTATATAGTAATTAATGTATATGAGACTTCAGTTTGTAGAAATAGGATGTGCGTAACTGATTTTTCAGACTTACATTTATGGTACAATCACAAGTGCAACAGAACTTGTCTTGTGCGTTATCAAAAAGGCAAATCGAGTGATCTGGAGAGGGAAAAGAAGAAACTCAAATAATGGCAACAAAATAATTCACAAATGCTATTCTACATTTGTGTGGTGGTATTTAAATATGAGTTGAAAAAATAGGATCATATAACGATGATGCATCTCAGGAAAACGCAACAAAAATGCGCCTATGTGTCTAATGAAGCAGTGTGGCTAACTTGTCTACTCTGCATTTCAAAGTTACATAAGACTCTGGGGAGAAAATTTTGGAAATAGCCATGGATGTTTGGAGAAAAATATATATTGAGGTTGCATCTTCTACTTAGGATTTAAGACTCAAATTAATTCAACAAAAAAATCCTGGATTATATTAGACTCTGAGAACATATCGTGTATTGTGTTTTGAGAGACCCATTGTTTAACCTGTTTTGGTAATGTTGAAGTATTAGTCAATCCTAAACATTCTTCTTCGAGGGCTTGCTCATGTCCATTCCATTTTAGGTGTGCGCGTGCCGCATGCGCTGTTGCCAGAGATTTTTTCCCCCCCAGTAGTATCCATAGGGCTGGCTCTAGTGACCCTTGGAGTCCCACTCCCATATGCTGGCATAAGGGATGCTGCTGGCCCCACGCCCTTCCAGTTCCTTCTTACCGCCTGTGACGGTTGCTGGAACGACTTTCTCTCCCTTGTGTTTTCAAGACTTCTCCAGCGGTTGAATTTGACTGTTTTTGTACGTAGTTAGTGTTAGTCATGTATAGTTAGCAGAGTTAGATAACGGTCCCCTCAGGGGACACCATTGCTGGGACAGGGCATGCCCTGGTCCCCGGGATGGGGCTCCAGGGGGTGCTAGAGCTGGCCCCTACAGATACCACTGTGGGGAAAATCTCTGGCAACAGCGCACATGGCGTGCACACACCTAACATGGAATGGACATGAGTAACACATCTCAAAGAACAACAGTTATGGAAGGGTAGTAACTGTTTTTTTTATACCTCAGTTGTGACATTTTTATTCTTGGTATGAAAATTATTAAATCATGCTATTAATGCTAAAAACTTTCCGCCAAGTGCAATTGTAAGGAAAAGTGAGACTGCTTATAGAATGGGAAATCCACAGTGGGATGGAATCTGTGTGAATTGGTCAATCTTGAACGGGTATCACTGCAATGTAACAATAGTTTGGATGTGTGGCATCAATGTGATACTAGGAGACATATTTGGCCTTCTTGGAATTGTATAACTAATCAGGGTAAGTCTGTTCATGTTCAGTGTTTGGGATGATTCATATTTTTGATGCAACTGATTTGTCTCTCTCTAACCTATTGTATACAATCATAAAATATATCTGAGGGAAGTCGTAAAAAAAATTGCTGAGTATGTTCAAAGGCTGAGGGTTGTATGTACAACTAAAAGGACTTCTTACTCAAGAGTTTTATATACTGCATTTGCTCTCTGAGCCAGCTGGTATTTTATTTTTCATTATTTTTTTTTATCCTGTCCAATTTCTACAATCTCTCCCTAAAACTATAGTCTTCAGTCAAAAGGGAAATGGGCAGGAATGGAATTAGAAGGCATGTAAGGTTACTAGCCTCTTTGCCTTTACCTTTTTGTGGGAATGAAAGAAGAGGGCAGACTTGCCTTACTCCCCGGAGACGCTGTGGATATCTCTACATGGCAAAGGGAAACTTGTGTCTCTGAGTCTGTGCGCCCAGGTCAGTTGACTTGGGCTGCCAAAAATAGTAGTACAGACAGACGTTCCTGCTTGGGTTGGAGCCCAGGCTCCAAGACACTCCACCCTCTCTAGGTTTCAGAGCCTGGGCTCCAGCCCGAACCCCAACATCTGCTCTGCTATTTCTAGCTCTGCAAGCCCCAGTCAATTGACGGGGATTCTGAGGCTCACTGCCACGGGTTTTAATTTGCAGTATAGACATACCCGGTTAACTCTATGCTTCTTCTAGGTGTTAGACTTCAGGGCTGACTTCTGCTGCATGGGACAGATGTCTAGCTGGCTTTGCTCCTTGAAAGGGAGACAGGGTGAGCCTGAGCAAATGCAAATTTTAGTTGCTGGTGTTTTTCTCCAGCTCTGGTGTCCTCTTTCCCTACTACGTTGCATGGGAGTAATGAGGTCAGATGTCTATTACTTCTAGGTCAGTAGGGCATCTCCATGATCTTGTGGAGAACTAGCCGGTATGACTTGAGAGAAATGCCAAATATCTGTGTATTGTACATGTGTTTTTTTTGTTGTTGTTTGTTTTTTTAATGGCATGGCTTTATGTGAATGGTAATGAATTTTTTGTTGTTTTTCATAAATGAGGAGGGTAAGGTGTCTAAACTCTCGACACCCATGCACTCGTGCATACATCTTCCAGTACTAATGGAAGTTCCATACATTAATAGAAAGGAGAGTGGACTGGTGTCCTTAGGGGTTTACCTTTTTGGTCTAATGTATTTGAAAGAGCTAGCTGCTTAACTCAAAACAAAGAATGACTTGTAGTCAATAAGAGATGGGTTTCAACCCCACTGCCTCCACATCAATTTTCCCTAAGAGGATGTAGTGTAGTAGTCATGCAGTCTATTTTAGCTTTTTACATTAGTGACAATTTCAGAGATTGACATGGCACAGCACAGTGGAGTTCTAGATCAGTGGTTCTCAACAGGGGGATATGTACCCCTGGGGATACGCAGAGGTCTTCCAGGGGGTACATCAACTCATCTAGATATTTGCCTAGTTTTACCACAGGCTACACAAAAAGCACTAGTGAAGTCAGTTAAGATCTCACAAAACTAAGTGATTGGGCAACAAAATGGCAAATGAAATTTAATGTAGATAAATGTAAAGTAATGCACATTGGAAAAAATAACCCCAACTATACATACAACATGATGGGGGCTAATTTAGCTACAACGAGTCAGGAAAAAGATCTTGGCGTCATCGTGGATAGTTCTCTAAAGATGTCCACGCAGTGTGCAGAGGCGGTCAAAAAAGCAAACAGGATGTTAGGAATCATTAAAAAGGGGATAGAGAATAAGACTGAGAATATATTATTGCCCTTATATAAATCCATGGTTCACCCACATCTCGAATACTGTGTACAGATGTGGTCTCCTCACCTCAAAAAAGATATTCTAGCACTAGAAAAGGTTCAGAAAAGAGCAACTAAAATGATTAAGGGTTTAGAGAGGGTCCCATATGAGGAAAGATTAAAGAGGCTAGGACTCTTCAGTTTGGAAAAGAGAAGACTAAGGGGGGACATGATAGAGGTATATAAAATCATGAGTGATGTTGAGAAAGTGCACAAGGAAAAGTTATTTACTTATTCCCATAATACAAGAACTAGGGGTCACCAAAAGAAATTAATAGGCAGCAGGTTTAAAACAAATAAAAGGAAGTTCTTCTTCACGCAGCGCACAGTCAACTTGTGGAACTCCTTACCTGAGGAGGTTGTGAAGGCTAGGACTATAACAATGTTTAAAAGGGGACTGGATAAATTCATGGTGGCTAAGTCCATAAATGGCTATTAGCCAGGCTGGGTAAGAATGGTGTCCCTAGCCTCTGTTCGTCAGAGGATGGAGATGGATGGCAGGAGAGAGATCACTTGATCATTGCCTGTTAGGTTCACTCCCTCTGGGGCACCTGGCATTGGCCACTGTCGGTAGACAGATACTGGGCTAGATGGACCTTTGGTCTGACCCAGTACGGCCTTTCTTATGTTCAGTACAAACTAAAATTTCATACAGATGACTTGTTTATACTGCTCTATATACTATACACTGAAATGTAAGTACAATAATTATATTCCAATTAGGGCTGTCGATTAATTGCAGTTAACTCATGCCATTAACTAAAAAAAAAATCATGATTAAAAAAATTAATCATGATTAATCGCAGTTTTAATCACACTGTTAAACAATAGAATCCCAGTTGAAATGTATTAAATATTTTTGGATGTTTTTCTGCATTTTCAAATATATTGGCTTCAATTACAACACAGAATAAAAAGTATACTGTGCTCACTTTGTAATCACAAATAATAATATAAATGTTTGCACTGTAAAAATGATAAAATAAATAGTATTTTCAGTTCACCTCATTCAAGTACTGTAATGCAACCTCTTTATCGTGAAAGTGCAACTTACAAATGTAGATTTTTTTTTTTTTTGTTACAAAACTGCACTCAAAAACAAAACTGTAAAACTTTAGAGCCTACAAGTCCACTCAGTCCTCCTTGTTCAGCCAATCGCTGAGACAAAGAAATTTGTTTACATTTACAGGATATAATGCTGCCCGCTTCTTATTTACAGTGTCACCTGAAAGTGAGAACAGGTGTTTGCGTGGTACTTTTGTAGCCAGCATTGCAAGGTATTTATGTGCCTGATGTTCTAAACATTCATATGCCCTTTCATGCTTCGGCCACCATTCCAGAGGACATGCTGATGCTGCCGCTCATTTAAAAAAATAATGCATTAATTAAATTTGTGACCAAACTCTTTTGGGGAGAATTGTATGTCCCCTGCTCTGTTTTACCCGTGTTCTGCTGTATATTTCATGTTAAAGCAGTCTCGGATGATGACCGAGCACATGTTGTTCGTTTTAAGAACACTTTCACTGTAGATTTGACGAAACACAAAGAAGGTACCAATGTGAGATTTTTAAGGATAACTACAGCCCTCGACCCAAGGTTTAAGAATCTGAAGTGCCTTCCAATATCTGAGAGGGACTAGGTGTGGAGTATGCTTTCAGAAGTCTTAAAAGAGCAACGCTCCAATGCAGAAACTACATAACCTGAACCACCAAAAAAGAAAATCAGTCTTCTACTGGTGGTATCTGACTCAAATGATGAAAATGAACATGCGTCGGACCGCACTGCTGTGGATTGTTATCGAGCAGAACCCGTCATTGACATGGACCCATGTCATCTGGAATGGTCGTTGAAGCATCAAGGGACATATGAATCTTTAGTGCATCTGGCATGTAAATATCTTGCAACACTGGCTACGACAGTGACATGCGAACTCCTGTTCTCGCTTTCAGGTGATGTAAACAAGAAGAGGGCAGCATTATCTCCTGCAAATGTAAACAAACTTGTTTGAGCGATTGGCTGAACAAGAAGTAGGACTGACTGGACTTGTAGGCTCTAAAGTTTTATATTTTATTTTTTGAATGCAGGTTTTTTGTACATAATTCTGCATGTGTAAGTTCAACTTTCGTGATAGAGATTGCACTACAATACTTGTAATGGGGTAATTGAAAAATACTATTTCTTTTTTTTACAGTGCAAATATTTGTAATAAAAATAAACATAAAGTGAGTACTGTACATTTTGTATTCTGTGTTGTAATTGAAATCAATATATTTGAAAATGTAGAAACACCCAAAAATATATAAATAAATGGTATTCTATTGTTCTTTAACAGCACGATTAATTTTTTTAATCACTTGACAGCCCTAATTCAAATTGATTTATTTTATAATTATATGGTGAAAATGAGAAAGTAAGCAATTTTTCAGTAATAGTGTCCTGTGACACTTTTTTGTATTTTTATGTCTGATTTTGTAAGCAAGTAGTTTTTAAGCGAGGTATAACTTGGAAGTACGCAAGACAAATCAGACTCCTGAAAGGGGTACAGTAGTCAGGAACAGTTGATAGCCACTGTTCTAGAGCATCACCTAATAAAAACATCTATTTGTGGAAAACAACCCATTTTTTGGGAGCCACTCTTAATAGAGATAGTAATAATCTTCTAAAGATGGCCAAACATGGCCAAATCAACCCTCTTAAAAAACAAAACAAAACAAACAAAAAAACCCAATCAAAAACAACCTCCCATTTTCCCAACCCATCTATTTGACCATGAAGCTGTTTATTATAACCCTTAGAAAACTGGCTAATCCTGAGATATATTGTGCTTTGCTGAGTGGCCAGTTTCCAAGGGATTGTGTAAACTGGAGACAGGAATTGTGCTGGGAGAGGGAGGAAGCCAGGAGTATAGTCACTAGGTCAGGGCCCCTGAGAAGAGCCAGAACTTTTATTCCCATGACTCCCACTGCAAGGAACTTCTGCATTTGGTGCTTGGCTTGGGATCTCTTTTAGGCCATATAAGGGCTGAAGACCTGTGGAAGCCCATATATTCATACTCCACACCAATATTCAGACAATTTGACAAACACTTGAGGTATTTCTCCTGATGGTAAAAAGAAAAGGTGGTGCAGATCCTTAGAGATAAAACAGCCTTCTTGTGCTGCTGTCTGTAGAGAGTGAAGTATATTAGACCAGGTCTTTCCCTCAGCTGTACATCTAGCAGATAAGAGGAGACTCATTTGTGGATAATATAAGATGGGGTGGGGGGGGAAAGAATGATTTCTAAAAATGTATATGACTTGTTCATCATTCTTATGATGCGGGTTTCCCCAAGTGGGTCTGCTTGGTTTGAGACAACACCAAATGTTCCAAAGATATCTGTTTTTATCCTTTGTAGTTTCGGGAGCTATGAAGATGTAAAATTTGCCTCTTATTTCTGTTTATCTAATGGATCACAGTTTTCTTGAATTTGTTTGAAATTACTTGTCAAATGATTTCTGCAAATTTCTGGTCTGCAGATTGTTTGTGAGCAGTTTGAGTATATGACATTCAGAATTTGGGCTGCTTTGATTGGCAGTATTGCCAAATCCACACAGTCAAAAATCATGACTGCCCCAAAACTTCATTAGGTTAGCTTAAAAGTTATATAATTGTGGATTCTTTTTATTTGCCTTCTGGCTTTTGATCCTTTAGGGTTTGTGTGTTCACGTCTTTCTCCACAACTGTGAGGGCTAGAAAGTTATTTTTAATGAAAGCTGAGATTCTCATGTAATCTCAAGTAGCTAGGAGCTGAAGCTTTAAGAAGAAAATTCTGATTGTCCTGATAAAATTGTGAGTTGGCAACATAGACATGAATATTGTATGTATGTGTGTTTTTTCTGTTCCCAGAGAGAATAAACATAATTCTTAGAATTAACTTTCTGATGTGGATAGTTGCAGTTTTAAACTTGCTCTCTGTGGATGCTATGCAATATCTGCTTGAAATCTGCTGTTAGAGCAAACATTCCTGTGAGTGAACTAAAGTCACTTACTAGAATGTTTCTGGCAACAATAGAGAACTTACCTTCAAGGGAATGGAGCTCTTATCTGAATGGAGGCAGTGCTCTATTCTCTCAAGGATTCCAGGGAGATGCTGAGGTAATCAAGAATACCAGCACTATACTTGAAGCCATTCAGGTACCAGCTACAACAAAGGCAGAGGATGCCATCCTTCACTATCTCCAACCAGAATACTCCTCCAGAAAGCAGTCCTGTTTGTCAGGAGGCATGTAGCCTTAATCTTCCTTGTGAATATTTTAAGGCACAATTAACTTGGGTTAATATTTTTAGAGTGTATAAAATTTCTACTAAACAGGTAGACTCTGGATACTAAATATTGAAGTCAAATTGGAGGTAGTGTAGTGGGAATCTTAGGCCTGATCTACACTGGGGGGCGGGGGTGGGGAGGAGAGCGATCTAAGTTACGCAACTTCAGCTATGTGAATAACGTAACTGAAGTCGACGTACTTAGGTCTACTTACCGGGGTGTCTTCACTGCGGTAAATTGATGGCTGACGCTCTCCCGTTGACTCCGCCTGTGCCTCTCGTCTTGGTGGAGTACCGGAGTCAACGGGAGAGTGCTCAACGGTTGATTTATCGCGTCTAGACTAGATGTGATAAATTGACCCCCCCGCTGGATTGATCGCTGCCTGTCGATCCAGCGGGTTATGTAGACAAGCCTTAATTGTTCCCACATGCCCATCCTTTTGTGGTATTTAAATTACTGAGAGCTCCTCCACAGCAGTGGATTGTAACTGTGCTGTTCCTGCACACACTATTTCCCCCCCCCCCCCATGTGGAGGCACTGTGGGTATGTCTACACTACGAAATTAGGTTGAATTAATAGAAGCCGGTTTTATAGAAATCGGTTGTATACAGCAGATTGTGTGTGTCCCCACATAAAATGCTCTAAGTGCCCTAGTCGGCGGACCGCGTCCACAGTACCGAGGCTAGCGTCGACTTCCGGAGCATTGCACTATGGGTAGCTATCCCACAGTTCCCGCAGTCTCCGCCGCCCATTGGAATTCTGGGTTGAGATCCCAATGCCCGAATGATGCAAAAGAGTGTCGCGGGGGGTTCTGGGTACATGTCGTCAGGCTCCTCCCCCTCCGTCAGAGCAACGGCAGACAATAGATTCGCGCCTTTTTACCTGGGTTACCTGTGCAGACAACATACCACGGCAAGCATGGAGCCCACTCAGCTCAGCTCAGCGTCACCATATGTCATCTGGGTGCCGGCAGACGTGGGACTGCATTGCTACACAGCAGCAGCAGCTAACTGCCTTTTGGCGGTAGACGGTGCAGCATGACTGGTAGCCTTCATCGGCGATCTGGGTGCTGGCAGCCGTGGGGCTGGCAGCCGTAGGGCTGCATTGCACCAGCCCCTTGCCTTTTGGCAGTAGATGGTGTATTACGACTGGTAACCGTCGTCATCGTACAGCAGTGGCTGGAACTCCGTATGTCCCCCAGTCCCCCATTCCCCCAGTCATATTCTGCTGCCTTCACAATGACGATGATGGCTATCAGTCGTAGTTACCTATTACAAGTTGGATCATCGCACATTAGCAGAGTCTTCCCTGAGCAGCAGATCGTGCAATAGGCCTGAAGGCCATCATCATCATACAGGAAAAATGTGGCTATCAGTCTTAGTACACTAACTGCCAAGCGCCCAGTATTTGCTGCCAAGCACCCAGAAGATGCCGAGGGCTATCAGTCATGCTGCACCGTCGTCTTAAGATGTAAAAAATAGATTTGTTCTGTATTCATTTGCTTCCCCCTCCCTCCGTCAAATCAACGGCCTGCTAAACCCAGGCTTTTGAGTTCAATCTTTGGGGGGGGCCATTCTGTGTGACAGTTGTTTGTGTTTCTCCCTGATGCACAGCCACCTTGGTTGATTTTAATTCCCTGTACCTGTACGCCATGTCGTCACTCGCCCCTCCCTCCCTCCCTTCTTCCCCTGGTCCGTCAGATACTAGTTTCGCGCCTTTTTTCAGACCAGACGCCATAGCTAGCACTGGGATCATGGAGCCCGCTCAGATCACCGCGGCAATTATGAGCACTATGAACACCACGCGCATTGTCCTGGAGTATATGCAGAGCCAGAACATGCCAAAGCTAAACCAGGACCAGCCGAGGAGGTGATTGCAGCGCGGCGATGAGAGTGATGAGGAAATTGACATGGACATAGACCTCTCACAAGGCACAGGCCCCAGCAATGTGGAAATCATGGTGTTACTGGGGCAGGTTCATGCCGTGGAACGCCGATTCTGGGCCCGGGAAACAAGCACAGACTGGTGGGACCGCATCGTGCTGCAGGTGTGGGACGATTCCCAGTGGCTGCGAAACTTTTGCATGCGTAAGGGCACTTTCATGGAACTTTGTGACTTGCTTTCCCCTGCCCTGAAGCGCCAGAATACCAGGATGAGAGCAGCCCTCACAGTTGAGAAGCGAGTGGCGATAGCCCTGTGGAAGCTTGCAACGCCAGACAGCTACCGGTCAGTCGGGAATCAATTTGGAGTGGGCAAATCTACTGTGGGGGCTGCTGTGATCCAAGTTGCCAGGGCAATGAAAGACCTGGTGATATCAAGGGTAGTGACTCTGGGAAACGTGCAGGCCATAGTGGATGGCTTTGCTGCAATGGGATTCCCAAACTGTGGTGGGGCCATAGACGGAACCCATATCCCTATCTTGGCACCGGAGCACCAAGCCACAGAGTACATAAACCGCAAGGGGTACTTTTCAATGCTGCTGCAAGCCCTGGTGGATCACAAGGGACGTTTCACCAACATCAACGTGGGATGGCCGGGAAAGGTACATGATGCTCGCGTCTTCAGGCACTCTGGTCTGTTTCAAAAGCTGGAGGAAAGGACTTTCTTCCCGGACCAGAAAATAACCGTTGGGGATGTTGAAATGCCCATCGTGATCCTTGGGGACCCAGCCTACCCCTTAATGCCATGGCTCATGAAGCCGTACACCGGCAGCCTGGACAGGAGTCAGGACCTGTTCAACTACAGGCTGAGCAAGTGCCGAATGGTGGTGGAATGTGCATTTGGGCGTTTAAAAGCGCGCTGGCGCAGCTTACTGACTCGCTCAGATCTTAGCGAAAAGAATATCCCCATTGTTATTGCTGCTTGCTGTGCGCGCCACAATATCTGTGAGAGTAAGGGGGAGACCTTTATGGCGGGGTGGGAGGTAGAGGCAAATCGCCTGGCCGCTGATTACGCGCAGCCAGACACCAGGGCGGTTAGAGGAGCACAGCATGGCGCGGTGCGCATCAGAGAAGCTTTGAAAACGAGTTTTGTGACTGGCCAGGCTACGGTGTGAAACTTCTGTTTGTTTCTTCTTGATGAACCCTCCGCCCCCCCCCCACCCGGTTCACTCTACTTCCCTGTAAGCCAACCACCCCACCCTCCCCTTCCCCCTTCGAGCACCGCTTGCAGAGGCAATAAAGTCATTGTTACTTCACATTCATGCATTCTTTATTAATTCATCACACAACTAGGGGGATAATTGCAAAGGTAGCCCGGGATGGGTGGGGGAGGAGGGAAGGAAAAGGACACACTGCAGTTTAAAACTTTAACTCTTATTGAAGGCCAGCCTTCTGATGCTAGGGCAATCATCTGGGGTGGAGTGACTGGGTGGCCGGAGGCCCCCCCCACCGTGTTCTTGGGCGTCTGGGTGAGGAGGCTATGGAACTTGGGGAGGAGGGCTGTTGGTTACACAGGGGCTGTAGCGGCGGTCTCTGCTCCTACTGCCTTTCCTGCAGCTCAACCATACGCTGGAGCATATCAGTTTGATGCTCCAGCAGCCGGAGCATCGACTCTTGCCTTCTGTCTGCAAGCTGACGCCACCTATCATCTTCAGCCCGCAACTTGCTCTGTTCATCCCGCGATTCAGCACGCCACCTCTCCTCTCGTTCATATTGTGCTTTTCTGTAATCAGTCATTGACTGCCTCCACGCATTCTGCTGTGCTCTGTCAGCGTGGGAGGACATCTGTAGCTCTGTGAACATGTCATCACGCGTCCTACGTTTTCTCTTTCTAATCTTCACTAGCCTCTGTGAAGGAGAAACATTTGCAGCTGGTGGAGGAGAAGGGAGAGGTGGTTAAAAAAGACACATTTTAGAGAACAATGGGTACACTCTTTCACGTTAAATTTTGCTGTTCACATTACACAGCACATGTGCTTTCGTTACAAGGTCGCATTTTTCCTCTTATATTGAGGGCCTGCCGGTTTGGTGTGAGAGATCACTCACGCAGTGCCAGGCCACAGATTTCAGCTTGCAGGCAGCCATGGTAAGACACAGTCTTTTGGCTTTTTTAACCTTCTTAACATGTGGGAATGGTTTCAAACAGTAGTGCTCTCATTTCCCATACCAAGCACCCGTTGGGTTGGCCATTTAAAATGGGTTTGCAATGTAAAAGGAGGGGCTGCGGTTTCAGGGTTAACATGCAGCACAAACCCAACTAACTCCCCTCCCCCACACACCCAATTCTCTAGGATGATCACTTCACCCCCCCCCCCCCACCGCGTGGCTAACAGCGGGGAATATTTCTGTTCAGCAGAGCAGGAACGGGCACCTCTGAATGTCCCCTTAATAAAATTGCCCCATTTCAACCAGGTGACCGTGAATATCACTCTCCTGAGGATAACAAAGAGCGATAAGGAATGGATGTTGTCTGCATGCCAGCATACGCTGCCATGCTTTGTTATGCAATGATTCCAGACTACGTGCTACTGGCCTGGCGTGGTAAAGTGTCCTACCATGGCGGACGGAATAAGGCAGCCCTCCCCAGAAACTTTTTGCAAAGGCTTTGGGAGTACATCCAGGAGAGTTTTCTGGAGATGTCCCTGGAGGATTTCCGCTCCATCCCCATACACGTTAACAGACTTTTCCAGTAGCTGTACTGGCCGCGATTGCCAGGGCAAATTAATCATTAATCATTAAACACGCTTGCTTTTAAACCATGTGTAATATTTACAAAGGTACACTCACCAGAGGTCCCCTGTGTGCCCTCAGGGTCTGGGAGCATGCCTTGGGTGAGTTCGGGGGTTACTGGTTCCAGGTCCAGGGTGATAAACATATCCTGGCTGTTGGGGAAACCGGTTTCTCCGCTTCCTTGCGGCTGTGAGCTATCTACATTTTCTCCATCCTCATCTTCCTCGTACCCCGAACCCGCTTCCCTGTGTGTTTCTCCAGTGAGGGAGTCATAGCACACGGTTGGGGTAGTGGTGGCTGCACCCCCTAGAATGGCATGCAGCTCCGCGTAGAAGCGGCATGTTTGCGGCTCAGCCCCGGACCTTCCATTTGCTTCTCTGGCTTTGTGGTAGGCTTGCCTTAGCTCCTTAATTTTCACGCGGCACTGCTGTGCGTCCCTGTTATGGCCTCTGTCCTTCATGGCCTTGGAGACCTTTTCTAATATTTTGCCATTTCGTTTACTGCTTCGGAGTTCAGCCAGCAGTGATTCGTCTCCCCATATAGCGAGCAGATCCCGTACCTCCCGTTCTGTCCATGCTGGAGCTCTTTTGCGATCCTGGGACTCCATCATGGTTACCTGTGCTGATGAGCTCTGCGTGGTCACCTGTGCTCTCCACGCTGAGCAAACAGGAAATGAAATTCAAACGTTCGCGGGGCTTTTCCTGTCTACCTGGCCAGTGCATCTGAGTTGAGAGTGCTGTCCAGAGCGGTCACAATGAAGCACTGTGGGATAGCTCCCGGAGGCCAATAACGTCGAATTCCGTCCACACTACCCCAATTCCGACCCCCTAAGGCCGATTTTATCGCTAATCCCCTCGTCGGAGGTGGAGTAAAGAAACCGGTTTAAAGGGCCCTTTAAGTCGAAAGAAAGGGCTTCATCGTGTGAACGTGTCCAGGCTTAATTCGATTTAACGCGGCTAAAGTCGATCTAAACTCGTAGTGTAGACCAGGCCTGTGTGTATCAGCAGCAAAATGATTGAGGTGCTCAGAAGGAGAAAAGAGGCAGGAAGCAGAAGAGACCAATTGCAGGAGAAGAGGTTGCTGAGGGAACAGATGAGTAGTTTGCCTCATTCCTTTCTAATCAGTGGTGATGTGTTGACTTGGTGGTCTGGTGCCAGTATGTTTGAGTTTGTTTTTTCTAGGCCAAAATGAGCACAACCAGTTGATGGGGTGGAGGGTACACTTCTTGTATGTAGAGATTTTCTGTGGCAGACTGAAATAGCAATCTTGGTAAGCTCTGGAAACAGTCTAACACTGTGGTAAGAGCCTTTGATAGGAGGAGAAAGTTAAATAGGTAGGGGAAATGGTGTGGAGTTTTGTTTTGTTTTTGGAAGACCCTTGATGAGCAAAGGGGCAGAAATTCAGGATGGGGTGAGATTGACAGAAATGAAAAAGAATACACAGATAAAAAGAGGAAACTGGAGGCAGTTGTTGTTGAATACTTGGATTGGTGGCAGAAAGGAATAAAACTTCATGCTTCACCTCCAGTCTCTTGTCTTTATCACTTTTGCACACTGCCCATTTAAGAGTGATGTTTTTGGGGGTTTGGGGAAAGAATTCCCTTACTGACAAAAATGAAATTAATACCCTTAAATATCTATCTCCAACATTCTTTCACCATTAAATAATAAAACATCAATAGCTATTTTCATTATAGGACCAAGGCAAAGTTGTGTTTAGAGTCAGCTGAAGGAACACAAACTAACACATCTTATCTTATTACCACAGATGTGCTGACATGAATGATTGTGATGCAAATATAAGGGAATAAACAAAATTTTAAACTCTGTTGGAAACATGGCAATAAACTCTTTTTCCAAATGGAAAAGAACATTGCCATCTCTCAGAAGCATTGTTTACCACCAGCTACTTGGAAAATCCCTCCTGTCTTTTTGTTACTTCTTTCATTTTCAGTTCTGTTCTAGTCTTTCATTTTTCACTGTGTGATACCAGAGTTCAGTATAATGATTGAAATTACACATTGAGATATGTACCTCTATAAAAATTAGAGAACTTTGACTAAAGCTGGTAGATCAATGGCTCACTCTAATCCAATGCCCTGATAGAATAATCTTGTGTTGGTTTGCAATGTTTGTTTCTTTTCCCTTGGTTCATCATGTGACTTGATGTGGATGCAGAATTCTTCAGTGGTGAAAATAGGGTGGATTTTTGGTCTTGTGTTTATGCCCTGTATAGAAGCTAAGGGCTTGGCTACACTTGAGAGTTACAGCGCAATAAAGGAGCCCCGGGCGCACTAGCTCACTACCCGTCCACACTGGCAAGGCACGTAGAACTCTCTGACTCCGTGGCTACAGCGCTGCTGGTACTCCACCTCGGCGAGTGGAATAACGTTTGCTGCGCCCCCGCTGAAGCACCGCGGTGCCAGTGTGGACGAGGTGTTGCATTACTGCGCTCTGATGAGCCTCAGGAAATGTCCCATAATCCCCTTAAGTCAAGTGGCCACTCTTCTCATTGTTTTGAACTTGCTGTAGGAATGCAGATATGCTGTTTGAATGCTCCGTTTCTGACAGCCAGCTGCTTATCTGCTCCAAGACAGATAAGTGTGCTACGAGAGAGATTAGTGTGGAATGGTGAGTGAGTGGGGGGGGGGGGGGGGAGAGTCTGCTGCTGTCTCAGTGGTTTGAGCATTGGCCTGCTAAACCCAGGGTTGTGATTTCAATCCTTGAGGGGTCTGGGGAAAAAATCTGTCTGGAGATTGGTCCTGCTTTGAGCGGGGGATTAGACTAGATGACCTCCTGAGGTCCCTTCCAAACCTGATATTCTATGATAGTTATATGGATAAAAATTCAATTTAAAATGCACAAAAACTTACAAGACAGCATGCTGACATGCTCTCAGCCCCCCCAAAACCCACTCTCTCTCCCTCCACATACACACAACACATTCCCTGTCAAACTCCACCCCACCCCCCCATTTGAAAAGCACGTTGCAATCACTTGCATGCTGGGATAGCTGCCCATAATGCACCGCTCCCAATGCCGCTGCAAGTACCGCAAATGTGGCCACACCAGTGCACAAGCAGCTGTCAGTGTGGACAGACTGCACTGCTTTCCCTACTGCACTCTCCGAAGGTGGGTTTAACTCATAGCCCTCTACATCTGCAAGTGTAGCCATGCCCTAAGGAAAGTCCCTGCATGTGAGCTAGTTTCCATACAGGGTATAAACATATGACAAAGAAACATTGCGAAGCCTGCACCCACTGCAAGGGATTCCATCTGGAAGTTTGGCACAAAAATCTCTTCCTTCTCTCTTCCTCCCTCCAAACATTGGAGGGAATGATCTGGCCGAGGATGATTAATTCTGTTGGATTACTCCCAATTTAGAGAGAGAAATCTCTATTTACAAACTGATGAAAACTAATTGTTGACTTTCCTATCTAAATATAAATATGCCACTCCTCTTCAAGGATCCATTCATAGCCTCTGCCGTGTGCATTAAAGACTAGGGTATGGGTTATTCATAGTTTGCACACCCTCCTCTGTCCACTGTGCCTCACCTCCCACACATGCCGCATTCCCCACCACAAGTTTAAGTGCCTAAAGATACGCTAACTTCTTGTCTCTAGACAGATTCATCACAACCCATCCAGAGGACAGATGGTAGTGCAGAATTTTATATATAATACAGTGTTCTTTACCTCGTCTCTTGTTCTGGATTGTGAGTTTTAAATTTGTGGTTTCTTTGTTTATAATTGGTTGTATCTAAGAAACATAGGGAAGCACCACTAACTGTGGGGAAGTTCTAAAGTGGAGCTGTAGCATGTCCCAGTCCAATTTATAAACGTCCCCTATATGTCGTCCTCCCCTTCTTTTCAGCTTCTTGCCCATGCCAACAAATATGCCTTTGGCTCCTATCTTTGCCAGCCTCTCCAGGGACAGGTTTCCCTTCCTGAAGGAGGGGCAGCATAAGGTGAATTGATTTAAATAATCAATTTTAATCATGATTTAAATCAGCCAACAGGAAACCTTGATTTAAATCACTGATATATCTTTTTTTAATCTTGTTTTGCATTTGTACTTTTTAACTGTTTTCCTAATGAAAGGTTTATTTTTGTTGACTGATAACATTTTGGTTTGCAACTGAATATCCCTTTACAATAAATTTGCTTCTTTTTGCTAACCAGGAGGATATACTGTATCTATACACATTATTTAGGCAGTTATGTAGCTTAACTCACATTTGTTCAGCTTCTTAATTTTTAAATTTTTATTAGGAAATTGTGAATGATGCATTTATTTACTAGATTAATTTTTTTACTTGCGATTTGTGTCAAGCTCTATTTGGATAGAAGCTAAAAAATGCAATTAAAAGTGCACAAAAACAGCATTTTATCTTGTTATTAGTTAAATAAAACTACGGTACCTAATGCTGGATATATAAAGTTTAACAAAACATGTTTTGCATTTAAAACTAATTCAATTATTAAACAAATGAAGTATTATCTGTAGTTAGGCATGTGACCAGAAACAGTTCAATTCACTATCAGGATTTTAGAACTAGTAGACCACCGTCAAGGTGGCCTTGAGACCTCTGTCAGAGCCTAGCCATCCTGACTTGGCACTTTGGCTGAGTGCTTTGGCATTGGTCAGGAGTATGCCTGAGACCCGGCACTGCTCGTCTTCCCCAGTGCATAAGACCTCTAGACAGGCCGGTTGCTGACACTGATCCTCTGTAAGCTTGGGGTTAAAAGTAGAGTGCAGCCAAAACTCAAGCACTCCTTTTCTCTGGTAGCACCGAAACTGGCACTGTTGAGTCTTGGTCCCGAAAGGGTGAGTGATAGGGTGTTTGAAGGGCTGGGTGGCCTAGCGGTTAGCACACCTGACTTCTGGTCCCTGGCTGAGGTGCCTGGTTCCTGACCTTAAGTTGGGAACCTTCTGGCCTCTGCTTGCATCTGGTCTTCGGCCCTTAAGGAGGGGTGGTAGGGAGACCTGGGCTCTCTCTCTTCACTGAGTTCCAGCCCAGGGCCCTGTATGAAGCAATGCTGGCAAGTTCCTCTTGCCAGGGAGTCTAAGTCCACTGCCCTGTGCTACTTCCAACCTATTTCCTTCAGTTTGAGGCATGGCCCCAATAATCCAAACAGTTTTTGTAGTGGCTTGTGTGGAGTAGTGTCCTCTTGTGGACCTTTCGTTGGCGTTCTGCTGTGGACTCGGGTCCTTCTGGGCAGAGCAGATATAAGATTGGAGGGGTTTAGCCCCATAATTTCTTTATTGTACAGTTTACTCAGTGCTGGGTTCTCGCCAGTCTCCTCAGCAGTCTCTCTTGGTCAGGGACACAGTGCTTCTCCCTCCAGCGGCTGTCCTGGCTGTCAGGCTTGTAGTGATGCTCCCCTCATGTAGAAAGACAGAGCTATCTCCTGCCTCTTTGCTAGCCAGCCTTAAACTGAGCCAGATTCTCTCCTTTTCTTCCTCCTTCAGGCCAGGCACTGGCCCAAGATGTAGCGGTGTGGAGCTAGCTGGGCTCATAGGCTCTCTTTTTAACCCTTTTCATGCTGGTGTGAGGTTTCTCAGCTTCATCACAGGGCGTCTTCTACATTTGTGGTACCACAATGACCTGAGACCATCCTGGTACTGACCACACTGGAGGCATTGGCAGCAGCAAGAGATTTGCTGAGCCTATCGGTAATGTTATTCCTGGCAATGCAGGAGACCGTGCTTCTGGTACCAGCAGTTAAAGGGGCTCTGACATACCAGGGTGCAATCCAGATTAATGGGGATGGTGTCACCCTTGCCTCGCAACCTAGGGTGCCTTGCAGTACCTTACTGTTGTATCTCTCAACCTGGACCGCTCACAGCCTTCATCACGCAGGTCACTCCTAGATGTGTTTGTGTAATTGTAGCTGCCCGTCACACTCTGGCTCTCACCAGTCTGGGTTATACTTCAGGATGACCGCAACACTCTCCCAGTCCCAGATTTCCCTCCAGAAATGTGTTTTGCACTGCCCAGGCCTCTCTTGGACAGTCCAAATATATTAAGTCCATTATTCTTATAAGGGAATAATATACAACAGCTTGCCACCTTAAATGGAGTTACCCAGACACTTCAATTTAAACACACTGGATTAGATAAAACAATAAAACAAGTTTAATAACAACAAAGAGATTTTGAGCACAGGTAATGAGGCATAAAGATCAGAAATGGTTACAAGAAAAATAAAAATAAAACTTTCTAGTGCCCAACTTAAAAACTACATTAGAGTCAAAGCGAAGTTTCTCACACATACTTCTAGCAATATTACTGACCCACCTTCAGGTCAGCGCCCCTCCCTCAGAGTCTAATGGCTGCTTCTTTTGTCTTCTCAAGTGCAAAGCGTGCAAGAGACAGGAAGAAAGAGGAGAGGTTCTCTTGGGGTGCTTGTTCCTCCTTTTTATAGTTTTAGTCCCCCTCTTGAAAAGCATTTCCAGCTGAGAACCAGAAGACAAAAAGTCTGTGTGGAAGGATGTTCCCTACTGGGTTTTTTTTTTTTTCCCCACCTGAGTGAGCTTCCTTTGTTTTCTCCTTTCTCCCTTGCTGCTTGATGACTTTGTTCATTACTTAAATGCAAATTAAGACAAGCATACCCTCCTTTGTTGAAGACAGGTGTGTTTGAGTAGTTTGGTGCTACGTGAGTCTGAACATATATTTTTAACATTATATGCAGGGAAACTTTTAACTATACACATAATACTTCTACACACATTATACTGTGATATTACTGATCAGCAAGTTGAGTTTTCATATACCTCACAAGGCATACGTTGTACAAGGATTATTACAATAGTGTGTAGGTATGAATACAGGAGTGCATTCCATCACAGGGTCCACTGTTGGTGCAGTAATCGATACCATGACAACCTCCTGTGTTTCAGACTTCACACCCATCTGCACTGTTGAAGGGGAAGCCTGCAATGTTGGCTGCACTATACTCTTTCCCAAGTCGGCACCTGTCTCAGGTACCATCGGCAGCAGCCTCCACTGTGACTGGGTGCAACCTGGAACTGGGGTACTGCTCTCGCACTGAGATGCTGTGACAAGCTGCAAACCTCTCCAGGTACTGCACTTACATAGCCATCCACAGGCATGGACACACCCAGCTGAGTTATATGAATGCTTCCCCAGCCACTCATGAACGAACAATAGAGAGGCTCCAGCCAATTTCCCCAGCCTAGGACCCCAGGGCTGTATTGTCCTGCCTTGGTCAGAAGCCTGACCAGTGTAAGTTTATTACCTAGTCCACCCCTACCTCAATGTGGAGAGGACATGCATGAGCTTTTTTCCACTGAGCAGATTCCCCAAGCACTTCAACCAAAATACTGTTTAAGGTAAAATATAAAACAGATTTATTAACTACAGAAAGATTTTACATGATTATAAGTAGTAAGTGTACAGATCAGAGTTGATTACCTCAGAAATAAAAGTAAAATCGCAACCTGAGTTCTATAAACTAGACAAGATTTGAATCAAGCAGTGTCCCGCCCTGATGGTATAATACACAAGCTAGAATTCTCCTTTCCAGCCTGGGACCACCTCCCCAGTTCAGTCTTTGTTCTCCAGACTGTTTCCAGGTGTTGAGTTGGGCGCAGGGAGGGGGAAGAGGCCCAGTGATGATGTCACTTCCCCTCTGTTATAGTTTCTTTCAGCTTGCTGGAAACATCTATGCTTGTGATTGGGTCAAGCAGTCTCCATTGTCTACGTGCTATCTCTGAGAAGTCTTTATTATATACGGTTCTTGGGAATGTGGATTCCTTTAATGGGCCATCAGAAGTCAGGCTCCTCCATGGTTGCACCTGAAAGGCTGGTTGTGGGTGTTCCGAACCTTACAACATATTTCAGTAACACACACATAGCAAAACTTCATAACTTTCCATACAGTGATAGCACATACAATCCAACAAGATATTAATGTTCAACAGATCAACTTTTAAAATGATACCTCACAAGGCATGCTTTGTACAAAACATATCATAATTATATGACAGTGGTGAATATAGGGTTTCCAATGTGCTGCTTTGAAGCATAGCGTGCTACATCCCCTTGGTTAGCAGAGGGTGATTCATCCTCCCCTGAATTGGAGATTGGCTCTTATGTTTCCTTGCCTTGGGGCTGGTTATGCTACTCCTCACCTAGGTGTTATTACCCTGAGGTTGCTTTGGGATCCTCCAGCTGGAATGGGATTGGGCATGTGGCCATGACCAGTTCAGTGGTCCTTTAAAAACACCTGGATTTCTAGGTCT
The DNA here is from genome assembly GCF_028017835.1 of Emys orbicularis. Lineage (NCBI taxonomy): Eukaryota > Metazoa > Chordata > Testudines > Emydidae > Emys > Emys orbicularis. Next base: position 59,862,560 of record NC_088690.1, on the reverse strand, counting down.
TACTCAAAGCATTCCTTCTCTGTATCATCAGAAAGGAATGGAGAATCTACTCACCAGGCGCTGCCTTTTCTCTAGTCTGGTATTGGGCCTGCTACCAAGCAGGAAAAGGTGGTTCAGGAGAAGTCTGTTGGACAGCTAGTGGAGGAGTGGCAGCCTCAACCCTGTGCTGGCATCCTCCTCCCTTCAGAGGCACCTCACTCACTTCCAATTGTTGTTATAGAGCTCACCAAGAGCTATTGGAGAGGGTTGCTTCTGGTTTGGAGATACAGGTGGAGGAGGTTAAGGAGTCCTCCCATCACCTTTCTGATATTTTGGCCACCACTGGGATGCCTTACTTAATGGGCTGTAAAATCATCTCACTAATAAGTTGCTCTGGTAGACTTCTTTGTCCCTTCCTCCCATCTCAAAAAGTTCTGAATGTAAATATTATGTTCCCTCTCAGGGGCATGGGCAGTGGGTATAAGAGGCCAGGGGAGGCTAAGCCTCCCCAAACAGCTGGCCTGCCACCCTTGGAGCATGCTGCCACCAAAAGGGCGTCCTGACTGTGGCCCTGCCTGTGCTCTGCCCCGAGGCCCCACTCCCACTCATCCTCTTCCTGCCTGAGGCCCCGCTCTGCCTCTTCTCATCCCCGCTCCACCCGCATGGGGGCCTCGGGGGAGGGAGCGAAGAGGCACATGGGGGTGGTGAGTGGTAGGCAAGGAGGAGGAGGCCGAGTGGGAGTGAGCCTCGGGGCAAGGCCATGGTCTGGGCGTGCCCAGCCTTTCCAAATGGAGGAGTCACTCGCTGCCTATACCCAGGGGGTTGACTATCTATATTCCTGTTTCACCCTGGGTTTTTTGATGGCATCAGCGACCAGTGAAAGGAAATAACAGGGCTAACAGGTGGCAACCCCCAAATCAAAGGATGCTAAAAAATTTACTTAGTAAAAAAGTTTATTCTACTGTGGGGTTGCAACTCAGGATTGCCAACCAACAAACTCTTTTGAGTGTTATGATTGTAACATTTGGGACTCCTTGTTAAAGTTTAAGGACATGTTGCTGGAGGGCACTACGCAGGAGTTCTTCACTTTAGTTGATGAGGGGAAATGAGTAGTGAGAACTTGGCTGCAGGCTGGACCAGATGTGGAGGACTCAGCTGCTAGGACCATGGCTTCTGCGATTTCCATGTGCAGGAGCTCTTGGCTTCAGTCCTCAGGGCTTCTGCATGAGGGTCAACAAACAATTCGACTTGCCCTTTGAGGGCAAACAGCTTCTCAACTCCATGGGGTGAAGGATTCTAAGGCAACTTTTTTGGGATTGTATATGTGACGGGTTGGATCACAGAAACCCCCTTGGGAGCTGCCACCCAATGTGCCAAGACTACCCCTGCTTCTGTTTTCCCTGCCAGCTCAGGACTCCAGCATCCTGTCTTGCTGAGCGAGACACTCCAGTCTGCTCCAACACAGACCCAGGGTCTGAATCACTTGCCCCAAAGCTGCAAGTTTACCTGAAAACAGCGTACAGTAGTGTGCTTGTCTTTAGCACTCAGATGCCCAACTCCCAATGGGGTCTAAACCCAGATAAATCCGTTTTACCCTGCATAAAGCTTATGCAGAGTAAACTCATAAATTGTTCGCCCTCTATAACACTGATAGAGAGATATGCACAGTTGTTTGTTCCCCCAGGTATTAATACATACTCTGAGTAAATTACTAAATAAAAAGTGATTTTATTAAATACAGACAGTAGGATTTAAGTGGTTCAAAGTAGTAACAGACAGAACAAAGTCACCAAGCAAAATAAAATAAAATGTGCAAATCTATGTCTAATCAAACTAAATACAGATAATCTCACCCTCAGAGATGTTTCAGTAAGCTTTTTCTCAGACTGGACACCTTCCAGGCCTGGGCACAATTCTTTCCCCTGGTACAGCTCTTGTTCCAGCTCAGCTAGGGGATTCTTCATGATGGCTCCTCTCCCTCTCTCTTCTGTTCCACCCCTTTATATATCTTTTGCATAAGGCGGGAACCCTTTGTCCCTCTGGGTTTCCACCCCCCCTCACTGGAAAAGCACCAGGTTAAAGATGGATTCCAGTTCAGGTGACATGATCACATGTCACTGCAAGACTTCATTACTCACTTGCCAGCACACACATATACAGGGAGACTCACAGGTAAACAACCATCTGCAGACAGTGGGAGTCATCAAGATTCCAAACCATCATTAATGGCCCACACTTTACATAATTACAATAGGCCCTCAGAGTTACATTTTATATTTCTAGTTTTAGATACAAGAGTGGTACATTTATACAAATCAGATGATCATACTCCGTAGATTATAAGCTTTGTAATGATACCTTACAAGAGACCTTTTGCATGAAGCATATCCCAGGTACGTTACATTCACTTATTACCGTATTTTCTCTAAAACTATCCCAGTTACATTATATTGACTTATTATCAAGTTTTTATAAAACCATATAGACTGCACAACGTCACAGTATACTCCTGCCCCATCCAGGAAACGCATTTTCACCCACAGCAGACCCATTGGTACTCTGCCCCTGCTCCTTGCCAGGATCTGCAAAGAAAGAAAAGTAGAAGTTATAGACGCGGCCATCTCCTCCTCCTGCTTCTACATCAATGCCTTCTCCATCTAGATACCCAGGGATTCTAAACAGGTGATTTGATGGGTTGATTGAGGATGCTTTGCCAGAGTCCATCTCCCCCTGTTCGCAAACAGTTTGTGCCACTTCCTCTGTGCTTGCTCCTGGATTACTTCAGACTGATGGGTCTTAAGCACTGTGGAAGTGGTATATACCCTCCAATTTGTTTCTCCTCCTCCCTTCCATACTCCCTCCCCTCTTCAGGGACCATTCTCATGAGGAGCTCCTTTTCCAGGTTCATTCTTTCCTTCTGGTAGAAACCATAGAGGAGGTTCTTCAGTGTCACAGATGGGAGCGGGTTCTATTTCTATTTCCTAATCCTGAAAGCAAAAGGAGGTCTCCGACCAATTTATACTTGTGCCAGCTAAGCAGATATCTCATAAAGATAGTGTTGCATCGTCACCCTGGCTTCCGTTATTCTGTCCCTGGAGACTGGTATGCCACTCTCAACTTAAATCACCACATGAAAGTAGGCACTTTATCAAGGTCACAAAGTATCTCAGATTCATAATGAATCATGCTTATTGCCAGTTCACCGTGCTGCCATTCGGCCTGTCAGCATCTCCTCAGGTTTTCACAAAATGTATAACAGTAATAGCAGGTTTACTGAGGATGCTACGGGTGCAAATCTACCCTTATTTGGATGACTGGCTAGTCAGAGGCTAGTCCAGGGCTCAGGTACTGTCCAGTTTGTCTATCATCCAGTCAACTCTCAAAGCACTGGATCTACTGATCAATTTAGAAAAAAATCTATCCCACGTCCAGTTCAGAGGATAGAGTTTATAGGAGCAGTCCTGGACTCTACTCAGGCCAGAGCTTTCCTTCCTGACACAAGGTCCCAAACGATTTGATTTCTTGCTGTAGATCTCCAGGCCCACCCAGTCAGAATAGCTCGAAACTGCATGAGGCTTCTGGGGCATATGGCCACATGCACATAGGTAGTCCGGCATGCCAGACTACATCTCAGATTTCTTTAAAGTTGGCGAGCCTCCGTTTATTCTCCAGGTCATCACTATTTGAGCTCTGTGCTGAACAAGTCCTCTCGCATATTCACTTCTCTTGATAGGTGGACAGACCCATTCAGTGTATGGGTAGGCATTCTGTTTGCTCTCAACCTTCATAAGAATATAAAGATGGCTATACTGGGTCAGACTAATGGTCTGTCTAGCCCAGTAACTAGTCTTCTCACAGTGGCCCGTGCCAGATGCTTCAAAGGGAATGAACAGAACAAGGCAATTCTCAACTGATCCAGCCCCTGTCATCCAATCCCAGCATCTTGCAATCAGAGGCTTAGGGACACCCAGAGCATGGGGTTGCATCCCTGGTCATCTTGACTAATAGCTATTGGTGGAGCTAGCCTCCATAAACCTACCTAGTTTCTTTTTTGAACCCAGTTATACTTTGGCGTCGACAACATCTCCTGGCAACAAGTTGCACCCATTGACAGTGTGTTGTGTGAAGAAGTACTTACTTGTGTGTGTTTATTTTAAATATGTGGCCTATTAATTTGATTGGGTCACCCCTGGTTCTTGGTTTATGTGAAGGGGTAAATAACACTTCCTTATTCACTTTCTCCACACCATTCATGGTTTCATAGACCTCTGTCATATCCTCCTAAGTCATCTCTTTTCCAAGTGGAACAGTCCAGTCTTTTTAATCTCTCCTCATATGGAAGCTATTCCATGTTCTTAATCTCTTTTGCCCTTCTCTGTACCTTTTTCCATTTCTAATATATCTTTGTTTGAGATGGGGCGACCAGAACTGCACTCAGGATTCAAGGCGTGGGCATACCATGGATTTATATAGCAGCATTATGATATTTTGTCGTATTATCTATCCCTTTCCTAATGGTTCCCATTGTTCTGTTAGCTTTTATTTTATTTTATTTTTTTAAACTGCCACGGCACATTGTGGGGATGTTTTCAGAGAATTTTATCCACAATGACTCCAAGATCTTTCTTGAGTGGTAGCAACTGCCCCATCATTTTGTATGTATAGTTGTGATGGATTTCCAATATGCATTACTTTGCATTTATCAGTATGAATGTCATCTGCCATTTTGTTGCCCAGTCACCCAGTTTTGTGAGATTCCTTTCTAACTCTTTGCAGTCTGCTTTGGACTTATCTATCTTAATTTTGTATTGTCTGCAAATTTTGCTGCCACACTGTTTACCCCTTTTTCCAGATCATTTATGAATGTATGTCATGCTGTATGGAGTGGCTCATGACTGTGAGTGCCTACTTCAAAAAAGCAGGGCAGACACTCCAAACATGGTTGTATTTTCTATATTTAGATTTCACCAAGCCAGTAACAAGTGTAAACTGCTAAAATACTATAGATAGTCCGTTAGATACTCGAGTCTATCTTGCAACCCAGGCAAGCTGCACTATGTGATAATGGTCTGTCTCTGTTCCAAGAGACCAGTCACTCACCCTGGTCTATTTGCATCCTAGATGTCAGAGCAAAGAAAATACTGGTAGCCAATTCTGTAATTAACGGTTTATTAGCTGGGGAAAAGATGAGTTATTGAGAGTTTAAATCAGGTAAAATAGGTGTACAGGTGAGTCTGTCTATAATTCCAAATGGTAGCAGAGATGTAGTTTTCCAAAAGTCTCTCAGGGCTACCCAGGATAACTCTGGGGAGCTCCGTCTTCTTGTTCAGTTATTCTGCCATGTTAAAATCCAAACAGTTCAGTGATGAAGATTTTTTTCCTTGTGTAAATACTTAAAGCTTCTCTCAGAAAACAAGCTGACAGGATCACTACCCATGCAGTACATTTAGTTACAGGAGTATACACAATAACCCATCAAATGAGAGAGAAGCCTACTGTAATGCAAAAGAAGAACTATCAGGAAAGTGCTAATTTCAAAGCAAATGGTCACTGTGTGGGGTGATCTGCGGTCAAAGATTCTAAATGCATTTCTCACTCTGTCATCAAAAAAAGAGCCAAATGTTTGCTATTACATTATAACAGGATACAGATAAGTGAAAACAATGCATGCGGCACACCACTTTATGAAGTTTAAACAGCAAACTGAATACATTCTAGTACATTTAAACAATCACTTTTGACATGTACACCTCTACCTCGATATAACGCTGTCCTCGGGAGCCAAAAAATCTTACCGCGTTATAGGTGAAACCGCGTTATATTGAACTTGCTTTGATCCACCAGAGTGCGCAGCCCCGCCGTCCCGGAGCACTGCTTTACCGCGTTATATCCGAATTCGTGTTATATCGGGTCGCGTTATATCGAGGTAGAGGTGTATTATATTTTGTTGCACCTGTTGTGACTAAGTGGAAATGTTCTTAATGTTTTCTCTGAATATTGTGTGGGTGCCTCTGTTTCCCCTGCAAGGTGCCAACTGAAGGTGTTGGAGAACAAAGAGATCAGGTGGGCTCCTTGTCCGGAAAAGAGACAAAGGCCAGAGGAGGGGCTGGAGGGAGTGTCAGTTTGGAGCTGGCTGGGGAAACGGGGAGAGACCCAGAACTTGGGTCTGGGCTCCCCACCCCCCAAGATGGACCTGAATGAGGGGTCCTGTTTTCTGTACCTACAAGCTCTGTTTTAGATTGTGTTCCTGTCGTCTAATAAACCTTCTGTTTTACCAGCTGGCTTAGAGTCACGTCTGACTGCGGAGTTGGGGTGCAGGACCCTCTGGCTTCCCCAGGAGCCCCGCCTGTGCGGACTCGGTGCGGGAAGTGCATGGTGTGGAAGGGCATGCTGAATGATCCGAGGTCAGACCCAGGAAGGTGTAAGCTTCTTGCCCTGGAGACAGTATGCTCAGAGAGAGGAGGCATGCTCCTCCAGAGTTCTGACTGGCTTTGTATGGAGTAGTTTCAGAGCATCCCAGCATCCCCTTCCACGCCGTGCGCTTCCCGGGAGTCCGCACAGGCACTGACACTCCCTCCAGCCACTCCTCTGGCCTTTGTCTCTTTTCCAGGCATTAGGAGGCCACCTGATCCTTGTTCTCCAACACCTTCAGTTGGCACCTCGCAGGAGAGCGGCCCAGGCCATCAGTTGCCAAGAGACAGGGTGTTGGCCATTCTCTGTGCAGACAGCATCACACTGGCCCTCTAGGGCTCTACAACAATCACACCCCCTTATCCCACCATCTAGATCCTTAAGAAATGCATAGGGGAAACTGAGGCACCCACACAGTATTCAGAGAAAACATTAAGAACATTCCCACTTCATAACACCTGTATACAACCAATTATATACTTTAAAGGGTGTAAAATAATCAAGTATTGTGCTAAACACGATACCCCAAACTGACCGCCAAATTTAAGTTGCGTGTTTTTTCCCCTCAGGTGAGGGCTCTGGGGTGCGGCTGGGGATGAGGGGTTCACAGTGCAGGAGGTGGCTCAGGGCTGGGGTTCTGGGGTGGGGCAGGGCTGGGGATGAGGAGCTTGGGGTGCAGACAGGCTGCCCCAGGGCTAGGGCCAGAGAGGACTCCCCCCGCCCCTGCTGGCAGCAGCAAGCTCCAGGGGAGGGACCCCTCCTCTTCTCCCCCTCCCTCCCCTTCCTGTAGCACACTCACTCTGCACCACTGTCACTGCACATGCTCCTAGGGCCCCTCTCAGGTCTAGGAAGCCCCCTCGCCTCCCCTATGGTGGGTACCGGGGTGGGGGTTGCCATCACATGTGGCCTCCCCTGCTGCTGCCCCTCACCATAGCCTCACTGGGGGTGGGGGATGGGGCTGCCCCTTGCCCAGCATGGGGCAGGAGTGGTGGCTGTGGGGGCGGGGGAGGTCAGGTTGTCACAAAATTCACCCAAGTCCCAGCTGCTCGGGTCTAGGAAGTCCCCCTCCCCATCTCCCCTGTGGTGGGTGGGTGCGTGCTGGGGGGGAGGGGACTGTCATCACATGTGGCTTCCTTCCTCCCCTGCTGCCCCTCACCGTAGCCTCACTGGGGGGTGGGGGATGGGGCTGCCCCTTGCCCAGCGTTGGGCAGGAGTGGGGGCTCCGGGATGGGGGGGGAGGTGGCTCACAGGGTCAAACAGTCACCAAAGTCCCAGCAGCTGCTCAGGTGAGTGAGGTCCACTCCAGATGTCTCCTGGCCGGAAGCCCCCTTGGCATCTCCTCCAGGTGGGTGCCGGGAGAGGGGAGGGGAGGGGACAGGGGAGGGCTTCCAAGCATGTGTGTGCCTCCCCCTCCCCCTCTGAGGTGCTGCAGCAGCCAGCCTGCTGGCGCTGCTCTTGTGCTATAGCCCTTAGGCAGCAGCAGCAGCAGCCTGTGTAGTGTAGGATACTGCTCCGTGTAGGAATGTGCTACACAGGCAGCACAAGCAGGCAAGGGAGAGGCGCGCGCTGCTTTCTTTCAGGCAGGGACGGTCCGGGGCAGGGCGGGGGATGCGCCGGGGTGTGTGTGGGGCAGGCAGGGGCCGGGGCCCGCTTCAGGCAGGGCCGGGGGAGAGACCCAGCTCCAAATATTGGTGGAGCAGGGCCCCCAGCCCTGAATATTCTTGGAGCCTGAGCACCACGAAAGAATATAACTCGCCGCCCATGGGCATGATTTCCCATTACAAAAGCCATGTTGACTCTTCCCCCAACAAATTGTGTTAATCTATGTGTCTGATAAATCTGTTGGTGTTTTGTTTTGTTTTACTACAGTTTCAACCAATTTGTCAGATACTGAAGTTAGGCCTACTGGCCTGTAATTGCCAGGATCACCTTTGGAACTTTTTTCTTAAAGTCAGTGTCATATTAGTTATCCTCCAATCATCTGGTGCAGAAGCTGATTTAAATGGTAGGTTACATACCACAGTTAGTAGTTTGCTCACATTAGTGATGGATATGTCTGTCTGGAGGTGGGAGCTTACGTGGGTCTGCTCCAAACTCAGAGTTCATGGTCCTCGTGGGACCTGTCTCTGCTTATTAATGTCAGGGAGCTAAGGGCTGTCCACCTAGCCTGTCAGGCTTTCCTATCTTAGGTTAAAGGGAAGAAGCCTGTTTGTTCTCACAGATGACAGAGTGGCAATGTTCTGCCTCATCAGGCAGTGAGGAGTCCACTCTTTTGTGCTTTGTCATGAGGCAATTCACTAATGGAACTTTTGCATTGCCGATTTAATCAATCTCAAAGCCTCTTGCCTTCCAGAGGTGCAAAACAAGCTTGCATATCGTTCGAGTCACCAAGAGTGATCTCTCCACCTGGATGTAGCCAGGGGTGTTTTCTATCAGTGGGGGAATCCCCAAATAGACCTATTTACAACCAAAGCCAACAGGAAATGCCACCAGTTTTGTTCCCTACAAGGTTGCAGTCCTGTTTCCATCACAGACACTTTCCTACTATCCTGGTTGAACAAGCTCTGCTATGCTTTTTCCTCAAAGTCCACTGCTACTCCAAGTTGTTGCTAACCATAAAATGAGACTTGCCTGGGTTATACTAATAGCCCCAGCCTGGCCCCGGCAGCACTCGTTCTCCAATCTGTTGGTGGAGGCTCTGATTTCACTTCTTGTTGGACCCAGACATAATTTTGCAGGATCATGGTTGGCTGCTCCAGCTGAACCTGTGGGCACTTCATTTAACAGCTTGGAGGCTCCATGGCTAAATCCTACAGAGGAGTCACTCTTGATTGGAGCAAGTTCACCATGTCTTGTTAAATAGTAGGTAGGCTTCCACCAGGACTACTTAAATTTTGCAATGGAAGCATTTTTTCATCTTATCTCATCAATTCGAGGTTTCCTCAATCCAGCATAGCCTGGACTATCTGTTGCACCTAAAACATCAAGGGTTGGTGATTAGTTCTATTCAGGTCCACTTAGCAGCAACATCAGCTTTCCATCTTCATGTGAACAACTGTATCACAATCAGATTTTTTAAAGGCCTGGAAAAGTTGTATCCTCAGATAAGAAAACCGGTTCCCCGCAGGACTTGAACTTTAATTTTGTCAAAGTTTATGATACTTCCATTTGAAGCTTTAGCAATGTGCTGCTTACTACACCTATTACTGGAAGTTGGCTTTTTTAGTAACAATCACTTCAGCCAGGAGGGTGGCTGAGCTGTGTGCTCTGACATCTGAACCTCCTTATACAATTTTCTTCAAGGACAAAGTGTATCTACGCCCTTATCCAAGATTTCTCTCTAAAGTGGTATCTAATTTTCATGTTAGCCGGTCAATTTTCTTGCATATGTTTTACACAAAACCCTATGCCAATAGAGAGGAGCAACACCTGTGCATGCTAGATGTTAGAAGACCTTGGGCATTCTACATAGGTAGGACTAAACAATTCCATTTGTCAACCCAACTGTTCATGGCCATCACAAACAGGATGAAGGCTCTCCCAGTATCATCACAGAGAATTTCAGCATGAATAGCCTCCTGTATTTGTGTATACAGGCTGGCATTTCTACAGTGAGCAAAGTAACATGGCATTCCACAAAATCACAATGAGCCTTGTCAGTGTTTCTTGCACAAGTCCCTATCTAGGACACTTTTAAAGCGGCAATTATAAGTCCCCACCTTCACATCCCCATTCTGGAGACTCTTTTAAGTTTGGATGAGTTGTGTGTGTACATAGACTCCCATGACTTCTGCTTTGTAGCTTGTGAGCTGCCAAGAATGGAACAGACATGTGCAATCACTCAAAGAGGATAAAACAGTTACTAACCTTCCATAATAGTTGTTCTTCAAGATCTGTTGTACATGTCCATTCCACAACCCACTTTCCTACCCCTCTGGGTTGGAGTTGTATGGTGAAAAGGAAAGGGGGAGGGCAGGTTTTGGGGAAGTTGGTGGTACGCAACGGCAGAGGGTGTTTGAACCGCACTGATGGGTAACACTGAGGAAAAATTTTCCAGTGACTGAGTGTGGGGTGCACAAACACTGAGTGCAATGGACATGTGCAACACATCTTAAACAACAGTTATGGAAGATTAGTAGCTATTTTTTTTCTTGCTTTTTCAACTCCCAATTGGTCTCTTATCTTTGAATGAACTAGTCAGTGAGCTGAACTAGTTGAACAAACTGAAATAAAGAAAACGTTGTCTGTATCTGCAGAAGAGACTGCTGCTATCCAAAGCTGGTTTAGCATTCCAACAAAGCCTGGTTCCAGGTGTTTGCCAGTGACTTCCACCAGTTCAGTGATATATAACTTTCTTTAAAACTTGGCAGCAAACATGTACTGCTTAATATTATTTTTTAAAATTTTCTTAATTTAAATTATTTTAATAGGTCATAATAAATTTAGGCTTTAACATAAATTGTCATTTTAATTATAAATAGGTTTGTTTTTTATTAAATTAAATACAGGTTTATATTTTTTTAAAAAATCTGGTTTTAATAGTCCATTTTTTTTTTAAAAAAAGATCAACTTTTTTATTCACCATGGGGCAGCTGGTGGTAAATCCTTCTCCAGTTCATGAGCTTGCAAAATAGGACAAAACTCATTTCCAAAGGACCTCCCAGATTCTGGCTATGTCTGCACTAGAAATCTTACAGCGGCATAGCTGTACCGCTGCAGCTGAGCCACTGCAAGGTCTCCTGTGTAGACTCTCTATGCCGCTAGGAGAGAGCTCTCCCACTGGCATAATTAAACCACCCCCAATGAGAGGCAGTAGTTGTGTCAACGGGAGAGCATCTCCTGCTGACATAGCACTATCCACACTGGCGCTTCTGTTGGTGCAAATTATGTCAGTCAGGAGTGTGGTTTTTTAACACCTCTGACTGACACAAATTTTACCGAAGAAGTGCTAGTGTAGACATAGCCTAAGAGTTAAAGGGGTTTTTAAAATAAATAATCTAGTCACACTTAAAAGTATTCACTGACCAAAAAAACCAACCTTCAATAATGCAGAGTTAAGGTATCTCGTGCCCTTCACAGACAAAAGCGCTGGTGGGGACAGTGCTATATCGGTGGGAGATGCTTTTCTGCCAGTATAGCTACTGCTGCTCATTGGGGATGGTTTAATTATGCCTCCCGGAGAGCTCTCCTGCTGGCATACAGCAGCTACACAGGAGAGCTTTCAGCGGTGCAGCTGTGCTCATAGGCGCCGACTGCATTGGTGCTCCAGGGCTGGAGCACCCATGGGGAAAAATTAGTGGGCGCTCTGCACCCACCGACAGCCAGCCTCCCCCCCGCCCCCCTCCCCCCTGAGCATGCTGCGTCCTCGCTCCTCCGTCTACCTCCCAGCTGCCGCCAAACAGCTGTTTGGAGGCGTTAACAAGCTCCGGGGGGGAGGAGCGGGAATGTGGTGCGCTCAGGGGAGGAGGCAGGGCCGTGGCGGGGATTTGGGGAAGGAGTTGGAATAGGGGTCGGGCAAGGGTGGGAAGAGGTGGGGCAGGGGTGGAGCCTCATGGAAGGGGTGGAATGGGGGCAGGGGTGGGGGGTCGAGCACCCAGGGAAAAGCGGGGAAGTCGGCATCTATGGCTGTGCTGCTGTAAGGTCCGAAGTGTAGACATAAATTCCAGTCTGCTGTTCTTTCCTCTAGGCCGCATGATTTGGATCACTAATGCTGTTCCATGCCCCCACGATTCTAGAACATTTAGAATAATTGTTCTTTAAATAGAAAAGTCTTGTCAACCTCAGCTGTAGTAGAGCTAGCTCTCTGCTTTAATATTGTATGAAGTTAATCATCAGCAACTGCTTTGCTATATCCTGATTCCCAGCACAGGATAATCCTGAAATATAGGAAGCTCTAAGAGGTGTGAAGTGGGCCATTCATCTCAATATGATGGTCTCAGCTAATGAGAGAACCCCTTAGAGATGAGTACAGCCTGAAACAATAGCTCTGACATGTGAACTGCTCCATTCATCTCAGTGGGTGTTCCATCCCCCTTCCCCAGTGTTTGAGAAACCTGTGATGTGTCTAAATCATACCTGTTCTCCCCACCTCCTCCAGTCTCAGCAGTGTGTTCTTGGTGCATGCTCCTAGCATGTCTGTTCTCAGCTCCCCACCCCAAGCAGCAGGGCCACAGAGCTTGAACCTGAGATGTCAGCTCACGCATAGAGCAGGGAGAGACTGGCATAGACCCCTTCAGAGGGTCAAGGTCCCCCAAATATGGGCTCTTGGCTCCTCTGTTCATGCATGCGTGCATGCTCTGTGTACCTTGTGACCATTAGGCACGCGCCTGAAATGAAAGCTAAATTCTTTGGTGAATACAGTTCTGAATTTTGCTCCCCTAAAGGGGCAATGGGGCAGACACTAGTTGGGGGTAACTCTTGAGCGATTAAGACCCCTGTTACAGGATCGGAGCACTGGTTTGATCCCAGGTCTGGGCAAAAAAATACATCAGCCTTAAGAGAACTGTTTTTTCAGATTGCTGTATCTTGGGAACCCCTTGGTCAAAATACCTCAAATTTGGCTCCCTAACTGTACCCTGTGCCCATATGAGGCACACCAAATTTCAAGGCAATATGAGTAACCGTGTGGGAGCATGTAGAAGAGTTGAGCTTTAAATAGAAAGCTGGTCTTGCCCTTCGCTATAGCAGGCCTGACAGTCCGCTATAATAAACTCAGAGCTTGTCTACACTTACAGCTGCACCGGTGCAGTGGCACAGCTGCACTGGTTACTGAAGACACTCCATGCTAAAAGGAGAGCTTCTCCCATCGTTGTAGGTACTCCACTTCCCCAAGAGGTGGTAGCTATGTTGACAGGAGAAGCCCTCCCTTTAACATAGCGCTGTCGATGCTGGGGGTTAGGTCACTATAACTATGTTGCTCAGGGGTGTGGATTTTCCACATCCCTGAGCAACGTAGTTATGCTGACACAAGTTGTAGTGTAAACCAGGGCTCAGCAAGGTTCCTTGAATGTTTTTAAGTAGTTTTTTCCTCTAGTACTTATATAGAAGATACTACATCATGGTTTCAGTCTGTTCTTGTTTAATTGAAAAATAATAGCTAAGGCAGTAAAATAAAATACATTTTTTTTAACGTAACCCCCTTCACAAAGAATCACAAAACAGAAGGTATGTAGAAATCAAATAGGCTGGTGGGTGATCCTGAAAAAATGAGAGGCTTTTTAGAAACCCAAACTTTTGTGGACAAAGGTCATGAATAGAAAACTTTTTAGTTGATTCCTGGCTCTAGTGCAGAAAAGCTATCTGATTATAATATTGTATTTGTTGTGTCTCATAACTTTTTTAAAAAGACAAATGATCCCTGAAGTTGTGTGAGGGAAATCACACATTTTTCAATAGAAAGCCCTTATCCGACAATTGCAGTCACAGCTCCCTGAAACATGTGTCCAACTGTTTGTTTTTAGTTCATTAAACTTGCTGCTTTAAATAGTCCTATCCTTCTGGTGGATCCATGCATGCATTGTGAGAGGCAGGGACTGCTTCCTTGCATGACTGCGTGCAGATACTGTGGCAGAAAGCTATCGCCTCCTGCTGCACCCACTACCGATTAACTCTTGGCCTGAGGTCAGAGTCAACTTTGAGCACTGCTACTTTTGAATGGTGGTGGTTAAGGAGGTAAGGAACTTGTTTATTACTGTAATTCATTTTTAAGTTTAAAGTTGCATTTTGTTTTCCTGTTTTGTTGTGAGTGGGTTTTTTGAAGCTGAGCTAATAGTTTTCTTCTCTCATGGTTCCTTATAGGATTCAGAGAACAGGAGTGGCTCATGTCCAGAGTGAAGACGTGCTCCCTGACACTTCTGTCTTACATCTCATCTGATGCAGTGGGGTCCAAGGGATGTACCAGTCTTCAGGCGATGGAAGTGGGGAAATCACTGGGTGCTGGAGCACCATGAGGAGGTAATTTGAGATCTGAGATTAATCTGGGGACATGAGGATTGGGGAATTGCCTGACTGTATCTCTTCATTAATGCCCCTCTGTTTTCCTTTTCAGAATTCAGGAATGTGGGAGATGTGCATCAAAGCAGCTACTGGATTATTGTGCCAACAAGTAGTAAAACAAGCACATTCACAGGTTGTAATTGCATACTGGCTGCTTAATTTGTCCGTCTTTTTTTGTTTTGTTTTGTTTTTCATGTAAAGCCTCTGGAGGGGAAAACTAAACAAGAATATATTTAAACTAAACTTTTTTTTTTGTATTTAAAGTTTTTTTGTAAAAGCTGATAAAATGTTTATTAAACATATCTTTTGTCCCTCATTATTGCTCTGTGGATTGTAGCTACTGTGTTTGGGTTTATACTGGACAGAGTTGAGACCATCCAAGTACATCATTGACTGCTTTTGTGCAACTGATATGTGTGAACAGAGTTGGCATATAACCACTATTGATGGGTTGCTGCTGTCTAAACTACTTGCAGTTGCATGGCTGCTCTAAATTGCATCAGTGGACCAGCTCAGCATAGATCAGGCAAGGATTGGTGGAGAGCAGAAAGATCTTGAAAGCCTCAGGATGTGGGCCTATATTTCAAATCCTCCTCATTTTTTTCTTTCTTTCCTGCAATGATCTTTTAATTATCAGATTACTCCTGGGCATGTTGAATTACTTAAATTTTTGTTCTTGCAATCTCTTGCTCTTTAGGATTACATATTTGTCAGATGTACTAATGAAGATTACTGCAAGTAATTTAAAACTCATCTATACATGTTTACGAGTGTGTTTTTGGAAAAAATTCCATGGAATGAATTAACTTTATTTTGTGTCTGTCTTGTGGCCTTTTATTGCAGTTTTAATATTAAACCTTTTAAAGTCCTATCGGATTGTTAAGAGTTACATTAAACCGTCTGTTTTCCAGTTAATTGCAGCCCTGACACAGTTCTGACTTGACTTTAAAATATAAAAGTCATAATTCATAATTAGCAAATTCAGGAAATGTATTTAATCTGTACTCTGATTAAATACAAATGTAGATACCAGTAAAAATTAAGCTAGGATCTGTTTCTCAACACTAGGGGGCACTAATATTTCATGAAATTGAAAATAAAACAAACCTTTATTGTATCAGTAGCATTCATATATAAATAAATAATTTTATTGCATTGACGGTCCCAAAATATTTTTCCTTACCAAACAGTTTTTCTGTGCAGAAATGAAAACAACAAGCAGCATTATTATAAGAATACAATTTCTGACTTGCTTTCATTTTCTTGTAGGAATGATTACTCTGTTGCCTTGGAAATGAAGTGACTACCCTGCTGCTGTAAATGTAGGGCAGAAGATCAATGGTGTGGGCAGTATGGAGCTAATGAATGGGCAGTCGAGCAATGTTAATATTGCCGCTACTGCTTCAGAGGTAAGGATTACAAGCCTACAGCCCCTTTATTAGTTAGTCAGATATTTAAATCCATAAAATGTATAGGGTTACAAAACCTCCCCCCCCCCCCCCCCCAATTGAAACAGTGACTTTTTTCTTTCTACAAAGATACGTTGTGCAGCACGGTCTTATTCTGTGGATCTTGTCTCTGACATTTGACAGTTTATATTTAATTTAGTTCAAAATTTTGAGTTTTTAGAATGCTTACTGGCCAGGAGCATGAATCAGCCTGTGTAGATTTGCCATAGGCAGTAAGTGCCTCTCCTCAGTTTCTATGGATGTGGTAGAAGCTTTTCAGCTCTTGTTGTGTCTGATTATTCTATCGTGCTGTGCCTGGTGTGTAAAAGGAGTCTTAATGAAAACTCTTATGCAGTTCCAATTTTTATTTTATACTTAACTTTTGAAAATAATTTCAAGCTCAGTAAATGGGTGAGGCTTTGGCACATTTTTTGTTGATGATGCGCCTCATGTCAGTTGCCTTCTCCAAAGCTTTGTCACACTGCCTGGATGCCTCAGGTGGAGTGTTAGAGCCTCTCTGAAGCACACACTGTAGTCTTGCTTATGGTGGAGCATCTCTCTTTCTGTTGCTTGTCTCAGTCCTCTTGGTGCCCCCACCCCAGGCTTTTAAGAGCCTTCAAATAGATTGTTGTTTCCTAGGTCCTTTGCTTATAGGCTGTATGTTACACAGACAGCAGATCCTATGGTGGGTTACTTGACTGCCCTTTCTCATTTAACAGCAGTTCCAAAGAGACAAGAGGTACTTTTAATGTGGATAAGCCATAGGACATTCACGCTGCTGAGCTATGTGCTTGGGAAATGGGCTCCTACCTTTGTAGTGGGTTTTGGTTTAAGGGTAGGGGCTTGTTAAATCTTATTCAGTACCCTGTCTTTTTATCTTGAGGAGACCTTAGGATGTGAGGGTGACAAGACAAATGTCCCTTGCTTCCTGGATGATCAGGATGAATCATAGGGTTCTCCATAAATATACTTCTTCAGAGTTGGATGTTATGTGAGTAGAAATAACACACCCCATGTGCTTCCACTGAGAACTAGAGATTGACTTCCATCCAGAAGTCGCTCTCTTAGGTTTCTCATACAATGAGTCTTGGTTCTTTTACTCCTGTTTATGAAATCTGCTTTTGTAGTGCCTTTAGTACTTCTTGAAGAGTGGGTGAGGTAGGGTGTCTAATAGCATCACTCTCCTCCCCCACCCCCACCTCCTTCACAGTCATCTGGGGGGAGGGATAGCTCAGTGGTTTGAGCATTGGCCTGCTAAGCCCAGGGTTGAGGGGGCCATCTAGGCATCTGGGGCAAAAATCTGTCAGGGATGGTACTTGGTCCTGCTGTGAAGGCAGAGTACTGGTCTTGATGACCTTTCAAGGTCCCTTCCAGTTCTATGAGATAGGTATAGCTCCATATTTAAAAAAAAAAAAATCATTAAGAATAAGGTCACGCAGTGACTATATCCCAAGTCCTGCCAAAGGTATCTTCGGACTGCCACATGTCAACCTATCCACCTTCCAGTTTTCTTCCCTAAGTCACGCTGTTTTTTGTAAAGGAGAAAATACATTACATGCACTTGATGTAAAAGTCTAATGCCCTCCTGATTTAGACAGGACTAAGCCCTGTAGGAAATCTCCCAGATTATTTCTCTCCATTGCAGAGAACTAAGAGATCTCTGATTTCCAAGCAAAGACTCTCTAGGTGGATATCTGGCTGCATTACCTACTGCTATCAGTCTCATGATCTTCAGTTTCCATAGAGTATTTACTCACTCTTCTTCAATAGCCTTTTCTTAAGAACTTTCCCATTGCAGAAATATGTAGAGCCATGACTTGGACATCCATTCATATGTTTGCTGAACACTGTGCTATCACTCATGCCTGAGCTTCTGATGCCATATTTGGCTCTACTGGTCTGTCTTCGATCCTAGACTCCACTCCGAAGCCCTATCCCTCTGTAGATAGTAATGCTCAATAGTCACCTAGAGTGGAGCACCCATAGTTCCTACTTGAAGAAGGGAAGGTTACTCACCCTGTGCAATAATTGTGGTTTTTCAAGATGTCCCCCTATGGGTTTTCCACTACTCACCCTCCTCCCCTCTGCTTCATAGTTCTTTACAACCGGTTCCATGGCAGAGAAGGAACTGAGGGCGGTTCACCCATGCAGCTCTATACAGCCTCAGTGTAAGGCACAAGGCTGCAGGGGGTGTGTGGGCCCAATGGACACTGCTACAATGGACACTGTTACCTAAAATCTCCAATCTGAGGTGCATGGAGCACAAACGCACCTAGAGTAGAGCGCCCATAGGGGGACACATCTTGAAGAACCACAGTTACTGCATAGGGTGAGTAACTTTGTCTTTTTCATGTTCTTTAAGATTATGCTGCATATTTGATTTTTTTTTTTTTTTTAAGCTGGCAAATGTAAATGGGAGAAGAGGTGTTTAAAGTGGATACTGCTTGCCATTTCTTTTAATATACTAAAAACCAAAGGATGTTTGTGGGTCAGAATTAAAAAAGACAAAACAAAAAACTGTAAAATTGAGTTCACCGCAGTCTGAAGACAACTTGCTTTTGTCTATACCCACGTCTTTTCCCCTGTCAGATCTGTATTCATTGTTTTGCTGTATGCAGTGGTGTTGTAGCTGCGTTGGTCCCAGGATAATAGAGAATCAAGGTGGGTGAGGTAATATCTTTTATTGGACCAATTTCTGTTGGTGAGAGGGACAAGCTTACCCCGAGGTCTTCTTCAGATCTAGGCCCGAGTTAGTTTTCCAATCTGCACTATAGAGTTAGGTCGACGTAAGGCAGCTTACATTGACCTAACTGTGTTAATGTCTACACTACAGTGGTGCTCTTGCCAATATAAGTCGCCCAGTACATTAACTTAACTCCACCTCCGTGAGAGGCATAGTGCTTAGGTCGATGTAGTTAGGGCAACACAGTCTCCATGTGGACACTGCGTTACTTACGTCATCTGACTGTCAGCCGTGTGTGGGGCTGACAGCTGAAGCTCTGCACCTGCGCTGACAGCCCGAGCTGTCAACCAGGCGCAGGGCTTACAGCTGCCTCCCCCTCCAGTGCTGATGGCTTGAGCTGTCAGCCCGGCATGGGGCTCACAACAGGAGCTTCTCCCCCTGCTTCCCACCCTAGGGCTGACAGCCCAGTGCAGGACTCAATTTCACCACAGTTTCAGAGCTACTATTATTTCACTTTTCTCTGGCTGTCAGTCCCGGGGCAGGGGGACTCCAGCTGTGAGCCCCGTGCTGTTGTCAGTGCTCCCCAATGCCCTACTGTAGTCGATGCAAACAATCCTGGTGAGGATGTGGAGCACCAGCAGAAGGAGGCTAGTGTGGACACCAGCCCCTGATTTAATTGCTGTGGTGGCTGGACTTAAATCTAACTTAAATCGACCTAATTTTGTAAAGTAGACAAGCCCTCAGTTTCTCTGCTAAATACAATATTTGAACAGCTTGTTTAGAATAAGTAGTTAACACACATTTCAAGGGACCATTCAAGCTGGAGTGGTCAATTAATACCCTTCCAGTCATAGGGAGGGAAGGAAAGGAGGAGTGGGGCGAAAAGCAGCTGGGTGTTAGTGGGTTACAGATTGTGCTTCACCCAATGACTCCCCTTCAGTTTGTCACGCTTCTTATGTCACATTTAAATTTAGGCTGCAGTGTTGTCAGAGTGCCCACGTTACTGTTTCTTCTGTGAAATGCCTAGCACACTTGGATGTTGCCAAATAACTATGGGATGCCAGTTGTGCCTCCAGTAGTTAAGGCTGAGCTGAGTTTTACACATAAAGCAGGGATTCATCCTCATAGTTGTGTATGAAAAATACATTGTATCCTCCCCAAAATTAGTGTTTGAGTATAGCAGGGGGTAGTCAATTTGTTTTTTGTCAAGGTCCAAATTTCTTGGACAAGGTATAGTCAAGGTCCAGACTGCAGAGAAGAAAATAATAAAAAACTGGAGGGAACTCCAATTGCTAGGAAAAGGCAGGTGTTAGTAATGGGAGATTGGATCATTAGAAACGTAGATAGCTGGGTTTGTGATGACTGGGAGAACCGTATGGTGACTTGCCTGCCTGGTGCGAAGGTTGCGGATCTCTCGAGGCATCTAGACAGACTTATGTGTAGTACTGGGGAGGAGCCGGTGGTCGTGGTACATGTAGGTACCAATGACATAGGGAAGGGTAGGAGAGATGTCCTGGAGGCCAAATTTAGGCTGCTAGGGAAGAGACTGAAATCCAGGACCTCTATGGTGGCATTCTTAGAAATGCTCCCAGTTCCACGCGCAGGGCCAGGTAGGCAGGCAGAGCTTCAGAGTCTCAATGAGACGATGGTGTAGAGAGGAGGGGTTTACATTCATTAGGAACTGGGGAAACTTTTCGGATGGGGGGAGCCTATACAGGAGAGATGGGCTCCACCTAAACCAAAGTGGAACCAAACTGCTGGCACTAAACATTAAAAAGGTTGTAGAGCAGTTTTTAAACTAGGAGATGGGGAAAAGCCGACTGCTGCAGAGGAGCATGTGGATCGGACAGAGACTTCTCTTAGGGGAGAGTCTAATGATAGAGAATCTCCAGGTTACAGTCAGGAGCAGAGGATGGAAGAGGATAAAGTAGGGGCCAGATCAGATGATAAACATTCACATAAAAAAGAATCTGACACATCTGAAAAGGGCAGACAAATAAACAGTGACACGTTTTTAAAGTGCTTGTACACAAATGCTAGAAGTCTAAATAATAAGATGGGTGAACTAGAGTGCATTGTGATAAAGGAGGATATTGTTATAATAGTCATCACAGAAACCTGGTGGACTGAGAGCAATCAATGGGACACAATCATTCCGGGGTACAAAATGTATCAGAAGGACAGAACAGGTTGTGCGGGGGGGGGCGGGCGGGAGTGGCACTATATGTGAAAGAAAATGTAGAATCAAATGAAGTAAAAATCTTAAGTGAATCCACATGTTCCATAGAATCTCTATGGATAGAAATTTCATGCTCTAATAAGAATATAACATTAGGGATCTATTATAGACCACCTGACCAGGACAGTGATAGTGATGATGAAATGCTAAGGGAAATTAGAGAAGCTATCAAAATTAAGAACTCAATAATAGTGGGGGATTTCAATTATCCCCATATTGACTGGGAACATTTCACTTCAAGACGAAATGCAGAGATAAAATGTCTCGATACTTTAAATGACTGCTTCATGGAGCAGCTGGTACGGGAACCCACAAGGGGAGAGGCAACTCTAGATTTAATCCTGAGTGGAGCGCAGGAGCTGGTCCAAGAGGTAACTATAACAGGACCGCTTGGAAATAGTGACCATAATACAATAGCATTCAACATCCCTGTGGTGGGAAGAACTTCTCAACAGCTCAACACTGTGGCATTTAATTTCAAAAGGGGGAACTATGCAAAAATGAGGGGTTAGTTAAACAGAAGTTAAAAAGTACAGTGACTAAAGTGAAATCCCTGCAAGCTGCATGGGCACTTTTTAAAGACACCATAATAGAGGCCCAACTTCAATGTATACCCCAAATTAAGAAACACAGTAAAAGAACTAAAAAAGAGCCACCATGGCTTAACAGCCATGTAAAAGAAGCAGTGAGAGATAAAAAGACTTCCTTTAAAAAGTGGAAGTCAAATCCTAGTGAGGCAAATAGAAAGGAGCATAAACACTGCCAAATTAAGTGCAAGAATGTAATAAGAGGAGTTTGAAGCCAAAGAGGAGTTTGAAGAACGGCTAGCCAAAATCTCCAAAGGTAATAACAAAATGTTTAAGTACATCAGAAGCAGGAAGCCTGCTAAACAACCAGTGGGGCCCCTTGATGATCGAGATACAAAAGGAGCGCTTAAAGACGATAAAGTCATTGCGGAGAAACTAAATGGATTCTTTGCTTCAGTCTTCACGGCTGAGGATGTTAGGGAGATTCCCAAACCTGAGCCGGCTTTTGTAGGTGACAAATCTGAGGAACTGTCACAGATTGAAGTGTCACTAGAGGAGGTTTTGGAATTAATTGATAAACTTAACATTAACAAGTCACCAGGACCAGATGGCATTCATCCAAGAGTTCTGAAAGAACTCAAATGTGAAGTTGCGGAACTATTAACTAAGGTTTGTAAACTGTCCTTTAAATCGGCTTCTGTACCCAATGACTGGAAGTTAGCTAATGTAACACCAATATTTAAAAAGGGCTCTAGAGGTGATCCCGGCAATTACAGACCGGTAAGTCTAACATTGGTACAAATTAGTCGAAACAATAGTTAAGAATAAAATTGTCAGACACATAGAAAAACATAAACTGTTGAGCAATAGTCAACGTGGCTTCTGTAAAGGGAAATCGTGTCTTACTAATCTATTAGAGTTCTTTGAAGGGGTCAACAAACGTGGACAAGGGGGATCCAGTGGACATGGTGTACTTAGATTTCCAGAAAGCCTTGACAAGGTCCCTCACCAAAGGCTCTTACGTAAATTAAGCTGTCATGGGATAAAAGGGAAGGTCCTTTCATGGATTGAGAACTGGTTAAAAGACAGGGAACAGAGGGTAGGAATTAATGGTAAATTCTCAGAATGGAGAGGGTTAACTAGTGGTGTTCCCCAAGGGTCAGTCCTCGGACCGATCCTATTCAACTTATTCATAAATGATCTGGAGAAAGGGGTAAACAGTGAGGTGGCAAAGTTTGCAGATGATACTAAACTGCTAAAGATAGTTAAGACCAAAGCAGACTGTGACGAACTTCAAAAAGATCTCACAAAACTAAGTGATTGGGCAACAAAATGTCAAATGAAATTTAATGTGGATAAATGTAAAGTAATGCACATTGGAAAAAATAACCCCAACTATACATACAATATGATGGGGGCTAATTTAGCTACAGCAAGTCAGGAAAAAGATCTTGGAGTCATCGTGGATAGTTCTCTGAAGATGTTCGCGCAGTGTGCAGAGGCGGTCAAAAAAGCAAATGGGATGTTAGGAATCATTAAAAAGGGGATAGAGAATAAGACTGAGAATATATTATTGCCCTTATATAAATCGATGGTACGCCCACATCTCGAATACTGCGTACAGATGTGGTCTCCTCATCTCAAAAAAGATATACTGGCACTAGAAAAGGTTCAGAAAAGGGCAACTAAAATGATTAGGGGTTTGGAACGGGTCCCATATGAGGAGAGATTAGAGGCTAGGACTCTTCAGCTTGGAAAAGAGGAGACTAAGGGGGGATATGATAGAGGTATGTAAAATCATGAGTGATGTGGAGAAAGTGGATAAGGAAAAGTTATTTACTTATTCCCATAATACAAGAACTAGGGGTCACCAAATGAAATTAATAGGCAGCAGGTTTAAAACAAATACAAGGAAGTTCTTCATGCAACGCACAGTCAACTTGTGGAACTCCTTACCTGAGGAGGTTGTGAAGGCTAGGACTATAACAGTGTTTAAAAGAGAACTGGATAAATTCATGGTGGTTAAGTCCATTAATGGCTATTAGCCAGGATGGGTAAGGAATGGTGTCCCTAGCCTCTGTTTGTCAGAGGATGGAGATGGATGGCAGGAGAGAGATCACTTATGTAACCCCCAACAATAATGATGAGTAAATAAAACAATTTCAGGGTCTGTTCAAAAACGTCTTCTAGTTTGAATTTGGCCCGAAGTATGCCAATTGACTACCCCGGGAGTATAGAATGACTTTTCTGAGAATTTTACAAGCAAATGCATTAGTTTGAGGTAAAATTAGTATTATGTAAAAATTAAATTACGATCTTTGAAATACTTAGCACCCATTGGCCGATCTTTTGTTCTTTCATGATCTCAGTAATGGAATAATAGGTTCTTCAAATGTGTCATAGTTAAAATTTACTGAAATCTTGTGCATAAGCCACATTATTTGTAGATTGTTTTTGGTATTCATGGGCTTTTTTTTCCACTGTGTTAATCATAATTGAAAGTTTCTTCTTCAGTAGAGATGAAGAACAAATTTCTTTTGTAGAGAATTCCACAAAAAACTGCCCTTTTCAAAGTGGCTGCCATCTCCCTGTCTTCTGTATTGGACTGAAGCCTTAGCTGACCTCAGTGGTCATTTTGAGAAAGGTATCTGTTCACTGAACAGTGGTACTAAGGCCTGGTGTACACTAGAAGTTATCTGTAAACCTGTGTTGGTTAGGAGTTGATTTTTACTAATATAGTTATACTGGTACAAATCCTAGCATGGGTGCACTTATACTGGTATAGTTTATTTTGCTTCCTGAACTGGAATAAGCTATACCAGTATGAACATTTCTATACCTGTATAATGGCATCCACCCAGCAATGGGTGTTGGGAGGGAAGTATCTAGTGTAGAGTAAAGTCATGAGTATCTGCCCCCTGACCGCAAAAAGCTCCATCATCTTCCCTGAGGAAGCTTGGTTGGCTTCACTCTCATTGCAAATGTAAGATAGTGGCTATTTTACAAAGGGCAATTTTTTTTGTGAGTTTCTGTTGAAGGAGATTTTATGCACCAGCCTCTGACAGATAAACTTAATTATGAAAAACAGTGGCAAAAATGATCATTAATCCTAAATATTTCTTCTCAAAAGCCACCTGTTGCACCAAATCTACTCAACAGAGAGAAGGAACCACGTGTGTGCAGGGGGCTGGAAGGAGCAATTTAGAAGATAGGGAGGAGGGTAAAAATGAGGGGTACACTCGGGTTGTTTTCTGCTGCACTGGCAAAAAAGAGTAGCTGTAAACCTAGCTAAACTAGCCAATATGTCCTGGCTGCTTTGCACTTCTCCAGAGTGGCATAATACAGCTAGAGTGTACCAGTGAATCTATCCATAGAAGTTAAAAGGATGATTTTTCATATTTTCAAATCATTAGAAATATCAAATAAAAGTTCTTTGAGACTTTTGTTTAATGTTATGATTTTTTAAAAATCAACAGCCCAAGAAGATTTCAAGACAAACTATATTAAAATGGAGTTAAAATTGAGATTACAAATCAGTATTTAGGATAAATTGACAGGGATGTTGTAATTATTCTCAAGCTAAATGTTATAAATCCAGGAAATTCAGAGTTAAGATTCAGTGTAAAAATTTAAAATATGGCGTCAGGTGGTAGGAAAAAAAAAATCTAATGTTAAAAAATTTGTTTAATCTAAGACCACAAACACCAAGGTTTAATCCCAATAATATTTTTTAAGTAGTGTTACTGGGCAGATTTAAGGTTGCTTGGTTGCCCTACCACATTTCCTATCTTAACATGTTTGGATTTCTTTTATGACTAAGTAAATGACTACACAAGGTGCAAGACAGTAAAGATCAGGTCAAATATCTCCAACAATTGAGATATTGCGCTCTTAGAAAGCAGTCTAAATGTGCTGTGATGTATTTGGAAACTGGATACCAAGTCAGTCTCAATTTTGAGATTTGTTTAGTTGCAGGCCAATAGTTCAGGTTTAGTCATATCTTAGTCATATATTTCGGAATAAAATAACCCTTTAGAGAATGCTGCCATAAAGCCTGATTATTGATAACATGGCTGCCTTTCTGTTAGGCTGAGATACCATTGGGTTTAATTACACAAGCGTCTTTAAGTTTTAAGTACAGTGGCAGTCTGTATCGGTGTGATCTTTTGGAGCTGCTATTTTGCTTATTCAGTTACTTTTTTTTCTTCTGAATAATTTGAGTTGTATCAAAAGTGGCTGATCACTCCAGGCTACTTCAGTGAAGCAATTATTTGTTTCTGTGTGCTGGTAAACCAATAAAAAGGGCTTTTAAGAAGAGAGAGTTGCTGTCATTTTACTCAGCACAGTAATCTGAGGGTTCACACGTTACAAAGCAGTATTACAGGAACCTAATGTTGGTGATTGGAAGCCAGTTTCTATTTGTAGACAATTGGAAAAAACAATCTTTTTGTTCTTTAATATTAACTTTTAACATTAAATGTTGTTGAAGCACATCATGCAGGTTGCTGAAGATGCAAATCTGTGTGGTTTTCCTGATGCATATGTTGAAAAGAGATTATACCGTTACAGTAATGTAGTAGTTACTGTAACAGCCATAATTGTGCTTTTCTGCTCCAACAGCTCATTAAAATAAGTTTAAAAAATGGAGAGCACTCTATTATTTAAAATTTCAGCTGGGTTAGTTCACTCCATTTCCAGATATCCCAGTACCTAGCTATATGTGGAAAATTAGAAGTTGGGTTATATAACTGATTATAACAGAAACAAATTCTGCTTGCTCTGGTTTTCATGGAAAGATGTTGAGAACATCCAAATGTAGTTTGCACTAGTGCTTATGCAGCTGCTGGGACAGTTATTGCTGGATTGGTTACTAAAAGTATAATTTGAAAACAGTGAAGTTTGGCTGCCAGAACCATTATTGGTGGTAACTCCTGAGAAGGGAAGAACCCAGCTTCCCCCTCAGATCCCACAATTTGCTGTATGTACAATGCAGACATATTGTGTCCAAGATTATTGTGTAAAATATCATATATATCTTATGAAATATAGTTGCATTTAGCAAGGACACTTGTATACAGTCTGTATCTTTTTTTATATTTTACTGACATTTCCCCCCTTAAAAAAAAAAAAAAAAAAAAAAAAAAAAATCAGGAGAGAATGGGAGAAAAAGGCAGAAAACCAGAAAGATAAAGGAATGGGAGGGCTGGGGAAGGGGAAGGAGAGCAACATTTCAGTTTCCATCCACTAGGATAGTTTGCATATCTGATATCCAGAATCTTGATTGTAAGTAATTTTTGGAGTTCTGGTATCCTTTCAAATTTAAGAGAGAAACTGATTTGCAGTCTTATTAATTATTACTTTCATGTTGTCTGCTAACCCAATCACTACAAATGGTCTAAACAAAAATCAAATTTATTTTGTAATTGCAGTGATTTTAGTGCTTAAGAAAGGAGGTAGGATAGCTGACATTATATCATCTTAGTACTTACCTGCAACTACCATTTTATTTCAATGTTAGCTCTTTCTTGACCAGTCTTTGTATCTATTCGCCCTGTGCAGTGATTTTTTTTTAAATCTAAGACTAGTAGAAATCATTTTTTGCCTTGAGTAAGCAAGTTTAAATGCCAATTCTCTCTGTGTAAATGTTTGCATTATGAGCATCATCTAGAGCCCACTGAAGTCAACTGAGGTTCTCTGGTTTCAATGGGGTTTTGGTCAGGCCCTAATATGCTACATGTCCTAATATGCTACACACACAAGGGTAATTTGCAGTATAGAAATGTTTCTTGCAACAAAGAGACACTTGAAAATAAACATTTTCTTCTTGTTTTGAAAAGAGAACTGTATCTATGTTCTTTTTTTTTTTTATTTTGACAGAAGAGTAGCAGCTCTGAATCCTTAAGTGACAAAGGTTCTGCTGAACTGAAGAAAAGCTTTGATGCAGTGGTATTCGACGTTCTCAAGGTTACACCAGAAGAGTACGCCGTAAGCAATCAACGAGTTATCTTTTTGTGGGAATACTTATACTTTTGGTGCTGTTTCTTTTCCCCTCTTAACAACCCTATTTCTCCCCACCTCCCACCCACAGGGCTTCAAAAAGAGGCCCTCTGTGGTTCCTTCGGTCACAGGTGCTGACTTCCTCCAGGCCCTGGGCTGGACAGTAGAGGACATACATTTCTGGGGGGAAATCTAAGACTGGGAGTGTGTTCGGGTCACCCTGCAGTATAACCAAGACTGATAAGAGCCTGAGAGTAATCCAGCTATGGCTGGCAGGCTGCAGTTACACACAAACACTCAAGTTGTGGCTTGCATGCTGGAAAGTTGTTTGTGAACAGCCCAAGTAGAAATTCCTTCAGCAAGGCATTGTAAAGCACCCAAAGTTGCAGGGCAGGGGTGACAGCTGCTCATTAGTCTGGATTGTACCCTGGTATGTTACAGAAAGGTGGTTTTATGATTTACAACATTGGACTCGAGATCTGTGTTGTGTTAAGAACATAAGAATGGCCATACTGGGTCCGACCAATGGTCCATATAGACCAGTTTCCTATCTTCTGACGGTGGCCAATGCCAGCTGCTTCGGAGAGAATGAACAGAAAAGGGGCAATGTTGAGTGGTCCAGTCCCACCTTCTGGCAATTGGAGGTGTAGGACACCTGGGGCATGGGGTTGTCTCTCTGACCATCTTGGCTAATAGTCATTGATGGACCTATCCTCCATGAACTTATCTAGTTCTTGTTTTTAATCCTGTTACATTTTTGGCCTTAACATCATCCTATGGCAATGAGTTGCACAAGTTGACTGCGTTATGTGAAGAAGTACTTCCTTTTGTTTATTTTAAACTTGCTGTCTATTAATTTCATCAGGTGACCCCTAGTTCTTGTGTTATGTGAAGGTGTAAATAACATTCCCTATTAACTTTCTCTATCGCATTCATGTTTAATAGACCTCTTGTCATATCCTCCCTTAGGGCAGGTCTACACTAGAAGCACTACATCGGTGCAGCTGCGCCACTGTAGCATGTCTGGTGAAGATGCTCTGTGCTGATGGGAGAGTGTCTCCTGCTGATGTAGTGCCAGAGTGGAGAGCGCTTAGGTTGCATCGCACAGCTGGGTGTCCTTTTCACACCCCTGAGTGATGCAACTTAGATTGGTTTAAGTGGTAGTGTAGAACTGCCTTTAGTCATCTTTTCTAAATTGAACAGTCCCAGTCTTTTTAATCTCTTCTCATATGGAAGCTGTTCCATAGTCCTAATCATTTTTGTTGCCCTTGGGCAAGTCACTTTTACTTTGCCTCAGTTCCTCATCTGTAAAATATGGTTTATAATACTTGAATTATAATATCATTTGAGCAAGATTAGCTCCAGGTTTTAGCTCCTCAGTGTGAAACTGGTAGAATTCCCTTAGGTCATGAGGATTGATAACCTTTAAGGGCAGCAGTAGTGGTGTAGAGCAGTGGTTTTCAAACTTTTTTTCTGGCGATCTAGTTGAAGAAAATTGTTGATGCCCGCAACCCAATGGAGCTGGGGATGGGGGGTTTGGGGTGTGGGAGGGCCTCGGGCTGGGGTGGAAGGTTGGGATGCAGGGGTGGGGCTGGGGATGAGGGGCTGGGGGGGGTTTCAGATCTGTGGCAGGGGGTTGGAGTGTGGGAGGGGGTCAGGGCTCTGGGCTGGGGGTGCAGGCTCTGGGAGGGAGCCGGGGATGAGGGGTTTGAGGTGTAGGAAGGGGCTCTGAGTTTTTTGGGGGGGTGGCTGGGGTAGTGGATTGGGGCACTGGTTTACCTCGGGCAACTCTTGGTCAGCGGTGCAGTTGGGGGTGCTAAGGCAGGCTTCCTGCCTGTCCTGGCACTGCGGACTCCGCTGCGCCCCGGTAGCAGCCAGGGGCAGGTCCGGTTTCTAGGCGGAGGTGCACAAGCGGCTCCGCGCAGCTCTCGCCTGCAGGCAGGCTCCCCTCCCCCCCCCAGCTCCCATTGGCCGGTTCATGGCCAAGGGGAGTGTGGAGCCCCGTGGCCTCCGTGCCTAGGAGCTGGACCTGCTGCTGGCCACTTCCGGGGCGCAGCGCGGGGTCAGAACAAGTAGGGACTAGCCTACCTTAGCTGGGCAGCATCGCTGACGGGACTTTTAATGGCCCAGTCGGCAGTGCTGACCAGATCCACCGTGACCCAGTGCCTTAGATTCCGCCACCCAGTACTGGGTGGCAACCTGCAGTTTGAAAACCACTGGTGTAGAGTGTAAGCTGGATGTCCTCTTTATAATAGCCTTTTCTCCGAATGCTTCAGTTAGTTCCTTCTTGATCTATAATTGATGCAGGAACTCCTTGTTAGACTGTGCATCTGCATTACTTCAGCTCTTCTGGAGATGCTCATGTATCCTTATAGCACTTATCCGTACTTTTCCAGTCTTATGCTAAGGAACTGAGGTCTGTCTGTCTAGTAGAAATGCCTAAATTCCTTTTGAGAACATTGCCTTGAATGCTCCCACATACTCTGCAGTGCTTCAGTACTTCTTTTTGAGGGAGGAGGTTTTGGTGCTTTTTCACAGTATTCTGGTTCCTACCCTGACATGTCAGTTTCTGCTTTGATATGCCAGACCCTATTTAGATGTGTTTTGGTTTGATTTTGTTGCTGAGACTTCAGTGTCTGTCCTGGTAGTGAAGCACAGTATTTTTCTCCAATGTCTGACTTGGGGTGGTCCAGCATATTGGTTTTGGGGATTTCAGGTTTCTTAACATATTGAGGCTACTTGGTGTTCTCAGCATTGGGAGGATCTTTTATCAGTCTCACTGACTGTCTGACGGGCTTTTTAATGCTTCGTACCTGTCTTTCAGATATGTTTTTGAAGAAGGAAGTATTAACTTTAGTGGCTTCAAACCATAGTAGAACTATGTCCAGGAGGAATGGCAATTTTTTTATTGTGTTTTCTGTCTTGTAGCTTAATAGGATACTCAAGGATGTCAGATTTCCTGTGGATATCATCTTATGCACTGAGAAACTGTGCACGATACCTCCAAACCCTCTTTGAAATCTTGGTATTGGTGTGGGATAGCGTTTCCCCTCTGGAGAGAGACCAGCTGGAGGAGCAGGCAGCCAGTCAGTTCTCCAGCTTCCTGGGGGTGGTGAAGTCAGGCTCCAGCCCTGGGACGGTGGGTGGCAGGCTCCAGCCATGGGGCTTCTGGCTCTGTTCTCCGGCTGCGCGGTGGTGGGCTTTTGCCCTGAGCTCTCCCCCCATCACCCTTGGCTCCCACTGCCTCCCCCAGTGCCCCATCATCCCTGGCCCGCACTCCCTCCGTACTTATCTCTCCATCCAGGGCTTAATTTGTCCCTGGTCTTGTCAGGGCTAAGTAAGTCTGCTGTGAAAACTGATATTTGTATGTTTGTTAATATCATATTTCACAGCAGATTTAGTAAGCTAGCAAGTCTTAAGAAACAAAACAACCAAAAAAGCAAAAGAAACAATAAAAAAAAGACAAGAATGTGCAAAGCACCTTATTTGTGTTTCTATTCTATTTAAGTCCAGTAAAGAATAGAGACAGCAGTACATTTTTATTATTGTCTGCAAAAAAAAAAAACCTACATAAATAAATTACAATGATTTGGATATGTATATGTGCATATTTGTTTTTCTTAAAGTTGTTAAAATATTTTAGGAAAAATAGTCAGAGCAGCCACCTGCAAGAGTTGGTGGCCACACTCTGAGGCCACCAAAAAATTTGTTGTGAGAACCCCTGATAGTCCTCACTCAATTCATAAAACCAACCTTTGAACCTATGAGTGAGTGCTCCCTCTTAATCTATTAAACAGTGTTCATCATAGCAATACATTTTCCCAGAAGAGTAAGGGAACTGCAGGCTTTGAAGGTGGATTCACCATTTACAGTTTTCCACAAACACAAAATGATCCTTCGTCACATCCTATATTCCTGCCCAAAGCGGTAACTAACTTCCCTCAAACTATCATTTGCTCTACCAGTATTCTTTCCCAGCTTTCATATGCACTTGGATAAATAGACTCTACACATTACTCTAAAAGAGCATTATCTTATTATTTAAAAAGTACCAAAGGCTGCAGAAAATCCCCATATCTCTTCATATCCTTTAGAGAATTGTAAGGGTCAGGCTATTTCTTCCCAATGCTTCTCCAGATGGGTTAGGGTTATGTATTGAAGAGAATACAAGCTAGACTGTTCCTCTTCCCATGAGGGTTAAGAAATGCTCCACTAGGATTAAGTCAGCCTCTTTGTTATGCTTTAAATGTCTCTATTATTGAAATCTGCTGAATTGCAACTTGGAGCTGTATACACACAATCACTAAATATTATTTCTTTAATTTTAACATCCATGTCCAATGCACAATTTGGTAGAGCAGTTTTTCAGTCACAGTTGAATTAACCAGTACTGTGACACAGAATTCTATCAGACTATCTCTAGAGTAGGAATGTGTAGAGGTCACTTGGAGAAGCAGCACTCACTCACTCTTACATTCCCCTCGTCATCAGAGTCCTCACAGTTGCAGACCTGAGGAAATTGTGGAAGGAACTTATTGCCACACTCCCTTTTATAGCCTTACCCTCAGAACATTTGGGAATAATGAGGAGGAGCAGGAAGGCATGTGAGAGTACTCCAATGACACTTCTATGAAGTGTTCCGTGGGGTTTGAATGTGTAGAGTCCATCTCAAACTGTAGGTACAGGTGAGTAAACCTCTATTTCTGTTTGCGTATGGGCTAAGCCAGTCCCATTATGATGAGAATCTGGAACGTCACACAAAACCAGGCATGCATCTGGCCTTCATCCATACCCACAAGCCTAACATCCTGGTTTCTGATAGAGAAGCAGAGTTCTGCAGCCCGGGTGACTCTAAGCAGGTACTCTGGTGTTGGATATCTTGGAAGTAAACTGAGAAGTATGCTGAGAATAACAAGTTTGTGGTGTGGGGCAAATAAACCAACAAGGACCCCTTTACCTGCATCATACAAAAACTGCTTGATTATCATTAAGATTAATTCCATCAAGGAACATGTGCCAGGTATTTTGACTTGCCATGAATTAGTCAGTTTGACTTGTCTCTGCAATTACATTCACACAGCTTTATATTTTTAACCACTCAGTTACCATCAGTTAAAAAGTTTCCTCCGTAATAGGGGGGGCTTTCATCAAAGCTGACAAAAACTTCTGTTGAACCCACGTAATCTTAAATTTCTTACATGGACAGTGACCTCCGTTGCAGGGTGAATGAGGGTTAGGAACACTCTGAAGCCTCACCTTCTTGTTCAACTCAAAGCCTATTCTTTTGTTAGCATTGTTCCCATGCCCACATCCCTGTCCTGGTGAGGTCCTTTGCCATATGCTGAATGTTAAGATCATGGGTATTTTATCTGGAATGGTCTGTAAAGCCCATTTAAAAAGTCCACCCTATACTCCTGGGAGACTACTGCGCCAAAAAATAAAAAATTCTGCACACAATATTTGAAAATTCTGCAAAATTCTGCATATTTTGTCAATATAACACAATATAAACATGCCTGTTACAATTATTTTGGTAATTTATTTCAAAATATCTGTCACCAAGTATGTCTGTTACAATACAGCCAAAAAAAAAGATTCTGGTAATTTTTTTTGACAAATAGATTCCTTACGAGGCATATTAATACAGAACTTTGTGTCATTCATTTAAATTACAATACAGAACTGTATTTCTTGCACTTGTCAGAAGCAGTGCAAAGGCTTGGGGGAGTCAAGGGTAATGGAAGAGCTGAGGAAGAGGGAAGGAGCCTGAGAGTAAACCTGGAGGGTGTTGGGTGTGGGTGGGAGGTTTCTCTTTTGGGGATGGTGGGTTGGGGGGGGAATTGTTAGGGTGTTGGGAAGCCTACCCCATGCAGACCCTGGCTGACCCCAAGCCTCTCCCATTGTCAGGCATGTCTGCCCCTCTCCACACACCCCTCATTCTCCTTGGGTCTCTGCAATCCCCATCCCCAGGCTCAACACTATCACCCCACTAGCTCCTGAGCCCATGCTCCAATCTGTCCCCCCCATTAGCCATTCTGAATCCCAGTCTGTGACCCCCCCCCCCCCACCAGCAGCCCTGTGTGCCCCACTCTGTCCTAACCTGGCTCTGCAGGTAGGGTGCTGTGATGAACTCTACTCCTGGGGGAATTCTGCGGCAGTGGACATAGAATTTTGTATTTTCCTGCATAAAATACATTTTGCTAAGAAGTGCTGCAGTTCTGTGTTTTGCCCACCAGAGGCCGCTGTGGCGCTAGACCAGCCAGCACTTCTTAGGCAAAATGTTTTTTATGTGGGGAAAATACAAAATGATGCGAGAGAGATGAATTCTGTATGTCCGCAGATGCACAGAATTCCCCCAGGAGTAACTCAACTTTGGGGGTATTTTTACACCAATTTGCTGGGCAATACTGTGACCAAAAGGACTGTATCTAAATGAATCTGGTATCTCTTATTGCTTTGGCCTGGCTGACTGGCAGATGGAAGGCTATATCAAGGTTCATTTATCTTGGGTAAGGTTGCCAC
This sequence comes from Emys orbicularis, assembly GCF_028017835.1. NCBI lineage: Eukaryota > Metazoa > Chordata > Testudines > Emydidae > Emys > Emys orbicularis. Next base: position 59,828,759 of record NC_088690.1, on the reverse strand, counting down.
TAATGTCTCTTCCAATGTTTCCATTGGAGATATCTGTATAATACACATATGCAAAACATTATTGTTTGAATTTAGCCTCAAGAGGGAATCCTGTATGTGGCTCTCTAGTCCAGAGCTTGTTTCCAAGGTGAGGAGAGACCAAACTTTCCCATCCACTTCATTTTTCCAGATGTCCCTTTTTTTTCACTTGGATGTTTTATTTACTTTACTGGAAGTTTATTTGTTAATTGTTGTCTCTTGTAGACTTGACTGTTTTGTGCACTGTTGGATGTTTAAGAGGAACCTTGCTCCTCTTTTGTATTTATGAATTAGAAAAGAAAAAAAAAACCTTTCAACACATTGGTCTTGATTGTTGCAGGTGCAGGTTTATTGACTTTTTTTACTCTTCAGGAGTAAGAATTGTTCACAGATAATATCTTTAGAAAAAGGTAAATTACTTATTATGCTTCTCAATATTTTATTATATTCCTGGAATCTCACTGGCCTCCCTAGTTCCCCATAGTATTTGGCGATTCTTTTAGAATTATCTTCATTCTTGCACCTAGCTTTCATTTTTTCTTGGTGGTATTTTTGATTGTGTTGATGATTTGGCATGGACTGTCATCATGGAAGCATCACTTCCTGCGCAATCAAAATAACTAGAACATTTGGAGGGGGAAATATCTGTATTTAGCAGTAGGTGGAATGTGATGGATCATTAAATCTTAATGGCTCAGGGAGAACTATTACCCTTGAGCTAAGACCCAGGAGTTGAAAATTCTGCACAAGAGATATCTTTACAGAAACTGAACTACAGGGAATTAATTTACCCTTCATTTCACAGGTATGTTATGAAGATAAATTAATTTGTTTGTGAGGCATTCAGATACTAGGCTGATGAGTGCCTTAGAAAAATCTCTTTAAATTAAAAAAAAAAAACCTCTCAGCAAGATATTTTTAAAAAAACATGTCCCTCAGTATTGTATTTTTCTCAATCCTATATACTCTGCTGTTTGGCATTCCAAGCCCAGCTACATACAATACCATAGTGCCTTCCCTAACCTATGGTACCTCTATATGAAGGAAATAATGGTTTGGTTTTGGAATCTGGGTCTGGAACATGAATGGTCATTACACTTATGTATTCAGGTTAGCTGGCAAGGCTGAACAGAGCTCCATTGACTAACTCCTATTCAGCCAGTAGAGGATGATGTTGAGCAGCAATGAGGTATGTCGATTTAGCCCGTCTGCAGAATTTTGATTACCATCAAAGAGCGAGATACAAAGATCTTATTTGCCCTGTTTCATATTTCACAGCACTTCAAAGCCACCAAGTCAGCTCTAGTAAGAGAAACCATTAATTTGCATTAAGGTTTTAATATATTATCTATTGAGCCAGAATCTTAACATTGCATAAAAATCCTTATTACAGTCTTTTTCCATTACTCAAATTATTCCCCAAACTGGACAGATGTTCATTTTGTTAAATGGAGCTTTTGCTAGAGTTTCTAAATTGAGGTTAACTGTTCTGCAATTGTAGTCCAGTTTAGTTCAGCGAATGACTTTCCTTTTTTGCCAACAAGGTTTGAATATGCATTCATTTTTTTTCTAATGAGACAAATCTTCACTTTAGGGTTCATGTTTGTGTGAATAGGCTTGAAGTACTCTATAGCTGAAGTTCTACACTGTTAACTGAGCGACCAGGAGGTGGCATATCTGCTTACTGGTGGAGGCATTAACTGGTTGTAACTTCTCTTCTGGTGTTAGTTTATTTGTATGATATCCTATTCTGCTCATTCTTGCTGAGATGGGAAAACAGATACATTCACACAAAAAAAACCCTCAAAAACAAACCCTTACTTTTATTCCTGTAGGGAAGCCCATCCTTCGCTCTCTTAGTACTTCATTTTACTTTTACTTGTCCAATTCCATTTGGGTTTCCATTTATCCTATCTGCTTCCCATATTATTACAGGAAGGCTATATGATGAAGCAATAGCTATAAGATTTTCAACTGGGCACATTGATGCTAATGAGAAAAGGGCAGAATGATATTGTATGCAAGAAGATCTGTTGAGATTTATAACACCTCTGGTTCAATCAGTGCCAGAACTGATGAAAACAATTAAATGAACTCAGTAAATACCTCTGAACATAAAACCGGGTCCACATTATCAGAGGAGACGTAGGCAGAGAGTACCAATCACTATACTAAGACATGCTGTATGATAAAATACCCGATTTTTCATGTTTCCAGTTTGATACTTCCTATACACCCGTAGTAGAGACTACTACAGCAAGTTTGGAGAGTGAGGAGGCTAAGTCCCGTTGCAGTTGCCAGTCATAGGCAACAAATTACTTGCAAAGTGGCAGGGAATTTTTGAAGTAGTGAGTCAGGTGAGGGATGTGGACTATGAAATACTTTTGTTGTAGAAAGAAAAGGCAAGATACGATGTACATTTATTAAAACCCCAGAGGAATAGGAAAATAGCGTTGAACCTACAGTACTGAACAGGTGGCAGTAACGTCTCCAGCTACCAGGTGGAGACCATACTCCTGTGCTCTTAGGGGAAAATATCTCCAATGTACAGATGATGCAAAGAGATGAATTTGATAAGTGTCTTCACCACCACAACTGGGAAGTCTAATCTTGCTGATTTTTGGATCCTGATCAAATCATGTTAGCAGTGTACATTCTGTATACCATAGAGAATATATATACACAGAGGACATGAAAAAATGGGTGTTGCTATACTAACTATAATGAGAGTAATCAATTAAGGTGGGCTATTATCAGCAGGAGAAAAAAAAAACGTTTGTAGTGATAATCAGGATGGCCCATTTCCAACAGTTGACAAGAAGGGGTGAGTAACAGTAGGGGAAAAAAATTAGCATGGGGAAATAGGTTTTACTTTGTGTAATTCCCAGAGAGGAACTTTTAATCCAAGAGTGTTACTTTTGGGCATCAGGATAGAAATATAAATGATGCTATGCTTAACAGAAGCCTTGCTATTACTTTCGTGACAAAAAGCATTTTGGCAATTAGGATAGACAACGTTAAGCCGAGTTAGAAGCCATGAATACTCCTCATGATAAACAACATAGTTATGAAACAAATTACAAAGTACTGCTTTCAGAATTTACAACATCCCAAGGAAATAGTGTTGTGAATATTCATCTGTAACCAAAATCTAGACTTTCATTTTGCATTATAGCCAGCAGTTTTAGTCCATCATCCATTCTAAAACCATTTTCTGCATCTCAGAGACATATTCATAACAACTGAGTTCTTCTTCATGACCTCACATAGCAGGCAGCAAAGTCAAATTGGAAACTGAAATGCTATAGTTCTTTCTGGCAGGCTGCCCTGTCTGTGGAGCTCAGATACTTCTCTGCCTCAAAGACAGCACACAAATTTCTCTTCAAAACCAGCTGAGAGGTTTACCAGCTGAGAGGTTTACCAGCAAGGACAGAAATTACATAAAATCTGCAGCTATGCTGCTTTTCACTATTCTGGAATAAATCTGCTTTGCCTGCAAGCAGTTGAACTAGTCTGAAATAGAGATATTTGACCAAGTAGGATATTTTGGGCTGCCTTCATCACACAGTAAAAAAGGATCTAGTCGTCTTCAGCCACCTTTACAGATAAACATTAAGTGGACAGAGTTCCTGTACACACGATCCCTTAAACCCAAGGCATGACTCTGCCATGGAAGAAAAGAACACTACCTACAACTGCAACTGATTGCAGTTTAACAGCTCTGCACCCAGAAGCATATAGTCCTAACACCACTACAGTTGTCCTCGAGGAGGATCATATGCCTACAGAGCCTGAGTTCTGGAAGATTTTTAAACTGAATGATATGGCCCCTCTTACTTGCATTTTTCCCGAGAGCAGTCCAGCTAAATCCCAAATAAACAATTTCTAAATTGTAGAAGGACCCTGTAGTCCTTGAGGAGGAAACTGAATATGTTGGTCCTCGTCCTACTGGCTGTAAATTTTCTAGGTAGCCTGTCTGAGAATCTTTTCTTTGTCCCTCTTCCCCCCACCCACCCGCGCACACAGGAAAAACTGTGTGGTGGTAATCATTGTAGTATTTGAACACTTCAAAAATAATAATGAATTTATCCCCTCCACACCCATGTGAGTTAAAGTACTATTATCACTGCATAGAGGGGGAGCTGAAGTACTGCAACACCTTGCCCAATAAAGAACACTGTGGCAGAGCTGGGAATTGAACCCAGATTTCCCAACTCCCAGTACAGTGCCTTAACCACAAGATTGTTTGCTTTTCCAGATGTTAACTTCACAAATTACATAAATTCCTTGAAAGATGAGCATTCCTCTTGAAGGAGTCTTCAGTTTTTCCAGATCCAAGAAAACCAACATTCTCATATAGAAAGTAATGCTTCTCCCTGACACATTCTAGAACTATTACCTGGCATGCATAACCAAATATATTTCTCTTTGTCTGTCTCTGCTGTAGGTTGGTTGATCTTCTGAAATCTTTCTAGAATCTGTTTTATCTGTCCTTCCTCTCTTTCATTTTAAGCTATAGAGACATTCTTTAATTTATGTATAAGATTGCTAGACATAATCTCTTTCTGGAATATAGAAGAATGAATTTTCCCATATTAATTTTTGTAGTCAAAATACTTATTCACAAAGACCTACCTGGAGGACAGAACAAAGAGATATTGCAAATTTACAGTTGTATTGCACTTACAAATTTTTTCTTGAAGGACACTGGTAACTTGATAAAGAAAAATGATTGTGGGAAACTTGTTTCATTTGAACAATTCAAGTCAAGATGAGCATTTCAGAACTCTGCTTGAAGTATCAAAAAAACTGAGCCACCTAGAGAAGATGGAGTTGGCCAGAAAGCACCAAAATCATCTTCCATGGATTTGCGAGTGCTAAGGACTTGGGAAAGAAATTTTACTCTGGGTCTGCAGTACCAAAATCAAATTAATAGGCATGTTTTTAATTTAACTTCATATTCCATTTGGGCTGAATCTTTCCTTGCTTGGTTTTAAAAGTCATTTTTTTCAGGAAGCTTGAGCAAAATTTGTTGAGTTGTTTTCATAAAGTAAGCATCATAAAATACATTTCCCCGCATATTCTGAGCTGAAATGTTGTCCTCTAACTTAATCAGCTCAAGTGAGACACTTCAGTTTGGCTTGTTTTTTATATATCATTGAGACTTAAAAAGCAAGTCAGGTTTGGGGGTGGAAATAGTTAATTAGTTTTAAATGTGTGAAATCTGCAGTTTTGCTTGTGTGTGTTAGGGTTTTTTGTTTAATACAGTGTAAAAATATATTTATTATAAAGTTGCAAAGGAGATTGTAAGCTCTGCAAGCCAAATGGTTCCATATCAAGGAACTTGTAAATTCAGTACTGGGATGCCTTCGGGTTGTGGACCACTCTGCAGGTTCATGGGACTCTAACAGAGATTGTAAACTTTCCAGGGGAAAGCCTCTAGGCTGGGGTGGGAGGTATTTAGCATATACCCACTGCTCAAGCAATTTACAATCTCTGCTGGGCGGAGCTGATGGAGATTGATATTTTTCCCCTAAGAATTGGGCAGTGAAATGCAAAAAAACCCTAATATTAGTGCAGTGGCCAATGCCAAGTGCCCTAGAGGGAATGAACAGAACAGGTAACCATCAAGTGATCCATCCCTTGTCGTCCATTCCCAGCTTCTGGCAAACAGAGGCTAGTGACACCATCCCTGCCCATCCTGGCTAAGAGCCATTGATGGACTATCCTCCACGAATTTATCTAGTTTTTTTTTAACCATGTTATAGTCTGGGCCTTCACAACATCCTCTGGCAAAGAGTTCCACAGGTTGACTGTGCTTTGTGTGAAGAAATACTTCCTTTTGTTTGTTTTAAACCTGCTGCCTATTAATTTCATTTGGTGACTCCTAGTTCTTGTGTTATGAGAAGGAGTAAATAACACTTGCTTATTTACTTTCTCCACACCAGTCATTATTTTATAGACCTCTATCATATCTCCCCTTAGTCATCTCTTTTTTCCGAGCTGAAAAGTCCCAGTCTTATTAATCTCTCCTCATACAGAAGCCATTCCATACCCCTAATCATTTTTATTGCCCTTTTCTGGGCCTTTTCCAATTCCAGTATATCTTTTTTGAGATGGGGCAACTACATCTGCACGCAGTATTCAAGATGTGGGCATATGATGGATTTATATAGAAGCAATACAATATTTTCTGTCATCTTATCTATCCCTTTCTTAATGATTCCCAACATTCTATTAGCTTGTTTGACTGCTGCTGCACATTGAGTGGATGTTTTCAGAGAACCATTCACAATGACTCCAAGATCTTTCTTAAGTAGTAACAGCTAATTTAGACCCCATCTTTTTATATGTATAGTTGGGATTGTTTTTCAATGTGCATTACTTTGCATTTATCAACATCGAACTTCATCTGCCATTTTGTTTCCCAGTCACCCAGTTTTGAGAGATCCTTTTGTAGCTCTTTGCAGTCTGCCTGGGACTTAACTATCTTGAGTAGTTTTGTATCCTCTGAAAATTTTGCCACCTCACTGTTTACCCCTTTTTCCAGATCATTTATAAATATGTTGAATAGTACTGGTCCAAGTACAGACCTCTGTGGGACACCACTATTTACCCCTCTGCATTCTGAGAACTGACCATTCATTCCTACCCTTTGTTTCCTATTTTTTAACTAGTTACTGATTCATGAGAGGACTTTCCCTTTTATACTATGACAGCTTACTCCTGCTTTAAGAGCCTTTGGTGAGCGACCTTGTCAAAGGCTTTCTGAAAATCTTAAGTACACTATATCCACTGGCTGCCCGTTGTTGACCCCCTCAAAGAATTCTAGTAGATTAATGAGGCATGATTTCCCTTTACATAAACCATGTTGACTCTTCCCCAACAAATCATGTTCCGCTCTGTCTCTGACAATTTTGTTCTTTACTATAGTTTCAACCAGTTTGCCCGGTACTAGTTGTTTAGCAGTCTTCCTGTGTCTGATGTACTTAAAATTGTTTTTGCTATTATTTTTTGAGTCTTGGGCTAGCTGTTAGTCTTAATTATATTTTTACACTTCTTTTGCCAGAGTTATGCTCCTTTTAATTATCCTCACTAGGATTTAACGTCCACTTTTTAAAGGATGCCTTTTTGCCTCTGACTGTTCCTTTTACTTTGTTGTTTAGCCATGGTGGCACTTTTTTGGTTCTCTTACTAGGTTTTTTTAATTTGGGGTATACATTTAAGTTGATCCTCTATAATGGTGTCTTTAAAAAGTTTCCATGCAGTTTTCAGGGATTTCATTTTTCCCACTGTACCTTTTAATTTTCGTTTAACTAACTTATTTTTGTGTAGTTCCCTCTTCTGAAATTAAATGCTACCATGTTGGGCTGCTGTGGCGTTTTCTCCGCCACAAGGATGTTAAATTTAATTATATTATGATCACTGTTACCAAGCGGTCCAGCAATAGTCACCTCTTGGACCAGATTCTGGGCTCCACTTAGGACTAAATCAAGAATTGTCTTTCCTCTTGTGGGTTCCAGGACTAGGTGCTCCAAGAAGCAGTCATTTAAGGTGTCAAGAAACTTTATCTCTGCATCCCGTCCTGAGGTGACATGTACCCAGTCAATATGGGGATAGTTGAAATCCCCCATTATTATTGAGTTTTTTTTATTTTTATAGCCTCTCTAATCTCTCTGAGACAATGAATAGTGATTGACCCAGGGAAATAGAGTGAGAGTGACTGTATAGCCAGGTAGTTAGGGCACTCCCGTAGGCGGCAGTGGGAGGGATAGCACAGTGGTTTGAGCATTGGCCTGCTAAACCCAGGGTTGTGAGTTCAATCCTTGAGGGGGCCATTTGGGGATCTGGGGCAAAATCAGTACTTGGTCCTGCTAGTGAAGGCAGGGGGCTGGACTCGATGACCAGTTCTAGGAGATGGGATATCTCCCATTGGATTGGATTGGATGCGAGACCCAAGTTCAAATCTGTGCTCCAAGGATTATTTATTTATAAAAAAAATAGAACAGTTTCAACAGGAGAGATTGAGGAAAAATCCACACTGGACTATCCTGTAATTCTGTGGCTAGGATATTCTCCTGCAACGTAGGAGATGAAAGTTTAAATTCCTACTCCACATCAGGTGATGGGGGGAGGTGGAGGGGGGAGAATTGAATTGGGTCTCCCACATCCCAGGTGAGTTTCCTAACCACTGAACTAAAGATTATAAGGGAGGCTGCCGCTGCCTCTTCACCATTCCCTTTTTGCTCCCCTGGCCATTGTATTAGTCTAGTTCCCCTCTGTTTGTGTCAAAATGCCTGAAATCTAAAAGAAAAGAAAATGACAAGAAGTAAACACCCTAGCAGACATTATAGTTGTGATTGGAAATAAAATCAAAATATGAGGAGGTATTGTTGACAAAAGTTAACAGCTTATACACAGACATCATGCGTGTTCTTAATATTCCCAGGGAGTTAAGAATTTCATTGGGTTTGATTATTGTGACAATTTTCTCCTGAATGATAATTTAATAAGTATAGGCAGTTTTTTAACGATGTGGTGAAAAGTCTTTTCTTCTAGAATAATTCACCTTTTCCTTGTCTTCTAAAATATACTGATTTTGTTTGTTTTTGTAAGAGATGGTTTCAGTCACCCAGGTTTGTTTTTAAATTAAAAAGCAGCTCTTCTGTTTTTAGCATAAACACATAATGTAGACTATTGTGGTTGGTATGGGTGAAAGGATTGCAGAAAGAAACTCTTACGTAAAGGGTGAGTATGGAATAATAACTAACTGAAATTCACAACTTTGTTCTATTATTCGTTGCCTCTTAAATGAACTTGTGAGGCTAGGTCTGTCTGATTTCCCTTAGTTTAGAAAAATAAATACAAAACCCATCTCTGTCAGTAGTTCTTCTCACACAGAAACACAGCTCCTCTCGTCACCTTTGCTAAAAACACAAACAAAAAAGCAAACCACTGTTTATTAATTTTAGCTGGTGGGAAGGAAGAAAATTCTTTTGTTTTTAATTTTTGGCATATAAACTGATACTATAGTGAGGGATGCCATATAAGAACTTATAGAGACAGGAAAAATGGACTTTTGTCTCGTGTGTCCTTGGGACAGAGGAACCACTCAACTTTGTGGTTCATATGCTACAAACATGAGAAATGACACATGATTGATTAATAAGATGCAGAAATGTTTCAAAAGATACACATATAATGATAAGAGATGGCTGTTTGGAGGATTGAGAGAAACTGAGTTCGTGAGGAATTTGAAAGTGCTTTCTTGGCGATTTTTAGAAATCTTTCTATATTTGACCTGATAGCTTATACGTTTTAAATCAGGACTCTCATAAACAAATGCAGGATTCGGTTCATAAGAATAACTTACTTGCTTGTAGATAGGATTATGTTTATTTGAATAAATGTAAAATACTGACCATTGGTTTATACTTTGGATATGCAGCATGTCTTAATGGTAATAGCAAAGATACTTGTTGGTAACAGATTCATAATATCTGATGTTTCCAGCATGATTATAGTGAAACAACAAAATACAACAGAGTGTTGGCACCTTATAACCATGTAGGATTTTAAACAGACAGAAAATTAATTTTGAATGTAATGTATGACTTTGTATTTCAGGGTCAGATAACACTAATGGATGTCCCAGTATTTAAAGCTATTCAGCCAGAGGTGAGTAGTTCACAGGTTTTGTTTTCAATTTTAAATGAAAAGGGTCAAGATCTTGTGATGTCAACCAACAAACATAAATTCTGGAACTGGAGAATATGTATGTTCAATTATCCTGAGTTTCCATTTCTTATAGCTTTGAAGCAGATGGCTTTAAAACATCATGAGGCTATCTGGATCTAATAATGGTGTGTTTTGGGAAAACTATTGGAATTTAAACACAGTCAAGTAATGATAAAACGAAGTGTCTGTCTGAATGTTTCTTTTGCAGTGTTTCTGAATGTTAAACATCTGTGGTTGAATATATATCCTAATACTTTAAAAGTTCAAACTTTTCTTACTAGTTGAAAGACACATTTGTTATATTGGTGGTGTATTGTCTTTGGACCTAAATGACAATAAATATGATCATAATATGCTTTTTGTACATTGATAGTATACTGATAGGCCCGTTTGACTTTTTACTGTCTGGTTACATTTTCCATATAACAAGTGAGCTACATTGCTTGTCCTCTAATTTACATAGAATATCCATACACCTGAATGGTAAGGAAGTAGGTGATGAAAAGGAAATAGTGGATACAAGTATTAATAATACCCAAAACCATACATCAGCAGTTGAGTGCTTCATTCTTTTTTCTACCCAAAGCACATAAACAGAGTGAGGATTTTAGTATTGTTCTACCCTGCCTGATAGAAGTGTAGAATAATGGGATACCTTCCCTATGGTGAATCCCTTTCTCTCTCCCATAAACCCACTCTGTGGTTCTGAAAAAGGTCTTCCTGGATCAACTGGGATGTGGCCCAAAAGAAGGTGATGGGAAGAGACTGAGTGATTTTACCATTTCCACTAAAGATGCAGCATGTGAGCATAAGGAGCTTTTATGTCTAAGACTATCTGAGTAGTCAACAGAATTCTTCTGCCACTGGCCATTCCAGTGTTAGCTGTTTAGCTCTGCATTTAATATAGCTTGGTCCATTGTTGGTACTATTTTCAGCTGTTGATGCTTTGTGCCAGTGCTGTCTCATGCAGTTACCCCATCACCTAACTTGTCTTCTTTTAACTTGACCTAACTTCTGGGCCACTTTATATAATTTGTCTTTTATTCTGATTAGTGGCGTGTTTCATTTCTGTCTATGGGAATTGTGGTTGATTTACACTAGATTAATTGCAGTTACAGCTGAATGCACAGTTCCCAACAGTCCTGGGTTTTGTGGGACTGTTATGCTTTGACTCACAAAATCCCTTGTCCTGTTAGAAGTGGGGGCTGAGCAGTACTGTAACCCCACACACTGGGGCCAGATCGCAGCGCCTGGAGCAGGGAGCTGAGCTCAGGCATCACTTGGGACAGGAGCGGTAGAGGCCATTTCTGTGGAGCAGGCTCACTCTGCAACTCCCTTCCCACCGAGTGCGGCCATGACACAAGTCCCCCTTCCTCCCCTTTCTCACATTGGTACCTTCTTTGCGTTTTGTCAAATCTGCAGTGAAAGTGTTTTTAAAATGAACATGAGCTGGGTCATCATCAGAGACTATCTGCTATAACATGAAATATATGGCAGAATGCGGGTAAAACAGAGCAGGAGGCATACAATTCTCCCCCAAGGAGTTCAGTCAGAAATGTAATTAAAGCATTTTTTTAACGAGCATCATCAGCATGTCCTCTGGAACGGTGGCCAAAGCATGAAGGGGCATATGAATGTTTAGCATATCTGACATATAAATACCTTGCAATGCCAGCTACAAAAGTACCATGCAAATGTCTGTTCTCACTTTCAGGTGACGTAAATAAGAAGCGGGCAGCATTATCTCCTGTAAATGTAAACAAACTTGTTTGTCTTAGCAGTTGGCTGAACAAGAAGTAGGACTGAGTGGACTTGTAGGCTCTGAAGTTTTACATTGTTTTGTTTTTGAGTGTAGTTATGTAACAAAAAAAATCTACATTTGTAAGTTGCACTTTCACGATAGAGATTGCACTACAGCTCATGTATGAGGTGAATTGAAAAGTTCCATTTCTTTTGTTTATCATTTTTACAGTGCAAATATTTGTAATCAAAAACAATGTACACTTTGATTTCAATTACAACATAGAATACAATATATATGAAAATGTAGAAAAACTTTCAAAATATTTAATAAATTTCAATTGGTATTCTGTTGTTTAACAGTGTGATTAAAACTGTGATTAGTCGCGATTAATTTTTTGAGTTAAATCGCGTGAGTTAACTGCAATTAATCAACAGCCATCATTTTTAAACCTATTTTAGTTTTTCTTGCAGCTTGTCTACACTAACAGTTTGTGGCAAGCTGGAGCGTGAACATACCCTGCACTAGCCTGCCACGGACTGTGTAGACAAGCCCTGAGAATCATAGAATTGTAGGACTGGAAGGGACCTTGAGAGGTGATCTGTAGAGCTCTGTGTCTGTCACGGAGGTTGCGGAAGTCATGGATTCCATGACTTTCCACGACCTCCATGTCTTCTGCAGTGGCCAGTGTGGCTGGCTCCAGGGCCAGCTGCTCAGGTGGCCCCAAGGACAGTCACACCAGTCACTGCTGGAGCGGTCCAGGGGACAGCCACACCAGCTGCTGCTCCAGTGGCAGCAGGCAGTGGTCCCCAGCCACAGCAGCCGTGGTCCACTGGATCACCGCAGGTGGCCGTCCCTGGCTGGGCAGCTAGGCAAAGCTGCCGCGGTCCGCTAGCCCCAGGCAGTGGTCCCCAGGTGGCCAGCTGGAGCAGCTGTGGTCAGGAGCCCCTGGCAGCTGGTGCTGCTGGCCCCCAGCAGCGGCCCCCCGAGACATCCCCTCAGTGTGTCCCCCCCCCAAGTTATACTAAAGATACCTGTGATTAAAAGTAATGGACAGGTCACAGGCCATTAATTTTTGTTTATTGCCTGTGACCTGCGCAAGACTTTTACTAAAAATACCCGTGACTAAATCGTAGCCGTAGTCATCTAGTCCAGTCCCCTGTACTCAAGGCAGGACTAAGTATTATCTAGACCATCCCTGACAGGTGTTTGTCTAACCTGCTCTTAAAAATATTCAACGATGGAGAGTCCACAGCCTCCTTAGGCAATTTATTCCAGTGCTTAACTATCCTGACAGGAAGTTTTTCCTAATGTCCAACCTAAACCGCCCTTGCTGCAATTTAAGCCCATTGCTTCTTGTCCTGTCTTCAGAGGTTAACAACAGTTTTTCTTCCTCCTCCTTCTAACAACCTGTTACGTACTTGAAATCTGTTATCATGTCCTCTGTCATCTCTTCTCTTTGAAAAAATTTGGTTTGTTTAGTCTAATCTTCCCTCATAAGTCATATTTTCTAGACATTTAATAATTTTTGTTGCTCTTCTCATTTAGTCATTTTGTTTCTCTTAGCACAGATTAAATCTAAATTTCTGAATATTCTTTACTGTGTTGAAATATTTTTAATTAAGTTCTAAATGCTTACTGTTTAAGTGACATCAGAATTTGATTTCTCTCACATAAGCTTAATTATCTGACAAAATCCAGAGCTGAATATCTAAATTTTTATGGTAATTTTTTGTGGTGGTTATCTTTTGGCATCAAAATCAATGGAGAAACTCAACCGACATTCGTAAACACATCTTAAGCCTTTTGCCTAGATCTATAGCATTGTAAATATATCTCAGAGCTAATTCTTCCTGTCTATATTCAAATATTTACCATAGTTATATAGTCCACAGTGAAACATAAGTTTTAGAAGAGGTAACTTTTGAGGGCTGGCTCATGTCAACATTTTTCTCCTAGAAGCAGGTATATTCTAACAAACAACCGTTTGAGAGTGTACTTTTCTAAATTATTAAGAGAATTTTAAGCTCTTGGATAGATGTGAAGAAGCATATCACTCTCAAGCATCTCCTCCAAAGACCTGGGTGGTAACGGTATGGGCGGGGGGAGGGGGACTGTTTCTCCTATTAAATATTTGATTTCTTTCTTGACAATAATAAGTCAAAGTGAAAAAATGTGCACTTATGGTACCCAAAATATCTTAATCTTTCTTCATACTCCTTTAGTCCCTTCTTTTTGGGTGGAATGCATTACAGAACATTAATTTCGTCCCCTCAGCTGATTCTGAGTATTCCTGTTTGTGAGATGTTGCTGTCTGGTGTTTATGAACTTCAGGAACCTTATAATGAAGTATTTTTTGTTTGGATTGCACTGTAAGCCCCTGACGACACCAAACATTCGGAAAGGAGGTTATAAACAGTAGTGCAGTTCCCCAGCCACTTCACAGAGTGTATGGCTTTGGCTAGCACAACACTGTGTATCACCTTCTCTCTCGGAGACAGAGGTCCTCTTTTGAAACATATAGGAAGTTAAGAAAAGCTAGCTTCTATCAAGGTAACACTAGATATCCTCTGATGCCTCCTATGCTGTCACATCATTCTTTGCTACATCTCTTCTTTGCAAAACACTGACTTGAAGAATGTGTTTTAGGCTTTAGATGCAGACACCATATCCAGAAAGAAGCTAGTTCAAGCACTCTTTGATAAGTGTTTTTAAAAGTATGTAGCTAATTTTCTTCTATTGGAACAATAATCCCAGTCCCAGAAAAGAGAGATGCTCTGTTTTCTACTTCAGGTTCTTTGCATCAGTAAAAAGATCTTTGTCCAGTTCTGGACATCTCTATCTTCAACCTCTCGGTGCACATGTGTTCAAAAAGTTGATGGTCCGGGTAGCCAACTTGAGACAAGCGCAGCTGCACATACTGCCACTTGAACCATCTACTGATGAAGGTGCAGTTAAATGAGGTGATGGCTTGACATTTCTCCACTAAACCATCCAATTCCTGGCACATCATGGATTCAAAGTGAAGCAGCAGAACTTTTTGACCCATCTCAGGAATTCTTAAATCTGGGATCTCTGAGCCAATCTAAGTCTTGTGCTAGCGCTTAAGGAGAAATTCAACAAAATTCATACCCTTCACAATTTGCAGCTAGTTGACATGATGGTAGTTTGTGGAAATGATTTTTGGGGCAGTACTCCACCTCTTTCCCCTTTAGAACTTTCTAATCAGGCACTGGTGGTAACAGACTTAGAATATGTATCCTTATTGAAAATCCTAGATATTAGTCTGTCTCTTTAAGGACAAACCTTGGGCAATTCAAATAACTGTCACTCAGTATCAGGTTGGAAAGCTCATGTAACCTTGCACGGCACAGGGCAAGTGGCGACCTCAGGAATCAAACTCCTGGAAGTGTGGGGAATGTAATAACCAGCTTTCTTCCCAGGGTCCCCCTGCAAATTGCAGATATCCATTAGGAGAGTGACAACAAAACCATTATAACTTAACTCAAATGCCAAGATGGAATAAAAAGTAGGAGCCTAAACAGAGATCAGATTCTTTACCTGATACACCTGTCTCTTTTCTTCAGAGCCATATACTTCTATGGCAAAACCAGCATTCAGGTTCACTTGCAAGCTAAATGCAGGAATAAAGGAGCAAGACTAGCACACCATTGTTCAGATGGGAGAGTGCTCTCCTGTTGGCATAATTACTCCGCTTCCACAAGTATTACTCCATCTCCTGCCGACATAGTGCCAGTGTGGACAGTGCTTAGGTCACTATAACTTGTCGCTCAGAGTGGTGTCTTTTTAACACCCCTGAGCAATGTAAGTTAGATCGACTGAAGTGATAGTGTAGACCTGCCCTGAGAAAGTTTGAATAGATGGAATTATTATACATCTGCTAATAAGTAATTTTCCTTTCCTTAAGGGTGGAGGGAATCGAGATAATGTATTAACATACATCTGTTGCAGAAAATTTCACTCTTATGAAAGCAATCAATCTGGATTTTAATTGCTTGGATAACAATAGAAGGTAGAATTCCCAAAGTCAATCCTACTTTTCTTTTCTTGAATAAACACATGGCTGAGTACTTTCCTCTTTAGTGCTTTTTACTCTCTAGAGCAGTGGTTTTCAAACCGTGGGTCGCGATCCAGAACTGGGTCGCGGAATAGAAGGGACTGGGTCGCAGCCGCTCTGGTCAGCACCACCGACCAGGCTGTTAAAAGTCCTGTCGGCGGTGCTGCCTGGCAAAGGCAGGCTAGTCCCTACCTGTTCCGACACTGTGCTGTGCCCTGGAAGTGGCCAGTAGCAGGTCTGTCTCCTAGGTGGTGGAGGGAAGGGGGGCAAAGGGCTCCGCACTCCGGCCAATGGGAGCTGGGGGGGTGGTGCTTGCGGGTGAGAGCCGCTTGTGCGCCTCCGCCTAGGAGCCAGACCTGCTGCTGGCCGCTTCCAGGGCGCAGCGTGGTCCGCAGTGCCAGAACAGGCAGGCAGCCTGCCTCTGAACCCCTGCTGCGCTGCTGACCGGGAGCCGCTTGAGGTAAGCCTGTGCCCCAAACTCCTGCCTGAGCCCCCCCCAAGCCCAGAGCCCCCTCTTTCACCACAAACTTCTCATCCCCCAGCCCCACCCCAGAGCCTGCACCCCCAGAGCCCCTTCCTACACCCTCACCCCCCCAACCCTCTGCCCTAGCTCTGAGCTCCTCCCACATGCCAATCCCCTCATCCCCAGCTCTATTGGGTTGTGGGCTTCAACAATTTTCTTCAACTGGGTCGCCAGGAAAAAAAGTTTGAAAACCACTGCTCTAGAGTGCAGTGATTCCACCTAATCACTGATTTAATCAGTTGTACTGCAGCTAGTTATATTTTGCTTTTCAACTGAGGCCAGGTCTACAATACAAACTTACATCAGTATAACTACATCTCTCGGGTGTGAAAAATCTACACCCCATGAGCAACGCAATGATACCAACCTAATCCTTGATGGAGACAGTGCTATATCGATGGGGCAGCTTTTCCTGTCAACATAGCTACTGCATCTCATGGGGGTGGATTAACTACGCTGACGGGAGAAGCGTAGCAGTGTCTTCACTAAAGTGCTATGGTGGTGCAGCTGTGCTGCTGTAGTTTAAGTGTAGACCTGCCCTGAGTTCCAGAAGACACATCTGAGGAATGTATTAACTGCTTTTCATTGAAACGTTGGGTCCTTTTCACTTCAGTTACTCAATATAATGAATTATAAATTATCAAGATAACTACTGCTACTAATATCCACACCAGTGAGTTTTTAACTTTTTGTAATGTATTTAGTTCCTTTAGCTAGATTCTGACTAGGTTAGATAATAAAGTTTTGAATCATTTGGCTGAGACAGTGCAGGAGGGATTATAGTTGGTTGTGGGTTACCACTAGCTATAAAAGTTGCATAATGATTTCCATTATGAACACTTATTTTAACTCACTCTGATTCGCTAAAACGTTCACCTTCCAGCTGAAATATTTTTCATACTTGGTCTCTGCCCCAGTCTTTCCCTACCTTAAGCCTTGATTGCACTAGAAAACTGAACATTTGTTAAAAATAGTTAATGTTATAGATTCCATTGAACTGGTATAGAAAACAATTTAAATGCCAGTGTAGAGCAGATAGTTTTCAATACCATTCAAGAAGTCTGTCATTCTTTCTAAAATGGTGTTGAAAATGGGATTGAAATGGTACTTAAACAGTTTTTGCTACCAGTTCAGAAGGACATCTTGCTTAAAAACATTTTCTGTAATAGTTTCATTTCTTAATGTAGACTGAGCTGTAGATTCTCCAGACAACTTGGTTTATTTCGAGGCTGAATCAGGTTCCCTACGCCAGTGTTGGGAGATTTCCACATGAGTAGCAGGTATTGATATTGACAAAAATTGTGATCCTTTTCTACAGATATTGGAGTACCCTGGTGCCTTTTAGAATGAAGGCTTAGTGCTATTTGAGTTGGAACTGTATGTTTGATGCAGCATAGCTGGATATTTGACCTGAGACTGCTTTGGCTAGGTCTACTAATGTGAGTGGAACTGATAAAATGGGATCATCCATTTTTTTTATTTTAACTCCGTTTGTAGGTATTCAGTGAGGCCAGTACTTGAACACAACAGGACTGTTCTGGTTCCAACTTTTGATGCACAAGATACTTACTGTTTTGAGATGTCCTTTCAAACCATAACAAGCCAGTCCTAGGAAGTAATTTTATATCCATGATTCTCAATTTTTTCTCACTTTCCAGGTAAATAAGACATACATTACTGATTTACTGAATTTTAGGAAGTTTGCTGTCACGCTGGAGAATGTAACCTCTTATAAGGGACATTTTTCATGATATTACAGCATTTGCATCAATTACTGTTTTGCATTTGGCTGTTGTTTAAAGCTGTATATCTTTGTCCTCTTCGTGTCCACCAAACTGTGATGGATATTTCCTGTTCTTTGAGAACTTTGAGGCAGATCACACTTTACAATTGGTCTGAGGGTTAGGACCACTCCTTTTGGAGCCTTCTCAAAATTCTGTCTTCATATAGCACAAAGAGCGGCACACAGTCCTCCTCTGATGCACATCTTTTTCAACCAATTTAGGGGTGGGGATTCATTCCTTCTCCAAATCTACAGTTTTTCTTCAGTTTCGCTTTGTCACTCCTCCCCCAAATTTAGTTTATTAATTTTAATTTGAACGGAGAGCTTTTGAGGTGGCACTAAGTTGCTCCTTGCTCTCTCTGCTCAAGCATCAAGATGATGGATCTAACACAGACAGTGAACAGGACCAGATTCCCCTGGTACCTGGGGACAGGCTAGATTCCAACAGACACACCTCTCAGGAGTCCAGCCCTTTGGTTGGCATGTCAACTGGGACTTTGTCCAGTGGAAGAGCAGGCAGAAGCCAGGAAGACTCTCATTTCCTGTATCCTCAACTAGAGCAATAATTAATAGCATGCCCAGACAGCACTTAATTCAGTAGCTGAGCTGATTTGCATGCCCCTCCCCTCCATTGCAATTAGGGACAAGTACTATGGGACATCTAATAAGCATCATGTCCTTAGCACTCCCATTCATTCAGTATACCCCAACCTCACTCATCCAGTAGGTAGTTAAATATTTCACCTTCTTACTGGCAATTCTGTTCCTTGACTCCCAGCAAATGTCTCCCAGGATATGTGGCTTAATGTCAATGGAGTGGTAAACTGTACTCCTTCCCACTTCCAAATTATGCATGGGACAGTTCTCTGCCCTCATAAATATGATAACCCTCCTAGTGGACCGTCAGTTCAGCCCTCTTAAAACATAGGGGATTGGCAGTCTTCTTGAGGGCTCTGCAATGTAGGATGCCATCCTCAGACTCTGCAAAAACTGTGTGAGCAAAAGAAACTCCTGGTATCGGTCAGTCTCCTCCCTTCTCCTATACCAGCCCCAAAGGAAAAAGAAAAACAAACCAAAGACAAAAAGTCCAATGGTATTCTGAACTTGAATTCCCAGTTCAGCCTTGATCTGTCAGCACCAATAAGCACGTGTACTGCAGAAGAAAAAATGAAAAAGATCAAGAACATAAAAAGCTTCTTCACCTTTATCATTCTCTTCCCTCCCCTGATTATCAGACTCGCACATTGAAGTGGAAGAAATAAAAATCAAGAAAAATTCAGGCTGTATCCATCTATATATGACTTTTCAGTAGAAAAAGAGGAAAGTTTCTTCATCCAACCCAGGTGAAGCAGAGGAAATGGCACAGGAGACACTTTTGCTTCCACAGCTATTCAAAACCCTGGAAATTCAGTCTGAAGCTGCAGGGGAAAGGGAATCGGAGTATGACAAGCAAGCAGCCTGCAAATACTTGCCATTTTTTAAAAATAGCAAACCAGATTACAGGTAAATCTAGAAGCTCTAGCCTCTGCCTGAAGATGAAGATTGTAACTTTGACCAAAGAAGATGCACTGCCTTCTCTTGTTCAGGATATGTGATTCCCCATCAAAGAGAGAGATTCTTCCTAAGTCTCCCTTATCAGTAGGGTAAATGAATGGTGATCTTCGAGGTGTAGCAACAAAACCTCTTGTAAGCCTTGAGATCCTTGGCTCAGTTATTCTGCTTCTCTAAAACCATCCTGGCCTGGACTCTAATGAGTTTATACTCTACCTCTAAGGTCAAAAGCTAAGGGAAGCACTCCAGAAAGTTTTCCTAAAATTACATTTGTCTCTGTGGCACTGGATTCATTTGAACACATGGAATCAAAATCCCCAATACTGCCTCAGGAAAGAGGGATTACAAGAAAGATACTGAGAGCCATATTCCTATCTTGGCTTCAGCAGAGCTATGCTGATTTACACCAGATGAGAATCTGGCCAAGAAAGAGTACATAGCACTGTTCCCAATCTTTTAGCTACAGGAAGGGCATTAAAATTAGAACAACCATGTTGAGGTACATAAAACAAGTATATGGAATAATACAGATAATCATACAGGAACCAACAGAAATGCAAGCCCCACAGCATAAAACTCTTATGAAGGTGACTTTTTTTGTTTCCCTGTATTTCAACTATCTTGTGGAATCACTTTGAGACCTGATAGAGAAACACTAAATATAAGTGAACAGCAATAGCACAAACTCCTTAAATGAAAAGAAATTGATACAAAGGAACAGGAGAAAATTAAAGATTACTGTCATAAACTCCACTAAAAAACAAAGAATTCCAAATTTCTTACCACAAGTGAACTTCAGAAACACCTCAAATGGTCAAAGAATCCATTGCCTTACTAGAAACTGCTTACAGAATTCAAGGAAAATACACCCCAAAAAGTGAAGAGCACCGGAATATCTGGATGAAATGGTCATTAAACACTCCCTCGCCAAAATAACACTGAAACGACAATCCCAGATTGAGTTAACCGGGGAACAGTAGGACAAATCAAAATTCCAGAAATTTAATGAAGAAGAAAAAGTAGTCCATAGTTACGTAAAAATATTTAGAAAGGAATGAAAGAAAAGGAGAGGGTGAGAGAAATGCAAATATAACAATTGCAACATTCCCTGCCACAGAGACCAATATGTTCACCCGTGAGAAAAGTCTCGAGACATAGTAATATCATGTGCCTCCTAACAGAAATAAAATGACTTACATGAAGAACAAAATCCATGGAAATATAAATTACTATCTTCCCACAGTTCCTCTGTCAAAACTCATTAAGCCACAGTTGTTAGATAAACATTATATAAATAGACTTGAATGGAATATGCTTAAATGAAAACTACCTAATTTCAGGGGAAAAACGAGTCAATCACATCTGCCACTATCGATGAAGTAAAACCTACTCTAATGAGACAGAACCGTACAAATCCTGGAGTGGACATCTAAATATGCACACTGGAATTAATGTTCTAAGAAAGGTGGATAAACATGTAGATTTCCAAGTACCCATTGCAAGAACAAGGAGCAATGGTCTCAAGTTGCAGTGGGGGAGGTCTAGGTTGGATATTAGGAAACACTATTTCACTAGGAGGGTGGTGAAGCACTGGAATGCGTTACCTAGGGAAGTGGTGGAGTCTCCTTCCTTGGAGGTTTTTAAGGCCTGGCTTCACAAAGCCCTGGCTGTGATGATTTAGTTGGGAATTGGTCCTGCTTTGAGCAGGGGGTTGGACTAGATGACCTCCTGAGGTCCCTTCTAACCCTGATATTCTATGATTCTATGAAGATAATGAACAATGAAAAATTATCATTCACTAAAGCCACCATTTCACCCAGGAGTTTTTCCTGGATCTGAGCTTTTTATTGCAAGGCTTGTGAAAATCTGAGGTCTAGAATTTTGACATTCAGGGCAGTAATAGCAACACTTCTACCATCAAGCATCACATGCCACTATCCACAGGCTATAAATACTCCATCTCCAGAATTCAAGCCCAATCCTTCTTATCCATAGATGGCGAATGTGTTTCTAGTGTTACTACATTCTGTCTCTAGCCCTACATGTCTTTTAAATTCCCACATTCCAGTTATTTTCCAAAACCTTTTTGCCTCCGCGCCTTTTGCCTGTGTGCAGTGTTGGCTTTGGTGGTTCTTTTTTCTTGACACCTTGCAATCTTTGCTAGATCTTTTCCAGTGTTAATTCATTGTGTTTCCTGTTACTGTTTATGGTGTTGCTTTTTTGTTTAACAGGTATGTATTCAAAGGAGAAAGGAAGGGAATTTACGTTCCTCAAGGCTTGTTCATATGACAGATACGAAGTTGACAGCCACACGTATTGTCTGTCTAGGCTCACCTATCACATAGAGGTAGGGAGTGGAGCCTTGAGACTTGGCCCCATCTACACTGGCAAGTTTCTGTGCAGTAAAGCAGATTTCTGCGCTGTAATTCCCGAGAAGTACACACTGCCAAGCCACTTACTGCACAGAAACTGCGCAGTTGTAGCACTCTAAAAAAAACCACCCCGATGAGAGGCGTAGAGCTTTCTGCGCTGGGGCTACAGCGCCACGGTGCCAGTGTAGACACCGTGGCGATTACAGCGCTGCGATTGGCCTCCGGGAGGTGTCCCACAATGCCTGTTCTCACCTCTCTGGTCATTGGTTTGAACTCCACTACCCCGCCCTTAGGTGACCAATCGTCATTCGCACCCCATACATTCCTTTGCAAATTTGAAAGTCCTCTTCCTGTTTGCTCCGTGATTTGTGCAGTGATCTCAGCGCATCTTTCCAGGTGGCAATGCCTGCTCTACGCACCAGGCGATCCCCCGCTTGGAGCAATGCCGAGCTGCTGGACCTCATCAGAATTTGGGGAGAGGAGGCTGTGCAGTCCCAGCTGCACTCCAGCCGTAGAAATTATGATACCTATGGACAGATTTCATGATGCATGATAGAAAGGGGCCATGACCGGGACACATTGCAGTGTAGGGTAAAAATGAAGGAGCTGCAGAACGCCTCCACAAGGCACCTGAGGCAAACTGCCGCTCCGGTGCTGTGCCCACGAGCTGCTGGTTCTACAAAGAGCTGGACGTGATACTCGGTGGCGACCCCACCTCCACTGCAAAGGCCCCTGTGGATACTTCATTGGCTCGCGTGCCAGTCGAGAGTGGATCGAGCCAGGAGGAGGAAATCTTGGATGAAGAGGGGGAGGGGGAGGGAGAACCAGAGGCAGAGGATGGCTCGGAGACCAGAGATGCATGCAGTCAAGTGCTCTTTTCTACCTTGGAGGAGCCTAGCCAGTCACAGCAGTCAGATCTTGCCGAAGAGCAAACAGGAGAGGAGGCCCCTGGTAAGTGGATCTGATTTTGGGAATTGCTGAAGCGATTTATTGGGGGCAGGAGGGTTGCAGAAAGCAGGCTTGTCTCCCACCGCATGCCTAGTCTGAGCAGTGGAACGGGCTGTTGATAGACTCCCTCACTTCACGGGAATCTCCCTCAGAGGTCTCCAAGAACCTCTCGTGGAGATACTGGGCAATCCGCTACCACAGGTTCCTCGGCAGAGCTGCTGTTTTTCTTGCCCCATTAATGGTAACTTTCCCGTGCCACTGTGCGGTCCTGGGCGGGGGACCATTGCTGCACACAGGCGAGCTGCATAGGAGCCAGGGTGGAAGCTGCAGTCTTGGAGGAGACCCTCCCTTGATTCCCTGCTCACCCTCAACAGCGAGATATCTTCCATAATGATCACATCCTGTGGAAAGTGTGGGGACAGGAATGATTATCAGGCCCCCCCTACAGTGCTGGCTCTCCCCAAGAGCCACATGCTCAGTGTACAGCAGGGTCCGGGAAGAGTGATTTACCTTGCCCCTGTGGCTACTCAGCATTTTGGGGGTCTTGTGGCTCATGTGCTTGCCTGGGGTCAGCCAGTTAGTGACAAGTGTGTGAGTACTGGCTGTGTTTTAAAGCACTGAATCAGTGTTGTCTGTGTTGCAAGCAATACTGCTTCTGTAAAATGTTGCATTTAAACTTCACAGAGATGACCTTGGGAGCCCAGCCTTCCTCTGTTATCGGCGGCAGAATGGCTGCGCAGAATTAGAAAGTGGCCACAAAGAACTAAGGAGGACTTTTTCTGTGAGGTTATGATGCACTCCGCTGCCGAGAAGCAGGAATTGAAGGAGTGGCGGGACAGCGAGAAGAGGGAATGAAAGGAGAACATGGCATACTAGAAAGAAGCCACGGAGCGGCTCTTAAAGGTTATGGAGCACCAAGCGGACACGCTCCAGGTGATACTAGCTCTTCAAACGGAGCAGCTCCATGCCCGCCCTCCCCTGCAGCTGCTGTCACAAAACTCTTTCCCAAGTACCTACCCTCCCTCCCCCCAACCGCCAACACACTGTTATCAACCTCCTGGCTCCACTCTCTACTCGCAGCATTCCACTCCTCCCTCCTCACAGTCCAGCAGTGTGGACTCCCACTACCCACTGCACTCAACACCCATCCCTCTGCAGTTTGGCCCTGCTGAAGTACAGCACCCGCTGCATTGTACTCCAAAGGAGAAGGTTGGGTATGATCCCTGGCCATACACAAATCTGTAGTCATCCCAGAACCCCTTCTTCTCTGAAGACTTTCCCTTCCTCCATCCCTCTCCCTGCTGATGTATTTTTGTCATTTGACTCTCTCCTCTGGTTGCTGTCTTTTAATAAAAGAATTGTTGGTTTGAAAGCAATCTTTATTCTATTAAGTGAAAGCAAAAAGAGCACTGCAAAGCAACATGCAATTATGTTAAACCCCCTTATTGCATCATGTGCACGAGTTACCTCCTAGCATTACAAGCCCTGCAATCCTGAGCAAATTATTAGTGGCTTTCAGCTTCAAATTGCTGCTTCAAGGCATCCCTGATCCTTATGGCCCCGCGCTGTGCCCCTCTAATAGCCCTGGTCTCTGGCTGTTCAAACTCCGCCTCCAGGCACTGAGCCTCTGCAGTCCAGCCCTGAGTGAAGCTTTCACCCTTCCTTTCACAAATATTATACAGCATGCGACTATAAGCATAGGAATATTGTCATCTGCCATGTCCAGCTTCCCATACAGGCATCGCCAGCGGGCTTTTAAATGGCCAAATGCACACTCCATGGTCATTCTGCTCGTACTCAGCCTGTTGTTGAACCACTCCTTGCTGCTGTCAAGTTGCCCCGTGTATGTTTTCATAAGCCACGGCATTAAGGGGTAGGCGGGGTTTCCCAGGATCTCAATGGGCATTTCGACTTCCCCTATGGTGATCTTCTGGTCCGGGAAGAAAGTCCCTGCTTGCAGCTTCTTGAACAGGCCAGTGTTCCGAAAGATGTGTGCATCATGCACCTTTCCGGACCAGCCTGCGTTCATGTCTGTGAAACGCCCACGGTGATCCTCAAGCACCTGGAGAACCATTGAGAAATACCCCTTGCGATTAATGTACTTGGTGGCTAAGTGGTCTGGTGCCAGAGTTGGAATGTGCGTGCCATCTATTGCCCCTCCGCAGTTAGGGAAGCCCATTTGTGCAAAGCCATCCACAATGTCACGCACGTTGCCCAGAGTCATGGCCTTTCAGAGCAGGATGCAATTAATGGCTCTTCACACTTCCATCAACATGACTCCAATGGTCAACTTTCCCATTCCGAACTGGTTCGTGACCGATCGGTAGTCTGGAGTAGCCAGCTTCCACAGTGCAATCACCATGCACTTCTCCAGCAATGGGGCAGCTCTCATTCTCATGTCCTTGCGCCGCAGGGCTGGGGTGAGCTCATCACACAGTCCCATCACACAGTCATGTGAAAGTTCTGCAGCCAATGCTTGTCATCCCAGATGTGCATCACGATGTGTTCCCACCACTCAGTACTTGTTTCCCACGCCCAAAAGTGGCGTTCCACTGTGGTCAGCACCTCCGTGAATGCCACAAGCAATCTCGTGTCTTAGCTACTTCACGTGGCAAGATCAATGTCGCACTTTGATCAACTTGCCTTTGCAGTTTAAGGAATAACTCCACTGCCACTCGTGAGGTGTTGGTCAGAGCGAGCAGCATACTGGTCAACAGTTTGGGATCCATTCCTGCAGACTGAAGAGGCAGGACGTGCAGTACACAAACAGTTGAAAGATGGTGCCAAATACGACAGAAGCACAGGGATTGCTGGGATACGAAGCATTGCATCACGGGGCATTGGGACAGGACCCAGGATGCCCTGCAATCCCCTCCGTCTTCCCACAACTCTTAGCAGCAGAAGAGGAAGATGTGCTCTCTGGGATAGCGGCCCAGAGTGCACTGCTCTGAATACCGCTGCAAGTGCCACAAGTGTGAACACACTATTGTGCAGGCAGCTGTCAACGTGAACACACAACAGCGGTTTTCCTGCTGAGTGGTGCTGTAACTGCTGGCGCTGTAACT
Source organism: Emys orbicularis (assembly GCF_028017835.1). Taxonomy (NCBI): domain Eukaryota; kingdom Metazoa; phylum Chordata; order Testudines; family Emydidae; genus Emys; species Emys orbicularis. The sequence goes on along the minus strand of NC_088690.1, from coordinate 59,802,942 downwards.
TTGCCAGTGTAGACGTGCCCTTAATGATCAGATGTCATTCTGTGCCCTTAAAAAGATGTGGGTAATGCCTTTGATCCTTCTTGAGGCATTCCAAGAAGACTTCTTAAGTCTGGTACAAAGGCTGGCCTGGAATGCTTCGAAGAAGAATTTCTTCGAGTCTAAACCTGATTGTCAGATTGCAAAGTGCTGAGACTCCATGCTAGTACTACCCATGCAAGTCTGAGGTACGCATTTAAAAAGGTGGTACCATTTCATTCTTAATGCATGTAAAATGGTGCTTTTTCATAAACCCTGACTCTTCTCCTCTCCCTCACCTTTCTTGGTCTTGGAAGTCTTTCTTCTGCTCCCATCAGCTATTCCTTCAAACTGCTCCCTTGACAACATTCCCCAGCTGATCTTCTTTGCTCCTATCTTATCCTCCATGCATGCTTCTCATTCACCACTCTACTCATTTGGCATGTCTTCTTCAGACTTCAAATATACCAATGTCAAAAACAAACCAGCCTTGCCCTGTCTTCATCTCCCCTCCCTCCCCACCCTTTTCACCTTTGTTTTTCCATTTGCCTAGGATTCCTCTCTTTCCTTTCCCATCTGTTTAGGTGCCCTCACCAAGTCTTGAAACCTTCTCTGCCAAAGTTGTTAGAACTTTTTGAACACTAAATACAGTCTGTGTTAAAGTTAATGCAGCTTCCATGTGATATATTTTATGATTGTCAAAATATCAAGGATAGGGATGATTTAGATAGGGTGGAAAAAAATAATATAACAAGGAATAATGGGATAAATTTCAGGAAAAAATTTTTAGGCTGACAATGTCAGGAGGATTTCCTTACACTGCAAAATTTTTAGGCCGTTCACAAGTTTTCAAAGGGAAATGGTAGAAGGCTTATGGATTCTGACCTTAAAAAGTCTAGACTGAACAGAACACTAGAATACACACTTAGGAAATGACCCTGTGTTGTCACAGGAATGGTCTAGATGACCTACAGGAATAATAATTAGAGATGGGGGGAAAAACTATTTAAAGGAGGTCTGATCTAAAATCTTCGCAATATTGCCTTTGCAGTTGGATTATGTTGCCATGATACTGTCTACTTTTAGTAAAGGGAATAGCTTGAGAGTGCTGAAGTCATGTTACTTGCTTGGCAAAGGCAGAACTTTAAATATTTTAATGGGGACCACAGTGATTGGTTTTCTGTTTAGTTTCTGAGATTTTTGTTTGTCTTTATTCCTTTTGAAATTTGTACTTTGCATCTGAATAAATGGCTCGGTGTGGGATCAGTTGCTAAAATCATCTGAAACTAAATATTAGTTAGGCAATGCAAGAGTGGTGCTGCCCTACGATATTAATCTTCATAAATAGTTTACACTTTGAATTTTATTGTGGCAGGAAAAATTTATTCACTGATTATATAAGAAATGCCATATCATCAGACATGCAGTTATATGAATGTTGTGCAGCTCTTGTGTGGATTATAATCTTGAAATTAAAGGCTGTCTCTTCAACTGGCAAATAAATCCAAATATTCCTATAAAAACGTATTTTTCTGTTCTAAGATATTATTTTTAAAGTCAGAAAAAAGTATTGCTTTAGTTCTTACTTCTGCAGTTGTACTGGATACCTGTATAATTTAGAATTTACTCAATTAGCAGCTTTTTTTATCTTGTAAACTGGAAATTCTGTTTGAAGGCTCTGACTCTGTCCTTAATTCACCTTGTGTCTGGGTATTGCAATGCTTGTGGTATGGGAAATTAAATGTTGTATGTTTAAAAACAAACACAAAAATGCCTCAAAGCAAATTTATGGCTGAGCAATACACTGCTTAAAAAAAGGTTACTATAGAAACTGTAAGAATAGCTTATAGGTGAATGTTGCTTTTATGCTAATATAGAAAGACCATTACTGTAGTCCAGATGAATAAGCCTAGCAAATACGTTCTTGTAGATAGGCAGTATTTAAAATAAGGAAAATATAAGATGTTCAAAATATACTTGGTGGCTTGCACACTTTTGATGATTGTACTTACTTAGGCTCAGGGTGGACTCGATTTAATCATGGATTTCTGCATAAAAGTGTATTTTTGTTGGTTGTTATAAGCTTAATACATATTCTTCACAACTCAGATATAGGTTTCATTTTTAGAAGGTACACACTATACATTTTTAAACAGTGATTTATTTTGAAAACTTTTCAGACTAGTTTTACAGCTATATCAGAAAATGAATGATTGTTTGGTTATTTCATTTACCAAAGGTAATTGAAGCAGATATTTATGAAGTCATTGGGAGGTGAACTATCTCCAATTCAACAGGTTAATCATTGATGTTTGGAGGATTTTCTTGCCATACTGTATTAGGAGGAGAACATCACCAGACAGACATTTAAATTGTTTTATTTAACTGAAACAACAACGTTATGTATTCTGGATTTTTTTTCTTCAACAGCAAACATAATATTTTAACAAAACAAGTATATGAATTTTGGAATTTAGTTAAACATTCAAGTTTTTTTTTAAATCAGGTTTGTTTTTGTTAAAATTGTTTTTAACTAAAATAGTTAAATGAAATATATAGTTTAAAAAAAACCCCCAAAATTAAATTGACTATGTTAGCCAGGTCAACGTGAGAAACTTAAAATATTGGCTTCTGCAGCTAACTAACTCGTCTTCACCTTCATTTTACTGTTTGTTCATAATCTGGAAAACAAAAACAGGCTTTCCTGCTTTTTTGAGGTCCCAAACGATTTCTCAATTTGGAATGAAGTAGTCCAAAGGAAGAAAATATTCTTTCTACACTGGCAGAAGGAGCTACTGCTGTTAAAAGTTAAATTATCACTTCAACAGTCTCTGAATCCAAGTGCTTAAGTGACTTCCACCAGTTCACTGGCGTGACTTTCTTTAAAACATCAGCAAACATATATTTCTTGAATGGTTCTTATTCCCAAACTGGGTCTCTTTTACAGCCTGCTGCCCTGAAAGGTTTTCCTTTCTAGTGAGAGAATGGTATGGTAGATCTCAAATCAATGAAGGCTACACTTAGAAAGACCTCAAGATTTCTGGAATATGCTGCTCAAACAGTTTCCCTTTTGTTTCTACTGCCCGTCCCTCCCTTCACACCTTTATCTCCAGACTTCTTCTCCTTGTCCAGATCTATTCCGCCCCCTACAATCTTTTCTATTCATTTTTGAAACTTTGCACTTTTAGAGAGAGGTAAGGGATTGACTCTGTGTACACAAATTTGCAGAGGGACAATAGGGTTGAGGTCTGTTATTTCTCACCTCTCTTATTTCTTTATTTTTATTTATTTATTTTTGCTGTTAAGAAGCATGTTATCTCTTGTCAGGGTTCCCTCCCCACTCTGAACTCTGGGGTACAGATGTGGGGACCCACATGAAAGGCCCGCTAAGCTTATATTCCAGCCCTTATATAACCAGCTTAGGTTAAAAACTTCCCCAAGGCACAAATTCCTTTCCTTGTCCTTGGACAGTATTGCTGCCAGCACCAAGTGATTTGAACAAACATTTAGGGAGGGACCACTTGGAGCCCTGTCTTACCCCCCCCCCCCCCAAAATATCCCCCCAAGCCCCTTCACCCCCTTTCCTGGGGTGACTTGAGAATAATATGCCAACCAATAGGTTAACAAAGTGAGCAGAGACCAACCCCTTTGGTTTTTAGGACACTAAAAATCAATCAGGTTTTTAAAAGAAGAATTTTATTTTTTTTAAAAGTAAAAGAATCACACCCGCAAAAATCAGGATGGAAGGTACTTTTTACAGGGTAATAAAACTATTTAAAACACAGAGGATTCCCCTCTAGGCTTAGTTTTAAAGTTACAAAAAAAAACAAACAAAAAAAAAAAAAAACAGGAATAAACCTCCCTCTTAGCATAGGGAAAATTCACAAGCTAAAACAAAAGATACACCTCTACCCAGATATAATGCTGTCCTCGGGAGCCAAAAAATCTTACCGCGTTATAGGTGAAACCGCGTTATATCGAACTTGCTTTGATCCGCTGGAGTGCGCAGCCCCCCCCCCCCCGCAGCACTGCTTTACCGCGTTATATCCGAATTCGTGTTATATCGGGTCGCGTTATATCGGGGTAGAGGTGTAATCTAATGCATTTTCTTGCTATTACCGTATATACTTGTTCATAAACTAAATTTTTTAAGTAAAAAAGGGAAGCACCAGAGAAGGGGGTCGGCTTATGAACGGGTATAGAGAGGGAGAGGTGGGACACGGTCCCTCCCCCCAACAGAGGGAGCAAGGAGAGACAGCACAGCCAGAAGGGAAGAGGTGGGGCCAGAGTCTCTCCGCTTCTGGCCATGCTGCTCTCCCCCCAGCCTCCGAAGCAGCTGTAGCTCCGGGGCTGGCAGGCTGCAGCTGTGCCACTCGGCCCTGCCCCCCAGAGCAGGCTGTGGCCACGCCGCCGGAGCACACTGTGGCCATGCCACTCGGTCTGGCCCGCCATAGCAAGCTGCAGCCGCGCTGCCCAGCCTGCCGGAGCAGCTCCAGCCTGGTCAGAGACATCCTCCCCTGGCCCATCCCAGATAAGGTGGGACGGGGGAGAGTGTGGGGGTCCTGGGCAAGGGGTGGGGTCATGTAGGGGATGGTCACAGGGGTTACTCCCCTGACTCCCAGCTTCTCCCCCCCCCCCCCAAAATTCCCCCCCCCCAGTTGCTGTCCCGGCCCGTCAGGGTAAGCAGCTGGTGTGCCGTGACACTTTGTTTACTTAGGTTTACCTCCATGCCTGCGGACGCTCAAGATAAACAAACGATCTCGGCCCGCCAGCGGCTTATCCTGATGGCCCGGGAGCCAAAGTTTGCTGACCCCTGATTTATAGAGTCGGCTTATGAACAAGTTATAAAAAATTTCCATTTTTACTTATCCATCTTGGGGGGGAGTCGGCTTATAAACGAACCGGCTTATGATCAATTTCTGTAATTTTAGATGTATCATTATAGGATCTTTTTTGGAGCTGGTTTACCTACTTGGTCTCTTTCTTTGTCCCAAGAGGGAATCAACAAAGAGAGCACAAACAAAACCTTCCTCCCCTTTTCTCTCCCCTCCCCCCCCAGATTTGAAAGTATCTTCTTTCCCCATTGGTCCTTCTGGTCTGGTGCCAACTAGGTTAATTGAACTGATTAACCCCTTACAGGTAAGTGATTCTGTACCTCTGGCCAGGAGGGATTTTGTTACTGCATACATAAAGGTTGTTACCCTTCCCTTTATATTTGACATCTCTGGAGACACAAATCCACAGTTTGAGAACTGCAAAACTAAGCATCTCTGATGGTATCTTCTAGACTGAACACTTGCATAGATAGAAAGATTAACCTAAATAATCTATACAGAAGCCCCTGGAACTCCATAAAATTGGGTCCCTAATCCATGAACTATTGGAACTCATTTACAAAACTTTTCTTAATCATTACCTGAATATATTGTCACATACTATAGAATTAGACTTTATAATCCCTATTCCATGAGGCATCTAATGTTTTGTTCAGGACAAGTTAGGTGAGAAAAGGCCTTATCCACCATATTACTGCCTGGTGTGTCTGTCTCTGCAGTGGCTTTCCCTTTTAATTTGATTTTTCTTTTCCTTGAAGGAATACCCAGACGTTTTTCTCCCCTTCTCTTTTATTTTACCTCCCTTTGCTGAACGGTGATGGCATTGGTGAGTTAGACTGGTTTCTTTCCTTCTGCAGTCTCTCCAGATCCTAAGCTCACACAGCCTAGTGACAGTCATCCCAGAGAACTTCAAGTGACTACCTTATAAAAGCCAAAATCTTCCCTCAAAGTAAAGTAAAATAAAATAAACATAGCTGGGCTTGATTCTCTGCACCCATTCTCACAGAATTAATCAACAGGGTTGACTAATCAAAATGTTACAAGAAAAAGACAAAGAAGGCAGTATAGCCATCTTCAGTATGACACCTCAGATTCTACATCACTCAAGGAAGGAGATTTGTTAGAATCTGATTCTGAAGAATCAGATTCCCTCACAGAACAGTCTGTTTCCTCATGAATATTTTAAAACCACAGTAAGGAGACACTGATCTTAGTTGTACCTCCAGAATAAACCAAGCAGAAATCCAGTCTCTTTATAGGGGAAATATTTCCCCTCCAGCTCAAAAATTGAAACTTATTTCCCATCAGTGCAGTTGTTGAGGAAGTGATCAGTTCAGAATGAAAATAGCCATTGGCAGAAGTGCCTTAATAGACATCTCATGAAATATTATAAATTCCAGGATTAAAAAAACCTACCTACTGTTTGGTGCAGATACCAGGGATGTGGCTGTGACTGCTGAGGCAAAATAAATGGTCATGCCCATTGACAGATTCTTCCCCATTGACAAAGTGGACTGAAAATAGAATTCTCATTGTGTAGGAATAATTAAGCCACAGATGAATCTCTTCTGTCTGGCCATCTATTTTGCTTGAATATATCTAACACGGTTTAGAGGACTGCTCCCACTGAAAGACAGAGACAGCCTTTCTTAACATGAAATCGGTCACAGCATCCTTCAAGGAAAATGCCACTGTGGATTCAATCACAATGTCCACCTGGTCAAACGCATCCAGTGCAATTACTAGGACACCCATGAATCCTGTCCGGAGAGCAGACAAGCAAGCAAAACAACTTGTGGCTTCCATTTCTTTTTGCAGCTGAAAAGGTGAGAGAGACTAGGCAAAGTGTGTGGTGGAAATTCAGAAAAGGAAATCTTTCTGCTGTAGGGTGCCATAAAAGGGATTTCAGACAGTTCCATTTGTTTTCTACTATGATCACTCCAGGATCAACAGAAGAGGTCAGACACCAAACATTGGAAGATATGGAAACAGGAATTTCATGGGAGGAAAGTCCTGGCAGGAGCATGTGCAATCCTTAAGCGCAACAAATGCCCAGGCTCTCCACTTGGGAGAAGCAGCAGATCCCTGTCTGACTAGCAGATCTCTCTCTTTCTCTCCCTCTTTTCCCCCTCCCCCATGTGAAAGAACTCCATTGTAGACAGATGGGTTCTTATGATAGAAGAGCAAGGGTATTTCAGTCTGAAAAGTTCCCAAAAGATTGCTGCATTACAGACATTTAAAAAAAAAAATATCTTCAAAACAAACTGGGTTGTTCTTGGCAGTAGAACCACTACTTTCCATTGGGACTGTAGAACCAGTTCCCCAAAGGAGAAGTTATCCAACTTCTCTTTTACTGTACAGAAAAGGTCTGGAGTGATCAGGCCCTTATTGGACATCCTCAAGTACAGGGGATTCCAAATGGAGACTCTTTCACACTGAGTATTTATCAAAAGTGATTTTCTCATTCCAATTGGGTGCATGGATGTGTCTCAAGATTTGCCTTCTCTCACTCATGTTATCATTAGAGGCCCTATATTCTGACCATAAGTATTTCCTAAAGGTTCTAGTCACTCATTGCCAAACTTTGCTCTGGGAAATGTGAATGTAATGCATTCCTGGATCACTTCCTCATTTGGAATATGAATGAGAACCACAGAGATCGCTTTGAGAACACTGCAGGAACAAAGATTTTTCATCAATAATTAGAAAAGCATCCTACTTTCCACTCAATTCTACAGCTGGGAGAAATCGTTTATACTTCCAAAGGCATCATGTATCTCTTAGCAAACAGTCTGACAAATTAAAGTCTGTAATCTCAAAGATACACTTTGGAAATACTTGTGGTCTCTTGTTGGTACTATGTTAACAGTATACAGTGTATTGTATATCATATTGATATGAAATTAAAGAATGTGTGTTCCTATATTTGAAGCCCTAAATGGTTTAGGTCCTCACTATTTGAGAGACCTTCTGACTCTCTGATGTATCCACATCTGTTACAGTCATGTGAGGTGCTTCCTGGGATGGGAGGGGGTTACTGGGGCTGAGGAGGCCTTCTCAGTGTGATTGTGATTAAACACCTTATGAGTTGAATACAAAAGTTGTGTGTTAATTTTGTTGTACCAATAAAGTGGAAGCCAGCTGGAAGCATGGAGTAGTGCTTGGTTTTGATAAGTTATGGTACTATGTCTGTGGTGTTAAAATTGTGTAAATGTTTAAAGGGCTTGAGAGAAACAGTAATAAATTGAAACAAATGAAGCTACTTTGCTATTTGGCCATTTAATAATTGGCAGATTGTCAAATAATAATAATTGGACCAGATTGTCAAAATACAAGTATTCAGTATTCATGCAGACAAACTCTGTTGCATGCACTTAACCCCAGATTTGTGCATGTAGATAAAGGATTGAGCAGATGCAAAACTGTGCATACTGAAAATCTGACCCATACTGTGTAGGATTTTGCATTACTTTGTGAGGTAGATTTTTTGTGCTGTGTGTATGTTGTGTGATGTAGACGAGGCAAATGTATCATTGTTGTTGGTGCATGTACCTATACAATTTGGAAGTAAGAAATTTTAACTAGATCTGCTCCTTCAGAATTAATTGTAGATAAATAGCAATGGAGAGCTGCATTTTCCATATAAAATCCTGGTGGTAGTTGGGGTGGAGGTATTAGGGAAGGAATCATAATTTGATAGTTCTGAAAAAAAGATTTTCAGATACTAGAAATTAGAAATAATTTGTTAGAATTTAGAAGTAAATGAATTATTAGGGGCTCTATTTTTAGGTTTAAATGAGAAATGAGAAATCACCTGTTTTTCTCTCATGACTTGCTGCCATGTTACCTAGGTTGTTTGATGACATGACATTCTGGGCTAATTACAAGGGCAGTGGTTCACATTTTCAATGCTGGCAGTCAAGCAGTCTCTTAAATAAGACTGGGTATTGTGGATAAACTACTAACACAACAAAGGGGCCATTCTAGTTCCTGCCACTGCAACCACCGGAGGAGATGATGGCCCTCTCAGTTTTGTTTGTAAACTTTTTTTTTTTAAATTTAGTGTACAGTTTAATGAAACATACTGGATTATGTATATAAGATGCAACTGTCGATGCATATCAGTTAGATAAATTTTTTTTTTCAATAAACGTCTTGAAGAAATTACCTTAAACCAAACCTCTAAACATGTCATCTCTCTATGCTCTTCCAGGCCACATGTAAATCTAAAAATAGAACTTTCAGTCTGAAACCCACCAAATTGCTATTGTGTTATTTCATCCATTTCAAAACACAACACAACAAAACAAAATATCCCAAACCCTGAATTCAACCAAAATCAAACCCTAAAATCAGATTTTGAAAATTTAGGAATAGTATTTACTTAGTAAACAATGAGATTTTTTTCTATTTATGTCTTATTTGCATCCAACCCAATAGATGCAAACATACCAAAGCAGTCTGGAAAAAGTTTAACTCTACATATTTGTTACCTCAGTGCATTGTTGCATTTCATTGCCAAAATAAAGAAAATGAAGATTTGAGTACCTTGAAATGTATATAACCATGTCTGTCTTTGTTTTGTACCAAACATGCTGAATATGCTGATGGCACTCAATAAACTATAAATATTATAAACCAATTGTCATCCTCATATTCTAGGAATTGTCAAGTTGTGGGTGGAATAAGAAAGAGAAGTACAGTTCTGCTCCAAATGCAGTTGCCTTCACAAGAAGATTCAACCATGTGAGTTCTTATTATAATAATGGCAACATGATTGTATGTATCAGTGTTAAAAATCATCCAAGTGGAATGTTTAATCTATATATTTTTGTCATTCACTGCTAAATATTTGGGGATTGACATGCCTGTGATGTAAATGGCTTGCTTAGGTGCAACAGTGTGATTACTTTAGTCCTGTTTAGTATCAGAGGGGTAGCCGTGTTAGTCTGAATCTGTAAAAAGCAACAGAGGGTCCTGTGGCACCTTTAAGACTAACAGAAGTATTGGAGCATAAGCTTTCGTGGGTGAATGCCCACTTCATCAGATGCCGCGTCTGAAGGCGTCTGATGAAGTGGGCTTTCACCCACGAAAGCTTATGCTCCAATACTTCTGTTAGTCTTAAAGGTGCCACAGGACCCTCTGTTGCTTTTTAGTCGTGTTTGTTTCTATTAAGCTTTTTTGTTAAATAACAAATTTTGATGAATAAGAGAAGGAAAAGATATTAAGTAGGTTTTCCCCCAGATGTTTGCTGTACATTTCCTTTCATAAGGTGGTCTGGGTGAAGGGTTTAGTGTAAAAAGGGTTCCTGATGAAATAGAAACATTTTTCCCATTTATAAGAGTATTTAGTGTCTTTGATTTGTGTAGCAGTTCTTGTCCCAAAAAACGTGGTGTTGAATTCTGTCAGAATGGTTACATTTTTACTGTGCTTCTGAGAAGACTGTTGAAAATGTGGCTAGATGGCTATATATCGCTGTTAATCCCAAGTTATGAAAGGCAGTGGAAATCCGACCACTGAAAGCAGTTGGCTAAAGCTTGTTACAAATCGCAAACAGCCTGTCTGATTGTGCTAAACTGACTTGCCAGTGAGTCTCCTGTTTGACATAATTTATCAGCCAGAATGACCTGAAGAAAAGCTCTGTGTAGCTCAAAAACTTGTCTTTGGTTGGTCCAGTGAAACATATTACCTCACCCACCTTGTCTTAGCCAAAATGTCTTCATTTGCTCAAGCTTATGAAAGTCAGTTTGTCTTCTTTATTCAGTTTTTATTTTAAAATGCATCTTTTTATATAAGTCCCTGATACTGTGTTAAATACTTTAGTTGTCTCAACAATTACTTGAAATTAGGGCTATCAAGCGATTAAAAAAAAATCGTGATTAATCGTGTGATTAATCGCACTGTTGATAATAGAATACCATTTATTTAAATATTTTGGATATTTTCTACACCTTCAAATGTATTGCTTTCAATTATAACACAGAATACTACGTGTACAATGCTCACTTTATATTTATTTTTGATTACAAGTATTTTCATTGTAAAAAAACAAAAGAAATAGTATTTTTCAATTCACCTAATACAAGTACTGTAGCGTAACCTCTTTATCATGAAAGTTTAACTTACAAATGTAGAATTATGTACAAAAAAACCTGCATGCAAAAATAAAACGTAAAATTTTAGAGCCTGCAAGTCAACTCAGTCCTTCTTCTTGTTCAGCCAATCACTCAAACAAACAAGTTTGTTTACCTTTGCAGGAGACAATGCTGCCCTCTTGTTGTTTACAATATCACCTGAAAGTGAGAACAGGCGTTCGCGTGGCATCTGTTGTAGCCGGCGTCGCAAGATATTTACGTGCCAGATGCGCTAAAGATTCCTATGTCCCTTCATGCTTCAACCACCATTCCAGGGGACATGCATCCATGCTGATGACTGGTTCTGCTCAATAACAATCCAAAGCAGTGTGGACCGATGCATGTTTATTTTCATCATTGGAGTCAGATGCCGCCAGCAGAAGGTTGATTCTTCTTCGAGTGATTGCTCCTGTGTATTCCACAGTAGGTGTGCGTGCTCGCCACGTAAACCGGTGCCGGAAGTTTTTCCCTTAGCAGTACCCGTAGTGGGGGAGCACCGCGGCAACCCCTGGAGTAGCGCCTCTATAGCGCGCTATAAGGGGAGCTGTGCACTCCCCCCACCCTCAGTTCCTTCTTGCCGCCAGTGAATGTAGTCAGAACTTAGTGCTCCAGCTCTGCTGCAGCACTGCAAACCTTAGTAGTACAACTCTTCTTAGTAATCCGAATTTCTAGTTAGTGGCCTGGCTCGGGGCATGCCCCGTGCCCCAGGCTTCAAGTCGTGCGACTCCTGTCGCAGTTCTATGCCCAGAAGCGATCCACATACTCAGTGACTTTGCTGTCTGGGCGAGACTCACGTAAGTGAGCGTTGTAAAATCTGCCAGTCGTTCAAACCAAGAACGAAACGCGAACGAGATATCCGTCTCCGGGCCTTACTAATGAAGTCGGCATTGGCACCCGCACGCCATCCCAATCCGGCGCCGGGCGCGTCTTCAGTGTGCAGTGACGCCCCATCAGCTAGTCGGCACCGCTCCCCCGCTAAGAAGCAAGGGAAGACTCAGCGGCGCCAAGAAAAGGACCGGGGCAAGGCCGCACCTGAGTTGGGCAGCCCACGATCCCCCTCGGGACCCAGACCTCTGACTCGCGCTGAGTGGAGTAGTCCGGTCCCGTCAACGCGTGTCTCCCCGGCAGTGAGGGTACCATCGACGTCGGAGGCAGCGCAGGCGGCGCGTGATATTCTCACCCTTCCGGTGCCGAGTGTGCCGCCCGAGATGGGCCCTTGCTCCAGAGGGAAGCCGCCACTGGGAGCTCATCGACCCTCCCCAGTTCGGCATAGCCCCCGCTCCGAGGATGAGGTGCCTATCCATTCTGCGGGGCCATCTCGTAGCCCGCGCCAGACGCCCACGCCGTTGGCTGACTCGCCTGAGAGGGAGTCCCGAGGGGGAGTCCGGGAGGGGTCGCAGGCACCGAGGCAGGAGGCGTCGACGCTCCTCTTCCTACAGGAGTTATAGGAGCAGGTCTCCACGCCATCGGCACCGACGCTCAGACTCGAGTGATCGCTCCGACAGGCATCGTTCGCGAAGCGCCCCTCGGCCAGCACTGGCACCTAACCGTCATAGCCACGGTCACCGTGGTGACTCTGGAAGCAGTACCTCTGATGGGTACAGGTCTTCCTCGTCGAGATCTAAATCTCAAGGCCGGCACCGACGAGGCCGTGGACGTTCCCGTCGCTCGTGTGGCACCGTGTGCACGTCAGCAACGTTGTCCTTGGCACCCAGCCGCCCATCTCCGGGATGCGCCACCCCGCACTATCTAGCGACTCCGCTCAGTCCCCAAGTGGGGCATTGGCAAGGGGCACCCTGGCATGGACAATGGTGTCAGTGGGCACCTTGGCCCCAACCGCCGGTACCAGCACGACCCCGTTCGGTGGCCGGGGCATCGCAGGTGCATTCAATGTCCCCGCCTCGACACCGGGAGCAGATCCGGTCCCTTCACCGGCACCGGAGGAATCCATTGTGGTGCCACCACCCACCTTACAGGAAGACTTTAAGGCTCACCAGGAGCTCCTTAGGTGGGTCGCCTCCAGTCGCCAGCTCCAAGCTGAGGAGATGGAGGAGCCATCGGACACGTTGTTCCATGTCTTGTCGTCCTCGGCACCGGGCCGTGTGGCCCTACCTCTCCACCAAGGGGTGGCCAATATCTCCACGTCGCTTTGGCAAACCCCGGCGTCCTTGGCGCCTATTTCAAAAAAGGCGGAGAGGAAGTACTTTGTGCCAGCAAAGGGGCACGAATATTTGTACTGTCACCCGGTACCCAACTCTCTGGTGGTGGAATCGGTAAACCACCGAGAGAGGCATGGCCAACCTGCACCCACCCCCAAAGATAAAGACGCCAGAAGACTGGATACCTTCGGCAGGAAGGTTTATTCATCCGCGAGCTTCCAGCTCAGGGTGGCTAATCATCAAGCCCTCCTGAGCCTCTATGATTTTAACCTGTGGGGGTCCCTGCCAAAGTTCGAACCTCTTCTTCAGGAAAAGGATAAGAAGGAGTTCAGAGCTTTTGTCGACAAAGGCACGGTGGCGGCGAAAGCGGCCCTCCAAGCAGCTTCGGACGTGGCAGATACAGCAGCCCGTTCGATGGCCTCTGCTGTTGCCATGCGCAGGGCGTCATGGCTCTCGCTGTCAGGGCTGTCCGCGGAGTCCCAGTCCCTCATGCAGGACTTGCCTTTCAACAGGAAAGCCCTGTTTGCGGATCAGACAGACACCCATCTACACGGGATGAAGGACTCCTGCACCACCCTGCAAACTCTGGGCCAATATGTCTCACCGGCTAAGGACAAACCCAGGCCACCGAACGGGGTCGTGCTGGCACATACACTTCCTAGGAGCGCAGCTGGACTTGGTGGTGGCCACGGCCTCTCTTCTCAGGGACAGGTTTGAGACGCTCAAAAGTCTCATAGCCTCAGTCATGTCCTTCCCCGTGACAACGGCAAGGGTGTGCCTTCAACTCCTGGGCCACATGGCAGCCCGCACCTCCATGGTGCCACATGCCAGGCTCAGAATGAGGCCCCTCCAACTCTGGCTGGCCTCCCAATATTCCCTGGACCGTACCAGGCCGTTCAGGAAATCCTCGCAGCTGTTCGTTGCATCGGCTGAGCGTATGAGAAGGCAACCAGTCTCCACCCAGCGCCTTTCCTGCTGGATCACCTCGTGCATACGCACGTGTTACGACTTGGCAGGGGTTCCCCCGCCACCTATCGTAAAGGCGCATTCTACGAGAGCGCAGGCCTCGTCAGCCGCCTATGTAGCCCATGTCTCTATCCAGGATATATGTAGGGCTGCCACGTGGTCCTCTGTCCGCACCTTTTCCTTGCACTATGCGATCGTCTCCCAAGCACGGGATGACGCCGGGTTTGGTAGGGTGGTACTCTGTCCTGATAACCTTTAAACTCCTACCCGCCTCCATCAGGGATAGCTTGGAGTCACCTCTAGTGGAATACACATGAGCAATCGCTCGAAGAAGAAAGGACAGTTACCTGTTCCGTAACTGGCATTCTTCGAGATGTGTTGCTCAGGTGTATTCCACGTCCCGCCCTCCTTCCCCTCTGTCGGAGTTGTCTGGCAAGAAGGAACTGAGGGTGGGGGGAGTGCGCAGCTCCCCTTATAGCGCGATATAGAGGCGCTACTCCAGGGGTTGCAGCGGTGCTCCCCCACTACGGGTACTGCTAAGGGAAAAACTTCCGGCACCGGTTCACGTGGCGAGCACGCACATCTACTGTGGAATAGACAGGAGCAACACATCTCGAAGAGCGCCAGTTACAGAACAGGTAACTGTCCTTTTTCTTTTTTGGTGGTTTGGGTTCTGTAGTTTCCGAATTAGAGTGTTGCTCTTTTAAGACGTCTGAAAACCTGCTTCACACCTTGTGCCTCTCAGATTTTGGAAGGCACTTCAGATGCTTAAACCTTGGGTCGAGTGCTGTTGCTATCTTTAGAAATCTCACATTGGTACCTTCTTTGCATTTTGTGAAATCTAAAGTGAAAGTGTTCTTAAAATGAACAACATGTGCTGGGTCGTCATCCGAGACTGCTATAACATGAAATATGTGGTAGAATGTGGGTAAAACAGAGCAGGGGACATATAATTCTCCCCCAAGGAGAGGATTGCCAATCACATATTTAATTAATGCATTATTTTTTTTAATGAGCGTCATCAGCATGGAAACATGTCCTCTAGAATGGTGGCCGAAGCATGAAGGAGCATATGAATGTTTAGCATATCTGGCACGTAAATACCTTGCAATGCCAGCTACAAAAGGGCCATGCAAATACCTGTTCTCACTTTCTGGTGATATTGTAACTAAGAAGCAGGCAGCATTATCTCCTGTAAATGTAAACAAACTTGTTTGTCTTCGCAATTAGCTGAACAAGAAGTAGGCCTGACTGTTGTGAAGTTTTACATTGTTTTGTTTTTGAGAGCAGTTATGTAACAACAACAAAAAATCTACATTTGTAAATTGCACTTTCACGATAGAGATTGGACTACAGTACATGTATGAGGTGAATTGAAAAATTCTATTTCTTTAGTTTATCATTTTTACAGTGCAAATAAAAAATAATATACACTTTGATTTCAATTACAACACACAATAGAATCATAGAATATCAGGGTTGGAAGGTACCTCAGGAGGTTATCTAGTCCAACCCCCTGCTCAAAGCAGGACCAATCCCCAGACAGATTTTTGCCCCAGATCCCTAAATGGCTCCCTCAAGAATTGAACTCATAACCCTGGTTTTAGCAGGCCAATGCTCAAACCTCTGAGCTAAACAGTCAAAAATATTTAATAAATTTCAATTGGTATTCTATTGTTTAACAGTGCGATTAAAACTGCGATTAATCCTGATTAATTTTTTTGAGTTAATCGTGTGAGTTAACTGCGATTAATCGACAGCCCTACTTGAAATAGCTATATCTCTGGGCCCCTTGGAACTCTATTATACTCCAGGTTGTAACATTTTTTTATAATGCCATATTTTTGTATATCAGATGCAGTAATTCTCCCCTCTGTTGGAGTCTCTCAGGGCTCCTTTCTTGAATTGACTCTAGTTCATTAAATTCACTTCCCTCTTCAATGTGGAGAGAAATATGCAACAGCTTTTCCCCCCCCAGTTATGAATTCCACAAACTGGGTTTTAGACAAAACAAAAACAAGTTTATTAATTACAAAAGTTAAATTTTAAGTGATTATAAGGGATAGCAAACAGATCAAAGCAGATTGCCCACTAATAAAACAAAACGCAATCTAAGATTAATATACTAAAGAAATTGGTTACAAGTAGCAAATTCTCACACTAAATGATGATGTTTTAGGCAGATTACAGAGACTTGCTTTCAGCTTAAAACTCCAGATATTCCTTTCAGAGGCCAAACAACCTCTAGCCTGGGCTCAGCCCTTCTCCCTCCAACCCCCCTCAACTCAGTCTCTGTTTCTCAGGTGTTTCCAGCAGCCTTCTTTCTCAGGTGGGAACAAACCACAATAATGTCACTCCCCTGCCTTAAATAGTGTTTGCATATGGTGAGAATCCTTTGTGTCCAAGTTTGATCCCCACCCCCGGTCAGTGGAAAAACACGGGTATTCTAAGATGGATTCCAATACCAGATGTCTTGGTGACATGCCTCTGTAGGGCCATAGCAGCCATGATTCAGAGGCTGTTCTCAGCGTCCCCAGGAAGACTTCCCAAGAAGGTGAGATTAGCATCTTCAAAGACCTATTGCTCTCTCTAATGGCTCTTCCTCACAGTGAGCCATCTAGACTGATTGCATTCTGTCTGGTGGGTGTTCCCCCGGTGTAAACACACTTGTAATATTACTAACTTCAGATACAGAAATGATACATGCATACAAATAGGATAATCAGTGGTCTCCAAACTTTTTTGATCGCGCACCCCTATCAGTAAAAAATAGGATAATCATATTCAGTAAATCATAACCTTTCCATACAAATATGCATACAAATAGGATAATCATATTCAGTAAATCATAACCTTTCCAATGATCTCACATGCCTTATCTTGCAGAAAATACATCATAATCATGCCATATTTATATCATAACAATATCTCTGTGAAGAATATAGGGGCGTGCACAGGCAGTTCTATGTCAACTTAACTTTTGTCAACCAAACTTTGCAGTGTAAACATAGTATAAAGTTATCCGATGAACTTCAGTCTACTGCACGTGATCATTGTTGCTTCCAAAATACTATCAGCAGACCAATACTTCTGAAAAGCATCTGTAAGTGATTTAATACTCCCTTCCCTGCCACAGTATGAAAGCTGGCCATGACTTTCTTTTGAAGGCTTGGGGGAAGAAGGAGGAAGACTAAGGGTATGTCTACACTACGAGAGTAGTACGATTTTACTTAAATCGAATATGTGGAATCGATATTACAAAGTCAACGTGTGTATCCACAATAAGGACAGTAATTCGACTTTGTGAGTCCACACTAACGGGGCAAGCGTCGACATTGGAAGCGGTGCACTGTGGGCAGCTATCCCACAGTCCCCGCTGCCCATTGGAATTCTGGGTCGAGCCCCCAATGCCTTCTGGGGAAAAAAATGTGTCGAGGGTGGTTTTGGGTAACTGTCGTCATCCAACCGTCACTCCCGCCCTCCCTCCCTGAAAGCGCCGGCGGGAAATCAGTTCGCGCACTTTTCTGGTCAGTGACAGCGCGGACGCCACAGCACTGTGAGCATGGAGCCCGCTGCGACCATCGCTGCAGTTATGGCTGTTGTCAACACCTCGCACCTTATCATCCACCTTTCCCAGAGGCAGATGCTGAGAAATCGGGCGAGGAGGCTACGGCAGCGCGGTGAGGACCTGAAGTTTGAGAGTGGCACAGACCTGTCACAAAGCACGGGACCCCGCGCCGAGGACATCATGGTGGCAATGGGTCATGTTGATGTTGTGGAACGGCGATTCTGGGCCCGGGAAACAAGCACGGACTGGTGGGACCGCATAGTGCTGCAGGTCTGGGATGAATCACAGTGGCTGCGAAACTTTCGCATGCGGAAGGGGACTTTCCTGGAACTTTGTGAGTTGCTGTCCCCTGCCCTGAAGCGCAAGGACACCCGGATGCGAGCAGCCCTGACTGTCCATAAGTGAGTGGCCATAGCCCTCTGGAAGCTTGCAATGCCAGACAGCTACCGATCAGTCGCGAACCACTTTGGCGTGGGCAAATCTACTGTGGGGGTGGTTGTGATGCAAGTAGCCAACGCAATCGTTGAGCTACTGCTCTCAAAGGTAGTGACCCTGGGAAACGTGGAGGTCATCATAGATGGCTTCGCCACAATGGGATTCCCAAACTGTGGTGGGGCTATAGATGGAACTCACATCCCTATCCTGGGACCAGACCACCAGGCCAGCCAGTACATTAACAGAAAGGGCTACTTTTCAGTGGTGCTGCAAGCACTGGTGGACCATAGGGGACGTTTTACAAACATCAACGTCGGATGGCCGGGCAAGGTTCATGACGCTCGTGTTTTCAGGAACTCTGGTCTGTTTAGACGGCTGCAGGAAGGTATTTACTTCCCGGACCACAAAATAACTGTTGGGGATGTGGAGATGCCTATAGTGATCCTCGGGGACCCAGCCTACCCGCTAATGCCCTGGCTCATGAAGCCCTATACAGGCGCCCTGGACAGTGAAAAAGAACTCTTCAACTACCGGCTGAGCAAATGCAGAATGGTGGTGGAGTGTGCTTTTGGACGTCTCAAGGGGAGATGGAGAAGCTTACTGACTCGCTCTGATCTCAGCGAAACCAATATCCCCATTGTTATTGCAGCTTGCTGTGTGCTCCACAATCTCTGTGAGAGCAAGGGGGAGACCTTTATGGCGGGGTGGGAGGTTGAGGCAAATAGCCTGGCTGCTGATTACGCCCAGCCAGACAGCCGGGCGATTAGAAGAGCCCAGCGGGACGCGCTGTGCATCCGGGAGGCTTTGAAAGCTAGGTTCCTGAGTGAGCAGGGTAACCTGTGACTATTAAGTTTGTTTACAGAGAAGCTGAACCTGCCCCCGTTTCTTTACCCGGTTAATGTTCACTATCCTCTCCAGTTACATACCCCGTTCCCCCCCCTTCCAACACACGTTTAAAAATAAAATCACTTGAAATTTGTTAATGAACACAGTTTTCTTTATTACTGTTTTCGCGGTAAAGTGTTGAACCTGGGACGCAGACTGTGGTGGGGAGCGGGTGTAGTGTAGTGATGCAAAGGACGCTTCTAAACTCGAGGAATGACAGGCTCCGTACTGGTGGACTGGTTATTTCAACGGAGCCTGACACCCCTCCTGTTCGGGACTCTGTGTGTGGGGGCTATGTGACTTTGTGGCAGGGGGAGGACGGTTACAGATCCCCTGCTGCATGGCTCTGTGATCCAGGATAAGGACCGCTGCATAAGATCTCTAACTGCCCTCCCCCGCCACAAAGTCACATAGCCCCCCCCCCCACACAGAACATGAAAACCACCTCCCAGACTGACCAGGGTAACTAGTGACTGCAATGTGTGTGTGCCCTGCTGCTGAACCTGCCCCCGCGTCTGTACCCTGGTAAAGGTGACTGTCCTGTCCAATTACCAACCCCCTTCCCCCCCTTCAAACAGACTCTCCTCTAAAAGAACATGATGGAAACAGTAATTAACAGAAACGTATTTTTTATTAGCAACTACACATGAAACTGGGGGATGAAACTGGGACGGGGGCTTGGGTGAGGCGGGCAGGAAAGGACTTATCAAATTTTGGGGAATGAGAGCCTTCTGGTACTTGAGCAGTCTGCAGGGAGTGAGAGTTTGCACGGACTCTGCTGCCCCTCCTTCTTGGGACTTTGGGTGAGGGGGGTATGGGACTTTGTGGCGGGGGAGGGCGGTTAGAGAGACTGCAGCGGGGCTCTGTCCTCCTGCCTCCGGTCCTGCAGAACATCCACAAGGCGCCGGAGCGTGTCCGTTTGCTCCCTCATTAGTCCAAGCAGCGTTTGAGTCGCCTGCTGGTCTTCCTGCCGCCACCTCTCCTCCCGTTCAATGTGTGATCGGTGGATTTGGGACAAGTTCTCCCTCCACTGGGTCTGCTGGGCTGCCTGGGCTCGGGAGCAGCCCATAAGTTCCGAGAACATGTCCTCCCGTGTCCTCTTCTTCCTACGCCTAATCTGCGCTAGCCTCTGGGAGTGTGATGCCAGGGGAGGTCGGGAGACAGTCGCAGCTGTGGGATGGGAAAAAGGGAGTGAATTCCTCAGAAAGATAAATTTAGTTGTGAACAAGGAACATAGTCTTTCTCTGTGAAGAAGACCATGCACAGCACCTATCACATGCGCACTCAGGACAAGGTCGAATTTTCGGCCTTCGCATTCAGTGCCTGGGGTCTTGCAGTGCAGATCAGACAAGCGGGGCAGGACAGCGGAATTTGTGTAGCAGGCCGACATGGTAAGCCGTAGACTTGTGGCTGCTTAAAACTTTAATAATAGCACTGGCCTCCTTTCACGTTCAAAGCAATGCCAGTCCCTGCTGCCAGCAATCTGGCAAGCATGAACTCTGCCCCTGTCCCATCCCCTCACGGCTGTCCCAGGGAAAGATCCCTGTATGCTGCCCCTCTCCCGCCTCCACCGCGTGGCTGTAAACCGCCGGTTACAGTTCTGTAAAGGAACAGGCAAGCAGTCCCAATACTAACATTCCCCTACCTAATTCAAAGCAGGTCACCATGAGCAACATCACTCTGATGAGGATTTCAGAGACTGAGAAAGAAAGGATGCTTCGGGAAAGCATGCAAAGACCAGGGACGTATGCCGCCATGCTCTGCAAGGAAATGATCCCCGAGTACTTGCTTGTCTCCTGGCGCAGAAACGTTTCCTACCACGGAGGACCCAATAAGGCCGCTCTCCCCAGGAACCTGATGCAAAGGCTTTCCAATTACCTCCAGGAGAGCTTCGTGGAGATGTCCCAGGAGGATTTCTGCTCTATCCCCGGACATATAGACCGGATTTTACTGTAGCTGCACTGGCAGGGACTAAACAGTAGGGCAAACCAATCATACTAAAGCGGACATTGTTAGATTTTTTTTCAGTAGTTGCACTGCCAAGGACTGAAACGTTAAGCGCCTAGGGCAAAGTAATCATGCAAAACCCATTGTTAATATTGTTAATATTCCTATTCTGTTAAAAATAAACGTTTACATGTTTAAAACACTTACTGACTGATCCTTCCCCTGATTCTGTGTCCGGGTTAACGCCTGGGGATGGTTGGTAGGGGATCTCTGTAAGGGTGATGAAGAGATCCTGGCTGTCGGGGAAATCAGCGTTGTAAGCGCTGTCGACTGCCTCGTCCTCCTCATCTCCTTCCTCATCTTCCCCGTCCGCTAACATGTCCGAGGAAGCGGCCGTCGACAATATCCCATCCTCAGAGTCCACGGTCAGTGGTGGGGTAGTGGTGGCGGCCGCACCTAGGATGGAATGCAGTGCCTCGTAGAAACGGGATGTCTGGGGCTGGGATCCGGAGCGTCCGTTTGCCTCTTTGGTCTTCTGGTAGCCTTGTCTCAGCTCCTTGATTTTCACGCGGCACTGCGTTGCATCCCGGCTGTATCCTCTCTCTGCCATGGCTTTTGAGATCTTCTCGTAGATCTTTGCATTCCGTTTTTTCGATCGCAGCTCGGAAAACACGGACTCATCGCCCCACACAGCGATCAGATCCAAGACTTCCCGATCAGTCCATGCTGGGGCCCTCTTTCTATTCTGAGATTGCACGGCCATCTCTGCTGGAGAGCTCTGCATCGTTGCCAGTGCTGCTGAGCTCGCCACGATGTCCAAACAGGAAATGAGATTCAAACTGCCCAGACAGGAAAAGGAATTCAAATTTTCCCGGGGCTTTTCCTGTGTGGCTGGTCAGAGCATCCGAGCTCGGACTGCTGTCCAGAGCGTCAACAGAGTGGTGCACTGTGGGATAGCTCCCGGAGCTATTACCATAGATTTCCATCCACACCTAGCCTAATTCGACATGGCCATGTCGAATTTAGCGCTACTCCCCTCGTTGGGGAGAGGAGTACAGAAGTCGAATTTAAGAGACCTCTATGTCGAACTAAATAGCTTCGTTGTGTGGACGGGTGCAGAGTTAATTCGATGTAACGCTGCTAAATTCGACATAAACTCCTAGTGTAGACCAGGCCTAAGACTTGTGTACTGTTGTGACGGGGTCCCCGGGGTGCAACCTGAAACTAGGGTACTGCTGAGCCCTCTGTCTTACCAACCAGGGCTCCCTCTTGCACTGTGATAATGTGACAAACTGCAAATCCCTCCAGGTCTTGCACTCTCACAAACATCCACAGGCAGGGACACACCCAGCTGAGTTACATGAATGCTTTCATGAGCCACCCATGAACCAACAATAGAGAGACTCCAGCCAGTTCCCCAGCCTAGGACTTGGTGCTAGATGTAAACCAATAGAGATACTCATTTTCCAAAATAGAACTTTGCACACAATAAAGAAACAGACAACAAAATTAAAGTGCTAACAAACAAAGCCGAAATCTCATTATAGGCGAGTCTCATCTTACGCTGGGGTTACGTTCCGCTGTCAGCATGTAAAGCGAAAATTGCGTATAGTCAAAATTACATTGAGTGTAATGGCGAGTGGAATCGCCCGCACTACAGGTACAGTATTAAAATTGTTATTTTTCTCTTTTTTTTGTTTTCTTTTTGCCGACCGCGCAAAGCTGAATTCGCGCATGTTAAATGCGCGTAAGATGAGACCCGCCTGTACTTCAAAGCGGGTTGTAAAAATCTCTGAAAGGAGATGTAGAAATGCGATGGAGCAGCAAACTACTCATGTTTAAGACAATCAGGGAGCAGTGGGACAGAATATATACAATTTTGACAGAAAATGGGGATACTCAGCTCATTGATAGCATTGACCACAATACCTTGAACATCTTAATAGTTCCTTTAGCCTTCAAAGAAGTGTCAGATGCACTAGAGCAGTCATCTAGAGCAGTGGTCTCCAAAGTGGTGTGTGCGCAAAAGGATTCTTGGGGGTGCGCCGTAGGAGGAGTGGTGGTGTTTTATTTTTTCCTTCGGCAGTTCGGGCGGGAGTCCGAGCAGCTTTTTTTTTTTTTTCTTCTTTTTTTCCTTTGCTTCAGCAAAAATGGTAGAGCCGGCGAGGCAGGGGGTGCGTGCTCAAAAATTTTTTACTGATAGGGGTGCGCGATCAAAAAAGTTTGGAGACCACTGATCTAGAGTAGTCATCGCAGCCCAGTCTCCACTTAGTGCCCATTTGGTACAAAAGGCTGAAAAAGCATCTTCATCCTTCTACCACTGATGAAGATAGTCTTAAGTCAAAGCTTTGCAATGTCTCATGGAAAAATTTGAAATTAGACCTATGCATAGAGTAGCGGTTTTCCTACACCTGCGAACGAAGGGGATGAAATGTTTTCACTGAAGAAGAGAGACAGGAAGATTATCAAGAAACCAAGAAGCTTGTCTCATTGCATGAAGAAAAATATTGCTGCAATGAATCTTATGCTTCTTTTGTCAGCTACATAGACTACATTACCAAAGGAGAAAAAATTGTCACATAGAGTTTGAGGATTCGAATAACGAGTGTGGAAATGATGATGATGAAGTGTCAAAGTATGTCACCCTGATGCTGACAAAGAATGAAGATGTGCAGCTGCTGGAGTGGTGGAGACAACAGAAGCACAATTTTCCTCTTTTTTCAGTCGAGTTGCACGGTTTGTGCATTCCACCGTCCCTGCATCCAGGGTACCCTCCGAGAGAGCCATCTCAGTCTCTGGTTGCACAGTTAATGAGAATCAAATTTCACTTTAGCCAGGAACTGTGGATGATTTAATGGTTTTACACAGTAATATTTCAAAGAAAATCAACTGTTCCGAGAGACATCTAAGACGAAGTCCCGCAATTCAGGGCTGGTATAAGTCACAAGCTAAACAGGCGCCCAACTTTTTATTTTATAGTTCAGTTTGTGATTTTGAGTATTATTGACTTGAGATGTTTATTTTATTTTTGTATGTAAAATGCTATTTGTTCTGATGCCTGTTTAAAATAATATAGCAAGTGTGTGCATTTATGAAGCCATATATCTTCCTTATACAGTATTGATGCATGCATATTGATGCTCCTCCTGAGAGGTACAGTGAGATAGGGTGCTGGTGCATGAGCAGATGTAGATACATATGAAAGTGGGGTGCGGATCGCGGGTCAGATACAAGTTATTTATTGTGGATGCGGATCCAAATTTGTATATCCCTACAGCTCTGTATCTGTAAGAAGACCTCAGTTTCAAGTCTCCTTTTTTAAAAGGTCTTCCCCTCTGCACGGATATTCAGGATAGGTAAACTTTAGCCAGGATGTCTTTTCCTGGGTTGTACAATTTTTCTAGGTGCTTTTAGCTAGTATCGTCTGGTTAGGGAGGCAGCCTCTCTTTGCCTGACTGCACCACAAATCGTGAGCATGGTTTTCTATGTACACTAATACATACATTCATAACCACACTCTTCATACATATCTCCTAATGACCATTAAGTTTAATACATTACAAGCTTTCATAAAAAATCTTACTCGCCTTTTATAATATAATAAAGTTGTGTATAATCTATTGATTCAACTGCCTATTCTTTGGGGTCAAACTCCCTATTCTCCCCGTGGCGTGTTTGGACCCTGATTGTCACAGGTGCAGAGAACCCAGCTGCGGGTGGTGTCCCAAAGCTGCCTGGGCCCATATGCTGCTGGCCTGTTTACTGCAATAGAGCTAATCAAACTCATCCCAGAGTAGCATAGGAAAGTCTCCTGTCACCGGGGAAGAAACAAGGCATCACATAACTAGAAATCTTTGAAAGGATTGCAGAGTATCTCCACGAAAGCTTCATTTAGATCTCTCGAGGATAAAAGGGATGCCCTTATTCAGATAAACAAAGTACGCTTCCTCCCCCTCCCCCCCGTCTAGCCTAGTAAACCAAAGAATTGAAAAGTGGACACTGAGTCTACTTTCTGACACTAATCTGATGTGGACTGTGTAATCAGATTGCCTTTCTAATTTCTTTGAATTTATTCCCTAATGTTTTATTTTCTGACATTATACTACTAAAGTAAGCAATCAAAAGTCAATGCCTTTGTTCTGTAAATCTGCGGATGAGATGGGCACCATTTTAAAATGGGGAATGATGGTGGAAGGGGGTTTAGGTAGGAAGATGAGGTTTTGGGTAACAAAAGGCAAAAAAATTATTATAAATTGCATGTATGTGCTTAACGAGCTCCCTTCCCCTTCATCAGCAAGCTTATCTGCACTCACTTGGTGGGACTGGTTTGAAACCGCTGCTGTGTTTCCCACCTCCAATTACACTGGTCTACAATTTTTGAGAAGTCGTCTGCTTCAGAGATAAAATGTGCTATTTATTATGTATTTTGATGTGCTGAATTCAAATATGACAATTAAAACAACTGATTGGCTACTGTTTCTAAGATATTTAAGTTTTTACATTTTATGTCTATGTATATTGTGTAGATAGAGTTTTAATCATAAATTGTAAACCTAGGTCTTTTCATGTGTTTATGGTTGCTTTACATGATATTTCACCTGTCCTGTTTATGTAACACTTTAAAAATCAGCAAAAGGGTTATATAAATAAAATTTATGATGAAACAAAAGGCAAAAAACTATTATGTACATAGTTTAGTCCTATTCAGTGTCTACTCGGCGCTTCTTGGCTTGTCTCTTGTATTCATTAAATGGAGCATCTCTTGTCACTGTCCAGCAATAGTCTGCAAGCATTGATGGGCTCCATTTGCCCTGATAGCGTTTCTCCATTGTTGCAATGTCCTGGTGAAATCGCTCGCCGTGCTCGTCGCTCACGGCTCCGCAGTTCGGTGGAAAAAAATCTAGATGAGAGTGCAAAAAATGTATCTTTAGTGACATGTTGCAACCAAGGCTTTTGTATGCCTTGAGGAGGTTTTCCACCAACAACCTGTAGTTGTCTGCCTTGTTGTTTCCGAGAAAATTTATTGCCACTAACTGAAAGGCTTTCCATGCCGTCTTTTCCTTGCCACGCAGTGCATGGTCAAATGCATCATCTCGAAGAAGTTCACGAATCGGAGGACCAACAAAGACACCTTCCTTTATCTTAGCTTCACTTAACCTTGGAAATTTTCCACGGAGGTACTTGAAAGCTGCTTGTGTTTTGTTAATGGCCTTGACAAAGTTCTTCATCAGACCCAGCTTGATGTGTAAGGGTGGTAACAAAATCTTCCTTGATTCAACAAGTGGTGGATGCTGAACACTTTTCCTTCCAGGCTCCAATGACTGTCGGAGTGGCCAATCTTTCTTGATGTAGTGGGAATCTCTTGCACAACTATCCCATTCTCAGAGAAAACAGCACTACTTTGTGTATCCAGTCTGCAGACCAAGCAAGAGAGCAACAACCTTCAAATCGCCACAAAGCTGCCACTGATGTTGGTCATAGTTTATGCACCTCAAAAGTTGTTTCATGTTGTCATAGGTTTCCTTCATATAGACTGCATGACCAACTGGAATTGATGGCAAAACATTGCCATTATGCAGTAAAACAGCTTTAAAACTCGTCTTCGATGAATCAATGAACAGTCTCCACTCACCTGGATCGTGAACGATGTTGAGGGCTGCCATCACACCATCGATATTGTTGCAGGCTACAAGATCACCTTCCATGAAGAAGAATGGGACAAGATCCTTTTGACGGTCACGGAACATGGAAATCCTAACATCACCTGCCAGGAGATTCCACTGCTGTAGTCTGGAGCCCAACAGCTCTGCCTTACTCTTGGTTTGTTCCAAATCCCTGACAAGGTCATTCAGTTCACCTTGTGTTATGAGGTGTGGTTCAGAGGAGGAGGATGGGAGAAAATGTGGGTCCTGTGACATTGATGGTTCAGGACCAGAAGTTTCATCCTCTTCCTCTTCCTCGTCTGACTCAAGTGAGAATGATTCTGGTGCATCAGGAACCGGCAGTCCTTCTCCGTGGGGTACTGGGCGTATAGCTGATGGAATGTTTGGATAATGCACAGTCCACTTTTTCTTCTTTGACACACCTTTCCCAACTGGAGGCACCATGCAGAAGTAACAATTGCTGGTATGATCTGTTGGCTCTCTCCAAATCATTGGCACTGCAAAAGGCATAG
The DNA here is from genome assembly GCF_028017835.1 of Emys orbicularis. Classification (NCBI taxonomy): domain Eukaryota; kingdom Metazoa; phylum Chordata; order Testudines; family Emydidae; genus Emys; species Emys orbicularis. The sequence continues at coordinate 59,775,823 of NC_088690.1, read as the reverse complement.
ATTTCCTTTTCCTGTTCAACCACTGGCGAAGATTTGTTGCACAAGTGTTGCAGCATATGTGTGGGGCCCACCTCTTGTCCTGATCTCCAATTTTGCAGCCAAAATAAAGGTGATAGGCTTTCTTAACCATAGTGGTTATACTGCGCTTTTGTGATGCAAAAGTCATTTCACCACAAACATAGCAGAAATTATCTGCACTGTTCACACAAGTACGAGGCATCTCCGCTCACTTTGGCTAAACAGAAATGTGTCCCTTTGCAAAATCAAACACTGACAAATAAGAGAGCACGACACTGTATGATTTCTAGAGCTGATATAGGGCAATTTGTTCAGCAGAGTGATGTAAGCTTTGTTATGATTGCATCATCCATGACTTCTAGGAATAACATGATGCAATTCATATCATGTATGACGCAATACCAGCTTCAGATTGCATCATTCATTGTTTTGCCTAAAAAGCAAGTACTGTCCAAACCCAGTCATAGATTTATTCATAGATCCAGTCAAAGATGTATTTTAGTCATTTCTGGTTTAAATTGAGATCCCTTCCCTTTATAACTCACTTATCCTCCGCCATTCCCAAGTCAAGGGTCGTATATACTGACCCAATAGCATATCTTGAAAACTAGAGCCAATCAACAATTTTAAGCATCATTTTCGTTCTCAGTGACCCCAAATTAGTAAAGTTTGACTACATTTATTTCAGAAGCATTTTGGCTGTAGAGCAGTGTTTTATCAGTAACCAGTTTGCTTAAAAATTATTGAAAATTGAGCTCCGTATGTAATGCTCCTCTAGGTATTACACAGTTTTGTAGTATTTGGAATATAAATGTCTGATTCTGAACCTTCGTTTGATACCAGAATGATGTCAAAGAGCTGTTTTGCTCCATGATTGTGCGTTTAGTTCTAACCAAATTTCTGTGACTTCAACAAGAATACAGTACTTTAGGGACTTGACTCTCTCCTGGTGCTGTTCTGTATAAACAAATATGGAACTGTAAAACTGCACAGTGTGAGGTTAGATAGGATAAACAAGGTTTTTTCTTACTGGAAGTAGACACAGGGATAGTGTCTGGTTATACATCCAGCCAGAGTCTGCAAGAAATAATTTTAGTTTCTCAGAAGTTGAAGAAGCAGTACAAGTTTGGGGATGGGAGGAGTAATGCAGCAGAGAATGCGTCTATAGTGTTTATTTTTTAGAACTCTGTAAACAGCAGTTGCATTACATCCTGCTAAACCTTGATCTTTTTTCAGCATTTTTAACAGTGTAACAAAGAAAAAGTTGCAAGATAAGGTACATCAGCTTTCACTTGCTAATTCGTCATGACTAGAAAGTATTTTTATTTTTTTTATATTAAAACTTTGTCAATTTTATTTTAATTTTTAAATACTTAAAGTGAAAGCTTGAAATGTTAATGCAATTTTAGATATGTTGTATTTGGTAGCAGCCACACTTTAAAAAAGAATGTTCCAGTAACACAGTTGTTGTAGACTTCACACTATATAGCAGGGGTGGGCAGACTACGCCTGAGGGCCGCATCTGGCCCGCCAGCCGTTTTAATCCAGCCCTTGAGCTACCACTGGGGGGAGCGGGATCTGGGGCTTGCTCCTCTCCGGCACTTCAGCCAGGGAGCAGGGTTGGGGGCCGCTCCACGCAGCTCCTGGAAGCAGCGACATGTCCCCCCTCCGGCTCCTACACATAGGGGCAGCCAGGGGGCTCCACTGTGCACGCTACCCCCACCCCAAGCACCGCCCCCTGCAGCTCCCGTTGGCTGGGAACCATGGCTTGAGGTAAGCGTTGCCCGTAGCCTGCACCCTGAGCCACCCCCCACCCCCACCCCAGCCCCAAACCCCTGCCCCAGTCCTGATCCCCCTCCTGCCCACCAAACTCCTCAGTCCCAGACTGGAGCACCCTCCTACACCCCAAACCCCTCATCGCCTGCACCCCCAGCCAGAGCCCTCACCCCCTCCCATACACCAACCCCAATTTCATGAGCATTCATGGCCCACCATACAATTTCTATACCCAGATGTGGCCCCCGGGCCAAAAAGTTTGCCCACCCCTGCTATATAGTATATAATCTTACTACAGTAGAACCTCAAAGTTACGAACACTTTGGGAATGGAGGTTGTTCGTAACTCTGAAATGTTCGTAACTGAACAAAATGTTATGGTGGTTCTTTCAAACGTTTACAACTGAACATTGACTTAATACAGCTTTGAAACTTTACTATGCAGAAGAAAAATGTTGCTTTCCCTTTATTTTTTTTAGTAGTTTAGGTTTGACACAGTACTGTATTTGCTTTTTTTGTGTGTGTGTCTGCTGCTGCCTGATTGTGTACTTCTAGTTCCAAATGAGGTGTGTGGTTGATCGGTCAGTTCGTAACTGGTGTTCGTAACTCTGAGGTTCTACTGCAGTATATTAAAAATATAACATTTGTGAATCTTATAAGACTTTAACAAGGACATTTTATAGTATAAATTACTTGTAAATATCAGCTTATCTAGCAATGACAAGACATCAAACTGTGGAACCTAGAGTATAGATTAGGCCTTGATTTAGTTTAAATATTATTGGTCAGATTTTCAGAAGTGCTGAGCATCCACAAATCCCATTGAAGTTAATGTAAGCTGCTAGTGCTCAGTACCTTTGAAAATCAGACCATATCACTTTGTAGTAATGTAAACTTGTAATTAAGGTTGCAGTTCAACTTTTATTGTATCCACTTATGTCCATTCATAACTGTCTCAGATTTTCTTTTTGCCTTGGAACTGAAACTTTCCACTCTAGGAATGAAATCCTGGCCCCATTTAAGAGAGTGGGAGTTTTGCTATTGATTTCAGTGGAGCCTAAACTGAACTCAAGCCAGGTCTCAGCTCAAAAGTGAATGTTTTTGGGACGTTTACACACAACATATTCAGTACTTTCTCCATTTAAAAATAGGCTTTCTACATACACTTACCTCAAACAGCAGAACTTTAAAGCTTACCTTCATACATGGTTAGCCCTCAGTGAAGAAATCTATGAGGGCAAGGCTAGCTTTTGTGGGGGAGGAGGAAAGGTTTAGGAACAACTTTCAAATGAGAAAATAGGAATTAAAAATCGGTGTATGCATGCAACACACTTTTTTTTTTAACTGCAAGTTTTTAGTTATGTTATTGCCTGAAGTACTGTGGAGTTATACAGTTTCATAGTGGTTAAATTCATAATTCTATAGTATCAAAATGATATTTTCCCTCTAAATTCAGAATAGTGTAGTTTAAATTCTCTGGCATCACAGAAAAACACAATTGCATAACTTCATAAGCAGAATTTTTGTTTATCTGTTGTAGCTGTTGTAGGTCTTGCAGTTTATAGAGTTTATATAATAGAATTTAAAACTTCATATTATAGTTAGCTATAATGTTTTTAAAATCTAATGTAATTAAATGCAAATATCTACATTAATTCAACTTAAAGTTGTAAACTTCAAATATTAAAGTCAGGAAATTCGAAAGTTCAGGATCTCAGAGCAATATTAATGTAGTCACATTTTGCATATAGGGAAGTGTTTTGAATTAAGGCTTTTAAGTTAATTTATTTAATAAGTATTATGTGCAGTTTGGGTCAGTTAAGATTTTTATAGCAATGTTAACTTTTGCATTTCCTAACTTACAAAGTTACTGTAAGTATGATATTTGCTTTGATGTAGTTTTTAATGTATTTAATGTTTTCACTTCATATATGAAACATACTTGCTTTAACTGCCTTTTTATGTGTTTTAAAACTAGGTGAATTTTCTTTTTCAGGTAAGCTTCTGGGTCGTTAGAGAGATTCTTCATGCACAAACTTTAAAAATAAGAGCTGAAGTTTTGAGCCACTATATTAAAACTGCTAAGGTAAGACTTTATTTGTTTTGGGACTTGATATGCTGTAACTTTTATATGCGAGTTCACCCTTTCAAAAATGCATGTGGATAAATATTTGTTTAACACTCCATTTGGCTGCAGTGGTGTCTGTTAACATGTGGTAGTGTTTGGCCTCATCAGTGTGACAACATCAGCAGAAAGGGTGACAGACCAAAGCTCCAGAACTGGAGTTATATGCCTAAAGAAAAATTTACTTGGTTTAAGAAAATGCTTTCAGATGCTGTATTTCAAATAATTTACTAATTAATTTTTACTAATTTTAATGTTTACTAATTTTATTTTTCTATCAGTATAATTTATTTCCCATTTTATTGGATAATCTGAATTAAGCACCTGTCGCTATTTGCAGGCTCTGAATATTTTACTTTGCTCTGGCTGCTGTTCTTTAAAATACATTGTTTATTTTTGCTGCTTGGAAGGAAAGGGCCTGAGACCTCTTTTCTTCTAGTAATAATGTTATGGCTAATATCAATCTGTCTGGTATGAAATACTTTCTTTTGGGTGTAATACAATTTCAAAAATATTTTTTTGAGTAAAGGTGTAGTAGATCAAGCAGCCGCTAGCCATGTTTCCCTCATCTCATATTAATGTTGCCTGTTCCAATACATTAGCTAATCATCCATGTACAAATCCTGTTGTTACTTGTGTGAATACTCTTCCATTGTGCAACCTCTGCATGGGGCTGAGTTCCCTGCGAAGCTCTAGACAGCTCCCTACAAAGTACTATGAAATGTTTTGAGGGCAAGATAGAAGATCTCCTATTCTCTTCCCTGTCTCTCTGCTTCATGGTTTCTTATAGCACCTATCACTACAATATCTAGGTGATGGAAGCTATCCCAAGCATTAGGTTCCCACATTTCCCCCCATAGATCTTAGCATCCATCTGGAAAAAAATCAGAGGGGCGGGGACAGGGTTTTAGAATTCTACTTGTTTAGAATTCAAACCCTTGTATGTCTCTTAACAGTGTTACTGGGGTTGAAGTGATGTAGGTTTTGTCAGTTAAAACTTGTCAGAGTTGTGTGCAAGTGGGTTTGGGCATGCCTTTTCTATTCAGGTCCTTATATAGTCTTCATCACTATTTAATGCCTTAAATTTTGCCCTGAAAAATAAGATTAGGAGAAAGAAAAGGGATAAAACCTCTAGGATCTATTTTAACTGAAATTTTATTAAAAAGTAGTAACATTAAAAAGATTTTGTTCTGTTCCTGACTGCACTCTTTAACAGAAATATATGGCTAGAATCACTCCCCTGTTTACATCTGGAGAAACTGTCATAGAACTAGGCAAAGGTCCCCAAAGGTCAACCAGGAGTTGGGGAGGTTATGGCAGGAGATCAGTAATAGTACAGAAGTTTGGAATGGCTGATTGAAAAAAGGACCTGGTCAGGGGATGTTAGGTGTGCACACATTCAGCACCAACTTGAAGCCGATTTGGCTCCAGTACTCCTATATATTTCCCATTGGGTAATTAAAGCTTCTCTTTTCTGATGGAAATCCCTAAGGGAGGGCAATGGTGGAAACTCCACCTGACCTTCCTGTAAGTGAATTTGCCTGGGTGGATGGTAAAAGGGACCTCATTAGCTAGGAGGGATTCAATTTATACCTTGTTCTGTCTTCAGAAAATCTTGCCCAGTTAGCACTTGTAAATACCATAACTGAACTGCCACTTATTTTCAATTCGTTGTTGTATTACAGCCACTGAGACACAGCCTGAAATACTGTATGCAATATTCTGCCAAGATCTCCCTCTCTGAAATGTCTGCAGTTTTGAGATAATTGTGGAAGCCCACTACATTTTATCATTTGCTTTAGCCATGGAATTGAGATTTGTGTTTAATAGTAAAACGCACAAAATTTACTGAAAGTAGTTCTTGAGTCTTTAATCTGTTATAACACATTAACCCTGAGCTAAATGTTAGCTTCAGGAAGCGTGCTTATTCTAAAGCACCTTCTATTACCAGGCATGTAATGCACCTTTGTCAGCTTTGTGGAAAGTACTTACTGGTACTTTACCTGCCTGCCAATATTCATAACTCCAGCATTTTTATTAACACGCAATTCCCTGTTGTTGGTTGTGAAGTGACACAAATTATATTCTAATCCCTGGAAAACTCTGCAGATTTCTCCACTCAAATCAGGAAGAATCTTGTGTTGTTGATACTTAGGCCTGGTCTACACTAGGAGTTTATATCGAATTTAGCGCCGTTACATCGAATTAACCCCGCACCCGTCCACACCACGAAGCTATTTAATTCGACATAGAGCTGTCTTAAATTCGACTTCTGTACTCCTCGAAAACGAGAGGAGTAGCGCTAAATTCGAAATGGCAATATCGAATTAGGCTAGGTGTGGATGGAAATCGACGGTAATAGCTCCGGGAGCTATCCCACAGTGCACCACTCTGTTGACGCTCTGGACAGCACTTCGAGCTCGGATGCTCTGACCAGCCACACAGGAAAAGCCCCGGGAAAATTTGAATTCCTTTTCCTGTCTGGGCAGTTTGAATCTCATTTTCTGTTTGGACAGCGTGGAGAGCTCAGCAGCACTGGCAACGATGCAGAGCTCTCCAGCAGAGATGGCCGTGCAATCTAATAGAAAGAGGGCCCCAGCATGGACTGATCGGGAAGTCTTGGATCTCATCGCTGTGTGGGGCGATGAGTCCGTGCTTTCAGAGCTGCGCTCCAAAAGAAGGAATGCAAAGATCTACGAGAAGATCTCTAAAGCCATGGCAGAGAGAGGATACAGCCGGGATGCAACGCAGTGCCGCGTGAAAATCAAGGAGCTGAGACAAGGCTACCAAAAAACCAAAGAGGCAAACCGACGCTCCGGATCCCAGCCCCACACATCACGTTTCTACGAGGCACTGCATTCCATCCTAGGTGCGGCCGCCACCACTACCCCACCAGTGACCGTGGACTCAGAGGATGGGATACTGTCCACGGCCGGTTCCTCGTCGGAAATGTTAGCGGACGGGGAAGATGAGGAAGGAGATGAGGAGGACGAGGCAGTCGACAGCGCTTGCACCACTGATTTCCCCGACAGCCAGGAGCTCTTCATCACCCTTACCGAGATCCCCTACCAACCATCCACAGCCGTTACCCCGGACACCGAATCAGGGGAAGGATCAAGCAGTGAGTGCTTTAAACATCTAAACATGTAATTTTAACATAACTGGTCCACCGTGGTAACACACGTTCCCACGCCATGAGTCCAGTAAGTAGTCTGGGATCATGGCACGGCACAGCATGGCGGCATACGGCCCTGGCCTCTGCATGGTCTCCCGAAGCATTCTTCCCCTCTCGCTCTCCGAGATCCTCATTAGAGTTATATCGCACATGACGCCCTGCTTTAAATTAGGGAGGGGAATGTTAGTATTGGGACTGCTTTACAGCCACGCGGTGGAGGCGGCAGAGGGGCAGCATACAGTGATCTTTCCCGGGGACAGCCGCGAGGTGGTGGGACAGGGGCAGAGCTCATGCTTCCCTGATTGCTGCCAGCAGAGAGTGGCCTTGCATTCAGTGCGAAAGGAGCCCAGTGCTACTATTACATTTTTAAGCTGCCACAAGTCTACGGCTTACCATGTTTTCCTGCAACAAAAGTAGAGGTGTCCTGCCACGCTTCTCTGATCGCAACTGCAAGACCCCAGGCACTGAAGGCGAGGGCCGAAAATTCGACCTTGTCCTGTGTGCGCATGTGAAAGGTCCAGTGCATGGTGTTGTTCACAGAGAAAGACTATGTTCTTTGTTAGCAACTTCATTTATCTGTCTCAGGAATTTACTCCCTTTTTCCCATTCCCACAGACACATCTGCGACTGTCTCCCAACCCAGCCTGGCATCACACTCCCAGAGGCTAGCGCAGATTAGGAGAAGGAAGAGAAAGACGCGTGAAGACATGTTTTATGAACTTATGGAGTGCTCACGAGAGCAGGCAGCCCAGACGACACAGTGGAGGGAGAACTTGTCACAAATGCACAGAGCAGTCATGGAACGGGAGGAGAGGTGGCGCCAGGAGGACCAGCAGGCTACTCGAACCCTGCTTGGACTAATGAGGGAGCAAACGGAGACGCTCCGGCGCCTAGTGGATGTTCTGCAAGACCGGAGGCAGGAGGACAGAGCCCTGCTGCTGTCTATCTCTAACCGCCCTCCCCCGCCACCAAGTCCCACACCCCCCTCACCAAAAGTCCAAAGAAGGAGGGGCGGCAAGGGCCGTTAAAACTTTCAGTCGGCCCCTGCACACTGCTGCAGCAATGGAAGGCTCTCGTTCCAAAGTTTGAAAAGCCCTTTCCTACCCATCTCACAATAGCCCACGTCCAAGTTTCCTCCCCCCCTTTTCATGTGCGGTTCATAATAAAACATCTGTTTCTGTTAAGTACTGTTTCCGAGAGTGTCTTTTAGAGGGGATTCTGTCTGAAGGGGGGGAAGGGGTTTGTTACTTGGACAGGACAGTCACCTGTAGCAGGCTACAGAGGCGGGGGCAGGTCCAGCATCAGGACACATACACAGTACAGTCACCAGTTACCCTGGTCAGTCTGGGAGGCGGTTTTCATGTTCTGGGGTGCGAGGGGGTTGATCTGTGACTTTGTGGCGGGGGAGGGCAGTTACAGATCTTCTGCCGCGGTCCTTATCCTGGATCACAGAGCCACGCAGCAGGGGATCTGTTACCCTCCGCCCCCTGCCAGAAAGTCACTTGGCCGACACATACATGCAGTCCCGCCCAGGACTGCTGGCAGGCTGCGTTGAAACAACCAATCCAGCACTGCGGAGCCTGTCATTCCCGGAGTTTAGAAGCATCATTTGCATCAAAACAATAAACCAGCCCCCCGCCACAGTCTGCGTCCCCGGTTTAAAACATTCCCGCGAAAACAGTAAGAAAGAGAACCTTGTTCAGTAACAAAACGGAACAGATTTTATTTGTTGGGAAGGTGGGGAAGGGGGTATGTAACTTGGAAGGATAGTCAACAGTAACTGGGTAAAGAAACGGGGGCAGGTTCAGTATCTGTGTCCACAAAGTGAACAGTCACTGGAGACCCTGCTCAGTCAGGAACCTGGCTTTCAAAGCCTCCCTGATGCACAGCGCGTCCCGCTGGGATCTTCTAATCGCCCGGCTGTCTGGCTGGACGTAATCAGAAGCCAGGCTATTTGCCTCAAGCTCCCACCCCGCCATAAAGGTCTCCCCCTTGCTCTCACACAAATTGTGGAGCACACAGCAAGCAGCTATCACAATGGGGATATTGGTCTCGCTGAGATCACAGCGAGTGAGTAGGCTTCTCCATCTCCCCTTGAGACGGCCAAAAGCACACTCCACCACCATTCTGCACTTGCTGAGCCGGTAGTTGAATAGTTCTTTCCCTGAGTCCAGTGCGCCAGTGTAGGGCTTCATGAGCCAGGGCATTAGCGGGTATGCAGGGTCCCCGAGGATGACTGTAGGCATCTCCACATCCCCAACAGTTACTTTGTGGTCCGGGAAGTAAAGACCTTCCTGCAGCCGTCTATACAGACCAGAGTTCCTGAACACCCTAGCGTCATGAACCTTGCCAGGCCATCCAACGTAGATATTGGTAAAACGTCCCCGATGGTCCACCAGTGCTTGCAGCACCATGGAAAAGTACCCCTTTCTGTTGATGTACTGGCTGGCCTGTTGGTCCGGTGCCAGGATAGGGATGTGAGTCCCATCTATAGCCCCACCGCAGTTTGGGAATCCCATCTCGGCAAAGCCATCTCTGATGAGCTCCACGTTTCCCAGGGTCACTACCTTAGATAGCAGTAGCTTGACGATTGCCCTGGCTACTTGCATAACAGCAACCCCCACGGTAGACTTGCCCACACCAAAGTGGTTAGCGACGGACCGGTAGCTGTCTGGCGTTGCGAGCTTCCAGAGGGCTATGGCCACTCGCTTCTGGACAGTCAGGGCTGCCCGCATCCGGGTGTCCTTTCGCTTCAGGGCAGGGGACAGCAACTCACACAGTTCGAGGAAAGTCCCCTTCCGCATGCGAAAGTTGCGCAGCCACTGGGATTCATCCCAGACCTGCAGCACTATGTGGTCCCACCATTCTGTGCTTGTTTCACGGGCCCAGAATCGCCGTTCAACAGTATCAACAAGACCCAGTGACAGCGAGATGTCCTGGGCGCTGGGTCTCATGTTCTCAGAGAGGTCGGAGCTAGTGTCCGACTTCATGCCGTCACGGTGGTGCCGTAGCCTCCTCTCATGATTGATCTGCAGCTGCCTCTGGTACAGGTGGAGGAGAAGCTGCGAGGCGTTGAGAACTGCCACAACTGCAGCGATGGTCGCAGCGGGATCCATGCTCGCACTGCTGTGGCGTCCGCGCTGTCAGTAATCAGAAAAGCGCGCGAACTGATTTCCCACCGGCGCTTTCAGGGAGGGAGGGAGGGAGGGCGTGAGTGACGGACGGATGACGACAGGCGCCCAAAAGCACCCTCGACACATTTTTTTACCCAGAAGGCATTTGGGGCTCGACCCAGAATTCCAATGGGCAGCGGGGACTGCGGGAACTGTGGGATAGCTGCCCACAGTGCACCGCTTCCAATGTCGACGCTTGCCCCGTTAGTGTGGACTCACAAAGTCTCACAAAGTCGAATTACTGTCCTTAGTGTGGACACACACGTTCGACTTAGTAATATCGATTCCACATAGTCGAATTAACTAAAATCGAAGTACTCTCGTAGTGTAGACAAGGCCTTAGAGTGTGTCACCCTCATTGCAAGGAAATATAACTAAATTCTAACCATCACACTTATTCACCTCATACAATATAGTTTGATTTCTGATACATTAAAGGAAACATCAAAACACAGATTCTGCTAATATGTTCTCCATCCTGTACTTTCATAACACAGGAATTCTACTTAGTGTCTGACTTCATCACTGGAACTAGAATGTGGTTTCTGAACTTGTGAACACAAGACGCTTTTGTATTTCCTAACTTTTCTTCTGTTTAGACCCAAATTCATTTCTGTTCTTTGTACATTTGGTATTATCTTTTATTGTAAATTGTTTTCGTCACAAGTTTAATGAAACGGAGGTTATAGAAAATATATGATAACACTAATCCCACATTATCTAAACTGTTCTATTTTTCAAAAGTTGTCCATTTTGCACTTGCAGAGTTTGAGACACATGGAAGTTTCTTTCAGAGATGTTGAGAAAATTTACACACATCGTTTGGTCAATAATAGTTTTTTTTTGTCTACACAGATTCCCACTCTTGGGGTTATTCTTCCCTTTTAAAATGCAAGCCTGAAGCACTTCAACTGTCTGTTCAAGTCAGTTCATGAGTTTAAGGAGTCAAATGTTTTCAAGTGAGGCTATATCAGATACATACACTAGAAACAATCATTTTAAGGTTTAGTTTTGCATCTTATCAGTTTAAACTGAGGTCCTCTCAACATCCTCCTTACTTCAGGCATGCAGAAAAGCCAACACTAGAGAGAGAAACATGCTCCATCTGTAGCTGCTGAGTCTGTGTCCCTATTGGTATCAAATCAGCAATTTTGATGGGATGCCTGGGAGCCTTAGTTTCTGTAGAAAATACAGAAAATACCCTCCACCCTGGTTCCTATTTGAGGACTGTTTCTCTTAATGTTCTGTGACATGAAGTGGAAAATACATTAGACCAATGAAGTGGAAAATACATTAGACCAGTGAGTACTAATAATAATCCAGAAACGATTTTCAATCCTATTCCGCTCCATCATTGTTGTTCATTATTTACATTACCGTAGCAGTACTCATGCACCAAGACCCTATTGTGCTAGGGACTACAGAAACAGACTGAAAAAATAATCCCTGCCTCTAAAGTGTTTATAATCTAAGTCGAAGACAGTAACAACAGATGGATACATATAGATGGAGGAGTGGAAGGAAACAGTGAGACAGTATTCGTCAGCATGAAGGCAGTGGCCTAACCATTGTCAAGCTTTTTTGTTGGCATCATAACAAAGGAGAGTTTTCTTTAAGAGGGATTTGAAGGAGGAAAATGAGGTAGCTTTGCAGATGGTTTATGGGGAGCTCCTCCCAAGCATGAGGGGTAGCATGGGAGAAAGCACAATGATGCTAATTTGAAAATCTAACAAGTGGGTGACGGACACTGACATAGTTGCCTGGTCAGAGGAAGGGGCTGACACTTCAACAGTGAATGGGAGATGGTATGTAGGGTGGAGAGGGCCTTAGAAGTGAGAACAAGCAGTTCATATTTAATGTGATCGAGAAGGTGGAGCCTGTGGAGGGATGCAAAGAGAGAGTTACCATGATCAAAGCAGTGGGCAAGGAGAATGATCTTTGCAGCAAGATTCTGAATGGATATGAGGGAGGCAAAATTACATTTATCAGGGCCAGAGAAAGATATTGTAGTAATCAAGATGAGAACCAGGACAAGAAATTTTGCTGTGTGGATTGACTAGGATAGGCTGTATCTTAGAGATGTCTTGCAGAAAGAATGTAGAAAATATAGATATATCTTGATGTGAGGACATAGAGACATCAGAGTCAAAGATGACACCCATGTTACAGGCCTGAGTGACAGGCAGAATGGTGGTGGTGTCCACAGTGATTAAGAAAAGAGGTAGGGGAGAGGACTTGTGGGCAGAAAGATTAAGAGCGCCATTTGACTTATGTAGAGCTTGACTGACAGGCAGACCTCCCTGAGGAAATAGCAGAACGTGATGCCAAGATTTTAGCTTGGGTAGAAGGAGACAGGTCTGTAGTAAAGAGCACTCCATGTTGCCTGCCTTTTCCTAATGCTTTTTCAGTGATCTTGTTCACAAGAAAGCTATTGTGATCCTAGGATGTGTAAACAGAGGAATTTTGAGTAGGGGTAGAGAGGTTTGGAGCTCTATATTTGGCACTGGTGCGACTGCTGCTGGAAAACTATGTCCAGTTTTGGTGCCCATAATTCAAGAAAGATGTTGATAAATTGTAAAGGGTTCAGAGAAGAGCGCTGAGAATGATTAAAGGATTAGAAAACATGCCTTTATAGCAGGGGTGGGCAACCTATGGCACGCGTGCCAAAGGTGGCACACGAGCTGATTTTCAGTGGCACTCACACTGCCCGGGTCCTGGCCACCGGTCTGGGGGGCTCTGCATTTTAATTTGATTTTAAATGAAGCTTCTTAAATATTTTACAAACCTTATTTACTTTACATACAACAATAGTTTAGTTATATATTATAGACTTATGGAAAGAGACCTTCTAAAAACGTTACAATGTATAAATTAGAGTGAATAAATGAGGACTCGGCACACCATTTCTCAAAGGTTGCCGACCCCTGCTTATAGTGATATAGACCCAAAGAGCTCAAACTATTTAGCTTAACAAAGAGAAGATTAAGGAGTGACTTGATTACAGTCCGTAAGTATCTAAATGGGAAACAAATATTTAATAATGGACTCTTCTGTCCAGCAGAGAAAAGTATAACAGGGTTCAATGGCTGGAAATAAAAGCTAGACAAATTCAGACTGGAAATAAGGTGTACATTTTTAACAATGATGGTAATTAACCACTGGAATAATTTACCAGTGATCATGGTGGATTCTCCATCATTGACAATTTTCAGATCAAGATTGGATGCTTTTCTAAAAGATCTGTTCTAGAAATTTTTGGGGAAGTTCTATGGCCTGGATCATACAAGTCAGACTAGATGGTCACAATAGTCTCTTCTGGCCTTGGAATCTATGACTCTAACCTCCCCTGCTAGGAAGTGCAATTTAGGTAAAGATACTGGCAAATTAACTATTTAGCTGAAACTCAGACCACTTTTAGGAGAATGTTAGGGTGCGGACACATTGCCAGTTCGTCCTTATGAACCATCACATAATGTGGATCAGCCCTCTTAGCTCACTATCTCTCGTTCCTGAAGTGTTTGCCATCAGAAACACTGTCTCCTGGAAAAATGGTTTGGAGAATATTCTGAAAGAGGTTAGTGTGGTGGTCTGTAGGTTGTGAGCACCAAGTTCTGTCTCGCAAAGATGGAGGTTCAACAACAAGCCAAAAAATGTTTCTGAATTTCTTCAGTGTGGCATATGCAATGACTAAAGGAGTGATTTTTACAAAGGCACAAAAGACAAGTAAGCACCAGCTGCCATTTGTGCTTTTGAAAATCTCTGCTAAATGTCCCTGTACTGGGGAACAGTAAGTTGAAAAAACGGAGGGGAACTTCAGCTGTAGTCAGTCACCCTGGAGTTCTTGAGACTTAATCAGGTTGGCTGACTCAGGAGCTACACCTTTCTTCCATTTCAGAAAGTAACTTTATCTTGTACAAGCTTTGGAGATCTCTAGCGGGATCTGATGAACCTCTTCAGAGTAGGCTGTGCATGAAATTGGAAAAGTGTCATAATCTCAAGTGCTAGACTCAAGTCCTGTTGACCTGACTCTCTTGGGATCAAAAGGTCCTGAAGAATTGAGGCTAGAATTTTCAAAGGCGCCTACGGGAGTTAAGCGTCTAGCTCCTATTTCAATTTCAATGGGGACTGGGCACATAACTCCTTTAGGTGCCTTTGAAAATCCCAGCCTGAAAGTATTATCAAAGTTTAATTCCAGAAGATCCAAATACCAAAATACCAAGTTGGAATTATCAATATTTACATAAGTTTTATCCTGTTATATCTTAATTATAACCTCTGGGATCAATAATTTCAGAGGAAAATTTAAACAAAAGTTTTGACCCCAGTCCACATAAACCAAGACTCCTGGCACTTCAGAACAGAATAACACTTATTAATTGTAATATAGAAGTTTTATTTGAGGCTTTTGCCACCACAGGAATATTGACTTCATAGCAGCATTTTTTAATGTGTGTTTGATTCTGATCATCTGATAAGATTAGTTTTCCCCCCCAAATTTTCTTGTTTAATCTGTTCTATCTTGTATTTAGCTGTGACATTTAGTACCTTTCCCAGACCTGAAGAATAACTTTGTGTATCTCAAAAGCTTTTCTTTCACCAACAGAAGTTGGTCCAATAAAAGATATTACTTCACCCACCTTTTGTCTCTGTTATGGGACCAACAAGGCTACAACAAAACTGCAAACAATTACCAAAATGTCTGTTTTGCAGTCTAGTTTTTTAGATCACACCTCTTATGGATAAAGGGTTATATTTCTTATGTAGTTTTGTTTTTCCTGAACCCATACTATTAGCTATGATCTCATTAGCTAAGAAGAATCGGGCTTGATTGATATTTTGGTAGGAGACCTCTAAGGTTGTGACAGATTTCACTTACTAATCTACCTGAGGCGTCAGGTGATCAGGCTGAGGCCACAGGATCGTTTGGGGAGGAGATGACGAAACACACCAAGAGTTTAAAATTTAAAGCTTTATTAATAAAAGAATAAAATAACAGCAGAGAGTGATGGGTGCTCCCCACGTCACTCAGAGGAAGGAAGAAAGCGTTAGTGCTCCAAGCTGTAACCCACTTTCATACTCACTTAGTTCTACAGCTCCACAGCCGTGAGAAGAGGAGATTTCTTGTCTAGCCCATGACCTTGGGCCGGGGCCAGCGTCTTATCTCCACACGGAGCAAGCTGAAGTGCCGAGTTAACCCGTTCTCTGCTCTCTTTCTTCTTTCCCCCTCTTGGCCTCTTGCACCCTGCAAGGAATCTTCCATTCCATATTCACACCTTTGGCTCTCCCCCGAAATGCCTTGTGTTGCTTGCAACCGCGTTAGCAACATACAATGCTGATTTGCCTCCCCATGGGACCCCTGAGGGCCTGTGACGAGGTAAGTTTAGAGTCCTGCAAGAAGCAGTATTTCAGCAGGTGACATTCTAACCCATTAGACAGCACTTAACCAATGCTTCAGCATGCTGCTGAATATTGGGATAAAGTACTGTTGGAGGTATTTATCTTTTGAATGAGACATAAAATTACAGTTTTAAATTTAACACTTGTGACTAAACACCTGGGGAAGTTTTTGCAAGAGTAGTGGTGTTTGTGCTGGCCGTGTTTATTATTACTATACTTTCTGCTTACCTTACATTCCTTCTAATTTCAGTTAGATATTGTATTATTCTCTTCTTGTAACACTGTTTGCATAGTGCTTGTATGGACTATCAGTTATTGAGTTTTACCCAAGAGAAAGCTGCATCTCAGTGGTGGAAGAAGGGTTCTGATTATATATAAACATAATCTTATAAAGTACTTTAGTTTCTCGAACAGCTTAATGGGACTAAATTGGGGGGCCCAGATAATCTTCATCCAAGAATATTAAAGGAACTGGCACATGAAATTGCAAGCCCATTAGCAAGAATTTTTAATGAATCAGTAAACTCAGGGGTTGTACCGTACGACTGGAGAATTGCTAACATAGTTCCTATTTTTAAGAAAGGAAAAAAGGTGATCCGAGTAACTATAGGCTTGTTAGTTTGACATCTGTAGTATGCAAGGTCTTGGAAAAATTTTTGAAGGAGAAAGTAGTTAAGGACATTGAGGGTCAATGGTAATTGGGACAAAATGCAACATGGTTTCACAAAAGGTAGATCGTGCCAAACCAACCCGATCTCCTTCTTTGAGAAGGTAACAGATTTTTTAGACAAAGGAAACGCAGTGGATCTAATTTACCTCAATTTCAGTAAGGCATTTGATACGGTTCCACATGGGGAATTATTAGCTAAATTGGAAAAGATGGGGATCAATATGAAAATTGAAAGGTGGATAAGGAACTGGTTAAAGGGGAGACTACAACGGGTCATACTGAAAGGTGAACTATCAGGCTGGAAGGAGGTTACTAGTGGAGTTCCTCAGGGATCGGTTTTGGGACCAATCTTTTTATTACTGACCTTGGCATAAAAAGTGGGAATGTGCTAATAAAGTTTGTGGATGACACAAAGCTGGGAGGTATTGCTAATACAGAGCAGGACCGGGATATCATACAGGAAGATCTGGATGACCTTGTAAACTGGAGTAATAGTAATAGGATGAAATTTAATAGTGAAAAGTGCAAGGTCATGCATTTAGGGATTCATAACAAGAATTTTGGTTATAAATTGGGGACACATCAGTTGGAAGTAACAGAGGAGAAGGACCTCGGAGTATTGGTTGATCACAGGATGACTATGAGCCGCCAATGTGATATGGCCATGAAAAAAGCTAATGCGGTCTTGGGATGCATCAGGCGAGGTATTTCCAGTAGAGATAAAGAGGTGTTAGTACCGTTATACAAGGCACTGGTGAGACCTCATCTGGAATATTGTGTGCAGTTCTTGTCTCCCATGTTTAAGAAGGATGAATTCAAACTGGAACAGGTACAGAGAAGGGCTACTAGGATGATCCGAGGAATGGATCTTATGAAAGGAGACTCAAAGAGCTTGGCTTGGTTAGCCTAACCAAAAGAAGGCTGAGGGGAGATATGATTGCTCTTTATAAATATATCAGAGGGATAAATATCAGGGAGGGAGAGGAATTATTTAAGCTTAGTACCAATGTGGACACAAGAACAAATGGATATAAACTGGACATTAGGAAGTTTAGACTTGAAATTAGATGAAGGTTTCTAACCATCAGAGGAGTGAAGTTCTGGAACAGCCTTCCAAGGGGAGTAGTGGGGGCAAAAGACATATCTGGCTTCAAGACTAAGCTTGATAAGTTTATGGAGGGGATGGTATGATGGGATAGCCTAATTTTGGCAATTAATTGATCTTTGATTATTAGCAGGTAAATATGCCCAATGGTCTGTGATGGGATGTTAGATGGGGTGGGATCTGAGTCACTACAGAGAATTCTTTCGTGGGTGCTGGCTGGTGAGTCTTGCCCACATGCTCGGGGTTTAACTGTTCGCCGTATTTGGGGTCGGGAAGGAATTTTCCTCCAGGGCAGATTGGCAGAGGCCCTGGAGGTTTTTCGCCTTCCTCTGCAGCGTGGGGCACGGGTCACTTGCTGGAGGATTCTCTGCACCTTGAGGTCTTTAAACCACGATTTGAGGACTTCAATAACTCAGGCATAGGTTAGGGGTTTGTTACAGGAGTGGGTGGGTGAGATTCTGTGGCCTGCGTTGTGCAGGAGGTCAGACTAGATGATCATAATGGTCCCTTCTGACCTTAAAGTCTATGAGTCTATAAGTCTCTCATCCAGACAGATTCTATTTAGTGACGTGTTTAAACTCTCTAGTTTGCAACAGACAAATATTTTTGTTGCATACATATTTTTATTTTTGGTTTAAAAATTATTTGTGCTTAATGGCAATAAAAACTTAATTAGCATTACATGTGCAATTTTGGATGGGAATCTTTTTCTTTATTGGATAGTGCTAGGAATACATAATAACATGGGAAAATCAGGAATCTTTATAATAGAACAAACAAATGAATTTCAACTAATCACATACTATGTAAATCATACTTTCATTTACATAAATGCAAATTTAATTTGAGTTGTATTATTGAACGTTCAATATAATATTGAAAAGTATTTTGTGTGTGTGTGTTTTTTTTCTTTAAGTGCTCTTTAATGACTTTAAGGTACAAATCATGTGTTGGGTCAGTGTGGAAGAGCACCACCACAGCAGGAGCTACAGTTGTCCCTAAAGTAGTCATGATACCTTACAGAGCTCTAGGGTGATATAGCATCTATTTCCCTTTGCACCAGGCCAGCTTGCTGGCTTCCATGCAAGGTGGGCAGCACAGGGTCTTGCCCCATCCTCTTAGCAGAGGCAAGTACTCTTATGATACCCAACTATAAACATGGGGCTGCCTGTGTGGAGCACAAGGTATGGAGAGTCCCTCTGTTCTTTCTTCCCTCCTCATTGCCTTGTGCACCCTTATGGGGTTAGGTACCAGTATTGGCCTAAGAATTTTTTTAATATCAAGCATTGTGGGATGATAAAAATTAAGGGTTTGTCCACCCGGGGATCTCCAGAAAAATTAGTCCAAATTAACTAAAGGTTTCAATTTAAAGTGGATTAGCTAAACAGCATTAAGACCCCATGTGAATGTTCTTATTTAGAATTAAAGTGGCCTTAATGTGGGTTAGTTTAATACACTGAATTGAGATAAACTGAATTAAGGCCACTTTAATTCTGATTGACTGTCCCCAGGGGGGTTTAAGGCAGTTTAACTAGTCCACTGTAAATTCACACCTTTAGTTAATTAAGACTAATATTTCTGAGTGTCCCCATGTAGACAAGCCCTAAGTATTGAGAGTGAAATTGTTCTTTTAACAATGAGACCAAAAGATGTGAAATATTTCTAAAGGTTTGTCTTCGTGGGGGAATAGGTATTGCGGAATAGCTATTCCTCACTAGTTTCCCATGTGGACACACTTATTCCACACTAAGAATGCCTTTGTGAGGTTTAACTTAATCAAGTTTGGAAGTGTATTAAGCTAAACTGCAAGGTATTTTAATGCAGAATTGGTATGTCCACATTGGGAGC
Source organism: Emys orbicularis (assembly GCF_028017835.1). Lineage (NCBI taxonomy): Eukaryota > Metazoa > Chordata > Testudines > Emydidae > Emys > Emys orbicularis. The sequence continues at coordinate 59,756,537 of NC_088690.1, read as the reverse complement.
TAGTGTGAAATAGCTATTGCACTTTAAAATCACACTTCAGCTTATTCTGCACTTCTCCATGTAGTGCTTAGAGAACAAAAGATGTGAAGTATTTCTAATAGTGTTTCGACTCTATAGGGTTTGAATTCACTAATTTTGCAATGTAGGGAAGACAGTTAATTTGCCAGTATGTTTATCATTTATTGCATTATATATAGGATGGTGTAAGAATGTATAGGGTGGTGTAAGACATTCATATATCCTGAATGTAATAGAAGTAGAGAACTAAAAATAAACAAAACCAAATCTAATAAGGGCTATAAAGACCAAAAAAAAGACCTATTTCCTAGTCATAGTGAGATCTACTGTATAAGCTTGGAAAATATTTGTACAAATCACTTTTTGGTATGGCTTTTGCTTTTTTAATTAAAAATGAAAGGATGGGGATTTAAAAAAAAAACACAACTATTAATTTCCACATAAATAGGGAATCTGTTAAAGTGTGTAGTGAGAGAGGTTCACATATGGTGATCATCTGTGCAGAATCACAAAGAATAAAGTTTCCATGAAACTCAGTCCCCTAAAGATAATAGCTACAGTCATCCAAGGATTCACCATTATACACTGTAAAGATTTAATTAAGATACCATTTTTACACTGTTATACAATATGGTTTATTTTTTACGTATGAGCCTAAATTGCCTTCTGTATAATCTTAAAATGTTTGATCAGTGTTTTTAACCACTGTACATCGATCACTTTACTGCAGTTGGAGTATTTTTTCAGTTGTATATGTTTTCATCTACAGAAACTTTATGAGCTGAATAACCTGCATGCCCTTATGGCAGTGGTGTCTGGATTGCAAAGTGCCCCCATCTTCAGGCTGACTAAAACTTGGGCGGTAAGTAAGCTCAGTAGGGTAATTAGTGATTTTGTTTATTCCTTCTTGAAAAATAGATTTATTATAACCTTTTGTAGCTTGCTTCAAGGATCCAATTATTATTAAAGATACTTTTGAGTTTAATTGTACTACATACAATGTGTTTCTAGTCATTTAAGTCTCTATTCTCCTCTTGAGCCTTTTTCCATTTTCCTTTGAAAAATTGTTCCCTGCAGATTCTGTTAAATACAGTGGTTCCTAATTTGGCCAAATGCTATTTTGTATTAGTTGTTGGAATATTATGAAGGCCAAAGAGAATTGTATTTTAATCGTGCAAGGGATCATATTGTTGGAGTTTTTTAGCTATAGAGAATAAATGTCCAAAAATTACTTGCTCAGATCCCATAAATAATTTTCTTGTTTCTATCACTGATAACTAAATTTGATCTTTTTTCAGTGTTTCCAAATATGATATTTCATAGTTGTAGTAAATGTACTGAACAGTATATTCGCATGTCTCTTTTTTAATATCAAATTTTGAAAGTGTGAAGTTCTTTTTGTTTGGCAATTTTTCCCCTCTGCTACACTATATTTGGCTAAAATAGAAAGTAAGATGATTTTTCTGTCCAAGTTTCATTAGTCAGCACAATTTTGGGAATAGCTTTTGCTAATTACTACTGCAGAGGCAAGAAAAATATTGTCTGATTTTGCCATAAATTATATGCCTGCATAGCCATACAGATGGGCTTCATCCTTTGCAATGTATTCAAACACGGTAAGGTTTAATCAGCAATTGAAATACTTGTGCGTAAGGCATACACATGAATTGACTTGTAAAATGACGGCTGACAGTTCTCAGCGAGGGCATATCGGTGGACAGAACTTTCTCTTCTCCTTTGAGTGATTGCTCATGTGTATTCCACAATAGGTGTGCATGCTCACCACGTGCACCGGTGCTGGAAGTTTTCCCCCTAGCAGTACCCGTAGGGGGGAGCGCCCCCCGCGACCCCTGGAGTGGCACCTGCCTGGCGCAGTATAAGGGGAGCTGCGCGCTCCCCCCACCTTCAGTTCCTTCTTGCCACCAGTGAAGGTGTCGGAACTGCTCTGCTCCAGCTCTGCTGTAGCTTGTCCCCAGAACTGTTCGTTCGTTCAACGTTAGTACCTGTAGTTAGTTAGCTGTTTAGTTAGTTTAGTTAGTCAGTGAGCCCGGACCAGGGCATGCCCCATGCCCCGGGGTTTAAGTTGTGCAGCTCTTGCAGGCGTTCTATGCCAAGGAGAGACGCGCTGCTTGGGAGAAACCCATATCAGCGAAAGGTGCAAGATTTGCAAGTCGTTTAAGTCTCAGACCAAAAGAGAAAGGGACATTAGGCTCCGGGCCATCCTGATGGAGTCGGCGCTGACCCCGACCCTGGCACGCTGCTCCGAACCGGTACCCGGCACTGCGGCATCGGTATGCGGTGACCCTCCAGTACCATTGACCAGTCGGCACCACTCCCTGTCCACGGGGCACACCAAGAGGGCCAAGAAGACTCCCTCTTTGCAGCGGCACCGAGGGAAGTCTGGGACAGAGGCTAGGTCCATGTAGGGCAGTCCTCGATCTCCACCAGGCCCCAGGCCTCCGACTCAAGCTGAGCGGAGTACCCTGGCCCCTTCGGAACAGGCCTCTCTGGATGTCCAGATGCCTTCCACGCCTGAAGCCTCCAGGCAGCCCGGGATGTCATATCCATGCCGGTGCCTGGAGCGCCGCTGACGTCAGCCCTGCGCTCCAGAGGCAAGCTGCCGCTGGGATCCCCGCAACCGCCTCTGGCCTGGTACTGGTCTCGGTCGAGGGAACGTTCCCAACACCAATCACCGCCCAGCAACCGCTCGTGGCAGAGTCCAGGTGGATTGTCCTCAGCGCTGACCAGACTGTCTGGCTGGGTTCCCTCCGACCGGAACTCGCGGCACCGCTTGTCCTCAAGGAGTGAATATCGACGGGACTGTGGCGGGCGTCACCGTCGGTCCTTGTCTCGGAGAGGGTACCGCAGTCGGTCACGACATGATCGACTCAGTTCCCGCTCGGAGTCCCGCTCTAAGTCTCCGCCAAGACGTCGCAGTCCCGGGCGTCAATTGCCGGCGTCTCGCCGTTGCAGGTCCGCCCATTGAGGCCGTTCGCGGAGCAGCTATTACCGTTGGTACAAGTCCTCCATGTCGAGATCGTGGTCCCGTGGCCATCCTAGATCCCAGCACCACCGCTTCTCCCGGTCCAGGGACAGCAGCGGATCTTACGCCAGCCTGGTCTCCATCCATAGCCGTCCCTTGATGGGCCAGGCCGGCCAACCCAGACAGCTGGTCCTGCCGGTGCCACAGCAGGTGCAGTGGCACCGAGCATCGTGGCCGGCCAAATGGTACCAGTGGGCACCATGGCCTCCGGCGCAGCCCTCGGTGGGGGCTCGCTTGGTGGCTGGAGCTTTGGAAGCACTGTTGGCCTCCCTCTCCAGACCCCCGAGGAAGGAGTCGGTGGGACGTAAGTCCTCGGCACCATGCCTGGAGTCCAACCAGGTGGTGGACCCTCCGGTGCCGGCCGACACCCAGAGCACCGTACCGGCCTCTTTGCCCGCCCGGAGGAGGTGATTGCGGCCCCGCCCCCCCAATGTCCTGCAGGAGGACTCTAGGGCCTACCAAGAACTCTTAAAGAGGGTGGCAGCGAGCCTACAACTCCAGGAAGAGGAGATGGAGGAGCCCTTGGACTCTCTGTTTAACGTGTTGTCCCATCGGCACCGGGTAGGATGGCCTTGCCTCTCCATGAAGGGGTGGCTTTGATTTCAAATGCCCTGGGGCAAACACCAGCCTCGTTGGCCCCCATCTCTAAAAAGGCGGAACATAAGTACTTTGTACCCACTAAAGGGCACGAGTACTTGTATACCCACCTGGCACCCAACTCCTTGGTGGTCGAGTCGGTTAACCATAGGGAACGGCAGGGTCAGCCAGCCCTGACCCCAAAGAAAAAAACCTCTGAGACTGGACTCTTTCGGAAGGAAAATTTATTCATCTTCGAGCTTCCAGTTACGAGTGGCAAACCATCAGGCTCTCCTGGGCCGGTACGAATTCAATCTGTGGGGCTCCCTGCCTAAGTTTGAGGACTCCTTCCAGGAGCGCGATTGGAAGGAGTTTAAGGCACTAGTGGAGGAAGGGACAGTGGCTGCTAGGGTGTCCCTACAGGCAACCTCGGATGCCATGGACATGGCTGCACGATCAATGGCCTCTACGGTGTCCATGAGACGGGCGTTGTGGCTCCTACTCTCTGGGCTGTCCAGCGAGGCGCAGTCTTCCATGCAGGATCTCCCGTTTGATGGGAAAGCTCTGTTTGCGGAGGAAACAGATACAAGGCTGCATGGCCTGAAAGTCTCCCACACGACCCTTCAGACTCTGGGCCTCTATGTCCTGGCTCTGGCAAAACCTAAATTCAAGCCGCGGCAGACTCCCGCCCAGGCCACCCTCCTGAAGTACGAGTCTGCCCATAAGAAGCAGCAGGACTATAAGAGATGCCCTCAGAGGCAGTCTCGGCCTGCCCCCCAGCCTGGGTCCTCCAACGGCAAGCAGGTGGGGAAAAGGCGTCCACTCGGGGGCACCCCGCCAGTCCCCATCAGGGATCCACCCCCAATAAAGCTTCCCTTCTCTAACCGGTTGTGTGCTTTCCTCCCGGAATGGTCGCGGCTAACCTCGGACCGATGGGTCCTCAACACCATTTCCCGGGTTTACACCCTCCAGTTTACTTCCTCCCCACCCAACCACCCTCCGCCGCTGTTCTTGGGGGACCCCTCGCACAAAGCTCTGCTCGAGCTGGAGGTGCGGCAGCTCCTAGGACTAGGAGCGATAGAGGCTGTGCCCGAGGAGTTCATGGGCAAGGGGTATTACTCCCGTTATTTCCTTATCCTGAAGGCCAAAGGGGGGCTCAGGCCCATCCTGGACCTCCGAGGTCTGAACCAGTACGTGGTGAAGCTCAAGTTCCGCATGGTCTCCCTGGCCTCCATCATCCCCTCCCTGGATCCTGGGGACTGGTACGCTGCCCTAGATCTACAGGACGCGTACTTCCACATCCACGTATTCGAGGGGCACAGACGCTTCCTCAGTTTCGTGGTGGGACAGAATCATTACCAATTTACAGTCCTTCCATTTGGTCTGTCTACTGCCCCCAGGGTGTTTACAAAATGCATGTCGGTGGTAGCAGCCTACCTCAGACGGCGGGGGGTCTGGATATTCCCCTATCTGGACGATTGGCTTGTCAAGGGCACCTCCCGGTCACAGGTGAGGGATCACATGGCGCTCCTCCTGTCCTCATGCACTGCCTTGGGCCTGTTGGTAAACAACACCAAGTCCACGTTAGTCCTGGTCCAATGCATAGAGTTTATCGGGGTGCTCCTGGACACAGAATCAGCCAGGGCCTCTCTTCCGCCAGACAGATTCGAGACCCTGAAAGGTGTCATAGACTCAGTCACAAGGTTCCCGGTGACAACAGCCAGGGTTTGCCTGCAATTCTTGGGTCACATGTCGCCGTGCACGTACATGGTCTGTTACACCAGACTCAGGATGAGGCCCCTCCAGCTCTGGTTGGCCTCGAAGTTCTCCCAGGCCACGGACAGGATGGACAAGGTCCTCACCGTGCCGGACTCTGATCGCCTCCCTACGATGGTGGTCCGCCCCAAACAACATGCTCCAAGGGGTCCCGTTCAGGGGCAGGGCCCCGTCGTTGGAGCTGGTGTCTGATGCATCGGACCTGGGTTGGGGGGCCCACGTGGGGAACTTTCAGACCCAAGGTCTGTGGTCGGCTCAAGACCTGACCCTACATATAAACGTCAAGGAGCTCAGGGCAGTGCGGCTGGTGTGTATGGCCTTCCGCTCATACCTAGAGGGCAAGGTAGTCAGGGTCCTCACGGACAACACGGCCTCAATGTTCTATATCAACAGGCAAGGCGGGGCCCGATCCTCTGCCGCGAAGCCCTCAGGCTGTGGGACTTCTGTATAGCCCACGACATCCACCTGAAGGCCTTCCACGTACTGGGCGTCCGGAACAAGAGGGTGGATCACTTGAGCAGGGACTTTTCCTCGCAACACGAGTGGTCCCTCCACCCGGAAGTGGCCCACTGGCTCTTCCGAAGGTGGGGAACTCCCCAGGTGAACCTATTTGCGACTCGGCAGAACTGGTGATGTCCCCAGTTCTGCTGGGGCGGGGCGGGGGGAGGAGGCCTGGGGAGGGGCGCTATCGCCGATGCCTTTCTCCTGTCATGGTCAGGCCGGCTTCTCTACGCCTTTCCCCCGTTCCCCCTAATCAGCAGGGTCCTGGAGAAGATAAAGTCGGACAAGGCCCAGGCAGCATTGGTACGGGACCCTCACGGGCCTGGCGGTAGCTCCGCCGATGCTGCTCCGCCTCGACCTGCTCTCTCAAGACCAGGGCCGCCTCCTCCACCCCAACCTAGCGGCTCTTCACCTCATGGTGTGGCTGCTCAGTGGTTAGGTGGAGAGGAACGGACATGCTCGGACCAGGTTCAGCGCAGCCTCCTCAAAAGTAGATTGCCCTCCACTCGCTGCGCTTATTTGGCGAAGCGATCCCAATTTTCTAGGTGGGCGGTGGACCAGGGTGACCGCCCCGATCCAGCTTATCCTTGATTACCTCCTGCACCTGAGGACCCAGGGCCTGGCGCCATCGTTGGTCAGGGTGCACCTGGCAGCCATATTGGCCTTCCATCCGCCGGTGCAAGGGCACACGGTATTTTTCCCATGCTATGACTGGCCAGTTCCTTAAGGGTTTGGACCGTCTTTTTCATATTCTAGACCCCCAGTCCCACAGTGGGACCTAAACCTGGTGTTGGCTCGTCTCACAGAGCTCCCGTTTGAACCACTGGCCACGTGCTCCTGGTCTCACCTCTCGTGGAAGGTGGCCTTCCTGGTTCCAATCATATTGGCCAGGCGAGTCTTGAGGGCCCTGACCTCCGAGCCGCTGTACATGGCCTTTCATAAGGACAAGATCCAGCTCCGTCCACACCCCGTATTCCTCCTGAAGGTGGAATTTTTCTACCGGTCCTCTGCCCCAAGCCTCACGCATCCAGTTAGGAGCGCCGTCTCCACACACTCGATGTGCGGCAGGCTCTGGCTTTCTACCTCGAGCAGACTAAGCCGTTCAGAAAGTCCTCGCAACTGTTTGTCGCCTTGGCTGATCGCGCGAGGGGCCAGCCGATTTCCACTGAGAGGCTGTCCAGTTGGATCACTTGGTGCATCCGTTCCTGTTATGAACTGGCGGGTGTTCCCCCGCCACCCATTGTGAGGGCACATTCGACTCGGGCGCAGGCCTCGTCGGCTGCCTTCGTGGCCCACGTCCCCATCCAGAACATTTGTAGGGCCACCACGTGGTCTTCGGTTCACACGTTCACCTCGCACTATGCGATCGTCCCCCAGACCAGGGACGACGCTGGGTTTGGCAGGGCTGTCCTCCATCCTGGGAACTTGTGAACTTCTACCCACCTCCAACAGATACAGCTTGGAATCGCCTATTGTGGAATGCACATGAGCAATCACTCGAAGAAGAAAAGACAGTTACTTTTTCCGTAACTGGTGTTCTTCGAGATGTGTTGCTCATGTCTATTCCACATTCCACCCTCCTTTCCCTCTGTCGGAGTCGTCTGGCAAGAAGGAACTGAGGGTGGGGGGGAGCGCACAGCTCCCCTTATACCGTGCCAGGCAGGCACCACTCCAGAGGTTGCGGGGGGCGCTCCCCCCTACGGGTACTGCTAGGGGAAAAACTTCCAGCACCTGTGCCCATGGCGAGCACGCACACCTATTGTGGAGTAGACATGAGCAACACATCTCTAAGAACACCAGTTATGGAATAGGTAACTGTCTTATATGTTACCAGAGTGCTGTATTCCTGCAAGCCAGAAGGCATTGTGAAGGGTAGTATTTTTCAGTTAACATACACTATTCATGACCATGTAGGATGGTATAAGCTTCAGTAATCAGCTGAATATAATTTGCCTCAGGCAAGTTAGGCTTGTTCAGAATTCCAAGTAAACACCATGCAGGTCCTTATTTTTTTGTATAACATTTTTTGTTTCAGAATGTCTTAAAATAGTCAAAAATTCAAAAAATTTCAATTGGTGTTTCAAGGTGTTCTGGGAGAGAATCCCCAAACCTCCCATTTATTTTTAATTCCCTCCCTTCTGTTCCCCCAGTCTGTCTTGGTTAACCACAAGCCCGTTGCCTATTCCATTTTGCACTCTCTGCTAGGATCACCATCCATATCACAAGGGTGTGTCTCAGGCCTCCATCAGGGGATGCTCAAATTAAAGCCAGCTCAGCCTTTCCTCTGACCATTGAAATCTCAGGTAATCCAGTTTTTGAAAAATCTTTGATTTTCATGGAGAACTGATTCTTCTCCCATTTCTGGAAAAGTGTTTTTAACACTTCAGACTTTCCTGAGGTGAGCTCCTCTTCAGAAAGCTTTCTCTCTTGAAATCCAGTTTGTGTAAATTCTTTTGGAAGTAACATTTCCATCTGGTTCTCAATATATAAAAAGGAAGGAACGTCTTCTAAAGATAGGAAGCACCAACTCAGCATTGTCATCTGTGGAGTAGGTCATGCAATGCAATCAATCCCCAAAACCTTCAGCTGAAGAAGCTGACATTTCCCACTCCCTCTTGAAACATTTTGAATCTTATGATTCTAGTCCTCTCTTCCTGAATGAAGCTATGGGGGACGAAGTAGATCTTGTGCACTCCCATTTAAAATTGGCAGATTGAGCATCTCAGTTTATACAAAGAGACCTGAAAATGAGACATAAATGCAATTGGTCTGCCTTACCTATTCCAGATTCCTGGACAAAATAGTGGACTCATTCCTCACTATCCAGAGAGGAAAAGAGTCATCAACAGAGTCCCCTTTAAAAATTAATGGGTTCAGTAAGCAAACCCATTGTCACCAAACACGTGTTGCCTTCTAAAATCAACTTTTCCTTTTTATATCTCAACAAGACCATTCTCAGCATAGGGAAATCCTAATTAAAGTGGACTGAGCAAGCATTCTGAAAGAATTAGTGGGTTGCAGGACTGAAAGCTCTCTAAAGTGAGGCTCTAAATCCTTCCCCACTGCGCTACAGGTAGTCATGTCCGCTGTTGTCTTTGTTCACGTAATACTATCTTTGCCACCAACATGCATGATACTGGAATGGCCTTTTACAAGGTTATATTGGTCATTTTCACCTCAGTGGCAGAGAAACTTTGGCTGTTTCAACTACAAGGATAATAGGTCAGATTGTTGCAGGTGGTTGGCCTCAGTATAAATACCTTCACAAAGGGAACATACTGACCACACATGTCTGACCATAGCCTTATCTATCACCCACTCTCTGCATTCTGTGATGAAAAGGGACTGGAGAGGAATGATTTAAAAAAAACAAAACCCTAAGATCCATTAAATTGGCTCTTGCTTTTCCTTATGACACTACCTCTGATGTTGCCACAGTCTCTGTAGATGTCTCCTCTGAATTACTTTAGAAAGCGGATACTTATATTTCAGGACTTCTGATCTGTATCCCACCATAACAAGGCAGTTACATACAGGAACCCTTTGGGGTGAAATTGCATGTCGAATTCCTCAAAAAGAGCCTAGAGGGCTGCATAAAATATCAACAAGATTATGCCTAATTGACCCACTTTGAAAAAAACACAATTAACTAATGAATAATTTCATCCTGTTCATAACTTCCTGTGTTAGTATTGCTGCTAGTTCTTTAATCCCTTTCATTCTATTGGAGTTAGAAGATGCTTCCCAAACAGTATCCAAAAAGGTCACACAAGAAGTGACTTCTTCACATGACAATGAATCCCTGATAGCCCAGGAGCCTGTCTTTCTAGAAGGGAGACAGTCAGTTCTTCAGGGGAAGGAACACGTTTTTATAGTTATGTATAGTGCCTAGCATAATGGAGCCTTGAGCCACAGTTGTGACCCCCATGCACTACTACAGTTCAGATAATAATGAAAACTTCTCCTTTGAGTGATTGTGCACATACATGTTCCACTGTAGGTGTTTGTGTTCCAGTGCACAAAAATTACACACTTTTTGCCATCAGTACCACTAGGTGGCCCATGTGCCCCTGCTCTCCCCATGTTCTTGGGTCAGGGCATGCAAGGGGTGTGTCCACTGCCTCTCTGTTCCTTTTCCTGTTGTGAGAGTTGGGGCTCCCACAGTGTTAGCTTCGATTAGCCAGCTTTCAAAAAACTTGTAGTGTATACATTTAGTATTTAGCATACTATAATTAGTTATAGTTTTTATTAGAACCTGGAGGATTTATTATGGAAAAAAATCCCCAGATTTTAAACTGTGTCATGTGTAGGGCTGATATCCATATCACAAATAGGCACAAGAGCTGTTTGGTTTGTCTATGTGAGGGGCAAATGCCCTATTTGTACTTTCATCCCCCCCAAACTGAAAAGCAGAGATACTGTCATCTTAAGATTCACTTCTTGAAGGAGGCAATGTGACCTGTGTCTCAGCCAGGTCCCGATCGTGATCCAGCAGACTCTGGATTAACTTGGAGTGTCTCTCCAACTACTTCTGAGTCAAAACACAAGTCTGATAGTAAACATTGTTTCCCCCTTCTCTGTCCAGGTCAGAGCATTCTGACTATGACAAGGCCTCTAAGTCTCAATCTCTTCTCCCAGAAAGTAATCTGTTAAGTCCTCTGGTACTGGTTAGAAGCTTCACAAATTGAAGTGTTCATCGGTCCCATTTGAGGTGGCACCATCAATTCCATCAGAGCCATTGAGACAGATGTCCTCAGCTGTGCCGGTCCTTCTCAGACTGTCCAGTATACTTCAGCTTCACCAACACTGTCGGCATCAATATGCTTACGTGGGGAGCCTTCTACTCCCTGGGTATGGGCAGTTAGGGATCTTCTTTGTTTTTTCCTGCCTGACTCTCCTCTGCTGCAGCTGGCTCTAGTATTTGTGCCGACGACACACTCTGCACTGAAGATATACCCAGCACTGACCTATTAATCGGCTTTTCAGCCACCTCAATATCTTCCCTAGCCCTATTTCTCCATGGTCCTATTTGTCTTGGGCTGCTCCAAGAGACTCTACACCTCTGTCTCCATTCACTTTCTAGGAGGAGGTATACTCCTCCCTCAGTACAAGAGGCATCTTCCTAGTATCCTGCAGCCATCCCTCAACCTGCTGTGATGGAATCTATGAAGGAGGAAGAATTACTAGAGGAACCCTTAGATGTTCCTCCCTATATTTCCTCCTCTTCACTGGACAACGTGTTTACTCCAGAGTCAGTGTCTCTTTCTCCCCTCTTCTCCCCTCCCTACCTTCCCCCTAAGAGAATTTTGAAGTCTTCCAGAATCTAATGATGAGAGTAGCTGCTTCTCTAAGGGTGCAGGCAGAACCTGTGCCAGAGAATACACATATCTTCCTTGATGTACTGCAGACTCCTACTTCAGGAAGGGTTGCCCTTCCTATCAATGAGGCCTTACCACAGCCAGCAAAGAATCTTCGGCATACTCTAGTCTCTATATCCCTCATGGCCAACTGAGTGGGCAGATGATACCAGGTCCCTCAGTAAGATTTTGAGTATTTTTTTACTCCTCCAATCCCTGATTCTCTCTCTGGTGGTAGTGACTGCTAATGAATAGTTTTGTCAGTCTCATAATAAGTCCACGCCAAAGGATAAGGAGTTTAAGAAACTGGATTTATGTGGCTGTAAACTATTCTCCTGCCACTCTTGAGAGTTGACAATTATCAGGCTCTTTCTTCAAAATAGAATTTTATTCATTTCTCTTCTCTTTTTAAGTCTGCTGATAAATTACTAGAGGAATTTAGGGACCAGTTTCTAGCTTTGTGCTGTAAGGTGGCCCTCAAACTACATTTTCCTTCAGGCAGCAATAGATGAGGCTGATACCACTTTGCACTCTATGAGCACTGAAGTCTCCATGTGACGTTGTTCCTGGTTGCAGGATTCTGACATTACAAACAAACAAACAAAAAAGATAATGCTGTGTGCACACTAAAAGATTGTTGTGCAATGCTTTGCTCTTTAGGAGTTCATAGACCAGTTATGAAAAAGAAGCAGTTTATGCCGCAGTATTACTTTAGAACCTTTTTTCATCAGAGACCTTGATATGTCCCTAAGAAGAGGTCAAGATCTCTTTGACGTCACCAGCTATCTTTGGCTGTGGCAGGGCCTTCCCACCAGACATCTGCAACCTCGAAGCAGTCATTTTTGATTTTTTGATCAAGAAATGTATACTGATGATATCTCCTCCGTTTGGATTATGCCTGTCTCTGTTTTACTGTGCTTGGGAAAACATCATGTTGGACAAGTGGGTACTCAGCACTTTAAGGGAGGGATAGGCTATCCAACTCTTACCTTCCTTTTCCCAACCCGCCTTCCCCATCCCTTTTCAGGGATCCCGCTCATAAGATTGTGTTACTTCAAGAACTATGGTCTCTTCTAGAATTGGGAGCAATAGAAGACGTTCCTTGCCAACACAGAGGGAAAGGCTTGTGGTGTTGGTACTTTCTGGTCCTGAAGAAATGCTTTCACCCCAAAGTTGAACTATTTCATCAAAAAAAATCAAGTTCAGGATGGTCACAATATATCGCTGCCACAGAAAGTATTTTTGATTTGTTATAGGCACCAACCATTACTAGTAAATAGTGTTCTACTTCAGTTTCTCTTCATCCCTGATGTTCTTCACCAAATGCATGTTGGTGGTAGCAGACTACCTCCATCGTTTGAGCATTCAAATATTTCCTTATCTGGATAATTGGCTAGTTTGTGCACTATCAAGCGACTGGGTCCAGAACAATGTCCTACTCATCAGACTAATGTTCTTCCATTTAGGGCTGAAACTAAATTTGGGAAATCACAATTAAAAACCCACTCAACTCATGACTCATAGAAGTAGACCTTGATGCCAGAACAGCCCTGGCTGATTTCCCAAGGGATTGTTATCAATATCAATCTGTAACCTCAAGTCCAGGACAAGAAGAAAAGTGCCTGCCTGCCTTCAGCTCCTGGGTCACATGGTCTCATACATATATGTAACTTCGCACGGCAGACTTCACTTTTGCTGTCTGCAGGTCTGACAAGATTTGGTGTATCACCCAGAAATCCTCTGGCGTACCTGGATTGGTAGCTGGATCCACAAAATGTATGTAGAGGAGTTGCATTTCTGTCCTGAGAACCAACTGTTACTCTGGTAACAGATGGGCCCCCCAGCCATTGGTAGATGCATCCCAGTCAATTTCAGGTGCAAGCTTCTTGGTCACCTCAGGAGGTTTCCTTCCACATAAACATGTTGGAGCTCTGAGCTATTCATCAGGCCTGTGAGATACTTATACCCACCGTTGAGAACCAATGGTACAAATTCTCACAGACAACACCACTGACATGTTTGTTTTTTGAACAAGCAGAGAGGAGCAAGAATCTCCCAACTGTGCCTTTCACCTTCTGGGAGTAAGAAACATGCTAGCAGATTTCCTCAGCAGGGTTTTCATAGACCAACATGAGTGGTCAATCAAGAAAGACATCCTTCTTCAGATTTTCCACTGCTGGGGATATCTAGTAATAGACTTGCTAGTGACCAACCTCAACAGCAAATGCATGAGGTTTTGCTCCAGGGCGGGCCTCAGCCCAAGTTCCGTCATAGATGGTTTTCTTCTCTGGTCTGGACACCCCCATCTGCATTTCTTCCAGTTCCTCTCATTCCAAGATTACTGAGGAAACTGAAACAAGAAAGAGCGTCATTAATCCTTATTGAACCAGCATGGCCAAGCCAATATTGGTTCATGGATCTACATAGACTGTCTATCCACTCACCGATAACTACTACTACTACTAGTCACAGAACTTCTAACTCAGCACCAGGGCAAATCTCTACATCCAAACCTCAAATCTTTCCACCTTACTGCATGAACACTCAGAAGAAATTGCTGCCGGGAGGTTCAAATCATCTTGGTGAGCATCAGAAAGGAATCCACTAAAGCCAGGTATGCAGCTAAGTGGAAGAGATTTTCCATTTGGGTACAATCCCACAGTTTATTGCCCCATTTCACAGAGGTTACACATGTGCTGGACTATGTTCTGCAGCTGAAATTCATAGATTCTAGGACTGGAAGGGACCTCGAGAGGTCATCGAGTCCAGTCCCCTGCCCGCATGACAGGACCAAATACTGTCTAGACCATCCCTGATAGACATTTATCTAACCTACTCTTAAATATCTCCAGAGATGGAGATTCCACAACCTCCCTAGGCGATTTATTCCAGTGTTTAACCACCCTGACAGTTAGGAACTTATTCCTAATGTCCAACCTAGACCTCCCTTGCTGCAGTTTAAGCCCATTGCTTCTTGTTCTATCCTTAGAGGCTAAGGTGAACAAGTTTTCTCCCTCCTCCTTATGACACCCTTTTAGATACCTGAAAACTGCTATCATGTCCCCTCTGTCTTCTCTTTTCCAAACTAAACAAACCCAATTCTTTCAGCCTTCCTTCATAGGTCATGTTCTCAAGACCTTTAATCATTCTTGTTGCTCTTCTCTGGACCCTCTCCAATTTATCCACATCCTTCTTGAAATGCAGTGCCCAGAACTGGACACAATACTCCAGCTGAGGCCTAACCAGCGCAGAGTAGAGCGGAAGAATGACTTCTTGTGTCTTGCTCACAACACACCTGTTAATACATCCCAGAATCATGTTTGCTTTTTTTGCAACAGCATCACACTGTTGACTCATATTTAGCTTGTGGTCCACTATAACCCCTAGATCCCTTTCTGCTGTACTCCTTCCTAGACAGTCTCTTCCCATTCTGTATGTGTGAAACTGATTTTTCCTTCCTAAGTGGAGCACTTTGCATTTGTCTTTGTTAAATCATCAGGCCTTTCAAATAATTTTGTGATAGTTCACCTAGCCTCTATTTCTGCATTATATCCACCAGTAGATGTTTTTTCCATCTTCTTTCATCCCCTCATTTCTTGGTTTTTGAAAGGCCTAATCAACTTTTACCCTCCCTTGTCTGCTTCTGTACCAGTATGGTATTTAGATCTAGTTCTCTCCAAATCGATGGCCCTGTTTGAGAGCCTATGACTACAACTTCATTACATTCATTGTCAATGAAGATGGTGTTTTTGCTAGATATAAATTCTGCAAGGAGGGTTTCAGAACTTCACCCTTTCTTGGATGATCCTCCTTTCACAGTCTTTCATAAGGACAAGGTATCCGTTAAGTTTATATCCAAGTTTCTGCCTTCCATCTAAGCCAAATGATTAATTTTTGGTGATTCTTCTCCCTCTCCCCCCCCCCCCCCCCCGCCCACGCAAAAAAACCCAACCAAACCTCCATTCATCTGAGGCTGAAGACGCACTCCATGCTTCGGATGTTCATAGAGCCCATTGCATTTTACTTGGACCACGCTAGATCCTTCAGGTCTTCCCCCCTTCCCCCCCAGAATCTTTGTAAACTATACTGAAATAATTAAAGGCCAATCAGTATCATCTCAATGCATCTCACATTTGGTTTCTGTCTGTTTAAAATTTTTTTACAATTTTGCTAAAGTCTCTTCTCCATCAAGAATAGCAACTTACTCCACCTCATCAGCTTTCCTGAGCAATGTTCCAATAACTAATATGTATGCATATTGTACATGTGGTCATCTGCATGTACTTTCCACTCTTTATGCCATCACTCATCCCTCTCACGATGAAGTCAGCTTTGGCAAATCGGGTATTACAGTCTCTGTTTGGATGAACCAAAGTTCCTGGTCCTATAAGGGAACTGCTGATGCATCACCTACAGTGGAATTTATATGTGCACAATCACTCAAAGAACAAGTTACTGTAAGGTAAGTAATTTTTTTCTTCATGTGTGCTGGTATTTCTTCAAACATATGGGGTCTTAAAATTGTAGAGTGGGGACCCTCCTTCTAGATTCTGAGGATCTCCCCCTGCAACATTACTTGTCTCCTCTTCCCCACAAAACTCCTTAAAAAAAGGCAGTTCTGAACAATCATTGGGAACAATCCTCCTCCCCCACCCCCTGCTTGCTGTCACTGTATCAGGCACACCGTCTCCCCTCTGAGCATCCTCTTCCCACCCCCATGATAACACCTGTGAGTAGTTGAGCTCAGAGATGTGACACTCCATGGAAAGGAACCCCAGGGCACAGAGCTCTGTCTGCTTCACCAACCAGACAGAGAACCCTCTTGCCCCCAGGCTGGGAACAGGTCACTCTGATTCCTGTGCAGCCCCAGGGAGATAAGTGGAGGTGGGCATGTTGCGGCGAGGAAGATAGTGGCAGCACCCTAGCTGATGGCGGGACTGTGTCTCAGGAACTAGGATCTGCTCTCTCTTGGCTCCTAGCCCCTATATCCCACCTCTGAGACAGGAAAGATGATGATTTTGCGATCTGAGAGTATTGAAAAAACTGCTGCAAGCCTTTGCTACCCTGGAGTTTTGGAATTCACACTGAAGCCCCTTATGTCAAGCATAACTGCACAAATCACCAATAGTTTGTTCCATAAACAATTTTTTTTCTATTTGTTGATTTCTGTCCTCCAATATTAACCCTGATATTAACTTCACAGTTTTCCAGGTACATTTTTGCACTGATTTTTCACCCTTTTTAAATGTTTGAAATAAATACTGATACATTTCCTGGAAACTTTAGAAAAAATATAAACCAGAAACGCAGGTTCTTACACATGGTGAAAAGACATGAATTCGTCTAGACTAATTATGCTGCAAATACCCATTTTGAGAAGACAAACCTAAAAGGTAAACTTCATGTCCCAAATGTTGGAGCCTGATAATAGTGGAAAAATCAGACATCCTTGCTAATACTTTGAGCTCTAACAGTAGCCCAATACATTTAAAATATACAGAATTTTTGTATGTGTTATTGAGCATGAGGTGCTGCTAACTCAAATGGTGAGACCTCCAACTAAATATGGACAAGATGGAGATGATGCTGGTTTGAAAAATGAAGTATTTTGAAAACATGGCTGTGATCATGGCATCTAAATTGTCTAGACTTAAGCTCCAGCTACCTCAGAGACTGCTTTTCCCTCTATGCTCTGCCACAGTCTCCTCTCTGCAGAGATGTTTAAACTATCACATGAGTTCCCAACAAGCCATTATCTTCATGGCTATCCTCAGCTCTGTATCTTTCCCTGGAAATCTGCAGTAGCCCAAACCTAGCAACCTCTCATAGTAGATGTAAGACACAACTGTTTCATAGATGGGCGTAGGGCCAGAACTTCAAGGAACACAATTTTCTGGATGACAATTCTCTCCCTTTAAAAATGGCATCTCTCTGAAAGCTGATGTAATATTTGCTGCATCCTAGTGAAGTTTGTGGGCAGAAAATATAGGCAAGAAAGACAAAAGGTGTAAAATAAATGCAATTATATTTTTGCAGAAGTTCATAGATTTGTTCCATCATTGTCATGGAAACCCAGGTAGATTTTGGTTATAGTGGTGGTGTAAAATCTCAAGGTTATGTACCTACACACCTAGGATATCTCATTACACTTTTTTAACTACTAATTACTGTTCATCTTCACATATAGCTAAAACTTTGGTCGAGAGACTTGAACACCTAGTCTCCTGCCAAAATGGTCAATCTAAACATTTTTCTACATTTCCTTAAATTCTGGCCCAAAAATGAAATAAAACCTTTAATGTGGCTACTCAGTGGTAGTTCTGTTATAACTGATGATCCTGTGACAAAAAGAGCCAATACAACTGCCTTTTTGCTGACAGAACAATATACACAGGTGGTTTGTGTACTTTTCTGTGGAGAAGGCAGATCCAAGCCCCTATTGCATCTTTCTCTTACTAAACAGAGTTTTTGTATGTGAATTGCCTGATGCAGACATACTGATATACATTGATTTTAAAGAATTATAGTGCATTTTAAAATTTTCACTAGATTTTAATGCTCTTATTTCTTTCACTGGAAAATAAACTTACTGGGAAAATTTACAGTTCATGAAGTTTCAAGATAAAGAAACCATAAGACTATCAATAGCTCAACCAAAATGGCATGGTTGTGAAATAGGGCTTTGTTATGGACCTATGCTGTTAGGGCAACCATATTTCCTGCAATCAACTTAGCTTCACTCCCATTTTCTGCTAAGGGGACTTTTAAAGCTTCACTCCTATTGAGAGCAATGGAAGATAGTGGCCATTTTGAAAGAGGATAGATCTTCATGGAATTCTTTGTATTAGAACATTATTTGTAAAAAGCAACAGAGGGTCCTGTGGCACCTTTAAGACTAACAGAAGTATTGGGAGCATAAGCTTTCGTGGGTAAGAACCTCACTTCTTCAGATGCAAGAATTATTGTGTGTACCTGCTGAAGAAGACACTTTCAATAATGGAGAATAACAGTAAAAAAAAATTAATCCTTTAAAAAAATGTAACCAGTGCATGAGAGTTCATTGAGTTTTAACTGATATAGAAGTTTTAATAGTCTGCATTATTAAGATAATTCAAGGCCAAAAAAAAGATTTGATATGGTGCTAAATTTCTAAAAAGATCCATTTAAAAATTAATTTTAACTTATAAACTAACCAATTTTCTTGTAAATTCTGAGAAAATGTATTCTATACTCGAAGAGAAAGAGCTGTAATTTTTGGGATGATACTCAGTATTCTTCATATATAACAAACTGGTTGAATCCTGCTTTAAGTGCAAAATTCATCTCAACCCTAAATGAACTGCAACCCTTCTATCTTTGTCTTTCTTTTCTAGTTATTGAGCCGAAAAGACAAAACTACCTTTGAAAAGTTGGAGTATGTTATGAGTAAAGAAGATAATTACAAACGACTTAGAGACTATATTAACAGCTTGAAGATGACTCCTTGTATTCCTTATTTAGGTAGGTAAGCTTAATATGTTTGGTGTGCAGTGTTAAGGCAATAGTACTTGCACAGTGACTTGCAGAAAAACTAAAAGCCATCTTTTAAGCTGTATTTGAGAGTATATTAGTGTTTTTACAAAGAATGTAGAAGCACTTGGTTGGCTGTAAATGTTCTATATATAGCACAGGGGCGGGCAAACTTTTTGGCCTGAGGGCCGCATCGGGTTTCAGAAATTGTATGGAGGGCCAGTTAGGGGAGGCTGTGCCTCCCCAAACAGCCAGGTGTGGCTCGGACCCCGCCCCCTATCCGACCTACCTGCTTCTCGCCCCCTGACACGCCCCCCCCGGGACGCCTGCCCCATCCACCACTCCTGCTGTCTGTTCCCTGACCGCCCCTGGACTCCCTGCCCCCCGCCGTCCCATCCCAACCGCTCCTCCTTCCTGACTGCCCTCTGGGACCCCTGCCCCATCCAACAAACTCTTTCCCTAACTGCCCCCCACTGCTCCCCCCCACCCCATCCAACTCCCCCTTTCTTTCCTGACTGCCCCCCCCCCGGGATCCTTACCCCATCCAACCATCCCTTCTCCCTGTCCCATGACCATCCCCGGACCCCCCGCCCCTGACTGCCCCCCACCGCCCCATCCAACCCCTCCTCTCCTTTCTGATTGCCCCCCCCCCCGGACCCCTGCCCCATCCAACCACCCCTTCTCCCTGACTACCCCCGGAACCCCCGCCCCCATTCAACCCCCCTATTCCCTGCCCTCTGACAGCTCCCACCCCCATCCACACCCCCGGCTCCTGACCACCCCTCGAACTCCCCTGCCCTCTATCCAACCCCCCGCTCCCTGCCCCCTTACTGCGCTGCCTGGAGCACCGGCGGCTGGCGGCGCGGCTGCACCATGACAGGTAGCTGCGCCGCCCGTCTGGAGCCAGCCACGCACTACTCAGCACAGAGCGCCGGGTCAGACCGGGCTCTGCAGCTGTGCTGCCCCAGGAGCTCACCCCCCAGAGCTTTGTGCCAGTGGTGCAGTGAGCTGAGGCTGCGGGGGAGGGGGGACAGCAGGGGAGGGGCCGGGGGCTAGCCTCCCGGGCCAGGAGCTCAGTGGCCGGGCAGAACGGTCCCGCGGGCCGTAGTTTGCCCATCTCTGATATAGTAAGAAATAACTTTTCTACTTAAGAAAAATTCCTGTTAAACCTCTCAGGTGCTCCTAAGATTTTACATAGAGTATCAGTTTTCTTGGAGATGATGTGTAGATTTAATGGTTGGCTCATGGAGAAGCAGTTAGAGACTGTTACTCCTGGAAGTGCTTTCCAAGAACTAAACATTTGACTATAAATTTAATAATGAAAAGTCATCAGTCACTAACTTCAGAGGTAAGCATAACTTCTGGAATCTGTTTTAGGTGTTGTGGAATCTGATTTCTGTTGCATATATTATCACTTTGATTACACTGAAGTGACTAGGATATTAAATTGGTGCTACAAAATATAAAAAAATAAAATGGGTGATTTATAAAGATTTATCATGAATAATTTGCCTTCCTATGTTTCTAAGAAATCTTTACTGATTGATTTATGTATTTGCTTAATGGATATAGTTTTTATGGCTATGATCAAATATTTTCACCAGTTTTTTGGAATTACTTGATTTTAAAGAGCAGCTTTAAGCAGGGTTAGTGCCTACCAGTGTATTTTTGACATTTTTGTAGTTGAATGTTAATTATATAAAACTTCAGTAATTATATAAATGTTAAAGAAATGCTTGTCTGACTGTTTCCCTCTCCCAGAAACATCAGGCAGGTCACATGAGTTCATCCAACTTAATATGCATTGTGTTGCAGACATCGGTTATTTCTTTATCTACATCAAGATGAGCTCCAGTGGCTCACTACAGTTGACTAGACTTGATAATCCCCCCCAAACTCTAAATCTGCTATTTTCTCCTTTACTTCTTTGGGCTATTTTAAATCCTCTTGGACGTGGGGATTAGAAATCCTTTATTGTGCTAACATCCACATATCTGTCATGATAGGTACTTCAGCCTCTGTATCTTATGTGGGGGTAAAGAATCAGTCTTGTCAGGCACTGGTAACAAGGGAATGCTCAGCCCCCTGCAGCTCCCACTAGTTTTGTTCTGCTTCAACAGCAGCAGACAGAGTTAACCAGACCTTTGCACTGAAGAGGTTTTCTGAGGAAATTTTTAAAAAAACTGTAATTCTGAATTAGCAATTTGGTTCTATAATTTAATCTTCTAAATGTCAGCTGTGTCTCAGGTTTGTTGGCCTTATAAGTTGTCAGCTCTGCTTCCTTTTGTGAAATACTGAAGCAGCTGATATCCCTTCAGTTGCTTAGGGAGAAAACTAGGCCAAAAAAGAGAGGTTTATTCTTTCACTTCATCCCTTCTTACTTAGTGTCACAGTGGGGAGTTTCACCTCCTCTGGGGGTAGGATACATTTTTCCCTCTCAACAATCTTGTCAAGGCAGGGGTCACCTTGGCCTTCTTTCTCTAAGCAGAAGCAAAACCAGGCAGGATTGACTTGGATGGACGAGATGCAGGCACCATCCTAGAAGCCCAGTGTGGGCAGTGGTATGTAATTTCCCCTACCCCAGACAGAAGAGGAGCCAGGCAGGACTGTAACAGCCCACTCCAAAGGCAAGTGCCTCCTTCCTCCCCTTTCTCAGGAGAGCAGTGCCAGAACATCAGTACGCTAGAAGTGTCTAGAACTCACACCTGCAACCACCACTCCTGATTGTAGTGCTCTTGGGCCACAAATGAAAGGCTTTGAACACAACATGGATGCCAGAATGTTTAGTAAGGGGCCTTTACTCTTAGTCCCATCCCCAGTCCTGTCACCTCTATATCAGGCCTCCTAAGGGTCCCCTTATTATAATATCTCAGGAAAGGGCCTCTAGCAAACCCATTTGAGAGAAGAGAAAAAGGATGTTCTAGTGATTAGAGTGCTAACCAATGCTATGGGAGATGCAGATTCAATTCCTGCTCCACCACAAACATCCTGTGTGGCCCTGGGCAAGTCACTTAGTTTCTCTGTGCCTTGGCTCACCATCTGCAAAATGTGGAAAACCTGACTGAGATGATGAGGCTAAATACATTAAAGAGTGTAGATGCTCAGATACTACAGTGATGGGGTCCAAATAAGTAAGATAGATAGGTGGATGTGGCTCATGTGGATCCCATGCGGTAGAAATGGACAAAACTTGTCCCAGGTTTTAGAGTAGCAGCCGTGTTAGTCTGTGTCCGCAAAAAGAACAGGAGTACTTGTGGCACCTTAAAGACTAACAAATTTATTAGAGCATAAGCTTTCGTGGGCTACAACCCACTTCGTCCCAGAGCGTCTTGATTCCGGGGATTCCATTCTTGAACTCCAGTCTGACTCTGGGACATGTTTTTGGGTCTCCTGAAGTGGCCTGAAGATGGTAAGCAAAATCTCAAAAGGGGAATCTTCCTTGAGAGGCGGGCCAGCAAGAGGATCAATACAGCACATATTTAAAATTTAAAAGAAAACATTATAGGATAGGCTTGCAGTCATAATGTTATGAAGCTTTGATCAGTAGTTCTTTGGCTGCCCTCAATCTGATTCTTATACTGTAAACCCACCCTAAGACTCAAATAGCTTCAGACTTTGGGAGAATCACGTTCAGGGTACAAATGTTAACATTTGGGTGTTGTGAAATTGCTGAAAAGTTTCATATGACTTTCACTCAATCAAAAAGAACAGTGGGGAAGGGGAAATACTTTGTTCAATGATACTCACTCTTTAGAATCAGTTTATTGAACCTACTTTGTACCTCTTTGGCAATTCCTGCTTGATTTTAGCAGTGACTCTGCTCATGAACTCCTATATAGAGAGATTAATGTTTCATGTACTTTAAAAACAGATTTTCAGGTATTCAGAGAGATGGCATAGGAGATTGATTAATGAGATTGGTAATCACTGCAATCAGATCAGAACTGAACCTGGATGGGGGGCTGGGAGGTGGGGCATAAAACATAATCAGAATGGAATTTTAAGATTTGACTTCTTCCATACCTCCAAGATTAGAAAATGTTTCTCTAGAGTATTGGAAAGCTCCAACTTACAGCTATTCAAAGGTTTTTTAGCATTAGCTTTTATCTGTTATGGGTTTATGAGATGATATCAGACCAAGCAAAAACAATTTACCAGGTAGGCCAGGCTTCTTTCAGCATCCCAGATATCCCGGGCTTCTCTGCTTCTTGCTTAAACAGTCTTTCTGGTATCTAACGTTTTAGAAATAAAATAGATATTTTTCTCTATCTAGCTGATTTGGATTTTTTCTGTTGCTTCCTTAAGTGTACAAAATACAAATATATGCAAAATTGGCAAGGGAAAACAGAAAAATACTGGAAAACTGTATGATTGTTCTTCCTTTATTTCAAGTTTGTGCCAGTGCAAACCATCTCCCTTTAGACACATGAACAACTTTTTGTCCAAATTCTGCTGTAGAGTAAGTCTTTGGACATAACATGTCAATTTATTAAAGTCTAATGTGTATTTCCTTTTTGCTTAGAAATGAAAAATTGGTTTAGTTGATGTCTAATACTTCTTGCTGGGACCAGTTGTAGTTTAAAAACTAGTCTATCATCTGGCTTTATACAGTACTAGTTGTTATTAGTGACAAGAATGTCGTATGCTTTCATTTTAATTCTCTAGAGGAACAGTGAATTAGATATACTTTTCTGGGGTTCTTTCTCTAATGTTACTTAACTTCATATGGATAAATGGCTGGAAAAGCAAATGAAAATGGTTTGGAACAGTAATCTTAGTAAATCTGGAACTGTCTTGGAAGCTTAACTGTTCAATTCAGTTAATCTCTTCCTGCAATGAAAAATTTAACCTGTAGTAAGGCCTGTTGAGAATTTATAAAAATATTCTCTCTAAAGGTTGTTAACTAGGGATTTTTACTGAAATGAGTAGAAGAATATTCAATAAAAGAGCAATTCACTAATCTGTTTCTGATTTTCCACTTGTAGGCTATAATCTATTAAAGGTTTTTTTTGTTTGTTTTCTGTTCTTTGGTATGTAAAATGTGTACAGAAAGAGTATTGCTTCTGTGTTATATTACGTATACAATGCTATTAAACGATTAACTGGTTTAATGGCTCTGCTGTGGCATGACAAACTTAGTTTGGAAAGCAACTTTGGATATCACACTCCAGGAACTGGGAGAATGGCATTGCTTTATAAAGGTAACTTTTCTGGACTTACTAGGCAAGTTGATTGCCACATGCTGTCTGAGATCCCTGCTGGTGGTAGAAACACAGTTACATTGGCAGTGGTCATGAAGGACCCTGCTGGTAGTGGGGTTAGGAAGGACACAAAAAGAGGACAACTGTGGTGTTGTCTCAGAAGTTTAAAAGGAGTTCAGTTTTGTCTCCAAAATTAATATGGGTATATTTTCACTGTAGAGTTAACTCGAGTTCTTACTTGCATGTTGTCCCTAAACTGTCTTATACAGACACACAAACCTCTAACCTGAATTTGTTGCTTTCACCTGGGGCTTGCTGGTACATCTGTGGTTATAGGCTAAAGCACAAGTGAGCATGCAGGCTAAATCGCTTGTGGTGATAGTCCTCCAGTTCCTTCTCATAATTCTCCAGTGAGCCAAGAAGGTCAGACACATTCTTCCACAGTTCACTGGGAAGGAATCAGAGCATCCCCACTTACTGCAGTGCTAAGAACCATGGGATTTGCCCCCAGAATTCCTGGTGACATACAAGTGTGCAGCACCAATGTGCACCCAGTAACTCAAATGTGGCTTTTCAGTGTGGCCATTCACACCCGGGCTAGGCTAACCTGGATGCTCAAACCAAGATGCCAGTCACCCAAGTTAATTCTGTAGTGAAGACATATCTTATATGGCCAATTTAAATGGTCAACGCAAACTGAGAATGGATAAGTCATGTTTATTTTATTCTAAGCAAAATATAACCTCTCTGAAAAAGGTTTATAATGGAAATTCTGACAAAGCCTTTGTTATAGTTGTGCTGCCAGACTTCACAGTGAAACAAGTGGGTCATACTGATAGAAATAAAAGATGTTTTCTTAGCTTAAAATTTACTACTCCTTGAAATAGTCTTTTATATTTGTGTTTCACTGAAGGTGAGATCAGTTGTGTTAAACTGTGGGAGCTGAGGGAGGGGAGAAGAAGAGGTTCTCAGCGTAAAGGTGTAAACATTTGTCTGGCAAGTACTAGTCTGGCAAATCGTAAGGGGAAAAAAATGTGTGTGAATTACTGCTCTAAATCTGAAAATCATTAAAAATGTTTTTGTTCTTGTCATAAATTAAAGAACAATCTTAAGTGTTGTGCTGGGGATTTGGCACTTTGACAACACTCATTCTGTAGGAGAGAGAAAAATAGAACAGTGTGCTGCATAGGGATATGGAACATGATAAATATTCTCCATGTATAATTCTTGTAGGCATGCCTACTTCATTTTCCTAATGAGGAGGCAATACAATTTATACTACTGAGGATGTTACTCTGAAAATATGCAGAAAAATACCTTTAGTCAGGCAAAAATTGAAGTCAGTAAATTGAGCAAATCTTCCAAGTGCACTGCTTATGGTTTCCCTTGAGAAATGATTTTTGCAGTCTTGTAAGTCTTCTCTTGGGGAAATAGTGTGTATATATATATGGAGTTTGTGTGTGTGTGTGTGTGTGTGTGTATATGTATATATATATATATATATATATATATACATACACACACACACACACACGTATTTGTGTGTATGTATGTGTATATATATGTGTATGTGTATATATTGTACACACATGTATTTAATGTGTGTGCGTGTATGTATTGCATGCAAAAATGTACATTAAAAGAACAGTATTAAGGTTGCAAGATCAAGCACTCAGAAGTTAGGAAATGTCAGAATTAAGGTTGCCTATGCAACCTTAATTGGCTCCCTTGTGTGTATGGATGACAGTCTTTAATTACATGATCATATTTTTTTTTGTTTTGTTTAGGATACTGCTTCATTCAGTGCACTGGATGAACGATGCTCACTTAATGGGCTACTATTTAATAATGTTTCTCCTTGTTCATTGTGTGGCCCTATGCTTTATTTACTACATGCTATTCAAACTCCACTCTGCAAACAGAATTATTGGTTTCCTCCTGGGTTTTCCTACGGTGCTCATCACTATATTATCTGAATGCTTCACAAACAGTGAATGTATTTTCATAACACCCCTATGAGATGAATTGGTATTATCCCCATTATATAGATGGGGAATGGAGGGACAGAGATTGATTAAGAGATTAGGGTCAAAAGTATCCACTAATTTTGAATGCCCAATTTGAAACACCTAGGATCTTTTTTTTTTTTAGTGTGTAATATTATACAGCACTTACTGTTTTGGGAGAATTTTTGAAACTTTTTATTAAGGCAAAGTTGCAATAAAACATTAACATACTATATTGTACATTACTTACTCAGGATCAGGTTAATATGCAAAGAACCTGGCAAATATATTTAAAGCACAGTTCTTTGAGTGGTTCTGCATAGTCCCTTCTATGGATACTGCACTGCCTTTTGGTCCCTAATGGTAGAATCCTCTCTAAGCAGTGTCTGTTAGAGCAGTGGTTTTCAAAGTGCAGGTCGCGATGTGACAGATTTTCGTTACCAATCTGCCTGGGCCCACAGTTGATCAGGCTGGGACCACAGGATCTTTCTGGGGAGTAGATGACGAGGCACACCACATCTCTGAATTTTAAAGCTTTGTTGATAAAATAATAAAATAACAGCGGAGAGAGCTGGAAATGCTTCCATGTCACTCAAAGGAAGGAAGAAAGCATTAGTGCCCTAAGCCCTAACCCACTTTCATACTCACACACTCACTACCCAGGGCTGGCCAGGTCTGGGTGTAGCGTAGGAAAAGAGGGGGGGAAGGATGGACGGGAGGTCTGTCCTGTGCGCACAGGTCGTCCAGGATCTGCGATGTGATCTCTGAATTGCTCCAGTTCTTGGGAGGGCTTTTAAGTCCTGGGTTCCTTTGGGGGTGTCGTCATCCAGGGCCCTCTGTGCCTGGTGCTCTTTGTACCAGTCCCAATCGGCTTGCTGTGGCCTTCTCGGCTGCCCAAAACACACCGGCTCCGGAGAATTTGTTTTCCCTTCTGTTGGCCTTCACTGTCGCTGCCTCATTCGCTCTGTTTTCACTGCTATCCTTGCAGCTCTGCTCCACTTAGTTCTCCTCTTGTCACGACTGGGCAGCTGTAGATTTCTCATCGAGCCCATGACCTTGGGCCTGGGCCAGCGTCTACCTAAAGTGCTGAATTAACCCGTTTTCTGCTTCTTTCTTTCTCCCCCCTCCCCCTTGGCCTCTCGTACTCCTGCAAAGGAATCTTCCATTCCCCACTCTCACACCTTTGACCCTCCCCAAAATGCTTTGCGATGCTTGCAACAGCGTTAGCCACATACAATGCTGATCTGCCTTCCCTGGAGACTCCCTGAGGGAGGGGGGCCATTGGGGTGTGACAGCGACCTAGTACTGGGTCACAGAATGTAAGGCACTGGGTTGCGGCGACTCTGGTCAGCACCGCCTACTGGGCCATTAAAAGTCCCGTTGGCAGTGCTGTCCGGCTAAGGAAGTGGCCAGCAGCAGGTCTGGCTCCTAGGTGGGGCCACGGGGCTCCACGTGCTACTCCCTCCCCAAGCACCGGCTCCCAGGCTATGGGAGCTGGAGGGGGTGGTGCCTGCAGGCGAGAGCAACGCAGAGCTGCTTGCGCATCTCCTCCTAGGAGCTGGACCTGCTGCTGGCCGCTTCCGGGGCACCGCGCAGTGCCAGGACAGGCAGGAAGCCTGCCTTAGCACCCCTGCTGCGCCGCTGACCAGGAGCCGCCCAAGGTAAGCCCATGCCCCAACCTTGTGCCCCAATCCCTTTCTGCACCCCAAACCCCTCATCCCCGGCCCCACCCCAGATCCTGCACCCCAGCCTACAGCCCAGAGCCCCCTCCCACGCCCCAGCCCAGAGCCCCCTCCCATACCCTGAACCCCTCATCCCCGGCCCCACCCCAGATCCTGCACCCCCAGCCTACAGCCCTGACCCCCTCCCACACCCCAACCCCCTGCCCCAGCCCAGAGCCCCCTCCCATACCCTGAACCCCTCATTCCCGGCCCCACCCCACAGCCCTCACCCCCACACCCTCTGCTCCAGCCCTGAGCCCCTCCCACACCCCAAACCCCTCATCCCCAGCTCCTTTGGGTCGCAGGCATCAACAATTTTCTTCAACTGTGTCGCCAGAATTTTTTTTTGAAAACCACTGTTAGAGTGCTTGCATGGCCCCTTGTGTTCATACCCTCAGCGTTCATACCCTCAGCATCTCTGAACATGCTAAGGGAAAGAATGTACAGCGCCTTTTACTACCTCAGTTCCTTCC
Organism: Emys orbicularis; assembly: GCF_028017835.1. Taxonomy (NCBI): domain Eukaryota; kingdom Metazoa; phylum Chordata; order Testudines; family Emydidae; genus Emys; species Emys orbicularis. The sequence goes on along the minus strand of NC_088690.1, from coordinate 59,728,356 downwards.
AACTGTTGTGCAAGGTGGAAGTGAACTGCTCTGATCCCACTCAGTCTGGGGGTTTTCTCCATTTCTTGCTGCCTTTGTAATTGTTTAGTATAGTTATAGTTTAGTAATAAGTATACTTAGTTAAGTTATGGTCCGTTCAGGGTTATGGTGTCCAGTTGTTTTCCTGGTGTTGGACAATTGTGTTAGATGCCTGAAGTACTTGGCAGAGCGCCACTCTCCTTCTCAGTGTTCCATCTGCTGGACTTTCATGCCTAGATCTCAAAGGAGAGGCAAAAATGATTGCAGGTGCTTAACCTTAAGGAGGCTCTTGAAGTTTTTGGCATTTGTTGGATCCAAGGTCTAAGGAACCCAGTCTCTGCTCCTGTGTCTTTCTCCAGGAAGTCAAAGCAGCTTAAAGATTCCAGGAAATTGGAACCTGTATTACTTATCTATTAAGATGGCATTCGTTATTACCTACATTAGCCAGAGAGGTGAATGAATTAAATGTCTTGATGGCTGATCCCAAGTTTTTGCCAAAAGTAGTTTCTGAATTTCACATCTATCAGACAATTGTGTGATTCTTATTCCAAGAATCACATGGGGTCAGACTGTGTATTCCCAGGCTATTTCTGGATAGTTTAAACAATGGATTGTTGAATGTTACATGGTAGCAGAAATTCCTGTACCTACAATGGTACTATCTCATTCCACCAGAGCTGTGGCAGTGTCTTTTGTTCACCTTACGCAAGTCTCTGTTGCTGAGACACTTTTACTTAAACCAGGCCTGCACAACTCATAAAGCGGCGAGGGCCATATTACTCCAAAGAAAACAGCTGAGGGCCGAAACCCCCCGGCCCCGCAGAAACACCCCCCCCCCCCCCCAGCACCGCCCAGCCCCACGGAAACAAACCCTCCTTCCCCAGCACCGCCCCGCCGAAACAGCTAAGGTTTGAGGGGGAGGGTGTGTGATACTTGATTAAGAATTTTTCAATTAAATCAAACAATTTTTTAAATTATTTTAATTTTTTTTATTAATCATGGAAAAATTAAAAACATCTGTTCCGTTGAAAGAAAACATTTGTACTTTTCATAATTACCTTGCAAATTTAATGAGAAATATTACATCTCTTTTCGGCAACAAGCTTGTCGCATTTGGGGGTCATATTTGAAGTGGATATTTTCATAATGTCTTCCAAATGGTCATCAGTCAGAGAAGAACGTTGCTTGTTTTTATTCATGTTCATGATGGAAAATGTTTGTTCACATATGTAAGTGCGTCCAAAAATGCTGAACGTTTTCAGTGCAACTTCATTGTCCAGACTTTTGTAGAAGTCCCGCAAGCTGCTTTCTCTGTGCTTATTTCGGTAAACTGCTGAACACTGAAGTTCAATAACCTCCAACTGCAAATCTAGTGTCACTTCCTCTGGATCCACAGAAAAGGGATCTTCAATCAGCTTCAACTGGACGTCTTCTTCTTTAGACAGAGTAAGTCTTCTGTCAAATTCTTCAATCAAAAGAATGATGTGCTTTGCGTATTTTTCTCCTAACTCGGCGTGTTTGTGCTGAGGGATACGCTGTGCACAAGTGGGAAAGTGACACATTTCACCTTTTGACAGCTGACTTCTGAAAAGTTTCAATTTCATTTTGAAAGCTTTCACTGCTGCACACATTTGAAATATAAGTTGATTTTTTCCTTGAAGTTGAACGTTGAGATCATTCAGGTGTGCTGTAATATCACAAAAGAAAAAGAGATCTTGATTCCAGGACTCATTTTCAAGCTCTGGGAATTTTATTGGCCCATTTTCTAGGAATTTTGCTACCTCCTCTTTCAAAGCAACAAAACGCTGGAGCACTCTTCCTCGACTCAACCACCTCACTTCTGTATGGTAGATTAAGTCATTGCACTCGGTGTCTACCCCTTCAAGAAAGGCTCGAAATGTTCTATGTTTTAGTCCTCTTGAACGGATGTAGTTTACAGTGGAAACTACCACTGACATTACATGCTCAAATTTTAAGACTTTGCTACACAAAACCTGCTGATGCATAATGCAGTGATGTTTGGTTAATTCTCTCCCGATAAATTCTTCAAGAAGAGTAACTGCTCCAACATTTTTTTGGCACATAGCTGGAGCACCATCAGTACAAATGGCCACCAAGTTTGTGAAATCTAATCCTGACTTATCATTCGTGCACTTTATCACTTCACTGGAGATTTCTTTTCCGGTTGTGCGACCCGTCATGGAGCACATGCCAGCAAGTTCTTCAGTAATTTCAAAGTTTTTATCAATACCTCTAATAAAAATAAGAAGTTGGGCGGTGTCTTTTAAATCGGTGCTTTCATCCATAGCTAGGGAGTAAAAGCAGAATTCACTGACTCTCTGCTTTAACTGATCACTTAAATTGGTAGAAATGTCAGCTATTCTTCTCCGTACAGTCATGCGTGATAGACTGACATTCTCAAATATTCCCCTCTTTTCTGGACATAAGAACATAAGAACATAAGAAAGGCCGTACTGGGTCAGACCAAAGGTCCATCTAGCCCAGTATCTGTCTACCGACAGTGGCCAATGCCAGGTGCCCTAGAGGGAGTGAACCTAACAGGCAATGATCAAGTGATCTCTCTCCTGCCATCCATCTCCATCCTCTGACGAACAGAGGCTAGGGACACCATTCTTACCTATCCTGGCTAATAGCCATTTATGGACTTAGCCACCATGAATTTATCCAGTCCCCTTTTAAACATTGTTATAGTCCTAGCCTTCACAACCTCCTCAGGTAAGGAGTTCCACAAGTTGACTGTGCGCTGCGTGAAGAAGAACTTCCTTTTATTTGTTTTAAACCTGCTGCCTATTAATTTCTTTTGGTGACCCCTAGTTCTTGTATTATGGGAATAAGTAAATAACTTTTCCTTATCCACTTTCTCAACATCACTCATGATTTTATATACCTCTATCATGTCCCCCCTTAGTCTTCTCTTTTCCAAACTGAAGAGTCCTAGCCTCTTTAATCTTTCCTCATATGGGACCCTCTCTAAACCCTTAATCATTTTAGTTGCTCTTTTCTGAACCTTTTCTAGTGCTAGAATATCTTTTTTGAGGTGAGGAGACCACATCTGTACACAGTATTCGAGATGTGGGCGAACCATGGATTTATATAAGGGCAATAATATATTCTCAGTCTTATTCTCTATCCCCTTTTTAATGATTCCTAACATCCTGTTTGCTTTTTTGACCGCCTCTGCACACTGCGTGGACATCTTTAGAGAACTATCCACGATGACGCCAAGATCTTTTTCCTGACTCGTTGTAGCTAAATTAGCCCCCATCATGTTGTATGTATAGTTGGGGTTATTTTTTCCAATGTGCATTACTTTACATTTATCCACATTAAATTTCATTTGCCATTTTGTTGCCCAATCACTTAGTTTTGTGAGATCTTTTTGAAGTTATTCACAATCTGCTTTGGTCTTAACTATCTTGAGTAGTTTAGTATCATCTGCAAACTTTGCCACCTCACTGTTTACCCCTTTCTCCAGATCATTTATGAATAAATTGAATAGGATAGGTCCTAGGACTGACCCTTGGGGAACACCACTAGTTACCCCTCTCCATTCTGAGAATTTACCATTAATTCCTACCCTTTGTTCCCTGTCCTTTAACCAGTTCTCAATCCATGAAAGGACCTTCCCTTTTATCCCATGACAGCTTAATTTACGTAAGAGCCTTTGGTGAGGGACCTTGTCAAAGGCTTTCTGGAAATCTAAGTACACTATGTCCACCGGATCCCCCTTGTCCACATGTTTGTTGACCCCTTCAAAGAACTCTAATAGATTACTAAGACACGATTTCCCTTTACAGAAACCATGTTGACTATTGCTCAAGAGTTTATGTTTTTCTATGTGTCTGACAATTTTGTTCTTTACTATTGTTTCAACTAATTTGCCCGGTACCGACGTTAGACTTACCGGTCTGTAATTGCCGGGATCACCCCTAGAGCCCTTTTTAAATATTGGCGTTACATTAGCTAACTTCCAGTCATTGGGTACCGAAGCCGATTTAAAGGACAGGTTACAAACCTTAGTTAATAGTTCCGCAACTTCACATTTGAGTTCTTTCAGAACTCTTGGGTGAATGCCATCTGGTCCCGGTGACTTGTTAATGTTGAGTTTATCAATTAATTCCAAAACCTCCTCTAGTGATACTTCAATCTGTGACAGTTCCTCAGATTTGTCACCTACAAAAGCCAGCTCAGGTTTGGGAATCTCCCTAACTTCCTCAGCCGTGAAGACTGAAGCAAAGAATCCATTTAGTTTCTCCGCAATGACTTTATCATCTTTAAGCGCTCCTTTTGTATTTTCATCGTCAAGGGGCCCCACTGGTTGTTTAGCAGGCTTCCTGCTTCTGATGTACTTAAAAAACATTTTGTTATTACCTTTGGAGTTTTTGGCTAGCCGTTCTTCAAACTCCTCTTTGGCTTTTCTTATTACACTCTTGCACTTAAGTTGGCAGTGTTTGTGCTCCTTTCTATTTGCCTCACTAGGATTTGACTTCCACTTTTTAAAGGAAGTCTTTTTATCTCTCACTGCTTCTTTTACATGGTTGTTAAGCCACGGTGGCTCTTTTTTAGTTCTTTTACTGTTTTTCTTAATTTGGGGTATACATTGAAGTTGAGCCTCTATTATGGTGTCTTTAAAAAGGGCCCACGCAACTTGCAGGGATTTCACTTTAGTCACTGAACCTTTTAACTTTTGTCTAACTAACCCCCTCATTTTTTATAGTTCCCCCTTTTGAAATTAAAGGCCACAGTGTTGGGCAGTTGAGGTGTTCTTCCCACCACAGGGATGTTGAATGCTATTGTATTATGGTCACTATTTCCAAGCGGTCCCGCTATAGTTACCTCTTGGACCAGCTCCTGCGCTCCACTCAGGATTAAATCTAGAGTCGCCTCTCCCCTTGTGGGTTCCCGTACTAGCTGCTCCATGAAGCAGTCATTTAAAGTATCGAGAAATTTTATCTCTGCATTTCGTCCTGAAGTGAAATGTTCCCAGTCAATATGGGGATAATTGAAATCCCCCACTATTATTGGGTTCTTAATTTTGATAGCCTCTCTAATTTCCCTTAGCATTTCATCATCACTATTACTGTCCTGGTCAGGTGGTCGATAATAGATCCCTAATGTTATATTTTTACTAGAGCATGAAATTTCTATCCATAGAGACTCTATGGAACCTGTGGATTCGCTTAAGATTTTTACTTCATTTGAATCTACACTTTCTTTAACATATAGTGCCACTCCTCCCCCTGCACGGCCTGTTCTGTCCTTCCGATATATTTTGTACCCCGGAATGATTGTGTCCCATTGATTGCTCTCAGTCCACCAGGTTTCTGTGATGCCTATTATATCTATATCCTCCTTTATCACAAGGCACTCTAGTTCACACATCTTATTATTTAGACTTCTGGCATTTGTGTACAAGCACTTTAAAAACTTGTCCCTGTTTATTAGCCTGTCTTTTTCTGATGTGCCAGATTCTTTTTTATGTGGCTGTTTATCATCTGATCCGGCCCTTACATTATACTTTTCAGTCCTCTGCTCCTGACTATAACCTGGAGATTCTCTATCATCAGACTCTCCCCTAAGGGAAGTCTGTGTCCGATCCACACGCTCCTCTGCAGCAGTCGGCTTTCCCCCATCTCCTAGTTTAAAAACTGCTCTACAACCTTTTTAATGTTTAGTGCCAGCAGTCTGGTTCCACTTTGGTTTAGGTGGAGCCCATCTCTCCTGTATAGGCTCCTCCCATCCCAGAAGTTTCCCCAGTTCCTAATGAACGTGAACCCCTCCTCTCTACACCATCGTCTCATCCACGCATTGAGACTCTGAAGCTCTGCCTGCCTACCTGGCCCTGCGCGTGGAACTGGGAGCATTTCTGAAAATGCCACCATAGAGGTCCTGGATTTCAGTCTCTTCCCTAGCAGCCTAAATTTGGCTTCCAGGACATCTCTCCTACCCTTCCCTATGTCATTGGTACCTACATGTACCACGACCACCGGCTCCTCCCCAGCACTACACATAAGTCTATCTAGATGCCTCGAGAGATCCGCAACCTTCGCACCAGGCAGGCAAGTCACCATACGGTTCTCCCGGTCATCACAGACCCAGCTATCTACATTTCTAATAATCGAATCTCCCATTACTAACACCTGCCTTTTCCTAGAAACTGGAGTTCCCTCCCCCGGAGAGGCAACCTCAGTGCGAGAGGCAACCCCAGAACCATCTGGAAGGAGGGTCCCAACTACAGGAAAGTTTCCCTCTGCTCCCATTGACTGCTCTACTTCCCTGGGCCCTTCTTCCTCCTTAACAGCACAGGTGCTGTCTAAGCGGAGGTGGGACAATTCTACAGTGTCCCGGAAAGCCTCATCAACATACCTCTCTGCCTCTCTCAGCTCCTCCAGTTCCGCCACCCTGGCCTCCAAAGTCCGTACATGGTCTCTGAGGGCCAGGAGCTCCTTGCACCGACTGCACACATACGCCACCCGCCCACAGGGCAGGTAATCATACATGCAACAGTCGGTGCAATAAACTGGATAGCCCCCACTCTGCTGCTGGGCTTCTGCCTGCATTGTATCCTAGTTAGTGAAAGGGTGGTTTACAGAAGGAAGTTTTGGAATGTGGTTTGGTTTATAGGTTTTAGGGGGGGGCCACGGGGATGGGGTTACGGCTGGCGAGGGACTCCCACTCCCTTCCCACTCCCCTTCTAAACTCCCTTGCGAAACTCCCTGTTAGCAGCCCCTGGTCGCTTGTGCGCGGCTTTATAAAGCCCTGGCCTGAGTGAATGCCCCGCCCACTGAGTAAGGCTCAGCCAATTACCAGAGGCTTCGAGCTTTCAAACCTGCCTCCAACTGCCAGCCAGAGCACACAGTCCCTCAAACAACCAAACAAACAAACACAAGCTCAGCACACAGCAAGTAACCCCCAAACACAAACAAACACACACTACAGACAGTCACTTACCCCACAGATGCTGTATTAGCTCCTCCTTCACCTGGAGAACTCCCTTGCGAAACTCCCTGTTAGCAGCCCCTGGTCGCAAAGCTCCCTGGTCGCTTGTACGCGGCTTTATAAAGCCCTGGCCTGAGTGAATGCCCCGCCCACTGAGTAAGGCTCAGCCAATTACCAGAGGCTTCGAGCTTTCAAACCTGCCTCCAACTGCCAGCCAGAGCACACGGTCCCCCACAGATGCTGTATTAGCTCCTCCTTCACCTGGAGAACTCCCTTGCGAAACTCCCTGTTAGCAGCCCCTGGTCGCTTGTGCGCGGCTTTATAAAGCCCTGGCCTGAGTGAATGCCCCGCCCACTGAGTAAGGCTCAGCCAATTACCAGAGGCTTCGAGCTTTCAAACCTGCCTCCAACTGCCAGCCAGAGCACACGGTCCCTCAAACAACCAAACAAACAAACACAAGCTCAGCACACAGCAAGTAACCCCCAAACACAAACAAACACACACTACAGACAGTCACTTACCCCACAGATGCTGTATTAGCTCCTCCTTCACCTGGAGAACTCCCTTGCAAAACTCCCTGTATCTGACATAACTCAGATACAGCAATCAACATACACTTTTTTAATAACTCGCCTTCTGTCAAGCATTTCCCAGCAGCAGCAATTTCCTTAGAAATTTTAAAGCTTACTTTAGTAACTGTATCGTTCTCAGTGCTCACTTTCTTGAAAATTTGCTGTTCTCTACTAAGGTTTTTCGCTAAACTGGCTGTTTTAATTATTTTTTCATTTGGGCTCAATTTGGCGAGATTGGGATGCTTAGTTTCAAAGTGCCACCGAAGGTTGTATTCTTTCGGAACGGCTAACGTTTCGCGACACACGAGGCACAGTATTTTGTCTTTGGAAATAGTATATAAGTATTTATTCGTCCATTCAGTGTTGAAAACTCTGTGCTCTGATTCTCTTTTTCTCTTTTTCTTTTCACTCATGGTATCCATTATGAAGCTCAAGATTTTGTTGAATAAATTCACACACAAGGGAAACACTCACAGTCACACACAAAGAGAAGAGATATCTCACGGCGCATGGCACACTAGCAAGGCACTGACGGTGTGTGGAAGCCTGTAGGTCCAGGGGTCACTATATTACTGCACACAGCAGTCAATCAATGCAGTTGTAGATAAATCTCTGCATTATGCATTTTTGTATAACTTTTATATGACTTTGTATTGAACCTTGGTACTATGTTATAGCGGGCTCCTAAGATAGTATAATTAAGGTAAAAGAAAAATTTCTTCTGTGCAAATTTTTGAAGCAGAGTTCAAATTTATGTGCCATGAGGCAAATGCACCCAAGTGAGTAAAATGCTTATACATTTAAAAAGTTTTAATTTGCAATTTGTGTCAATTTATATGGGTTTTCAGATAGACATCATAAGTAAAAAAAGAAAAACAAAAGTTTGTGTTTTAAATTGAAAATTTTCCTAAAAAATATCAATAAACGATTATCAGCCAAGAATAAGATATGTAATTACAAATGCATTTTAATTTCCTTATTGGTCGAAATGTCAAAGACGGCTAAACTAACCTTACTGTTTTTCCCTGCGATCTTTTTCATTTGCCCATTCAATATAAACTCTGTCCAGATCTATCAGTCCTCAATCCAGCTGGTAACTCTTAATACACATCAGCACCCCACATAGAACCCCCCACTCGCTAGTTTCCCAATACACACAGATTTCTCCTCCCTCCCTCCCAGTGCCCTTCCCCACAGCCCCACCACCACAACTAAACAATGCCCCACACAGACCCCCAGTGCCCTGACACACACAGATCTCCCTCACTGCCCAGCACCCCCCAACAGGCCCCCACTGCCTAGCACCCCAAAACACACAAACCTCCCCCACTGCCCAGCGCCCTCCACACCCTCACAGCCCAGCACCCCCAGCACATCTCCCAGACACTCACTCCACCACACCCTTCCCCCTTCCCTGGCCGCACTCACCAGCCCTGCTGGGAGGTCTCTGGCTCCTAGGGTGAGAGCGGCAAGGGGAGTCTCCAGTGGTGAGCGGGAGCCGGTTCGCACCGGTTCGCGGGAACCAGTTGTTAAATTTAGAAGCCCTTTTAGAACCAGTTGTCTTGTGCGGGACATCCGGTTCTAAAAGGGCTTCTAAATTTAACAAACAGTAAGTTGAAGTGACCAGGACCGTAGCTGGGGGGGAGCAGAGGGAGCGGCTGCTCCCCCTGAGCACATTATCCAAAAGTGGCGCCTTAGGAGCCGACCCCATGGGTGCTCCAGCTCTCCGCCCCGCTCCCCGGCCCCAGCTCACCTCCGCTCCGCCTCCGCCTCTGAACACTCTGCCCCGCTTCTCCCCCTCCCCCCCCGCTTCCCGCGAATCAGCTGTTCACGCGGGAAGCCTGGGAGGGCAGAGAAGCAAGCGGTGGCTTTGCGCTCAAGCCCAGGGAGGTGGAGACGGAGCGGAGGTGAGCTGGGGTGGGGGGAGCCGCCCGCGCCACAGCAGGTAACCCGGGGGGAGGGGCGCGGAGGGGAACCGCTCCCCGCCCCAGCTCACCTCTGCTCCGCCTCCCTGGGCCTGAGCGCGAAGCCGCCGCTTGCTTCTCAGCCCTCCCAGGCTTCCTGCGCAAACAGCTGATTCGCGGGAAGCGGGAGGGCTGCAAGCTCAGCCTGACCCGGTGCTCCAGGCACTGCACGGTGGCGGCGTGGCCCGGCTCCAGCCGAGCGGCCTGGCTGTAGCGCCGCCAGCCACCTCCAGGCAGCGCGGTAAGGGAGCAGGGAGGGGGTGTTGGATAGAGGGCAGGGGAGTTCAGGGGGAGTGGTGGGGGGGTGGATGGGGTCGGGGCGGTCAGATGGCAGGGAACAGGGGGATTGAATGGGGGCAAGGGTCCTGGGGGGCAGTCAGGAAGGAGCAGGGGTTGGATGGGGCGGTGGGAGGCAGTCGGGGCAGGGGTTCCAAGGGTGGTCAGGGGACAGGGAGAAGGGGTGGTTGGATAGGGAATCAGGAGAGGAGTTGGATGGGGCGGCGGAGGGCAGTCAGGGGACAGGGAAGGGGGTGGATGGGGCAGGAGTCCCGGGGTGGGGCATCAAGGAACGCGGGGGGTTGGATGGGGCCGGAGTCCCGGGGGGGGGGCCAAAAAGCGCTCAGGACGGGGGCGGTGGCTGAGCCCCGTGTCCCTCCTGGGGGGGGGGGGGGGGGGGCTCCGTGCCCGTGTCCCGCTTGGGGCAGTGGGGAGGGGCAGCGGCGCGCGCGGGCTCCGTGTCCCTTTTGGGGCGGGGGGGGGGGGAGGCGCGGCGGTGCGCGAGGGCTCCCTGCCCATGTCCCGCTTGGGGCAGGGGGGCGGGGCCGGTTTCGCGCGCCGCGGCCGCTCGGGATCTCTCCCTCCCCTCCCTCCCTCCCAGGTTTGAGACATTCGCGCGCCGCTGCTCCCCCTCCCTCCCAGGCTTGAGAGTGAGCCCCCGCGGACCGCATGTTGTGCAGGCCTGACTTAAACATTCTGCCCTTGATTTGGCTTCAAGGGCTGATGCTTGTTTTGGTAGAGTGGTGCTTCAGTCTCTATTCAGTTAGCTGTCTTCCTTCCCCCAGGTTATTTTCAGAACTGCTTATCAAACCACCCATAAGTGGAATATGTAGAGTCCCTCAAAGAAGAAATTAAGGTTACATACTTGTAACCATAGTTCTTTGAGATTGCTCTGCATGTTCACACTTCTGCCCTTTTTCCCCTCTTAGGGCTTGTCTACATTACCCGCAGGATCGACAGGCAGCGACTCACCGCAGTGAAGACACCGCGTTGAGTAGATCTAAGCACGTCGACGTCAGCTACATTATTCACGTAGCTGAAGTTGTGTAACTTAGATCAAACTGCCCCCCGCCCCGCCCCGCCCCCCTGTGTAGAACAGGCCTTAGAGTCCTATTGTTCTTTTCTCTCAGTTGGCAGTGGAAGGAACTAAGGTAGAAGAGGGCACTGTGCCCCCCCCCCCACCTTATATAGTCTCAGCCTCAGAACGTTCAGAGATGCGGAGGATAAGGATACGAGGTGAGTGTGTGTGAGCACTCTGACACTACTTGGAGAGGGTTCTACTATTAGGTACCACAAGGTGGCACAGTATCCATAAGTGTGAATATACAGAGCCATCTCAAAAAAACACTGGTTACAAGAAAATAACCTTCATTTCCCATGGAGTTGCCTAGCCAGTTCCACTCTCTCATGCCCCATGTCCCTCTACCTTTCAAGGAAGCAGGGAGGTCATTGAGCGTACAGGAGAGACAATGTCCCTGCTCTCAATTTTGGTGCCTGCCCTCATCCCAAACTGGAGCAGCAATTGAAGGGAATATCTTGCTTCGCCCCTGCAGCCTGGGCTGGAGCATGCTCAGTGTGGATGGACTCTGGGGAATTTCACTGCAATCAAGCAACTCTCTATCGAGCATGTGTGAAGTGATTTTTTTCTCAAAAGCTTCTAATTTTGCCAAATTTGGGTGGATTTTCACAGGAATAGCAAAAAGGAGACACATCCCTAACACAAAGGCCACATCCCTGTTGAATTTCAAATACCTGCTCCAAAGCATGAGGACACCACAGCATCTCAAAGAAAAGGTCACTAGAAGCTTTAAACATGGGCAAAACATAATTTTCACTCACCTCTTTTCTCAGAAACTGCTGCATTGTTTTTGGCAATTACAATAAAATTTACTTAATTTTCTTAGAAATTATTGAATGAAGTCTAGATTAGTACAGCTGTGAAATAACTGCCTTAATTAGAAATGTAACTGTAATTTAGATAATGCAGATTCTCTAGGTTTTTCTAATGAAATATTTAAATGAACTCTGAGGTGACATTGGGGGAGTGGTAAAAAAAAGGAAAGCTGAAGACTGCTTAAAGTCCAATGGAATCCCACAGTAAAAGCCTGACAGAGAAAGTGACACCTGTATCTAGTTCTGAATGACAAAAGGGAAATGGATAGATGAGGCGGATGAGCCAATATCTTTTATTGGACCAACTTCTGATGGTGAGAGAGACAAGCTTTGCAGCTATGCAGAGCCCTTCAGGTCTGGGAAAGGTACTAAGAGTGTCATAGCTAAATAAAAGATCAAACAGATAGTTTAGCATAAGTAGTTAGCACATATTCTAAGACCATTCAGGCTGCAGTGGCCCTTGCACAGGAAATATTTTGATACAGGGGGTGGGGGAATGCACATTCCCAAAGATACTGTGACAGCAGGCACAGTTAGAAAAAATAAACTCCTATTTCTGAGAGCAGGATTTTGAGTTCTTTTTTGGACTCATTAATATTTCCCATGAAATTGCAGTTAGTAACCGATGGAGAAAAACTTCATTTTGTGATTACCGTGGCACTTTGTCTCTTTTATTAACACAGGTGGTTTTTTTTAAAAGGAAACATTTGTTTCAGGGGAACGCTGTTTGTTCAAAGAGGAATTATCATTAAATCCCATTGTTTCCGACTGAATAAATGTTACATAAATGTGTTAGCTGATGTTACTTTGTATTTTTCAAGCAAATAATATGCCAACCTGCAATATTTGTAGCCATATTTTTTGTTTTTCCTTATGGCTTATTCTCATGAACCGAAGATGTCTAAAGCACTTCATTAAACAAGTTGGGTTTGGTTTATATGCACTCTGTTAGTCAATACATATATGTTAGGCATAGTGCAAACCGCCTTAATATTGTGTTTTATCCAACACGTGGGCAGTTATATTAACTGAATTATGTCTTTCCCACAATTCTGTTGACGTCCATTCACTAATGTCAAGATATATAGTCACAATACCTGCAAAGCTGAAGTCAGCTTTGGCACTGGAAAATATGAAACATGTCAAAGACAAGATACATTTGTTCTCTTTCCTGGTACAAGTTGAGAGGTACATTCACAGGAAACTGGTTTGAAATGTAGTATCCAAAACTGAGAGAGAAGTATACATCATGGTGCCAAAAAAACAAGATAAAAAGCTAATTGTTGCTTAGTCTTAGGTGATGTACAGAGTTCTTTTACTTAGTAAACTACTATGATACAAATATTAGTTAGGGTTGGAGGCAGGGAGTATATTGTGAGCAACTCTTCTGTAAGGTGAACTTCATGCTGTGAGAAACAAGCTTCCCTGAAAGATTCTGTAAAGTAAGAATTCTTTTCTTTCTGCATTGAACTGCATCGTCTTTAGCTGATAAACTTGGCAAGGCTTCACTGTTTGGGCTCTTGAACATTTTTAATATCAAACCACAAGTGTAGTTAAGCAATTGTCTATATTATAGACAGTAACTTTTCAGTTTACCTATGTATTGATACTAAACATGAAATGAATAGAAATAAAATATTTACAAAAGCCAACACTGGTGAATCATACATATTAATCTACAAAGATTGTGTTTCAGAACTGTAGTGTATTGATTGATGGAGTCTGAATATAGTTTTAATTGAAAGAACCAGCTATTGGTTTGCCAGCCACAATAGTGTTCTGCATAGCAACTATCGTAGAACTTCACACTCAGCACTTCTTGCTGCCATTGTGCTTTCACAATTAGCTGCTGTTTGATTCACTCTTGGCACTTCTACTTGAAATGCACACTTATCAGTTTTTTTTAATAACAGGTTTTAGCTGTCTGAGAATCACTTACTTCCCTGAAAAAACTGTTAGGGAATCAGTCTTGGTAGATTGCTATCTGGAAATCAGTGCGTACTTCTAATAAATGCCTTTAGTTTAGAAATCTGTGTTTCTATGTTTATATTTAAATCTAATCTACTTCAGTGCTTTCTAGAGCATCTATCTTGTAATATCTGGCCATCAGCTTGGACTTCTTCAGAAGCTGAATTTATACTGTTTCCTGGGAGTAGTATTCCAAGATTTTTAGGGGAGGGTAATGATAATTCAAACTTCAGAAGTCTCCTGGTAAGTAGCTTATAATAACTTTGATATAGTTGGCAATTTTACAGGTCAGATATCTGAGACTGAAAATTGTAACTAATTTTTCCAAGTTTAGTTACTGTTCCAGCTCCCAACCCTGTGCTTATTCTTCTAGGCCCCACAGTCTCTCTGCCCATAAGATGCTGTTTCTTCTTTGTACTGTTGTTTCTGCTTGCCCAGTTTCAGATCAAGGTAGCTATCAGTCTGTTTATCTAGATTTCAATAAGGTTAAAGTTGTTACACCTTGTGATAGTTTGTGTCCTACTTTTTTTTTTTCTTCAGTAGAATTTAAAGGTGGTACTTCCTGCTGTCATGTTCACCTGCAATGTGCTTCAGAGAAAACTGCAATTCCTTAAGACCTGACCCAAAGCCACTAATATCCAGTGGGGGGCTTTCTGTTAAGACTCTCACTGACTTTAATGGGCTTTGGATCAGCAGCTCTGTATCCAAAGAGGCTGTGAGTTTATATATATGATGGCAATATGTTATTGCCAGAACTTATAACAGTCTTCAAGTATGTAAAAAGTTGCTATAAAGAAGAGGGTGATAAATTGTTCTCCTTAACCCCTGAGGACAGGATAAGAAATAATGGGCTCAAATTGCAGCAAGGGAGATTTAGGTCAGACATAAGGAAAAACTTCCCAACTGTAAGGGAAGGTTAGACAAACATCTGTCAGGAATGGTCTAGATAATACTTAGTCCTGCCTCAGTGCAGGGGGCTGGACTAGATGACCTACTGAGGTCCCTTCCAGTCCTACATTTCTATGATTATAAGTTCAGAGTTGGCAAATACCATATTTATTTTAAAGAACCCAAGAAAAGTAAAGTACAAGAGTGTTTTTGTGTAAGTGGTTGAGAATGTGAATTTCTGTTCCTTATAATTCCCCAGGATATATTTTGTCCCATATGACTATGAGGTCATTCAGCTAGAAAGACAGTTAGGTGGAGGTACAATGTGTCTTTACAGCAGATATGCAAGGATGCAATTTAGTCTACAACTCTCACCCTTACTAGGTGTTACAGAGTAAGTTGCTATGCCTGTACTGAGGCAGAACTTTTCTCTTTAGTATAATCTTTTATAGGTGTGGAGATGGGATTTTCACAGATCTCTTCTTAAGTTGTGGTGTATGTTTGTTTACTCTGAAAATGCTTTCTGATCTTTAAATGGTATTTCTCCAACTAAACAAACTCTGTTCTTATAGTGGTCAAAATGACAGATTTGAGATATTCACATGATTGTAAAATGTTACAATTTAAAAAAGACATCAGCTCACAACTTCAGGTCCTCGCAGTTTTGTGACTGTTAATATTTGAGACTGATTAATGTAAGAATTGGATTTTAAATCATTTTGTTGAGCAAACTAGTAAATAGTGCTATACGTGGGACTGTTCTTCGTTAATACTTGGCAAAGTCAACTTGAGTCTGTGAAACCAAGGACCTCTTTACTGTATTCTGGCTTTTTTGTGTACCTAATTAGTCCTGGAAAGTATGAGTGAAGTAGCAAAAGTCCCTTCCATCCATTTATATCTGGGCCACAAGAGTATCAGCCCAAATTTGCCTTAGCAATACCACTCTTTTCTTGCTTTTGAAGTTGATCGGCATCTGTATATTGGTTGCCTTTCCTCATCTAGGCAACCACAAATGTCCCCAGGCTGCATTTATACAAAGTTTAGAAATAAATTAATATAATAATTAACATTAATTTCTTTAGCTGCATCATATTTTCTGAATTTACTATGTAATGCCAACATGTTATACATGCTGAAATCTGTTCAAGTCATGAACTAATAAAAATGAAAAAAAAATTGAATTTTAATGCCTTCTTGGAAACTGAGATTAGATTGCAATGATTTCAAAATGCCAGTTTGGTCACAATTTGCAAAAGGTTGAGAAAATGTGTATTTAATATATTCTAGTAAAAAAATTTTTTTTAAAATTTTTACCTATTTTGCTGATTGAGTTTTCAAGTGATCAAGAATGATTTTCCTATTCAGTAGCATGCATACCATAGATAGCACTGCCTGCCTGCTACGTGTGTTGAGTACAAAGACAAATAGAAAAGACATGAGCACTGTGGAATTTACTCATGCATTTATAAGAGTGTTTGTGTTATAAGAATTGTATTTTGTTTTTATTGTGCTAAGAAAACATTTCTCCTAAATGCTTTGACGGGAAGCAGGATACACATGTCCTGTAAGAAACAGTCTACATTATTAGCAACTATTTTATGTTAAATTCACAACTTCATGTGGAAATGACTCTTATAGTTTATTTGCAACCAAATATATTTCTGCTGGCAAAACTAGAGTTTCTCTCCAATTTTCTGTCTACTATTTTGGGGTGCAAACACATTGTGTGTGTAAATGTTAAAACAATAACAATGTAAGATCAGATAAACATTGAAAGTAATCTTATAATGAGTTTTTAAAAAACTATTAAATAACTGAAAATGAATTCATTTTCACATTAAAATAAAACAAATAGTTTGTTTTACATATTTACATTTAAAGGTTGAACTGATCTGGAGAAACTTGTACTGTAACCTAAGAACTATTTTAATCATTTTAATGGCTGCAATTAATGCAAAATGTGTAGGGCTTTAATGAAGATAAATATTTATTGCAAATGTTTAAACCCTTGTGTGTTTTGTGAATTATTAGAAGCTTTATATTTAACACATACTGTATCACAGTGAGAAAGTTTAAAAAACAAAAACCCAAAACACTTGTAGCACTGCATTTTGCAGGGCTAAATTGTGCAAAATAAGAGTTTAAATGTAACTTTTTTCCCCCCTGGAGCTCAAGCACTGAAAAGTTTTATATTTGATCACTTGAGACAGTGGGGTATGGTTTTTGTTTTTTTTCAGTCAATGGGTCTGATCATCATCTGAACTGCTTTCAGGGAATAAGAACCTCCTCTGTACTCAGCCCAAAAAATCCCATCTTGATATTTGCTTCTGTAATGACCTCCTCTGTACCACACTCCGTTAAGGTTAGAATGTGCGCAAGCATTATACCACCAGCCTCCTTTGTGAAAATGGGCACAATTTCCTGTTGGGAGAGAATAAAATAAGTGAAACCTCAGCACTTCAGAGGGGAAATGATAGACCAGGGGTTCTCAAACTTTTTTATGCTATGGACTACATATTAACAGAGTGCTTGTCTTGCTAGCCACTTTGTCTCCCATTAGTGATCAGATGGATAACTTCTCCTTCCACTTACAATTCTCTAAACTCTGTTGCAACTACAAACTGCAGTTCACAGAAGATTGCTGGTAATCTGAGGAGAGCTGGGCTGGTCACATGGGGCTGGCTCTCCTCTTTGATTTCAGCTGCTTAATTATATTGAAAGAAACTAAAAACATACTTTATGTAAGCAATTGTTAAGAATATCTGCTTTAAACTGTTCAGAAGTACTTTGGCGGGAGCAATGTGACTTGTGCCTTAAGTTTCAATTTCAGTGATTTGTGGTGAAGTTTACCTTATGAAGAGAGATATGGTGGTCAGTCTTCTCCGAAGTTTTAAAAGTAACAATATTAACAAAGTAGCAATTGTTTTAAGTCGTCATTTTTTAAGATGCTACCTACGTTCAGGGCCAAAACTGGACAATGAGTGGTGCCGTAACACGGTATGTTTTTCTATGGGTCATTTTCAGTTTTTAATCAACAATTTTATATTAGTATTAGAGCTTTTTATCATTGAAGGGGCATCATCAAAAAAAATATTTTGTCTGAAAATGTACTTGTTATAGATACAAGTAACATGCAAGGCCCTGATCCTACAAAGACTTCTTCATGTACTTAATTTTATTCACCTGGGGCTACTGAGTGATTCAAGTTAAGCACATGTATAAATCTCTGCAGGATTGGGGCATAACATTGCTATTAGTGAAACAGATGAGAGAAAATAGTATTCTCTATTTTTTCCGGTTTGTTTACTCTTTGTATATTGGTTTCACTGTTTCCCATATATAATCAGTTGGTTTCTCTCTTGCCAAAAAGACCCTTAAAAATATAAGGGGACAGAAAAACCGTTTTAAGTATTTTTAAAGGTATGTTTTAAAAAGATACTATGTTACATTAGCTGAAATGGGAATTTCTTAACTAGTCAGTTAAAAAATATCTAAGGCCAGGTCTACACTACCGCGGTAGTTCGACGGCTGGCAATCGAACTTCCGGGTTCGATTTATCGCGTCTGGTCTGGACGCGATAAATCGATCCCGGAAGTGCTCGCCGTCGACTGCGGTACTCCAGCTCGGCGAGAGGAGTACCGCGGAGTCGACGGGGAGCCTGCCTGCCGCGTGTGGACCGCGTCTGAACCGCGGTAAGTTCGAACTAAGGTATGTCGACTTCAGCTACGTTATTCACGTAGCTGAAGTTGCGTACCTTAGTTCGGATTTGGGGGTTAGTGTAGACCAGGCCTAAGTTAACAATGTCCCTTTGAGAAGTGCAAATAATGCTAGCATCAAAAGCTGCTATGAGACTCCCTAATCCATAGAAAAATATCGTTTTCCAGATTGCTAACCAAAAGGGTGCTTAAAGAGACACAATCAGTTTGAAATCTAGTCTATTTTAAAAACACTAGTTAAAAGTAGTGTATCTCTGGCAATTTTTGAGTCTTTATAATTGCATTACAGCACCTAGCACAGTGAGGCTGTAATCTCTCTTTTTGGGGTATCTAGGCCCCACTTTAATGCAAATAATATTCCTATTTCAAAAAATATTTTTTCTCCCCATTTTCCTACATTTCAGTGTAGGAAAACTCACAAAAAAAGAGAGAGCTGACTGTGCAGGAGAATCAATAAAGCTGACTTGCAAAATGCACAAAAAAGAGAGAAATATTTCTTCTCTCTCTCAATCTTTTGGTTGTAGCAATATTAGATGTTAACTGGTAATAATAAGTACTACAACATTTTCAGATAGAATTGTCCCTGTAAGATAATGGCTATGTAAAAATTTGTTTATTAACATGCATAATTAAAAAGGAAAGGAAAGAGTCTATGATTTTCTCACATGCTGGTAAAAACCCAAGAAGTTTGCTCCTTTGCAGGATTGCACAACTAAAATCCCACTAATGCCTCAAAAGAAGGCTTAGATGTGTAGTAAGTTATGTAAAGGCCTACTGCTAACCCTCTGGATCAAGGTTCACCAAGAAAGACAAATGACATGATTTCTGAGAATAACAGCAAAGGTCTTATGTGAAATAGAAGAAACACATAGCTTATTCAGTCATCTTACCCCTACTGAAGTTGACTGAATTAAAATAACTAAGTCCCCAGTTGTGCAACAGGCTCCATGCAGATGCATGGTTCTGCCTACATGGAATAATTTACGGGATTGAGGTCTATACTGGGATCATTTATAACTGAGTGGATTAACTGATACATTGCCTATAAGAAAAATTCATCTTCGTAAGAGTCTTTAAATTATTCTGGAGCACGAACTGTATTATTTCTTGAAACAGTTATATATGAATAAGGTGGCACTACCAATGGAATCTGTTGCATTGAGCAGCTTTTTCCTATGTATAACATCATTAAAATCCCCTTACCTGTGTATGTATCTCTATCTCTGTCCAGTGTTGTAAATTGTTTTCCATTGTGCCATATCATGGAATCCCCTGCATTTCCCTGGTAAGTTCCCAGACGCAGCCTATAGAATTCACTTTCAGGCTCCAGGCGAAAACTGCTGTATTCTGCATAGACTTTCTTATTACTCCAGTCTTCTAGTTCAATCAATAGCCTATAATTGTCCTGATTGGTAAGCATGTAAATATTTTCTAGTCCCAGCCAGTACTCTCCATCAACATTTCCAAATCCTTTCTGTACAAAGAAAACCAGAATATGAGGTTAAATCTACTGGCTTTTCTGAATCTATTGAATGAAGACATTTACCAGTAGTAGTAGTAGTATATCCCAGTAGAATGTGTATCTAAACTAAAAACTGTTAGGCTTTTAAACTTCTGCTCCACCCTTTCAATTAGTTCCTTTGGGCTAGATTCTGTCACCTTTACTTAATCTAAGTAGTACTCCACTCCATGAGTAGTCTCACTGATCTCAATGGGACTACTGGCAGTGTAATGTATTACTCAGCATGAGTGAAGGTGTCAGAATCTGATCCTTTGCACCTTTGATTCCCATGATGTGCTTTTTGGAACAATATTTTCTGTGGCACAACTACTGTTGTCCATTAAGATCGTATGAGTAACCCATTACAATGAAGTACTTTGAGGCACAGAAGATAATTATAGATGAGTAAGCCAATACTCAAGATGCATAACTTTTTTGTACCTTTTACAAGGTAGAATGGTATTTCACTATATATGTAATCAGACAATCCATCTGTGTACTCTAGATTTCAGTTCTAGTAAATTCAGTGAAGACTATTGGTCTTGAATCACAGACTGCTGGTATGATACATTTTTGCTAATATTTGCAAGCCATTGTTTCCTTTCCCTAAGAAAATATCCACTTTAATATCAATGTATAAAGTGTTTGGAGTTGTAAATAAAATACTTGTTATTTTTCTTTTAATTATGTGGTGTTTAATAGGATTATAAATTCTTTTCCTCCATAAAACGCTCTGAGAGCTAGTTTGTGGGCCAGTTTTCCCAAAAAAGTTAAGCAATTGAAAAACCAATTGTGTACACCCACTACAAAACTTTCACTTTATACTGAAATGTTCAGAGTTATACTCTTTTTGAGGCTATTGAAAGTAAATACTTTATTCAGATTGTGTGTAAAAGAAGTTTGGTTTTGTGCTTTATTATTTTAATCTCCTTTTTCCTTTTATAAAAGGGGGAATAAAGTAAAAAACATTTGTTATTTTGTCATCGAGGATACAGCTTTGTCAGATTCCAAGAAATTCAACGGTTAAACTTCTCATAGTAACCTTAATTCACTTCCTCTGCACATTTAAGAGGTAAAATTTATAACATATGACCAGCCATATATGATGATGCCAGTTCACAGACAAGAACGTTATTCTTTGTGGCTTAGCTCCCTTTTAGCTTTTGCTTTTTCTGTTTTTATTCGCCTGTTCAGTTTTTGCTAATTCTTAGTTCTTGGGTAACTAACTATTTTACTTCTGATTCTTTTTCAATTGTTAATCTTGCAGCAAAATTAACTGCAGTGGAGAAGAATTGCATTGAAAAATAGCATCTTGTGAATACTGATACCAGATTCTAGAGGTTACTGTCCCTACCAAAAATGAAGCTGTTACTTTTCTGAATTCTAAAACTTACCTTGTAACTGTCCCAATTCCTGAAGAAATTGACAGATCCATCTGTCCTTTTCTGAATAACTGCCCAGCCTCCAGGGTCCAGACTGTTCTCACACCATAACTGTACTGGTTCATTGCTGTTTTCAGGTTTGATCATATAAATCCCACTGTTGGAATGCCCAGCTTCTTTAGCTTGTTGACAGTCTTTGAAAGGACCTGTTTGAAAAGAACTGTCTTAAGCTTAAGCTTATTTTTTAAAAATGTACATTTGGGACACAAGTTACATATAACATGTAGTTAGTAGTGTATGTACACAAAGACTTTGTATTGCAATGCAAGACTTTATCTTAGAGGTGGTAAATATCTGAGATCCCATTTTATTCTTGCTGTTTCCTGCTAGAAAGTATTTACTTTCTCATTTTAACTGCAAATTTAAAAGTTCCATGGTAAACATTGCAAAACATCCTTTCCAGTTTGTGGTTAATTTTATAAATTTTGCCTATTTCCCCCACCAACCTTACAAATAGATAACTGTTTTGTTAAACAGGTGGTGCATTTTTTGACTCTTTACATCTGTTATTTTGGTAACTTTTTTCTTTATTGTGTATCACAAATTACACCCTGATACTAGATAGGCAAATATTGCAACTTGCATTTCGTAACTACTTTATCCTGTATAGCCTTACCAGATGTCGGATGCTGGCTTACTTCTTCCCTATAATGCATACATTTGAAATGGTCATAAAGTAAAAAGTAAACTAGAACGCATGAATAGAGCAGAACTACAATTTAATTAGAAAACTTTTGTCAAATTCTGCAAACCCTCTGACAGGAACCTTTATAAATCTAATGATTTTTATACTTCCATTTCCTGACAGTTATGATATGTGTGCATGGCTGTTAGCCAGGATAGCATGTGAGCAGTGGACCAGATATTTTTGAGCAGATAATAGTGTTCATTTATTGAGTTTCAAACCTACAGCTATGTAGAAATGCAGCTGCTGACTGTAGCTCTTGAAAGTTCTTTTAGGCTCTGAGTACACCTCTACCCCGATATAACCCGGTCCTCCGGAGCCAAAAAATCTTACTGTGCTATAGGTGAGACCATGTTATATCGAACTTGCTTTGGCCCCCCTGCTCCTTGTCCCCTGACCGCCCCCTCCAGAGACCCCCATCCCTAATCACCCCCAGGACTCCACCCCCTACCCAACCCCCCTGCTCCCTGTCCCCTAACTGCCCCGACCCCTATCTACACCCCCCCCCCCGCCCCCTGACAGGCACTCACCAGCAGCAGCGGGAAGCGGAGCAGCCTGGCCCCAGCCCGCTCCACTCTGCCAGCTCCCAGCTGCGGCGCTCCGCTTCCCATCACCGGTGAGTGCGGAGAGGTTGGGGAAAGGACACCCCCCATACTCACCTGCGGCGGGAAGCCGAGCGCCGCAGCTGGGAGCTGGTGGAGTGGAGCGGGCTGGGGCCAGGCTGCTCCACTTCCGCCGCTGCCGGTCAGTGCGGTGAGGTTGGGGAAAGGACCACCCCTCTTCCTCCCCCCTCCCCCCGTACACACCTGCAGCGGGAAGTGGAGCGCCATGGCCCCAGCCCGCTCCGCTTTCCTTGCCCCGGCCCCAGCCATGTCGCTGGGGGGGTGGGTGTTGGGGAAAGGTCCCACGTTCACCGGCAACGCCGGAAGCAGAGCAGCCCGGCCCCAGCCTGCTCCACTCCGCCAGATCCCAGCTGCGGCGCTCTGCTTCCCGTTGCAGGTGAATACAAGGGGCGTCCTTTTCCCCAACCTCCCCGCACTCACCGGCGGCGGGAAGCGGAGCGTCGCGGCTGGGAGCTGACGTGCTGATCCGCCGGAGCGCTGCTTTACCGCGTTCTGCGTGAACCCGTGTTATATCGGGTCGCATTATAGCGGGGTAGCGGTGTACTATATTTACTAAACATACTCTCCATTTCTGAAAGATGATCTATGAGCGTTCAGTAGGAAACACTGTCAGCTTACATTTTTGGAGATCCTTGCTATGTTGGTGTGTCCCTCTTAAAAGATTAGAAATCCAGCTATAATTTCTACCTCCACTAAATCCCTTCCCCCACAAAAAAATTAATGCTGTTAGTACATCACTATTTATATTGTTTTTGGACTGGTTTTATACCATCTTTGAGTCAGCTTTTTCATTATGAACTGGATATGTTCTGATAATGGCTAGCTAGTGATGAATCCCTTAAATTCAACTGATTTGAAAAATCAGTATACTTAACAACTTTTATATGGACTTATTAACATTCTGTTTAAAGTGTTTGGTTACTTTTTTGTTATGTTTATAGTATAATATAAACATATTAATAAATTGTGCAGTTGTCTCCATATAAGCTCATGCTACATCTAGAGTAACCATTATTGGGTTACAGTTCTGATACTGATTTGAAACAATAAACCTAACCTGCCCAATTAATAATTTAAACAAATAGCAATATAGTGATTATCTTTTAAAAAAATATTTTATGAAGTGTTTTTTTCAGTTCTCTTCAATTACTAAGATGATGGACTAGGTTCAACTGTCTTAATTTGATCTCTGCTCTATTTTTGAACAAAAAGATGGATGTGCAATGACTGTCCTTTGGTAACCCACCTGCTAAATTCAGGGAGAATATTCCATGTGTGAGGGCAGTCTGGAAAGAAGCACAATGAAGTTTGTTGATGGTATCCCTTTAATGTTCTTGATTAGTGAAAACCATTTTCACCCTTAACTCCATCTTAATGGAGGTTCTTTATCTGTTTCTTTAAAGACTTGTGAGTAGTAGTCTGATATTAGATGTGGAAATGTGTAATCAACCAGGATATCCATAGAACTAGTCCACATCTGTTACAAGTTGATATAGAGCTTGAATCACCATGCAGCTTGAAGTTCTGGGCAAATAGAACCATGACTTATTTATTACAGGTCTCTGAGATTTCATTCTTTATTAGCAAGTCATTGGGGCCTGTAATTCTCCAGAGTCATGCATTTTAGGAGTCCTGGTTATTAAAAGCTTACCAGTTATACTTGTAACTATCTTAAGTCATGACTTAAGGGTTTAGAGGAGTTGAAAAGAATAATAACCTGGTAACAGCTCAGAGTGCTTAGAAATGCCACTGGAACATAGGTGGCAATTCTGACTGAGCCCTTTGGTAAATGTTGATGGCACTAACAACTACAAGAAGTGCTACGGGAATTGAGTCATGATTTCTATAAATTGTGTTGGTGTACTATCAATGTTTGTAACTGACTAGACCTTTTGTCCAAGCTAGTGGAACGGGGAGCTTTCTGTAAAGTGCCTAGCACAATTTGATGCTGTATTAAAAAAACAGTGTGGCTCCATAATAAATGTTGTTCTAAAACAACTTCTTGATTATAAAAGATGTGAAAGCAGAAAAATAGCAAAACTTTATAATGTAGATTGAAATATTGAGAACAGTTGAACAGATCTACTACTGTGGCTGTAATACTATGTTCTGTGCAGAGGAAAGGAATCTAGGACTCTTATTTCCAGGACCATTAGAGACCAGAGCAGATGGTATTGCTGTTTTGACTCACTGCTAAGTAATGGAAGGTCGCAATAGTCTGTTTACATAGTGTTTTGACCATTGCTAAAATTCAGCTGGCATTAGTCTCACAGGATGCAATTTGTATAAATTTTGATCCTTAGACTTGTAGACACTGCTGATTTAAACTGTTGAAGTGGTAGAAGAGGTTTCAAAGTTACGTTCTAGAATGAAGGAGTGAATAAATCCAACAAATCCTTTAGTTTTGATTAATTATCTTACATCACTTTCTAGGGACAGATAAATCCTTTGATATATCATGGCATAGGAACTATGATCCATTTTTTGTAGTTGTTCATTGGAAATACTGAGATTTGTGACTTGATAAAATAGTTTGCGCTGTGTTGAAGTAAAGAGGTGTTGTTTTTATGCTAATGAAAGGAATAACATATCAAATATACAGTGTCCCTATTAGGACTTCATCTGTATGGTCATCCTTGAAGTCTAGTTGGGATAATGATAGTACCTGAACATAAATTATATCTTCCTTCTTCGACAGATTTTTCTCTCTCCACCAAATTCTGTCCAGTTACTAAAGTTAGATGCTGGTGTAACTGAGAACATGGTATGGCCCCTTGTGTCTCATAGTCATAGCTGTTTACTGAAAAACCAAGTTTTAATACTACTTACTGTCACCCGAATACAGAAATTAGAGTGGTTTTCACATCAACAAAATTAACTAAGTTCTAATTACCTATTCTTATTATCGTTGATGTCATAGCCAGAAAGAAAGGTTTACTATTTCCTCTTGAAAGCCAACCATATAATTTCTTTAACAGCTTTTGGTTTTTAAGAATGAAATATTAACATGAACAGAGACCATAGCTTTGGAATTTTGTTAAATATGTGAGAACAAAGGAGAGCAGATCTATTTCACAAAACGACACCTAGTCTTTTAGCACTTACAACATATGCATTCAAATGTTAAGATCTTGAGAAGAGCATAGGACCCATGTCTTATTTGTTTGCTTGGGTGCTGTTGGTAACTTGCACTTTTTGAGATCATGTCCTAAATTTTTACTATTACAATACCAAAATTGCATTCTATGTATATGATGATTTAGCAAATCTGATGGTTGATCTCTAGTGCATGACATTTTGACATATGTTAGGTGGTGAAAAAGGAAAATGATGATGGGATATTACTGGTTTCTTAGGATGGAATACAACTTTAAAAAAACAACAACAAAAAACCTGATGCCTGATTTGAGTGGAACAGATGGCTGATGCCCTAATGTGGATTGTCCAGAGACATTGTTATTGCTGAGTGATTGCAATTTTTACTTGCATGTCTTTAATAAGTATTTTGGAGACATTAAAGGAGAATCCAAAAATCAAAGAAATAAAAACTAACTAGCTAAAAAATATGATTATAGAAGGAAGATGTGTGAGAGGCCCTTAATGTTCACTTGTCTTGTATGAAACGCTGAAGTACAGATGAGGTATTATCCCTTGTGTGCATAATGACAACTATAGTTAAATGTGCCTACACATTTCCATACTAAATACATTTATCATTTGCTCATAACTTTCTCAATTTTTCACCTTTCCGGCTGTTATTTTCCAAGTCTGGTCTGTAACTGAAGTTGAGCTTTTTGGTTAGTTGGTTGTTTTTTGTTTTGGGGGGAGGGTGGCGTTTGAGCAAAAATGATTCAACCATTTTTGAGTAGGAGAACAGTAGGGAAAAACACTTCATACTTTTTTAAAAAAACAACAACTGGAAATAAGGCATAAATTTTTAACAGTGAGAGTAATTGTTCCAATGATTAATTTGCCAAGGGTCATAATGGATTCTCCATCACTTACAATTTTTAAATCAAGAGTGGGTGTTTGTCTAAAAGATATGCTCTAGGAATTATTTTGGGAGAGTTCTATGGCCTGTGCTATACAGGAGGTCAGGCTAGATGATCGCCATGTCCCTTCTGGCCTTAGAATCTATGAAACTCAGTGTTTTGAGGCTTTTATTAAAACCGCACTGACTCCAAAACTCAGGAGTTGAAATTGGGCAGAGACTGTTCTTAAGGAGGAAAGATGCTTTTGACATTCCACTGAAAATGGTTATGAGCAGTTGAAGATTGTAGTTTACACACGTGTGGTAGGTTTTAATTACTTTCAACCAACAATAACTTGAAAAAATATTTTCTCTGTAGAAATTAAACTAAGTACTTAAAATAAGGAAATAAGAGAACGTAAGTACTTAAAATAAGTTTGTTTTGCACAGACATAAGGGTCCTCATACCCAGACCAAGTTATGAACTGGGACCAAATGTATTAATTTGTTTTGATAAAGTAGTTGCAAATATAAATATTCAGTTTAATTGCCGTTCAGAACAGTTTTTTTTATTTTAAATTAATTGTCCTGCATGCAGCTTTCCTCTTCCCTTTAGTAAGTTATTTAAAATTAACTGTTGCATGATTTCCTTACATGCTGTGCAGTCCAACTTATTCACTGAGGTTCAGATTCAGAAAGTTACTTAAGCATGTGCCCATCTTAAGAATGAAAGTGGCTGAACTGAAGTTTAAAATTAAACATTAAGTATATTGCTTAATTGGCACCTGAGTGCCTGACCTGCTCCCATTGAGTTAGAAGGATTCTTCAATGAAGCTTAAATCACTTCTTATTTTTGTGTTAGGAATTGAGTATACAACTGAGGTTTATTTAATTAATTTATCTGAGTTCATAATTTTGCGTTTACATATGCATCTTGCATTTGTATAGAAAACACTTTTTTCCCCTCTAGGAACTTGTCTTCTGTGGGGTTGATTTCTCTAATGTTTTCACCTCAGTGTAAAAAATAGTTTCCCCAATGTGCTATGTATTTTCCTTCCGACCCACAATTAAAGATACTAATACATGATACTTTGCGCTGCCCCCAGGCAAAGGCAGGTTTATGTGATTGGGGACTCCTTACTGAGGAGGTTAGACAGGCCTGTAACCAGGGCGGACCCAGAAAACAGAAGGGTGTGCTGTCTGCCGGGCGCTAAGATACGGGATGTGGACCTGCGGTTGAAAAGGATCCTAAAAGGAGCGGGTAAGAACCCCTTGATCGTCCTTCATGTAGGAACGAATGACACAGCTAGGTTCTCGCTAGAGAGAATCAAGGGAGATTATGCCAGGCTGGGGAAGACGCTTAAGGAAGTCGAGGCTCAGATTATCTTCAGTGGGATTCTGCCTGTTCCTAGAGAAGGACAGCAAAGGGCAGACAGGATTGTGAGGATAAATAGCTGGCTAAGGGAGTGGTGCTATAAGGAGGGCTTTGGGATGTATGGCCACTGTGAGGCTTTCGGGGACAGACAGCTGTTCTTGCGGGATGGACTTCACCTGAGTAGGGAAGGAAATAGACTTCTGGGAGGGAGGCTGGCTCATCTCATCAAAAGGGCTTTAAACTAGGAACTTGGGGGAGACGGTTGGGAGATGTCCAGTTGATCTCCACGCCAGATTCCAACACTGAAAAAGAGGGCGAGGAGAAAAGCACAGATATAGGTAGGGGTAGGGAATTGGACATAAGAAGGAGGGGGCAGATGGACACTACAGGGTCCGTACCAAAGTGCATAACTAATGGGAGAAAGGATAGACAGCATACGGTAAGATGTTTATACACAAATGCGAGAAGCCTAGGTAACAAAATGGAGGAATTGGAGCTCCTGGTCCAAGAAATGAAACCTGATATCGTAGGAATAACAGAAACGTGGTGGAATGGTAGTCATGACTGGAGTACAGGTATGGAAGGGTATGTGCTGTTTAGGAATGACCGGAAAAAAGGTAAAGGTGGGGGTGTGGCATTGTATGTCAATAATGAGCTAAAATGTAAAGAAATAATAAGTGATGGAATGGATAAGACGGAGTCTGTCTGGGCAACAATTACACTGGGTAAAAGAACTACTAGAGCCTCCCCTGAGATACTGCTTGGGGTGTGCTATAGACCGCCGGGATCTAGCCTGGATGCGGACAGAGAACTATTTAATGTTTTTAAGGAAGTAAAAACTAATAAGAGCTGTGTGATCATGGGGGACTTTAACTTCCCAGACATAGATTGGGGAACAAATGCTAGTAACAATAATAGGGCTCAGATGTTTCTAGACGTGCTAGCAGATGAATTCCTTCATCAAGTAGTAGCTGAACCGACGAGGGGGGATGCCATTTTAGATTTGGTGCTGGTGAGTAGTGAGGACCTCGTTGAGGAAATGGTTGTAGGGGACAACCTTGGCTCGAGTGACCATGAGCTAATTTGGTTTAAACTAAATGGAAGGGTTAACAGAAATAAAACCATGACTGTGACTAAGGTTTACGATTTCAAAAAGGCCAACTTTAATAAATTAAGGCAACTACTTAGGGAAGTGGATTGGGCTAACATACTTAGAGAGCTAAAGGCAGATGAGGCCTGGGATTATTTCAAGCTGAAGTTGCACGAGCTGTCCGAGGCCTGTATCCCGAGAAAGGGGAAACGGTCAGTAGGCAGGGGAATTAGACCCAACTGGATGAGCGGGCGTCTCAAAGGGGCGATTAAGAAAAAACAGAAAGCGTACAAAGAATGGAAGAGAGGAGAGATCGGCAAAGAAACCTACCTTATTGAGGTCAGAGCATGTAGGGATGCGGTGAGAAAGGCCAAAAGCCGTGTAGAGTTGGACCTCGCGAGGGGAATTAAATCCAATAGTAAGAGGTTTTATAGCCATATAAATAGGAAGAAAACAAAGAAAGAGGAAGTGGGGCCACTGAAGCTTGCAGATGGAGTGGAGATTAAGGACAATCTAAGCATGGCACAATATCTAAATGAATATTTTGCATCGGTCTTTAATAAGGCTAATGAAGGGCTTAGGAATAGAGGGAGCGGGACAGAGGGGAATAAAGGAGGGGCAATTGACATTAAAGTATCAGAGGTGGAAGCCAAACTTGACCAGCTAAATGGGACTAAATCGGGTGGACCGGATGATCTTCATCCTAGAATATTGAAGGAGCTGGCGCGAGAAATTGCAAGCCCCTTGGCAATAATTTTTAATAAATCTGTAAACTTGGGGGTGGTACCGATGGACTGGAAAATAGCTAATGTGGTTCCTATTTTCAAGAAGGGGATAAAAAGTGACCCGGGTAACTACAGGCCTGTTAGTTTAACTTCTGTAGTATGCAAGGTCTTGGAAAAAATTTTGAAGGAAAAAGTAGTTAAGGACCTTGAGGTGAATGGCAATTGGGACAAATTACAACATGGGTTTACGAAAGGAAGATCGTGCCAAACCAACTTGATCTCCTTTTTTGAGAAAGTAACAGACCTTCTAGATAAAGGAAATGCGGTGGATCTAATTTACCTAGATTTTAGTAAAGCGTTTGATACTGTGCCGCACGAGGAATTACTGGTTAAATTAGAAAAGATGGGGATCGATATGAAAATCCAGAGGTGGATAAAGAACTGGTTAAAGGGGAGACTGCAGCGGGTAGTACTGAAAGGGGAACTGTCGGGTTGGAGGGAGGTCACCAGTGGGGTTCCTCAAGGTTCGGTTTTGGGTCCGATTTTATTTAATCTATTCGTTACTGACCTCGGAACCGAATGTAGGAGTGGGCTGATAAAGTTTGCGGATGACACAAAGTTGGGAGGTATTGCCAATTCGGAGAAGGATCGGGATATTTTGCAGGGAGACTTGGATGACCTTGTAAACTGGAGTAACAATAATAGGATGAGATTTAATAGTGGGAAGTGTAAGGTGATGCATTTAGGGATGACTAACAAGAATTTTAGTTATAAGTTAGGGACGCATAGGTTGGAAGTGACGGAGGAGGAGAAGGACCTCGGAGTCCTGGTTGATCGCAGGATGACTATGAGTCGGCAATGTGACGTGGCTGTGAAAAAAGCTAATGCTATCTTGGGATGCGTTAGGCGAGGTATTTCTAGTAGGGACAGGGAGGTGCTGCTTCCGTTATACAAGGCGCTGGTGAGACCTCATTTGGAGTACTGTGTGCAGTTCTGGTCTCCTATGTTTAAAAAGGATGAACTCAAACTGGAACGGGTACAGAGAAGGGCCACTAGGATGATCCGAGGAATGGAAAACCTTTCCTATGAAAGGAGACTCGAGGAGCTCGGTTTGTTTAGCCTAACCAAAAGAAGGCTGAGGGGGGATATGTTTGCTCTCTTTAAATATATCAAAGGGATTAATACCAAGGAGGGAGAGGAATTATTTCAGCTTAGTAGTAATGTGGATACGAGAACGAATGGATATAAACTGGCCGTGGGGAAGTTTAGGCTTGAAATTAGACGAAGGTTTCTAACCGTCAGAGGGGTAAAATTTTGGAACAGCCTTCCGAGGGAAACGGTGGGGGCGAAGGACCTCTCTGGCTTCAAGATTAGGCTTGATAAGTTTATGGAGGGAATGGTTTGATGGGATAATGTGATTTTAGTCAATTAGGCATTAACGTGCCATCGCGGGTAAAATGAGGGTCCGGCTGTAGAATCTTGCCTGTATGCTCGGGGTTCTGCTGATCGCCATATTTGGGGTCGGGAAGGAATTTTCCTCCAGGGTAGATTGGCAGAGGCCCTGGAGGTTTTTCGCCTTCCTCCGCAGCATAGGGCAGGGGTCGCAGGCTGGAAGATTCTGTTGTGGGTGAGTCAGCTTTTGTGGCCTGCATCATGCGGGAGGTCAGACTAGATGACCATATTGGTCCCTTCTGACCTTAAAGTCTATGAGTCTATGAGTCTATGTTTTGTGTAAACTGTTTCCTGCAGTTGTAGCTTAGTGACTCATTAGTACTTGAGAAGAACAGTTGTTTCAAATATAATGAGAAAAAAATATGCTATAACATATCCAGAAGACAGTTTTACCTTTCATATGTACAATCTTTTTTTCATTTTAACGTTTATCTGATGAGGACAGCCTTATTGGGTTTTGGTAGTCTTATTTGGCAGTCTCCGTTTGTAAATTTTCTGCGTAATCTTCTAAACTAACATCCCCCTCTTGATGTTTTTCACTTTTCCTATTATTTTACAGCCCTTTTCTCTTTTGCACTGCTTTATCACACGGTACCTTAATTACAGGAAACAGAGAGAGAACTAGGAATAGCTTTGTAATTTATTGTATACTGGTTTTTATTTTAACTTTTAATGATCTACATTTTACCAGCTTTGGAACTACTCAATCCATTTTCTCCCACCTCTGTACAAAATGCACATTCTTAAAATTCCCAGACCTCAGTACTGAAAGAAAACACACAGCAAATGAACCCATTAATGTTAGAATAAGTTGACTGAGATTCCTTTAACTTAGTTTCCAGAAATGTGTAGAGGAAAGAGGAGATTTTTTGATAAATGTTTTACAGATAACATTCGTTTGTGCTGTTGCTTTTCCTCATATGTACATACCTATCTGTTTATAATTATAAAACTGAGGGAATGGGTATCTGGGGAAACAATAAATCATGATGTAGTTTTGTTTGAAAGTTGTTTTTTTAAAGAGAATTCTGCTGTTGCTGTCTGACTAGACATTAACATAGCTTTTTTTTTTAATATTAGCTGTTTCCTTTCTGCCACTTACAGGTGATTAAGTTCTCATGATATCTGGCATTTCAGTTGTACTCTGGGCTAACTTTCCCCCAGATCCCTAAATAGTCCCTCTTTTTATCAACAGCAGGTTGGTTGTAGTGAATGCAGAATAACCATGATAAATGTGTGTTTTCACCCTCAGGAACACTGTTGAATGTCCAGCTGAGTCTAAAACCCAGTGCAGAACATTATGCTATGTAAGCTCATAAAAGGCAAGAAAAAAGATGGTTACTTGGAAAGCATGGATTAAAAAAAAAGATAATCCAAACTTTCAGGATTGAGCAGAATAAATTGACAGTTTGTGATGCAGTTGGAAATAATTCTATGAAGTATTTTTAATAACCAGGGTGCATAAAATCAATGATTTTTAATTTAAATCGGATTTTTGAGGAAAAATAATTAAAGATAGTTTTAAATAAGATACATTATAGCTCAAAGGTATCTCATCATGGAATAGGGATTATAAATTCTAATTCTATAGTATAAGACAATATATTCATGTAATGTTTAAGAAAAGATTTGTAAATGAGTTCCAATAGTTCATGGATTAGGGATCCAATCTTCTGGTGTTCCACAGGCTTCTGTATAGATTATTTAGGTTAATCTTTCTATCTACCCAATGGGACTCAGTGCTCAGTCTAGAAGAGACCATCAGAGATGCTTAGTTTTGCAGTTCTCAAACTGTGGATTTGTCTCTCCAGAGGTAATATGCTTGTTAACAGCAAAACCAAAATTAAATAAATAAATAATATGTAGAGGTGAGAAATAAGACCTCAACTCTATTGTCCCTCTGCAAATTTGTGTACACAGAGTAAATCCCTCACCCCTCTATAAAAGTGCAACATTTCAAAAAGTTCAATGAATAGAAGATTGTTGAGGGGCAGAATAGCTCTGGACAAGGAGAAGAAGTCTGGAGATAAATGTGAGAAGCGAGGGACATATGCTTGTTTTGTTAAAATATTATATATTTGCTGTTGAAGAAAAAAATCCAAAATACTTAACGTTGTTGTTGTTTTAGTTAAATAAAACAAATTAAATGTCTGGTGATGTTTTCCTCCTAATACAGCTTGGCAAGAAAATCCTCCAAATATTAATGATTAGCCTGCTGAATTGGAAATAGTTCACCTCCCAATGACTTCATAAATATCTGCTTCAGTTACCTTTGGTAAATGAAATAACCAAATAATCATTCATTTTCTGATATAGCTGTAAAACTAATCTGAAAAGTTTTCAAAATAAATCACGGTTTAAAAATGTATAGTGTGTACCTTCTAAAAATGAAACCTACATCTGTCTCAGAGTTGTGAAGAATATGAATTAAGGTTATAACAACCAACAAGAATGCACTTTATGTAGAACTCCATGATTAAATCAAGTCTTCCTGACTCATGATTTAAATCAAATCCACCCCTATTAATAACGTGTCTAGGAATCATGCTGGAGTTCCAGTAACCCCCAGATTAAATGCATTTTTCTTTCATTGTCACTGGTATTTTTAATACTTTGTGAATCTATATAATTGGGTGAAGTAGGACAGTGAACTGAAAACATTCAGTGAATCTCCTAAATGTGTTCTCATGATATTTTAATAAAGAAAACAAATGCAATATTATCTTTCTCTCCTGGAAAAAATGTTGTTTTTCATTTTAAATATCTATGGTTGGGATTTTTAAAAGAGCCTAAATGAGTTAGGCATCTAACTTCAATTTTTGTGGGAGTTGGTCATCTTACTATCCTAGGTTCCTTTGAAATTCTCAGCCTAAAGAATACAAAGTTGTTTAGAGGATCATTGTGACATCAAATTGTCCTGCTATCATAAAGTCAGAATCTGCCGAGTGTTGAGAATTCATTGAGGCTGGAAACACAACAGTGCAATAATGCATAGTGAGTGTAAGTAGAACTGGTGAGTACAGCAAACATTGCTAGCTGCATTTACTTCCAGGGAGTTTATCTCTTTTCTTTGCTGTTCACAAAATTCTAATGTAACTTGTGGGACAATAATGTTCATAGAAAAAGCAATAAGTAAGTATCAATCAATGTTTGCAGAAATCAAATTTTGTTTCCAACTTATGCTCATCCAGTCTGGAAGTAAAAGTAGTTCTCTACAACCTGTAACCAGTGAGACTTACCTACACAGCTTGAATTTCAAATATTAAATACTTGCAGCAAAGTTCTCATATGTTATCTATAGGTCAAGAATTAGTCATAGAAATTATTTGACAAATAAATTTGAGAATCTACAGCTGCTGTCAACCTATTTATCATCAGAAGAGGTTGAATTTGCTGAATAAATTATTCATTTTGAATTATTCATTCCACTCTAGTTGTAAGTAAGCATTGTAAGAGGGTTTCCTATTTGTTTACATGACATTCTCTTTATTTTGGACATAATGTTAATCAACTCACCTTCATTGATTAAAGTTAGCGGTGGTATCCTGAAAGGACTTTTTGTAGGAGAAGTAGCTGGATCAGGTGGTGGCCTTATGTCTCTGTCTCTAGGATAACTTGGGTCCCTCTGTATCTCATTACCTCCCAAAAGGCTGGGAGTATAGTGCTGGCTGTTAGGAATGTGCTGTGGCACCACCTGAACAAGAGGAGGAGATCCGTCGGTGTCCTGTCTTGACAGTACCTGCAAGCACTGCTCTTCCAATAAAGAGATAATCACAGACTGATTATTTACAAGATCAGTTAGTGCTGCATATTTTATTTCAAGCTCCCTGTATCGTGTTGCCATCTTCAACATTTCTGTTGTAACATTGAGGATTTTGTTTTCCAGTTGGGAAAGCTCAAGTGAATTATCACGCTTTCGGATTATCTCATGCAAGAGCTGCATGTAGAGCTGAGTGACTCGGGAGTTCATGTTACGACTTTCTTTTCTCAGCAGTTTTACCTCATTCACAATATTTCCATCCACATCCACCACTAGCTGCAAGATATCAATCTCCCGCTTCTGCTTGGACAATACTTCCTTCAGGTTCTCTATGTCCATCCTTGTGATTTCATCTTTTCTGTTATCTGCTCCTACTCCTTTGGTGTTTACACAAATTGGCCCTGTTATTTTTTGTTCAGGAACCAAGAACGTATAACCACATTTTTTTCCTTCCTCTCCACTATCTGTTGAACGAGGGTGCCTCTTCGGGGATATTTTATTGAGTTTAGACTTTTCTGTGCAGTGTCCTGTAGACAGTAGTAGGAATAATAGCACACCCAAAGTCCATGTAGATATCTCCATTTTAAGATGAATGTGATGGCTTTCAGAAGACTAATAATTGGATAAATAGAAAGAAAGTTAATTAATCAGAATCCAGTTTTAAGGCCTTACTTTATATCAAGCAACATATCATGGAAGAGCACAATTTTTTACTTATGACACAAATGCAACTGAGACTTCTCTGCTGTAGATGCTGGCCACACTGAGATTTTCTTACCATGTTAAATTTAATTATCACAAAAGTACTTATTTATTTGGAATTACATTGCATTGAACAACTTGTCTCCTTTCTTGAAGCATCAAGACCTGAAAGATGTCAAGCAGTAGACATTTTAGCTTTAATTTGAATGAATACATTTTCAGAAAACAAGCTCCAATGTATTCAGATAACAAAGTAGTTCTTTGATCATAAGCTTGGCTACATAAGTTTATAAATATTAAAATAAAAAGGGAAATATTGTAATTACTTTTGTAGCCAAAAAAAAAGCAAACCCTGATTTGGGCTTTCCAGAAAATCAGAGGTTGAAACAATTTTTGTAATTTGCATAATATTAGCCTTAGTTCTACATATTTTTATAGTTTGTCTACAGCTAGATTTACAACTAGTGGCTTTGGAGATCTCCCTAACATGGTTGTCATAATTTTACTTTTAAAAAAACGTATTCAAGTAAATTTGGTTTGTAAGAAAAGGTAATGATAGGGTTAGCTGTGAGATCATATGCCCTGACCTGATGAAAATGTGATTCTTTTTTCATATATGAGTGAAAACAAGTGATGATCTTTGTTTTTGTCTGGGATCATTTGATGTTTAATATTGACCACTACACACT
This sequence comes from Emys orbicularis, assembly GCF_028017835.1. Classification (NCBI taxonomy): domain Eukaryota; kingdom Metazoa; phylum Chordata; order Testudines; family Emydidae; genus Emys; species Emys orbicularis. The sequence goes on along the minus strand of NC_088690.1, from coordinate 59,692,087 downwards.
ATGGAACGTTGAGTGCCTGCCAGCAGGGTCTACATGGGCCAGTTAGCGTGCAACATGTTGGTTCACTTAAGAATTCATACCCCTCAGGTGCACATTACTGCACCTTGTGGACAAGCCCATCATTTTAATGACAATTCTGATTAAACAGTTCATTAGCAAAGCATGTTTGCCTTTTGTGACTTTTTCTCCTAAAAGTTTGATTTCTACTCTAAGATATAATAAAACAAACACACCGCAAAACTACAAGTCATGATTGTATGAAGTGTGATTAAAAGGGGTGGGGGGGAGAAAACCACTTCCCACAAATTGTTCTGTACTTCAAATTATATTTTCTTCAGCAGGTTAATATTTACCTTTCACAAAACACACAAGGTGGTTAATGGACTACATTCTGGTAGAAATGAAGAAGCAATAGGAGTATTTGTTAAAGTTATGCATGCTTTTAGGTGTCCTACTGAGTATTAAGGGACTTTTATTACCAATCATTTTTTTAAAAAAGTCTTTAATAAACTGTCCTTTTTTCCTAACATCTTTATGATGTTTGCCATTATTCCAGATAACTTGTAAAGAAGCAACCAATTAATCTGTAAAAATGTCAAACATGCTTTATCAGCTATAACTGTTACACTCTTTTAAACATGTGACACATTAAAATAATGTGTTTGCTTAAATTATGTAGAGAAGTAAGAATGCATTGAAAAATCTGAGGACTATTGATTAAATTTTCCCATTTCTCTCTTTTTTTTGGTATTTGAGGTTATAAATAGCGAGTGGTATTCAGACCCAGAATAAATTAACTATTTTTTATCATTATCTTTGACTAATTGACTTGTGGAAAGGTGGTGGCTTTGGAGTTGATTGACTTTTGTCAGGGAGATTTTTCTCTCTCTCTTTCTCTCTCTCTCTCTCTCTCTCTCACTCCCCCCCTCTTCTCTCAGCTATGGGTGGAGCTGAAATTAATCTTTCTCTCCTCCTCAGCCTAATATTAGCAGATTGTACACAATACTGCACAATGGTCTCTGTGTGGCTTACCAAGAGCAGCAGAGTAAAACTGAGTAGAACAGGGGTCGGCAACGTTTGGCACGCGGCTCGCCAGGGTTAGCACCCTAGTGGGCCGGGCCAATTTATTTACCTGCTGACGCGGCAGGTTCGGCCGATCGCGGCCCCCACTCGCCGCGGTTCGCCGTCCCGGGCCAATGGGGGTGGAGGGAAGCGGCGCGGGCGAGGGATGTGCTGGCCGCGGCTTCCCGCCGCCCCCATTGGCCCGGGACGGTGAACCGCGGCCAGTGGGGGCCGAACCTGTCGCGTCAGCAGGTAAATAAACTGGCCCGGCCCGCTAGGGTGCTTACCCTGGCGAGCCGCGTGCCACACGTTGCCGACCCCTGGAGTAGAAGTTCATTGGTTTCATGCTGCACTTGCCACTTTTGCACAAACACTTTGTGCAGAAGTATCAGCCCAGACACAATCCTCCTCTTCAGGAGGGAAATTGGTGAGTACCCTATGGTACAGGGGTACTTGGTACAATGGATACCCCACTCATCCCCATTTTCACTGGGGGCATTCCCTACATGGAAACAACTGTTCCGCACCCACAACAGGACTGGCAAAGTCCGGAGAGAGAGAGAGACAGAAACTCCTCACCTATAAAAAATGCTCTTTAGCCTAAAGGAAGTACACTGGGCTGGGATTCAGGTGGCCACAAGTTCTTGTCTTACCTATGCTACTCACTGGTGTTAGGGTTGCAAAATGTACAAAACTCTTGATACCCCTGTTTTAGTAGGGAAGGGGAAAGATAGACAAGTATAACTTCCTCCACTCATCTGATTTTACAGATGGGGGTGGTAAATGAGATGTTGCACAAAATCACTTCTGGTAATTGTGGAAAGAGAAACCAGATCTCTAAGCTGACAGACCCAAATATCGTTCAATTAAACACACTTCCTTTCAAAGTAAAAATGCCAAATCTTTGGTTGTCCTGTTTGTAACCACTACTCTAGTCATTAGACCGCATGTCCCACCCACAGCCCGGAATTAAACCTAGGAATCTTGAATCCCAACGTTCTGTAGCTGTCTAGCAAATAGCTGTGTGAACTACTGGTAAATTGTCAGGTTCCCCTCTATGATCTGGTCCATATACAGGATGTCTATTTCTGCTGTCAATTACTCTTTTAGCTTAAGTTGTAGAGATCTGTGCTATATATCTGAAGGTCCTGGTTTCAAAAACTGTTGATGACTTATGCAGGAAAACATAATATGTGGTCATATAATTAAAAGGTCACAATGTATTTGAACAAGGTGTCAGAATTCAGGTTGCCATTAGTCATCTTAATTCTGGCATTTCCTAATTTGTGAGTAATTGATTTTGCAAATTTCACATTTTTTTAACGTTTTCATATTGATTTAACAATCAAGACCTTTAGTGTTTAACCAGAATGTTGAATATTTACACGGTTTTTCTGTTTTAACCAGCAAGAAAGTATTATGGCATATATTTCGAGTCTTTTTTCTTTTATTGGATTACTAGACTGCCAGAGCTAAATGTTATTTTTCAAACAAATTGCCACTGTTAAAAGACATTTGTGGTGAAAATTTAATTGAAATAATGTAAATTTTTATATTCCTGCATATTTCACAATTTATACACAGTAACAAGTGATTGTCAATAACAAAACATTTAAAGAGAAAATACACCATTTTAAATACTTTTTCCAGAAGCGGAACTTGTGTGGGTGTTTTGTTAAATATATAAATAACTGCTAAAGGTACACTGTCTGTGAAGTCAGTAGACAACAGCAACGTTTTTTGTCATGCCATATTTCAGGACAAGTTATAGGGTAGTCCTAGTGAATAGGACAAAGGTCAGATAGGAAGAGTTATGCTACACTAAATCACTCATTTGTGTAGTCTAATCCATATGAAGGTAATCCCCCTCCCTCACATGTGTAATATACTTAGCCAATTGTGCAATGCTTAATGTTGGAAGTTCGAGGTAAACTTTCCGGTGAGTCATGGTAAAAATATCAGAAATCAGAGCCATTTTCTGTAATATACTGTCTTCTCAACAGACCCTGGACCAATTGAACTAATCAAACTAAATTTGTAATCCCAGCCTGGCTCTCCTAACTCTCTTTAAAAATGAATGTTTATAACTGGGGTGAAGGAGACCTTAAAAATATGAACTCAATAAAAAACTGTGTTCTGGTCCTTTGTTTTCATACCGACATTTCAAAAATAGTCTTGTAAATATTTTTTAAAAATATGAATATTATGGAATCCATGATTGTCACAAAGACACAACCTAAGTAACGGTTTAAAAATTATTGAACAAATGGAAATAAAATTGGTATGCTGTAGTTTTTTCTCTGAAATACAAGTAATATAATTTCTTAAAAGCAAATGTACTGCAATAAAGCACCTAGTCCATTCAGATATTCTGCTGTAGTCTACTTTTGTATATTCTTTTAATGAATTAATTACATATATAGGTCTCTATCCTGTATACACATATACATTACTCATCATATGAGTAAAGTTACAAACATACCTAAGTGTTTTTAGGATTGGGGCCATAGACATTCTGTCTGACCATAAGAGGTATTAAATGGTCTAAAATGGAATAACCAAAACAACAGTTGCTCAAGCTGTGTCTTAGAACTCCAAAATAAACAAATGTTTCAACCTTCTGCTGTGTGGACAGCTGGTCTGAAACTAAGATGTGCCTATAGACATGCAAAGATGAGTTCCTTCTGAGACACAGACTTCGTTGTTAACTTGTGTGCTGTCACAGAAGCTTCCAACTGTGAAAACTTTGGCTCCCCTATGTGTGTGGTATTCAGCAGTTCAATACAGATGTTGACTGACACAGCTGGGGTTCCTAATAAGGTAATAGAGTTCTTCTTCATGTGGCTCTGCATATTCACTCGCCAAATGGTAGAACCTTCTCCAAGCAGTGCCCATTAGAGTGCATGTGCGCCCCCTCCTTTCTGCTCCCCTCAGCCGTTCTGAACATTCTGAGGACGAGGCTATATAAGGAGACCCTGTAACACATCCCTCGGCCCACACTGCTTCCCGCAGCCCCCATTGGCCTGGAGTGGTGAACTGCGGCCAGTGGGAGCCGCAATCGGCAGAACCTGCGGACGCGGCAGGTAAACAAACCGGCCCAGCCCACCAGGGTGCTTACCCTGACGGGCCACATGCCAAAGGTTGCTGATCCCTGCTCTTTCACCTCAGTTCCTTCCAACCTCTGGACCAGACAGAAGTGAACTGCTTCAGTCTGTTTGGATCTGGGAATTCTCTTTATTGATAGTGCTTTGGTAGCTTTTAGTTGTTAGTGTATCATTTTAGTTTAAGTATAGTGATAAGTGTAGGCAGTTTAGTATAGTTGGTAGGCTTGCTTCTGTGTAATAGTGGAACCAAAGAAGCCACCAGGGGTTTAAGAGATGTGCTTCATACACAGTTGTCTTCCTGGCGTAGGATGACCACTTTAGGTGCCTGACGTGCCTGGGCGAAGGCCATACTTCTGGGTATTCATTTTCAGGACTTTCACATCCAGAGAGGCACAATGAACTGCAAGTGCTTCTACTTAAGGAAGTTCTAGCTGCTAAACCTTGTTTTGAACGATTGCTTAATCCAAAGTCCTGAGGCCAGTTTCTGCTTCTGTGGCTTCCTCTAGCAAGACTAAGCTTCCTAAAGGTTTCAGGTCATTCTGATCTTCACTGGTTCTGGCTCAGGATCCTTCTGTTAAAGCTGTCAAGGCTTCAAAGGCACTGTTGGTGGGAAAAGAGCATCTGCCTGCTAAGGATCGTAGAGCCATGTTATCGGCTCCAGCTGTAGTGATTCCAAGGAAGAATGTGAGGGAGAAGATAGCCACTGTTAGCAGTGTCAGACCCGATACCTCAGACTTATAGAATCCATCCGATTCCGTGGCCTTTGCGGTTCCAACTCTGAAATCCAAGTTGGTTCTGGGTTTAGCTTTGAAGACCAGAGATGTGAAGCTGAGTATTTCTCCAGATCTGGTACTCTCCAGGTTTATGGGATTGGTTCTGTCCTCCACTCCTGTTCAGGGACCATCCTCTGATCCAAAGAGGTCTTTTACTGTGGTGGCTGATATGCACCTGTATGCGATCTGTATCCATTTCTCATGAAGAGAAGAGGAGATTTAGTTTTTCCTCTGAATCCATCTATGCCGCCTCATCCTGAGACTCCTACAGAGTCATCAAGGGAGATCTTTTTCTCACCTTTTATTTCTCTTCGCGTTCCAGGTCTGATGCTGTAGTTGGTGCAGTCCACAGTGGATCCAAGATCGGATCCTTGTTTAGAGGAAGAATTAAGAGATCTGATTCATCCCAATTCATGTTTACTCAGCCAGGGTTCCCCGACTCCTTTGTTGCCCCTCCTAAAGATATGTTTCCTGTTGTAGAGACTGGCAGTCCTGGACTCCACAGCCCTATTGTGTTCCACCAAAGGAATTTTTGAATCATTCTTCTTATGGATTGGGAGATAAAGTTTCATCTGATAAGGATCCAATAGCTCAGAAATCTCTGGATCCGATTGCACTGGGACTGTCTGCAGCTCAGAAAGTTGTGCCTGATACGCTATCTGAAGAGGAAGATGTGGAGAGAGCTCCTCTTTTTGAACCAGAACAAATGGATACTGACTTTGACTCCAGTTTATCACCAGATGAACATGTGGGTGTGGCTTCTGCTTCTTCCCCTTCTGAACACATTTTACAGTTCTATGACCTGATGGATCAGATGGTATCCACATTAAGCCTGTTTTTGGTGTCTGTGGAAGAAACCTCCCATATGGTATTCAACATCCTTGGGGCTACCTCAAGAAATAGGCCATCATACCAATTCTGGTTGGTCCTTCACAGCCTGCTAAGACTGTTTGTTTGAACAACTCCTGCTTTTTGCCATACACTTTGTCCACTTTTTTTGGAAGGAGGATCAGCTACCCCATGATGGGGTTTTCTTAGTTCCATACATATCCTGTGCCTAATTTGCTGGTGGTGGCTGCTGCCAATTAAGAGGCATAGGTCCAGCCAAGCCCACTCCACTCCACTCCCGCTGACACAGAGGGAAAGAAGATTGATGCACTTGGGGGAGATTTTTTTTCCTCTCTCTTCTCTCAGTATTAGGATGGCTAGTTATCAGGCAGTGATGACCCATTATCGGTTCTGTCCATGAGAAAAGATGGCTGTTTGTCCAAGATGATAAAAGAAGGCACATGAATGCTATTTGCACAGCAGGACAATGTGGCAAAGCATGGTTTAAGGGCTTTGTTTGATACTTTGGACTCTTCCGCCAGAGCATTGGCATCCACAGTTACCTTGAGGAGCATGCTTGGCTGCATTCTTCTTCCCTTGCTGTGAACAAAAGAATTAAAGTGGAAGATCTCCCCTTTGAAAGAGATGGTCTTTTCCGCAACAAAACAACTGAACTATTGGAAAAATTGAAGGAAACTAGATCCACTGCACAGTCACTGGGTCTTTATCCCTATGTTAGAAGGAATCCTTCTATGCCTTCTTTCTGCTATCAGACAGTTTTACCTTCATTCTTATTTTTCCTCAAGTCACAGCTGTCAGCAGTACTATCAGCAAGCTACATCTTCATCCCAGAGTCAGCATAAAAAAGAGGTCTGAAGATCCAGGTGCAAGATGAAACAACCTGCTCCCTCCTCTTTTGGTACGTCTACACTTACCTCCGGGTCCGACGGCAGGCAATCGATGTTCTGGGATCGATTTATCGTGTCTTGTCTAGACGCCATAAATCGATCCCGGATCGATCCCGGAAGTGCTCGCCGTCGACGCCGGTACTCCAGCTCAGCGAGAGGAGTACGCGGCATCGACGGGGGAGCCTGCCTGCAGCGTCTGGACCCGCGGTAAGTTCGGACTAAGGTACTTCGAATTCAGCTACGTTATTAACGTAGCTGAATTTGCGTACCTTAGTCCGAAGTGGGGGGGTAGTGTGGACCAGGCCTTTGTCTTCATTGAATGCCAGGCATTGGTTTTGATGTGAGGATTGAAAGTCATGGACCAATCAGCAAGCATCTATCCTTTCCTTTATTTGGAGACAGGCTATCCCAATTCATCAACAAATGGAGACTTATTACATAGGACAAGTGGGTCCTAGAAATTATAGAGAAGGGCTGTGTCATTCAGTTCAGAAAAATTACCCCCTTTCAATTTCCCTTCTCCTACCCTTTTCAGGGAACCTTCTCACAAGGCTATTCTACTTTTGGAAGTACAAAAGTTGCTCCTGATGCGAACTATAAAGAAGATACCCAAACATCTGTAGGGTCAGGGTTTTTATGCAAGGTACTTCCCGGTAGAGAAGAAAGGGGGGTGTTTCCATCCAATTTTAGATTTAAGAAAATTGAATAGATACATTTAGAATATTTGATTTCTTGTGTTAACTCAGCCTCCATTATACCCTCGCTTGCAATTATGGATTGATTCTCAACTCTCAATTTAAAGAATGCATATTTTCATATTTCTGTCCAATAAGTCCTTCCCTTTGAGCTGTCCACTGTGCAAAGAATCTTTATTAAGTGCCTTACTCTGGTAGCAGCACATCTGAGGAAATATAGTATTTTTGTTTACTCATATTTGGATGATTAGTTGCTGAAGGCTGCTGCATGCAAGGTTCTATTTCTTTACATCAGTTTTATAAACTCCCTCCTTTTGGATCTGGGTCTGCTTCTGAATGTCAAAAAATTGAATCTCTGTCCAACCCAGAGAATTCTTTTAATAGGTTCTGTGTTGGACTTGGTAGTAGGGAAAGCTTTTCTCCCAGAGGACAGTTTTCTGAAAATAGTGCAGTCTGTTTTGGAAATATGAACTTGTCAAACCCAGAAAGTGATCTGCCTGGGTCTCATTGGTTCAATGGCATGGGCTACTACCACTTATGTAATTCTGTTTGCTGACCCCAGAATGAGGTTGATGCAGCACTGGATATCTCAAGCCTAGAAACACAATCTAGACAGACTTCAGATTTTGTCACCATGCCTCAAGATGTTCTAAATTTGTTGAGGAGGTGGATGGACAGATCAAATGTTCTCAGAGATGATCTGTTCAATCCCCCTTCACCAGTAGTCACCATAACTTCAGATCTTTAAACAACAGATGGGGAGCACATTTAGGTCGTCTTACAATTCGCGTATACTGGACTTTTCAGAAAACCAGCTTGCTTATAAATGTGTTGGTGTGAACAACCCTTCATTTGACTCTCAAATATTTCCTTCCTCATATAGAGGGGAGGGTTGTTCAGGTATAGTGATGGACAATGCAACTGTGATGTGCTACATCTAACAAACAAGGAGGTGCTTACTTCTTCCAATTATGTGCCAAAGCAGTCAAATTATGGGACTGGTCTATCTGGTGGCCCTGTATTTAGCAAGGTAGGTCAATGTGCTGGGACAGTTGTCAGATGCACAAGTGGTCCCTAAAGGTCCAAATAGTGCAAGACATTTTCTCCAGTTGGGGTTGCCCCTACATAGACCAGTTTGCTACAAGGTTCAGCCAAAATTGTTCTCTCTTCTGTTTAAAGGCAGGAAGGGACAGTCATTCCACCTCGCACGTAGTCTTTCTGCGTTAGGGAATGGGGCCTTCTGTATACTTTCCCCTGCCCCTTTCCATTAATTCAGAAAGCAGCAAAGAAGATTTGTCGGGTCAGGGCAGCATGAATTATGCTGATTGATCCAGCTTGACCAAGCCAACATTGATTTGCTTCAGCTGTCAGACAGAGTTTGCATGCATCTCCCTCTGTCTCCAGATCTCTTGTTCCAGCAACAAGGACAATTGCGTTATCTGGATCCTCAGCCTCTTAATTTGGCTATCAGACTTTGATTAATCTTGAACAGCCCTGTTCTTCATTAGTGCAGAATGTACTGCTCAGTTCTAGAAAAGTGTCTGCTAGAAAGTGTTACTTTTAACACTGTCTAGATTTGTTGCTTGGATGCAGGGAAATAGGATTCTCTAGTCCAGCTTTCATTCCCTGTATTTTGGAGTATTTAATGGACTTAAAATCTGAAGAGTTATCCAGTTGCTCTTTAAAAGTTCACCAGGCAGCTATCTCAACTTAACCATATTTTTGTTGATGGTAGATTGCTTTTTGTGCATAGTATAGGTAAAACGTTTATGAAGAGGTTATCTAACATGAAATCCCCTTTTGAACCCTTAGCAGAGTATTCATTCTTTTATTTATCTATTAAAACAATATTCATTATTCATGAGCCAGAAGGGTGAGCAAATTGCATGCCCTAATGGTTGATCAGCCATTTACAATTTTTCATAAAGTTAAGGTGGTTCTTAGACCTGATCCCACATTTTTACCAAAAATGATTTCATATTAATAAAAAAACTAAATTTACCAGTATTTTCCCCAAATCCATGCCCTAATAAAGGGAAATCTGTGTTACCTGCTTCAGATTCTCGAAGGGTTCTTGCATATTATTTAAATAGAACTAAGAGTTTTAGGAAATCATCTAGATTGGTTTTGTTTCTTCTGTCAAGAATCATATGGGTCACTCTGATCAGACTATTTCCAGATGGTTTAAACAATGCATCATTGAATGTTACAAGTTAGCAGAAATTCCTGTGCCTATTGTTGTAGGGTCTCAGTCTACTAGAGCTGTAGCAGCATTTCTTGTTTGTGTTAAACATGTTCCTATTGGAGAAATTTGCAAGCTTGCTACTTGGAAGTCAGTACATACATACGTGCTCTCAATGTAGCTTTGAAAGGTGATGCCAAATTTGGCAGAGCATTGCCTCGGTCATTATTTAATTAGTTCTTCGAGTGATTGCTCATGTGTATTCCACAGTAGGTGTGCGTGCTCGCCACATGCACCAGTGTCGGAAGTTTTTCCCCTAGTAGTACCCGTTCGGGAGCGTCCCAGCGACCCCTGGAGTGGCGCCTCCATGGTGCGGTATAAGGGGTGCTGCACGCTCCCCACACCCTCAGTTCCTTCTTGCCGCCAGTGAAGGTGCTTCGGAACTGCTTTGCTGTAGCTTGTCCCCAGAACTCTTGTTCATTCAGTGTATGCGACCTGTAGTTAGTACTCAATTAGTTTTAGTTTAGTTTAGTTGGTGTACCCGGGCCGGGGCATGCCCTGCGCCCCGGGTTTTAAGTGGTGCAACACTTGTAGGCGTCCGATGCCAGTGAGTGATCTGCACGCGGACTGTTTACACTGGTTGGGTGAAACTCATCTCAGCGATCGCTGTAAGATTTGCAAGTTGTTTAAGCCTTGGACTGAGAGAGAGAGACATTAGGCTCCGGGCTATCTTCATGGAGTTGGCATTGACCCCAACTCCGATGCGCCACTCCGAGTCGGCACCGGGCACCGCGATGTCGGTGCCCAGCGACTCCCTGGCACCATCTACTAGTCAGCACCGCTCCCCATCCATGGGGCACACCAAGAAGGCTAAGAAGAGGCCTTCTCTGCCGTGGCACTGGAGTAAATCTGGGGCAGAGACTAGACCCGTGTTGGGCAGTCCTCGATCCCCATCAGCCTCTAGGCCTCCGACTCAAGTCGAGCGGAGTAGCCTGGCCTAGTCGGTGCAGGCTTCCCCGGATGTCCGGATGCCCTCCACGCCGGAGGCCCTGCAGGCGGCCCAGGACATCATGTCCATGCCAGTACCAGGGGCACCGTCAATGTTGGCCCCACGGTCCAGAGGCAAGCTGCTGTTGGGATCTCTGCAGTCGCCCTCGACTCAGTACCGGTCTCGGTCAAGAGAATGTTCCCAGTGCCGTTCGCCTCTCAGCGACCGTTCCGTGCGTAGTCCTTGTAGGTCACCGTCGACGCCCACCAGGTTGGCTGGGTTCCGTCCAACCGAGACTCCAGGCACTGCTCCGCCTCGAGGAGCGAACACTGATGGGACTGAGGCAGACGCCGCTGAAGGTCCTCATCTTGGAGGGGCTATCATAGCCAGTCGCGACACGAACATTAACGCCGTTCCCATTCGTCGTCTCGTGCCAGGACCCTGCTACGGCACTGCTCCCACAGCCCCAGGCGTAGATCACCGGCGAGTCGCCATCGCGGCTCCGCCCGTCGGAGCCGATCGCCAAGTAGCTGTTACCAATGGTACCGGTTCTCCATGTCAAGGTTGCGGTCTTGGGGTCAGCACCACTCCCAACACCACTGCTCCTCCCGGTCCAGAGACAGTGGCAGGTTGTAGGTCAGCCCGGCATACCTTCATAGCCATCCATTGATGGGTCAGGCCAGCCAGGCCGAACAGCCCGCTCCCCCGGTGCCGCAGCAGGTGCAGTGGCACCAGGCCCCGTGGCCGGCGCAATGGTACCAGTGAGCACTGTGGCCCCTGACGCAGCCCCCGGTGGGGGTTTGCTTCGTGGCCAGAGCCTCAGAAGGGCTATTGGCCTCCCTCTCCTGGCCTCCGAGAAAGGAGTCGCTGGGACGTACATCCTCGGCACCGTGCCCAGAGACTGCCAGGGCAACCCTGCAGGCAGTGTCCGATGCAGTGGACACGGCCGTGCGGTCCATGGCCTCCGCGGTGTCCATGAGAAGGGCGTCGTGGCTCCTGCTCTCCGGGCTGTCCAGTGAGGCGCAGACCTCCTTGCAGGACCTCCCATTTGACGGCAAAGCTCTGTTTGTAGACCAAACGGATATAAAACTTCATGGCCTGAAAGATTCCCGCACGACGCTTCAGACTCTGGGCCGCTGTGTTCCGGCTCCGGCTAAACCTAAGTTTAAGCCGCAGCAGGCTCCTGCCCAGACCGCCCACTCTAAATACGAGCCCGCTTATAAAAAGTCGCGGGACTATAAGACATGCCCACAGAGGCAGTCTTGGCCTGCCCCCCAGCCTGGGTCCTCCAAGGGCAAACAGGCAGGGAAACAGCAGTTTTGATGGGATGCCCGGGGGCACCCTGCCAGTTCTCATCAGGGATCCACCCACAATAAAGCTTTCCTTCTCCAACCGGTTGTGTGCTTTCCTCCAGGAGTGGTCGCAGCTGACCTCAGACCAATGGGTCCTCAACACCATCTCCTGGGGTTACATAGTTTACCTCAACCCTGCCCAACCACCTCCCTGCCCCCGTCCCTCCTGGGGGACTCCTCTCATGAGGCTCTGCTCGAGTGGGAGGTGGGGCGGCTCCTTGGCCTAGGAGTGGTGGAAGTGGTGCCAGTGGAGTTCAAACACAAGGTGTACTACTCCCGCTATTTCCTTATTCCGAAGGCCTGCAAGGCCTAAACCAGTACATGGTGAAGCTCAAGTTCCACATGGTCTCCCTGGCCTCCATCATTCCCTCCCTGGATCCGGGGACTGGTACGCCTCCCTCGATCTGCAGGACGCGTACTTCCACATCCATATATTCGAGGGGCATAGACACTTCCTCCGTTTCACAGTTGGGCAGGAGCACTACCAATTTACGGTCCTCCCGTTTGGCCTGTCCACTGCCCCCAGGGTACTTACAAAGTGTATGTCGGTGGTAGCGGCCTACCTCAGGTGCTGGGGGGGTCTAGATCTTCCCCTATCTGGACGACTGGCCGGTCAAGGGCAGCTCCCGCTCGCAGGTGCGGGATCACGTGGCGCTCCGTCTGTCCACGTGCGCCACTTTGGGCCTGTTGGTAAACGACACCAAGTCCACGCTAGTCCCGGTACAACACATAGAGTTTATTGGGGCGGTCCTGATGCCACGTGAGCCAGAGCCTGCCTGCCTCCCTCAGGACAGGGTTGAGACCCTGAAAGTGCTCATCGACACAGTCACGATGATTCCAGTGACAACAGCCAGAGAGTGCCTCCAGCTCTTGGGTCACATGTCAGCGTGCACGTATGTGGTCTGCCATGCCAGACTCAGGATGAGGCCCCTCCAGCTCTGGTTGGCCTCGGCATTCTCCCAGGCCAGAGTCAGGATGGACAAAGTCCTCACTGTGGTGAACCGGTGATCGCCTCCCTACAATGGTGGTCCTCCCCGGGGAACATCCTCCAGGGGGTCCCATTCACAGGCAGGCCACTGTCGATGGAACTGGTGTCAGATGAATCGGATCCGGGGTGGGGAGCCCATGTGGGGTACGTTCAGACCCAAGGTCTGTGGTCTGCGCAGGACCCTGACCCTCCACATAAACATCAAGGAGCTCAGGGCGGTGCGGCTGGCATGCATGGCCTTCCGCTCGCACCGAGGGCCGGGTGGTCAGGGTTCTCACGGTCAACACGGCCTCGATGTTTTACATCAACAAGCAAGGCGGGGCCCGATCCTCTGCCAGGAAGCCCTCAGGCTGTGGGACTTCTGGATAGCCATGACATTTGCCTACAGGCCTACCACCTACCGGGTGCCCGGAACTTGCGGGTGGATCACTTGAGCAGGGACTTCTCCCCTCAACACGAGGGGTCTCTTCACCCAGAGGTGGTGTATAGACTTTTCCAAGAGTGGGAAACTCCCCAGGTGGACCTGTTTGCGACTCGGCAGAACCGTCGCTGTCCCCAGTTCTGCTCGGGGGGGGCGCTATCTCCGATGCCTTCCTCCTGTCCTGTTCAGGCTGGTTTCTCTATGCCTTCCCCCCGTTCCCACTGATAGGCAAGGTCCTGGAAAAGATAAAGACGGACGAGGCCCGGGTCCTACTGATTGCCCAGGAAGCATTGGTACGGGACCCTCATGAGCCTGGCGGTCGCCCCACCGTTGCCGTCCCGCCCGGACCTGCTCTCCCAGGACCAGGGCCGCCTCCTTTACTCCAACCTAGCAGCACTCCACCTCACGGCATGGCTGCTCAATGGTTAGGCCGGGAGGAGAGGACGTGCTCGGAGGGGGTTCAGCGCGTCCTTTTGGAAGCAGGCAACCCTCCACGTGCCGAGCCTACTTGGCAAAGTGGTCTCGGTTCTCCCGATGGGCAGATGAGCGGGGCGTCTTTCCCCCGTGGCTGCTCCAATCCAGCTCATTTTGGACTACTTCCTTCACCTTAGGGCCCAGGGCCTGGCGCCCTTGTCTGTCAAGGTACACTTGGCGGCCATATCGGCCTTCCACCCGCCGGTGCAGGGCCACATGGTATTCTCTCATGCTATGACTGGCTGATTCCTTAAGGGATTGGATCGTCTCTTCCCATTCGTCAGGCCCCCAGTCCTACAGTGGGACCTGAACCTGGTGCCACTGGCCTGCCTCACAGGCCCCCCGTTTGAGCTGTTAGCTACATGCTCCTGGTCGCACCTCTTGTGGAAGGTAGCCTTCCCGGTGGTGATCACGTCAGCTAGACGGGTCTCAGAACTCAAGGCCCTGACCTCCGAGCCCCTGTACATGGTGTTCCATAAGGATAAGGTCCAGCTCTGCTCACAGCCTTCATTCCTCCCGAAACTGGTCTCCACCTACCACATGGGTCAGAACATTTTCCTGTCGGTCCTCTGCCTCAAGCCCCATGCGTCCAGTGAACAGTGCTGCCTCCACACGCTGGATGTGTGACGGGCTCTGGCTTTCTACCTGGAGCGGGAAAAAACTGTTCAGAAAGTCCTTGCAGCTGTTCATTGCCTTGGTAGAATGCATGAAGGGTCAGCTGATCTCCACTCAGCAGCTCTCCAACTGGATCACATCATGTATCCGTACCTGTTATTACCTGGTGGGAATCCCCCACTGTCAAGGCTCCTTCCCCACTCTGAACTTTAGGGTACAGATGTGGGGGCCTGCATGAAAACTTCTAAGCTTAACTACCAGCTTAGATCTGGTCTGCTGCCACCACTCCCAATGTGCTAATTCCCTTCCCTGGGTAGCCTTGAGAGACTCTTCACCAATTTCCTTGTGAATACAGATCCAAACCCCTTGGATCTTAAAACAAGGAGAAATTAACCATCCCCCCTCCTTTCTCCCACCAACTCCTGGTGGATCAAGATCCAATCCCCTTGGGTCTAAAAACAAGGAAAAATCAATCAGGTTCTTAAAAAGAAGGCTTTTAATTAAAGAAAAAGGTAAAAATCATCTCTGTAAAATCAGGATGGAAAATAATTTTACAGGGTAATCAAACTTAAAGAGCCCAGAGGAACCCCCTCTAGCCTTAGGTTCAAAGTTACAGCAAACAGAGGTAAACACCCTTGTAAAAGGTACATTTACAAGTTGAGAAAACAAAGATAAAACTAACACGCCTTGCCTGGCTGTACTTACAAGTTTGAAATATGAGAGACTTGTTCAGAAAGACTTGGAGAGCATGGATTGATGTCTGGTCCCTCTTAGTCCCAAGAGCGAACTCCCCCCAAAACAAAGAGCCCAAACAAAAGCCTTCCCCCCACCAAGATTTGAAAGTATCTTGTCCCCTTATTGGTCCTTTGGGTCAGGTGTCAGCCAGGTTACCTGAGCTTCTTAACCCTTTACAGGTAAAAGGATTTTGGAGTCTCTGGCCAGGAGGGATTTTATAGTATTGTACACAGGAGGGCTGTTACCCTTCGCTTTATAGTTATGACACCCACCGTCAATTGTGAGGGCACACTCGACTAGGGCGCAGGCCTCGTTAGCCACCTTTTTGGCCCATGTCCCCATCCAGGACATTTGTAGGGCTGATACGTGGTCTTCAGTTCACACTTTCACCTCGCATTATGTGATCGTCTCCCAAACCATCCTGAGAATTTGTGAACTCTTACCCACCTCCAACAGATATAGCTTGGAATCACCTACTGTGGAATACACATGAGCAATCACTAGAAGAAGAAAAGACAGTTACCTTTTCCGTAACTGGTGTTCTTTGAGATATGTTGCTCATGTCTATTCCACATCCCGCCCTCCTTCCCCTCTGTCGGAGTTGTCTGGCAAGAAGGAACTGAGGGTGGGGGGAGCATGCAGTGCACCTTATACTGCACCATGGAGGCGCCACTCCACGGGTCGCTAGGGGCACTCCCCGACGGGTACTGCTGGGGGAAAACTTCGGACACCGGAGCACGTGGCAAGCATGCACGCCTACTGTGAAACAGATATGAGCAACACATCTCGAAGAACACCAGTTACGGAAAAGGTAACTGTCTTTTCTCTGGTCCTACCTCCTGAGCTTTCAGCACTACTTGTCAAACTACACATAAGTAGAAATATGCAGAGCTGCTTGAAGAAATGAAGGTTATTTATTTGTAACTTGAGTTCTTCAAGATTACTATGCATATTCATACTTCTTCTCAGAGTCCTATTGTGGTTCCTCTGGCTTAGTGGTGAAGGAACTGAGGCAGTAGTGGGTGCAGTGCCCCATTATATAGCTTCACCCTCAGATCATTTGGAAATGGTGAGAAGAGGGTTAGGAGGGGATGCACATTTGTTCTAACAGGCACTGCTTGGAGAATGTTCTACCATTAAACACCACCAAGCAACTCAATACCCATAAGTACCCATGTAAGGGGTGTCTCATCCCCTGTGGTCCAGTCCCAGCATCTGGCAGTCAGAGGCTTAGGATCACTCAATAGTTGCCCTGTTCTGTTCATTCCATCTGAAGCATCTGGCTGTGGCCACTGTCAGAAGACAGGATACTGGGCTTAGATGGACCATTGGTCTGTTGCAGTATGGGCATTCTTACATTATGTTCTTAAGTAGCCTTCATCTCTTGCTTGAATAAACAGATCAGATGGTTTTATTTAAAGATAAACTGAAATGTTTTCAAACACTTGTATTTTAAAAACTTTAAAAATCCAAAATTGATGATAAAATGTATGACCTAAAAATGACAAATTCATTTTAAAAATAAGATATAAAATGAAAGGGTTTTTTTAGTAGTCAATCATAGATTGAAGAATTTATGTGGTGTCATTAACTGTTATAGGGGAAAAATAGACTTTTTAAGCAGATCAAGGATCTGTATTCCATATCCAGGTCTAGAAATGCCTGCAACTTTAAGGGGAAATATAGAACTCCAAGGGCTTGAACTCAGGTCTTGACAAGTAAGTGAAGAGGAAGAGTTTGCAACACCGCTGCTTTAAAATGCATTTATTTGTAATGTTTCACTGTGCCCATGTATCCTGCTAGAGATTAAAGATCTCAAACAAGGGGCCAGGTAGTGCTGGAAGTCAATGGTATACTCTCCTGGCACTTTTCTGGTGTTCCTATCAGATTCTGTAGCATATTTACTTTGATTTTTTTTTTTTAAATTCTGAACCCTTACGACTGTGAAGAAAATATACTGAATGTAAACTAGTGCAGTAGTGTCTTACTGAGTCTGCAGACCAGCAAATAAAATGTTACTTGTCTCAATATTAGCTATTATATTTTGGGTGAGATAATCTTTTATTGGACCATCTTGTGTTGGTGAGAGAGACAAGCTTTCGAGCCACACAGAGCTGTTGCACTGTATGTTATATTGTTGAACATTTTAACAGAAAAATTCAGGTACTGTGAATAGAGCTTGAGTTAGAGTACCATTACATTTTTCAGGCTCAATTTTAAAAGGAAATACAGAACAAAGCATTTCAATTCACCTTTAATTATTTTTGTTTCAAAATTCCTTTTCTGGTTTATTTATTACAAAGCTGCTATTTAATTAGGAATAATGTTCTTTATTACCAACTTAAAAAAAAAAATCCAAACCCAACCTAATTTTTCATTTGCAGTGTAGCATTGGTTTCTCCCTGGTTATGACATGTTACCCAAACAAATACTGTATGTCTTTTAAATACGTCAGTGCCGGCAGAGGTATTCAGAGGGGGGTAGGTGTGGAGAGTATAATTTTCTAATTGGTATATTTGAATTGTATACAAAGAAAGCTATTTATTTGTTCTGATTTGAGCTGATGTGGTTTTCATACTGAGCATACTAGAATTTTGAAACCATGGAAGAAACTGTAATGTACAGTGGTTTAAGTCATTTTGCTAAATGTGATCTGTCTAACAGATTACATATTTTCCAAGTTTTGTTGATTTAAGGTTTACAGTGGTCTTTCAATCGCATGAAATTAGTCCTGTTTTTCTATCCCCTCTAATTACTTTGTATATTTTAATTACATCTTGTATTTTGTGTCTCAGGATAGAATTTGAAGATCTACAAGATTTTATTTCCTTAGTAGGGATGATTGATTTTTCTAATTCATTCCACTTTTTAGGACCAGATTCTGCCCTCAGATATGCATAGGCTACTGCTATTGAAACTGATGGAAATTTAACATGCATATCTGAGGACAGGCTTTTGGCCTTTGTTTGATTGGAGAACATATTATCAGTGCATTTCTTTACTTTCTCCAGAGTTCACATTTAAAACAAGATGCAGTCATAAATAGTAGACAAATTCTAAATAATAAGAGGAAGTTAGTCTTAGGTGCACACATGCACATACTTTAAGAACACGCACAGTAGAAGAAAAAGAAGCACAGCTTTATAACAAAGCAAATTATTTTTCCACATTATGAGTTTTTCATCTTATTGTTATACACATCTGAACAGCTTTGTCCTTGTTAAAAGGAGTGAAAAATCCCTTAGGGAATGTCTATGTGGGGAAATTTACCCACAGAACCATCCTGGTATAATTCTCCATGTGGACATACTTATTCCAGAATAAGAGTGGCTTTGGGGGAGAGGGCTTATTTGATGTTGCTTTCAAAATGACATAAACTAAACAAAAAAAACCCCACTCTTATCCTGAAATAACTGTCTACACGCGCAGTTATACTGGTATAATTATATTCATATAGTTCTACTGGTAAATTTCACCATGTAGACAACCAGTTGTTCAGCGAGTGCCTCTACTTTGGACTATATAACTGGATTACTTAAATCTGTGTTCACTAGAATCCAGTAATAATACAATCTTGTATTTTGTGTGTCAGATCACTATAGTGGTACAACAGAATTATGTTTAGCATTTCTACTCAAAATACTCCTTAGGACAAACAGAAGGCTATTTTCAACATAGGCTAAAATCTTCAGGTGTTTTTTAAAATAAATATTTTTTTTTCAGCAGGGAAACTTGACAATTGTTTTTAAAATTAAAAATTGAAAGAAAATCTCTCAGCAGAAGAGGATTTTAAAGATTATCATGCCATATATTATGAAAATTTAGCAAAAACATCAATGAAATCCTCAGGTGTGGTTTTTTTTTTGTTTTGTTTTTTAAGCTATTCAGATTCAAAAGTCACTGTGTTCCTGGTAGCCAGAAGTTTTGGCTTTTGTTTGCAACTACATTACCTACATGTAACTTTGTAACAAGCAGAAATACTAGACTGGTGAGCATTGCGCATGTTTAGAAATTCTCTGCAGAACTGATATTGAAAACATTTTGCACTTGGCAGTAGGTAAGCTCTGAGAAATTTTGGTTCATTAATCAGTATATACCTCTCACAGACCAGATTAATAGCAGCACATCTGAGGAACAGCCAATTAAAACCAGTTATTGCTGTCAGAATAAACTTGGTAACAGTTATGTAACTTTTGGCAGAAGCTACACGTTCCATAAGGTCCAAAATATTCTGACTATAAATATTGATATTCCACTGATTATTTAAAATAAATCCTACAGAGCAAAAAACTAGCGCTTAGGGTCCAAAAACATATAGCTCCAGAATTATTGACTCAGCTGTTGAGAGATTTTAGGAACTGTTCTAAAATGTGTGTAGCAAAGACCTTAAGTAACTAAATGTGTCAATAGTAAAGACTACTTTCAAAAACACACAATGTAGATTTTCCAATGACATTCCGCTTTCTTGGTTACACCCCATAGCATATTGTAATGGGAGCCAGAGGAGGGTTAGAAAAATTAGTCATTTACCTTTTAAAGAATTTGAACAGGTTGTCAAGAATGTCTAAGACTTTTGTTTTATGCCATAGTTATTTTTCCCCAAAAACTTTTTTTGCCACACCTACATTTCCCTTTAGCTTTTTTTCTGGGGTCTCTTAATCTGCAGGTGATTCCTGAGGATTGGTAAATACAAATAGTTACTTTATATCTTTTCCATTGTTCTAGATGGTTTAATGTTTTTGTATTTATCCATCTTGAAAAATGCATTGGGGGGAGATGAAAAGTGTAAACTTTGTTTAAACTGTTGATATTTTTTAATTCTGCTTTTTTCTTCAGTCCTAATAACTAGATTTCAAGTTTAACCATTTTGATTTTTCAAATATAAAAACCTTAAGTGTTTCTCCATTTAGCATAAATACAGTTGTAAACTAGGTTTCATAATATTATTTATGAAACACTTCAGGGGCTTTGCACTTTAACCAGTCGTTCAATAATTAACTTTCATTCTCTTAAATTGTAGTCCTGTCGTTTTGTGGATGAATTGGGAACACACCAGTAGCCAAATGTACACATAGCTATCCTTTATTACACATAGTTAAAGCTTTTAAAGGAAAGGAAAAGATGAGTATTTGGCTACAAGAATTTGGATTTAAACAGCTTGATTGTCTGTCAAGTTACAGGTATTAATGTTGTTTTGAACTGATATATGACTAATATCATTCTTGTTTGTTTGTACAACTGGAATAATTGTTTGTTAATAGAGAAAATGCAAATAGTGGTCTTGGATAGAAATTCCCCTAATAAAACATATTAGTTGGATTGATGCGTATTAGTAGCTGTTTGAATTGTTGACTGTGCTGGCCTGTTTTCTTCTAAAGTGGTTTTACTTGGATAT
Source organism: Emys orbicularis (assembly GCF_028017835.1). Taxonomy (NCBI): domain Eukaryota; kingdom Metazoa; phylum Chordata; order Testudines; family Emydidae; genus Emys; species Emys orbicularis. The sequence continues at coordinate 59,671,567 of NC_088690.1, read as the reverse complement.
CCATTTTCTAGCTCTAGTAGTGCTAGCTACCTGTACACTCTGTGAAGTTGGGTGAAATCCTGGCTCTATTGAAGTCAGTGGGAACTTTGCCATTAACTTTGACGGGGCCAGGGTGTTACCCATTATGTTCAAGATACACTAACTACATATACTAAATAATTTTCTTTATTCTATCTGCTGATTTTCTAGAACCATATATGTGCACTAAGTCATTAAGCTAACTTAAAATAAAATGTACAGATGCAGTAGAATAAAAATTGGACTAGAAAGTATTTCAAAACAACTCAAACAAATGAATTGGTTCATGCTGTCATGATTTTCCCCTATGTTAAACTGTTCCAGTGTCGTAGAGTTTTTTAATGATTATTATCAGATGCTACAGAAATTAGTTTAATGTTTGAGAGTTGTCAAATAACTCTTAGGATAGTATTATATACATAAATGTATCAATCTCATGCAGAATTGTGCATATATATACAACATCCACATGCAGACTTGCTTGCAAATAATTTACCTATGGATTTGCAATTAAGCTTAAATAGAAAACTTACCAAAAACAAATTTTGCTGCTGCTTTTTGCTTCTACAGTAGATTGAAAATCCAGAAGTCAACTTGTTTTTTCTTCTTTGTGTTACCAGTGTTATTGTTTGTTAATCTGTAGTTCTAGTGAAAACTTTTTTTCTTGCCCTGTTAGATCCAAACTGTATTAAAGAATTGATCGTCTTCCTGCAGATTTAATAGAATAAAAAAATCAATCTAACTAAATCTCTCTAAGAAACATAACTGAAGTTCCAGTGTACTCTATTCCAGAAAAAGGGATAGTAGTGTGTTTGAAGCTGCTGTGTCTTACTGTCACATGCAGAAATGCACTAACCAGCTACAGCTGACCCAGATTCCATATACAGTACGCTTGGACAGTTTTCCTTTTCTTAAACAAACACGCACTAGACTTAGCCGTTCAGCCCACCTCTGATGTCACTATGAACTCACTGAAGAGCAAACAAAACTCCTTAGGGTTTCCTATCATAGCCTTTATGAAAGGGCAGGGGGAGGCTGAAGAGCTATGGACAAGGAAAGATTGTTTGCTGGTTAGAGGGAGGGCACTATATGGAAACAGTCTGTGCAAGAGTTCAGCAGGCAATTACAAAACTAACATTTTATTTCACAGCCTAAAGATGCCTTTCAAGTTTTTACAGTACTGGGCTTCATTTAGAAGAAAGATTCTTTCAGACTGATGAACTCAACTTGTGTTCCCAGGAATAAAAGAGGCAGACTGACTGGGTACAACAGGAAAAATGAACCATTTATAGTCTAGAAGAATGTTGAACAGAATGTCACATTCAATTCTTGAAGTTCACTTAATAAGAAACAGTTTTAGCTGTTGTTACACTCTCAAAGAATCTGATACATGTGGAAAATGTTAAAGCTATGTTTGGTGTTGGGTTAGGTATTAGAATATTTGATGCCATCTGATTAGTATTAAAAGAAGCAGAAGCCACATGTATTACGTACTTTTAAGAAACGAAGGATACCGTTGTCAGCTTTTAATTCTGTCACTTGAGAGTTTGTGTACAGGAGTCGATTCAGTGTGGGGTTTTGTTTAGTGTAGTTGTCAATTTCTTCAGAAATGACTAAATTTTATGGTTTATTTGTTTTTTTCTCTTAAAATTGTTTTAGATTTGATAAATAGGTCCAAGGATCTTGTATTTTGCAGAGGAGTTCTCTAGAAAGGTACTCTTAATTGTGCTAAAGATAAAAAGGCTGTCACTTAACTTTAAGGAAGAAATAATTGTTTAGATATCTCCTTCCAGAAATAATCTGTTCACTAATCCATAAACTTATAACCAGTACTACACTTTTGTTCCTTATGAATCTCTGTTGTTTGAACCAGTAAACATTATTCACCCTTCTTTCTATTTTAGATAGTACACTGTTCAGATCAGGGACTTTTAACAACTATCTCTGGACACTGCCTAGTACAATGGGACCCAACATGGTTAAAACCTTTAGGTACCACCACAATATAAATATTAAATAATAATTTGACTGTTATTAATTTATAATTTAAATAAATTAATATTCTAAGATTAGCAGAATAAAAAATCCTGAATTAAAAATTAGATGAAAATAAAATTAAACTCTGTATCACTAGAGGAGGTTTTGGAATTAATTGATAAACTCAACATTAACAAGTCACCGGGACCAGATGGCATTCACCCAAGAGTTCTGAAAGAACTCAAATGTGAAGTTGTGGAACTATTAACTAAGGTTTGTAACCTGTCCTTTAAATCGGCTTCGGTACCCAATGACTGGAAGTTAGCTAATGTAACGCCAATATTTAAAAAGGGCTCTAGGGGTGATCCCGGCAATTACAGACCGGTAAGTCTAACGTCGGTACCGGGCAAATTAGTTGAAACAATAGTAAAGAACAAAATTGTCAGACACATAGAAAAACATAAACTCTTAAGCAATAGTCAACATGGTTTCTGTAAAGGGAAATCGTGTCTTACTAATCTATTAGAGTTCTTTGAAGGGGTCAACAAACATGTGGACAAGGGGGATCCGGTGGACATAGTGTACTTAGATTTCCAGAAAGCCTTTGACAAGGTCCCTCACCAAAGGCTCTTACGTAAATTAAGCTGTCATGGGATAAAAGGGAAGGTCCTTTCATGGATTGAGAACTGGTTAAAGGACAGGGAACAAAGGGTAGGAATTAATGGTAAATTCTCAGAATGGAGAGGGGTAACTAGTGGTGTTCCCCAAGGGTCAGTCCTCGGACCAATCCTATTCAATTTATTCATAAATGATCTGGAGAAAGGGGTAAACAGTGAGGTGGCAAAGTTTGCAGATGATACTAAACTACTCAAGATAGTTAAGACCAAAGCAGATTGTGAAGAACTTCAAAAAGATCTCACAAAACTAAGTGATTGGGCAGCAAAATGGCAAATGAAATTTAATGTGGATAAATGTAAAGTAATGCACATTGGAAAAAATAACCCCAACTATACATACAACATGATGGGGGCTAATTTAGCTACAACGAGTCAGGAAAAAGATCTTGGCGTCATCGTGGATAGTTCTCTAAAGATGTCCACGCAGTGTGCAGAGGCGGTCAAAAAAGCAAACAGGATGTTAGGAATCATTAAAAAGGGGATAGAGAATAAGACTGAGAATATATTATTGCCCTTATATAAATCCATGGTACGCCCACATCTCGAATACTGTGTACAGATGTGGTCTCCTCACCTCAAAAAAGATATTCTAGCACTAGAAAAGGTTCAGAAAAGAGCAACTAAAATGATTAAGGGTTTAGAGAGGGTCCCATATGAGGAAAGATTAAAGAGGCTAGGACTCTTCAGTTTGGAACAGAGAAGACTAAGGGGGGACATGATAGAGGTATATAAAATCATGAGTGATGTTGAGAAAGTGGATAAGGAAAAGTTATTTACTTATTCCCATAATACAAGAACTAGGGGTCACCAAATGAAATTAATAGGCAGCAGGTTTAAAACAAATAAAAGGAAGTTCTTCTTCACGCAGCGCACAGTCAACTTGTGGAACTCCTTACCTGAGGAGGTTGTGAAGGCTAGGACTATAACAATGTTTAAAAGGGGACTGGATAAATTCATGGTGGCTAAGTCCATAAATGGCTATTAGCCAGGATGGGTAAGAATGGTGTCCCTAGCCTCTGTTCGTCAGAGGATGGAGATGGATGGCAGGAGAGAGATCACTTGATCATTGCCTGTTAGGTTCACTCCCTCTGGGGCACCTGGCATTGGCCACTGTCGGTAGACAGATACTGGGCTAGATGGACCTTTGGTCTGACCCAGTACGGCCTTTCTTATGTTCTTATGTTCTATATCAGATTCTATTTAATAACTTTCTATGAACTTTTTTGTCACCTTTCAACCAGAAGGCTTTTAACTTGCTTCTGTGTGCATGCAGACTGTGTTTGTATATTAATATTGGAGCAATGCCCAGAGGCCCCACTCAGGACTGAGAGCTCCACTGTGTTAGGAGCTGTACAAACACAATCACTGCTCCAACGAAGTGCTTTTTTTAATGTTCTTCCACCTGCAAAGCCAAACATTTTTGGGTTACTCTGACCCTAATTATACAGGTCTCAGAAAAAAGAAAAATATAACTAATTTTAGAAGTCCCATAAGTATTACCTAAAATAGCAGGGTTTTTTGTACAAAGTATTGAATTTAAGGTTGGATATATTGAGACCTTCCAGGGCTAGAAGCAAGTGCTTTGTCTCATTAGAAAACTGAGATTTACCCCATTCCAAGGGTAATCTATGAAGTTTTTCTCACCCTGCAGGGTCATGTTATATTGGGCCTTTTAACAGTTACAGGACTGAATATTGCCTGTCCTGCACTTCAGACTGTATCTTGGGGGATGAAAGGAAATCATTTCTGTAACAGGTTGTTTTTAAGTGGTAGCAGCATCAAGCTGCTCAGAAGTTTACAGTGTTCGCATAGTCACAGTAAAGACGGATTAGCGAGCAGAATGTAGGCAAAGCAGTCACATTTTCTTATGATATGGATATCTCCTGGGGGGGAGGGGTGTAAGTATGTGTGTGCATCCCTACAGTGAAATGTGCAGACCATGAGAAGCTCTTACCAGATGCTGAAACAGCAGTAGATGTAGAAGTGGTAAATAGAAGACATAAAGTTCAAACCAAGGGTACGTCTATACTTACCTCTGGGTCCGGCGGTAAGCAATCGATCTTCTGGGATCGATTTATCGTGTCTTGTCTAGACGCAATAAATCGATCCCGGATCGATCCCGGAAGTGCTCGCCATCGACGCCGGTACTCCTGCTCCGCGAGAGGAGTACGCGGAGTCGACGGGGGAGCCTGCCTGCCACGTGTGGACCCGCGGTAAGTTCGAATTAAGATATTTCGACTTCAGCTACGTTATTCACGTAGCTGAAGTTGCGTATCTTAGTTCGAAGTGGGGGGTTAGTGTGGACCAGCCCCAAGAGAAGAGATCTATGCAACCAGTGTGGTAGAAGAGCAGTTGAAACAAAAGCATTTTCTACTGCAGAATCCAAAATGAGAGAATTGGAGAGAAATGTCTTCAAACTTATCAGAAATAAAGACTTTCATTTTTCCCATAGTTGTGCACAGTTTTGCTTACTGGTTTTTAGTGGAAAAAGGCATTAGGGATAGTTATGATACATAGCAACCTGCTGTTAAATCATGAATAAAAAATAATGGCAAAATGTCAAGGGGATAAAACCCATGCATAATCATCATGCCCTTACCCTAGACAGATGTTTGATATTACATCTATCCCTGGTAGAGGAAAAACTCAAGGTTCTACCTTTTCAGCACTTTTGAATTCTTGTGTAACAAATAAGCTATTAGTGAAATGAATTTTAAAATTGTGTGGCTATATTGGGGCATGTATATATTTAGAATGAAATTCACCCATCCCCACGCAAAGCATGACACTTTGCATTGATAACTCAGCCAGCCTTGTGATGGAGATGAAATTCAGTAGCCTTTTTTCCACTCCTTACGGTCCATTCTTCACCCACCTTATTTGTAGATAGTGAGGGCCCCTCTTCCAACATGCAAGGGGATTAAAGGAAATGTGATGCAAGTGTCACGTTGGTGAGAGGGAATAGTGTTGCATTTGTTGCAGCAATAAATGGTCAGGGCTGGGACAAGGCTTTGAAAGTGGAAATGGAGAGGAATACATGGACTTTGATGTCTTCTTTTACTGCTTTTCCCCCCTCCTTCTTCGCACACGTTAATGCTGCTGTTAAATCCTGCTTGCTTTAACTTCGAAGTTTTGAGCCTTTGGGACAGAGAATAATGACGTTGCCAGTGGTGAAGGAAGAAGATGGAAGCTTTAAAGATGAGACTTGGAATTAAGACACTAAACACTCTTAAAGATCCTATAGAGCTTTTACAAAGTGTGGGGGAGAGGCAGGGGTCCTGGAACAGTTTGTATAGTGGGGGTGCTGAGAGCCATTGAAGCAAACTGTAAACCCTGTATATGATGGAAACCACTTCAAGCCCGGGGATGTGGCAGCCCGCCCCTCCCTCCCATCAGCCCTAGTTCCATCACCTATGGGGAGAGGGTGTTAATCCAAGTGTCCTAATCAGATTTCAATTTGTGTATACTCTTTGTCTAGCAAACGCTTTCCCGTTGCTGCAATTTGAGAAGTTTTTCTTTATTTTTTTTTTTGCTGGCATAGAAAGGGAGACTTTTCTGTTGGTCTGTTTCAACACAGCTGAGTTGGGGGAATTAAATATTCATAGATTCTAAGGCCAGAAGCTAATCATCTAGTCTGATAACTGTATATAACAGGCATAGAACTGCCTCCAAATAATTCCTGTTTGAACTAGATTATATCTTTTAGAAAAACATCCAGTCTTGGTTTCATAAATGCTGGTGATGAAGAATCACCACAACACTTGGAAAAGTGTTCCAATGGTTAGTTAATCTCCCCTGATAAAAACTTACACCTTATTAGATTTTATCACATTGAAAATGTTTAACAAAGTTCATGTTTTTGAACCTTCTGTGTTGAATACCCCTACAGGCTTGTCAAGTGAATGATGATTAATTGTTGGGATGACAGAAACTAAGGCTTGGTCTACACTTACCCCCCAGTTCGAACTTACCTCGGTCCACACGCGGCAGGCAGGCTCCCCCGTCGACGCCGCGGTACTCCTCTCGTCTAGCTGGAGTACCGCAGTCGACGGCGATCACTTCCTGGTTCGACTTATCGCGTCCAGACAAGACGCGATAAGTCAAACCCAGAACTTCGATTCCCAGCCGCCGAACTAGCGGCTGGGTGTAGACATACCCTTAGAAATGAGACCTGGCATAGTTGCACATAGTTTGATACTTACTTTGCAGATTCTGAAATGTTAATATGCTTCCACTGTCAAAGACTAAAGGTCAGATTGTGCCTGGTCCCTGTATAATACACAAGGAAAGCTTCCAACCTTCCATTGTGCCTGGCCCCTGTGGAGAGAACAGAGGTGAAAGTAAGCTGGTACGGTGTACCGGACCGAACCAGCTTCCCCAGGCTGGTGCTTTAAAGGGCCCGGGGCTCCCTGCAGCGGCCGGAGCCCCGCTGCCGCTACCCTGGGGCTCAGGCGGCGGGACTTGGGTGGCGCTTTAAAGGGCCCGGGGCTCCTGCCGCTGCGGGGAGCCCTTTAAAGCACCGCCCGAGCCCTGCCGCTGCTACCCCCAGGGCTCCTGCCGCTTCGGGGAGCCCCAGCCCTTTAAAGTGCCGCCCGAGCCCTGCCGCCTACCCAGGGGCTCAAGCAGCAGGGCTCGGACAGTGCTTTAAAGGGCCCGGGGCTCCTGTCACTGCGGGGAGCCCCGGGCCCTTTAAAGCGCCGCCTGAGCCCGGCTGCCAGAGCCCCAGGGTAGGGGTAGCGGTGGCAGGGCTCCAGCAGTGCTTTAAAGGTCTCCCCATAGCGGCAGGAGCCCCGGGCCCTTTAAATCGCCCCTTAGCTCCGGGGTTTCCAGCCGCCTCTGCAGTTGGTAGCTCGGGGGGTTATTTAAAGGCCCTGGGGCTCCCAGCCGGAGCCCCGAGGCCTTTAAATCTTGATTTAAAGGCCCCACCTCTTCCGGTTGAGGCCACACCTTTTCCGTTGGAGGCCAGGCCCCCACTCAGGACTCTGGCGTACCGGTAAGTCCTTTAAATTACTTTCACCCCTGGGAGAGAATGCAAGTCCTTACACTCGGAAAGCGCAAAGATTTCACTGAGCTAGTACTGCTGCTGGAGCTGTTCACTGCAAATAGGGCTGAGAAAGGAGTGAGGCAAAACCACTGGACAAGTGATGAAGGGGAGTACTTACTGAATCCTCCAAGGGGTGGCACAGCATTTCCAAGCAATATTATTTGTGCCTCCTTGAGGCACAAACCAGCAAAGAGCTCTTGCAGCCACAGGGCTTTTTCTCCATTGCTCCTGGAGCAAGACAAAGATTAAATGTCACAGTGGATCCTTGTACACATTAGTAAGTGTGAGCAGAAGTACATTCAAATTCAATTAATTGCTTTTTCTTTTAAATTTGAAACATTTAATAAAGGAAATACTCACTCTAATCTTATTCATTCAGGTATTTATCTCTCGGACTTGACGTATATTGACTCCGCATACCCATCTACAGGGAGCATTCTGGAAAGCGAGCAGAGATCAAATTTAATGAACAACATACTTAGAATAATCTCAGATTTTCAGCAGTCCTGTGAATATGGTAATCTAGCTCATTTATTTCTTTTGCAGTATTACTGAGGGCAACTCATAAAATAAAAATGTTCATCTTCTACCAAGCTGTTATTTAATAAGTCTTAACCAATTAATGTACCATTCCCATCTAAAACCATAAACCTTATTAAAACCAAATTCTGGAATTGTTGGGTTATCTCTCCTGTCAGCAGGCAAAGATAGAAAGAGACTTACTTATCCTCTATTTATCTCTTCTGTATTTTCAAAATGCATGCTGTGAAGATCTGGCCTTCCTTGGGTGCAGGGGAGGTCAGCCCAGGCATGGTTATGGATGAGGGGGATCCTCATCCTTTGCAAAAAACTGCAAAACAGTGGTGAGGGATCATTGTATTTTATGGCCCCAACTAAAGACAACAAGAGAAATATCTGCTTGTATGCAGATGTTTTCAAGAAACTCCCTCTGTCTAACGATGAATGACATAGTGATAATATTGCCTCTTCTCTAGATATTCCTCTGTTGCCTCATGTCCAAAAATACTTGAACTCAGTTCAATACATAGAAGAGCTACAAAAGTTTGTGGAAGATGACAATTACAAGTAAGTATAAAATTCTACAACTGACTAGGTAACCTTTTCTTTTTCCTTCTAAAAAAGTGAGTTTTATGTAACAGAAACCTTGAATACAATAATGAGCAGGCAAGAGACCCTGCTTTCATTTAGGTAAATGAATCCAACCTCAATGCTGCCACTCTCTTACTTCCATAAGTCTCTCTTTCTTTACTATAAGGAGACTGAGAAGAAATTGGAGTTAGAAAATAAGCAACAGTAGTCGTGACTTAAATTTTTCCTTTAAACATTTTATTTTATGTTATTGTTTGAGGGATAGATATTTAAGAAAATTAAACATTAAAGTTGGAAAAAATCCAATATAGTATCTTTACTCTGCTGTAAAACTGCAAAATGCTGTTGAAGGCAGAAAGTAAACAAACTGATCAGAGTAGAGATTTTTTTTTTCATTACTCTATTTCAGTAATTTTAGGTCTTGTAACAATAGAAAGAATTTAAAATGCAGAGTGGAATGTTTTTTTATTTGGAAAACCCTTTAAGCATAATAGAAGGGATACAGAAGTAGACAATGAAAATAACAGGCATGGAGAGACTTGCATATGAGGAGAGAGTGGAAAGATGGAACTGTTTGGAGAGGAGATATAAAGTAATAAAGATATACAAAGTAATGAATGGTATAGCGAAGGTAAACTAGGCACTCCTCTTTACACTTTTTCATATAAGAACTAAGGTGTATCCGATAGAATGGAAAGAAATACATTTACATTTGATAAAAGGAAATTACATTTTATACAACACTTAATTAACCTGTGTAACTCATTTGCCACAAGATATAATTGATTCCAAGACCTTAGCAAAATTCCAAAAAGAACTACATGTATCTAAGTAACTATTAGAACATCCATAGGTTTATGGGAGAGATTAAAAATTATAAGGGATATAAATCCTCATGCTTCAGGGCATAAGCCAATCATTGGTGATAGCTAGAAAGAAAATTCCATGGAATTCCAAGGAAGCTGTTCTATAATTGTTCATTAGAGATTCTTGCACCTTCTTGTGAACCATCTGGTGCTGACCACAGTCGGAGATTAGATATTGGACTAGAAGATATAGTGAATTGGTCCAAAGTAGCGATTCCTATCTTCATTTTATCAACTAGGCGAAGTCAATGGAGTCATGTGGTTTAACTGAATGAGGAATATGATTTTAGCAGTGCATATGCCTTTGTATACTGAGAAAATTGTGGAGATAATAACTTTAGTCTCTTCAAGGTGAAAGGAGATGGCCATTACTACTTTGAGAAAACCAATTGATACTTAAATCTTGTAGCATTTTCTTTCTCTTCAAAAGAAAACTACCCCTTTTCTCTTACAGGTGAAGGGTCAGAAAGGTAACTATCTACAATTAAGATAGTTACTTAAAATTAAGTCTCAGAAGAAAAAGTACTTAAACAGTTTCCTTTTTCATGAAGCTGTATTGAACTGGTAATTTTAAAATGTTAACAATATTGTATAAATTATTCCTGTGGCTAACAAACCTTTAAACTTTTATTTTCTAAAAAGTTCTTCCTAACTTCCTGTTAATTTAAAAACGGTCAATTCATCAAAATGTTCAGCAAAAAGCAGTTTGCAGCTTTCCAATAGTATTGAAGACATCATGGAAAAGTAAACAGCTTGAATTATTAACCCAGTCAATATGATTATATATTGTATCAAAAATCTACAGAAGGATATTTCATTTGTTTTTAAAATAGTAGAGCACATTTCACTGGTGATGTTTACCCCTTCACATAACATATGAACAAGGGGTCATCCAGTGAAATTAATAGGTAGCAGTTTAAAACAAACACGTGGAAGTACTTCTTCCCACAACGCTCAGTTGACCCGTGGAACTCATTGCCAAGGGATGTTGTGAGGGCCAAAAGTATATCTGATTCAAAAAAAGAATTAGATAAGTTCATGGAAGATAGGTCCCTCAATGGCTATTAGCCAAGATGGTCAGGGATGCAACTCCATGCTTTGAGTGTGTCTACCCCTCTGACTACTAGAAGCTGGAACTGGAAGATGGGGTGGATCACTTGATAAATTTGTTGTCTTCTGTTCACTCCCTCTGAAGCATCTGGCCACTGTCGGAAGACAGGGTACTGGGCTAGACGGATCATTGATCTGACCCAGTGTGGCCATTCTTATGTTCTTATTGGTTAAAATTTATAGGGCAAGGGTTCTCAAACTGGGGGTCGTGAGGTTATTACATGGGGGATCGCAAGCTGTCATCCTCCATCCCAAACCCCGCTTTGCCTCCAGCATTTAAAATGGTGTTAAATATATAAAAAAAAAAATTAATTTATAGGGGGGGGGGTCGCACTCAGAGACATGCTATGTGAAAGGGGTCACCAGTAAAAAAGTTTGAGAGCCACTGTTACAGGCCACTGTTACAGAACAAATTAAAACAGAGGATAACAAATGGTTTTGCCTATTGTGACTCCTGCATGTCCCTTTTTCTTTTCATCACTGCTGTAGAAAGCAGAACATCAAGTACAATAAATATAAACTTGGGTTAAGTAAAAAAAAAAAAAAAAAAAAAAATGTGGGTTGGTTGTTGCCCCCTTTTAATTGCTAATGAGTGATATGCATATCTGAAATTTCTCATATGTGCATAGCCTCTCTTACACTTGTGATAGCAAAACTTCTTGCAGCATAAGCCAACAAATATTTTAGCTTTCAAAGCTTTACATTAAAACACTTCAGGTTCCTGATAAATTAACGCTTTAACTTCTATTCCTTTTTTAATGCAGGCTTTCATTAAAGATAGAGCCAGGAACCAGCACCCCTCGTTCTGCTGCTTCCAGAGAAGATTTAGTAGGTAAATGCTTACTTACCAGAAGACATCAAAATTTGAAATCCATTCTCCACTGCCTTTGAGTTACTAGTACAAAAAATATTTTCCTAAAAGTGAAGTGCGATAAAAGATTTACAAAACGTATTTGTCATAAAAATTCTAAATTTGTTCTGTAAGTAGACTCTTGTTGTCATAGGAACCTGAGTCAGTTCCTTGGTTTAAATATGAAATTTAACTTTAAATTTAAATATTCATTGTCTGCCATGTCACACTAAATAACTTCATATTTGCTGTTTTCCCTCTTAAATACCTTTTCTTTCTTGGAACAATTACCTGTCAAAGGTGTATATCTTGTTTGATCTGCAGCATACAAGATGTACATTTAAAAATGATTTATGGTGGGATTTTCAAGAGTCTATGGGACTTAGGAGCACAAGTTCAAATATTTTCAATGGGACTTGTGCTCCTAATTCACTTGGGTGCTTTTGAAAATCTACTATGTCTACACGACGAAATTACTCCGATTTTACAGAAGTCGATTTTTGGGAACAGATTGTATAAAGTAGAGTGCACGCATCCACACTAAGCACATTAATTCGGCGGTGTGCGTCCATAGAACCGTGGCAAGCGTTGACTTTCGGAGCGGTGCACTGTGGTAGCTATCCCGCAGTTCCCGCTGCCCATTGGAATTCTGGGTTGAGCTCCCAATGCCCGATGGGGCCAAAAATTTGTCGCGGGTGGCTATGGGTAAATGTCGTCAGTCAACCCCCCCCCTCCGTGAAAGCAACGGCAGACAATCATTTTCCACCCTTTTCCCTGGATTGCCCGAGCAGACACCATAGCACGGCAAGCATGGAGCCCGTTCAGCCTTTTTTCACTGTCACCGTATGTCTACTGGATGCTGCTGACAGACGCGGTGCTACAGTGCTACACAGCAGCAGCTGCAGCTCCTTGCCTTTGCAAGTTAGCAAAGATGGTTACCAGTCATACTGTACCGTCTGCTGCTTTGCAAGTTGGCAAAGACGGTTACCAGTCATACTGTACCATCTGCTGCTGTCATGGGTGCTCCTGGCTGGCCTCTGTGAGGTCGGTCGGGGGCGCCTAGACAAAAATGGGAATGACCCGCAGGTCATTCTCTTCTTTAAGTTTTGTCTAATAGAGATTCAGTGCTGCCTAGAATATCAGGCAAGCCTACTAAAGAACCACAGATGCAAGCAGCCGCTCCGGGTCAGAGCCCCAGACATCCCGCAGAAATGATGAGCTGCATGCCATTCTAGGGGGTGCCCGTACAACAACCCCACCCGTTGCTTCCCTCCTCCCCCACCCCTCCCGGGCTAAATTGGCAGTTATCCCCCCATTTGTGTGATGAAGTAATAAAGAGTGCATGAATTTGAAACAACACTGACTTTATTGCCTCTGCAAGCAGAGATCAAAGGGGGCAGGGGAGGGCGGTTGGTTTACAGGGAAGTAGAGTGAACCACCATTCTGCACTTGCTCAGCCTATAGTCTGTCCATCATGGCCTTGGAGATTTATCCGAGTTCAGATTGCTGTCCAGAGCGGTCACAGTGGTGCACTGTGGGATAGCTCCCGGAGGCCAATACAATCAAATTGCGTCCACACTAACCCTAATTCGAACCGGCAATGTTGATTTCAGCGCTACTGCCCTCATCGGGGAGGAGTACAGAAATCGATTTTAAGAGCCCTTTATGTCGACAAAATGGCTTCGTTGTGTGGACGGGTACAGGGTTAATTCGATTTAATGCTGCTAAATTCGACCTAAACTCGTAGTGTAGACCAGGCCTTAGACTGAAAGTACAATTATTTCTTTAAAATAACTGCTCCTAATATATTATAAAAGAAATGCTATTAAAGAAGACATCTGGTTAACTAGCAAAAGATTCAGCCTATGTAAGGAACTGGTGTAACCACAGGTCAGGGCCTGTGAGCCAATTTACCCTCTGAAATAATGCACATTTAGTTTAGAAATAAACTTTTTCAACATTACACATTTTTACAGGAAAATTATTATTAAAATTTAGCTTGAGGGTATGCAGTAAGAGAAAATGCTGTGGTACATAGAATCTTAGAATCATAGAAATGTAGGGCAAGAAGGGACCTTGAGAAATCATCTAATCCAGCCTCCTGCACTGAAGCAGGACCAAGTATACCTATACTGTCTCTGACAGGTGTTTATCAAACCTGTTTTTAAAGATCTCCAATGACAGCTATTCCACAACCTCCCTTAGTAGCCTGTTCCAGTGCTTAGCTATCCTTATACAGTAGAACCTCAGAGTTACAAACACTTCGGGAATGGAGGTTGTTCGTAATTCTGAAATGTTCGTAACTGAACAAAACGTTATGGTTGTTCTTTCAAAAGTTTTCAACTGAACAACGACTTAATACAGCTTTGAAACTTTACTATGCAAAAGAAAAATGCTGCTTTCCCTTGATATTTTTTTTTGTCGTTTACATTTAACACAGTACTGTACTGCATTTGCTGCTTTTTGGGGGGGGGGGGTCTTTTCTGCTGCCTGATTGCATACTTCCAGTTCCAAATGAGGTGTGTGGTTGACTGATGTGTTCGAAACTCTGAGGTTCTACTGTAGTTAGAAAGATTTTCATGCTGTCTAACCTACGTCTCCCTTGCTAGCTAACCTAAATCTCCAGATTAAACCCATTACATCTTGTCCTATGTTTAGTGGACATGGCAAACAATTTATCACTGCTGTCTTTATAACAACCCTTAACATATTTGAAGTCTTATCAGGTTTCCCCTCAGTCTTCTTTTCTCAAGACTAAATATGCCCTTTTTTTTTTTTTTAAACCTTTTATCATTTTTGTTGCTCCCCTTTGGACTCTCCAGTTAGTCCATATCTTTCCTAAAATGTGGTGCTCAGAACTGGACATAGTACTCCAGCTGAGTCCTCACCAGTCCCAAGTAGGCAGGACAGTTACCTCCCATATCTTATTTACAACACTCCTATTAATATACGCCCAAACAATATTAGCCTTTTTACCCACTGCATCACATTGTTGACTCGTATTCCGTTTATGATCCACTATAACCCCCAAATCCTTTTCAGCAGTACTACTGCCTAACCAATTATTGCCCATTTTGTAGTTGTGCATTTGTTTTTTTTCTTCCTGAGTGTAGTACATTGCACTTTATTGAATATCATCATGTTGATGATATTGTCCAATTTGTCAGTCACTTTGAGGCTCTTGCCACCCCTCCCAGCTGGTGTCATCCAAAAATTTTAGAAGGATACTCTCCACTCCATTATCTAAATAATTAATGAAAATATTGAATGGTACTGGACCCAGGACTGACCCCTGCCAGACCCCACTAGATACATCCTCCCTATTTGGCAGCAAACCATTGATAACTACTCTCTGAATACAGCCTTTCAACCAGGTTTGGAACTACCGTGTAGTAATTTCATCTACAGCACATTTTCCTAATTTACATATAAGAATGTCATGTGGAACTTTCTCAAAAGCCTTACTAAAATCAAGATATATCATGTCTACATCTTTCCCGCTATCCACTAGGCCAATAACCCTGTCAAAGAAGGAAATCAGGTTGGCGTGGTATGATTTGTTCTTGACAAATCCGTGCTGGCTATTATGTACAATCCTGTTATTCTATAGGTGCTTAGAAAATGATTGTTTAATAATTTGTTCCAGTATTTTTCCAGGTATCAAAGTTAAGCTGCTGGTGTATAGTCCCCCTGGGTCCTCTTTGTTCCCCATTTTAAAGATAGGTACTACGTTTGCCCTTCTCAGTTCTCTGGGACCTCATGCATCCTCCATGTGTTCTCCAAGATAATTACTAGCATATGTGTCTCTAAGGTTACAGGATACATTAAAAAAATTGTATTTGGGTAATCATAGAGTTGCAGGACTAGAAGGGACCTTGAGAGGTCATCTAGTCCAGTCCCCTGCACTCATGGCAGGACTAAATATTATCTAGACCATCCCTGACCGGTGTTTTTCTAACCTGCTCTTAAAAATCTCCAATTATAGAGTTTCCACAACCTCCCTAGGCAATTTATTCCAATGCTTAACTACCCTGAGAGTAAGGAAGTTTTTCCTAATATCCAACCTAAACTGCCCTTGCTGCAATTTAAGCCCGTTGCTGCTTGTCCTGTCCTCAGAGGTTAAGGAAAACAATTTTTCTCCCTTCTCCTTGTAACAATCTTTTTTATACTTGAAAACTGTTATCATGTTCCCCCCCCCAGTCTTCTCTTCTCCAGACTAAATAAACCCAATTTTTTCAATCTTCCCTCATAGGTCATGTTTTCTAGACTCTTAATCATTTTTGTTGCTCTTCTCTGGACTATTTCCAATTTGTCCAGATCTTTCCTGAAATGTGGTGCCCAGAACTGGACACAGTGCTCCAGTTGAGGCCATATCAGTGCAAAAGAATTACTTCTCATGTCCTGTTAGAACACCCTTGCTAATTCATCCTGGAATTAATTTTTTTTTCTTTTCAATAGTGTTACGTTGTTGACTCATATTTAGCTTGTGATCCACTATGACTAGGGCCCTACCAAATTCACGGTCCATGTTGGTCAATTTCACAGTCATAGGATTTTAGAAATCAAGCCACCGCTCTCCAGCCACCAAGCTCTGAAGACTGCCACCCATACTTCTGTGCTATACCATGACACCCCTACAATAACCTTGCGAACCCCTCCCCCACACAACCCTCTTTTGGGTCAGGACCCCGTTTGAGAAATGCTGATCTTCCCTGTGAAATCTGTATAGTATAGGGTAAAAGTACACAAAAGACCAGATTTCACGGTCTGTGACACATTTTTCACAGCTGTGAATTTGGCAGGGCCCTAACTGTGACCCCAGATCCCTTTCTGCAGTACTCTTTCATAGGCAGTCATTTCCATTTTGTATGTGTGCAACTGATTGTTCCTTCCTAAGTAGAGTAATTTGCATTTGTCCTTACTGAATTTCATCTTATTTACTTCCGACCATTTCTCCAGTTTGTCCAGACCATTTATAATTTTAATCCCATTCTCCAAAGCACTTGCAACCCTCCCAGCTTGGCATCGTCCGCAAACTTTATAAGTATACTTTCTATGCCAGTATCTAAATCATTGATGAAGATCTTGAACAGAACTGGGCCCAGAACTGATCCCTGCAGGACCCCCCTCGATATTCCCTTCCAGCTTTACTGTGAACCACTGATAACTATTCTCTGGGAATGTTTTTCCAACCAGATAAGCACCCACCTTATAGTAGATCCCCCACTTGGTAAGGCAACTCCATTTTTTCATGTGCTGTATATTTATACTTGCCTACTGTATTTTTCACCCCATGCGTCTGATGAAGTGGGTTATAGCCCACGAAAGCTTATGCCCAAATAAATTTGTTAGTCTCTAAGGCAGGGGCGGGCAAACTTTTTGGCCTGAGGACCGTATCGGGTTTCAGGAATTGTATGGCTGGCTGGTTAGGGGAGGCTATGCCTCCCCAAACAGGCAGGCGTGGCCTGGCTCCCACCCCCTATCCCCTCCCCCCGCTTCTTGCCCCCTGACGGCCCCCTGGGACTCCTGCCCCATCCACCCCCCCTGCTCCCTGTCCCCTAACTTCCCACCACCCCATCCAACACCCCCTCTCCTTCCTGACTGCCCCCCAGGGACCCCTGCCCCATCCAACCACCCCTTCTCCTTGGCCCCTGACTGCCCCCAGCTGCCCCATCCAACCCCTCCTCTCATTCCTGACTGCTCCCCCAGAACCCCTGCCCCATCCACCCCCCCGCTCCTTGACCCCCGATTGGAATCCCTGCCCCTGACTGCCTCCTGTCACCCCATCCAACCCTTCCTGACTGCCCCCCCTCCCGGGACCTCTGCCCCATCCAACCACCCTTCTCCCTGACTGCCCCCGGAACCTCTGCCCCCATTCAACCCCCCTGTTCCCTGCCCTCTGACCGCCCTGAACCCTATCCACACCCCCGGCCCCTGACCACCCCCTGAACTCCCCTGCCCTCTATCCAGCCCCCCTCCCCCGCTCCCTGCCCCCTTACTGCGCTGCCTGGAGCACCATGACAGGCAGCCGCACCGCCCGGC
Source organism: Emys orbicularis (assembly GCF_028017835.1). Taxonomy (NCBI): domain Eukaryota; kingdom Metazoa; phylum Chordata; order Testudines; family Emydidae; genus Emys; species Emys orbicularis. Next base: position 59,653,873 of record NC_088690.1, on the reverse strand, counting down.
TGGAGCCAGCCACGCACCGCGCAGCACAGAGCACTGGGTCAAGCCGGGCTCTGCAGCTACGCTGCCCCAGGAGCTCGCCGACCAGAGCATTGCGCCAGTGGCTCAGTGAGCTGAGGCTGCGGGGTAGGGGGAACAACAGGGGGCTAGTCTCCCAGGCCAGGAGCTCAGGGGCTGGGAAGAACGATCCCGCAGGCTGGATGTGGCCCGCGGGCTGTAGTTTGCCCACCTGTGCTCGAAGGTGCCACAAGGACTCCTCGTTGTTTTTGCTGATACAGACTAACACGGCTACCCCTCTGAAATCTATCTCCATCTAGGTTGTATTTCCCTAGTTTGTTTATGGGAAGGTCATGGAAGGTAGTATCAAAAACCTTAGTGAAGTCAAGATATACTGCATCTACCGCTTCCCCCCATCCACAAGGCTTGTTACCCTGTCAAAGAAAGCTATTAGGTTGGTTTGACACAATTTGTTCTTGACAAATCGATGCTAGCTGTTACTTATCACCTTATTATCTTCTAGGTGTTTGCAAATTGATTTTTTAATTTATTTTCTCCATTATCTTTCTGGGTATAGAAGTTAAGCTGACTGGTCTGTAATTCCCCGAGTTGTCCTTATTTCCCTTTTTTATAGATGGGCACTATATTTGCCCTTTTCCAGTCCTCTGGAATCTCTCCCATCTTCTGTGACTTTGAGAGGATAATCGCTAATGGCTCAGATATCTACTCAGTCAGCTCCTTGAGTATTCTAGGATGTATTTCATCAGGCCCTGGTGACTTGAAGACATCTAACTTATAGAAGTAATTTTTAATTTTTTGTTCCCTATTTTAGCCTCTGATCCTACCTCATTTTCACTGGCATTCACTATGTTAGATGTCCAATCTTTACTAACTTGTTTGGTGAAAAATGAAACAAAAACGTTATCTAGCACTTCCGCCATTTCCACATTTTCTGTTGCTTTTTCCCCACTGACTGTCTAACGGGCCTATCCTGTTCTTGGTCTTCCTCTTGCTTCTAATGTATTTGTAAAATGTTTTCTTGTTACCCTTTATCTCTAGCTAGTTTAATCTCGTTTTGTGCCTTGTGTTATTTGTTTATATTCATCCTTTGTAATTTGACCTAGTTTCTGCTTTTTGTAGGACTCTTTTTTGAGTTTCAGATCATTGAAAATCTCCCGGTTAAGCCAGAGTGGTCTTTTGCCATGCTTCCTATCTTTCCTATGCAGTGGGATAGTTTGCTCTTGTGCCCTATATAATATCTCTTTGAAAAACTGGGCGCTCTCTTGAACTGTTTCTCCCCTTAGACTTGCTTCCCATGGGATCTTACCTACCAACTCCCCGAGTTTGCTAAAATCTGCCTTCTTGAAATCCATTATCTTTATTGTGCTGTTTTCCCTCCTACCATTCCTTAGAATCATGAACTCTACCATTTCATGATCACATTCACCTAAGCTGCCTTCCACTTTCAAATTCTCAACAAGTTCCTCCCTATTTGTCAAAATCAAATCTAGAACAGCCTCTCCTCTAGTAGATTTCTACATTCCAAGAACTTGTTGGATAATCTGTGCCCTGCTATGTTGTTTTCCCAACAGATGTCTGGGTAGTTGAAGTCCCCCTTCACCACAGAGTCCTAAGCTTTGGATGATTTTGTTAGATACTTAAAAAAAGCCTCGTCCACCTCTTCTTCCTGCTTAGGTGGTCTGTAGTAGACCCCCTACCATGACATCACCCTTGTTTTTACCCCTTTTATCCTTACCCAGAGATTTTCAACCAGTCTGTCTCCTATTTCCATCTCCGCCTTAGTTGACATGATCTTTCACAGTTTCCTTAAAGACACTATTTTAGTGTATACAAGCAAAGGAACAGAATTAAGGTGGTGATTGGAATCTTGAATCTGAATTTCCTGATCTTTGTGCAATGAAATAGCAAAGTTAATATTTTGTAAGGAATCTTATCTATCAAGAAATCAGATTGGGCACCATTGCATCCAAAACCAGTAAGGCTACCTATTAAGCTAAAGTTGAATCTGCTTCTCCTGTTTTATTTGTGGCTTTAAGACAACTATCTAAAGAACAAAAGATAAGTAAATGTGCTATACAGTATGTCTACACTGCAGTTGGCTTCTACCAGTTGACTCAGGCTCACGGGGCTTGAGCTAAGGGGTTGTTTAAGGGCTTGAGCTGCAGGGCTTGAGCTAACGAGTTGTGTAGACATTCAGGCTTGGACTGCAGTCCTGGCTGTAGGACCCTGCAAGATGGGAGGGTCCCAGACCCGAGTGTCTATACCTCAATTAAACAGCCCCGCAGCACAAGCCCTGTGACCCCGAGGAAGCTGGCATGGACCAGGTGCAGGTTTTTAACTGCAGTGTAGACAATACCCATCAATTCCTATACAGCCAGTTTCTCCATTCCCAACAGACTTGACCTGGCTCTGCTTTGCCTTTGTAATGCTCCAGGTTTTTTAACATATTTATTATTTTAATAAGAATAAATAATATTATTTTAAAATGACATAGAATAATAAAATGTATGGTTGCTTCCCTCTCTGTGTCATGGAGAAAAAGCCCTTTTATTTCACAATGATGTTAGGAGGAATAACTACTTAATGGTAAAACTATGTTATAAAGATGAAAAGGTTAAGATCAAAAGAAACCTTTTCCTTATTCCTTTTAGATGCTTCCTTTGTATCAGAGTATGCCAAAAGACACATTACTTGTCTAATGGGAATGTATAGTATAATGGTTTGACTTTTTAAAAGACTCAAATGTTTATATTCTTATTGCTTTTTTAACAATACACCTCTACCCCGATATAACGCTGTCCTTGGGAGCCAAAAAATCTTACCGTGTTATAGGCGAAACAGTGTTATATCGAACTTGCTTTGATCCACCGGAGTGCGCAGCCCCGCCCCGCCGGAGCGTTGCTTTACCGTGTTATACCGAGTCGCGTTATATCGGGGTAGAGGTGTAATTATCAGCTCCTCTTAAACTGAATTTTAATTTTGTACTTTAGCAAGATCCTGCAGTATTTTCTCAGAAAGAATCTTATACAATTTTTAGAAAGATATGAACCTTGTGGTGTTGGGTTTTTTTGGAGGGCTGATAAATAGCATTTGAAATAGTCACATTGGTATTTCTCATGCTCAGTTGGAATTTTCTATTTTTCCTTTGCTCACAGGCTCTGAAGTGGGAGCATCTCCACAAAGTGCACGGAAAAATGTTGCAGCTGAAGGAGCATTACTCCCACCAACTCCCCCATCACCTAGGAACCTGATACCACATGGGCATAGGAAATGTCACAGCTTGGGATACAAGTCAGCATTTTATTTACTTTTACGAGTTTGAGCATTTACATATTGGACTGTCTTCTGACAACAAAAGCTTTTGCTTTAAAAAGTGAAGTATTTAATTAGCAATCTTTCTATATAAAGACCACAAAACACAGCTCATATTCTGGAAGGAATTTATGCAAGAAACAGGGTTTGTCCATTCGTTAATCAGTTTTTTTTAACTTGCATTATGATGTCTTACTGCTTGCCTCTGAAAAGTTGTGTTCCTTACAGCTCGCCTTCTGTGAGTGAGTCTGACTCAGGAAACGATGAACCAGATCTTCCTCAGTTAGAGTACCTGACCTGGATTTCCTCATTGCACACTTAACATAAAATTGCTTTTTAAGTAAAAATAAAAAAGGTCCTGATACTTATGTGATTTAAGAGCTTGCATGGATTGCATCTTGTTACCTGCAGCAATTTGGGTTTCCTTTATTTTTTGAATTTGCAAGAGCAGATCCCATGAGATTCCAAATCTGCCAAGTACAATATGATTGCTTAGAACCAGAGCACCTTTCTCTATGTGAAGCTGAAATAATTCTGTCTCACAAGTTTGCTCATTTAGTATGGTACTTCAAGTAGTAGATTTTTAATAGTTTTTTAAGCAAGTGGTGTTCCTTTTTAATCAGTTATCCTTCTAATTAATATTCTCCTTTCCCTTATGCCTTCCATAAATTACACCTGAAAGGAATTGAGTCCATAACTAAGTGCATCCAGCTTTTATTGTTTTGAGATGAACTAATTATCTCCAATTGTATGAGACATGTTGAATTATTTCTTTCTGTAAACTTGCTTGCATGAAATTTAACCTCTACAATTGCTGTTTAAAGAAGAAAAACATCCTATACATGCAATGAAGTCCCCTCTATCCCAAAAGAATGGAGAGAAAAAAACTTTTTGTTTTGGACTTTTGTGCTCCTTAATTTTGTAACAGGCAAACACACTTTAATGGGACTGTCGATTTAAAAGTTGTGGTAAAGCCATTCTCAGATTTGTTCTGTCCTAACAGAACTCTAAAGCAGGGGTCGGCAACCTTTCAGAAGTGGTGTGCCGAGTCTTCATTTATTCACTCTAATTTAAGGTTTTGCGTGCCAGTATACATTTTAACGTTTTTAGAAGATCTCTTTCTATAATATATAACTAAACTATTGTTGTATGTAAAGTAAATAAGGTTTTTAAAATGTTTAATAAACTTCATTTAAAATTAAATTAAAATGCAGAGCCCCCTGGACCGGTGGCCAGGACCCGGGCAGTGTGAGTGCCACTGAAAATCAGCTCGTGTGCCACCTTCGGCACGCGTGCCATAGGTTGCCTACCCCTGCTCTAAAGGAACCACGTAGACTTTATTATATATATACTTTACCAAATATTGGTACACAGCACTGTATCTCCAAGACTCACATTAATGGCAACTCGAGTCACAGAGCCAAATCTCTGTGCACTGCACTGGAAATTTATCCCAAATGATTGACTGGTTTCAGAACTTCTTCTAGCTCAGTAGTCTCTAGCAATAACAATGTTTACCTACAGAGAAATGATAAACTGCTAATTTCATTTTTTCTTCGAACTCTCCTTTTGTGTATTCATAGTTCTTGAAGAGCTGAGATTTGTCCTGTTAGCTTCTGAGATTCATGGCAGTAGCTCTAACAGAGCTTATAATGAGAAGTTAGCTACTATGTGTTCGTGTACCCATTATAGCTCAAGACTTCTGTGTAGAGTTGTATGGGACAGGATCTGTACTTTTCTGTATCCTTAGGCAGTTCTGAATTCCACATGAACTTAAAATATGGAGCTCTGTGTAGAATGTTACTTTTAGAGAACAATAGTTATACAGGTAAGAAATTCTACACTACAGTGAGAATACCAGTCTCAATGGATTCCTACACACTGGCTCTTGCATCTGTGGGAAGAGCTGGCAGGAACTCAGAAGTTCTAGCTGTCAGAATCAACTGGTGTTGGTTTGCTCTCCCCAATGCTCTGATGAGCTGTGATTGACTATTGTTCATGAAGGAGTTCCCCTGGCACTGCAGACCATTAATCAGTAACACTTGTCCCATGTCAGCATAAAGTTTCTCAGTTTTGACTTCTGTTTCCCAGTGTACCCTTTACTATAGTCTCTAGTCAGTCTCTAATTAAAACATTTGGATATTTTTTTTAATAGAGGCATTTTCCACCAAGATACCTATTGAGTTTTGACATTCCAATGTGCTATTACCCCCTTCTGCTCCACTCTGAGCTAGATATGGTCCAATTGCATCATTGACACTCTGGCCTTTGGTCCTGTTTACATCATTCTTTTAGAGAAGCAGATTCATTCTTCCTTCATGAAGCATTTGATTTTAAAAAAAAATATTGAAAGTCCAATAAAAATCATGGAGTTTTTATTTGCTCTTTCATATTGACTACTCTTAAAAACCCATGCAGAAAAACTTCTAGACCAGCTTTATATCTCACATGGCACTTACCTTTTGCTGAGGCAGATAGTCAACTTCCTTTTAAGCTATAATTAAATCTGTTCCATGGCTGAGCAACCCTCCTTACCCTTCTTTTGAAAATATACCCAAAAACTATGTCAGTGTCTCCTCAGTTCCCTTGTCACCTCAAGGAGCACGTTCTAGAGATTATTCTCTAATTCATCTCTTTCATGTGAAAGCTTTATAAACTACAATAAAAACATGACATTTATCTGTGCAAGTATGAGGCTAATGTGACCTCGTTTTGTCCCTAGCATATAAAATACAGTTAATTTTCAAAGTTCTTATAATTAAATTAAAGCACTTTCATTTTCATTCAGATAAATGTTATTTCAAGCAACAGTCATCCCTCGGTCCTCAGGGGCATTGTGCAGTTTTGGTACTAATAACCCATGCGAGTTATACCACTAGAGTTTTGTCAATGACCCAACTAAATTATCAAGGGGTGCACAGCAAACTACGTATTATTCTTTAATACCTTGAAACAGTGGCTGTTGAAATGTATTAAGAATATTTGTATCCTCATTTGTTCCAGTTTCATACACAAAATGAATACAGCAGAGTTTAAAAGTGCAACATTCCCCAACGCAGGACCAAGACACCTATTGGACGACAGTGTCATGGAACCTCATGCCCCATCCAGAGGGCAAGCAGAGAGCTCCACCCTTTCGAGTGGAATTTCAATAGGTGAGACATTTTTAAAATGTAGCTGTGCTAGTAAAAATGTGTTTTAGTACAGTTGACTTGAAGGTGTGTACCAGCAGGACTATTATAAAATCGTAATAGCGTTTTAGAACAAAGGTAGGCAGGAATGTGCAGTGGGGGCGGGGGGGACTGTGTGTGAAAAGTGGCCGAATAAATGGCATGACCTGAACTACAGCTGAGAGATCATTATTAGATGATTGTTTTTAAACCTATTCAGTGATGCATCCAAACAATAATTGTTTTACCACTTTCTTTCCAGATATTTTTCCAAGCAAATCCTTTGTTCAAATCATGCCAAATTAAAACTTTTTGCCTTTTGGCACTGATCATTATTTAAAATGTAATACTGAATTAACAACACAAATTTAAATTGTAGAAAAGAGAACCTCAATCTAGTAAGTTTTCTTACTGGAGAAGGTGGTAATCTTCACGTTTCAGATAAGCACATACTGAGTGTGCATTAGTAAATTATTGATGCAAGTTTCAGGTGCAGGCTTCACCCATTAAACTACATGAGAAACTTGTCTGTTAATTGTGTGTCTTATAGCTTAATAGAGTATTGCTCATTATTTTGAATTCCAGGTTTTGAAAACAATTTTGGTGGATAAGGGAGTTTAAGTTTTATCCTTCTACTGGGAGAAATAGCTCCTAGTAGGATATGTAGTGATAAAAAAAAAAGATTAAAAACAATAAATATATTCAAAATAAGAGGAGACAGTTGCTTGTTAAAATTTTCTACCAATTTTTGTTTCTAAACTTTCCTGCGTCATTTAGGGCTTGTCTACACTAGCGATGTAGTCTAGTGTACACTTAAGTCGATGCAACTTACGTCTCTCAGGTGTGTGAAAAAGCCATCCCCCTGAGCGATGCAAGTTACATCGACCTAAGCGCTGTCCACACGAGCACCAATGCAGCTGCACCGATGTAGCACTGTAGTGAAGACTAATCCTTAGACTCTTTTTCCCTCCTCCTACTATCCGGGAGCCAGGCTACCCTTTTAAGTAGCATTTTATGCCCCAGCATCTATGTTCAGCTGACCTTCATTGACGACTTCAGGAGTTGCAGTTGTTCAGCATCTCTCAGGATTAAGTTTTAGCTATGTAATTCTCAATTTAGCTTATAAAATAAAGGTTGCATTAAAAATCACTGGCACTTCTGTTGCTGTTGAAAGGGAGCTGGCACATTTTGAGAAATTTAAAATTTTCACTTTCCTCTGTCTTTTTCTGCTCCTTTCCCCTGTGTGACTTCTGTTATATTTATTTGTCTGTTTGGTCCACTTGCCCACTCACGCATTTACTATAGTGGGTGGTCACTGATATGTTTTGCAGGGGGGGGTTTTAGGGGTGAAGTCCTAGATGTGTACCTCTGGGAGTCTATGCTTGAGTGTGAAATCCAAATGGTTCAACCAGTCAATAAGAAACATAGCTTTTGTCCATTAAAATTCAAACAATACTATAATATGTTTATAGTCCATCCAGTCTTGCAGAAATTCTCTTGGGCCCAAATCCATTTCTAATTTCAGACTAATTCCTCTGACCTTTCCTCCTGGAGGAAAGTGGTAAAAATTTTAGAATCATTAGTGTCTGTATATTCCTGCCTTAAACAAAGACAACAGTCTTTACTCCAATGTGTTCCAGTTTCTCAAGTATAACTCCAGTCCTTATCCTTATGGTGGCAGAAGCTGTAATGCTACAGGGTAAGAGAAAGATATTTAACTTCAACTGAACTAATTCAAGAAAGCGTCTCTTTATAAGAACAGTGTCTTTTCAGGTTTAAGTTGAAATAAAAATATGTATCATAGTATCAACATTTTTATGACTTTTCCTATTAAGTCACACTCCTGAAATACTTGGATTCCAAATGAGATTATATTTTTATAAATAAGTGGTGTGTGTAGATAGGTTACAGTACATACATTTGCTTTCTATTTTTGGGACCCTATCCAGTAGGAGAGAACTCCACAGAACTGCTGTGTGATGCGGCCCCCTGGAGTACACTGTTCAGGTGTTTGGAATCCTTCTAAGTCAGAAGCAAACTGCTTTGGGAAATCAAATCTGGGGCCTAGGAACAGGAAGATAGTCACCTCTGAACATGCAAATAAATGACTTTCTTTTCTCCTAAACCTCGGTCTCATGCTTGGTATTGCATAAAGCTACATATAAGTTAACTGAGCTTATGGCAAGGGCATAAATTGAGGAAATAACTGAGGGCTGTGAATACACAAGTTTCATTTTTAGGTTGTTACTACAAATCCAGGGCATACAGTCACTATCCAATGTGTTGTGTGTATGTTTTATCTCTCATGGACAGTATAACACATTGTCCTTCTCATTTTGACAGTAGTATTGGGAGCAGTAGATGTATACTACTGGTTGACATTCTCTGTCTTCTTGATGTTGGTACTCTTTATTTTAGATTTTGTTTGTTTGTTAGGCAACCGTCTGTAATTTAATTGGTGTTCCAACTAAAAAATAAATTCTAAAACCCATTATGGTGGCCTTGTGATAGGATAGAGCTGAATCACTTTGGGAGCTTGGTCTTTGAGAAGTTGGTGAGTAGCCTTATCCCATAGGATACTTGCATTGGACTGGTGCACTTTTATTAATGATTTTGACAGAGCTGTCAAATATATGCATTAAAATTTACAGATGCCAGAATAGGTAGTGTTAGAACTTAGTGATATAGCGGTCTTATAAACTTAAGTAGAATATGAAATATGATGGACCAAATTTATTGCTGCTGTTAGTCAATGGAGTTACATAAATTATGAATTTGACCCAAGGTAAATCTCTGTAAAATGATGCCCTTGAGTATAAACAGTGTGCAAGATAAGTAAAATTTAAGTAGCCCTGAATTTATTTAAAATATTGTAGGGAAAAGTTCTGATTTTAATAACAGACTCAGCAGGGGTAAATTGGCTCCATCCCTAACTTCAGCAGAGCTGTTTGTTTACAGCAACTGAGGATCTGGCCTAACAAAGAGGATCCCCAAAGAAAAATTGGGCTTGTCCTTTTTTTCTTCATGATATCTAAAGAAGGCTGAAATGTTTTTCCTGAGAAAGATCTCTTTCCACTTGTGTTTTAGGTTAAAAATTCAAGTGCCCTCTAGGCTAGAGATGGTCTATGGTGATTGGAGCACTAGAATAATGATGACATCATAGGAGTCAAAAAAGGGAGGAAATTTTAGTCTGAATATTTTTTTTAAACTGTCGGGTTTGTTTGCATGTTTGTTTTTATTAATACTCACTTAACTTATATGATGAACATCTGGATATAGAAAGCCTATATTAAAGATTCAGCACCCTCATACTTTCAGTCAAGGTATTAGAGCTCACAGTAAACAACCCTGAGATCTCTGAGGTTATCCAGCCAAATCAGTGAACACCAAACTTGCCATTCCTGATATTTCAAAGGTTGAAAACCTTTCAGGCCTTCTTTCTGCATTACAAAGTAGCAAATAAGTACAGAAGCCCATTTTTTTAAAAGCCTGCACAAGTCTAATTTAAATTCTGAGCCTAGTAGTTATTACCAGTAAAAAAAGCTAATGGGATGTTGACTAGTATCAAGCACAGTATGTTGCATAGATGCAAGGATGTTTAAAGATTTTTCAGATGAAGTATTTGAAGAAGCTAACAATAGTTATAAAATTTTGCCAGAAGGATCCATTTGAGGCCATTGGAAAGACCAAATATTGAGGACACATAAAAGAAGAATTTAAGAAGATGGTATTTTACGGGAAGTATTGAATGGGTGAAGTGAGGTTTCCTGTTGAGTTGATAGAGTAAAATAGTGTATTTAGGGTATTTAAAGAAAACTTGGCTAGCTATATAAAGTTTAATAAGTTAAAGTGAGTTTCAGTTTTGTAGCTGAGCTCCTTTTGAGCAGGGTGAAAAGGAGTGCGGATCTGAGATAAATATTTCCTGCTTATGCTTTTTTTCTCGATTTTTGGGCATTTTATTTTTTTTGAGCGGGGAGAGGAGGTTGGTTTTCTGGGGAAGTAGCCACAGCTGGGCTATGCCCCAATCAGGCCACAGCTGGCCTGTATAAAAAGGCTGGGAGCCAGGAGCTCAGAAGTCTCTCTCTGCACTCAGAGAGAGAAGGGCCTGGCTGCAGGGAGCTAAGACAGAGTACCTGGGTGGAGCAGGGCTGGGGAAAGGCTGAGGAGCTGGGGAGCTCCAGCCTGGATAGCCCCAGGCTGTGGCCTAGTAGGAGGCCAAGGGGTACTGAGGATTGCAGAGGGCAGTCCATGGGTAGGCCAAGGCAGCAGGTCCAAACCCAACCTTACCTGTGATGAGTGGCCTATACTGCAGTCTGCCCCAGGGAGCGGGGGCTAGTTGGTGACTGGCAGTGACCTTATTCTGAGGTGAGGTAGGGATAGTGGGTGGGGGTTCCCCGGGGAGGGGAGACCCTAGTACTGAGGGGTGTACTGCCAGGGGGCAGCACCCTAGATAAAAGGGCACCGGGGTCCGGGAGAGACACGGGGGCCAGAGTACAGACGGATCACGGGCCCGCAGGGGGTGCTCCAGGACGCTGGAAGAGCTAATTCCCAGAAGAGACCAGCAGGAGGCGCCACAGGGGTGAGTCCGCCCCTCTACACATCCGCTATGACTTCCACTCCAAAGCTCCCTCCTTCCACCAGAGGGCACTGCTCTGAAGTCACCTAAAGTGGAGCACCCACAGGGACATCACTCAAAGAAGAAGAGAACGTTACTCACCTCATGCATTAACGGAGGTTCTTTGAAATGTGTCCCCCTGTGGGTGCTCCTCTAGTCTCCCTCCTCCCCTCTATCTGCACAGCTCCAATTGTAGGATCAGTTCCAAAGATAAGACAAGACAAGTAAGGATAACAAACGAGAGGGAGGTTTAGGGGTAACAGTGACAGGCACATGTAGTTATATAGACTAGTTAAATGTACAATTTGATGGCATGAGTCTTTAATATATAAATATGAGATATTAATTATACCAAAAATTTCTGCTGGCTACCTGCCTATACGTTATTATTTAGTAACTAACTGTAGGCATCATGATAGAATTTGGTTTCAAGGAAAGGCTAGTGCTTAGAAAAATGCATGATACTGAATGCATGTGTACTGATCTGCGAACAAAACACCTTCTTAAAATATTGTCTATACAGATCACTCTTGGCATGTGTCTATGACAGAGTCTTCAAGAAAGTTTTGGCCACTGGAATTGTGTGGATACTTCCTCATGGAGCTGTTTGTACTTGTGGTTATACAAGGAGTCACTGCCCCTCAGTTTTGTACAGCCACTGCAACATCTAATTGCTTACACGTTTATTTTGAATACTAAGAAACTGATAACCTTTTATCTGATGCTGGAGCAATCCATGATAGTTGGATACCAGAGTTCACAAACTGATCTTGAGTCTAACTGAATAAGTTAGATGAAACATTACCTTCATATATGAACTATTTAGAGCTGGAATATCCTGTTTATATCAGCCAAAACTTCCCAGTGGTCTAGGCTAAGCAAAAAGTGCAGAGAAGATGCATTATAAAAAGCAGCTCTAAGAACTCTTATGTCCTATGGGGTGGACACTGAAAAGCACCTCAATATTCTATTGTAAGAAATTATAGGGCCAAATTCAGAAGTGTTGTGTAATGGGTGTAATTTATACATTGGTAAATTAGTATGAGACTAAAAGACTCTGTATTGATGTAACTTATGTAACTAAGGGGCCCAGAATCAAGTGTAAAATGCACAAATTTAGATTCCCATCAACGTTAGACTTGCCTCTGAATTAAAAACATGGTATTTTAAAACACTTTTTATATCTCCTACAATTGGGCCTGGAAAGACCTGATTTAACCTGTAATTAAAAGTTCCGTTTAAATTATACAAAATACATGGCCACACCACCCCAAATAAAGAAATTGCAATGAAACATATCAAACAAAAGAGGAAAAGATGCAGAATAAAAGTTAAAAATACCCAAAGAAGGGAAGTTTGGTGGGGAAACAAAATAAGAAGAAATAAGCTCACGCTCCAATGTCCTTAAACAAATAAACTAAGCTAAGTAGACTTTTGTTTCCATCCACTAAGGAACATAAATGTACAATGCTTAAAGGACAAGCCTTAGGGAGCCGCAATGAAATCTTTAGTAATATATTTTCTACCCCAGAGAGAGTCTTATTTTGTGAAGCCTTTTATTTCGTTGGGGTTTTTTTAAGATTCTGCATGTTGTATATGTGACATTATAGCACTTTGCATCTTTAAAGCACTGAATTGTGTTCAGTAGTAGGCAAAACAACATTTAAAAAAGCTTAAAAAGAAAATTGTTTTCCCACTGGAAACAAAAATAGTGAGAGTGAGAAAAGTGGATAACAGAGGGTTGTCCAAACCCCTCTTGGAAACCGTAGGATGTTTTTTTCCCCCTCCCCTGTACACTCTTTTCCCTTTTCTTTTATTCTTTCCTCCCTCAAGAGCCCTGTGTTTTGTGCCACACATCCCTGCCAGCCGTGAAGGACTGCATGCAGTTCTTTGGAATCCTGTGGATTTTACATATTTTAATAAGATTTAAAGTCACCTCTATTGACTTATATTTTAAGTTCAGCTTGTTTCATATGTATTTAGATAAGTTGTTTCTATGTTCAGTATTGTCTCTTTACACACTTTTGTAAACTAAAATGATGTAAACATGATGACAAAATGTTAACAGCCATTAGTATATTGTGTTGAAGCAGGCCACTGGCCTTATGAAATGCTCTGGCGGGCCGTAGTTTGGGCACCGCTGTCCTAAGGGGATTATTGAAGAATGATACAGTGCGCTCCCTCCACATATAGGCTGATTTTTTTTTTAATTCCAATTTTTATTATTAAAAATCCCCCTGAACCTTAAGGTAAGGAAATATTATTTATATGCCTGTTCTATGACCCTTACTATCAAATATTTAAGGACAATATTTTTTATTACTTTGAGGTGGCTTCTGCATATTCCCACTTGTGATATCAAGGTTCTTGTGCCATGTGCTTCCAGAAAATTCTAGAGAGCAATGACTATTGTGACCATTACCCCTCCCCTTTACTCCCTCTCTGCTTGTTCAGAATTCCAAGGGTATGAAAGGGAGAGTCCCTTTTGTCTGCTGAAGGTACACACAAGCTTGAATTCGCTCAATGCCCTAAATACTTCCCTCATCATCATCACTTCTTGATTTTCTGCATTTTGGGGGATTATTTTTGTTGTGAGTAACTTAACTATTCAGTTTAAAAAGAAAGCCAAGGGTGCTCATACATCATGAGCATTGCCTGGGCTGTTGAAGAGTGGGAGAGCCCCCTGAAATCTTAGTTGACAAGGGAAGTTCTTTAGGCCCAGTCAACTAAGGGCAGGTCTGCACTACTGCGTAAATCAATCTAACTTGTGTCACTCAGGAGTGTGAAAAAGAGACCCCCCTGAGCGATGCAAGTTACAGTGACCTAAACACTGTCCACACTGATGCTATGTCGGTGAGAGATGCTCCCTTGCAGACATAGCTTCCGCCTCTTGCGGAGGTGGAGTAATTATGCCAATGGGAGAGCACTCTCCCATTAGTAAAGAGCGTCTTCACCAGATGCGCTACAGCAGCACAGCTGCACCAATGTAACCTTTCCCGTGTAGATCTGCCCTAAGTCTAATACTGTGTTAGTTCAGCATTGACTCTCTGGTGGTTAAAAAGGCATTCAGGTGCTCAGTCTACAGAGTTCCTTGAGCAAGTATAAATAATATTCAAAGGTGGTACTCTCAAAGAACTACAGTGAGTAACTTTTCTATCTCAAAGTCCATTTTACAGTAACAATTTAACTGTGATGTACAAAATATATTTATGAATTCTTGGCATATATGTAACTAATCATATATTTTTATATTCCAAGGTGTACATATCTTAGCGATGAATTTGTATGTTTGTCAGTGTCTTAAATTCGTTAATACCTTACTTTTAAACAAAGTTTTTTGTATGAGAATTTCCTAGTTTTAAAATAAAGGTTTTGAATCTAGTTCTGTTTTTACAAACAAACTAGCTTCTACTGTAGCTGTTTAAGCAGTTGAATACTTAAAATTTTCAACTCATAAAAGCATTAAGCTCACTGAAATGGCAATGCTAGAAATTAGCTTGCTAGTAGAAGTAGCAAATGTTTAGGAGCTCCACAGATTCAGTATTTACCCCTTGATCCTGATGTCCCCTTTTTGTGGACTTTTACATCTACCTAGTGGAGTTAAGAATTAATGACTTCATTAGATAGGCACCTTCTCATGCATTTCTTCTTTTTCCTGGCTGCTCTGTACACTCTGTGGTCCAATCCACAGCTTCCTATTCATTTCTCATAGTGTTGGTTATAAGCCAGGTCAAAGCTTCTTTTAGGGACAAATCAGGGTAGCTGAGACCAAGCTGGCTGAAATCTGTTTGGTAGCAAATCTGGGGCTTGGAATTGTGGCTGTAGGATGGGACCCCTCAGCTTAGGGTTTGGATTGGCCAAGGAGGAGGGCTCTAGAGATAGGGAAGTAGAGATTGCTTTCTCTCAGACTTTATGTATCCAATGAAGAGAGCCTTCTCTAGTCAGGGCTTGAAGATTTTCATTGTCTCCAAGCCCTAATTGGTTCACATGAAATCCTTTGAAGTCAAGGGGAAAAAGCTGGACCTTAAGTTTAAAGCTATGTCTGCTGGGTGTGAAAAGTTTTTCCGAGTAACCCCATGCCCTGGTCCCAGCCCCATTCTGTAGTCTCATAGACTTTAAGGTCAGAAGGGACCATTATGATCATCTAGTCTGACCTCCTGCACAACGCAGGCCACAGAATCTCACCCACCCACTCCTGTAACAAACCCCTAACCTATGCCTGAGTTACTGAAGTCCTCAAATCGTGGTTTAAAGACCTCAAGGTGCAGAGAATCCTCCAGCAAGTGACCCGTGCCCCACGCTTTAGAGGAAGGCGAAAAACCTCCAGGGCCTCTGCCAATCTGCCCTGGAGGAAAATTCCTTCCCGACCCCAAATACGGCGATCAGTTAAACCCTGAGCATGTGGGCAAGACTCACCAGCCAGCACCCAGGAAAGAATTCTCTGTAGTGACTCAGATCTCATCCTATCTAACATCCCATCACAGACCATTGGGCATATTTACCTGCTAATAATCAAAGATCAATTAATTGCCAAAATTAGGCTATCCCATCATACCATCCCCTCCATAAACTTATCAAGCTTAGTCTTGAAGCCAGATATGTCTTTTGCCCCCACTACTCCCCTTGGAAGGCTGTTCCAGAACTTCACTCCTCTAATGGTTAGAAACCTTCATCTAATTTCAAGTCTAAACTTCCTAATGTCCAGTTTATATCCATTTGTTCTTGTGTCCACATTGGTACTAAGCTAAAATAATTCCTCTCCCTCCCTGATATTTATCCCTCTGATATATTTATAAAGAGCAATCATATCTCCCCTCAGCCTTCTTTTGGTTAGGCTAACCAAGCCAAGCTCTTTGAGTCTCTTTTCATAAGACAGGTTTTCCATTCCTCGGATCATCCTAGTAGCCCTTCTCTGTACCTGTTCCAGTTTGAATTCATCCTTCTTAAACGTGGGAAACCAGAACTGCACACAATATTCCAGATGAGGTCTCACCAGTGCCTTGTATAACGGTACTAACACCTCCTTATCTCTACTGGAAATACCTCGCCTGATGCATCCCAAGACCGCATTCGCTTTTTTCACAGCCATATCACATTGGCAGCTCATAGTCATCCTGTGATCAACCAATACTCCGAGGTCGTCGTCCTCCTCTGTTACTTCCAACTGATGTGTCCCCAATTTATAACCAAAATTCTTGTTATGAATCCCTAAATGCATGACCTTGCACTTTTCACTATTAAATTTCATCCTATTACTATTACTCCAGTTTACAAGGTCATCCAGATCTTCCTGTATGATATCCCGGTCCTTCTCTGTATTAGCAATACCTCCCAGCTTTGTGTCATCCGCAAACTTTCTTAGCACATTCCCACTTTTTGTGCCAAGGTCAGTAATAAAAAGATTGGTCCCAAAACCGATCCCTGAGGAACTCCACTAGTAACCTCCTTCCAGCCTGACAGTTCACCTTTCAGTATGACCCGTTGTAGTTTCCCCTTTAACAGTTCTTTATCCACCTTTCAATTTTTATATTGATCCCCATCTTTTCCAATTTAGCTAATAATTCCCCAGGTGGAACCGTATCAAATGCCTTACTGAAATCGAGGTAAATTAGATCCACTGCATTTCCTTTGTCTAAAAAATCAGTTACCTTCTCAAAGAACGAGATCAGGTTGGTTTGGCACGATCTACCTTTTGTGAAACCATGTTGCATTTTGTCCCAATTACCATTGACCTCAATGTCCTTAACTACTTTCTCTTTCAAAAAATTTTCTAAGACCTTGCATACTACAGATGTAACCTTGCAGGTCTCCAGTTCTGCGTCCACACAACCATGCTGTATCCATAAAGGCATCCCGGTTCCTCACTGATTTTTCCAGCCTTGAAGCCACAGACAACCTTGCTCTCCAGCTCAGCTCTAAGCTGCCCTTCACCCTGGCTCCTTCCATGACCCTCAAGGCCAATGCTACCTCCCTACTAAGATTTTAAAAAATTTACCCCCAAATCATTCTCAGAGCTGGGACTCCCCTGCTGTTATAGTATATAGCAAGTCAACAGTAGGCAGAGGAGGGAAGTTGTGGCCTTGGAAAGCATTAAGGAAGTCAGTGTGATGGACTGGCTAGAGGCTATTGTAGAATGGGGATGGAGCTAAGGAGCAGGGATTTTTTGGAGGCTGGAGCTAGTCAACCTGTGGAACTCTTTGCCAGAGGATGTTGTGAAGACCAAGACTATAACAGGGTTCAAAAAAGAACTAGATAAATTCATGGAGGATAGGTCCATCAATGGCTATTAGCCAGGATGGGCAGGTCTGGTGTCCCTAGCTTCTGTTTGCCAGAAGCTGGGAATGAGCGACAGGGAATGGATCACTTGATGATTACCTGTTCATTCCCTCTGCGGCACCTGGCATTGGCCACTGTCGAAAGACAGGATACTGGGCTAGATGGACCTTTGGTCTGACCCAGTAAGGCCATTCTTATGATTGGGTGATAGCTAGAGGAATGGAGCAAGTCTGGTAGCTGGAGCCAGGAAGCAGGGCTCATCTGAAGGTTAAAGAGCAAGAAAGAGAGTCTAGCAGGGAAGAGGGGCCTTATATTGCAGACAGTGAAGCAACTGAAGTTTGAATTTACAATTTTAAATGCTTCAATTCTTAAATGCTGTGCTGTAGCCAGTAGAGAGGAAGGATGATCTAGTGGTTAGGGCAGTGGCCTAGGACTATGGAGAGCTGGGTTCAAATCCTTTATTGTTATCTCTGTGCCTTAGTTCCCCATCTGTAAAATGGGGACAGTAGCGCTTGCCCTACCTCAGAGAGGGGTGTTCTGAGGATAAATATATTAAAGATTGTGTGGCGCTCAGATACTATGGTAATGGGGGCCATTATAAGTACCAGAGAGAGATTAATGACAAGAGGGTATCTCTTGATGTAAATAGAAGCAGTTATAAGTAATGTAAATAACTTTATTTTTATTTTTTAAACTTCCTTTTATACTGAATATTTTGTACATATACTTAGTTTCAGCTGTTAAGGCCAAGGAATTTGTAAGTTAGAGAGATCTGAGAAAAAAATTGAGTAGGTGCACATTTCAAAAGGAGGTCATTTGAAATGACTTCAGATTCCAGAAGTGATAACCAGAAAATTAACCATAGGAGAAACTGGCATAAGTTTTCTGATTATATATCTAATTTTCAGACCTGACTATGGGATTTAGTCACCATTGTAACTGCAGATCTCAGTACTATGGAGCTGCCAACAACACCTCCATATGGTCACATTTATATATTAGTCTTTACAGAATCTGTCATCTCCATCCCA
Organism: Emys orbicularis; assembly: GCF_028017835.1. Lineage (NCBI taxonomy): Eukaryota > Metazoa > Chordata > Testudines > Emydidae > Emys > Emys orbicularis. The sequence goes on along the minus strand of NC_088690.1, from coordinate 59,635,454 downwards.
TATGTTCTGTGGAGCAAAACAGATGCACTAATAGTCTGACCATACACCTCACTTTCCTGAAACAATTATTTTTTAAACAATTAAACCTAATTGTTTGCCTAAATCTAGGTATACTTAATCCTACCTGAGCATGGGGGTAGGGGATAAACTAGATGATCTCTTCAGGTCCCTTCCAGCCCTATATTTCTATGATTTTAATAAGCATATCAGTTAAATCATTGCTGGTGCTAGCCCATTGGGGGGCCTTATGCAGAAATATTTCCCCCTGATCACACAGAACACATACTAATAATTAATACGGAGCCCCCTTAAGCTACTTGGGGCCCTATGCAATTGCTTAGTCTGCTTATGCCTAGTGCCGGCTCTGGGTTAAATTCAGTTAACTTAAAAAAGTTAATTAAGGGTTTCTGAATCAGCATTGGCTTTTAAGATATTGGAGACTCTCAGTGAAGTTAGTCTGGAGCTAGTGGATTAAGTTCCAGTCTACTCCTGTATGTAACAAAGCTGCATCTGTTCATCATGACAGTGAATTATCACGTTTTGTGTTGTGATGGCACCTAAAGAAGCAGGTCCTTTTAAATGCTCATCAGGTTAGGCATGAAATTAGACAGATGAAAATTTGGGATTGTTGCATTAATTTTGAGAACACTTCTCCCCTTTAGCCTTTGGATATTGCAGATACATAGAACCAGTCTCCTACCAAATCCATATCTCCTACATTTTTTATCTATAACTCTTAAGTCATTCCTAAAGTGAGCACCTTCTATGTAGCGTTTGTTATAGATTTATTTCTGCCTAATCACTCTCATAGAAATTCTAAGGAAAAAATGTCACAATTGGAACAATTAGACTACAGATGGTACAAACTGAGGAATAAAATAGTTGGTTTCAAAGTATTATGCCTTCTGGTTTTAGGTAGCAGTGATGGTTCAGAACTTAGTGAAGAGACTTCATGGCCAGCATTTGAAAGGTAAGAAAAACTGCTACATCTAAACCTATATCTCCAACTCCATTCAGACCTCACTAGTTTAAACCTATCACTCAACTCCTTGCAAATGAAGTGTAATGTTAGTGGTGTGCAGAACTCAATTATGTAATAAACTGGGTAACAGCCATTGCTTCTAGAGTACAGTGTACCCTTTGGTTCTTGTCAAGCCAGTTTAGGGGGCAGCACCTTCTGGTTATCAGCTAACAGAGAGCTTTGTCACCTTACTGGCTTATTGCTCAACTTTGTCTCCTGAATTAACTGGACCACCACCAAACCCCTGACAGATTTCCTTTTCATGAATACCGGCATTTCCTGTTCAATATCCTCAACATCATGTGCCTCTCCTGTTTCAACATGTTCACTATCCCTCAGACCTCCTCTCTGTATCTCTTGTATTCCTGGCTCCCTGAATTCCCACCAAAGTCCTGCTGTTCTGGCTGCTCCTTCCTCTGCTGCCTGCTCTCTCCTATTCCCCCCTCCATCTCCTGATTACTCCTCCGTCTGCAACTCGGGGAAATCCTGAAGCAATCCCAGCTATCACTACCTATCCTATGTAATGTAGACTTTTATATCATGCTCGTTACCATAGTATATAACACTATCCAGGTGTCATTGACCACTGTAATCCAACCCCCCAAGTATTCAAGAGTGAGATGAGGTGTTAAATAATTACAGTTGAAAATAGTAAAAATTGGAAACATAACGTTTTCCTGCAAGCTATTAAGTTGAACCATGAATAAAGTGTACTGAGCCCACTACGTATTCACCAAACAGTCTGCTGGGTAACATGGATTATAATTCTCTCTCTCATATTCAGGGAACCCATCAATCTGGAAACTGACTGGGGTAACCATGCCCACCTCTATGCATGGAGACATGGATAGAAATTTTGGCCTAAGGACTTTCTGTTTATAGCCAGGAACTGTATCCCTTCCCAGTGTTCTGCCTTTGTCTTGTAGAAGCAGTTCAGATTGTATAAATTCCTTATGGAGAGAGATTTAAGTTGTGCTTTGTACCAAAGGTGAACTCTTCAATACCATCTCTTCCTATAAAATCTGTTATTTCCATGGAAGGAGCCCCTAAGCATCCAGTGGATGAGAGGCTAGAACAGTCTCTTCAGAGAAGCAGACTACTCCTTGGCTACCCTGCATGCAGCTATAGCATACAGCATCATTTAGAGATTCCCTGAAGTGCTCAAGTCATCTATATTGATATTTAAACAGAACAAAGTCAGAAAGAAGAGGATCTGGAACTTGCATATAACCCATTCCTATATATGATGCAGCTTGTGATATCACGAAGTTTTCTTTCTGCTCTTCCTACTTTGCTCCACTCTTGCCAGGAAGAGTAAGGTCCTGAGATGTGGGTATCATATTGAGTGTCCATTTGATTCAAGTTCCCTTTGATGGCCAAAAATTATATGGGGAAGCCTTAGATACAGTGGTGAAAGAAGCCATGGATCTGAGTAAGCTTCCTCTGGCCCAAGGAAGACATACATTTCTTCCTCAAGGGCAAAAAACTTAAAGATTCTAGCAAAACATCAGAACCTAATCCTTTCTTGTCTCCAAAGGAAAAGAGTACTTCTCGTGGCCCTTATCTCAAGAATCCAGAAGAAAGCAGGTTATCTCCAGTCCCTCTCCCAATAAATAATGAGAATTGGATGGATCAGACTCTCTCCCCAATTGGGGGCAAGTTGAAAAGTTTGCTGCAGGTTTGGGCTGGAACTATCCAGGACAAATGGGTTTGTGCCTGAGCATCATGGCTACTGCATAGAATTTTTCATCCTGCATTCATCACCAAATTCCACATCCTTTTGATGCTTCCCTCTGTCCTGACCAAAGAGCAAGCTTTTTTGGACCCTATTTGATGTAAACTCTTTTTGAGGACATTTTCTCTTGTCCGATCCCAGGAAAGGGGCTTAGATTCTTCATGGACACTGGGAACATGTACGAGACCTTCATAGGTATGGCTTATGTCTTTCAATCACTGAGATGGTGGAGCAAAGCTAGGAACTTGATGGGGGATGCTTTGACTGAAATGCCTAAAATTAAAGGTCACTGTGGTGCCTGCCTGAACAGTTGGAAAATTGTACAGTAGAGTTCCATTCTTGTTATGGGGAAAAAGGTCCCTTTGTGAATAAAGGAGAAGCATCAATTAGTTGGAATTGCTAGCCATTAGCAAAACCATGACTCACCAAATGCCCTTCATGACTGCCACCTCCATCCTGGTTCAGAGCCAGGGAGAGGGAACTGAAAGTCGGTGCCCTTCAGTTTATCTTCCAGAGTGAGGGGAGTCAGCAGATCAACGTATTTGCTTCAAGCAACAAAAAATTGTACTTTTTCTATCTGAGGCAGTGGGAGAGCAGGATATGGAAGATAAATTGTTCTAATTCAAGTGGACATACCATTTTATGTGCACCCATTCTTTTTCCTTTCCTGGCTTAGGTAACCAGAACATTCAAAAGGGATGGGGCCTGAGTCCTCTTCCTTGTTTGCTTATCAAATGCTTTTTCTCCTGAAAAATGTCCTCTGTGGAGGTTACCTATTTCCAGAGACTTGGTAATGCAATGATTAATATGTTTTCAAGGCTCAGAAGTTTAAACTGGCAGTCTGGAACTTAATAGTAAGCTTTAAAAACTTGGGATCTGGATCAACTAGTCAAGATCCTCTTGTGGTCCAGAAAAGATCTGCTGTGTTTTAAAAGGTGTGTATGTTGAACACGGTCTCACTTCAGAATCAATGTCAGTCAAAACCTGTCTTAGCTACTTACTTGGTAGATTCACTAAAACTACCCTAAGGGTGTTAGATGCCTAATTTCCTTAGGCACTTTTGGAACTTTGTTGGTATCTTACTTGTAACTGCAGTAAGAGCCCTCCACTTATCTATGAGGAAAAGTTAGTTTTTACCCTCCTATCCCTTGATTCACTAAATTACTCCTGGGGGAATTCTATGCCACTGCACATACACAGAATTTATGTCCCCTTCAGATTTCTTTGCTTCCCCGCAGAAAAATGACTTTTTGACAGGGAAGCAAAAGGAAGACGAGAGCGGTCATGCAACCCTCCAGCAGTATGACCCTCCGGCGGGGGTGGGACTGGGGAAGACATGGCTGGTGGCTCCTACCCTGCTCCAGGCTCAGTTGCTAGTCCCAGCTGGGCTGTGAAGGATGGGACTTCCTTTTCCCCTGCACGGCATCTGGGGCTGGGTCAGATCCACCCCCAGCTACAGGAAACTCTGCAAACTCCCTCCCCCCGTTTCCTGCACCCATCACTCCTCAGCTGCAGGGGCAAGGATCCCTGTACAGGGAGCTCCTCCCACATCTGCCCAACTCCCATGCATCCAGACCCCCCCTCATACTCAGACTCTCTTAAGTCTCACCCCTCTGCACTCAGAACACCCCCCTCAATGAGCCCCACTCCCCCTACACCTGGACCACCCCAACGAGCCACCTGCACCCGGATCTCCACCCCACCAAGCCCCAACCATCTGCACCTGGATCCCCACACCACTGAGCCCCACTCTCTCAGCATCTGCCCCCCCCAGCCCTCCCCACATCCAGCCCTCCCTGCTGAGCTCGATCCCCACCACACTCAGACAAACCCCCCTCTTCCCCCTCCCCGACTGAGTCCCAACCACTTTCACCTGGACTCCCCTGCAGACTTCCATTACCATTGCACCCAGAACCCCCCAACAATCCCCTGTGCATCTGGATCCTCTGCTGAGCTGCCCGCACACAGATTGCCCCACACCTGTCCTTCCACACTTGGATCCTGCCTTGCTGAGCCTGCCTGCCCACACCTGGTGTACCTGGCATGGAGGGTCAGGGCCCTGGGGTGTTTCTGGGGCAGGCCCGGACCTTGCACTGTGTCATGATTGAGTGCAGCCTCACCGCTGAGTCCATGTCTGGAGGAGTGGGGGGGCTGGACAGTGATCTCCCACCTCTGTGCAGCCAGTGTCCTGTGCTCCCCGGTGCCATGCTGGAGCCTCCACATTTATTTGACAAATAAAATTTGCAGAATTTTAAAATATTGTGTGCAGAATTTTTATTTTTGGTGCAGAATTTTTAATTTTTTGGCACAGAATGCCCTCAGGAGTAACTAAAACATGATCAGAATTACATCTTTCAATTAAAGCTCCTGCAGCCAGCTGGGAGCTCAACTTAGTACAGGGACAATTGATGCAACAGCCCTTTGAACTAATGGCTATGACTTTGTTGTCTTTTCTTGTCAGTTGACATTACATTGTTGTCATTACTTCTTCAAGGAGGGCCAGTGAATTCAATGCCTTGGCATTAATAACTTTTTTTTGTTTATTTTGTTTATTTTGTTTTGGGCCCCACACTACAAGAAGGATGTGGAAATATTGGAAAGAGTCCAGCGGAGGGCAACAAAAATGATTAGGGGTCTGGAGCACATGACTTATGAGGAGAGGCTGAGGGAACTGGGATTGTTTAGTCTCCAGAAGAGAAGAATGAGGGGGGATTTGATAGCTGCTTTCAACTACCTGAGGGGGGATTCCAAAGAGGATGGAGCTCGGCTGTTCTCAGTGGTGGCAGATGACAGAACAAGGAGCAATGGTCTCAAGTTGCAGTGGGGGAGGTCTAGGTTGGATATTAGGAAACAGTATACCACTAGGAGGGTGGTGAAGCACTGGAATGGGTTACCTAGGGAGGTGGTGGAATCTCCTTCCTTGGAGGTTTTTAAGGCCCGGCTTGACAAAGCCCTGGCTGGGATGATTTAGTTGGGAATTGGTCCTGCTTTGAGCAGGGGGTTGGACTAGATGACCTCCTGAGGTCCCTTCCAACCCTGATATTCTATGATTCTATAATCTTGATTTTTACTCAAGGTTGTTTCTCCTTACCATTTAAATTGGTATATTTCACTCCCTTTATTTCCCCCAATACTTCCCATCCTAATGAAATAAAGTGGCATTGTCTGGATGTCTGCCAAGATATTATTCCACTCAGGCAGAGCAAGATCAAAAGCCACAATCTTTCAATAAGTCTAAGCAGGACTTGTAAAATTGTATAGATGAGCAGATGAAACTCCTCTATTTAGTTTGAACTAATTCTATAAAATCTCTATTTCATGGATAGAGGGAAATACAGCTTCTTATGGGAAACACTGCAAAATGACAACCTGGCATCTTTTCACTCATTTATAAAACACGGTTGAATGTGTTCTTCATCTTCAGCTGCTCGCTTTGGTTGTAGTATCTTGCAGATTGCCATCCTCGCTTGATCTCTGTTTGACTTTCTCTCCCTCCCTCTTCTGAGTTCCTGACTGCTTTCTAATTCCTAATATTCCATTTCCAGACTGATGGATTACTTGTGTATGAAAATGAGACAATTTTGTCCTTACCTACAATTTGTTGTTTTATGGCAGGGAATTGGTCAGTCTGGATTTTCTCTCCCTCATAGTGATAGCTATATTTAGGTTGCCTAAGGCTTTCCATTATAAAAAGTTCTTGTGATTTTTCTTTTTTTTTTTTGAGAAGCTCTAACACTCCTCTTGTTTGAAGCAGGCTTTTGAAGCTCATCAGGGAGAAAGCCTTCAGGCTAGAGAAGTGCCTTTTCTGTGTCGCTTGAAATTCTGTTCAGTTTGGGCTAAGATATAAACCAGATCTAATAACCATTTCTCCTCAATCATACTGTCAGCAAAATTTTGTCAGCGTGTTCCCTCCTCTGGGTGGTTGTACCCCAGCATGTAGATAGACCAGTGGTCTGTCATCTCAAGTGCTAGTGGGCATAGTTACCAAATATAGTTTTTATCCAGATTGATCGATTCCTTGTTATGCAAAGACAAATTAAAAGATTAGAACAAAGCTTATATCCATCATTTACATGGAAGATGGATGCAAGTCATAAATCTCTCATCTATATATGTTGTTGATGCAACAGTTGTATTTAATTTTTAAAAATTGTAAGCATAAAAGTTTAGCTGTCTAAATCATTAGGGTTTTTTAGAAATTAAAAAAAAAAAATCTGACCTTATCAAATTTTGCAAATTCAAAGATACCTAGGTTGCTGAAGGGCAGAGATTAATTATTTAGAACACAGTTTCCTTGGGAGGGAGAATAGGGTGGAAATCTATATTTATAGTACATCTATGGTGAGGTTTCTTATTACAGCATATGAAATTATTTGAGTTGGTAAGGGAGTGTAAACTTTATATTTTGTTTAACCTTTTTGATATTACTGTGTTTTCTTCAGTACTGCTATTAATTAATCATCACTGACTTCAGTGGAGCTACATCAATTTACACTAGCTATGGATCTGACCCTATATAACCAGCTTTGAATCAGGCACAGAATAATATTCAAAAGATAAGTTTAGAAAATAAGTGCTGAAATTGGGTAGCAGTACTGAAAACAGCAGTAGTAAAGGGCTCAAAAATTTAAAACTTCCTATGTTACGTTTATACTCCCTTTAAACTGAATCATTGAGATATTACAGGTTTGCTGTCTCTTAGAGCTTAAATAATTTGCATTTGACCTTGGAACCATAATATATTAAGCCACAAATATCGTTCACTAACAAGATTTTGCCAATAAAAGTGTATCCAAGTGAAGTATCTGTTTTTTTTTAATGTATAGCATTTTAAATAGATATTGTCTCATAGCAGAGTGTATGTGATTTTCTTTGTAAGTTGACTTCAGTGGTTGATTTGGAAATGGTGCCAATACTCAGGATTGAGTTAAGAAGTCTTTGTATTCCTCTAACTACTGTTGCTTGTGTGCCTATTTCTAAGTTTAGGGGCCTTATTGCCCTTTGCTTCTTGTCACAGAGTCTACAGGAGTATCTATAGTCAGCATTAAAGGCAGCAGTTTGCAACCTAGTTCCTTATAGTATTTTCATTTTTATTTTGAGAGTTAAAAGAAGCTTTTCTGTTCTCAAAACCCATTAATTGAGATGACAATAAAAATACCCCAGTGTTATGAGCACTGACATCAAGAACATCTGTTCAAATAAGAAATGTAGATTTTGAAATCTACAACTGCATGTTTTTTTCTAATGAAATCATCCACTACTGCTTATTGTAGGAGTGGTAGTTATGTGGCACAAGAGACTTTATTACACTGTTCTAGCAAATTATGCTGCTTTTGTGGATAAAAGTATATGTAATATATACAATTTATAATGGAATCCAACAGGAACAGATTATACCATTCTCTCGGTCCGGTGACAAGAGTGGCACGAAATGGCTATCGAGGCCACATGAAGGCCAGCAGGTACAATAATCCCCTGCATCCAGGGGTCACAGATTTTTCCTCTGGTGTTGGTGACTGGCTTGATAATTAAGTGGGTGTCTTCTGACATTTCTGATCTTTCTAATTTTCAAGGCAAAATTACGGTAGTGACTTATCCTTAAACAGAAATTTTCTCTTCTGTGATTTGATCTATTTCATCATACAGGCTCTGGCTCATTCTGTTCTGCCTATCCAGTTTCTAAATATTGTATCTCTACATCAAGACTTAAAGATGCTTTACTATAGGTAGCTTTTTAACAGTGTAACACTATGTGGTGGTGGTAGAAACCATGTTGGCAACAAAGCGTACTACTTGTGCTTGAGACTGTGTCCAAGGTGTTTTCTTTGTTAATAATTCTTCATTGAACTTGCCTTAAAAAAATGGCTGACTTGGTTAAATTGCAAGTCATGAATTAAAATTGGCCCTCTGTGTGGCCAGACTCATTCTAAATAGCACTATATATAAAACTGCATGCTCACTCAGCTTTTCATTCTGTCTAATTAAATTACAACTCTGTCTGCAGCAGTGTGGTACTGGAGTTGTAAAAGAGAAGGGAATAACTCTTATGTACTAATGAGTAGCAAGCGTTGCGTGTAATTGAGTTAAATTCATGTTCATATCCGTGTCTGAATTTGTCAGTATATCACTGTCAATTAGTAGGTGTAGTGAAAATGTTTGCCAGATTTCTGAGATATTTTGCATATGCATAACTGTTGTGATGGGTTAATGGATTAATTCTGGTTTACTTCAACAGACATGTCAGAAATCTGTAGTTTCTCAGCATATTTCTAGAGAGCTGATAAATACACCAATTTAATTATGTAAACTGGTTGATATAAACTGAAATTATCCCTGTTGTGAAAATAAGAATCTTTCCTGTTTTAAAATAATTTGTAAGCCAGTCAGTTGCTCACTTTTAATAAAGTTTTGGTTTCCTTTTCACCATACCAGGCATCTGTTTTTGGCATATTCTTTTTGGGCACCATTTAGATTGATAGGGAATTAATAGCACACCAACTGCATTATAACACACACAATTTACTGCTGTGGGCCAGGTTTTCTGCTCTCTATTATTGATGTCCTTTACTGCTCTCAAATATCTTATAATTATTGTGCATGTTTTGTTGAGCTTTTGCTGTGGATTTTTTATTTTATTTTTTGTAATTTGACTGACTCAAATGATTTTAATAAAAAATCCAGTTTTTCCCACTAGGACTTAGGAAAAGATTCTAATAAAATATTGCAACAGTGATACAACATTACTTGTTCAGGGAGTAATGACAAATCTATAATTATTTACCAATTAGAATTAGTTATAGTTGAAATATAACTGTATCCTAAGCTTTGGGAAGTGCATTTTAAAATCATGAACCACCTTCTGGCCTCATAAGTTTGTTATTCCTCTGCAGCATGGCGATGGGTCACTTGCAGGTTTAAACTAGAGTAAATGGTGGATTCTCTGTAACTTGAAGTCTTTAAATCATGATTTAAGAACTTAATTAACTCAGCTAGAGCTTAGGGGTCTATTACAGGAGTGGGTGGGTGAGGTTCTGTGGCCTGCAGTGTGCAGGACTCAGACTAGATGATCATGATGGTCCCTTCTGACTGTAAAATCTGAGTCACAGGTTATGTCTACTCTACCCCTTATGTCACTCAGGGGTGTGAATAAGCCGCCCCACACCCCCTCAGTGACATAAATTACACTGAGCTCGGAGCTGGTGTGGACAGCACTATATCGGCAGGAGAGTTTCTCCCAGCAATATAGCTACCGCCTTCATTAGGGGATTAATTAAGTTGATGGGAGAATGCTGTTCTGTCAGCTTAGAGTGGCTACACTAGAGCTTACAGTGGCGCAGCTATACTGATGTAGCTGTGCCATTATAAGCTCTCTAATGTAGCCATAGCCTGAGTAATCATTTACTTTTGCTTGTGACTGTAAATTCCTCAAGAGCAATCCCTCATAGCCACCAAAGTCTTTTTCCATGATGAAGTCTAATAAATAAAATGTCAGCATTTCTAAATTAAAGTACAGATGTTTACATTATGTTTGGGTAATGATTGGAGTACTGCTTTGGGTAAAGGATATTTATATATTTTTCATACTATTTTCTCACATGCTTCTTGTAGTTCTGCAGAATCTGAAGATTTGGCTGTTCATTTGTATCCAGGAGCAGTTACTATTCAAGGTGTTCTCAGGAGGAAGACTTTATTGAAGGAAGGCAAAAAGCCTACCGTAAGACTTCAAATATATGCTAAACCATTTTTCCTCTTTCTCTATTTTAAAATGATATCTTTAAAACAGAACAAAGCTACTTGGTTAAAATCTGGAAGCCTTTGCTCACTTTTTACTCAGTCCTTACTGAAACAGAACTCTTGCTAAAATCAGTAGGAATTATGATCAAGTAGGAACTGACTAAAAAGTGAGTAAAGACTTCAGTATTTGGTACCTTATATATTTGTCACTTACAAAGGCTCCTGCTCCTAGATTTGATTTTTTTGGAATTCATGTGATTTGTCTAAATCAAGGAATTACTGTTATGGAAGTTGATCTTCTTTGTTCCTTCAAAAGTATTCCATTAATCCTAAATTGTTAACATTTTTGCACTTGCATAAACGGTATAACTTATAAATACATTTAATTTACCATAGTATAACTTACTATCTATCCATATCCACTGCTAAAAGAAAAAAAATCAAAATACCTTTAGAGGGCAAGAGCCTGGCAACTATTGATATTAAATAGAAATATTGTTAAAATATTAGTGTTGATATATCTATAGACACAAGAGAATTCACATTTACAGCCTGTACAGTTTTATTGCCTCTTCCTTGCATACACAGTCTATAACTTCATACATTGTTGAGACACCTCTACAATGCCTGAATTAAATAAAACTGGATATATTAAGGAGGAAATGGCATCCTTCTCTGAACTTCTTTGCTTTAAACTATAATGGTAACACACCGTTAATGATATTTATGTGTGTAATAATTATATTTATAACTGCCAGACACCCCCAAGCCAAAGCACTTGGAATACTGCACGATAAGGTACAATACAGGGAACCCATGCTTCAGTTGAATCCATGTGGATGGACCCTTGTGTCTGTGCCATTGATTCAACTGCCAGCCTGTGCAGATACAATTGCAAGATCTAGGACCTTAATTTTTCTTGATTTAGCAAATAAGTATTTCTCCAGAAGTAACGTATCTATCAGATTATTGTAGATTTACACCACAGAATTCCTTGGATTTTATTTACATTTTTAGACCTACATATTTTTCTCCTTAATCCAAGTAGGTTTTTCAAACTTCGTCTCCCAAAAAATGTTCTGTTGCTGGAAGATGTCTTTATATTTCCTTTTAGTAACTAGAATGTCAATTTTGCCGCCATTCATATCCAACTGGAGTATGGAAGTGCTAACCATTTGTTTCCCTTTCCCTCCCTAATTGTTGAACTGATCCGAAGAGTGAACAGACTAAGCAACCTGGAGTACAAAATGTCATTATTCCCACTCATTTATTGCTAGATCTTTGATGATGTAAATTGGCATAGTTCCATTGACTGAGTGAGCTATCCCAATGTATACCAGCTGAGAATCTATCCCTTATAGATTATTTCTGTATTTTGACATATTTGACATATTTTGTCTATAAATGTGATTCTTGGATATCACAAGCACAAATATCATATCTATTTCTATACTTCTCATTTATTTGCAAGCCCAGTCTATCATAAATGTCCTTGTTCTAATATATTAATTTATGCATGTGTTCAACTAATTAAAAGTATTGCAAATGATATTGTAATGTAAATACTTTAACTTTATTTGCTGTGAGTTTATTCATTTTATATATTAAAAATACCAAAATGTCCTTGTTTGCTAAATCTATTGATATTAACGAGTGTGTGCAGAGCATCATAATGAGTGTATGCAAATTAAAGAGTAAATGTTTGCAGCACTTTTTTTTAATCATCTTGATGTATAGTTCCACAAGAAGAAGAAAAGCATCTCTGTCCTTTAATAATTAGACGTTTATGATGCCTGGCATCAAGGTGTTATAATGCTGATATCATACAGTAAATAACATTGCTTTTTGTTAATATTGCTTCTATCAGCAGCTGGTCTGGAAATTTCTTTTTATTTAAACATGGTAATTTCAACTGACAATTTGCTGACAAAGAGCAGCACATCAAAAATAATCAGTGTAGCTTTTTATAAGCCATCACAAATGCCTATTATTGTAACTCAGTTGGCTTGCTGTCTGTGGTTAGAAGCAATGTTATAGTTCCCACTACACTAGTTGATAGAGATGGTCACGTTGTGGTAGACTTTGAATCCATTGAGAGGAAGACAATTATACCACTATATAAGCATCACCTGATTAATGGTGACTTTGGAACAGAAAGCATGTTCTTCTTCGAGTGCTTGCTCATGTCAGTTCCATTCTAGGTGTGTGCGCGCGCCCACGTGCACAGTTGGAGATTTTTGCCTTAGCGGTATCTATAGGGTCAGCTGTGGAGTGCCACACTCATGTGTCGGTATATAAGGTATCGCCAGCCCTATGCCCTCTCAGTTGCTTCTTACCGCCCGTGATGGTTGGTCGGTGCGACTTTTTCTCCTTGCCTAGCAAGTTGGTTAGCGGTTCTCTCCTTCCTTCAAACTTTTAGTGTCTTGTAAATAGTTTGTTTACAGTAGTTAGTTAATAAGTATTAGTAAAGTAGTGTAGTTAGTAAGTTAGAGTCCCGGTGGGGACTTTGCCCCAGGCGGGGTATGCCCCGGTTTCCGGGTTTTAAGCCCTGTTCTGCCTGTACAGGCCTATGCCTGTTAGTGACTCCCACATCAGCTTCCTAAAGTGCTTGGGGGAATCACATGTGAAGGACAAGTGTCGCATCTGTAAGAACTTTAGTCCGAGAACACAAAAGGAGCACGACATCCGTTTGAGGGCCCTCCTCATGGAGGCTGCTCTCCATCCGGCGTTGGAGCCCTCCCAGCTGGACTCTACTCCCAGCACTTCGGCCTTGTGCGTAGTGCACCCCCAACACTGGGCTTTGCCCAGCAATGCTCCCCTTTGCCAGTGCCCAAGAAGAAATTGAAAAAATGCGACTCCCCAGCACCAAGCAATAAAGGCCAATGGGTAAAGGATCCAGTTTGGGCTGCCCGCCCACCCCGGAGCTACATGGGTGTGCCTCCCTGATCAGACCCTAGCCCTCTTTCCCCCCGCCCCCTCCAAGGGATCCACCACCGACTCTCAAGAGTGGTAGGGGACCCTGACTCATGGCAGGGCTGTTGTCTTCCCAGGCCCTACCAGAGTCCAGAGAGCAAAGGACTCTTCCAGTGCCACTGGCACTGCGCACAATGCTGGACCCAGCAAAGCCTCCCTATGAGGGCAAGCCAGCCGTAAACCGCCCGCCCACCCACACACCCCAGAGGGCAAGCGAACACGCTGGTTCCCGAAGCTGAGGCAGCACTCTCCGTCTCCACAGTCCAGGTTGCCGGTTAGATGTCCTAGGTTGCTGGCACCGCACTCGTGGTCTCCGCCTACTTGACACGGATCGTCCAGAGGGAGATGTTGGTCATAGTATGGCCGGCACTGGTTGTCCTCCCGCCAGTAGTCTCCACGGCATAGATCCCCATCACCTAGACCACGGGAATGATCTCCGATGCGGTACCAGTCTCCTCGCTCCTGACACCAATCTGCCTACTCAAGGCACCGTTCACCTACGGTGATGGTTAGCCGTCAAACTCAGGCGTTGACAGCCCCACCATGATCACTGAAGGGCTCTGAAAGGGAGTTGAGCCCCGCGCTGAGGGAGCACCAGCACGAGTGGGCACCTGAGGCTGTGTCAACCTCCGTGATGTCTTCCTGGCAGCAGGACCAGTGGCTGGCACAGTGGCCCTACTGGAATGCATGGCGCATGCTGGTTATGCCAATGCCCTTTTCACACCACTCATCGGTTGCCACTTTGGAAAAGCAACTGGTGGCACCGGGCTCAGTGCGTGAAACAGAATCGGATGCTGGGGGGAGGAGTGAATGCCCACTCCTAAAGTCTCTTCCCCCAAGGGGGATGATGTCCTACACCCTCCCCATCTCCAGATGAGGGTGTTGCGGGGCTCTCTCCTGCCAGCCCACTGGACAATTTTAAGGCGCCACCAGGCCCTGCTTCGAAGGATGGCCATGAACTCGGGCCTGGAGGTGGAGGAGATGGTGGAGCATTTGGACACCTTGTTTACTATGCTCTCGGCATCAACCCCCTGACATGTCATGCTACCGGTGCACGATGGGGTCTTAAAAATAACTAAAGCCCTCTGGCAAACCCCGTTTTCCATCCCGCCCACTTCCAAGAGGGCTGAAAAGAAGTATTTCATCCCACCTAAAGTGTTCGAATACCTGTATACCCGCCCACCTTCGGGGTCACTGATTGTCTCTGTGGCCAATGAGAAAGACAGACGGGCAAACCAGTTCTACTCCCAAAAATAAAGAAGCCAAGAGGCTGGAACTTTTTGAAAGAAAAATGTATTCAACGGCCAGCGTCAGTTCAGGGTAGCAAACCACCAGGTTCTTTTGGGGAGATATAACTTAAACTTTTGGGATTCCCTCCATAAATTCGAGGATTCCCTGCCCCAGGACTTGGCCCAAGAATTCAGGGCCCTAATTGAGGCAGTGTAACAGGGCGACGACTCACCCCTGCAGCACCTCCTGTCGGTCGTCCTAGGAATTAGCTCTTCGACTCTGGAGTGCCCTCTGCAGGCCGGTGTCCCGCTTCCCGCTGGGTCCCAAGTCCCTCTTGGACCCTGGTGCCCCTTTCAGACTGGGGTGCTGCCCCCTGCAGTACCCCGCAGTCTCACTGGGTCTCCCCTCCCCAAGGAGCCCCCACCCCCTATCCCCACCTCGCCTCAGTCGTAGGCTACTGCCAGTCACCAACTAGCCTCCTCTCCCTGGGGCAGACTGCAGTATAAGCCACTGATCACAGGCAAGGAGGGGTTTGGACCTGCTGTCTCGGCCTAGCCTTGGTTCTGTCCCGTACAACCCCAGTACCTATTTGGCCTTATACTAGGCCACAGCCTGGGGGCTTCCAGGCCGGAGCTCCCCAGCTCCCTGGACCTTCCCCCAGCCCTGCTCCAGCTCAGGTACCTTATCTAGCTCCCTCTACAGCCAGAGAGAGACTGTGTCTGCTCCTGGCTTCACTGGCCTTTATAGGGCCAGCTGGACCCTGATTGGGGCGTGGCCCCCAGCTGAGGCTGCTTCCCCCAATCAGCCCAGTTTTTCCCCTGCCCCAGCCCTAGCCCTCTCCCAGGGCTGGTTTTAACCCCTCTGGGCAGGAGTGGGGTGACCATCCCGCTACAGGCAAGTACAGCAGTGGCTAGATGCTCCCTCCAAATGGCCTGGGACGCGGCTGATTCGGCTGCCAGGGTGGTTGCATCGGCAGTGGTCATGAGGCACAGTTCCTGGCTTCAGACCGTGGGCCTGTCCCAGGAGATACAGTCCTCCATGCAGGACCTCCTGTTTGATGGGAATGGACTCTTTGCAGAACAAATGGATGCGAGGCTGCATGGACTGAAAGACACTCGGACAACCCTCTGCTTGCTGGGTCTTCGTACACCGCAGTCGGCGAGGAAGCAGTTCCAGCCGCCCCCGCCTCCAAGGTCTTGGCAGCCTCGTCAGGGATCTGCAAGGAGAAGGGACAGAGACATGAGTTTTTGTCGTTGCTGCCTTTCCTCTTCCTGTCACCTGCGCAGCCCAGCCTGGCGAAACATCGTGGGGAGCCAGAAGTGCTCATTTTGAGGGTGCGCTCAAGAGCAACACCCCAGTCCTCTTCCTGGATCTGCCTTATTCTTTCCTTAACCACCTATGTCCCTACTGTTCGGCCTGGTCGCAGGTGACTTGGGAGCGCTGGGTGCTTGAAATTATATCCCTGGGCTACACCCTACAATTCTTAGCCGCCCCTTTCCCACCCCCCTTCCCTGTTCCTCTTCAGGGACCCTTCTCATGAGCAACTCCTCGTTCAAGAGGTTGAGAACCTCCTGCAGATGGGGACAGTGGAAGAGGTCCCTCGGGAAATGAGAGGAGAAAGGTTCTACTCCCGTTATTTCCTAATCCCGAAAGCAAAAGGGGGCCTAAGACCCATTCTGGACCTGCGGCACTTCAACAAGTCTCTCAAGAAGGTCAAGTTTCGCATGGTCTCCCTAGCCTCCATCATCCCCTCCCTGAATCCAGGAGACTGGTACGTTGCCCTTGACTTGAAGAATGCTTATTTTCATATCTCCATCTTCTAAGGGTACAGACGATTCCTCTGCTTTATGGTGGGCTGGCACCATTTCCAATTCACAGCACTGCCATTTCGTCTCTCCTCGGCCCCGCAAGTGTTCACAAAATGCATGGCACCAGTGGCCGCTTACCTGAGGCGTCAAGGTCTATCTGTATCTCGACGATTGGCTCATCAAGGGCACATCTCGGGAACAGGTGCAAAGGAGCCTCGATCTGGTACATTCCATCTGCCACGACCTGGGCCTCCTGATAAGCAAAAAGAAATCAACCCTAAGACCTGTACAACGGATAGAGTTCACAGGGGCGGTCCTCAACTCTATGCGAGCCAGAGCTTTCCTTCCAGACACCCATTTCCAAGCCATGTTGGACTTAATTTCTCATGTAAAGGACCCACCCGCTCACCGCCGCTTGCACCTGCCTGCGGTTGTTAGGCCACATGGCAGCGTGTATGTACGTGGTCCATCATGCCCAGCTCCATCTCCAGCCATTGCAAGCATGGTTGGCATTGGTCTACATCCCCAACAGACACGATCTAGACCAGTGGTCACCAACTGGTCAATCGCGATCGACTGGTCGATCCTAGAGGATCTCCCAGTTGATCGCGATCTCCAGCGGGGCTGCTACTAAGACAGGCTCCCTGCCTGCCACGGCCCCACGCCGCTTCCAGAAGTGGCCAGTGCGGCCCTAGGGTCGCGGAGGGCAGGAGTCTCCCTTCACGCGCTGCTCTTGCCTGCAAGCACTGCCCCCACAGCTTCCACTGCGGTGCTCGCAGAGAGGGGCAATGCATGGAACCACGTGCTGCTGCCCCCCTACCCACCCCCACACACACATGCATAACCATGAACTCCAAGCCCACTTTCAGGAATACTGCTTGTGAGTTACATAGAATGGAATCGACATGAGCAAGCACTCGAAGAAAAAATGGTTACCTACCTTTCTTCGAGATGTGTTGCTCTTGTCCATTCCATTACCTGACCTCCTGCCCCTCTGTTTGAGTGGTTGGCAAGAAGGAACTGAGAGGGCGTAGGGCCAGTGGTGCCTAATATACCGACGCATGAGCTCGGCACTCCAGAGGGCACCAATGCCGACCCTACGGATACCGCTAAGGCAAAAATCTCTGACGACTGCGCACATACACCTTGAATGGAATGGACATGAGCAACACATCTCAAAGAACAGCAGTTACAAAAAGTCGGTAACTATTTTTTCTACCCTGCTCAATGGAGGATGAGTGCTGAAATGACAGCAGCTAAAATGGGTCTTAATAGTTGTGTTATTACAAATATTTTGTGATAAATCAGTAATTTCCAAACAAGTCAATGTTCTAATTCTTGATGCTGCCCCTTGATGGCAAATCTATCATTAAAAAGAAAAGGTATTTCTGTACCCAAAGTCAGTGCAGTATTGAATAAAACGTCTTGGTAAAGTAGAGGAAATAAGGGGGGAGGGATAGCTCAGTGGTTTGAGCATTGGCCTGCTAAACCCAGGGTTGTGAGTTCAATCCTTGAGGGGGCCACCTAGGGGTCTGGGGCAAAATCAGTACTTGGTCCTGCTAGTGAAGACAGGGGGCTGGACTTGATGACCTTTCAAGGTCCCTTCCAGTTCTAGGAGATAGGATATCTCCATTAATTATTATTATTAGAAGTATTACCTTGTTTGATACCTGGATCATTAAGGAGTGATCAAGACCTCTGTGCACTACTTTCTTGATTCATCCTGTGTTCCTGGGCATGTATTCTTAATCTAACTAGAAATAGCATCAGTGAAAAGGCAGCTCTTTTTGGCTGGGCTAGGTCCTGGGCAGTTGCTGCCCTAGGGAAATTTATGGGATGATGAGGTAAACATACATGCATTTTTAACAACAAGACCGCATAAAATATTTTGTTTCATTAATCTGTTCTCTCTCTTTCTCTGTAGGTAGCATCTTGGACAAAATACTGGGCAGCACTGTGTGGAACCCAGCTTTTTTACTATGCTGCAAAGTCTCTGAAGGCTACAGAGAGAAAACATGTATGTATTATAGTGCATCTCCCGACACTGCCAGCCAAAATTTAACAGTAAATGCACTTTCCTGATACTCACACCAACAGAATAATCCAGGACCTGCAAGTGAGCACTATCCTGTCCTTCAGTCAGTCTGTGTCATCTCTATGGATACAACTTAATAGAAATAGGCACTGTAATAGGCTATACAGGGAACATCTACTTTGCATGTGTCATTTGGGCTCAGTGAAATTGTGTATTAAACACATTAGAGAAGACCTGGAAAGAAAGCAATGCTAATGGTCGTCTTGCGTTGTCACCTATAGACCATACCTTCCTACAATATCTGATTAGAACAGGGGTGGGCAAACTTTTTGGGCCGAGGGCCACATCTGGGTGGGGAAATTGTATGCAGGGCCGGGGCAGGGGGTTGGGGTGCGGGGTGTGGGAGGGGGTGCGGGGTGCAGGAAGGGGCTTAGGGCAAGGCATTGGGGCAGAGGAGGAGTGCGGGGTGTATGAGGGGGCTGAGGGCAGGGGATTGGGGTGCAGCAGGGGGCTCAGGGCAGGGGGTTGGGGTGCAGGAGGGGTGCAAGGTGCAGGCAGGGGGCTTAGGGCAGGGAGTTGGGGGGTGAGGTACAGGAGGGGTTCGGGCTCCGGCCTGGTGCCGCTTACCTCAAGTGGCTCCAGGGTGGCAGCGGCACGCACCGGAGCCAGGGCAGGCTACCTGCCTGCCCTGTCCCCGGCCCCGCGCCGCTCCCGGAAGCACTGCGGCCCCTGGAGGAGGGGAGGTGGAGGGCCTGCGTGTGCTGCCCTTGCTGCGCTTCCAGGTACCTCCCTGGAAGCTCCCATTGGCCTCAGTTCCCCGTTCCCGGCCAATGGGAGCTGCGGGGGGCGGTGCCTGGAGGCAAGGACAATGCATGGAGCCCTCTGCCCCCCTGTCCGGGGGCCACAGGGACGTGGTGCTAACGGCACCGCGGGCCGGATCCAAAGCCCTGAGGGGCCATAGTTTGCCCACCCCTGGATTAGAATATATCACTGCCCACTCCCAACATTGAAGCAAACAATGGCAAATATAAATATTTAAATGTGTAAAGAACTGGAGAGTGTGTTAAACTCCAGTTTTTGTGGATTACTCTTCCTGCCTATTCTGTCTAATCCAGTAATTCCTGAATTGTGGTCTGTGGACCACCAGTGGCTGCAGAGCACTTCTTGGTGGTATATAGAGAGCTGGCTTGTCACGTGATGCTGGCTCTCCTATCTTGTTTCCAGCTGCTAAATCACATTGAAAGAAGCTAAAATTACATTAAATACTTCCTTATTACTACTTTTTTATGTAAGTAATTACTGTACTTGCTCCAGGAATGTTATGCCATAGCCAGTGGAAGGGGAGAAGGGTGGTCTGTGTAGTCATGAAAGGGGGAGTGGATGTATCTATCAAGAGATGGAAGAAAATTGGGAACCCCTGATGTTGTCTATGTAGAGCCTATACTGTGACTATCACTTCTAGGCAGTAGCTCTATCCAGTGTTTCAAGTCTTCATTAGCCATGTGAATTTTGTCAGATGCCACTGTACATTAGGTCATTATCTTTGCATAAAGCTGTATAATTTTAGAAAATGAGAAGTTGTGCTCCGGAATCCTGGAAAGGGGACTAGCTTGTTTGTCTGTGGTACAAAATGTTCTTTTTCCTATTTCTTACATGCAGAGGGCAAAGGTAAGATCTTGGATCTCTGAGAGTTCTGTTCTACTTTCTGTAAAAAGAATCCACTAAAAATTGTCTTTGTCATTTATATAACAAGCTGTGTGTTTTCCAAATTTATTTACACTAGTTAATTTCACTGGGAAACTCAATATTATAATATCTAAAGTAGCTTAATAGTAGCTTAGTACACTAAAAAGGTTTGCATGACTTAATTATTTTTTCTCCCCACTTTAAATTGGCATTCAGTTTGCTTAGCTGAGAGCAATGGTCCTGCTTAATCTAATCTGTCAATTGTTACTGCCTAGTTTGAAACTAATAAAGTGCACTTTGGACAGATTTATATGTGATATTAACAAAAAACTTACATAGTCAAATCTGCCTCACTAAGAGTAGAAATAGCAGGAAAGAATGGAAAGAAACAAGATTGTACAAATGATTATATTAAAAAAAAAATTAAGAAAATAATTTGTTGCTGGCATTATATTGTCAAGGGTGTATTGCTTGTCTTTCTGGAGGCATTGAGAATTTAAAAAGCCTTTTTTCTGCCAGTATGTCATGTTCTTCTTCGAGTGATTGCTCCTGTGTATTCCACAGTAGGTGTGCGTGCTCGCCACATGCACGGGTGCCGGAAGTTTTTCCCTTAGCAGTACCCGTAATGGGGGAGCACCGCGGCGACCCCTGGAGTGGCACCTGTATATCATGCTATAAGGGGAGCCATAAGCTCCCCCCACCCTCAGTTCCTTCTTGCAGCCAGTGAAGGTAGTCAGAACTTTTGTGCTCCAGCTCTGCTGCAGCCCTTCTTCTCGACCTTAGCGGTACTGTTGTAGATCGTTCTTCGGTTGTTAGAGTGGGCTCGGGGCATGCCCCGTGCCCCAGGCTTCAAATCGTGCGACTCCTGTCGCCGTTCTATGCCCAGGAGCGACCCTCACGCTGAGTGTCTTCGCTGCCTGTGAGAGACTCACATCAGCGACCGTTGCAAGATCTGCAGGTCGTTCAAGCCAAGAACCAAGAAGAAGAGAGACTTCAGACTTCGAGCTCTCCTGATGGAGTCGGCGCTGATCCCGACACCGGTACGCAGATCGGACTCGGCGCCAGCCGCTGTGTCGTCGGTGCGTAGCGCGGCCCCTTCGACCAGTCGGCGCTGCTTTCCGTCCAAAAAGCAAGGGAAGGGCCCAGCCTCACAACGATGCCGAGATAAGGACAAGAGGGAGGCTGGTCCCGCACTGGACAGCCCTCGATCCCCCCCCCAGGCTCAAAGGCTCCGACTCGTGTGGAGCGGAGCAGCCCGGTACCGTTGGCCCAGGCATCCCCACCGGTGCAGATGCCGTCGACGCCAGAGGCAGTGCAGGCTGCGAAGGACATTATGTTCCTGCCCGTCCCAAGCTCGCAATCGGGCACGGGCCCTAGGTCGCGAGGCAAGCCCCCTTTGGGTGCCCACCAGACCTCTCCGAGCAGCTGCAGTTCCCACTCCGAAGATAGTTCCCTACACCGCTCGGCTTGCAGCGGCCGCTCTTCTGACAGCTCCCGGCCACCCTCGACGCCAGCCAGACCATCCAGGTTGCCGTCGGGAAGGGAGTCGCGGGGACCCTCTACGCCGTCTGCCAGCGAGCGTAGGCACTGAGAGAGGCACCGAGAATGCTCACCTGCTAGTCGTGGGTACCGGAGCTGCTCTCGACGGGACAGACATCGGTGCTCCCGTTCCAGCTCCTGCTCGTCTAGATGTCACGCCAGAGGCTCCCCTCGGGGTACCTTAGCATCAGGGCACCGGGCTTCGCGTCGCCATCACGTATACCGAAGCAGTTCGTTGCGTGGGTACCGTTCATCGTCGTCGAGATCCCGGTCCCGAGGGAGACGACGTCACAGACACCGCTCCTACCGCTCCCGCGGCACCGAGCGTTCTTCAGCGACCTCGGCCTCGGCACCTGGCCTCGGCGCGCGCCGTTCCGCCGGGACCCTGTGGCAAGGACAGTGGTGCCAGTGGGCACCGGGGCCATCGGTGCCAGCCCAAATGGAGACCCGTTCCAGTCGCCGGAGCGTCCCAGGCTCCATCGGCCTCCTCCGGCCGCCCATGGGACAAGTCGGCGGGTCACAAATCGGCGGACCCGCGCCAGGACTCTGACCTCGGTCTCGACGCCCCGGCACCGACCGAGGCCCGTGCGGGATGTCTCTCCGGCACCGGACAACACCATAGTGGCACCTCCGCCATCGGTACCGCAGGAGGACTTCAAGGCGCACCAGGACCTGCTAAAGCAGGTGGCTTCCAACCTCCAGCTGCAGGCCGAGGAGATGGAGGGTCCGCCTGATTCCCTCTTTAAAGTCCTGTCTCCCTCGGCGCCAGGCCGCATGGCCCTGCCTCTGCACCAGGGTATTGC
The DNA here is from genome assembly GCF_028017835.1 of Emys orbicularis. NCBI lineage: Eukaryota > Metazoa > Chordata > Testudines > Emydidae > Emys > Emys orbicularis. The sequence goes on along the minus strand of NC_088690.1, from coordinate 59,612,890 downwards.
TAACACCTCTAACTCCCTGTGGCAAACTCCCGCCTCCTTGGCCCCAATCTCGAAAAAGGCCGAGAGGAAATACTTTGTGCCGACGAAGGACCGTGAATACTTGTATTCCCACCCGGCACCCAACTCACTCATTGTGGAATCGGTAAACCACAGAGAGCGTCAGGGCGAGCCCGTGCCCACCTCCAAAAACAGACGCCAGGAGACTGGACTCCTTTGGCAGAAAATTTTATTCGTTGGCTAGTTTCCAGCTTCGCGTAGCCAACCACCAGGCCTTACTGAGCAGGTACGACTTCAACCTGTGGGAGTCCCTGCCTAAATTTGAGTCCCTCCTCCCGGACCGGGACAGGAAGGACTTCAAGGCTCTGATAGAAGAGGGGTCGGTGGCGGCTAAAGCGGCCCTGCAAGCGGCGTCCGATGCTGCTGACCCAGAGGCCCACTCGATGGCGTCCGCAATCACCATGCGCAGGGCGTCGTGGCTCCTGTTGTCCGGGCTGTCGACGGAGGCCCAATCTCTGATGCAGGACCTCCCATTCAATGGCAAGGCGCTCTTTGCGGACCAGACGGACGTCAGGCTGCATGGGATGAAAGATTCCCGCAGCACCTTGCAGACCTTGGGCCTCTACGTCCCTCCAGCTAAGGACAAGGCCAAATCGCTTCCGGAGGTTCAACCTGCGAGAACCAGATATGAGCCCCCGTACAAAAGACCCAGAGACCAGAAGCGTCAGTCTCAGCGGCAGTCCTGCTCTGTCCCGCAGCCTGGACCCTCTAAGGGCAAGAGGCAGGGAAAGAGGCGGTTTTGACTATTTGCAGGGGGGCACCGGGCCTGTTGCCAGGGAGACCCCCCGATTAATAAAGTTTGTGTTCTGCAACCGATTGTCTGCCTTCCTCAGGGCGTGGTCCCGCGTAACTTCGGACTAATGGGTCCTCAGTACCATTTCCAAGGGCTACGTGTTGCAGTTCACCTCACCCCACCAAATCACCCGCCCTCCATGATGGCCCTGGGGGACCCGGACCATGTCCGCCTCCTGCATCAGGAGGTGGATCGGCTGCTTCACCTAGGGGCGGTGGAAAGGGTACCGGTTCAGTTCCAGGGCAAAGGGTTCTACTCCCGATACTTCCTGATCCCGAAGGCGAAAGGGGGTCTCAGGCCTATTCTGGACCTGCGCGACCTGAACAGGTTCCTAACCCGTTCTAAGTTCCTGGCCTCTATTATCCCCTCCCTGGACCCCGTCCATATTTTCGAGGGGCACAGACGCTTCCTCCGATTCATGGTAGGGATGGACCACCACCAATTTGCGGTCCTCCCCTTTGGCCTATCCACGGCTCCCAGGGTTTTCACGACATGTATGTCCGTGATGGCGGCCTACCTCAGGCGGGAGGGCATACAAATCTTCCCTTACCTGGATGACTGGCTCCTCAAGGGGGAGTCTCGTTTCGAAGTGGAGTCCCACGTGGAGCTGCTCCTGTCGACATGCGCCGATCTAGGCCTGGTCGTGAACGAGACCAAATCAACATTAGTGCCCGTTCAGCGCATAGAGTTCATTGGGGCCCTGCTGGACTCCTCCAGGGCCACAGCCTCTCTCCCCTTGGACAGGTTTGAGACCCTAAGGGATCTCATCACCTCGGTCACGGCCTTCCCGGTGACCACGGCGAGGGCGTGTCTTTGGATTCTGGGACACATGGCGGCGTGCACTTACGTGGTCCGCCATGCCAGGCTCCGTATGAGGCCCCTCCAGATATGGCTGGCCTCCCAGTTCTCCCAAGCTCTCGACGGTCTAGACAAGGTTCTCACCGTCCCGTCCCCGATACTGGCTTCCCTCCTATGGTGGTCCTGCCTGAGCAATATGCTGGAAGGGGTTCCCTTCAGGGAGGCCAACCCCTCCATAGACCTGATGTCCGATGCTTCGGACCTCGGCTTGGGAGCCCACACGGGGGACGTGCAAACCCAGAGAACTTGGTCGGCCCTGGACTTGCCCCTTCACATAAACGTCAAGGAGCTCAGGGCGGTACGGTTGGCGTGCGTGGCTTTCCTTACACACCTCCGCGGCAAGGTGGTCAGAGTGAGTCCTCACGGACAACACCGCCGCCATGTGCTATATCAACAGGCAAGGTGGGACTTGCTCCCTAGTCCTCTGCTGGGATGCCCTGAACCTTTGGGAGTTCTGTATAGCCCACGATATCTCCCTGAGTGCGGCTCACTTCCTGGGCGTCTGCAGTACGCAAGCGGACCACCTCAGCAGGGTCTTCTCCCCCAGTACGAGTGGTCGCTCCACTCGGAGGTCGCTCACCGGCTCTTCCAAGAGTGGGGAGCTCCCCAGATCGACCTGTTTGCAACCCGTCAGAACCAGCGTTGCCCCCGGTTCTGCTCCAGAGGAGGGGTGGGGGAAGGCGCGATCTGCGACGCGTTCCTCCTGAGCTGGTCGGGCCAGCTCCTATATGCCTTTCCCCCATTCCCCCTCATCACCAAGGTCCTTCAGAAGGTGAAGGCGGACAAGGCGAAAGTCATTCTCATAGCCCCGGCATGGGCCTGCCAGCACTGGTACGGGCCGCTCCTACACCTCTTAGCGGCCCCCCTGAGGGCGCTACCACTCCGCCCGGACCTCCTCTCCCAGGACGGGGGGCGCCTCCTCCATCCCAATCTGGCCACGCTTCACCTGACAGCGTGGCTGCTCTGTGGCTGAATGAGGAGGAGAATAGGTGTTCGGAGTAGGTAAGGCGAGTCCTCCTGGAAAGCAGGAAACCGTCCACGCGTCGGACTTACGTGGCTAAATGGTCCAGGTTCGCCAGGTGGGCGAGTGAGCGGGGAGTGTCCCCCTCCGCTGCACCTCTCCAGTTTATCCTGGACTACCTCTTATCCCTTAGGGCCCAGGGACTGGCACCTGCCTCGATCAGGGTGCACCTGGCGGCCATATCGGCCTTTCACCTGCTGGTGCAAGGCCACTCGGTCTTCTCCCACTCGATGACCTCCCGTTTCCTGAAGGGTCTTGACTGTTCGTTCCCGTACGCTAGGCCCCCCGTGCCACAATGGGACCTCAAACTGGTCTTGTCCCGTCTCACGGGGCCCCCCTTTGAACTCCTGGCCACGTGTTCCTGGTCGCACCTCTCGTGGAAGGTGGCCTTCCTTGTGGCGATCACGTCAGCCTGCCATGTCTCAGAGATCAGGGCCTTGACCTCAGAACCCCCCTATACTGTTTTTCATAGGGATAAAGTCCAGCTCCGCCCACACCCGGCGTTTCTCCTGAAGGTGGTCTCCGCCTTCCATATGGAGCAGAGCATCTTCCTTCCCGTGCTCTGTCCCAAGCCCCACTCCTCTAATGAGGAACGCTGCCTCCACACACTCAATGTGCGTAGGGCGTTAGCTTTTTATCTGGATCGGACTAAGCCGTTCCGGATATCCTCTCAACTCTTTATTGCCTCGGCCGAGCGGGCAAAGGGGCAGCCTATCTCCACCCAGCGGTTTTCCTGCTGGATCACCTCGTGCATACGCACGTGCTATGATCTGGCAGGGATTCCCCCGCCACCGATCGTCAGGGCACACTCTACAAGGGCTCAGGCCTCATCAGCTGCCTACGTCGCCCATGTCCCCATCCAGGACATTTGTAGGGCGGCCACTTGGGCCTCAGTTCACACATTTACTTTGCATTACACAATCATCTCCCAGTCTAGGGATGACGCTGGGTTCGGCAGGGCGGGACTTCGTCCCGAACCTTCGTGAACTCCTACCCACCTCCAGCAGATATTGCTTGGAATCACCTACTGTGGAATACACAGGAGCAATCACTCGAAGAAGAAAGGACAGTTACCTGTTCCGTAACTGACGTTCTTCGAGATGTGTTGCTCCTGTCTATTCCACACCCCGCCCTCCTTCCCCTCTGTCGGAGTTGTCCGGCAAGAAGGAACCGAGGGTGGGGGGAGCCCGTGGCTCCCCTTATAGCGCGATATACAGGCGCCACTCCAGGGGTCGCCGCGGTGCTCCCCCAGTACGGGTACTGCTAAGGGAAAAACTTCCGGCACCAGTGCACGTGGCGAGCACGCACACCTACTGTGGAATAGACAGGAGCAACACATCTCGAAGAACGCCAGTTACTGAACAGGTAACTGTCCTTTTTGTGCTCCTGTTGCTGACTTGATGCCTTTAGGTTTTATTCCAAATAATGTATTTTTCCAAGAACAGAATCATCATTCTATAAATCTCTCTTGCCTGGTGTTTTCTCCATTTCAAAATATCAAATGATAACTCAGAAAGGGGGAAATAGTACTTCCCTAGTACACTAATATGGGTGAGAAAGGGTTTTACTATAATACCTGTAACATGCATATACTTCTCAACAAGTAATTTTAAAACAGGTTTAATAAAAATGTTGTTGAAAAAAAATCTGAGTAGCTCTTGGCAGTGGGAAAGCTAGGGGAGTTACATAGCTAGCTATTATATTCTGTTTCTAAATAAAAAAAAGGTTTCACTTCTGTTTATAGATGGCTTGTTGATTAACAGTTTATTTCAGAGTAAAAATACAATAATGAATATCACACTATAAGGGGAGCAATCTTTTATCTTAAAAGTCTTATTGAGGATAAGTAGTATACATTAAATGGACATATAATAATACTTCTCCAAAGGTAAATATATAATTCCCAGATCAGAATCTTTAAACTGAAGATAAGACTGAAAATGTATCAGTAACTTTAAAGGAAGGAAAATCTATTAATTTCACTTTTAATGGAGATATATCAACACTTTGGCATTTAATCTCTACTTCTGATGACCTTATTAGTGCAATGCCTTCTGATGCTCCCATGTGGTGGTGCAGCTATGCACCTCCTGTATTGCAGGGTTATTGTGAAATAGAATAGTGTAGCTCTCAGCCTGCCCCTTAAATCCTAATTATCTGATTGTGGGCTGTCAGGGAGCCTGTTACAGCTCATACTTGTTTAGTTATTATTCAGGAATGAAGTTTAACTATCTGAGGGTAAATTGGAGATGGTCTGCAGCTGTGTTAATTTAATTTGTGTTTAGAAGGTAACTGATGCATGAATTGGTATATCTTCTGTTGCACAGGTTGGGTGGTGCATGTGATAAGTTGCATAATAAAAACATATCCAGGAAATGAGTTTGTTAAAAGTTTGAACTTTGTCCTTTTCACAAGACAAACACCAGCTTATTGTCTTGTAGATATTAATATATAAAATACAAACATCAGTTATTCAAACTTAATCAAAGCTACCACCTAATGTTTCCTCATATCTGCTAGTATAAGATGAGATCCATAGTCTGTATTAGGAGGATAGGGGAGGTCTGAGAGGTGAGAGGTAATAGGCAACTGAGGGGAACAAAACAGGTTACTTTTTATTGTAGAGAGATCACTTGAAACTATGAGGTGATAAGTTTATTTATAGTTGGAAGGGGCTGGACATGAACTGGTCATGAGAGAGGGGTCTTTTTTTAAGGCATATACATGTCTGATATGAAAAATAAATAGTAATATGGTACTTAGCTCTTTGCATGTTAAAAGTGCTTTACATCAATATGAACAACGAGGAGTCTGGTGGCACCTTAAAGACTAACACATTTATTTGGGCATAAGCTTTCATGGGTAAAAAAACCCACTTCTTCAGGTGCACCTGTACCCCACCCCCCAACTCCCTGCCCTGAGCCCCCTCATGCATCCCTCCTGCACCCCAACCCCCTGCCCTGAGCCCCTTCCTGCACACGGCACCCCCTCCCACACACCGCACTCCCTCCCGCACCCCAACCCCCTGCCCTGGCCCTGCATACAATTTCCCCACCCAGATGTGGACCTCGGCCCAAAAAGTTTGTCCACCCCGGTATACACACTGACACAAACCCATGTGCTGTATCTCTGACATTATCTATTTTTCTACTTTGGGGCTTTTTGCTTTTCTGCCTTTTTTCTCTTTCTCAGCTCTCTGCCTCCTTCCAGCCTTAGCCCTCCTTAGCTCAGTTTCCCCCAAGTGGCTCACCGTCAAAGAGCCTCCAAAGATCAATTTCAAGCAGAGCTAATTTTTCCAACCACGAGGGGAAAATCCCTGAGGCCCTAGGAGGAGGCAAATATTTGTTTTGAGCAACTTAAGCAGTGGCCCAGGAGGGCTTATCTGTGTGTGGCCCAGGAGGGCTTATCTGTGTCTGACCCAGAGCTGGTAAAAGAGTATGGTTGCACAAACCCTGCCTCTCGGATATGCAAAGTATACGCAGCAAGATAAAAGGAGTTGCCACCAGACTCCTTGTTGTTTGTATCACATTGTAAGGAGACTGAAGAATGCTGGGATGCTAAACTGTTGATGATGACTTTGGATTTAGGATGTTATTTTTAGTCTAGTACCTGCTATTGTATTTGTTAATTTAAATTATGGACAGACGTTAGAGGGCTAAAGTGCAGTTTATTTCTTGCACAGCCCCCAGATAGTTTTGCAGAGATACAAAATCTCTTAATATAGGACAAACATTGGGATAACTGATGTTAACTTTGGAATGGAAATATTTTTAATCTATCTATTAATTAAATTGCCTGTTAGAGTTTACAGCAGAAATAAATAGATAAAATGTGCTATTTATTATGTATTTTGATGTGCTGAATTCAAATATGACCATTAAAACAACTGATTGGCTACTGTTTCTAAGATATTTAAGTTTTTACATTTTATGTCTATGTATATTGTGTAGATAGAGTTTTAATCATAAATTGTAAACCTAGGTCTTTTCATGTGTTTATGGTTGCTTTACATGATAATATTTCACCTGTCCTGTTTATGTAACACTTTAAAAATCAGCAAAAGGGTTATATAAATAAAATTTATTATGAAACAAAAGGCAAAAAACTATTATGTACATAGTTTAGTCCTATTCAGTGTCTACTCGGCGCTTCTTGGCTTGTCTCTTGTATTCATTAAATGGAGCATCTCTTGTCACTGTCCAGCAATAGTCTGCAAGCATTGATGGGCTCCATTTGCCCTGATAGCATTTCTCCATTGTTGCAATGTCCTGGTGAAATCGCTCGCCGTGCTCGTCGCTCACTGCTCCGCAGTTCGGTGGGAAAAAATCTAGATGAGAGTGCAAAAAATGTATCTTTAGTGACATGTTGCAACCAAGGCTTTTGTATGCCTTGAGGAGGTTTTCCACCAACAACCTGTAGTTGTCTGCCTTGTTGTTTCCAAGAAAATTTATTGCCACTAACTGGAAGGCTTTCCATGCCGTCTTTTCCTTGCCACGCAGTGCATGGTCAAATGCATCATCTCGAAGAAGTTCACGAATCTGAGGACCAACAAAGACACCTTCCTTTATCTTAGCTTCACTTAACCTTGGAAATTTTCCACAGAGGTACTTGAAAGCTGCTTGTGTTTTGTCAATGGCCTTGACAGAGTTCTTCATCAGACCCAGCTTGATGTGTAAGGGTGGTAACAAAATCTTCCTTGATTCAACAAGTGGTGGATGTTGAACACTTTTCCTCCCAGGCTCCAATGACTGTCGGAGTGGCCAATCTTTCTTGATGTAGTGGGAATCTCTTGCACGACTATCCCATTCGCAGAGAAAACAGCAGTACTTTGTGTATCCAGTCTGCAGATCAAGCAAGAGAGCAACAACCTTCAAATCGCCACAAAGCTGCCACTGATGTTGGTCATAGTTTATGCACCTCAAAAGTTGTTTCATGTTGTCATAGGTTTCCTTCATATAGACTGTATGACCAACTGGAATTGATGGCAAAACATTGCCATTATGCAGTAAAACAGCTTTAAGACTCGTCTTCGATGAATCAATGAACAGTCTCCACTCATCTGGATCGTGAACGATGTTGAGGGCTGCCACACAACAACACACGATGTTGTTGCAGGCTACAAGATCACCTTCCATGAAGAAGAATGGGACAAGATCCTTTTGACGGTCACGGAACATGGAAACCCTAACATCACCTGCCAGGAGATTCCACTGCTGTAATCTGGAGCCCAACAGTTCTGCCTTACTCTTGGGTAGTTCCAAATCCCTGACAAGGTCATTGAGTTCACCTTGTGTTATGAGGTGTGGTTCAGAGGAGGAGGATGGGAGAAAATGTGGGTCCTGTGACATTGATGTTCAGGACCAGAAGTTTCATCCTCTTCCTCTTCCTCGTCTGACTCAAGTGAGAATGATTCTGGTGCATCAGGAACCGGCAGTCCTTCTCCATGGGGTACTGGGCGTATAGCTGATGGAATGTTTGGATAATGCACAGTCCACTTTTTCTTCTTTGACACACCTTTCCCAACTGGAGGCACCATGCAGAAGTAACAATTGCTGGTATGATCTGTTGGCTCTCTCCAAATCATTGGCACTGCAAAAGGCATAGATTTCCTTTTCCTGTTCAACCACTGGCGAAGATTTGTTGCACAAGTGTTTGCAGCATATGTGTGGGGCCCACCTCTTGTCCTGATCTCAAGTTTGGCAGCCAAAATAAAGGTGATAGGCTTTCTTAACCATAGTGGTTATACTGCGCTTTTGTGATGCAAAAGTCACTTCACCACAAACATAGCAGAAGTTATCTGCACTGTTCACACAAGTACGAGGCATCTCTGCTCACTTTGGCTAAACAGAAATGTGTCCCTTTGCAAAATCAAACACTGACAAATAAGAGAGCACGACACTGTATGATTTCTAGAGCTGATATAGGGCAATTTGTTCAGCAGAGTGATGTAAGCTTCATTATGATTGCATCATCCATGACTTCTAGGAATAACATGATGCAATTCATATCATATATGAGGCAATACCAGCTTCAGATTGCATCATTCATTGTTTTGCCTAAAAAGCAAGTACTGTCCAAACCCAGTCATAGATTTATTCATAGATCCAGTCAAAGATGTATTTTAGTCATTTCTGGTTTAAATTGAGATCCCTTCCCTTTATAACTCACTTATCCTCCGCCATTCTCAAGTCAAGGGTCGTATATACTGACCCAATAGCATATCTTGAAAACTAGAGCCAATCAACAATTTTAAGCATCATTTTCGTTCTCCGTGACCAAGAATTAGTAAAGTTTGACTACATTTATTTCAGAAGCATTTTGGCTGTAGTGTAATTATTTGTGCTAATGCTCCCTTTTTATTGGATATGTAATGGTTAAGTCACATTATTTACAAACATTTGGAACATGCATTTGGTACTTCATTCTGTAAATCTGCTATAAAGTATTATAGTAAAAAAATAGATATTTTAAATAGAAATCTCTTTTTAAACTAGTTTTAATAACTTGAAAAACTTTGAGACTATTGTCACTTTATCATTTCCAAAGGTCAGTTGCTAATACCTAAAGCAGAGTTCAGAATCCGCTTGTTGACAGGGAGAAGTTTGAAAAGATTTCTAAAACAACTGTTTCTGTTTGGGACACAAAGTCCAAATTCTAACTGCTGTGGTAGACTTGAGTCGTTTCTACAAGCTGCTTCTAAATCAAGGGCATTGCATCATTACTCTGTGTAATTTAAACAACATGCAAATTTCCAGTCGCATTTCATATTGTGCATCTGTCAAAATTAATCTGAAACACATTGTGTGATTAAAAAAAGGTTTGCTTTACTCACGGATGGTTTTTAAAATGGCATACATTCAGAAAAGAAGATGGTATAATTATTATATTATGAAAGGTGTGTAAAGGCTTGTTTAAAGGCTTCCTATCAAATTCCAGAAATGAGTGTTCTGGACACATAATCCAAGTTTTGGTCACAAGCCTTTAGAGTAATGGTTAGGAAAGCATCATCATTGCCAAAAAGCCCCCTTGACCCAGGAGGAGGATAGCAACATTGCCAATGGGTGGGAGTGGGGAAAGAAGCGGCATAATCCTGGCAGTGCTCACCCAAAAAAGTATTTATTTGTGGGTTTGTATATCACATGTACAATGATGGAGTATGGTGGTATAAATATTTTATTGGCATGAGTTTGGATTGTTCTTGCTATTTACAAATGGCAGTGCTACAAGTGAGTTATATAGGTCCTAATGAGTCTTCATACCACTTTGCACTATTTTGTATTTTATTCATGCCACATTTTTCCAAAAAAAAAAATCTAATTTTAGAAATGTTACTTTTAATTTTATAGGGACTAATTTTCATATCTCAGCCTCGATAAACCAGATTTTGCTAGTATCTTGAGACCAGTTGTACAGAAGAGGGAGAGGAAAAACAGTATTAATACAGTTGTAAAACTTCTAAAAATGATCTTAAAGTATACCCCATATTATCAAACTGTTCCATAGCTTGTCACAAGAATATCAAAATATGTGATATGTTGATATTCTTGTGATAAGCATTTATCATGCACTTTTGACCATTTTTGTTCTCATTTACCTCACCCAGTACTTATTTTGCTATTTCAACCCTCTGCAAATAACTGTCTTAAAAAAAATATATATATATATCACACCACCCAACATCCCATCCAAAAAGTAGAACTTCCACAAAATTGCCTCCCACCCCAAATAACTCCAGCCTGAGGCCCAGGATAGGCATGATTTAGTCCTGGACCAGTAACAGCTTTTCTAGACATAAAAATATCAAAAATTTTACCTGATATCTCATGACTCCAAAGGGATATAGATGCAGGAGTTTTATCCTTATGAAAAAGACAGGTTTCAATCTTCTCAAGCATTTGTTTCTAGGTCTGGCGGTTACATTGTTTAATTTTTAGGTATAAAAAGGATATTTTCAGTAATTTTTAAAGATTTTTATGGTTCATTTGGAGACCTAGACAGTTGAAATGAGAGTAGCTAAGGCCCTGGCTTTGCAGAGAGAGAGGGGTGTGAAAGTCTCAATACAACTTTTAACTGAAATATTTGTAAAATAGTTTTTTCTCTAATATACATAGCATAAACAGAATATGAAATGATGTGGTATAGTATAAAGGTTTATTTGGTATAATCTGTATTATTGAGTAATGGGTTCATCACTTGTCTGTAACGCATCTATCACAAACTCATGCAGATAAAAGCCTTTGTGACATCATTAGGGCCCTACCAAATTCATTGTCCATTTTGATCAATTTCACAGTCATAAGATTTTAAAAATCGTACATTTCATGATTTCAGCTATTTAATCTGAAACTCTCGGTGTTGTAATTTGTAGGGGTCCTGACCCAAAAAGGGATGGGGGGGGTCACAAGGTTATTGTAGGGAGGGTTGCAGTACCGCTACCCTTACTTCTGCGTTGCTACTGGCGGCAGCGGTGCCTTCAAAGCTGGGCAGCTGGAGAGTGGTGGCTTCTGGTCGGGAACCCAGCTCTGAAGGCAGAGCTGCTGCCTGCAGAGCTGGGCCTTCAGTCAGCAGCCGCCACTCTTCGGCCACCCAGCTCTGAAGGCAGCAGCGTAGAAGTAGGGGTGGCATAGTATGGTATTGCTACCCTTATTTCTGCACTGCTGCTGGCGCAGTGCTGCCTTCAGAGCTGAGTGCCCAGCCAACAGCCACCGCTCTCCAGCCGCCCAGCTCTGAAGGCAGCGCAGAAGTAAAGGAGGCAATACCACAACCCTCCTAAAATAACCTTGCAACACCCTCTGCAACACCCTTTTGGGTCAGGACCCCCAATTTGAGAAATGCTGATCTCCCAGTGAAATTGGTATAGTATACAGTAAAAGTATCATGGTGCTGAAAATACTGAGTTTTGTCAAACTGTACAATATATATGTTTATGACCACACAACTTTGTGGCTGTGTTGTTTCCTATTATTCCTTTATGGAGATCCAGAATAGCATTATTTTGTATTTTTGGCAGGTTAGCAGAAAGCAGAATTGGCCCTTTATTTCCATATTTTTGTAATATGTGATGCTTTAATTCTGGCTGAACCCTCTTGATAAACATTAATACATACTCTCTATTTTTTTTTCAGTTCAAATCTACACCAAGTAAAAATGTGTCAGTGGTAGGATGGATGGTGATGATGGCTGATGACCCAGAACATCCTGATCTCTTCTTGCTGACTGATTCTGAAAAGGGTGAGTAACATCAGGAGAATGGTGATACGCATAAAGATCTTTTCTTCAGATTCACCTGACTTTACAAACTCTGTTAGGCGTGCTCATAATTAATAACAAAAACTTTGGAAGGGATATTAAATCTCAGAGCTTAAGCCAAATTTAGGAACTCCGTAGGACTGCAGCTCCTAACGCCTACTTTCCTAACTTAAAAGTTTTGCAGCAGCTTTGCCTGATACATGTTTGTAAATCATGCTTGGATCATACAGACATTATGTACATGAAACTGCATCTACCTCTAATAGTTCAACATCCAGTCCACATCATTCACCTAACTAAAACAAAAAAGGGCTATTCAGATACACTATTCCAGTAGTTCTCAACCAGGGGTCCTACAGAAAGTAAAGACAGACAGGTTATCCTGATAGCGCCAGATTGGGCCCATCAACATTGGTATGGGACCCTCCTACAACTTCTAGTGGCCCCTCTGTGCAGACTGCCGCTCCGACCGGATCTCCTCTCCCAGGAGGGAGGATCCCTCCTCCACCCTGACCTGGCCACACTTCACTTGACAGCGTGGCTGCTCCATGGTTAGACGAGGAAGAGGGGAGGTGCTCTGAGGATGTTAGGCGAGTCCTGCTGGAGAGCAGGAAGCCCTCCACACGACGAACCTACCTGGCCAAATGGTATCGGTTCTCCACGTGGACGAGGGAAAGGGGCTCCTCCCCCTCATCCGCGTCGCTCCAGCTCATTCTCGATTACCTACTGTCCCTTAGGACCCAAGGGCTGGCACCCGCCTCGGTCAGAGTAGACTTAGCAGCAATTTCGGCTTTCCACCCTCCGGTGTATGGTCAGTCGGTATTCTCCCACCACATGACTTCCCGGTTTTTGAAAGGTCTGCATCGGGCATTCCCTTACGCCAGACCCCCGGTCCCGCTCTGGGACCTGAACCTAGTACTCTCCCGCTCTTAGCTACAGCGTTTCTAGCTGAGTGGTATCCAGTTTCACTGAACTTTCCTTGTTGAACTTTCTTTCGCGAGTGCCTGGCTCGGGGCATGCCCCGTGGCCCAGGCTTCAAGTCGTGTGACTCCTGTTGCAACTCCATGCCCAGAAGCGATCCCCACAATCAGTGTCTTCGCTGTCTGGGCGAGTCTCATGTTAGTGACAAGTGCAAGATCTGCCACTCCTTCAAGCCTCGGACGAAAAAGGAGCGTGAGATCCGACTCCGAGCTCTCTTAATGGAGTTGGCATTGGCCCCAGCACCGGCGCGTCGAGCTGACACCGCGCCGGGCTCCGCGTCTTCAGCACGTGGCGAAGCGCCTCCGGTGCGCCGTTCCGAATCGGCACCCGGTACCGTGTCCTCGGTGCGCAGCGAGGCGCCGTCAATGTCCCGGCACCACTCCCCAGCTAAGAAGCAAGGGAAGTCTCAGTGGCGCCGACAGAAGAACAAGGGTAAGGCCGGACCCGAGTTGGGCAGCCCGCGATCCCCACTGGGACAGAGACCTCCGACTCGGGCTGAGCGGAGTAGTCCAGTCCCGTCCGCGCGAGCCTCGCCAGCGGTACGCATGCCTTCGACGCCAGAGGCAGCTCAGGCCGCGCGTGACATCTTAACGCTTCCAGTGCCGGGAGCACCGCCTCAGTCGGGCCCCCGGTCCCGTGGGAAGCTGCCTTTGGGCGCCCATCAGCCCTCCCCGGAGGTGTTGGAGGTCGAGGCACCTTCCCGGGTTGAGGTGCCGAGCAGAGCCCCACGACGCACGTCGAGTCCGCGTCCGGGCTCTTCGATGAGCGGATCCCACTCCTCCAGTCTCAATCGTCGTTGAGGAGGTGGCAAGAGGCAGCGCCGTTCCAATTCCAGTGAGTCCGAGAGGAACAGGTCACGACGCCGTTGGCACCGACGCTCGTACTCAAGCACCCGCCGTCACAGGGGCCATGCTTGCGGTGAGTCCCGAGAGTCCCCGGCACCGAGGCGCCGTGGCCACAGGTGCTGCAAGGAGTCCAGGGACATATATCTCTCGACCTCCTCCAGGTCGAAGTCTCGGGGCAGGAGCCGTCACGATAGAGACCGCTCCAGCCATTCTTACAGCACCGTGCGCTCCTCCCGGACCTTGGCGTCGGCGCGCAGCCGTCTCTCCCAGTGCTGCACCGCAGGACCAACCTGCCCTGCCGGCGCCCGATGCGCCTCTGCTCCAGGCCGTGGCCTCAGGCACCTGCGCAGCCGGGACCTCGCTCCGTGGTGGGAGCCTCTCAGGGCCAACCCGCGTCGCCTCCCCGGCACCGGGATCAGGCCGTGGGTGCCGAACCCCCGGCACCGACTCCGGCACCAAACCCGGATGTGGAGCCCACAATGCCGTTGGCCGCCGAAGGCACCGCACCGTCCACTTCTTCGGCGCAGGGCGATTCGGTTGCGTTACCGCCTCCCTCTTCTCAAGAGGACTTTAAAGCGCATCAAGAGCTACTTCGGAGGGTGGCAGCCAACCTCGAGCTCCGGGCCAAGGAGATGGAGGAGCCCTCCGATACACTCTTCAATGTCCTCGCCTCCTCGGTACCGGGGCATGTGGCGCTCCCTTTCCATCAGGGAGTTGCCAACATCACCACTGGCCTTTGGCAGACCCCGGCCTCTCTTGGGCCTATTTCCAAGAAGGCCGAGAGGAAGTACTTCGTCCCCACGAGGGGTCTCGAGTACCTGTACACCCACCCAGCTCCAAACTCCCTGGTGGTAGAGTCAGTCCACCACCGCGAGCGGAATGGCCAGCCCGCGCCCATGCCAAAGGACAAAGACGCTCGTAGACTTGATACCTTTGGGAAAAAGGTTTATTCGTCAGCGAGTTTCCAGCTCAGAGTGGCCAACCATCAGGCGCTTCTGAGCCGTTACGAGTTTAACCTTTGGGGGATCCCTCCCCAGGTTCGAGCCCCTCATTCCTGACAAGGATGCGAAGGAGTTCTGGGCGCTGATCGAGGATGGTACGACTGCCGCCAAAGCGGCTCTCCAGGCGGCTTCGGACGCGGCAGACACAGCCGCTCGTTCGATGGCTACCGCGGTCTCCATGTGACGGGCATCGTGGCTCTCGCTTTCGGGGCTGTCGTCAGAATCCCAGTCCATAATACAGGACCTGCCATTTGATGGCAAGGCCCTTTTCGTGGACCAGACAGACACCCGTCTGCACGGGATGAAGGACTCCCGCACCACCCTGCAGACGCTAGCCTGTACGTCCCACCTGCCAAGGACAAGCCCAGGCCTCAACCCTCTGCTCCACAAGCTAGGGGCAGATATGAACCCCCACCTAAGCAGCAGAGGGATCAAAGGCGCCAGTCCCAACGCCAATCCCGCTCGGCCCCACAGCCTGGGGCCTTGAAAGCCAAACGGCCGGGAAAACGGCGTTTTTGACTTGTTGAGGGGGGTCACCGGGCCTGTTGCCAGTGTACCCCCCACACAGTTAATAGTTACCTTTCTAAACCGTTTATCGGACTTCCAACTGCAGTGGTCCCATATAACGTCGGACCAATGGGTCCTCAGCACTATCTCCCAAGGGTACAGGCTGCAGTTTGTTTCAACCCCTCCCAACTGTCCCCTGTCCGGGCAGCCAGCCGGGGCTCCGGAGCATGCCCTCCTCCTCGGTCAGGAAGTAGAGCGCCTCCTCTCTCTGGGAGCGGTGGAAAGGGTACCACGGGAATACCAGGGCAAGGGCTTTTACTCCAGGTATTTCCTCATCCCCAAGGCGAAGGGCGGGCTTTGGCCCATCCTCGACCTGCGGAATCTCAACCAGTTTCTGGTGCGTTGCAAATTCCGCATGGTATCCCTGGCCTCTGTTATTCCATCCCTAGACCAGGGGGATTGGTTTACGGTGCTGGACCTCCAGGATGCGTACTTTCACATCCACATTTTCGAGGGTCACAGACGCTTCCTCAGTTTCCTGGTGGGTCAGGACCACTTCCAATTTACGGTCCTCCCCTTTGGCCTTTCTACTGCCCCCAGGGGAAGAGTACCAGGTTTAGGTCCCAGAGCGGGACCAGGGGTCTGGCGTAAGGGAATGCCCGATCTAACCCTTTCAGAAACCGGGCCGTCATGTGATGTGAAAACACAGACAGGCCCTGCACTGGGGGATAGAAAGCCGAAATGGCTGCCAGGTGCACCCTAATGGAGGAGGGCGCCAGGCCTTGGGTCCGAAGGGATAGGAGGTAATCGAGGACAAGCTGGATAGACGCGGAAGAGGGAGAAGAACCTCTATCCCTTGCCCACCTAGAGAACCTATACCACTTAGCCAGGTAGGTTTGCCGCGTGGAGGGTTTCCTACTCTCCAGCAGGACCCTTCTCACATCCTCAGAACACCTCCCCTCCTCCTCATTTAACCATGAAGCAGCCACGCTATCAGATGGAGCGTAGCTAGGTTGGGATGGAGGAGGCGACCTTCCTCCTGGGAGAGGAGGTCCGGACATAGCGGCAGTCTGCAAGGAGGGGCCGCTAAGAGTTGCAGCAGGGACCCGTACGAATGCTGACGGGCCCAATCGGGGCTATGAGGATAATCCTTGCCCCGTCTGACTTCACCTTCTGTAGGACCCTGTCTATTAAGGGGAAAGGCGGGAAGGCATACAACAGGGGGCCCCGACCATGGGAGCAGGAACGCATCCGATAGCGCCCCGTCGCCCTCTCCCGCTCTGGAGCAGAATCGAGGACACTGTCGATTCTGGGCGGTGGCGAACAGGTCTACCTGGGGAGCACCCACTGTAGGAAGATCCATCTGGCCACCTCCTTGTGCAGGGACCACTCATGTTGTTGGGAGAATACCCTGCTCAGGCGGTCCGCGAGTGTGTTGCTCTTGCCGGGCAGGTAAAAAGCCCGCAGGAGCATATTGTGAGCTATACAGAACTCCCACAGGAGCTGGGCTTCGAGGCATAAGGCCCGGGAACGTCTTCCTCGTCGAGATCTAAATCTCAAGGCCGGCACCGACGAGGCCGTGGACGTTCCCGTCGCTCGTGTGGCACCGTGTGCACGTCAGCAACGTTGTCCTTGGCACCCAGCCGCCCATCTCCGGGCTGCGCCACCCCGCACTATCTAGCGACTCCGCTCAGTCCCCAAGTGGGGCATTGGCAAGGGGCACCCTGGCATGGACAATGGTGTCAGTGGGCACCTTGGCCCCAACCGCCGGTACCAGCACGACCCCGTTCGGTGGCCGGGGCATCGCAGGTGCATTCAATGTCCCCGCCTCGACACCGGGAGCAGATCCGGTCCCTTCACCGGCACCGGAGGAATCCATTGTGGTGCCACCACCCACCTTACAGGAAGACTTTAAGGCTCACCAGGAGCTCCTTAGGTGGGTCGCCTCCAGTCGCCAGCTCCAGGCTGAGGAGATGGAGGAGCCATCGGACACGTTGTTCCATGTCTTGTCGTCCTCGGCACCGGGCCGTGTGGCCCTACCTCTCCACCAAGGGGTGGCCAATATCTCCACGTCGCTTTGGCAAACCCCGGCGTCCTTGGCGCCTATTTCAAAAAAGGCGGAGAGGAAGTACTTTGTGCCAGCAAAGGGGCACGAATATTTGTACTGTCACCCGGTACCCAACTCTCTGGTGGTGGAATCGGTAAACCACCGAGAGAGGCATGGCCAACCTGCACCCACCCCCAAAGATAAAGACGCCAGAAGACTGGATACCTTCGGCAGGAAGGTTTATTCATCCGCGAGCTTCCAGCTCAGGGTGGCTAATCATCAAGCCCTCCTGAGCCTCTATGATTTTAACCTGTGGGGGTCCCTGCCAAAGTTCGAACCTCTTCTTCAGGAAAAGGATAAGAAGGAGTTCAGAGCTTTTGTCGACAAAGGCACGGTGGCGGCGAAAGCGGCCCTCCAAGCAGCTTCGGACGTGGCAGATACAGCAGCCCGTTCGATGGCCTCTGCTGTTGCCATGCGCAGGGCGTCATGGCTCTCGCTGTCAGGGCTGTCCGCGGAGTCCCAGTCCCTCATGCAGGACTTGCCTTTCAACAGGAAAGCCCTGTTTGCGGATCAGACAGACACCCATCTACACGGGATGAAGGACTCCTGCACCACCCTGCAAACTCTGGGCCAATATGTCTCACCGGCTAAGGACAAACCCAGGCCACCGAACGGGGTCGTGCTGGCACATACACTTCCTAGGAGCGCAGCTGGACTTGGTGGTGGCCACGGCCTCTCTTCTCAGGGACAGGTTTGAGACGCTCAAAAGTCTCATAGCCTCAGTCATGTCCTTCCCCGTGACAACGGCAAGGGTGTGCCTTCAACTCCTGGGCCACATGGCAGCCCGCACCTCCATGGTGCCACATGCCAGGCTCAGAATGAGGCCCCTCCAACTCTGGCTGGCCTCCCAATATTCCCTGGACCGTACCAGGCCGTTCAGGAAATCCTCGCAGCTGTTCGTTGCATCGGCTGAGCGTATGAGAAGGCAACCAGTCTCCACCCAGCGCCTTTCCTGCTGGATCACCTCGTGCATACGCACGTGTTACGACTTGGCAGGGGTTCCCCCGCCACCTATCGTAAAGGCGCATTCTACGAGAGCGCAGGCCTCGTCAGCCGCCTATGTAGCCCATGTCTCTATCCAGGATATATGTAGGGCTGCCACGTGGTCCTCTGTCCGCACCTTTTCCTTGCACTATGCGATCGTCTCCCAAGCACGGGATGACGCCGGGTTTGGTAGGGTGGTACTCTGTCCTGATAACCTTTAAACTCCTACCCGCCTCCATCAGGGATAGCTTGGAGTCACCTCTAGTGGAATACACATGAGCAATCGCTCGAAGAAGAAAGGACAGTTACCTGTTCCGTAACTGGCATTCTTCGAGATGTGTTGCTCAGGTGTATTCCACGTCCCGCCCTCCTTCCCCTCTGTCGGAGTTGTCTGGCAAGAAGGAACTGAGGGTGGGGGGAGCACGCAGCCCCCTTTATGGCGCAATATACAGGCACCACTCCAGGGGTCGCAGCGGTGCTCCCCCACTACGGATACTGCTAAGGGAAAAACTTCCGGTACCGGTGCACGTGGCGAGCACGCACACCTATAGTGGAATACACCTGAGCAACACATCTCGAAGAACGCCAGTTACAGAACAGGTAACTGTCCTTTAAGTTACCACATAGCTCCTTCTGAGAAAGCACATTTATTCTTAAGGTAAAAGCATTACAGAGTACATATTAAAAACAATAAAAGAATGTTCACACATGCTAATAAGCTTACCAGCAATCACCCCAATACCATGAAGGGCTCTGGCAGATGAACAGTTCTACAAACCTCACCAACAGGTTTTTCTATGGTCACAAGTTCGTAACAGCTGTTAGCTCAGAACAATCACACTCATGAAAAGTTTAGTCGCCCCTTTATACAGCCAGTATCTTTGAACTGGAAATAGATCATTAGTGGACAATGGGTCTCTTCTCAGTTAGTAGCTTCAAAAGGCTGGGTTTTTGCATAATCAGAGGAGTTACATTTGCATATACTTGTCCCTAGAGGTTTCTTGGGAAACCCACTTAACTTTAAAAGTTCATTGTTTCAAATAGTCTTTGAAGCTCATAATGCCTCCCAGGTTTACATTAGTCGTGTCTCTTCCCCCCAGAGATGTTATATACAACCTCATAATAATATATAAACATTTGCATTTTTAATGTAATGGACACCTAAGATACTTAAACTTAATTCAGTAAGGTTTGTCCAGGATATCGCAGGAAATTGCCCCATCTGTCACAGGTGCCACGGACAAAAAGTACTTTGGTCACAACATTCTAAATAATTTGGTGGGATCAGGGTCTTGGGGGGATTTTTGTTTTTGTTTTATTTTGTTTTTTATTGACACTGATCTTAATAATTGGTTTGGAGGCTGTGAACTTTTGGCAGAATATAGCACATCTGTTGTATGAAGTCAAATGATGTTGTTTAAATTGCAACCACACCACCCAAGTTCTAAAGTTATATGAATAGAATTCTGTCTTTTCACTCTTTGATAATGTTTTATTTATTGTTTTATTTATTTATTTATTTGAACTTCAGTAGAATTGAAGTACAGTACTATATTTGTTCTTGTCTGATTTTTTTTAATCAATTTTTTTCCTACCTCTGTCATTTTAGGAAATTCATACAAGTTTCAAGCTGGTAACAGAATGAATGCAATGCTGTGGTTCAAACATCTGAGCGCTGCCTGCCAAAGCAACAGACAACAGGTGAGAACAATACTGTGAAAAGGAATTGAGAGCTGCTGATCGGAACTTGGCATTGGTAACTAGCTGTGAAAGAAAATGGAGTACTAGTCGGTCAGTTTTTATGCAAAACAAGATACTCCTACCAATACACACAACTTGGAGGTAACATAAAGATTGTGTTCACAAACAAAGATTTAAGCCTTTATAAGGATCAAATGAAGCAACTGGGCAATTTGGAGGGGGAAGGGATATCTTAATACTTGTAACATATTGACAGGGTTTTATGCATAATATACCCTTACATATCTTTATTTTTTTAAAAGCAACATACTAGGCTATTATAAAGTAATAATTCAGAACACCTTACTGGTAGTATCACCATTGTAAGCTGTAGTAGTGTTTAGAATCAGTATTGCAAAATTCTGTGTAGTGTCATTTAGGGCTGTCAATTAATCACAGTTAACTCACGCAGTTTAACTAAAAAAAATTAATCACAATTAATTGCAATTTTAATCGCACTGTTAAACAATAGAATACCAATTGACATTTATTAAATATTTTGGATGTTTTTCTACATTTTCATATATATTGTATTCTGTGTTGTAATTGAAATCAAAGTGTATACTCAGTCCTACTTCTTGTTCAGCCAATCACTTAGACAAACAAGTTTGTTTACATTTATGGGAGATAATGCTGCCCTCTTATTTACAATGTCACCAAAAAGTGAGAACAGGAATTTGCATGGCACTTTTGTAGCCAGCATTGCAAGGTATTTGTATCCCAGATATGCTAAACATTCGTATGCCCCTTCGTTCTTTGGCCACCATTCCAGAGGACATGCTTCCATGCTGATGATGGTTCTTTAAAAAAAAAAAAAAAAAGTGTTCATTAAATTTGTGACTGAACTCCTTGGGGAAGAATTGTATGCCCCTGCTCTGTTTTACCCGCATTCTACCATATATTTCATGTTATAGCAGTCTCAAATGATGACCCAGCACATGTTGTTCATTTTAAGAACACTTTCACTGCAGATTTGACAAAATGCAAAGAAGGCACCAATGTGAGATTTCTAAAGATAGCTACAGCACTCGACCCAAGGTTTAAGAATTTGAAGTGCCTTCCAAAATCTGAGAGACGAGATGTGAAGCATGCTTTCAGAAGTCTTAAAAGAGCAACACTCTGATGCGGAAACTACAGAACCACCAAAAAAGAAAATCAACATTCTGCTGGTGGTATCTGACTCAGATAATGAAAATGAACATGCATCGGTCCGTACTGCTTTGAAGTGTTATTGAGCAGAACCAGTCATCAGCATGGACGAATGTCCTCTGGAATGGTGGTTGAAGCATGAAGGGACATATGAACCTTTAGCACATCTGGCACATAAATACCTTGCGACCCTAGCTACAACAGTGCCATGAGAATGCTTGTGCTCACTTTCAGGTGACATTGTAAACGAAACGGGCAGCATTAGAACTGAGCAGTAGAACTGAGTGCACTTGCAGACTCACACTGAGTGGACTTGCTTACTCTAAAATTTTGTTGTAATTGAAACCAATATATTTGAAAATGTAGAAAACATCCAAAAATATTTAAATAAATGGTATTCTATTATTGTTTAGCTGTGTGATTAATCGCACGATTAATCGCGATTACTTTTTTTAATCGCTTGACAGCCCTAGTGTCATTTTTGTTAGGTATTGGCTACCCAATATAACCTTTAATCAAATTTTGTGTTGCTTATATTGCTAAAAAGCATAAAGAAGCACCTGAGTGTGAGCTTGGGTGGCTAGCCCATGCCTCTGCCCGTGCTGCTATTTTTAGCGTGGTAGCTCAAGTTGAGCTAGTACAAATCTGCCTACCCAAGCTGCGGGGCACACTGATGAGAGCTTAGCTTTGAGCCATAAGCTACATATAATGCAGTTATGTCTGTTATAGACACTCTTATTCAGTGCTACTGGTGCCTAGGAAAAGGTCACAATCCTGACAGGTGTTCAATCTACCTTGTCTTCTCTAGTCACCTGTATAAATATCAGGATGGCCACCTCAAACACTTACTTAGGAAGTAGGCTTTTCAGGTCCAGTAAACCAAGTGCAGTATTAAAGTTTGGCACTGTCAGTGGTGGGAGGCCTGTCCTAACTTTTTGCTGTGTAAACACACTCATTTTGAGGGGTCAGTAATGGAAGAGGATGAGTTTGAGATGACTAGTGACCTTGAAACACTTCGAATCTCACCTTTTGCAGATGAATCTATGATCTCTTCGTGAACTGATTTCCCTTCCCGGACTTATTGTGACCCCTTGCAGAGAGCTTCAACCTAGGACTTAGTCTGGTCCCAAGAAAGCTCACAGGGTCTTCATTATTCTGTAGACCAAGTACCTCAGATTTGTGGAGATCCCTTTTAAGCAAGGGTACCATGAAACTGACAAAGAGTCTTTGGTTATCCCCAGATTCATTCTTCCGACTCTGAAATAGACAAACTATCCCTCTATATCAGGTCATTGAAAAAGGTTTTGAATATTTTTACTTGTCTGACCTTGGGCTCTCAGATTGACTCTCCAGCTGATGTGAGATCTCACTACGCTGAAGCTTCTAGATACATATCAAAGGGTAAGGACATTAAGCAGCTGGATCTCTTGGGGAATAAGATTTATTCCTCAACCACAGTGCAGATGAGGAATGACAGCACTCTAAAAGTGCTGGCAAAATATGACTTCCTCACATACAACAAGCTGATTGTTCTAGATCTGCTCCTGGAGTATATTAGCATTTCCTCTTCTTTATAGGAGCAGTGTTGTCAGCACTTCCCGTTTTCTAGCCATTAAAGAATGATGAAGAACACTGCTGTGCACTTCTTCCTCTCCATTATTTGGGGAATGCCTTCACAAAGATATGAGATTTGCATATTCCATGAACATGGCAAGACTTGGCCTTATCCTAGTCTCTGTTCATTGGAATTCCATAAACTGGGACCTTCAGCTGCGAAGGCCTTGCATCTGTCTTCAATAGGCTTGTTAACTTTAATAAATGTTAAACTCTCAATTGTGGCCAAACTACATTATGTCATAATTCACCTGTAGATATAGACCAGAGCCAAATCATGTTATAACACATTTTATAAACCATACTGCAATCTAATGTCTGCCTTCTCTGTATATATGTTTCCTATAGTTGTAGTTACTCTAGTGCTGCTTGACTGGTTGTATTTACCCTTTTTTTTGTAGAGGGGAGAGGTAAACTGAACATTTTAAACTTGCAAGGGGTGGGTTCTGAAAAGATGAAATATGGAAAGCCAATTCTCAAAATAAAAATCAGCTGTTACTTGTGTTTTTGTTTTAGGTTCCTGCCAACTTGATGTCTTTTGAGTAAAAAGCTAATTCAAAACATGAAAGAGAACAATTTGATGAACTGTTTCTCATCATTTGAGCATGACGTCCTGAAGAAAGTGTGCCAGCTATAAATTTATTTTTGAGCCAGAACAGAACCTAAAGGCTCAATCTCTAAACGCTGGAGTACTAACAGTTTGGGGAATGGATTCCCTTGAGTGAAAAATGGAGTTGCAACATGAACTGCCATGGACCATGCTTCTTAATATTTTCTGAACTGACCTGTGGAAACCACTGCCTTAAAGAGTGAAAGGAAAACCAACATGCAACACCAAATAGTGTGTGTGAAACTTATGGCGGTGCTGTGCTTGGGTTAAATAGGTTGTAGCTAATTTGCATTTCTTTTAACTTTATACTAATTTTGGGGGGGGGGGGAACCACCTTTTTAGTATTCTTTAAAAAGGGTATAACCATATTTCTTAAGGGTTGCATCAACAGCTGGGTTTAGACTAAGGATATAGCGGTACTTACACATTCTAGGGATGGTGTTTAGACTATACTAGCAGCCTTCAATTGGAGCTTCTCTCAGGCTCACTTGATCTGGAGCATCATTAATTTTCTCAGACCTAGACTATGAGAGCTGTAACAAATGCAACGTTTTGTTTTGTTTTGTTTTGTTTGTTTGTTTTAAGTACTAAACTTGGTAACCTTAGTACTGTATAGGAACCTTACTTCCTGCCAGTGGCACAAAGGCTGAGTGTGTGTACAGCACACTTTTTCTTGTAAGCAGGATCGTGATACATGCTTGTCTAGTTCCTGGTTGAAGAATAGTCTGTTTTGGGTTTTTTAAGTGGGAGCTGTGAGGTGTCATCAGGTCAGAACTGAGTGTTTCCTTCCCATTGTGTTTCTACACTGGTTACTTTCCTCCATGTGATGGTTCCACTACACAACAAACACTGGATATAGCTCACAGAGATGTTTTACTTCTCTGGAAGGATGTTCCCCTAGGTACAGTTAAAGGGAGGGAAAAGCAGAAGATCCTCTCTCAGGGTAAAATGCTTCAGAGTATCAGTTTTATAAGACCTCTTTTTTACGGTGTTTGAGAGACACAATGTCAGAGTTTCCATATTTTCATTTTGAAAAAAATGGTTTTAATTATCTGTATTGTTCAAGATTTAGGAGCTTGAACTATATTTGCAATTCCTAGAGAAGTTTAATCTAGGAAAGAAAAATAGGGTGGACTAGATAATCAAAACCTTTTTCCTATATATGAGTAATTCTTTGTCACTAAACGTACTTCCTCAAAAAATTTAAAATCCCAAACTGGAGGACAAATTTGCTGTGTTCTGTGCATTAAATTTTCATTCATGCCTTATTTTGGGTTCTTTTAAGTTACTTAATTATAGTCTCTTGTACACAAAGCCCTATTTAACATTCGGAACATTGATCTTTATAAATATGGAAGAAATTCCAATAGTGTCCAGGAAAACTTCTTGAAAAAATGGTAGATATTCCACTGAGATTGTAATTCAAAAGCAGTAAATAAGCTTACAGGTGCACCCCTAGACTTCCTAAAACTATCCAGTAGTCTGAGGTAATGAGTTCTCTTGATAATCTTAAAAAAAAAAAAAAAAAAATCCAGAGGTGGTAATTTGTTTGGTAATGTACACTTCATTTATTAAATCAGGGTAAGGGGATAGAGTTTCACACATTAAAGTTCCCAGAATCAATATTGCATTTTCTTAACAGAAATCATTAGTTTGTGACTGATGAGGCAGAGGAGGAAGGTTGCTGTCCCTATTGAGAGAACAAACTAGCATAAAGAGAGAACCATTCTTGGGGAGGAGAGAGGTGGAAAGTTGGGGTGTTTCCAAATGTTACTCTGTGAAATCTGTTTTTAGTATAAAGAGGATATAGTAGATGCACACTTCTGTGTCACACTTACACAATTTGGTATCACTTTGTATATCTTTTTCTGTGGAGAGTGAATAATCAGTTCTGATCCTGAAGTAGTATATCCTGAAAGGAGGTTGCTCGTGACGAATCACTTTTCAGTTCAAACATCACTTAACCCATGTTGGGTGTATAGCAGAGACAACATCTTCATAGCCAACAGTATTACTGTAATAGATTTTGCACAGCTTTCGTTTTTGTTTTGCATTTTTAAAATTACTTAGTGTGTGTTTCTTCTCAAAAGTGTTTTTAACAAAATGTGTGTACTTTTTTTAAGCATTGTGTATGGTAACCCTGTGGATTTTGGATTTTTTTTAATAAGCTAATTTAGATGCATTGCAGGTTAACTATATCTATTCTTATGTTAGTGAGAGGAAACATGAAACTGGGAGCCACAGCCTGACATCACACAGCTTTGCTAAAGACAGAGTCGGGTCAGAAGGTGTTGTTTTTGTTCTTTGAATTTATCCAGATGTCTTTTCTTCTGTTTTTATGGTACATAGAGTAAGATGGGGAAAGCAGTGCTGAGCCCTTGTCAATAGTCATCATTAGATGAACTGTTGCCTGTAGCTGCTCTCTGCCTATTTAGACATCATATATCATTTTGATCTTTATTTTTCTAGCCTCAAATATCTCATTTTTCGTGGGAGAACTGTTGAAAAAAGAAGCCTCTTAAAATGTTTAGCAAGAGTAATAAGAGAAACAATGATTAATGAAAAAAATTTTAGATACTTAGTACCAGAAGTTCAATATCTAGTTCTGTTTTATCCCGTATTAGTGTTTGTGACAATCTGAAGGATTACTGGAATTAAGACTTTACATCTTTTGAATTGGAAGATTATTAGGGAAAAATGATTTTTTTTCTCTCCTGAGAGGAAACCTGTCACAGAAAGCTTAAATTGAATGACAACTCAAATCAACTATGCAGAGCACAGTAATCCACCTCTCTGTAAAAAGTAGTAGTTAAACAAAACGTTTAAAGTAGTAATGGGAAAACAATACAACAACCAGATAGGTAAGGATGCACTATCCAGAATGTCAGCCAGTTGATTGTGTTTGTCTTTGGTTTATCTTGCAATGTTTTTCTTTAGTTTTTACTTTCAGTAGCTGTTGAAATTTTGCAGCTAACGTTCATAACTTTATTTTGTTGTATTTATATCTTTAGTTGAAAGAGGTCTCTTGAGATGTCTTGTAGAACAAAAAATCCATTATTACAGGAATGTGGACAAAAATAGTTCAGAGTAGATCTTCCTGGCTGGGTTATATGTAAATGTTGATCATCTGCTGACTGGTATACTACAAAGCCACTTTTTTCACAGTTCACTTCCTATAAGATTTTTAGTTTAAACACCAACAGAGAATCCACCCAGTTTAGAGAATTAGTTGTGGTGATACTAAATGTAGTGCACTTCTAATACATCTCTGGCTATCGTAAATTGAAGTACTAAATGCTAACTTAATGTTAGCTTTCTAACTTAATGCTATTTCTTTATAACTTCTGCTACATTTAATCAAATGCCTTCCATTTCAGTGTTCTTAAAGAGCTAATGTTAGTCACAATTGATTTTACAAAATGGGATCTGTACAATTTGAGTTAATCTAGGCATGTGCTTCATTTTACTAACCATTTCTTGTGGAAAATGCTGTTGAAACATTGCCCAAGTTACTCTGATTCAATGTGCATTTGAGTTAAGTATGTACCACCTGGTTTTAATACCCAACTTTTAACCTCTCCTACAAGGAACTTTTCCAAGATTCTAACAAGCAGATACCACTTCTGTAAGTTCTGAAAAGGAAAAAGCTCACTATGCTGAAAATCGTGGCAGGGCGATCTTCACTTCCTCAATTCTGCACTCTCTCATGTGGCCCTTTTGGGGAATTGACTATTTGTTAACTTTCCCTCTCAGAACTCAGATGTGTTATAGAAGAATTTGCAGCAACATTGTTGCTGCTAGCAGAACATTTACTACTGAAAATGAAAACATAAGAAACAAACTATCAAGGAAACACAAAAGAATGCAACACAGTTGCATCAGTTTATTTTTGTTGATTGACGTTAACTATGTAGTTTAATGCTAGTTTCCTTGCCACATTTTAAGTGCGCTTATTTGCAATTAAATTTTTAGAAGAACATACTCTTCCACTGTTAATGAGAAATGAAGGCAGGTTGTCAACTGGAAGATACTTTCCCTTCCAACAGAAGTAAATGTAGCTTTGTGTTGCTAAGGCACTGTGGGCCTTTTGATGAAAGGAAAATTGGGTGGTGATGTTTTTCTGGCTCCTGCAGTGGCATTTTTCTTCATTCTCCTCCTCTGGTATTTTCATTCACAAGCATTAGAAGTCCTAATCTTTTCACAGCCATTTTAATATACTGCCTGCTCTAAGCTTCAAAACACTAGACTTGCTACTAAATCACACCAATGAGTTGTTTATTCTTGCTACGAGGTCAACTTTTAAAAGCGTTGTTATTTAAATACCGACCCTTTCTTTTTTTCCTTTGCCTTTCCCTAAAAATGGCTTGTGTCTAAAGTAAATAGATTTGGTGTTTGGGAGAGTTGTTATTGAAGGAATCTGTATAAGTGAATGCTGAACTTCTTCAGTGGGTACAACTGAACTTCTTTCTGGTCATCATCCAAACTTTTGTGGGGAGGCAGACACTTGGATCTGAGAGAGACTGGTCAGTGCCTTATTGTCAGTTTGAAGTTCAGTTCTGTTGTTCTAGAGCTGAAAATACAATAGCAACCACTGGACCGAATTACTTTCCCTGATTTCTGTAGTGTGTACCCTCTTTCCCAACATTTTTACTTTTCTAACAGAAGGAATTAGTCAATTTTGGTCTGTGTAAGATAGATATGATTTAAATTACTAAACTGTTTTTCTAGGTTTGGTCATTTTTTTTAGCAGAAGCAGCCATTGACAGATTTGTCTGCAGATTTTATCAGAACGGTCTAAACCATCTTGTAACAATTTTTCTTTAAAATATGAAACATTTGGAATGTCAAGCCTAAGCGGGAAAAAAAGCAACAAGAATAAATAAGGATCAGAGGGCATTCCGAGTAATTTCTAGTGTTTGTGAACTTTAGTTCCCCTAGCTAAAAATGAGGATTCTCTCTTCCTTTTTATTCCTTTGAAACACTCTACTGTACAAATGTGAAAGGACTATACCTAGCAACCTTTTTGTTAATTTAGAATAAATATCAAGGAGAAACTTAAAAAAAAAAACTGGACAAACTGTATATTGTAGCTTTTCTTGAAGTACTTTAAGCTCATTTGTGCAGGGGTTGTTTGTTCTATTTCTGGTGTCATACCATCTAGTGAAAACTAAGTTTGCCTACAAGAGATTTGTGAGCTTTGAAGCATTAAGCTTTGAAGCACATAGCTTTGGATGGAGAAATTAATTAATAAGCTTTCACAGGTTGAGGTTTTTTTTAAGCAATGAAAGCCACATACAATAGAATATTCATTTTCCTCTAAGACATTATGATAGAAAACAGAGCATTTCCTCTGCGGTGTTTTTAACTTCAGATGTTTGAAAGGAAAAGCATAACCTATCACAGAAATGATCAACCTTAAAGGGTTCTTCAGTGACAATTGAAAGGATTAGCCCAAGGTGAAGAAAGCAGAGTTTTGAGTCTAGCCATGCATGTTACAGAACAGAGTTGAGGATTTTTCTCAAGGACTATTACTATAAAAAAATGCCACAATGAGATGGAGGCTTTTGCAGATCAGACCATGGTGGCTAATTGCTGGAGCTTTTCCTCAAACAGCCAGGAGTAACATAAACATTCAGTTTCTTCTGTACACTTGATTAGTATCAAATTTACCTTAGTGGAAGAGGGATGTGGCCTCCAATTCCTCAGCAAAGCTTTTGCCATTCCAGAACTGCTCCCAAATATGGTCCAAAAGTAGTAAAAGTTGACCAATTAAATAGGGAAAGAAAGGATCTTTAGGGTTCACCTGTTTACAGAGCCCTTGACTCCTTGCA
Organism: Emys orbicularis; assembly: GCF_028017835.1. NCBI lineage: Eukaryota > Metazoa > Chordata > Testudines > Emydidae > Emys > Emys orbicularis. Next base: position 59,583,543 of record NC_088690.1, on the reverse strand, counting down.
TACAGATAAATACACCCATTCAAGCCCTACTGTAGTAGTGCAGAGGATGGGGAAATCATACAATCTCTAATAATCCAGGAAGAAAAAACAGATTGTTTATATGATAAACACAAGCCATTTTTAATGTTATTCTTCCATGTTGACTTGAGATGCTATAGTGATAGTAATTGCACTATGACCTCTATGAGTGACGTGCAGTTAGACTGTCCTCTAGCCTTTTTTCTTCTTCTATTTTTTTAAATACTTAAGTGTGGGCGTGTGTGAAATTGTGTGTTTGCATAAGCTAGTTTAAAATTACTTTAAGTATGGATTTCAGAAATCTTTCCTACTGAAATAAATGATTTAAAATGTGGATTTGTGTGAACTATTAGTTTATTTTTCATAATCATATTGATACCGCAACCACGCTCGAGCACAGAATTTGGTTCTTTCTGAATACATTGCCTGGGATCAGCTGGAATTTGTGTATTATAAGCTCTTTTCAATGGACCTGTGAAGAACAGCATGAAAATAATATACCACTACAAATAAACACGAAGAAGAAATCCATAAACTAACAAGGAAAGACAGTTAATGGAAAAGAGCTTTTATTTGATTAATTTTTACAGCTCCTTCTATTAGCTGCCAGTGAGCAGATGCTTTCCCACCATGGTATTTCCATACATGTGCTGTCTGTTTTTATCAGATTTTCCTCTTGATTTCTCCATCCTCCTCATCCTCCTTTGGATATACACTTTTCCTTTAAAGATGAGATAAATTAAATTCATTGCAAACACAGCCATTAGTTAACATGCTTTATTCCTATTACTTTATTAAGAAACTGCAAAAAGGTAAAAACTGAGCATGTGCAGAGAATGTTGGTAATGTGCAAAGTACTTTTTTATTAGCCCTTGGCATGGCATGTCAGCGTTCTGTGCCTTTTCACTGTGTTACATCACATTGGAACAGGACCTATGTAGCTCTTGGTGTGAAATGATGTGGATTATTGCTTGCCAGGTTATGAACCTAGGGCCCCTTCTACCCTGTTTCCTTGATGGAACTATTTGCTTCTAGACTGGATGCATTAAAAAATAAAAAGGGCAGAGTAGACTTTACTCTTCATTATTTCCAAATTATGGAACTTTTAAGACTGTTGTAAGTGTTCAGTACTGTGAAAAATTATATGGAATTAATCTGTCATCGGTTTTATTTCCTCACTCATTTTCCAAATCTTTTTGTTTCTCATAAACTGCTCACTAGAGCTCAGCACAACAGTTTTGGTGTGCACATTTTCTGACGAGGACTGATTCCATCCTTGCAGATACAGTCTGCAGTCTGTGACATGGCTATTACTGGAAGTTGAATGATGCTGACTAGAGCAGTGTTTTTGGAAAAGTCTTTTCTCACCTGTCTAATCACCTCTCTCCACACAAGAGCCTTAATTGTTCTTGAAGTAGTGTCCCTATGGGTGCTTGACTGTAGCTGTGCTTGTGTCCCTGTGCTGCTGATTGGAGAGCTTCGGTAGCAGTGTCTGTTAGTCCCACACATGCACTGTCTCTCCTCATGCTGCCCCACGTGGCTAGTCAGCACATGCTTGCTTAAATCCCCTCAGTTCCTTCTCAGTTGCCCCTGGCTAGAGACGGAGCTCCTTGCAGTCCGTTAAGATCATTGCTCTATTCTCAGTTAGATAGTTAATTAGCCTTGTAGCATAGTGTAGTTGTAGTTTCTTCCTTACTCATTTTTTTCTGTCTCTTAAAAAAAAATTGGGGGAGGAAAAACCTTTATTTTTCCCGCTTTTCTTTCACTGGGGACTCTTCCCCCATAACGGGGTATGCTGGGCTTCAAGAAATGCCTCACTTTCAAGGAGGCAATCCCAATTGCAGCACTCCCAGTGTATTCGTTGCCTCAGGGAAGACCACCTCTAACAAAAGTGTGGTCTCTGCCAGCAACTTCAGCCACGATCTCGTAAGGACAGAGAGCTCTGACAGAAGATCATCTTCATGGAAGCGGCTCTCAGGCCCCCTCAGGACCTGCGCCAGGAGTCACCTGGCAGACATGAGCCACAGCCCTCTACATCTAAAGGTTGTAGGTTGAGGAAATAAACTGCTGACCCCTCTCACAAGTCATCTAAGAGAGCGGGAAGTCCCCATAGTGAGCCCAGAGATGGCCATAAGCGATCTCCATCTTGCTCGGTATCTTTGGCACTGAGACCATCTCAGTCTGGCACCCATGGCTAACGGACACCATCAGCAGCCAGTACCACTGAGCATGGGGACTGAGTCGTCAGCACTGGGGGACAGGAATAAGAACTCCAATAAAAAGATGTTCCTGATACACGAGTCTATATTGGTACCACCATTGATGCCTCGCCAAGCACCGGAGTGACCAGTACGGACAAGATCCCTGACACACACACAGACCCCTCAGCACTATCACTGGGACAGTTGATACCAGCGGAATCCCATCACTCCAGGAACTTCCGCATACCAGATGTACTGGGGTCCCTTCTCCGTGGTACCAGGAATGCCTCACTGAGCCTCTGCCTAGCACGGGAATCATCACCACTGCCATGCCACATTTCCCCGCTCTCTAGTTCAGACTGCAAACCAACGGACGTGGTGTCACAGGACTCCTTTTGGGCCCCATATGATCAGGGCCGCTGAGAGTGGGTTTGGGCCCCGGTGAAAAAAAATTTCGGGCCCCCCAGCAAGAGCGAACAGGCTAAACAGGGCTGACGAGAGGGGGGGGGGAAGCTGGGCCCCGGTAAGGCGACGAGGGGGGTGGGGGGAAGCCGGACTGCCGGGCCCCCTTCCGGACTGCCAGGCCCCAGTAATTTGTACCGGCTTCCCCCCCCCCTCTCGTCGGCCCTGCATATGATGCTCAGTACTGACAGAGCCCAAACATGTGTCCACAGATGGCCCCACCACTGCCATCCTGGTATGGCCACCCATGGGCACCACTGCCAGGCTCTGTGCCACCACCACTCCAATGGCCCTATTAGGAGCCTTGGGTGGCATACCACCAGCATGCCCCTTGGGCTTCCAGCCTCGCCCGAGAACCCTCAAGACACAGCCCCTCGGACACAGCATCAGAGCTTTGGAGGCTCCACAAGACATCATACAGGCACAGGAGGTCGGTGCCAAGGAAGAAGTGACACTGAGGGCCATATCCTCCTGCTCCCCGGATAAAGCCGTAATGCCTTCCCCATCAACTCTGGCAGATGACTTTTGTCTCTTCCAGGAGTTGGCAAAGAGAGTTGCAGACATTCTCCAAATACCACTGGAAGAAGTCAAGGACACACCATCAACTCCTTGACATTCTCCATTCTTCCTCCTCAAAGATCGCCGTCCCTATTAATTAAGTCAACTTAGACCCAGCAAGAACTGTATGGCAAACTCCAGCATCGGTAGCACCCTACCTGCAAGTGGGCAGACAAAAAATACTATGTCCCCGCCAAGGAATCTGAGTTTCTCTTCTCCCACCCACCACCCAACTCCATTGTGGTGGGTGCCGTCAACTCCTGTGGCCGACAACACTAATCAAGGGCCACTCCCTATGATAGGGACTGGAAGCACCTGGACCTTTTCGGAAGGAAGGCGTACTGCTCAGCCACGTTCAAATCTGTATCGCCAACTATCAGGACCTCACGGAAAAATATGACTATATAAACTATTCAAAATTGAATGACTTTATTGAATGGATGCTGGAGTCACATTGTGACCAATTTAAGGAGGGCCAGTATTGGAAAAGACATTGCTGCAGTCTGCCCTCGATTCAGCGGCTAGGTCTCCCTCCACAGCAGTGGTGATACGACAGGACTCTTGGCTCCATCTGTAAGGCTTACTGATGGAGGTACAGTCTACGGTTGAAGACCTCCCTTTTGGAGATATGGCAAAACCTCCCTTCACACTCTGAAGGACTCTAGGGTCCACTCTCTGGTTGCTGGGCATCTACATGCCAGGACAAAAAAGCTGGTTCAGTCCCCAATCCCAGCAAAGACCATGCATATCCCAATATCTGGCTAAATGCCACTATGAGCCTCATAGTTTGTGCTTGGGAAATTTGCCTCTCTCTATCTGGCCTGCAATCTTCTTCAGCCCAGCCCTCTGTGTCCAGACAAAAGTTCTGACGTGCAGATCGAGGTGTCATTAGACTACTCTCCCCCAACTGATACAGCCGACCATTGCTCTACACCCAATTGGCAGCGTTCTGCAGTTCCTGGGAATGAATAACATCAGACTGGTGGGTCCTAGAAATCGTTCAAACTGAGTACTCCATCCATTTTATCTCCCTACCCCCTCCAAAACACCCTTCCCCATCCCTCTTCAGGAACTCTTCTCATGAGAATTCACTGTGACAAGCGATAAATCATCTTCTCCAGTTAGGAGTCATAGAAACGGTACCTCAACATCTATCAGGCAAAGGGTTCTACTCTCATTACTTCCTAATACCCAAAAGGAAGGAAGGATGGAGACCCATACTAGACCTCAGAACTCTCAACAAGTTTAAGGCTCTAAAGTTCAAGATTGTCACCTTATTCAGCGTTGGAGCAGGGAGACTGGTTTTCGGCCCTCAATTTTCAGGATGCCTATTTTCGTATCTCAATTCTACTGACTCAGACAATTTCTCAGATTCACTCTGGGATAGGACCACTACCAATACACAGTTTCAGAGTAGCAGCCGTGTTAGTCTGTATCCGCAAAAAGAACAGGAGTACTTGTGGCACCTTAGAGACTAACAAATTTATTAGAGCATAAGCTTTCATGGGCTACAACCCACTTCTTCATCTAAATGATTCGGAAGAAGTGGGTTGTAGCCCATGAAAGCTTATGCTCTAATAAATTTGTTAGTCTCTAAGGTGCCACAAGTACTCCTGTTCTTTTTACCAATACACAGTGCTCCCCTTCGTACTATCATCAGCCCTGAGAGTATTTTCCCAGGTTCTCTCAGTGATGGTTGCTCTCTTGTACCCCCGAGGGATCATGATTTACCCGTACTTGGACAATTGTCTTCTCAGAGCCAGATCTCTCCAAGAGATCTTGGGAACTGGGCCTACAGATCAATGCCCAGAAGTCAACCCTCGTTCCAGTGAAACACCTGGCATTCATAGGTGCTGACGATGACTCATTACAGGCTAGAGCTCTCTATTTTTTCCGGAGGTTATGCTCAGGCTGTATCCAAAATTCATTCGTACGGTAACCTCCCCATTCCATATGAATCAATTGATTCACCTTCCAATCTTTTTTACCCCAAGCTTCACCAACACAACAGGGAGGCTATATTACATACCCTAGATATCAGGATACTCCAGGCCTTCTATCTGGACAGGACAAAGGTCTTCAGGAAGTCTCCTAGGCTTTTCCTCTCTGTTTAGGAAAGATCCAAGGGCTCAGCAATATCAGCCCAAAGGCACTCCAAGTGGGTTTCAAATTGCGTCAGACAGGGTTCGCAACGTGACCCCTCCAGGCTCTATTCATACACACTCCACAAGTTCGATCTCTTCATCTGTCGCCTTCTTCAAGAACGTCCCTATCTCAGAGATCTGTAGAGCAGCAACATGAGCGTCAGTCCACACTTTTGAGGAACACTATGTGATCATTGGGGACTCTGCTGCTGGTGCCATCTTCGGCTCTACAGTGCTGTCCTCTATAACTGATCTGACTCCAAAGTCCTGGCCCTCCAGAAGGGGTGACTGGAGCCAGCCCTGTATACCACATAACTAAACATGTAACTTAAGTTTGTGACTGACTGTTACAGTGTGCTGCAATGTGTAAAATGCAACTTTCCATAAATTTCAGGTTTTTTCAAAAAGGTCTTGTTCAAAGGTGATCTGCAAAGGAAAAAGAATGTGTACTTTGTGTACAAAAAAACAAAACTTTCTTTACGCATAATTAAAAACAAAAAGGCAGAAACACTCTTTTGCTGGTCACCTTTAAGAGAGAAGTATCTCATACAAAAATACAGCTGGCAGCAAAGTGCCTCCTGTCAGTTTCTTATGTATTGAGTTAAACAGATTGAGTCTAGTTGAAGTTAAACAAATTCAGACAGGAAATAAGGCATAATTTTTTAACTGAGAGTAATTAACCATTGGAACAATTTACCAAGGGTCATGGTGGATTCTCCATCACTGACAATGTTTAAATCAAGATAGGATGTTTTTCTAAAATATGCTCGGGATTATTTTGAGGAAGTTCTATGGTCTGTTTTATACAGCAGGTTAGAGTAGTTGATCACAATGGTCCCTTCTGGCCTTGGAATCTATGAATTATGAATTTTTTCTCCAAGTGGGAAAATACTAAACAGTTCTAAATGATTATTTTTAACTAATTCATAGTTAATGGTCAGCTTTATCTCTGTCCACATTATGCAGAATCATAGGGAGCTGAACAGTTTCAAGGTCAACAGCTAAGCATTTACCATAACCCTTTGTTCCTGAAAAGGTGTGGACGCTAATCCTCCTGGTTAAGTATGAACTGATTCAGCATGTCCATGCACAGCACTCCCTCCACCTGTTGTAGAACTTATCCCAAAGCAGTGGTTTGGGGAAGAATTTGTAAGGTGGCATGAATATCATTGTTGGATTCTGTAGGGAAACCATTTGAATTAGTTCAACTGCACAACCTGCACTTCTTGTCTTCACTAGTGCTGAAACAGGGCCCACTGAACAAGTGCGGGCTGAATTATAAGGCTTGCTGACAGCTAGATCAGTTTAACTGGTCCTTAGAACATTTGTGAACTATTACAATTGACATGAAATATTTTACAAGCAGCCCAGGTGCTTGGACCTGAACTGTAAATGTCCAAGGTATTCAGTGTAGACAGGACTAATGAGGCTGTTTCTCCACAGTAATCATAAAAAACTCAGGAACACGGGACTTGCCCTTCCATATCAGACCAAGGGCTCATTTAATCTAGTATCCGGTCTGATAGCGGCCAATACCAGAAGCTTCAGAGGAAGGTGTTGGATACCCCATGATGGACAATTGTAGAATGACTTGCCCATAAGGGAAGTTTCTTCCTAAATCCTGACACTTATTGGTTGTCTTATGCCCTAAAGCATGAGGCTTATATTGCTTCTTTTTAAAACTTATGTAACTGTGGATGTTCTCACTAACCATACAAATGTCTAATCTCTTTTTGAATTCTACTAACCTCTTGGCCTTGCTGATATCCTCTGACAGTGAGCTCCATGTGTTAGTTATGCATTTTGAAGAAAAAAGCAAACCACACCATTTAATCTTGCTCTGACCCATCAGCCGTCACATTGCAGTTAGTTGACAGCACAAGAAACAGCCCAAGTGGTGTCAGTTTTTGCCTCTTCATAGCAAAGTGTACTTCGCCCTTAAAGACAGTGACACCAGTTAGCTACTGAATGGCTTTGTAATAATCTTGGTCCTTTCAAAAAGATCTAGCCTTCGTACATGTATAGGAATTCATCCCTTTTTATAAATGTGTGTATTTTATGAATTTACCATTTCTTCCACAGAATGGTGAGGATTGAACTTCAAAAGCCAGTGGGGAAGGGAGCTTATCCTCTTGGGAATGGGTTTTTGTTAATATAAGTTAATTCTAGCACTAATGAAAAGCGTCACTGTCCATCCTAGACACCTGCAGTTTATCTACAGAATATGTACAGGAGAAGAGCAAGTGTCCTTATACATCCCCATCAATGCATCTCAGCATTGATCTGTAGGGACCGTCTCCAGTGGTTGTTCCAGCTTCTTTCTCATTCAATCCTTATCCTGTTTGAGACCTCTAATGAAGGTACCAGTTAGAATATAGGAAATTACCACATCAGAATGCTCAGACAGCTTTCTACGTACTCCAGTCTCGTGCTTCCAACAGCAGCTTTCTAATCCATGTCACAGAGGAAAGTGAATCTCCCTTAACGCATCTGGCTTACTGTGCAGTAATCTATGGTGATGGAAGAATTTCTTCCTGACCATAAATGGAGACCAATTTAAGCCCAAAGCTCTTTGTATGAAGTTCTTTTGATTATAAGTCAAAAATGACCTCTTTTTCATTCTTTTCTGGTGTTTTTTAGTTCACACTTAGAAAGATTCAGTTTTTCAGAAAATGAATGAAATTGTGCAGTAAAAAGAAGTAAAAATTGGAATCATATGGGGCTTAAAGTTACTTTCCACATCAGCTATAGATTTATATTTTGGACTTAAATATAATGCCTTAAATCTTATTTTAGAGCCTGTCATAACTATAAAGGGAAGGGTAACAGCTCTCCTGTGTACAGTACTAAAATCCCTCCTGGTCAGAGACTCCAAAATCCTTTTACCTGTAAAGGGTTAAGAAGCTCGGGTAACCTGGCTGACACCTGACCCAAAGGACCAATAAGGGGACAAGATACTTTCAAATCTTGGGGGGGGGAAAGGCTTTTGTGTGTGCTCTTTGTTTTAAGGGGTGGTTCGCTCTTGGGACTGAGAGGGACCAGACATCAATCCAGGTTCTCCCCATCTTTCTAAACAAGTCTCTCTTATTTCAAAATTGTAAGTAAAAGCCAGGCAAGGCGTCTTAGATTTACTTTGTTTTCTCAACTTGTAAATGTACCTTTTACTAGAGTGTTTATCTTTGTTTGCTATACTTTGAACCTAAGACAGAGGGGGGTCCTCTGAGCTCTTTAAGTTTGATTACCCTGTAAAGTTATTTTCCGTACTGATTTTACAGAGATGATTTTTACCTTTTTTCTTTAATTAAAAGCCTTCTTTTTAAGAACCTGATTGATTTCTCCTTGTCTTAAGATCCAAGGGGGTTTCGATCTGTATTCACCAGGAGTTGGTGAAAAGGAAGGAGGGGGGAAGGGTCAATTTCTCCTTGTTTAAGATCCAAGGAGTTTGGATCTGTATTCACCAGGGAATTGGTGAGAGGTTTTCTAAAAGCTTCCCAGGGTAGGGAATGGTGGCAGCGGACCAGAACTAAGCTGGTAGTTAAGCTTAGAAGTCCTCATGCAGGCCCCTACATTTGTACCCTAAAGTTCAAAGTGGGGATACAGCCTTGACATGGTGGCAGAGCGGTGGGATTCGTTTTAAACCCAAAAGCCAGTAAGAGATTTTTTTTTTCCTTCTAGCTGCTTGGAAAGCAGAGCTGAAGGTAGATGCATATCTTATCTCTCCTTGCCTGAAGGCAGAGGTGTTAAGTTTTTTTAACGAGGGCCTTTGTTAAGAGAAGGGTTCAAAGCGAGCAAACTTTGACTGGTAAAGGCAATTTACAAGCTGAATTGTTTTTTTTTTTCTTTTTACATCCTCATGAATAGCTAGTTAGAAAGTCTCTGTTAACTCAGCAGCAGCCAGAGCTGAGTACATCCCAGTTTCAGTCAACTGCAGAGGGGTGTGACCCAGCACAAGAAAACAGGAAAATGACTACCAAAGAAGAAAGAGCCAAAGAGGGGGCACACAAGAGAGAGATGGAGCTGAAAGAAAAAGAGATAGAGCTGAGAGACAAAGAAGAGAAAGCCAAAGAGGGGGCCCACAAGAGAGCTATGGAGCTGAAAGAAAGAGAGATGGAGCTGAAAGAAAAAGAGATAGAGCTGGAAAAAGCCAAAGAGGAGGCGAGAGAAAAAGAAAGGAAGCATGAACTGGAAGTAGTAAGGGCTAGGCAGGATGCACCAGCCCATCCTAGCAACTCCTCTCCAGGTACCACTTCCCATCCCAGAAAATTCCCCACCTACAAGGCAGGCGATGATACTGAGGCCTTCTTAGAAAATTTTGAAAGGGCCTGCCTTGGATACAGCATCGCTGCAGACCAGTACATGGTAGAGCTGAGGCCGCAGCTCAGTGGACCCTTAGCAGAGGTGGCGGCTGAAATGCCTAAGGAACACATGAACAGTTATGAACTTTTTAAAAACAAGGCCAGACTCAGAATGGGGCTAACACCCGAGCATGCCCGTCGGCGGTTCAGAGCCCTAAGGTGGAAACCAGATGTGTCATTTACCCGGCATGCCTACCACATTGACAAAAATTGTGATGCCTGGGTATCAGGAGCAAATGTTAAATCTCTGGAAGATCTGCTTTCCCTAGTAAAAATGGAGCAGTTTTTAGAGGGTGTTCCTGAGGAAATAGAAAGGTACATCCTAGATGGGAAGCCCAAAACTGTAACCGAGGCGGGGGAGATTGGAGCCAAATGGGTGGAGGTGACAGAAAAGAAAAAAGCTAGTAGCAGTTGGAGCGAATATCAGAAGGGGCAAGCTGAAACAAAACCTTATCACCGGGGACAACCCAAGGCCCCACCCACATCCCAAGGGAAACCCCAGACGCCTTCTTACCCCACCCCACCAGTCTCCACCAACCAACATCGCCCCGGTGATACCTTAGCAGGGCGATGTTTTAAATGTAATGAACTGGGGCATATAAAGGCTCACTGCCCCAAGAACCCCAACCGATTACAGTTCATTACCCCCCAATCACACCAAAGATCCCCAGACCCAGATGCCTCTCTCATACCCTCGGAGCGAAGGGAAACCTTGAGAGTGGGCGGAAAGAAGGTTATCGCTTGGAGGGACACTGGGGCACAAGTGTCAACTATCCACCAATCCCTAATGGACCCCAAACTCATCAACCCGGAGGCTACAGTGACAATTCAACCCTTCGTGTCACAGTCTGTAACCTTGCCTACAGCCCAGTTGCATGTCCAGTACAAGGGCTGGTCAGGAATGTGGACTTTTGCAGTCTATGACAATTATCCCATCCCCATGCTGCTGGGGGAAGACTTGGCCAACCCTGTGAAGCTAGCCAAGAGGGTGGGAATAGTCACCCGCAGCCAGGCTAAGCAAGCTTTCAACCCCATCCCTGTTCCTGAGCCGTCCACCAGGGCCCCATCTGTGTACCCAGAGACCCAAACAAAGGTGGTGGAACCGGATCCCCTGCCAACGACTGCAACAGCCGTAGTGGATCCAATCCCAGAGACCCAGCCAAAGCCAGTCCCAGAACCGGAACTGGCAACGCAACCAGCACCAGAACCATTGCCAACACTGAGTCCAGCGCTTGCAAACCCGTCTACAACTCCAATGCCAGAGGGCACCAGCGAGCCTGAACTGGTGGAAGCAGCAGATAACCCTACCCAAGAGGCTCAGCCAGAGCCTGAAATACCACATAGTGCACCAGCGGACAGCAGTTCACAATCAATGGAAACAGCCCCAGCACCTGCATCGCTTCCAGAGGGACCAAGCCCCAGCCCACAGTCCAAGGAGGAACTGATGTCTCCAGCATCAAGGGAACAGTTCCAGGCCGAGCAGGAAGCAGATGACAGCCTTCAGAAAGCTTGGGCGGTGGCACGGAGCACCCCACCGCCTCTCAGCTCTTCTAACCGATCCCGGTTTGTTGTAGAACAAGGACTTTTATACAAGGAGACTCTTTCTGGTGGGCACCAGGAAGACTGGCATCCTCAAAGACAGTTGGTAGTTCCCACTAAGTATCGGGTAAAGCTCTTGAGCTTAGCCCATGATCATCCCAGTGGCCATTCTGGGGTGAACAGAACCAAAGACCGGTTGGGGAAGTCCTTCCACTGGGAGGGAATGGGCAAGGACGTTGCTAATTATGTCCGGTCTTGTGAGGTGTGCCAACGAGTGGGAAAGCCCCAAGACCAGGTTAAAGCCCCTCTCCAGCCACTACCCATAATTGAGGTCCCATTTCAGCGAGTAGCTGTGGATATTCTGGGTCCTTTCCCAAAGAAGACACCCAGAGGAAAGCAGTACGTACTGACTTTCATGGATTTTGCTACCCGATGGCCGGAAGCTGTACCCTTAAGCAACACCAAGGCTAAAAGTGTGTGCCAGGCATTAGCAGACATTTTTGCCAGGGTAGGGTGGCCCTCCGACATCCTTACAGATTCGGGAACTAATTTCCTGGCAGGGAACATGAAAAACCTGTGGGAAGCTCATGGGGTGAATCACTTGGTTGCCACCCCTCATCACCATCAAACCAATGGTCTGGTGGAGAGGTTTAATGGAACTTTGGGGGCCATGATACGTAAATTCGTAAATGAACACTCCAATGATTGGGACCTAGTGTTGCAGCAGTTGCTTTTTGCCTACAGGGCTGTACCACATCCCAGTTTAGGGTTTTCACCATTTGAACTTGTGTATGGCCGCGAGGTTAAGGGGCCATTACAGTTGGTGAAGCAGCAATGGGAGGGGTTTACGCCTTCTCCAGGAACTAACATTCTAGACTTTGTAAGCAACCTACAAAACACCCTCCGACACTCTTTAGCCCTTGCTAAAGAAAACCTAAAGGATGCTCAGGAAGAGCAAAAGGCCTGGTATGATAAACATTCCAGAGAACGGTCCTTCAAAGTAGGAGACCAAGTCATGGTCTTAAAGGCGCTCCACGCCCATAAAATGGAAGCGTCGTGGGAAGGACCATTCACGGTCCAGGAGCGCCTAGGAGCTGTTAACTATCTCATAGCCTCCCCCACCTCCAACATAAAGCCTAAGGTATACCATGTTAATTCTCTTAAGCCCTTTTATTCCAGAGAACTAAACGTTTGCCAGTTTACAGCCCAGGAAACAGATGACGCGGAGTGGCCTGCAGGTGTCTACTACGAAGGAAAAAGGAATGGTGGCGTGGAAGAGGTGAACCTCTCCACGACCCTGGGACGTCTGCAGCAACAGCAGATCAAGGTGCTGTGCACACGCTTTGCACCGATTTTCTCAGCCACTCCAGGACGGACCGAACGGGCATACCACTCCATTGACACAGGTAATGCTCACCCAATTAGAACCCCACCCTACTGGGAGTCACCTCATGCCCAAGCTGCTATACAAAGGGAGATCCGGGACATGCTACAGATGGGTATAATCCGCCCCTCTACCAGTGCATGGGCATCTCCAGTGGTTCTAGTTCCCAAACCAGATGGGGAAATACGCTTTTGCGTGGACTACCGTAAGCTAAATGCTGTAACTCGTCCTGACAACTATCCAATGCCACGCACAGATGAGCTATTGGAAAAATTGGGACCATGCCCAATTCATCTCTACTTTAGACTTAACCAAAGGGTACTGGCAAGTACCACTAGATGAACCCGCTAAGGAAAGGTCAGCCTTCGTCACCCAGGCAGGGGTGTATGAATTCAATGTACTTCCTTTCGGGTTGCGAAATGCACCCGCCACCTTCCAAAGACTTGTAGATGGTCTCCTAGCAGGATTGGGAGAATCTGCAGTTGCCTACCTCGATGATGTGGCCATTTTTTCTGATTAATGGACAGAACACCTGGAGCACCTGGAAAAAGTCTTCGAGCGCATCCGGCAGGCAGGACTAACTGTTAAGGCTAAAAAGTGTCAAATAGGCCAAAACAGAGTGACGTACCTGGGGCACCAGGTGGGTCAAGGAACTATAAATCCCCTACAGGCCAAAGTGGATGCTATCCAAAAGTGGCCGGTTCCAAAGTCAAAGAAACAGGTCCAATCCTTCTTAGGCTTGGCCGGATATTATAGGCGATTTGTACCACACTACAGCCAAATCGCCGCCCCGCTGACAGACCTAACCAGAAAGAAACAGCCAAATGCAGTTCAGTGGACTGACGAGTGTCAAAAGGCCTTTAACCAGCTTAAGGCAACACTCATGTCTGACCCTGTGCTAAGGGCCCCAGACTTTGACAAACCGTTCGTAGTAACCACAGATGCGTCCGAGCGAGGCGTGGGAGCAGGTTTAATGCAGGAAGGACCGGATCAAGAATTCCATCCTGTCGTGTTTCTCAGCAAGAAACTGTCTGAGAGGGAAAGCCACTGGTCAATCAGCGAAAAGGAATGCTACGCCATTGTGTACGCGCTGGAAAAGCTACGCCCATATGTTTGGGGACGGCGTTTCCAACTACAAACAGACCATGCTGCGCTACAGTGGCTTCATACCGCCAAGGGAAATAACAAAAAACTTCTTCGGTGGAGTTTAGCTCTCCAAGATTTTGATTTTGAAATACAACACATTTCAGGAGCTTCTAACAAAGTGGCTGATGCACTCTCCCGGGAAAGTTTCCCAGAGTTAACTGGTTAACAATTGTTCTTGTAATGAAACATATTGTTAGTTTTTATATAATCAGTAGTATGTCTAAAGGTACATGTGTCTTGTTAACTCTGTTTTCTCCTAGAACTCCAGGAAGAAATCACAGCCAGTGTGGAACCGAACGTCCAACACTATCTGTGATTTGGGGGGCGTGTCATAACTATAAAGGGAAGGGTAACAGCTCTCCTGTGTACAGTACTAAAATCCCTCCTGGTCAGAGACTCCAAAATCCTTTTACCTGTAAAGGGTTAAGAAGCTCGGGTAACCTGGCTGACACCTGACCCAAAGGACCAATAAGGGGACAAGATACTTTCAAATCTTGGGGGGGGGGGAAAGGCTTTTGTGTGTGCTCTTTGTTTTAAGGGGTTGTTCGCTCTTGGGACTGAGAGGGACCAGACATCAATCCAGGTTCTCCCCATCTTTCTAAACAAGTCTCTCTTATTTCAAAATTGTAAGTAAAAGCCAGGCAAGGCGTCTTAGGCCTGGTCTACACTAGGAGTTTATATAGAATTTAGCGCCGTTACATCGAATTAACCCTGCACCCGTCCACACCACGAAGCTATTTAGTTCGACATAGAGCTCTTTTAAATTCGACTTCTGTACTCCTCGAAAACGAGAGGAGTAGCGCTAAATTCGAAATGGCAATATCGAATTAGGCTAGGTGTGGATGGAAATCGACGGTAATAGCTCCGGGAGCTATCCCACAGTGCACCACTCTGTTGACGCTCTGGACAGCAGTCCGAGCTCGGATGCTCTGACCAGCCACACAGGAAAAGCCCCGGGAAAATTTGAATTCCTTTTCCTGTCTGGGCAGTTTGAATCCCATTTTCTGTTTGGACAGTGTGGAGAGCTCAGCAGCACTGGCAACGATGCAGAGCTCTCCAGCAGAGATGGCCGTGCAATCTAATAGAAAGAGGGCCCCAGCATGGACTGATCGGGAAGTCTTGGATCTCATCGCTGTGTGGGGCGATGAGTCCGTGCTTTCAGAGCTGCGCTCCAAAAGAAGGAATGCAAAGATCTACGAGAAGATCTCTAAAGCCATGGCAGAGAGAGGATACAGCCGGGATGCAACGCAGTGCCGCGTGAAAATCAAGGAGCTGAGACAAGGCTACCAAAAAACCAAAGAGGCAAACCGACGCTCCGGATCCCAGCCCCACACATCACGTTTCTACGAGGCACTGCATTCCATCCTAGGTGCGGCCGCCACCACTACCCCACCAGTGACCGTGGACTCCGAGGATGGGATATTGTCCACGGCCGGTTCCTCGTCGGAAATGTTAGGTGACGGGGAAGATGAGGAAGAGATGAGGAGGACGAGGCAGTCGACAGCGCTTGCACCGCTGATTTCCCCGACAGCCAGGAGCTCTTCATCACCCTTACCGAGATCCCCTACCAACCGTCCACAGCCCTTACCCCGGACACCGAATCAGGGGAAGGATCAAGCAGTGAGTGCTTTAAACATCTAAACATTTAATTTTAACATAACTGGAATATTTATATTGTTAAGAATGGGCTTTTCAGTCACTCATTTAAACATAGAAACTTTTATTTATAACAAAACAGGAATATTAACTATATTAGCAATTTGTTGTTCATGATTTAGTTGGCTTAGTCAACTATTTACTCCTAACTATGTATAGAAAATCAAATAATGTCCGGATATTCATGATTAGGCCACCACAGGACGCTCCACTCTGTAGTCCCTTATGCTGCACTTAAATGAAAAGACGGTCAATGTGCCCGGGAATGGACAGAGAGTCCTCCTGGGATAGCTCGGCATAGCTCTCCTGGAGGTACCGCTCAAGCATGCGCATGAGGTTCCGCGGCAGGGCGATCTTGTTCAGTCCCCCGTGGTAACACACGTTCCCACGCCATGAGTCCATTAGGTAGTCCGGGATCATTGCACGGCACTGCATGGCGGCATACGGCCCTGGCCTCTGCATGGTCTCCCGAAGCATCCTTCCCCTCTCGGTCTCCGAGATCCTCATCAGTGTAATATCACACATGACGCCCTGCTTTAAATTAGGGAGGGGAATGTTAGTTTTGGGACTGCTTTACAGCCACGCGGTGGAGGCGGCAGAGGGGCAGCATACAGGGATCTTTCCCGGGGACAGCCGCGAGGTGGTGGGACAGGGGCAGAGCTCATGCTTCCCTGAATGCTGCCAGCAGAGAGTGGCCTTGCATTCAGTGCGAAAGGAGCCCAGTGCTACTATTACATTTTTAAGCTGCCACAAGTCTACGGCTTACCATGCTTTCCTGCAACAGAAGTAGAGGTGTCCTGCCACGCTTCTCTGATCGCAACTGCAGGACCCCAGGCACTGAAGGCGAGGGCCGAAAATTCGACCTTGTCCTGAGTGCGCATGTGAAAGGTCCATTGCATGGTGTTGTTCACAGAGAAAGACTATGTTCTTTGTTAGCAACTTCATTTATCTGTCTCAGGAATTTACTCCCTTTTTCCCATTCCCACAGACACATCTGCGAGTGTCTCCCAACCCAGCCTGGCATCACACTCCCAGAGGCTAGCGCAGATTAGGAGAAGGAAGAGGAAGACGCGTGAAGACATGTTTTATGAACTTATGGACTGCTCACGAGAGCAGGCAGCCCAGACGACACAGTGGAGGGAGAACTTGTCACAAATGCACAGAGCAGTCATGGAACGGGAGGAGAGGTGGCGCCAGGAGGACCAGCAGGCTACTCAAACCCTGCTTGGACTAATGAGGGAGCAAACGGAGACGCTCCGGCGTCTAGTGGATGTTCTGCAAGACCGGAGGCAGGAGGACAGAGCCCTGCTGCTGTCTATCTCTAACCGCCCTCCCCCGCCACCAAGTCCCCCCCCCTCACCAAAAGTACAAAGAAGGAGGGGCGGCAAGGGCCGTTAAAACTTTCAGTCGGCCCCTGCACACTGCTGCAGCAATGGAAGGCTCTCGTTCCAAAGTTTGAAAAGTCCTTTCCTACCCATCTCACACTAGCCCACGTCCAAGTTCCCTCCCCCCCTTTTCATGTGCGGTTCATAATAAAACATCTGTTTCTGTTAAGTACAGTTTCCGAGAGTGTCTTTTAGAGGGGATTCTGTCTGAAGGGGGGGAAGGGGTTTGTTACTTGGACAGGACAGTCACCTCTAGCAGGCTACAGAGGCGGGGGCAGGTCCAGCATCAGGACACATACACAGTACAGTCACCAGGTACCCTGGTCAGTCTGGGAGGCGGTTTTCATGTTCTGGGGTGCGAGGGGGTTGATCTGTGACTTTGTGGCGGGGGAGGGCAGTTAGAGATCTTATGCCGCGGTCCTTATCCTGGATCACAGAGCCACGCAGCAGGGGGTCTGTTACCCTCCGCCCCCTGCCAGAAAGTCACTTGGCCGACACATACACGCAGTCCCGCCCAGGACTGCTGGCAGGCTGCGTTGAAACAACCAATCCAGCACTGTGGAGCCTGTCATTCCCGGAGTTTAGAAGCATCATTTGCATCAAAACACTAAACCCGCCCCCCGCCACAGTCTGCGTCCCCGGTTTAAAACATTCCCGCGAAAACAGTAAGAAAGAGAACCTTGTTCATTAACAAAACGGAACAGATTTTATTTGTTGGGAAGGTGGGGAAGGGGGTATGTAACTTGGAAGGATAGTCAACAGTAACTGGGTAAAGAAACGGGGGCAGGTTCAGCATCTGTGTCCACAAAGTAAACAGTCACTGGAGACCCTGCTCAGTCAGGAACCTGGCTTTCAAAGCCTCCCTGATGCACAGCGCGTCCCGCTGGGATCTTCTAATCGCCCGGCTGTCTGGCTGGACGTAATCAGAAGCCAGGCTATTTGCCTCAACCTCCCACCCCGACATAAAGGTCTCCCCCTTGCTCTCACACAAATTGTGGAGCACACAGCAAGCAGCTATCACAATGGGGATATTGGTCTCGCTGAGATCACAGTGAGTGAGTAGGCTTCTCCATCTCCCCTTGAGACGGCCAAAAGCACACTCCACCACCATTCTGCACTTGCTGAGCCGGTAGTTGAATAGTTCTTTCCCTGAGTCCAGTGCGCCAGTGTAGGGCTTCATGAGCCAGGGCATTAGCGGGTATGCAGGGTCCCCGAGGATGACTGTAGGCATCTCCACATCCCCAACAGTTACTTTGTGGTCCGGGAAGTAAAGACCTTCCTGCAGCCGTCTAAACAGACCAGAGTTCCTGAAAACCCGAGCGTCATGAACCTTGCCAGGCCATCCAACGTTGATATTAGTAAAACGTCCCCTATGGTCCACCAGTGCTTGCAGCACCATGGAAAAGTATCCCTTTCGGTTGATGTACTGGCTGGCCTGGTGGTCCGGTCCCAGGATAGGGATGTGAGTACCATCTATAGCCCCACCGCAGTTTGGGAATCCCAGCCTGGCAAAGCCATCTATGATGAGCTCCACGTTTCCCAGGGTCACTACCTTAGATAGCAGTAGCTTGACGATTGCCTTGGCTACTTGCATGACAGCAACCCCCATGGTAGACTTGCCCACACCAAAGTGGTTAGCGACGGACCGGTAGCTGTCTGGCGTTGCGAGCTTCCAGAGGGCTATGGCCACTCGCTTCTGGACAGTCAGGGCTGCCTGCATCCGGGTGTCCTTTCGCTTCAGGGCAGGGGACAGCAACTCACACAGTTCGAGGAAAGTCCCCTTCCGCATGCGAAAGTTGCGCAGCCACTGGGATTCCTCCCAGACCTGCAGCACTATGCGGTCCCACCAGTCCGTCCTTGTTTCACGGGCCCAGAATCGCCGTTCAACAGTATCCACAAGACCCAGTGACAGCGAGATGTCCTGGGCGCTGGGTCTCATGTTCTCTGAGAGGTCGGAGCTAGCGTCCGACTTCATGCCGTCACGGTGGTGCCGTAGCCTCCTCTCATGATTGATCTGCAGCTGCCTCTGGTACAGGTGGAGGAGAAGCTGCGAGGCGTTGAGAACTGCCACAACTGCAGCGATGGTCGCAGCGGGATCCATGCTCGCACTGCTGTGGCGTCCGCGCTGTCAGTAATCAGAAAAGCGCGCGAACTGATTTCCCGCCGGCGCTTTCAGGGAGGGAGGGAGGGAGGGCGGGAGTGACGGACGGATGACGACAGGCACCCAAAAGCACCCTCGACACATTTTTTTACCCAGAAGGCATTTGGGGCTCGACCCAGAATTCCAATGGGCAGCGGGGACTGCGGGAACTGTGGGATAGCTGCCCACAGTGCACCGCTTCCAATGTCGACGCTTGCCCCGTTAGTGTGGACTCACAAAGTCTCACAAAGTCGAATTACTGTCCTTAGTGTGGACACACACGTTCGACTTTGTAATATCGATTCCACATAGTCGAATTAACTAAAATCAAAGTACTCTCGTAGTGTAGACATACCCTTAGATTTACTTTGTTTTCTCAACTTGTAAATGTACCTTTTACTAGAGTGTTTATCTTTGTTTGCTATACTTTGAACCTAAGACAGAGGGGGGTCCTCTGATCTCTTTAAGTTTGATTACCCTGTAAAGTTATTTTCCGTACTGATTTTACAGAGATGATTTTTACCTTTTTCTTTAATTAAAAGCCTTCTTTTTAAGAACCTGATTGATTTCTCCTTGTTTTAAGATCCAAGGGGGTTTGGATCTGTATTCACCAGGAGTTGGTGAAAGGAAGGAGGGGGGAACGGTCAATTTCTCCTTGTTTTAAGATCCAAGGGGGTTTGGATCTGTATTCACCAGGAGTTGGTGAAAGGAAGGAGGGGGGAAGGGTCAATTTCTCCTTGTTTAAGATCCAAGGAGTTTGGATCTGTATTCACCAGGGAATTGGTGAGAGGTTTTCTAAAAGCTTCCCAGGGTATGGAATGGTGGCAGCGGACCAGAACTAAGCTGGTAGTTAGCTTAGAAGTCCTCATGCAGGCCCCTATATTTGTACCCTAAAGTTCAAAGTGGGGATACAGCCTTGACAGAGCCTTCCACAGATGTCTGTATATCAAATACTTTAGTTATTTTAAAGTATAGTCCATATATGAATAATATACCTTGCACTTACCTTGTACCTTTTTTCTAAGGATTTCAAAGCACTTTACACAATGTGTACACAACAGGTAAAAGAGTATTGCTTACAACTTTGCTTTTAGGTTTTGCTGTGTCTGGAATAACAGAAATATTTGAGGATAAATACGCTAATCATTTGGTTAGCTGAGAATATCTGCTACCCATTATGCATGGCCTTAGCATGCATGCTACTATGGTATCCAGTAAACATTTACTAAACAATGTCTTGATTAAATCAAATTCTTTGTGGTGTTCTTCTATTTGCCCTTAACTGTACAAGAGCTGTCAAATAACTTGCTGGTTATCAGTTCAGGATGTGGGGAAGCAGGTCCTTAAGCCTCTGGCAATATATTCCTATCAAGTTCTTAATCTCCATGAGCCGTTGGTGAAGAGCTGCATGAAACCAGCCTGTGGATCAGTCTTCTGTCTCTCTCAGGCTATGTTTACACTACAGACCTTACAGCAGCACAGCTGTACCACTGCAACCGCGCCACTATAAGGTCTCCCGTGTAGCCACTGTATGCTAATGGCGGTATATGGCCCAATGAGCGGCAGTAGCTACATAGGCGGGCGAGCGTCTCCCGACAGCATAGCACTGTCCACACCAACATAGCAATTTTGTCGGTGAAACTTATGTCAGTCAGGAGGGTGGGTTTTTTTGCTCCCTTGACCAACAAAAGTTTTACCGACAAAGTGCTAGTGTTAGATATAGCCTTATACATTGTGCAAGAACTTCCAGGAGCACATCTACTGACACGAACTTGTCTGCTATGAGCACCATGAGGGCAAATCTCTGCATCAGAGTGGAGCCCCATTGATTTCAAGGTACAGGGGTCATCTTGTACGGAAGAGCTTGCAGTTCTTTTTCAAGTGCTTGCTCACCACGTGCAGAGTCACCAGAAATTTTCCCCCAGTGGTATCTGGCATGCCGGCTCTATCGCCCTCTGGTGCTGCATGCTCATGTGCTGGTATAAGGGGCCAAGCTGGCCCTACGCCCTCTCCATTCCTTCTTACCACCTGTGACGGTCACTGGAACAACTTCAGGTTTCAAACTCTGTGCCTCCTGCAGCAAGCCCATGCCAGTGAGCTACGCACAGTCCAGCTGTCTGAAGTGTCTGGGGGAAGCCCACGTGCAAGAGCCTTGCCAGATCTGTCACAAGTTCAAGCCTTGTAGGAAAAAATGGACAGGGAGGCTACCCTAAGGGCCATCCTGATGGAAGCTGCACTCAGACTGATGTCTGACCCAAACCAGTCGGACTTGGCACCAAGTACCTCAACATCGGTGCAGAGTGTTCTTCCGGCAGCACCAGCTGCCATCTTGACAGCCCATTTGATGAGACCTCAGGCTTCATCAGCAGCGTTTCTGGCTCAGGTCTCCATCCAAAACATCTGCAGGGCAGCCATCTGGTCGTCAGTATGTACTTTCTCCTCCCACTGTGCCATCCCCAGCAGGCTAGGAATGACACCAAGTTTGGTAGAGCAGTGTTGCAATCCACATGTCCATGCACTCCAAGCCCACCTCAGGTACTGCTGGGGAGTCACCTATCATGGAACGGACATAAGCAAGCACTCGAAAAAAAAAGTTATTAACCTTCCAATACTGTTGTTCAAGATGTTTTGCTCATATCTATTCCACGACCCGCCCTTCTGTCAGAGTTAGCCAGCAAAAAGGACCTCAGAGGGTGTGGGGCTGGCTGGGCCCCTTATACCAGCACATGAACATGTGGCACCAGAGGGCGATAGAGCCAGCCCAACGAATACCACTGAGGGGAAAATCTCCAGCAACTGTGCAATGGACATGAACAACGTATCTCGAAGAACAACACTTACAGAAAAGTTAGTAACCATTTTTTTAGGTGTCTTTGTACAAAAAAGGAATACACTAGCGGCTGGAGTATTCCTTTTTTTGTACAAAGGCACCCCAAAAAATGGCTAGAGTCTAGCCAAGTTTATTGAGATGAATATTTTCCAATTGCACATCAATCAGGATCTACTTCCTGAAGATGGTGAAGGGGTGACAAGCTTCAATTGTATGTGTGAGTGAGCTGGCCATCTGCTTCTAAAACTCCTCCACAGATTCTTCATGGAGCAGCATTATTGTCAATCTAAGAGAGAATAATTCTTCATCCTCCATGCCATTGTTTTCATATAAAAGGGATGGGCCAAATATGGTTAAAATTGTGCCCTCATAACAGATAGCTACATGGGCGGTGGGTATAATAGGCCAGGGAAGGCTCTGCCTTCCCTGGCTGCAGCTGCTGTTGCGAGACACAGGGCTGGGGCTGCTTGGGTCGGAGGGGAGGGGTTCCGGCCGGCCCGGGGCTTCTCTGGTCACGGGAGTGGAGGGCGGGGGGGCTCAAGGCTCTGGCTGCGGGGGGAGGAGGGGAGAAGAGGCTAGCCTCCCCGATGGAGCGGGGGTCCACCCACCACCCATGGATAGGAAGGGAGGAAACTAAGGGGCCTCACCTGAATCTTTGGATTAGGACCAGGTACAGCAAGAAAGGCCACAAATTTCTTGACCAAACCCCCTCTCCCCCTCCCAAAAAATGAGTAAGAATTTTTTTTTAAAATCTGCTTATCTAAACTGTAAATATATCATTTTCTATAACTAAAAGCTATTAATAGCTTGCAGCACAACGCCTTTGGATCCCCATTTGGTCCATGAAACATCATGTGGTGCTTGATCGTTGTTTTTAATGTTATATGTAAAGTAAACAACTTTTTTCTATCTGCTTTCCCACTATAGTGCATATGCATATGGAGCCTTGCCAGGACCACCCTTTCCCAGCACTCCCTGGACACAGAACTGGGCAAGGAGACCCTCTGCACATGTTGGGTACAATAGAACCTAGATGGTGTCTCCCCTCCCCTGTGCCATGTGGCCTTGGGGGGAGGGGCGCGGAGGGACTGCAGAGAGGAGCCAGCGACTCCAAATGGTAGGAGCAAAGGCAGCCAAAGCAGGGATCTGTGGGCATTCAGCTTTGCGAACAGGGGCCGCTAACAGGGAGTTTCAAGAGGGAGTTTGGAAGGGGAGTGGGAAGGGGGCGAGGTACACTTGCCATTCTTTAAAACCTTTAAACTAAACTATAATCAAAACTTCTTGATTTAAACAAAAACCCTTTCATTAACCTACGTAGCTGTAGGGGAGAATGCAGGCAGAAGCCCAGCAGCAGAGTGGGGGCTATCCTGTTTATTGCGCTCAGTGTAGCATGTATGATTACCTGCCCTATGGGTGGGCGGCATATGTGTGCATTCGGTGCAAGGAGCTCCTGGCCCTCAGAGACCGAGTACGGGCTTTGGAGGCCAGGGTGGCGGAACTGGAGGAGCTAAGGGAGGCAGAGAGGTATGTTGATGAGGCTTTCCGGGACACTGTAGATTTGTCCCACCTCCAGTCAGACAGCCCCTGCGCTGTTAAGGAGAATGAAAGGCTCAGGGAAGGAGAGCAGTCAACGGGAGCAGAGGGAAACCTTCCCATAGTTGGGACACCTTCCCATAGTTGGGACTCTCCTTCCAGGTGATGTTGGGGTATCCTCTCGCACTGAGGTTACCTCTCCGGGGGAGGGAACTCCAGTCATTAGGAAAAGGCAGGTGTTAGTAATGGGAGATTTGATCATAGATAGCTGGGTTTGTGATGACCGGGAGAACCGTATGGTGACTTGCCTGCCTGGTGCGAAGGTTGCGGATCTCTCGAGGCATCTAGATAGACTTACGTGTAGTGCTGGGGAGGAGCCGGTGGTTGTGGTACATGTAGGTACCAATGACATAGGGAAGGGTAGGAGAGACGTCCTGGAGGCCAAATTTAGGCTGCTAGGAAAGAGACTGAAATCCAGGACCTCTATGGTGGCATTCTCAGAAATGCTCCCAGTTCCAAACGCAGGGCCAGGTAGGCAGGCAGAGCTTCTGAGTCTCAATGCATGGATGAGACGATGGTGTAGGGAGGAGGGGTTTAGATTTATTAGGAACTGGGGAAACTTTTGGGATCGGGGAGTCTATACAGGAGAGATGGGCTCCACCTAAACCAAAGTGGAACCAGACTGCTGGCACTTAACATTAAAAAGGTTGTAGAGCAGTTTTTAAACTAGGAGATGGGGGAAAGCCGACTGCTGCAGAGGAGCAAGTGGATCGGACAGAGACTTCTCTTAGAGGAGAGTCTAATGATAGAGATTCTCTAGGTTTTAGTCAGGAGGAGAGGATGGAAGAGAATAATGTAAGGGCCAGATCAGATGAGAAACATTCACATAAAAAAGAATCTGACACATCAGAAAACGGCAGACAAATAAACAGTGACACGTTTTTAAAGTGCTTGTACACAAATGCTAGAAGTCTAAATAATAAGATGGGTGAACTAGAGTGCCTTATGATAAAGGAGGATATTGATATAATGGGCATCACAGAAACCTGGTGGAGTGAGGACAATCAATCATTCCGGGGTACAAAATACATTGGAAGGACAGAACAGGTCATGCGGGGGGGAGACTATATGTGATAGAAAATGTATAATCAAATGAAGTAAAAATCTTAAATGAATCCACATGTTCCATAGAATCTCTATGGATAGTAATTCCATGCTTTAATAGGAATATAACAGTAGGGATGTATTATCGACCACCTCGCCAGGACAGTGATAGTGACTATGAAATGCTAAGGGAGATTAGAGAGGCTATCAAAATAAAGAACTCAATAATAGTGGGGGATTTCAATTATCCCTGTATTGACTGAGTACATGTCACCTCAGGACGAAATGCAGAGACAAAATTTCTTGATACTTTAAATGACTGCTTCTTGGAGCAGCTGGTACAGGAACCCACAAGGGGAGAGGCAATTCTCGATTTAGTCCTAAGTGGAGCACAGGATCTGGTCTATGAGGTAACTATAACAGGACCGCTTGGAAATAGTGACCATAATATAACAACATTTAACATTCCTGTGGTGGGAAGAAAACCTCAGCAGCCCAACACTGTAGCATTTAATTTCAGAATGGGGAACTATGCAAAAATGAGGAGGTTAGTTAAACAGAAATTAAAAGGTACAGTGACTAGAGTGAAATCCCTGCAAGCTGCATGGATGCTTTTCAAAGACACCATAATAGAGGCCCAACTTAAATGTATACCCCAAATTAAAAAACAGTAAAAGAACTAAAAAAGAGCCACCGTGGCTTGGCTTAACCATGTAAAAGAAGCAGTGAGAGGTAAAAAGGCATCTTTTAAAAAGTGGATGTCAAATCCTAGTGAGGTAAATTAAGTGTAAAAATGTAGGAAGAAAAGCCAAAAAGGAGTTTGAAGAACAACTAGCCAAAAACTCAAAAGGAAATAAAATGTTTAAGTACATCAGAAGCAGGAAGCCTGCTAAACAACCAGTGGCGCCCCTGGACGATCGAGATACAAAAGGAGCACTTAAAGGCGCTAAAGTCATTGTGGAGAAACTAAATGAATTCTTTGCTTCAGTCTTCACAGCTGAGGATGTTGGGGAGATTCCCAAACCTGAGCCGTCCTTTGTAGGTGACAAATCTGAGGAATTGTCACAGATTGAAGTGTCATTAGAGGAGGTTTTGGAATTAATTGATAAACTTAACAGTAACAAGCCACCGGAACCAGATGGCATTCACCCAAGAGTTCTGATAGAACTCAAATGTGAAATTGCGGAACTATTAACTATGGTTTATAACCTGTCCTTTAAATCGGCTTCTGTACCCAATGACTGGAAGTTAGCTAATGTAACACCAGTATTTAAAAAGGGCTCTAGAGATGATCCCGGCAATTACAGACTGGTAACTCTAACGTCGGTACCGGGCAAATGAGTTGAAACAATAATAAAGAATAAAATTGTCAGACACATAGAAGAACATAAATTGTTGGGCAAAAGTCAACATGGTTTCTGTAAAGGGAAATCGTGTCTTACTAATCTATTAGAGTTCTTTGAAGGGGTCAACAAAATGAGGACAAGGGGGATCTAGTGGACATAGTGTACTTAAATTTCCAGAAAGCCTTTGACAAGGTCCCTCACCAAAGGCTCTTACATAAATTAAGTTGTCATGGGATAAGAGGGAAGATCCTTTCATGGATTGAGAACTGGTTAAAAGACAGGGAACAAAGGGTAGGAATAAATGGTAAATTTTCAGAATGGAAAGGAGTAACTAGTGGTGTTCCCCAAGGGTCAGTCCTAGGACCAATCCTATTCAACTTATTCATAAATGATCTGGAGAAAGGGGTAAACAGTGAGGTGGAAAAGTTTGCAGACGATACCTAACTGCTCAAGATAGTTAAGACCAAAGCAGACTGTGAAGAACTTCAAAAAGATCTCACAAAACTAAGTGATTGGGCAACAAAATGGCAAATGAAATTTAATGTGGATAAATGTAAAGTAATGCACATTGGAAAAAATAACCCCAACTATACATACAATATGATGGGGGCTAATTTAGCTACAACTAATCAGGAAAGAGATCTTGGAGTCATTGTGGATAGTTCTCTGAAGACGTCCACACAGTGTGCAGCGGCAGTCAAAAAAGCAAACAGGATGCTAGGAATCATTAATAAAGGGATAGAGAATAAGACGGAGAATATCTTATTGCCCTTATATAAATCCTTGGTACTCCCACATCTTGAATACTGCGTACAGATGTGGTCTCCTCATCTCAAAAAAGATATACTGGCATTAGAGAAGGGCAACTAAAATGATTAGGGGTTTGAAACAGGTCCCATATGAGGAGAGATTAAAGAGGCTAGGACTTTTCAGCTTGGAAAAGAGGAGACTAAGGGGGGATATGATAGAAGTATATAAAATCATGAGTGATGTGGAGAAAGTGAATAAGGAAAAGTTATTTACTTGTTCCCATAATATAAGAACTAGGGGTCATCAAATGAAATTAATGGGCAGCAGGTTTAAAACAAATAAAAGGAAGTTCTTCTTCACACAGCGCACTGTCAACGTGCAGAACTCCTTGTCTCAGGAGGTTGTGAAGGCTAGGACTATAAGAGGGTTTAAAAGAGAACTAGATAAATTCATGGAGATTAAGTTCATGAATGGCTATTAGCCAAGTTAGGTAGGGAATGGTGTCCCTAGCCTCTGTTTGTCAGAGGGTGGAGATGGATGGCAGAGAGAGATCACTTGATAATTACCTGTTAGATTCACTCCCTCTGGGGCACCTGGCATTGGCCACTGTCGGCAAACAGGATACTGGGCTGGATGGACCTTTGGTCTGACTCAGTATGGCCATTCTTATGTTCTTATGTAGACCTTTCTATAGTTTTAACTGGACTTTGTGATGTGCTGATTGGCTGTTTGCTCCAATTCCTTCCCTCTATCTCCCCTTTGCCCTCCTTCATAGTCTCTTCACCTCAGTCCCACTCCACATCTGCCCGTCCTACCCCCTTCTCCCCTTCCTTTCTATTTAGCTGATCTCCTCCTACCTAACACCCCACCACCACCAAAAAAAAGGCACTAATATAACCCATTCTTAACTCTGCTTGTGGGTTATACAGGTCACAGTAAGTCATTGGCTCAGCCAGGAACAGAATCCCAGAGTTCTGATTCCCCTTTCTCTGCTCTAACTATTAGCAGACAAAGAAGAAACACAGCCGACATTCTGATAGTTTGTGTGGAACCTAGTGTATTTGCAGATTAGGGGAAAGGAAGATGTTCTTTTAATCAACTCTAAAAAGATTATCTTAAGGAGAAAAAGCTGTAGCAAGCACATTTATAGTAGTAACACAATTTTAAAAGTCAGTTGAATTTTGGACCTTAAGTGTTCTATTAACAGCACATATGGAAGCTGAAATTGGATCCCCAAATGTCTTGACAGTGTGTATCTAATTCAAACGTATTTTGTTTTCCAAAAAATAAAATAACAAAATTCTCAGCTGGTTTAACAGTAGTTTGACAGTGCCAGCAGACTTTCCTTTCCATTAAAACTCTCAAGCTGTCATCATCTGTTTTAAATGGAAATAACGTGTTCTAAGAACATTTTTCTGCTGATGTCACTGTGAGTTTTATTTTTTCCTAATAAAAAATGTTTGTATTAGAGTGGCTTCATGACAGGAAATCCCTGTGAATAAGTTTGTCTCAGTGATCTGTTTCTGCCTTAGAAGGAAATTGCTATTCCAGACAGGTTTGGGGGGCGGGGGGGGGGGAGAGGGGGAGGGAGAGGGAGAACGGCTTTGTTTTTTTTATCCCATAAATTTTTCAACATATGCTGCTAGAGCTTGGAATATACGTGGACTGACTCCTGTTAGAGGCCTACTCTAGAAGTAGGTGTTTTACCCCAGTGCTTAAAGGGCATTTCAAATTTATTTTTTTATTTGAAAAATACACCTATCCCTCCCTCTTGAATATGCCCATTGTTCCATGTGTGCATACGAAAGGGCAAATCCTCTTCCTAGCACGCAGGAATACTCTTGCCCTCTCACCAGGCCCCCTAGAGGCAGCAGATCTGTGCCTGGCCACTAGTCTACTCTCAGGCCTTGGGTAGTCTTCTGCAGTTTTTGTGCCCTAGCTTGATGTAGGAGCAATGGTTACTGGATTAATCAAACCAGATACATCACTGATACTCTACCCATCCCAAGCCACCTCTGAAGAGCCCCTTTGCATTGCACAGGAGTTGCTCACCTGGATATCCTTCTGAAATCCTGCTCCTTCTACACACAATGTAACAACACTGGTATGTGGAACCCGCCGCACCCAGGCAAGTGAGAGCAGGATTTGCCCCATCTTTCAATAGCATGGGAGAGTATACACACCTCTTTATTAAATATGAATTATATTTTAAATAATGTTTTGGTAATGCTGAATTCGTTCCTAACAGTTTTGCAGTATGTATCACTGCAGTGATACTGATGCCGATCTTGCATTGATATAATGGCTTTCTTCCAAAGAGGATCCCAGACACTCTACGAATTGTACAAATTCTATACAAATAGAGAAATTGCTTCCAACAACCACTGAATTGCAGCCATCTCTGAGATGAAACATGGCCATCTGCTTGCAATGTTACACCGTAATTCAGGAGATGCAACTGAAAAGAGTACCTTATCCGGTAAAATTTCAGGAGGTAGTTAAGTCAGCAGAATATAACTGCTCACTTAGAATTTGGCTAGGATACTATGGCATTTACCCCAACCATGTGGGATTTTTAATTACCGCAGAGTGGTCAGGACTTCTGATTACATTTCATCTAAAAAGTGGCACTTCCAATTGCACAGTTTCCCTATCATCACACCAAGGTGTTGGTTCTGTACTGGCTACAAAACAAGAGACATCTACTGAATCATCAGTACCACTGCACTTATGTAATGAGCTGCAGCCAACATTTGATGGAGATATTTCAGGCAGTCATGCTGTATGGAAGATATACTGCTAGATGAGGAGGCTTTGGCATCCCCCATCATCCCCCAGAATGAATTAAAGTTGGAAATACATAAGCCAGTAAATTCTTTTCCCTCAAATGCCCAATGGGAATTTCACTTTAAATTTGCATAGGAATAAAACTGACAAAACCTGGCTACTAGCCCTGTATTTTGTAAGAGGTGGCAAAACTACTCTCTTTAACACTACCTCTGGGATCAGCAGTGGTGGCAAATTTCAAATGTGGCTTGCACCACTGAGACCAATGGAGTACAGGTGGACACAGGCATACCCGGGTTTGTGGGGCTCTGTGCTGCTCCTTCCCCAGAGAAAGCTGCTCTCCTGGCTGCCTTCTGTTTCACCACAACTCCCCCTTCTGTTGTGAGAATTCAGAATAGATCCAGCCACTCAGCCTATCAAGTGCAAGTCAAAGTTGTAAAGTTCTCAGATGGGATTGTCTGGTTGTGAATGCATCCTGATGGTCTCTGAGTGCAGGACCAAGGCAGTCTCCCGTGGTTCACCCTGCTTAAGGCTAGCTCTGCCTGGCATCCCTTCAACTCAGCAAGTTGGAGCAGAGTCCCACTTGGAATTTACACTGAAACCCCTTCTGCTTTGTATTAACATTGAAGTTTTGTTTTGTGTTTTTTCTGGGTTTTTTTCTCAACATTTCTTGGACAAATCTAATATGCTTAATGGATTCTGATACTTTCTCTGGGCATTTAAGCATTGGAGAGTGAACAGTGCCCCCACAGGGGAGTTCCCTGGCAGATCCTTGTCTGAACAGCTATGGCTGGCTTCCAGGAGCACTAAATTTCAGCTGCCTTTCCATCCAAGGCCTGGTTAGTTTAGTATCCCCCACTCCTCCATCCCCTTTCCTCCTTCCACCTTTAAAGCAGGAGATATTCCAGCCAACGTATTCGTCATGTTTCCGAGCTTCCCTGCTGCTTGATTTATAAAGAGAAGGCTAGGGAGAGAGATTCCAGAGCTGTGTGCTGAGTGTGAACTACCTGCAGTTGTGCAGCAGGGCGCGTTAGCCTGGCACAACCCAACTGTATGAGTTGGTCCTCAAGTTTAAACAGAGAAAACTGGAAATAAATCCCATAGATTCAAATGAAAAAAGTGCAACAGTTCCAGTACTATCCCATGTTTGCAAATGAAACCGGTGAAATGTGTGAAGCTTTGCCTTCCGGGAACAGAAGCTGAGACCTTGAGTGAGGAATACTGAAAGAAAGACTCTCAGAATTGATTTTTGTGTCGAATGTTGTCAGCTTGCTTTTCTCACATTACTGTGCTTCCGCAAGTTCTTACTGTGGGTATCTGTGTGAGGTTTGCCCAGTGGAATCTCTTTGAAAAATTTCCTGTTACCTGCCTGTCATTCTTGCATTTTTCATGTTCTGCCACTGACTCACAGTGTGACCTTAAGCAACTCACTTAAGCCCAAATTTTCAATAGTAGCGACTGATTTTTTGGGTCCCTGAGTTTTTGGGTGCCCAACTTGACTCTTTAAGGGACCTGATTGTCACAGATACTGAGAACCCATAGAGCCTATTGATTTCAGTGAGAGGATTGGGTGCATAGCACATCTGGAAATCAGGCCCATGTGTATCAAGTTTAGAGCTTAGAAAAGGAGACATCCAAAATTAGTAGTCACTTTTGAAATTTTTAACTTTATTATTTCTGCCTTTTCCACCTGTAAGATGAGTTTAACAATACATATTTAATAGGCTGTTTCCAAGTTTGTTTAAAGTGTGAGGTCATAAGAAGAAAGATGTTGTAATGAATGTCACATTTCTTATTTCAAGTTAGAAATCAGGAACTTAGCCAGCCAGATTCTTAGCTGGGGTAAATTGTCATAGCTTCATTGATTTTAATTGAGCCGTGACAGTTTACAAAAATTGAAGAGAGAGTCCAGTGTATCCAGTTGGGCACCAAACTGAGTTCAGTGAGGATAGGTGCGTAATAGCATGCTCAGCAGATCAGGTTACACACAGATTTTTCTATGTATAATTGCACAGTGATCAATGTCGTCTTGTTAATTAAGGTCCATGTTCCCTCCTGTTTGTTCTTGCATTGGCACTCTAATAGCCCCTTTCCCTTTTTATTCGAACAATGGCTATGTAACCAAAAAGGAATTTAGTAACAGGCAAAAACTGGTTTTGGGTTTTTTTTTTTTTTTTTTTTTTTTTTTACAGTGATGTTGAAAAAAATATTTTAACTACCTTAAAACATTAACTCTTCCGTCCAAATCCATTTTTAACTTCTCAGATACAATGTATAGTTTTTGGCATACGTTTTTTATTAGTGAAACAAGTACAACTTATGGTCGGTGTTCCAATAAAGCAGAGAACAAAAGTTGATGCTCCCAGAGGATTATTTTTCTCTGGCAGTTACTTTAAGTTACACAAACTACAGTAAAATGAATATTAAATCTATACTTAGACCAATCTCACTAAAATATTTAAATGAAAGCCAATCCTTTTATGCCTCTGTATGTTCCATTAGCATGGTAAAAAGTCTTTTTTTTTTTTTTCCCCCCCCAGAGCATATGAGATCATTTAAGTATGGAGCGTTGACAGCTTTTCCATATGCACTGAGACTGTTATTTGAATTTAGGGCGCTCTAAGAATAAGGATAAATTATTTGGTGTTTTGAATTAGTATTTGTTGCTGGATCTTACACGATAGGGTTGGTTTATTATCAATGTGAAGTCTGATTTACATTTGGCTCCAGTATCTTACCCTCTATTTCTTGTTCCTATTGTATTACATAAGAAAATGTAGGCACTTCTTGTAAACAATCTCAGTAGGGATTGCAGTAACTACTTAAGATGGTGGAAGACCAGGAAAAGGGTGCAGAAAATAGAAAATACAAAGGATAGAATACAAAACTGATTGGTGCATATAAGTGCAGAATTGAAAAATCAAGGTGGTTATTTTCTGGAGTTTAAATAGTCATTTATATAGCAGTCTGCATACATAATTGAACAGTTATTCTAAACAAATTTAATCCCCAGAAAAGATGAAAAGGGATTTGCAGAAACATGGAGGATTTATGGTGAGAATGGAGTTTATTTAATTTGGAATGCAATGTGTAATTTTATGGGTTAAATTCTGGAAATTCATATATTGGCCTCCAAAACAGGTGCGGGGAGACACACTGCAAAAACAGCAATAATTTAATACCTATGTTCTGGCTCTGCCACAACTGGCACATGGACAGTCAGGCCTGCTGGCTGGAGCCGGTAGTCAGGCCTGCTGGTTGGAACCGGTAGCCGGGAACCAGATCTGGGAGCCAGGAGCTAGGGCCAGGGGTCGGAGCAGGAGCCAGGATCCAGAGCCAGGGTCGGAGCCGGAGCCAGGAGCAGGGGTTAGAACCAGAGTTGGGAGCCAGAGCCAGGAGTTGAACCTGGCCAGAAATCAGAACCAGGAGCAAGCAGGACTGGAGCAGACTGGAGCAGGACAAGAACAAGACAGGCACAGGAGTAATTGCTGCTGCTGAGCTTAAAAGCAGACCTGCTGGCTCCCTTCAACCAATCAGGTGGGCTGGCCAATCAGACTGTCCTACCACAACCCATCTGAGGTCACTAATCTGCCTGGAGGTTGGGCTGGCTAGTCCTCATGTTCAGATGAAGATGCTCACTCCTGACAATATCCCCACAAGCACTCCCAGGGGCACCTTCTAGGGGCCCTTTTCCCGGGCTTCTCGGGATGAGCTCAGTAGGTAGATGTGATGCATAAACATACTCTGCTGCCTCCCGTGACTGGTCATCAGGACCATAGCATTCCCAAACCACTAGGTATCAAAGCTAACCCCTTGCTTGCGTGGAGTCCAGAATCTGTTGGGATAGGTATTCCTCTTATCCTTGGACTGATATAGGTGGCAGGTTGGACTGACTGGGAAATGGGTTTTTGGGGGGAGACACAGACTGCCAGGTGGGTTTTCATTGACTCCAGAAGCCGCGGGTTGAACATCACCATTGTTGATTTGCTCCACGATCTTGAATGAACCTATGTATTGATGGTCTAACTTGGCTGATGGTCGGGTTGACTGGAAGTTTCTGGTTGAAATCAGACCCTGTCCCCCACAGTAAGGTTAGAGGTCCCTGATTAGCATAGCACGTGTAGGTCTCTGATTGTTTCCAGATGTTCCATGAGCTCCCATTGTATATGGTGCAGGTGTATGACCAGATCTGCTGTCCTGCTGATAATTTAAGAAGCAACAGAGGGTATTGCTCCATGATCTGATTTACCTATTCTGTCAGTTCCTTTGGTCTATGCCAATGAGGTAAGAAGTGTGCTGCATCTAGAAGCTTAAAAACTCATGCCCAGAAGTAGGCAATAAATTATGGACCTCAATTTCAGACAATGCCAGTTGGAAGTTTGTGGAGCTGGAAGTAATGCTCTAAGAAGAGGCAAGCTGTCTCTAAGCTGGTAGGGACTGTGTAGGATGGAACAAAATGTGCCACCTTGGTCAAAAGATAGATCACAACCAGCATTGCCATGCAACTGTGGGAACAAGACAAATTCACAATGAAGTCCAGAAACATGGTGGACCAGGGCTGGGACGGGGTTGGCAGTGTCTGGAGGAGGTCAAGTAGCTTCATGTATGGGTTCTTAGTTCAGGAACAAAGGTCTCAAGAGCTTACATATTTCCTGACAAAGTAATGCATACCTGGCCAACAGAAGCTTTGTGAAACCAAGCTCCATGTTTTAGTTTGCCCAAAGTGACTGGTGAGCAGCATCTCATGGCAGTTTCAGGACTCGGAGTTGAGGTGGTCCATCAGGGATATATAAACATTCCCCATGATAGAGGATCTTATTCTGTAATTGGAAACCTGAAGCAGGCTGGGTATCTGCATTGTCCTAGGCCTGGTGGATCTGAGTAATGAATGGATCATGAGGCAGCAGGAACTGAATGATGGACATTAGGCTCTTGTCCACAGTTCCACTGAGAAAATTGGATGGGTTAAGAACTGTTGAAGGAGGTTCTGTGCAGGGTTCGATGCACTTATCTTTGCAGAACAAGGCATCTGCCTTTCTGTTTCTAGCACTCAGGAGGTAAGTCCCAACAAATGCTAATCAGGTGAAGAATCATGACCAGAGGATCTGATGCTGATTTAAGTTTTGGGCCATGCAGAGAGATTTCAAGTTCTTGTGGTCAATGAGGACCTGAACTAAGAACTAGGCTCTTTCCAGGAGGTGACACCACTTTTGAAGGCTGCCTTGATCTCCAGTAGCAATTTATTACAAATGTCATAGTTCCTTTCTGCCAGGGTTAACTTTCACAAATAAAAGGCATATGGCTGGAGCTGATTACATGGGCCCATTTGTTGTGACAGTATGGTTCCAATGACGAAATAGGATACATTGGCCTCCACTGTTAATAGCTTGGTGGGGTCTGGATGGACAAGGATGGGACCCGTGGTGAAAGCTCTCTTTAGTTGGTCAAAGGTGGATGGAGCCTCAGGAGACAAGACAAATCAGACGCTCTTCCCAAGAGCTGTCATAGGGACTCCCAGGCAGGAAAACACATTGATAAAATGCTGGTGAAAGTTGGCAAACCTGAGGAATTGTTGTACCCCTTGCATGTCCCTCAGAGCTGCCCATTCAAAAATGTCTGATAGCTTATGTGGATCCATAGTCAGCCCTTTGGGCAAAATGATGTATCCTGGAACTCGATTGTGCTCTGGTCAAATTCACACTTCTCCAACTTAGCATCAAGGTGGTTCTGGTGGTGTCTTTCCAAGCAGGGCCGGCTCTGGCTTTTTGGCCGCCTCAAGAAAAAAAAAAAAACGGGGCGGCCAGAACGGCAAAGCAAAAAAAAAAAAACCTGCGGCACAGCCGGAGCGCGGGTGCAGGGGGACCGGCTGGGGGGGGGAGGGGGAGGGAGCAGGAGAGAGAGAGAGAAGGGGGCAGCCAGGGCTACAGCAGGGGCGCTGCCACGCAGCCCCTCCCGCTGCGCTGCCTCCTGCCGCGCCGCCGCCTGCCGCGAGGGCTCTGCTCCGGTCGGCGGGGAGGGAAGGAAGAGGACTGCCCTGCAGGGCACTCTGGTTCTCTGTGCCGCCGCCCCCTACAGGGTGGCCGGAGCGAAACAAGAACAAAAAAACAAAAAAAAAGCGGCCGTGCCGCCCTAGGATTGGGCAGAATGCCGCCTCCAACAATCTGCCGCCCCAAGCACCAGCTTGCTCAGCTGGTGCCTGGAGCCGGCCCGGTTTCCAAGGCACGGTTGTTTGTGGGGGACCTGGTTCTTGGAGAGGATGAGGATATTATTGATCATGATGAACCCATCCAATTTGTCTCTACAGGTATCAATGATGAAATGTTCGAACATTACAGAGGCATTGCACAATCCAAAAGGCATTACTTAAGTACTCACAGTATAAACGGGGGGGGGGGAGATAGCTCAGTGGTTTGAGCATTGGCCTGCTAAACCCAGGGTTGTGAGTTCAATCCTTGAGGGGGCCACCTAGGGATCTGGGACAAAATCAGTACTTGGTCCTGCTAGTGAAGGCAAGGGGCTGGACTCAATGACCTTTCAAGGTCCCTTCCAGTTCTAGGAGATAGGATATCTCCATTAATTTATTTATTTAAAGATCAGATGTGGAAGGCAGTCTTCCATTCATCTCCTTCCCAAATACAGACCAGGTTATAAGCTCCACCAAGGTCCAGTTAGGTAATGATCTTAGCAGAGCAAAGTCTCTTGAAGAGCTCACTGATAAGTGGTAGAGTGTATCTATTCCAGATGGTTACCTTATTCAAGGCTTAATAGTTTACACAAGGGTGCAGGGAGCCATCTTTTTTGGCCACAAAGAAAATCCGGGCTCCGGACAGGGACATGGATGTGTGGATGAACCCATTTACAGATTCTCTCTGAGTTATTCTTGGAGAGCCAGAAGCTCAGGCTCTGAGAGGGAATAGATGTATCCAAAAGGAACCTAATTTTCTGTCTGGAGGTCAATGGGGCAATTGTAGTGACAATGTGGCAATAGTATATTGGCTTTTTTCTTATTGAATACATCTGTCAGATCCCTGTATTTCATCTGCTACTGAGGGAGCTACAGGTGCTGATGAAGTTTCTGCTGACCTGTTCCCTCCCTTTTTGAATTTTGCTGTATCCTCCAAAGTGTTGGCATCCCGTCTTTTCCAGATTTCGGGGGGGGGGGGAGGTTAGGTGGCTGGTGTTCCTCAGGTTTAAACCATGGATGGGCTGTGGCATGGAACTGGGTTCAGTGAGACTAGAGTGCCATCAAAATGGTGAGCAAAAAACAGCCTGTGCCTGCCCCCAACCAAATATACAGCTCATGCTTAGTGACCTAGGAGATGTCAAGAATGACTGGGAAATGCAGTGTGAACCAGGCCAAACTGCAGGGTTTTGCATTGATCCTGAAAGGGCTGTGACTTCCAAGGGTGCAGTGTCTCATGTGACCAGGCCTATTGAGAGGGCAGAGACCAGTCAATAGATTCCACAAGATCAGGAATGGCCTTGCACTATGTCAGGATCCCATGTACCCAAGCAAACTTCAAGTCCATAAAGTTACCAGAATCAACCAGTGCATCTAGACCAGGGGTGGGCAAACTTTTTGGGCCAAGGGCCACATCTGGGTGGGGAAATTGTATGCAGGGCCAGGGCAGGGGGTTGGGGTGCAGGAGGGAGTGCGGGGTGTGGGAGGGGGTGCGGTGTGCAGGAAGGGGCTCAGGGCATGGGATTGGTGCAGAGGAGGGGTGTGAGGTGTATGAGGGGGCTCAGGGAAGGGGGTTGGGGTGCAGGAGGGGTGCGGACTGCAGGAGGGGGCTCAGGGCAGAGGTGCGGACTGCAGTAGGGGACTCAGGGTAGGGGTTGGGGTTCAGGAGGAGTGTGGCAGGGGGTGCAGGAGGGGTGTGGGGTGCAGTAGGGGGCTCAGGGCAGGGGGTTGGGGTGCACAGGGCTACAAGGTGCAGCAGGGAGCTCAGGATAGGGGGTTGGGGTGCAGCAGGGGGCTCAGGGCAGGGGGTTGGGGTGCACAGGGCTATAGGGTGCAGTAGGGAGCTCAGGGCAGGAGTTGGGGTGCAGGGTGTATGAGGGGGCTCAGGGCAGGGAGTTGGGGTGCGAGGTGCAGGCAGGGGGCTTAGGGCAGGGAGTTGGGGGGCGGGCTCCGGGGTGGCAGTGGCGCACATCGGGGCCAGGGCAGGCTCCCTGCATGCCTGCCCCGGCCCCGCGCCACTCCAGGAAGCGCTGCGGCCCCTGGGGGAGGAGGGGCGGAGGGCTCTGCGTGCACTGCCCTTGCCGCGCCTCCAGGTACCTCCCCCACAGCTCCCATTGGCCGCTATTCCCCATTCCCGGCCAATGGGAGCTGCGAGGGGCAGTGCCTGGAGGTGAGGGCAGCGCACAGAGCCCTCTGCCCCCCCGCCTGATGGCCACATCTGAGAGTGGCGCTGGGCCAGTGGCGCCACGGGAGGCAATCCGTAGTTTGCCCACCCCTGATCTAGATTGAACTTCTGTGTGGAAGGATGCCACAAACAAAGCAGAAGCTGGAGGGGTGCTGGCCACTGGATGGATGCCTCAAGAGTCCCTGTGGACAGGTGCAGGCGCTGTGTGCTAAAATAAGGGGAGGAAAACTGACCCAGCTCGTGTATCTATATCGTGGCTGGGGTGTTTCCCAATCAAGATGTGGGTCAGGTCTTCAGTGGGCAGGACAGAGCAAAATGCCCAGGTTGTCCACAATACCAACAGAGACCACCTGCCTAGTGTTGAGTCTTCTTCCCTTTGGAGAGGCAGTTCTGGGGCCCATCAACCTGTAGGGATTCAGACTGCAGTGTGGACACAGGAGATTGGTTGGTTGGGGTCTCTGATTGGGTGTTCACCCTGCACTGGTCATGAAGGGGTTAATGTAGATTGAGAAGGGGGCTAATTAACCTGACAGGCCACAGCTGAGAGGAATCAGGTGGCAAAGCAATCCACTGGCTCAGGGAGGGAGCCCAGCTAGGGAGTAAAGAGCTGGACTGGAAATATAAAGACAGGAAATTGGAAGCAGAGGGGGCTGCTGGGAAATAGGCTGCAGTCACTCCCCGGGAGAAGGGAGGTGTGTTTGGGGTGAGAAAGGCAAGTAGCCTACAGTTACTCCCTGGGATGAGGGAGTTGTGAAGCAGGCAAACCCAGAGTGGTGTGGGGGAATGCCAGATGGTGAGGAAACAGCTCAGAGAAAGCAGTAAAGTCTAGAAGGGAACCGACCTTCGCTGCTGACTAGAGGGTCCCTGATCCAGAACCCAGAGTAAAGGGCAGGCCTGGGTTCCCCTGCCAGCCACTGAGGACATGGCTCCATGGGCCAGTGAATGGGAAGACTGTCCAAGATTGCTGAAGAAAGACTTCCTGAAAAGGGAAAACTTGTATAGTGACCTGGCTGGAGGGCCAAGTCACGAAGAGGCAGCAGCAGCTCGTGGAGCGAGAGAGGGGCTGTAGACAGAGAGAGAGAGGCAGAGAGACAGCATGCAACCACAGGAAGGGACATCGACCTCATGAGGCTAATCCCCAGAACAGCCAAGAGGAAGCGCCATCCTAGCAGTGAGTAGAGCACCCCATGACAGGGCTGTCAAAACCAGCCTGGCTCAGAATGTCACCCTCCTTTCTTGACGGCATTCAGATAGGCATTGTCAGTTTTCATGGCCAGATCAATAAAAGCATTTAGGCCAGTCAGAGGCTGTATCCAAGCCTGCTCATCCTTAATGTCATCATAAAGAGACAGTGCCGAAAAGAATGGCACTGAGTGCCTTGTTCCATTCTGTGACCACCACGAGGCGCTGGAAGTTAGCAGTGTAGTTAGCAGCCAACTGGTGTCCCTGCATTAGGGTCTGAAGTGTGGCCTCTGCTGTGCACGTTTGGTTTGGGTTGCCAAAAATCACTGACATGGCTTGGACAAATTCTTCAATCTGATTCAAGAGAGGGCTAGACTTTCCAAGGTGTGGAGAGGCCCAAGCCAATGCTTCTGCGGTCACCAAGCTGACAAGCCCCACTTTGGTCTT
This sequence comes from Emys orbicularis, assembly GCF_028017835.1. NCBI lineage: Eukaryota > Metazoa > Chordata > Testudines > Emydidae > Emys > Emys orbicularis. The sequence continues at coordinate 59,544,210 of NC_088690.1, read as the reverse complement.
GTAGGTGGAAACGTCTGTGGGCAGAGTAGAAACAGGAGATGACACCTGGTTTAGAAACCCATGGAATTTTCCTGTCACCGTAGAACTTAGCCAATGATACCCTTGCCTGATATCAGTAGGTCTGGGTCACAGGTGGTACGGCTTGTACTTGTAGGGCAGCATTCTGCACCTGCGGGGCATTGACCAGGTCTGTAGATTCTGCAAGGTGCCCACTAGCTCTGCCAAGGAGATGCTGGCTTTAATGGAGTCTATCCTAGCAGATAAAACAAGTTCTTTCAAGTTGCCCAAACTGTCACAACTGGGTCATAGATGGGTCTAGTGGTTGGAGCCGGAGTCGAATCAGGAGTCAGAGATGGAGTCAGGTGCCAAGGGTCAGGAACCAGGAGTCGAGGCCAGAGTCAGCAGCAAGTAGGGAAGTAGGTCTGGAAAGGACTGTAGCAGGACAGAAATAAAGCTGAAGCAAGCCTCCGCACGAGGTAGGCACAGGAGTAATTGCAGCTGCGGGCATAAGCACTGAGCAGCCGGCAACCTGCTGCTGAGCTCAAAAGCAGGCCTGCTTGTTCCCTTCAGCCAATCAGGTGGTCCGACTGCAGCCCAGCTAACCTCGTTAATCTGCTTGGAGGCTGGGCTGGCTAGACTTCAGGGTCAACTGAGGAAGCTCACTCCTGACACTAGTCACATACACAAGCTGGAATAATATAAGTGGGGGAAAAGAGGGAGCAACTGCAGACGTGGTCAGTTCAGAATAGTGAATGCATAACATGAGAATCAAGTTTCCTCTTTGAGACCCTATGGCATGGCCCTGTTGCAGTTAGAAGGGGAGCCAGCAAAGAGAGAGGCAACTTCTGCTGTGCTCTCTTGCTGCCTGCTGCAGGTTTGCTGTCTGTACTGCCAGGATGGATTTGGTCCTTTGTGTGAAAGGTGGATGCTTCTGTCTCCGTGAACTTTTAAAACCATTGCAGTGGGCAGAGTAGGTGATGCTTTCTTTTAAAGAAACGTGACGGCTTGAGTTACAACAGCTGGGTTAAACCTAAAAGTGTTATGAAGAATGAAACATCTGTACAGACAAGTCCTAGAAGATTAATAGACGCTTATTTGCTTCTGTAAAAAGCAACTGTACCCTCCAGCTCAGATTAACAGCATACACCCCCTCCTCTCTCCCTGTTTTTTGTTTAAATTACACTGGCAGCCAATCTATCTCCTATAGTATTTGTGATGCTGTAAAAGCAATAAAACACAACTGCCCTTTCCTTGGCCCTCTTTATGTGCCCTCAGTTCAAATGAGCAACACCGGATATTTAACTGAACATGTTTCTGAAGTAAGTGGGCAAATCAGATTGCCCTTGAGAAGGTGACCTTTTTGTGAGTGGCATTTACAGCACAAGTTGGGGCAGAATTCTTTATTTACCAGTGCTTGACAGGGTAAAGGGGTAAGAATATTATAAATATGTATACTTTCCATATGCTTAATGACTGGTTATCTGACTCCATTCTTCACACAGGAAAAGCCAGGAAACAAAGACATGACATAATCACATAATGCTTAATGCATCATAAAACATATATACTTACTGGAGGAAAAGCTGTTTATCCTTTGATATCATGGTTCAAAAAACAGTCAGTCTGTGAGTGGAAGGATTTTCTGTCCCTGTTGACTACAGGCTTGCAGAGTTGGCTTTGGACAAAGACATTGGACACCCTTCACGCATGCAGAAGTGATGAATCTGACATGGTAAGAATCTAGGTCAAAGAGTGGAGGAAAATGGGTAATGGGTTTGTGATCATCCTCGACTCTTGTATAGGGAAGTTTCATAGCTGTGGGCTGGCCAGTGAAAAGGTTCTGTTTCCTATTAGTCTTATCATATCCAACACCTTCAATGTCTGGATCCAGGGAGCGGTGTTACTGAGAAAGCATGGCTCCACAACATTTACCCTTAACGTTCAAGACCAGGAGCCTAGGCTCCATCTTCTATTTGCTGTGTAGCTAGTGTAGTGATAGGAGGCAGTGTAGTGTAGAGCAGTGTTTCTCAATGAACAGTCCGTGAACTGGCACCACTCCCTGAGATCTCCCTGACACAGTTTAGGAAGGCAGCAAGCCAGTCCCTGGTATCAAAAAGGTTGAGAAACACCGGTGTAGAGGATAATAGCACTGGACTCAGACTCAGGAGATCTGAGTTCTATCCCCAGCTCTGTCACTGATCTACTGGGTGACCTTGGATAAGTCACTTCACCTCCCTGTGCCTCAGTTTCCCCATCTGGGAAATGGGGATAATGATACTGCTTCTGTAAAATGCTTCGAGATCAACTGATGAAAAGTTCTATATAAGACCTAGGTATCATTATTCTGCTCCTGTTGACTCATGTTTGCCAGCAGCCAGGCTACTACATTTGGTAACAGCTGTAGTTTCTTTAGCATTTGTGGAATGATTCTCCAGCATATAGTGTATTGAAGTTAACGCAGCCATGGAGGCCACAAGATGGAAGATAGATGAGTGGGAGGGGAAAGAAAAACATAGCCTTAGCCAAGATTCCTGCCCACAAGAATTAAAGAAACAAAGCTAAGCTAGCATATTACCATGTGGCTTCTTTGGTAGTCTCTTATTGCAAGTAATAAAGCACCTCTTGGGCTGTCCTTTACCAATTATCATAAATCCTACCGCAGTGGAGCTTGAGCTCTCTTGATTCCAGAGACCCCACAAAAGCCACTACTCCCACAGGGAGATGTCAGGTCTTGCCCCTGTCTGTTTGCCCTGTGCGGGAGCAGTTGAAGAAGAAGAAACAAGGTGCATTAAAGGGACAGTAGAAGACTAACAAAGATGGGGCAAGCGGTCAAATTTCCCTCCCCCTTTCAGGAAGCTCCTGCTAATGCTGGGGAACAGGAAAAGCCTTTGATGGCTCTTTTGAATCCACTTGCCTGTTCATCAGTCTATCTGCTGCCCTTCCCCATTTCTCATAGCCAACTCTGGGAAAGCAGCCACCTTCTTCATGAGAAGAGCAGGTGGCAGTGAGAGTCCCATTCATCTACCACCAAATTAAGTGGACAGACATACCAGGGATAGGGATGAGGGAAGAGACCAGAGACTCCAGGAAGGGGGGCAAGAGGCTGTTGAGGGCTAGATGAGCACTATGAATAGCTGGCAATGGGCAAAGCATGCGAAGGGAGAATTTCAGTGTTATGCAAGCCTCCCCTCTGAATATTATGTCCTCATGCCATATTTAAAATAAATACTACCACATTCAGCATTTTCTGCTGTGGGTCCAAATCAGTCCAACTTCTGGGATGTATACAGCCATTACTGTAGTAGCTGTGTATGTGTTTAAAGTGCGCAAGGAGGTAGAGATTTTTTTTTTAACTCCTGCCAAAATATCCTGCTGCTTCTATGTAAGCAAAACCTCCAGCAAAAATGAATAAACTCAAAGGGCAGCATATATCCAAAAAGACAGATGGAGACTCTCACATCTAGCGGAAGGTACCTTTTCACTAGGACAGTGGTTTTCAACCTTTTTTCATTTGCTGACCCCTAAAAAATGTCAAATGGAGATGCAGGCCCCGTTGCAAATCTTTGACATAGTCTGCGGACCCCCAGGGGTCTGGGGGCCACAGGTTGAAAACCGCTGCACTAGGAAGAAGAGCAGTCAGAAATCTTAGAGAAGCACATCTTAAAAACACTCCTAGTCTCCTCCCCTCCCCCACTCTATCTGACTCCTCTGCTTGGAGTGTGTGTTGAATCCACGGGGGTTCAGCAGCACCAAGAAGGGGAGCCTTCCCAGACTTTACAAGCTCACTTGGTTCCCTGGCCAGGGCTGCCCAGAGGGGGGGCAAGTGGGGCAATTGGCCCCGGGCCCCGCAGGGGCCCCCACGAGAATATGGTATTCTATAGTGTTGCAACTTTTTTTTATGGAAGGAGCCCCTGAAATTGCTTTGCCCCGGGCCCCTTGAATCCTCTGGGTGGCCCTGTCCCTGGCTGCTTAGTCTTTTTCGCCATCCAAGAGCAGCAATGCCGTTTTACATTTGGAGAAGCTGATGCTTCTGAATATCTGATTGGATTTCAGTTTCCACACTGTAGAGCTGTTTAGCTCGAGTGCAGTTCTTAGCAGTGTGTTTTCACTCAGTGTAGATAAACTCTTGGGAATATTTTAGTTTAATTGAACTCCAAGGGTCAAATTCATCCCCAGTGTCATCTCATTGACGGGGATGAATTTGGTCCCAAATGTATATATTTTCCTGCCTGCAAATTGGCTTCCTGGTTACAAGAAGCTACCCAGTACAGTCAGGATCTCTTCTCTGTCCATGCCTTCCATGCTGCCTTCTGTGCCAGAAAAGTGCGAGCTGGATTCCACGGCAGTGCCATCACAGGCCAATCTCTCCGTGCTCGGTTGGATGAGGGGGGATATTATGGAAAGAGTAGCCTCTTGATCATTAAAAGGGGCTGGCAAAGGGGTGGAGGGAATGGGTTTATGCTTTATTTTTTTCTTCTTGATGATGTCAAATGAAGACCTGAAAATTGTTTTGGGGGGAGAAAAATTCTTGGTTTTTTTTGTTTTTTGTTTTTTTCATAAAATACTCAGGTTTTGACTGCCCTTTTCTTCCTTGGAAGGTTGTAAGGCCCTGTCTACTCTAGGGAATTTTAGCAAAACACTCCTGCCAGATGTACCAGTGGGAGCCCTAGTGGAGACAAGACTGTCACCTTCTGGCATCTTTCTCTTCAAATCAGTAAAGATTCAGCTGCTGCAATGAGGAAATAAAATGCTGGAAGCCACTTGGACCTTGAATACACTAGTGCAGTTGATGCAACAGTAGAACTGGTGTGGATTTTTTTTTCCTGAAATTTACTGCTGTATGAAAAATCTGTGGGTGACTGGAAAACTTGTAGAGTTCTATCACGTGCCAAGGAAGTGAAAGCTGAGCAGTTGAGAGAGGAAATTATTTTTATTTGAACTGTTCAAAACTCTTACTTTTTTTTGTTTTGTTTTTGTGAACCCTGTTTAACTAACAGAGCTTTCTTCTAGCTGTATAAAATTCAACAACCTGGTCTTTGATTCAGGTCTTAAAAAAATGTCAATCCACTTTTCTGGGTCTTCAAAGGAAAACTTTCTGCAAAAGTAGGGAAGAGAAAACCCTTGGGATCCCTGATATCTCTAAGGTAAGAAAATTAAGTAGAAAGAGAGAGAAACAAAGCCCTTTTCTTAGGCCTGCTCCATGTTCCTCAAAAAGCAAAATAAGGGGACAAACCGATGTATTTGTCCTCATTAGTCACGTTTACAATGGTAAGTAGCTTTCTGTTACAAACCGGCTTGCGTTCTCCCCTTCTACCTCAGCCAAAACTAACCAGCCTACTTGAAATCTCTCTGTGTGGTCTTCTGCTAGATGAATATTTTGGCCACGTCAGGTTATTCACAAACTCCTATTCCCAAAGGTTGCTTTGACCTAACATTTTAGGCTGGTACACAAACAAGGAAGGCAGCAAATACAGCTAGGTTAATTTCTATTCTTTTTGTATTCGTTATCTATAAAGCAGTGGGTGGGTCCTGTTGGATTTTTAAGAATCTTAATGAAGGAAGAGAGTCCAATTACATTTGAAGTCTACTCTTTGAGGTTTGTCCTAACAGGCATCTGCACTGACAACACCCTTAAATCAGTAGAAGGCACCAAGCATTTGCTGTAGCAATCCCAATGGTATGCAACTAACTCCTTGTCAGTCTATTTCTCCATATTTTATTTTAAAAAACCACACACACACACACACACACACACACACACACACAATAAAAACTCTTCTCCTTTGGAAGCATCTTCTGTCTTAACAAGAGCTGGTTGAAAAATGTTAAAGGAATTTCAGAAAATTTGAACATTTTGTTCTGCAGGTTTTAAGAAGTAGTGATTCCTTATCTATATGGATTTTTTTTTTCAAATTTTTATCAACTCATTTCAATCTTCAGGTTTTCCTCCTTTTCCCCTCTTATCCCCCATTCTTCTGGTTTCGATTTTGCCAATTAAAAAGGGGGAAAAGAAGGGGGAGAGGGTGGGGAGAAGGAAGATTAAAAAGGAAGAACTAAAAGCTGTTTGTTCATTCTTTGTATTTCCACTCCATGGTGGAACTAGACTTGCTCCTTTCACTTAGTTTTTAGTCTGTTTCTAATCAAGTTCACTTTCTGACTGTTGGGCAGTAGGTCAATGCTGCAGTGTTTTGGTTACAAGTGCTGCAGAGGAATAATTCTATCCAAACAGCTGTTTTAACCTTCACAGGAACATTTCGGTTAATTTTAGCTTTTGTAAATCTTGCTTTTTACAAAAGCAAAAATGTGAACCTAAAAGTGTCCCTTTAGCTACAGGAGCAAAACTGAACAAGGGAAATTCTGGCTTATTCCACAATACCCCCCAGGACAACTCCCTCAGCAAGGAGAGAGAGAGACTCAGCCGATGCACCACACACAAGATTGAACTGACTCAACATATCCTGATGGGCCAGGATGCAGTTACCCAAGGAACTACTTGACAGCTGATTGACCCTTTGCTGAGACAAAAATAGCTGGGGAAGAAGTGTTGTTTTCAAGCTTTTCAAGGGAAATTATTTTTAAAAGGAAAGTTTTGTTTGTTGCAAGTTTTTGTTTGATGGTGCATGAGTTCTCTGTGTGTTACTGTAGAGGCCTTGAGTTGTGCGCTGGCTTGATTGTAAGTTGTAAACACATTACTTTTCTTTGCATTTCTAGTGTTAGAATGAATCAGATATTAAATAACAAGAGAAAGGAAGAAACTGTCAAAGGATGGTGCTTTCTGACTTCCCATAGCTGACAATGTCCCGTTAAGTTCCATTTCGAATTCTGTTCTCCCCTTCCTCTCTGTTACTGTCTTTCCATAGTGGAAGTATTGGGCAGAGATTTTAGCATTTGCTCCTATAAGATTTGGACTAGTTTGTACTCTGTTTCGACGGGGAGCCATCCATGCTTTGATAAGCCATGGGTATTAGAAAAGGATTTATGAAATGGTATAAAAATGCATTGGACCATGTAGTGAGGGTCAAGCATATGGAAGCAATGATTCTATGCCCCAGTAGAGCTGATGCTGGAAGAGATTTAAGCATGTCATGAGGCATCTTTTCTTAGTTGAATTCATTTGGGTGCACAACAGATTCTGTTCCGGTTGTGCATGTACAGTGTGTGCATGTGCTCACATTCTCTCACAGAATAAGGTGAACACAGATGTGTGTGTAAATGCAAAAGAGAGATTAAATCTCTCTCTCTCCTGAGCTATAATTTTAGATGGGAGAATAGCAGCTGCTCAGGTCTCTGGTAATGCAGTCTTCACCTTGGGTAGGGATTCTAAAGCATCTCTCTCATGGGGCTACTTGTTTCCTATTTGGTTTCTTGTTGCTAGGCAATATATTTTTACCCCCAAAACTTGAAATTTACAGCTCTCATATTGTTCCTTTGCCATTTTTCCAAACCTCACATCTGTAATGGGTTTTCCATCTGCCAGTTTTCCCAGGTCACCTCATCCATCTTCAACTCTGCAGAGGAAAAAGCAATAGAAGAAGCCTTGTGGTTTAGTATTTTTAATTTTATTTTCCTATTTTAGCTTCCAGCTGTAATTAATTCTCTTGCAAAGCCATATCTGCCTGTTTGGGGCAAAGAAAATGGGGAACGGGGAGGTAAAAGAAATGAAGTCACTCTTCCTTTCCCAGTAAAAGGCAGAATCTGGTAGGTGGCGGTTGAGAACAGTTGCAGCTTCTCAGGGGAGTCTCTCCCCATCTGCCAATACTTCACATAATGGTGAAGTGCTGCTGTTGCTCAATTGGCAGCACTCCTGCATTTGGGCTGGAGTTTTGTGGGTTTAGTTCCCACACCAGGACTATGTCTGCAATGCAATTAAACACTCGTGGCTGGACTGTGTCAGCTGACCTGGGCTCATGGGACTCAGGCTGCGGGGCTGTAAAACTGCGGTGTAGATGTTCAGGCTTGGGTTGGAGCCCAGGCTCTAGGACCCCATGAGTAGGGTTACCATTCGTCCGGATTCCCCCGGACATGTCCGGCTTTTTGAGCTAAAAATAGCGTCTGGGGGAAATTTGTAAATGTCTGGACTTCTCCCCCCCCCCCCCCCCCCCATGCAGAGCGCGCGCGGCTAACAGGGCAGCCGGCCGAATGGTGCCACTTACATGGGGCTCCGACAGTCAGAGAGAGCCCCTCCTCCGCTTCCCCTGCAGCAGAGATCACTCCCTCCCTCCCTGCATTCACAGATCGCCTCCGGCAGTCTGGAGCTCCTCCCCCGCTCCTCCTCCACTGCTGCCCAGCGTGCCGGGACGAACGGCTCAGGCCGTTCCTGAGCAAGTTCACAGAGACGTTAGGCGAAGGCCAACAACAAGGGGGCCAGGGGGTCGGAGAAGGGGCAGGGAGGTTTTGGAGGGGGCAGTCAAGAGACGGGGGGGGTCAGCAGTTCGGGGGGGGGCTTTCTGGGGGAGGGTGTGGATAAGGTTTTGGGCAGTCAGGGTACAGGTAGGGGGTAGGGTCCTGGGGGGCAGTTAGGGTGGGGGGGTCTTAGGAGGGGGCAGTTAGGGGACAAGGAACAGGGAGGCTTAGGTAGGGGGTGGGGTTCTGGAGGGCAGTTAGGAGCAGGGGTCCCAGGAGGGGGCAGTCAGTGGACAAGGAGCGGGGGGGGGGGGGTTGGGAGTTCTGGGGGCGGGGCTGTCAGGGGGCAGGGGTGGGGAGAGGGATCGGAGCAGTCAGGGGACAGGGAGCAGAGGGGTTTAGATGGGGCGGGACTTCTGGGGGGGGGCTGTCAGGGGGTGGGGAGTGATTGGATGGGGCGTGGGAGTCCCAGGGGTCTGTCAGAGGGTGGGGGTGTGGATAAGGGTTGGGGCAGTCAGGGTACAGGTAGGGGGTAGGGTCCTAGGGGGCCAGTTGGGATGGGGGGAGGGTCTCAGGAGGGGGCAGTCAGGGGACAAGGAGCAGGGAGGCTTAGGTAGGGGGTGGAGTCCTGGGGGGCAGTTAGGGGCAGGGGTCCCAGGAGGGGGCAGTCAGGGGACAAGGAGCGGGGGGAGGGTTGGGGGTTCTGAGGGGGGCGGGAAGTGGGAGGGGCAGGGGCGGGGCTCGGGCAGGACGGGGCGGGGCTCCTCCCGTCCTCTTGTCCTCTTTTTTGCTTGTTGAAGTATGGTAACCCTACCCATGAGGGGGGAGGATCCCAGAGTACAGGCCCCAGCCAGAGCATCTGCACCACAATTTTACAGTCCCACAGCCTAAACCTCGCAAGCCTGAGTCAGCTGACACCAGCCAGCCATGGGAGTTGCATGGGAAAGTGTCCTACCATGGTGGAAGAAATAAGACTGCTCTGCCCAGAAACACTCTGCAAAGGATTGCAGAATACTCCATGAAAGTTTCCTAGAGATATCCATGGGCTATCCCAGTCTACATAAACAGTCTTTTCCAGGGGCCACCCTCTGCATAACTGGAGCAGCCACTTGTAAGCAGAGAACCACAGCACCTCGCTTTTTCTTCACAGTAAACATGCAATACTACCGAATGTGTGTGCCTGCTAAAGTTTAACTGGATTTTCATTTTAACCATATACTCACTAGTCGGCCACCATGATGTCCTGCGACCCACAGGGCTCCAGGGTTAAAAATATTTCCTGGCTCTCCGGGAGAATGGATCCACCACTCGCCTGTCTCCCATTATCCTCCTCCTCCTCTTCCTCATCCACCATATAATCCTCCTGGTTGTCCCTAGATTCTCTCACCTGTGAGGTGTCCACGTTGCTTGTGGGGGTGCTGGTAGGGTCACCCCCGAGAATCGCATGCAGCTCGTAGAACCGGCATGTGTGGGGTTCAGCACCACAATAACTGTTCGCCTCCCTTGCCTTCTGGTACGCTTGGAGACGTTTTTATTTTCACACGGCACTGCTGTGTGTCCCTCGTGTAGCCCTTCTACCCCATCCATGAGCGATTTTTGCATAGATGTCAGCGTTTCTTCTGCTGGATCGGAGCTATGCCTGCACAGACTCTTCTCCCCACACAGCAATGAGATCCACCACCTCCTGTGCAGACCAGGCTGGAGCACGTTTGGGGCATGTAATCTCCATGGTCAGCTGTGCCCAAGCTGGCATGCTCCCAGTGCTGATCAAACAGGAAATGGGAATTCAAAAGTTCCCGGGGCTTTAGCAGAGGAGGGGCTGTTTCCTGTGTACCTGGCTGCAGTGCAGCAGAGTTGAGAATGATCTCCAGAGCAGTCACAGATGAGCATTGTGGGACACCACCTGGAGGCCAATTAAGTCAAATTATACAACACTGTATCTGCACTACCTTGCAGTCAGCCCATGAAAATCGAACTAAGTGCTATGCCTCTCACAGAGGTGGATTACAGAAGTCGACATCAGAGGCGACTTAGGCAGATGTAAAGGACCCGGTAGTGTAGACACATACATTAACAGGTCTACTTAAGGCAGCTTCCTTCGACCTAAATCTGTAATGTAGACCAGGCCAAAGAGAGCCATCTTGACCAGTGCTGAAAGCTGATCATCCAACAAGAATTGGGAATCCAACCACATTCCCAAGCTGCAAATATGAGTAGTGAATGTCACATTTCTGAAATCTTTCCCATATCTTCCAGTTGTTTTTCCTACTCTACCGTGTGTGTGTGTGTGTGTCCCATTTTTAGAAGTCTGTTTTAATCACACTGAACTGTTGCTGACTTGGAAAAGGAGAGAAGTTTGTGGTGAAGGCAGCAGTTCTCTGAGATAATCAGGTGAAAGGTTAAGAATAGTTTTGGGGAGAACTAGTCTGAACTGAGTTTGCCTGATTCCAGCATAAAATGGAATAGCATGAAATAACACTGACACCCTGTGGACACTTAGGGAGAGAGATTCCACAGATCATGCTGACAATTGTTTGTTCTCTTGATTATGTGTTTTGGCTTGATATTACTGATGGATTCCTTCACATCCCAATTACTTATATTTTATTTAAATATCTACTTTCTACAAAGTAATATTGCAATCCAATAAAAATAAACAATTTATACAAAAAAAATTCAGTACAAATTTAATGTATAATATCAATACCTAAAAGCGAAAGGGGTGTGTGCGTCCAGCTATAAGAAAAGGACAGTTCTTGATCAATGTTTTGAAATGTACCTCTTTCTATGGCATGTCTATGGATAGAAAGCTGGCTAGATCATCAGGCTCAACGGGTAATGATCAATGGCTCCAAGTCTAGTTGGCAGCTGGTATCAAGCGGAGTGCCCCAAGGGTCAGTCCTGGGGCCTGTTTTGTTTAATATCTTCATTAATGATCTGGAGGATGGCGTGGATTGCACCCTCAGCAAGTTTGCAGATGACACTAAACTGGGAGGAGTGCTAGGTACGCTGAAGGGTAGGGATAGGATAGGATACAGAGGGACCTAGACAAATTAGAGGATTGGGCCAAAAGAAATCTGATGAGGTTCAACAAGAACAGGTGCACTTAGGACAGAAGAATCCCATGCACTGATACAGACTTGGCACCAAGTAGCTAGGCAGCAGTTCTGCAGAAAAGGACCCAGGGGTTACAGTGGACGAGAAGCTGGATATGAGTCAACAGTGTGCCATTGTTGCCAAGAAGGCTAACGGCATTTTGGGCTGTATAAGTAGGAGCATTGCCAGCAGATCGAGGGACGTGATCATTCCCCTCTATTTGGCATTGGTGAGGCCTCATCTGGAGTACTGTATCCAGTTTTGAGCCACACACTACAAGGAGGATGTGGAAAAATTGGAAAGAGTCCAGCGGAGGGCAACAAAAATGATTAGGGGGCTGGAGCACATGACTTATGAGGAGAGGCTGAGGGAACTGGGATTACTTAGTCTGCAGAAGAGAAGAATGAGGGGGGATTTGATAGATGTTTTCAACTACCTGAAAGGGGTTTCCAAAGAGGATGGATCTAGACTGTTCTCAGTGGTACCAGATGACTGAACAAGGAGTAATGGTCTCAAGTTGCAGTGGGGGAGGTTTAGGTTGGATATTAGGAAAATCTTTTTCACTAGGAGGGTGGTGAAGCACTGGAATGGATTACCTAGGGAGGTGGTGGAATCTCCTTCCTTAGAGGTTTTTAAGAAACAGAGTAGAGTCACCCCCCTTCGTTTGGTCAGTTTGGGACTTCGATGAGGTAATGCTCACCTGACTCTGAAGGGGGGGGGGGGGGGGCAAAGCCAAGATGGAAGAAAGAACATGATAAAAGGGAGAGACGTTTGTCATGCTCGTCCTCTCTTCCACCTCCATCTACAGACATCACCATCAAGCAACTGAAGTGCTGATCAAAGGGGAGAGCCTGGCTGAGGGGCAACCAGCCAGTTTGTGGTGAGAAGCATCTAAGTTTGTAAGGGCATTGAAAGTGTTAAGATCAGCTCAGAATGTGTTTTGCTTTTATTTCATTTGACCAAATCTGACTTGTGCTTAGATTTATAATCACTTAAAATCTATATTTGTAGTTAATAAATTTGTTTGTTCAAACCAAACGCACTGCTTCAGATAGAAGCATGTCAAAGACTCCCCTTGGGATAACAAGCCTGGTACATATCAATTTCTTTGTTAAATTGATGAACTCATACAAACTTGCAGCATCCAGTGGGCATAACTGGACACTGCAAGATGGAGGTTCCTAGGGTTGTGTCTGGGACCGGAGATGTTGGTTAGTGTCATTTGGTTGCACAATCCAAAGAGCAGCTTACATGCCAGAGGCTGTGCGTGAACAGCCCAGGAGTGGGGGTTCTCACAGCAGAGCAGGGTAAGGCTGGCTCCCAGAGTCAAGGATTGCAGTGACCTAGCAGATCACCGGTCCAGATAACACCAGGGGAACGTCACAGAGATCTAATGTTAAAAGTTTCTGTGTCCAGCGAAAGATGCTGCAGTGTTCCCACTTCCACAGTTTAAGCAATAACAGATCAAAACTGTTGAAAATACAGCAGCTGTCTGCCCACCACCAAACTTTTGGACTGACGAGAGGACTCACATAGGTGTTGAAGTGGTCAAAAGTGAGTTTAGCATTAGATGCAACCTCAGCTATTTGTCTGGAATTCTACGATATAGCCTCGTGCGAGGAGCAGGCATGGCCACCTGGAAATATGCACTGAGACCACTGCATGCATCACCGAGCAAACAGGAAGGGGACTTTCATAATTCCAAAGGAATTTACAGGGTGGGGATGACAGTTGGTCACCTGAGGACAAGGCAGTAGAGTTCAAACCGATGACCTGAGAGGCGAGAACAGGCATTGTGGGACACCTCCTGGAGGCCAATTGCAGTGCTGTAATCGACCACGGTGTCTACACTGGCACTGCAGCCCCGGCACAGAAAGCTCTATGCCTCTCGTTGGGGTGGGGTTTTTTTTAAAGCGCTGCAACTGCACAGTTTCTGCGCGCTAAGTGGCATGGCAGTGTGTACACCTCAGGAGTTACAGTGCAGAAACCTGCTTTACTGCGCAGAAACTTGCCAGTGTAGACAGGGCCTTCGTCTTCTCACTTGTTCACACGCAGGCATGAGCCCAGCCCCACCCCCTTAACATCTCTCCACGGACACACGCACACACCCAGCTTCCCTCCTCTGCCCTACAGTGATCTGCTCTCTGCTGCTGGCTGCTCCCAGCAGATTTGCCCGGGCTACTGGGAAAGGGGCATGTGTTCCCCACAGATTTCTTTGCTCCCCTATTTTTCTGCAGAGGAGCCAGGAAATCTATGCCACAGGGGCGCAGAATTTCCCCAGGAGTATAATATGCATCAGCAGGGTACACATAGACCGTTACACCTCAGCAGACTAGTGCAGAGTAGATTGACGCCCCGTTTACAGCAAACTAATTGTGTATACAGTCCTCAATAGGTGTCCCTCTTCCCCCTGAGTCAGCACTGAACCAGTTTCTCAGCACTGCATTGTTTGAGGTGCGGTGCCTTCCATCTTTGGGGATAGCCAATGTTTTGACTACTCATGGTAATTTAAAGACATCATATCACTTTTCATAACAGTGGATGTGTAAACTCCATTATTGTAGCCAAATTCCAGTATGGTTTCTAACATTCTGCCTACTTCAAATTCCCCTTGCACTTTCAGTTGGTTGAAATTCAATTCTTAATTTCCCATCCAAAACTGTTGTGGCAAGTGGAAGGGGCTTGGGAGACTGCTACTATTTTTAATCCAGTTTGACCCCTGTCAGCAACATTTCCATTATTACTACTGAGCGTGATACAAGTCTCCATATGTCCTGTTCTATGTGCAGCAGAAGACAGTCTCTCTGCTCCATGGAGCTTACCAGTCTGTATAAGACAGACATCTTCCTTCAGTCTGTTTTCCCAGCCTACATGAGACATTAAACTCCTTTTGAATAATTATACATGAGGCTTTTATCACCAGATTTTATCTTAAGAAAATCAACAATTATCAGTTTTAACAATTGATGTTTCCTAGACCAGATTTGAAATCAGTGCAACAGTGGAAAACATTTTGAAAGTGCTTTTTAAACAAATTTGTAGGGTTATTTCTCACTTCCCTGCTGCAAAACAAGAATACATTTAAAATATGTTAATCACATTAGCTCCATTAGTTTGTTTTTGCTCTGGCTGAACTGGCCAACTTGAAGAGGCCTTCTTTGACATTCTTTTTAGACAGAGTCTGTGTTTGTTCAGATCTGATGTGTATTTAATGTCTCTTATTTTCCCCCTCTCATCCTGGCGCAGCCTGTGGTGCTGAATGATGCAAGATCTGGATGTGTTTCATGGGAAACCAACCTAAACTAACATCTGGGTTTCATGAAACCGTCAGGGACTTCAGAGCAAAGAAATGAAAAGCAGTGAATACCTTTTGCCTTGATCAGGAAGGTATGTAGCAAAGGTAGCAGAACTCATTCCCTCTTGCCACAAGGAAGTTTAGTCTAGTCTGATCTGATCAGATGGCTGCTGCTCCACTGGGTGATCAGGCTGGAATCTGACAACTCCCACAAGGGAAAAGACAGAAAGGGAGGGGGCTGTCAGGGTTCACTTTGGTGTCATGGATTAGGTTGAAGAGATTTTTCCTATCATGGTGCCAGCAAGGTAAGGCCATGTGTGTGTTAAGGGGAGGAGATGAGCTAGTCAGGGATACATCTATACAAACATGTGATGGGGGAAACAGAAAATACAAGGTAGATTTATGTAATGTGAGCCAGAACTGCTGTGCTATTTACTTAAAAGCACACTGCTGAGAGTGGAGAGGCTGGCTGTTTGCACTGTTTCTTATTTATATATAAAACGCAAATAAAAAATGTTGATTTATAGTTAAGGGTAATTCAAGAAAAGATGAACCATTAAACACATCTGTAAAAGAGGGGGCAAAAGCCTCAAATGCTAAACTATGGAAACTACAATCTAAAGTTGTATAAATAATTCTGACACCAGCTTTAACGCCCTGGTCTTGCTCCCACCATTAAACAGAAACAAATTCAGTGACCCTCAAGCAAGCGACCACAACTCTGACTCTGGGTTTGTTTTTTCTATTTTAGAGCCCAACCCAGGCATCCACTGAAACTAATGGTCGTCTTTCCTTTGACTTTACTGGGAGTTGGACTGGGCCCTTGTATACCTTTTTAACATTGTCCATTTGAGTAATGTGTATATAGTTTCTTGTGAAGTGTAAAGTTTGATGCTTCATTCTGACATGAATAGCTCCTGCTTTAATGTAGTGGGTGGATTTTTATGAACTGGTACGGGTCATGTATAGTCTATGTTCTCACAGCCGCTTTGTCTCTAGCAATATTTATCACAGTAGTAATACGTGAGATCATTTTTCTCAGTAAGAAAAGATTGCTACATGTTTATATACTACACTGATGAATGCTATAGAGAAACTTGAAGATTATATTTAGGCAGTCTTGGATTGTTAAACTATCCTTGATTTTCCTGAATTGCGTATGGTATTGTATGAAAGGTCAACATTTTTATAACTTCACTATGTATAAGAGCAAGTTATTAAAGTTTTTATGTACTGCTTTGAGAGAGAGCCATGTGGCAAGTAGTATTTGGTTTGCTGACACTGTAATAATAGTGAGCGATTTGTTACAGGGCAGAATTAGAAAGGCTGGGTGCTCATCTTTGATAATAGTTTGCTTTTCATAGCCTCTGCATGCTGTTTGTGTGTTGAGCTTGGTGTCAATTGTTCCTGTAAGCACTGGTGTGTCTTTTTGCAGGATTGGAGCCTAAAGAGTGTGAAGCATTTTAAGATCTATTGATGAAAAGCGGTATATAAAAACTAGGTATTATTATTATATTAGTTAGAAGGTGGCCTTTGTGTTTTCCTACTTGTGGGTTAATATACGTCTCCGTGAGTTTCTGGAATCTTTTAGAAAGCAGTGTCCATTAGGAACAATCCTCTCTCCTTATCCCTTCCTCTGGGGCAGGGTTCGGTGGGTATAAAAGGAGGAGTGGTTTCATGTTTGCCCTTCAGTTCCTTATGAACATCTCCAGTTGCAACAAGCTCAGAGCTCATTCAGTCACTCTGATGCTTCCCTCATTCTGTCTTGGGTTTTTTTCCTGACACTTTGGTGGCTGTTTTTGTTAGCTGGTGGTTGAAGTCCTGTGGTGAGTCAGTTAATTAAAAAACTTTTCTTTTTAAAACAAAGAAAGGAGAGAAGAAAGGAAAGGATGCGTGTTTGTCTGGCTTTTGTATAGACAGACCGGCAGAGAGTGAGTAGGCAACCTCAAACCCTTGTTAACAGGGGAGGCTTTCCTCCCTACTGTGCAAGTCCTGCATCCACTCTGGAGATCCGCTCACCAAGATCCGCTGGTGCTATGCCTGGCTTAACTGTTGTCCAAGTCCAAGGTTTCATCCTATTGACTGACTGAGTGCGCTGTCAAGGGTCTGGCCTTGTTGACTAGAGACTGAAGAACCATTTGCCACTTCGTAGTCATCACGAGATCTTTGTTGTGGGGCAAAGTTAAAGTTGTTTGCTTTATTTCATTCCATGCAGGTTCTTATACCACTCTCATTACCATTAAGTCTGAATGCCTTCCAGTTGTACATAAAATGATGAACTGACATCTGTCACGTGTGGTTCATTCTCTCATTCATCCTCTCCCCAAGCGGGAAAGTGTGCTCAGCGAAATGTTTTGTTTCCTTTTGGTTGCTGATCATTGAGAATGTTCCACTTTAATAGTCTGTGTCTGTTAACTGGGTGTAAAGCTTGGTGTCAGCATAGTCAAAATTGTTTTTATAACCTGAATTTGTAATTTCCATCTTTTCAATGTTTGGGGGGGTTTTCATGGAACTGCGCTTAGCAATCTTAACTGTAATGGAGTGGAGTTTTTTACTTTGGAATTTCTCTTGTTTCTTGTAAACATCTGATTTATTATATTACCATGTTTATCCCACTGCTTCAAGTGAGAGGATCTGTGCAGCACCTGGCAGCAGCCTATGTGTTGATTGAAAGTTTTCTCACCTAGGCATGCAGAGATTTTACTGGCACTGATATAATTATTTTACTGGTTCTCTGGTTGTGCTCTTGAGTCAGCCCCAACTCCCCACCTCCTGAGAATGGTTCCCTAGATAGTCTTTGTTCCCTGGCCCAATACCAGTCCAGACTCCCCAGCCAACTCCACTTTCACTAGCCCTTTTCCTTGGTTCCCTCTGTGCCCTATCCCGAGTCCACCCTCTTCCCACTGTAAGGTCTGCAGGAATGGAGCTGCGCTCACTGGGACCTTAATAGGTCTGCAAGCTGCCAAAGGTGACTGAACATCAGAACTTAGAGCCTCCACCTCTCCCTGGTCCCCTTTCCATCCTCCATTCCTAGCTCAGTGATCATTGCACTCATTACCATAATATGTAGGTACCTTGGACTTGGCATTCCTGCCTCCTGTGCCCCATCTCCAGATCTGCCCAGTTCTCATCAAGGAGACAGGGCGATTTGGAGGAAAATCCTGGCCCCAATCACCTACAATCTAAAGGCACCAGTGAGTACAGTACAAAGCAATACACAACAGAACAAGCAGGGCCGCCCAGAGGTCTTCAGGGCACTTCGGCGGCGGTCCCGGGGTGGAAGGGCCCCCCGCCGCGGGTCTTCAGGGCACTTCGGCGGAAGGACCAGTGGCGTAGCCAGCTTCTAAGAGGAGGGAGAGCAAACATAAAAAAGGCACCCCCCTTTGGCTCCTCCTCCGGCCACTCCGCGCCCCCCCCTTGGCTCCTCCTCCGGCTGCACCGCCCCTCCCCCCCCGGCTCCTCCAGCCCTGCCGTGCCACCCCCGTATCCCCCCCGCTCCTCCGGCCACGCCTGCCGCCCCCCTATGGCTGCCGGCCGCCAGCCTGCGCCCCCCCCTCGCTCCTCCGGCCACAGCTGCCGGCCGCCAGCCTGTGCCCCTCCCTCGCTCCTCTGGCCGCGGCTGCCGGCCGCGCTGTGGGCCACATGCTGCGCCCCCTGCTCCTCCGGCCGCGCCCCCCCACTCCTCCGGCCGTGCCCGCCGCACCCCTATGGCTGCCGGCCGTACTACGGTCCGCCAGCCTATGCCCCCCCTCGCTCCTCCGGCCGCAGCTGCCAGCCGCGCTGCGGGCTGCATGCCGCACCCCCCCCCCCCCGCTCCTCCGGCCACGCCTGCCGCCCCCCATGGCTGCCGACCGCGCTGCGGGCCGCCAGCCTGCGCCCCCCCTCACTCCTCTGGCTGCTTTTGGAAAGGCAGGGGAAGCGTCTGCTTCCCCTGAACCCCGCTAGCTACGCTACTGGGAAGGACCCCCCGCTGCCGAACTGCCGCCGAAGACCCGGAGCAGAAGACGCTCCGGGGGCCCGGGCCCCGCGAGAGTTTTCCGGGGCCCCCGGAGCGAGTGAAGGGCCCTGCTCCAGGGCCCCCGAAAAACTCTCGTGGGGTGCCCCTGCGGGCCCCGGGGCAAATTGCCCACTTGCCCCCCCCTCTGGGTGGCCCTGAGAACAAGTGTGTGATGTGGACATGGTCTTGTAGCACAAAAACTTCTCTGTAAAAATGCATCCTCAGGATTTTTTTTTTTTTTTTGTTTGAAGGAAGGAAGGAAGAATATCAAGCAAGTTGTTGAGGAGGCAAAGAGAGCAGTTCTTAGGAGACAAACTAGGGCAGAGCAAATGAAGCAGAGAGATGTAAAAGGAGATGGGGACAAAGTTGGGTAGAGTCTTCAAGGTGAGGGAATGAGTAGCTTGAACTTACGCAGAGTAAAGCGATTCTCTCTGTTGACTGCAATAGCTATGAGAAGTCCACCATACTGCTCCACCATTCCTTGCCATAATATCTTCTGGGAAAGACTGGGGCAGTATCGCATAGAGATATTTCTACACCATTCACGAGTGACTCCTGCTGGGAGAGCCTGGCGCTGCAACAGTGTAAAGGCAGTGTTGCCTAGTGGACAAAGCACTGGATTGGGACTCAGGAGACCTAGGTTCTATTCCCAGCTCTGCCATTGGCCTGCTGTGTGATCTTGGGCAAGTCACTTTCCCATCTGTAAAATGGGGTTAATGATACTGACCTCCTTAATAAAGTGCTTTGAGAACTTCTGATGGAAAAACACTATATAAGAACTAGGTATTATTATTCACAGAGACTCCTGCTGGATTAAGTTGGAATTTGAACATATTTTTATTGACTGGTGAACACCTATTACAAGCATGAAAAATAGTAAAAGTCTATATCATTACTTGCAGGAGTATTATATATATATGTTAATCTTGTATGCTCCTGAGCATTCAGAGCTGCAATTCCTGGCTGATCATTAACTATGGAAAACATATTTTCGGAGGGATAGATATATATCTTCTAGGGCTGTGCATTTGGTTTTCACAGGAAACCAAATACCTCTGAATATCTTAGTATTTGTTTTTTATAGGATTTCTTTATCTCAGGAATCCATATATGGGGTTGAAATAATAGTTCCACTAACTAGTCATTAGAATACCATAAAATCAGATCATCTATTCAAGGGCTCCCAGAGGAACTATATAAGTAAGAGCTAAGTGTTTTAAAAACCCATTAAGAAAAATATGAGATCCTGTTTCCATCCTCTTATATTTTCATAGATCTTGTAGTCTTATTCTAAAAGTTGCAGTTTCAACAACTGGAATAATTAAATATTGTGTTCCATATTCTTGGAGTGAGGTTAAGATGACTGAGACACTTAATAATTCTGCATGTTGTAATATTAAAAAGCTTGTTTTTCACATCCATCAATGCACTCAGCAGTGATTTGGGAACAAAAATGTTAAAGCAGGGCTGCACGCTGACAGACATGAGGACGGGAAGGGTTAAATTTGGACTTACCCACAGCTGCAGTAGTGCTAGGGGGAAGCATTTCTGCCTGAATACTGGTACTAAAATGAAAAAGAAGAAACAAGCAGATCAGGAAAGGGGAGACCAGCATGAAAAGAACTGTCAGGCCATGCATACTGTAAAGGGAAGCAGAGCAGAAGAAGTGGAAAAGGCACTGTTACTAAATGAAGCAGGTGGAGTGGGAGGCGAGGGCATGTTTCTTAAAAAATAAAATAAAATAAATCTACTTTGCAGACATTTTATTTAAAACTGTTAGGATGCTTCACAGCCTATAGCACAAGTAACATCAAGGAAATGTGACTTTACAAAACATTTAAAAAAGTATACAGTTTTTCTGAAAGGAAAGAAGCTTTTTTTTTATTTTTGGTAGGAACTACCTTGATTGTTGAGTCTAGTGTGTAACTTTTCTATAAGCACATTTTATTAGGGCTTTCGTTGGTTGTTTCAAAATGTTACTAGTAAAATAATGCCTCACACTTTGTCAAAATTTGTAGCCTATGTTTGAGTAAGGCATTAAAGATTTTGAAGGATGTACAGAGTCACTTGATGTGATCTCCTGTTCTCATGTTGTACAATATTATGAGGCACATCAATCTGAAACTAATAAAAATGATAGTTTTGCCATTCTGCAGCACCATCCATCAAAGAATCTCAAAGCAGAAAATGGAAGTGGATCAGAACCAGCGGTAAGGGTACTAATTTTATTATATTATTAATAATAATAATGTTTATTGTGGCTTCAGTCTCTACCTCCTCCCTGCAGTTTCTTTCCTAAAGGTCGATATCATCATGGCTGGGGGAAGTGGAATGCCACCTGGGTCCTAGTGACCCAAATGGGATGTCTTCTGCACAGTTCTGGGTCTGGAGGGCTCAAGAGGAAGGATGGGACCCGTTTAACCTGCTCTGCCCTCGGTTAGCAGAATCTCTTTGACAGCTTTCTATAGTTGATCTGTAAGCCTAGTAACAGCTTTGTGTGGTGAGGATAATTCATCTCCATTTTACAGGAGAGGAAACTGAGGTACCGAAAGGGTAAATGATGGTGGAAGAGCAAAGAATAGAATCCAGCTCTCCTGTTGTCTGTTTAACTGCAAGACCATGCACTCCTTATAACACAAACATCCTCACCCCACAACTCCGCACCTTCACCCACACAATAACATTATTAAGGCTGAAGAGTCAAGCACTCAGATGTTAGGAAATGCCAAAATGAAAGTTGCCTGTGCAACTTTAATTCATTAACCTTGTGCATATGCATTATGATGCAGTTTTTATTACGTGATCACATACTATTTTTTCTATATGACCCTGGCCTCATTCAGGACACAGGATGGATGGTGCTCACTAAAAGAGCAGCTGTTCAATATTTTGCTTTCTCCTCATTGTTCAATGGGTGGCTCCAGGCCTTATTTACTACACACTATTCAAACCCTGCTCTGAAGACAGAATTATTAATTTCTATGGGCTTTTCTATGGTGCTCATTATTTCTGGCATTTCTTAACTTGAGTGGTTGACTTTGCATCCTTAATGATCTTTTAACATAGATTTTTGTATGTGTAATTTCTTAGGTTTTTAAAAAAGCAAACTGAAAAAAACAAATTCCATCATGTGGTATCATATTGACACCTACATGGATCATCAGCAGGATTGGAACCTTTAGATCACCAAACAGACACCTATGACATGAGGTAACAGAGTAACTGATAACAGTAGTAGGTTGTCATCCTCATCCTCGATGGGGGGATGAGACACACAGCCAGATGGTTTCACAGCTATTTGCTGACAGCAGAGGAATGATAAGATTCAGGAACCTTGGGTTCCATTCCAGGCTTTGGAGGGGAGTGTGCTCTAGTAGGCACAAACTCTTCTACCCATTTCCCCCCCGCCTGTCCCTTCCAATTTTTCCCTGTTCTAGTCCAATCTCTTCCCCAACCCAATCCCATTCTCCCCACATAGCCAGTGTGTCTCCTTTCCTCTGCCTTCTCATCCCAGTCAGTCTCCTGGCCCAGCAAATCCTAGTCTCACCCCTTCCAACTCTCTGTCCCAATCTTCCCCCTTCCCCACTTCCTTGTCTCCAGTCTCCTTGCTCAGCCATTCCAAGTTCTCAGAAATAGCTGAGTTGTTCTGGCTGAAATTTTCCAAAGATGAGCCTAAAGCAGACAACTGGCATGGAAGATTTCAGCCTGAACAGGTAAATGTTGGCAAAGTTATAAGCAACTGAAAATGGTATTATTATAATGGGAAGCTTCGGACAGCCTTAAAAAGGGTGGTGCTACCACCTCTGTCCGTTATAGTCTTCTTTTTAAAAAGTAAATTAAACATGTTTTCTAGCAGATTGATCTGGGGTAAAAGGATTTATCTATGCAACAAGCTCCTGTAGGGGTCAGCCGGGCCCAGCATCTGGTTTCCTTCTAGTGTGTGCCATTCCACCCTCTAATGGGAGAAAGCACTTCCACCCTTTCCCAGGTAAAGGAGGGAAAGCCCCAGAGCCTATATCTATACTTCTCAACCAGCCATGCCCTAGTGGAGGTATGACTGAGACCTGGAGCAAATTATATATGCACGAAACTTAAAATGTTGTAGGCTATAGTGCCCGAGTGTCAGTGACTCCTTCCATTACCATGGGTTAATGATCCTTTATTTCTAAAGTAAAATAATTCACCTGCAGACATACTGGGACAGGATTCAGGTTGTGTGGATCAGGGGCTGAGATGAGGGATTGGTAGAAGGTGTGGCTTCTGGTTCGCTGCTAGGAAGAAAGTGGGAGACACTAGTGCACCTACGGTCTGGGCCCTGCTGACCTTTGGGTGGGTTTACATGGAGACACTCACGAACATGAATGTGAAATAACTGTGAATTTAAAGTTGCTTAGTTAAACCCCTGTGTGGGGACACTTATGCAGATTTAAAGTGGCCTTAATTTGGTGTAGCTAATCCTCTTTAAAATCACATATTTTCTTAATGTGGATTATTTTTCCTGAGTGACCACTGTGGACAAACCCTAATCTGTAGGGGAGGGGCCAAGATACTTCTTACTACCCCTCCCCGCAGCAGGTATTGCCCCCCAACCTTGGGCAGCACAGCACCCCTCACTGGCTGCTGTTTGCTCCCAGGCCTCAAGCAGGGAAGGGTTAATTGGGTGGGGCTTAGACAGAGGCTCCGGCTGGGGCGGAGGGAGTTAAATTAGGCACGCTCCTATTGGCTGTCAGGGAATAGTTGTGGGAGTGGGTGGAGGTCAACGAGCCGGTCCCATTGGCTGGCGTGTTAAAGGCGCTGCCCTATTCGGGAGCCCCTCTGGTCCTTTCGGTGAGGGAGCGGGGAAAGGTGCGGCCCGATTGGTCGGTGGTGGCAGATGAGGCGGCCCTATTGGTTGCGGCGCCGGGCGCCACCATGTTGGAGGGCTCGCGGGGCTGTTGGCATTGGCAGCGCCGGCCGGGGATGGCGCGCGGGCGCCGGCCGGGGTGAGTACGGGGCGCTGGGTGGCACCTTTCTGGGAGCGGCGCGCTGGGCGCTCGCTAGCGGCCCCGGGGCAGGTGAGCGGGGTCGGGAGCTTCAGGCCCGCCGCGCTCGACCCCTTCGGCCTGGGGGCCTCGTAGAGCTGCGGCCGCGGCCCTCCGCTGCGGTGGGCAGGGCTGCCTGCGTGGCTCGGCGGGGACGGGCCCCGCGCATACGGGGAGGGGGCGCCCCTCTCCCGCCCGACACGCCCCTTCCCCGCGGCGCGATCGCCCCCTCGGGTCCGTAGGGGAGCAGCAGCGACCTCCCGTGCGGTGCCGGGGCGCCCGTGGGGCAGACAACAAGCCCCGAGGGGCGTCGGGGTCTTTTCTCTGGGAATCCCCGCTTCGCTGGGGCGGTGTGGGGTCCCGTCTGGAGCCACGCTGGTATGTTGGGCGATAGGGAGAGTGGCCCCCTTCTGAGGGGATCAGTCACCCACCAGAGTTGGGTCTGCAAGGGTGGAAGTAACTTGCATTGGAAACCTTGATGGGGCTTTACCGTGGCTGCCTATGGTAGGGACGGGTCTTTAGCACAGTTTTCCCTGGGTTGGTTGTGAGCCTTTCCCAAGCATAGCTGATCATTCAAATAAGATCTTGCTCTTGTGAGAAGTCCCCCGAGAATCCTCCTCCACTTGACTTTGAAAAGTATTTGAATAATATTTCATGCTTCTGTGATCCCTTTCATCTTCACATTTCAAAGCACTTTACAGACAACAATTAAAGCTATACCCGCATGTCCTAGCAATTAGAAAAATATTAGCCCCCCTTCTGTAGATGGGGAAACTGAGGCACAGAATGGCTTAATGACTTGTCCAAGGTCACACTGCCAGTCAGCGGCAGCTACAAATAGAACCCAGGAGTCCTGACTCAAAGTTCTTTGCTCTAACTATTAGACAGTACACTTTAATTGTTGGGACCATCTCAGTGGCTGATGGGTAGTGGACAAAGATCCCCTCCCAACTCTCTACTCTAATCTTCAGTAAGAAGGGCTTGTTTGAGTGCTGTCTTGTACTCCAGCCATTTCTGACACGACTCAAACTCTAATACACTACAGTGAAGGTTAGTGTTTTTATACTGTCATTAGACCTCATAGTCTACCTAGCAGTACTGTAAAACCTGCACAATGAGACCCTTCCAACAACAGGAAAACTGCCTTAAGTGATCACTTTACTTAAAAGTATCTCTAAGCATTCAGTGCAGTGCAGTCTGTATTTGGCTGACTTTTCCAGTCTTATGGTGATCACTCAAGATGTTTCGCTGTGTATCTTACAACAAAAGCAAATAATTTTTTGCTGTTTTACCTTACCTCCATTCTACAGGGCCTTTGCAGTTAGATCTAAAATAAACACCTCAAAACAAACAAACAAAAATCCTCTCCACCCTATGTAATTGGAAAATTTTGCCTTTTCAGTAAGTTGGTTCCACTTCGAACAGCCATTCTGGTTATGGGAAAGCTTGGCGGTAAAGCCTGTGATTCAGCAAATGACATTGTCACATGATGAAAAAAATGAAACAAGTTTTACCATTGAGCATACAGATTAAATGTGGCTGTCATAAGAAGTATGGATTCAGGCTCAAGTTTGTTAGTTTGTTTGTTTGTTTGTTTTTTGTTTTAAAAGGAAGTGAGCCTCGCTCAACATTGAAGGCCAGACCGTTGGCTGGTATAAGTCAGTGAGAAAAAACGATTTATTTCCACTTGCAAACCAAAGTCCCAGGAGAGCCAGATAGATTTTGTACTGCCTTGCATGTTGTCAACAAAATTGGCAGCTAAGATCTGATCCCAGAATCTATGCTTCTGGTTCTGTAGAGGTGCTAACTACCTTCAGCTTCTGTTGAGGCCAGCGGAGATAGGGTGGGCTCATCACCTGGCAGGATTGGGCCTATTATTATTTAAGATTGCAGATAGATTTTCAGATCTCAGTTTTGAGTTTTTAGTGCATCTTTTTATTTGTCAGCTGAATAAACTTGTTCTTAGCATCATTGACACCAAACCTAGAAGGAAATGCATGTCATTTTCCATCAGTTTAAGGCCTTTTCTACACTAGTCCCCTTAAATTACCCCTTTGCTTATCGCTCCACCTCTCCCAATAGGGGGAGTTTTGGTGTCATTTAAAAAAAAAAAAAAATTGCTGGTGGTTACTGACGCTTTTATCTTCATGTCAGGTTTCCATGACAGAGTGTTAAAATGCTGGTGACCAACCAGTACCTTGTCTCTGCTCGAGCTCTCGCTACTGCTGCCGCTGGTGAAGGTGCAATGGAAGGTGTTTCTTAAGGAAAAAATTCTAGGCTAGGCCCAGCCTCAGAGAACTGCCTGCAGGGTTGTATGGTGAAGGTTGTTACAGACTAAGGGAGCAGGGAGATGCTGTACCAGACCAGTAAACTCATAGGAAGCCTTTAGCACTATATCACGAGGGTAGTACAGAACAATCACCAGGTAATGAAAGAGAGGTGGTAAGAGTGTCTGCAAATTCTAAGATAATGTCTGGGGGAGTATGTGAATAAAAGAATTCTATGCTGATAAGATCTATGTAGGAGGAGAGAGGGTAAGCTACCAAGGAATCTGCCAGAATGGAATGGGGGGAGGCCAGTAGAAATTGGTCTCTGAAGGCTGAAATAAATTGCACTGGAAACTTTGTCCAGCAAATTTCCCCATATTTACTATGATGAACCTTACAGTCCTCTTCATAGGATGTTCTTACACAAGAAACTGAGTATTTAGTAGTATCATAGTATTTTGGATGGCTGGAAGCATAACTGGGTAGGGTTTGAAAAAGAACTGAATATGTTCACGGAGGTTAGGTCCATCAATGGCTGTTAGCCAAGGTGGTCAGGGACACAACCCCATGTTCAGGATGACGCTAATCTCTGACTACCAGAAGCTGGGAGTGGAAGATGGGTGGATCACTCCATGATTGCCCTGTTCTGTTCTCTCCCCCTGAAGCTCTGGTACTGGCCACTGTCAGAGACAGGATACTGGGCAAGCTGGACCATGGTCTGACTGAGTATGACAGCTCTTATGTTTTTATGTTCTTCGGAGAGACAAAAGTCCATTTAAGCATGCACTTGAGTACATACAGAAAGTTGTAAGATGCATTTGTTCGCAGGCTTATTTCATGAGACTGAACTATGAAATTCTGGGTTCAGATCTGACTAATGAGGCCTCTCCCTGTTCTGTCTTATTTGAAAATTCTAATGACCAAGTGAAAGTCTTGTAAATTGTGTCCAGACAACGTTGCGACAGGCACCTTATTAGATAATTTTGATTCTGTCCCTGTAATGGCATTGCCCTCTAAGTACAGTTCTTTTCTAATTTCTCAGGTGCCAGAGTATACACCCTTTTGGTTTTGTGCTATGCCTGCTGTTTGTTTTTGCTTTTGGAAAGTGGTGCTGGGCTGGCTTAGAGGTGGTTGGCTGTTGCAGGACCCCAAGTCTTAAGAATATGAATGGATTCCATTTCCTCAACAAGTAGCAGAGAGCTGACTACGGTGTGTTGCTGCCACTGAGAGTGCCAGTTTGGGGAAGGGAGTGGTTTAGCTGCTGTTTGGCTGTCGCATGAGTAACCTTCCAGACTGGCAGGAAAGTACTGAGATACGTTTTTATTTAATAAGTGGGTGGGAATGCTTTAGTTGAGACGTTTGTGTGCATAATGAATGTGTTTGGTGTTTAAAAGTGCTGTAATGTGGGCATGGGGTAGGAAGGCTTGGTGTTTGCAAATAATACCGAACTGTCTAGAATCAGAGTTGAAATCCATTAGGAAATATCTGTGGGAACTTAGTGAAAAGCAACAACAGCAATATTAAAAACCTGGCATTGTTTTTATGTTCAAATATTGATTTGTTTTTTCTGGGACATGAGGATGTGGTAGCATGGGTGAAGGGTGATTCTTTTCTTCTCTGGGTGTGTACATGGAGTTTACTTAGGTAATAAAACTCTTGGACTGTGCCTTTTGTTTAATCAGCAAGGTTGCTGGAGATAAGAACATTGCGTGAAAGGACTTTCTCAGGCCTCATCTACACTAAGGCCTGGGCTACACTAGCGGGGGGGGTTCGAACTAAGATATGCAACTTCAGCTACGCTATTCGCGTAGCTGAAGTCGAAGTATCTTAGTTCGACGTACCTGGCCGTCCTCACGGCAGCAAGTCGACTGCTGCGGCTCCCCCGTCGACGCCGCTTACTCCTCCTGCCGAGGTGGAGTACGGGTGTCGATTAGCGGATCAATTTTTCGCGTACAGATGAGACGTGATAAATCGATCCCCAATACATTGAACAGTACCCACCGATCCGGCGGGGAGTATAGGCGTACCCTAAGGGTTTTGTCGACAAAAGTTATGCCGATGATTAAAACCCGGTATAATTACATTGCTTGTACATGTTCTCATAACGCTCCTTCTCTCAGCAGAGCACATCCACAGTTGGTGCTCTAGCATCGACAGAGAGAGCAGTGCACTGTGCAACTCACCACCTTCTGCAGCTAGGTGGTGTGGGAAGGCAGAATGGATCGCAGTGCATCGTGGTAGGGGCTCAACGTCTCATGATGCATTTTTCTATCCCAGTGTTCCATGGGCTTCCGACTACGTTTTGTGGCATTTTTCAACGGTCCCTGTTTACTGTGCACCAGCCATCTCTGTCTGAAAGGATGGATCCTGCACTGTTCTGTACTGTCACTGTTATGAACACGTTATGGCTGGTCATGCAGTATATCATGAACACCCAATCTGAACACAAATCAGAGGTGCCAAACTGCTATGAGCCATGGAAAGAAACAACACCAGATTACTTTTGGCATTCATGGAGCAGTTGGATGCGGAGGACCGTCACTTTTGGGTTCGGGAAACAAGCACTGAGTGATGGGATTGCATGCAGTGGCTGCAGAATTTCAGATATGAAAGCCACCTTCCTGGACCTGTGTGCAGAGCTCACCTCAACATTGCAGCGCAAGGACACCAAAATGAGAGCTGCCCCCTCGGTGGAGAAGCGTGTGGCAATTGCTGTGTGTAAGCTGGCTACTCCAGACTGCTACTGGTCGGTCGCAAATCAGTTTGGAGTAAGGAGATCCATCACCGGGGTTGCGTTAATGCAAGCGTGCAGGGCCATTAATCGCGTACTACTACGAAGGACACTGACTCTTGGCAATGTGCATGAAATGGTAGATGGCTTTGCAGCAATGGGATTCCCTAACTGCGGCAGGGCGATAGATGGCATGCATATCCTAATTTTGGCCTCGGACCATCTTGTGACAGAGTACATCAATAGAAAGGGGTACTTCTATATGGTATTGCAGGCATTTGTGGATCTCCGTGGCTGTTTCACTATCAACACGGGGTGGTCCGGGAAGGTGCATGACACAGAAACTCTGGACTTTACAGAAAGCTGCAAGCAGGGACTTTCTTTCCAGACAAGAAGATTCAAATTGGGGATGTTGAAATGCCCATAGTGATCCTGGGAGACCCAGTGTACCCCTTACTCCCGTGGCTCATGAAACCTTACGTGGGAAACCTGGACAGCAGCAAGGAGCACTTCAACGTTAGGCTGAGCAGGTGCAGAATGACCGTAGAATATGCTTTGGCAGATTAAAAGCACACTGTGGCTGTTTTTATGGCAGGTTAGACCTAAACGAGGAAAATATTCCCATGGTCATAGCAGCCTGCTGTGCACTCCATAATATTTGTGAGGCGAAGGGTTAAATGTTTCCCCTGGGGTGGAGCGTGGAGGTGGATCGCCTGGCAGCTGATTTTGAGGAGCCAGATACTAGGGCTATTAGAGGACTACAATGGGGGGGCAGTTCGAATCAGGGAGGCTTTGAGGCACCATTTTGACAGTGAGATCCAGTAATGTTTCATTACAGCGCTCTGCCATGCTTTGTTAACTTGCTGCCTTTCATTAAAATTTTGATGATTCCTGACTCTGATTTGTTCTCAGCAAATGATCACATTGCCACTGTGTATTAATTCCAGCAGCAACCACAATGTTTAGGAGACAAAGAATGATTATCTTTCACAGAGTATTTTTTATTAAATACCAATTAACAACATACACAGAAGGCTTGGTGGGAAGGGAGATAACAATGAAGGGCAGTGTAGGTGCCTGTATAAGTGGTCTGTTTTTCAGAAGTGTTTAACACCAATAGCTCCCTGGGAAATCAAAGGAATCTGTGGTTGCTCAGCGTTTCTAAGAATCAGGCCACTTATATATAGGTGCCTACATTTTAGGTACCAAGTGTGAGAGTCTTTCCCAAAGTGCTTTAATCTGTCCAGTATTGGGATAAATAAAGCCTAAATAAGTGTTTCCATTGTAGATAGTAGTGGTTCTGAAGTGGGCTATATGATCCAGTGTTAACTCTCATAAACCTCTGAGATATTTACAAAAAGGAAACAAAAGAAAGCAAGTTCCTATACTAGTTAAATTTAAAATAATGAAGTGAAATAAAGTGAATGAATGAATAAATAAAGTAAAGATATAGTGAATTGAAGATAAAATTCTGTTCATATTAATCTGCTTGGTCTTTTTGTTACGCTCAAGATGAGTGTTTAATGTCTTAGGGGGGTGTCTTCACTGCAATGTTAGATTGAGCTCCTAACCCAACTCCCATCCACATACACAAATCTCTAGCTCAAGTTAAGTGGTGCTTTAAGTTTGAGCTAGTTAACCATAAGTGGAGGGATGATTGGAGCTCAAATGCTGCTAAAGCTCTAGGAAGTAATGCAGTGGTGATACAACACTGATTATAACTCATCAGCTGTTAATCTAATCATTCTGTATAGTTTGAGTGGTGTTTTGCAGTGTGGTCACTCAAACTAGCTTGAATGGAGTAACCCAAGTATACTAATTGGAGCTAACTGTTGCAGGGAAGATAAGCCCTGTATCCTGCACTTGCAGGAGTATGGCCTTTTTGGTCCGGGGAAGGTTTGCCATCAGTACTGCTGATTCCCATTGCCAACCTGCATACCACAGACATTCTGTTCAGAGAAATTCTGCCCTTCCTAGATAGAACTGAAGGAGGAATTTTAGCTTATGTGAATTTCCTGGCTCGTTTCCGATCAATACCAGGAGAGGTTCTTTTTTATAACTGGCAGATCCGATAAGTATTACATAGATAAGGTGTCTGTAGTGCTAGATTGAAACAGCTCGGGTATTTGGCCTCCTTTTTAATTCTTCCTTTTCCCTTCATGGAATTTGGTGTGTTTAGTGACTAATCACATTAAATGAGTTATTCACATGTCAGCTGCATACAAGTTGCCTTTACAGTAACATTGTTTACATACTAATATCTGAAAACGGGGGCTATCAATAGTGTTTGAGAAGCAAGATGTGTGACCGGAAATGAGCAATCTGAACTGAGCTGTCACCTCACAAATGAGACAAACTGAAAATGATGGGGCTAAAGTTACTATCTTTTATGCTGCACATTTAAAACTGTTAGCCAGCTGAACAAGGAGTCAGTTTCAAAATATGGAGATCTGTTGATTGGGTGTGGAACTGCTTGTCCCTACCTGTCACTTGTAATTTGGTTTAACAGTGGGTCAGCAGGCTGTCCCCCAGCTTATTGGTTTAGTCTAACATGAAGATTTTATGCAGGAGTGCTCCTACTGTGCCTCTGTGAGGACAGCAGTGGTGACTTGCTAGGAGCCCAAGGATATCGATCTCATTAAAACAAAGTAGATTCGCAGCTACCCTCATCTCTTCAACGCAGGGTGTATGGCCTGCAGACACATACTGATTCTCATATGCAGTGTAGTCCATCTTAATCTGAACACGTGGGCCGCAACTTGCATGCTGAAGATGGGGATGGCTGTGATCTGCATTTGGCCAGTGGGATGCACTTTGGCTGTCCTTGTGTTGTAGATGGTAAAACTGATGGTGAAATAACTAAGCAAGTGCACTTGTATTACTTGTTTCTTGAATATGTAACTTCTGCCTCATCCATTTATTGCTCATCCCAGTGAGCATCTATGGCTCAGGGTGCAGTTTGTGGCCATTTTGGGGGGGGGAAAAAGGAATGTAAACTATGTGCAATCTCTACCAGCTCCATGAGTGTCCTACAGTGATGGTGGTGTAGTGTCAGTTTTCATTTGCATTCTGGTTATGTTTAATTAATAATGTAGGAATATTCTTTTCTTGACTTAATTTCACTAGATTTGATTAACTGCTCATCAGATGGGCCTTAATTGATAATTTATCAGCCAAAATTTATTGAACAGGGAGATGTCTTGCATCTGTCTTAAATATGAAGACATAGATGTACCACAGCATAGTTGCTCGGGCTGAGGTTTCAGCACAAGGTGATTTTTTTTTTTTTTTTTTTTTACTTCCTTTGTGTCTGTGAGGCTGTTGATTGTCTGTTGTTTCTCTCTCCTCTGTTTGTTTGCTCTGGAGATGTTTTTGGCTATCACTTTTGCAAACTGCTATGAAGGATGGATTTAGTACACCGGAATTGATGTCATACTTTTGATTTTCTTGGGACAGTGTAGAGAACTTGGAGATACTATAGGGACCACCATTTTTTTTTTTAAACGAGCCTTTTCTGCTTTTAAATGTGGTACCATCAACTTAAATAATAATTCTTTCCAAATGTTTTGCCTACTGTAGTTACAATAATTTCAGTTGTTACTTGTAAGTGCAATAATAGAAAATGTTTCATTTGGCAGCCTTCTATGTATATCGTTCGTTTAACTGTATCAGTCCTTTCCCCTTGTTTGTGTGGGGTGCTCACAGAGCAACAGGGGAGAGTGTTTACAAAAGAGGAAAATGGGATTGTGAAACCACAAAAATTGGCAGGAAAGTTTGGGGCTGGGTGCAAGTGCAGCACTCTTTAACGTGCTTAGCAAAAATGACTAGATTTTGAGTTGATGGTACCAGAGGATAGGTACCTGTGAAACTTACCTTTTTTTTTTTTTTTTTTTTTTTGGTTAATTTGTAGGGGTACCGGAAGATACTTCAGTGATGATAGACCCACAAGAGTGAAAATTATGAATGAAAAGCATTAACATCCCCCTCCTGACCCTGATCTCTAATAGACTTCCTGTAGCCCTTGGAAGAGAGGGTCAGGAGAGAAGGCTTGAAGGTCACCATGAAGCTAAAGCAGCGAGTGGTACTGCTGGCCATCCTCCTTGTCATCTTCATTTTCACAAAAGTTTTCCTCATTGACAACTTGGACACTTCAGCTGCCAACCGGGAGGACCAGCGGGCCTTTCACCGCATGATGGCAAGCTTGCGTGTGGAGCTAGACCCCCGACTTGATCATACGCTGCAGTCCCCCTGGGAGATTGCCGCCCAGTGGGTGGTACCACGGGAAGTGTATCCC
Source organism: Emys orbicularis (assembly GCF_028017835.1). Taxonomy (NCBI): domain Eukaryota; kingdom Metazoa; phylum Chordata; order Testudines; family Emydidae; genus Emys; species Emys orbicularis. The sequence continues at coordinate 59,511,166 of NC_088690.1, read as the reverse complement.
GAGGAGACGCCGGAGCTAGGGGCTGTTATGCATGCCATGGCTACCAAGAAAATTATAAAAGCTGATGTGGGCTACAAAGGGACCCAGCTGAAAGCTTTGCTGATACTTGAAGGGGGACAGAAAGTGGTCTTCAAACCTAAGAGGTAAATATATATCCATCAGTGACTGGATAAAAAACCCTGTTTGAGTTTTTTCCTCCCTGTTGATTCATTAATTTATAAACTGATATATGTCCATATTGCATATGATGCAGTCTAGTATACAGAAGGTGGAGTGGAGCCATGCTGGTGATTTGGTAATATTCAGCTTGTCTGCCAGGCTAGTTGTCGTGATCTGGGTGCCTTATGGGAGTGAGTCATGGGGGGTCAAGAAATGGAAATTGATGGTCATCTTCAAACTAGGCCTAGAAGGTTGTGGTGCTACCAGTGGAATGTAATATTTTATGTTCTTCCTTGTATTTGTCAATATGGAAATTGCATTTCTGCCTTGATTGAACGTTCCACCATAAAGCTTATTATGTATGCTTGTGTATGCCTGTAATGCTTTCTAAACTAACTTTCCTTGAGGAAAAGGTGGACTGCTGGAATTTTCAGTACCATTTCTCTAATGGCGACTTGCACACCTGATTTGGAGTTGTATCATTGGACTGCACTATTTTGAAACAGTATGAACTTTTTGCACTGAAGTGGTGGTGATACAGCTTGCACAGGATACTGCATGCATCTTGTAAATACCGTGTCTTGTTACTGTATTTCTGTAGTGCTTTTTCTATAACTGAATGCCATAAAGAAGTACACAAAGCCTTAAGTTACATTCCAGTAGTAGAAGCCTTTTGGCTAAGATCAAGTGTAGTATCTGTGTGCAGGCAGGCAAAATGTACACATCAAGGACATGTACAACCAGGAATGTTTTTAGGAATGCCAGACAATTTGTGGTGGTGTGCAATGCATGTGAGAAAAGAGGGGATGCAGAGGGGAATTTTTGGCAAGGATGTAGGAGTTTATCCCTGCCTCTCTTTCATAGGATTCTGGAAGTTTTTAAGCAATTGCCCACACTCGGCTCCACAGCAGGTAGTCAGGTTCCCTATTTACCATCTTTCTGATTGAATCTGGTAGGTCTGGAGAGTTAGCAGACTGAGTGGGCAGTCAAAAAAGTAGAGCCCTGTGCAGATACGAAATCTATATCTGTGGATATAAATTGGTATCCACGGAGCTGCAGGGCTCTACCGGGAACTGCAGCAGTGAAAGCAGCAGTCTGGTAGGCTGTTGTTCCCAGGAGCAGCTGGGGTGGGTACCATGCTCCCCAGCAGCTGTCCCTGGTCATACTAGTGCAGTGGGCAGGGCTGGGGGTGGTACAACCATGCTGGAGGAGCTGCTGGCATGGGGTGCTGGCTCCTGGGAATGTTATGAACCATTAGGAAAGGGATAGATGATAAGACTGAAAAAATCTTAATGCCACTATATAAATCCATGGTATACCCCATCTTGAATATTGCATGCAGTTCTGGTCACCCCATCTGAAAAAATGTATATGAATATTGGTAAAGGTACAAAGAAGGGCTACAAAACTAATTAGGGGTATGGAACAGTTTCCATATGATTAAAAAGACTGGGACTGTTCAGCTTGAAAAAGAGACAGCTAAGGGAAGATATGACAGAAGTCTATAAAATCATGAATGGTATGGAGAAAATGAATAAGGAAGTGTTATTTATCCCTTCACGTAACACAAGAACCAGGGGTCACCCAATGAAATTAATAGGTAGCAGGTTTAAGACAAACATAAGGAAGTACTACTTCATATAAGGCACAGTCAACCTTTGGAACTTGTTGCCAGGGGATGTTGTGAAGGCCAAAACTGTAACTTGGTTAAAAAAAGAATTAATAAATTCATGGAGGTTAGGTCCATCAATGGCTACTAGCCAAGATGATCAGGGACACAGCCCTGGGTGTCCTAAGCCTCTAACTGCCAGAAGCTGGGACTGTATGAGAGGGGATGGATCACTCGATAATTGCCCTGTTCTGTTCTTTCCCTCTGAAGCATCTGACGTTGGCCACAGTCAGGAGACAGGGTACTGGGCTAGATAGACCATTGGTCTGAAGTAGTATGGCCATTCTTATGTTCTAAAGCAAAGATTTGACTGGACCTCTCCTCAGGGTCATAAGTAGGGCTCTGTGTTTGTCACGGATTCCATGACTTCCTGCGACTTCCACGACTTCTGCAACCGCCAGAGTGGCTGACCCCAGGGCTGCCTGAGCAGCTGGCTCTGGGGATTGCTGTAGTGGCTGTGCAGCCAGCCACACTAGTCGCTGCTGGAGCGGCCTCGGGACCAGCCGCACCAGCTGCTACTCTGGCGGCCCCTGGCAGCTGGCTCTGGGGACCGCCTGAGCAGCAGTCCCTGGGGCAGTGGGAGCAGCTGCAGCTTGGCAGTGGTCCCGGGGTGGCTGGAGCAGCGGATGACCCCAGGGCTCCCCCCACAGTGGCAGCTGGAGCAGCTGCTGGCCCCCTGGGACTCCCCCCGCAGCCGCTGGTGCTGCGGACTCCCCCTCTGAGAGCGTCTCCCCCCCCCCCCCCCCCCGACTCAATCGGGTATTTATGGTATACATAATGGACAGGTCATGGGTCGTGATTTTTTGTTTCTTGCCCGTGACCCGTCCATGACTTTTACTAAAAATACCCATGATTAAATAGTAGCCTTAGTCATAAACTAGCCTCTCAACCAAAAGGTGGATCAGGATTAAAGCACACTAGCAGATATTGTGGCAGACATGCACTGCTGCTGTACCTGTTCTGGGTAGTCCCTAGGGCTATTAATTGTCTAACTTGCACTAACTAGCTGCAGATTTTAAGAATTATTAGATCATCTAGTATATCACATGCCATAAAATTTCACTCTGTTACCCCCATATTCATAGATTCATAGATTCTAGGACTGGAAGGGACCTCGAGAGGTCATCGAGTCCAGTCCCCCTGCCCGCATGGCAGGACCAAATACTGTCTAGACCATCCCTGATAGACATTTATCTAACCTACTCTTAAATATCTCCAGAGATGGAGATTCCACAACCTCCCTAGGCAATTTATTCCAGTGTTTAACCACCCTGACAGTTAGGAACTTTTTCCTAATGTCCAACCTAGACTTCTCTTGCTGCAGTTTAAGCCCATTGCTTCTTGTTCTATCCTCAGAGGCTAAGGTGAACAAGTTTTCTCCCTCCTCCTTATGACACCCTTTTAGATACCTGAAAACTGCTATCATGTCCCCTCTCAGTCTTCTCTTTTCCAAACTAAACAAACCCAATTCTTTCAGCCTTCCTTCATAGGTCATGTTCTCAAGACCTTTAATCATTCTTGTTGCTCTTCTCTGGACCCTTTCCAATTTCTCCACATCTTTCTTGAAATGCGGTGCCCAGAACTGGACACAATACTCCAGCTGAGGCCTAACCAGAGCAGAGTAGAGCGGAAGAATGACTTCTCGTGTCTTGCTCACAACACACCTGTTAATACATCCCAGAATCATGTTTGCTTTTTTTGCAACAGCATCACACTGTTGACTCATATTTAGCTTGTGGTCCACTATAACCCCTAGATCCCTTTCTGCCGTACTCCTTCCTAGATACTGATCTCAGTAACTTGTGTTTGACTAAAGTATATCTTACAGAAAGACATCCAGTCTTGATCTGAAGACATCAGGAGATGGAGAATCCACCATTCTCCTTGGTAGTTTGTTACATTGGTTAATCACCTTCAAATTAGAAGGCACTTTTTTTTCTCTTTTTAAAGTGAATTTGTCTGGCTTCAGCTTCCAGCCATTGATTTTTGTTATGTCTCTTTCTGTTAGATTAAAGAGCCTGTTAATTCCTGGTATTTTTGCCCTAGGAAGATACTTATTCACTGTAATCAAGTCACCTCTCAGTCTGTTATTGACCCCGTTTATACATGCAAGGATTGCACTAGCACTGTTTGTCACATCATCACACTAGGAGCTGATGTTGAGTTTTGTCCACTATGACTACTAAATCCTTTTCAGAGTCAGTGCTTTCTAGGATAGTCTTCTATAGGTATGGCTTGTATTTTTTGCTCTGAGGTGTATGACCTTGCGTTTTGGTTGTATTAAAACTCATTTTGTTTGACTGGTCCTAGCTTACCAGGTGACTCAGATCAATGCGTGACTACCCTGTTCTCACTATGTACCTCTCTGCTAATCTTTACACTCTTTAATCTCACTAAACTCAGTCCTCCTCTCCCACAAGAAATCATTTTAGAGGTGACCCAGAGCCAATTTCACTTCAATGATTCTTGCTTGTGTGACTCTTAACTTTACTGAGGAGAATCCCCCATAAATCATTTTGTTTTTCCATCATTCATTGCATTTACAGATATGCCAGAGACTACGTAGTAGAAGGAGAGCCATATGCTGGATATGACAGACACAATGCGGAGGTGGCAGCCTTTCACTTGGACAGGTATGGAACTATGGGGTTAACTATTTAATTATTCTCTTGTTTTTGTTTTGGTTTTTTTGCACCAGTTCACTTCAGAGAGGGTGCCTGAGACATCAGTTTCCAACCTGCTCATTGAGTAGAACAAAAAACGTTATAAAACGTCATGACATGATAGAGTCCAATGAGCAAGGTTTCTGCGAAAGGAAATAGTATCACCCTAACTTATTAGAATGCTTTGCACATGTCAACAAAGTAATGGATAAAAAAGAACAAGATGGGCACAGTTTACGTAGACTTTCAAAGGGTTTTAATTAGGTTCCTCACGAGAGACTGCTAAAGAAACTAAGTAGTCATGGGGTGAGAGGTAAAGTATTATCATGGATCAAAAACTGACCAAGAGACAGTGAGTCAAATAGTCAATTTTCATCTTGTCAAAAAGTGAAGAATGAGGGTGCCTTAAAGTTCTGTACTAGGTCTTGTGTTTAGTATATTTGTCGGTGATCTGGGAAGCGGGGTGAGCAGTGAGAAAGCAATTTTTTTTTTTCCAGATGATATAGTGTTATTTAGGTTAGTCAAGTCTACAGAGGGCTGTGAAGCACATCAGAGGGACCTAACCAAGGTTGGTGAGTGGGTAACATGATGACAAATGAAGTATATTGATGGTAAACGCAGAGTAATTCACACTGGAGGGAAAAAATCAACTACTCATATACCTTAGAAGGGTCTAAATTAATGATCAATTTGGGAAAGGGGTCTGGGAATCATTGTGGACAGCTCAATGTGAAGACCTCAGCTCAATGTGCAGCTGCTGTCAAAAAATCAAATAAGATGTTAGGATACATAAGGAGTGGAAAATCAGTGGTGCAGCTTCATCTAGAATACTGCTTGAGGTATTGGTCACTCCATTTCAAAAAGGCTATTACATAATTAGAAGGGGTTTTAGAAAAGGGTATAGAAAATAATTGGGGGAATGAAAAAAAAACTCTCATATGAAGAAAAAGTGAAAATGTTGGAATCTCTTACTTTAGAAAGGAGGTGGTGAATAAGAGGGGACATGATAAAAGTATACAAAATAATGAATGATCTAGAGAAGGTGAATTGGAACGTTCTGTTCTGTCTCATAACACAAGAACAAAGGGAGATTAAATTAAATTGAAAGAGGGCAAATTCAAAACTGATAAAAGGAAATATATTTTCACAAAACATGCAATTCAGCTGTGGAATTCATTGCCAGACGATATCATTGAGGTCAAAAACTGAGCAAGATTCAGAAAGGGATTTGGTCACATAGTTAATACTACAATAGCTTTTAGAAGAGATATTAAGCCAATTAGGAACTGGGTGGTTTCTTGCACCTTTTTCTGACTTGTCTGGTGCTGGACTCTGTTAGAGACAGGATACTGGACGTTCGACCATAGGTCTGATCTAGCATGACAGTTGCTGTGTTGAATTGTACAAAGCAAAACGTATTCAGACTATTTTTGCTCTGAACTTTATGCCAGTTTTCTTTCATATTTCACAATCAGGGAGGCAAAGTAGGGTCTATTTTCCTGCATAGGGCACTGTGGTATCCTTTCTCAGCCACACTTTTTCCTACAATAGGATTATATTGGACTAAATTGAGTAAAGTTTCTGTTTCTATAAGGGATACTGCCCCAATGCCATTGGGTTCTTGTTTCTCTAGGGCTGTCCAGTGAGAGATTGGATTTTCCTACTTTTTCTCGTAATTTACAACCTCTTCAGGACTTGTGTGGCAGCTGCCTACTTTCAGTTAAGAAGGTCTGATCAGAGTTTTTTCAGAGCCGAAAATTGTTGCTCCTAGATCTGTGGGAGGGGTCTCTGTGGAGCATGAGTTTGACACCTGGGGTGGATCTGGACCACTTGTACTATTTTTTTCTGGCATCCACGACAACTTCAAATTGCGCAAATTGCAAGCTTTATTTTTTTTTATTTTTTTTAAGTATGTTTCTTGTGGTTATGTTGCAAAGATGACCTCTTGAATATGATTCCATGTAGTGCTGTCTTATACCTAAGCAATGGTTCTGGTGAGGTGTGAACTGACATCTTTCCCATTCATCACAATAGGGTGCTAATATTTAACTCTGATGCTGACACTTCAAAGGATACCTATTTTAAATAGTCTTAATTCTGTGCCCCTTCGCATATGGCTATCACATTTGCTCATACAAATTAGATAATTGCACACATCCAAATCTGTTGGACTCTTTTACTCTCCTGTATATCTCAGGCGTGATTTGTTAAGACAAACATTCTTCTTTGCCTATTTTGAATAACACTTTGCACTTCTTTTGAGCTTTCTGTCTGAGGCTCTAAAAGCAATTTACAAATGTTAAAGAACTAACCTTCATAGTACCTCTGTGAGATAAGTATTTCCATTTTACAGAGGGGACAACTGAGGCATAAAGGTTAAGGGTGGGTCTTTCAAACGTGCCTAAGTGATACTTGTGCTCCAAACTCACTTCGGCACTTTTGAAAATCCCACCCTAAACACCCAAGTTGCCTGTGGTCACACAGTAAGTCTAACAGACACAGGAACAGAACTCACTGACAGACTTGTGCTTAACTGCTAAACTATCTTTCCCACCTCTCTCATGTTTCTAAATGTCTTTGTGTTTTCCAAAGACACCCAGTTCTCTCAAACCAGCTTGTCTGCTCTCAAGTTTAACTGAATTGGAGTTTAAATTACAACGGAGTTTATCAGGTGGTTTCTGGGAATTAGTATAAATTATCTTTCCATGTGGCCAGCCCAAGGCCCTGTGGTGTTTGCTTTGAGCTGCTACATGAGAGACAATATATTTTGTGATATGAGGTCTCATTTCCGGGGTTGAGTTCTGTGAAGACACTGTATTTGGCCCTTGAAGAAAAGGTGCATCTCATGCTGCTCTGCAGTGACCACTCAGACCAATATAGGAGCATTGCTGATGGGCTGTAAAGGGAGTCTCGTACATCCAGCCCTCCTTAGCCAAAGGAAAGTCTTGAAAGAAGATAGAAGGTACAAATGGTGAAGGGTTAATTTCCAATGGGGTGCCAAGTTTAGCACCTGCTATAAGGCAACCATCTTTGAATTTGCTCAGTGGCTTGGAGATCTGATGTGGTTTTTAGATTTGAAACTGCTATTCCTGTTAAAATGCTCATACTTTGTCACCCCTCTTCCCTCCCCGAAACAGAATTCTGGGTTTCCGGCGAGCTCCACTGGTGATTGGCAGGTTTGTGAATCTGCGTACAGAGATCAAACCCGTTGCAACAGAGCAGCTGCTGAGTACATTCCTGATGCTGGGTAAGTGGGTTCTAGGTATCGTGCAGCCCATTGAAAATAAGCATGTTTATTTAAAAAAAAAAAAAAAGAGCAGTGGGAAACTGACATAACTGTAGAACAGTTAACTACTATATAGGAACCTGATAAACTGCTTCCAGCCCTTTGGAGGGATTTTAACGCTGGTATAACCTTGTTTGGTGGGGAAAGGGGGGTGGGATTATTTTTCAACAAAAAATACTTTGGTTTGCCTGTAATTTTTGTACGTTCCCTTTTGCAGATATTTGTTTGAATAAGTATTTTCTTCCTAATGTCAAAAGCAGTCAGAAGAATTTAGAAATAGACCTGAATTGAAAACATGGAATTATATTTTACTCTGAGTAAACTGAATGGACGGTTGGAATGATGTGGCTTGCTAATATACAAGATGGTGATGGATGATGATGTTTGTGTAGCACCAACAGTGTGCCTGGCATAGCAACATGGTTATAGAACGGGATAAGATGTTCATAACTAGATGTCCTAGAACAGTTCCATACATTTAATTTATAGTAGTAATGTTGATGGGGTATTTTCTGGGAGTTAATGACTCAAGAGCAGAGTCCTGCCAGCTGGTCATTATGCCTCAGAAAATGCCCTGTGCTACAACCATTAGTACTTCAGTCAGATTATAAAGTATCATATTTCTTTGTCAGAAAACATATTTAGACAACTGTTCATTAACAATGTATTGTTTTTATGTATGTATGATAGGCAGGGCTGGTAGCACTTATTATTAAGGTTGTCAGACACTTCCAGTTATAAGACTATATTTTCAGTTGTTTATAACTCTGCCAAACTTTAACTGTTCAGGCTGAAATATACCATGCCAGGTCTCTGCCTCATGCTGAGGTTGTGTGTGTTTTTGTAATTTCAGTCAAAATGGTTCAGCTGTTTCAGAAAATGAGGCTAATGAAAAATTGTTGTTTCGCCTATGTTCAAAAATTCAGGCAACTTTTTTTTTTTTTTTTAAGGGGGGGAGCTCTTGTGCCCCCATTCTGTGGAATAGGGACTTGAAATTTAGAAACATGGTGGCCTTTGTGTCAGGGATGTGCCTTTTGCTACCCCTATGAAATCTGACTAAGTTTGGCCAAGTTATTATCCTTTTAAAAATGTGAAGATTCCATCCCCACTAGGCAGGCTGCAGCCAGGGTCTAAAGGAGGACTCTCTCTCTCTCTCTAGTTGCAGCTGTTGTCTTTGCTGTGGTTGGGAGTGTTACGTGGAGCATGGAGCCAGTGTCTCTTTTGCTGTCAGTGCTCCCTTTGCTGATGCCAAAGCAGCATGGAGGGGGAATCTGTCTGATTTGAAAGCAAAGGGGACAAGAGCCAAACCTACGGTGATGGGGTGCAGAGGACAAGGTGGTAGGGTGACTGGAGGTTGGGAGAAAAGAAGCAGATTAAATGAGGAGCTGAGAGGGGAAACTGGGAATGAGGAGCCAGAAGGTGCAGAGGAACTAGGGCTGGCTGGGCAAGAGACTGGGACTTGGAGATGGGGGTGAAACAGATTGGAAGGATGTAGCAGCAGGGGTCAAGGTGAGGGGGTAGGGAGGGATAGGCAGAAGAATCTTTGCCTATTAGAACACACTTCTCTCCAAAGCCTGGAATGGAACATAAGATTCCTGAGTCTCATCATTTCTCTGCTGTCAGAAGCAGTGAAATCCTCTGGCAGTGTCCCATCCACCGCCCCGCCCAGAACTAGTCCACATAGAGGATGACAACCTACTATTGCTATCAGCTACTCCATTTGCTTGAATGGCAGAGGTCTTTGCAATAGAGTTTTAAAGGATCCAATCCTGCAGATGACCCAAGTAGGTGTCAGAATGGTAGAATTTCCCCCCCCACCCCATTTGCGCTTTTTTTTTTTTTTTTTTTAAACCTAGGATATAACACAAAAACTTAATATAATTAAGATTGCAAAGCTAAGCGCTCAGAAGTTAGGAAATGCCAGAATTAAGTTTGCCTGTGCGACCTTAATTTGACCCCTTTGTGCATGATCAAATACTATTTTTTCCCACTAGACCCCTCTCTCATTCACTGCACTGGATGTTAGTGCTCACTTAATGAGCAACTAATTCAGTATTTTGTTTCCTCTTCGTTGTTCAATGTCATAGTCACAGAATTTAAGGCCAGAAAGGGCGTCCAGATCATATAGTCTGGCCTCCTGTATATCACAGGCCACCAGCCCCCTCCTGCTAAATCCAACAACCGAAATTAAGTCAGGCTATTATGTGCTACAAGCAGAGACTAGGAAGGACAGAGATGAACCAGTGCCTGAGTCCTTTGTAAAGGCATGGACAAGTTTAAAGGAGGTATACCCAGATAATCCTGGCAAGTGACCCGTGCCCACACGCTGCAGGGGAAGGCAAATTACCCCCCAGAATCACTGCCAATGCGACCTGGAGGAAGATTCCTTCCCAACCCCACATATGCAGTCCATTAGACCTGAGCATGTGAGCACAAGAAATTTTTGAATTTCCTAATGTCTGAGTGCTTGACTTTGCAAACTTAATAATGTTCTTCTAATGTAGTTTTGTGTGTGTGTGTTTTCCCTTGTCTATTCAGTGGATCCTTTTAAAGTGAGCTTTTCATCTTGTCAAAGATGAATAATTTCCTGTTGGTTATCTCTCCATTTGGAACTTCTTTCCAAAAGAAAAAGAGAAGTTTTGGTTTCCTCTTGAGGGAAGGAAGAGGAAGGCGAAATGAAGTGAACTGTTGAAAGGACTTTTGTGGAAATCTCTCTAAAGGTCCTTCAGGCTGCTTCTCTCTTTTGTTTGGGCTTCCATAGAGTTACTGCTGTTCTTGTGATATGTTTTTTTTGTTTTTGAAGGTAATAGTACCTGTTTCTATGGGAAGTGCTACTATTGTCGAGAAACAGAACCAGCTTGTGCTGATGGAGATACCATGGAGGGGTCAGTCACGCTATGGCTGCCTGATGTCTGGCCTCTTCAGAAGCACCGGCATCCTTGGGGAAGGACTTACCGTGAAGGCAAATTGGCCAGGTATAAGAACCCGATAGGCCTACTGCAGCAGTTCAGAGTACACCAATCTTTGCATGCTTAGCCGTGTCTTGGGCTGTTTAAAGATTCTCAAGATCCAAAGGAACTTTCAGCCAGTTTTCTTGAACCAGAACTACTAGTGAAGGCCTCTGATGGGACAAGCATTAATTTGAGGGGGAGGGAAAAAATCCTGTGGACATCCAGGAATGCTAAGTGTCATTTTTCCCCCACTTTTTCCCTGGAAAATAACTTGCCACACAAGTCAGTGAGCGATTCAGCCATACCTGAGTTGACTGTGGAATCTCAGCTGCTTACCTCTCACTGTTGAGGCTTTCTTTTATACTGTGCCCCTATTTGGCTCAACAGAATCCTGTGACACTGAGTTAGTAGTCTTTTTGCCTAATTTCATGGGTTTTTATTGGTTCTATTTTTGTGGGGTTTTTTGTTGTGGACCTATGTCAAAAGCTTTCATACCAAAGTAATTTCGGTGTGTTTGAGGGAGATTCTGTGGAGCTTGGAAGAGATGAAGTTCTCTCCTATTTTTTTTTTTTTTTAAAGATCAAATTTTTGTGTATTTTGTGCAAAGTATATCTCACCTTAAATAGTTTAGAACTGAAAAGTTGTTTGTTTGTATACTAGCAACATGTAGGGATCTGGACCCATGTCCAAAGAGCACTGTTAGACGGAGACCAGTGTGGGCCTGAAAGTTATAAGACAGACACGGTATCTCAAAAACTCATTAGGTTAGAAACACTTTGCCAGGACTAGCCCAAATGATTTCAAGCTCAGTAAACTTTTCCAAGCATTGATCCAGGACAAGTGACCAGAAAAACATTTTCAGCCCCTGAAATCTTGTTTGCTGAACTAGATTTTTGGTTTAGCTATTTCCATCAGTTTCTAACTAGCTAGCTATTCACAGAAAGAATCTGAACTTTTGTGTGTGTGTGGAACTCCTTGCCAGAGGTGGTTGTGAAGGCCAAGACTATAACAGGGTTCAAAGAAGAACTAGATACATTCATGGAGGGATAGGTCCATCGATGGCTATTAGCCAGGATGGGCAGGGATGGTGTCCCTAGTCTCTGTTTGCCAGAAGCTGGGAATGGATGACAGGGGATGGATCACTTGATGATGTATTTGTGGAAAAGAGAACAGGAAACATTTTGCTTCTGTTAAGAAGTTGTTTCTCAACATTTATGCTATGTTTTACCATGTTGGAGTGAGATCTAGAGCTTGTCTGCATGGTGGGGTAATGCACACTATAAGGGCATGATTTTAAAGCACACTAAGGTGTTATGCATTAATTGTAACCCTGTTGGTGTGCATTATAAGTTCCCATGTGTGCTCTAGCATAGTACTGTTTCAAACACCATTATGTTAAAGCACACCAGCAGGGTCTATGTGGACTATAAATGCACAACACTTTAGTGCACTTCAGAAATCACACTTCCATAAAGTGCCTTACCCCACTGTGTAGACAAGCTCCAGGTCTAATCTGACAATCCTTATGTTATAAAATACTTTGTTCTTGCCCATGCAGATAGGATCAAATAACATTGCTCTTTTGTCATGTACTTAACTATATTGCTGCTTTCACTCTTTGGAAACCTGTCTTCAGGATTAGGGGAAGAAATATGCGTATGTTCCGTATGACATGTAATGTCCTTTCTGCTGCTCCTAATTATGGAAGATATTTGTGTAGGAGTTTTTCTTCTCAAAGCTGCTGCTTCTGCTCTGTCTTGAATAATCCTGTTTAACATTATTCATTTAGTGCCATTAGTGTACATAGCTTTCTACAACCATGTACTAGATAAGATCCCTGACCTTCGGAGTCACAATTAAACTCTTCAATAGAATACAAATTATCAGAAGTAAATGTAGGAGCAGATGGTGCTGGAGAAAGATCAGTGTGGTAACTTGATTGACAAATGGTGAATAGAAAGGGGAATGTAGCATGGTGCAGGGGAAAGGGAAAGCTGTTCCAAGTGGAGTAAGAGCTGTCATAAAAAATATGAATTAGAGACTGCGAGGAGGAGGCAGGGGAGCATTTAGGAGAGTGGTATGAGTAACACATAGTGTGCCTGGGGCATAGGAAGAAATATAAGATGAGATGTCGGAGCGATGTACAGAATATTGAGGGTGAAGACGTGGAGTTTGGGCTTGATGCAGGAAGAAAAGGAGGAAGCCAGTGAAAGGATTTGAGGACTGTCAGAGCAATAAGAGGAGAAGACTTTGGCCCACAGTATTTTGGATAGAGGATAGGTGAGATACAGGGAGGCCAGCGTAGAACTTATTCCTGTCCTCTGGAGACAGCATTGGTAATGGTTATAGCAGCTAAATTCTATTTCTGCCTCTGCTGCTGACTCACTCTGACTTTGGGCAGGTCAGTTAACCTCTCCGTTTTGTAAAATGGGAATACAAACCCCCTTAGGGGTTTTCAGTCTTAGTTAATGTTTTGTGAAGAATTTTGAGATCCATGGATGGAAGGTGCTGTATAAGTTGTACTTATTACTAGTAAAGATGGCAGATGGGTAGGGCATAAATCAGGGTGTTAGCAGATTGTGCGGAGAGGAAGAATGGATTTGAGAAAGAGGAAGAAACGACAAGACTTAGCAAGAGCCTGGCTGTGGAGAGGTGGACATAACGCCCATGTTGCAAGGCTTGGTAACTAGGAAAAGAATGGAGTTGTTAACTGTGATAATGAAGGGGGAAGAAAAGCTTTGGGAGGAAAGCCACTTTGTCCCTTTTGCCACTTTGAGGTTGAAACAGTGGCAGGATGTTGAGGATGGAGTAGTGCGGGTAGACACTGGAGATAAATTTTCGTTGTGAAATCAGCATGAAACTGCTGGGGTGGGCAACAATTCTCAAAATGTTATCCATGGAGCACTTCCTGGTGGTCTAAAGATTGAAATACTTTGAGAAGTAAGCTCTGTGGGTTTGGGTATTGGGAATGGAGCTGTTCCATAAGAGATTTCTGTAGAGTGGTCTGCAGAATGAAAGGGTTTGAGGACCCCAGACAGAGAGAATGAGTATATAGAAAGGAGAGAAGACAGAGAATCCTGAAACAGAGCCCTGCAGCAGGACTGGGATCCCGCAGCACCCACTGCTATAATAGCAGGGGCGGGATTAAAAAAAATCCCACACAGGGCTCTACCCTGAAAGCTTACCAGTGGAGAAGAAAATGGGGTGCTTCCAAACAAAACTCTGAAGGAGCAGTCAGAAGTAGAAGACAAATTGTATCATGGAAATGCGTGCAGGTGAGGTTTTCAGAGTATGAAGGACAATCATTGTGTCAAAGGTGTTACACTCCCAGACCAGGGACCATTTTAAAACTGGATTTTATTAAACTTAGTGTCCAAAAACACACACACACCTTACACGACCCCATTTCAGCTCAGTCTTTTCATAGCACACCAAAATTCTGCTGCTGCGACCAGAACTATCCCCTTTGAGCCCCCTCAGCAGACCTTCAGTTCTTAAAGGGAGAGGGCACAGTAACTCTAACCCTGATATTTCCTTCTGTGTGCTATAAAGGAGAATGAGTAGACAGAGAAGGCCTTTAGACTTGGCCAGGCAGGGGTCACTGCTAATTTTGCTTGGGTCATTTTCAGTAGAGAGAGAAGTTGGATTGGATGGAGGAAAATAAATTGAGACAGTAGGAATAGTGTACTGAAAAATACAATTTTTTATTTTTACAGTGCAAATATTTGTAATAAAAATAATAAAGTGAGTACTGTACACTTTGTATTCTGTGTTGTAATTGAAAATATATTTGAAAATGTAGAAAAACATCCAAAATATTTAATGAATTTCAATTAATATTCTATTGTTTAACAGTGCGATTAAAATGGCAATTAATCGTGATTAATTTTTTTGAGTTAATTGCATGAATTAAGTGCGATTAATTGACAGCCCTAAAAAAATCCACTTTTTAAACACCACTCTCTTTGATAAGTGAGTAAAAAGACAACTATAAACAAAACTTGAAAGGTCAGCTGTTATGTTTGTCTAAAACTGTTGCAAAGTGCTCAAGTCTCTTCTTAGGGGCGCCTGGGGGTTGCAGTAGATTGCCATCTTGGTTGACATTGCTTTGATTCCCCTTGTCTGCCTGCAGGTGGGAGTATGACGAGAGCTACTGCGATGCTGTGAAGAAGACCTCACCTTATGACTCAGGCCCCCGCCTCCTTGATATCATTGACACCGCCGTCTTTGATTATTTGATTGGGAATGCTGACCGACATCACTATGAAAGCTTCCAGGATGATGAAGGAGCCAGTATGCTCATCCTCCTGGACAATGCCAAAAGGTAGGAAGCATATTAGTGCTGGCGGCCACTTGGTGATGAGAAAGGCGGCACGCAGTTATCCATTCCCCCACTCTGCCTTTCCCATAGTTAGCCATTGCAATAGCTCAAGCTAAAATTCTGTCAATATTCCTTATGGCAAATCCTTTCAAATAATATAATAATAGAGAGGAGGAGGAGAAGAAGAAGGGAAAAAAAAAAAACTTTTTGTAGTGGTAATCACCACTACAAAAATTTTTTCTTTTTTTCCTTTTTTCCCCTTCTTCTTCTTCTCCTTCTCTCTCTCTCTCTTTCTCTCTCCTGCTGGTAATAGCTCACCTTAACTGATCACTCTCATTATAGTGTGTATGGTAACACCCATTGTTTCATGTTCTGTGTGTGTGTATGTGTATATATCTATATCTGTATATCTTCCTACTGTATTTTCCACTGCATGCATCCAGTGAAGTAGGTTTTAGCCCACGAAAACTGATGCTCAAATAAATTTGTTAGTCTCTAAGGTGCTACAAGTATTCCTGTTCTTTTTACTATATGTGAAAGAAAGCATAGAGTCAAAAATAGTAAAAATCATAAATGAATCAAACAGTACCATAGACTCTTCATGAATTGAAATTCCATGCTTGAATTATAAGAGTAAAACAGTAGGAATATACTGCCAACCACCTGACCAGGATGGTGATTGTGAAATGCTCAGAGAGATTAGAGAGGCTATAAAAAATAGACAATTCAGTAATAATGGTTTATTTCAACTATCCCTATACTGACTGGGTACATATTACTTCAGGATGGGATGCAGAGATAAAGTTTCTAGATGCCATTAATGACTGCTTCTTGGAGCAGTTAGTCCTGGAACCCACCAGGGAAGAGGCAATGCTTGAGGTGAATATAGCTGAATCGCTTGGTAATAGCAACTGAAATGTAATTAAATTCAACATCCTTGTGAGGGTGGGGCGGGAGGAAATACCAAAGAAACCCACCACAGTAGCATTTAACTTCAAAAAGGGGAACTCCACAAAAAATGACGAAGCTAGTTAAACAGATTTTAATACAAACAGTCACGAGTTAAATGCCTGCAAACTGTGTGAAAACGTTTTAAAAACACCATAGTAAGAGTACCAAAAAAAGCCACCATGGCTAAACAGAGTAAAAGAGGTGGTTAGGCTCCTAGCTCACGTAGACATACTTGTGCTATCTCTCATCTGAGCTAGTAGTGTAGCTGAGGTAGCATGGGCAGCTGCAGTGGTGGCATGGGACTAGCTGTGCTAAGTACAAAACAGCCTGAATTCCATATGTATGTACTTGGCGTGGCTAGCCTGTGCGGCTGCTGCCTGTGCTACCTTGGCTACACAACTATTTTTAGTGCGCTAGCTCAGGGGAGAGCTAGGACAAGTATGTCTGTGTGGGCTGGGAATCACACTCCTAGCTTGTAGTATAGGTATAGGCTTAGTGTAGACAGTTTTAACACCTTTAAAATTGTATTAGGGGGTTATGTAACCAAAGCTTCCCTTCTATTTTAAAGGTGTGAAACTCTACATTTGGGGTTTGTCTTACTAGGATTAAAAGGTGGTTGTTGTTTTGTTTTTGTTTTTTAAGTGGTAGCTGGAAGGGACTTGTTAAGGCTGATTCCCCACTCTGGCACTTCGAGTGCAGAAGGTGGGGTCATGCAAGGACTCTAAAAATTAATACAGGCCACTCCAGGCTTGTATTAAACTTCCAAGGTTACAACTTTTTTCTGACCTTGGATTGGTAAACGCTGCCACCACCCAAATGCAAAACCCCTTTGCGAACCCAGGAAGGCACACTTGGGAATTCCTTCCTGTGGGGTACCCTCAAGCCCTTTCAAACCCAATCCAACTCCTCCCCCCCCGTCCCCCTCCACACCGCTCTGAGGAAGAGCTGAGAAAGAGGGAGGTGGGGGAGGAAATCAGCTGTTTCCACCAGCTAATTAAACAACATACACAAACCTCTTAAGAGACACACCTTCAATTCTGTTCTTAAAAAAAGGTAAATTTTATTAATAAAAAAAAAATCATCTGGGAACGTAGGCATTTGCTAGATTAAAAAAAAAAAACTTCAAGGGTTAAGCATCAAGAATAACTTTCTTGAGGTCTAGCTTAAAGGTTACAAGCAAAACAAAAGCATCTGGGGTTAGCACAGAGGAGTCCACAAGCCATAAAGAAATAAAAAGAGATAAACCTAATCGCGTCTTCCTAGACATTTCCTGATCTACTTACATATCTGGGGTTTCAAATGAGTAGTTTCTAGGTATGATACTGATGATTTTTTTTATACCTGGCCCCAAGCTTCTTACAGCATAGTTGCAGCCCTGTCTACCTCTCCTTGGAGAACAAACAGACAGACAAAAGGGGAGTCTTGTTTCAATTTTAAAAAGTTGTAGCCTTCCCATTGGCTCTTTTGGCCAGGTGCCCACTCACTTCTTTTTACCTATGCATAGCAGTGAGACTTTTTAACCCTTTACAGGTAGAGCAATTCGAGAACAGCTACTAAGAGGGATTTTATAGCTACTTGCTGGCTGGCTGTTCATAAAAGGGAGCTCCCCCCCTTCATTTATCACAGGACTATTGGGTGAAAACACTGGTTTATTTCAAAAAGGTGAGACCATAGGTGACCCAGCTTGAGGGATAAGTCACAAGGTGAATGGAGACAACTAAAGGATAAAACTGTGCAGCACCGCTCTTAGCCCCAGTGAGGTGCTCCGACTGGTGAATCACTTTGCTACACTATGATCTTAGTACGTTAGATAACACTGGTTAAAAATACTTCCTAACTTAGTGAAGACTTAACCTTGGGGTTGAGTTACCAACGAACTACCATGATTGGTAGCTAACTTGATTTTAAAGCACCTTTTTTGTCATCTAGACAGACCCTTAGAGGGCTTGAAAATACCATTTCCTTCTTGTTACTCTTGGCCTTTCTTCCCTTTTAAGTATTGGGTTCTCCTGCTCCTTTCTCTTATTGTGAGTATTTCTAATCTGTCTGAAATAAACATGGCTCAGTTTAATTTTCATTGCTGTTTATGCATCAGCCCCTTCAATGACTCCTTCCATGATGCCAGCAGGGATGTATTCCTCTTTAGGAATATTAGTTAATTGCTGCTGCTCTCAGATGTCTTTTGGTGGATCCTACAAAAATGGTGGCTTTTTAAAATGTCCTGGCATTAGAGTGGGAGAGAGTTACATATTAGTCAATGGATAGCGATGGTGATAGTGATGGGTTATGTCTGTGTTTTCGTTATAACTACCTGTGTTCACATGCTCATACCCTTCTGAAACAATTTCCTCTGGGGGCATCTCAGCCCCAGAAGTGAATTTCTTCTGACATTTTGAGTCAAGTCCCTTCATCTGTCTTTGAGTTACTGAAGTGTGAAAAAATACTCTGATGTTTTAAGGCTTTTTTATGCTTAGCAACTCAGATGAATAAAACAGCTCCAGATTTTGCTCCCTTGTTAAGGAGCAGGCTCTTCGTTAGGCTTGTGAAGAAATTGTTAAATTAAATTTATAAGTGACTGAAAAATAACTTCTGTGCAAGTTTATTTGGCATCTATTTCAATGGAGCCCAAAATATACTATGAAGTCCTTTTGGCAGTTCTCCAGCTGAAAGGGTGATAGTGAGGTTTAGATGGTTAGAATTGATTAGCATTTTATGTCCCTGGCCTTCAGCTCGAGGTTGGCCAACTTGGGGATCTACATGTGTCAGGTGGCTGTTCCTCAATTCATTCCCTGTCCAGGAATGTCAGGGAGCTGATACTCTCATTCTTTGTCTAAACTGATATCCCACTTGTTTTCCCCCTTAGCTCAGCAATGTGGGCTACATCACTAAATTTCTTCACAGCTTGTTTTTAAAGTGCCTTGAGGTGGCTTGGCAGGGTAAAGAACTATAAAAACTAAAGCTGCTGCTGCTGTTTGTTGGGTACATTAACAGAAACTGTTGGGAGTTGTATGTCTAATTGGTCATGGGCTGAGAATGTTTTAGCTTCACTGATTTGAGTTGTTGGAGCATGGAATTGTTTGGTTATTGATTTCAAATTCCTTACAGAATCTGCTGAGGTCGGAAAGGGTGCTGAGTGTTCAGCTGGCTCACCTGCTTCTAATTTGTTTTTCAGTTTTGGAAACCCCTCCCTGGATGAGAGAAGCATCCTAGCTCCTCTTTATCAGTGCTGCATGTAAGTAAGTCACAGAGAAGCCATTGAGTTTATTTGTATGCAATTGCCAAATCTAAATCAGGAGCACACTGAAATTCATAGCATTGAAGCCCTCTGACAGCCTGGAGACATGCAGGGTATACACAGAACTCTTTTAGGTCACTGGTTCAAATTTACCTTTGATCAGTAATGACAAGTAACTTCCATCTGCAGCTGTTCAGTGGCTTATATGAAATGAACTGGTCTCTGGCCAGTTCCTGATGGACAGATGTTTGCATCACCATTGGAACTCTCACTGACAGAAGCCAAGGATTGGATAGGCATGGCAACTAAACCACCCTCATTCCTGATGTCCCTTCTGAGGGTTGAGGTACAATGGCAAGGCAGTGTGTGGAAGCTTGCACCGCTGCTACCTGTGCGGTTCTTGCTTTGGGTTATATGGAGGACTTGAGCCTTCAAAACTGCTAGTCATTGTGCTGCGTAGAGGGAAGGGTGTTCTCTGTCTGTGAGGCCTTTTTCTTGTCCCTTGTCTGTGCATGCATCCAGGCAGAGTTCTTCAGGGTATCCCTTGACTCCTTAGAGCAGAGGGCGTTGTCTGGGATTCTCTGTTCACTGTCCCATTCTGAATCCCTCATTTTGTCCCTGTGACCTGCACCCCCATCCTGCTTTTTTCATTTTTTGTCTCCTGCAACCTGTTGATTTCTGGGTTCTGTGGCCCCATGCTTACCTGACGAGGCCAGCCTTTCTTTGCTTTTGTGGGCTCTGCTCTCCTTGTCCAGTTAACAAATAGGCTGTATGTTGCATGAGCACTTAAAAAACCCAAACAAAGGAAATCGGTGCAGTAGTTTGCATGACTGTGCTACATCAGGGCAACGCAAACGGAGAAATGAAAATCACATCACTTTTTAAAATAGGCCAGTCTATTGAGAGTTCCTTGAGCTGCCCCTCGAGGGTTCAGTTTGTCTCCTGTATTCTTCGGAGTCTCTGGAAACCAGGAGCTTTGCAGAGTACGGAAGCTCAGCTCCTCAGATTGCAAGTACAGCCAATACAGCCCCTATATACTACAGCACATTTGACCTACCTTCTTTTGTAACACCTCTGGTTTCTGTAGCACACTAAAGTCTGCAGAAAACTGAAATTTCAACAGGAGCATGAAGTAAGTAAATAGAAACGCTTTTAAAAAATGATTAAAAATTTCCTTAGCTTTCCCTAGTAATTTTTTTAAATGTTTTCTTTTTCTTGTTTTGTGTGGCTCCTTTGGAGTCTGTGTCCTCTGTTTCGAGTTCCTCCAAACACAGTCCTAGAGGAGAGGTTTCCAGAGGCAATTCCCCTTCCATCCTTGCAGAAGATTGAACAGCTCCCTGCTCTTCTGGTCTTCATTCTTACTGAGCCCAGGTGGTCCATGGACAGCTCACACCTCTAGGCAGGGAAGCCTGTAAACAGAATGTTCTATGGTAGCCATGTGAATGTGCTAAAATCTGTTGCAATTGTTTTGACTGCAGAATTCACAGCTTCCCCTGGGGATAGGGAGTACCCTGTAACATGGGTGACACCACCCTCCCCTAACACTCGGTGACAATGATGCACTCCAAAGGGAGCTAGGTGAGTCAGGACATCAGTTGTGGCAAATTGCTACAACATGCAACTTTGATGGGAGGATTCCCAGGAGATTCCCCAGAAGAAAACAGTTCAAATGCGATAGTGTGAAAAGATTAAATGGCAAAGTAGAAAGAACATGGTAGGGAAGGTTAATCATCTGACTCTTTTCTCATCCATGACTAATTGTTGGTTGATGAAGTTCTGACTGGAGTAATGCTGAGTAAAGCATTCTTCAGTTCTGACTGGAGTAAAGCATTGTTTTGGGTTAGCAGTCAGACCTCTCACTCAGTTCCCTTCTCCAGCTCTGTCTGGGAAGCCTTCAGACTGACCTAGCTGCGCTCTTCCTGTCAGGAGCTTTCATGTTGCAATTCTTAGAAGAATTGCAACGTATTAGATCACTTTCCCTTCACCTTCATCTGCTACCAACATTTTAGGTCTGGATTATGTTACAGTTACAATCATATTTGGGAGTGCGGAGAGATACCCAGTTATAATTTGCTCCCATCTATGTAGGCATAATCATGTTGTAACTGGACTCCTCAACGGAGCAGCTATATGGTAGTGCTGATGGGACCTTAGACTGGAAATCCTGTGTGCACTAGTATGATGTGTGCTCATCTTTCTTTTCCAGCATCCGGGTTTCCACCTGGAACAGACTGAACTACCTGAAGAATGGAGTGCTGAAGTCTGCCTTAAAGACTGCCATGTCTCATGACCCCATCTCACCAGTGCTCTCCGACCCTCACTTGGATGCCATGGACCAGCGGCTCCTGAGCATCCTGGCTACAGTGAAACAGTGCACAGACCAGTTTGGTCCAGACATTGTGCTGGTGGAAGACAGGATGACACTCTCCCATTTGTAACTTTCATGGAAAACAGATGGAAACTCCTTTTTTTAAAAACAAATGATAGAAAAACAGCACAATTGGTTCTGAATGGCTATGCCCAGGATGGACTGGAAATGAATGGAAAAGCTCCTGAGCCAGGGAAAAGAGTGGTGGTGGTCTTTATCTTTGGCTGACAGCAGCTAGAGAAGGTGGAGAGTTTGGGAGCCCGTGGACAGCCCTGTAGCCACAGTGGCAGCTTCGCCGTCGTGGTGTGTCCATTGTTGGCAGTGGACGTTGCACTGGGAAAACACAACTGCTGGTGTTAATGAAAAAGAGAGTGGAATTCAAACAGTAATACGTGGGCTGGTTCTAGAGGGGACAATGGAGATGGAACACTACGGTCCCCTCCCCATTCTCTTTCCACAGCCACCCACTCTTAATATGCTCTTATGAGGTTTTAGTCCAATTCAGGGTTGTATATAATCAGCTGTGAGCTGGTTAGGCATTTTACTGCCTCTTTAAAAAAAGAGGAAGTGGTAAATAAATAATTAATAGTGCCCCTTAGTGCCCCCTACTGGGGTAGAATGTTCTTGCAAACACCAATAGGGGTGGGAGATGGTGTGTCTGCTGCTCAGCTATCTTCTCGTTAATAAGATGCTGGAAAGCGGGATCTGCTTCAGTGATCATATGTGATGATGCTTCAATGTTAAGTGCTAGTGAAAATCCATCCATGCAATTGGAAGGTGAGGAGATGGCAAGCTTTTTTTACATCAGTAAGATCCATCCAATGGCTGATGATTAATATCTGTTCCCCAAGAAATTACTACATGGACCAGCACTACTTTCTGTACATAGGGAATATAGCAGAGCAGATATCCCCATGATTCTATGTCCGTATTAACCACATTATCTTTGTGTTATAGCTGAGAAGCAGGATAAAATCAGTTCTCAGAGCAGATTCCGCTTAGCCAGATCATTCTTCTTACAGTAGGCCCTATAAATGGGGTGAGCAGAGTATGTAATACAAACTAGGAACAGGCTTCTTGCTAAACTACACAGATAGCCAATAGCTGTGAACAAAGAGCCTGAGGATTACAGAAAGTATTGGCTGCAGTGCCTGTGGCATTGAAGGGCTTAATCCCCACCACTCCCAATGGCAATCACAGTTCTCAGTGCTGTTGGTTTTGTAGAAGGCCAGACATTGACTTTTGTGGCAGAGCTCTTAAACTGAGCAACTTCAGTTGGCCTCTTTCCTTTTCCCAACTGCTCCTCTATAATTCATGCTGTGATACACTGATTCTCTGGTGGTTGTCTTGGAATTCTACCTTGTGTTAGTTTGCGGGCCATTTTTTGTATGGCAAACTTGATGCTCATGAAAAATACGTGCTGTCTATAAGAGGGTATGATGGAGGAGTTCTGTGCACATGTTCCTGTGCATTTATCAGTGCACCTCAATTTTGATTTGAAGCTCTCCTCTTCTGTTGGTCCTGTGTCATCCTCTAGCAGAGATTTCAAACTGTTATAGACTAGCTTGAGGCCACAAAACTCATCCTTTATGATAAATTGATTATTTAAATCCATGGCTCCAGAAGCAAAAGAGGATTTTTTTCAATACACTCCCACATCTGCTGGCCTTGCATCAGTTTGATGTTTGTAGCTAATATGGTACACAAAAGGATCAATAATCTTATTCAAGCTTTCTCCTAGAAATAGCAGGGTTGGGGGGATGCTTTTGTATGCACTACGTTAGATGATACAAGACAAAGTGCAGCAAGTTGATCTCCATTTCTGTGCTTTCCCTGGCCTCCTATGATTTCTTTCTTTCTTTCTTTAAATCTGTTCTAATTGCAGATTTAAAAATCTCTTTGGCTCTGCCATGGTGTGGCTGGCAGTTGGAGATTGTCCTTTCTGTTGCAGGTGTTTATCCTCATGAAATGCAGCAAGGTAGAATAGAAATAAAAAGTAACTCAGTGTTCTAGCTGATGCACCTGCTGCCATAGCCAATCTAGCAGGTATAAGTGGAAGAGATTACTTTGAAAATGCAATTGGTTTTATTCAAGGTGGGGGTGTTTACACAACCTGTCCTGAGGAACTGCAGATGCTGTTGTTAATAGACTAATGCCTGATGACACTTATCTCCTGAGGGGAGCTGGGCTCACATCATGCTTAGAGCATAAGTGAAAGAGTCTGGTCTTGTTCTAGTTCCCCTCTGGGCCATCATCCATGTCACAAACCCGCTACACACCTAGCCTTAGGACTGGAATAGTAGTGGGCGCTACAGGAAAGGACTGAAGTGCATTGACAGCTGAGAGAGAATTTCGTATAATACTTGTTGGCAGTATACCTGACTTTAAACTAGTGCCTATCATTCCAGTTTCACGAGCACTGAATTCACTCTTCAAAGGCAAACTTCATTTGGTCAGTGAGTTCTTTCCTACTATGTGTGAATTGTTCCTCCTGGCTTCCATCAGAGCAGAACTGCTTCAGCATAAACTATTATTGTGAGTGTGCATGGGGAGTGTTGGCTCTTTTCTCCATCTTTGAGAGCCCTCTTCTGCCACCCTCACTCATCCCAGTAGTGCCTTATTCTGTGAGTAGTCTTACTGATTTCAGTGGGGCTACTTGTGGAGTAAGGTACTACTTGGAATGAGTGAGGGTAGCAGAATTAAGCTTTGTTGGTGTGCATTGGCATTAAATAGTTACTGTGAAACCGAAGATAACTTATTCAAGGAGAGAAGAATAATGAATGGTGTGGCTTGCATGATCTCACAAATCTGTTCTTCCTGTCTGTTTTGAAGCATAAGCCATGACATTTGATGATGCGGGAAGAGTCAAGTATGTTGGGTGGGATTGGGATTTTAATTTACAGTTGCTCATTTGCATTTGGTGGTGGGTTTTTGTTTAAAACTGTGATCTTGCCACAAAATGAAATGAGTGTAAAGAGCTTTGTTTGCTTTCTCTCTGGCTTCCAGAGTGAAAAGTGAGTTGAAATTTACTAGCCTGCTTTCCCGCACTGTGACCGTCAGAGAATTAAAGCACTGCATTTTGGTTAACAATAAATGGAAAAGGGGTGAATAGGCAACTTTGGAGAAAGGTGGAAGCAGAAAATACAGGGATGTTATGACATGTTACCTGTGAAGGTCATTGGAAGAGCCTGCTCAGGGCTGGACATGAGGCTAACAGAGAGAAACACTGTGTCCTTTCTTACCTAAAGCTAGGCTACCCCAAAGTAGAAATAAAAATGGCATCCTTATGCCAGTGGGGTCTGTCTTGTACCTTTAAAAATTGGCATCCCTCATTTGTAAGAGATGCTAGGCTTTGTCATTGAGATTTTCATGATGCCCTCTTATTCCAGTTGTCACAGTCTACAGATGCACACGCGGTACATGACTGGCCCCAGATTTTCTGGGGGTGTTAATAGTCACGGTGCAGAAATCAAGAACTAATTAAGTCGAGCTTTATCAGCCTAGTTTTATTTATCTCCTGCCTGAGTCGGCAAACAGGGTGGAGGAAACACTCTAATTTGCTCTTCTGACGGCATGTAATGAACTGGAGTGTGTCTTGCCAAACAAACTTCAATTAAAAAATAATAATTTATTAAGATGGTAACTTATTTGCTGTGGCAGCTGGAGCTGGAAACAAACACCTGTCTTGGAGCTGCCAGAGGATTGCCCCGGGGAGCAGCTGCACAAATGAAGGTTGTTAGTAAGAAGAGAAAACAAATGCAATCCTGACTTTCTATTTGTGTTCCCCAGGGACAAACTCTGCATAAAGAAACATTGTGTGAATAAAAATTTTAATAAAACATTGATGGATTGTTTAAGTCTCTCTTGCTCTGGTTTCCCAACACACACTGGCTTAAACTTTGTGTTGTGCTACTATATTTGGTGGTAGTTTCTTCAAAAGTGGGCGCTGGTAGTGCATTTTTAAGAGAGGGGCCACGTGGAATTTGTTTGCAAAATAGCTGTTCAGGTTAGGAGAGGCGTGGCCAAGGAAATGTATCTGCAATGGACTCTTCAAAGGAATGCACACGTGTTCAAGTGGTCTCCCGAATGCAAATGTTTTGGCATTAGAAAATGCACCCCAAGGGTCTGCATCAGGAAAGGAGCAATTGTTCTGTATTGCATCATTAGACAGCAGTCAGCGACACATGCATTAAATTGGCAGCTATTTATGACTAGCTTCCAACTCCTATTGTGGCTGGAAGCCCTTCTCAGAGAGAGGGAGTAAAGAGAGAGTCAGGAAAGTCCCTTGTCTCCCTAAGGCTCGGACTTGGGCCTGGTCTACACTACGAGTTTAGGTTGAATTTAGCAGCGTTAAATCGAATTAACCCTGCACCCGTCCACACAACGAAGCCATTTACTTCGACATAAAGGGCTCTTAAAATCGATTTCTGTACTCCTCCCCAATGAGGGGAGTAGGGCTGAAATCGACATTGCCGTTTCGAATTAGGGTTAGTGTGGCCGCAATTCGACACTATTGGCCTCTGGGAGTTATCCCACAGTGCACCATTGTGACCGCTCTGGACAGCAATCTGAACTTGGATGCGCTGGCAAGGTAGACAGGAAAAGCCCCACGAACTTTTGAATTTCATTTCCTGTTTGCCCAGCATGGAGAGCACAGGTGACTATGCAGTCCGAGAATCGAAAAAGAGCACCAGCATGGACCGTACGGGAGGTACTGGATCTGATCGCTATATGGGGAGAGGATTCCGTGTTAGTAGAACTACATTCCAAAAGATGAAATGCCAAAACATTTGAAAAAATCTCCAAGGGCATGATGGAGAGAGGCCACAATAGGGACTCATATCAGTGCCGCCTGAAAGTTAAGGAGCTCAGACAAGCCTACCAGAAAACCAAAGAAGCAAACGGAAGGTCGGGGGCAGAGCCACAGACATGCCGCTTCTACGCTGAGCTGCATGCAATTCTAGGGGGGGGGCCGCCACCACTACCCCACCTCTGACCGTGGATTCCGAGGAGGGGGTAATCTCAGCCATGCCTGAGGATTCTGCGGACGGGGAAGATGAGGAGGACGAGTTTGCGGAGAGCACACAGCTCTCCCTTCTCCCCAACAGCCAGGATCTTTTTCTCAGCCTCACTGAAGTACCCTCCCAACCCTCCCAAGGCATTCTCCCAGTAAATGAGGCCATGGAACGGACCTCTGGTGAGTGTACCTTTGTAAATATAAAACATAGTTTAAAAGCAAGCATTTTTTAAAGATTAATTTGCCCTGAGGACTTGGGATGCATTCTCGGCCAGTACAGCTACTGGAAAAGTCTGTTAACGTGTTTGGGGATGGAGTGGAAATCCTCCAGGGACATCTCCATGAAGCTCTCCTGGAGGTACTCCAAAAGCCTTTCCACAAGGTTTCTGAGCAGGGCAGCCTTATTCCATCCTCCATGGTAGGACACTTGACCACGCCATGCTAGTAGCAAGTAATCTGGTATCATTGCATGACAAAGCCTGGCAGCCTATGGTCCCGGTGTTTGCTGGCATTCAAGCAACATCCGTTCTTTATCTCGCTGTGTTGTCCTCAGGAGAGTGATATCGTTCATGGTAACCTGGTTGAAATATGGGAATTTAATTAAGGGGACAGAGGTGGCCGTTCCTACTGGGCTGTTTGCCTGTGGCTGAAAAGAAATCCTTCCCTGCAGTTAGCCAAGCGGTGGCGGGGGGGGGGGGGGGGGGGTATTGGCGTTGAGCTTTTTGCGTTTGGCTAGCAGGGATCTTCCCTGATACCAGCCATGCGGTGGGGGGAAGGGTAAAGCGATCATCCCAGAGAATTGGATGGGTGGTGGGGGGGTTAGTTTGGTTTCTGCTGCTGCACGTTAACAGGAAAACCGCACCACTCAACGGGCTTTGCTTGGTATGGGAAAGGAGGGCGCTGCTTTACTGAAGGTTGCAGAAGCCGAAAGAAAATGGCTTACCATGGCCGCATGCAAGCCGAATTCTGTTGCCCGGCCCTGCGTCTGTGATCTCTAACACCAAAGCCGCAGGCACTCAATATAAGATGCAAAATGCGACCTTGTACCAAAATCACATGTGCTATGTAATGTGAATAGTGTTGTTCACCGTGAAAGAGTATAAGCATTGTTCTGTAAAATGTATCTTTTTAAATACGTCTCTCCCTTTTTTCCCTCCCTCCCGCAGCTGCAAATTTTTCAAGCCTCCCTCCTCGGTCCCGAAGGCTCTCTCAGATAAGGTGGCGAAAAAAACGCACGCAAGACGAAATGTTCTCGGAAATCATGCAATCGACCCGCGATGAAAGAGCTCATCTGAATGAGTGGAAGGACACGGTATCAAAGTACAGGAAAAATGCCAGTGAATGTGAGGACAGGAGGGACCAACGTGAAGAGAGGAGGGACGCTCGAGATGAAAGGTGGCGGCAGGATGCAACGCTGGGGCTACTGCGGGATCAAATGGACATGCTCCAGTTTCTCGTGGAGCTTCAGGAATGGCAGCAGGATCACAGAGTGCCACTGCAGGCCCTGTATAACCGCCCTCCCCCCTCACCATGTTCCATAGCCTCCTCACCCAGACGTGTAAGAACGTGGGAGGGAAGGCTCCATGCACCCACCCACTCCACCCCAGTGGACAGCCCAAGCAAAAGGCTGTCATTATTTTCAACTTCTGAAGTGTCCTTTTCCTTCCCTCCTATCCTCCTCCCAAACCCCACCCGGGCTACCCTGTCAGTTCTCTCCCTATGTTTATAATCAATTAACAAAGAATATATGATTTTTAAATGATAGTGTCTTTATTTCCTTTGAAAGCAAACTGTGATTGAAGGGGGGAGGGTGGTTTCCTTACAGGGAATGAGTCAATCAAGGAGAAACAAACAGAACTTTCACACGGTAGCCTGGCCAGTCATGAAACTGGTTTTCAAAGCTTCTCTGATGCGCAGCGCTTCCTGGTGTGCTCTTCTAATCGCCCTGGTGTCTGGCTGTGCATAATCAGCGGCCAGGCGATTTGCCTCAACCTCCCACCCCGCCATAAAGGTCTCCCCCTTACTCTCACAGAGATTGTGGAGCACACAGCAAGCAGCAATAACAATGGGGATATTGGTTTGGCTGAGGTCTGAGCGAGTCAGTAACATGCACCAGCGACCCTTTCAATGTCCAAATGCACATTCTATCACCATTCTGCACTTGCTCAGCCTGTAGTTGAACAGCTCCTGACTACTGTCCGGGCTGCCTGTGTATGGCTTCATGAGCCATGACATTAAGGGGTAGGCTGGGTCCCCAAGGATAACTATAGGCATTTCAACATCCCCGATGGTTATTTTCTGGTCTGGGAAGTAAATCCCTTGCTGCAGCCCTTTAAACAGATTAGTGTTCCTGAAGACGCGAGCGTCATGAACCCTTCCCGGCCATCCCATGTTGATGTTGGTGAAACGTCCCTTGTGATCCACCAGTGCTTGCTGCACCATTGAAAAGTACCCCTTGCAATTTATGTACTGGCTGCCCTGGTGCTCCGGTGCCAAGATAGGGATATGGGTTCTATCTATCGCCCCACCACAGTTAGGGAATCCCATTGCAGCAAAGCCATCCACTATGACCTGCACATTTCCCAGAGTCATTACCTTTGGTAGCAGCAGCTCAGTGATTGCTTTGGCTACTTGCATCACAGCAGTCCCCACAGTAGATTTGCCCACTCCAAATTGATTCCCGACTGACTGGTAGCTGTCTGGCGTTGCAAGCTTCCACAGGGCTATCACCACTCACTTCTCAACTGTGAGGGCTGCTCTCATCTTGGTATTCTGGCGCTTCAGGGCAGGGGAAAGCAAGTCACAAAGTTCCATGAAAGTGCCCTTACACAAGTGAAAGTTTTGCAGCCACTGGGAATCGTCCCACACCTGCAACACTATGCGGTCCCACCAGTCTGTGCTTGTTTCCCGGGCCCAGAATCGGCGTTCCAAGGCTATAACCTGCCCCATTAACAGCATGATCTCCAAAGCGCCGGGGCCCGCAGTTTGAGAGAATTCTGTGTCCATGTCTTCATCACTGTTGTCGCCGCACTGCTGTAGCTGACTCCTCCTCGCCTGTTTTTGCAGGTTCTGGTTCAGCATAAACTGCACGTTAACGGGTGAGGTGTTTACAATGTTCATGACTGCTGTCTTGAGCTGTGTTCACCCATGAAAAAAGGCGCAAAACGGTTGTCTGCCGTTGCTTTCCCGGAGGGAGGGGGAGGATGTACCCAGAACCACCCGCGACAATGTTTTTGGCCCCATCAGGCATTGGGATCTCAACCCAGAATTCCAATGGGTGGAGGAGACTGCGAGAACTATGGGATAGCTACCCACAGTGCAACGCTCCGGAAGTCGACGCTAGCCTTGGTACGTGGATGCACACCACCGAATTAATGTGCTTAGTGTGGCCGCATACACTCGACTTTATACAATCGGTTGCCAAAAATCAAATTCTGTACATTCGGAGTAATCCCGTAGTGTAGACATACCCTTAGTGTGGCCAGATCATGAGCTAGCTCCCACCATTTGGGGAAGTGGATTACCTACATTGATGGAAAACCCCTTTCTGTTGCTGTAGGAAGGGTCTACACTATGTTTCGACAGCAGCATAGCTGCAGCACTCTTTCCCCCCCCCCCTTGTTGATTAATGAAGTAAGATCACATCTAAGCCTCTGTTCATTGAATTTTAGTGCTATTTTAACAACATTGTGTGTGTGTGTGTGTATATATATATATATATATATATACAAACTTGCTTTAAGCCCTGCAAATAGAATTGACACTAAAATTGTATTTAAAACCACTGTAAATATAACTTTAATAATTTTTGGTGTTTTAATAAACAGAGGGTGTTTTACTCTTTAGTAAAGTATTAAGCATAAAAGTAGAAAGCCATTGGCACATGGAGGCTAATTGAGAAGCTATTAGCGGGTGATTAACATAGGGCTACATGCAGTGAAACTGTAGCTCAGAACAGCCCTTCTCTTTATCTGGAACACCTGGTTAGCTGACAGATTTGGATGTCCCCCAGGCCAGATAAACCAGAGTGTATTGTCCCATAATATTTCACATATTGGCCCATCTCTTAACCTGGTTAATAGGTGCACAGTCAGCAGGTTGCTGGAAAGCAGTCATTCTTCTCTTTTAGCTCCTGTGAAATGCAACCCCTCTGCAGCAGCCTGGATTCTGCTGTGATGCCTGAGCTGGTGACCTATCAGATCTGCCCGAGTACCATGGAACCAGTGTATTGATGGTCAGTTAACCATTTTATTCCCCCCCCCCCACCCCCAAATTTGCATTTGCAAACTTTCTTTTTCTTTAGAATCTGAAAACTCTGTGTTCTGGGAATGTGTGTTATTTTTAGTGAGTTTCTTCCTTCTCATGCAGATGTTTCTCAATCTAAGGTCTTGTCTAGACACACAGTTGCACCAGTTTAATTAAGGGTGTTTTTAAAATTGATGTAGTTGAGTTGAGGCAGATACTTCAATTAGTTTAAAAATGGCTTATATTGATTTAACTCAATTTGGTAAGGAACTGACTTCAATTAAGTTGATATAAGCCAAGTTTAAAATGTGTCCACACGGGGTTTTTGAACTAGTGTAACCAAACCAACAAGTATTTAAACCTATTTTAGTTAAACTAGTTCAACTTTGTGTGTAGAAAAGCCCTAAGTCATAGACAGGTTAGCTTTAAATCAGTGCTCATTATTTTAGGCAGAGGGTTAGAAGTGTTAAGGTTTCATAGATTTTTAAATCCCAAAGGGACAATTATATTTCTCTAGGCTGATCTCCTGCATAATGGGAAGTTTTTCTTTCCAACCCACAGGACAATCCCTGAAGATTGTGACCACAGTTTGTAATATTTGTATCAACCTCTAGATGGCCTTGTATTCCACTGGATGGCTTTCTCACTTTGGAATTGGTCTGGTGTATGACCTCTGAAATGAATGAATTGCCAAGCTTATTTAAAAACTGACTGTTGCACTTCATGAGCAGTTGGATGTGCTTAATATTCATTCCATGTTTAGGGATTGAATCTCAGGCTCTAAGCTATGGAGGGGCAGGAGTGGATGATGGGAAGGACTGGAATATAACAAGTGAACTTGAACTTGTCCTCTCCTGGTCCTTACTAAATATAGGTGCTAGTCTCTCACTACTCACTAGGCTGTGTCAGACAGCACCTGGATTTATAAATGATTGGTCACTATTCATGGACTCAGTCTCCAGGCTGCATTTCTAATTGCCCCTCGCTTTTCTCCAATATTAAAGTCTTGCTTTATTTGCAATCCTAGAATCTCCTTTCTGTAAAAGCACAGGCCAGGCTAGCCTTAAGGGGGAGGGTTTATGTGATGGGGGCTCCTTCTTTTTGGACCAGCTAAGATTGGGTGTGTTGCGTGGGCTGTCTGTATATTATACTGTATACCACTGCTCTAGAATGTGCTGGGACAGATGCAGCTAGGAAAGGATGAATGTAACAGAGGCCCCCTCCTTCCAAAATTCATGTGCCCAGGAATCCCAGCTGATGCCAGGATCTGGCCCTATCATTCTGCAACGCAGCCGTTAAAGCCTCATGATCTTATTGCAAATCACTAGGATGCTCAGAGAAGTAAGTGCCCAGACTGTAGAGCATCTCCTCTGTGCAGGGGGGGGGCGCTGTGGGCTGGGTCAATTGGACTTGGCTGTCTCAGATCTAGTGTTGCCCTGGGAACCCCACTGTGGTGAAAGGGGGCAGCTTTTCACCCCACCCCGCGAGGAACCAATGCTAGCCCGAGCAGCAGGGAAGCACAACGGGGGATACCTCCCTCATTGTCCCAGTTGCCTGGCCGTCTCTGGGGTCCCGGGGGTTGCAGCAGGGGCCCGGCCAGCGGGCTGTAAGTGCGGCTTGCACGGGGCTGCAGAGCAGGTGGCCCGGCGATCGCCCTTGGGCAAACGGCCGAGCCGCGCTGGCTGGGGACTGGCCCTGCCAGGGCGATGGGCGCGATACAGCCGGGGCCCCGCTGGGGCGCTCCCTGGGGGCGGCCCATGCAAGTCCCCGGGGCAGCCCTCGGCCGCGTGGGCGAGCTGGCCCCACCCCCGCCCCGCCGCAGCCCGTCCCCCGCAACTCCGCTGGCCGGGAAGTGAGCTCAGCGCTGGGGGAGTCCGGCTCGCCGCCTCCCTGCGGCCATGGCGCGCGGGGCCGGGCTCCCGCTGCTGCTCTGCTGCCTCGGGCCGCTGCTGGGCGGCGCTGCGGGGCGGAGCCGGGCGCCTCGGGAAGCGGAGCCGGGCGCCGCCGCGCCGGGGATGCCGCCGGGTAGGGCCGTGAGCGACCTCTCCAGGCAGTACGTGGCCTGCCGGCTGTGGCGGGGGGGCTGCGAGCGGCCGCAGGAAGAGGCCAGCCGGGAGCCGCAGGGTGAGGAGCTGCCCCGTCTCCCTCCCCTAGATCGGGCAACCCGCGTGGGGCGTTCAGTGCACGGCACCTCGCTCTGCCCCAGGCCGCCAGACCGCAGGGGGATCTTTGGGCTCGCGGAACGTCTCGGCCAATGCTGGGGGAGAGAAAGTGTTGCAGGGGAGCTACGGGACCGGACCATCCCATCACACCCTCTTACAGCAGCTTAGGATCTGAGCCAGGGTCTTTTTATGTTCCCACAGTTAAGAAAAAGTGTTGTGATCTGTTGTGCAAATGCCCGTGTCTCCAGATAGCTGTGCGTGTAAGATATGGAGTGACCGGCTTCTTTTGTGTATGTTTCCAATTTAATTCCTGTAGCTGTCAGTCACATGTGAGTTTTCATTGCTGTCTTCTGTACCCTCAGCACAACCAGAGAGGGGCCCCCAAGCCTTTGCAGTAAGCAGACACTGCTGAGCCAGGCTGCGAAATTGGATTCATTTGTATGGGCTCTAAGAAGGTTGCATCCAAGCCAAGAGGCATCCCTTGGCGAGAGGTGGTGTCCCGTCTCCAGTGGGATTAGCGATTTCCCAGCCTACATCCCTAGCACAGGGGTGTGTGATGGGGATCTCTCCCTTTTGACTGAGTGTCCTTCCCAGATGTGTATGTAATTACGGTCAGTAATTGTGTAGTTACTTTGGCTTCACCCTGTAGCTGCAATGTGCCATTTGAGTGACTGCCTATCTACCCATGTCAGTCTCTTCCTCCCCTCCCCCATAGTTGTGCTGTGGATATGGACATTGGTACTGCTGGTAAATTGATAGGAGATTTAGCATGGGTCTGTGGGGAATTCAAGGCTGATAGGGCAAGGTTTATCCTCAGGAGGCAGACAGCCTGTCATACAATTTCCTTTCTCACTGCTGCCTGTTTCCTAGGTTGGAGTTTGCCCCTGGTGGGTCAGGATTATCTGGAGATCCTTTCCAGCTGGTATTGCAGCTTTGGAAAGTGCTGCGAGACAGGAGACTGCAGAATAGCCAACAACATCACAGGTAAAGGCCCTTGAGATAGAGGATGGTCCAGAGTTTAAGGTGCTAGTCTGGAATTTAGGAGACCCAGGTTCAGTTCCCTGCTCTGCTATGACTCCCTGTGTAACCTTGGGCAAGTCACTTAGTCTCTGTGCCTCAGTTCTCCATCTGTATAATGGGGATGTCAGTATCGCCTGGCCTTAAATTCTTTAAAGATTATGAGGTGCTCATATGCAGTGAGAATGGAGGCCAAAGAGACAGATTGTGGTGTGCATGTTTCCCTGTCAGCTGGAGTGAAACCTCTAATTCCCAGTTCCTAGAACTAGGGGCAAACCTGTGTGAGGTTTTTTTAATTCTTAAATCAAATTTTTGGTCACAAAGAAGTTAGAGAAGTAGCAGTTCTTAGCCAGGTGCTGAATTTGCCTCAGTGTTCCGTGAGTTTAGACAGTTCAACTTCAGAACATTTTCTGTTCTGTGATGCACAGACAAAATTTACCCCATGACAAAATCTTAGCATCATTGTGCAGAGCGCTTTCCAGAGCAGAGACCCTACCTATTCCTGCCTGTAGTCTCCTGCACACCCAGAGCACATGAAAGGGGGAGGAAGAGCTTGCTCAAAGAGGGTCTGCTAAGCCCCATCCCTTTTTCCCAGTCCTGACTTAGATGGTAGATACTGAGCCCTGTATGTAGTCCATGTGAAAATGTCCTAAGCTGTGACTGGGTCTGGGACTTCAGTAATCAATGCAAATAGTGATTGATACTTTGTACTTCTCTAGGAACTTCCATCTGGGGATCGTAGTGCCTTTTTGCAAACGTTAATGAACTAAATACTATTCCCACTTTCCAGAGGGGAAAAGAGAGGATAAGTGACTTGCCTGAGTTCGTGGCAAAGTTGTGCATAGAGCCCAAGAATCCTGATTTGCACTACTGTGATCAGATCACTCAAAATGCTGCTTTCCAATCTAGCTCTGCATCTGTAATACCACTGCACAGAGACCCCTTGAATAGGCATACCCTCCAGCAATGCAAGGCAGAATGCCTAATGCTCTGATGGGCTCATCTTAGAGCAAAAATGCTGCCAAACGTCCTCCCTACTTGTTCCTACTCTAAAGTGATTTTTTTTTTAAATGTAAACAAGAAGTTTATTTAAACAACAAGATGCTTTACTTGAAGGGAAAACTATCTAGGATCAATGTTTTTTGGAGTAATTTACCCCTACTTAGAGGTTGCTCTACATGTAACAGCTACATACAAAAAAGTTATAAAATCGTTCTTGGTTTTACAATGATAAAAGAAAAACATTGATAGCAGGCAGGCTTGGGTGTAAGATCAGTGTTTCTTTTCATTCTGCAGGGTTAGAGTTGGACCTGAGCAGGAGGCTACATGGGCAGCACTTGGCAAAGGACGTCATTCTGAAAGCAGTGCAAGGCTTCCTGGAGACCCCACAGCCGGAGAAGGCTCTGGCTCTGTCATTCCATGGCTGGTCTGGCACTGGGAAAAACTTTGTGGCCCGGATGATCGCTGATCACTTGTACCGAGACGGGCTGAAAAGCGAGTGTGTTAAAGTCTTTATCTCGCTCTTTCACTTCCCACATCCCAAATATGTGGACTTGTACAAGGTGAGAAAACTCCGATGTTACCAGCCACAACAGCTGCCGGTTGTAGTAGGGGTAACTCAGTCCTAGCCTCTTCAATCCCAGTCAAAGGGGCGTTTCTGAATAGGTAGCTATCTCAGACCCCGCTTTTAATAGAGGATAGAGCAGGAGCACAGGCTGTTGGAGGAGCCCTATGCCAGTGTACAAAGTTGTGACACAGTAGGGAGTGGGGAGTATTGACCTGGGAATGTTGCAGGGGAGTTTTACTGGGACTGTCTGCATTGGGAATAGGAGACTTTCCTTGAGGGAAGATACCTGAGCATGTAACCTGAGAGCCCAGGAGGGGGATTGGGCGCAGGTGACACCTTCTGCTCGGGGAAACTGGACAAAGGCTGGAGGAGGAGCCGGGGGGAGGCTGGGTGAGACGGCTGGAGGTAGTTGTGTCTGTGTGAAGGATGCAGTAGAGCTGGTGGTGAACACCAGGTGATCTATACCAGTTCACACTCTTTTCCTACTGCCATGCAGGTTCAGCTGAAGAAGCAGATAAGCGAAACAGTGCAGCTCTGCAAGCAGTCATTGTTCATCTTCGATGAGGCAGAGAAGCTTCACTCTGGCCTGCTGGATGCCATCAAACCCTATGTGGATCACTATGACAGCATCGATGAGGTGGATTACAGGAGATCCATTTTCCTATTCCTCAGGTGACTACAAGGGACCCTAGGGAGAAGGGGTTGGCTCGCGGGGAAGGATCTGCTTTCTCCAAGGTTCGTGACAACCCATATTAAAGTCCCGTGATCTGGGAGATTGAGGTGTGGGACGGAGCTGCCCTTGGAAGACACAGGAATTGAAGGGAAAGTAGTTCTCTGGATTCTCCTTGTGCAATGGCCTCAAAGCCCACTCACTACAGCTGCTCACCCCTGCCTCATGATGGCTGAACGTAACTGTCTCTCCAGAGCCCATCCGTGTAGCTCCTTAGTTGGCATGTGCTGCTGACTGTGAGGCTGAATGTCTGCAACCCCCAGGAGTTGGCCCCTGGATCCGACACTGTATCAGTAGCACCATGCCAGTGAGCTATATCTTAGGAATCAAACCGGTGCCCCCCTCAGATGGTGTAGCCCAGAAAGCTGGGCAAGCATTGCACAGTTAATCAGAGAAGTGATGAGAAGTGTTTACCTTCCACTTGAGCATCTGCCGCTGGCCACTGATGGAGGCTGGATATACCAAACTAGGCCATTAGTCTGCTGTGGTAGGGCAGGTCCCATGACCTCTACTTAATTCTGATGTTTAGAGGCCTGGGCGCTTCTCTCCACCTGATCCCAGCTGCGTTTATCTGCTCAGAAAGCACATGACCTGGCCTGTCATTTTCAGAACTGGCCTAGAGGTCAGGGGGACTCTCCCCCCTTCCCATGAATAGGCTCCAAACCCTTGATCAGTCTGTTTGTGGAGAGGAAACTGGAATTGAGCCCAAAGATGGAGGGGCTACCCTGCTCTTGTGGTCATTCTTCCTGCCACGCTGAGGGGAACCTTGAACAACGTGTGATCCCAAGTGCTGTGGGAAGGGGGGCAGCAGGGCTCCTCTGGGCTGTGCACGCAGAAATATTGGCTTTGCACATCTGCCATTTAGAAACCAGACTGCTCTCGGAGATGTCATTGGAACCTTCGCCACACTGGGTCCTCCCCTTATGGGGGTGGCTGTGTCTCTGTGAAGCAGAAGGGGTTTCTTTCCTGTTGACCCCAGGGGAAATGTGGGAGCTGCAGCTTCCAGGACAGAGCTAACTAAAATTTGAAGGGGAGCTGGGGTAGAGGGAGTAGGCTGCTCAGAACTAACATGTGGGCAATGGGGGGGGAGGGGAGTCTTTTAGTCTCATCCCTCCCCCACTCCCATCTTGACTACGAGTTTGTCCCCTCCATCATCAGAGATGGCTCACGAACCCCTTGGAGAAGGGAGGGGGGAGTGTCAGTGTGTCCACCAGTCCTACTCTTCTCTGCCTCCTCAATTCCTAACCCCTTTGTACTGGCTAAGTGCTTGGGAGGGGCTCAAGCAGCTTTTGTCCTGGGATTTCTGCCAAGTGGGTGCGCGCTTCCCCCCCCCCCCCCCCCACGCACACACACCTTAAGGTGGGGACGGGGCTGACACCACTCTAGCTGGTGCAACTCCCTCACCAGCACTGATGCTGTTTCCAGGCCATTCTGACTGGGATAATTTTGCCTGAGCTTTGGGGTTCCCTTTGGAAGCTTCAGTGCCCGCCTGCCCCCTTTCATTGCACATGTGCGCTTAGAGAAACAAGCTTTTTAAAAAGTGGCCCCAATGTGTGAGTTCCAGCTGCCCTTCCCCTTACAAAGCACTAGTCAGTCAGGCAAGAACACCAATGTGGGTTCTCTGCCACCTTCATGATCTTCCAGCTCCACTTTCTCATCCACACAAAGTGCTGTCTGGACCACTGCTTCTAGTGGGACTCATGCCAGTTTCTCTGACCTTTGCTGACTTCTCTGCAGAAGGGGCTGGAAGATAAAGGGGCTGTAGTCAATATGTTCTGTACTCTTGATTCACAGTGTGTAATAGTCTGGGAGGGTGGGGCCTAACCCTAAGAATCAGGGCTGGGGCATGGAAGCAGTTGATCTGGTGAAAAAGTGTTCAGTTCTCTTTGCAGGGTGGGGAGAGAAAGCAAATCCATGTCTAGGGCCATTGGAAAGGCAGAGCTTTGGCTTGGGGCTACATGAATCCTTGTGCTACCAACGGCCCCGAGGCCTGGACCTGGGTGCTGTTAGTGGTTTTTGATGTATGATTTTGTGAGGAATAAACATTAGGATTATTCCAGATAAAGCATTTAACTTCCATTTCCTTCCCAGTAACATTGGTGGGAACATCATCAACCAGGTGACCCTGGACTTCTGGCGAGCTGGACGGGCCAGGGAGGAGATCACCATGGAATACTTGGAGCAGCACCTACGCCTGGAGCTGCTTGAGTCCACAGGTAACTGAGCTAATCGCTGCAAGTCTGCACTGGAGTTCTGCAGGCTGCTGCCCCTTCCCTGGGTGGGGCTGGCAGGGAGCAGAGAGACATGGGGACTCATTTTATTGATTGGCTTTTTCATGGCCCTCAAAGATTACTGAACACCCACCCCCCAAAATCTATCTTCACTACACCCCTGGGGAGGTACGTCAGTGACTTGATTCACAGTCACACAGGCTTGGTGGCAAAGCTGGGGTTTGAACCTAGATATCTTGTGAGAGAGAGACCAGTGCCTTAGCCATAAGACTGTATTTCCTCTTCTATCTGAGCTACAGCCCCTATTATCACTTAAAAGGGAGTGGAGTAGAAGTACCATATGAACAATGTTTCCGCAGCTCAGCCTTAGCCCATGCTATGCTGGCATATCCCAACCAGATGACCACAGGATCCTCTTCCCCTTTCACTCCCGAATCCCTACGGCTCAGTAGTACCCTGTTGGCTAGCTGGTCTGAGAGTGGGTGTGCTGACCACTTCCCTAAAACAGCACTGACCGCTGTTGGTATCACTAGATGGTTTCAGACATGTCTTGTGTCCAGAGATAAAAGTGTGTGTCGTGTGCAATCTGTAAATATCAGCCAGATTTCCTAAAAACGGGATGAGATATGGGGCAGATGTAGCCTCACGATTGCGTGGGCAGTTTGTTACTCGTGGTGACTACTGCCACCCTGCTCAGGACACGGTGCTGAGCAGAGCCACCTCCAGAACCCAGAGCCGGCTGCTCAGAGTGAAGAGAGGCCCAGGACATGCGGGGGCAGCACCGGACCCCCCCAGTGCTCCTTCTGGCAGATTTTTCCCTTTGGGTCTCCATAGTGGCATACAACTCTGACATCATCATGTAGCAACGTGGCCAGGAGTGGCACATGGGCTGTGGAGCCACATGGTTTCTCATGCCAAAGAGCGACTGTGGCTTCCTACCCAGGGAGTGTTTCATGATTTCTGTATGTGTAATTGAAACCATGACCCTCCCCCTCCCCAAGCTGCTTCTGCATGGTTAGATGAGCAGTGTCAGAGACTCCCTTATTCAGGTCAGAAGGACCTTTTGTTTAGAAAGAGATGCCTTTAACTCCAGGTCAGAAGAACCAGACACACGATTAGCCAAGGCCCTGTCTCAGACAATATTTTCTCAGTGTTGAACTAGCTTCTCCTGGCAAACTGCACTGTTCTTTTAACATTTGTGCTGGCTGAGATGGATGGAGATCTACGCGCCTGGAAGACACAAATGGTTCTGTTACAAGCTGTGCATTGAGTGCTCTTGTTGCTCTGGTTTTCATTGCAGATGGTGGCTTTGCCCACAGCCACCTCCTTGAAGAGAACCTCATTGACTTTTTTGTGCCATTCCTGCCCTTGGAGAATCGCCATGTGAAGCTGTGCGTTCGGGATGCTTTTCTGGCCCGCAGTCTTCCATACACTGAGGAGGTGCTGGACGAGGTGGTCAGGATGATGGTGTTCATCCCCGAGGAGAAGCTTTTCTCTGCCCAAGGTTGTAAATCTGTGTCTCACCGCATCAATTATTTCCTACCCTGACCCTGAATGTGAGGGGGAACTGTACCAGTGACCAGCATTGCTACTTGCTGCAGAATGAGACCTGTTCCTCTTGCATGAGCAGATTGAAAATTCACCCACTTGCACAGTGATGGGAACTTTTGAGGTCCGTCAGTAGTTGAAAGAGGCCTCTAAGGGTTGCTCTGATTGTCACACTTGTGTGGCACAGTGCAGCCTTGAGCTGGCTGTACCTGTCTTGAAGTTCCATCTCTTAGCAAGCAGCTCAGAGCAGAAGCAATGATTAGCTGTTGCTAAACCAAGATTTCTGGCTGGCAAATAGTGGTCTGCTTCACATGAGCAGAGCTGGTCTGGGACCTTGGTTTATTGTAGTGTGAGGGGTCGTGGGAAAGTCTGAAGAGGTCACAGAAGTCACTTCCTTGCTTCCTCTCCTCTGGGCCTCTCCCCCCATGCGTCATTTCCAGCACCAGCTGTTGGTAAGAAAGCGGTGGAGAAAAACCTAAACTTGGCTATGGAGCAATCTCCCATTTGGGGATTGGTCTGAGTGAGAATGTGTGTCCCAGGAACCTTCTTACCATCTGGTTAACGACGACAGCTGTAGGAGAGGATGCCCAGCAGCCTGCACCGATGATGATGCACAGTTTGGATAGAGATTAGGACTAAGAATCCCATCTGCAGCCTCCACCTACTGTGGGCATTCCAGGTGTATAACACTGACCTTGTGGTGTCCTTGCTCTTTGGTGACTTCCAAATGAGAGGACAAATAGTTCTTGACAATTTAATATAAAGATTAAAAAACCTTATTTTGTTATCGTGCTGTGAAGAGATGTTCACTTTAGCCATGCCAACCCTTCCCCCCACTAGACAGCAAGGTAACAGTATGTCTGCAATTCCAAGTTTATGAATATGTCTCCACTACAGCCCAGAACTTCTGTCAGGGATAGCATTTGGTGATATGAGCCAGCATCTTCCCCTCACTGAGGCAGCTCTTGCTATGCACACTCCTCATGCTCAGCTTCCTCATACTTCTGCAGCATTCACTTAAGGGAGCTCCCAATTGCAGCAACTTGGCCTCTTGACTGCTCTGATAAAGCAGGAGGACCAGAGTGGCT
Organism: Emys orbicularis; assembly: GCF_028017835.1. NCBI lineage: Eukaryota > Metazoa > Chordata > Testudines > Emydidae > Emys > Emys orbicularis. Next base: position 59,469,958 of record NC_088690.1, on the reverse strand, counting down.
TGTCTTTGTCCTTGTCTAGAGCAAAGGTTGGAGAGTAGTGGCTGTGAAGGAGAACTCTGCCATTTGATTACTATTTCATAGACTAGCTAGGATTTTGCTGTTACACACTCTGGCTTTTGGCCAGAGATAGTATTACTACAAGAGGGACTGTTTGCTGTCTGGGGTACCTGCCAAATGATTTAAAAAAAAAAAGCAGCCCTAAAATGTTAACACTAAATACAGTGGAATAAGATGAATAATCACTTACTCTATGATCTGTAGGTCAAAAAGTGAAGATGAGGTGGAACAGCAGACACTGAGGACAGATTTCAGAGTGGTAGCTGTGTTAGTCTGTATCACAGCTACCACAACAAGGTCTTGTGGCACCTTAGAGACTAACAAATTTATTTGGGCATAAGCTTTTGTGGGTTAAAACCCACTTCATCAGAGGTATAGAGTGAAAAATACAGAAAGCAGTATGAATATTACAGCACATGAAAAGATAGGAGTTGTCTTACCAAGTCAGGGGTGGGTCAGTGCTAATGAGGCTAATTCAATTAAGGTGGAAGTGGCCTATTCTCAATAGTTGATAAGAAGGGGTGACTATCAGAGGAGAATTACTTTTGTAGTGCTAATGAGGCCAATGCAATCAACAGGGTCATCACCCATTTCCAACAGTTTTACTGAGGACAGAGTTCAGCTGCCTGGATGTTGTACTTGTGGATCTTTGATCTATTGTAGGCTTTAAACTGTGCCAATGGTTACTAGTCAGCCAGTGCCCTCACTTTAGAAAGAGTCTGACCAGGCACATTTTGTCTAATTGCCACTGAAGTGGATTTTGAGTTCGTATTCCCTCCTGGCACATTGGCTTCTAGTTACTAGTAAATGACCATGCACAGCTATGGTACTGTGAAGATAAATGGGCTACATGGTTCTTTACTGTTTTTTTTTTTGGCGGAGTGATATATATTTATTGACTCTGTTAGAGCAGACCAGCTTTCACTGTGTCAAAACAGTATAGTGCTCTCATTCTTCCTCGCTACACCTCACCACTACACTTCTGTAATTAACTGTATACTAAGTTATAGGTATAAGAGTACTTACACAAACTCTACTTGACCATCTCCATGCTAGCCAAGGAGTTTACCATCTATCACCAGCTCCCTACTTGCTTTCACTTCAGCGTACGCAAGACTTCAAAAAATATTATCCAAAAGAATAAACCCCATAAAAACATCATAAACCATTAGTTGGTCATGAATTAAGACCAAAAGAAAGTCAGCTCCTCATCATCAAAGCTTCCTATTTTTCTCATCTAGGTTAAATTCAGATGAAAGGGGAAAACATAAGTGGTTTAGATTCAGTTGTAGGCCATCAAAAGCTGAGATGCTCCCTGGTGCTAAAAACAGATCCAAGGGGAAAAAAATAAAAGGGGGTTGAGTAACTAGCACAAGAGAGAACTTCAGTTATAGAAAAGTTTGGAAAAACTGATGAGACAAATCCTTGCTCTCAGATTGGCTGAAAGGAATTCGCATATTATACAGTTGAGAAATAAGCATGTGATATTATGCAACTCAGGCATAAACAACTACAGTGCCTGGAAGTGTGTAACTACCCAGCAACCCTGCAGTCTGGCTGGAACAATCCCATTTCAGTGGGGTTAATAAAATATTGACGTTCTTTGCAAACCTGCTCAGTTAAATGTTTATTTTTTACATGTTTGCAGAGATGTTAATTTTTAAGCTCAGTGCAGCAATCTTTAGCTTAGAACCAGGCAAGTTGAACCACTCCAATAAAAGCACCATGTATTCAAGTTTATTTGCCAATAAAATATTGCAACTTTTATTTAAAACAAAATGCAAATTGGCAAAACTTGTGGAACGACAGGCAAAACCTTATTTACATCAAGTTTAACACTGTTTGCAGTTCACAGTCAGACAATAGAGTGAAAATTAAATTAGAAAAACAATCAAAAATATATTACATCAACAATTATTAAACAAAACAATTGACAACACTGGTAGTGTGATTGGTGATTAAGGTGTTTTTAGTTTAATCCAATATTGTCCTCAATGAAATCACTACTGATACAAACTCTGTGCTGAGCTGATCATAATCTTTAACCCCTGTGCACAACACACATGTTGAAAGAGTGACCCTTTGGTATAGACATTTAATTTTAGAGAGAGAAATAAATCAGGTGTTCAGTAATCTATAATTTGCTACCAATATGGAATAGGCTAAAGATCTTTTTCTGTCCTCCAGCTCCGCTGCCCATCCATGCAAAATCCACCTGCATAAGGTACTGGAAAGCATGCTGCACACACAGAATAAAGGAGGAGGTTTCTGAGCATGTTCTAGTCACTCATCTCCATTTGTGGCGGCCTCTGGAAGTGGTGTATTGTGCATTTAAAACAAAGTGGTGATTACCAGCCTGTCACTTGCATTTGTGAAAAAGTGAAACCCACCACTTGCCAGAGCAGAGCATACTGTATTGGAGACATCCTGCAGTGGTGCTTTGGTCACACATTATCTCCTTTTAAGTGACAGCACAAATAGCAGGCAAGGCCTTTTTCCACACACACTGGGCCCAATTGTGAAGCTCTTCCTCAGGCAAGCTCCCAAGGGCTTCAATGGGAGGCTGAATAAAACACTGAGGAGCTCAGGATATGGCCTATGGCAATTACTGACCCCAGTCACCATGTAACCCCATTAGACAGCAGCTTTTTAATCCACTATAGAACTGATGAATATCAACACAAACACTGGTGCTCTATAAAACAAAGCAGTTGTGTCATCATCACATTCTGCTGTGCTATAGTAGGAAGAACTGTCTAAGTTCCACAGCACAAAATGCTGTTGGATTTCTAGCATTTAAAAAAAAAGACTGTGGAGACATCTTACATATATATTCAGCCTAGTGACTTGGAAAGGCCAGGGCTTGTGGAGCAACTCCCACAAAGCTAATGCTATGTTGGGGGTCAGACATGCTGAGAAGGCTGTTACACAGTGGGACTACAGGGCCAGTAAGGCTATATTGCTGGTTCCCAAGATGGCTGTATTAGTGTCAGCACTTTCAATGCTACAAAGGAATGTAGAGAGCAGTGAGATTTTGCATTGACAGGAGGCAGTGCCTTGGCAACTGTGCATCTCCAGGTGACCACACAGAAGAAGGAACCAACATTGTACCAAAGTTAAAAACAAGCTACAGTTTATCAACAGACACTGGTAAGTTGTGCAACAGCCTCAAACTACTCACAAGTGACCAACTGTCAGGTAGCACCCATGCTAGACTACCAGAAATGGTTAAGAGTCAACCAAAGTGAAGACTGTGTGTTTGTGTTTTGGGGGGGGGGGGGGGAAGGGGGGGCAGGGCAGGTACTCAGTGGCAAATCTGCCCAGCATGCCTGATGCTTCAAATATAAATGTGTAATGGCATGAAGTGGGTGGGAGGGAAAGGGGTTAGTTTAATATATTAACTCATTTTGCAGTTCTTACTACAGCAGCAGCAGTACTGTGGAAGTATGCCACCTGGGCTAGTGCATCCACTTCCAGCAGCTCTGAACACCATCAGTGCGTTACCTCTTTCCCCACAACCACACACAGACTCTCCCCCCTCTGGGGCTCAGGCTCAGAATTCTCAGCATTAGGTACCAACCGTGCCCTACTGCCTTTCCCTTGTGATCTCTGGAGGCCAAAATATACATTAGTGCAGAAAGGGGAGGATCTGTACAGCCAGCTGGCCATGCAGTCACTCCAGGACTCTGGATAGCACATGGAAACCACCCCTACCTAAAGAACCCACCATCCATTCTCCTGCCTCTTACAGGCAAGAGCAAGGAACTTCTCTCACTTGCAGACATAAGTAGATCAGATTTGCTGGTTAGGGAAAATTCTTGAGATTCTGCCCTTTCAGCTTCAATCTCTCACACACACCCCTTCCTCCAGTGTCTCCTCCCTCCCTCCCCCTATTTTTGAGATGAAACTGTAAACGTGAGGAGAACTCAATGATCTGAGGTACTTCACAAAAACTCACTCAAGTATCAGTCTTTCCTTTTGAAAGCATCAATACAGGAACAGAGTTTCCCCTCCATGTGTAATTTTTCCTTTACCCAGATTGACAGTAGCTACCTTTGAACCACATCACTGATTTCTTGGACACATGACAATAAGTTATTAAGGACGGGGTTTGCTCCGGGCACACTAGCAGCTGTTGAGGACACCTGCAGTTCCTGCAGGCTGAGTTCCAGTTTGCTCACGGCTTCCCGGAAGGCAAATTTGTTGCGTGTTTGTGGGATGCAGTCCACATAGCCTGAGCAGTAATCCAACAGCTGGTGCCCCGTATCCACCAGCTGGCTGTTTGGCGTTGGCTCGGCAATGGCACTCGAGAGGAGGTCTGCACACTCCAGCAGCGCCTCTTTGCTGATTTTGTCCGCTGAGATTTTCTCAGCCGCCTGTTTGGTCTTTCTTAATGCCACTTTAGCACCCGCTGTGCCATTGGCCATTTTCGCTGGTGAGGTGGAAGATGATGACAGAGGCACTTGAGGGGGCGGCATCATGGGCCTCCCAGCTTTTCCACCACCATGTGCCACCACTGCCTTTTTACCACCTTCACTTGTTTCCAGTCCATGCTGCACTGCTGCGGTGTTGCTCAACTCTTCTGCTGTGTCTGAGCAAACGGGCGACTGCTGCAGGAGCCTCATTACTGGTGGTGGAGGTGGGGCACACTTTGGTTTTACCCGTCTGGGCCGGTCCCTGTCGCCGGAAGATGTGACCTGATGCTCAGATAAGAGCTTAAATTTATTACCCTGAGAGTCTGTGCCAATAAGCTGCACGTCTGCTGGAGTATGTTTTAGAGTGGGTGAGATTAGGACTGGCACTTTGTGGTTATGAGTGGTTGGAAGTATTGCTGCAGCCTTTGCTGGAGAAGACCATCCTGGTCTCTCTCCATCTTCTAGGGCTCCTTGCCGTGTACCACTGTTTTTTTCTTTGCTCTTAGGGGTGGTTGTTGCCAGACCTGGACAGTCCTTCTCTGCAACAGCTGAATCCCCTGAAGAGGTTCTGACTGGAAGAGCGGTGGCACCTCTTGGCAAGAGTTTGGCTTTCGGTCTCTCTCTGGTCAGAGCAGGGCCTTCTTCAAGCCTTTTGGGAAGCAGGTCAGTGGATCTACCTATGCTCTCCTCTGGCTGAGAGGAGGTGGACACTGTCCTTTCCAGCTGGATTTTTGACCTCTGGCAATTTCTAGGAAGAGTCATTGCCATCCTATCCTGCTCGGGAGGCCCCGAAGACATGGAAGATGTAGAATTTGACCTTGGAAAAGGCTTTGAAGCTTCTTCGGCACCCGTGGGTTTCCCTGCTCGTAAACCCAGTGTCTTTTTAATTAAGCGTGGTGTAAAGAAACCTGTGATGCCTGACCACCCACCACCAGTGCTTGCACTCCCACCACTGCTGGTACCACCACTGTCATCACTGTAGAAGTTCCTCTGTGCAAAGCCCCCACTGTAGCACTTGGCTGGGGCCAGGCTTGCATCCTGCTGGGTGGGAGTAAAAGAAAATCCATCAACATGCTGCAAGGAAGCAACAGATGAAAAGTTACCCGTGAGCTCATATTTCTTGTGGGGCTGATTCTCCATCTCACGGAAGGAACTGCTACGCTTTGGAGGTGTGGGGGCATTCCTCTTCTTCATAAAGGAGCTGAAAAAGCCACCCTTTCTGTCCCTGGTGAAAGTGGTCTCTTTAGCATCTTCCAAGAGGCCGCTGGGGGACTTGTCCCTTTGTTTGCGAGGCAGTGCTGGAGATCCACTTGTTGGCTGTGTGCTTCTGATAAACCCTAGAGAGAACAAACAGATGTGAATAAAGAATTGATGAAAACCCTAACTCATCCTGCAGGTTGGAATGGGTTGATCAGGCCTGGAACATTTAGACGTTCCAAATCTGCAGGGCTCTCTTCTGAAAAAAAATATAATTTTGTGCACATCTGGTGTTCTTTGGCAAATGATTTAAAATAAGTCGAGAAGTTCACTTAACAGAATATCTGGGATAAAATTGATGAATCTGCTTGTCTTATATTTTCTTGCTATTTTTTTCCTTTTCCTTTCCCTGTCCCTATTCTCTCTTCCTTCCTTAACTGCTTAAAATGTTTTTGTATTTTACTGTTTGATACTGGACTTCACATATAAAACTGACAAAACACAGCAGGAGATTTTTCTTTCATACAGCAATAAATGTGAAATTAAAAGGAAAAAAAGTTGAATTTACCAAAATAAAACTGAGGCTACAGCCAGTCCCTGTGGCATACCTGATTAAATGCCCTAACATGTCATGACAGTGACCATCAAGCTTTGAGTCAGGCAGAAATCACAAGTGAAATAAACCTGAGGAATTCTGTAGCTAGTTCCTGGGCATATGTCCTCACCACAAAGGCTGCTTCCCACCATGAAACAATTACTGAACTCTGTTTTTGAGTCCTAGAATGAGGTGGAGAAGCTTGCACAGCACCTGCCCAAACCAGGCCTGCTTTTAATTAATGCTAGAAATACCTTAATTTGCTTAACAATAAAACAAGCAATTTCTGCACACAGACCGTGACAAAAAGTCCCAAACTTGTTCTGTACCATTTCATACTCCTGAAGAAAAGAGCCATGCTGCTTTTCTCCATATTGGAATCCTCCTGTCTCTCAGCACCTGCAGCTTTCCCAAGAAATCAAGTGTTCCCTCAATCTGATCACTCCACTTCACTACTCCAGGAACAGTAACACAGCCAAGCTTTACTGGCCCTGTACATGCTCACGGCTGTATTACTTTTTCCTTTCCTACCTTAACTTGACAGTGCACAGCAAGTTTAGGGTAAAAACTGAATTACACCACCATACAAGACAGTTACCTTTTCCGTGACTGGTGTTCGAGATGTGTTACTCATGTCCATTCCACAATAGGTGTGCGTGCACTGGTGCCAGAAGTTTTTCCCCTAGCACTACCCGTAGGGGAGCGCCCCTAGCGACCCCTGGAGTGGTGCCACCATGGTGCAGTATAAGGGGCGCTGCACGCTTGCCCTACCCTCAGTTCCTTCTTGCCAGACAACTCCGACAGTGGGGAAGGAGGGTGGGTCGTGGAATGGACATGAGCAACAATCTCGAAGAATACCAGTTACGGAAAAGGTAACTGTCTTTTCTTCTTCGAGTGATTGTTCATGTGCATTCCACAGTAGGTGATTCCAAGCTATATCTGTTGGAGGTGGGTAGGAGTTCACAGACACTCAGGATGGAGCACAGCCCTGCTGAACCCAGCGTCTTCCCTGGTCTGGGAGACAATCGCATAATGCAAGGTGAACGTGTGGACCAAGGACCATGTAGCAGCTCTACAAATATCCTGAATAGGGACGTGAGCCAGAAAGGCGACCGACGAGGCTTGCGCCCTTGTCGAGTGCGCTCTCACAATCGGTGGCGGGGGGGGGGGGGGACCTCCCGCCAGGTTGTAACAAGTACGGATACATGAAGTGATCCAGCTGAAGAGCCGCTGAGTGGAGATCGACCGGCCCTTCATGCATTCGGCCGTGGCGATGAACAGCTGTGAAGACTTCCTGAACGGTTTTATTTGTTCCAGGTAAAAAGCCAGGGCCCGTCTCACATCTAGCACGTGGAGACGGCGCTCCTCACTAGACGTGTGAGGCTTGGGACAGAGTACCAGAAGGAAAATGTCTTGGCTCATATGATAGGCGGAGACCACCTTGGGGAGGAACGAAGGGTTGTGGGTGGAGCTGGACCGTATCTTTATGAAATAGCGTGAACAGGGGTTCGGAAGTCAGGGCCCGGAGCGCCGAGACCCTCCTAGCAGATGTGATTGCCACAAAAAAGGCTACTTTCCATGAAAGGTGGGACCAGGAGCATGTGGCAAGCGGTTCAAATGGAGGCCCTGTCACCCTGGCCAGAACCAAGTTCATGTCCCACTATGGGACCAGGGGCCTAACATAAGGAAAGAGGTGATCCGAGCCGTTTAAGGAATCGACTGGTCATGGCATGAGAAAATACTGTGTGGCCTTGGACTGGCGGGTGGAAGGCCAATATGGCTGCCAGATGCACTTTGAGATGAAGGAGATAATTCAGTATAAGCTGGAGTGGGGCAGCCACTGGTGGGACGCCATGATCGGCGGCCTACCGAGAGAACCTTGACCATTTTGCCAGGTAAGCCTGATACGTGGAGGTCCTCTCCTCTTGGCCTAACCTTTGAGCAACCATGCCGTGAGGTGGAGGGCTGCAAGGTTGGGGTGGAGGAGGCGACCTTGGTCCTGAGAGAGAAGGTCTGGGCAGGTTGGCAGCAGCCATGGGGGGGGCAATGGACAGGTTCGTAAGAGTCCCGTACCAGTGCTGCCTGGGCCATGCCGGGGCAATCATGAGGACGCGAGCCTTGTCCGTCTTGATTTTTTCCAGGACCTTGCTGATCAGTGTAATTGGGGGAAAAGCATATACACCTCTACCCCGATATAATGCGACCCGATATAACACGGGTTTGCATACAACGTGGTAAAGCTCTGACAAGCTGCTCTGAACAGCATGTTAAGGATGCCAGGCCGGGGCCGAGGGGTTGGATAAGGGGCAGAAGGTCTCGGGGGTGATCAGGGGCTCCCCCCCCAGGGTCTAGAAGGCAGGAGCTGTGGGGGGGCAATTTTGGGGGCCCTGCAGTCCCAGAGTGGCCCGGGGGATTAACGGGGGGCCGGGAGTAGCCCACTCCGCTTCCCTCACCCCGGCCCCAGCCGTGTTGCATGGGGGAGGGGACTTGGGGGGAGGGATCCCCCCGCACTCACCAGCAGCAGCGGATGCGGAGCAGCCCGGCCCCAGCCCGCTCCACTCCGCCAGCTCCCAGCGTGGCGCTCCGCTTCCCACCACAGGCAGACCTTTCCCCAACCCCACCCCCAGTGACACGGCTGGGGCTGGGGCAAGGAAAGCGGAGTGGGCTGGGGCCACATCGCTCCACTTCCCGCCGCCGGTGAGTGCGGAGGACGTCCTTTCCCCAACCTCCCCGCACTCACCAGCAGCGGGAAGCGGAGTGCCGCCGCTGGGAGGTGGTGGAGTGGAGCGGACTGGGGCCATGTTGCTCCGCTTCCCGCTGCTGCCAGTGAGTGCCTGTCAGGGGGCGGGGGGTGTGGATAGGGGTTGGAGCAGTCAGGGGACAGGGAGCAGGGGGGTTGGGTAGGGGGTGGGGTCCTGGGGGTGATTAGGGACAGGGGTCTCTGGAGGGGGCGGTCAGGGAACAAGGAACAGGGCGGGCCAAAGCAAGTTCGATATAATGTGGTCTCACCTATTACGCGGTGAGATTTTTTGTCTCCCGAGGACCGCGTTATATCGGGGTAGAGGTGTAGCAGCTGACCTGACCAGGACAGAAGGAAGGCGTCAGAAATCGCGCCCTTGCCCAGGCTCCTCCTGGAGCAGAACCGGGGGCACCAACCGTTCTGCCTGGTCGTGAAGAGGTCCACTTGGGGAGTGCCCCACGTTGGGAAGATCATGTGAGCTACCTCCGGGTGTAGCGACCACTCGTGTTGGGAGGAGAAATCCCAGCTCAGGCGATCCGCTCGAGAGTTCCAAATGCCCAGTAAGTGGTGGGCTTCCAAGTTGATATCGTGGGCGATGCAGAAGCCCACAGCCGGAGGGTTTCCTGACAGAGGGCTGAGGAGCAGGCCCCACTTTGCCTGTTGATGTAGAACATCGAAGTCATGTTGGCCGTGAGAACTCTGACTACGCTGCTCGTAAGGCACGAGCGAAAGGCCACGCAGGTCAGATGGACCGCTCGGAGTTGTTTAACATTTATGTGCAGGGCTAGTTCCTGTGCAGACCACAGGCCTTGGGTCTGGAGGTTTCCCATGTGGGCTCCCCACCCCAAGTCCGACGCATCAGACACCAACTCTATATTTGGGGAGCAGCTCCTGAACGGGACCCCTTGGAGCATGTTCTCTGGAGTGGACCACCAAAGGAGGGAGGCTAGTACGGACTCGGGCATGGCAAGGACTTTGTCCAACCTGTCTCTGGACTGGGAGAATATTGAGGTCAGCCAGAGCTGAAGGGGCTGCATCCTGAGTCTGGCGTGGCGTACCGTGTACGTTGCCATGTGACCCAGGAGTTGGAGGCACGCCCTGGCAGTTGTCACGGGAAACCTCGTGATCGCCCTGATGAGATCCCTCAAGGTTTCGAACCTGTCCAGCAGGAGGGAAGCTCTGGCCGATGTCGCGTCGAGAATCGCGCCAATAAACTCTATTTGTTGTACCGGCACCAATGTGGATTTGGTGTTGTTTACCAGCAGCCCCAGTGTGGTGCATGTGGACAGGAGGAGTGTTACATGGTCCTGTACCTGCGATCTGGAGCTGCCTTTGACCAGCCAGTCGTCGAGGTAGGAGAAGATTTGGACCCCCCGACGCCTGAGGTAGGCCACCACCACAGACGGAGGGGAGGCTGGGCTGGCATATGAATGACCGCTATCACAGGATGGGGACGAGTACCGGCGGCGTGAGTGGTGCCGGGCTCAAGACCTTGAGTCCGGTGTAGAGGAGCGGGAGTACCATCTGTAACGGCTGCTCCGCGAATGGCTCCGTCGGGTGGATCCGCAACGGCCGGTTGCTGGCGATCTACGCCTGGGGCTGCGGGAGCGGTGCCGTGCCGGGGACCTCAACCGGGACGAAGAGCATGAGTGGTGTCAACGTTGGTACCGCGAGGGGCTACGGTGGCTTCTCAGAGTCGGCGACCTCCGGTGCCGTTGGTCCCAGTCCCGGCGGGGCATGCTCTGACCCCGAGGCCTGCGCTCCCTCAATGTGGAGCGGTGCCTCGATTCCCTACTGCTCAGCACCCAGCCAGAAAATTGGGCGGGTGTCGACGGGGACTGGTGCAGGCTGCGAGCGAGGTGGTCACTCTGCATAGAGCGGCGTTGGGAACCTTCCCTCGACTGTGAGCGGTACAGCCCGAATGGCGACGGTGGCGGTCCGAGTGCTGGCTTACCTCTGGACCGGGGAGCCACTGGCATCAGTGCAGCCGGTACCGGGAGAGACATTACGTCTTGAGCCGCCTGCAGGGCCTACGGCATGGAGGGCACCCATATGTGGCCACTGGTGTCCAGGGAGGTTGGCTTGGAGTGGGCTGGGCTACTCCGCTCTACTTGAGTCGGAGGCCGCGAGGCCGAGGGGGATCGAGAGCTGCCCAGCGCGGGTCTAGTCTTGCCTCCAGCCTTGCCCTGGTGCCTTGATGGAGAAGATCGCTTCTTCGTCTTCTTAGAGTGTGCCGTGGATGGGAAGCGGTGCCGGCTGGTGGAAGGCACTGATGCCACAGTGCTCGGTGCTGACTCAGAGTGGTGTAGCGGTGTCAGGGCCGACTCCATCAATATGGCTCGGAGCCGTATATCCCGCTCCTTCTTAGTCCGGGGCTTAAACAATCTGCAAATTTTGCAGCAGTCGCTGACGTGGGTTTCCCCAAGACAGCATAAGCAGCTAGTGTGCAGGTCACTTATGGGCATAGGCCGTTTACAAGTGTCGCACGACGTAAAGCCCAGGGCATGCCCCGACCTGGGCGCGCTTCTCTATTCTATCTATATAAAACTTTTTTTTTTTTTTTTTTTTTTTTTTTTTAAATCTACAGGTACTAACTAACTACGAACTAAATGACAGTCCAAACAGGGAAAGCTACAGCGGAGAGCTGGAGCACAACAGTTCCGAAGCACTTTCACTGGCGGCAAGAAGGAACTGAGGGTGGGGGAAGCACCAGCACCCCTTATATCGCACCATGGTGGCGCCACTCCAGGAGTCGCTAGGGGAAAAACTTTTGGCACAGTGCACATGGCGAGCACACACACCTACTGTGGAATGCACATGAGCAATCACTGGAAGAACCAGTTGAGTCTATTTGATGAGTTATTAAATCTACAAGACATCCTGGTAAAATTCACAGGGCAGGTGCTCAGCTGGTATAAACTATCCATAGTTCCTTTGACTTTAATAGAGCTATAACAATTTACACCAGCTGAAGATCTGCCCCACAGCATTCTGGTCACATTGATGCTTGTGCCCATACCTGGTGCTGAGCTGGAAGCCGAATGCTCCACAGTATCTTGTGTTCCTTCAATATTCTCCTTATTCTCTGCCTGTTTCTTCAGAGTCCTAGTCTTGGAGGGAAGCATGGGTAACCGGGGCAAGTAGGGAACTATGGATGAGGAGGAGGCTGTTCTTCCAAGCTCCTCTGCCACCTCTGTAAGAAAAGCCAGGAGAATAGTTGGAACAAAGAAGAGCACAGGAATGAGAGAGAGTCTGCATTTTTACAACCGGCACTGGACCAGAGAGAAGAGCAACGGATTAAGCCTGTGAATGTAATTTTGCTCTACTGAGTCCAAGGATGCAGAGGATTAGTTATTTCCTGATGGTCTCAAGGTAACTCGTTTACATTTTTAAATTCAGCAACAACAACAACAACAACAAAGTTCACATTTTATACTTTGAAGTTGAGACAGATCTGCTCATGGCCCAAATGCTAACCAAGAAGTTCTAAAAAGTGACCACCTCTACCTTTAATAGGGAGAAGCAGCCCGCAAAGACTAGCGGGGTCCCACAATGCAGTCCCTCTTGACCTAGGAGGAAGCTGCAGGGCTCAAGGTGGAGGACACTGCACCTTTGCAGGCTTAAAGCTCCTGGCAACTTGCCAGGCTGCCTCTTGTCTGGGCAAAGTTTGACTGCCCCTATTCTAAACCATCACTGGGGAATTTTAGACAGGAGTGTTTTTTCTGCGTTAGGGAAGCGGATGGATCAACTTTCTTTACATTTCATTTCAAAGCTGGTTAGGAGCTGCAGAGGTACTCCCCTCTTCTGTCTAATACTGTGTACTATGTTTCAGACTACGGGCTTGTCCAGACTACAGGTTATGTCAGTATAACTATGTTGCTCAGGGATGTGAATACGCCACCCCCCTGAGCCACATAAGGTACACTGACCTTGCTCAGGGGTGTGAATAAGCCACCCCCCTGAGCGACGCAAGAGACACCGACCTAAGCGCCTGTGTGGACAGCACTATGTCGGCGGGAGAGCTTCTCCCATTGACGTTGCTGCTGCTGCTTGTTGGGGTGGATTAATTAAGTCGGTGGGAGAGCTCTCTCCTGTTGGCATAGACTGTACAGCAGCTTCACCAGATGCACTACAGCGGCGCAGCTGCATTGGTGAAACTGCACTGCTGTAGCGCTTCTAGTGTAGACTAGCCCTAATATTTATTTTCTAGCTATGTCCATGAGGTTATTGCATCCATTTGTTGCTGGTAATGGCATGCTAGGAGAACCTGACTTCAGAGATTAAAGCAGTAATACTACTTTATAAATATAAATTGTTTTCACAGTCGCGCAATTTCTGGAGTCAAAAATATAAACCCTACCTATTTTACGCCCACCCACCTTCCTCACTTGTCCCCTGAATGATAGTCAAACTCTGCAATGGAAGCAAGAGTTTATTCTTTCTAAAAATCTCTCCTCTTTGTACCTGAATGAATTACTTCCGTTTCCCCTGCACTGAAATATTTCTAAAGTGTATCCATTACAATGAATATGAACACAAGTTTGCACATGTTGAGAAGAACATATCCAATGCAGTCAAATGGCTTCTGTATTCTAGCAAGGTGAGCACCAGTAGGCCTGTAATCAGCCTGCCTCGGTCAGACAGTGCCCTGGAGGTGAAACTCCACTCCCAACATTTTGAGTACAGTAGCAAGGGTACTTGCCTTCAGAGATGCTGGAGTCATGGAACATTGTTTCAAAGGCTTGATGGGTCTCAGCAAAGGATGGTCGGTCTGGGGGATTCCACTTCCAGCCTGCAGCATGAGAAACCAGGAAAGTTCTCAGTGTATGAAGCAGGAATAGTGGACAATCTAGTATTCTCACTGAGGAAGGTAGAAAAGTCGCCAACCCACTACCTGACGGACTACAATATCCTACTGATACACTGGCTGTGGAACAGGTCCCACTGTATCCAAGTAAAGCACTGATGTGGTGTTGATGGGTCAGGAATTACATCATTGGATTTAAGCCAAGCACCATGTCACCAACATCAGCTTTTCCAATTTTTTTTTTTTTTTTTTTTAAATTCAAAGTGAGTTTTTCCTTGTTTGCTACCTCGGCCCTGGAGACTGAATTCTTATCTAACCACAGAAGAAGTATATATAGCACCAGCAGTGCAAGCTTTCAGCAGTGAACCACCAATTTTTTTTAAACTGTGCTGTGGGGCCTGTGATGGGGTATACAAACCCCACACTGACAACAAGGGGTTAAGGAGCTGCTCTGGGCTCAGCCAGCCCTGGCCCACCACACCTGCAAGACATGCACAGGCTTGAGGAGGAGTTAAAAGGGGAGCAGAACAGCTCACTTGTGGGCAGGCCAGGGAAGAGAACAGACCTTCAACTCTCCACTCCTGTGGAAATGGCCGTGGGAAGGCAGGATCTTTCCTGACAACAACTGTGTGAAGATCCCTCCCTCAAGGAAGGGAGGGCCTGATTCTGATACGCCCTGAGAGGGAGCCATTCCCCTCTCTCTTGTACTAACTCAGTTTGTTTGTGTTAATTCCCCTTGCTTTTTGTTTATGGACTGCCCCGGAGGGCCAAGTCACAGGAAGAGGCAGGCCACTGCAGAAGTGGAGCAGCCAGCAGATGCAGACCCCAGGGAAGAGAGAATGCTGCCACGCCATGCCCAGCCACAAGGAGGCATCAAGAGGTGAGATAATCCCTTCACAGAGTTTGGATAATTCAGCCTTCTGGGGCTATGCAGTCCTTGGCCTCTGCTGACAATTCCAAAAGTGCCATCTAGTACCAGCGGTAATGGTGATTTTCTGAAGTGGATATGTGCTCCCTCAGCTTGAGACCATCACACTCATTTCATACAGATCAAACACTGTGTTGAAAACACTACCACCATCAGCTCTATTTGAAGTGGCAAGCTAGAAGCAAAAGACTCCATAGCCTATTGTAGATTCCCTCCACCTCCACAGACTCTATTTTGCCTCCAAATTGAAAGTGAAAGGAAATACTCACATGCCCTCATCAGTTCATAAACTTTTGGAGGGCACCCCTCTGGTTGTTCCATCCGATATCCCTTCTCCAGCAGATCGTACACCTGTGAGAGGTCAATACCTGGGTATGGTGACATCCCGTAGGTGGCAATTTCCCATAATAGCACCCCAAAGGCTGCAAAAAGAGGACAAATAGGTTATGATTATAAATCTATCCCTTCTCTTCCATCGTCTGAATGCTACCGCTGTTTGTACTGTAACATAAAGCAGTCTCTCCTCTGAAGGTATTTTCAGGCCAGCCCGTGGGGGAAGGCACAAGGGGAGATTTGCAAGCTAAAAGTATTGCTGAGTTTTGATGTGGTGACCTAGCCTGGTATCAGAACACATCTTCCTCGTCCCTCTGAGAGCAGACTAAGGAAGGAAAGATGCCTTCTACCTGGGCTGGCATAGAAGAGGGCTTAGAACATTGTGAGTTCTTTCCTCCTTACCCCACACATCTGATTTAATTGAGAAGGTGTTATAGGCCAGGCTCTCAGGTGCTGTCCACTTGATAGGAAACTTGGCTCCAGCATGAGCTGTGTAGGTATCTCCAGTCATCAATCGACTTAAGCCGAAGTCAGCCACCTTCACCACGTGGTTTTCTCCTACCAAGCAGTTTCGAGCCGCTAGGTCCCTGTGTGAGTGAGAAGAGATGCAATCGCAGGGATGCTGTGGTGCAAACATCCTGAACTCTTCATCCCAATACATGTGCGGTACAAGCATTGCATTAATTTGTCTTTGCACACCAATTGCTGGGCCACATGCACAATTTATTTTTAACTATAATTCTACATTCGCAGTTGGTGTACAATGTATTAATTATATCATACAGCACTATGACAGAGTAGTCTGCCATCGAGAGTAGCAGCACCTAGTGGCCAGCTGCCCACTCCACTACCTGACCCTTTAAGGGTTCAGGAGGGTCCAGCAGATACATATAGAAACCTCAGGGTCATGGGAATGAATGCACTTGTGGAAGGAATCTGGACACTCTACCTACAAGGGCCAGAACCTTGCAGAGAAGGTGGGGCGAGGCTTCCCTCTCTCCCATCCAGCTCGGAAGGAGTTTGGAGAAGGAACAACATAAAGGCTGCCTCATGCCTGCCAGCAGACAGGCACTGATGGGAGAAGGCTGCCCTGCTGGACCCTCCAGAGTGGAAGGATAATTAGGAAGGGTGCACAGCTGAAGGGAATTGGCAAAAGCCTTGCAGCTGATTTAAGTCACAACCCCTGCTGCAAGGAAAGTGCTGGGGAGGGAACTCCTGCTTGAAGGAGGGTAATACTGATTAACCTAAAGCTAGGAGATAACCCTAACTACAGAGAGAGGGCTGAGAGGGAGATCCTGCTTTAAGGAAGGTAGGACTGACTAACCTGAGCCAAAGAGATCTGAGGCATTATCCTAGCTCTGGAGACAGGGCTGAGGGGGAAATTCCTGCTTGGAGGAGGGAAAGACTGACTAGCTCCAGGCAAAAGATAAAGGAGTTACTTGTCACAGCCTAGCTGCTGTGAGGGGCTGGGAGCAGCTTCAAGGGGTACCCTTGTAGCTGCCAAAGAAGAAGTGATGAAGAACCACTATTCCACACTGATTAGGCCTCAACTGGAGTATTGTATCCAGTTCTGGACACTGTATTTCAGGTAAGATGTGGACAAATTGGAGAAAGTCCAGAGGAGAGCAACAAAAATGATTAAAGGTCTAGAAAACATGACCCATGAGGGAAGATTGAAAAAACTGGGTTTGTTTAATCTGGAGAAGAGAAGACTGAGGGGGGACATGGTAACAGTTTTCATAAAAGATTGTTACAAGGAGGAGGAAGAAAAATTGTTCTAGTTAACCTCTGACGATAGAATAGGAAGAGTGGTTTATGTTGGACATTAGGAAAAACTTCCTGCCAGGGTGGTTAAGCACTGGAATAGATTGCCTATGGAGGTTGTGGAATCTCCGTCATTGGAGATTTTTAAGAGCAGGTTAGACAAACACTTGTCAGGGATGGTGTAGATAATACTTAGTCCTGCCCTGAGTGTATGGGACTGGACTAGAAGACTTCTCAAGGTCCCTTTCAGTCCTATGATTCTAGGCAGCGATAGACTCCTGAGAGAAGATTTTGACAAGCTGGGCAAAAGGTAGGAGCAGTCCCGGGAAAATGTTGAAGGGATTGAAGGAATTGTCCTTGGCCCCAACCCAGAGATGAGGGTGGTCCTAGGTTCCCCTACTCTTTCTCAGACGAAGAGGGAAGACATGGGAATCAGAAGGAGAAGAGGCCAAGTATCACAGCTCCCAGACTAAGGTTGAGGACTGGGCTCAAAAGCCACTAGACTTGGGGGTTTCCTCTTTGGGACTTTTGTGTTAACCCTGGACGGCTAGGCCCCATACAATGACAGACTGTTGTGGCACCCCCAGAATGACTACAGGGGGTGCTATATTGAAAAACACCCTGTAACACTGCACCCAGACATGGGAAGGTGCTCTGGAGGTGAGAGGCACGATGACAAGCACTCAAAAGTGTGCAAGGCACAATGCACAATACAGGCCATGGACCCGGTCTCAGAAAGCTTGCAATATAATTTATGAAGGGATGAATTAAAGAGGTAATCAAACAATAGGGAGGGGTAGGGGTGAGGGCAAAGGATAGGGTAACAGCAATAGTACTATGTGCTTACTCAAAGGCCTGGGCACAGAAGCAAATTATTATTTTAAATAAAAATAAGTGTCCAATATATATGCACTTCTTACCATGAAGGATGAGCCCTGAGACTGATGCTGAAAGGGCCTCTAGTATCAATTATTCGCTCTCATCCACACCAGGATGAGTGGGAGCAAATGTATTTTTGCCTAACCCTTCTGCTGAGCTGTCATTATGCCCCTACATTTAAAAAAGGATAGAGTATTTTTAAATGAATTTAGTAACTGAGAGATGTGAAACCGATCAGCCCGAAGGAGGAAGGTCTCTCTGCACAGAACAGGCAAAGACAATGTAAGCTTCCAACTAAAGGGATCACCACTAGGAATGATAAGACAGCTCAGTGTCCACGGTTCATTCTTTGTTGGGCCTCTATTAAGACTGCCAACAACAATGGCTATTGTGATGATGGATACATGCCCATTGGGAATGGGATAAAATCAGCTCATGACACACAGGCCCTTTCATTACTGAACTAGACCAGATTCGAACAGGTAACTCTGGCTCCCCATTTCCTTCAAAGAGCTTGTAGGTGACCTTTCTTGAAATCCCACTTCCAAGCCCATGAAAACTGCAAAAGGTCTCATTCTGAACGATAGGGTAACGTCTCATCCCCTTTCACTGCCATGTGGGTTTGCGACACAGCATAGTGGCATGTCACCCACCTGTGGATGAAATTCTTCTTCTCCAAGTACTCCATAGCAGAGGAGATCTGAGTGGCCATGTAGAGCAGCACGACTGCGCTCACCTCCTCCCGGTTGCATTCTCGTAGGTAGTCCAGCAGGTTCCCATATGGCATATATTCCGTCACAATGTAAAAGGGTGGCTCCAGGGTGCATACACCTGGCCGTGAAAGAGACAAAGTTAACATTTAAGTAATTATCTCAGCCCTAGTTTACCAGTACTCTTGAAGGATCTGAAATCCATTTACAGCATTTTCTGCCAAAGTAATGTACTCCTATCCCATTTGTTGTACTCAAAGTTGAATCTGTTTCATTTTCCAGGAACAACTTCAGTGTGGCCTACCACAAACCGAGATACAGGAGGCCAAGTGCACATTCAGTGCCACTCTACATATGGGGTAATTAGTACCAAAGTTCTAATAATCCAATGGAATATGCATAAGAGAGCAGTTTCACAGTGATGCATGGATGCAGAGTGGAAGAAGAGATGTTTTGAACCCTAAGAATTTGATCTTTTTCTCACCCTCAAACTCATGAGGCCAATTAGAATTCCCACTAAAGCTGGTCATTACCAGGTAAGAATCAGCTGGGTGGGTCTACAAGTTGGAATGTCACTTAAGTATGTGAAAACTCCCATGTATGACAGCTTGGTAAACTATCAATACCATGCAGCCTGCTTGTAGATCAGGACTCATTCACACACATTCCTTTGACAACTTGCACATTTATTGCAGCTGTGTGCAAAACATGTATTGGTGGTAGAGGGAAACAGGATATTAGTGTCAATTCTTTAAATAGGTCTCACCCCCTTTGTAGCTCCCTTTTACGGCTAATCATTCTGGCTCTCTCACACTGACAAACAGCATACTCCCACATGATGGATCAGAAGAGGTACTCCAAAAGCACTGATATATATCTTGAACACAAGTCTCTTTACATTGTGCTCTCCTCCGGCTACCAGACAGGGCTGGGCAGAGACATCTTCTGTGTCTACTTGATAATGGGTGCAGAGTGATTGACGTTACTGGAGTTCTTCACATTCCCAGCATTATTTCCTTTCGCCCTACTCTTAGCTGACAGCTTGGCTCCCAAAAGTAGTGACAGTCCAGGTGCGGCAGCAGATGGGACTATACACTAGTGAAGATTTGGGATCTAATGTCTATAGAGAATCTTTCCACATACAGAATTAACAGCTATGCTGACTATGTAGCAGTAATCACCCGACCATACACATTCCAGTGGGAAAACTTGGGGATGGCCAAGCTGCAAAGCCTGCATATTTCTTCCACTCACGTGTTGCTTCAATATGGGCTTATCTCTTCATTTTGCCTCCCCATTGCAGTTATCTAATTGTTATATTTGAACCTAGAGGACAACACACTAATATTTATTTGGTGATATGCATATTAGTCCTTTCCCACAGCAGTAGAGATTTGGTTGCTCTGTATTGTTATTAGTTATAGATATATTTAATCTATTCAGTGGGGCTTTTTTCAATAAATGTCTTTCTGTTCATATAAGTAACTGGGCAAAGACTATAAATGACAGTGTCATGTGTGAATGAGAGTATCATATGTGCTTTTAGATATGACATCATCTCCCTCAGTGCAGTGATAACTGTATTACTTTAACTGTCTCTGTATTTTTGGCTATCGCACTAATAAAAAAAGCTTCAGTCCAGGTAAGTAACATTTTGTAAGGCTGATCTGACAGACCCAAAAAGTAGTCTGTCCATTAACATGGCTGTGGTCAAGGTGTAATTTGACTGGATGCTAAAGATGTAGAGTAGTATAATGCATGGTCAGGTTTCACTAGTGCGTGCGTGTGTGTGTGCGCACGCAGAACAGAAAACTCCAACTTCGGAATGTATGTTGTCAAACATATCTTATATAGCTAAAGCACTTGGACTTCAGTCTAGTGCCCCAAGAGTACACATACCACAAAGGTGAGGACACTATAAACCCAGAGAGGCCTAAACGTCATCCTTAGGTCAAATGCAACTCAGAGTACCACAGCATAAACCAATGCTGTCTAAATATAGGCACCATCCAAAGAAGCGGACAGATCTGAGTATGCAGTTTGATCCAAGCACCCAGGTAGTATTGCCTGCTGGACTCTGTCAATAGATGTCACAGTTCTCTATTAAGTATTGGATTAAAATTTGGGGTGTCCCGTAGCTCCAGGCAAGTTGTCAAAATGGCCTTCAATTAGGCCAAGTTTGAATGCCACTGCCACTGGTGTACACTTCGGCGCGTACTGTTAGCTTAAACCCAGACTAGACCCCGACTTTGCAAGAATAGTGCATAGACTAAAGCAGGTCAATAATATGACAGCTGTCACTGTTTCAGGGCCGCCTGGGGGGGGCAAGTGGGGCAATTTGCCCCAGGCCCCGCAGGGGCCCCCACGAGAGTTTTTCGGGGTCCCTGGAGCGGGGTCCTTCATTCGCTCCGGGGGGCCCGGAAAACTCTCGCGGAGCCCGGGCCCCCGGAGCTTCTTCCGCTCCGGGTCTTCAGCGGCAATTCGGCGGCGGGGGGTCCTTCTGCTCCGGGACCCGCCGCCGAAGTGCCCTGAAGACCCGCGGCGGGGGGTCCTTCCGCCCCGGGACCTGCTGCCGAAGTGCCGGGTCTTTGGCGGCAATTCGGCGGCGGGGGCCCCCTGCCGCCGAAGACCCCAGGCCCCCTGAATCCTCTGGGCAGCCCTGCACTGTTTTTAAACAAAGATTCAGTTTAAATAGAAATTAAGACAGTAAGCACAGAAAGAGAGATCAAACTCCTTCACTCACCTAATAATTGCACTAGATTTGGGTGCTTGATTTCCTTCATCACAGCAGCTTCTTTCAAGAACTCCTCCACTTCCATGGTATCTTCCTGGAAAAATGGGACAAAAGAAAACAGGCAAACCCCTCTTAATGACTTTAAGGTCTGTTTTAACACTGTACTGTTCCAACACAGGAACTGGAGATAAATTCTTTTACATCTGTTTCTCATTTCTGGTTTCATTAATGCACTAGTGTTTGCAAAAAAGCATGTCCATTTCTTCTTCGAGTGACTGTTCACGTCCATTACACATTAGGTGTGCGCGCGCCGCGTGCACGAACGTCGGAAACTTTTTCCCTCAGCGGCTCCCGTCGGGCCTGCAGGGTCTCCCCTCCCGCCAGAGCGGCGCCCCGCTCTAGCGTATATATATCCCTGCCGGTCCAACCCTCCCTCAGTTCCTTCTTACCGTCCGAGGCGACGTTGGAACAACTCTGTCTCTCATCTGAGAGTGTCCCTTAGCATAGTAATTAGTGTTACAGTTATCAGTTCGTTAGTAGTTAGTGTTAAGCTAGCAGTTATCAGTTCTTTACAAAGGCTTAAACTCTTTGTGTTAGGTGTTTGGCTAACCCCGGCACCGGCCCTGGGCCGCGGCGCATGCCGCACGCCCAAGGCTTCAAGGCTTGTGCCACGTGCCGCAAGCCTATGCCATTGAGTGATCCACACGAATCGTGTCTCCGTTGCCTGGGGGAAGCACACCAAAAGGAGCGCTGCAAGATCTGTAAGGCTTTCAAGCCCAGGACTAAGAAAGAGAGAGACTTTCGCCTTAAGCAGCTGCTCATGGAGTCGGCGTTACAGCCCTCCACTTCTACGGCACCGTCAACCTCGGTGCGGAGTGCCCCGGCATCGGTTCAGGATCCGATGCCGGCGGGGCAACCTAAGCCTACGGCACCGGCTCGGAGGGAACACCCCCGGCACCGGTCCTCTTCGCCGGCTAAGCCGAAGGGCCAACCCAAGGCCCGAGGATGTTCCCCGCACAAGAGGGTAGCGCCCGCGAAGACTGCAAGTGCCACTAAAGCCGTTGCGGTCCCAACACAGATCCCGGTGCCAGTGGCTCCGGCGCCGAAAGGCCCGTCGAGCCCCGGGATAGGCGCGTCGAGTGAGGAGGAAGGGCTGGAGGAACTGTTGGAACAGCCCTCCACCCCGGACACATTTGAGGCAGCAAAGGACCTCATTGAATTGTCCGCTGAAGGCACCCTCCGCGCTAAGGATATTCCGCCGAGACTGCCGTCCAAAGGCAAGCCGGCGATGATGCACCCATCACAGTCGCCATCTCGGCACCGTTCGCGGCGCCAATCCCGGTCGAGCTCCGCCTCGGTGGACTCCCGGCTTCCCTCCGCGCAGCGGGCCGCACAACCGTCGGGCCCCAGCAGACGCGAGGCACCGGCCCAGCAGCCCTGCTCGAGCAGGCACCGGGATGTTTCGGTCGCGCGATCCCGGAGACCGGCCTCCCGCAGCCGCTCCCGGTCCTGGGGCCACCGGGACCGATCCAGGTCGGCACGGCGCTACTCCCGGTCACGAAGGCACCGCTCTCCAACCCCGGACCGGCACCGCCCCACGGCACCGCCGTGGCCCTCTAGATCACCGTCCATAGTTTCGGAGGTGGACTCGGGCCATTCCAGCAAATATGCCCACAGAGCGCAGGCCAGTAGGGAGCACGAAGCCTCTTGGCAACCACAGTGGGGCCACCCAGGGCAATGGCCATTCTGGACCCCTTGGGCCTACCATCAACAAGGCCCCCCGTCCAGAACCTCGAGATCGGGCCCCTCAGGACACCGGTCCCGCTCCCCACGGTGGCGCCCACCCTCCCGCAGGGAGTCCACGGTATCCAGGCCGCCAGAAAGGGAAAGGGCCGACTCGGCACCGAGCCCGGCACCGTCTCAGGCCCACGTCAGAGAACGCACTCCGGAGGAGCGCCCTGCTGATGAGGAGTTACAGGAGGAAGAGGACGCACAAAAGGCCATGACCTCCTCCTCCTCACCAGACGAAGCCGTGGCGGGCACAACAGTGTCCGGTCCTCCCCCGATTGACCATCGGGCACACCAGGACCTGCTCCGCCCAGTAGGGGTTGCAGGCAGAGGAAACCGTAGAGCAGGAAGACCCTATGGTCGACCTTCTAAGCCCGGAAGGCCCCTCCAGGATTGCGCTCCCGCTCATAAAAACGGTCCAATCTAATTACAAGACCGTATGGCAAACACCAGCCTCCACGGCGCCTACGGCAAAGGGCGTAGAGAGGAAATACTTCGCCCCATCCAAGGGGTTTGATTTCCTATTGTCCCACCCAACCCCATGTTCGCTGGTCGTCTCCGCGGTCAACGAACGGGAGCGACATGGCCAACAGGCCCCGGCCCCCAAGGCCAAGGAGGCAAAACGCTTGGACTTATTTGGGAGAAAGGTCTACTCGTCCGGAGGCCTCCAGCTGCGGATCGTGAACCAACAAGCGATCTGAACAGGCACAATTTCAACTCCTGGGCATCGGTGTCCAAGTTCAAGGAAGCCTTGCCTCAGGGCTCGCAACCCGAGTTTGCTGCCTTAGTAGACGAAGGGAAGGCGGTGGCCAAAACCTCCTTACAGGCCTCACTTGACTCCGCTGACGCAGCCGCTAGGACAATTGCGTCAGGAGTGGTAATGAGACGCTCGGCATGGCTGCAGACTTCTGGCCTTCCCCCAGAGGTGCAAAACACCCTCCAAGACCTTCCGTTCGAGGGTTCAGGCTTGTTTTCGGACCAAACGGATGCCAGACTACACAGCCTTAAGGACTCTCGAGCTACCCTCAAGTCGTTGGGGATGCACACCCCAGTGACGCAGAGGAAGCCCTTCAAGCCCCAACCTCCGCAGAGGCAGTACCACCCTCGTCCTAGACAGGAGCCTTACTGCAGGAGGGGCAGGGATAACAGGCGTAGACGCAACAACACGCCCAACCAAGGCCAAAATCAGGGCCAAAACAAACCGCAGCCGGGAAACAAACAAGGGTTTTGAAGCTGCGATCGAGGACAGTGTACCAACCTCTGTTCCGGATCCCCCCCTGTGTTTCAGGGACCGCCTGTCCCATTTTTTACCGTGCTTGGTCACGTATAACATCGGACCGCTGGGTCCTACGCACGGTGGAGGCAGGATACACCCTTCAGTTCTCCTCGCCCCCTCCCTCCCACCCCCCAACCCCGTCCCTCTTCAGGGACCCCTCTCACGAGCAACTCCTCTTGCAAGAGGTGCAGGCCCTCCTCACAGTAGGAGCGGTGGAAGAGGTTTCTCCGGACCTCAAAGGGAAAGGGTTCTATTCAAGATACTTCCTCATTCCCAAAGCAAAAGGGGGCCTTCGTCCTATTCTGGACCTACGCAAGCTAAACAAATACTTGCTCAAACCACGTTTCCGTATGGTCTCCCTTGGTACCATCATTCCATCCCTGGATCCGGGGGATTGGTACGCTGCCCTCGATATGAAAGATGCCTATTTTCACATCTCTATCCGACCGGCCCACCGGCGGTTCCTGCGCTTCACTGTCAGCCAGTGCCATTTCCAATTTACAGTTTTGCCCTTCGGCCTGGCAACAGCCCCGCGCGTATTCACGAAATGCATGTCCGTGGTAGCAGCTTTTCTTCGAAAAAGAAGGATGCGCGTCTACCCATACCTGGACGACTGGCTCCTAGTGGGCCGGAGGCCGAGGTTCGCTCCCATGTGGCATTGACGCTACAGGTGTTCCACGAACTCGGTCTACTGGTCAATGTACCCAAGTCATCACTAGTCCCTACGCAGAGACTGGACTTCATAGGGGCAGTCCTGGACTCAGTGGCGGCACGGGCGAGTCTCCCCGTGTCGAGGTTCCTGGCCATTCAGAAGGCCGTGAGCTCCATCCAGCAATTCCCCACGACCACGGCCAGATGTTGCTTACAACTCTTGGGGCACATGGCGGCCTGCACCCACGTAGTCGGACACGCCCGCCTCAGACTCAGGACGCTGCAGTTGTGGCTGGCCCAAGCATATCGCCCCAACAGAGACCCCTTAGACCTGGTCTTGACTATCCCGGCTCGGGTGTCGAACGCCCTCCGTTGGTGGCTCGATCGGCAGCAGGTTTGCGCGGGAGTCCCTTTCGCCGCCCCACAGCCCGTTCTGACGTTAGTAACAGACGCGTCGGACCTGGGTTGGGGGGTGCACCTGGGGGACCTGCGCACTCAGGGCTTGTGGTCCAGGGAAGAAAAGTTGCTTCATATCAACCTGAAGGAGCTAAGGGCGGTTCGCCTCGCCTGCCAAACCTTTCACGCTACCATAAGAGGCCACAGCGTGTTGGTTCTGACGGACAACACTACCGCCATGTTCTACATAAACAAACAGGGCGGGTCCCGGTCCTCTCCCCTCTGTCACGAGGCACTCCGCCTCTGGGACTTTTGCATAGCCCATTCAGTCCACTTACTAGCGACATATCTCCCGGGGGTCCAAAACGGACTAGCGGATCACCTCAGCCGGTCCTATCTCATGCACGAGTGGACGTTGAAGCAGGACGTCCTGCGTTCAATCTTCCGGAGGTGGGGGTTTCCCCAGGTGGATCTCTTCACCACCGAGGACAACAGCCAATGCCCCCAGTTTTGTTCATTCCAGAACCGCAGTCCGGGGTCATTGGCAGATGCCTTCGCAATCCCGTGGGGCGGGAGCCTGGGGTATGCCTTCCCCCCATTCCCGCTCATCCACAGGGTCCTCCTCAAAACCCGCAGGGACAAGGCGACAGTCATCCTTATTGCCCCGGCGTGGCCACGTCAGCACTGGTTCACGTCCCTGTTGGAACTGTCCGTGTCCACTCCGATAACCCTCCCCCTCCATCACGACCTCAGCACACAAGACCGAGGTTGCCTGCTCCACCCGAACCTACTGTCGCTACATCTCACGGCGTGGTTTCTCTCTGGCTAAACGATAGGGAGCACGGGTGCTCTCATGAGGTCCAGCAAGTCCTCCTTGGTAGTAGAAAGCCCTCCACAAGAGCGACCTACCTTGCCAAATGGAAACGGTTCTCCCACTGGTGTGAGCCTCACCACATCCAGCCTCTGCAGGCCTCAATCCCATCAATTCTAGACTACTTGCTACACCTCAAGCATCAAGGGCTCGCCCCCGCCTCAATTAAGGTGCATCTGGCTGCCATATCGGCGTCCCACCCTGGGGAGTTGGGGGTTTCGGTGTTCTCCAACCCCACAGTAGTCCGATTCCTCAAGGGGTTGGAGAGGGTGTTTCCCTACTCGCGCCCACCGGTCCCCGCGTGGAACCTCAACCTGGTCCTCACTAAGCTCATGGGGCCACCCTTTGAACCCCTAGCCTCTTGCTCCCTCCTGCACCTCTCATGGAAGGTAGCGTTTCTCGTGGCCATCACATCGGCTAGGAGGGTATCGGAATTGAGAGCCCTCACTTCGGAACCTCCTTATACAGTTTTTAATAAGGATAAAGTGCAACTGAGGCCGCACCCCAAATTCCTTCCAGAAGTGGTCACGCACTTTCATATGGGGCAGGACATTTGTTTACCGGTGTTCTTCCCCAAGCCCCATACGGACCCCAGCCACCGCAGCCTGCATACCCTGGATGTCCGTCGGGCCTTGGCGTTTTATCTAGACCGCACCAGGCCATTCCGCAAATCGACTCAGCTGTTTATTGCCGTTGCGGAGCGAATGAGAGGCCAACCTATTTCGACGCAACGCTTGTCGGCATGGATTGTGCTTTGCATACGCACGTGCTACGAGCTCGCCAACGTACCAGCCCCGGAGATCAGGGCTCACTCAACTAGGGCCCAAGTGTCCTCGGCGGCCTGCTTGGCACAGGTTCCGCTCCAGGAAATCTGCAAAGCAGCCACCTGGTTGTCGGTGCACACGTTCACAGCCCACTACGCGATCCATCATCAGACCAGAGAGGATGCGGTTGTCGGCAGGGCTGTGCTTCAATCAGTTATTCCTTGACTCCTACCCTCCTCCAATGGTAAGCTTGTGAGTCACCTAATGTGTAATGGACGTGAACAATCACTCGAAGAAGAAAAAACGGTTACTTACCTTCTGTAACTGTTGTTCTTCGAGATGTGTTGTTCACGTCCATTACACTTCCCACCCTCCTTCCCCTCTGTCGGAGTCACCGGCAAGAAGGAACCGAGGGAGGGTCGGGCCGGCAGGGATATATATACGCTAGAGCGGGGCGCCGCTCTGGCGGGAGGGGAGACCCTGCAGGCCCGACGGGAGCCGCTGAGGGAAAAAGTTTCCGACGTTCGTGCACGCGGCGCGCGCACACCTAATGTGTAATGGACGTGAACAACACATCTCAAAGAACAACAGTTACAGAAGGTAAGTAACCGTTTTTTCTTCCCCACCCACGACTGACCAACATAGGTGCTGCTTCTCACTCAGGCTTTGAACAAAACATCATCAAAGGACTCCATAACCTCTGGCCCAGCTGACTGGACATCTGCAGTATGGTTAAGCAACTTTATCAGCCTAGTGACTGATCTACACTGACACTTGGGAGCTTTAAGCTTAATTTGTGATTTCTTGCTCCTTAGTCCATCAAGTCTAAAAAAGGCTAGAGAGCTCAAGTCTCTGGAGGGAAAGAGGGCCTGAGGTCAATTATTAGCAATCCTTCTGACTAAGGAGTAGTTTTGATGGGTTATACAAGGGAATCCTGCCAAAGTGTTCTCACCTGGGAAGATGACAGCTACAGTTGTAGACTATAGAGCTAGCTTTAGCATTTTATTTTACTTAGCAGTAACACAAGGAACCTATAGGCCTGTATCCTCTAAGATATTATCTTACGCAGTTAGCATATGGCATAAGTTACCATAAGGCTTTGAGGCCTATGACCTCTGGCATAGAAAAATGGCCTGACAATTACTCTGCGTTTTGCAGAACTGGGAATAGCATGTTTGGGGGAAGGAGGAGGAGGGAGAGTTTATGCATAACAATACCAGGTAACCGCAGGAACACTGAACTGATACTAAGTTTGGATATCTTACAATGGATCATTGCAGATGCTTAGCCACAAACTTGCCTTGGCAACAAATTGATGCATATGGTAATAAATTAAAATCATATGTATACAAACCTATAGGACAGGGGTAGGCAACCTATGGCACTCACACTGCCCGGGTCCTGGCCACCGGTCTGGGGGGCTCTGCATTTTAATTTAATTTTAAATGAAGCTTCTTAATTTTTTAAAAACCTTATTTACTTTACATACAACAATAGTTTAGTTATATATTATAGACTTATAGAAAGAGACCTTCTAAAAACGTTAAAATGTATTACTGGCACCGAAATCTTAAATCAGAGTGAATAAATGAAGACTCGGAAAACCACTTCTGAAAGGTTGCCGACCCCTGCTATAGGATAAAAGGCACCCGTAGGGTAAGGAAGTTAAATATGGACATGGGAGGCTGGGCACTCAAATGAATATTTATGACAGGTCCTAGGCCCTATAACAGGGCAGACCACAACGTAAGGGGGTATGTGTGTCGTCATCATCGGTTGACCTGGACCATTGGATTTGCTTGACATGCCAAGGACAGAGCAGGTTTTTTGTCTTTCATTGCCAGATCCCCAAAGAAGTGTGTGGGAATATATGCAAGGAATGGTACAAGATATAACATTAACTTTGTAGTACTATTATCTTTGTATGTGGTTTGGAGCTTTTGTCTCTTTACTAATTGTGCTAATACAAGTGGTGAAAGCTCTGCTTTGCCCTCAGCATGAGTGCCTTTATTGTGCATATCAGGGTTCCCAACCAGATACTGAACTCAATAACCTTGTTTCTGTTGTGCCTGCTTCTGGGACTAGAATCTTACAACCCCCCAGCTCTTTAAATGAGTGTTAATTGGAAGTCAATAACCACTAAAGAATCAGACTACACAATGTTGGAACTTAAATGACAGGTGTGTAGGGAGAGAGGGTTGTGAAGTTTCCCAGAGGCAGGAGTGGGGTGGAGAAGAAGTTTTCCTGACCCCTAGTTCTCTGAGAAGCCTCCATAACCCGTTTTCTTCTTCCAGGTGGCTGTTACAATAGCCCTGCCTTGGACACTCAGTCTCCATGGAGAATAGACTTGACTAGGGAATTCTAACTGCTTTTAAGCCACACACGGAGCTTAAAGTTTGTTGTTGCTAACCTTTCTTCCCTGCAGGCTACTGTATAGTCAGCATAGGAGTTAGGGTTTCCCCACTCAATTTCCTGATGCGTTTGGCATTAGCAGGTGCAAAACATTCCAGAAGTAAGAGCACACTGCACTCTTCTGTTGGCTAAACATGCACTTCTAATGAAACAATGAGTGCACAGTGGTCTTAAAACCCACCTTTAGTGTTTTCACAGCAACCGTGAGATTGTATTTCTTCCAGACACCAACGTACACTTCACCATACTGCCCTCCCCCAAGTTTGTGCTTCATGGTGATATCCGTTCGTTCCATTTCCCACTTGTCATGGATGGGGGACACTCCATAGACTGTGGGCTTATTGCACTTGGGTGCTGGGTAATGCAAGGTTGTCACCAGTCCATCTGCCACTGTAGAATGATGGTGAACTAGCTCTGCTAATGTGTTGAAGCGGCTTTCGGCTGTCACATACACCTGATGAGAAAGGATCAAGAATCCATTTAACTATGTAGATATCTGAAATATTTCAGTGATCGTGGAAGACTGGACAGTAAAAACATTCAAATAAATATGAAGGGAATTCATAAATAAATTTGCTCTCAGTTTGATAGGAAAATAGAACAGGCCAATACAAAGGGTTTACATCTGCAGTAAGAGGCAGGTTGGGAAAGTACAGCCGCTGAAGTGATCGGCTTGTCTGATGACCTCCCCTATGCTTTCCATAATTTTAAAATTAAAACTATTGTAAAGTGCAGTCTCCAACCTCCTTAGGACCAGTGGAATCTCCCCCAGATGTGACGCACCACACCCTAATTGTGCCAAAGACAAACAACTGTTGGTTTAGCAAAGTCTTGCTTATTCTCACATACAGACTGTTCCTGCAAGGGCCAATTGAAATAGGTCTGTAACTACATCAAACCACCACTATTCTGCTCTCCAGTCACCCACTCAACAAGGACAATTAACAGCATTCTCAAGATTTCTTCTAAAGTGTTATTTCTTGGATTAGGGAATATAGCGTGGACAGACGTTCCCTTTTTTTCACCTTTCACTTGTACAAGACAAGATAATCGAGATATCCCCTATTTTCCTCTTCCCATTGTGTTCCTTGGAGCAGGCCTTACCTTTCCATCTGCGGTGGTATTGATCCTGTAGTGGTAAACACGCCCCTCGTACCGGAGGGAGATGGACAGCTGCCCTGGGCTGCTCTCACTTTCACGAACCAGGAAGCTGCCATTGATGAGACTGCTCAGCAGATACTCTGCTGCACTGCGTGACACGGGCCCATGATACCAGGAATGCTTCTCCAGGCTGTTCACTGGTGTGATATAGTTGCTTGGCACCCATCCCTGCCCATTCTTAGAACATACCTCACTCCATTCACCATTCTGGTTGTAACCCAGGACTCGTAGCTTCTCACCTGAAGATGGGGACAAGGGGGGGGGGGGGGGGGGGGGAGAGAAATCAAGTTGAAATCAGGTCAGTCTTCTTTGAGTACACATACTACTAGTTAACTAAGCCTGCCTTTGCAGCTAGAGAATACAAGTCTTTGGCAAAGACCCTTTAATACAACATTCCCAAGCTGCTTCATGTAATTTTTAAGTAGATAAAAAGTAAAATTCAGAAAGTGGACTCACATGAGCTTTTAACCTAGATTTAGGAGCCGTGGGGGGGAGGGGAGGGGGAAGAGAGAGAGAGTTTTGACAACCTCCAAATTTGAGGAGCTGAACAGCTAAGACACTATTCCCTAGTTACTCCAGTTTGGATACTCAGCTAAAACTTACTAACAGGCAACCACATTTCCACATGTGTCAACCAGTTCCAGTGCTTCCTCTGGTTTAGATTTCTGGAGCAGGGAGCTGACTCTTTCCTAAGAGGTTGAGGACCCATTCCAGGTTGGAGGACTTAAAACCAACCCCTTTAAAAATCGTTGTACAGCAAGATACATTTTTCTGGCATCCATTGACAATAGTGCTAAGAAACCGCCAAGCTGATATTTTCCTTGGTATATTTAAAGAAGCCTTTGATTTCCATTGAGTTGAGGCAGCAGGACAGTGAAATCTGTATATGGGCGATAAAGTTGAGAAGTGTCACTACAGACAGATAAAGAAGCCTGCACATATTACCACAGCAGGACCATGAGATTCTAGATCTCAGTACTAGTATCACAGTCCTACCACGCAGTGCTCCTCAGGCTGTTCAGTTACCTGCCCCTCTGTGCCAGCCACCCAATTTAGAGAATGGCTCCGAACTTTCCCAAAATATCTGTGTCCATGTTGACAGCAGTGGTGCTGGGATTAGTTTTCTGTGAGGATGGAGATACTGGTAAAATCAGCAGCTGCTGACCGGAGCAGGGAAGAACTAGTGTTTTGAAAGCTGACAGTTTCAGAGCAGGTGCGGGATCAACTTCCCACCTGCCAAGTTAGTTTGGTCACTAATGCCCAGCACCACCCAGGCTTATGCTAACTGCCCTTCAATCAACGCCCTGTCTAAGGCTGAAGGACATGCAGTGATACTAGCAGTGAAAACCAGTGCTATAGGCCTAACCCAAGAGTTTACTTATTTCTGAAGAAAAATTATGAAACGTCTCACACTGCAATGGGAAGGTTAAGCACTGGTGATTTTGGAGTATTAGGATGGTAATAATTATGCTCATTGGATCACCAACTGAGTACTATCTACATATAAAAAGAACAGGAGTACTTGTGGCACCTTAGAGACTAACAAATTTATTTGAGCATAAACTTTCGTGGGCTAAAACCCACTTCATCAGATGCATGCAGTGGAAAATACAGTAGGAAGAGATATATACACACACACACACACAGAGAACATGAAACAATGGGTGTTACCATACACACTATAACGAGAGTGATTCCACTGCATGCCATCCGATGAAGTGGGTTTTAGCCCACGAAAGCTTATGCTCAAATAAATGTTAGTCTTTAAGGTGCCACAAGTACTCCTGTTCTTTTTGCGGATACAGACTAACACAGCTGCTACTCTGAAACCTATCTACAGATAGTAATCTCTGCAATAAGTTATTTCTCCAGCAGGGGTCCCTGTTACATAAGTCAAAGAAAAAACACCTACTAGCAAGGCACCAATCTACCTATCAGCAGTTCATGAAAGACCATAATCTACTTCAGCTACATTCACTTCTTCCACTCTCTCTGATGGAATGAAGTGACAAGTGATTCTAGTATATTCTTTTCTCATTGTTAAACCCACAGCTTTAGCACTGAAGGAAGCTACCGATAGTTCTGCAGGGAGACGTTAATGCTGCCATCTTATGCCAGGTCTACACTATAAAGTTAGGTTCACCCAGCTACATTACTCAGGGGTGTGAAAAATCCACATCCCTAAGTGGCAGCCTAACCCCCAGCATAGACAGTGCTAAGTTGATATGTCAGTGGAAGAATTCTTCTATCTACCGCCTCTCAGGGAGTTGGATTAACTACAGTGATGGGAGAACCCCTCCTGTTGCTATAGTGAGTTCTACACCGAAGTGCTACAGTGGCATAGCTGCAGTGTTGCAACTGTGCCGTTGGCAGTGGCTTAAGTGTAGACACAGCCTTCGTGTGAAATACCTTTCCCCTTGTAGAGCGGCAGAGAAACAACAATCCATGTGAGTCATGCTTTCCCTCTAATTTAGGGCTGTTTGGACAGGTACGTGCTACCATCTCAGCTATCACAGGTCTGTGAATCAACACCTTGATGAGAACAAACTGGAGCCACATGAAGATGTTGAAAGGGTACAGCAAGCCTTACCTTTGGTGATGCTGAGTGTGTTGTCGCCACTTGCTACAAAATCATAAAGTGCAACAAAAAGATTGGGATCGCTCTCAGTGGTTCCAAGCAGGTTCTCCTTAGAGCTCCACCTGATGGCTTCATTCAGTGCCTGGGGTTCAACATCACAACCATAGGGGCGGTGAAGGGCCTCTGGACAAAAAAAGTGAGAGGAGGGAATTTACTCTATGTACAACAGCTGTGAATGTCAAAATCCAACTCACACACAACAGTGTTGCTGTTGCTGCAACTTTGTGAGCACTGCATAGAACAGGAAGTATGGATTTTTCAAGAATGGATGTTGTATATCAATCCAGGCATCAGAAAAACAGCCTGTGTGACCAGAGGATATTGAGGTTGTTATAAACAAATATGAAAATATATAGTAACTTGTGTTGAAACTGAATTTCATCAGCCCTTCTTCAAACTCATCCCTACCTTTTGAAAGTTTTTCCACAAGAGAAAGGAACATACAAGTTTCTAAAGATGAAGTGAGGGGAAGATTGATGAGAAATAAATGTTTCATATGATCATTTTACACATTTTCCCCCTCCTCTTTAGGGAAGCTGAACTGGAAAGAGTGGCCAGAAACATTAATTAATACTGACATCAAATGGCATGTCTCCATGAAGATCAACCGCTTTATGAAGCTTAAAATGATACAAATATTCCCAGAGACAAGCTTGGGACTACACTAGCATTTAATGCAACAATTTCGATTTTTTCTTTTTAAATTAGTGTGTTAGGAATTCAGAGATAGGATGGAATAAGACATGAAGGAGCCAGTTAACTGAGTAACATGGGAAGAATGAGGCAGCAAAAAGAGTGAGACACACCCAAAAGCAGAAGCTAGTCTGCACAGAGCCTTGAAAAGGGACAGAGAGCTTAAATGTGATACAGGATGGGGACAAGGGGAAGCCAGTGAGAAACAAACAGGGAAGGGCGGACCTGGGCTTGGTCCAAGCAGCAGGCAAACATTTGGCATGGATTCAGAGGAGGCCAAGACTCAGTGCCAGGAAACCAAAACTTAGGGATTTTCCTGCAATATCCATTCCATTTTTCCACTTTACTCTCCTTCTCTCCCTCCCCCTACATTTTCATGCTACTGTAACAAACATGACAGAACAGGTTGCGATTGTTAATTTATCAAACGTTTTTCTTAGCAGCACTCATGAATAGTTACATACTCTGTTGGTTATGCTGGCAGAGTTTATAACTATCATGAAATCACAAACGTGCTTCTCGGGGGGACTGTAAACTTGTGTCTGGAGTAACTAGATCTATATTTGAGGTCTCACAGAAGTTATGTGATTTGCCAGCATAACCTGCTGATCTTGTGTATGGTGAGTAACCTACATTCCAGGCCTAACCAAAAAGTTATCACATGCACCAGCAGAGCTCATCGGGCTCAAAGTTATAAGCTCAACTAGCAACAAATAAACCTGCAGCTAGGTATTAAGCTAGTGATATTTTCATTCCTAATGTTTTACTGCAGGTATGCGCAACAGTTTTTGTACATGGATTGCTGTCATCTTATCAATACCAATTGGTTTTAGATAATACTAAAGTACTACACTGGTATCACAAGACAACATGAGAAAATCCCAGTGGATAAATTATAGCACAAGTGCCCGTATCCCAGCACAGCTTCTTCTAGCTGGGCATGTATATACACATGTCAAATAATTAGCACTGAACTGTTTTAGTGGCAACAGATAGGAGCACCAATTCCTAGAAGCAGCTGTCTTTATGGAGCAAAAATAAATAGTAATTAAATAATACATTCTTTACACTTTTGTAGTGCCTTCCATCAAAGCCATTCCAAGTCTTTCAGTGCCTTGGGCAAGGTCACACACCAAGCCTGAGACAAAGGAAGTCTCCTGACTCCCAGCGCTCTCTACTTTAGAAACCAGACTGTCCTCCTCCCTTAAAGGAGCAGAAATGCTGCAAGTGTGTGACGAGAGCTTGCACTCTCTTTAAAGGTTTCAGAGTAGCAGCTGTGTTAGTCTGTTAAAGTTAAAAGAACAGGAGTACTTGTGGCACCTTAGAGACTAACAAATTTGTTAGTCTCTAAGGTGCCACAAGTACTCCTGTTCTTTTTACTCTCTTTAAAGACATTTGTACTTTTGGCCTCAAATTTACATTAACCAGGATGCAAATGTCTTCCTGGTTTCAATTATGCATTTGCTTTAAAGTCAGAGATTTTAAAAAAGTACACACACAGTTTTCTTTTACAATCAAATATAGTTTTAGATAAAAAATACAAGTATTTCAATTCAAGCCATGGTAGCTAATGCAATGAGCACCCAGCCCATACTTAAGGTACGGCTATAGCAGATGTATAATCAGTTACTATGAATCTAGTTGTTAACTTCATAGCAGGAGCAGAATATCAATTCAGTTAGTAATGCTGCTGAATCAAGCACCACAACCAGTCAAGATCTTCTAGCCTGCCCACATGCAGCTCAGCAGAGGATACTTTAACCAGAGGGAAAGCCCAGACCAAAGGCGGCAGTAGGTATGCCACCTGCTGCTGATTCCATAGCCTTGAGCAACACTACCCACATTAAACCATTTGTGGTACTACACTGAGTCGCCAATAGGAATTCAAAGCAGATGTGGGACTACCACTACTTCCTTTTGAATGCTTAGGAGGTCTGTGCATGTTCATAAGAGAAGTATTACATACCAAAAAAAGCAAAACTAAAGTAAATGGTTTGACATTTGAAGAGTAACTCTCAACAGTCAGTGACGTTAGGGGTAAAATATTCAAAAGCACCTGAGGGACTTATGAGACTTAACCCCATTTTCAAAAGTGATTTAGGCACATAGGAGCCTTATTTTCGGGAGGAATAAGGGGCAGGAAAAAAGAAAAAAATTGCTAGATGGAAAAAGCTATATTTACGTATGTTGATTGTCTAACTCATCAAGGAAACAATGACGTTTATGTATAATAACCCCGTAGAGTGAATACTTCATAAGCCCTACATTTAGATCCATGGTAGGGCACCAAACTAGAA
This sequence comes from Emys orbicularis, assembly GCF_028017835.1. Classification (NCBI taxonomy): domain Eukaryota; kingdom Metazoa; phylum Chordata; order Testudines; family Emydidae; genus Emys; species Emys orbicularis. The sequence continues at coordinate 59,433,852 of NC_088690.1, read as the reverse complement.
ACCTCTAGTTTTTAAACTCTAGATCCTTTTAATTTTAAGCTGCATCATAAAATAATTGTTATGGTACTACTGCATTAATCTCCCCCAGAGTGAAGATTTACAATCTAGAAAATCACTTCTCTTACACACTAATTACATCATTTTTGATCAAGGAAAAAGGTTGTGTCTCATCCATCCCTTTCCTCTTCCTGTTCTTTGTTCCCACTACAGAATTTACTCCCTTCCTGGCACACTCACTTTCCCGTTCAGCCAATTTGCAAGGTACTTTTTCCCCATGCTACTGTTACTTCTCGTCCGGCACAAGACTGAACAGAAAGTTAAAAGAAAGTCCTAAACCTGACATTTTAGAATCATATCAAACACTAAAGTTCTCTCCTCCTCTGAAATAAAATCTGTATAACTGTTCAATATGACAAGTTTTAATGATCCTCTAAAAAAACTTTACAAAAACAGAAATCCTCAGGCTTCCTATAGCTGATCTTGTACTACAAGGAAGAAAGAGACTTTTGTTTCCTTTCAAGTCCTCTATTCAGTGTACCTAGCAACATAGGCATGAAGGGGTGCTGTGCAACATTTCCATGCACCATACCTGTGAAATCAGATAAACCAGAATCAGAGGCTTCATTGCAGAGACAGCAAAGCAGGTTCTCCTCTTTGCCATAACTGCTGGACTGTAGTAGAACCGTTCCCAGGATCATACTGTGCTCAACAGCAAGCAAAAGGAACTGCTAGACACAAGCAGTCTTAGAATTCCACTCCCAGCACAAGTCATTCCATGTGATTATTACTCACATGGCTGGGAACCAATAGGAAAAGCTTCACTCCAGGAGCAAGAGGAGTCGTCACTGAGAAAATACATTTTATGCTCTATCTAGCTACTATTGCTAGAAGTATAGTAAGGGTGGAGCTTCCCAGTGCGCTGTGGACAGTGTGAGGAGAAGGTGGAGAATGGATTCCAAGTTGAAACATCTCTGGCATCAAGCAAGTTAGTCTTTGTTCCATTAGGTTTAGCAAATTAAGACCATAAGAATCATGCTTTCTCCAAGGAAACTGCTAGCTTTCATCCAAATGATCTACCATGTCATCAGTTTAAGGGGGCCACCCAGCTTGAATCATTTTCCACACCACATGCAACTGCTCATATGCTATTTTATTTACAGGAAATGACAAGTAACTACATTAAAGAAACATTAAAAGAGTGAGTAAGATGTACAAAAGCTAGAGAACTGATAATCAGTGATAAAAATGTGCTGATGTTGACATTCTGGTCCTAACTCATACCTTTTAAAAAGACTAAAAGTATAAACAGCACAGTAAACCTACATTTTTTGTTTATGAATATCCAAGTCAGATCACTTATGTTATTTCAAAGGACCACTGTCAAACTGATTATTTTTAAATTGACTAATTTAAATAAACAAACCAGTTTATTGAGCTGCCTTTAAAAAGGAATTTTTGAAATTCCTGTAATTTTGATAAGGGTTTCTCTGCATTCCTTTTGATGTTTGTAAGGATTTAACAGCAGCAAAAGAGAAACTAACCGGCTGGGGGAAGGAGTTGAAACTTACTATACTTAAGGCCCTTCCTTTTCAGTTTTTGTTTTAAATTTCCCAGGAACTGGTGGGTTTTTATTTAAAAAAATTTAAAAATGGGAGAAAATTGGTAAAAATCAAAAACAAAGGGCAGTGGGCGTGGAAGTGTAATAACCATCTGGCAGCCGAGGAAGTCTTCCGCTCCCTGCAGCAGCTCGCTGGTCTCAGCTGCCAGGACACAACTCCTTCCCATCTCTCTCCGCCACTGTTCAGAGAAAGCGGATGGGGCCATGCTAAAAGGCCAGTCAGGAGGGGAGTGGAAAGCTGCAGCCACTGAGCACTGGAACCGTTGTTAGACAGAGCCCCCTCCTGACCCTGCTGGCCCTTTAGCGCAGCCCTGCCTGCTTCCCCTGTGCAGGCTCAGTCCAGCAGGGGAAAAGGACAGGGCTCTGTTCCCTGGGGCTCTGTGCCTTCAGCTCCTGCTTGCAGAGAAGGGTAACTGCAGGTTGGGGGTTGCTGTAGCTGCGCAGCAGGGTAACAAGTTGGGCCAGGGGCCTATTCCTGGCAGCTGAGACCACCCCATAGAGCCCTGTCCACTTCCCCTGCCAAACAGAGTCCCTTCCTGATCCAAGTCCTTCAGAGTGGCCCCGTCCACTCCTGCGTTAAAAGGGCTGAGGTCAGGAGGGGGCTCTGTCTGCCATGGGAAGTCATTGCTGATGGGGTGCAGCCTTCCACTTCTTGCAGCAGTTGGGCAGTCTTAGTTGCCAGAATCTGGCTCCCTGACTGTCTTGCTCCCTCCCCACTGTGCAAAAGAAGTGGATGGGCCTGTGATTTTTATTTAACTTTCTGGATTGAAGGGCTAAGGGGAAATCAGTAAATATCAATAATCATAGAATCATAGGACTGAAAGGGACCTTGTGACGTCTTCTAGTCCAGTCCCATACACTCAAGGCAGGATTAAATATTATCTAGACCATCCCTGACAGGTGTGTGTCTAACCTGCTCTTAAAAACCTCCAAAGATGGAGATTCCACAAACTCCCTAGGTAATTTGTTCCAGTGCTTAACTACCCTGACAGTTCGGACATTTTTCCTGATGTCTAACATAAATCTCCCTTGCTACAATTTAAGCCCATTACATCTTGTCCTGTCCTCAGTGGTTAAGGAGAACAATTTGTCACCCTGCTCTTCATAACAACCTTTTACGTACCTGAAGTCTTATGTCCCTCCTCAGCCTTCTCTTCTCCAGACTAAATAAACCCATTTCCCCCCCCCATCTTTCCTTGTAGATCATGTTTTCTAGACCTTTAATCACTTTTGTTGCTCTCCTCTGGACTTCCTCCAATTTGTCCACATCTTTCCCCAAAGTGTGGTGCCCAGAATTGGACACAGTATTCCAGTTGAGGCCTTATCAGTGCTAAGTACAGTGGAAGAATTACTTCTCCCGTCTTGCTTACAGCACTCCTGCTAATACATCCCAGAATGATGGTTTGTTTTGTGGTGTTTTTTTTTTTTTTGGGGGGGGGGGGGGGGCCGCGCACGCGCCAGTTTTACATTGTTGACTCATATTCAGTTTGTGATCCACTATAACCCTCAGATCCTTTTCTGCAGTACTCCTTCCTCGACAGTCATTTCCCATTTTGTATTTGTGCAATGGATTATTCCTTCCTAAGTGCAGTACTTTGCATTTGTCCTTACTGAATTTCATCCTACTTAACTCAGACCATTTCTCCAGTTTATCATGATCACTCTGACTTATAATTCTATCCTCCAAAGTGCTTGCAATCCCTCCCAGCTTGGTCTCATCTGCAAACTTTATAAATGTATTTTCTATGCCATTATCTATATTGTTTATGAAGATATTCAAAAGAACCGGACTCAGGACAGATTTCTGCAGGACCCCACTCAATATGCTCTTCCAGCTCGATTTTGAACCATTGATAACTCCTCTCTGAGTAGGGTTTTTTCCAGCTAGTTGTGCACCCACCTTATAGTAGATTCGTCTAGGCTATATTTCTCTAGGTTGTTTCAGCTCATGTGAGTCAGTATCAAAAGCCTTACTAAAGTTGAGATGTATCATATCGACTGCTTCCCCCCATCCACAAAGCGCTATCCTGTCAGAGAACGACATTAGTTGGGTTTGACACGATTTGTTCATGACAAATCCATGTTGATTGTTACTTATTACCTTATTTTCCTCTAGGTGCTCACAAATTGATTATTTGCTCCATTATCTTATCGGGTACCAAAGTTAAGATGACTGGTCTATAATTCACTAGGTTGTCCTTATTCCGCTTTTTACAGATAGGTACTATATTTGCCCTTTTCCAGTCCTCTAGTGTCCCTCTCGTCCTCCACGAGCTGTAATGGCTCAGAGATCTCTTCAGCCAGTTCCTTAAGTATTCTAGGATGCATTTCATCAGGCCCTGCTGACTTGAAGACATGTAACTTGTCTAAGGGATTCTTAAATTGTTCTTTTTCTATTTTAGCCTCAGATCCAATCCTGTTTACACTGATGTTTCACTATGTCAGTCATCCGATCACTGTTAACTTTTTTGGTGGAAATTGAAACAAAAAAGGCATTCAACACTTCAGCCATTGTTAAATGAAGGGCCCTAACTATACTCCAGTTTTTCCCAAGTTTTTCGGAGGGAAACCCCTCAGGAAAATGAAACCAACTGTGCCCCTCTAAATCTCAGCCATGTTAGAGGCCTACACAAGTTAACTGGCAGATCTCCAATCCATTTCAACTCCCCATTTTAGGAAACAAGTGTAGCTCTTCATAAATACAACACTTCCTCCTTTCTTACATGCTTTGCTAAGAAGTGAAATAGTTAATGTTCACATCAAAACTATCATCAGTAGCATCTAAATTAGCATTCACTGAAACCATAAAGGAGTGTACTCTCGCCAATACTTTTCAACACCTAGGTGAATGATCAACAAATCCATCTTGGCCCAAGAAGTTTTATCTATGCTGATGAACTATGCATTGCTGCCCAAGCCAAGATCTTGCCCAGCTTGAAGCTATGTTAACACTGGCACTGTCTGGGCGCTCAGTCTATTACACCAAGAATCAATTTTGTGCAAACCCAGAAAAACAAAAGTGAATCTCCTCCATTTTCGGAATTGTGAGGCCAATAGGCAACTCAACATCATCTAGAATGTGGGGATCACTTGCCCACTTCTGGAAGCCTGTCTACCTTGAAGTGATGCTAGACTGCACTCTTTCCTTCAAGGCACACATGGAGAAGACAAAAGGCAAAGTTAGCCCGTGGAACATCATAGATAAGACAGGCAAAGGGTGCAGAAAAAGGTGGAAAACACAAGCAGAATGAACAATGTGATGGCAGCAAACACATCAGTTCCACTATTTATTTATGTGGTGGGTTTAGATACGAGGGCATCAGCTAAAGCAGAGGTGGGCAAATTGCAGCCATGGCCCACATCCAACTCACAGGACCCTCCTGCCCGGCCCCTGAGCTCCTGGCCGGGGAGGCTAGCCCCCGGCCCCTCCCCTGCTGTCCCCCCTCACCCACAGCCTCAGTTTACCGTGCCGCCAGCGCTCTGGGCAGGGGGGCTGCGAGCTCCTGCCGGGCAGTGTGGCGGCGTGGCTGGCTCTGGCTGGGCGGCACGGCTGCCAGTCCTGGTGCTCTGAGTGGCATGGTAAGGGGGCAGGGAGATTGGATAAGGGGCAGAGGGTCCTGGGGGGCAGTCAAGGGACAGGGGGTGTTGGATAGGGGTCATGGGGTCATGGGAGGGGGCGGGGAGGGGGGGGTCGGATAAGGGGCGGGGGGTCCTGGGAGGCAGTCAGAGGACGGGGAACAGGGTGGTTGGATGGGGGCAGGGGGTCCCAGGAGGGGGTGGGGAGGTTGGATAAGGGGCAGGGGGTCCTGGAGGGCAGTCAGGGGACAGGGGGCGGTTGGATAGGCATGGGAGTCCCAGGAGGCCTGTCAAGGGGTGGGGGCAATCAGGGAACAGGGGGGTTGGATAGGGGGTGGGGTTCTGGGGGGGCGGTTAGGGGTGGGGGGTCCCAGGAGGGGGCGGTCAGGGGACAAGGAGCCGGGCGGGGGGTTGGATGGGTGGGGGGTCTGAGGGGGGCAGTCGGGGGTGGGAAGTGGGCGGATAGGAGGCAGGGGCCAGGCTGTTTGGGGAGGCACAGCCTTCCCTACCCAGCCCTCCATACAGTTTCAGAACTCCAATGTGGCCCTCAGGCCAAAAAGTTTGCCCACCCCTGAGCTAAAGGGACAGAGGATGCTGAAGGGGAGAAGAGGTCAAGGGGAGTGATGCTGAGGTGAAGAGACTGGGGATGTGGGGGAAGCAAAAAAGTTGTTTTTTGTTGATGTTTTTACACTAAGATGACTGTCCTCATGTAAAATGGAATAGCTATTGATGTAAAATCCTAGTGGAGACAAAGCCCTGTAGTCTTTACCTCAGTGTGGCTAGTTGAGGAAAACTTCAGGTGGGAATACAGGATTAACCTTGATCAGCCACACTAAGGGTATGTTTACACTACGGGATTACGCCGATTTTACAGAATTCAATTTTTGGCAACAGATTGTGTAAAGTCGAGTGCATGCGGCCACAGTAAGCACATTAATTCGGCGGTGCGCGTCCATGTACCGAGGCTAGCGTCGACTTCCGGAGTGTTGCACTGTGGGTAGCTATCCCATAGCTATCCCATAGTTCCTGCAGTCTCCCCCGCCCATTGGAATTCTGGGTTGAGATCCCAATGCCTGATGGGGCAAAAAAACATTGTTGCGGGTGGTTCTGCGTACATGTCGTCAGGCCCCCCTCTCCCTCCCTCCCTCTGTGAAAGCAACGACAGACAACCGTTTCACGCCTTTTTTCCTGGGTGAACTGTGCAGACGCCATACCACGGGCAAGCATGGAGCCCGCTCAGCTCAAGACAGCAGTCATGAACATTGTAAACACCTCACGCACTATCGTGCAGTCTATGCTGAACCAGAACCTGAAAAACCAGGCGAGGAGGAGGCAGCGACGGCAGCGTGGCGACGAGAGTGATGAGAACATGGACATGGACACAGAATTCTCTCAAACTGCGGGCCCCGGCGCTTTGGAGATCATGATGTTAATGGGGCAGGTTCTAGCTGTGGAACGGCGATTCTGGGCCCGGGAAACAAGCACAGACTGGTGGGACCGCATAGCGTTGCAGGTGTGGGACGATTCCCAGTGGCTGCGAAACTTTCGCATGGGTAAGGGCACTTTCATGGAACTTTGTGACTTGCTTTCCCCTGCCCTGAAGCGCCAGAATACCAAGATGAGAGCAGCCCTCACAGTTGAGAAGCGAGTGGCGATAGCCCTGTGGAAGCTTGCAACGCCAGACAGCTACCGGTCAGTCGGGAATCAATTTGGAGTGGGCAAATCTACTGTGGGGGCTGCTGTGATGCAAGTAGCCAAAGCAATCACTGAGCTGCTGCTACCAAAGGTAATGACTCTGGGAAATGTGCAGGTCATAGTAGATGACTTTGCTGCAATGGGATTCCCTAACTATGGTGGGGAGATAGATGGAACCCATATCCCTATCTTGGCACCGGAGCACCAGGGCAGCTAATACATAAACCGCAAGAGGTACTTTTCAATGGTGCTGCAAGCACTGGTGGATCACAAGGGACGTTTCACCAACATCAACGTGGGGATGGCCGGGAAGGGTTCATGACGCTCGCGTCTTCAGGGACACTAATCTGTTTAAACGGCTGCAGCAAGGGATTTACTTCCCAGACCAGAAAATAACCATCGGGGATATTGACATGCCTATAGTTATCCTTGGGGACCCAGCCTACCCCTGAATGCCATGGCTCATGAAGCCATACACAGGCAGCCTGGACAGTAGTCAGGAGCAGTTCAACTACAGGCTGAGCAAGTGCAGAATGGTGGTAGAATGTGCATTTGGACGTTGAAAGGGTCGCAGGCGCACTTTGCTGACTCGCTCAGACCTCAGCCAAACCAATATTCCCATTGTTATTGCCGCTTGCTGTGTGCTCCACAATCTCTGTGAGAGTAAGGGGGAAACCTTTATGGCGGGGTGGGAGGTTGAGGCAAATCGCCTGGCTGCTGATTACACGCACCCAGACACCAGGGCGATTAGAAGAGCATACCAGGAAGCGTTGCGCATCAGAGAAGCGTTGAAAACCAGTTTCATGACTGGCCAGGCTACGGTGTGAAAGTTCTGTTTGTTTCTCGTTGATGAAAACCCACCCCCTTGATTGACTCATTCCCTGTAAGCAACCCGCCCTCCCCCTTCGATCAAAGCTTGCTTTCAAAAGAAATAAAGTCACTATCATTTAAAAATCATGTATTCTTTATTAATTGATTATAAACATAGGGAGAGAACTGACAAGGTAGCCGGGTGGGGTTTGGGAGGAGGGGAGGAAAAGGCCACTTCAAAAGTTCAAAATAATGACAGCCTTTTGCTTGGGCTGTCCACTGGGGTGGAGTGGCAGGGTGCACGGAGCCTCCCCCCCCCCCCCCCCCCGCGTTCTTGGGCGTCTGGGTGAGGAGGTTATGGAACTTGGGGAGGGGACAGAGCGGTTATACAGGGGCTGGAGCGGCACTCTGTGACCCTGCTGCAGTTCCTGAAGCTCCACCAAATGCCGGAGCATGTCCGTTTGATCACACAGCAGCCCCAGCATTGCATCCTGCCTCCTCTGATCTTCCTGCTGCCACCTCTCATCTCGAGCGTCCCTCCTCTCTTCACATTCATCCCTCCTGTCCTCACGTTGGTCCCTCCTGTCCTCACGTTCATTGGCAGCTTTCCTGTACTTTGATACCGTGTCCTTCCACTCATTCAGATGAGCTCTTTCATCGCGGGTCGACTGCATGGATTTCTGTGAACATGTCATCTCGTGTGCATTTTTTCCCACCACCTTATCTGAGATAGCCTTCGGGACGGAGGAGGGAGGCTTGAAAAATTTGCAGATGCGGGAGGGAAAAAAGGGAGAGAAGTATTTAAAACGATACATTTTACAGAACAATGCTTATACTCTTTCACGGTGAACAACACTATTCACATTACATAGCACGTGTGATTTCGGTACAAGGTCGCATTTTGCATCTTAATATTGAGTGCCTGCGGCTTTGGTGTTAGAGATCACAGACGCAGGGTCGGGCAACAGAATTCGGCTTGCATGCGGCCATGGTAAGCCATTGTCTTTCGGCTTCTGCAACCTTCATAAAAGCAGCGCCCTCCTTTCCCATACCAAGCAAAGCCCGTTGAGTGCTGCAGTGTTAACGTGCAGCAGCAGAAACCAAACTAAACCCCCCACACACACACATCCAATTCTGTGGGATGATCGCTTTACCCCTCCCCCCACCGCGTGGCTGGTATCAGGGAAGAGCCCTGCTAGCCAAACGCGAAAAGCTCAGCGCCAATGCACTCCCCCCCTCCCCCCCGCGCACCGCTTGGCTAACTGCAGGGAAGGATTTCTTTTCAGCCACAGGCAAACAGCCCAGTAGGAACGGACACCTCTGTCCCCTTAATTAAATTCCCGTATTTCAACCAGGTTACCATGAACGATATCACTCTCCTGAGGATAACACAGCAAGATAAAGAACGGATGTTGCTTGAATGCCAGCAAACATCGGGACCATATGCTGCTAGGCTTTGTCATGCAATGATACCAGATTACTTGCTACTAGCATGGCGTGGTCAAGTGTCCTACCATGGAGGACGGAATAAGGCTGCACTGCCCAGAAACCTTGTGGAAAGGCTTTTGGAGTACCTCCAGGAGAGCTTAATGGAGATGTCCCTGGAGGATTTCCACTCCATCCCCAGACACGTTAACAGACTTTTCCAGTAGCCGTACTGGCCGTGAATGCATCCCAAGTCCTCAGGGCAAATTAATCATTAAAAAACTATTGCTTTTAAACCATGTTTTATATTTACAAAAGGTACACTCACCAGAGGTCCCTTCCATGGCTTCATTGTCTGGGATACCGCCTTGGGAGGGTTGGGAGGGTACTTCAGTGAGGCTGAGAAAAAGATCCTGGCTGTTGGGGAGAACGGAGTGCTGTGTGCTCTCCGTAAGCTCGTCGTCCTCCTCCTCTTCCCGGTCCGCAAAATCCTCAGGCACGGCTGAGAGTACCCCCTCCTCAGAATCCACGGTCAGAGGTGGGGTAGTGGTGGCGGCCCCCCCTAGAATTGCATGCAGCTCAGCATAGAAGCGGCATGTCTGTGGCTCTGCCCCGGACCTTCCATTTGCTTCTTTGGTTTTCTGGTAGGCTTGTCTGAGCTCCTTAACTTTCAGGCGGCACTGATATGAGTCCCTATTGTGGCCTCTCTCCATCATGCCCTTGGAGATTTTTTCAAATGTTTTGGCATTTCATCTTTTGGAACGTAGTTCTGCTAGCACGGAATCCTCTCCCCATACAGCAATCAGATCCAGTACCTCCTGTACGATCCATGCTGGTGCTCTTTTTCGATTCTCAGACTGCATGCTTACCTGTGCTGATGAGCTCTGCGTGGTCACCTGTGCTCTCCACGCTGGGCAAACAGGAAATGAAATTCAAAAGTTCGCAGGGCTTTTCCTGTCTACCTGGCCAGTGCATCCAAGTTCAGATTGCTGTCCAGAGCGGTCACAATGGTGCACTGTAGGATAGCTCCCGGAGGCCAATACCGTCGAATTGTGCCCACACTAACCCTAATTCGAAATGGCAATGTTGATTTCGGCACTACTCCCCTCGTCGGGGAGGAGTACAGAAATTGATTTTAAGAACCCTTTATGTCAAAGTAAATGGATTCGTTGTGTGGACGGGTGCAGGGTTAATTCGATTTAACGCTGCTAAATTTGACCTAAAAACTCGTAGTGTAGACCAGGCCTAAGGTAAACACTACAGGTCCTTGTCTCCACTAGGATTTTACATCAATAGCTATCTTGACATAAAAAAATACACCTTTTTGGCAGCGAAGGTAAGCTTTTTCATCTCATTACTCCTAATTGTACACTGTTGCACTAGACTGAATTCCTCTCTCTCCTTTCTGTCAATACCCTTCCAAACATTTGTAGACTTATGTATTCTTTACCTTGCCCCTGCATCCCTTTCGATGTTTCTGAAACATATCATCCTTGTGGCACACATCATTTTTTACTTCTTCCCCAATTCCAGACAACTACTGAACTCAAAGTGCCCAGAACCAAATACAACATTCTATCTGCCAGACTTACATCAGGCTCTTACAAAGAACCTACAGATCATCAAATTTGGATGTTTTAGGGCAGTGGTTCTCAAACTTCTTTTTCGTGGACCACTTGAAAACTGCTGAGGGTCTCGGTGGACCACTTAATGAGCTTTCCAAATGTTGTTTGTACCATTAGCTAACTATTGTAAAGTGCTTTGGATAAAAGCGCTATATAAAAAAACAAACAAACAAAAAAAAACTTTTTTTTGTTCGACAAATAAAAGCACACAACTCATATTTTAACATCAGCAGTCTTACCTTTCTAATGTAATGGACGTGCCCTCTCTCTCCCGCTGCGACAGCCTGCGAGCTAGGGCTGGGAAGGAGGGGGGGGTCTCTCCCTCTCCTGTCCCCGCCGCTGCAGCCCCCGAGCTGGGTATTGGAAGGGGGGGCCCCCCAAAACCACAGCAGCCAGAGCTAGGAAGGAGGGCAGTCTCTCCCCGTCAGCAGCAGCCCTGGAGCTGGGGAAAGTCGCCTCTTTCTCTGTCTGCTGCAACCCTGGACGTCCCAAATACCCTCCACCCCCTCTTCTCACCCTACTGCACCCTCCCAGCTACCTCCTATTCCCCCCAAGGCCACCACCTCACCTTACGTGTGCGTCTTCTCCACGGTCGAGGCACCTAATTAGTGGAGCAATGCCTTCGTGGCTTCACTAATTAGGTGGGTGCCCCTTTATTCTCTCCTGTGCTGCCACCCAGGGGCGCACCTTAGAGGAAACTATCCGCGGACCACTTGAATGGAGCTTGCGGACCACTGGTGGTCCACTGATCACAGTTTGAGAATCTCTGTTTTAGGGTTTAAATTGTTCACCAGCTAAAGTCAGGAAGGAAATCCCTCTATAGCTCACTAGCGAACAACTAGATATATTAAGAAGACATTGCAGCTTGCACTGAAACATTTGGCATTGCCATTTTTAGAGGCTCAACTGCAGATTAGATGACCCATTGCTCTTTTCCAGGACAGGAATTCTTAAATTATAATCTGAGTGGAGGTAGTTCATTTATTGTTACAGTATAAGAGACTTCATCTTTCTCCCTAAAAACACCAGTCACCTTGAAGCACCCTGGAGAGGAAAGGAGTGAATTGTTAAAATAAAAGCACCTAGAGAAGTTGGCTTTATTTCAATTTTAAAATATATTTTAAGATGACATAAAAGACTTCCACTTAAATACTAGAGAGTTAGCCCAGTAATCTAATAGTGGTGTGTCCACTACCATGTAGGAAAGTCATGTTGGAGGTGTACTGGGAATGCTATGGAGACCATGTGATCAGCCCACGAAGAAGAAAGCATATCACTCACTTTACCCTTCAAGCCAATTAAACTCTGCAAGGAGTTCCATCCAACACCTTTAACCCAATAACAAATTAGAGGAGGGATATCTTTAGGGCTATCAGAGACATAAGAATGATTGAAGGAAAAAAAAGTCAATATTATTGGTAAAAAATATAGCTAAAAATGACTATTAATATGCAATAATGAAGGCTGTTCTTGGGTGGGAGGAAAGAGAGCAGCAAACATGGCCCACTTGCAGTACTTGCTCTTTGGGTTTCACAAAGCTAAAGTATCTTGGATATTTGCAAAAATGACCTGCTTTATGATAGCTGAGAAAATTCATAATGGCAAATCTATGTTACCACTACACTCGAGCAGCAGCAAAACTACAGACACAATGATAAATTGGGGTAAAAGGCAATATGAAGACACACACAGGCTTGAAAGATAGCTGAGGAACTGTGTACACACTTATGATGAGAAATCTAGTATAGCTACATCCCCATTAGCAGAACAGATTCCACTAAGGCCTTGTCTACACTAACAGGGTAAGTCAACCTAAGTTATGCTACTCCACCTACGTGAATAATGTAACTGAAGTTGACATAGCTTAGGTCGACTTACTGGGTGTCTACACCACGCTGCAGCTACGGGAGATGCTCTCCCGTCAACTTACCTTACTCTTCTTGTTCTGGTGGAATACTGGAGTCAACCAGAGAGCACTCTGCAGTCAATTTAGCAGGTCTTCACTAGACCTGCTAAATCAACCGCCAATGCATCGATCGCAGCAGCATCGATCACTGGTAAGTGTAGACATGACCTAACTCTCAGCAAGTGTGAATTGTAAGGAGGTCTAGGCAAGGGTGCATCTTCAAATATTAAATTATGAGAACTTATAACTTCAAAGTGATATTCTGCATATCAGGGAACTTGGGAAAGAGGAAGCTAAAAATAGTCACTTTTAGCAGGTGAGAGCTACACATCCTCGTCCACAGAATTCCAAGGTATAAGTCATTTAGGGAGACTTACTACCAAAAAGTCAAGTGGTTGTCAACTGTATAATCTATTTCAAAGTGGCTCAAATGAACCTTCCACAATTCTGGAAAAGATTATGTGTGCCAATACACATTTCCAGAAATATCAAACATGTAGAATGACAGCTAGAAACAATTTTGGGGGAGGAGACAGACTAGTTTTACTGCAAAAGTAATATCTGAAAAACAATGCACCCAAGTGAGCTAGAACCATCGATGCGAACAGAATAGCTACCTGGCAAAGTAAGTTTGTTCTGCAGATGTCAAGTAGCAGCTATTCACACCCTCAGAGAATATCCCAAACTATTTGATCTCCAAGTCATATTTCAGTGATTTGAAATAATTCTTTCCAACTCATGATTTTATCATGACTCCTATAATGTTTGGTATTTTTCTTAAAGTCCAAACTCCTGGAATAGCATGACTGCATTAAAAACTCAGTTTCTTGTTTTTGTTGTGTTTTTAAGATAAGTTTCTAGCCCTCAGGGTTGCAGAGAAAGGCTTGAAAACATGAGCTAAAGTCTCAAAAGTCAGAAAGGAAATAATACCAAAATACTATTTTTAAAGTCAATCTCATGTTTTTTTGAGGCATGACTGATGATTTTTTAATGTTAGGGTTTGGCAATACTGCTTACCTTTCTGAGGATATTCCGAGGGCAAAGTTCCCCAGGTGAGCTGATACAATCTGAATTTCCAGTACATCAGTTTAACTCTTAAACGCAATCCCAAGATGCTCATTAGCGCAGGACTCACTGCTCAATTCCATCAAACCACAATGAATATTCAATAACTACCAAGTCTATGCAGTCACTGGAAACACCAATACACTCTGGCTTTAACAAAATTTCCAAAAACTCATATGTGTAGCACCAGCTGCCACATGCTGTTCAAGATTATAGCTATTTTCTTTGTTTGACCAAAACAGATTTCATAATACTTTTTTTGTTTAAACACAAGAAAAATATTTTTAAATGTGAAGTCTTTCATGCCCCTCACTCCTTCAGATGCATTTATGTTGAAAGAGCAAATAAGCTGAATTTTTTCCTCTCTTTCCAAGAAATGACAAGCTCAAGCGTAAATACTCCTGCCCCTCAGCTCCATAAAAATGAGAGCAGACCAGGCAATAGCATTAAGGGTTTTTCTGGTTCTCATGTCTAGAGCTTGAGATCTCACGCTGTGAATCTGATGTTCACAGCAAAACAACTCAGTCTTCTTTTATGCTGAGAGTTATAGTTGGGCCAGCTCTGTCTCTCTGGCTTCTCCAGTTTCTGAGAGAACCTTCTGAGTGGAAGAAAGTGTGTATGTAATCACAGATATGCATGTGTACATACTATATTTAGGTACTGGCTGCAGTGTCATTTCCTGTTGGCTAAACCAAGACACTTCTAATTGGCTCAGTTGCTACAGACAAGGGACTCCATTCACAAGCCTGATTCCTGCAGCTGCTAAATGTCCAAGGTATCAATAGCACCCAGACTGCAAGAGGGGAATTCATAGCTCAACTTGGACAGCTTTTCAGTTTCAGGCTTATGTCACTGCATTTGTTATTTTCAAATCTGCTGGCAGCAGTATTTACTCACCATGCCTTTGCGCCCAGCACTTAGGGACACAATGCACTCATTGAAATTACATGAGCTCAGAAAAAAGGTCTTCTTTTCTGGCTTGGAGGTGTAGGTGAAACAGCTTCTTAGCCCAGCAAGCTTCACTAAAGAACTTAAACAGGTACAAAAAGGTATGCTTGATATTGTGTATGTTAAAAGTAATCTATGTTACACAGAGAACACAGAAAAAAGATGGTGAACAGAGAATTAATCAGATGCCAACTCTGGACTGTTTCTTTGCCAGTTACATGTACTAAAATATTAACACTGTTACCAGGCCCAGCAGGGAGTCAATGGAGAAGGACAAAGAAATTAAATGAGTTGGGATTTGCTCTTCACCCCTAAAAATGTTGAAGACGCCACTCTAAGACCTACTCTTTGAGGTAATAAACAGTAGGTACTACCAGAAATTGAAGTATCAAAAGTAATAGTATTGGAACAAATAGATAAACTTAAGAACAAATTATTACTAGGACTGGATACATCTATGACTTGAGGTGGAACTTGAAGTGACTGAAATGCTAACAAAACACAGCCATTTAAATGCTCGAGGACAGTAAATGTTTTACCTATTGCTGAATAGAAGTGATTCTGAGAATCACAGATCAGTTAGTCTTCTTTCAAATATCAGGAAAGCTGGATGAAACTATAATTAAAAATAGAATGATAATTATATGATAGAGACAAGACAGCACCACTTATACAAAGTAAATCATGCCTCTCTAATCTATTAGAACTCTGAGAATGTCAACTAAACAAAGGAGAACCAGTTGACAATTTGGACTTTCAGCAAGCCTTTGATAAAATCTCTTGTTAGTGGCTATTAAGTTAATTAGGTGGTCATGAAGTCTGAGGTAAAATCATATTACCTCTATATAAATCCATGGTATGCCCACATCTTGAATACTGCATGCAGATGTGGTTGCCCCATCTCAAAAAAGATAATTAGAACTGGAAAAGGTTCAGAAAAGGGCAACAAAAATGATTAGGGGTATGGAACGGCTTCCATATGAGGAGAGATTAATAAGATTGGGACTTTTCAACTTGGAAAAGAGACAACTAAGGGGGGGGATATAGTAGAGGTCTATACAATCATGACTGGTGTGGAGAAAGTAAATAAGGAAGTGTTATTTGATCACTCTCAAAACACAAGAACTAGGGGTCACCAAATGAAGTTAATAGGCAGCAGGTTTAAAACAAACAAAAGGAAGTATTTTTTCACACAATGCAGTCAGTCAGTCTGTGGAACTCTTTACCAGAGGATGTTGTGAAGGCCAAGACTATAACAGGGTTCAAAAAAGAACTAGATAAATTCATGGAGGATAGGTCCATCGATGGCTATTAGCCAGGATGGGCAGGGATGGCATCCCTATTCTCTGTTTGCCAGAAGCTGGGAATGGGCGACAGGGAATGGATTACTTGATGATTACCTGTTCTGTTCATTTCCTCTGGGGCATCTGGCATTGGCCATTGACAGAAGACAGGATACTGGGCTAGATGGACCTTTGGTCTGACCCAGTATGGCCGGTCTTATGTAAATTATTGACATATGTCATTAACTGATTAATAGCTAGAAATTAGGAATAAATTATCAATATTTCAGACGGTACAATGTTTTAACAATAGGGATCCAGAAAGTTACATGCTAGAACCAGTGTTGCTAATTATAGTTCAGGATCTGGAAAAGGGGATGAACGCTGAGATAAATTAAATAATTTTGTCATCTGCAAATGTTACTAAACAAACCATTAAATGAATGGGAAACATGAATGCAGATAAAATTCAGTATTGACAAATGCAAGGTAATGCACACTGGAGGTAATAACTTGAAATACCCATGAACATTGCTGGGTTCTAAATTAACTGTAGTCATTCAGAAAAAGATCTCGGCATCATTGTGGACATCTCAATTAAAATACCTGCTCAATGTGCAACAACAGTCCAAAAAAAAGGCAGACAGATAATCTTATGAAGTATAAAGAATATGATAGAAAACAATGCTGAAAATAGAATGACACCACTATATAAGTCAAGGGTATACCCTCACCTGGAAAAGATATAGTAGAAATAGAAGGGATTCAGAGAAGTTCAATAAAATTTAGAGGTGTCATAAACATACAGCTAAGGGTAGCATAAAATCCCTCCTTTACCTGTAAGGGGTCAAGAAGCTCTAATAACCTGATTGGCACCTGACCAAAAGGACCAATAAGAAAAGAAGATACTTTCAAATCTGGGGGGGGGGGGGTTGTTTGTGCTCTCTTTGTTGTTCTCTCTCTGGACGAGAGAGGGACCAAGGCAGGAAAAAAACATCTCCTAAAAACATACCTAAAATGAGCATCTAAGATTACAAAAATTGTAAGTAAAGCAAGAAAATGCGTTAGATTATCTTTTGTTTTAGCTTGTGAATTTTCCCTATGCTAAGAGGGAAGTTTATTCCTGTTTTTGTAACTTTGAAGTTAAGCCTAGAGGGGAATCCTCTGTGTTTTAAATCTTTTTATCACCCTGTAAAATTACCTTTCATCCTAATTTTACAGAGATGCTTATTATAAAGAAAAAAGTAAAAGAAAGTTCTTCTTTTAAAAACCTAATTGATTTTAGTGTCCTAAAAATAAAGGGTCTGGTCTGTACTTTTATTAAAGGCAATTGATTGGTATATTATTCTCAAGTCTCCCCAGGAAAGGGGGTGAAGGGGCTTAGGGGGATATTTCGGGGAAATAGGAACTCCAAATGGTCCTTTTCCTGAAATCTTTGTCTAAATCACTGGTGGTGGCAGCAATACCGTCCAAGGACAAGGAAAGGATTTGTGCCTTGGGGAAGTTTTTAACCTAAGCTGATAGAAACAAGCTTAGGGGGTCTTTCATGCGGGTCCCCACATCTGTATCCCAGAGTTCAGAGTGGGGAGGGAACCCTGACAAGAGGCATAGAAAGATTTCTGTTTAGAGAGGAGAAATTATAGTGGTGTACAAAAGAGTGAATGGCATAGAGAAGGCAAACAAATACCAGATTTATCTTATTATAAAACAAGAACATGTGACTATTCCATGACTGAAAGGCAACAAAACTAACAAGGATTTATTTCTGCCACCCCCAAAGAGGTGTAAACTCAAGTTGTATGGCTTAAGATAATCACTGATAGGGATAAGGAAGAAACCCTGTAAGCAGATTATTCCATAATTGTCGATTGCAGTGCTTCTTGCACTATCCTCTGAAGAATGCAGCCCTTTCCAGCGACAGGATAGTGGATCAGAGTGTCCACTTGTCTGAATCCATATGGGAATTCCTATATTCATCAAAAGGCATATGCCCACAATATATCCAGGATCTGCCACTGACTCACTGCATGACCTTAGGCAACAAAATTTCTAGTAATTCAGTTTATACTTATCTGTAAAATGAATACAATTCCTATTTCATATGGGGGTTATGAGGATCAATCTATGATTATAAAGAACTTTGAGGTCTTTGGAGGACAGGAGCTATATTAAATGTAAAACAGCTTATCAAAGTGGGACAATACAAACCCCTTCCTATTCACTCCCGAATTAGAGATGAAATGGTTCACCACATCTGTGATTCCAATTGTTAGAAGAGTGAAAATGTTAAGTATTGTTTACACAACACCAACTAACTATGATGCTAAGCTTAATAACCAGAATGAGAGTTATCAATACTACTAAGGTCGTAACAGTCAACCATCTGCAGTTTAAGAAAATAGAACAGTTAAGTACTCTATTGTATACTGTATTTGGCTTTAATTTATTCAACAGAAAGTTGACTGATAATGTAAGAAATGTCCCTTTCTGTATTCCTCCTGCTGTGATAAAGAACTTTTCTTTCTTGGTTTTACTCCACTTTCTCCTCTTCTCTTTCCTATAATAAATCCAGGTGTCTCTCTTCCTGCATCATTCCTGTCTTTTCTCCCCTTCTTCTGATCGCCACATCTCCTGCTATCCCTTTTCCCTTCCCTCCTGCCATATATTTTCTGTCTCTATCTCATTCATTCTTTCTCCAAAGTCCCTCTATATATCCTATTTCTATTCTGAAATAGTCCATCCACCCAGGCCTTGTCTACCCTAGAAAGCTGTGCTGCTTTATCTATACCAGTATTGTTAAAGCGGTAAAACCCTTCTAGCGTGGATGCAGTTATACTGGTATAGAAGTGCTTACACCTTATTCAGAGACTGGAAAGGGAATAAAATATACTGCTACAAGGTAACTTTATATTGGTATAACTGCATTTACGCTAGAGCATTTACTGGTATAGCTAGTTTGGTTAAAAATATATCAGTAAAACTTAAGTGTAGATGAGGCCACAAAGTGTAAAACATTTACCCAATTCCTTCCCCACACACACTTTAGCCAAGGATTAAACCTATTAGCCAAACACTTCGCCTACCCCACCTACTCGCTGGGAAGCACCTGGTAAGTTTCCTGCTAGGGTGCTGACCCTGAACCCTGCTTGGAGGCTTCATTTTTCACAGTGTCCAGCCTGATAAATGTGAAGACCCCCAACCCAGACTCTTCATGAAACTGGAAGAAAGAAGCAGCATTATCTGTTCCTCTCACACCCCAGAGCCTCCTAGCTAAATCAAGGAGATGGGCACAATATTTATTACTATTCCAACTGTTCTTCCCCCCCCCCCAAAATCAGGTTTTAGGTCCCATCCTTCCACACCTGGCCTCTGCTGCTGCTCATAGTTTCCTCAAACATCAGCATAATGAAAATGACCTGATTCCTGCCAATCTCACTGTTTCCCACTGAAATTTGAATGGAAGCAGTAAAAACTGACAATCAGGTCAGTTTCATTCTGGTGTAGATTAGGAAAGCTCTGAACAGCAGAAAACGATCTCACTTCATTGCTTACATCTGCAACATTCAGAATTACATTCGGCTCACTTCTCCTGTTCAGTAGGATGGAATAACAACTCATGTTGACACCGTCAAGGAATAAGACCCACTTTTAGTTATTTAAAGATACCTTCGCCCACATAGTTCTTCACATAGCTGTTTAAACACTATCCTTGCTGCCACCGTTTGTGGTGGTGTGACAGGGATGCCAAAAAGGACTGGGCAAGGCAGTGTCAGCTATTTGTAACAGGAGGCCAGGCTAACCTCCATCAGTACTATGTCTGTCTTTGTGTGCTGCCTCTCATGACTCATTTTCCACGTATTCTGAAGGAGGAAGGAAGAGGAAGAGTTTGAAACTCCCACTGGGAGGTCTAATATTGCTGCTGAGTAAAACAATCCATTTCCTCCTTTTTCCTATGAAAAAGTAAGATTAGTTTCCAAATGAAATTAGGCTGTGACATCAACCTCTGTGGACTTTATTGTGACAAAGACTTTGCTTTTCTGTAGAGAGACTACAGGCAAAGTGTCCTAAGCAATGCAACATGAAGTATGAGGCCTTTTTTATAGCATTTTCCCCACCACTGGTCTAGAACCAATGAAGCTGTCTACCAGTGGTAGTGTTTATAATTTATATTGACTTGCAGGTTCATTATGGTTGGGTATTATTTTGTTGAATTTTTAAGTTATGCCAAGGATACCCAAAGCATATGGAGAGACTCTCGGTATATAAATAATAAAGAAGTGCTTTCAGGGCACAGGCTTTTTATCATCAAGTCATCTAAATCTGCTCAGAGCAGAGTTGGATCCCCAAAAGGATAAAAATGCCTGCAACCTGTTTCTCTAATGCTTCCACCATGTCTACCATTTGATAAACAAAGGATAATTACCCAGTGTTCTGAGCAGGCTTGTACATCCCATATTGAAGCGCATGCTGCCACAGCTTCACTGCTTTGGGACCCGAGCTAGGTAGATTAAGGCTATGACTGCAGTACAGACATATATACACATATATGTCAGTCTATATTGATTGACATACAGTATAGACAATCTATGACTGCAGTACAGACATACTCAAAGAGATTTGCTCTCGTTGTGTAAACTAGCAAATGTACTAGTTGCTGACAACAGGAGACGTGAACTGCTTCTGAATGCTCTTTGATGGCAAGTATAGACCGAAACAAACCCTATTCATCAAGATATCTAGGGAAAATACTAAGAAAATTAAGCCATGCCATTCCTTAAAAGGAGAAGGCTTCCTTTGGTCACATGGAGTAAATCTGTATGGCAGATACATCCAAGTTAGTGTACTGCTTTGGAGGATCACCCAGGTAATTTTATATTACATACCTTTCAGATAGAGCCAGTATAAAATCCCTACAGCAAGAGTGACATGCTGTGAAACAGTTTTGTAAATTATTAATTGATATGATGCTAAGCACGTTAGACTTGTAAACTTTGTGCCAGGGCTAAATCCCCTCCACAGGGAGGAGGGAAATATCGAAGAAAGCACTTTACCCACTGTTTTGAAATGCAAGGTAGCATTTGCTTTTGCTACTAAGCCCTTTTGTTTTGTTAAGCTTTTTCTAACATTGTCTGGCTGTTTTTTGCCTCCCTGCAACCCCACTCTTGCTCTCTCCCCTCTCCATAAAACAAGACTCCCAGTTGTTGCATGCCTACACAGGTTTGGCAAGACAGCTGACTGCTTGGATTACACTGGGCTGCATTGTATTCCTTTAAGAATGAGCCACACTTCTTCTAAGTACCTCCTTTGGGACCACAGTTCAGTACATGCAGTGAAGTCAATCTGGCTCTGTTGAACTTGGGAATTCCAAGATGACAGGAACATTGAACAAGATTTTTCACAAGAACAAAATTTCCTCCTTGATATAAAGAACTGTTTAGTTGTGCAACTAAAGCTTTAGCACTGTTCGAGAACACACTAACTTCCTTTCAAACTCTGAGTAAACAGATTTGTTTTGTCCAAGATGAGCATCTTAAGTGGGTGTTGACATATTTTAGCTCCAGTTCACTATGTGAATCATCTGACTATTTAACAGCTTTATAAGACACGTCTTACATTTTAAGAGACTAAATTCTGCTTGGGGTAGTTGTATCATCTAGTGATATTTTGTTGATCTCAAGAAGCAGCTTTGTTCTTTTTTTATATCTGGGAGAAGATTTTTCATTTCCATGAATTATGACATTTTCCTTGTGGCAGTGGTCTCTGTCTAAAAAGCCCTATCTTTTTCCAATAGGTCTAACCCTCCTCAAGGATGTGACTCAGGAAAGCAGGCTGTTTTTTCACCCACTCATTAGTTCTAGACAAGTGGTTCTCAACCTTTTCCATGCTGGGGCTGCCTTGGGACCACTCTCTCATTTAGCAGCATTGGAAGGGCAAGGAAGTTGCAAGCTTCTTGACATCTTTTTGCAACCCCAGTTGAGAACCCTGGTTCTAGAACATATTTTTAATAACACTCTGCACTTCTAGAGCACCTTATCTAACCCTGTAAATGCTCTGTAAGCTTCACAATACTCCCTTGAGACAACTAAGAATTATTAGCTTTTTACAAATGAAGAACTGAGGTACAGAGGTTGCAACTTGCCCAAGGTTATGCAGCAAGTCAGTGAGAGATCCAGAAACAGAACCTATTACTTCTGACTGCCAGTATTGTACACAGCCTCTATATAATGGACCCTTTAGCTTATAATAGAAAGTTGTTCTAATGCTTTGTGAAACAGTTCAGTTTAAAATTTCTTTAGAATAATTATGCGCTTCCTGCTGAGCCTCAGCATTGCCAGAAGTGTGCAGAGTTCCTACTGTTTACAAATTAAATGTCAGCATACTGTTAAGTCAACACTGCAATAAAAATTTTGTTATTAAGCACCTCTGGCCTCCCAATGCTTTTAGATAGCACATTCTAGCAGCACACCATAGGGGAAATGTGAGTTAAACCATATCTCCGAATAAACCTACCTCTACAAACAAAGTATAAACACCACACATTTTTGTGTTTTTCTTTTTGATGAGCCAGTGAACAGTAATTTCAATAAACATGTGAGCTTCAAGATCTGGAGTCTGGAAAAGTTAAGTAATATGGAAAATTATAAGTCATATTGATCAAAGGCATTTAGCTAAACAGAGAATCATCACCACACTCACAAGCACTGACTAATCAAGGCTAGTATATCCTTTCACTATTGACATCAAATTCAAACTTGGCAATTTAGCCAAACTCTATCCCTTCTTCCGCCAAAGGGAGATCAGGTGTAAGTGACGCACAGCAACCAGTGGAACAATTGTTAGCAGCAGTAGGATTTCTCCCTATTTTTTAGAAAGTGATTAATTTAATAGTTTTGCCCATAGAAGCAAGAAATTTGTGGCAGAAAATCAAACCTAATAACCAATTTTTACCCGTTTATTTAAGTGTAAAATGACTTTCCCTAATTCAGCTTGAATGACAGCTCCACAGACACTCCCTTTAGCCATCACTCATACTGATTCAGCCATAGTAATGCAGAACATCAAATCCCGTTCATTTACAATGGATTCAATCTAACCAATCAATTCCTAAATTAAAGTGATGCATACACTTAAATCTGAAGAAAGCTGGCAGTGGTACAGTGGCAACTGATAGAATCACTATAAGGGTGTGGGGAAAATAAAGTGAAGGAAGGTTCCTAGATTCTAAGGCCAGAAGGAACCATGGTGATCATCTAGTCTGACCTCCTAACACAGGCCATAGCGCTTCCCCAAAATAATTCCTTTTGAACGAAAACATATCTTTAAAAAAAACAAAAAACACCCCACAGGTAAAAGGAAAAGGAATATCCCTGCTTTTATGAGCCTATAACGGCTATGGAAGTTCTTTCCCTAAAATAAAACTATGAAAGCAAAGTCTCAGTACAAAAGAAAAAGTCTCCTATTCCCCCTATTCATCCACAAACTTATGTTTATAATTATCTGTCACTAACTTCAGCCACATTTGAGTTTCAAGGATGTTGAAAAAGAAGGATGGTTTTGGTTGCTGCAAACGTGTCATGTGACTCTAGCAGTATGAAAGTCCTGTGGAAGCTGCTATTAAAAGCAACTTGGAAGCTGATTTACAAAGATCTCCACAAAAATTGGCAATGGGCACGTGTAGTATCTGAAACCATTTAACTCATTTTTTGAGAATGATTAGATTATAAGTTGGCTCTGCCCTGATAAAAATTTAGTTGCAGATCTGAATTGTCTAGTCCTACTTCCCATCCTCTCCCTCTGCTCTATGTCTCAAAGAAAGAGTGGGTTTCAACATAAAAAGTGACAATTTATTTCTCTTGAAAGAGACCAGTATTTCTAAAATAAGGTTTTCAACAGTGACAGTTGGTGTATCAACATGTTACTAATGCTAATATTGGAGCCTCCTTGTTCCACAACTGACTTCAGACCATTGGCACTATGATGTTTGCTTTAGTTAGTGTGCCAACAAAAGAAAAATGCAGCACTGAGAAAGAGATGATAGGATGACACTCAACATTTAATAGAGTACAGGTGTGTACTCTAAAGGCAAAACTGAAACTGACTCACCCAATTAGAATGTATTAATTAATTGACAGGTATAGTATATAAAGATAACTAGGGAGAATTATGAACAAGCTTGACTTTGTTCTTCACATATAAAGTGACTTTCTGTCCTAGTCTGAGCCAAATATATAAAATGTGGGTCAATCCTTCCAGTTAAATTAGGGGAGGGAGTGTCATGGTAACACTGATCCTTGGAGAGAAGAGGCTAGTGCTCCTGTGACTGGTCAGTGGAACCCCAATTAGGGTCTTAGTGACTCCTTTTAACCTCAGAGGGAGGAGACCAGCAGGTGAGAGCTGTTTGAAACCAGGAGAGACAGTGACCTGGAGAGCCAGAGCTGCCTGAAAGAGAATGGCAGGTGAGCACTGCCTGAGAGCACAGACTGGAGGACCAAGGAAAGGGGCAAGTGAGAGCTGCCTGGGAGAGATAGGGAAGCTGCAGAAAGCTCTATAGGTCCTCTCTGGGAATAAGGAGGAATTGGCTAGGCAGCCAGCAGAGGGCCTAGCCTGATGACTTGCCTGAGCAGGAGGCTGACAAAGGTTGAGGCCTAGGAGACCACCAGAGGGCTAATCTGGTGACCTTCCTGAGCTGGAAAGCTGGTGCTGGGAGGCTGAAAAGGGGGGAGGACTAGGAGACCAGTGGAGGGGTTAGCTTGATGTCTTTACTGAGACAGAGAACCAGTGCCAGGTGGGTGGCTGGGAGAGAGGAGCCCTGGAACAAGTGCAGAAAGGAACTGGGAGATGAGTGCTCTTGGAGTCACAGGTGGGTGACCTAGAAATGGTGTTCCTGGAGAGGAGCATGGAAAAATCCCTGTATGTTAAGTGTTACTGTGGGAATTGGAAGAATGGCTTTACCATGAGGTTTCTACAAACTACTGTCCTTTTACAAGAATTATGCCCAGAAGTGGGTCTTAGTATTGGACAATGCGAGAGACTATGCTTTTTATGACCAGACGAAGAAAGAACTGAGGCAGGCAAACTTGCTGTGCCACAGCCTACTGCAAAAGGGCACCCAAGCCTGGGGCCGCCTTTTGACAGAATGTTCATTTGGGGTCTGGTGGTCAATTTAGCTTCTAGAGGACACTTTTCCAGTATTACAGAACCACTACATCATTTAGTCAGATTCTTAATCTATGCTCCAGCAAAGACCAAAACTGGAAAATCAAGAGGTATAGGTACTGATAGAGCTGGATGAGTTTGTGTCCCTAAAATGAACCACCCCCTAAAGTGCATTGGCAGAGCATATGAAGCAACCTTGTACAGTACATATCAACATTCACTGTGCCTTGCTTTGCCAGAAGTAGAAGTCCCCAGTCTCATGAGCACTAAGATTCAACCTCCCCACACACAGGCAAGAAAAATATTTATTACATGTCTCCTTCTAATTTGTTAGGGTAGCACTGCCTTCTTATCACCGCCACAGACAGACTGATGACAAAGAACAAGCACCAGTCCAAGAACTAGGAGCCACTGATACTTAACATTTACCCTCATTAACAGATTCATAAACTCAGTGGGACAGTATCCAACAGCTGTTAGCATTTCTCTCTATCAGTTCTTGTCTGGAGAATTGGGGTGGGGATCATCACGCGGAGAGCACACAGACTCTGGCTGACATGAATGTTAACAGCACAGCTGCCTTCTCAGGCATGTTGCTGAGAGGACTAAACATTCCTGCTTGTTTTTCCAGAGACCGGGCTTGAGATTTAATGTAGGACAACTTTTAAAATGCCATTTTTCTCTCACCCTCGCCCTCTCTCCCCCAAAATCATTGCATGATTGTGTGCTTGTGAAAGTTCAGAGACTGATCGTAATAGGTGAAGTTTTTAGTCTCCTATGGACAAGACAGAGTCAGGTAGCATTACTATCAGCATTTCACTCTCAACAATGGTCTCCATCCCTAACCTTGAGGGATCTGTCTCTAGAGGTGAAAGAATATTCCTATTTATTATCTGAGGAGTCCTGAGAAGTTATCCCAGTCATAGAAAATTCATGTTCATAATGAACTGAGAACACATTCATAAATCTAAAGACCTCAATCTGCACTGAGCCCTGGTCCCATAGGAAGAAGGAAAATAGATAGCCATCTAGCCCTTCTGCTTCCAAGTAGCAAACAAAAATACAAGGGGATTGCCAGTGGTTTTAATACTGCTTGCACTCTCTATATATAGGCAGAGGAATTCACTCTGCCTTCATCCCCAGAAGCAGTACCTGCAGGTAAGGGTTGAAGCATGTTGGAGAGGCAGTATGTGGGACAATGCACTTTTGATGATGATGTACCTGTTCTGTGGATAAAAGACTTCACTCTTCAAGGCTGCCCATCACTAGTACTGAATAACCTGTGACTTCAGTTTATATCAGAATAAATGTAAAGGAGACACTCTTGTAGTCATGGTGCATAATACTGAGTCAAAATATTTCTAATTTAGGTACTTACATGGCCACTATTACAACAGCATCTATGCACCTCACAATCTTTGAATCTATTTTATCTTCACAATACCCCTGTGAGGTAATGAAGTGCTATTATCCCTATCCGACAGAGGGGGACCGGAGGTACAGAAAGACTAAGGCCCACATCCTCAAAGTATTTAGGCAACTGAGTTTCAATAGAAGCTAGAAGCCTAAATACCTTTGAGGATCTGGGCCCAAAGGACTTGTCCAAGGCCACACAGGAAGTCTGTGGCAGAGCAGGGACTTGAATCCTAGGCTAGCACCCTAACCACTGAACAGTCATTCATTTCCTTACATAAACAAAAGGCATAAGCATTGCCTATATGAGACAACCGCTCAAGGTACTGGCTGTTGACTATCCCTGCACACTCTGAAGCAAGGTGGATGAAAATCAACGATTCAAAAAAAAAAAAAAAAAAAAATCAGATTTTTTTTTATTTAAAATGCTTTTTGAGGAAAAACAGATAGTTAAAGATGTATCTTAATTAAAACTATTATAGCTCAAAGATATCTCATAATGGAATAGGGATTATAAATTCTAATTCTATAGTATGAGACAATATATTCATGTAATGTTTAAGAAAAGCTTTGTAAATGAGTTCCAATAGTTCATGGATTAGGGACCCAATCTTATGAGGTTCCAGGGGCTTCTGTAGAGATTAACCTAAATAATCTTTCTATCTACCCACTGGGACTCAGTTCTCAGTCTAGAAGATATCATCAGAGATGCTTAGATTTGCAGTTCTCAAACTGCATTTTGGGTCTCCAGAGATAACATGCTTCTTAATAGCAAAAATGTTTTTTAAATAAATAAATAATATATAAAGGTGAGAAATAACAGACCTCAACCCTACTGTCCCTCTGCAAATTTGTGTACCTAGAGTCAATCCCTTACCTCTCTCTAAAAGTGCAAAGTTTCAAAAAGTTCAATGAATAGAAGATTGTTGGGGGTGGAATAGATCTGGACAGGGAGAAAAAATCTGGAGATAAATGTGGGAAGGGAGGGACAGGCAGTAGAAACAAAAGTGAAACTGTTTGAGCAGCATATTCCAGAAGTCTTGAGGTCTTTCTGAGTGTAGCCTTCATTGATTTGAGATCTACCATACCATTCTCTCACTAGAAGGGAAAACCTATAATGGCAGCAGGCCGTAAAAGAGACCCAGTTTAGAAATATTTTAATGAAGTTCCTCTACCTGTGGGTAAGACAGGCATGCGTGCAAAATGCAAATAGTGCAACAAAGAAATGCAAGGCCTGGTTGCCCAAATGAAACATCATCATGAGAAGTGTTCCTTCTCAGGAGGAAGCTGTGTTGAAGTTGACGAAAGGAACATGTCTGAACATGTAGGATCTTCAGGTTAGTAAACTTTTTTATTTCATACTTCTTTCTTCCTAAGGATGCTGTTGAAATATGGTACTATCATAGATGTAGTTGTGATAAAAAATAGATAGCTGAAATAGGCAGATCTTCCTTTTACAATTTCACCTTTAAAGTAGTACTGAGTGTCAGTGAATGCAATGAGCACTACTAAATGAGCACTATGGTAATAATTAAATCACTGCATTGACTTATTTTGTTTAGGAGAATCCATTCTCAACATACAGGATTCTGAAGACTATCCACCTTCAAGATCACCATCATTTTCTATAGTTTCAGAGTTATCTGCCAATGACAGTTTTCAATCACATCATGTATGTCACACAGCCACAGTATATCACCTGTAGCAAAAGGAAAAAAAATCTCTATCATCCAGAAACAACCATAGATAAGTTTGTGATAAGAACCAGCAGATTACAAAAAGAGGCAATTGATGAAAAAATTGCCCGGTTTGTTTATGCAACAAACTCGCCTTTCTGTCTGATTGAGAACCCACACTTCATTAACATGATTCAGTCATTAAGACCAGGATACAGTCCACCCAACAGAGCAGATGTCGCAGGCAAATTGCTGGATAAAGTGTATGAAAGAGAAATTGAGCAGTGTGCAAAAGGTCTAGATGGTGAAATTGTTAACCTGAGTCTTGATGGGTAGAGCAACGTCCACAATGATCCTGTTGTATGTGCTTGTGTGACAACAGAAGAAGGGAATGTCTTCCTTACAGAAACAATTGATACATCAGGAAATGCACACACAGCAGAATACTTACAAGAAATAGCAGTAAAAACTATAACAAACTGTGAAAAAAATTCAAATCTCTAGTACGCAGTTTGGTCTCAGACAATGCTGCAAATGTATCCAAGATGAGAAGAACTTATTTAGAAGAGAGTGAAAAGAGTCTCAAGCTAATAACATACGGTTGCAGTGCTCATTTGATGTATCTCCTAGCCAAAGACTTCAGTGTTCCAGAAATAAAGACTAATGTTGTTGAAATTGCAAAATACTTCCGTAACAACCACTTTGCAGCAGCTGCTCTGAAAAAGTGGAGGAACCAAGCTAACTCTCCCATAAGATGTGCGATGGAACTCAGTAGTGGACTGTTTTGAGCACTATATCAAGAACTGGCCTAACCTGATGACAGTTTGGGAACAAAATAGTGGAAAAAAAATAGATGGCACAGTTACAACCAAAGTTCTCAACATTGGGCTTAAGAGAAATGTTGAACACATGCTGAGTACCCTGAAGCCTATTTCTGTAGCCTTTGATATAAAATTATTCTGCTTAACTGCCAGGGGGCAAATTTGTCACGTACACATGGAAGCTATACAGCACAGCTATTGCTATGTCTTAACCCAGGAAGTTCCTTCGAGAGGAAATGTAGCCAAACTCCAAACCTGCAGACAATGGAACTTTCTGTGCCTGTGTCCTGTAGATAGCTAACTGCTTAGTTTGCAAAATAAGCAAGGAGGAGGGGGCAAGTAGATGAACAATAAGGGGTCATAAGAGGGGCAGATACATGTAACTTGCTAATTATGTATGGTAATGATGGCAAATTCTGGCCAATCATAGAGCGATAGATTATCATAGTCAACTGCATATAATGCTTTGGTGTAAGTGTTTTCTTTGTTCTTGCTGACTTATGAGCTCAAACCCAATTGCAACTGAAATAAACGAATCGCCCCTCCCAGGGCTCCTTGCTTGATTAGCTGTGTCCGTCTCTCCTTATTCCTCAGCTGGAATGGACAGGAATTTCTATGACAGCTTGAACAAAATCCAGGGAGCTGTTTTATTGCTGATGCTGTTGAAATTTGGAAGGAACTGAGTGAGGTCTTAAAAGGAGAAATATGCAATGACAAAGTTAAATTACAAGCATTAAAAAACCGAATGAGACAAGCACTATCTCCAGCTCATTTTCTTGCAAATATTCTCAATACTCGGTACCAGGGTCGAACCTTAACTGCTGAAGATGGGGAGTTGGCTATGACATGGACATCCAGCAATCATCCCTCCATAATGCCCACTATAATAAACTTCAGAGCTAAGGGTGAACCATTCAAGAAATATATGTTTGCTGATGATGTTTTAAAGAAAGTCACACCAGTAAACTGGTGAAAGTCACTTAAGCACTTGGATTCAGAGACTGTTGAAGTGATAATCTCACTTTTAACAGCAGTAGCATCTTCTGCTGGCGTAGAAAGAATATTTTCTTCCTTTGGACTAATTCATTCCAAATTTCAGTCCAGAAATTGTTTTGGACCTGAAAAAGCAGGAAAGCTTGTTTTTCTTTTCCAGATTATGAACAAACAGGAAAATGAAGGTGAAGACGACTGCATTAGCTGCAGAAGCCAATATTTTAAGTTTCTCATGTTGACCTGGCTGACAGTCTATTTAATTTTTGGGTTTTTGTTTTTTTTTAATATTTCATTTAACTATTTTAATTAAAAACAATTTTAACAAAAACAAACCTGATTTTAAAAAACTTGAATGTTTAACTAAATTCAAAAATTCATATGTTTGTTTTGTTAAAATATTATATGTTTGCTGTTGAAGAAAAAAAATCCAGAATACATAATGTTGTTGTTTTAGTTAAATAAAACAATTTAAATGTCTGTCTGGTGATGTTCTCCTCCTAATACAGCATGGCAAGAAAATTCTCCAAATATTAATGATTAACCTGTTGAATTGGAGATAGTTCACCTCCCAATGACTTCATAAATATCTGCTTCAATTACCTTTGGTAAATGAAATAACCAAACATTCATTCATTTTCTGATATAGCTGTTAAACTAATCTGAAAAGTTTTCAAAATAAATCACTTTAAAAATGTATGGTGTGTACTTTCTAAAAATGAAACCTACATCTATCTCTGAGTTGTGAAGAATATGTATTAAGGTTATAACAACCAACAAGAATGCACTTTTATGTAGAAATTCATGATTAAATCGAGCCTTCCTGACTAGTGATTTTAATCATGATTTAAATCAAATCCACCCTGCTCTGAAGTAGTACTTCTCACATAAATAATCCCCAAACTGCCCTGATACCAGGTTTGTTTTCATTTCAAACGTCATAAAATACAAAACGTGTTTGTTAGAGGGTAAAGGACAAAATTGATAGAAAATGTCCATTGGCACACTTTAAGAAAGAAGTGTGGTCCTATGGATATGGCACTGGACTGGGAGTTAGTAGTTCTGCTACACCCTGCTACATGCACTTGGGCAAATTATTTTGTTAACTGTAACAATTTTCTCATCTGTAAAATGAGAACAATATTTCTTACCTTTCCCTTTGTAAGTCGCTGAGTCTTACAAATGAAAAGCACTACATAGGAGCTAGAGATATTGCAAACCAGGACTTAATTAAGAAAATTTTATTCTAGTTGAAGAAAATTTAAGTCACAGTTCTCTATTGTCCACAAAATCAAGAGGCCAACTTTGGCAACAGAAACTGGATTTCCTATTATACTTTATACATCTATGTTCCTACAGCTAGAGCTGGCATTCTGCTTCTAATGTGACTAGGGACTTAGGGAATAGATGCTGTAATTTCACTGGGACTAGAGAAACAACCAAAGGAAAGGGAATTTGGTATCATGGTAATGGAAACCAACAAGATATGAGAAGAGGTATTTACTCACATTCCATTACTTTTCCTGGGAGGCGGAAAAGCACAGAGTGGCCATGGAAGCAATGGAAGGGCTTAGCTGCAATGAGGGGAGCAATACAGAATGGGAATTAAGGAGGCAAAGAGGGAACCCAACACAAGAGATGGCAGCACAGCAGTCCATGGAAGAGAGGGCTAGGGAGCAAGAAACCAAAAGAACCATAATGGAGAAACGAGAGCCAATGCAGAAATGATACACATTCCTGGAGCACACTAACTCACTAATCTCTTTCCCAGTATGGGGAGGGGATGCCACATTCAGCTGAAGGAGAAGAGGAAATAAATATCTTGAGTCAGTGTTCATGATTCAACCCCCAGCACCAATTATTGGGCTTGTAAGGCAATCTCCCTTTACTTGGGCCCCAGGTTGCCTCATTTCACACAATACTACCCATGGAGTGGCACTGTTTGCTCACAATTTAAAATACACTTAACTGGCTGTTGGAAGAATCGGAAACTGTAGTATAGGATGATGCCAGGTAGACTCATCTGCAGTTTGGAGAAATCAAGCACTGTGCACTATAAAATACAGAGGGGAACTGTTTCCAAAGCATCCAAATTGTTTTTCTACTAATAAATGTTTTAAGAAGCTTTTTCTATTACAACTTTTTAAGGCTCCCACAGCTATGAAGGTCATGGTAGACTATTTCCCTGTGGCAACAGAAAAAACATGTGACACTGTTTCTTGCTCTTTCTGTAAGAAAATGAAAAAACGGTGCACAATAAATGCTGGGCAAATGGGCATACCAAAGGGGAAAATGTTGGGAATGGAGGCCTGGTGAGTGCCTTTGCACAATCCCCTTCCGTTTCAATAAACCCTTATATAACAGCATGTGAGCAAAAAAGACATTTAGGATACTGTAGCTATGGCATAATTTCTCAGATTCCTAGATTGTGGGTTTTCAATCACAATCTTAATTATAACAGGTTTTTGTACTCAATAATTATCCCAAAAGTCTGTATTTTAAGTACAAACCAATTAGTGTGGTCCTTTTAATTTTATGGTCTCATTTATTAACTTTTTTAAAATAACTGCAATGTGGAAGATGTAAATGTACATAAAATAAACAGTACTTGTGTGGAAAGAGTCTCTGTCCTGATTTAGCACAGCTGTGAGACAGCAGTCATTACTCATTAGTGCTGAAGAACAGAAAGCTTCTCCTTTGCCAGTTTTGTCTTAGGGAGTATAATACTTGTTGTTTCATTGAGCATTTTTGCTGTAAGTAGGCATAAGCATTTGATGTGTTTTACTGAGTTCTGCTGTCAGATGCTAAAAAATGGTATTTTGCCAAAGAATACCATGGGACTATACCTGGAGAATCTAAAGTTAAATTAGATAACATTCAACAAATTTATTAAAGTGCTGCGAGTTCCCATTTCAAGGCAAATCAAATAAGTCAACACAAAAGCCAATCTCTCCTCAGACACGCTGCCACATCCCTATCAGCAAGTGATCTCTGCAACACTGTCTAAAAAAAAAAAAAAAAAAAAAAAAAAATCACAGCAGAAATGCATTTTTCTTGTTTAATAATAGCCTACCAAATGAATGAATCAGTGGCAAAGGCAGTACTTCAATATTTAGCACTTACAAAGCCCTTTTAATCTTCAAAGCACTATATACAACCAAGTAAAATACTTAACACCCGTGTGAGTTAGGTCAATATTATCCCCATTTTGCAGATTAGAAAAGAGCACTGGAACATCTAGAGGTAATTCTACAGCAATAAAACCTGAAGTGATCAGGTGTAGCATGCATGTTTAATATTTATATAGCTTTCCATCACTCATGCCCAAAGGTTTATAAACTCTGTGTGTGTGTGTATAATATAGGTGTAACAGTGTGAACTGTCACATGGGGGAAGAAAACCCAAGCTGGTGTCTCCAATTAGCCAATCCTCTCACAGGCTTCTGGGAATGGGAGGGGTCTGGCATCTATATAAGATTCAGCTCATGAGTGGGAGAGGAAAAGCAACACCCAAGAAGACTGGATTGCTGAAAGAATGCCACGGGGATGTGGTGGTGGTAAAGATACTGAATTTGGGGAGGCTGGGGTCTACCTCCCTAGGAAACTTTAGACTTGACTGAGAGGTAGGAGAATTATGGGACTAGAGGATTTGGATGTTGATGATAAACTGATATGCCCCTTCTATAAGCATTCCTACATTATCTCTGGTGTCCATTTTCTCCCTTTTTTCCTGTAGTGGTCAGGTCATCCTGGGCCACCAGACAATGGCTTGGTGACATTTGGAGCTTTGGGATTTGGGGCTTAGGTGGAAGGCCAAGTAGACATCTTAATAATTGTCTGCTTAACTCCCCTCGAGCTGGTGAGAATCCAGTGGTTCACAATGGTCAAATCATTCACCTACCATTGAAGCATGGCACTCTCTAGGATGGAACCCAATAGAAACAAAATGACCATAGCACCAATCTAGGAGCATTGGTTCAGTATTGAACCAAGGAAAGAGAGAGAGCGATGAAATCACCAACACCACTTGAAAAAGTGATGATACCTACCCCCACCACTTAGGAAAGCACAAAGACATCTGAATACTAAGTGGGAGTTGTTTTCCAAGGACGGATTCCTCATAAATAGCATCCTAATCTCAAAAGAGCCCAGAGGTTTTTGCTACAAACAGAAAACAAAGCTCTTAAGCATGGTAATGTAGGATGCTGATTCTAAAGGACTGTAGCATCCCCTAGTGGAATGCTGAAGTTTTTGTAGGTTAGGCAAAGGTACGTAAGTTGCTCCTCTTACCGTCTCGCTTTAAATGTACATAGCATCGTACCGTTCTTGCTCTATCAGATTTCAAAGAACATAGCCAGCTCTGCCTGTACCACAGATCACTTATACCATACTCCTACAATGCAGTAACTGTTTCTCACACAGACTCATATTCCAGTGTAAAAAGGAGAACTTTCCAATAGAGAAAGCACTGTAAAGATTTCCCCCATCATGGCTCACTTCCACTTCTGTTTGGGCCAGGACACTTGAAAAATGCGAATCCATTAGTGCATTATCTTACTGCATATCAGCTACAAGCCAGCTGCTATAAAAAGGCAACTCTTGTACAAACATCAGCTAATTCTCAGCACCCTCTGAAAGTTTCCCCACTGTAAAACAGGAACACCAAGTAAAAGTACTGTGGTATTTAGTAGCACTACTATCACAAAACATTTCCTGAAAGATTTCTTAGAGCATGTGCCAAATATCAAATGGTAGAAACTAAATATTGACTTGGGGCTTGAATACACACAAACTTACACTGAAATAATTACATCAGTTTTAATTCATTTTTAATTCAAATTTAATACATTTAATTTATGGTGTATATCTAAGTGTAGACCCTTATTTCAGATTGGGTGTTTAGGTACGTCTACCCTAGAAGCGCTACAGCTGTGCCACTAGCATTTCTAGTGTAGACACTACAGCGACAGAAGGGGTTCCTCCATCTCAGTAGTAAATCCACACCTCTGAGAGGCAGTAGCCAGGTCGAATGCAGAATTCTTCTATCAACCTAGCAGTGTCTACACTTGGGCTCAAATCAGCTTAATTATATTGCACAAGGCATGAAATTTTTCACAGCCCTCAGCAATGTAGTTTCGCTGATCTAACTTTGCAGTGCAGACTAGCCTCACTTACGCTATGTCTCCACTTAGCACTTTCATTGGTATAAATTATGTTGCTCAGGGGTGTGAAAAATGCACATCCCTGTGCGACATAAGTTACACTGACAGAAGTGCTGGTGTAGACAGCACTAAGGCTCTTCTGCCAACATAGCTACCACGACCTGTTGGAAGTGGTTTAATTATAGAGTGGCTACATGGGAGATCTTACAGTGGCACAGCTGCATCGGTACAGCTGTGCTGCTGTAAGCTCTCTAGTGTAGAAATGGCCTATGTGTAAGGCTACGATTTAGTCACAGAGGTCATGGCAGTCACGGATTCTGTGACTTTACCGGACCTCCGTGATTTCTAGGGCTTCAGGAGGAGGCGGGCGGACTGTGTGCCCCTGCCCTGCAACTGGGGCTGTCTGGAACCAGGAAACTGCAGCCCCAGCCCCACAGCTTCTGCCAGGAGCTGCAGCTGGGACCGCGTGCTCCTGCCCGGCAGCGTCCCAGGCTTGGCGGGGGGCTGCAGCTGGGGCCGTGCACCCAAGCCCCGCAGCTTTCGTTGGGGCTGCAGCTGGGGCTGCGCACCCCTGCCTGGTAGCTGCACCAGGA
The DNA here is from genome assembly GCF_028017835.1 of Emys orbicularis. NCBI lineage: Eukaryota > Metazoa > Chordata > Testudines > Emydidae > Emys > Emys orbicularis. The sequence goes on along the minus strand of NC_088690.1, from coordinate 59,398,091 downwards.
GCCGTGCGCCCCCCTTGTGGCTTCCCAGGGCCGTGTGTCCCCCTCCACCAGTGTGACAAAGACTTGGTGGGAGCTGCAGTCAGGGCCGCGCATCCCCGTCCCGCAGCTAGCTCTGGAGCAGGGACTGTGCGCCCCCCATGGCTGCGCGCCCCCCATGGCTGCACCCCCGCATTGCAGTTGCTGAAGCCGGGGCTGTGCCCCCCGCCATGGCGGGGGGCTCGGCCTCTCAGCTCTTCTGCCCCCCTCCCCCATGGGACTCCATTCCTCCCCCTACCTAGCTCTGCCCCCTCCCCTCTGGTTATTTTTAGTAAAGTAACTGACAGGTCACGAGCTCCGTGAATTTTTATTTATTGCCTATGACCTGTTCGTGACTTTTACTAAAAATAATCATGATAAAATCTTAGCCTTAGCTATGTGTAACCTAGTAAAAACATTTGAGAGACCTGCACCAAAACAACATAGGTGGAAATTAAAACGGATTTATTTCTGTGCAAATTTGTGTAAACAAGCTCTTAGCTTCTACAAAGGCTCAAGCTGGAAAAGAAACGATAGAAGGTGGGCTTTTGAGTTTTCAAAACTTCTTTCTCTAATAATCAGCCAAAGTTCAGGAATTATTCTACAATTTATTGAAAACTAGAATTTAGAGTACAATGACCTTCTACACCTGAACTATAATCAATAGTCACCGTGTTAAAACTTTGAGAGAGTTGACATAACAATATTAAGTGGATGGAGTTTGCTGACCAGATAAGTTATGCAGAGTTAGAACAAAGGAGTGGGAGTCAAGAATCCTAGATTTCTCCTGCTTTGCTAGTCTCATTGTGTAACCTTGAGAAGCCACCAACGACAACATCTGAGTGTCTACTAACTTTGTGCATCCAACTTTAGCCACCCAATACTTAAGCACCTCTGGAAAAAAAAAAAAAAAAAAAATCAGACATCTGTGTCAAGTTGAATGTTGATGACACCAAGAAAAACAACATGCAAAATTAGTGGACACTTTGGAAATTTTTGAACTTAGTGTGTGTCTTGGTTTATTAACCTGAAAAAGGGTAACACTTCCTTTATAGGTATGTTGTGAGCCTTAATGCCTGTAAAAGCGTTTTGAGATGGACAAAAAGGAAAGCTAAACACAAAGTGAAATATTAGTGCTTTAAAGTTTTTGAGGCTATAAAATTATCTGCAGTTTTCCCATTCACTCCAAAGGCTTTCTTCAGATAAAACCTTTCCAATCAAGATCAATTCCTTTGTTTGTATTTGATATTTAGGACAGGAGAACAAGTTAAGCAAACACATTCAAAATAGTATTCCTATGAAAGAACAGTATTGATAACATATAAGCTGTTTGATTTGGTTCAGTGAATAAATTAGGTCAGAGGATGGATTTCACATTTACACCAACTACAAAACAGTGGTCCTTTACTCAGCACAGACCTTATTACCTCTGCTTTGAGAAAAAAAGCTATGAACAGCAGCATAGCTTTCCCAAGGAGCAGCATGAAATTGATATTCTTGTCAGTTTCAGGGCTCCCCACAGGCTTCTGAATAGAAGCAATGAAATTGAACAGTCTTGTTAATTTCATGCTGTTGCTAGTAGCAACAAAGGCTCTGGAGCAAGCCTAGGAAGATGTCACAGCATTGATTTATACTCTGTTCAAGTTTGAAAGGTTATCACAACTTAAAGGCTAGAAACTTAAGAGTGGTGTGTGTTTGGGTTTTGTTTTTTTAAAGAAAATTCTGCAGAAGTCAGCGCTGTTGGTACCCTTGCTCACCAGTGAATTTCCTACTGATCTGCTCAAACAGCTTTTACAATTATCCTGAAATCTGAAGAGACCAAAGCTTGAAAAAAATTAACAGCTTTAGCCAAGTGAAAGTTACAATGAACTGACCACTCTCGGATTATAGGAGACAATGCTTTCCAAAATGCATAAAGCATTGTGATGGTGTGGAGCCGCTCTTAATGCTGTATGCGGACCTTGTTGAGTTGTGTATTGTATGAATATATTGGTTTAGTTTAATAGTATACACACTTAAGGGTTGTTAAGGGACAACACTGGACAGGAAAAGACCTAGGAATACCAGGTCAAAAGGACTATAGCAGTTTAAAAAAGGAACTCCTTTCGAGAGAGACAGTGGCAGTTGTTGGGGAAGCTGTTTCAGGAAACCACTGACACAGGCACCCTCTGAGGTACCTGAAGAAGCTAGGCCTGCCCAGGTTATCATCAGGAATAGAAGGGCCATAGGTAAGACAAATATGTACACAGGCTGTTTTTAAATCATCTTCTCTTATATGCTTTCTTTGTACTATAGGAGCCATTTTGGTTTGGCGGTTTGGTTAGACTCCTGAAAGGAAAATAAATAGGGTGGATACAAGGGGTACTTTAGCCAGGAGAGGTAAAGGCATGAGCACTGTGACCTGAAGGACTGCATTGCGGTCTTGTTTACACTAAAGGGAAAAGTTGATCTAAGCTATGCAATTTGAGTTACACTCAAATCAACATAGCTTAGATCTACTTACCGCGGGGTCCACACTACGTGACGTCGACGGGAGATGCTCTCCCAACGACTCCCCTTACTCTTCTCAATCAGGTGGAGTACAGGAGTCAAGGGGAGAGCGATCGGCGGTTGATTTAGCAGGTCTTCATAGACCCACTATTTCGACTGCCAATGCATCGATCGCCGCAGCATTGATCCTCCGGTAAGTGTAGACAAGCGCTTAGACCAGAAAGGGGACAGAGGTGCAGCTAGTCCTGTAACTATAGACAATCATAACTTCCTGTGTTAATATTTCCAAGCAAAGATTCTATTATTGTATTAACCAGACAGTAAGACTGCCAGTAATAAAGCTTGACATTGACTTTACCAGCACTTGAAGATCACAAGAACAAGTGAGAGTCTTGCCAGACTAGCCTGGCAGGAGCTGCACCTGCGCAACGGGGAGAAACTGCTCAGTGTACCATGTGGGTGCAGTCTGGGTAAAGGACAGAGCTGAACTTATAGTGGGGGAGAATAAGGCATGGGGTTGGGGCTAACTTAATGGGGGATAGTAGGGGCACTATGGGGGTAGGCTGTGCTAAACTATGGGCCTTGGAACAGGTATGAGCTTGAGATTATGGGGTAAGCTATGCCAGGCTTGAGGGCAGTCATGAGGTGGAGCAGAACGGAGGTCATAAGGCTAGCGGGGGAGCCATGGAGCAAACAGTGCTAGACTGGAGATAGCTATGGGGTAGGCAAAGCCAAGTTGGAAGATAGTCATGGGGAAGTAGGGGAGCAGGCTCTGGGAGTTATAGTGGATTACAAATCGAATGAGTCAACAATATGATGCATATGCAAAAAAGGCTAATATAATTCTGGGATGTATTAACAGAAGTGTTGTTACATGAGATATGGGAGATAATTGTCCTGCTCTACTTAGCACTAGCGAGGCCTCAGAGGGAGTACTGTGTCCAACTCTGGGTTCCACGCTTTACATGTACATAAACTGGAGGGAGTCCAGTGGATAGCAACAAAAATGATAAAAGGTTTAGAAAACCCGACCTATGAGGGAAGTTTAAAAAAACTGGGTATGTTTAGTCTTGAGAAGAGAAGACGGAGTTGGAACCTGGTAAGTCTTCAAATATGTTAAGGGCTATTACTAAAAGGACTGTGCTCAATTATTCTTCATGTTCACTGAAAGTAAAACAAGTAATGGGCTTAATCTGCAACAAGAAAGATCTAGGTTAGATATTAGGAAAATATTTAACTGTAAGGGTAGTTAAACTCTGGAATAGGCTTCTAAGGGAGGTTGTGGAATCCCCATCATTGGAGGTTTTTAAGAACAAGTTGGATAAACACCTGTCAGGGATAGTCTAGATGTGTGTGTGTGGGGGGGGGGGGTTGTTTTTGTTCTGCCTCAGTGCAGAGGGCTGGATTTCATGACCTCTCAAGGTCCCTTGCAGCCCTACATTTCTATGACCTTTTTTCTCACTAACACTCATGTGGGGTGGTGCATAATTAAAATATTTCTTACTACATTTTCTCAAATTAGCAAATATGGAAAGGATTTTAAACAGGAGTTAAGTAGGAAAGGACTGGAAGTTTTCTCCTTTGCCATATCAAAATCTTGATTTTGTTCCCTTCCCTCGACCCCACAGCTCCACTCCCTTCCAAGTATTATCACTTTTTTCCTCTGCCCTGTTAGAGACCTCAACACCAAACTTCTGCAATTTCAGATTATCCTCCAAGTGTTTGGAGAGCCACAGGCTTCCCCAAAATGCAAAGTCTGCTCTCTCCAGTCAGCTTCTCCACACTTGCCACAATCACAAAAGGGAACAGAGACTGATCAGACCTGGCACAAGAACTGCAAGTGCTGCGCAACGTACTAACATTAGAAGGTGGTGAAACAAGCAGCTGTATAGTTGCCCACCCCACAATTCTGATCAGTTTCACCCTGATGGTGCTAGTGCAGGGGTTCTCACACTGGGGGTCACGAGGCTATTACATGGGGGGGTCGAGAGCTGTCAGCCTCCACCCCAAACCCCGCTTTGCTTCCAGCATTTATAATGGTGTTAAATATATAAAAAAGTGTTTTTCATTTATAAGGGAGGGGTCGCACTCAGAGGCTTGCTATGTGAAAGGGGTCACCAATAAAAAAGTTTGAGAACCACTGTGCTAGTGGGTGTTCTTTTCAGGTGCTGTTCCCAACTCTGCACAGGTACTTTGTAGAGCAAAGCTTGATAGTACTGCCGGGTGTGGTTAAGTGCTGGAGGCTGGAATGTTGTTGCCTTGGTAGCATTGTTTAGGCTGCTCAGTGCTTCTGTCCTTGGAGTTTCAATGCTGTGAGTAGATAGTGCTGCATGTTACTTTAGCAGACTCGATGTTATTCATAAAGGAAGACCACAGGCACAGTTCAGTGGTGAAGGCTCTCAGCCAGGTTTATTGTCAACGAAGTGAAGTACTAGCTCCCTGGATCAATGTCTACAGTTACACTAACACGTGTGCTTGTTGCAATGACTCAGCTCAGTCAGCGGTGAGACTTTCTGCTGCCCCCTAGGCTGGACAAAGGGTTACAGTGAAGGACCCGACATTTATAGGCTGAGGCAAACAACTTGCATACACAACTTGCATACTACCTTATGTAGTTCATCACATTTGTTACCTCCCCTCGTTCTTGATATTTTGAACAAAACATCCCTGTTAATTATATTGTAAAACCATCTTATTTTGTACTAGACTGAAATGTATCTATACTAACTGGAATACATTTATGTAAATATCTAGTGCCTAGCATGCTATCAACAACTTTGCCACATTCATGTACTGGACACTGAACTTGCAAGCATCTGCTTTAATACATGGTCTGACTTTGGTTCACAGCCTCTGGGTCAGGCATCAAATCTTGCACCAGGTCCAGTGGTCCAGGCTCTCTCTACCTACTACAGTGGCGATGCACTAGGTGGAGCAGGAGACACACAAGCTCAATATTTTCTCACTGGGAACACGTGTGTGTACATGTGTGCATATACCACCCCCACACATTCAAGAGAAAATGGAGCAATGTTCTAATTTCTTTCCCCAGTTCCTCAGTAGAATGCCCCAACATCAGCAGAGAATGGTGCCGCTGCCCCTGTTCATAGTACAGTACATATCCAGCAGCATGAAACGGACTGGTTTGCTTCAGCATTACTCTGTTCTGTTGGAAAACATCACATACACCAACAGCAATTACTATGGAAAAGGGGTTAAATATCTTCACATGCAGAATTGTCCAGCCGGAGAATATCTGAAGTATGTGGACAATGAAAGCACAATACCAGGGAGAATTTAACTCCTTGTGCATTACTGAATACAATAGCTCTACCTACAATTATTGCATTCCCAATATCTGATTGTTTTGTAAAGTACTTTGAGATAAGTACAAAAGGTATTTTATAGAAAATTAAACTAAACTTCAATATATACAATTGTTCTAGAAATGTCTTTACAAGACTAAAATAGTTCTAAAAGAGCTATAAAGTCTCTGGATAAAATATTCTACAACCTTCAAGGAAAGTAATTTCCTAAGAGTCCTAAGGACTTTAACCTAAGTATCTCTTTAATGGTACATCAAAACACAGGAAAAATTAAGATAAAACTGGCTATCCTTAGTGAGAGTTGTAGCTTCCACCTCCCCAGTTGCTCAACAGCGCAAAAATAAAGGAATTTCAAAAGCCACTCTGTAATTAACTTGGGGTGGTTTAGCTGATACAGGAAGCTACCATCACCATTAAGGGTATCTAATTTTTTTCAGATGTAGTTGCAGGTACCTATCTCCAATACAATTACTCATGTCTGCTCATAAAGCCACAATGTTCATATGTGGTTTCCAAAGCAGACACTCGTAATACAACCAAACTTTGCTATTGTGGTTTATAGCGCCACCAACAGGAAGCCTCAATGGCTTTACAGTTGCCTATATATTCTACAGAGACTAGACTGAATAGATCATCACAAGATTAGCCTTCAAAATGGAAGCCAGCATTTTACAACCATGACCACAAAGCCAGACACACAGGCTAGGGTACAGCATAGATAACTATATGGGTTTGAGTTAACACTTGTTTCAGATGTTGCTCAAACCTGTTTTGTTTTGTCACACCAACAAACAAAATTTACTTTGCTTTCTGAATTTGTTCAAGGACCTCAAATGTCTTCTATCAATGATTTACTGTATTTTTTCTAAATTTCCATGAAAAAGTACTCCCCTCACCATCTCCACTAGCAAACCTTTTCGGAACACACTGATAGATGGAACCTGTTCTTTTCCTTCCACAATGTTGCTTGCACATCTTTAAGGTGCCATCTACACTAGAACCAAGCCATGTTACACATATAAATACCAAATTATGTATTAAAATTGTTGGCATGCAGCAAAGTAGTAGCTGGGAGCACTAACAGTAGCATAGATACTGTTGCATGTTGTAAAACAGATAAGGTCGGCAATCTTCAGCTCTTTGAACGACATGGAAACTGAATGAATTTGATAGGCAAGTCACTAGAAGGGGGATACAGTTAGGGTTTTTTGTATAATCACTTTTCTGACACTTGCTTTTAACAATAGCAAATGCTCAAGAAATAGTGCGTCTTACCTGCTTCATGTAATTGGTTGTTTAACATTGAGTTCAGACCTAAATAAGCTAATTAGCTGTCAGCAGTGTTGGAAATCTATTAATCTTAAAGGCAACAGCAAATTAAGTGAACCCTGGAAATAATGTCAAGTTCTGTGGCCTGTGTTGACAGGTCAGCCTAGATAATCATGATTCCTCCTAGCCTTAGTCTATGAATCGGTATAGTCTGACAGTATGATTTAACTGCAGCAAAAATTAGTTCTCATGCAGCTCTCTAAGAAAGGCTATTTGACAGTTGCCGAGGTGGATAGCTCTCAGAACAAGCTACTAAGTTGTCACTGATGAAAACATGATCCTAAAACTATCCATATAGTTATCTACAGCCTGTAAACGCCAATATTTAAAAAGGGCTCTAGAGGTGATCCCGGCAATTACAGACCGGTAAGTCTAACGTCAGTACCGGGCAAAATAGCTGAAACAATAGTAAAGAATAAAATTGTCAGAGACATAGAAGAACATAAATTGTTGGGCAAAAGTCAACATGGTTTCTGTAAAGGGATAGAGAATAAGATGGAGAATATCTTATTGCCCTTCTATAAATCCATGGTACGCCCACATCTTGAATACTGCGTACAGATGTGGTCTCCTCATCTCAAAAAAGATATACTGGCATTAGAAAAGGTTCAGAGAAGGGCAACTAAAATGATTAGGGGTTTGGAATGGGTCCCATATGAGGAGAGATTAAAGAGGCTAGGACTTTTCAGCTTGGAAAAGAGGAGACTAAGGGGGGATATGATAGAGATATATAAAATCATGAGTGGTGTGGAGAAAGTGAATAAGGAAAAGTTATTTACTTGTTCCCATAATATAAGAACTAGGGGCCACCAAATGAAATTAATGGGCAGCAGGTTTAAAACAAATAAAAGGAAGTTCTTCTTCACACAGCACACAGTCAACCTGTGAAACTCCTTGCCTGAGGTGGTTGTGAAGGCTAGGACTATAACAGGGTTTAAAAGAGAACTAGATAAATTCATGGAGGTTAAGTCCATTAATGGCTATTAGCCAGGATGGGTAAGGAACGGTTTCCCTAGCCTCTGTTTGTCAGAGGGTGGAGATGGATGACAGGAGAAAGATCACTTGATCATTGCCTGTTGGTTCACTCCCTCTGGGGCACCTGGCATTGGCCACTGTCGGTAGACAGGATACTGGCCAGGATGGACCTTTGGTCTGACCCAGTATGGCCATTCTTATGTTCTTATGTAAACTGGCGATCAAGGTTAGCAATACAGCCTCCCTCAAGCTCAAAACAACAATCCTGTCACAGCTTCTCTAGGAGATGGAAACCACCTCTGCAAATTGTCAGTCCAGCTAGACAAAAAGCTATGATGAAAACCACTTGTGACAATCTCCTTTCTCTGTACCACATGCTTGATCAAAATTGTGTCCTGCCAATTTATTCACTTGGCCATGTCCCTGCTGCCAAAAAACCTGTTTAGAAAAAAAGTAAACTACTATACTTGCAAGCAGTAGCAACCCTCAAAGTATTGCCAGCACAATTTGTAACATGCCGTCTGTTCCATCTGGAGAACACAGGAATTGGAGGCACGGGGCGGTTGGGGGAGGTGGAGGGTTAAATCCAGTTTAAGTAGGTCGGTCCATAAAGTTCTGGCTAAAATGTTTTGAAGTAGTTTGTTTATTGCTTTCAATGCTTAGCTTCTTCAGGTAAAGTTTCCTTGTATACAAAAAGATTTATATAGTATTTCTGGCATATTAATACTTCCTATACAAAGGCAGGATATATTCTTTGTATGTTTCCTCCCAAGGAACTTTATAAGCCATTCAAATTAGAATAATTTACCTCATTTTTGGGGTGTAATAAGGCAGCTCTTTAATAGTGTAATGTTGCCGTGCACCACAGTTTAGGATAAGATGTGGACACTAGTACTGAATCCAATTGAAACTGCAGGAGTAATTTAGATATGGCAATTGGGGCATTAGAGAGAACATGCCTATGATTTCAAGTTCTATTGAGGCATTCCTTTAGACACTTAACTGATCCATCCTCCTTCATTATTTGGGTAATTAGTTGTTAGACAGGTATTTATATATTATGGTCCCACAAGATTTCTCAATACAATGCAAAGGCAGTCACCCAGAGTCCAGTCATTATATTACATCAGCACAGAGAATTTTGTAACAGGAAAAACCGGGCAATCAGCCCTGGCCCAAACTCCAAATTTCATTAGCATGAATGAAAATTATAGGATTTTTAAAAGGAGTGTGTATGAGCTATATCACACATTCACGTATATTAAGTTGACCCCCTATTCTTTCCCTCTGCCTCTTTCTTCTGTATCCAACTCCCTCAGGCTGTTTGAATTTCAAACAAAACAAAACAAAACAAAACCCCCCACAGTTTTATGCCCCCCCCCATGACAGAATGTTTTTATCATGTTGCACAGCACTCCAACTGCCTTAAGGGAGCTTTAATGATGATTTTATTTTTAAAAGTACAGGCTTATCTTGCTTGACCTTGCTGCACAAAATAAAAGGTTGCTAAACTCCTCCTCCCAGAGAACAAAACCTGGAACAGAAATGACCTGGCTCTGCTGGATCAAAAGCCTAGAATGGTATAGTCCACAAACAAAGAAATCAGAACTAGGACAAACCCAGCACTATTACGAACAGGTACTGTAGGAGCAACCAGGCCAGAGAAACTGGCCATTATTCCTTTCTTGTTTGTTCCCTATAATAAACTTATTTTAATACTCTGTACGTCACTTTGAAGATATAAACCATTCCAATATCAATCTACATAATGTCCCAGGTAAGGTAATGTCCTTATTTTACAGAAGAAGAAATGAAGGGCTTATCTACACTTACAGCCGTGCCGCTGTACCACTGAGCAAAGATACTACCTCCACCGACAGGAGAGCTTCTCCCATCGACATAAATACTCCACCTCCCTGAGAGACAGTAGCTATGTCGACTAAGAGAAGCCCTCCCGTCAACATAGTACTGTCTACACTGGGGTTAGGTTGGTATAACTGTCGCTCAGGTGTGGATTTTTCAAACACCTGAGCAACATATTTATATAGACATAAGTTGGTAGTGTAGATCAACTAGAGAGAATAAGCAATTGTCAAAGGTCACACCAGGAGTCAGTGTTTAAATTTAAATTAAATTTTAAATTAAATTAATGGAGATATCCCATCTCCTAGAACTGGAAGGGACCTTGAAAGGTCATCGAGTCCAGCCCCCTGCCTTCACTAGCAGGACCAAGTACTGATTTTGCCCCAGATCCCTAAGTGGCCCCCTCAAGGATTGAACTCACAACCCTGGGTTTAGCAGGCCAATGCTCAAACCACTGAGCTATCCCTCCCCCTAGAGGGATATTATAATGTTCAAGTCTCTGGCTCTTAGTTCCATGCTCAAACTACTAGACTAAAGTTTTGGGTTTTTTTTCTTTTCCTTCAATGAATTATTGTATTGTATTTACAAAACTTCAATTTAAACTTGACTTTATAATATACTACTAGCAACTAGCATGTCTGATCCATTTCTTGCATTTACAAGCCATAATTACATGTTTGTAGTAAGGCAACTTGCAGTGCCAGTTCAGATAAGGCTGCCAAATCTGCAAAAGTGTCTAGGTCTTGGGGCTTCACTCCACCACAGACAGGCTGATATGCTAGTGTGGTGCCTTTGTTTTTAACTACTCACACTCCACTGCTGTGCTCAGAGCACTCAATGGGTGATAACTTGAGACCCCTGGGGAAATCCGGATGTCTCTTAAATGGCCACCTGGTGCACAACACTGAAGGTTCCCTCCCCTTCCTTCTGTGTAACAAAATATATCTACCAGTCCTTGAACTACCTCCAAAAACACTGACACAGGTCCAGGTTAGTGCTCCCTCACTAGACTGCTGTGAAAAGATCCAGCTGGTAAAGCCTAGGGTGTTCTAAGCCTCCCGAGTCCAGTCACTGCCCCTGGCATGGGATCCCCAGGCACACCCTCCTGAGAGTTTGGACTACGTGGCCCAGTCCCTGGGGCTAGTACTGGCTTCTCAGGGCACGTCTTCACTACCCGCCGGATCGGCGGGTAGCAATCGGTCTATCGGGGATCGACTTATCGCGTCTAGTGAAGACGCGATAAAATCGATCCCTGATGGCTCTACCGTCGACTCCGGAAATCCACCGCGGCAAGAGGCGGTAGCGGAGTCGACGGCGGCGTGGCAGCGGTCGACTTGCCGCCGTCCTCACAGCCAGGTAAGTCGACCTAAAATACGCCACTTCAGCTACGCTATTCATGTAGCTGAAGTTGCGTATCTTAGGTCGACCCCCCGCTGTAGTGTAGACCTAGCCTCAGTTTCCCCCTGTAGCTTTAGCACATCCTCTCCCAGAACTCTACTTGAAGAGGTAAAGTAGAAGGCTTCAAGGGGGCAGGTGATAAGATATAGCACATGACACAGACTTTGCTCTTTAATACTATGAGACATACAGATCTATACAAAAACAAACCCGATATGCATTTCTCTCCCTCAGTTTCCTTACCATTCCAGAGCATTCTCTGTGCTGAAGTCAGAGTCCTTTAGAGCCATCCAGCATCCTCCTGTTGCAGTGCATAGCTTGGGTTCTGAAACATGTAGCCTTCTCCCCAATCTACCGCCTCTGGCCATTGTTAATCCATTCCCTTCTTCTCTCCTGCCAAACCTCATGTGTGTGTCCTGAGACTTTCCCTTGTGAGTCCTTTTATAAACTTCTAGTCCCTTGATCAGGTGACTTCCGAATCAGCCTCAACTGGTGATCAGTGTTCTACCAGATGACTTTGTTGTCTGGCATTCTTTCCCCAGATAAACCAATTCTTCTGGGTGGGAGCCAGTCCGTCTAGGATGTTTGTATTAAAAGTGAGGACCATTCCAAGTTTAAAAACGCTCTATTGTCAGCTCTGTACCACAACACACTGGAATTTCAGCCCTACATGGAGGTGAGAAGGCAATAGCTTCCACACTCAAAATGTAATTTGCAGCTTGATAAAGATATATACAGAGTTCATAATCACACACACAGAGTTTGTAAATTGTACAAATTCCCTAACTGTCTCACACCCATACTAGTTCTGGATACATCTGCTTTCCTTTCCTCCTATGGGACTGAACCTCTATAACTAGCATGAGAGAGCAGATTGGGACAAAAGGGGGGCAAAGCAGACTTAGTGAGGTGTAAGGACAATCGGAATTTCAAAGTATCTTGTGTAATAAGAAAACATAGTTGCCCCCATTTTTGCATAGCCCAAGATGAATTAAATTCACAGATTCCAAGGCTAGAAGGGACCACTGTGATTATTTAGTCTGACCTCCTGTATAACACAGGCCATAAAACTTCCCCAAAATAATTCCTAGAGCATACAGTTTAGAAAAACATCCAGTCTTGATTTAAAAATTGTCAATAATGGAGACTCCACCATGACTTAGTAAGTTGTTCCAGTGCTCATTACATGCTGTTAAAAACTTATGACTTTTTTCCAGTCTGAATTTATCTAACTTTAACTTCCAGCCATTGGATCATGTTATACCATTCTCTGCTTGATCGAAGAGCCCATTATTAAATATTTGTTTCCCATATAGATACTTAGACTCACCCCTTAACCTTCTCTTTGTTAAGCTAAATAGATTGAGTTCTTTGGGTCTTACTATGAGGCATGTTTTCCAATCCTTTAATCATTCTTGTGGCTCTTCTCTAAGCCCTCTTCAATTTATCAACATCCTTCTTGAATTGTAGGTACCAGAACTGGGCACAGCATTCCAGCAGTGGTCACACCAGTACCAAATACAGAAGTAAAATAACTTCTCAATTCTTACTCAAGATTCCCTAGTTTATGCATCCCAGGATCACAATAGCTCTCTTGACCATAGCTCCTGTTCAGCTGATTATCCATCAGACCCCCAAGTTATTTTCAAAGTCATTGCTTCCCAGGATAGATTTCCCCCCATTCTGTAAGTGTGGCCTACATTCTCTGTTCCTAGATCTGTAGATTTAGCTGTATAAAAATGTTTATGGTTTGTTTGTGCCCCATTTATTAAGCGATCCAGATCACTCTGAATCAGTGACCTGTCCTTCTCATTAGCTACCACACCCCCAATTTGTGTGTTGTCTGCAAACTTTTTATCAGTTTATATTAAGACTGTGTTTTACATTCCTTCCTCTGCTGATCAGATCCCACTTGTACTTAAAAATCTCGATTAGCAAGTCTACTCTGAGTTTGGAAAGAAATATTGTTCTTCTATATGTTTCCTTATCAAGGACTTAAAATGGCAGTAACACCCCAAACTGCACTTGGAAAGAGTACACACAGATTTAGCAAGGTGCACTCTGCTGGTAGTACAGTATGGGATGCAACTTCCTGAGCAGAGCTTGAGGAGGAATTTGGAAAAGCCAGGGGCTGGACTGGCCAATCATCTATATCTCCCCACATTTGCTGGTGTTTCAAGAAAAATGGAGGCAGGTGGAGGGTTTTCATTTTCAGCCTCTGACTGTCTGTGCTGGTCAATCACTATAAAAGGGATAAGAACATTGGTTTATCATTCATACAGTGAACACTGCTACAAGTACTGCCCTGCTCACCAGAGAAAGGATGGAATCCTGCAATCAGTAGGTTCCCTGGCAGTCGGCGAGAGAAGGAAGGAGTCTAAGGGCTGGTCTACACGGGGGGCGAGAGGGGGGGAAAATCGATCTAAGATACGCAACTTCAGCTACGCGAATAGCGTAGCTGAAGTCGAAGTATCTAAGATCGAATTACCTGGGATCCACACGGCGCGGGATCGACGGCCGCGGCTCCCCTGTCGACTGCGCTACCTCCGCTCGCTCTGGTGGAGTTCCGGAGTCGACGGTGAGCGCGTTCGGGGATCGATATATCGCGTCTTAACGAGACGCGATATATCGATCCCGGATAAATCGATACGGCGGGTAGTGAAGACGTACCCTAAGTGCAATGTCAACAGCAAAAGCCTCGGGGGGGAGGGGGAAGAGATCTGGCAGACTGGGTCCAGGTAATGAGGGAAATTAATGGGAAGCTAGGTCAAGTCAGCAAGCAGAATGGTGTCAGGGAGGCAAGAGTGAAGGGAATAAAGGAGAGGGGAGGGAGCAAGAGAAACAAATGGATCCAAGGGGAAATAAGAGCAGATCGAGGAATCTCCCTGGAAAAGGGAAATGAGCTCCTACTTCTCTAACTGCACCAAGGTTGCACAGAGGGCTTTAGTTGCTGTCTGAGATGACTGTTTAAAGATAAGAATTCAGCCTTGACTAGTGTTCACTATAATAACTTCTCCCCATTGAGTGAGTTCTTGTCTCTAAGGTACTAATCAGTTCTAGAGAAGTGTAAATGGACTTGAGGCCAATTCTAATAGGACTGAAGTATTTATTGAGGGAATGTGGGGATTCAGAGGTGAGAGCTGTAACTTGCACAAATTTAGATTTTTTGCGGGATGGGGGGGATCCAGGCTTCTAAAAAAAAAAAAAATCTAAAAAAAAAGAAGATTTCTATTTGTCTCACATCCTATGAAAACACCTCCTGAACGGCTTGCAACGAAACTATTTCAAACACTGAGAGCGTGACGGTGAAACTATCTTGACTAGTTTTCATTGTTCAAGCTGAGAGTTAAAAGCAAGCAGTATAAATAGTGAAAAACTGAGCTGCTGTAATTTTGTCTTAATAATCTAAATTACTACTAGCACAGAGAAATGCTCTTTCTAAATGGCCAATCTACAACTCTTCCACTATGAGGCTGGCTTCATTTCATGCTCCCTCTCTCCCTAGTTCTATGAGACATCAGTGTCGGGGACTGGGAGAGCAGGAGCTTGTGCTGAGCAGAGGAATTGCAGGGGACATAATCAGCTCAGCAACAGCAGAAGGGTCTCTATGTGCCTTCGTTCCCCAAAATGTGGATAAAACCTTTGCTTTCTCCCACCTTTGGCAGTTCAGACAAGCTTTCTGAGGCATGGACTCTTTTACTCTGTGGATGTACTGTACCTAGCACAACGGACCTCAAACTTGGTTAGGACCTCTAGGTACTACTGCAATATACAAAAGAGCATTTACAGTAAGTTGGAGTAAAGAGAATGTGAATTAACCTTAACTGTATTACACTTAAACAACCACAAATGGTTCCATATACTATATTGTACTTCCTGTGAACATAATTTCTATTCCCAGCACTGCCTCAGTCCTTTAGAAACAGTTATCACTATCCTTCTTTGCTAACAAAACACCAAGTAGAGCCACTTTGTCATTACAGGGATAGTTTAGATTGTTTGATCAGGCTTTCATAGCAGCTCTGCTGTGGAGATAAAGATTTATGATTTCAACATGAAACTGAAGAGTTAGAAAGTACTTTCACCTATACCTGCCCCTGAGCCCCTTTGCCATTTTTTGGGTTTACAGTGATTTTCCTACTTTTCATTATTTTTCTCTCCTATGATGCTGTGTGAAAGACCCACACAAACAAGGAAAACTAATTAACAGTACAGAGGAAATAGTGAAACTGACTTGAATTTTTTCCTCTCTAATCTTTCTATTATAACAACTTTGGATTTAACCTGCAATAGCAGCACACAAGACATTTGGACAGAAGTGACTTTTTTTTTTTTTTTTAAGTTGACAATGCCCTGAAGCCCATAGGCTGTTTAGTATAAAGGATGTTTAGAATCTCATCAATGCAGGGTGAAGATTTAGAAAGTGAATTTTCATTGAAGGTTACACTCTGCCTATGTCAGGTGGTAGATGTCCACAAGCCTGTATCATTGATTTACTAATGCTGTGCATGTCAGCTGGCATAGTGGATGAGTTTACATTTAAAAAAAAAAATGTGTAACCAGCAGTCCAGGATCTTAATGCATATGCTTGTTCTGTTGGGCACAGAAAGAGCTAAGCTGTCAGAAGCAGTTTTGCCACGTAAACACTGGAGCATGATTGCCCTAGCTGAAATAAAAATCGATAAACCTCTCAGTAGCAGATTCAGGTCCTCAAGATTTAAAAAAAACAACAACAACAACATCATGCACCAACATTAGACTTCAGCTCCTCATGCTCTTGCTAAGGTGTACAGCTTTCAGTTTATCATACTTCTCAACCTTCCTTGACCTACAGGATGAAGTACCCCCACTAATGGACCCAAAAAGGCACAGGAAAATTACAAAGATACAGTATTTTAAATTGTTGGCTTTTTGAAGAGGATGTTTTCCTGTAACCTCACTTTCATATTCAATATTTTTATTTCTGTAAAGTGAAAGGAGATGGCAAATTTGAACTTCACCTAAGTCAGCTGACAGGTGTACTGACTATTAAAGCCAGGCCAAGAACAAAAACAGCCTGTTCGATAGATCCTTAGTAATGAGAAAGCTATGTCAGCAATCAAAATGAAGTTAAACAGCAAGAGTAGCTCAGAAATGTGTTCAGTACTTATCCCCTCAAACAGCCACGGGTCTGACGAGATAAGACCCATTCCAATGATGTTCACAGACATTTTGCTAAGATCGAGGGCCTTTGTAGCCTTTGTAGCGCTGTGTCAATTTTTGATTCATATTTGTCTACAAAAAACACCTCCTTACCAATAAGGAGGCAGCAAAAATCGCTGCCCCCTTGCATAGCAGCTACTCAGCTGGGTAGAAGTTTCTGTAGCAATAAGAGCCTCCATAGGTGTTGCACGTCAGGAGAGAAGCATCCTTTAATTGCTCCCCTTTCAGGGGCAATGAAATCTGGTTGTACAGCCACATAACATCACTCTCCCTGAGTGTACACTTCACCCCGACCCTATGCTTGGAGTTGCCCACACCCCATCCGTGCCCTGACAGAAATCATTCTGGGAGCAACTCCAGCCCCAGCTCCAGCCCCCTCCCTCCATAGATCTCAAGAGAGGGACACGCCAGAGCAGACTGCTGCAGGCAGCGATAGGGAAGGGGGTGCATAGAGCTGGTTCCCCCGCAGACAGCGATGGGGGAGGGGGTGGGCGCGGCTGCCCCCAACGGTCCCTCCGCAGTCGCTGTTACTTCGCCCCCACCCCTTATTTCCAGCTGCAGACCCTGCCCCACCGGTCGTCCCCCCCCTTCCCCAGTGATCGGCGGCTGCCTCCGCCCTCCTTACCGTGCTGGGTGAAGATATTGAAGCCGCTCTCCGCGGTGCGCCCGGCCGCCTCCCGCTTGCGGCCCGCGGGCCTGGCCGCGCTGCTCCCCCGCGCTCCCCTGGGCTGCTGAGGCGGCGGCGGCTGCTGCTGGAGCCCGGCTCCCGGCTCCCCGACGCGGCCCACCTGCTGGCCCATCCCCGCGCTGCCGTCCTGGGCCCCCGCCAGCCCTCACTCACATGCCGCCTCCGCTGCCGGCCCGGCAGGCGGCCTCCTGCTCCCGCGGCCTGGCGGCTCCCCACAGGGCTGCCCCCCACCCCGCCGCGCTCCGGCCTGGGACTCACGGACTCGCCCCCTCAGCCCCCGCCGCCATCTTAACCACAGAGCTGCGGGAGAGAGGACAGAGCGGCTCCTAGAGACCCACCTCCGGTCCTCCAAGGGAGTCCTGCCACCGCCAACCCCCTGGCTCCACCCCTCGCCCCCGCCTTGACATCACCCAGCAACCCCCCGCCCTCCCCCTGACACCATTACCCCTCCCTGACGTCACCCAGCAACACCCTGCCCACCCGCCCCCTCGCTGCCATCACCCAGCAACCCCTCCCAGTGACTCCCACCCCGACCACTCCCATCCCATCCCTGCCAACCTCCATCCCTCCTTTCCATCCTGCACTATCCCCTTGACTACCCAGTAACAGACCTGACCTGCCCATCCCGTACCATCCTCCTCTCGATCCCCTGACCGCCCCTAGACCACACCTATTAACCTTCCCCACCTTTTCCATCCCCCCATTACCCCATCACCCACCTACAGTATCATCCTGACTATCCCCCACTGTACACTGACTTGACCCCTTCCATGTGCTCCTCCACTATCTCCCCACTATCCCTGCTGCACTACCCTGTTATTCTTCTGTCCCATAGTGCTCTTTCTGAACACAAGCTCTTCCCCGGTTCTGTAGAACTCTGCCTGGGACACTTGAAATACTGATCCCGGTGAACCTAACCCCGACTATAGATGCAGCTAGGTCAGGGGTTCTCAAACTGGGGGTTGGGACCCCTCAAGGGGTCACGATGTCATTACATGGGGGGGTCGTGAGCTGTCAACTTCCACCCCAAACTCCGCTTGCCTCCAGCATTTATAATGGTGTTAAATATATTAAACAGTGTGTTTAATTTATTAGGGGGATCGCACTCAGAGGCTTGCAATGTGAAAGGGGTCGCCAGTAAAAAAGTTTGAGAGCCACTGAGCTAGGTCAACAGAATAATTCTTCCGGCGACCTAGCTACCTCTTCTCGAGGGAGCGGATTTACTAGAAGCGATGGAAAAACCGCTTCCAATTACTGTAGTAAGTGTCTACACTACAGTGGCATAACTGCAGCTATGCTGCTGTAGCACTTGTACATACACTCAGACTCTCAAAGGTGGTCCTCTTCTTTTACTTTTTTATTTCTTTTCAACATTTGGTCATTTCTGATGTAATTTTTTCCCATTTAAGGTATTGAGTAAAAATAATAAACAGTGAAGGTGAAGACTATATCAAAAGACAGGTCAAATGCTTGCCCATTAATAGTCATATGGAGAACTAACCATTATCCTCTAAAAGGCCTAAAAATTCCAGATTGGCAGATGTATGACCCAGAAAACATACCCTGATTATATGAGAAATGATATGTGATTTCCCCAAGACCACCTTACCTGAAATAGTCACTAATAAAACAAAAACAGACATCTTAACATTAAGTACAGAATTATATGAAGGCATATAATGGACACATTTTCAACTACAGTTGCTGTTACATACGTATATCAAGTAATGTTCCAGTTACAAACTGTAAGCATTTGGAAGTATGGAAACTAATAGATATGGGAGGAGAGAGAGGGAGTGACTACTGTAAGACTCTGGGCTAGTGGAAGAGTTTGTTGTTTTTCAGTTTTGCTGATCCCCACCCCCCACCCCCTTAATTTTTTCATTTGGCCAAAGCTGGCAGGATGGGTGGCACATCACCAGGTTGTGCCTATGCTAATGTGTTCCCCAAGGACGTGTAATTAAACAAACTTGTCCTCTGCTCACTACAATGGTTTCCCATAAAATACTGAGTCAGATTCGAGTCTATGTCTTCATGGTGCTCAATGGCCTGTGCCCAGGATACCTAAAAGATCACCTAAAACTCTGGGATGGATGTAGACCATGGTTGACAGCTGTTCCTCAAGCACAATGGAGCTGTCCGTCACAAGGGGACAGCTCATTTGTGTAGGAGAAAGTGCTTTCTTAGAGTCTGGTTGAAGACTGTGGAATGACTCCCGTAGGACCTAAGAACAACTTCAAACTTCAGCATTTTCCATTCCAAATGTTGGCACACTTTGCCTTTGCCTTCAGTAATAAAAACACATAGCACAACAGAAATGAAAAAAAATTAAAAAAATAATTCTCACAATTTTCCTCCTGGGGAGCTAAGAAGGGAGGAAAAGTGACTCACACATGAGCGATGCTAGTTACATCACGTAATAAACTTCTGGAAGGTACCCAGATGCCATGTTGATGGGCGCAACAGAAGAACCTGAGTAGAACTGAATAGAACTATCTACACTAAATTAAGACACAATTACTATTCACTTAAACTTGCAGGTATACACAGAGGGAAAAACATTCACAGTTTCTATGATTTATTTGGTAAACAAATTCAGAATGAAACTATATAACTTAAAAGTCTGGAACCTCTTGCATTGGAAAGATCTGAATATCTTTCAAATCACTTTAGCCCATCCCTATTTGGGAGTGAGGAATTTTGCAATGAAGATGCAAGACAGTTCATTTTATCTTTGCCTAAAATGTTATTTCAGTGCTTCTTCCTTCTTAAAAGGTGGTTGTACTCCAAAAAGTGACTATGTAAGCACTTTCTAACTCAACAGATCGGCCCTCTTTGTGTGTGTACTGGAGACAAATCTGCTGACTTTAGGAACAAATTACTGAGATGGAGTGAGGTAAGACTGTAAAAGCCTATTGCATATGTTTGCGAAGGGTTTACTATTTTATATAATCTAATAATTCTTTGAAAACCATGCAATATGCTGTGCCTAATTAGCTTCTTAATAGTCTAGTAAAGCAAGAATGGGAATATGAATAAGAAATTCCTAAATTCTAATTCTTTTTCTGCCACTATCATTGTGTGCCCATGGGCCACATCCCTTCTTATCCTTAAAGTGGGCCAAATCATTATTTATCCACAGAGTGCTCTGCGTATTAATTACTTAATGTTTGCAAAGTGCTTTGAAGAGGAAAAATGTGTATTAATGCTAATTATTATAATAAACTGTAATGTTACCAGCCTCGTGTAGTATCAGGAATATGTTGTTTATATAAAGCTAATTTTGTCTGAAAAGGTTTGGCAATATCCATAAACAAGGCTGACAAATTCTGTCCTGACAATTTCTGTCTTCCAATGAGTTTTCTGTCACATAAGCAGTTTGGGAGAGGGGAAAAAATTACCAAAAAGTCAAGCCAAAACTGAGATTGCAATGCTACTTTAAGAAGAAATATGACATTGCCAGGAGCACTTATTCACTAATTTAAAAGCATCTGCCATATATAAATTTCACAACCCCTTTTCCCAAACATTGACAACAGTCAACTGGTCACAAACACTACATGCAGTCTCTGCTCCAAAAAGAGAAGTTAAAATGTTCAGCCAATGAAATGATTCTTGGATGTTCTATACTTAAAATTTAAAATATATTACAGTACATGCAACAGCCTCTAGATGTCATCCTAATCTCCCCCATGGCTTGACAGTGCTGTTTGTTTGCTTGATGTATCAGTTGTGCATGGGAAATGCTGCAGAATAAATCTGTTGCTATATCAGGATTCTTGAACTCAAGTATTGTATCCATGGGGCAGCTTTTTTTTCTGACTCATGAAACAGAAATTAAAGCAAATACTTCAGCAAATTAAAAAATAATTCTGGGAATAATCTCTCCTCCTTTCCCAGCTCACACATCATTTATGGATCAAAGCTATACAGAGTAACAGGTTAACATAAATGGCCAACCTGGGCAGCGATGGTGTCTACCTATGTATTTGCACAGTGCCTAGTGCAATGGGATTCTGATCCTCATTGAGGCCTTTGGACACTAATATGATGTCGGGAAAATGAAGTTTTCATTATATATGTAAATTACAGATCTATATTGATTTATGTAAATTGTATCACCCTCTAAATTATTAGAAAACTTTGTAAATGTGTATAAACTCTTTCAGGAGAAGCTTTCCGAGTTAACAACAACATACTGTACACAGGGATGAATTAAATCCTTAGTTTAACACCATTGTCTTGAATGACGCTATACTAATGAAAAACTTGGTCTAGTGTGTTAACATGATAGACATGCCATCTGTAATGTTCACTAGATGTCCCCAGACATTGGGGTCCAATGTAGAATCTCTTAACACCCTCCTCTTCTAATACATTTACAAAAATGAACAACATGCTCTCAGGTTCTGTCACTTGACAATTCAGTATTAATGTAGTGTCTCTGCCACAAATTTTCTTGCGGCATAAACATAAAATATTTTTAGGGCTAAATTGACAATGGCTGTGTGACACTAGATTAGTCACTTGTGTGTGCTATAAAAGTGAAAGTGGTGCTTGTACTGCCTGAGAATTTTCAAAGGAAAGCACAGCTGGCGCTCTAGAGAGTTGCGCCTGCCAGAAGGGGTATGTGGGGCATTCATCAGATCATTTTCAAACCATAGAACCTGAGTGCAAGCGATCACTCAGATACAAATCCATTATACTACAATTTGTGCCTGTAGCAGCTTGCATAGGGTAATTAGCCCCCGTGGCAGCTGCAGTGCATTACATAACTTCATCATATCATGGAAGTACCTAATAGCAACTCCATACTGAGGTGTTGTTCTAAAGTGGGCTGAAATGGGGTATAATTTCCTGACTTGACCTGTATATAGGCAGTTAATCAATGTAAAATTTCATAGGGGGTTAGATTTTATGTCCTTTGAATCTTCTATATAGATTTTGTTTGGTTTCTCTTAATACATTTTTAATAGGAAGATTTTGAATTTGAGCTCTGGCTGTAATGTGTCCATGGCAGTCCAATTTGTCCTTTTTGACTGATAGGTTTTTTGTTTTGTTAAGAATTTATGACACTGGGAGTACCTTTCTCAGACCTGAAGAAGATTTGTGTGTTTATCACGTATATTGTGTGTGTAGCAACCCTAACTGAGGCACAACAAAGTTGTTGAAGGTTTGTGTATGTGTATATTAATTTTAAAGAGAAGCACACTAATCGTGCTGAATGGTTTGGCTGGATTTGACCCAAACAACATGGTACTGGTTACTGTTTTGCAGACCATAAGGCCTCTGGTCTACACTACAAAGTTATGTCTATGTAAGTTGCCTTCTGTCAACATAGTTGTGCATGTGTCTGCACTTAAATTTGTCTCTACTGATGTCCATTACATCAGGGGCCCATTACACTGACAAAGTAACACCAACTCCCCAAGTGGCATTGAGCCAAGTTTGATGTACAGAGGTCGATACAGCACACATGTAGACACTGTGTTACCTAAGTCAACCATAGCAGTCCTCCAGAGCTGTCCCATAAAGCCCCACACTGACCGATGTGGTCACCATTGTGAACTCCACTGTCCACAGGTCACGTAGACCGGAAACTCCTCTCCCCTGTAAAGCGCTGCAAATTTTTGAAATTTCTTTTCCTGATTGCCCAGCTTGGTGAGCACACCGAGCAGTTCTTCACTGTCCAGTGCAAATGCCCAGCTGACCGTGCCGGCTACGCACTCCAGACGCACTCCAGCCTGGAGTAGACAAGAGATATCTGATCTCCCAGGCAGTGGGGAGAAGAGGCTGTGCAGGCACAGCTCCAAACCAGTCAGACATGTGGATATCTATGAGCAGATTGCTCAGGAGATGCAGTAGAAGGGTTAAAACAGGGACCAGCAGCAGTGTCATGTGAAAGCCAAGTAGCGGCGGCAGAAGGCTAGGGAGGACAACAATCAATCTGGTGCCAAGCCACAGATCTGCTGCTTTTAGAACGAGCTGTATGACATGCTTGGTGAAGACCCCACCAGCCCGCACAACATCGTCCATACCTCTGAGAAGCCTCAGTCAAAGGCCTCTGTTGTAAACAGTGAGGAGGAGGATGGGGGACCAGAGGATCCAGCTGCACAGCGAGCCAGGGCCTGTTTTTGACTCCACTGTAGTCCCACTAGTCAAGCACGGGCAAGCCCAAAGCAAGGGAAGCAACTTCGATAAGTTTGTACATTAATTTTCCATTACAGGGATGGCACCCCAAAATAGCAGGAGACAGCTTTTGACTTTTCATTAAATACATTTCATTGAGAATTTATGCTTCAAGAGGTAGAAGTGCTACCAGCTTTTCAGTCCCCTCTAGATTTAGGCAGGGGAGATTGTTTATGTACCCAGGGATGTCCCTTGAATCCTCCCGAGAGATCTCGATGAAATTTTCATGGAGGTCCTCTGCAATCCCCTGCCAAAGGTTTCTAGCTATGGCGGCCTTATTTCTTCCTTCGTCATTGGACACTTTCCCACAGCAGTCAGCAATAATTTTGGCAGGCACCACTGCAGTACACAGGCTAGCAGCATATGTGCCTGAGTGGCTTTGGGATGCCAGTAATAGCTGTGCTCTCTCTGCCTTTGTTACCATCAGGAGTAAGATATCAGCTAAAATCACCACTGACTGTAGAAAATAGTATCAGTATTCAGTGCCAATGCTCTATGCTATTAGTTTCATGCAAGTGAGCAATTCCCTCCTCATTTTCCTAACTCCCGGCAGGCTGTACTCACCATGACTGGGCTGTGCACAAGCGATCTCAAGCAGAAGTGTGACTGAGCAGGTAGTGCTTAAAACTTTAGGGAAGTAAGGGGAGTGAGTTCTGCATCTTAAATTTCACATGGTGAATATACTGACAATGGTACCTCTGTGTG
Organism: Emys orbicularis; assembly: GCF_028017835.1. Classification (NCBI taxonomy): domain Eukaryota; kingdom Metazoa; phylum Chordata; order Testudines; family Emydidae; genus Emys; species Emys orbicularis. Next base: position 59,373,911 of record NC_088690.1, on the reverse strand, counting down.
TTTTATCTGCAGCAGCTGTCATTGCGGCTTTGAAGGTCTCCCCCTCCACATCTATGGAACTCTTAAGCCAGATGAGGAGAAAAAAAGAGGATTCATGACAATATGCTCAATGAGATACTCCAACCCAGTGCTGCATTGGACCATAAGCACAGGACTTGGAGGATGAACATTGTAGAGAGCCTGGAGAAGGAAAAAGTGGAGAGGAGAAAGGCACAGGAAAAGGAGCGGGAGTTGCACCAGAATGTAATGGGGTTTCTCAGGCAGCAAACACAGATTCTGCTCACTCTGGTGAACTTGCAGGTTCAACAGTCCCCTCTGCAGCCCATTAAGAACTCAATATCGGGACCTCTCTAATCACCACCCCCATAACATTCTGTGTGGCATCATGGGCCACTGCACTGCCCCTACCACTCCACCCCAGCAGACATTAGACAATCATAGTTTCACATACACAGACTTGTGAAAGCCACGGTTGGTGTAGGTGTAGCTGAAATAGACATGAATGTTCTTTCCCCTTCATTAGTCCTTTTCTCTTAATTTATTAAATTTTAGTAAGTTTTAAATATATTTGTTTTAAAATTTCAGTTTCCTTTTTTTGCACTGAATTCTGTTACAAAATAAATGGCTACTTTTTAAAACCTAACTCATCTTTATTAGTTTGCAGCATCTGCTACTGAGTGCTTTGCTTTCAGACCTGCTACCAATTACTTGTTACTGACAGTGGAACACAACTCATAGGATAACCTATAAACAAAATTAATAGATGTATTGACAATGTTATATTCCTACATGTACAGCAATCACGACACAGTTCCTAAGGTTACAAAAGAGCAGGGCCAGGTAGAGCACAGTACAGCAAAACACGCTACTGTGGCTCACTGTTAAAATGGTCTTTCAAAGCCTCCCTGAGCCATATATGACTATGACATTGTTGGCATCACTGAAACTTGGTGGGATAATACACATGATTGGAATGTTGGTGTGGATGGGTACAGCTTGCTCAGGAAGGATAGACAGGGGAAAAAGGGAGGAGGTGTTGCCTTATATATTAAAAATGTACACACTTGGACTGAGGTGGAGATGGACATAGGAGACGGAAGTGTTGAGAGTCTCTGGGTTAGGCTAAAAGGGGTAAAAAACAAGGGTGATGTCATGCTAGGAGTCTACTACAGGCCATCTAACCAGGTGGAAGAGGTGGATGAGGCTTTTTTTAAACAACTAAGGCCTTGTCTACACTACGAGAGTACTTCGATTTTAGTTAATTCGACTATGTGGAATCGATATTACAAAGTCGAACGTGTGTGTCCACACTAAGGACAGTAATTCGACTTTGTGAGACTTGGTGAGTCCACACTAACGGGGCAAGCGTCGACATTGGAAGCGGTGCACTGTGGGCAGCTATCCCACAGTTCCCGCAGTCCCCGCTGCCCATTGGAATTCTGGGTCGAGCCCCAAATGCCTTCTGGGTAAAAAAATGTGTCGAGGGTGCTTTTGGGCGCCTGTCGTCATCCGTCCGTCACTCCCGCCCTCCCTCCCTCCCTCCCTGAAAGCGCCGGCGGGAAATCAGTTCGCGCGCTTTTCTGATTACTGACAGCGCGGACGCCACAGCAGTGCGAGCATGGATCCCGCTGTGACCATCGCTGCAGTTGTGGCAGTTCTCAACGCCTCGCAGCTTCTCATCCACCTGTACCAGAGGCAGCTGCAGATAAATCATGAGAGGAGGCTACGGCACCACCGTGACGGCATGAAGTCGGACACTAGCTCCGACCTCTCAGAGAACATGAGACCCAGCGCCCAGGACATCTCGCTGTCACTGGGTCTTGTGGATACTGTTGAACGGCGATTCTGGGCCCGTGAAACAAGCACGGAATGGTGGGACCGCATAGTGCTGCAGGTCTGGGATGAATCCCAGTGGCTGCGCAACTTTCGCATGCGGAAGGGGACTTTCCTCGAACTGTGTGACTTGCTGTCCCCTGCCCTGAAGCGAAAGGACACCCGGATGCGGGCAGCCCTGACTGTCCAGAAGCGAGTTGCCATAGCCCTCTGGAAGCTCGCAACGCCAGACAGCTACCGGTCCGTCGCTAACCACTTTGGTGTGGGCAAGTCTACCGTGGGGGTTGTTGTCATGAAAGTAGCCAAGGCAATCGTCAAGGTACTGCTATCAAAGGTAGTGACCCTGGGAAACGTGGAGCTCATCATAGATGGCTTTGCCGAGATGGGATTCCCAAACTGCGGTGGGGCTATAGATGGGACTCACATCCCTATCCTGGGACCGGACCACCAGGCCAGCCAGTACATCAACCGAAAGGGATACTTTTCCATGGTGCTGCAAGCACTGGTGGACCATCGGGGACGTTTTACTAATATCAACGTTGGATGGCCTGGCAAGGTTCATGACGCTCGGGTTTTCAGGAACTCTGGTCTGTTTAGACGGCTGCAGGAAGGTCTTTACTTCCCGGACCACAAAGTAACTGTTGGGGATGTGGAGATGCCTACAGTCATCCTCGGGGACCCTGCATACCCGCTAATGCCCTGGCTCATGAAGCCCTACACTGGCGCACTGGACTCAGGGAAAGAACTATTCAACTACCGGCTCAGCAAGTGCAGAATGGTGGTGGAGTGTGCTTTTGGCCGTCTCAAGGGGAGATGGAGAAGCCTACTCACTCGCTGTGATCTCAGCGAGACCAATATCCCCATTGTGATAGCTGCTTGCTGTGTGCTCCACAATTTGTGTGAGAGCAAGGGGGAGACCTTTATGGCGGGGTGGGAGGTTGAGGCAAATAGCCTGGCTTCTGATTACGCCCAGCCAGACAGCCGGGCGATTAGAAGATCCCAGCGGGACGCGCTGTGCATCAGGGAGGCTTTGAAAGCCAGGTTCCTGACTGAGCAGGGTCTCCAGTGACTGTTTACTTTGTGGACACAGATGCTGAACCTGCCCCCGTTTCTTTACCCAGTTACTGTTGACTATCCTTCCAAGTTACATACCCCCTTCCCCACCTTCCCAACAAATAAAATCTGTTCCGTTTTGTTAATGAACAAGGTTCTCTTTCTTACTGTTTTCGTGGGAATGTTTTAAACCGGGGACGCAGACTGTGGCGGGGGGCGGGTTTAGTGTTCTGATGCAAATGATGCTTCTAAACTCCGGGAATGACAGGCTCCGCAGTGCTGGATTGGTTGTTTCAACGCAGCCTGCCAGCAGTCCTGGGAGGGACTGCGTGTATGTGTCGGCCAAGTGACTTTCTGGCAGGGGGCGGAGGGTAACAGACCCCCTGCTGCGTGGCTCTGTGATCCAGGATAAGGACCGCGGCAGAAGATCTCTAACTGCCCTCCCCCGCCACAAAGTCACAGATCAACCCCCTCGCACCCCAGAACATGAAAACCGCCTCCCAGACTGACCAGGGTAACTGGTGACTGCACTGTGTATGTGTCCTGATGCTGGACCTGCCCCCACCTCTGTAGCCTGCTACAGGTGACTGTCCTGTCCAAGTAACAAACCCCTTCCCCCCCTTCAGACAGAATCCCCTCTAAAAGACACTCTCGGAAACAGTACTTAACAGAAACAGATGTTTTATTATGAACCGCACATGAAAAGGGGAGGGAGGAAACTTGGACGTGGGCTAGTGTGAGATGGGTAGGAAAGGACTTTTCAAACTTTGTGGAACGAGAGCCTTCCAGTGCTGCAGCAGTGTGCAGGGGCCGACTGAAAGTTTTAACGGCCCTTGCCGCCCCTCCTTCTTTGTACTTTTGGTGAGGGGGGTGTGGGACTTGGTGGCGGGGGAGGGCGGTTAGAGATAGACAGCAGCAGGGCTCTGTCCTCCTGCCTCCGGTCTTGCAGAACATCCACTAGGCGCCGGAGCGTCTCCGTTTGCTCCCTCATTAGTCCAAGCAGGGTTTGAGTAGTCTGCTGGTCCTCCTGGCGCCACCTCTCCTCCCGTTCCATGACTGCTCTGTGCATTTGTGACAAGTTCTCCCTCCACTGTGTCGTCTGGGCTGCCTGCTCTCATGAGCAGTCCATAAGTTCATAAAACATGTCTTCACGCGTCCTCCTCTTCCTTCTCCTAATCTGCGCTAGCCTCTGGGAGTGTGATGCCAGGCTGGGTTGGGAGACAGTCGCAGATGTGTCTGTGGAAATGGGAGAAAGGGAGTGAATTCCTGAGACAGATAAATGAAGTTGCTAACAAAGAACATAGTCTTTCTCTGTGAACAACACCATGCACTGGACCTTTCACATGCGCACTCAGGACAAGGTCGAATTTTCGGCCCTCGCCTTCAGTGCCTGGGGTCTTGCAGTTGCGATCAGAGAAGCATTGCAGGACACCTCTACTTCTGTTGCAGGAAAGCATGGTAAGCCGTAGACTTGTGGCAGCTTAAAAATGTAATAGTAGCACTGGGCTCCTTTCGCACTGAATGCAAGGCCACTCTCTGCTGGCAGCAATCAGGGAAGCATGAGCTCTGCCCCTGTCCCACCACCTCGCGGCTGTCCCCGGGAAAGCTCCCTGTATGCTGCCCCTCTGCCGCCTCCACCGCGTGGCTGCAAAGCAGTCCCAATACTAACATTCCCCTCCCTAATTTAAAGCAGGGCGTCATGTGTGATATTACTCTCATGAGGATCTCGGAGACCGAGAGGGGAAGGATGCTTCGGGAGACCATGCAGAGGCCAGGGCCGTATGCCGCCATGCTGTGCCGTGCCATGATCCCGGACTACCTAATGGACTCATGGCGTGGGAACGTGTGTTACCACGGTGGACCGAACAAGATCGCCCTGCCGTGGAACCTGATGCGCATGCTTGAGCGGTACCTCCAGGAGAGCTATGCCGAGCTATCCCAGGAGGACTCTCTGTCCATTCCCGGGCACATTGACCGTCTTTTCCTTTAAGTGCAGCATAAGGGACTACAGAGTGGAGCGTCCTGTGGTGGCCTAATCATGAATATCCGGACATTCTTTGATTTTCTATACATAGTTAGGACTAAATAGTTGACTAAGCCAAATAAATCATGAACACCAAATTGCTAATATAGTTAATATTCCTGTTTTGTTATAAATAAAAGTTTCTATGTTTAAATGAGTGAATGAAAAGCCCATTCTTAACAATATAAATATTCCAGTTATGTTAAAATTAAATGTTTAGATGTTTAAAGCACTCACTGCTTGATCCTTCCCCTGATTCGGTGTCCGGGGTAAGGGCTGTGGACGGTTGGTAGGGGATCTCGGTAAGGGTGATGAAGAGCTCCTGGCTGTCGGGGAAATCAGCGGTGCAAGCGCTGTCGACTGCCTCGTCCTCCTCATCTCCTTCCTCATCTTCCCCGTCAGCTAACATTTCCGACGAGGAACCGGCCGTGGACAATATCCCATCCTCAGAGTCCACGGTCAGTGGTGGGGTAGTGGTGGCGGCCGCACCTAGGATGGAATGCAGTGCCTCGTAGAAACGTGATGTGTGGGGCTGGGATCCAGAGCGTCGGTTTCCCTCTTTGGTTTTTTGGTAGCCTTGTCTCAGCTCCTTGATTTTCACGCGGCACTGCGTTGCATCCCGGCTGTATCCTCTCTCTGCCATGGCTTTAGAGATCTTCTCGTAGATCTTTGCATTCCTTCTTTTGGAGCGCAGCTCTGAAAGCACGGACTCATCGCCCCACACAGCGATGAGATCCAAGACTTCCCGATCAGTCCATGCTGGGGCCCTCTTTCTATTAGATTGCACGGCCATCTCTGCTGGAGAGCTCTGCATCGTTGCCAGTGCTGCTGAGCTCTCCATGCTGTCCAAACAGAAAATGAGATTCAAACTGCCCAGACAGGAAAAGGAATTCAAATTTTCCCGGGGCTTTTCCTGTGTGGCTGGTCAGAGCATCCGAGCTCGAAGTGCTGTCCAGAGCGTCAACAGAGTGGTGCACTGTGGGATAGCTCCCGGAGCTATTACCGTCGATTTCCATCCACACCTAGCCTAATTCGATATTGCCATTTCGAATTTAGCGCTACTCCTCTCGTTTTCGAGGAGTACAGAAGTCGAATTTAAAAGAGCTCTATGTCGAACTAAATAGCTTCGTGGTGTGGACGGGTGCAGGGTTAATTCGATGTAACGGCGCTAAATTCGATATAAACTCCTAGTGTAGACCAGGCCTAACAAAATCATCCAAAGCCCAAGATTTGGTGGTGATGGGGGACTTCAACTATCCAAATATATGTTGGGAAAATAACACAGCGGGGCACAGACTATCCAACAAATTCTTGGACTGCATTGCAGACAACTTTTTATTTCAGAAGGTTGAAAAAGCTACTGGGGGGAAGCTGTTCTAGACTTGATTTTAACAAATAGGGAGGAACTCGTTGAAAATTTGAAAGTAGAAGGCAGCTTTGGGGAAAGTGATCATGAAATCATAGAGTTTGCAATTCTAAGGAAGGGTAGACGGGAGAACAGCAAAATAGAGACAATGGATTTCAGGAAGGCGGATTTTGGTAAGCTCAGAGAGCTGATAGGTAAGGTCCCATGGGAATCAAGACTGAGGGGAAAAACAACTGAGGAGAGTTGGCAGTTTTTCAAAGGGACACTATTAAGGGCCCAAAAGCAAGCTATTCCGCTGGTTAGGAAAGATAGAAAAAGTGGCAAAAGACCACCTTGGCTTAACCACGAGATCTTGCATGATCTAAAAAATAAAAAGGAGTCATATAAAAAATGGAAACTAGGACAGATTACAAAGGATGAATATAGGCAAACAACACAGGAATGCAGGGGCAAGATTAGAAAGGCAAAGGCACAAAATGAGCTCAAACTAGCTACAGGAATAAAGGGAAACAAGAAGACTTTTTATCAATACATTAGAAGCAAGAGGAAGACCAAAGACAGGGTAGGCCCACTGCTCAGTGAAGAGGGAGAAACAGTAACAGGAAACTTGGAAATGGCAGAGATGCTTAATGACTTCTTCGTTTCAGTCTTCACCAAGAAGTCTGAAGGAATGCCTAACATAGTGAATGCTAATGGGAAGGGGGTAGGTTTAGCAGATAAAATAAAAAAAGAACAAGTTAAAAATCACTTAGAAAGTTAGATGCCTGCAAGTCACCAGGGCCTGATGAAATGCATCCTAGAATACTCAAGGAGCTAATAGAGGAGGTATCTGAGCCTTTAGCTATTATCTTTGGAAAATCATGGGAGACGGGAGAGATTCCAGAAGACTGGAAAAGGGCAAATATAGTGCCCATCTATAAAAAGGGAAATAAAAACAACCCAGGAAACTACAGACCACTTAGTTTAACTTCTGTGCCAGGGAAGATAATGGAGCAAGTAATTAAGGAAATCATCTGCAAACACTTAGAAGGTGGTAAGGTGATAGGGAATAGCCAGCATGGATTTGTAAAGAACAAATCGTGTCAAACCAATCTGATAGCTTTCTTTGATAGGATAACGAGTCTTGTGGATAAGGGAGAAGCTGTGGATGTGGTATACCTAGACTTTAGTAAGGCATTTGATACGGTCTCGCATGATATTCTTATTGATAAACTAGGCAAATACAATTTAGATGGGGCTACTATAAGTGGTGCATAACTGGCTGGATAACCGTACTCAGAGAGTTGTTATTAATGGTTCCCAATCCTGCTGGAAAGGCATAACAAGTGGGGTTCCACAGGGGTCTGTTTTGGGACCGGCTCTGTTCAATATCTTCATTAATGACTTAGATATTGGCATAGAAAGTACGCTTATTAAGTTTGCGGATGATACCAAACTGGGAGGGATTGCAACTGCTTTGGAGGACAGGGTCATAATTCAAAATGATCTGGACAAATTGGAGAAATGGTCTGAGGTAAACAGGATGAAGTTTAACAAAGACAAATGCAAAGTGCTCCACTTAGGAAGGAAAAATCAGTTTCACACATACAGAATGGGAAGAGACTGTCTAGGAAGGAGTATGGCAGAAAGGGATCTAGGGGTTATAGTGGACCACAAGCTAAATATGAGTCAACAGTGTGATGCTGTTGCAAAAAAAGCAAACATGATTCTGGGATGTATTAACAGGTGTGTTGTGAGCAAGACACGAGAAGTCATTCTTCCACTCTACTCAGGGGCGGCTCTAGGCACCAGCAAAGCAAGCACGTGCTTGGGGCAGCCCATTTGCAGGGGCGGCAGGGATCCAGCATGGGAGCTGAGAACCAACAGGGGGCCCTGGGAGCTATAGTTCCTTGGTTAGCTCCCTGCCTATAGAGCCTGCCCTGGAGCAGGGAAAGAACTACATTTCCCAGCATTCTCTTGGCCACTACCAACAGGAAAGTGGGGGAGGGAGTGAGGAAGCTGAGACCTCATGCTGCAGCCTGCTGTGAATGGAGAGCTGCACTGGGAAGGGCAGGGATACCATATTTTAACATTCAGAAAATAGGACACTCCACAGGGAGGGAGGGTAGCCCCACCCTGCCACCATCCACTCCGTCTGACTGCCCCCCACAGAAACCCCAACCCATGCAACCCCTCCTGCTCCCTGTCCCCTGATCACCCCCTCCCGGGACCCCTGCCCCTAACTGCCCCCCAGGACCCCACCCCCTATCTAAGCGCCGCTGCTCCTTGTCCCCTGATTGCCCCCTCCTGGGACCCCTGCCCCTAACTGCCCCTTGAGACCCCATCTAAGCCTCCCTTCTCCTTGTCCCCAACTGCCTCCTCCTGAGACCCCCCCAACTTCCACCCTAGGACCCCACACCCTACCTGTCCCCTGACAAACCCCCGGGACTCCCATGCCTATCCAACCGCTGCCTGTCCCCTGACTGCCCCCCCAACCCCCTGACCCATCTAACCCCCCTTCTCCCTGCCCCTGACTGCCCCCCCGAACCTCCACCCCATCCAACCCCCCAGCCCCCTTACCATGCCACTCAGACCAGCGTGTCTGGCTCCGCGCAGCGCCAGACACACTGCTGCATATATGCTGCCATGCTCCCCCGCAGAGCCACAGCCCCCTTCCTCCCCCCCCCCCCCCAGCACCTGCCTTCCAGATTTGAACACCTCAAAATTCAGGAGTGCTCAAGCTCAGTTTGGGCAGCTGTTACTTCATTTCTCCCAAATCAAATATACTGATCCACTGTAACTTGCTGTAGAAAAAGTAGGATAAAATTGAGCAAGAAATGCTTCCCAGTGGTTATTAGGACTGGAATTGCTATTTTCAACAGCCATTGCGTTTTTGTTTGTTTGTTCGTTTGTTTGTTTAAAAGAAAGACAGTGGCAAAATTCCCCATAGAAAGAAAGAGTGGAACAAAAGAATAATAAAGGCACCTCAACTTTTCCTCATTTATGTAGGACAGTCTTATAATATGCATCCAGATATCCTCCAATCACACAAGCTGAAAATTGTTCCACTTTACTGCAGTTCTGTAACCATATGGGAACCAATCCTGTCTGTGTTCTGTGCACATCTAAAATTCCTGCTGAATGACCTGCCGTGGGAGCGAGTTACCAGTGTCCCAGGGCTGCAGCGGAAGAAGGGTGCAGGTGGGGGGGGGGGAGAGCCCAGGGCTGGGGCAGCAGGAGGTGTGTGGGGGGGGGCAATGGTGCGGAGGAATGAGGGAGCCCAGAGCTGGGGCGGCAGGGGGTGTGGGTGGGGGAGAAGAGCCCAGGGCTGGGGCGGCAGGAGGTGTGTGTGTGGGGCAATGGTGGGGAGGAATGAGGGAGCCCAGAGCTGGGGCGGCAGGGGGTATGGGTGGGGGGGGAGAGCCCAGGGCTGGGGCAGCAGGAGGGTGCGGCGAGGAGCCCAGGGCTGGGACGGGGGGCAGCCAAAATTTTTTTTGCTTGGGGTGGCAAAAAAACTAGAGCCGGCCCTGACTCTACTCTGCGCTAGTTAGGCCTCAGCTGGAGTATTGTGTCCAGTTCTGGGCACTGCATTTCAAGAAAGATGTGGAGAAATTGGAGAGGGTCCAGAGAAGAGCAACAAGAATGATTAAAGGTCTTGAGAACATGACCTATGAAGGAAGGCTGAAAGAATTGGGTTTGTTTAGTTTGGAAAAGAGAGGACTGAGAGGGGACGTGATAGCAGTTTTCAGGTATCTAAAAGGGTGTCATAAGGAGGAGGGAGAAAACTTGTTCACCTTAGCCTCTAAGGATAGAACAAGAAGCAATGCGCTTAAACTGCAGCCAGGGAGGTCTAGGTTGGACATTAGGAAAAAGTTCCTAACTGTCAGGGTGGTTAAATACTGGAATAAATTGCCTAGGGAGGTTGTGGAATCTCCATCTCTGGAGATATTTAAGAGTAGGTTAGATAAATGTCTATCAGGGATGGTCTAGACAGTATTTGGTCCTGTCATGCGGGCAGGGGACTGGACTCGATGACCTCTCGAGGTCCCTTCCAGTCCTAGAATCTATTAATCTATGAATATAGCTCCTTGCTGAGCTCTTCTAATAGGCCTTTTGTCTAGCTGCTCAATCTCAGCAGACAGCTGCTTCATCTCTGCCCTCCACCCCAGCAGGAAGTTTTCCCCTTTTGCTTCACATATATTATGCAGGACACAGCACACAACTATAACCATTGGGAAATTTTTCTCATTGAGGTTCAATCTTGTGAATAAACAATGCCAGCATCACTTTAATCAACCAAAAGCACATTCAACTGTCACTCTGCATTTGCTGAGCCAGTAGTTGAATTGTTCCTTGGTACTGTCAAGGTGGCTGGTGTATGTCTTCATAAGCGAGGGAGCAAGGGCTAAGCTGGGTTGGCCAGGAACATACTGGCATTTCAACATTCCCTATAGTAATCCACTGGTTAGGAAAAAAGTCCCTGCTTGTGGTTTTCTGAAAAGTCCTGTGTTCTTAAAGATGCAAACATCATGCACTTTCCCTGACGAGCCCACATTGATGCCAGTGAAGTGTACCCAGTGATCCACCAGTGCTTGCATAATCACTGAAAACTACTCCTTTCTGTTGATGCACTTTGTAGAAAGGTGGTCTGGTGCCAAAATAGGGATATGTGTGCTATCTACAGCTCCACCAGTTTGGGAGCGCCATTGCTGCAAATCCATCCACTATGTCCTACACATTGCCGAGAGTCACAGTCCTGCATAGGAGGAGGCTATTAATAGCTCTTCAGAGTTGCATCACAATGATCCCATGCGGTGGATTTCCCAACTCCAAATTGATTTCTCACCAATCAGTAGCAATCTGGCACTGGATGTTTCCACAGTGCAATCGCCATTCACTTCTCCACTGTCAGTGCAGCTCTCATTTTGGTGTCCCTGCACTGGAGGGCTGGCGTCAGCTCGGCAAACAGATCCAGAAATGTGGCCTTGCACTTCCAAAAGTTCTGCAGACACTGCTTGTCATCCCAAGCCTGCACTGGGATGCAATCCCACCAGTCAGTGCTCGTTTCTTGGGCCCAAAAGCAGCACTCCACCAACTGTAGCTGTGCCATGAACTCCATCAACAACCTTGAATTGGTTCTTGCTATGTCCCACAGCAATCTGTCCTTTAAGAAAGTGTCATGTTCCCCACTGATTCAGTTCTTCTTGCAGCTCTGCAAATACTACAGGATCATGTGCCCTGTGCTTACAACGTTCATGACAATAGTGCAGAGCTGTGCAGGCTCCGTGCTTCTGTCAGAGATGGCAGACAGTAAAGAGGGTGACACGGGTTTGTGGGATTTTGAAAAAAGGCACGCAAATTATGGGACACAGATGGCGTAATGGGATGGAGACAGTTGCACACTGGGACATTGAGCCCACACTCCAACTCACCCCTCCACAACTCATTTCAGCCCCTGGCCCATCATGCATTGCCAAAACTTCCCAAAAGATAGTCCGCTGGATAGTGGTGGGTTGCACACTGGGATCCCTTCCAATGGTGCACTGCACTGTGCATTGATACAAGCACTCCCGGTGAGTATGCGCACTCCCAACACAAGGATCCAAAGTATGCACTTTATGCCGACGTAACTTGCATCAACATAAGTTTGTAGTGTAAACCTGGCCTATGGCTTGGATCAAGAGATTGGGGAAGGTGGAATAAACAGCCCACAGGACTTCTTGGGTGCATATTTTCTTGTCTGAAATATAGCTGTTGGTAAGGTGGCTGCAAACCTCTGTTTAAGGCACAAATGGGTTTAGATAGCTATGCTAATAAGGAAATTAGAGATGTAATTCATTTGCCTACATCCCTGGAATATTATGCTGCCACCAAATGAAAATGATTACAAGCTTTTGCATCTGCTGTTATGAGGAGTATAAATTAGTACCCGATTTTCACAGTGTAATTACTGATTAGGTACAGTTGTTGGTGCAACACTTGTTCCCTTGACAGAGTCAATCTAAGGCTAATTCAGGCTGTTAGACATTTGACCACAATTAGGTCAGCTAGAAACGAATAATAGACCTTCCCACCAGAGTTGCATGTCTGCACAGTAGGGTGTGATAAAAAGAATCATCTCTACTCAGAAGAATGTGTCTATTTCCATTGTACAACTGAATCTTTGCTTTACTACAGTGGTCTCCAAAGTGGGGTGTGCGCAAGAGGATCTATTGGGGGGCGCAGCAGGAGGAGCGCCGCTGGAGCAGCGCCGCCGGAGCAGCGCCGCCGGAGCAAAAGGGCGGCGAGGCAGGAGGAGCGCCGCTGGAAGGGAAAAAAAAAAAAAGGGCAGCCAGAGGATCGCTGCCCTAAGATTGGCCGAAATGCCGCCCCTTACAGTGTGCTGCCCCAGGCACATGCTTCCTACGCTGGTGCCTGGAGCCGGCCCTGCGAGGTATCCTGAGGGAAGAGTGGGAGTTCCACAACGCGGAGGGGTTGACAGTGGCGCCCTCACTCGTTTGTTCGCTTTCAGCATATTGCGACGTATTGCAGTTTACGTGTGTCCGGTTAAGTGGATTTACGGATTATGTTATCTAGTTTTAACTAAACTAACCCTCACAAAATGGACAAGTGGCTTAAAAAGATTCCTGCAAAGAAACCGCGGATTGAAGATAATACTAATAATGCGAGCACAAGCGAACAACAAGAAAATGGCAGAGCTGACAGTTCTCCTACGAGCTCTTCGTCAGCCACATTACGAAGTAAAAACAATGACGATCTAATCAGATCTGACAAGAAGTGGGCCAAAAAAATTCAAAATTATCAAGAAGACTATTTGAAATATGGATTTACATCCACTATCGTTAACAATGAACCTCGCCCTAAGTGTATATTGTGCCTTGAAATATTAGCTAATGATGGTATGAAGCCATCACGATTAGCAAGACATTTAAAAACTAAGCATCCAGAACATGAAGACAAACCTCTACAATTTTTTCAGCAATTTTTAAAGTCATGCGATACTGAATCCCGTACTTTACAAAATTTCACTAAACTTAATGATAAATGTTTAGAAGCCTCTTGAGGTTTCTTACTTAATAGCGAAAGACAAAAAGCCACATACCATTGGGGAAACACTTGTTCTTCCTGCCACGGTAAAAATGGATGAAATAATACATGGAAAACAATATAGCGACAAACTAAAATGCATTCCTTTGTCAGCAAATACTGTTGGAAGATGCATAGAAAACATTGCTGAAGGTTTGAAGAAACAAGTATTAGAACAAATTACGCAGTGTGGGAGGTTTGCTCTACAGTTGGATGAAAGTACAGATGTTCCTAACATGTCTCAGGGTATGTCTACACTACAAAATTAGGTCGAATTTATAGAAGCCGGTTTTATAGAAATCGGTTGTATGCAGCCGATTGTGTGTGTCCCCACATAAAATGCTCTAAGTGCATGAAGTCGGCGGACCGCGTCCACAGTACCGAGGCTAGCGTCGACTTCCGGCGCATTGCACTATGGGTAGCTATCCCACAGTTCCCGCAGTCTCCGGCGCCCATTGGAATTATGGGTTGAGATCGCAATGCCCGAATGATGCAAAACAGTGCCGCGGGGGGTTCTGGGTACATTGCGTCAGGCCCCTCCCCCTCCATCACAGCAACGGCAGACAATAGATTCGCGCCTTTTTACCTGGGTTACCTGTGCAGACAACATACCACGGCAAGCATGGAGCCCGCTCAGCTCAGCTCACCGTCACCATATGTCATCCGGGTGCCGGCAGACGTGGGACTGCATTGCTACACAGCAGCAGCAGCTAACTGCCTTTTGGCGGTAGACGGTGCAGCATGACTGGTAGCCTTCATCGGCGATCGGGATGCTGGTAGCTGTGGGGCTGGCAGCCGTAGGGCTGCATTGCACCAGCCCCTTACCTTTTGCCTTTTGGCAGTAGATGGTTTATTACGACTGGTAACCGTCCTCGTCGGACAATGATGGCTATCAGTCGTAGTATACTATTTTCTGCCAAGTATTGTCTGCTAAGCACCCAGAAGAGGCCGAGGGCGATCTGGGTGCTGGCAGACATGTGGCTGGCACACGTGGGGCTACATTGCTACACAGCAGCAACCCCTTGCCTTTTGGCAGTAAATAGTATATTATGACTGGTATCCGTCATCATCATACTGCCAAGCGCCCAGTATTTGCTGCCAAGCACCCAGAAAATGCCGAGGGCTATCAGTCATGCTGCACCGTCGTCTTAAGATGTAAAAAATAGATTTGTTCTGTATTCATTTCCTTTCCCCCTCCCTCCGTCAAATCAACGGCCCGCTAAACCCAGGCTTAGGAGTTCAATCTCGGGGGGGGGGGGGGGCATTCTGTGTGACAGTTGTTTGTATTTCTCCCTGATGCACAGCCACCTTTCTTGATTTTAATTCCCTGTACCTGTACACCATGTCGTCACTCACCCCTCCCTCCCTCCCTCTCTCCTTCCCCTGGTCCTTCAGATACTAGTTTCGCGCCTTTTTTCACACCAGACGCCATAGCTAGCACTGGGATCATGGAGCCCGCTCAGATCACCACGGCAATTATGAGCACTATGAACACCACGTGCATTGTCCTGGAGTATATGCAGAGCCAGGACATGCCAAAGCAAAATCAGGACCAGCCGAGGAGGAGGCGATTGCAGCGCGGCGACGAGAGTGATGAGGAAATGGACATGGACCTAGACCTCTCACAAGGCACAGGTCCCAGCAATGTGGAAATCATGGTGTTCCTGGGGCAGGTTCATGCCGTGGAACGCCGATTCTGGGCCCGGGAAACAAGCACAGACTGGTGGGACCGCATCGTGCTGCAGGTGTGGGACGATTCCCAGTGGCTGCGAAACTTTCGCATGCGTAAGGGCACTTTCATGGAACTTTGTGACTTGCTTTCCCCTGCCCTGAAGCGCCAGAATACCAGGATGAGAGCAGCCCTCACAGTTGAGAAGCGAGTGGCGATAGCCCTGTGGAAGCTTGCAACGCCAGACAGCTACCGGTCAGTCGGGAATCAATTTGGAGTGCGCAAATCTACTGTGGGGGCTGCTGTGATCCAAGTTGCCAGGGCAATGAGAGACCTGGTGATATCAAGGGTAGTGACTCTGGGAAACGTGCAGGACATAGTGGATGGCTTTGCTGCAATGGGATTCCCAAACTGTGGTGGGGCGATAGATGGAACCCATATCCCTATCTTGGCACCGGAGCACCAAGCCACCGAGCACATAAACCGCAAGGGGTACTTTTCAATGCTGCTGCAAGCCCTGGTGGATCACAATGGACGTCTCACCGACATCAACGTGGGCTGGCCGGGAAGGGTACATGATGCTCGCGTCTTCAGGCACTCTGTTCTGTTTCGAAAGCTGGAGGAAGGGACTTTCTTCCTGGACCAGAAAATAACCGTTGGGGATGTTGAAATGCCTATCGTGATCCTTGGGGACCCAGCCTACCCCTTAATGCCATGGCTCATGAAGCCGTACACAAGCAGCCTGGACAGGAGTCAGGACCTGTTCAACTACAGGCTGAGCAAGTGCTGAAATGGTGGTGGAAGGTGCATTTGGGCGTTTAAAAGCGCGCTGGCGCAGCTTACTGACTCGCTCAGACCTTAGCGAAAAGAATATCCCCATTGTTATTGCTGCTTGCTGTGCGCTCCACAATATCTGTGAGAGTAAGGGGGAGACATTTATGGCGGGGTGGGAGGTAGAGGCAAATCGCCTGGCCGCTGATTACGCGCAGCCAGACACCAGGTCGGTTAGAGGAGCACAGCAGGGCACGGTGCGCATCAGAGAAGCTTTGAAAACTAGTTTTGTGACTGGCCAGGCTACGGTGTGAAACTTCTGTTTGTTTCTCCTTGATGAAATCTCCGCCCCCCCACCCACCCGGTTAACTCTACTTCCCTGTAAACCAACCACCCCACCCTCCCCTACCCTCCCCCCTTCAAGCACCACTTGCAGAGGCAATAAAGTCATTGTTACTTCACATTCATGCATTCTTTATTAATTCAGCACACAACTAGGGGGATAATTGCAAAGGTAGCCCGGGATGGGTGGGGGAGGAGGGAAGGAAAAGGACACACTGCAGTTTAAAACTTTAAAACTTTAACACTTATTGCTCGGGAAATCATCTAGGGTGGAGTGACTGGGTGGCCGGAGGCCCCCCCACCGTGTTCTTGGGCGTCTGGGTGAGGAGGCAATGGGACTTGGGGAGGAGGGCTGTTGGTTACACAGGGGCTGTAGCGGCGGTCTCTGCTCCTGCTGTCTTTCCTGCAGCTCAACCATACGCTGGAGCATATCAGTTTGATGCTCCAGCAGCCGGAGCATATCAGTTTGATGCTCCAGCAGCCGGAGCATCGACTCTTGCCTTCTGTGTGCAAGCTGACGCCACCTCTCCTCTTCAGCCCGCGATTCAGCACGCAACTTCTCCTCTTCAGCCCGCGATTCAGCATGCCACCTCTCCTCTCGCTCATATTGGGCTTTTCTAAAATCAGTAATTGACTGCCTCCACGCATTCTGCTGTGCTCTGTCAGCGTGGGAGGCAGTCTGTAGTTCAGTAAACATTTCATCACGCGTCCTTCGCTTCCGCTTTCGAATATTCACTAGCCTCTGTGAAGGAGAAACATTTGCAGCTGGTGGAGGAGAAGGGAGAGGTGGTTAAAAAAGATACATTTTAGAGAACAATGGGTACACTCTTTCACGTTAGATTTTGCTGTTCACATCACACAGCACATGTGCTTTCGTTACAAGGTCACATTTTTCCTCTTATATTGAGAGCCTGCAGGTTTGGTGTGAGAGATCACTCACGCAGTGCCAGGCCACAGATTTCAGGTTGCAGGCAGCCATGGTAAGACACAGTCTTTTGGCTTTTTTAACCTTGTTAACATGTGGGGATGGTTTAAAACAGTACTGCTCTCATTAACCATACCAAGCACCCATTGGGTTGGCCATTTAAAATGGGTTTGCAATGTAAAAGGAGGGGCTGCGGTTTCAGGGTTAACATGCAGCACAAACCCAACTAACTCCCCTCCCCCACACACCCAATTCTCTGGGATGGTCACTTCACCCCTCCCCCCCACCGCGTGGTTAACAGCGGGGAATATTTCTGTTCAGCAGAGCAGGAAGGGGCACCTCTGAATGTCCCCTTAATAAAATCGCCCCATTTCAACCAGGTGACCGTGAATGATATCACTCTCCTGAGGATAACAAAGAGCGATAAGGAATGGATGTTGTCTGCATGCCAGCAAACACCGGGACCATACGCTGCCATGCTTTGTTATGCAATGATTCCAGACAACGTGCTACTGGCCTGGCGTGGTAAAGTGTCCTACCATGGCGGACGGGATAAGGCAGCCCTCCCCAGAAACCTTTTGCAAAGGCTTTGGGAGTACATGAAGGAGAGCTTTCTGGAGATGTCCCTGGAGGGTTTCCGCTCCATCCCCATACACATTAACAGACTTTTCCAGTAGCTGTACTGGCCGCGATTGCCAGGGCAAATTAATCATTAATCATTAAACACGCTTGCTTTTAAACCATGTGTAATATTTACAAAGGTACACTCACCAGAGGTCCCCTGTGTGCCCACAGGGTCTTGGGTGAGTTCGGGGGTTACTGGTTCCAGGTCCAGGGTGATAAACATATCCTGGCTGTTGGGGAAACCGGTTTCTCCGCTTCCTTGCTGCTGTGAGCTATCTATATTATCTCCATCCTCATCTTCCTCGTCCCCCGAACCCGCTTCCCTGTGTGATTCTCCAGTGAGGGACTCATAGCACACGGTTGGGGTAGTGGTGGCTGCACCCCCTAGAATGGCATGCAGCTCCGCGTAGAAGCGGCATGTTTGCGGCTCAGCCCCGGACCTTCCGTTTGCTTCTCTGGCTTTGTGGTAGGCTTGCCTTAGCTCCTTAATTTTCACGCGGCACTGCTGTGCGTCCCTGTTATGGCCTCTGTCCTTCATGGCCTTGGAGACCTTTTCTAATATTTTGCCATTTCGTTTACTGCTTCGGAGTTCGGCCAGCACAGATGCATCTCCCCATATGGCGAGCAGATCCCGTACCTCCCGTTCGGTCCAGGCTGGAGCTCTTTTGCGATCCTGGGACTCCATCACGGTTACCTGTGCTGATGAGCTCTGCGTGGTCACCTGTGCTCTCCACGCTGAGCAAACAGGAAATGAAATTCAAACGTTCGCGGGGCTTTTCCTGTCTACCTGGTCAGTGCATCTGAGTTGAGAGTGCTGTCCAGAGCGGTCACAATGAAGCACTGTGGGATAGCTCCCGGAGGCCAATAACGTCGAATTCCGTCCACACTAACCCAATTCCGACCCCCTAAGGCCGATTTTATCGCTAATCCCCTCGTCGGAGGTGGAGTAAAGAAACCGGTTTAAAGGGCCCTTTAAGTCGAAAGAAAGGGCTTCGTCGTGTGAACGTGTCCAGGCTAAATTCGAATTAACGCGGCTAAAGTCGACCTAAACTCGTAGTGTAGACCAGGCCTAGCTTATGGTATTTGCTAGATTCTGTTTCAATAATGAAATACACGAAGAACTACTTTTTTTGTGAGCCACTAAAGGAAAGATGTACCGGAGAAGATATATTCTCAACAGTAAATGACTTCTTTAATAAAAACAATGTTTTATGGAAAAACTGTGTAAGTGTAATCACTGATGGAGCAGCTGCTTTGACTGGAATAAAGAAAGGATTCTGGGGTAAAGTTACAGAGACAGCACCACACGTAAAATTCATTCACTGCATCATTCATAGGCAAGCTACTGCAGCAAAGAAGTTGTAGCCAGAAGTGCACAAAGTGCTACAGGATGTCATCAATGTGGTTCATTTTATAAAAACAAGACCTTTAAATAGTAGAATCTTTACAATACTTTGTAATGAGATGGGGAGTGACCATGAAAATCTTTTTTACCACACAGAGGGTCGCTGGTTATCTCGTGGCAAAGTGCTTAAAAGAGTTGTCGAACTTAAAGATGAGTTATGCATTTTTCTTTTACAAAAAGACAAGTGTTCCAAATTTGCTGACCTTTTCTGTGATGACAAGTGGCTGTCAGTAGTATGCTGCCTAGCAGATATTTTTGAAAAAATAAACACACTCAATCTGTCCCTTGAAGGTAAAGGTGAAGTTTTAACAATGAGTGAGAAAGTAACTGCTTTTCAAAAGAAACTCGTGCTATGGAGAGAGCATTTTGAAAACGGATGTTTGGAAATGTTTCCATCGTTATGTGATTTTGTTGCCGAAAACGATGTAAGTGTGTCACCTATAAAAACTCTCATATCTGCACACTTAAAAAACTTGGAAACAGAATTTTCTAACCTGTTTAAAAATCTTTCAAGCGAAGAGTTTCAGTGGGTTTTGAACCCATTTGTTAAAAATATAATAATGCAACACCCAGGGCCGGCTCCAGCATTTCTGCCGCCGCAAGCAAAAAAAAAAAAAAAAAAGCCGCAATCGGCGGCGGCAGTTCAGCGGCAGGTCCTTCGCTCCTAGAGGGAGTGAGGGACCTGCCGCCCCCGAATTGCCGCAGGTGCCGCCCCTCTCCCTTGGCCGCCCCAAGCACCTGCTTGTTAAGCTGGTGCCTGGAGCCGGCCCTGGCAACACCTTCCGATTAGTTTGCAAGAACAACTGGTTGACATCAGGGAAGATGGAAATTTACTAGCTGAATTTCAACAAAAACCTTGGCATAATTGGTGGATGGGATTGAAAAATGAGTATCATGATTTAGTAAGTGCAGCCAAGGATGCACTTCTTCCATTTGGATCTACATATCTTTGTGAGGCATCTTTTTCAGCTATGACAGCCATTAAAACCAAGGTGCGAAATAAACTGAACTTAGAACCAGACCTTCGAATTGCTGTATCACAAACTGTTAAACCAAGATTTTCAGAAATAATGAAGCATTCAATCACATTGCTCTCACCAAAAATTATTATTATTAATAATATTTTTTTTGTGAGAGCAAAAAGGGTTTTATACAGTTAATAAATAAAATAAAATATTTTTTAAAAAAATATTATTTCATCTTTATCTCATCCTTTTTCATTTCTATTTTTTGTGTATGTTTTATAATGTACATAATATAGTATTACAGTTGTACATGTATATAATTTATACATAAATAAATATACATATATTGGGGGTGCGTGCTCAAAAATTTTTTACTGATAAGGGTGCACGATCAAAAAAGTTTTGAGACCACTGCTTTACTGTATAAATTCTATGGTGTTTTCTGTTAATATTAGTCTTTATTTCTGTCATAACTATAAAGGGAAGGGCAACAACCCTCCTGTGTACAATACTATAAAATCCCTCCTGGCCAGAGACACCAAAATCCTTTTACCTGTAAAGGGTTAAGAAGCTCAGGTAACCTGGCTGACACCTGACCCAAAGGACCAATAAGGGAACAAGATACTTTCAAATCTTGGGGAGGGGGAAGGCTTTTGTTTGTGCTCTTTGTTTTGGGAGTTGTTCGTTCTTGGGACTAAGAGGGACCGGACATCAATCCATGCTCTCCAAATCTTTCTGAACAAGTCTCTCATATTTCAAACTTGTAAGTAACAGCCAGGCAAGGTGTGTTAGGTTTATCTTTGTTTTCTCAACTTGTAAATGTTCCTTTTGCTAGAGGGTTTACCTCTGTTTGCTGTAACTTTGAACCTAAGGCTAGAGGGGGTTCCTCTGGGCTCTTTGAATCTGATTACCCTGTAAAGTTATTTTCCATCCTGATTTTATAGAGATGATATTTACCTTTCTTTCTTTAATTAAAAGCCTTCTTTTTAAGAACCTGATTGATTTTTCCTTGTTTTAAGATCCAAGGGGGTTGGATCTGGACTCACCAGGAATTGGTGGGGGAAAGGAGGGGGAATGGTTAATTTCTCCTTGTTTTAAGATCCAAGGGCTGCCCAGAGGATTCAGGGGGCCTGGGGCAAAGCAAGTTCGGGGGCCCTTTCCATAAAAAAAAGTTGCAATACTATAGAATACTATATTCTCGTGGGGGCCCCTGTGGGGCCCGGGGCAAATTGCCCCACTTGCCCCCCCCCCCCGGGTGGCCCTGTTGGCATTCACCAGGAAATTGGTGGAGAAGTCTTTCAAGGCTACCCAGGGAAGGGTTATAGTACTTGGGAGGGAGATATTCTGGGGGGGAGGTAGACAGAGTTTCCCAAATGACTCAAATAATTTGGGTGGTGGCAGCAAAACCAGATCTAAGCTGGTAGTTAAGCTTAGAGGTTCTCATGCAGGTCCCCACATCTGTACCCTAGAGTTCAGAGTGGGGAAGGAACCGTGACAATTTCTCACTGACTTGCTGACCAATATTATCTTGTTTCCTTGTACTCCCCTGTCTGTCTGTATCGATCTGTCATTTATTGTTTTATACTTAAAGTGTAAGCTCTTTGGGGCTGGGATGTCTTTTTGTTCAGTGTGTGGCCAATGCCTAACACAATGGGTAGGGCCCTACCAAATTCATGGCCATGAAAAACGTATCATGGACTGTGAAATCTGGTATCCCCCCGTGAAATCTGGCCTTGTGTGCTTTTACCCTGTAGTATTCAGATTTCACAGAGGAGACCAGCATTTCTCAAAGTGAGGGTCCTGACCCAAAATGGAGTTGCAGGGGGTTCACAGTATTGCCACCCTTACTTCTGTATTGCTGCCTTCAGAGCTGGGCGGCTGGAGAGTGGCAGCTGTTGGCTGGGCGCCCAGCTCTGAAGGCAGCGCCCCACCAGCAGCAGCGCAGAAGTAAGGGTGGCAATATCATACCATACCACTCTTACTTCTGTGCTGCTGCTGGCGGTGGCTCTGCCTTCAGAGCTGGGATCCTGGCCAGCAGCTGCCGCTCTCCAGGTGCCCAGCTCTGAAGGGAGTGCCACTGCCAGCAGCAGTGCAGAAGGAAAGGTAGTAGTATCTCAACCCTCCCTACAATAACCTTGTGAACTCCCCACAACTCCTTTTTGGGTCAGGACCCCTACAATTAAAACACCATGAAATTTCAGGTTTAAATAGCTGAAATCATGAAATTTTTCTATTTTTAAAATCCTATGACTGTGAAATTGACCAAAATGGTCTGTGAATTTGGTAGGGCCCTAACAATGGGGTCCTGATCCATGACTAGGGCTGATAGGTGCTATGGCAATACAGATAATACTAATTTAAAAAAATCAAGCCACTTACTTAGTCTCTTATTTTGAAAATCTTGGATCCTTGAAAACCTGGATCCTTGCTGTCCTGTTGATTGATGAGGGATATGTATTGTATACATGGAGCTTCTCTACCTACATGTTAGCAGCAACGCATGAGATATTTGTGGCAGTATGCCAGGCCACTTAAAAAAAGTACAGCTAGTGCTTTGTAGCGCAATGCAGGATGGTGTGAGGGCATACTACCCCCAATGCAGTCCAATGCATTGAGACAAAATTACCTCTATATCATTATTATGGACCACTACAGTCAAGGGCAGATTTAAGGGTTAGTGCGCTGTCAGAAAACATGCTTAATGGTCCCAATGGTCATGTCACCTTAGACTTTTTAAAGGTAAAAAGTTTTTTAACAAATCACAGGACTAAACAAAAGCGGAAGCGCACCTAAATTGTGTTGGCATGCATATGTCCAATTATTGGAACCTCATATCACAGCAACACTTTTCCTTGGCAAATTGTTCTAATGATGCTGTTCAGTTCCAACTTTGCTGTCTTGTCTCTCTCAGTTGCAAGTAGAGCAAGGTGTTGGTGATAGTGTCAAATGCATGTGCTCATTGCCTGTTCAGTAGTATGGTGAGAAAGTCAACACAACATTTCCATTTCTGGTAAAATATCATCAAGAGAATTTGATACTGTGAAATTCAAGTAGCCCAGGACTTCAAGTGACAAAATGAACACCTCTGTGTCCTTGGTTCACGATATTATGTCTTTCAAGATGTATTATTTTACCAAGTCTGAAGAAAAATATTAATATTTTCCCCAAATGTTTAAGAAATTCCCCCTTTGACTCTTCTAAAGTTTATATTTTGAAGTTGCCTCGGATGGAGGAAATCAAATAGGCAGCTACCTCTTGAAATCCCTCATATTGAGATTTTAGTTCCCTGATCATATTGTCGAAGACCTCAAAATATTTCCTTCAATGATTATCCTTTGTTTCTAACACAGAATCATGTGCAAATTTATCAGCCACATGGCATACACATCTCTTCTTGTGGCTTGATTAGTTTGCATTTTCAAAACCCATTGCTTCCCACCTTTTCTGAGATTATTTTACAATTTCCTCTTTTTCTTCAGTTCTGAGTTCACTGAGCTCATTCACTGTCTCTCAAATGTCTGGAGGATTTAGAACAGGTCAGTTTCCTTTGAAGGATTCCAAAGGCTACAGCCAGGATAACTAAGATCCTGTGCCTCCATAACAAATTGAGGTGTAACATTGAAGCCATCAAAGACAATTTGCTTTTTGCTCAACATATGTCCTCACTACTCCTGCTTTCAGTGACAGTTTCTTCTTCCAGGCATTCAATTATACTCTGAAAATTTACTGTCATTGCCTTCATTTGAGCTGCGCATCTAGTCTTGCAGAGTGCCACGTCCCCCAAAAGCTGCAGACTTAACTGAAAAAGGCTTAGAAAGTGCTTTTGTCTCTAGCACCCAGATACCCAGTTCCCAATGGGATCCAAGCCCCAAATAAATCCGCTTTACTCTGTATAAAGCTTATACAGGGTAAACTCATAAATTGTTCGCTCTCTATAACACTGATAGAGAGATATGCACAGCTGTTTGCTCCCCCAGGTATTAATTACTTGCTCAGGGTCAATTAATAAGCAAAAAGTGATTTTATTAAGTATAAAAAGTAGGATTTAAGTGGTTCCAAGTAATAACAGACAGAACAAAGTAAATTACCAAGCAAAATAAAACAAAAACATGCAAGTCTAAGCCTAATACAGTAGAAAACTAAATGCAGGTAAATCTCACCCTCAGAGATGTTCCAATAAGCTGCTTTCACAGACTAGACTCCTTCCTAGTCTGAGTCCAGCAATCCCTCACACCCCCGTAGTTACTGTCCTTTGTTCCAGTTTCTTTCAAGCATCTCTCTGGGGTGGAAAGGCTATCTTTTAAGACAGCTGAAGACCAGATGGAAGGGTTTCCAGGGCCTTTTATATTCTCACTCTTGTGCAACATCACAGCCACAAGATGGAGTCTCTAGCCACCTGGGCAAGTCACATGTGTATGAATGATTCAGGCTGACACCATTGTTTACATGTTCATTTGAATGTTCCCAGGAAAGCTCAGATGTAGATTGGCGTCTCCCAAAGTCCATTGTCGGTTAAGTGTTTCTTGATTGGGCCCTTACTGAGAATAGTCCTTTCTCAAGAAGCTGATCAAATGCTTCACCGAGGCTACTTAGTATTAAACAAATACATAGCCAATATTCATAACCTCAAATGTAAAAATGATACATACATACAAATAGGATGAATATATTCAGTAGATCATAACCTTTGCAAAGATATGTTACATGGCATGTCTAGCATAAAACATATTCCACCAGTTATGTCATATTTACATTCATAAGCATATTTCTATAAAGCATTATGGGGTGCAATGTCACAGAGGCTACAGAAACAAACTACATTTCCCAACAGCAGCTCCTTCAGTGCTGGAGCATGCCCAATGGCTGTGACCCCTGCAAGATGGGATAAGGAAAATTCTACTACTACCAACCACTACTGGGCATGCTCAAATGCTGTGTGGGATATTGCAAAGGTATTGGAGAGGTGGGTGTGGGTCTTCTGGGACCTCTATAAAAATGGGGGCTGATGGCCAGGGGTATTATTAGGCTATGTCTACACTACAGCCTATGTTGGCACAACTTATGTCACTCAGGGGTGTGAATAAACCACCCCCCTGACCAATATAAGTTACACCAACATAAGCGCTCATGTGCACAGCACTATATTGGCAGAAGAGCTTCTCCTGCTGACATAGCTTCTGCCGTTTGTGGATGCGGTTTTATTATGCTGACGGGATAGCTGTCTCCCGTCAGCATAGAGCGTACTCACCAGACGCGCTGCAGTGGTGAAATTTTCCAATTTCTCAAAACCAGACACTACAGCTATGGTTCTCCCCTCCCCCTGCAGCAAAGCAAAACAACTCTGAGCTGCTGGGAGCAGTTGGCATGGCAGGGAACGGGTGGGGTGGGAACAGGGCAGCAGAGCAGGGGTGCAGAAGCAGGAATGAGGTTGGAGGGTGAGGGAAGAAAGAGTTTATTTGACTGTAGTGCAGGTGATAGCATGTGGGGGCCCAGAATAAAAACCTGCATTGGGGCCCATCTTTTTGTTCTTCTGCCATGGGCAGATGGGAGAAGGAGACAGGGGGACCCGAACAAGGGGGAACCCCGTCAGCATTTGTGGCCTTGCTGACTGTTAAACCTGCCAGTGACTACAGCAGTATATATAAATTTGAATGTGAAATAGCTAAGTGCCACAACAATCCACAAAATAAAGGCTATATGAGCCAGAAATAAATTCTGGAAAGTGTTACCTGTAACAATGGATGTTACTATCACACAGAGGAATCTGATAAATTTGGCAAAACATGGAAAATTCAACTATTCTTTACAGTCTACCTTTGACTTCAGCATACATGTGTGGGAGTGTCTTGGACGAGCATAATGGTTTTGAGTCCCTCCCTTCCCCTTCAGGCCTGGGAGAGGATTCACAAGATGTGCAATTCAAAATATGATGAAACCAGCACTAAGTGTTGTCTGATTTCCCCTCTGTTGTTGTTACTATTACTCATGTTTATGATGGTAACCAAAAATGGGGCCCCATTGTGCTAGGTGCCATACAAACACAAAGTAATATGCCCCTGCCCCAAAGAGCTTACAGTCTAAATAGGCAAGACAGACACAGAGTGGGGAAAGGGACTTTCCTCTTTGTCTCCTTCACCCGCTCCTGACTTTGTGGCTTCTTCCAAACTGTCTCTCATGTTTGACACAGCCTCCCAGCTGATGTATTCCAAAAACACGGTCTATGTCTCACAATCATCTTGATCGTCTTCCTGTAAGTATTCCTCTAGTCTCTCTCTGAGTTTGATCCAATTTATTTCTGAATTGTACCCACTTGTGTATTTAGGATCTGATTCTGTAAGAAAGCTCCAGGCATGCAGACCTCAATACCACACAAAACACCATTGATTTCAATAGAGCTTTACATGAGCAGAACTCTTTGCAAGGTTGGGCCCTAGATTGTGAACTCCGTGAGGCTTGTACTCCATCCTCTCTCCGAAATATTTTTGTGAGTCTCCATGTGCACTTCTGCACTATATAATAGTTCTAAATAATTAAATGACTTCTTTTTTAACCAAAGCATTCTCTAAATTATTTTTGTTGTTTCTGTCTACAAAGAGCTGATAGATTCTTCCTTGACAGATTTATTTAATTTAATTATACAAGAAATGCAAGTGATTACTTTGGCTTGCAACTCTCTTTTTCTGGGATATTAAGGGTATTCTGTCTTGGCTTATATGATGACCAATAATAAAAAACAAACAAACCCTGTACCTTCCTGTTTTCATGGTTAAAGTAATAACAGTAAAACTTGTAATAGTGTGGAATTTCTATTTGTGTATTTGTGTGAAATTATTCTCATGAAAGAAAGCATCCAATTGTGTAATTTCAACAAGAGAAACAAGGTTTTTTTAAGTGTGTGTGTATGCATGTGCATGTTTAAAGTAGCTACTATCCAGGAGATTAGCCCAGTCGCTTCTTAATCAAATCTCACTTTAGTTTAAAACTTGCTTCTTCTGTAAAGCACAGAAATGCTACCCACTTCACTGCAATGCTGTCACCCTTTCCATTACGCAATCTGTCACAAAATACTGAGCCAGAACCTTCCTCTGAATCTCCTGCTCTGTTTTGTGTGGTCTTTATTTAGATTATAAAATGGGAGTAGGAAATGTCTTGTAAAAAACAGTTACACTGTCTCACTTCACATCCCATTTTTTCTACCTTAGGAATTCTGTGTGTTCATATAGCAGCAGTCTTCTGTTAATGACTGACTTACTCTCTTTTGTTCTTGTCAGAATGGAGATCTAGGCCTTGACTACACTTGCAGATGTACAGCGCTGTGAGTTAAACCTGACTTTGTGCAGCTGAGTAGGGAAAGCGCTGCAGTCTGTCCACACTGACAGCTGCCCAGCGCACTGTCGTGGCCACATTTGCA
Organism: Emys orbicularis; assembly: GCF_028017835.1. Lineage (NCBI taxonomy): Eukaryota > Metazoa > Chordata > Testudines > Emydidae > Emys > Emys orbicularis. The sequence continues at coordinate 59,346,459 of NC_088690.1, read as the reverse complement.
GCAACTGCAGCGCTATTGGGAGCGGTGCATTATGGGCAGCTATCCCACAGAGCACCTCTTCCCATTCTGGTGCCGTGGGTTGTGGGAAGGGGGCATGGGTGCGGGGCATTCTGGGTCCTGTCCCAACGCCCCGTGATGCATTGCTTCGCATCCCAGAAATCCCTTTGTTTCCGTCCACCTTTGGCGCCATCTTTCAACGGTTTCTGTGCAGTGCGATCTGTCTGCGGGAAATGGAGCCCGAACTGCTGAGGCGTATGCTGACTTATCTCGCCAGCATGTCACGTTTGGCTGTCAAACTATTCCTTAAGATCCAAAGTGACAGTGAGAGTGAGGAGTCCGACGATGCTATCGAGCCGAGTAATGCGTACGACACAAAATTGCTTGTGGCATTCACGGACATGCTCAGCACCGTGGAACGCTGCTTTTGGGCTTGGGAAACAAGCACCGAGTGGTGGGATCACATCGTCACAGAAGTCTGGATGACGAGCAGTGGCTGCAGAACTTTCGGATGAGAAAAGCCACTTTCATGGGACTGTGTGAGGAGCTCGCCCCCACCCTGCGGTGCAAGGACACGAGATTGAGAGCTGCCCTGCCAGTGGAGAAGCGGGTGGCTATTGCAATCTGGAAGCTGGCAACTCCAGACAGCTACCGGTTGGTTGCAAACCAGTTTGGAGTGGGAAAGTCGACCGTTGGAATCGTGTTGATGCAAGTTTGCAAGGCCATTAATCGCATCCTACTCAGAAGAACCGTGACTCTGGGTAACGTGCAGGACATAGTGGATGGCTTTGCACAAATAGGGTTCCCTAACTGTGGAGGGGCGATAGATGGGACGCACATTCCTATTCTGGCACCACCCCACCTAGGATCCGAGTACGTTAATCGGAAGGGGTATTTCTCTATGGTTCTCCAGGCGCTTGTGGATCACCGTGGGCGTTTCATTGACATTAACACAGGCTGGCCTGGAAAGGTGCATGACGCACGCATCTTTCGGAACACTTGGCTGTTCAGGAAGATGCAGGCCGAGACTTTTTTCCCAGAGCGGAAGATCACGGTAGGGGAAGTCGAAATGCCCATTGTGATCCTTGGAGATCCCGCTTACCTGTTAATGCCGTAACTCATGAAACCCTACACAGGGAGCCTTGACAGCAGCAAGGAACGGTTCAACTACAGGCTGAGCCGGTGCCAAATGACTGTGGAGTGTGCCTTTGGCCGTTTAAAGGGCCACTGGCGATCTCTGTATGGGAAGCTGGACTTGGCCGAAAACAGCATCCCCGCGGTTATATCCGCATGCTGTGCCCTCCGTAATATTTGTGAAGGGAAGGGTGAAAGCTTCACTCAGGCATGGACCTCTGAGGTTCAACACCTGGAGGCTGAATTTGCACAGCCAGAGAGCAGGGCTATTACAGGGGCCCAGCGCGGGGCTGCAAGGATTAGGGATGCCTTGAGGGAGCAATTTGAGGTTGAAAACTAGCAGTGATATCTAGTGCCCTGCACGGGAGTGAAGTGCAGTAGTTCCAGTCTTTAGGAATCAGTGTTTGCTAAGCAGACAAGCAGACTTGCAGTGCCTGTTTATTTCCTGGGCTAAGGAGTCTTTTACTTTATGCAATAATAAAGAATGTTTTCAAAGCCAAAAAATCCATTTATTGAAAAGAAAAAAAAATTATTTATTGAAAAGAAATAAGGGGGTGGAGTGGGGAACAGTACAATCACAGATTCGCGTATGTCCTGTCTGGTGTGCTGTGCAGTTAGTGCTGCACTTCAGGATAGCTATACTGCATGGTGATGGGGGCTGAGTGCAGAGGGTGAGGGTAAGGGTCGTGGTTTTCAAGGCTGGGTGGTGAAGATACTGGTGTTGGAGGCAGCGGGGGGTATGAAGAACACGGAAGTTGGGGAAAGTGGGTTGGAGGTGACAGTAGGGCACAACGGAAAGAGTTTTGGGACAAGGGCTGTAGGGGTGGGTGGCGTTTGCGGTACTGCTCCTCTTTCTGCATGGCTACGAGCTCCTGGATAGCGTCTGCTTGGCGCTCCAGGATGCTTATGAGCCGATCCGTGCTTTGCCGCCGGTGCGCTGCGTTTTCCTGGCGGATCCTGCTTTCTCTCTCCCTCCAGTTCTGTGCTTTCTCATTCTCTTTAATAGATTGCTGCATCACTTCTTGCAGCATGTCTTCTTTGCTTTTTTGCGGTCTGTTCCTGAGTCTTTGCAGTCTCTGAGCAGGCGATAAGAGGGACGGCTGAGGTCTCAAGGTTGATGCTGCTCTATAGGCAAAATGCAACATTTAACAGAGGCAGCACTGTTTATACCAGACAGAGTAATGATTTCCCCCGCACTTAAGGAGTAGAAAACACACAGGGTCTACACAATTGTATAATTTTCCCGTCCGAAACAGAGCACACATATCCCACGGGAGCCTCAAAATGGTGAGTAAGGGGGACTGATTGTTTCAGGGCTGCACTGTCCTCTGGGTTTCTGTGCCTTGGGGACAGCCAACAGCTTCAGGGGGCACCTACACTGAACACTGTCCCAACATTTTCCACAGGAGTTCGTCCTGGACGATATCTCGCTGCTGAGGGTGACCTGGGAAGCAAGGGAGGGCCTTCTACTGCAATGCGGCTTCCGCCCTGGCCCATATGCAGCTTGCCTGTGTGCAGCAATGGTCCCCCCGCCCCTCGCGGCACAGTGGCGCGGACACGTTAGCTTGGCTGGGACAAGGACCACGGTGGCTCTCCTGATAAACCTGCGCAAGCGCATTGCACACGTTCTGGATGAGACATTCAAGGAGATTACTGAGGCCGATTACCGCGATGTGATAAACCACATCAATGCACTATTCCGCATCTAGGCATGCATGCCTAACCCTCCTCTCCCAAAGAGCCCGCACCGAAAAAAGTCCTTATCGAAAAAAAAACCAAAAAACGCTTACCGGGAACCTGCTCTTCTGTTTGTCCTCCACCAAGTACCGGCTGCTGCGACTGGCTACCTTCCTCCTGGCTTGAGAAGAGCTCCTGGCTGCATGGCTCTAGGGATTCTAGGGGTGTCTCCATCCGGCCCACCACCATCACTCCCATTTTCCTCCTCCTCTTCCTCCTCCCCCCCCCACACCGGCTCTGAAGTGTCCATGGTGGTGCTCGGAGTGGAGGTGGGGTTAACCCCAAGTATCGCATCCAGCTCTTTGTAGAATCGGCAGGTCGCGGGGGGAGCACCCGAGTGGCCGTTTGCGTCGCGGGCTTTGCGGTAGGCACTCCGCAGCTCCTTCACTTTAATCCTGCACTGCAGGGCATCCCGGTCATGGCCCCTTTCCATTATGTCCTTTGATACCTTCCCGAAGGTATCATAATTCCTACGGCTGGAGCGCAGCTGGGACTGTACAGCTTCCTCCCCGCAAACTCTGATGAGGTCCAGCAACTCGCCATTGCTCCATGCTGGGGCTCGCTTGGCGCGTGGAGGCATGGTCACCTGGAAAGATTCGCTGATAGCACTCCACGCCACGCCGGGCTGAGCAAACAGGAAGGGGATTTTTAAAATTCCCGGGGAATGTAAAGGGTGGGTCACATGGTTGGTTACCTGAGGCCAGGGCAGTAGAGTTTGTACTGATGACCAGAGTGGCTAGAACAGGCATTGTGGGATACTGCCGAATACTTCTGGAGGCCATTCACAGCGCATTGGGCGGCCACACTGGCGCCGCAGCGCTGCAGTGGCAGCGCAATGCTCGCTATTCCTCTCAGGGACGTGGAGTACATGCAGCGCTGCAACCACGGAGATACAGCACTGCAAATGCCTTGCCAGTGTGGATGGGGAGTGAGTTACAGCGCTGGGGGCGGCTTTACAGCGCTGTAACTCGCAAGTGTAGCCAAGGCCCTAGTCTATTGTTCCCACTCCTACAGGGCAATATTCCTTTCCTAGTAGCTTCTTCTAAATCAAATATTCAGATATTCAGACTCTCCTTTCTCTGAACTGTATGTACTTTTACTCATTAATTAACATAGACTACCAAGATAAAGCAACAAGTTAAATGCTAAATATGTTTATCGTACATGGGGCCCTGTGAATTCCATGTCTGGAGTTTGGTGCAGAATTTATTGTCTGTTTATGATTTTAAGCTTTCTTTCTAAAATAATGTTTCATGTCCTTATAGTTGTGTGGGAAATTTGTCAAATGTGAATCTCAGATGGCCCAAAGTAATTATGCCTGCCTGAATCTGCAGCCATCCTGAAACAATAGTTTTGAAAGTCAACTGCCCAGTTCATTCAAATTAGGCATTTTCTGTACTCTGCACTCTATATAGAGACTTCTGTCAGTGAAACACAAGCATCTATCTCCCTTATGATAATTGTAGATTTACACCTTTGTGCTCACTTGAGAAGATTCCTAGGTCTACCTGCTACCCTGCTCACTGTTGCTAACAGACATGAAAACCTGTCTGTTACTCTGCTGTTTCTTCCTATACAGTATTCTCATACACAAGAGAGACACCATGGCATATTTGATTTCAGTAAATCATGCAATAATTTGTTGCATTGCCATGGCTAACCTGCATCCTCTCCTCTTTTGTCTCTTATTTCTTTAGATGCATCCACACTACAGAACTATTTTGCATAATCTACCCTTGAGTTATCTACCCTCATGTTAGCCTATTATGAGAAAGAGCAGCCACACTACAGAATAATAGTCAAGTGCTTGGGAGGGGGGTGTTACTGTAATGTCCACACTGGAGCATAATTCCGTCCTATGTGGCTGTCAAGGTTCCCTCCCCACTCTGAACTTTAGGGTACAGATGTTGGGACCTGCATGAAAGACCCCCTAAGCTTACTTTTACCGCTTAGGTTAATTTTAAGCTGCCATCACCAAGTGTTCCAAATATTTAGAGAGAGCCACCTGGAACTCTGCCTTTCCCCAAATATCTTTCAAGTCTCTAACCCCCCTTTTCCTGGGCAGATTTGAGAATAATTCTCCCCCCCCCCCCCAAGTCCATACACCCCTTTTCCTGGGTAGGCTCGAGAGAATTCCCTCACCAATTAGTCCTGGTGAACACAGATCCAAATCCTTGGATCTTAAAACAATGAAAAATCAATCTGGTTCTTAAAAGAATTTTATTAAAAGAAAAGGTAAAAATCATTTCTGTAAAATCAGGATGGAAGATAACTTTACAGGGTAATCAGATTCAAAGAGCCCAGAGGAACCCCCTCTAGCCTTAGGTTCAAAGTTACAGCAAACAGAGGTAAACCCTCTAGCAAAAGGAACATTTACTAGTTGAGAAAACAAAGATAAAACTAACACGCCTTGCCTGGCTGTTACTTACAAGTTTGAAATATGAGAGACTTGTGCAGAAAGATTTGGAGAACATGGATTGATGTCCGGTCCCTCTTAGTCCCAAGAGCGAACACAGCCAAAACAAAGAGCACACAAACAAAAGCCTCCCCCTCCCCCCCAAGATTTGAAAGTATCTTGTCCCCTTATTGGTCCTTTGGGTCAGGTGTCAGCCAGGTTACCTGAACTTCTTAACCCTTTATAGGTAAAAGGATTTTGCTGCCTCTGGCCAGGAGGTATTTTATAGTATTGTATACAGGAGAGTTGTTACTTTTCCCTTTCTAGTTATGACACGCCCCCCAAATCACAGATAGTGTCAGACAGCCAGTTCCACACTGGCTGTGATTTCTTCCTGGAGCTCTAGGAGAAAACAGAGTTAATAAGACACATGCACCGTTAGACATACTATTGATTATATAAAAACTAACAATATGTTCCACATTCCTAGAACAATTTTTTAACCAGTTGATTCTGGGAAACTTTCACCGGAGAGTGCATCAGCCACTTAGAAGCTCCTGAAATGTGTTGTATTTCAAAATCAAAATCTTGGAGAGCTAAATGCCACCAAAGAAGTTTTTTGTTATTTCCCTTGGCGGTATGAAGCCACTTTAGCGCAGCATGGTCGGTTTGTAGTTAGAAACGCTGTCCCCAAACATAAGGACGTAGCTTTTCCAGCGGGTATACAATGGGGTAGCATTCCCTTTCGCTGATTGATCAGTGGCTTTCCCTCTCAGACAGTTTCTTGCTGAGAAACACGACAGGATGGAATTCTTGATCCGGTCCTTCCCTCATTAAAACTGCTCCCACACCACGCTCGGACGCATCTGTGGTTACTAGGAACGGTTTGTCAAAGTCTGGGGCTCTTAGCACAGGGTCAGACATGAGTGTCGCCTTAAGCTGGTTAAAGGCCTTCTGACACTCATCAGTCCATTGAACTGCATTTGGCTGTTTCTTTTTGGTTAGGCCCGTCAGTGGGGCGGCGATTTGGCTGTAGTGTGGTACAAATCGCCTATAATATTCGGCCAAGCCTAAGAAGGATTGGACCTGTTTCTTTGACTTTGGGACAGGCCACTTTTGGATAGCATCCACTTTGGCCTGTAGGGGGTTTATAGTTCCTTGACCCACCTGCTGTCCAAGGTAAGTCACTCTGTTTAGGCCTATTTGACACTTTTTAGCCTTAACAGTTAGTCCTGCCTGCCTTATGCGCTCAAAGACCTTTTCTAGGTGCTCTAGGTGTTTTGCCCATGAATCAGAAAAAATGGCCACATCATCAAGGTAGGCAACTGCAGATTCTCCCAATCCCGCTAGGAGACCATCTACAAGTCTCTGGAAGGTGGTGGGTGCATTTCGCAGTCTGAAAGGAAGCACATTAAATTCATACACCCCTGCATGGGTGATGAAGGCTGACCTTTCCTTGACAGGTTCATCTTGCGGTACTTGCCAGTACCCCTTGGTTAAGTCTAAGGTAGAGATGAACTGGGCACGTCCCAGTTTCTCCAATAGCTCATCTGTGCGTGGCATTGGATAGTTGTCGGGACGAGTTACAGCATTTAGCTTACGGTAGTCCACGCAAAAGCGTATTTCCCCATCTGGTTTGGGAACTAGAACCACTGGAGATGCCCATGCAGTATTAGAGGGGCGGATTACACCCATCTGTAGCATGTCCTGGATCTCCCGTTCTATAGCAGTTTTGGCGTGAGGAGACACCCGGTATGGTGGGGTTCTAATTGGGTGAGCATTACCTGTGTCAATGGAGTGGTATGCCCGTTCGGTCCGTCCTGGGGTGGTTAAGAACATTGGTGCGAAGCTAGTGCATAGCTCCTTGATCTGCTGTCACTGCATACGTCCCAGGTTCGTGGAGAGGTTCACCTCTTCCACGCCACCATCACTTTTCCCTTCGTAGTAGACACCTTCAGGCCACTCCGTATCATCTGTTCCCTGGGCTGTAAACTGGAAAACCTTTAATTCTCTGGAATAAAAGGGCTTTAGAGAATTAACATGGTATACCTTAGGCTTTATATTTGAGGTGGGGGATGTGATGAGATAGTTAACAGCTCCCAGACGCTCTTGGACCGTGAATGGCCCTTCCCACGACGCTTCCATTTTATGGGCCTGGAGCGCCTTTAAGACCATGACTTTGTCTCCTACTTTGAAGGACCGTTCTTTGGCATGTTTATTATACCAGGCTTTTTGCTCTTCCTGAGCATCTTTTAGGTTTTCTCTAGCAAGGGCTAACGAGGTTCGGACGGTGTTTTGTAGGTTGTTTACAAAATCCAGAATGTTAGCTCCTGGAGAATGCACAAACCCCTCCCATTGCTGCTTCACCAACTGTAATGGTCCCTTAACCTCGCGGCCATATACAAGTTCAAATGGTGAAAACCCTAAACTGGGATGTGGTACAGCCCTGTAGGCAAAAAGCAACTGCTGCAACACTAGGTCCCAATCATTGGAGTGCTCATTTATGAATTTACGTATCATGGCCCCCAAAATTCCATTAAACCTCTCCACCAGGCCATTTGTTTGATGGTGGTAAGGGGTGGCAACCAAGTGATTCACCCCATGAGCTTCCCACAGGTTTTTCATGGTTCCTGCCAGGAAATTAGTTCCCGAATCGGTAAGGATGTCGGCGGGCCAACCTACCCTGGCAAAAATGTCTGTTAGTGACTGGCACACACTTTTAGCCCTGGTGTTGCTTAGAGCTACTGCTTCCGGCCATCGGGTAGCAAAATCCATGAAAGTCAGTATTGTGACAAAGTTCCTGCTCTATCTTAGTGGGTCCTGCGCTTATTGGCGGATTTTCTTGCCTCAAAGATTCACCATGTGGGTTGGGGAACAGCCCAGAGACCTTCCCCTCTGGGAGAACCCACAGTCCAGGTCAATTGGGAGGTTTGGGGGGAACCCGGGCCCGCCCTCTACTCTGGGTTCCAGCCCAGGGCCCTGTGGACTGCAGCTGTCTATAATGCCTCCTGTAACAGCTGCATGACAGCTACAACTCCCTGGGCTACTTCCCCATGGCCTCCTCCAAACACCTTCCTTATTCTCACCACAGGACCTTCCTCCTGGTGTCTGATAACGCTTGTGCTCCTCAGTCCTCCAGCAGCACACCCTCTCAGCTCCTTGCGCCCAGCTCCTCACACTTCCACCACAAACTGAAGTGAGCTCCTTTTTAAAACCCAGGTGCCCTGATTAGCCTGCCTTAATTGATTCTAGAAGCTTCTTCTTAATTGGCTCCAGGTGTCCTAATTAGCCTGCCTGCCTTAACTTGTTCTAGTAGGTTCCTGATTACTCTAGTGCAGCCCCTACTCTGGTCACTCAGGGAACAGAAAACTACTCATCCAGTGACCAGTATATTTGCCCTCTACCAGACTCCTGTACCCCACTGGTCTGGGTCTGTCACAGTATGTACTGCTTTCCTCTGGGTGTCTTCTTTGGGAAAGGACCCAGAATATCCACAGCTACTCGCTGAAATGGGACCTCAATTATGGGGAGTGGCTGGAGAGGGGCTTTGACCTGGTCTTGGGGTTTTCCAACTCTTTGGCACACCTCACAAGACTGGACATAATTAGCAATGTCCTTGCCCATTCCCTCCCAGTGGAAGGACTTTCCCAAACGGTCTTTGGTTCTGTTCACCCCAGAATGGCCACTAGGATGATCATGGGCTAAGCTCAAGAGCTTTACCCGGTACTTAGCTGGAACTACCAACTGGCTTTGAGGGTGCCAGTCTTCCTGGTGCCCACCAGAAAGAGTCTCCTTGTATAAAAGTCCTTGTTCTACAACAACCTGGGATCGGTTAGAAGAGCTGAGAGGCGGTGGGGTGCTCCGTGCCACTGCCCAAGCTTTCTGAAGGTTGTCATCTGCTTCCTGCTCGGCCTGGAACTGTTCCCTAGATGCTGGATACATCAGTTTCTCCTTGGATTGTGGACTTGGGCTTGGTTCCTCTGGAAGCGAGGCAGGTGATGGGGTTGTTTCCGTTGACTGTGAACCGCTCTCCGTTGGTGCACTATGTGGTATTTCAGGCTCTGGCTGAGCCTCTTGGGTAGGGTTATCTGCTGCTTCTGCCAGTTCAGGCTCACTGGTGCCCTCTGGCGTTGGAGTTGTAGGCGGGGTGGCAAGCGCTGAACTCAGTGCTGGCAATGGTTCTGGTGCTGGTTGCTTCGCCAGTTCCGATTCTGGGACTGGATCCACTACGGCTGTAGCACTCGTGGGCAGGGGATCCGGTTCTACCACCTCTGTCTGGGTCTTTGGTAACACAGACGGGGCCCTGGTGGAAGGCTCAGGAACAGGGATAGGGTGAAAGCTTGCTTAGCCTGGCTGCGGGTGACCATTCCCACCCTCTTGGCTAGCTTCAAATGGTTGGCCCAGTCTTCCCCCAGCAGCATGGGGATAGGATAATTATCATAGACTGCAAAAGTCCACATTCCTGACCAGCCCTTGTACTGGACAGGCAACTTGGCTGTAGGCAAGTTTAAAGGGTTTGACATGAAGGGTTGAATTGTCACCGGGGCTTCTGGGTTGATGAATTTGGGGTCCACTAAGGATTGGTGGATAGCTGACACTTGTGCTCCAGTGTCCCTTCACGCGATAACCTTCTTCCCGCCTACACTCACAGTTTCCCTTCGCTCTGAAGGTACCGGGGAGGCATCTGGACCTGGGGTGTGACTCCGGTGTAATGAACTGCTGTCTGTTGGGGTTCTTGGGGCGGTTGGCTTTCACATGCCCCAGCTCATTACATTTAAAACATCGCCCAGCTGACTGGTCACTGGGGCGAGGTGAGTTGCTGGAGACTGGTGTGGTGGGGCGGTAAGGTGTCTGGGGTTTTCCTTGGGATGTAGGTGGGGCTTGGGTTGCCCCCAGTGATAGGGTTTTGTTTCGGTTTGCCCCTTCTGATATTCGCTCCAACTGTTACTAGTTTTTTTCTTTTCTGCCACCTCCACCCATTTGGCTCCAATCTCCCCCGCCTCAGTTACAGTTTTGGGCTTCTGTGACGGGTCTGGCACCGCAGCGCTCATTTGGGGCAGCGGAGGGTGGGGTGCCAGGGACTCGCCTCTCAAGTTTCCCGTGCTGTCTTCTTTAAGGGCGTCCCGATGGGGCCTAATGGCAGGTTCCCACGTGCTCGCCCCGAGTATCAGGGCAGCGTGGCCCAATGGCCAGTGTCCATATAACCCGCCCCGAGTATCAGGGCAGCGTGCCCCAATGGCCAGAGTCCATATAACCCGCCCCGAGTATCAGGGCAGCGTGCCCCAATGGCCAGAGTCCATATAACCCGCCCCGAGTATCAGGGCAGCGTGCCCCAATGGCCAGAGTCCATATAACCCGCCCCGAGTATCAGGGCAGCGTGCCCCAATGGCCAGAGTCTATCTTTCCCCCTCTCAGGCGGGGAAGTGTCGCCTAATGGTCGGAGGACTAGGGGGACCCAGGCCCACCCTCTCCACCGGGTCCCGACCCAGGGCTCTCCTAGTGGTGGGGTTCCCCTTGCCATTGGCTCGGCGGGGATCCGCCCGCAACACGCCGAGCGTCAGTGCTGCTTTAACGCGGCTTGTCCCTAAAGTTCCCCAGGGTCACTTCCTACCCTCAAAGTCGTATTCTCCACTCCGGGGGGCGGGGGGGGGGAGGAGTTCCGGTCCGTTTCCCTCTGTCATGTCCTCCGTCTGGGACGCAGGGTACGTGCCGGCTGGGCTGGATCCTGGAGCGTTGGCTGTCCCTCCTCAGGAGCTGACTGTGTGCGTCCTTCTCCTCCAGTGGTCAGCCCAGACTGAGCAGTTTTGCAGGCTTTTATACCTTGTCTCCAGTTGGAGCATGTCCAGCAGGGCTTCCGGGGCGGGGCTTCCTCTGCCAGGAAGGAAGGGTTAACCCCTGCGGCGCCAGTGCGGGGCCGCTTTGTCCCGTCACAGCTTCCCATCTAGGATGTACCTTTCTATTTCCTCAGGAACACCCTCTAAGAACACCCATTTTCATAGGAAAGACGGATCTTCCAGAGATTTAACACTTGCTCCTGATATCCAGGCATCCCAATTTTTTTCAATGTGGTAGGCGTGTCGGGAAAATGCCACATCCGGTTTCCACTTTAGGGCTCTGAACCGCCGATGGGCATGCTTGGGTATTAGCCCCATTCTGAATCTGGCCTTGTTTTTAAAAAATTCATAACTGTTCATGTGTTCCTTAGGCATTTCAGCCGCCACCTCTGCTAAGGGTCCACTGAGCTGTGGCCTCAGCTCTACCATGTACTGGTCTGTAGAGATGCTGTACCCAAGGCAGGCCCTTTCGAAAGTCTCTAAGAAGGCCTCAGTATCATCTCCTGCCTTGTAGGTGGGGAATTTTCTGGGATGGGAAGCGGTACCTAGAGAGGGGTTGCTAGGGTTGTCTGGTATATTTTGCCTAGCCCTTGCCCTCTCTAACTCCAGTTCATGCTTCCTCTCTCTTTCCCCCTCCTCCATCTCTTTTTCTTTCTCCTCCATAGCTCTCTTGTGGGCAGCCTTGTTGGCTTTCTCTGCTCTTTCAGCAGCTTCTTTCTCGAGTTGTTTTAATTCGAGCAGTCTCTTATGATTCTTTTCATTCTCTTGTGCTTCCAGTCTGGCCAGCTCTAGTTTATTAGCGGCATCACTGGTACTCATTTTCCTGCTTTCTTGTGCTGGGTCACACCCCCTCTGCAGTTCACTGAAACTGGGATGCACTCAGCTCAGGGCTGCTTAGTTAACAGAGACTTTCACAGCATTCAGTGTTCAGCCTTTCTGGTCTAAGCTAGCTATACCCGAGAGTTAGAAAAAACCCAACAACAATTCAGCTTGTAAATTCCTTTTGCTAGCTGCTTGCTCACAGCTTGAAACCTTCCCTTAACAAAGACCCTTGTTAAAAAAACTTAACATCTCTGCCTTCAGGCAAAGAGAGATAAGATCTGCATTTACTTTCAGCTCTGCTTTCTAAGCAGCTAAAAAAGAGAAAAAAAAATCTTACTGGGCTTTTGGTTTAAAATGATCCCACCAATCTGCCACCATGTCAAGGTTCCCTCCCCACTCTGAACTTTAGGGTACAGATGTTGGGACCTGCATGAAAGATCCCCTAAGCTTACTTTTACCGCTTAGGTTAATTTTAAGCTGCCACCACCAAGTGTTCCAAATATTTAGAGAGAGCCACCTGGAACTCTGCCTTTCCCCAAATATTTTCAAGTCTCTAACCCCCCTTTTCCTGGGCAGATTTGAGAATAATCCCCCCCCCCCACGTCCATACACCCCTTTTCCTGGGTAGGCTCAAGAGAATCCCCTCACCAATTAGTCCTGGTGAACACAGATCCAAATCCTTGGATCTTAAAACAATGAAAAATCAATCCGGTTCTTAAAAGAAGAATTTTATTAAAAGAAAAGGTAAAATCATTTCTGTAAAATCAGGATGGAAAATAACTTTACAGGGTAATCAGATTCAAAGAGCCCAGAGGAACCCCCTCTAGCCTTAGGTTCAAAGTTACAGCAAACAGAGGTAAACCCTCTAGCAAAAGGAACATTTACTAGTTGAGAAAACAAAGATAAAACTAACACGCCTTGCCTGGCTGTTATTTACAAGTTTGAAATATGAGAGATTTGTGCAGAAAGATTTGGAGAACATGGATTGATGTCCGGTCCCTCTTAGTCCCAAGAGCGAACACACCCAAAACAAAGAGCACACAAAGGGTATGTCTACACTACGAGAGTAGTTCGATTTTAGTTAAATCGAATATGTGGAATCGATATTACAAAGTCGAACGTGTGTGTCCACACTAAGGACAGTAATTCGACTTTGTCAGTCCACACTAACGGGGCAAGCGTCGACATTGGAAGCGGTGCACTGTGGGCAGCTATCCCACAGTTCCCGCAGTCCCCGCTGCCCATTGGAATTCTGGGTCGAGCCGCCATTGCCTTCTGGGTAAAAAAATGTGTCGAGGGTGCTTTTGGGTAACTGTCGTCATCCAACCGTCACTCCCGCCCTCCCTCCCTGAAAGCGCCGGCGGGAAATCAGTTCGCGCACTTTTCTGGTCAGTGACAGCGCGGACGCCACAGCACTGCGAGCATGGATCCCGCTGTGACCATCGCTGCAGTTGTGGCCGTTGTCAACGCATCGCAGCTCATCATCGACCTTTCACTGAGGCAGATAGAGAGAAATCAGGCGAGGAGGCTACGGCACCGGGGTCAGGACCTGAACTCCGAGAGTAGCACACGCCTGTCTGAAACCACGACACCCAGTGCCGAGGACATCACGGTGGCAATGGGTCTTGTGGATACTGTGGAACGGCGATTCTGGGCCCGTGAAACAAGCACGGACTGGTGGGACCGCATAGTGCTTCAGGTCTGGGATGAATCCCAGTGGCTGCGAAACTTTCGCATGCGGAAGGGGACTTTCCTCGAACTTTGTGAGTTGCTGTCCCCTGCCCTGAAGCGCAAGGACACCCGGATGCGAGCAGCCCTGACTGTCCAGAAGCGAGTGGCCATAGCCCTCTGGAAGCTCGCAACGCCGGACAGCTACCGGTCAGTCGCGAACCAGTTTGGCGTGGGCAAGTCTACCGTGGGGGTTGTTGTCATGCAAGTAGCCAATGCAATCGTGAAGGTACTGCTGTCAAAGGTAGTGACCCTGGGAAACGCGCAGGCCATCATAGATGGCTTCGCCGCGATGGGATTCCCAAACTGCGGTGGGGCTATAGATGGGACTCACATCCCTATCCTGGGACCGGACCACCAGGCCAGCCAGTACATCAACCGAAAGGGCTACTTTTCAATGGTGCTGCAAGCACTGGTGGACCATAAGGGACGTTTTACTAACATCAACGTTGGATGGCCGGGCAAGGTTCATGACGCTCGCGTGTTCAGGAACTCTGGTCTGTTTAGAAGGCTGCAGGAAGGTATTTACTTCCCGGACCACAAAATAACTCTTGGGGATGTGGAGATGCCTACAGTGATCCTCGGGGACCCAGCATACCCGCTAATGCCCTGGCTCATGAAGCCCTATACTGGCGCCCTGGACACAGAAAAAGAACTGTTCAACTACCGGCTCAGCAAGTGCAGAATGGTGGTGGAGTGTGCTTTTGGCCGTCTCAAGGGGAGATGGAGAAGCTTACTGACTCGCTGTGATCTCAGCGAAACCAATATCCCCATTGTTATTGCAGCTTGCTGTGTGCTCCACAATCTCTGTGAGAGCAAGGGGGAGACCTTTATGGTGGGGTGGGAGGTTGAGGCAAATCGCCTGGCTGCTGATTACTCCCAGCCAGACAGCCGGGAGATTAGAAGAGCCCAGCGGGACGCACTGTGCATCCGGGAGGCTTTGAAAGACAGTTTCCAGACTGAGCAGGGTCACCAGTGAATTTTAAGTTTGTGGACTCAGAACCTGAACTTGCCACCGTTTCTTTACCCAGTTACCGTTGACTATCCTCTCCAGTTACATACCCCCTTCACCCCCTTCCCAAAAAATAAAATCTGTTCTGTTTTGTTAATGAACACCGTTGTCTTTATTACTGTTTTCGCGGGAATGTTTTAAACCTGGGACGCAGACTGTGGCGGGGTGCGGGTTTACTGTTGTGATGCAAATGATGCTTCTAAACTCCAGGAATGACGGGTTCCGCAGTGGTGGACTGGTTGTTTCAACAGAGCCTGCCAGCCCTCCTGGGCGGGACAGCGTGTATGTGTCGGCTATGTGACTGTCTGGCAGGGGGAGGAGGGTTACAGCTCCCCTGCTGCGGGGCTCTGTGATGCATTAGATCTGTAACTGCCCTCCCCCGCCACAAAGTCACAGAGCAACCCCCCCCCCCCCCCCAGAACACGAAAACCACCTCCCAGATTGAACAGGGTCACTAGTCACTGCACTGGGTATGTGTCCTGATCCTGGACCTGACCCCGCCTCTGTACCCTGGTAAAGGTGACTGTCCTGTCCAATTACCATGCCCCTTCCCCTCGTTCAGACAGACTCTCCTCCAAAATAAAATCATGGAAACAGTAATTAACAGAAACGAATATTTTATTATGAACCACACATGAAACGTGGGGGTTGAAACTTGCACGGGGGCTTCTGTGAGGTGTGTAGGAAAGGACTTTTAAAATTTTGGGGAATGAGAGCCTTCTAGTGCTAGAGCAGTCTGCAGGGGTTGACTGAAAGTTTTAACGGCCCTTGCCGCCCCTCCTTCTTTGTACTTTGGGTGAGGGGGGTGTGGGACTTGGTGGCGGGGGAGGGCGGTTAGAGATAGACCGCAGCGGGGCTCTGTCCTCCTGCCTCCGGTCTTGCAGAACATCCACAAGGCGCCGGAGCGTGTCCGTTTGCTCCCTCAGAAGTCCAAGCAGCTTTTCAGTAGCCTGCTGGTCCTCCTGACGCCACCTCTCCTCCCGTTCCATGACTGCTCGGTGCATTTGGGACAAGTTCTCCCTCCACTGTGTCTGCTGGGCTGCCTGGGCTCGGGAACAGCTCATTAGTTCTGAGAACATGTCCTCCCGCGTCTTCTTCTTCCTCCTCCTAATCTGCGCTAGCCTCTGGGAGTGTGCTGACAGGCTGGGTTGGGAGACAGTCGCAGATGTGTCTGTGTGAATGGGAAAAATGGAGTGAATTCCTGAGACAGATAAATGAAGTTGTGTACAAAGAACCTAGTCTTTCTCTGTGAACAAGACCATGCACTGCACCTCTCACATGCGCACTCAGGACAAGGTCGAATTTTCGGCCATCGCCTTCAGTGCCTGGGGTCCTGCAGTGGTCTTGCAGTTATCTGAGAAGCGTGGCAGGACACCTGAACTTCTGTAGCGTGCAATCATGGTAAGCCGTAGACTTCTGGCTGCTTAAAACTGTACTAGTAGCACTGGCCTCCTTTCACATTGAAAGCAATGCCAGTCTCTGCTGCCAGCAATCAGGACAGCATGAACTATGCCCCTGTCCCACCCCCTCGCGGCTGTTCCAGGGAAAGATCCCTGTATGCTGCCCCTCTCCCTCCACCGCGTGGCTGTAAAGCAGTCCCAATACTAACATTCCCCTCCCTAATTCAAAGCAGGGCGTAATGAGCGACATCACCCTGCTGAGGATCTCGGAGTCCCAGAGGGAAAGGATGTTTCGAGAAAGCCTTCAGAAACCAGGGCCGTTTGCCGCTATGCTCTGCAGGGCGATGATACCAGACTATCTGATGGTGTCGTGGCGCGGTAACGTGTCCTACCACGGAGGGCCCAATAAGATCGCCCTACCCAGGAACCTGATGAACAGGCTGGAAATGTACCTTCTTGAGACCTACGAGGAGTTCTCCTATGAGGATTTCGCCTCCATCCCCGGCCATATTGACCGGATTTTCGCGTAGGTGCACTGGGACTAAAGAGTGGAGCGTCTTGGGCAGCATAATCATGACTTACCGGACATTGTAAAAAAAATTTTAAATACTTGGGACTAAATTGTGAAGAGCCTAAGGCAGACAAATCATGAAAAACCCTTTGTTACGATTGTAAATATTCCAGTTTTTTTGCAGTTAATTGTTTACATGTTTAAGCACTTTAATAAACAGCCATTGTTAATATTATAAATATTCTAGTTCTTGTAAAAATAAATGTTTAGATATTTAAAGCACTCACTGCTTGATCCTTCCCCTGATTCTGTCTCCGGGGTAAGGGATGGGGACGGTTGGTAGGGGATCTCGGTAAGGGTGATGAAGAGCTCCTGGCTGTCGGGGAAATCAGCGGTGCCAGCGCTGTCGACTGCCTCGTCCTCCTCATCTCCTTCTTCATCTTCCCCGTCCGCTAACATGTCCGACGAGGAACCTGCCGCGGACAATATCCCATCCTCAGAGTCCACGGTCAGTGGTGGGGTAGTGGTGGCGGCCGCACCTAGGATGGAATGCAGTGCCTCGTAGAAACGGGATGTGTGGGGATGGGATCCGGAGCGTCCGTTTGCCTCTTTGGTTTTTTGGTAGCCTTGTCTCAGCTCCTTGATTTTCACGCGGCACTGCGTTGCATCCCGGCTGTATCCTCTCTCTGCCATGGCTTTAGAGATCTTCTCGTAGATCTTTGCATTCCGTCTTTTGGAGCGCAGCTCTGAAAGCACGGACTCATCGCCCCACACAGCGATGAGATCCAAGACTTCCCGATCAGTCCATGCTGGGGCCCTCCTTCTATTAGATTGCATGGCCATCTCTGCTGGAGAGCTCTGCATCGTTGCCAGTGCTGCTGAGCTCGCCACGCTGTCCAAACAGGGAATGAGATTCAAACTGGCCAGACAGGAAAAGGAATTCAAATTTTCCCGGGGCTTTTCCTGTGTGGCTGATCAGAGCATCCGAGCTCGGACTGCTGTCCAGAGCGTCAACAGAGTGGTGCACTGTGGGATAGCTCCCGGAGCTATTACCGTCGATTTCCATCCACACCTAGCCTAATTCGATATGGCCATTTCGAATTTAGCGCTACTCCTCTCGTTTTGGAGGAGTACAGAAGTCGAATTTAAGAGAGCTCTATGTCGAACTAAATAGCTTCGTGGTGTGGACGGGTGCAGGGTTAATTCGATGTAACGGCGCTAAATTCGACATAAAAGCCTAGTGTAGACCAGGCCAAACAAAAGCCTCCCCCACCCCAAGATTTGAAAGTATCTTGTCCCCTTATTGGTCCTTTGGGTCAGGTGTCAGCCAGGTTACCTGAGCTTCTTAACCCTTTATAGGTAAAAGGATTTTGGTGCCTCTGGCTAGGAGGGATTTTATAGTATTGTATACAGGAGGGTTGTTACCCTTCCCTTTCTAGGTATGACAGTGGCCCTAAGACTTCTGACCATCTAAGCCATATTCTCCTTCCCCTCCAGCATCCTCACTGCTATGGTCAGAAGCTGCTTACTCAACATTAGAGGACTCCTGGGGAAAAGACTGCCCTCACTTGGGTTTGATGGCCCTGGAAAACAATGAGATAATAAATCATTTTTGTGTTCCTTGGGAAAACCTTCTGCCCTTCCAGTTTCTGCATCACAGTTAAGCAGAAGAAATTGCAACTTTTATCGGACCCTCTCTAGCTTTGTATGCTCCCTGGAGCTCCCTGTCCAGTGTGAAATCAGGGTCTGGTCGTAGGTCTCTGCTAATGATGCAATCAGTCTCATCGTAGCACAGGCACAGCCATGGGGAATTACCAGACTAGGCCCTGAGGTCCTGTTCACTGGATTCCGTGCTTGGCCAGCTCATATGAAATGACATCATACAGCTTGGCTGTTTGGTTCTTGCTCCTGAAATTGTGGGCCCTGTGAGCTTCACACCAGAGATTCTCTAATATCTTGGTGTCAGCCTCTGGCCAGCTGGCAGCACATTGAGATGAGGTTGTCACAGGTATGGCAATTTCCTGCAATATCTTTGGAAGATCTGTGTTTCATTTATATATTATTGTGGGCCATGGATTTAATGTAATTCTATGGGGGAGGGTGAACACAGCCATCCAGAAATTAAGAAAAATGCAGAGGTGAAAGTGGGCCAGTACGGGCCGGAACAGCGTACCGGTAACAAGTGGCTGATGGTACCGGCCCGTACACAGGCCATGGTAAAGCGCTGCCAAGGCAGCGCTTTAACATTGCTGCCCCTTTTGCCCCCGCCCGAAAGGCCGCCGGCGGGGGGGGACAAAAGGGGCAGCTGCCTCTGAGCCTGGCGATTTAAAAGGGCTTGGGGCTCCTGGCCGCCACTGCTGCTACCAGCGGCCAGAGCCGCGGGCCCTTTAAATCGCCGCCAGAGCCCCTGGTGGTGTGGGCCGTGCAGCATGGAAGGCCTGGCTGTGGGAGGCTGAACCCCAACCCCGCCCCTTCTGCCCGAGGCCCCGCCCCTTCCGGGAGCCTGGAGCTAAGCCCCCCGTACTGGTAAGTATTTTACCTTACTTTCACCCCTGGAAAAATGGTACCATCACCTGGACCATTCAAGGTAGAGTGGAGTTAGTGGTTTACAAATTGTTGTAATAAGCCATACATACAGTGTCTCTGTTCAGTCCATGATTTTTAGGGTACGTCTATACCCAGCCGCTAGTTCGGCGGCTGGCAATCGAAGTTCTGGGTTCGACTTATCGCGTCTTGTCTGGACGCGATAAGTCGAACCCGGAAGTGCTCGCCGTCGACTGTGGTACTCCAGCTAGACGAGAGGAGTACCGCGGAGTCGACGGGGGAGCCTGCCTGCCGCGTGTGGACCGAGGAAAGATCCAACTAAGGTACTTCGAACTTCAGCTACGTTATTCACGTAGCTGAAGTTGCGTACCTTAGTTCGATTTGGGGGGTGAGTGTAGACCAAGCCTTAGTGTCTAGCAGAGTTATGAGTTTAAGCTCCTAGGCTTGTATTTTGAAAGTATTGTGCAGATTTCTTTTGAGGATCAGGACTGATAGGTCAGATATAGAGTGATCACTTTGTGAAAAGTGATCGCTCACAGCTGACATTTTCCTGTGTGAGTTCATTTGAGAGCGTAGTAATTGTCAGGTTTCACCCACATAGTTGTTATTGAGGCATTTAGTGCAGTGGATGAGGTATACCACATGTTGTGATACCACTCTACTTTGAATGGTCCCTTAAAATATGTGCTAATTACCTATGCTAAACAATCTGTTCCACCTTGCATTTCCCAGACCTGAAGAAGAGCTCTGTGTAGTTTTAAAGCTTGTCTCTCTCACCAACAGAAGTTGGTCCAATAAAAGATATTACCTCAACCACCTCGTCTTTCTAATAAGCTGGGAGTGAAACCCACTGGAACTTTACTCCTCAGAGCAGTACTTCATGGTTTTGCTCCTTTTTATTTTTCTTCCTTCAGAGTTCAGGACTGGTGAGATATGCTAAAGGCTCAGCAGTGACATTGGCTCATCTATTTTTTTTAAAGCATTTCTTCACGCTTGCTATTGGCATCAATAACTACTGCCTTGTACTGAGTTTGTATATTATTTACAGCTCTACTTGTTGCTATGGCCAGAGATGACAAGTTCCAGGCAGATGCTTTAGGGAGACTGGGAGTGGCTGGAGAATAATCTGGATTTTGTTTCTTCTGCTTTGCGTCCTCTCTGGATACCCAAAACTTTCTTCTTTAACTTCCCACCTTTTAAACCTCCATCCAGTCCTGCTGTTGGTGTCAAGTGTGACAGGTTGGACTCCTCCCCCCCGTCCAGGATGCCACCTGATTTACTGGGGTTTCACTGACGGGGTGGCGAGTTACATGAGCCCGTGGTGCTCGGGCTCCAGGAATATTCAGGGTCAGGGGCCCGGCTCCACCAATGTTTGCAGCCGGGTCTCTCACCCAGCCCTGCCTGGAGCATCCCCTGGCCCCTGCCTGCCACCTCCCGCGTGCCTCCCCTGGCCCCGGAGCGTTCCTGCCTGATTAAAAGCCGTGCTGCTCTCCCTTGCCTGTGTAAGCGGGGGAATGGTCCCGCTATTGTGGGGAACTTTCCTGGCTTCTGCACTACCACGGTGAAGTGGGCTAGCGAAAGGATCTGAGTCCTCGCTCCCACTTCCTTTACCCAGAGGCCTCCCTGCCCTTGAGGACTTCCCTTCCACTCTCCTGTCTGGCAGAGTCCTCGTAAATCCCGACAAGGCTGGGCCCAGGATTCCTGGGGGTCTCAACCCCCAACCCTGCTGTGGTCACCCAGGACAGGGGCTAGGGTGTCCCCACTCCGGGGTACTCTCTTTGCACTGGGCACCTCCCTGAGCCACTGATCATTTCATACAATTTAAAGCAAATACAAGTTGTTTAATTAACAATTAATTAAAAAAAATAATAAGGAAAAATGGGAAAAGTTAAAGGAAAACACATCACCAACAGTGTCTCTGGAACATCAGGGCAGTTCACAGTCTGTTCCTTGTAGGTCCCAGGCCTCCTTCTCAGGCCCTGGCTGTGCTGCAGAGACACTGCGAGTTGGACACTTACTCTGGCGGTGGCCACACGCTCTCAGGCTCTAGGGGGCAGGACCCTTATTCCCAGCGTTGCCCCCGCCCTGACAGGGTTACGATCCCCCTCCAAGTCTGGCCTGCAGAGCCTCTTGGCTGAGGTGTCTCCCTGCGCTGGGCCCACTGCCCAGGGTCCCCCTCACTCTCCCCAGCTGCTCACCGCACCCAGCTCCGGACTGCTCCAGCCCCAGCCCCAGCTCCACTCTGCCTCAGCACGGCTGCTGCTGCTGCTGCTCTGCCTCCAGCTCCCTGGGCTGCTTCTCTGGCCTCTCTGGCTCTGGTTGCTACAGCTCTGCCCCCAGGGCAGGTCTGCTCTGCAGGCTGCTTCTGTGACTCTGCTCCCAGCTCTGACCTGCTTCCTGGCTGCTTGTCTGGCCCCTCTGGCTCTGGTTGCTACAGCTCTCCTCCCAGGGCAGCTCTGCTCAATCTGGGTTGTGCTCTGGCTTTGGGGCTGCAGCTCTGCTTCCAGCAACTTAGCTCGAGCCCCTGCTCTCTCCTTAGCTCGGCCCCACTCTGTCTGACTCAGGCCATTCCAGTTCACACGGAGGACGGGACCCCCCTGGCCTCCTGACTCACTGATTAGCCTGCCCGCCCTGTCAATCAGGCTGATCTGGAGCATTGGCCTCTCCCCATTGGTCCTGGCGACTGTCAGTCTCAGGCTCCTGATTTCCCATCGACCCTTCCCCTTTTAGTGCTGGGAGCTAGCCAACCAAAACACCCCCACTGAATGTTAGTAAGGGGGCAACAGTCCCCTTACACCTGCACTGCCGGCTGCTGCTGCACTGTAGGAGGGGGAGGAGGTGCACACGATTGGCAGACCTCCCTTCCCCCCCCCAGCACGCCACGCCAAGGGGGTTTCCGGCAGGGATATCTCTGGACCTCACTCACCTGAGCAGCTACTGGGGCTTCCTTGAGTGTCTGACCCTGTGATCCTGCCCCCCGCCAGCTCGCAGCCACGGGGCAAGGGGCAGGGGCCCCCTCTCGTGAGGCTATGGAGTTGGGCAGCAGGCTGCAGCAGGAGAGGAAGCCACATGTGATGGCAGCCCCCTCCTCCTCCAGCACCCACCCACCACATGGGAGGTGAGGGGGCTTCCTGGACCTGAGCTGCTTGGGCTTGGGTGAGTGTTGTGACATCCTGCATCCCTCCCGCCCCCAGTCACTGCTCCTGCCCCACGCTGGGCAAGGGGCAGCCCCATCCCCCACCCCCAGTGAGGCTACAGTGAGGGGCAGCAGCAGTGGGGGAGAGGGTTGGCGGGGGAGTCCTCTCTGGCCCTAGCCCTGGGGCAGCCTGTCGGGACCCCAAGCTCCTCATCCTCGGCCCTGCCCCACCCCAGAGCCTGTGCCCCCAGCCAGAGCCCTCACCCCTTGCACCACAATCCACAGTCCCAGCCCTGAGCTCCCTCCTGTACCTCTGCCCAGACCACACACCCCAACTCCCTCCCAGAGCCCAGCCCTCTGCCCCAGCCTAGAGCCCGCACCCAAACGCCCTCCCAGAGCCCGACACCTCTGCCTTCCCACACCTTAGGGAGGTGTGTGTGGGGGGGTGACTTGGACCCGTTCTGGGCACCACCAAAAATTATACAAACCTGCCTCCCCTGTTCACTGAGCCTGCCTGCTCCACTAGCCTGGGCTCCCTCTCCCTGTTTTTGCTGAATCAGGCTCTCTGGCAGCATGCACACACCAGCTGTAGAATCGCACAGACTCTGCAAGCAGCTCTCTATGGGAAGACTCAGCTAGGAAATTGCCCAACACTCAAGTGCAGCTCCCCTCTAGAAAGTACCCAAAATAATATCATCTTGCGCTGTAGAGAAATCTGTACAATGTAAGCTCATAAATTTGCCCCCTCCCTCATTATAAATTGCACAAACTTGGTTTTAAAATAAACAAAAACAAGTTTATTAACTACAAAAGGCAGATTTTAAGTGATTATAAGGGATAGCAAACAGAACAAAGCAGATTACTGAGCAAATAAAACAAAACATGCAAACTACGCTTAATACACTCAAGAAACAGGTTACAAAATGTAATTTCTCACCCTCAAGGTTGTTTTAGGCAAGTTGCAGAGTTTCTGTAGCTTAGAGTTCCAGTTATTTCTCTTTACAGACTGGACCCCTGTCTCAGCCTGGACTCAACACTGCCTTTCCCTGCAGGTGTTTTTAGCAGTCTTCCTTCCTGCGCAGGCAATGGAGGAGAGTCAAGCTTAACCCCCTCCCCAGCCTTAAAAAGGATTTACCTAAGGCGGAAATCCTTTGTTTGACCTCCATCCCCCTACAGTGGAAAAGTACCAGCAAGTTAAGACATTGTCCAATACCTGGTGACATGGTCACCTGACTCTGCTGTGTCAATGCAGCATCCCAGTAAACCTCTCAGGAAGGAGGGAGATTAGCATTTTCAAAGTTCTATTGTTCTCTTCCTAATGGCCCATCAAGGCTGATGGCCTGCTATCTAGTGGGTGTTTCCCAAGGACATTCACAATTGTAATTGTTACATAGTCAGTATTCCTAACTTTAGATACAGAAATGATACATCCATACACATTGGATAATCACATTCAGTACATCATAACTTTTCCAATGATATCTCAAATGACCCATCTTGCATAAAACATATCTTAGTTATGCCATATTCATATCATACATAACATGATTTCTATGAAGAATATGGAGTGTAATGTCACAGTAAAGTTGGTGCTATCTCCTCTTCCGTGGCTTTTCCAGTCAACAGCAGTCCCCACTGTGCCTGAATCAGATAGGTCTCAGCAGAGCACACAGTGTAAGTCGAACACCCACATATTTAATACACACCTGATTGGTGCTAGGTTCCCTTTTCTGGCCAGGTATTTCAAAAGTAAGGGTGAGGGGATAGGAAGGAACAGGGAGAAAATGGCTATAAGCAGAGAAGAGGGAAAGTTAATGAGGAAATGAAATAAAAGTTTCACATGCAGGACTCTCTTGCTTCATAGTAAATCTGGTGAAGGCACTCACAGGAAGGAGAACAACAGGCTTTGCAGCAGCATCACCATAGAAACAGCCACAGCACTGGTGGGGGATGAATTTATAAAAGTCTGCTCCCGGGAACTACTTTCCAAAGACATTGTCTATCTGTGTAGAGATTAAAATGAGATGAGAAAGGGGAAGTGACTGACTTTTAACACTGAACATTTTTTCCTTCCTATGTTTACAACAAAGAGTCAATTCTCCATGGCTTTATGAAGATATTTCCTTCCCTTGGATATTTCCTCTCTCTCTCTCAGTAACAAATTAAGTTGTTGGAGCACCCAGTCAAGATTCCAGTATGCACTCCACTGTCAGCAGTAGAGCTCACTATAACTGCTGGTACCAACACAATTAGCATTGAGTATGCAGTGATAGCTGTATATAGACACTCAGTGCCTCACTTTCTTTTATAGTGTTTTGTGTGTTAGTCTTTTGCACTCAGGTTGCACAGCTGTATATGATTATACAAGGTGCAAGACAGTCTAGAATAGGTCCTTTTTCTCACTTGGGCTTCTGGAAGACCAGCTTGTTCTGGAACTGGTATCTCTGGAGCCACTTTTAAATGATTCTTTACACAGCTTGACTTGGCATATTCCTAATTGAACAAGCTAAGCAGCTTTATCTGAGGGAGAGAATTTCTGTAATGCCATTTAGTAAGCAGTAAAATACACTACACCATAGATCTTAGAATGCTTTGAGCTGATTTCCCAAAGAGGATGACGATAATAGTTTAATGTTGTTGGGAGCTTTGAGAAACTTCTTCTGCCCCTGAGAGAGAGAATGCATGTTGTATGCAGAGGGTTGAAGAATAGTTTCAGAAAACTGAGCTGAACTTGGCACAGTCAACCAGCAATTCTGCCCTGTGCCTGGATTTTAGATTCAGTAGCTTTCACAGTCTGATGTGTGGTCAGACTCACAGGAGGGCCTTCTTGCTGTGTGTAGACTATAGGGCAAAATAATAATAGTCTTCCTCATTTAAAAGTCCAGTTCATCAGCCAGACTGGCAGGGTTGATCCTATTACTCTGAAAATTGTAGAGAAAAGGGAGGGATTATTCACCCATTGGAAAACAATGCAAGCTTCCTTTTCATGGCTCACTAGAGGGGTCATGGCAGTGACAGTTGGCTCAGATGTCTCCTATTTGGTAATATTCAGTAACTCAATTCTTTGGTTTCTTCCCAGTAAAACTCCTGCTTTTGTTAAATAGCTTTGTGTGGAGGCCAGCAGCCAGTTGGCAGGTAGTAGCACTTCACTCTTCTTGGTGAGGTGAATTGAGTTCAAATGCAATGTGTGATGTGGTGTTTGTTTTCAGGATACTGCTGCCCTCTGCGGACAGTTGAGGGCTTGTATATGCATAATTGTCCCCTCTGCTAGCAAAACCAGTGGAGTTGCTACTTTAGATTATTTTTGGAATCCTGAGTTTAATTCCTCCTGCTGCTTCTGTCTGTTCTTAAAAAGGAATTTCCTGATCTGAATCTGCTGTCAATTATTTTGTGAACTGTAGACCTAACCTTACAGTACAGAGGAGCAAAGATAATGCTGGTCCCACATGCAGAAACTTGGCACTACTATAGGAGGAACTGTGAAACCTGGAACCAAAGGGTTAAAAAATAAATAAGATTTGTGAAGACAAGTCAATAATTCTAAATGATCTGGTACTTGCTGGAACTAGCCTTAGTTCTTCACTACAAAGTACAGTTTTAGGATCTTGGGGTTAGGTTGAGATGATGTGCATTCTTGTGCTGTCACTTCTCTACTAGGCTTTTTTTTAAGCCAGCAATTGCCTTCATTGAGGTTTAGCTTCAGCTTTCCATTCAAACCATTTTCCTCATTATACAAAGATGGCAGCCTCTTTGTATAATGTGTAATAAAGATGGCAGCTAGGGTTGTAACCAGCTTTCCATTACATGGCTAATCTTAGTGCCCTTTTAAAAAGTCTTTACATTTTTGTTTGTTTGTTACAAATGCAACATCAAAACAGGTAACAAGTGTAAAGTAACATTGTCCTATGTGAAATAATGGTAACGATGATGTAGTGTTACAGACAGGATCACTGAGAAACTATAGCAATTAGGAAATAAGTGAGGCAATGCTCTCAGTAGAATTAATGAGTCAAGATTGCAAAATATTCTGTGAGAAACAGGAAATTAGGTAATTGATGAAGCAATGTAACAACTTGGATCAATGAAGAAAAGTGCATAAATTGTGGAAACAGCTCATGTAGAGGAGGGCATGACATTCCCACTGTGATGAGTTCGGTCACAGAGACCCCCTTGGGACTGTCACCTGTTGTGCTGAAATTACCTATGAGCCCGTTTTCCACTGCCAGCTTAGGACTCCAGAACCCTGCCTTGTTGAGACAGACATGCTAGTCTGCTGTAACACAGACCTTGGTCTGGTCCACGCCCCCAAAGCTGCAGACTTTAACAAAAAACTGCTCAGCAAGTCACTTATCTCCAGCACCCAGACACTCAGTTCCCAATGAGATCCAAACCCCAAATAAATCCGTTTTACTCTGTATAAAGCTTATACAGGGTAAACTTATAAATTGTCCGCCCTCTATAACACTGATAGAGAGATATGCACAGCTGTTTGCTCCCCCAGGTATTAATCACTTACTCTGGGTTTGTTAATAAACAAAAGTGATTTTATTAAGTATAAAAGTAGGATTTAAGTGGTTTCAAGAAATAACAGACAGAACAAAGTAAGTTACCAAGCAAAATAAAACAAAACACGCAAGTCTAAGCCTAATACATTAAGAAACTGATTACAGATAATATCTCATCCTCAGAGATGTTCCAATAAGCTTCTTTCACAGACTAGACTCCTTCCTACTCTGGGCCCAATCCTTTCCCCTGGTACAGTTCTTGTTAATTCCAGCTCAGGTGGTAACTAGGGGTTTTCTCATGACTGCAGCCCACTTTATTCTGTTCCACCCCATTTATAGTTTTGGCACAAGGGAGGAATCTTTTGTCTCTCTGGGTCCCCACCCCTCATTCTAAATGGAAAAGCACCAGGTTTAAGATGGATTCCAGGACCAGGTGACATGGTCACATGCCCTGTGAGACCCCCAAGCCTTCATTACTTCCAGCCTGACTCACAGAAACACAGGAAGGCTTACAAGTAAACTGTCATTTACAACCAAATGTTCTAGTTAATGGGAGCCATCGAGATCCTAAGCCACCATTAATGGCCGACACTTTGCATAATTACAGTAGGACCTCAGAGTAATACTTCATATTTCTAGTTTTAGATACAAGAATGATACATTCATACAAATAGGATGAACACACTCAGTAGATTATAAACTTTGTAATGATACCTGACAAGAGACCTTTTGCATGAAGCATATTCCAGTTATATCATATTCACACTTATAAACGTATTTTCATAAAATATATGGAGTGCAACGTCACACCCACTTCTCTTTAAAAAAGATGGGGAAGGTAGGTAAGAGGGGGAATTTTCTCATTTTCTACTTCGTTTGATGTACTGATGAAGGAAAAATGTAAAAGGGATTGAAGGGAGGACTGGTAAGCAACCCTACTAGAGAACATTCATTTGCTTCTATTGCCATCTGCTAGGAATGTACTGAAGCATTGGCACAGAGTGCTGCTTGGATGCACTTGGTTTTTAAAAAAACAACGAGGAGTCCTTGTGGAACCTTGAAGTTCTCCCACCAGTGGGGAAGAGGGAACTATCATTCACTAGTTTAAATTTCAGGAGTCTGAGAAGATCCAATCCTTCAAGAATCAGCCTGGAGATAACAAGGTTAGTTCAATCAGGGAGGGTGAGGTCCTCTGCTAGCAGTTGAGGTGTGAACACCAAGGGAGGAGAGTGAAGACTAGCCGACAGTGAAGGCTAGTGATTGGCTAGCCAACTACAAAAGCAGTTTCTCCTCCCTTGGTGTTCACACCTCAACTGCTAGCAGAGGACCTCACCCTCCCTGATTGAACTAACCTCGTTATCTCCAGACTGATTCTTGCCTGCATATTTATACCTGCCTCTGGAAATTTCCATTACATGCGTCTGACGAAGTGGGTATTCACCCACGAAAGCTTATGCTCCAATACATCTGTTAGTCTTAAAGGTGCCACAGGACTCTCTGTTGCTTTTTACAGATCCAGACTAACATGGCTACCCCTCTGATACTTAATTTCATGTAGACGCTTTGTTGATCATAGAGAATTTTTCCCACTGGTTAATCTCCACCAGTGTTAGCAACAGTGGAAGCCTCAGTATGTCTAACTAGTGGGAAGGTGTTAAAATCTATTGCGACAGAAACCTGGTTGCTAACATCTGTGGGACTGAGTGGGCGCTAACAATGGTGGAAATTACAAAATTTCCCTAATGTACATGGGGCAAAGATGGGTAGTGGGTTAACATTGTAACCCTTTATATATTGTAACCTGAATCAGTATAAGTTCTTTTCACTCAGGGCTGTACTCAGAGTCCCAGAGGCTACTTAAGCAAAATTTGAACAATCCAGCTCAGTGGAGTTGTACAGCTTTTTAAAAGTGTTTCTCATGACTGCATTGATAAAGCACAAGTGAAGAACACGTGACTGCTTGGTTAACTTAGACTGTGAACTTGAAACCATCATACTTGAAATAGGAAGGAGATAAGTAACACTTTATGGATGAAAGAGAGAGATTAGTTCTCCTTGTATGGACATTCCTTCCCTTCCCCCTTTTCACCGTGAAAGTATAACCACTGACACACAGACAAGTAAAGGTTACTAAACAGATCATTTGTGGCTGGAATTTTCCAGTGAATCAAATTATTTCATATTGTTTGCATCAGTCTGTTTTAAACAGATATGCATGTATGAACCAAGATCACAGATTTGAATCCACCAAGTGTTAGAATTCTGGACGATTGGAATTGGACTTCTCCAGGACCATTTCTCATTTAATCTACATTACTGGTCAGTTAATTATGAACATCCTTGCTAATTAATTATAAATATTTTCTTGATGAAATACACGGTAGCAGAACACCTACAACATAGTAAGTAGTTGGTATGAAAAGCTGTCTCTAAAGGTGGAAAGTCTGAGAAGTTGACAGGAACTCTGCCTCCTTTTGAAATGCCTAGCTGAGGTTTTGTAAATCTGCTTGAAATGGATATACCTGTGGAAAGCCTTTGTATGAAACCCAAGCACCGGGTGAGGTACTTGCTACGCAATCATTTTCCTTTAGAAGGACAATGTAAACTGCAGGCAGGCTCCCCTGGGCATGGGACTCCTGCCAACCTGGGTTTTTTAAGCTGTGCTAAAAGGAGTGGTGCTTTCCTGGGACCAGATTATGAAGAGAGAGCGAGAGAGCGAGAGAGAGTGTGTGTGTGTGTGTGAGATGGGGGGGGTTATGATGTAGGTGCCATTTGAGCACTCAGTTTGCGAGGTGCCATCTAATCTATCAAGAATGGTTGGTAATGCATACATCACCATAGCCTATAGCAGTATTGTACACCCTCAGTACGTGCAGGCCACCATCTTTATGTTCAGCCATGGGGGGTGAGGGAGAGGGTTTTTGGCAAAATGTTGGTGTTTAACGTGCCATGTCGTAGAACAGTTTTTAAACTAAGGGCTGGGGGAAAGCCGACAGGTGCGGAGGAGCATGTGGTTTGGACATCCCTTAGGGGAGGATCTATAAATGGAGATTCCCTATGTCCTAATAAGGAGGAGAGGATGGAAAATGATAAAATACAGGGAGGGTCTGATGAGAAACAGTCAAATGAAAAAAAGTCCCATTCAATTACGTCATGCAATAGGGGACAGCCAAAAAAAATGACAAGTTTTTAAAATGCTTATATACCAATGCTAGAAGTCTAAATAGTAAGATGGGTGAACTAGAGTGTCTAGTATTAAATGAGAATATTGATATAACAGTCATCACAGAAACCTGGTGGAATTGGGATAATCAATGGGATACAGTAATACCAGGGTACAAAATATATCGGAAGGACAGAACAGGTCGTGCTGGTGGGGGAGTGGCACTATATGTGAAAGAAAGCGTAGAATCAAATGAAGTAAAAATCTTAAATGAACTAAATTGTACTATAGAATATCTATGGATAGTAATTCCATGCCTGAAAAATAAGAATATAGCAGTAGGGTTATATTACAGATCACCTGACCAGGATGGTGTTAATGACTCTGAAATGCTCAGGGAGACTAGAGAGTTGTTTTTTAAAATAAAAAACTCAATAATAATAATGGGAGATTTCAACTATCCCCATATTGACTGGGTACATATCACCTCAGAAAGGGATGCTGAGATAGTTTCTTGACACCTTAAATGACTGTTTCTTGGAGCAGCTAGTCCTGGAACCCACAAGAGGAGAGGCAATTCTTGATTTAATCCTAAGTGGAGCACAGGATCAGGTCCAAGAGGTGAATATAGCTGGACCGCTTGGTAATAGTGACCATAATATAATTAAATTTAAAATCCCTGTGGCGGGGAAAACTCCACAGCGGCACAACACTGTAGCATTTAATTTCAGAAAGGAGAACTACACAAAAATGAGGTTAGTGAAACAGAAATTAAAAGGTACAGTACCAAAAGTAAAATCCCTGCAAGCTGTGTGCAAACTTTTTAAAGACACTATAATAGAGGCTCAACTTAAATGTATAGCTAGGGTGACCAGATCGCAAGAGTAAAATATCAGGACACATTGGGCGAGCGGGGCAGCGGGAGGGGAGAGGATGACAATGACAGACACAGGTGCACAGAGCCATGAGAGGGGGCCCTAGGAAGCTGCGAGAGGGGGCCCTAGGAAGCTGCGAGAGGGGTTGTACGGCCCCTGCTGCAGCCCGCACCACAAGCCACAGGGCAAGGACACCTATTGAATTCAATGAGAATTTTGCATGTGAATTGATGTACCTAGTTCTGAGATTATAAAGCCAGAAGGGATCCGGTGATCACCTGGTCTCACTGCTTGTATAGCACAGACATAGAACTTTCCCAAAATAATTCCTAGAGGATAGCTTTTAGAAAAAGCTTTTAGAAAAACACCATGACCCTTAGTATATTGTTAATCGTTAATTACTCTCACCATTGAAAAGGTATGCCTTATATCCAGTCTGAATTTGTCTAGCTGCAACTTCCAACCATTGGCTCATGCTCTACCATTCTCTGCTAGACTGAAGTGCCCATTATTAACTATTTGTTCCCCATGTAGATACTTACAGTCTATAACCAAGTCACTTCTTAACCTTCTTTTTGTTAAGCTAAATAGATTGAGGTCCTTGAGTCGATCACTATAAGGCATGTTTTATAATCCTTTAATCAGTCTTGTGATTCTTCTCTGAACACTCTCCAATTTATCAATATCCTTCTTAAATTGTGCACACCAGAACTGGACACAGTATTCCAGCAGTGGTTGCACCAGTGCCAAATACAGAGATAAAATAACCTCTCTACTCCTGCTTGAGATTCCCCTATTTAGGCATCTGGTCACCCTATTTCTGTATGCATTTCCCCAAGTTTTTTTGTAAAAATCAAAACTGAACTGCCCCAGAAATTCTGTCATGTGGAATCATCGTGAAACTCGCATGGCTCCAACCCTGCCGATGAACCTTTAGATCCACTGCACAGACTTCTGCCACATGAGCTAATGGAGTAAGTGATGGCAGAGGCAGTAGGTTGTCATCCTATATGTGATAGATCAGCTCTATAGGGGGATGAGATACTTTTTTTGCCACCGGGTTTCACAGATATCTGCTGACAGAAGAGGAACTGTGAAACTCAGGAATCCTGGGTCTATTCCAGGCTCCTGAATGGAGTGGTCTCTAGTAGTCAAAGACCCTTCTTCCCCATCCCCTCCAGTCTATGTCTATCCTATTGCTGTCTAACCCGCCCCAGCTCCTCATCTGATTTCAACTGCCCCCCACTACCGCTCTGGATTCCTTGTCCCAGTTTCCTGGTCCTGTCTCACTCTCCTCTCTCCCCGCCCCATGCCTCAGATGGGATGTTCGTTCCAGACTGGCAAAATTATAAGGCTTCCCAATATTTCAACACTTCCCATTCTAAATTTTCGGTTGCTAAACTATAGGCTAGCTCTGCCTACAACAAAGCATATTCAGAACCTCTGATTAAAGGGATTATAAGTGTAGCAACCTCCATCATAGCTAGTCACCAAAGATTGAACCCGAGCCATCCAGACTTGAAAGCATGAGCTTCTACTACTTGAGTTCGAGATATAACTCCCTTAGCTGGTAGCTATACAGTTATCCTCTAAAAATCCACCAGAGGAGGGCACAAAACACATGTTGGACAGTGAATTACAAAAGTGCCAAATATTATAGACCTTCAATACTTTTCACAATGAACATCAGCGGGAGATAAACTGGGAGTTTAAGAATATTTGGAAAACAATTTTAGAATAACATTCAGTGCTGTGGTTTAAAAGAAAAAAAAAACCCGTTAAAACTCATAATTTAGCAGTATTCAGTGTTTGAAAAAAAAACAACTTCTAGGAGCTATGGGATACAAGTTAAGAATGTTGAAACAGGAAGATGTTATGCTTAGTTACCACTTGGGCAAGGCGGCGTGCTATGTAATACTTGCAAGATTTCACTGCAATGTTTTACAATATATAGCAGCGCAATGCTGATTCCATTGATATTGTTGAGCAATTCATGCTGATTTTATTTCAGCCCACATCTTAATAGTTTTGAATACTACAGATCACAATTTTCAGCTCAGTTGGTCTGAACATGCAGAGCTTTAAAACTGCTATGCGCTAAACTGTATATTAACTACAATTTTATAAACCTGCATGTCAGAGAACTGTGTGCCACTACTACTAGACAATGGCACAAGGCAATTCAGTGTGAATCACAGAAATGTAGGACTGGAAGCGACATCAACAGGTCATCTAGTCAAACCCCTGCACTGAGGCAGGACTGAGTAACAACAACACTAGACCATCCTTGACAGGCGTTTGTCCAACCTCTTAAAAAACTCCAATGACTGCTATTCCATAACCTCTCTAGGTAATTTGTCCAGTGCTTAACTACCTTTACAGTTAGGAAGTTTTTCCTAATGTCTAACCTAAATCTCCCTTGCTACAATTTAAGCCCATTGCTTCTTTTTCCTGCATGTCCTGAGTGGAACGGGGGTGGGTCCAGGCAGTGGGATTAGGGGGAGGGAGGACGAGGAAGTCGGTGGGTGTGTGGGGATGGACCAGGGGAAGCAGGGTGGAGGAACTGAGGGGGACAGGACTGGGACTGGGGGAGTCGGGGGAGGGGGCTGAGGGGAATGGGACAGGACTGGGATGGGGGGAGTAGGGTAGAGGCTGAGGGGAGCATGAATGGGACAGGGTAGAGAGAGCTGTGTAGAGCGGGGCGGGGGGGGAGACAATGGGGCTGGGCAGGGTCGGGGGTTTGGGGAGAGGGACAGGGTCTGGAGGGGATGAGACAGAGGGGAGCAGGACTGGAATGGGGGGAAGCTGAGGGGGTGGGACAGCAGGGGGAGCGATGGGGGTGGGATGACAGGATAGGCTGAAGAAGAGATTTGGGGTAGGGCAAGGCTGAGGGCAGTGGGTTGGGGGGAGCAGGGGGACTGTGGGGGAGGCTGTTGGAACGGGGGCAGGGACTGAGGGCAGTGGGTTCGGGGTGGGAGGTACGGGGGGGCTGCGGGGGAGGCTGACGGAACAGGGTTAGGGTGGGGGCTGAGGGCAGTGGGTCGGGTCTACACTGGCACCTCGCAGCATTGCTGTGCCGGGCGGCAGACCTGCACCAGCGCTACCCTGGCCATAGAAGAGTCCTCAGTGGAAATGCAGACTTCATGACACAGACCCTCCTTGTCACTTCAAACCTGGCGCTGCTCTGGTCAGTCACTAGGCTCTTGTCACTTTCAAACCCATGCAGGGTATCTGGCTCTTTTTCAGTTCTCAGGTTAAGAAAAGCCTCTGCATTTTGTGAGGGCTTCAGCATTCACTTTCCTACTTGACAAACTGTCTGCCTGACACATTGCTCCCAGGGCATTCATCTTTATTCATTATCGGCAGGTCCATCAGATTAACGAGCAACACAGGGGGAAGCAACACAATGGTGTCAAGGATTTTTAATTTTTCAAACCACTTTGGCCTCAACAGGGATAACAGCAAATCTGGACAGAGCAGATGGGTGTCAGGATGGGTTTGGGTATTTATTTATTTATTTTTTTAAGTGAAAATGTTTGAGTCTGAGCAAAGGCTGCAAACTTTCCTTTGGAAACCTCGGCTGATCTTTTGCCCCAGGGGCTAACGACAGCCTGGTATCCCGGATTCCCACATCCATGCAGGGTGAGATGATGGGGGGAGGGGGGGGAAGGGAGGGGCTGTGGCGGAGGCAGAGGGAACAGGGTCAGGGGGGCTGAGGGCAGTGGATTGAGGGTGAGGGGCACAGGTGGGACACTGTGGGGGAGGCTGAGGGAACAGGGTCAGGGTGGGGGCTGAGGGCAGTGAGTCGGGTGAGATGATCGGGGGGAGGGGAGGGACTGTGGGGGAGGCAGAGGGAACAGGGTCAGGGGGGCTGAGGGCAGTGGATTGAGGGTGGGGGCACAGGGGGGACTGCGGGGGAGGCTGAGGGAACAGGGTCAGGGTAGGGCTGAGGAGAGCCCGCCCAGAAGGACCTGCCAGGGGGCCAGGTGAGCCCAGCAGTGCTTACCTGGAGCGGCTCTCAGGAAGCATCCAGCAGGCAGGTCCCTCCCAGTCCCTCTGGCCCCTTCCTAGGGTCGGGTCGAGCGGGGGGCGGGCCTCTCTGCCCGGCGACCACTGCCTGCTGTCGGAGTCTATAAGCCCTGCCCCGCTGCAGCACGCAGGGGAGTGAGACCTCCTCGCTGCCTCTCTGTGTGCCCGGGGCAGGGGCAGGGCTGTGCTCTGCAGGCTCCTGCCGGCCGGGCGGTGGGCCCTGTGGGCTGGCACCGCCGCGCCGAGAGCTCAGTTGCGTGCTGCCCCAGGGCCCAGGGAGGAAAGGTGAGTGGCGCCAGCTTGCCGCGGTCCCCCTCATATAGGGTGATCAGATGTCCCGACCAATGTAAGGTCGGGACACGGGACAAGTCCCCTAAAATCGGGATTGTCCCGATAATATCGGGACGTCTGGTCACCCTATGTATAGCCCAATTTAAAAAACATAGTAAGAGAACCAAAAAGGAGCCACCGTGGTTTAACAACAAAGTAAAAGAAGCAGTGAGAGGCAAAAAGGCATCCTTTAAAAACTGGAAGATAAATCCTAATGAGGAAAATAGAAAAGTGCATAAACTCTGGCAAATTAAGTTTAAAAATATAATTAGAAAGACCAAAAAAGAATTTGAATAACAGCTAGCCAAAGACTCCAAAAGTAATAGCAAAAATTGTTTTAAATACACCAGAAGCAGAAAGCCTGCTAAACAACCAGTGGGGCCATTGGACAATCGAGATGTTAAAGGAGCATTCAAAGATGATAAGGCCATTGCAGTGAAACTAAATGAATTCTTTGCATCAGTCTTCATTGTTGAGGATGTGAGGGAGATTCCCAAAACTGAGCCTTTTTGGGTGACAGATCTGAGGAACTGTCCCAAATTGAGGTGTCATTAGAGGAGGTTTTGGAACAAATTGATAAACTAAACAGTAATAAGTCTCCAGGACCTGATGGTATTCACCCAAGAGGTTTGAAGGAACTCAAATGTGAAATTACAGGACTACTAACTGTCATCTGTAACCTATCATTTAAATCAGCTTCTGTACCAAATGACTGGAGGGTAGCTAATGTGACACCAATTTTTAAAAAGGGCTCCAGAGGTGACTCTGGCAACTACAGGCCAGTAAGCCTCACTTCAGTACCGGGCAAAGTGGTTGAAACGATCGTAAAGAACAAAATTGTCAGACACATAGATGAACGTAATTTGTTGGGAAATAGTCAACATGGTTTTTGTAAAGGGAAATCATGCCTCACCAATCTACTAGAATTCTTTGAGGGGGTCAACAAGCATGCGGGCAAAGGAGATCCAATGGATATAGTGTATTTAGATGTTCAGAAAGCCTTTGACAAGGTCCCTCACCAAAGGGTCTTAAGCAAAATAAGCAGTCATGGGATAAGAGGGAAGATTCTCTCATGGATTGGTAACTGGTTAAAAGATAGGAAACAATGGATAGGAATAAATGGTCAGTTTTCAGAATGGAGAGGGGTAAATAGTGGTGTCCCCCAGGGATCTGTACTGGGCCCAGTCCTATTTAACATATTCATAAATGATCTGGAAAAAGGGGTAAACAGTGAGGTAGCAAAATTTGCAGATGATACAAAACTACTCAAGATAGTTAAGTCCCACGCAGACTGCGAAGAGCTACAAAAGGATCTCACAAAACAAGGTGACTGGGAAACAAAATGGCAGATGAAATTTAATGTT
The DNA here is from genome assembly GCF_028017835.1 of Emys orbicularis. Classification (NCBI taxonomy): domain Eukaryota; kingdom Metazoa; phylum Chordata; order Testudines; family Emydidae; genus Emys; species Emys orbicularis. The sequence goes on along the minus strand of NC_088690.1, from coordinate 59,309,943 downwards.
GATAAATGCAAAGTAATGCACATTGGAAAACATAATCCTAACTATACATATACAATGATGGGGTCTAAATCAGCTATTACCACTAAAGAAAGAGATCTTGGAGTCATTGTGGATAGTTCTCTGAAATCATCCACTCAACGTGCAGCAGCAGTCAAAAAAGCTAACAGAATGTTGGGAATCATCAAGAAAGGGATAGATAATAAGACAGAAAATATCATATTGCCTCTATATAAATCCATGGTATGCCCACATCTTGAATACTGCGTGCAGATGTGGTCGCCCCATCTCAAAAAAGATATATTGGAATTGGAAAAGGTTCAGAAAAGGGCAACAAAAATTATTAGGGGTATAGAATGGCTTCCATATGAGGAGAGATTAATAAGACTGGGACTGGAAAAGAGGCAACTAAGGGGGGATATGATAGAGGTCTATAAAATCATGAGTGGTATAGAGAAAGTAAATAAGGAAGTGTTATTTACTCCTTCTCATAATACAAAAACAAGGGGCTACCAAATGAAATTAATAGGTAGCAGGTTTAAAACAAACACAAGAAAGTATTTTTTCACGCAACACACTGTCAACCTCTGGAACTCCTTGCCAGAGGGTGTTGTGAAGGCCAATACTATAACCAGGTTCAAAAGGGAGCTACATAGTTTCATGGAAGATAGGTTCATCAATGGCTATTAGCCAGGATGGGCAGGGATGGTGTCCCTTGCCCTCTGTTTGCCAGAAGTTGGGATTGGGTGACAGGGCATGGATCACTTGATGATAACCTGTCTGTTCATCCCCTTTAGGGCACCTACCATTGGCCACTGTCAGAGGACAGGATACTGGGCTTGAGGGACCTCTGGTCTGACCCAATATGGCCGTTCTTATTTTCTGCAGTTCCCTCTCCTGAAAATGCAGCTTCACCAAGGCTAGGCTCCAGTATGTCTAGAGGTTCTTCCACTGCCCACCACAGCATCTGAGCACCTTCCAGTGCCGCACTGAGAGACCCTGGTTCTGGCTACAGAGGGGCGAGCAGCTCCTCCTGCTGCCCGCTGGCGGGAGGGTCGCAGTCCAGTCTCGCACAGCCCACGCTGAGAGCCGCCGCAGGACATGCTGGCGTCGGGTGGCGCCCAGGCTGTGGGAGGCGACAGACGGCAGAACTGCGAGGACAAGGGCTGGAGCTGGAGGGGGGCCCAGTCAGAGCGTGCGCACACGTGCCTCTCACGTGCTCCCTGCCCGCCTTCCCCCCGCCCCCTCTGCTCCAGTTCCTCCCCTCTGCCCCGCCCCCAACATGCACGCTGCTCCTTTGCCCCAGCTCCTCCTCTCTGCGCCGTCGGCGCTGTCCGGTAGCAAGGGGGCGGGGCCTGGTTCTAGGGCAGGCAGCCAATGAGCGGCGACGCTCCCCACTCCTTTCCTTTGCGCGGTGACGTAATGGAGGAGTGGGGAAGGCTGGAGTGTTCCAGTCTCGCTCTCGTTTACCCAACCGGAGGTGGAGCTGAGGCTTAGTGGAGTCGCACGGACACACTCCCTGAGGACAAGGTGACGTACCTCGCCACCTGGACCGGGAGCTCGTGGGGTCCGCGCGCTGGTTTTCCCGCTGCCGGGCTGCTGCGCGCGCTGTCCTCGCCGGGGCTCTCCGCCGGACGGGCCGGGCTCGGGGTGGTTGCCCTGCAGGGGCTGCGTGCGGACCGCCCCGCGCTGTGCATTGATCTCTGTCACGGCGCCGCGAGCTTGTTAGTTCAGAGGCTTTAATTGTTGGCTGCTGCTGCTGGGGGTCGCGGTCCCTAGCTGATGTGGCAACCTTGCTATGGGGACCGCCAGGCTGGGAGGGGGACGATCCTCGGAGCCCCAGGTCTGGCTAGGGTTTGGCGGGGAGGCCACCTGGCTGTCTAGAGGAGACCAGCACAGATGACAGAAGTTCAGCTGCCCTGATCTGTGTGGAAAGGTTAAAAGACTGGAGATGTTTAGACTTGGGACCCTGGTAACAGGTTTTTTTTTTTAAATTAAGGGCTGCTTTAAAGAGGACAGTGATCAGTTCTCTATGTCTGCTGAAGGTAGGGTGAGAAGTAATGGGCTTAATCTGGAGCAATGGAGTGGTAGCTTAGATGTTAAGAAAACTTTCCAATTATAAGGATAGTTAAGCACTGGAATAGGCTTCCAAGGGAGGCTGGGGAATCCTCTCATTGGAGGTTTTTAAGAACAGGCTGGAAAAACACTGGTTATGGAAGATCTAGGTTTACTTGGTCCTGCCTTGGGGAGGAGGCTGGACTTGATCTCATGAGGTCCCTTCCAGCCCTACAGTTCTATGATTCTGTAATGCTCCTTTGGCCTGCATGCAATCTGGAGGAGAGAGTCCAGTTCAGGCATCAAATTTGTTCTTAAAGAATGTTTTGTAATAAGTAATGTTGTTTCTCACTCACCTTGTCTGTACTGTAGCAGAGAGGGAAGTCCACTTGTTACAATACAAGTGTACCGAGTGCCAGCGAAACAATAAACAGCATTTTATTTGCTGACCATAATAGGCTTGTTTTGCTTATGGACTAACTTTATTTTAGGCCCTATGTTGTGTGAAGGGCACTTTCAGTCTGAGGGAGCAGAATCCACATCTGTTTTTTATAAAACTATTGATATGGAAAACAAAAACACTGTCTTTGGACAGTGAGATTGTTAATTGTAGGCTGCAGTTTAGTTTGAAGCCATGTCACAACCTTTTTACAGGTGATTGTGTAAACATGGATGTATTAAAATATATTGTTTCTGTGCTAATGTGAGGTGAAGTCATGATTATTGGCAATAATTAAAAAGGAAGGTGGAGAAAATAAATCTCAGTGATTGTGAATGAGGTATAGTACCTGGTAACTGATAGTCCATTTCAAATGAGCCTCTTTAAAGAAATCTGCTGAGGGGATCTGTTCATGGTTCTGAAGCCCAGAAGGAGCATAGGGTGGGTATCGGAAACATACACTGTTCCTTACTGAGAGTAAAGGTGAACAGAAGGGGATGTAAGAGGAAGTTCAGCTTGTGGAACCAGTGATATGCTGAGCTTGTGGGAGGAAGGAAGCCAGAAGAGATTCACTGCATAGCATTCAAGGAGCCAGGGGACTGAAGAACATTTGCTTACCTGCCTGAGAGAGTTAAACTGGACAGAGGCATAAAAAGGAAACATGGGAGTTCTTGGCAAAGAAGGGGAGGGAAAATAACAAAAAATACAAGTGTGAGGGGGTTTAGCCGCCTGCTGCTGCTGCTCCTTAGTTATATTGGTTTTTAATTTCAAGATCTGGATTAATAGTTGTGGGTGCAGAAAGTCACTTGCCATTACGTGAGGTATGTGTCACATTAAATCCTCCCTACCAGAAAAGGTGAGGTGATTCTTGTGTCCGTATTGTAGGTTGTTCTTTGTATTCTTTCAGACTTTCATGTGTGTCAAGGTGACACTCAGAAAGCAGTTAGCCCTGTCTGCTGCAGTGCATCTGAAAACCTCTGATTTATCTTAGCCTTGTCTTGTGATTGGCTCAGCTCTAAAGGAGATTAGAGAAGAGAGATAATGTTTTCTTTTTTTGTTAGACTGACACATTGACAGTTGCCAAATATTGTACCTTCTAATACTGAGGGTGCAGATTAAGACATTCCCCACAAATATAATCCCATTATCCATGTGCAAAAAACTTATTTAATCTTGCATGATAAATGTCATTCATATAATCAAATCTATCTTATGCAAGAGCTATATTTGTCTTTAAAACAAGTCTAGTGTATGGCAGTTAAACATACTGTACCCACAATACTATTTTACTCTAGTTATATTCTTAAATTTACTTTCGGTGACCCCCACCTTCCTCTTTAACTTCTATTCCCCTTCCCCTCACTATCCCAAAGGCCCTTTGGAAAGGGATCTGGGGGTGGGTTTACCAGAGAAGAATGTGCAGTCCTTACAGCCTCTACAGGGGTTGAAAGTGCTACTGAGAAAGGTATCGAGCTTTGGGCCCACCTCGGATATTCCATGTGACAATGTGTTGGGTTAACACCGGACCTCTCAGTCCCCCCCTAGAACTTTGATTTTTCAGGGGGTAATGCCTTCAATACATTGAGGAATATGTGAAGTAAACACAAACTGGTTTTGCTGTGGGGTGATAGCAGCAACAGTGGTGTACAAAGCCTGCCTCTGTGGACTATGTCCTTTTCAACCAGTTGTCTGATCCAGTGCATTACATCTGGCACTTGGTGCGAAAATATAGTAACTCTTCCTCTAAGGTCATTTCCTGGGTTATGTAAATCTGTATTAAAGTAATAATACCTGTCATATAAATGATTGTTAACACAAACTACCTGCTATTGTGTGTGGTTAACTCGGAAGGTTTTCTCTCATTTTTTATAGTCCTTGATTATATTATAGCTTGCAGTCTGGGGTGTCATCTCATAAGATAAACAGGACTGGGCCTGGTTAGTAGTAATTGCCGAGGGGCTTCCAAGGAACATGTAGGTGCTTCAGGAAGTGATGCTGGTGGTTCAGTAGATGGCATTCTTCACTTTGTCTATACAGAAGCAGTGCCCAAAGTGGTGTGGGGAGGAATGGAAACTGCTGCTAGATATAAAGTTTACAGAATCAAGAACAGTAACCGGTGCTGCTGTATCTTTAATGAGAAGTGAAGCTGAAGGCCTGACCATATGTGATTGAGAGAGATCCTGTTTCTTCTTGCAGGAGTGTCAACCCTGGTTGTAGTGTTGGGACATTTTCTTAAATGGATATTGCCTTTCAATAGTGAGTATAATACGTGTGTTTATAAATATGCACACAGAGTATACTCTGATGGACTACAGAGATATTTTAGATGCTTCTGGATGAGAAGCACTTAGATAAATGTAAGGAGTGAGTCTTATGAAAGAAAAGTGTGTGTGGTTGGTATTTTGGAAGCCCAGTCTGGGGCAGGGGCAACTTTAGGGAGCTTCATAGATTTCCATTTTGTTAGTCAAGAGTAGGGCAAGATGCCATTTTTCTCTTGGTGACTATCGTAAATAACACCTCTCCCTCCCTTTAAAAAACAGGTCTACATTTTGAATCTGGAGGTGGTGGTGCAGGAATCTGTGTTAGTAATAATTCAGCCTTCAGCAATGGTCCCTGCTGTTGGGTTTGGCGTGGTTTAAACAAACACGGTTCTCTCTCTTCCTGTTTCACTGTGGTTTGCAGCACAATCATTCATTTGTCTAAATAAGGCACTAGGTTTACTGAGGACTTGGGCTTTTTTTACAGGAAGGGGATTGTCTGGTATTCTCAGGCTTGGTATTCTCTTCCGTGATGCCAAAGCGAAATTTGAAAAAGCAGGGAGGGGAGGAATCTCAAAACCCCCAAACCAGTGTTGAGAGACAGGTTTTGCTATATAAATTACCAGCAAAAATCAGTTGCATAGTGAAGCATTTTAAAGGTTTCACTTGTGAAGTGATGCTCCCAACACTGTGTTGGGAGCCCTGAGGATTCCTAGTTGCTTAAAATGAAGGGTTTGTGTATTGGAGGTGGTTTGGGAATGTGGGGGAATTAACTTTTTCTGTCCCACTTACTGTCCAGTGTGGAGAGAAGGGAGGAGAAGGTATGGTTCTTAGTACAGATTTTACTATGTAGATAGTTGGGATGGGAGAGGGGGATAGCTTTGTTAGACTGCCAGTCCCATTTATCCGCTTTTTCTTTTTTTTCTCCCCATCTCCAGTGAGCAGTCAAAGGCAGGAAAAATCTAGCATATGTAATAGCTGAATAAATGCATCATGTCTGAGGCCTTTTGGTAACTAATTCTTTCCTCTCTTCTATGGTAGACTACAATGGTAGGTGAAGATTATACTTCCATAAGACACCGCCAGCCGAGTTCTACGGGACACGGGACCCCTGAGAAGAATGAAATGCAGAAGAGATCTGAGGCAGAGAAGCCTTTCCAAAACTCAAGCAATGGTGAGTTATTTCAGTAGTGGTTCAGGGCTATCTGTACCTTCAACCCACTCTAGCCTAGGGTGACCAGATCACCCAAGTCAAATATCGGGATGCGGGCCGGGGCAAAAAAAAACAAACAAAAAAACCACCCTTCCTCCACAAGCGCTGGAGGGAGGCCCGGGAGACGCAGGGGAAGCGTGGGGCCAGGGTTAGTGAGAGTCCGGCCTGGCCCCGAGCAGGCAGGACTCAGTTGGGCGGTAGGGAGAGTAGGGGGGCAGCCCGCGGGGCCAGGCAGCGGCTGTTCTCTCCCCCTGGGCAGCGGGACTCGGGAGCAGCCGCTGCTGCAGCTCCCACTGCCACGGGTGGAGGAAGCGGCCGATGGCCAAGCTCGGCGGCTGCGGCTCTGGCGCCCGGGCCCGAACCCCCCGGGCCTGTTGCGGGGACCCAGCAGCGCGCATGCTGCGCCCAGCCCCTGGCCAGTCGCATCTGGGCTGCTGCCCAGCTGGTGCTATCCCGCGGCGGCCCCGGAGTGGGGGCAGCAGGCCCCAGCCCCCCATCCCGGCAGGGGAACGAACGGGGCTGGGCTGCCGATGCCTCCGCCCCGGGGCCGCCACGGGATTGCACCAGCTGGGCAGCAGCCCAGAGGCGACTGGCCAGGGGCTGGGCGCAGCGTGCGCGCTGCTGGGTCCCCGCAGCAGGCCCGGGCTCGGGGGGTTCGGGCCTGGGCGCCAGAGCCGCAGCCGCAGCCGCCGAGCTTGGCCATCGGCCGCTTCCTCCCCCCGCGGCAGTGGGAGCTGCAGCAGCGGCTGCTCCCGAGTCCCGCTGCCCGGGGCGGGAGAACAGCCACTGCCTGGCCCCGCGGGCCGCCCCCCTACTCTCCCTACCGCCCAACTGAGTCCTGCCTGCACTGGGGCCAGGCCGGACTCTTACTCACCCCGGCCCCGCGTTCCCCCTGCGTCTCCGGGGCCTCCCTCCAGCGCTTGTGGAGGGAGGAGGAATGGTGAGCCTGGGGAAGAGGCGGGGATTCGGGGAGGGAGCTAATGGGGGGAGGAGGGGGCAGAGTCGGGGCGGGGAACACGCGAGCACTTCCGGGCTCCGGAGCATTTCATTGTTTGTCCAGTGTCCCGACGGCACATCGGTCGGGACGCGGGACAAACAAGGAAATATCGGGACAGTCCCGATAAAATCGGGACGTCTGGTCACCCTACTCTAGCCTGGCTGGGGATATCTCCTCTCGGTGACAGGCCTCGTACCTTCACCTCTTTGAAGGGGGAATCCCACAATTCTCCCACTTTCAGACTGGATCCTGGGGTACTTACTGTGATTCTTCAGCTGGGCTGACTGGGCTGGAGCCTTCCTTTCAGTAGCTGTGACCAGTGTGTGGATATGGTGACACAAAACAGTCCTTTCAAAACAACATATTTTTCAATTTCATAGCAGGAACAAAGCAGAACAAGAGCAAAGGGTTATTAAAACATGCATGTTATTAAGCAATTTACATGCATGTTTGTCTTATGTAAAGATTAGGGAGGCTTATCCAGACACCCGCACTTTTGGGGACTGCGGTTCAGTCTGCTTTCACACCATCTTTAGGGGGCAGACCTTTTATCAGTCCCAAATGTTCTTTGTTTCCCTGTATCTCTTGAACCTGGTCAAATTGGTTTGTGCAGCCCACCAGAGGCGGGGACGCAGCATATCATAGTTAATAGTCCTGAGTGTCTGCTAAGGAACTCCTGGCTGTGCTGCGGTCACCTTTCCTGTGGACACAGTGTCAAGTAACTCCTGCTGGAATTAATCCTGGTAGTCCTATAGCAAATGATGCAATAACAAATAGCTGGACATGACATATATTCATAATATATCATGAGCGTCTCCCATACCTTTCAGACTTTCTGCAGAAGCCCCTTCATCAAGCCAATGAGAGTTTGCACTTCATTTTTGGTGCAAGTGGAGGCACTTCACTGGAGCTCACTTGATGTGTGGGGGAGTAGGGAAAAGAATTCACAAGCTGGCAAAATAAGATTAATTACCCAGAAGTCAGTGTGAACTCCCCTGTCACCTTCCCCTAATTCCATCCTTTAGGAGAGGCTGGTTGATGGTGGAGTTTGAAGGTTTCTTCTACCTGTGCAGGATGGTAGGAATAGCCCAATATCTGAGTTAGCTAAAGCAGTGTATTGTCTGAGTTTTGAGGGTTGGAGTGAACCTATGGAATTCAAAAGTTTTCAAAGGGCAAAATGGAAAAGTGAAGCATAAATAGCAGGAATAGGATTCATTACACTGCTCTACAGCCAAAATGTTTCTGAAATAAATGTAGTCAAACTTTACTAATTCTGGGTCACTGAGAACGAAAATGATGCTTAAAATTGTTGATTGGCTCTAGTTTTCAAGATATGCTATTGGGTCAGTATATACGACCCTTGACTTGGGAATGGCGGAGGATAAGTGAGTTATAAAGGGAAGGGATCTCAATTTAAACCAGAAATGACTAAAATACATCTTTGACTGGATCTATGAATAAATCTATGACTGGGTTTGGACAGTACTTGCTTTTTAGGCAAAACAATGAATGATGCAATCTGAAGCTGGTATTGCGTCATACATGATATGAATTGCATCATGTTATTCCTAGAAGTCATGGATGATGCAATCATAACGAAGCTTACATCACTCTGCTGAACAAATTGCCCTATATCAGCTCTAGAAATCATACAGTGTCGTGCTCTCTTATTTGTCAGTGTTTGATTTTGCAAAGGGACACATTTCTGTTTAGCCAGAGTGATCAGAGATGCCTCGTACTTGTGTGAACAGTGCAGATAACTTCTGCTATGTTTGTGGTGAAGTGACTTTTGCATCACAAAAGCACAGTATAACCACTATGGTTAAGAAAGCCTATCACCTTTATTTTGGCTGCAAAATTGGAGATCAGGACAAGAGGTGGGCCCCACACATATGCTGCAAGACTTGTGCAACAAATCTTCGCCAGTGGTTGAACAGGAAAAGGAAATCTATGCCTTTTGCAGTGCCAATGATTTGGAGAGAGCCAACAGATCATACCAGCAACTGTTACTTCTGCATGGTGCCTCCAGTTGGGAAAGGTGTGTCAAAGAAGAAAAAGTGGACTATGCATTATCCAAACATTCCATCAGCTATACGCCCAGTACCCCACGGAGAAGGACTGCCGGTTCCTGATGCACCAGAATCATTCTCACTTGAGTCAGACGAGGAAGAGGACGAAACTTCTGGTCCTGAACCATCAATGTCACAGGACCCACATTTTCTCCCATCCTCCTCCTCTGAACCACACCTCATAACACAAGGTGAACTGAATGACCTTGTCAGGGATTTGGAACTACCCAAGAGTAAGGCAGAGCTGTTGGGCTCCAGACTACAGCAGTGGAATCTCCTGGCAGGTGATGTTAGGATTTCCATGTTCCGTGACCGTCAAAAGGATCTTGTCCCATTCTTCTTCATGGAAGGTGATCTTGTAGCCTGCAACAACATCGATGGTGTGATGGCAGCCCTCAACATCGTTCACGATCCAGATGAGTGGAGACTGTTCATTGATTCATCGAAGACGAGTCTTAAAGCTGTTTTACTGCATAATGGCAATGTTTTGCCATCAATTCCAGTTGGTCATGCAGTCCATATGAAGGAAACCTATGACAACATGAAACAACTTTTGAGGTGCATAAACTATGACCAACATCAGTGGCAGCTTTGTGGCGATTTGAAGGTTGTTGCTCTCTTGCTTGGTCTGCAGACTGGATACACAAAGTACTGCTGTTTTCTCTGCGAATGGGATAGTCGTGCAAGAGATTCCCACTACATCAAGAAAGATTGGCCACTCCGACAGTCATTGGAGCCTGGGAGGAAAAGTGTTCAGCATCCACCACTTGTTGAATCAAGGAAGATTTTGTTACCACCCTTACACATCAAGCTGGGTCTGATGAAGAACTTTGTCAAGGCCATTGACAAAACACAAGCAGCTTTCAAGTACCTCCGTGGAAAATTTCCAAGGTTAAGTGAAGCTAAGATAAAGGAAGGTGTCTTTGTTGGTCCTCAGATTCGTGAACTTCTTCGAGATGATGCATTTGACCATGCACTGCGTGGCAAGGAAAAGACGGCATGGAAAGCCTTCCAGTTAGTGGCAATAAATTTTCTCAGAAACAACAAGGCAGACAACTACAGGTTGTTGGTGGAAAACCTTCTCAAGGCATACAAAAGCCTTGGTTGCAACATGTCACTAAAGATACATTTTTTGCACTCTCATCTAGATTTTTTTTCCACCGAACTGCGGAGCAGTGAGCGACGAGCACGGCGAGCGATTTCACCAGGACATTGCAACAATGGAGAAACGCTATCAGGGCAAATGGAGCCTATCAATGCTTGCAGACTATTGCTGGACAGTGACAAAAGATGCTCCATTTAATGAATACAAGAGACAAGCCAAGAAGCGCTGAGTAGACACTGAATAGGACTAAACTATGTACATAATAGTTTTTTGCCTTTTGTTTCATCATAAATTTTATTTATATAACCCTTTTGCTGATTTTTAAAGTGTTACATACACAGGACAGGTGAAATATTATCATGTAAAGCAACCATAAACACATGAAAAGACCTAGGTTTACAATTTATGATTAAAACTCTACTATCTACACAATATACATAGACATAAAATGTAAAAACTTAAATATCTTAGAAACAGTAGCCAATCAGTTGTTTTAATTGTCATATTTGAATTCAGCACATCAAAATACATAATAAATAGCACATTTTATCTCTGAAGCAGACGACTTCTCAAAAATTGTAGACCAGTGTTATTGGAAGACCAAACAATGAAAGCACCAATGGAACCACTAATAGGGTGGCTGTCTCATGCTGTTGGAGGGAATCAGTCCTCAGATAATAATCATCAGTAGTCTGCAGCTTTGAGGTCCTCTTCAACTCCTTGCTGCTGCTGGAGTGTTCAGATAGCTGTTGCTGTGAAAGATGCAACCTTCCACCAGAGTCTAGTTAGAGGACTATATCTCATTCTGTTGGATGATTTGGCCACAGTCATCCACTCTGTCATGGCTTCTAGGCTGGATTACTGCAACTTGCTTTATCAAGGGATGAGTGTTATTTTAGCCAGAATGAAGTAGTCAGCTTGTTTTGGCAACACCGGCCACCAAGAACTAGTACTGCTAGTCTCATTATTGTGGCTTCTTATAAAATTAAGTTAAAAGCTAATGTTCTCATTTTTAATTCCCTCTGCAGCTGTTTGTCGGCATCTCAGCGAGTGCCTTTTTCCTTGACAGCTATATCTTGCAAGTATACATGTTCCTCAGGCACTTTGGAGCTGTCATCCTTGTGGGTGAAATCCTTGAGTGGGAGTTGGGCTTTCTCTGCAAGAGGAGACGGGACTTTGGAATTTATTATCAGAGAAAATCATTGATCTTATAGGCTTCGGAATAGGCAATATTTCAGTTTCACTTTCCCAAATTAACAGAAAAGGGGTGGAACAAAAAGTGAAGTTAGAAGGAAGTTATAAATTTTATTTAAAACAAACAAAAACAACAACAACCAGATTATCTAGGAGAAAGAAAGAGTGGAAAACTACAAGTGATCTGTGGCCTAGAGTTGATTCTTAACTCTTGGGTGGCTTTACTAATCTCTTTATTTCTTCTCTAGATAGACTGCATTTGTGATGGGTGCCTTTATAAATGAAAATTACAATTGATATTTTAAATAAGGCTTGCTGACTTAGCTAATTAATCTAATTTAAATCAATCTACCCTGCTCAGAATCCTGTTTTTTGTTGATCCATATTCTGGGAGTTTGCTTCAGCAAGACCAACCAATGTTATATTCTCTGTGGAAATCAAATGCAGAGTTGCTCTTTCTCACAGGGATCAGGTAGGATCCAACCTAAGAACACCAGTTATTCTAGGATCTGTCCTTCTCTGCTTCTCTTGGCAAAATCAATGATGTTTAGTGGAGGAAGACAGAAAAAGACATCTACAGTGGTAAGCTTCTCCTTAATCTAGATAATGCTGGCACTTTCTAGCTTGCCAGTGAAATGATCACATGCTTTTGTCTGCAGTGTCTGAAGTTTTAATCTAATTCCTTTTTGGACAACAGCTCAATGAACCATGCCCTCTGTGGCCTGCATGTACTTTTAAGTAGATCAACTGAGTTATTTAGTCACTGTGGAGTCATAACATGCCTGCATTGGCTCGCTGTAAAAATTAGCTTAACTCAGTAAACAGTATTAGTAGTTATTAACATATGTTGTGTATTGTAAATGGAGAACTTGTTAAATTGAATAGTATGGTAGCCTTGCACTGGAGTAATTGTAGGTTAGTTTTACTTCAGGCAGGTAGTGTTCTATTTAGTGGTTGGCGTAAAGGACTGAGAATTGGGACTAAGATCTCATTTGACTTCTGCTACTGACTTGGTGTGTGACCTTAGACAAATCATTTAACCTCTAGCTGTCTTCCCCCTTTGTAAAATAAGGATAATTTGTCTGTCTGCCTCAGTAGTGAGGTGTAATATTTTGTTAAGCGCTTTCACCCAGGATCTGAAAGGTGTCTTACAAGTGCGAAGTATATGCCAAAGCCCATGGGCTATTCTTGAATTATTTTTTCCAGTTAAAGCACTAAATGTTTCTAGCCATGTGCGTTGCATCATGCACCTATAAAACACCTGCTAGAATTGTGCATTTAGATGGCTATCTCACTGTCCTCTGTGTGTAATGATGGGTTCTATGCATCTTCACATTATGTAGTCGTTGGAGGCTGTTTGACATATGCCTGGGGGTTTGCAATACACGAGACTGAAGTTTTGTAAGTCTATTGTATGACTTCTGAAAGGAAGGCCCTATTCAGAGAAGTGGCATTCCAGGAGTGGCAACCTGACTGCAGACACTTTGTTGGAGAAATCCATTTTACCCATGGGTGGTTCTTTTATTTGATTTCCTTGTATAGTGTGAGGGTATCTCCCATATTAGGTCATTTAAACCCTCAGAGGTTTGTCTTTGACATGCTTCTTTCTCTCTGTTTTTCTGCAGTTAGGGGCATCTTGTCCTGTCATTCATATCTTGAGCAATTATTTGGCCAACAGTAACATCTTGTTGAAGTCTTACTACTTAATGACAACCACATGCAGTGGCTTCTGGTCACTGCATCATGATTAAAAATGTTCCAGTCTTGTGCCAGTCTTAACTTTATAGTATGTAACTTCAGGCAACTCCGGTGGATTTTAGTGTGGTTCTAGTCTGTAATAGAACTATATAAAAAGGCCACCTCTTTACTCAACTGATCTGTTCCTTTTATGGACTCATTCATAATTACTGACTTGAGTGGTTAAAAAATATTTACTGCTTTTTGAGAAGCCTTGTTAATATTGCAGAGCCAACACATTTGGGCTAGCTAGAGCAGTGGTTCTCAACCTGGGGTACATGTACCCCTGGGGATATGCAGAGGTCTTCTAGGGAGTACATCAACTCATCTAGATATTTGCCTAGTTTTACAACAGGCTACATAAAAAGCACTAGTGAAGTCAGTACAAACTAAAATTTCATACAGACAATGACTTATTTATACTGCTCTATATGCTAAATGTAAGTACAGTGTTAATATTCCAGTTGATTTATTTTATAATTGTATGGTAAATATGAGAAAGTAAGCAATTTTTCAATAATAGTGTGCTGTGACACTTCGGTATTTTTATGTCTGATTTTGTAAGCAAGTAGTTTTTAAGTGAGGTGAAACTTGGGGGTACGCAAGACAAATCAGACTATTATACCCCTTTCAGGAGTCTGGAAAGGTTGAGAGCTTCTGAACTAGAGTCTTGCATATTACAGACACTTTTGGCAGATTCCCATTACAGAAACAGGTTACACAATTTTTTAAAAAACTTTCCTATTTTTGTGAAATCCAATTTTTTTTCACCAGCTCAGGTGTTGAACAAGAAGAAAAGAGCCAAGTTTAATTTTCAGATGGAGAGTTGTTTACACAGAGATGGCACTCTTAAATACCATCTTTAAAGGTGCTTTACAAAATATAAGCCCACTTTAAACCTTTTAATGGAACTATCATATTTATTTTGTCTCTCAAAGAAGATCCTGCAAGTTTGTTTGCTAGTCTCATTAATTAGGTTGTTTCCCCTTTAATTAGCACCCTACCCTATTTTAAAAGTCAGTATCTAGGCGTTCTTAATTTCTGCTATGCTAACATAGTTTACAGTTTTGCAATGAGAAGATGTTGCAACCTGTAAGTCATTTAAGTATGACTTCCCTTGTGTGTAGATCTTAAATTTCAGTTCCAAAGAGAGGCCCATGTTAAATCAATTTTATGACCCCTACTCAGACATCCTTTCCTCACTTCAGACTGATCATCATGTGAGGGTTCCTCCTCCAGTCAAATGTTCCTTGTGAGTAAGCAACAATTTATGTAACAGAAAATAAATGAATTGTCCCCTTTTTCTGTACACACATGTATTTGTACGTTGACTCACTTTTATAAGTTTTTTGAGCAGTGTTAATCAGGGGACTGAGTTCTTTGTGTAGTTTTGTTTGTTTTTGTTTTAAGAGATTGGATTTCCAGGGCAAATCACAATTTAGCTATTCTACTTTTTTGTTTTAACTTTTTAGTACATTCACATTTTTGTAGTCAATGTACATACTCTAACATGAGATAACAGTGAAAATGACTGTTTTGGATATTTAGATTCTGTTAAGACGGTTTCTGGGTTTCTCTGTTTCCGGCCCAGAGTCTGTGGGTCCCTCTTTCTTGATGAGTCTTGGGTTTGCTGATCTCTCCTGTTGTAATCCACATTTTGTATGCTGATGGTCACGTTGTTAACCACCATTATATCAAACTCACTTCCCCTCCTTTCCCTCCCACTCATTATTCTTAACAGTTCTCCTTTGGTGTTAGTTTAGTATAATTCCCCCTTGGTTAATAGAGCTGGTTGAACAACTTTCAAAATCATTCACCAAAAAGGATAAACTTTTCACAGAAAAAAAATCTTTTTTTGACTAGTTGTAATATTTGAAGTTTCTAATTAAATGATCGAACAGTAAAATGTATGCTAAATTCAAAGCTGTGATTTAATAGTAAACGTCTCAATTTGTTTCCTTGTGTGCTCTTGGTCAATTTCAGACTAATGTATAATAGGTTGTGAGAGATAAGGGAGAGAATGGGCTTTTTGGCTACAAACATCTATTTACTCTTCTCTCCTCTGAATCTTAGTCAAATTATCTCTGAAATCAGAATTGCCTACATTTAATAATGCAATAATCTTAAATGCTGGGCTAAGTCTTATGTTGTAGAAGTGGGGAAGTTGCCTAGCAATCAGAAAATCTCTATTTTTGGTAACTTTGAGCAAGTTGATCTTGACATATTTTCAGTAAAAGCAAGTAGTGGTTGTGGCACTGGCCGACCAGGTGCCAGCTCATGCCAAGGCCCCTAAACCTCACTGAACACTGACAAATGTATAGTTGGACACCTGTCTGTCTCACCTGCATGTTAGTATTGGTATTAGATTTATAGAGATGGGTTTAGTGTTTGGACTTTATGAAATGCTTGTGAGTTGCTGCATCCATTAATCTCACTTATAATGTCTAAATCATGTTATAAGGTAATATTTAAGTGTTTAAGTATGAAACTGGAAACCCTCAGAGTCAGGAGACAAGCATTATTGAGTGTGAAATACTAGTTCACCACAAGCAGGGCCGGCTCCAGGCACCAGCAAGGGAAGCTGTTGCTTGGGGCGGCCAATGGAAAGGGGTGGCACATTCGGGTCTTCGGCAATTCGGTGGTGGGTCCCTCACTCCCTCTCGGAGGGAAGGACCGGCCGCCGAATTGCCACCGAAGAATGAAGCGGCACAGTAGAGCTGCTGCCGAAGTGCCGCCGATCGCGGCTTTATTTTATTTATTTATTTATTTATTGCTTCTCCGCTTGGGGCGGCAAAAAAGCTGGAGCCGGCCCTCACCACAAGAGATGTATTCTGCCCAGCAAAGGAAGGCCTATAGACACCAGACAAACCATTGTGGAACATCAGTGGATAGGGGACTTTGCTCCCCATCACACACATGAAGAGAGGATGTGCACAAACCCTCGTCCCATCACAGTTTGAACTCCAGGGGAAGGGAATAAAATCTCAGAGCCGGAGGTTCTGTATCACTATGGTGCTTTGAATTTGGAGAGGGCAATATTTCTAAAAATAAGCAAGGGATCCCCAAGCTGCTTAGCTTAGCTTAGCCCTAAAGGACCTATGGAGGTTGTACATTACAGCAGCTTGTTATTTTTTGAAGCCGAAGACTGTAACTCATTTGTGTGTTTACTTGCTTTAACCTTGTAAATAACTTTTATTTTTCCTAGTTAATAAACTTTTAGTTTAATATAGGATTGGCTACAAGTGTTGTCTTTAGTGAGAGATCTAAGGTACATTTGACCTGGGGTAAGTAACTGGTCCTTTGGGACTGGGAGTAACCTGAATATTGTTGCAATTTTTGGTGTAAGGGACCATCTACCAGAAAGGCAGGCATGCCTGTGTGGCAAGATAGACTGAAGTGCCTAAGGAGACTGTCTGTGACTCCATCTCAAGGCTGTTATAGTGCTTGAGGAGTTCACACTTGCTACTTTGTTGGTGAAATCTAATCATAGAACACACAACCAATTGGGGGTTTGTGCCCTGGTTTGTAATAGTCTGTTCTGAGGTTGGCACCCACGTTCGTGAGCTTGACAGTGGTGCAAATGCATTCTGTGGTGTTAGTCATCCCTACTGGATGTCCTGGTTCACATCACAAGGCCACCAAATAAACAGGTGCCATCTGTTGACTGTTCACTAGGCTAAGGATTCAGATATCAGCCATGTTTATAAACAGATTTGTTGTGAGTGTTTGCATGGTGACTGCTCTTGATGTGAGGCTCTAGCCAGTACTATCAACTCTCATTTTCAAGATAACCAAATTCACTTCACTTAAAATTCAAAATGAAGAACTAAAAACCTTTCTTTAACTTTATTATAGTGCTAGAGTTGCAGTCCCCTCAAATGAGGAACTTGTTCTAGATTAATTTTTCTTAACCGCCTCTTATTTTATATGAATGTCAAAACTACTACCCATCATTAAAGCATTTGCTTTTTTAATAAGTTGAAAAAATACAGTGTTCTGCATAGGGTTATGTATTCAAATAATTTGAATGGAATAGTGTAGATTGATAGGGTATGGACTTGGTTAGGTGTTCTAGGAGTTTCCCATTTTTGTAAAGATCATAAAAAGATAAACTTTCTTTTGACCATACAACAGAGAAATTTTTATTCTGTGAATCTGGTAATAAGTTATGCTTTACTGCAATGCTATTATGTACATCTGTTTGAAACTAAAACCCCTTTTAGTCAAAGAGTACTGTCATGTCTTATAAACAACTGTAAATGGAAAAAGACTCTGCCATAACAACAGATGCAAAACCTGCAGACATATCTCCACTGCTACGATGATCAGTACCCCCCACAACACAGCTTCCAAGATCTACCGGTCCTACACATATCCATCACAAAGTGTGGTATACCTCATCCAGAGCACTAAATACCCTAGTAACACTATGTGGGTGGAAATCAGACAGTCCCTACACTCTTGAAAGAACTCCCAGGGAAAAATGATATGGTGTGTTTTGTTTTTTTATCACCCGTGGACAAACATTTTTCACAAAACGATCTTACCTCTGTCCTCGTCCTCAAAGGAAACCTGCACAACACTTTCAAAAGACGAGTTGGGAGCTTAAATTCATAACTTAGCTAGACATTGAAAATGATGGTTTTACTAAATATGCTGGATTTATGGCTTATTACAATAATCTGAAACCCACGAACCCACCCCCACCCCCCGCGCCCCACACCTTGAATGGTGTCTCACAATATGTGGAATTACTTATACTGAACAATCTATTCCATCTTATATTTAGCTGTGATGCTCTTAGTATCTTTCCCAGACCTGAAGAAGAGCTTTCCTCTCTCACCAACAGAAGTTGGTCCAATAAAAGCTATTACCTCATCCACCTTGTCCTCTAATATCCTGGGACCAACACAGATACAACACTACAAACAACAATGGGAAAAAGTTGTATTACAACATAGTATACGTCTGCACTCCTGTTACAACTATAAAAAGTTCTCCCAAGCATAATTGATGAGCCACTATCTCTTATTGTTTCTTCAGTTCTCTTCGTATGCTGCTGTTTCTGGATGCCTATTGTATTGGGTGTAACAAGTTTCTGGTGTTAAGTTCTTCATGTAAGTGGCAAGGCTTTAAATATAGGATGACAAGCATTAAAGTGAATGTGAAAGTCAAAAATTCAGGCACCAAAGAGATGATTTTTTTTAAATGGGTTGGTTATAAATTGGCCTCCCCTTAGCAAGATATACTATTAGGCCAATATTTATTTCTCTATATACTTGTTTAACTGTGGATTTTTTGGGGGGGGGGGTGATGGTTCAAGATTTGTTTCTACTGAAGTCTTTAAACCTGTTTGCTAAGAATCCTTTGCTTAATAAGAAACTTGCAAAGTGCTTTTTACTTAAAAAGGTAGCGACATGTAAAGGCCTCATTGTTTGGAGGGTTGTGTGCTGCTAGTGCACTACTACTCCATTTCTACCTAGGCATTCTGAATTAGTTGCAAGATTAGGATGAGAAAACTACAGAAAAGGCCCACACAGACACATGTGGCCTTCTAAAGGTTGTTTATCACTGTTTCAGGGTTGGCCAAGTTTAGGGACCTTGGCAAGACTTATGTAGTTGCAAACAAAAAACGTTCCAAAAGCCAAAATGTTATCAGTTGTTCCCATCCTTTACCATTTAGCGTCCTTACTCCCAATCCAACTGTTGGGATATTGTGTTCCTTAGTGAGTGATAACCAGAAACGGGCACTGTGCCTAACAGGAAACACAACTCTTGCATAGCAAGGCCTTGGTTATTCCATTATGTAAATGCCAGAACAATACCTCCCATCTGTTTTGCTCCAACGTATTATAATATAATACTCTAAATATTTAAATTTCCATTTGCAATGAACTGCTACAGTTCTCATAGGAGAACAAGGATATAAGTCAACACTGTTCTTTGTGTGCAACCCTATAGTAATATACCTGTGTGCGTACATGATAGAGGGGAAGATTTCTAGTAAGATAATATGCTTCAGATTCAAACTTCCAAAGGGTGGTTATAAATATGGATAACATTTGAACTCTGTCCTTTAAGCATAGTGGTAAACATTAAATGGTGTATGGCTCTTTGAGTGCTGTATCTTTGCCTCAGCTCGTCGTAAATATGTATAGGCAGCTTGGTGTATTTTTTCCTACCAGATGGTATTTCCAAACTGCCCTTCTGCAGGGAATCTGTCGATTTTTGTCCTTTTCACTTTCTTGTTACCAAGATCTGCTGGGATCTGGTCATCTTGTTGTGGCGCAAGCTCAGTCCATTGTTTCTTGCAGTCAGTGTGAGTTGTTACTTAGATGTTATCTCTTTGCCACAGGAGCCTTCTTTTTGTTCCATGTGGGCATAGCAGCTACAACAGTGGGGTCCTGGTCCACAATTGGGGCTCCTAGGTGCTGTGATAATTAAGGCTAAGATTTTGTCTCAGACATTTTTAGTAAAAGTCACAGACAGGTCAAGGGCTTCTGTGAATTTTTCTTTTTTGCCCGTGACCTATGCATGACAAAACAGGGAGCTCTGGGATCCCTACACTACCCTGGGGCCCCCAGCTCAGACCTGTGGGGTCCCCCCTCTGCCAGCTTGGGACATCTCTGCCACCCGTGGTGCCTGGGAGCTCCCAGGGCACCCCCGTGACATCTCAGAGTTTGGGGGCCCCCACAGTTCCCAGCCATCATGGGCTGTGGGGAGACCCTGCAGCTCCCAGGTGCCATGAGCTCAAGTCACAGAGGTCTGTGGAAGTCACTGATTCATAGCCCTAATGATAATACAAATAAAATGACATACTGAAGATGACTCTAGGTTATGGTTAGCAATGGGCAAAAGTAAGTTGCCCAAATCTAGCACCTATTAACATGAAGATGCAGCTGGTTTGTCACCTGACTAATTTAAACTCATGGGGTTAACTCTGACAAGTGTATGTGCATTTGTCCTCTTGCTTGTATCAAAAATTTGGCTCCTGGTGAAACCTTAAAAATATTTGATGTTTGGGATGGAGGGAGAAGACTTGACACTTGTGAAGTTACTGGGTGCTTGGGTTTCAGCAGCTGTGTTTAATAAAATCACCATCCACATAAAACACCAAAATGCTCCTTCTTGGCTTCTAAACTTCCTACAGTTCAGTCAGTCCTGAGCTTAACGGGGCCTTTGGCTTATCAGAGACAAAGTTAATGGTAAATCCAGTTTCTATGAGCTGGGTATGCTGTTCCTCCTTTTCTCTTCGTGCTTCTGAGCATGTGTGTTGACCATGTCATATCTATTGAAAACATAACTGTTAAATATTTGCTTTTCCTCCTTTAGGTTGGGTTGATGTCGACCATGGGATAACAAAGAAAATGCAGCTGACAGCAGAGGCTGAGGTAAATATTTTTTAACATTTACTTGGTGGGGGGGATCCAGACTCCTGGAAAACATGAAACTTTTTTTTGTGTGTGTTTGTCTATTGTTCGTTTAATGCTCTATAATGCCATCATTTCAGACATAGCTTAGGAGTAGTGGTTTTACACAAGCCTTTATTCTTCCCCTTCTCCCCTACCTATTCCTATGCCCCCTGTACAGCATCTGTATCAAAATATTAACTCGGCTGTTTGTTTTTCTTTCTCAGCCTGTGTTGTACTTGGGCCCCACAAGGTTAATTCTACAAATAAGCATGTGAACTTTGACACCCGTATCCAAATTGACGGCTTTGGCTGTATTACCCCTTGACAGTATAGCTGGGACTGCCATTTTGGCAATCTGTAGTTTTAATGTTTAAAGGAAAAAGTTCCTCATGGTACCATCCAGTGAATGGGCTACTCGCTGCCTGGTATTCTTGCCTGTTGCTATGGAGCCAGCTAAGACACTTTCTCCCACCCTTTTCAGCAGGGAGTCCTGCACTCCTTCAGCAGCCACAGATGACTCTCCTAGTGCAGACAAGGTTGTGTTGTCCATAAATGTGTGTGAGCAGGAGATGCAGACAGTCTGATGTGGGTTCTAATTTCTAGAGAATGTCTTCATTCTTCATGACACCTTTTTTTTAAAGGGGACCTACAAGAATATCCCAGCTTCCAACATAATAGTCTGTGAAACTGTAGTGTGGTTTTTAACAGTGACTTAACTCCCTGCATGCTACATCTGGCAGTGTTCTCCTGAGTTATGTGCTTGGTCACTCTACAGTGATATGGGGGTTAAAAATACTACCAATTTCTGGTAGAGTGGTGAAGCAGCTTTTTTTCCTCAAGCTGCTTGTCTGCTGAATGCCCTATTTGTCTTTGCCATTTAGAGCATTTGACGTATGTCTGCAGGATGAGATTTTAACACTAGTAGATCACTTTTAAAGGATCACTGTTCAAAGCAATAGGCCCAGAGTTGAACTGCCTCTTAAAGAGAATCACTTTTAAATTCTCTGGAGTCTGAAATTTAAAATTCTTCCAATATGAAGGCAACAACATAAAGTAACATCTCAGTTGAGTCATCACAATGACACAACCATGGCTGCTTTTGTTAGGGATGTGGGGGCACAAGCTTGTTTGCATGTCCTGCTCTGATCTTCGAACGGGAAGGCTAACTATCAACACTTAGTCATGTGTTCAGAGAGACTTCTGGCTTCCTAGCCTGAATAATATCACTTTTAATAAACTATATTCAGTCAGTGTCTTCTCTAGTGGAAGTGATGTTAGCTTTTGCTCCCAATGGAGGTGTTATGCGGCTTTTACTACCTTAAACGTCTGTAGGGCTTCCTTTTCCTGTCCAAGCATCTTCTGCCTAGAAGGTCTTGAAATGAATATCAGAAAAAAACATGTTTTCTTCACTTTACTTAAGAATACGTAAAATATTTTGGAACACCAAGGGAAATTCCTTTGCCATCTCCCCTTCCCTGGGCACCAGAAGTGGAGTAGAGAACTTTGACATAGGAATGAATTTTTATACTTGATCAGAACAGAAATTATACACACTTCCACAGTCCTCCTTCCCAAATGGTTTCCCAACTCTCCTAAACAAATATCCATTGGCTTTATTAAACCATTTGTTAAACCTTTTCCCCCATGGTTGCCATTATTTTTGTTAAGACAAAGAAGGAATTTCCAAACCTTTCCATGCTATTCTGCAAGGGTGCCCTGTACCCATACTAAGTGGGGCAGCATTGAGTTCACTCTTCATCCTAGCAACCAGTTTTCTTTTGTTTGCATGTTCTTCGGGACACACTGTGCCTTACTCACACCTTCTATTAACATCACAAGAGTTCCACAGCAATGATCTGTAATTTCACAGTCTTACTTGATGCCAGAGAATGAATAACTCTTAGAAGGAAAGGTGAATGCCCTTGCCTCGGAGAAGTCTCATTTCGCAATCTTGGTATTATGGCTAGTGGGTGGTGAACACACAGTTTCATTATACGATGGGGTAACTAGAGTGGATTTGAAGGCATTGCACAAGAGGGGAAGATGCCTCTATATGCATTTTGGTGCACTAATGTGGCCAAGTTTAGGATTTCAATGAGGTGAACAGTTTTGGTAAGCTTTAAAATGTTCTTGGCAATTGGGAACTCTCCTGACTTAAATTTTACACACACACACACACACACACACACACACAATGTCACGTCAACTTAATAAAGATTTACCTTTTTTGTAGGGCTGTCGATTAATAACTCACGCGATTAACTCAAAAAATTAATCATGATTAATTGCAGTTTTAATTGCACTTTTAAACCATAATAGAATACCAATTGAAATTTATAAAATTTTGGATGTTTTTCTATATTTTCAAATATATTGATTTCAATTACAACACAATACAAAGTGTACAGTGCTCACTTTATATTTTTTATTACAAATATTTGCACTAAAAATCATAAACTAAAGAAATAATATTTTTCAATTCACCTCATACAAGTACTGTAGAACAATCTTTTTATTGTGAAAGTGCAACTTACAAATGTAGATTTTTTGTTTGAGTGCAGTTATGTAAGTCACAAGTCCACTCAGTCCTACTTCTTGTTCAGCTAATCTCTAAGACAAACAAGTTTGTTTACATTTGCAGGAGATAATACTGCCCATTTCTTATTTACAATGTCACCTGAAAGTGAGAACAGGTGTTTGCATGGTACTGCTGTATCCAGCGTTGCAAGATATTTATGTGCCAGATGCGCTAAAGATTCATATGCCCCTTCATGCTTCGGTCACCATTCCAGAGGATGTGCTTCCATGCTGATGACGCTCGTTTAAAAAAAAAAAAAAAAAGCGTTAATTAAATTTGTGACTGAGCTTCTTGGAGGAGAATTGTATGCCTCTTGCTCTGTTTTACCCGCATTCTGCCATATATTTCATGTTATAGTAGTCTCGGATGATGACCCAGCTCATGTTCGTTTTTAAGAACACTTTCACTGCAGATTTGATAAAACACAAAGTGTTACAAATATGAGAATTCTAAAGATCGCTACAGCACTCGAAATCTGAAGTGCCTTCCAAAATCTGAGTGGGATGGGGTGTGGAGCATGCTTTCAGAAGTCTTAAAAGAGCAACACTGGTGCAGAAACTACAGAGCCTGAACCACCAAAAAAGAAAATCAACCTTGTGCTTTTGACATCTGACTCCAATGATGAAAATGAACATGCGTTGGACTGCACTGCTTTGGCTCGTTATCAAGCAGAGCCCATCATCAGCATGGACGTATGTCCTGTGGAATGGTGGCTGAAGCGTGAAGGGACATATGAATCTTTAGCGCATCTGGCACGTAAATATCTTGTGACGCCGGTTACAGCAGTGCCAAGCGAACGCCTGTTCTCACTTTCAGGTATCGTAAATAAGAAGCTGGCAGCATTATCTCCTGAAAATGTAAACAAACTTGTTTGAAAGATTGGCTGAACAAGAAGTAGGACTGAGTGAACTTGTAGGCTCTAAAGTTTTACATTGTTTTATTTTTGAGTGCAGTTATTTTTTGTACATAATTCTACATTTGTAAGTTCAACTTCCATGATAAAGAGATTGCACTACAGTATTTGTATTAGTATTTTTCAATTCACCTATCTTGTTTTTTACAGTGCAGATATTTAGAATATAAAATAAAGTGAGCACTCTGCACCTTGTATTCTGTGTTGTAATTTAAATCAATATATTTGAAAATGTAGAAAACATCAGAAAATATTTAAATAAATGGTATTCTGTTATTGTTTAACTGAGTGATTAATCGTGATTAATTTTTTTAATAACTTGACAGCCCTATTTTTTTGCATATAGCGTGAGGGAGATGGGGAGCAAATTTCCTGCCACAGCTTAGCTTTGTGACATCATCAGAAAATATGGTGGTGATAGAGACTGATGGGCTACAGAAAGCCCTCTAGCTTACACAGCTTGTTGTGGAGTGAATTCTGTTCATGGGGAAATATGGCAGCAAACAAACTTAGGAGCAATTAAATATGAACATGGAACATAATCTTTTATTAGCTGTTAACCACACTTAACCCGTGTGCAGCTACAGCTTCAATGAGACACTACGTAACTGTATAAAAAGAGGTCAGTTTAGTAATCTCAAAGACCCTAATTTAGGAAAGCATTTAAGCATGTACTTAATGTGCATTCCTGAATCTTGGCTTAAAGCAGAGGACCCCAAATTGTGGGGTGCGACTGGGACCCGGGCCAGCCCCCATGGGGGGCAGGAAGTGAGTGCCACCCATCTCTGCTTCTGGCCCCAGCCCCCTTACTCGTGTTCATGCTGCCCCCTCCCCCACAAGCCGCAGACCCACTTCCGGGGGTGGGGGGAATAGGAGTAAGGGGGGGCACGACCCTGAAAAGTTTGGGGACCACTGGCCTAAAGTAAGATTCAATTGCTCATGGATGGAGCTGCACACAAGAAGACAACATGCACAGGCTAATTACTGATGATCACTTTTTCAAATAATTTTTGAAAATGTAGAATTTAAACTAAACAGCAAATTCTTATCTATCTTAGGGTTTTATACTGCTACCCATCACCATAGTGTCTGTGTACTTTCCATGTAAAATCAATAGCAAAATCCTTAGCAGATTTTTTGTGGAGCCTCTGACACTACTCTTTTCTCAGTGTGAACTATTGTTGGAATCTAAACTTGGGTCTAAATTTTCAAATGCAGGAGCTTTGAGTTGGATCCCTAATTATAGGTTTAGGCCCTAATAAGTCCATGTCTTTGAGGTGCCTAAATCCCACTGATTTGAATGAGAGTTGTGGATGCACAGCATTCTTGAAAATCAGGCATTCTTTATTTAGGTGCCTAAGTCTATGGTCTAAGATCTGAACACTTTGTCCTTTCCTAGACTGTAAACTCTAAGCAGGAGCAATGCACTCTTCTATCACTCGGTTAGCACTGCGATTGAGCACAGTGGTGCTTGGCTGATAGCTAAACAACTAAAGCTGTTAAGGCTGGAAAATATCACTGAAGTAAAAGTTACTGGCAACAGCTGAGAGCTAAGCTGTGAGGATGGAGGCCCACCTACCTCGAGGGTCTGGTCAGAGCAGTGGAAAGCCTGTTCTCTTCGCTCTGCTATCATTCAGTTTGTGATTGATGCTTTTTATGGCACAGCATGGCTCCCACAGAGACACTCTTTCCCCCTTTTGTTAGGGCTCAGGTTCCATGGTAAATAAGACAGTTATTCAATGATCTGATTCTCTTGTCTAAAACTCTGTGGTGCATGTGACTGGAGATCTGACTAGCTCACTTAATTGTAATGTGTCTAAATAAATGGGCTTTGGGAAGCTATTAGCTGAGAATTCTGAACCTGAGACTTCGGGACCTAAAACACTGTCCTTTTAGTAAAAGAAACCAGTTCATATCTATCTAGTTTCTAACAAATGCTTCTCTTTATTTATTTTAAAGTTTGACTTTATTCAGGTTTTAGCCAAGGGCTTCAGCTTTGTCAGCAATCTGGATATGCACAGCAGAAGCCATTGAATCAAACTCTGCCAACCAATACCACACAATGACTGTTTCCTATTCTGCGTATAGGGGAAATCTCCGATACCATGGTGGAAAATGATCTGATTACCTCTGTTGATCCTTCTTAGTTAAAACACTAAAGTGTATTTGGACTACAGAAGGAATCCTTCAGACAAATAATACAGAAATGAGTATTAACTATGGTTCAAAACTCAGTTTGAAGTCATGCTTCACATTTGGCAGTTAGAAACTGCAACAGACACTTTAATTGTTTGAGAGAGTGCTTAATTTTCATATTTATAGATCCAGTTTTTCTGAACTAGTTGATTCACCACTGAGAGACCCAGCAACGTTGGGAGGAGGCAGGGGGCTGCTACCACAGCCACTTTATAGTCAGCTGACAGCTCCATAAGCAGACAAAGAAATACTCAGTGTAGTGAGCAGGAGAGTGAGTAATAACTTGAACTCTGCTTGTTTGTTCCATGGCCTTAAAGTTTTTTAACCCCTTCACTTTTGGATCCATAGCAGCATTCCATTGACATGTAAGCACTCTGCTCCCTAGAGCACTGACCTGGTTAAACCTAGCTTGTTCCTTTTTCCCTCTTGTTCGCTCTGGAACACTGGTGCCTAATCATGAATTGCACCTGAGGGAACAGCAGGAGACTCCTGATGTCCCATTTAAAGAGATTCACACAGTAGGGGAGGGATGTAGTACTGATATATACTGCATTTAAACATATTTTATTCTTTACTTCATAGTTTCTTTGCTTTCAATAAATCTGTATTTACAGAAAGCTTTTTCCAATCACAGCTGCTTATTTCTTTGGTCCTACAGGGAAGTCATAATGCTGAATCTGTCACATTACAATTTTTTTCATGGCTATAAATAATATCCCTATTGAATGATGCCTTTCTTCCAAGATTAAGCACAAGGAAGATCTTGTGTAAATGTAAATGATCAATAATGGCAAAGGGACTATTGATAGTTAATTGAGAAAATAAATATAATTTGTCTGCAGGGCCATAGAAATGGGGTGTTGAGGGACCACAGAGCTGGGGTTCTCATAGGTTGTGGATAGGAGAATATTGGGTGGCATGGGGATGGGGGGGGCAGTATAAGGCTCGGTTATACCCCCTCCCCAAATCAGTGGGAGGGGTTGGGAAATGTGAGAGGGGGCAGTCCACTGGAATGAGGAGTAGTGCCATAATGCACCCTGCCCTTGGAGCTGACACTTCTCTGGTGCAGTGCCAGGGTAAATTTTATTTGACTTTGGTAACCCTCATGAGGACTCTTTCCTTGTCCCGCATCCCTGGGAGGAGTGGTAGATACGCTGGAGGGTAGGGATAGGATACAGAGGGACCTAGACAAATTAGAGGATTGGGCCAAAAGAAACCTGATGAGGTTCAACAAGGACAAGTGCAGAGTCCTGCACTTAGGACGGAAGAATCCCATGCACTGTTACAGACTAGCGACTGAATGGCTAGGCAGCAGTTCCGCAGAAAAGGACCTAGGGGTTACAGTGGACAAGAAGCTGGATATGAGTCAACAGTTTGCCCTTGTTGCCAAGAAGGCTAACGACATTTTGGGCTGTATAAGTAGGGGCATTGCCAGCAGATCAAGGGACGTGATCATTCCCCTCTATTCGACATTGGTGAGGCCTCAACTGGAGTACTGTGTCCAGTTTTGGGCCCCACACTACAAGAAGGATGTGGAAAAATTGGAAAGAGTCCAGCGGAGAGCAACAAAAATGATTAGGGGGCTGGAGCACATGACTTATGAGGAGAGGCTGAGGGAACTGGGATTGTTTAGTCTGCAGAAGAGAAGAATGAGGGGGGATTTGATAGCTGCCTTCAACTACCTGAAAGGGGGTTCCAAAGAGGATGGATCTAGACTGTTCTCAGTGGTACCTGATGACAGAACAAGGAGTAATGGTCTCAAGTTGCAGTTGGGGAGGTTTAGGTTGGATATTAGGAAAAACTTTTTCACTAGGAGGGTGGTGAAGCACTGGAATGGGTTACCTAGGGAGGTGGTGGAATCTCCTTCCTTAGAGGTTTTTAAGGTCAGGCTTGACAAAGCCCTGGCTGGGATGATTTAGTTGGAAATTGGTCCTGCTTTGAGCAGGGGGTTGGACTAGATGACCTCCTGAGGTGCCTTCCAACCCTGATATTCTATGATTCTATGATCCCTTGCTCCTTGGGGAATGGAGAAGGGGATGTAGTGTATTTTAAAGGACTATTCCTGCTTTCTGTAGCAGTAGGAATCCCATAACGACTCCTACGTTTCTGGCTTTGGTTCTGATACTTTGCTTTAGCATTCTGGTATCTACAGTGGTCTCAGCCATAATCCCTGCTCAACTAAATCCTCGTCTCAGCCTCTGCTTTTAAAAGGATAAATCCAGATATCCTTTGTAAAATATTAACAGCCCCTTTTTAATGAATGAGTGGAAGCAATTCCAAGGGCAATCAGCAACTTGGAAGTATCGTCTCCAAGTGCTGGAGAAACTTCTTTGTTTGCTGGTTGCTGAGCAAATATTTTCAATAAGCTAAATATTAACAGTTACAATTTGTTTTGAGCAGAGCAGTGGACAGATCTTTGTTCCGAGTGGAGAGTAGGAGAATCGGAGACTCACCACCTCTTCAAGAAACAGGCAGAGCTGTCTTATAATTTGATTTTTTTTATTTTTTTTTAGTGCACCATTATTTTCATACGATCACATCTCGACTCTTTCACAACTGAATGTCTAAGTCTTAAGCAGAATGTACACTTAATTGACTGGGTTTATTTTCCTTTTTATTACACATTACTAGTCTCTAAGAATGCATCTCCCTAGATATGTGGTATTTTGGTAAAGAGGGCCCCCAAAGGGAAGAAAACGTGTACCCCTTTTCTGCTTTAGGATGTAAGAGAGGGCTTATTGCTTATTAGTATTTCATGTCTTGTCTAACCTGTCGGCTTTTCTTGGAATCTATGGATAACTGGAGAACTAGTAGCATTATGGTATCATGAGGAACAAGGATGTATCATGAGCAGTTTGGGTGGTGGTGTGGGGATGGAGAAGGAAGTTTTTAAAAAGCCTGTCCAACTCAAAACACCTGGAAAAATAACTGAGAGAAAATCTCTGTGTAAGATCCAAACGCGTGTAGCCCTACAAGAGTTCCAGTTGTTAGCTTCTCCAAAGAGTCCTTTGGTCTTCCCTTGTCTGTTTCGCTCTGTATTCCTGTTCTAAGGTAAAGAATCAGGAGAAACTTTCAGGCTTTCATTACACATCATAAAGAAGCAAAAAAGCATGCTCTTGACATTTACTGATCTCAAAGGTGAGCTGCAACAGAAAGTTGGTTACTCAACTTTCTCTTTCCTAGAGACCATGTGATAATGTCCCAGGTAAAAGCTGTACCTCTCAAAAGTACCAGCTGTGACATTGCAATTATCTAATTTATAGGGAATTTCAAGGTATCTTAGACAGGGAAAATAAGGAAGCTTAAAGAAAGATTATTAAATTAAAAAAATTAATCAGAGGAATGATTATCAGCTAGCTATTCCAGTGATAGAAAATAACAAAGTGGACATCAAATAATACCTAGACATTTTTCTTTACAAGACATTATCCTTGTGTGATTCTTCCTGGCAGCACCCCAAAATGGGGTGACTCGCAGGACACTCCTTATAACAACATAAGAATGGCCATACTGGGTCAGACCAAGGGTCCATCCAGCCCAGCATCCTGTCTGCCGACAGTGTCCAATGCCAGGTGTCAGAGGGAGTGAACCTAACAGGGAATGATCGTGATCTCTCTCCTGCCATCCATCTCCACCCTCTGACAAACAGAGGCTAGGGACACTGTTCCTTACCCATCCTGGCTAATAGCTATTAATGGACTTAACCTCCATGAATTTATCTAGTTCTCTTTTAAACCCTGTTATAGTCCTAGCCTTCACAACCTCCTCAGGCAAGGAGTTCCACAGGTTGACTGTGCGCTGTGTGAAGAAGAATTTCCTTTTATTTGTTTGCTGCCCATTAATTTCATTTAGTGGCCCCTAGTTCTTATATTTTGGGAACAAGTAAATAACTTTTCCTTGTTCACTTTCTCCACACCACTCATGATTTTTTTATATACTTCTATCCTATCCCCCCTTAGTCTCCTCTTTTCCAAGCTGAAAAGTCCTAGCCTCTTTAATCTCTCCTCATATGGGACTCGTTCCAAACCCCTAATCATTTTAGTTGCCCTTCTCTGAACCTTTTCTAATGCCAGTATATCTTTTTTGAGATTAGGCGACCACATCTGCATGCAGTATTCAAGATGTGGGCATACCGTGGATTTATATAAAGGCAATAAGATATTCTCCATCATATTCTCTATCCCTTTTTTTTTAATGATTCCTAACATCCTGTTTGCTTTTTTTTGACTGCCGCTGCACACTGCGTGGACGTCTTCAGAGAACTATCCACGATGACTCCAAGATCTCTTTCCTGATTAGTTGTAGCTAAATTAGCCCCCATCATATTGTATGTATAGTTGGGGTTATTTATTCCAATGTGCATTACTTTACATTTATCTACATTAAATTTCATTTGCCATTTTGTTGCCCAATCACTTAGTTTTGTGCAATCTTTCTGAAGTTCTTCACAGTCTGCTTTGGTCTTAACTATCTTGAGCAGTTTAGTATCATCTGTAAACTTTGCCACCTCACTGTTTACCCCTTTCTCCAGATCATTTATGAATAAGTTGAATAGGATTGGTCCTAGGACTGACCCTTGGGGAACACCACTAGTTACCCCTCTCCATTCTGAAAATTTACCATTTATTCCTACCCTTTGTTCCCTATCTTTTAACCAGTTCTCAATCCAGGAAAGGTTCTTCTCTCTTATCCCATGACAACTTAATTTATGTAAGAGCCTTTGGTGAGGGACCTTGTCAAAGGCTTTCTGGAAACCTAAGTACACTATGTTCACTGGATCCCCTGCGTCCACATGTTTGTTGACCCCTTCAAAGAACTCTTAATAGATTTGTAAGACATAATTTCCCTTTACAGAAACCATGTTGACTTTTGCCCAACAATTTATGTTCTTCTATGTGTCTGACAATTTTATTCTTTACTATTGTTTCAACTAATTTGCCCGGTACTGACGTTAGACTTACCGGTCTGTAATTGCCAGGATCACCTTTAGAGCCCTTTTTAAATATTGGCATTTACATTAGCTATCTTCCAATCATTGGATACAGAAGCTGATTTAAAGGACAGGTTACAAACTATATGCATTTCTGCAACTTCACATTTGAGTTCTATCAGAACTCTTGGGTGAATGACATCTGGTCCCGATGACTTGTTACTGTTAAGTTTATCAATTAATTCCAAAACCTCCTCTAATGACACGTCAATCTGTGACAATTCCTCAGATTTGTCACCTACAAAGGACGGCTCAGGTTTGGGAATCTCCCTAACATCCTCAGCCGTGAAGACTGAAGCAAAGAATTCATTTAATTTCTCCACAATTACTTTATCGTCTTTAAGTGCTCCTTTTGTATCTCGATCGTCCAGGGGCTCCACTGGTTGTTTAGCAGGCTTCCTGCTTCTGATATACTTAAAAAACAATTCATTACCTTTTGAGTTTTTGGCTAGCTTGAGGTTTTTATTTAATTTAAAGCCCCTATTTTTGAAATCCGTTGCCTAGAAATGCTCATCTTATGCTGCAGAAGTTTAATCTTTGTAAAATTAGTTTCTGGAAAAATTCTGGGGTAGAGCATTGTTGTCTTACTAGTTAGCTTTCACCATCTTTCCTCCCCACCAGGCTGGTGTTTTGAAGAGCAACCCAACAGCAAGTATTTAACTTCAGACTATTGCCCAGGGGCCAGATGCTCAAATGGTGTACATCAATGTAGTTTTTCTAATGTGAGTCTAAGAATCTGGCCCCATATCTCTTGCAGTCTGTTTCTCATATTCTCTGGATTTTCGAGAATAATTAACTTTGCATGGCTCTCCGGTCTTCCTGAGGCTAATGTTCATGTTGTTGCTTTCATTTCAGGATCTATATGTAATATGCTGGGGAAAACTTTCACCTACCACTGCTTTTGCCATATTTCTTCTGTGGGTGAGAAGAACACTTCACTATCCAGAACTGTCAATCTAGCACATACTACCAGTAGTAGTTCTCTTTACACAAGCAGTCTGAAGACCGCTACCATTTTACCATTTTAACTCCCTTGCAAATAAGCTGGACACTTCCCTTGCATCAGCACAATCTTCAAACTGTAGACTGCTTTATGGTGCGTTTCCTAGTACATTACAAGCTGGAAAGCAATGTGCAACTAGGAAATGTGTTATGCAAACTGGTAATCTAGACAAGATAGGACTTCAGTTATAGCCACACTTTCACATTCTGAAAATTCACCTTTTTGAAGCTAAAACTTTGCTTGCTTTATGGAATTTTTTTGAAAGGCTTTTAAGCAAAAATTCCTTCAGCTGTCATTGAAGCACTGTAATTGAGAATGTAACATTACAGCATAAGATCTCTTTTTGGTCATCCAAAGGACCTTTCAAAAATGCATCTAAACACCCTTTTGATAAACCATTGGACCCATAGTAGGCTTTTGCATGGAGAGGGAAGAATACAAATTGTCTACAATTTATTGTCAAATCACCTCTGAGCATGCCGTAATGGCATACCTAGTCCCCTTTGACAATACAGTGCAAGCATCTTGGCCTTCATGCAGGAATATTTTAATTGGAAACTAAATATCAAAAGTACAAGTGGCATAATCTTTCCACAGTGAAAATCAAAGGGCTTGGCCTTGCAAGGTATTAAGAACCCTTAGTTCCTATTGACTCTAATGGGAATCGGAGGGCTCAGTACTTCGGGGCCTATTTGTTTGATTTTTTTTCTCTGTTGCTATTGTTTCATCTACTATTGCATTTTCACATGTTGCCCTGTAAACATAGCCATGCAGAAAACTGCCTCTAGCCAAACAATGGCAGTAGCTCAGGTGTGAATTCCTTTCTTTTCTCTTCCCCACATTCATTTTGTGAGGGTGTAAAATTCGAAGACTAGTTGGGACCATTTCATTGTTCATGTGAGAAATTAATGTGCAACTCTACCCCCTTAACCTCCCCAAAAAACTTACATGGTTAAACATAAAAACTGTAGAAGCAAAAGGCACTGTCCTCATAGTGCAACATAGGCAATCTAGTGTTACATCATGTGTACCAATTCTTACGTTCTTGTTTTTAAATATGTAACATAATGTTGTGTGAATGCAGGGCTTTTTTTCCAGGGATGGGAGGTTACATTTAACTTACTTGGTCCCACATCTTATGACGTACATACCACCCCTAATTTTTACTTTTCACCTTCTTTAAACGTTATCGCCAGAATATCGATAGCTTTCCTCTCTTCTGCATTGTATCAAAAGATGAATAAGCATTATTCAAAGCATGACTCATGGTAGCGTTTCACAGCTGACGTGACCCATCAAGGCTTAGAAAATAATGTGAACCTATTTCCACTTTATCAGGAGTTGAAGCCGGCATTCATGAAGGAGGTGGACAGTCACTTTACAGAGTTTGTGAACCGTTTGATAGCAAAGTCTGTGCTTCTGGAATCCTCCACAGCAACATCCACCTTCCCTGTAGCTACCTGCTCAGAGAGAGACCTGCACAAAACCAAGTAAGCTGGTCCCTGGATGAGGTTAAGTTTCCTGCAACCTTTATAGTTTATAATTTTTTGTCTTTAATATTCTCCTTCTTCTTCACAGGGGCTTGAGAGCACCTCCAGAACATGGAAAGCTCTTTACTGCTAGGAGGTCCATCTTGGAGTGAGTACTTTAACTGCACTTGTTGTTTCTGAAGCATACTGGCTAAAAGTGCCTCACTTGGCCACCCTCAGTATCTTTACTTTGGGACCTCTTATTTATTATAGTTGAGCCCTTTCTTTCTATGTCCGATTCCTGTTGAATATTTTTTTTCAGACATATATAGTTGCAAATGTCCATGGAGCTTTATCTCTAAGAAAATGGGTATTTGTTGAAAAGATAATGGTTCTCTGAAGCTACAAAGCGGTGTAGCTTGCTTGCCTGCCTTTCTCCTATGTAGAATGTTCTGTAAACCTTTTCCCACGTGCCCTTGCCCACATGTGCTAGAAAGATGGTGACAGTGGGAGGCACTAGGAATAGCTGTAGCCCTGCTGGAGGGCTGCCACAGCACAACACTTGTTGGATCCTCAAACCTGAATTCCTTTGGGGAGAAACTGTTTATTGCTTGTATCCATTGCTTTTAATGGACCTGTCTTAGTTGTTGACTGGTGACAGTCCCCTTTGGATTCTTATGCAAGTCATTTAATCTTGTGACTAATTCTCCCTGTGTAAAAATAAGGTTGAGGATTACCTACCCCACCTTCAAAGAGAGAATTTTGAGATCTTCAGATAGAAGTGCTAGATGAGAACCAGGTGTCTTTTATTCACAAACATGAACTAATTCACACAACACCCTGGTGAGGTAGTTGTATCACCATACTCTTACAGATGGAAAAAGTGAGGAACGGAGCAGTGACTTAGTCATGTAGCAAGTCAGAACTATAACTCGGAGCTCTTGTCTCCCAGTTGTGCTGTACTTGTTGGGGCATGTTTCACATTGAAAGGAAACATTTGGAAGAGAGAAAGTACTATAGACACTATATGCTATTCATATGTGTGCTAATGATATTGCTCTTCATTTGGACCTCCTCCCCAGTGAGCTGTTTGAAGTGAACCACATCCGGACAATCTACCACATGTTCATCGCTCTCCTCATCCTCTTCATTCTCAGCACACTTGTAGTAGACTTTATTGATGAAGGAAGGTAAGAAAGTGTGTTGAAAGGGAAGCACTTACACACTGAAAATTGATAATTAAAAATTAGTGGTACATAAAGTTACAAAATCGGGGAACTCGTACTCCAAGTATAATGTTGTGTAGACAGGTCATAAAACTTGTAAATAGACTCAACAAGCTTTAAAATTGTGCTAGAATTTACATCCTAGACACAGGGCAATCACAGAATGCATAGGGAGATAGTGAGCAATTTTGTCATATGGCTCATAGGCTTTGGGCACATATCCTAGAAATATTATATCCAATGTCATTGAGCTAGAGGCATGTGGTGCTTGAGAACTTAGCATAAAGGTAGATGATAGCTTCTTTTCATTATGTTCTCAGAGCACCAGAATTATGAACTGGATGGTGGTGGTTCTTCATTTATGTCAAGTGAAGGAGACAGTATAGACAGTTTTGAAAAATGGCAAATACTTTGGCAGTCTTCTGTCCTGCATTAGTAGACTATACTGAACACACTTCTGGAGGACTGTATTGTTGCTAAATAGATGTAAATTAAGTTGTTCTAAATGAACCTTGAAGGTCCTAGAACAGACTCAGTTGTGCCTGTGTTTAGATGCTTGTAGCCAGTATTGAACATGCTTGAGAGAGAGTTTTCCTCTGACTTGTTGACTTTGTTGCTTAAATTGTAGTTGTTTTTGGCAGCTATCCCTGTAGATTACAAGTGAAACTACATGTTTATCTTACTGATAAGACAATTTCCTTGTTTTTCATGTATCAGAACCAGTTGTGACATGACTTGATGTTAGTTTTTTTCATCTCTAATTGAGAGTTGGCACGTACAGTTCTGGATGAATGTAAACTGGCAGCAACTTGGGTTTCCAAATGGAAGCTTAGCTTTGTTTCTCAATTGAAAGTGATGTGGGCAGCAGGGGAAGAATTGGATGGATCTACATTGGAGACTTGTCTTCCATACAGAGGAAGATTGTCTGTAATATTTTGTCATAATAGTATCTGCAGTAATAAATATATATTTTTTACTGTCTTCCTAAATAGATCTGATAGTGTCTCAGGGTTCAGTTTGTAATCCCAATATGAATCCGGATGGGAATGAATACATTTTAAGCTTTTGTGTACTTGTGGTATGTGTACCTGAGAGGTCGTCCTGAGCCAGCAGAGTTTTAAATCTATAGAGTGAAGGCCCTTCTGAGGTAGAAGGGCTAGAAATCTAAAACTTCTAAATCCGACTAGATTCTAAAGGAGGGGAAGACCATGAAGGACCAGTCACAATATTCATTTGTGCAGATTTTAACTGTTTCTTCATGATTCTAAAAATAATCAACCATGTTCTATAGCAAATCTACCTGGGATTTAATTCTACCTTTTTTTAACAAAGTAGATTTAATGCTAGATTTGTAAAGGTACTTGGGTATCTAGTGGGATTTTCAAAGGCATCTAGGTGTCCAACTCCTATTAAAATCAGTGGATATTAGGTGTACAGGTACTTTTGAAAATCCCCACTAGGTGCTTATCTGCATCTTTGGGTGCCTAAATATATTTAATAATCTGACCCTGAGTTCTTGTGAAACATGCTAAAGTGACATCTCCGGAGACTGAAATCCTGTTTATCCACTGAACAAGTACAGCCATGGAGTCATCAATAGAAACTTTTCTCACTTCCCAGTAAATGTTTCCTCCCTGTTTTGGAGGGACCCTCGCTAGAAGTGAGAGAAGTTCTGTTTCCGGGTCTCACTCTAGCATTGATTTAACAAAGCATGTAAGCACATGCTTACCCTTAAGTGCGTGCTTAAACTCATCCATCTTCAGCAAAGAACTTAAGCATGCGCTTCCTTAAAACAGGCACTTAAGTCCCATTGAAGCCCATATGACTTAGGGTTAAGCATGTGCTTACACGTGTTGCTGAGTCAGATCTTAGTCTTTCAGCCAGTCAGTGTTGCCAACAATAGTGAGTGTGGTTTGGTTTTGCACAATGCACTTGTCCATTAAGGAATTGAACTGAGATCACCTACCAGCTGTTGTCTGCTAATGTCGCTTTCTGTGACCACTGCAGAACTGGGTTGGAAGCTTTCATAAAAAGAGATAATGAACACCACATACCACTAATCTGGCTTTGTCTCATATCTGTTTCTTTTAGGCTGGTGCTTGAATTTGATCTTTTGGTCTTCGCTTTTGGCAAGTTTCCTGTTGTCATTTCCACCTGGCTCTGCATGTTTCTGTCCACGTTCATTTTACCCTATGGCCTCTTCCTGCAGTGGGCCCAGGGCCACTGTTGTTCCTCCCACCGGAAAATCCGCTCCCTCTTCTTCGGGATGCTCTTCATGCTCTTCCAAAGCATCGGGCTTGGGCTTGGGCCAACGTATGTTGCTGTGTCATATGCTCTACCTCCAGCCTCTCGGTTCGTTATAATACTTGAACAGGTGAGTCCCTGCATGGTGACTTTAGAGCAGGACAGTAGATGGCTTTGCATGCTAGAGTGAAAATTTTGTCTAGGAAAGAACTTGCTGAAAAGCCTTTTTTTCCTCCTCAAAAAGATATTGTAGTGCCTGTCTCTGCATGTGAGATAATAACAATTTGTAACTGAGACCTCGTTACTCTTGGCAACTAGTTCTGATTTTTAAAAAATAATATTTTCTATTTTATTAACAGGTTTTCAATAATTGTACCCTTTGCTGATTGAATTAAATTCAGTATCTGTTAATATGATACAATTGCACTAGACTATTGCATATATATATTTTTAAATATCATCTGTTTGTAGACAAGGTGTACCCATGTGACTGCTAGAAGCAAGAGAGAAGTGGAAACACTTGAAATATTGCCAGTTCCCAGTATTGGCTGCTTTTAGAACAAAAGTAAAAATTTAAGGCCACTTGACCATTGTCTGTGATGTAAATTAATCTAGTTGCCACACAACAGATAAGGTGCAATACCCATAAAGAGGGCAGAACAAATCTGTGTAATTTCTCAAGCTTTAATTTTGGGTTGTCTTGCAACCTCACACTCATTTTACTTGCTGCTCTGTCAATGAAGAGCGCAGATGACATTAAATATATTCAAAAACGGTAGGGAATGGTTTTGAACGGTCTCAGTCTAAAATAACCATTCGCCTTCTTGGTGATTTTGACTTCTAATACTGTAGTTCTAAATTCAAGCAGTTTTTTGTGCCCTGTGCATCTAAATATGAAGAATACACATATCCTCGTGTAAGATGTGCGGTATATAAAATATATGGCCATATTGACCCAAACAGCAAACGGTTTAATGTAGCAAACATTGCTTCTATGGCCCAAGTGATGCATAGCATTTGCTTCTTTCTTCGTAATACTCTGTGATATTCACAGAATAATCTTTCGGTTGTATCCCAAGTAGGAAGGTGGTAACTGTGCACAGTTACATTTTGAGGGAGCCAATCTTGAGTAGATTAAATATAATTAGAGTTAGAACAGTTCTAGCTTTTATAAAAGGGGGGTCAGATTTTTACTTTAAACTCCCATTAAACATGTTGTGCTGGCCTGACAGAAAATTTAAGATCCTTCTTGAACAATTATATTCATACATAAAAGAGAAGTGTACACCTCTATTGTGACCCAGAAATAGTTCTTAATAGCTATGTTTGACATTAGTTTGTTGCTGTATATTCACGTTTTGTGTTCTGAATGTATTCACAACAGTCCTGATGTTTGTAATTCTAGAAGCAGTTGTCACTGTGAGCGTCTCAAAACAGGAGTCGCCAGGACTCAGAGAGCAAGTTTGAGGAGTATTAACTGCCAAGCAATTATCAGTTCCTGAGAGGAAATTGTGGGGGGCAAAAAAAGTGAACTGAACAGTAGGCATAGAGCTCATGTGCTGGTGCCATCTTGCTTCAACTTGATCACTTAAAAAATGGAGCCATATACTCAATAAATAATTCTAGATTGACAACAATAATCTCAGTGCTGAGAACAGCTGAGGTATCGAAATGATGTGATTCATTGCTTCAGTCTAGATTGTGTTCGGTTAACCTGACTAACATTTTATTGGTTTCCATGTCATACGGCACATGCACTGGACTGGAGCTCATTTTAATTTCCACCTAAATTACAAAACCGTTTGGATTTTTTTGGAGGTGCAGAAGGGGCAAGTACCACTACTATCTGCATACTTGCCCCTTCTGGTACTCTGAGTGTTTAGTTGAGAGGTGAACCTATAGGGGGAACAGTACATACCTTTTAAAAAAGGAGAAGGTGAAAAGAGACTAATACGCTGAAAGCGTTACCCAGATGCATCACTCTGTCCCACTGGAGTGCAGAGGCTGAGGAAGTTGAATTGTGGAAAATGGGATCTTGGACACACTCTTGTTTTACAGGTTCGTCTAATTATGAAGGCTTATTCATTCATTAGGGAGAATGTTCCTCGGGTCCTGTCTTCAGCCAAGGAGAAGTCAAGTGAGTAACTTACCCCTGCTTCCACTAGACGTTTGTGGATAATTTGTTTTACTCTTTGCTTCCTGAGTCCTCCTTCCTCTAGGGGTGAAATTCACCCATATACATATGGTCAGCCCAAGACTTCTGTGCACCATTTATACTCTCAGCTGTAAGTGGGTCTTTAATGTGGCTAGAGAGGTGCCTGGGCTCTGTGGTGGCCCTCTGCATAGAAGTGAATTTCACCCAGGGTGACTGAGTTATTACAAAGAAGTAGAATTAGAACTAGTTTTAGAGAGACAGTAAGTTGGCCAAGACATCTAGGGGTTTTCTACGTGCTTTTAGTGCCAGGGGATCTTGCTACCACTGGGACATCCACAAGAAATGGTAGAGGGGACTTCGGTGTAATGCTTCAATCCAAAGGACAGCACCTCTAAGAGGGCAGTAGCCCATCTAGAACTGCACAGTAAAGTTAGCATGGAATTAGAGCCCAGATGTTGGTGTGGGACTTGGTCTGCCGACATTCTGGCTCTGAGGTACACATGAT
Source organism: Emys orbicularis (assembly GCF_028017835.1). Classification (NCBI taxonomy): domain Eukaryota; kingdom Metazoa; phylum Chordata; order Testudines; family Emydidae; genus Emys; species Emys orbicularis. Next base: position 59,270,188 of record NC_088690.1, on the reverse strand, counting down.
ATCAGTAATCATGACACACCGGCAGTACCTCCTTTAAAAATGCGACTGTGTGTAATGACTGCCAATTTAACAACATTGTGCACTGAGTGGCTGCGCTGGTTTCTCTGAACTACATGTCCCAAGCAGAATTCCTGCTAATTACTAATCTGTTTTCCCTCTGTTCTTTTTCTGGCAATCTAAGGATTCTGCCTCCTTTACTAAAGTCTTCAGGGTGATGGCTAGTGAGGAGGCCTAGGTTAAGTAGGCAGAAGGCTAGTGAGGGAAGCACCATGCCTTCAGTGTGCTGAATGCTTCACTACCAAATACTCTTTTTTGCTCTTTCAGGCACCGTCCCAGTTCCCCAAGTTACCCAGTATCTGTACTTCCTCTTTGCTCCCACCCTCATCTACAGGGACAACTATCCGAGGTAATGTCAGCAACACTGATATCTTTATGTAGTATTCTAAAAGTCTGAGCTGATGTTTAATGACTCCGAAGTGGGAACTACCCCCACCTTACTGAGGTACAGAGAGATAAGGTGAGTTTCTGCAGGTCCTATGCCAAACTACTGGCAGGGCTGGAAATAGCACCCCAATGACTTGACTCGGACCCGCCCTCTGCTAACCAATCTCTAGGTATTTTAGGAGCTTTTCTGAAAAACTGTCTAGAGTTAGATCTAGGAATGAAACAACCAGATGCTGAATGTCTTTAGAAAGAAAGGGAACTGTGAAGACTAGTCCCTTAGATTTTAGTTAAATTTGAGTATCTGCCATAATATGGAGTTGTTAAGCAGCTCCATCTCTTGGATTTGAGGAGGAACTACAGGTACTTCTTAAATACACTTAGCCCAGGAGTTCTCAAACTTTCATAGTATGGGGCCCATTTTAGTGGCACTGTCTAGTAGACTAACTCTCCTCCCATTCACAGTCGTGCAGACTACTATCTCCTTATGTGATTGCATATGTCTATGGCAACTACAGCAATTTCTTACATGAGAAAGTAATATATTTTGCTGTCTTAATGCACTTTACAGCTGGCAATAAGGAGGAGCCATGAGCTTTCTATAGACCATCAATATTCCACAGACTAAACCACTAATTTAAACTTTAATTTAGTTCTGTGCTCAAGGGATGGGATGGTTACAGAATACGGTTGTACTGGGTGAGATCCTTGCTTCCCCAAAGGAAGAGTTTGTTAGATGTAACATTGTGCTCTTTCTCTTTGTAGGAATCCCATGATAAGATGGGGTTATGTAGCTACCAAGTTTGCACAGGTGAGTCTAGTTTAATTTTTGATCAACTTAATACATGTCCAGAGAATTCTCAGACTCTATCAGATGGAATTGTCGGGCACTTCCTGCTTGAGGCCTCAGCTTATGTGAATTATTCAGCAATCAGCTTCACCGGAAAAATACAGAAGCCCTTCTAGCGATGGAAGAAAAGAAAACTCTCTCTGATCCCTGCTATTATATTAATATTTGTACCCTGAAATATTTTGTCAGATACTCGTCTAACTCCTTTTTAAGAAAAAATATTTCTACTAGTTGCTTCCTTCAGTGAGTTGACTCGATATTTTATCCACCCTCTGATGAAATTCTGTCATAATTTCAGTTAGGGATTGACTTTTCCTTAGCTTTGATTCATGACCATTGGCTTTTATATTGATGCAGAGGGCAATAGAAACACCAGTATGCATTTTACCAATATACTGTGGATACTGGAGAAGGGCTAATTACCTTGCACAACAAAGAATTGATCTGAGTCTTTGCCTTAGTTTTGAACCACACCCTTTTTGGAAAAGGTGGTTTACCACTTCAAGTGCTCCAGACAGAAACACAAGTGCCAGTATATCTCTTGAGATCTCCAGCTCTCTTTTGAAGACTTGAGGTTTTGATAGTTCAAGCCAAGCTTTTGGATGCTTATCTGAACATTAAACTTTGTTACTTGTTTTATCATTTTAATGGCCGTACCTTATCAAAGTAAATAACTTTTAGTTAGTTAGTTCAACTGAGATTGGTGCAGAGGACACTTACACTTCTGTATTCTCACCTCACTTTTTCTCTAAACCTAGCACTGATCAAGATTTTGTGAGTTTGGAAAGGCAGTGTGTGTATGTTTGTGGGGGCAGTGACAAGAAACTGCTTCCTTTGCCCCATGTGCTTCAATGAGCACAGTCGTTCATTGTTTCTTGCTGTAGTCCAAAGAAACTTCCAGGTCAAGTTTTATTGGACCCTCAGCGTGGTGTGACCTGGAATTCTGCCACTTCACAAGGAATCCTTCTTTGCATCTAAATGGCACTAACAAAGGGGCCCAGCTCCCTCTTGATAGGCTGTTCTTGATGTGGAAGGAAAGGGGTGAAAAAACGTGTACTCTAGTTGCGGTATGGTATGTGCGTTTATAATGGGGCTTAGGTGAGCTGAAAAGCCAATTATAAAGTGAGTCAGGGTGTTCATCCAGTCAAATTACAGTATTGACAGAACTTCCCTGTCTTAAAACTTGGAATAGGGAGTTGCCTGATGAACCAAAACCAGGTTCTTGAATGGCCTGGCCTGTTGTAAATCTTCTCAGATGGAAGAGAAATGAAGATTATAATATATATGAAGTAAAGATCATAATATATAATGTGTGCTCAGCTCTGTCTCAGTGTCTTGGTTAGATCCAAATTGTGAGATTTCTCACTTGTATTTTGGGCATCAGCATAAAACTACTCAGCTTCATCATCTTCTAGCACTGTATTAGAACTGCTCAGAGCTGCCACATCAGTAGGTGGACTTGGAGAAATTTATAAAGCTACTCTGGCAGAACAGTGACAATGCACTGACATTACCACATCAGCTATCTGGGAACAATGCTCCAACATTAATTGAAAACAAAAAATTAGAATATTGTGGGAGTTTCATTAATATTGTCTCTAATCCAAAAAGTCTGTGAGTGGTGGGAAGTTCGGGGTGGTGCCATTGTTTCTCTCCCTTCTGTAGAGAGTTGCGATGTTACAGATGTTGTGCATTAATTTTTCTTATGGAGTGTGACTGCTCTTGTGCTGCAGGTGATTGGTTCGCTTTTTTATGCCTACTACATCTTTGTGCGACTCTGCATCCCTCCATTTCGGAACATAAGTCAGGAACCCTTCAATCTGCGAGGGCTGGTCCTCTGCATTTTCAATTCCATCCTGCCAGGTGAGACCCAGGTGGCTGTGCAACATTACAACCTTCCTCCATTTCCCACCCAGGCTAGACTTGTAAAAGGAGGGTTCAGAGAAGGTGCCAAACTCCTGCTCACAGGATTTGTTTTTTTCATAGGGAGGGGAGAATTGGTCGCTATAGCAGATATGGTTGCCCTGCAGTGCACCTATCCTGTGATAACTAAGAAGATAACTTGCTGTTCTGTTGTTAAATAAGACTTTCTCCATGAAAGTTCAGCAATGAGATATTATAGCTTGAGGGCACGAGAGATTCAAACAGAACTTCAAATTTTAATTCTGGCTCCTTTGTCAACAGTCTCTGCACCATAGAGCAGCCTTTGTGTGTCCTGTGTGGTGAGGTACCCTTTAAAAATGATAGTTATAGATTGAGTAATACAAAATCTGGTTCCTCCTGTTAAACCTGTTTGCAGCAGATACAGTTTGATGGCTGTGTTTATGTATCCCTGGTCACAGATGAGTAAACAACAGATGTTGTGAAATGAGTCTGGGTTTTTTTTGTTCTGTATCCCCAGGTGTTCTGATTCTCTTCTTGGTCTTCTTTGCATTCCTTCACTGCTGGCTTAATGCATTTGCTGAGATGCTGCGCTTTGCAGACAGAATGTTCTACAAGGTAACAAGGTCTTTCTTCTGCAATGTCTGTAGATGTTGCTGCTGTTCTCCTCAGATGCTATCTTTGTTAATCAATCCCAAATGAAATTATTTTAGTTTTATGAAGTTCCTAGAATTGCTTTCCCCAAATGAAATAGGGGCAGGAGAGGAAAAGAACTTCAGAAAGCTCTGCTGCATGAGGCATCCTAGCAGCAGAAATGCTACTGATGTTCATTGTAGGGGAAGTTCCTTCTCCAAAGTCCCCCTAGATCAGGATTGAGGCATCCTAGTGGGGTATTGTGGAGGAAACTTGGCCTGCCAATGCCTGCATTACCTCTCTGTGAGTAAACAGGACTGTTCAGCCACCAGAACTGTCAAATCTTTTCATTAGCATGACCATAATTTAAATTTTTCATTCTGTTTGACCACTGCAGTTCCATAGAACTCAGTTATTGGAGTAACTGTCATACCCCTGAAAGATAAAGATGCTACAAATGCCATAACCTGTGAAATCTTGCAATGCAACTTGTTAAATTAACTGGGATGATAGATTGTGTGGCTAGAACAACTAGTCTCCTCAAACATTTTCAAACTTAGTTTTCAAAAAAGAGTTAATGGAAGACCTGTCACTAACGCCAACTATGTGCCCTCTTCTCCCCTTTAACTGTGTGTTTCAGGATTGGTGGAACTCCACATCGTATGCAAACTATTACCGAACATGGAATGTGGTAGTACATGACTGGCTGTATTACTACGCTTACAGGGACTTTCTGTGGGTGAGCAGCAAGCAGACTTGGTCCTCATTCTTTACCTCTCTTTGAAACACTATGGCATCTTTTTCTAAAAACATAAGGGGGTGGGTGTAAGAGGGGGAGCTAACACCATTCCTTGTGAGAAAATAAGTAGTAGTTTGCATTGCTAGAGTCCTCATTGGCTTTGGAAGGGCACTGATGTGGAGAAGCGCTCTGGAATAGCTTTCACCCAGCAAGGTTATTTCTGCAATTATGCAGAGATCACTGAAGAGGATGACAAAGGAGGAAAATGTGGTGAAGTGTGAATTAATGTAGTGGTGTAGGAATGGAATCCATATTAGAACTTTGTAAATTGTTTTGAATAAATGAATGTCCAGTAAAAGCTTCTCCCTATTTCTATGCCAATTTTACGGAAGCCAATGTCTTACCCGGTAGAGGTGCAAAGAGGCCTTGCTTTTTGATTGATCCGATGACTAACAAAAAGAGTCAGTGACTGACAAACTGGTGATCTGCTGACCTTTGAGGGGGAGATCACAAAGCCTTTCCTGCAGGATGGGAGGGGAGACTTAGTTTGTCTATTGTTAAATTTTTAACCTAGTAACCTGATTGTGAAACGCTGCTTCATAGTGCATTCAGGGATGTGAATGACCAAATTCAGTGTCTTGGTATGGGCAGCCACTTATGCATGTTAGGAGAACCATTGAGTTCACTGATCTACTCACATGCATAAAGTGCAGGACTGGGGCCTAATCTAACGCTTTAATGAAAGGTAACAACTGAACCTAATAGTATGTTGGTTCACAGAACTGTTATATTCTGGCATGGTAATGTTATTTGAATAGATGAGCGTTGGTGTGTTTTTATATTTCATGTGCATTCTCAGGAAATGAGAAGCAGAGTAAAAATCCCCCAAAGAATAGACACTTTCCTTAATCTAAGGAATCTGTAATGTATATGGCATTTTAAAGCTCCTCGTTCATAGCGGGCAGACCCTAACTAGTCCATTAAAATTACTTTAAATGTATTAACCTCTAGTGTAAAATAGAATAAAGTACAACAGAACAGCTCTGTATTTGATATCTTCCCCCCACCCCTCTTCCCATCACCAGTTCTTTGGTAAGAAGTTCAAAGCTGCTGCTATGCTGTCTGTCTTTGCTGTCTCAGCTGCCGTACACGAGTATGTCCTGGGAGTCTGCTTTGGTTATTTTTATCCAGTCCTCTTCTGCCTCTTCATGTGCTTTGGAAGTAAGTCACCAGGAAAGCATTTGGTAAAAAATAAAATATACAGCTGGGGTAAAGTCCAGAGATTAAAATGGTGATCAGGCTCTGTTGGGCTAGTTGCTATTCAAACACTTGCAGAAATGTTTCCTGTAGAAGAGTTCCAGCTGGAGAACCAAATCCTGCAAACACATGTGTCCAAGGAGTCGCATTAAAGAGTTACTTATGTGTTTTCAGGATTGGGGTCTAAGGAGGCAAGGAATATAAGGGTGAGGGAAATCGTATTGCTATACAACTAGCCATATACATATTCCCATGTATATAAAACATACCAAGTTAATGTATATAAAATTGGGCAGTGAATTTATAATAACATAACTTTTCCCTTTAGCCAGCCCCTCAAGGATGAGTTACCACACTTCTGCCTAGTAGCCAATATTTTTATTTTTAAAGCCATAGCCTGAGAGAGTAGTTGCTCAGTTTTTATCTTGCTACAGTGACTGATGTGTATAGGTGTAGCCTTCCAGCATTGAGTTGGAGGATGGCATCTTCCCTTTCCCCTGCCTCTTTTTGTGGGAGCATGAGTGCAAACGTGTTTACTTTGTGGGTGGTAATTGTTATGGAGCAGGCACAGTGCAGATGTTCACAGCTGCCTCCCACCCCCTGCTCTGCCAGCGTTCTTCACTTCTCTGCTGTAGCACACTACCACTCCCATTCTAAACTGAGGCTGCCAGATGGACCTGGTAGTCTTGTAGGGAATAAACCTGCCAATGTGATACATATCACTTGTGAAAGAAGATAATGAGCATGCTTTCCTGTGCTGTATGGACTTTTCCCATAATGTGCCATCAATACAGTGGAGATGGAAAGCAGACCGATGATCAAACTAATTTAGTGGAAATGAAAGGAGAATGCGAGACTTATTGGCTCTTAATGTGGGTTAAAACCTGAGCTTGCAGATGTCCTGAATAGCGCACCTTGATGACTTTCTATTTCCTCTTCCAGTGGTTTTCAACTTCATTCTTAATGACCGTCGGAAAGGGCCCATTTGGAATGTGATCATGTGGACCTCTCTCTTCCTGGGCCAGGGTGTCATAATTTGCCTTTACAGTCAGGAGTGGTATGCACATCAGTATTGCCCCCTGAAAAATGTGAGTGATTAACCTTTGATTCTGGAATAACTAAGTGTACAGACAATGAGAAGGGACAAGTCTGGCTTGTGTAAAGGACAAAAGATTAGTGAGAGTCAGCCTTATGGGGAAAAGGGCGAGAAATTCTAATATGGTAGAGGAGAGCGGGAATGGACTGATGTGGCATAATCTGGAAAATGGGGGCTGATGATGTAAAGAAGTTGGTTTCTATTTCACTCTTACTGTTTTTAAACTTATGACATGAGCCCAATAACAAAAAAAGTTTGTACAGAATAGTACAAAATTTGAGACATTACTCTTACATGATTACTGACCTCTGAGATCATTTTGGAGAAGGGCTGACTCTACTAACAGAAATTAGAGAAGGTCTCTGGATGACAAAAACTCAAGGATCTAGTATTTTACTGCCCATTGTTCACCATCTCTCCCCCTCCCCTTCCCCCTCCACACATACACACGTTTTCAGTTTTACTTTGTAGGGTCACTTCTTTAAAGAAGTTTAAACAGTACATTTTATTTCACCCTGACTGTCAGTTTTCAAGTAGTGGGCTTATGTCCTTTAAACTCAGAGCACTTTAATCCGTTCAGACAATATGTGCTAGTATTACAGTGCAGGGGAGGCAGCATGCTCAGCCTCCAGGATGAGGAGAAACAGTTGTGGGATTTTGGTTTTTTTGTTTTGTTTTTGTGTTTTGGGGTGGGGTTTTTTGTCTTGTGGGTTGTTGTGGTTTTTGCATTGGTTGGGTCTGTAGGGAATTTTCCCTTGCCTTCAGCAGTGGCAGTTGTAAAATAGGGAAAATAGAAACATGGTTATAAAGTCAAACATAGACAACTTCGTTCCTAAACACAAACCCTTCAGTGTTTGAGTAGTCTTGATAGCTCAACCTGTCTTGCATAGCACCTTGAAAAGGCATTCAAACCTATTCAGCAAGGTTTTACCTGAAGCCCATTCTAAGTGGGCTCAGAATTCAAGGTCTGGTCCTAAGTTCCCTCTAAGCTGCGCAGCTGCCTATTAAGCCCCGTGCAGGGGCTCAGGGCTGCGGCGGGGAGAGATGCCTCTCCCCCAGCACGGACCTGCTGGGGAAGAGGCGCCCCTCCCCGCTGGCCCCAGTGCAGACCTGCCGGGGGAAAGGTGCCCCTCCCTGCTGGCCCCAGCATGGACCTGCCCTGGACTTGCTGTGGCTGGGAGAGAGGCACCCCTCCCCTGGCCGCAACATGGACCTGCCCTGGACTTGCTGGGACCGGGGGAGAGGCGCCTCTCCCTCGGCCCGGCCCAGGACTGCCGGAGTTTCCACAGCCGGGAGAGGCACCTCTCCCCCCCCTGCCCCAAGCTGCTACAGTGAGAGAGGGCTGGAGGGAGTTCTCTCTCTCTCTCTCTCTCTCTCTCTCTCTCTCTCTCTCTCTCTCTCTCTCTCTCTCTCCCCCCCCCCCCCCACTGCAGCCCCTGGGCAGCCTGAACCCCCAAACCCCTCATCCCTGGCCCAACCCCAGAGCCTGCACCCCAACCCTCTGCCTCAGCCCTGAGCCCCCCTCCTGAACCCCTCAGCCCTGGCCCCACCCTAGAGCCTTCACCCCTAGCCAGAGCCCTCATCCCCTGCACCCAACCCTCTGCCCCAGCCCTGAGCCCTCTCCTGCACCCTGAATGCCTCATCCCTGGCCCCACCCCAGAGCCTTCACCCCTAGCTGAAGCCCTCACCCTCTGCCCCAGGCCTGAGCCCCCTCCCGCACCCCAAACCCCTCATCCCCAGCCCCACCTCAAGCCCGCATCCCCAGCCAGAGCCCTCATGCCCCCCCCCCCAACCCTCTGCCCCAGCCCTGAGCCCCCTCCCACACTCCGAACCCCTTGGCCCTACCCCCACCACATGAATTTTGTTATGTCCACCAATATGAAGGTGACGTGTCACACATCACCTCCATATTGGTGCACATAACAAAATTCATTCCGTACATGGATGTAAAAAATGAGGGAACACTGGTTTCTCTCTCTCTTCTCCCCCCCCCCCCCCCAATTACAAATATGTCATCTCTGCAGTTTTTGTATTCATTTCCTGTAGTGGTAGCTATCACCCAGAACTGACTCCTGGCATGAAATAATCAGCTGCTGTTGTAGATCTGTCTTCGCTGAAGACAGATGAATAGATTTTTGTAATGGCAATAGACTAGACCAGGGGTCGGCAACCTCTGGCACACGGCTCGCCAGGGTAAGCACCCTGGCGGGCCGGGCCAGTTTGTTTACCTGCCGCGTCAGCAGGTTCGGCCGATCGCAGCTCCCACTGGCCGATGGGGGCTGTGGGAAGTGGCGCGGGCGAGGAATGTGCTGGCTGCAGCTTCCCACTGCTCCCCATTGGCGAGCCGCATGCCAGAGGTTGCTGACCCCTGGACTAGACACTCATGTTTACCTGAAAAAATGTCTGGCTCCACCCTGCTGTCCGAATCAGTCATGGCCTCCATGACTATCAGATGTGAGAATGTGTGGTGTTGCTGGCTTTTCCTTTAAGGGGAGTGTGAACAGAAAAGGTTACTTGACTTCAATAGACAGTACAATAATGTCCGCCACTACATGTCCATGACTAACATGCTGCCTCTCTTCTATTGTGTCTTCTAGCCCACGTTCCTGGACTATGTGAAACCACGTTCCTGGGATTGTCATATTCAGATTTAAAACCATTAAACCCAGCTTTCATCTTACCTCCCATATCTGAAGATCAGCCTGTGCTCCTCCAAGGACAGGGACCAATGACATAATTCACATCAAATCTTTTTTAAGGGAAGTTGTGCCTCCTGATTATTGGAGATAAACTGTTTTTGTAACTTTACTGAGGCAGCCCAGTTGAAGTGGACTGCAGCAGGCGTCCAGGTAGCTCTCATTGTACACCGCTCTAGTCAGTCATTCCCATGTCAGTCATGAAACACTGAGATGAAGGTCATGTCCATTGGAATTTTGCTACGCTTCATCCAGACAGTAGATCGTCTGGTCAGACTAAGTAGAGCTCAGCGGTAGCCTCTGTCCATCTGTTTCTTAGACATTCCTTCAGAGTTGTTTTCTCCTTCAGTAACTGGAGACGTCTACAGAATTTGTATGCTCTTTGGAACCCTCCTTGTTGCTATGGTAGTATTATGTGACAGAGCAACATGTCTTTGCATCATAGTCCAAGTAATGGTGGATGGCTTTCTGTGTCCTCTGTCTGGAATTACTTTCCACAGACAGTACATAGGGATTGAAAACGGGCTGGGGAAAGTTAATTTTTAATGCTGAAGACTTTTTATTTCTGTGGTTGCAGTGAATGATCAGTTGCTACTGGCTATATGAAGATATTTGCTATACTCAAAAGTAGGGCCCTGAGTGCATACATTCTTAAAAAAACAAAAACTTTTATTATACTAAAAAAGCTTAAGATTGGCCTCTAAATCACAAGAGCCTGACCTCTTTGGCTATCAGAATTCCAACTACAGCTCTTATGCCCCTTGGCTTTTTCCTATTGTGCTCTGAAGCTCATGTGACTATGAGCAGTAGGAGTTTGCTTTTTCTGACAACTTCCCTCCCTGTAGCCCCTAGACTAATCAATTGTCTTAGGGGGATACAAAACTGTCAAATTAAAGTGAAAAGTTGTTACTGTGCATGTGCACTTACTATTCTGCATATGTTAGTATGCATTGAGTATTATGGAGCAGTTTGAAAAAATCCCATTGATTTCAGTGATTTGTATTCTCATTCAAATGGCTCCACTGTATACAATGCCCATTAATCTTGCCACATGTTGACAAGATGCTCCATAATGGCTTCCTGACACAAAAGCAGTTGGATAAGGGGATGAATCAAAGCCTTCCCCCCACACTCCCATCACTCTAAATCACTACTTTTACAATGGAAAGCCACATCTCCCTTGGACTGTTGCATCAAAAATATATGGAGTCAGGAAAAGTTCATGCCCTGCTTTGGGAGGGAGAGGGGACCATTGCACTGCTACAAGGAGAGAGACTCTGATAAATGGATATTCAAACTGGGAATATTCTCTTTACCACAGCAGTTGCACATGATTGTATCTAATTGAAGTTCCCTTCCAGTTACTGTCTGCTTCCCTTTCTATATGGAGATGTCAGTTCTGCACTCTAGGTTACAGATTAGTTCAGAAACTAACCATATAACTCCTGTTTATCTGAATGGCATTTATTCATTTAAGTGATGCACATCAGGGACACAATTGAATTGTATCCTACAGTAATTACAACTTCCATTGCAGGAAGGAGCTGAGTGGTAGAGAACGACTTGGCTTTCATTAAGTACTGTAATTTCACAGTTACTCAAATGTTTTTTAATGCCATTTTTCTGAGTGGCGAGTTGATCCTGTTGACCTCCAAGCCACAGGCATGGCTACCAGTGCTGACAATGGGACTCTGTTCAACCATGTTGGAAAAGCTATTTTCTAACCTGAGTTAAAACATACCTTCATCAGAGCCAAATATTTTGATTTTAAGTATTTTTTTTCTTAGTTTTCAGTTTCTGTCTAATAGGTAGGTCTCCTGCTCTTATTAAAAGGACACAACCAGGTCAAATCTGTGACAAATTCAGGTTTTGAATGTATAGGGTGGATTTTTTTTAATTGAATGAAAGCTTATACTAAATATAAAAACTCTTAATTGTTTTCATGATTTTTTTTTAATTTTAGTAGAAAGAGTTGAACAAATGTGTGCCTCCAAACATAGGACATTTGTGCTAGTATATAAGAGCCCGGAGGTGAAAATCATTAGAAACTTTACTCTGTTTGTTGGTTTTTTACTTCCACTAGTTGAGCTTGAACAGTTATAATGGAAAGTAAATTAGACCTTTTTTTTAAAAAAAAAATGTGGTGCTAGTAAAATAATTTTAAGAGATTATTTTTAACCTGATAGTGTCCTTTTTAAAAATAGCTTTGTGGTCAGATAGTAGCACTTCTCTTCCATCTAAGATGAATTGAAGTCAGTACACTTTAATCATAGTTCTTAAAACGCAATGTACTGTTTATGTATGGAAATCCTTGCACTCCCCTGGGGTATGATGGATTAGAGGCTTGGGTTTCTTGAAGCCTGTGTCTGATTCCTGCTACTGTGTCTCAGTGTTCTCAAAAGAAGGAAGAATTGTATTTTGAGTCTTCTCTGCCTACTAGTAGGACTCTAGGTATAACTCTCTGGTGCCAGTTTACCTATAATGTAGAATCTTGAGCGTTACTATGTCAATAACCTCAATGCTTGGAGCCAAAGGATTAAAATATTGCAAGCAGAAGCCAGTCATTATATAGGCATGTTCAATTGCTGTAACTGGCCTTTTTTCTTGACACATTCAGTTCTTACCTTATAGTTCAAGTCATCTGAAACCATGCCTTTAGAGAGCATTAACAACTACACTACTGACAATTTTTGCTATTTGTTGACTTATTTTGTGAGATTTGATATCAGCTTGAAATTCAGTTTTCATCATTGCCTTGGGGAAATACTTAAGGCCTTAGACTTTCTAGTGAAATTATTGCACATTGCTGGGCTAAATGGGAATTGAAGATATTACCCTGTTCATTTGAAGAGTTGTTTTTGTTTGTTTGTTTTGTTTTTGTAGGCCATAGAATCCCAGAGCTAGCAGTGTGGTGGTCTGGCCAGTGATTTGGCCACTTAAGACTAACAACCTATTTGAATTCTTACTGTATACACATATTAAGTGTTCTTTGTAAAGTTGTGAAGCTTACTTCCACTATCTCTTAACCATCCACGAAATGGGAAGCTTCCATTTTGGAATGCCTGCCAATACAACTCAACTTACTGCTCAGTAACATCACAGAAATCAGTATTAATGTGGTGAGATTTTTGTACCCAGTTTCTTGCATATATGAAATATGTAATAGTTCACAAGGGTATTGTATATTTGTCCTTGTAAGAGAACTGTAGATTCATACAGAATCTTCATACCTAATGTGTCCTTTTTGCTGCTTTTAAAAAACCCATCAAGCTATCTAGCTTCCTACGTGAAGATGGCTTTAGAACTGAAAGAAATCCTGCCTTTGATCTCTCAAAACTGTACACTGTTCAATAAGGATTATCAAAATAAGCCTAATTGTTTTTACTTGCTGTGAAGAAATCAGTGATTTGAGGCAGGGTACCTGGGATGGGAAGAGGCAGTATCAACCTATTAATGGAACGTGAATCATTTGGCTTGAATCTCTGAATGTAAATGAGCTGGAAGGATGGAATGGTTTAAATGTGCCCTCTGAGAGAGCATGCATTCTTTTCAGATGTCTCAGGGTTATGCATCTAGTCAGCAGGATACCTGCAAGTCTCTACCCAGTGCACGGGTGTCTTTGCTGTTAAGAGTAGTCGACAACCCTACTAGTCTCCTTCCTGGAGCAGACAGATTCTAATCTCTTTAGTCGGAAAGGGTGGGCGGCAGAAAGAATTAAGTGTAAAATACCACTGAGTAGAAAAAAATAAAGTGCACTCTACCTGTGAGTGGTATGGACAACCTCTGGTGTTATTAAGGCTGGAATAGCTGCCAAGAGATGCCTGTGGTGGGAGATGTGATTCTGTTACTGTCTGCAATGTATTAACCTGTAAAATGTTCTGTCATGCAGAAACGCGGTTTATATAATCTACTGTATTTCAGCAGTCAAAATATATTTTGCTATCTAGGAAAGGGGTGTGTGTGTGTGTGTGTGTGTGTGGGTCTGTTCTCTCCAGTGTCCCCTAGGGCCTGTGTTACTGTGGAGGACAGATACAAGCTGCACCCCACCCTACTGGAGTTGCGGGGAGGGTGAAGAGCATTGTTCCTGGATGTTGAGGCAGCAGGGGTGAGAGACTTTTTTCCTCCTCCAATCTATGTATCACGTTCCCGCTGGAGCCGGGCTCTGGGTACCAAGCAGCCACCGGGGCAACCCCTGCCTGCTCAGCAAGCACCCTGATAACCTATTGCATAGAGTCCTTGTGTGCCCGCTCTGGAGCACTCTGGGATCTGTTGCAAAGCATTGTGGAGGGATATTGGAGGAGGGAGTGATTGGGAATGGGCAAGAACTCTTGTGCTGAAGGAATAAGCTCCCATGGGGCACAGGTCCCCAGGCATTTCCATGCAGGGTGTTAAGTAACTCCCAATTCCAAACCTACTTTCCTCTTGTTCCTAAACAATGACAATCCTAGGGGCTGCATCCTCTCAATCCCAGCTCCTCTGCTTTGATCCCCCGCAAGGGCCAACTCAGTGCACTTGGTCCCCCAGGCTACGATTTATTTAGATGCCAATAGAAAAGGGGGAGAGTTGGCTTCTGCATCTCTGAATCCAGGGGCTAAAATTGACTCTAGTGGACTTGCCCCGTGGATGCATTTTGGCCCCAGCCATCTATGATGATCAATGTTCTTTAGGAGCCTTGTTAGGTTTCCCATCCCAGCAGGCAAGGAGGTCCAAACTTTCCCTAGCGGGGCTGCTTTGATCACTTTGCCAAGAACCCAAATGCTGTGCCTGTTCTGCAACCCTCATTTCACTACAAAGGTGTGTACCCTGGGAACTACCGGTCTCCACATGCAATGAAAAGCAAGCTAGGATGGAGTCTTGTATGCTGGGGCCTGTGGGTTGCCTATAAATGGGCTGCCTGCTTGCCTATATCTGATACACCTTCCCCCCATGAAACTGTCCAGGGGCCGAATGCTGCTTGCTTGCTTTGGGCAGCCAAGTGTGCAGCCTCTTTAGCCCTTCAATTAGGGTTGCCTGGCATCTGGTTTTCAACTGGAACACCTGGTTGAAAAGGGAACCTGGCGGCTCTGGTCAGCAGCACTGACTGGGCCATTAAAAGTCCGGTTGGCAGCGCAGTGGGGTTAAGGCAGGCTCCCTGCCTGCCCTGGCTCTGCATGGTTCCCGGAAGCAGTGCTATGTCCCTGCGGCCCCTAAGCGCAGGGTGGCCAGAGAGATTCTGTGCACTGCCCCTGCCCCAAGTGCTGGCTCCACAGCTCCCATTAGCCGGGAACCACAGCCAATGGGAGCTGCAGAGGCAGCACCTGCAGGCGAAGGCATCACGCCGAGCCTCTCTGGCCACCCCTGTGCCTAGGGGCCACAGGGCCATAGCACTGCTTCCGGGAGCCACTTCAGGTAAACACTGTCTGGAGACTGTCCCCCACCCCGAACCTCCTCCTGCATCCCCAACCCCCTGCCCCAGGTCAGAACCCCCTCCCAGAGCCCACACCCCCTCCTGCACCCCTGCCCTGAGCCCCCTGCCGACCCCAACCCTGAGCCTGCTCCTGCACTCTGAACTCCTTGGCCCCGGCCCCACCCCAGAGCCCGTATCCCCAGCAGGAGCCCTCACTAGGGTGACCAGGTGTCTGGTTTTGGAACGGAACACCCGATTGAAAGGGGATCCTGGTGGCTCCAGTCAGCACGGCTGACCAGGCCGTTGACTGTCGGGTTAGCAGCACCACGCAGTGGGGCTGTCAGGTTCCCTGCTAGCTACTGTACCACGCAGTTCCCAGGAAGCAGCTGGCATGTCCCCACTCCAGCTCCTACATGTAGGGGAAGCCAGGGAGTCCACGTGCTGCTCCACCCACAGGCACAGCTCCCATTGTCCGGGGCAGGGGATGAACTAGCGTGCCTAGCAGGTGGCTGTTGAGGGGTCGTGGCGTGCGCCTCTCCTGCTGCTGCCAGCCCACTTCTCCTCATGCTCCTCCTGTGGCTGGGCTCGAGCTGCGGCAAGTGCCCTGCGTCAAACTGCGGTCTGTCGCCCTATCGCCAGCACCCAGGAGTTGGAGGTATGTATTGTCATCTCAGAGTGCTGGGAATAGGGCTGCATCCCTCCCTGTCCCACCTGCCCTGCACCCTCATCCCCCTCATTGTATCCCTCCCTGTCCCATCCTACCCTGTCCCCCACACCTACCCATCCCAGCCATGTACCCCTTACAGCGCTCTCCCACCCATCCTCTCCACCTCCCTCACCCATCCCCATGTCCCTCACCCCCTCACCCCCATTCACCTTCAGACACTGCTTCACTCCCATATGTCCCTATACGCCCCTGTGCCTCCCACATCCTCATGCGCCAGTAGCCTTCTGCATCACCATCCACCCCACATACCCCTCCCCCAACTCTTCCCTTCACTGCTGCCTCTTACCCCCACTCTGCTCTTGTCCTTGTCCTTTCCCTCCCCATCCTCTCTCCTCTGCCCGCCACCCATCTTTTCCCTGCCAGCCCACCCTCCTCCCTTCCCGGCTGGGTGTCTCTGTGCAGACAAGTGTGTGC
Source organism: Emys orbicularis (assembly GCF_028017835.1). Lineage (NCBI taxonomy): Eukaryota > Metazoa > Chordata > Testudines > Emydidae > Emys > Emys orbicularis. The sequence continues at coordinate 59,254,068 of NC_088690.1, read as the reverse complement.
ATGCATGTAAGAAACTGTGTCTTTGTGTAGGGAAGTACATGTATTGCTGCATGTGTGTATACCTATGTGAATAAAATTTGCAGCCTAACTCTTTGACTTTTATTCCTTTTGCAGGCTTGCACACACAAAAAATTGACATAATGTGTATTCATTTCATAACAAGTTTTTAAAAGAGAAGGGAACTCTAAAAGAAATGTATTATTTCTTAAAAGGTGAATGTTGTTGACTAGTAATTGCAGAAGAGATAATATATCATACATTTCTCCCCACCTTTGTCTAGCTACATTATAAACTTTGTTGCAGACTCTCTCTTTTTATGTGTATGTCCAGCACCTATAACCCTGGAGCCCTGATCTTAGTTGGGGGCTCTAGGCACTAAACAATTGTAATAATAAATAATGTGGAAGTATGTGTTACTACATGCTAGATGTGTACACATGAATACCTGTGTGTATCTGGATGTAGGTGTGGGAGTCAGTTTCTACAGATTTCTTTATATAGGTATATAGACAGGTGTGCATTTCTGGGGTTTTGCTTTATGGATTTGTACATGGCTTCAGGAGTTGGCCTTTAATAGATCCATTGCAGTTGTGATAATGTGTGGTCCTAATTCCACACACAACTACTGTAACTTTAGTGAACAAAAAACGTGGAGCTGGTTATGAAAAATGAGAAGAAGGGAGGGAAAGAATCATAAAAACCTCCGTAAATTTTTTTTTTAATTACCCTTTTGACCTGAAACTAGCATAATACATCTATCAAAACAATAAATATGCCTGTTTGGGCTTTGCAGTGAAAATGAGCAGGTGAGCGAGAGTGGAGGAGAGCAAGCAATGGAGGGAGAGGGGCGGAGCCTCAGGAAGGGGTGGGGCAGGTTCTCAGGAAGGGGCAGGGCAGTGGCAGGGGCGTTCAGTAGTGTTGCCAACTTTCTAATGTAGGGGTGGGCAAACTTTTTGGCCCGAGGGCCACATCTGGGTATGGAAATTGTATGGTGGGCCATGAATGCTCATAAAATTGGGTTTGGGGTGAGGGCTCTGGGGTGGGACTGGGGATGAGGGGCTGGGGGTGCAGGAGGGTGCTCTGGGCTGGGACCAAGGGGTTTGGCGGGTAGGAGGGGGATTCGGGCTGAGGCAGGGGGTTGGGAGGGGGTCAGGGGTGCAGGCTCTGGGCAGCGCTTACCTCAAGCAGCTCCCAGAAGCAGCGGCATGTTCTCGCTCTGGCTCCTACGCGGAGGCGCTGCCCCGTCCGCAGGCGTTGTCCCTGCAGCTCCCAGTGGCCATGGTTCCCCGCCAATGGGAGCTGCGGAGGCCACACTTGTGGCGGGGGCAGTGTGTGGAGCCCCCTGGCTGTGGGAGGGGGCTCTGGGCTGGGGCATGGGGGTTGGGATGCAGGCTCCATCTGGAGGTGTGGGTTGAGGGGCTTGGGTTTCAGGAGGGGGCTCAGGGTTGGGGCTCTGGGTCACTGGTGACAGCTCCTGGTCAGTGGCACAACAGGGGGGCTAAGGTACCTTTCCTGACACTGCAGACTGTACTGCGTCCCGGAAGCGGCTAGCAAGTCTAGTTCCTAGGTGGAGCGGAGGTGCAGCAGGCACCTCTGCATGCTACTCCTGCCTGTAGGCACTGCCCCTGCAGCTCCCATTGGCTGCAGTTCCTGGCCAGTGGGAGTATGGAGTCAGTGCTCAGGGCAGGGGCGGCGTGCAAAGCCCTGCCCCCCCCGTCCCCTCCCGCCAGGAGCCAGCTGTGCTAGCCGCTTCTGGGGTGCAGCACAGAGCCAGGACCAGTAGGGACTAGCCAGCCTTAGCTCCGCAGCACTACTGACTGGACTTGTAATGGCCCAGTCAGCGGTACTGACTGGAGCTGCTGGGGTCATTTTTCAACTGTGTGTTCCAGTTGAAAACCAGACACCTGGTCACCCTAGTGTTTGGTTTTCTGTAATTAGAAAGTAGGCAACCCTAACCCTCACCCACCCCCCTGCCGCAGCCTGGTGAAAATGAGCAAGGGACAGGATGGAGTGGGGCCTTGGGGCAGGGCAAGCGTGTTCGTTTTCTCTGCAATCAGAATGCTAGGGTTACCATACGTCCATATTTTCCCGGACATGTCTGGCTTTTTAGTTCTTAAATTGCTGTCCAGTAGGAATTTTTAAATATCTAAAAACATCCAGGAAAATACGGACTTACGGTAACCCTAAGTCCAAAGTCCTGGGGCTGGCAGCGCTTCCTGGGGCAGCTCCCGGCGCCCGCCCGCCGGCAGCAGTCTGCAGTGTGGGCGGCCCCTAGGCACAGAAGCGGAGGGGGTCTCCATGTGCTGCACCGGCTCCCTCCTGCCCAATCAGAGCTGGGGGGGGGGGGGCTTGCAGGCACAGGCAGAGAGCCCTCCGTGCCCAGCCCGACCCTAGGACCCAGAGGGACCTGCCGGATGCTTCCCGGGAGCCGCCCCAGGTAAGCACCGCTGGGACTTTCCACCTGGCCCCCCCAGCAGGTCCCTCTGGCTCTTAGGGTCTGGTCTGCGGGGGCGGAGGGCTCTCTGCGCGCTGCCGGTGCCTGCAAGCCCTGTTCCACGGCTCCAGCAGCAGGGCCGGCTTTAGGACCTGCGGGGCCCGATTCCGCAGTCCGGGTCTTCAGCGGCACTTCGGCACGGGGGGTCCGCTCCGTGTCTTCCGCGGCACTGAAGGACCCCCCCTGGCCACCGAAATGCTGCCAAAGACCCCGGCGCGCCCCCCCTACCCCCACTGCCGAAGACCCCGTAGCGGACTGCCGCCGGATGAGCCTAAAGCGTGGGGCCCTCTTATCCGTGGGGCCCGATTCTGGGGAATAGGCCTAAAGCCAACCCTGCCGGCAGCTCCCGTTGGCACTTTTCCCAGGAAGGGGGGGGAGGTGGGCGGCGAGCCAGTGGCAGGCGGGGGGTGGGGGTGAAAAGGCCAGCAGAGGGCAGTGGGGGTTGAAGAGGCGAGCCGTGAGGGAGCCAGTGGCGGGTGGCTGGGGGAGAGGAGGCAAGAAGCGGCGAGCCACTGGCAGGCGGGGGTTCTAGGGGCGGGCATGGGGGTTTCTGGCAGGGGAGTGAGGAGGTGAGTGGCAGGTGCGAGGAAGCGAGCAGTGGGTGGGGAACTGAGGAGGGACACAGCAAGCCTGTGGTGGGCCGGGGGTGAGGGGGTGGGACCTGGGGCAGAGTGGGGGTGGAGCAGGGGTGGACTGTGGGTGGGGCTGACACCCTCCCTGCCCCCCGGAGTGTCCTCTTTTTTTGAATGTTCAAATATGGTAGGGTTACCATACGTCTGGATTTCCCCAGACATGTCTGGCTTTTTGGTCCTCAAATCCCCGTCCGGGGGGAATTTCGAAAAAGCCGAACATGTCTGGGAAAATAGGGAGGCATAAGCCAGGGTCCACAGCACACCCTAGCCGCCCCAGCTACATTGTAGCGAGCTCGGGTGTGGGGGGGAGGGCGCAGCCGCAGAAGGCGGCGGAGGGGCCGCTGCTGCCCCCGCAGGCCAGGCGGACCGCGTGCCCCAGCTGAGCCCGCAGGACCACGGGGAGGCCAGGCCCAGCCAGCGGCTCGGGCTTCCCTCGCGGGCGGGGAACCCCGGCCACTGGGGGACCCTTCCTGCAGCCCCGTCGCCCCGCGCGGCTCGGAACCTGGTGCTGCGGGAGCTGTTTCCAGGGGGGACTGACAGGCCGGGGAACGTGCTCGGCGGCGGCAGGAAGGAGGCTGCGGCGCGGGACGGGGAGTGCGGCGTGTGCCGGGGCTGCAGGGACCTGCACCGCCCCGGTTGCTGCTGAGCGTCCGAAGCCCCTGCCAGGCAGAGGCTGCCGGGGGAGCGGGGGAGCAGGGCAGGCGGGGGGTGCAGAGGCTGCAGGGGCGGGGGGGGGTGCAGGGGCTGTGGGGTGAGTGGGGAGCAGGGGTCACAGGCTCCAGGGAGAGTGGGGAGCAGGGGTAACAGAGGCTGCAGGGGCTGGGGGGTGCAGGGGCTGCAGGGCAAGTGGGGAGCGGGGGGTCACAGAGGCTGCAGGGCGAGTGGGGAGCAGGGAAGCACTTAGCAACCCCCCAACCGAGATCAGAGCAGGAGCGAGGGGCAGAGTTGGGGCAGGGACTTTGGGGAAGGGGTTGGAATGGGGGTGGGGAAGGGGCAGAGTTGGGGCAGGGCCAGGGCCCCTGTGGAGTGTCCTCTTTTTTCAGTGTTGAAATATGGTAACCCTAAGAAAGTTGGCAACTCTCCCTTCAGTACTGTGTGTTCCCCACCCAGGAGCGCCAGCCCCCTCTGTAATGTGTCTCATGCCTGGGCCTGCACTTGGGCTCGAGCCAGCGGAGGCTTCGAACGGGTCCATCTTTATTTTTCAACAGGGGAAAGAATACACACTGCTCGGGGGGAGGGATACCTAGCCCTCCCACGGTTGCAGCCGCAGCTCAGTTTTTAACACGCGAGAGAGGGCCGCGCGCCGCGGTGCACTCTTTAGGGCGGGCACTAAGGCCCTGAAGGAAAGTGGATTTGCTGAGGTGACCTAGCCACTGCCTGATCAAAGTCTTCCGAGTCCCGCCCCCTTCCCCTTCCCGGCTGAACAGGTCGTAATGCGAAAGCTGGGCGTCGGTCAGGAGGAACAGGCGCGGGAAGGAGATTCCGCGGAGAGGGAGTTCTACCTTACGAGGCGCTACTCGGACAGCTATGGCGGAGAAGCCCTGCGTTTCCATAGCAACAAACTAAACGGGGAGTGCCCGTGTCACTGAGAGCTGGTAAACGGAGTCCTGTCCGCTGCCTGCATCACCTCGGCGGGGCTCCTGTGGGCAGGCGCCGCCTGCTCGGTCGCGGGAGGGGCGTGTCACTGCACGGGGAGCGGCTCGTACCCCCGGCGGGGGACAGGAGGTGTTGGCGGGGCGGGGGATTGCGCCCCTCTTCCTGCCCCGCCCCCTCAGCCTGTTCCTTTAAGCGGGGCCAGCTCGCTGCCGCCCGCCACGGGCCGAGCTGGGGGGGGGGGGGGGGGTATGAAGAAACTTGTTGGGCCGGGGTGATGCTGTCCGGGGCGTGGTGCAGCCTGTCCCGCGCTGGCTGACAGCGCAGTGCACGGGTCTGCCCCGGGCCCGATCACGGTGCTTTCCTGTACCTGCCCGCTGCACGGGAGGAGAAACCACCTGAACCCCTCGGGCTGGGGGGCCTGGACCCAGGGGTGCCTACGGGACATTGGAGCGGGAGGAACCTTCCACAGTGTGCGGCCGGCCCATGGGCATGGAGGATACGCTGCGGGGGGCAGGGAAGGGATCTGCTGACGAGTCAGGCAGAAAGATCAAGGGTACCTTGATCCACGCCACGCCAGCATATCACTTAGGAAAGGCACATCTTCTTTCCAAACAGTCACTTGCCAGGGGAGGCTGTTAATCATCCCGTGATAAGGCTAAGGCATAGGGGTAATTAACATTCCACTTACTGATCTAATTATTTGTGTTGCTATTGGTAACCAGATCAAAGGAAGGCTAACATGAGAGGTGGTTTGACTTTGCAAAAACGATGTATATTTGCAGCTAGTAAAAATGGGCTTTCCAAAGGAGTGCTTAGTAAGCTGTGAAAAAAATGTAAATGCATCCAATTAGATATCAAGACATAAAATTCAGAATACAATGGGTGAAATGGGAGAGACCAGATTTTTTTTTGCAATAAATATGGAGGTAATTGCAATACAATTCAGATGTGTCCAACACAAGCATTGTGGTGTCATGCAGGTAATAAAGGCAACTATTTTACTCTCAACACAAATTGGAAACAAATGGAAAAGCACATATATGAATGGGAGGATAAAGCACTGGTGATGATGTAGGAGCAGTTTGTCACTGGTTCTAATAATTTTACAAATCAAGGTTCTACGGTAGATTGCAATTCACTTTTTCATCATTTATTTCCAGTGCCAAACCAAAGTAGATACTAGAGCTCAATTCAGTGTACTCACAAGTGTATGTGAAATGGTTAGTGCCTGCTTCATGTTAAATATTAAAACCAAGCTTTTTAAACACACACAATTTTGGATGCAAAGCACCATGTCTGGTTCCTGACTCTGGCACTCCTTGTACCATACACCAAAGTTTTATTTCTATAAAAATGATGAAGCCCAGCAACAATTTTGATTTAATTTTGCTTGCAGGTTATTTCATCATTGAAAATTCCTTGAATAAATGAATAGTAAAGCACTCACCATGTCTCTCAATCAAATGCCTGTTCCTGGGCCACCATCTGCATCCATACCAGAGGGCAGAAAAATGAAAGGTAGTTTATCTCTGGTACCTGTCAGCAGTAGCAGTGCAGGTAAATCTCAGCTGGGGACCGGATGATACTGTATTAATGGCATGTAGGGCGTTGTTTAATAGTGACCATGACTTTTGCAGAAAATTGACCTCCTAGCAATCCATAGTAAGAGGTTGATAAACAGGAGAATGCAGTTTGGGAGTACCTTCTTGTTTTTATATATTCACTGTATTGAGGTGGGTCACATGGCTCTTACATTTTCATCTATGGTTTGAATAATTAGAACACTGAGCGGATACAAAATTTGTATCAGCATCCAATCCGCAATCCGCAAAAATGATCCACAGGTATAAAGCAAATATCCACTGATTTGCAGGGCCCTAATATAATCCAACACCTCAGCACCACCAAAGGAATGGTGAATTTAGGATACTCATCTGTGTGTGTGCTTAAATGTGTGCGTACTGTACTACCATATGTAAAATAACTCTGCAGATAGCAGCAGTTTGACGCCTTTTGTGCTGATTCTGAAATTCTCACAGAAAACCTATTGCTACATACCAAACAAGTAGCAGTAGCACTGCCTGCAGAGGTTTACAATGGGCTCATGTTGGAGAGCTACTTCTGTGGTGGCTAATTCATAATGATGGGATAAGGTGATCCTTTAATAAAGATCTATTCAAAAATACATGAGAATGGGGCCAGCTCACCATATTGTTTTGAAAACAATGTTTCCCTCCCCAGCAAAGTGTATCAGCATCTACTGGGGGTTTTTTTCCTGCTGTTTTCCAGAGCTCCCTCAGCTAAGAAACAAATCAAGTATGCTGGACTGTTCAGGGCCTCTTCCCACTTCCCTACAGTGCGATTTCATCCCAAAAGAGATCCTCCTAGCTCTGACTTCTGCGGCCAGTAGTGCCTATAGCCCTGAATACTTAAGACCCCCCAAGAAAAACAAAAGTGCAAAATACTTCAAGGTACGTACATTATCCTAGGTAGTGCCTTTTCCTCTTCAGGATAAGACCTGCCCAGAATGGTCCCATTTAGATCTATACTAGCACAGTATCCAGCTGTGCTATCAAAAAGTTGAAGGAATTCTTTAGTGCAGCATGTTTTTATTCCAGCAGCTAAAGTTTAAGTGAATTTAGTGTAGTGCTTGGTTTTATTAGAACAGTGTGTCTTCTGTGTTTCTCTTGGCTAGAAATGACTTGTTTCAATGGATCCATAAACTTGTTAAACTTATAAAATAAAAAAATGGAGATATACCTATCTCATAGAGCTGGATCTGAAAGGTCATTGAGTCCAGCCCCCTGCCTTTACTAGCAGGAGTAAGTACTGATTTTGCCCCAGATCCCTAAGTGCCCCCTCAAGGATTGAACTCACAACCCTGGGTTTAGCAGGCCAATGCTCAAACCACTGAGCTATCCCTCCCCTCCATATATTACACCTGTGTTCTAATTACACCAACTTTATATGGATTTTAAGCTATTTGAAATTGAATGTGTCATTTAGTTACCATAAAGTGCCTAGCACACTTTTATGCCACTAAAATATTAGATAACTATTTTGTCTATATTAGTCCTGGCTTTTTCTGGTGACAGAGCTATATGGAAAGTGATTATACTGCTGTTTTGATCTTTTCTACTTCTTGGAAACTTTATTACTATTATGATTTTATTATTTATAATTTGTATAGCACCATAACATGCATAAAGCTTCACAGTTGGTTACTGTGCCAGACAAAACCATCATTCCTGCCTCACAGACTAAAGACATGAAAGGGTACACTACAATACTCTGTTGGCCAAACCTTCTGAATGAACTATAAATGGCGAGACTGGGAGGTGAGAGAGTAGGATATTATAGTTTTTAAGGCAGGAGGAAACTAGCGCGTGGACTGAAATCTTGGCAAGGGAGCTCCTGAAGAAGGGGCAAATTCTGGAGGTTCTATAGCTGACAGAAAGGCAAGTTTTAGTTATGTGAGAGAGAACTAGAAGAGGACCATAGTATTGCAAGCTTTGAGAATAAGGAGGATGTGTGAGATGTTAACAGTGACATAAAAAGGGGAGGAGAGACTTGGGAAGTTGTGACAGGATCCCTGGGGTATAACCTGAAACTGTGGGATCACTGTGTTCCCTTAACTCTTGAGCCTGCACTGTCTCTCCCAATACTTTGTTAGGCCAGGTCTACACCCAGCCGCTAGTTTGGCGGCTGGGAATCGAAGTTCTGGGTTCGATTTATCGCGTCTGGTCTGGACGCCATAAATTGATCCCGGAAGCGCTCGCCGTCGACTGCGGTACTCCAGCTCGGCGAGAGGAGTACCGCGGAGTCGACGGGGAGCCTGCCTGCTGCGTGTGGACTGCGTCTGAACCGCGGTAAGTTCGAACTAAGGTATGTCGACTTCAGCTACGTTATTCACGTAGCTGAAGTTGCGTACCTTAGTTCGAATTTGGGGGTTAGTGTAGACCAGGCCTCAGTGACAAACAGCAGAACTTCTCCAGGTGCTGTGATCACTCAGCCTTCAGCCTATGGAGCCCCACACCCAGCGAAATTGCATGAATGTTCCCTGAGCTATTCATGAATCATACAGAGAGAGGCACCAGCCAATCACCCCAGATTCCAGCCTTGCATTCCAGAAATATACTGTTACATTGCTCAAGACTCCCTTGGATAATGCAAGCTCATTAATTAATTCGCCAGTCCGACAAAAGGATAGTGGACGTGCAACAGCCCTTTTAATCTGAGCTGAAATTTCTCAAGTACTTCAACCAAAACCACACAGTTTTAGATAAAATATAAAACAGATTTATTAACTACAGAAAGATAGATTTTAAGGGATTATAAGTAGCAGGCATAGAGATCAAATTTGGTTACATAGAAATAAAAAATTCACAGTCTAAATTCTACAGACTAAGCAAAATTTGAATTAAGCAGTCTCTCACCCTAATAAATGTTACAGGCAGCTCAGTTCTCAATACACAGGCTGGATTCCATTCCCAGCCTGGGACCAATCTCCCCAATTCAAAGTCTGTGTCTTTCAGATTATCTTCCAGGTGTTGAGATGGGAGAGAAAAGAGGCCAAGTGATGAGGTCGCTGCCCCTCTTTTATACTTTCTTCCAACTACTAGAAAGATAATTGCTGTGATGTGGGTTAGGCTGCCCTTATTGCCTAGGTGTCCTCTGTGTGGAGTTTCTGGGATAGTGGATTATTCTTGATGGGCCATCAACACCTGTCTGGCCAATTATAGTTGCTCCTCTATCCCTACTGTGGTGAGGTACCTTTGTCTCACCAGCCTCAGCACTTCTCCCTTTAGCAAGACGGACCTGTGGTAAATCAACCCCTGTCTGCCGTACTGGGGCAGTCTTAGTCTTCCTCCTTTGGCCATATTTTCTTGGTAGGATCACCCCTTAGATCTACAACAAACAGAAGGTACTATTTCACCAGACATCAATACAAGGGAGATACCTTCCCCTGCCTCCTCATTGGTGTGGGGTATCATCCTGTGGTTTACCCTGGGGAGTTAGTCCTTCCCCTACTAGGTGCTCAGGCTTGTCTGTTTCCCCTATGGGAAGAAGCACAGCCTCTCCTTCTAGAGATGCTTATTTCCCTGCTGCCTTACTTTCCCCTGTGGGAAAGAGGAAATGGGACATGGGAGGGGCTTTAAAAGGTCTCAGGAAGCCCTTAATTGGATTCAGGTGTTCCTAATTGACCCGTGGTAACCCCTTCTCAGCTGATCCTAATTGACCTGTGGTAACCCCTTCTCAGCTGATCCTAATTGACCTGTGGTAACCCCTTCTCAGCTGATAGGGAAGAGGATCTTTAACATTCTAGAGCTTACACCCACCCACTTCCCTGGAATTTCAATAGGGCACCACTGTCCTGTGGGTGTGGAGCTACTGCTGCTGGGCCCACAGTACCCTCAGTCTTGGTCTAGGCCAGCCCCCCCTTGCTGCCTCGCAAGCTAGTGGTCACCCTGGTTGCTGCTGCCACTCCTTGTGGGGCCCTGCTGGCCTGCTTCCCCATCTCTGTTTCTTTTGCCAGCTGTGGAGTCTGTCCTGCTTGCCTGGCTGCCTGATCCCTGCCCTTGGACTGGCCCTCCCTTCCTCTGCTGCTTTGGCTGGTGGACCTTCCCACCCTCTGCTTTGCCCAGCAGCCTCTCTACAGCAGTTTGCCCTTTTCCCTTTCTGCCTGCATTTGCCCCCTCAGCAGTTTTTCTGTTTGTTTGCCTGCCCCACCCCAGTCCCTAGGAGTCTGTTGGTTTGTAAGCCCAGCCCTAGCCCCTGCAGTTAATCCCTGTGGTTTTCTGGCCCTGCCCCCAGTCTGCCTCTAGCCCATTCCCTTTTCCCCTTGCCTTCCGCTGCCCCCCTTGTCCAGCCCCTTCATTCTGTGCACCCTTGTCCCCTCCCCACATGCTTATGCCCCTTCCCCCTTTATGTTGAGTCCCATTGTACAATGCACCACCCTCTGATATTGTAGTCCTTCCCCTTTCCAGTGCAGCCGAAGGAGCCAGTATTCCCATCTCATGGCAGTGATTGTGCTCCCCCTCTCCTGCCTTGATTGGCGCCCCCATACCCCCACTTTTTTGGTACCCTTCTCTCCTGCCTGCAGCCTAGTGGGGAGGTGTGGTTTGGCCTCTCCCCTCCCCCCTTCAGTGCTCATCCCCATCCCCACCGAGTATGGTGGAGGGAACAGTGGGTGGGGCCCCCTGGATTGACCCTGCTGCCCCTCCTCCGCCTGCCCCCCCATCTGTCCCTGCGGCAACCCTCTCGACCGCCACTGCCAGACCGCCTGTCATCGCCCCTGCTGGGGCACCGGCAGCGGCGGGCACAGGTACGGACCCCATTGCTGCCAGGTCTTCTGTCTCCTCCAATTCTGGGGGAGCCCCCCCCCAGCTGGTAGAAAGGGCCAGGGAAAAAAAGGGTAAAAGCTGTGCCCAGAAGGCCAACCCCACTGTGGTAAGGGCTGTCCCCTCTGCCGCGGCCCCACCATCGGCTGCGGCCAACCTGCCCCTTCCCTTGCCATCCTCTCCACCAGCTCTGGGAGCATCCCGCTCTTGACCCCCAGAGCGTACGTCCAGGTGGCCGCGGCCGCTCCACTTGCTACCTCGTCATCTAACCTGGCCACTGCCTCTGTTTCCATCCCTGGCGGCCAGGGCCCCTTTCCCACCCTAACCAGAAAGCACAGCGTCCGCTGCCTCCTGGTGCCCGCCTCGCCCCACGTAGAGACCTACATGTGGGCGTTAGTGAGGGTGGTGGGCCCAAGGCCATGGTGGCAGCCTCTAAGATGTACGGGAAGGTAGTCTTCTTCCTGGCATCGAAGGCCACTACCCAGGAGGCAGTGGAGAGGGGCCTGGCATTGGGGGGCATGTACGTCCGCCTCGAGCCCTTGGAGGGCCTGAGCATATGGATGGTTTTCACGTCCATCCCACTCTTCCTTCCCAATGCTGCCCTTTTGCCTTTCCTTTCCACCCTGGGAAAGCCCCTGTCGGTGATTAGCCCTCTCCCGCTAGGCTGTAACGACCCCACCCTCCGTCACGTCCTCTCGTTCCGCCGGCAGGTGCAGATTCAACTGCCGGCAGCGGTGCATGATTGGGAAGCGCTTGAGGGGTCCTTTTTGGTGCCCCACCAAGGGGCCCGTTACCAAGTGTACTGCTCTTCGGGGCGGGCCCAGTGTTACCTCTGCCGGGCGATGGGGCATGTCCTGAGGGATGCCTGGGACCCCTGAGTGCCGGGAGGGCGCCGGCCCTGTCATCACTGGTTGTCTGGCCCCCATGGTCGCCCCTCCTCCTCCCCAGCCTGCCATTGCGTCCACTCGGCCCTCGGGGTAGCCCCCCTGGGTGTGCCCAGATGAGTGGGCGGGCCCCGCTTCTGTCGTGTGCGGTTCAGCAGGGCCTGTGGAGGAGAGGGCAGCAGGGCTACTACTGGGCATGGGAGAGGGCTTGCCCCAGGGGAAGCTTTCTCTTCCCCGTGCCCCCCCCATTGCCTTCCTGACCCTCTATACCATTGCCCCTTGGCCCTGCCCCTGTTGGGCAGCCCTCCACCAACACCTTAGAGGGCTAGGTTCTCGTCCAGGGAAAGCGGGGCAAGCGAAAGGCACGAGTTCAGCACTTTCCCCTTGATGCGGAGGAGGAGGAGGCTCCCCGTAAGACCAGGAGGGTGGCCTCTGATGCCAAGCCTTCCGTCACACTCCCTGATAGTGTCCAACACCTAAAGCCGGCTGGGGAAGTCATGGCAGCATCGAGAAGCAGTACCGCCCCCCTTCTGGAATCCCTCCTTGTGGTGGCCTCGGATGGAGCCCTCCCCGCCCCCTTGTAATCTGCGCCCCCCGTCAGTACCGAGGCGAGTGTTGCCTCGGTTGCTGGCGGGGAGGATCCAAGGGTAGCAGGTGGGGACTTCTGCTCCATCTTCGAGGAGATCGAGGCCCTGGGTCTGACCCCGGTCACCCTGGGGGAGGACAACCCCCAGCCAGCAGGCCTTGATCTGGGTGGCAGTTCAATTACACTAATAAATCTCCAGGCATGGATGGGCTGACCGTGGAGTTCTACCGTGTGTTCTGGGATGTCCTTGTCCCGGACCTCATCACCGTCTGGGCCGAGTCCTTGGAGAGCGGGGTCCTCCCCCTGTCGTGCAGGCGAGCCGTGCTCGCCTTGCTACCAAAGAAGGGGGACCCCTGCGACCTTCGGAATTGGCATCCCGTCTTGCTCCTCAGCACAGACTGCAAAGTCTTAGTGAAAGCCATCTCGCTGTGGCTGGAGTCCATGCTGGGGGGCGTAGTCCATCCCGACCAGACCTACACCATCCCGGCCTGCTCCATCTTTGAAAACCTGTATTTGGTCCGAGACCTCTTGGAGCTCAGGTGTAGGAATGGTCTGTCATTCGCCCTCCTGTCCCTGGACCAGGAGAAAGCATTCGACAGGATGGACCCCATGTATCTCCTGGGCACTCTGTGAGCGTTTGGCTGCGGATCCCAATTTGTGGGTTTTCTCCAGGTGCTGTACGCCTCTGTGGAGTGTTTGGTCAGGCTCAACTGGACCCTGACCGAACTGGTCAGCTTTGGGCGAGGGGTACATCAGGGGTGTCTGCTGTTGGCCCAGCTGTATTCTCTGGTGATCGAGCCCTTCCTCTGTCTCCTCCACCGGAGGTTGACAGAGTTGGTGCTCCAAGAGCCGCAGTTGTGGCCGGTCCCGTTGGCATACACCGATGACGTGCTCCTCGTGGTCCAGGACCCAGGCGCCCTGGTGCGGGTGGAGGCCTGCCAGGTGATCTACTCAGTGGCCTCCTTCACCTGGGTCAACTGGGTCAAGAGCTCTGGCCTGATGGTCAGGGACGGGTGGCAGATGAGCTCCCTCCCACCCGCGCTTCAAACCATTCGGTGGAGCGCGGGTCCACTGCTCTATCTCAGCATTTATCTTTCCGCCACACATCCTTCTCTGCTGGAGAAATGGCAGGATTTGGAGGGCAGGGTGGGTGAGCGGCTGCGGAGATGGACAGGACTTCTCCAGTGCCTCTCCCTGCGAGGGAGAGCAGTGGTGCTTAACCAGCTTGTCCTATCCATGCTCCAGCACTGGCTCAATACCCTGATCCTGGCCCCGGGTTTCCTGGCCCACCTCCAGAAGATAGTTCTGGAGTTCTTTTGGCCAGGACTGCACTGGGTCTCTGCAGGGGTCTTGAGTCTTCCCCTGGAGGAGGGAGGAAAGGCCTGATCTACCTTTGCACTCAGGTCCATGTCTTCTGCCTTCAGGCCCTGCAGAGACTTCTTTATGGTGCACGTAGTCCGGAGCGGAGCACTCTGGCGCACGCCTTCCTGCGCCACTTCCGAGGGCTCCGATATGACTGGCAGCTCTTTTATCTCCATTCGAGATATCTTCTGCAACGTCTCTCTGGACTGCCGTTCTTCTACCAGGACCTCCTCCGGACCTGGAAGCTGGTCTCGGCAACCAGGTCCGTGGCGGCCGCTGAGGGGGTAGATCTCCTCGTGGAGCCCCAGCTACACAATCCCCAACTCAGTGTGCAGGTGGCGGAGTCCCCCTTGGTGCGCCAGAGGTTGGTCCTGGCAGGAGTAACCAGGATCGGAGACCTCCTGGACTACGACCGAGGAGACTGGGTGGATCCCCTGATGCTCACTCAGCGTGTGGGGCTCTCCACCCTTCATATCCCCCGGCACTTACTTCAGGAGGTGAGGGCAGGATTGTCGCCCGTCTCTCAAGCTTACCTTAAGCAGGTCCTCAGGGAGGATGCTCCCCGCCCATCCCGGGCCCTCTGGATCTTTTTATTGGGCCCCTGTTCCGTGAGCCTACTTGGCCGCCCCACCCTTAAACCTCGAGCCGGCCGCATGACCTGCATCCGGTTCGCTTTTGAACCGCGCCAAGGGCACATCTGCACACGCTCATGCTCTATACTCTCCATTTCCTCACCCTCGTGTCCCGATACCAAATGGCGGGACTTAATGTCATCTGTCGAGGGTGAGGAATCCCAGTGGGTCAGCCTATATTCCATCCTAGTCCCGCAGCCATCCGGGAATATCAGCTGATGGCTCCTTCATGCAGGGCTGAATTAACTTTTTGTGGGCCCAGCACCAAACATATTTGTGGGCCCCCATGGGGCAAGGTGCAGGGGGGCGGGATGGTCAGTCTCCAGAGTGAAGGGCGGGCTGGGGGCAATGAGGCACAGTGCGGCGGGAGCAGCCCCGCTCCGCGCAGCCCAGCAGGAGGGCACTGTTTACAAACCTGCAGCTGCCAGACGCATACTGGCCTGCCCAGCCCTGTGCTGCCAGCATGCCCTTTCCCCTTGAGGTTGGGCCCGCACCACACCACACTCCCTGCCCAGTACCCCACCCTTTTGCCCAGCACCCCCTCACCCAGAGACCTCCACCACAGATCTCTATGCCCAGCCCCCACCCCTCCCAAAGACCTCCCCAGCTGGCCTCCCACCACAACTGCACAGCACCCTGCACACCACACTGCTCGCCCAGCACCCCCCGCCCATAGACCTCCCCACTGCCCACCACCTTCCTCACAGTCCCACCATCACAGCTGCACAGCACCCCATGTTCCTGGGGGGATTCTGCACCAAAAAATTAAAAATTCTGCGCACAATATTTTAAAATTCTGCACATTTTATTTGTCAATAAATAAATGTGGAGGCTCCAACATGGCAGTGGGGCACAGGCCACTGGTTGCGTGGAGGTGGGAGATTACCCTGCAGCCTCCCTGCACCCCACCGCGGGACAGGGACTTGGCAGTGAGGTTGCACCTGACCCTGACACAGTGCAAGGGCCAGGCCTGCCCCAGAAACACCCTGGGGCCCTTCCCCCCTGTGCCAGGTGCACCAGGTGTGGGTGAGCAGTCCCAACCCGGTAGCAGGATCCAAGTGCAGAGGGACTTAGTGTGGAGGGATCCAAGTGGGGGTAAGAGAGTTCTCTGTGGGGCAGTCTGGGTGCGGGCGGCTCAATGGAAAATCTGGATGCACAGAAGCTCATTGGGGGATTCCAGGTGCAGAGGCAATGGGACTCTACAGGGGATCCAGGTGTAGGTGGTTGGGGCTCAGTGGGGAGGGTGTTGGAGGGGCTCAGTGGGGTGGTACAGATGCAGGGGAGATGGGGCTTGTGAGGGTGAGGGTTCGATGGGCCTGCTTAACAGGGAAGCCCCAGCTTCTGCCAAGGGGATGCCACATGCTGAGCTCCAGCTTTCCCCCTGCCCCTGCTTCCCCCATCCCCTTCTCTTCCCCATCCCATGCCCCTTCCCCACTGGTCCATCTCCTCCCCACCCCACCCCCTTCCTTCCTCCCTGCCTCATTCCCCTTAGCCCCAGCCTGCCTTTCCCCACCATGGGCACTCATTGTTGTACAGAAAACAGGATGGCTCCCAGCACACAGCAGGGGAGCTCAACCGGCACTAGGACCCAGAAAGTGGCATCTTCTGAGCAGCACCCTCTTTTTTCAGCTGGGCAGCTCTGCGCTTGCAGAAAGGGGGGGAGGCAGTGGCATGTGACTCCATGTACCCCCATGCCTTGCCTCTGTTTGGGGGCAGTGCCCCCCAAACTAAGCCCATGGGTGTTCTCAGCTGCCACCCCCCTCCCTTTGCTTCTCGGTCACTTTTGAAAGGGAAGCAAAGAAATCTGCAGGGGATCTGTTTTCATTCCCCCAGGAGTACCCCATGCAGAACCCGCACTGCCCAGTGCCCCCCCCCCCGCCCCCAGACCATCCAGAGACCCACTCCCCCACGCCCTTCCTGCCTCCCAGCCACACTCACCGGCCTGCTGGAAGTGACTTTTTGCGAACAGGGGCTGCTAACAGGGAGTTTCGCAAGGGAGTTTAGAAGGGGAGCAGGAAGGGAGCACGGGTCCCTTGCCGGTTCTATCTTATACCCTTTATACCCCTTAAAACCTATAAACCAAACTACATTAAAAACTTCTTGCTTTAAACAACCCCTTCATTAACTAGGAGACAATGCAGGCAGAAGCCCAGCTGTAGAGTGAGGGCTATCCAGTTTATTGCACTGAGTGTAGCATGTATGATTACCTGCCCTGTGGGCGTATGGCGTATGTGTGCATTCGGTGCAAGGAGCTCCTGGCCCTCAGAGACCACGTACGGACTTTGGAGGCAAGGGTGGCGGATCTGGAGGAGCTAAGGGAGGCAGAGAGGTATGTTGATGAGGCTTTCCAGGACACTGTAGAATTGTCCCACCTCCGGTCAGACAGCCCCTGCGCTGTTGAGGAGGATGAAAGGCCCAGGGAAGCAGAGCAGTCAACGGGAGCAGAGGGAAACCTTCCCATAGTTGGGACCCTCCTTCCAGATGGTGCTGGGGTTGCCTCTCGCACTGAGGTTACCTCTCCGGGGGAGGAAACTCCAGTTGCTAGGAAAAGGCAGGTATTAGTATTGGGAGATTCGATCATTAGAAACGTAGATAGCTGGGTTTGTGATGACCGGGAGAACCGTATGGTGACTTGCCTGCCTGGTGCGAAGGTTGTGGATCTCTCGAGGCATCTAGACAGACTTATGTGTAGTGCTGGGGAGGAGCCGGTGGTCGTTGTACATGTAGGTACCAATGACATAGGGAAGGGTAGGAGAGATGTCCTGGAGGCCAAATTTAGGCTGCTAGGGAAGAGACTGAAATCCAGGACCTCTATGGTGGCATTCTCAGAAATGCTCCCAGTTCCACGCGCAGGGCCAGGTAGGCAGGCAGAGCTTCAGAGTCTCAATGCGTGGATGAGACGATGGTGTAGAGAGGAGGGGTTTACATTCATTAGGAACTGGGGAAACTTCTGGAATGGGGGGAGCCTATACAGGAAGGATGGGCTCCACCTAAACCAAAGTGGAACCAAACTGCTGGCACTAAACATTAAAAAGGTGGCAGAGCAGTTTTTTAAACTAGGAGATGGGGGAAAGCCGACTGCTGCAGAGGAGCATGTGGATCGGACAGAGACTTCTCTTAGAGGAGAGTCTAATGATAGAGAATCTCCAGGTTATAGTCAGGAGCAGAGGATGGAAGAGGATAACCTAGGGGCCAGATCAGATGATAAACATTCACATAAAAAAAAATCTGACACATCAGAAAAGGGCAGACAAATAAACAGTGACACGTTTTTAAAGTGCTTGTACACAAATGCTAGAAGTCTAAATAATAAGATGGGTGAACTAGAGTGCCGTGTGATAAAGGAGGATATTGATATAATAGGCATCACAGAAACCTGGTGGACTGAGAGCAATCAATGGGACACAATCATTCCGGGGTACAAAATATATCGGAAGGACAGAACAGGTCGTGCGGGGGGGGGGGAGTGGCACTATATGTGAAAGAAAATGTACAATCAAATGAAGTAAAAATCTTAAGCAAATCCGTATGTTCCATAGAATCTCTATGGATAGAAATTTCATGCTCTAATAAGAATATAACATTAGGGATCTATTATCGACCACCTGACCAGGACGGTGATAGTGATGATGAAATGTTAAGGGAAATTAGAGAGGCTATCAAAATTAAGAACTCAATAATAGTGGGGGATTTCAATTATCCCCATATTGACTGGGAACATTTCACTTCAGGACGAAATGCAGAGATAAAATTTCTCAATACTTTAAATGACTGGTACGGGAACCCACAAGGGGAGCGGCAACTCTAGATTTAGTCCTGAGTGGAGCGCAGGAGCTGGTCCAAGAGGTAACTACAGCAGGACCGCTTGGAAATAGTGACCATAATACAATAGCATTCAACATCCCTGTGGTGGGAAGAACATCTCAACAGCCCAACACTGTGGCATTTAATTTCAAAAGGGGGAACTATGCAAAAATGAGGGGGTTAGTTAAACAGAAGTTAAAAGGTACAGTGACTAAAGTGAAATCCCTGCAAGCTGCCTGGGCGCTTTTTAAAGACACCATAATAGAGGCCCAACTTCAATGTATACCCCAAATTAAGAAACACAGTAAAAGAACTAAAAAAGAGCCACCGTGGCTTAACAACTATGTAAAAGAAGCAGTGAGAGAAAAAAAGACTTCCTTTAAAAAGTGGAAGTCAAATCCTAGTGAGGCAAATAGAAAGGAGCATGAACACTGCCAAATTAAGTGCAAGAATGTAATAAGAAAAGCCAAAGAGGAGTTTGAAGAATGGCTAGCCAAAAACTCCAAAGGTAATAACAAAATGTTTTTTAAGTACATCAGAAGCAGGAAGCCTGCTAAACAACCAGTGGGGCCCCTTGATGATCGAGATACAAAAGGAGCGCTTAAAGACGATAAAGTCATTGCGGAGAAACTAAATGGATTCTTTGCTTCAGTCTTCACGGCTGAGGATGTTAGGGAGATTCCCAAACCTGAGCTGGCTTTTGTAGGTGACAAATCTGAGGAACTGTCACGGATTGAAGTGTCACGAGAGGAGGTTTTGGAATTAATTGATAAACTTAACATTAACAAGTCACCGGGACCAGATGGCATTCACCCAAGAGTTCTGAAAGAACTCAAATGTGAAGTTGCGGAACTGTTAACTAAGGTTTGTAACCTGTCCTTTAAATCAGCTTCTGTACCCAATGACTGGAAGTTAGCTAATGTAACGCCAATATTTAAAAAGGGCTCTAGAGGTGATCCCGGCAATTACAGACCGGTAAGTCTAACGTCTGTACCAGGCAAATTAGTCGAAACAATAGTTAAAAATAAAATTGTCCGACACATAGAAAAACATAAACTGTTGAGCAATAGTCAACATGGTTTCTGTAAAGGGAAATCGTGTCTTACTAATCTATTAGAATTCTTTGAAGGGGTCAACAAACATGTGGACAAGGGGGATCCAATGGACATAGTGTACTTAGATTTCCAGAAAGCCTTTGACAAGCTCCCTCACCAAAGGCTCTTATGTAAATTAAGTTGCCATGGGATAAAAGGGAAGGTCCTTTCATGGATTGAGAACTGGTTAAAAGGGAACAAAAGGTAGGAATTAATGGTAAATTCTCAGAATGGAGAGGGGTAACTAGTGGTGTTCCCCAAGGGTCAGTCCTAGGACCAATCCTATTCAACTTTAATTCATAAATGATCTATAGAAAGGGGTAAACAGTGAGGTGGCAAAGTTTGCAGATGATACTAAACTGCTCAAGATAGTTAAGACCAAAGCAGACTGTGAAGAACTTCAAAAAGATCTCACAAAACTAAGTGATTGGGCAACAAAATGGCAAATGAAATTTAATGTGGATAAATGTAAAGTAATGCACATTGGAAAAAATAACCCCAACTATACATACAATATGATGGGGGCTAATTTAGCTACAACAAGTCAGGAAAAAGATCTTGGAGTCATCGTGGATAGTTCTCTGAAAATGTCCACGCAGTGTGCAGAGGTGGTCAAAAAAGCAAACAGGATGTTAGGAATCATTAAAAAGGGGATAGAGAATAAGACTGAGAATATATTATTGCCCTTATATAAATCGATGGTACGCCCTCATCTCAAATACTGCGTACAGATGTTGTCTCCTCATCTCAAAAAAGATATACTGGCACTAGAAAAGGTTCAGAAAAGGGCAACTAAAATGATTAAGGGTTTGGAATGGGTCCCATATGAGGAGAGATTAAAGAGGCTAGGACTCTTCAGCTTGGAAATGAGGAGACTAAGGGGGGATATGACAGAGGTATATAAAATCATGAGTGAAGTGGAGAAAGTGGATAAGGAAAAGTTATTTACTTATTCCCATAATACAAGAACTAGGGGTCATCAAATGAAATTAATAGGCAGCAGGTTTAAAACAAATAAAAGGAAGTTCTTCACGCAGCGCACAGTCAACTTGTGAAACTCCTTACCTGAGGAGGTTGTGAAGGCTAGGACTATAACAGAGTTTAAAAGAGAACTGGATAAATTCATGGTGGTTAAGTCCATTAATGGCTATTAGCCAGGACGGGTAAGGAATGGTGTCCCTAGCCTCTGTCTGTCAGAGGGTGGAGATGGATGGCAGGAGAGAGATCACTTGATCATTGCCTGTTAGGTTCACTCCCTCTGGGGCACCTGGTATTGGACACTGTCGGTAGACAGGATACTGGGCTAGATGGACCTTTGGTCTTACCCGGTACGGCCTTTCTTATTTTCTTATGTTCTTATGACTATGTCCATGCATGGGCTGAGCCTGCAGCACTGCTGGTGCCAGTCAGAGATCCCTCTGGCCCTCAGAAGCGGCACAACCAGCCAGGACAGAGTGGGAGCCTGGCCTGCCCCAGCCAGACTCCTTCAGGACCCACATGCCTGGAGGGGCCCAGCAGGGCCGTCAGTAGACATTGTGGTGCCCTACGCAGCCCCCCCCCATAGGGGGAGTCGGCCGGCCCCAGGCCAGGTGATTGCAGGGCAGGCCCGACCCTGCACTCATGGGGCAGCGGGAAGTGGAGTGACCTGGCCCCAGCCCGCTCCGCTCTGCTCCCCTGGCTCTCAGCCTTGGGACTGGGGGGTAGGGGGGAACTGCCCCCCAGCACTCACTGGCGGGATGTAGCTCAGGGGAAGAGGTGGAGTGGGGGCAGGGCTGGGGCGAAACAGGGGTGGGAAGAGGCGGGGCGGAGCAGGGGTGGGGCAGCTTTCCTGGCCGGCTCAGCTGGCCAGGGGATCGGGCTGGAGGCTGGAGCAGCAAGTCCGGATAATGGGGCCCCTTCTGAGTGTGGGCCCGGCGCCATGGTAAACCCAGTACTGCCTTCATGTAGCCGTGAGCACGGGTGTGTATTTGACATGGTTCTCCCCCCACCTCTTTATATATGCAGACCTCATCCATGTCCCCAAAAAGTCACGGGACCTCCTCGTCAACTTCCTCCTAGCGATGGCCAAGGTGGCTGTCTATAACACCAGGGAGAGGATGTTGGCTGAGGGGGTTCTCTGTGACTGTGGGGCCTAATTCCGATCCTCCTTCCATTCACGCATCTGGGCAGAGTTCCTCTGGGCCACGTCCGCCTGGCTCCCTTGACACCTTTGAGGAACAGTGGGTGCTGTCCAGGGTTCTCTGCTTGCTGTCCCCTTCAGGTTCCCTATTTTGACCCTTTGACCGTCACACCCATCCTTGTTATTTTTTTCATTGTCCCCTGTAATTACTTGAGTTTCTGGACTCTCTGGATTCTCCCCATAGGCTGGGGGAGGGTCCTTTAGCTGTGGGTGGGCATCCACTTCCCCGGAACCCAATAGGAACACCCTCTTGCAGCTGGCCGGCCTGACTTTGTCACACTACTGAAAGGTCAGCTGTGGATGTTTCCCAACCTCACAACATATCTCAGGAACAGATATAGCAATACTTCATAACTTCACATTCAATTATAGTACATACAATTCAACAGGATATTATGGTTCAACAGATCAAGACTTTTAAAATGATACCTCAGAAGGCATGCATTGTACAAAACATATCATAATCACATGATAATGGTGAATATGGGGGTTCCAGCATGCTACTTTGTGGTACTGAGTGTCACAGAGGTCCAGTTTGAGACATGTTGAGATGGCAGCTGGATGTTCAGGGAGAGATATTGGAGAAACACTGAGATGGATAGGGAGATGTGAAAGTCATCAGTATAGAGAGGGAGGGAAGAGAGAGGGAAGAAGGAAGAAGATGGGAAAGAGAGAGCAAATGGATGCCAAGTGATATGTGGCAGCAATGAACAGGGTGAAAAGACAAGATGGGGTCCCAGGCAAGAGTCTGTCATAAATGGGAAGAAGGGGACACAACTCCAAAATGTTCGGAACCACAGAACTATATAAACCAAGCCCTAATGTGGACTCATGGAAACCTGTCAAACAGACCCTCTGTATGCTATATTAGAGCCCTTTGTTTCTGGTTTTTATTTTGTTTAAAATTCCTAGGAAAGTTAGTGGTGTTTAGTACACGTATTTTAAAAATGGGTGAAAATCAGTGGCAAAAATTAACTTCACAGTTTTCTGGGTAATTATTGGGATTAATAATGGGGAATGAGAGAACACAAACCCCCCCCCAGAAAATAGAGAAGAGGGCCAGTGGGTTAGCAGGAGAAATGGACAGGGACTGTCACCCGGCTCCCGTCCATCTTGCTCCCCCACTGCGCAGGGGAAGCAGATGTGGCTGCACTCAACAGCTGGGGCCAGCAGGGGGCTCTGTCCAACTGGGGGGCCAGGTTGCAGCCTTTCACTCCCTGTGGGCCTGTTGCTGCAGTGCTCAGGTGGTCTCAGCTGCTGGGACCAGACTTCCTGCCTGTCTGGCTGTCCCACTGTGCAACTATCGCAGTCACCAACCAGAGGTTACTCTCTTCTGTGCAGGCACCCTGTGCCTGAATACTGAATTTTTCAGAGAAATTCAGTAAAAAGCAAAAATGGAGGGCCCTATGTGTGATATGTGGAAAATTGTTAGTGACCATTTTGCTGTTTGCCTTCTATTATGTAAATATTCCTAGTAATATCTCCCAGTTTCTCTTTCTCTCTCTCTGAATGTCAATGCTATTGTTCTCTTCAGCCATCTGAGCATAGGCGACTCAGTTCTTTAGGTAACCCCTGGAATGACCTTTGACCTTAGGGTTTTCACTGAGAAGTGATATTTGTGCTTGCTGTTCAGGGGAGCATGCGTGTCCCAGATGGGCTCTGGCAACATCCCATTCGCAGGAACAAGTTCAAATACCTCATAGACCATCCCATCTGTCTGACGGGAGCTGGAAGGTAAGTGAACAGGGGGTAAGGGAGATGGTGAAAGTGGAGAAAGATGAGGGCTGGGAACATCCCTACTCTTCATGTCTAATGGCTGTGATAACAAACACTCAAGTGTTGGCTGGGAAATAAACAAGTGGAAGTGCTGCCCAACAATCTGGAGAGATATTTCAGGGCAAGGTGTTTTCCTTTGAGGTCAGTAATTCTTTTTGGAATTACTCTTTTCCACAGGAGTCAAGTCTCACACATTTATATAAGCCAGGATTGCTGTGAGGAAACCCTGCCTATTTGTAATAGATTTGGAAGAGGATGCAGCTCTCCTATAGCCTTATGGCAGCTCCTTGTAATTTAACCTTGCATTAGTGATGCCAGGGAAGTGGTAATGTTCCAATCATATGCTGTCCTTACCAGAAATTAGACACACACATATTTTGGCACATCAGTGGCAACAAGTCTGAAAAGCAACCCCCTGACCAGTGTTACTGCAGACAGTAGTTCCTGGCAGATTCAACTTCAATGAAATGATTAAGATGACTAAAAATATCAGTCTCACCCTTCATTGGCCAAGTGTGATAAGATTCCAGGTATATCCTTCATCAGGATGCACAGAATAATCCTCCCTTAGGCCTGGTCTACACTAGGAGTTTATGTCGAATTTAGCGCCGTTACATCGAATTAACCCTGCACCCGTCCACACCACGAAGCTATTTAGTTCGACATAGAGCTCTCTTAAATTCGACTTCTGTACTCCTCCAAAACGAGAGGAGTAGCGCTAAATTCGAAATGGCAATATCGAATTAGGCTAGGTGTGGATGGAAATCGACGGTAATAGCTCCGGGAGCTATCCCACAGTGCACCACTCTGTTGACGCTCTGGACAGCACTTCGAGCTCGGATGCTCTGACCAGCCACACAGGAAAAGCCCCGGGAAAATTTGAATTCCTTTTCCTGTCTGGGCAGTTTGAATCTCATTTCCTGTTTGGACAGCGTGGCGAGCTCAGCAGCACTGGCAACGATGCAGAGCTCTCCAGCAGAGATGGCCGTGCAATCTAATAGAAAGAGGGCCCCAGCATGGACTGATCGGGAAGTCTTGGATCTCATCGCTGTGTGGGGC
This sequence comes from Emys orbicularis, assembly GCF_028017835.1. Classification (NCBI taxonomy): domain Eukaryota; kingdom Metazoa; phylum Chordata; order Testudines; family Emydidae; genus Emys; species Emys orbicularis. The sequence goes on along the minus strand of NC_088690.1, from coordinate 59,229,629 downwards.
GATGAGTCCGTGCTTTCAGAGCTGCGCTCCAAAAGAAGGAATGCAAAGATCTACGAGAAGATCTCTAAAGCCATGGCAGAGAGAGGATACAGCCGGGATGCAACGCAGTGCCGCGTGAAAATCAAGGAGCTGAGACAAGGCTACCAAAAAACCAAAGAGGCAAACGGACGCTCCGGATCCCAGCCCCACACATCCCGTTTCTACGAGGCACTGCATTCCATCCTAGGTGCGGCCGCCACCACTACCCCACCACTGACCGTGGACTCTGAGGATGGGATATTGTCCACGGCCGGTTCCTCGTCGGAAATGTTAGCGGACGGGGAAGATGAGGAAGGAGATGAGGAGGACGAGGCAGTCGACAGCGCTTGCACCGCTGATTTCCCCGACAGCCAGGAGTTCTTCATCACCCTTACCGAGATCCCCTACCAACCGTCCCCATCCGTTACCCCGGACACCGAATCAGGGGAAGGATCAAGCAGTGAGTGCTTTAAACATCTAAACATTTATTTTTAACATAACTGGAATATTTATATTGTTAACAATGGGGTTTTCATTCACTCATTTAAACATAGAAACTTTTATTTATAACACAACAGGAATATTAATACTATCAGCAATTGGGTGTTCATGATTTCTTTGCCTTAGGCAACTATTTAGTCCCAACTATGTAAAAAAAATCAAATAATGTCCGGATTTTCATGATTAGGCAACCACAGGACGCTCCACTCTGTAGTCCCTTCCAGTACAGTTACACCAAAATACGGTCTATATGTCCGGGAATTGACACAAAGTCCTCATGGGAGAGCTCAGCATAGCTCTCCTGGAGGTACTGCTCAAGCCTGCGCATCAGGTTCCTTGGCAGGGCGATCTTGTTAGGTCCACCGTGGTACGACACGTTCCCACGCCATGACTCTATCAAGTAGTCCGGGATCATAGCACGGCAGAGCATGGCGGCATACGGCCCTGGTTTCTGCATGCTCTCCCGAAGCATCCGTCCCCTGTCGCTCTCCGAGATCCTCATCAGCATGATGTCGCACATGATGCCCTGCTTTGAATTAGGGAGGGGAATGTTAGTATTGGGACTGCTTTGCAGCCACGCGGTGGAGGCGGCAGAGGGGCAGCATACAGGGAGCTTTCCCGGGGACAGCCGTGAGGTGGTGGGACAGGGGCAGAGCTCATGCTTCCCTGATTGCTGCCAGCAGAGAGTGGCCTTGCATTCAGTGCGAAAGGAGCCCAGTGCTACTATTACATTTTTAAGCTGCCACAAGTCTACGGCTTACCATGCTTTCCTGCAACAGAAGTAGAGGTGTCCTGCAATGCTTCTCTGATCGCAACTGCAAGACCCCAGGCACTGAAGGCGAGGGCCGAAAATTCGACCTTGTCCTGAGTGCGCATGTGAAAGGTCCAGTGCATGGTGTTGTTCACAGAGAAAGACTATGTTCTTTGTTAGCAACTTCATTTATCTGTCTCAGGAATTCACTCCCTTTCTCCTATTCCCACAGACACATCTGCGACTGTCTCCCAACCCATCCTGGCATCACACTCCCAGAGGCTAGCGCAGATTAGGAGAAGGAAGAGGAGGACGCGTGAAGACATGTTTTATGAACTTATGGACTGCTCACGAGAGCAGGCAGCCCAGACGACACAGTGGAGGGAGAACTTGTCACAAATGCACAGAGCAGTCATGGAACGGGAGGAGAGGTGGCATCAGGAAGACCAGCAGGCTACTCAAACCCTGCTTGAACTAATGAGGGAGCAAACGGAGACGCTCCGGCGCCTTGTGGATGTTCTGCAAGCCCGGAGGCAGGAGGACAGAGCCCCGCTGCAGTCTATCTCTAACCGCCCTCCCCCGCCACAAAGTCCCACACCCCCCTCACCCAAAGTCCAAAGAAGGAGGGGCGGCAAGGGCCGTTAAAACTTTCAGTCAACCCCTGCAGACTGCTGTAGCACTAGAAGGCTCTCGTTCCACAAAGTTTGAAAAGTCCTTTCCTACCCATCTCACACAAGCCCCCGTCCAAGTTTCCTCCCCCCCCTTTTCATGTGCGGTTCATAATAAAATATTTGTTTCTGTTAAGTACTGTTTCCAAGATTTTCTTTTAGAGGAGATTCTGTCTGAAGGGGGGGAAGGGGTTTGGTAATTGGACAGGACAGTCACCTTTAGCAGGCTACAGAGGCGGGGGCAGGTCCAGCATCAGGACACATACACAGTGCAGTCACCAGTTACCCTGGTCAGTCTGGGAGGTGGTTTTCATGTTCTGGGGGGCGGGGGGGTTGATCTGTGACTTTGTGGCGGGGGAGGGCAGTTAGAGATCTTATGCCGCGGTCCTTATCCTGGATCACAGAGCCACGCAGCAGGGGGTCTGTAACCCTCCGCCCCCTGCCAGAAAGTCACTTGGCCGACACATACACGCAGTCCCGCCCAGGACTGCTGGCAGGCTGCGTTGAAACAACCAATCCAGCACTGCGGAGCCTGTCATTCCCGGAGTTTAGAAGCATCATTTGCATCAGAACACTAAACCCGCCCCCCGCCACAGTCTGCGTCCCCGGTTTAAAACATTCCCGCGAAAACAGTAAGAAAGAGAACGTTGTTCATTAACAAAACGGAACAGATTTTATTTGTTGGGAAGGTGGTGAAGAGGGTATGTAACTTGGAAGGATAGTCAACAGTAACTGGGTAAAGAAACGGGGGCAGGTTCAGCATCTGTGTCCACAAACTAAACAGTCACTGGAGACCCTGCTCAGTCAGGAACCTAGCTTTCAAAGCCTCCCTGATGCACAGCGCGTCCCGCTGGGATCTTCTAATCGCCCGGCTGTCTGGCTGTGCGTAATCAGCAGCCAGGCTATTTGCCTCAACCTCCCACCCCACCATAAAGGTCTCCCCCTTGCTCTCACACAGATTGTGGAGCACAAAGCAAGCAGCTATCACAATGGGGATATTGGTTTCGCTGAGATCACAGCGAGTGAGTAAGCTTCTCCATCTCCCCTTGAGACGGCCAAAGGCACACTCCACCACCATTCTGCACTTGCTCAAACGGTAGTTGAACAGTTCTTTTTCTGAGTCCAGGGCGCCAGTATAGGGCTTCATGAGCCAGGGCATTAGCTGGTATGCAGGGTCCCCGAGGATCACTGTAGGCATCTCCACATCCCCAAGACTTATTTTGTGCTCCGGGAAGTAAAGACCTTCCTGCAGCCGTCTAAACAGACCAGAGTTCCTGAACACGCGAGCGTCATGAACCTTGCCCGGCCATCCGACGTTGATGTTTGTAAAACGTCCCCTGTGGTCCACCAGTGCTTGCAGCACCATTGAAAAGTAGCCCTTTCTGTTAATGTACTGGCTGGCCTGGTGGTCCGGTCCCAGGATAGGGATGTGAGTCCCATCTATAGCCCCACCGCAGTTTGGGAATCCCATCTCGGCAAAGCCATCTATGATGAGCTCCACGTTTCCCAGGGTCACTACCTTTGATAGCAGTACCTTGACGATTGCCTTGGCTACTTTCATGACAACAACCCCCACGGTAGACTTGCCCACACCAAAGTGGTTCGCGACTGACCGGTAGCTGTCTGGCGTTGCAAGCTTCCAGAGGGCTATGGCCACTCGCTTCTGGACAGTCAGGGCTGCTCGCATCCGGGTGTCCTTGCGCTTCAGGGCAGGGGACAGCAACTCACAAAGTTCGAGGAAAGTCCCCTTCCGCATGCGAAAGTTTCGCAGCCACTAGGATTCATCCCAGACCTGCAGCACTATGCGGTCCCACCAGTCCGTGCTTGTTTCCAGGGCCCAGAATCGCCGTTCCACAATATCCACAAGACCCATTGCCACCGTGATGTCCTGGGCGCAGGGTCTCGTGGTTTCTGAGAGCTCTGAGCTACTCTCCGACTTCAGGCCCTCACGGTGGTGCCGTAGCCTCCTCTCCTGATTTCTCTGCAGCTGCCTCTGGTAAAGGTGGATGAGAAGCTGCGAGGCGTTGAGAACGGCCACAACTGCAGCGATGGTCGCAGCGGGATCCATGCTCGCACTGCTGTGGCGTCCGCGCTGTCAGTGATCAGAAAAGTGCGCGAACTGATTTCCCGCCGGCGCTTTCAGGGAGGGAGGGAGGGCGGGAGTGACGGACGGATGACGACAGGTACCCAAAAGCACCCTCGACACATTTTTTTACCCAGAAGGCATTTGGGGCTCGACCCAGAATTCCAATGGGCAGCGGGGACTGCGGGAACTGTGGGATAGCTGCCCACAGTGCACCGCTTCCAATGTCGACGCTTGCCCCGTTAGTGTGGACTCACAAAGTCTCACAAAGTCGAATTACTGTCCTTAGTGTGGACACACACGTTCGACTTTGTAATATCGATTCCACATATTCGATTTAACTAAAATCGAACTACTCTCGTAGTGTAGACATACCCTTAGACTGTGATTAGCATTAGGAGAGAAGTGGAGTGCCTGGTGATGAGCTCAATGAATAAGCACTTTCCTCTATTTCCTCAGGGATGTCTCGTTTCTATATGACATAGCTGGAAAAGAAGATGGAAGAAAGATGTCTCCAGCAAGCCCTTTAGCTGAACCACATCATTATGGTTCATCCATGACTAGTGCTGTGAGTGCTAAAGTTTGATAAATCTTTCTCATTTCATTTGAGCCCTTGAACATAGAGATCAAAAGGTTTCTTCACCAGTCTGAAACCCTGCTGATTCTTCTTTACCTTTCCCAGTATTAATGTATGCTTAAGAGCAAGATATTCATAATAATAGTCACTGTGGGAATGGTGGAAAGTGTAATTCAGTTACTCCCTTTCAGCCTGTCTCAGCTGGAGTGCTTGCAGAGAATGGTGCAAGAGCTCTGGTTTCGTGGGATTTCAGTTTCAACTCTATCAGGTCTAGCTTTTTCCAGCCATAATTATTTTAAGCAATAATATAGCCACACTAACTGTAAGGGGGGGCCACAGCTGTTCTTGCAGGCATAACTGAACAGAATGCTGTGCTTCCATTTTGAACTCTTCCATTTTGGTGTGGCTATAAAGATTTTAAATTTGAAATTAGGTGTAGATTTAGGGGCGGATTTTCATTTACACTCTGCATTGCTCTAACTCTGTGAGAGTTTGGCTGATGTTGATCTGTGTTGGATTTAGGCCTGGTTTCCCACCCAGCACAGTCTTTTAATCTGTTACCCTTTGATCTAATAACTCACTGCTTTTTTTTTGTGGCTATACAATTTCTTCAGCAGCAGAAAACCTCCCATCTCACAGTCGGAATTCAGACACACGTTTATTTTATGTCATTAATTTACATTTATTTTAGATTTGTGAAGTGAACCAATCATCCAGGTTCTAAATACATACATGGAGAAATGGGAAAGCAGTACAAAAAGCTTCTGCATAAGGCTTGCTCTCTAAGCAACCACAACAAATATCCCTTCTGGGGGATAGTGGGGGTTAGTGTGCAGCTTTTACCAATGCGTTTTATGTTCTGATGTCTCCGTTCTGTCCTTCGCAGACAAGTGTAGCAGATAGCCTGGTCCCTGAAGAATTTCACATAGTGAAGAACAAAGGAGTCCTGGGCTTGGAGTATTACGATGAGTGAGTGCTTGTATGGTTTACAGAGAATTCTCCTCAAGGTTTAATGGCCTGCCTTGCACTATAGAGTGGGGCAAGGTAACAAGGCCAAGAACACTGGCCAAATATATGCAACCTAATCAAGGGGTGAAGAGTATATAAAGTCTGGTTTAGCAGTTGTGTTAAGAGCATATCTAGAAAAACAGCTGCAGAAGAGATGTCAGGCAACACCTATCCCTGTCTGAGCAATGCTCTTACATCCATTGCTGTGTGATGGCTAAAGAGGGCCAAACCTCTCTTTTTTTTTCATTCCTCTGACTACCTCTCAAGAACTGGGCTGTCAAATGTATTTCTGGTTGGGTCTGAATGTGGCAGTAGAAATCTGATGAGACCACGGAATTACAGACATATAGGGTTGGAAGGGTCCTCAAGATGTCATCTTGTCCAGTCATTTGAGGGCAATGCTGAGAGACTCCTTAAAGTCTTTGTTGGCTTTTGTATGAGTTTAATTGGAGTGTGTCTGTCTTTTTACACTCTATCTACCTTTTAGAACTGCATTCTGCAATAAAGCTAGACAGGTTCTCTCATCCCACATAGTGGATCTTCAGTGCCGCAGTTGAAATCCTGAAGCTACCCCCTCAGGTTTTCCACCTTTTAGTCTTCCTAGCTGTGAGGCTTGAATTGAGTTCACCAAACCTTGACCAAAGAAGTCTATAGAGAGCCCTTTTAAACCCTCAACACCATGCCTTAAATTTGTTGGAGTCTCATATTCTCTTCCTTCTTTCTCCATCAGGGAATAAAAGACTGAGATTAGGAATTAAATCCCAGACTTCTGAGTGGCAGGATATATAATGTTGTTAATATAAGTAATATTAATAATAATATTAGTATTGTGTTATACTTTTTTATTTATTTGTATTATGGTAGCACCCCAGACATGCACCAGAAGTCCATTGTGCTATGTGCTGTACAAACACAGAACAAAAGGGCAGTCCCTTCCTCAAAGAGCTTACATTCTATACAGCACCTTTGAGGCAGTCCTGAATTCTACAGCTAAGCCAGAATATTGTCTGAGGCAGGTTTTAAAATTTATGTTTGTTTTACAGTAAATACACAACTCTACTTGAAGATAGTGAAAATAGATTGCGGCTATTCCCATCCATGTGAGTACTGCCCTGCACCACGTTGCTATTAGAAAAAGTGACAGTATGGATTTAATTTCTATGTAATACCTTGTAACATTTTATATAAACTAATGTCACTTCCTTTCTACCCTGGAATTTTAGGAAACCATCTGGGAGATTAGAGGTCATCCAGCTGATGAAGGTGATGGACACCATGCTGGAGAAGGCTGGAGTAGATGATGAGCAAATTGGGATAACAGGACCTTCACAGGTAATGTCTTGTCAAAATCCTGAGAAATAACATCTCCTGTACTCTAGAGTTTATCCCCTGCAATATTTAAGGGGTCTCCCAGTTGTCTGATTCTAGTGCTATACGCTACTGTGGGTCTTCCTTCTCATCCTGGTACTACTAATGGAGACTGTTCCTTGTTGAGAGTACCCTCTTGGGATTTGGTCTGATTTATGAAGACTGACAGGTTGGCTCCAGGGCATTAGGTGTTGGACTTTCCTGGTGCAAATGTTGCCAACAGGGGACATGTTTTGAATGGCTAGTGTGAAAGAATTAAAGCAGCAGATTCCTAATCTCCTGATTGTGACTACAAAAGGAGACCGAACACTACTGATGCAAATTGACTGGAGATGTTAAATGCTGGGCTTTCAGAAGCCTGTCCAGGCTTGAAACAGGATGTCAGAGAATCTCCCTATCTTCGGGCTATCTTCAGGCATTCCATGTACAGAAATGGGGCAGATTTGGACATACAGGGTGAGATATTAAAAAGCACTCAGTATCTGCCTAACTGTTCCCATTGGAATTAACAGAAGGCTCCCATCGACTTTGATGGGAGCAGAGTTAGGCCAGTACTGAGCACTTTTGAAAACCGTACCATTGAACTCATGCACAATGACTCCTTCTCCAGTACACTCTACATTACCATTTTCTTCTGAAAAAGAAATCTATCACAAGGGTTTCGTTTTTTAAAATCAAACTTTGTCCAGGATTCCTTTATCCCAAAGTCATCGCTGTCAAAGAGTAAATTCCTTGACAAAGCCTGCAAAGATCCTGGTTTTGTTTTTTGCCAGTTGCACAATGTATTGGAGGTCCTGAAGACAGAGCAGAACATTTACAACATAGTGTTCCATGAGCTGATTCGACAGGTCAGTGTGGATTGTGCAGAGAGAGGAGAACTACTTTCTAAACTTAGGTGAGAATTCACAGAGTTCCCTTTCAGATTATGGCTGTATTCTGACTAGCCTGGTATTTCATAAAACCATGTTGCCTCCAGGAATGTTAAGAATAATTAACTGTCACTCTTCTCCACACCACTGCCCTGTTCTCTATAAGTGATGTCTAGTGGGAGAAGTTGTGAGTAGGATAGTTGAGAGCTCCTTTGTGATCAAGGTTCTTACACCATTCTCTCAGGGTATGTCTACACTACGAAATTAGGTTGAATTTATAGAAGCCGGTTTTATAGAAATCGGTTTTATACAGTCGATTTTGTGTGTCCCCACATAAAATGCTCTAAGTGCATTAAGTCGGCGGACCGTGTCCACAGTACCGAGGCTAGCGTCGACTTCCGGAGCGTTGCACTGTGGGTAGCTATCCCACAGTTCCCGCAGTCTCCGCCGCCCATTGGAATTTTGGGTTGAGATCCCAATGCCTGATGATGCAAAAACAGTGTCGCGGGGGGTTCTGGGTACATGTCGTCAGGCCCCTCTCCCTCCGTCAGAGCAATGGCAGACAATCGATTCGCGCCTTTTTACCTGGGTTACCTATGCAGACAACATACCACGGCAAGCATGGAGCCCGCTCAACTCAGCTCCAGCTCACCGTCACCATATGTCATCTGGGTGCCAGCAGACGTGGTACTGCATTGCTACACAGCAGCAGCTAATTGCCTTTTGGCAGTAGATGGTGCAGTATGACTGGTAGCTGTCATTGGCTATCTTGGTGCTGGCAGACGTGGGGCTGCATTGCTATACAGCAGCAGCTCCTTGCCTTTTGGCAGTAGATGGTGTATTACGACTAGTATCCATCGTCGTCGTATTCCTCAGTGAGTTCGGTCAGAGGCACCTGGGCAGACATGTTTTGTCTCCTGGAGACTCAGTCCTGCCGGCAGTCCTATTGAACCGTCTTGATGATGATGGCTAGCAGTCGTAGTACAGCATCTTCTGCCAAGCACCCAGAAGATGCCAATGGCTATCAGTCATGCTGCATCGTCTGCTGCCAGCTTAAGATGTAAAAAATAGATGGACCAGATTTGTTCTGTATTCATTTGCTTCCCCCTCCCTCTGTGAAATCAATGGCCTGCTAAACCCAGGGTTTTGAGTTCAATCTTTGGGGGGGCCATTCTGTGTGACAGTTGTTTGTGTTTCTCCCTGATGCACAGCCACCTTTGTTGATTTTAATTCCCTGTAAGCCATGTTGTCACTCGCCCCTCCCTCCCTCCCTCCGTCAGACAATAGTTTCGCGCCTTTTTTCAGCCCAGACGCCATAGCACTGGGATCATGGAGCCCGCTCAGATCACCGCGGCAATTATGAGCACTATGAACACCACGCGCATTGTCCTGGAGTATATGCAGAGCCAGAACATGCCAAAGCAAAACCAGGCGAGGAGGCGATTGCAGCGATTGCAGCGCGGCGACGAGAGTGATGAGGAAATTGACATGGACATAGACCTCTCACAAAGTACAGGCCCCAGCAATGTGCAAATCATGGTGTTACTGGGGCAGGTTCATGGCGTGGAACTCCGATTCTGGGCCCGGGAAACAAGCACAGACTGGTGGGACCACATCGTGTTGCAGGTGTGGGACGATTCCCAGTGGCTGCGAAACTTTCGCATGCGTAAGGGCACTTTCATGGAACTTTGTGACTTGCTTTCCCCTGCCCTGAAGCGCCAGAATACCAGGATGAGAGCAGCCCTCATAGTTGAGAAGCGAGTGGCGATAGCCCTGTGGAAGCTTGCAACGCCAGACAGCTACCGGTCAGTCGGGAATCAATTTGGAGTGGGCAAATCTACTGTGGGGGCTGCTGTGATCCAAGTAGCCAACGCAATCAAAGACCTGCTGATATCAAGGGTAGTGACTCTGAGAAACGTGCAGGTCATAGTGGATGGCTTTGCTGCAATGGGATTCCCAAACTGTGGTGGGGCGATAGACGGAACCCATATCCCTATCTTGGCACCGGAGCACCAAGCCACCGAGTACATAAACCGCAAGGGGTACTTTTCAATGCTGCTGCAAGCCCTGGTGGATCACAAGGGACGTTTCACTAACATCAAAGTGGGATGGCCGGGAAAGGTACATGATGCTCGTGTCTTCAGGAACTCTGGTCTGTTTCAAAAGCTGGAGGAAGGGACTTTCTTCCCGGACCAGAAAATAACCGTTGGGGATGTTGAAATGCCTATCGTTATCCTTGGGGACCCAGCCTACCCCTTAATGCCATGGCTCATGAAGCCGTACACAGGCAACCTGGACAGTAGTCAGGACCTGTTCAACTATAGGCTGAGCAAGTGCCGAATGGTGGTGGAATGTGCATGTGGACGTTTAAAAGCGCGCTGGCGCACTTTACTGACTCGGATAGACCTCAGTGAAGCCAATATTCCAATTGTTATTGCTGCTTGCTGTGCGCTCCACAATATCTGTGAGAGTAAGGGGGAGACATTTATGGCGGGGTGGGAGGTTGAGGCAAATCGCCTGGCCGCTGATTACGCGCAGCCAGACACCAGGGCAGTTAGAAGAGTACAGCAGGCTGCGGTGCGCATCAGAGAAGCTTTGAAAACGAGTTTTGTGACTGGCCAGGCTACGGTGTGAAACTTCTGTTCGTTTCTCCTTGATGAACCCTCCGCCCCCCGGTTCACTCTACTTCCCTGTAAACTAACCACCCTCCGCTCCCCCCTTCGAGCACTGCTTGCAGAGGCAATAAAGTCATTGTTACGTCACATTCATGCATTCTTTATTAATTCATCACACAACTAGGGGGATAACTGCCAAGGTAGCCCGGGAGGGTGGGGGAGGAGGGAAGGAAAAGGACACACTGCAGTTTAAAACTTTAAAACTTTAACACTTATTGAAGGCCAGCCTTCTGATGCTTGGGCAGTCATCTGGGGTGGAGTGACTGGGTGGCCGGAGGCCCCCCCACTGTGTTCTTGGGCGTCTAGGTGAAGAGGCTATGGAACTTGGGGAGGAGGGCTGTTGGTTAGACGGGGCTGTAGCGGCGGTCTCTGCTCCTGCTGCCTTTCCTGCAGCTCAACCATATGCTGGAGCATATCAGTTTGATGCTCCAGCAGCCGGAGCATCGACTCTTGCCTTCTGTCAGCAAGCTGATGCCACCTATCCTCTTCAGCCCGCCACTTGCTCTCTTCAGCCCGCGATTCAGCCCGCCACCTCTCCTCTCGTTCATATTGTGCTTTTTTGCACTCTGACATTGACTGCCTCCACGCATTCTGCTGTGCTCTGTCAGCGTGGGAGGACATCTGGAGCTCCGAGAATATATCATCCCGAGTCCGCCGTTTTCTCCTTCAAATCTTCACTAGCCTCTGTGAAGGAGAAACATTTGCAGCTGGTGGAGGAGAAGGGAGAGGTGGTTAAAAAAGACACATTTTAGAGAACAATGGGTACACTCTTTCACGTTAAATTTTGCTGTTCACATTACACAGCACATGTGCTTTCGTTACAAGGTCGCATTTTTCCTCTTATATTGAGGGCCTGCCGGTTTGGTGTGAGAGATCACTCACGCAGTGCCAGGCAACAGATTTCGGCTTGCAGGCAGCCATGGTAAGCCACAGTCTTTTGGCTTTTTTAACCTTCTTAACATGTGGGAATGGTTTCAAACAGTAGCGCCCTCATTTCCCATACCAAGCACCCGTTGGGTTGGCCATTTAAAATGGGTTTGCAATGTAAAAGGAGGGGCTGCGGTTTCCGGGTTAACGTGCAGCACAAACCCAACTACCCCCCCACACACACACCCAATTCTCTGGGATGATCACTTCACCCCTCCCCCCCACCGCGTGGCTAACAGCGGGGAACATTTCTGTTCAGCCGAGCAGGAACGGGCACCTCTGAATGTCCCCTTAATAAAATCACCCCATTTCAACCAGGTGACCGTGAATGATATCACTCTCCTGAGGATAACAAAGAGAGATAAGGAATGGATGTTGTCTGCATGCCAGCAAACACCGGGACCATACGCTGCCATGCTTTGTTATGCAATGATTCCAGACAACGTGCTACTGGCCTGGCGTGGTAAAGTGTCCTACCATGGCGGACGGGATAAGGCAGCCCTCCCCAGAAACCTTTTGCAAAGGCTTTGGGAGTACATGAAGGAGAGCTTTCTGGAGATGTCCCTGGAGGATTTCCGCTCCATTTCCATACACGTTAAGAGACTTTTCCAGTAGCTGTACTGGCCGTGATTGCCAGGGCAAATTAATCATTAAACACGCTTGCTTTTAAACCATGTGTAATATTTACAAAGGTACACTCACCAGAGGTCCCTTGTGTGCCCTCAGGGTCTGGGAGCACGCCTTGGGTGAGTTCGGGGGTTACTGGTTCCAGGTCCAGGGTGATAATCATATCCTGGCTGTTGGGGAAACCGGTTTCTCCGCTTCCTTGCTGTGAGCTATCTTCATTGTCTTCATCATCATCTTCCTCGTACCCCGAACCCGCTTCCCTGTTGCGTGATTCTCCATTGATGGAGTCAAAGCACACGGTTGGGGTAGTCGTGGCTGCACCCCCTAGCATGGCATGCAGCTCTGTGTAGAAGCGGCATGTTTGTGGCTCTGGCCCTGGACCTTCCGTTTGCCTCTCTGGCTTTGTGGTAGGCTTGCCTTAGCTCCTTAATTTTCACGCGGCACTGCTGTGCGTCCCTGTTATGGCCTCTGTCCTTCATGGCCTTTGAGACTTTTTCTAATATTTTGCCATTTCGTTTACTGCTACGGAGTTCAGCTAGCACTGATTCGTCTCCCCATATGGCAAGCAGATCCCGTACCTCCCGTTCTGTCCATGCTGGAGCTCTTTTGCGATCCTGGGACTCCATCATGGTTACCTGTGCTGATGAGCTCTGCGTGGTCACCTGTGCTCTCCATGCTGGGCAAACAGGAAATGAAATTCAAAAGTTCGCGGGGCTTTTCCTGTCTACCTGGTCAGTGCATCTGAGTTGAGAGTGCTGTCCAGAGCGGTCACAATGAAGCACTGTGGGATAGCTCCCGGAGGCCAATAACGTCGAATTCCATCCACACTACCCCAAATCCGACCCGCAAAGGCCGATTTTCGCGCTAATCCCCTCGTCGGAGGTGGAGTAAAGAAACTGGTTTAAAGGGCCCTTTAAGTCAAAAAAAAGGGCTTCGTCGTGTGGACGTGTCCAGGCTTAATTTGATTTAACGCTGCTAAATTGGACCTAAACTCGTAGTGTAGACCAGGCCTTAGAGATCCTGTATTTGGCACAACTGAATAATCCTAGAATGTTAAAATCCTGGCTTCAAATGCTACAAAGTTTATATTATAGAAATTTCCATACTCAGTGGAAAGAGGACCTCTTATTAGATACTGGATTAGGAGATGTGATTCTCAGAAAGGTAAGACAATTTTCCCAGTTTACTGTCTCTTTCTATTACAGGCAGAGGTATGTGAATCTGCTGGATCGAATCCCCCAACAGATGAGAAACCTTTACAAAGAAATGATGGCGCAACGAGTAATGGACAGGCACATTACAGAAGAGTTATACAACTTCAAGGAATCTGTTGGACAGTTGACCAGGTCTGAATCATGATTGATCCTCAGAAATCTACCTTCTGTGCAGTAGATTTGTTGGGTGTGCTGCTTGTCCATGGTTTCTGCTCCCATGTTGTATGCTGTGGGTCAGAGCAATATTGACCGTCTCACAACTGTCTTACCTCTTATGCAAAGCTTTCCCCCCACATTCTTAGTACTAGTCCTGTAGAACTGTAGCATAGGATGGCAGCAAAGTCTCTTCCCTTTCTTCAAATCAGGGTGGATAACAATCAATGATTATTTAAAAAAATTAAAAACTCATATTTGTTTTAAATTTAAATTGAACTTTCTTTAAATTGAATTGAAAAATAAACCTATTTAAAAATAAATTTGAAATAATGATAGCCTATGTTAAGACCTAAGTGAATTATAATCTATTTAAATCATTTAAATTAAATAAAAAAATATTAAGTAGTGAATATTTGCTGCCAAGTTTTAAAGAAAGTCAAACCATTGAGCTGATGGTAGTCACTTGCTAGGAATCTAGAACCAACATATGAAGTGTTAAATTAGCTTTTGACAGCAGTAGCCTCTTCTGCTTGTTCAGAGAGAATATTTTCTTCATTTTAGTTTATTCGGGTAGTTCAGTTCAATGACTAGTTCATTCAAAGTTAAAAAACCACTTGGGAGTTGAAAAAGCAGGAAAGCTTGTTTTTCTCTTCCAAGCTATGAATAAAAACTAGGTGTGAGAGGATGAGATTTACTAGTTCTAAAATGTTGAAGGACCTGGTGACCAGAAACACTCAGTTCAATTAATTAAATACAAATAATACCTTCTTTGTTTAATAAATTGGTTAATTTTAAATGCAAAACTTATTTTGATAAACTTTTTGATTTTTGGGGGGCATATTTCAACATATTTAAAATAGTTTAATTAATAAATAAAATGCTGTTTTGGTGCATTTTTAATTGAATTTGAATTTCCATCGAAACAGAGCTTGACACAAATCACAAGTAAATAATTAATCATCATCTAGTAAGTACGAAATGCATCATTCACCATTTTCTAACTTAAAAAATGGAAAGCTAAGAATCAGAATAAATGTACGGTAAGCTATATTATTGCTTAAATAAATGTGTTTAGGTATGGTGTATCTTCCTTGAAGCACTAAACTTATTAGTGTAAGGACTATATTTAGTTGCAAATCAATATGTTTTCTGTTACCGATCAATGAGAATCAACCTTTCTTTAGGAAAATAACTAAAAAGTACTATGATTTAAATCAAGGTTTTCTGCTTGCTAATTTCAATCATGATTAAAATCAGTGATTTAAATAGCTTTGATTTAAATCCATGCATCTTGTTTGAAATGTTATGCAAAACTGTCTGCAGAGGGAGAGCTTTAAGCAAAATGTGTGCACAAGAAGACCATAGAGTTTTGTGTGCACTGGAAGGACATAGATGAGATGATTGGCTGTTTGCGGAAGGGAAGCACACAAGACAGCTAAGGGCACTCTAGATTGAGATTGGCAGGTTGACTCTGAATTGTTCTGATTGCAGCAGGCTGTGAAATGACTGTTCTATGCTATTCCAGTGAGCTATGCGAGGTCCGAGAACATGACTTCAGGGTGACGAGAGAAGCAGAACGGGCCCATGAGGAGCTGGCTGATGCAGTGCGGGACGCTGAGCTGAATGCAAAGTGAGTTCCTTCAGCCCAGGGAAGGTTGGAGCGCAGGCAACATTTGTGAAGCAATATGATGTCTTTGAGTTGAAGGCAAAGCACATACTTCTTCTATTGTCTCACAGGTGATGTGGCACAGTGTTTACTCTCTGTGGGAAGGGATGTGACACACTGATTTCTCTCTCTTTAGGGCATTGTAGAGGGGGTGTGGAATATTGATTTCTCTCTCTGTGTGGGAAACTGGTTATTTCTGTGCAGTATATCCAACCCAGTATACTGCACAGAAATTTCTCTAAATAGTGCCAAATTTCTCAAAGGGATAAGTTGTTTTAATGTTTCAAGTTTTAACCATTAAAAGTCCTTTGTATTTGTTGTCTGTGTATTTTCACATTTTAATGATTTTTACTAAGTACTGCACCCTCCTTGTCCTCCCAGTTCTGAGTTCCCTGTCTCTTGACAGTCTGCAAATAACATTACAGACCTCATCAGGTCTCAATCTCTGAGGGGCCAACTGGTGCAGAGTGTGTCAGACTCCTGCATTGAGTTCTGAAACACCTGACCTAGGGAAGGTTGCATTATGAATAGAACAGTCAGCCTAAGCCCAGCACAGACTTGTCTCCAGACTTGTTGGGAACTCACAATGGGAATATCAGTAAAAGGGCTTATTTGGGATTCAGGGAAAGGAGCTGTGGATTGGCAGGCCTGTGGAGTGTGGTAATTGAGGAAAGAGATCTGGCTGAAGCAGGTATCTGAGAAATGTTTGGGAGCTGTGAGAAAGATAAAAAACTAGATTAGGAGGAGGGGGATGTGGATTCCAGTAGTGTACCTCTGTCATCTTCTATGCAGTGTAGTTGTAGCCATATCAGTCCCAGGATATTAGAGAAACAAGATGGATGAGGTAATATCTTTTATTGGACCAACTTTTGTTGGTGAGATAGACCAGCTTTGGAGCCACACAGAGCTCTTCTTCAGGTCTGGGAAAGGTACTCCAATTAAAATGTAATAAATTAAGTAAACTTATGCTAAACAATCTGTTCCACCTTGCATTTAGCTTGTCTCTCTCACCAAGAGAAATTGGTCCAATAAAAGATATTACTTCAGCCACACCTTGTCTTTCTGTCTTCTTCTCTCAGTCTTGTGGAAGAATATCGTGAGTTGTATGAGTTACAAAGAGCGAGGCTTGAGACCCAGCTGCTCCAGTTAACCCAAGAGAAAGAAATCTGGAGCTCAGCTACATATGACCTGGCAATGAAGGTAGGTACAGACAGCATCATGGAGGACACTGCCTTACTGCAGGATACAAACCATTGTAACCAAAACTCCTGCTCCAGGATTTCCAAAGCAGGTTTTGTTTAACTGAAATCTTGTACTCCCAGACCTGCCAAGACTGCTTTTCCCAGGGGACTACTGCTTTTTGGCCCTTTTAACTGTGGAAACTGACAGATATATATTGCTTTTTCTGGTGCTGATCTTCAGGCTCAGTGCTAGAGGATTTCATATGAAATCAGAGAGTGGCTTGTGTATTTTCAGAAATAGTGTCACTAAAATGCTTCCTTGACTTTTCGCAAAGTTTAGATTATCCAACCCAGATTCCCTAGACTCTTGCTGTAATTTCAAGACTATATTTTACTTTCTTTTTCTACTGTGTCCACATTTGTGATCTCTTATTTTATCCCATTCAAGTTTAACATTTGCTGTGAGAACTTCTTGGAGTTGCCTGGTAGTTTTTCAGGTTCTTCCTTAGGATGAGGCAGCAATAGTTCTGCAGAAACAGAGTGGGAACACTTTTTTTTTGGCTCTCCGAGTTTCCCATGGACAACATTACTAGTCCTTCAAAGTACATCTGTTCAGAATTATTGAAAATGGCTTGATATTTTTACATTTCCTTTTGATATTTTTCCTTTTAAGAGATTATTAGTGGCCAGATTCTTCCACTCTTGCTCATCCTGAGTAGTACCTTACTTCATCTCTTGAGGACTATTTTTACCAAGAAAAATACAATATTGGAAATATGGTACAGACATTTTTATTGGTATATTTGGTACCTATCATAAATGCCACATGTGGTTTCTGTTACAGTTTAACTTTAAAAGGCACATTATCCTGATGGTTTGTGCCTGAATTTGAGTAGGTTAATGCAAATTTACAATCTATTGTTATTTGACCAAGGTTATTGCCTTCCAGAGAGCTCCACGAACTTTCAAACCATGGGCTTTAGTGTTCTACTGCTGCTTTTACATACAGGAGCCATCTGCTGGGATGTAATTGAGCATGGGCTCACCATTGTTACTTATAAAATACTCGGATACCTTGCATATCATGTGGAATAAAAGCCAAAAGTTGCTGAGCAGTCCTTTAAATCTCCATCCCTACTTGCTGGGATATGTTGGGCTTTGGCCATCCTCCATCACACAGTGAGGCATTCTAAGGAGGTTCCTGCTGGCGTTTAAGCTCAAGCGAGGTAGTGTGGTAAGGAAGTTCTCTCCTCCTCAAGGAGTGTACTTGGATTGTTAGGTTGTGGATCAAACCAATGACAGTAGGTGGCTTTACCACACACTTTGGTTCTGCTGTTGTCGCATGCTTTTCATTTATTCGCTATGGTGGCCATTGGCACTTAGGTAGCCTTTTTTTATGGAGGTCTGTTCTACAAACTGTACTCTGTGAGGCCTGTAACAGCAACGTCTATTCAGATCTTTCACTCCAGATAGCAAGGCTGTAGTGTGTCTGGTGATGAGGGGAGACAGTTGTCCAGGGCCTGGGTTTGTAGTGGAAGGTGGGCCTCTCAGTGGGTCTGCACAGCATGGGAAAGGGCCAGGAAATACAGTAAGAGACTGGTCTGTATTTCCTGGCCCTTTCCCATGCCATGAGTCAGGGTTAAAATGGTATGCTGTGGGTCAGTACTCACCAACCACTTTGGACAGGGACAGTCTGCCAGTGTTTGGGTACAGCACCTAGCAATAATATGTGCAGCAGGAGGAGTTCACGCTAGTGCCACCTGCTCCAGTGGGGAGTCAGCCAGGAGCAGGTGTTGGGGAGACACAACGAGCGCTCACTGTGACAGCAGAAGGGCAGCCCTGGGCCATCCTGAGCCACCTGATAAGCCAGACAGGGCAAAAAGAGGCAACAATGGAGCAGGGGGCTAAAACAGTGAGGAGCAGAGACAAGGTAGTGAAAGAATTGGAGAGAGCCAAGGGAAAGGGACTGAGAACAACAGCAAAAGTAGATGAGGGGTGTTTGAAAGAAAAATGAGATGGGGCAGATATATGAGGGGAGCAGAAAATGGAAGGAGTAACCCCAAGCGGGGAGCAGAGACAAGGAAAAGCAAGGGCAGTAAAACATTGATGGGAAACAGACTCAAGGTGAGAGGGTGAGTCCTGCAGTGGAGGAGGCAGGGCTGGAAGAGATAGCTGCCTCTCTGGGGGCATGGGGTCACTGTAGGGGACAGGTCACAGGAAGGCAGAAGACTACTTGTCCTGGCCCTGTAAATCCTGTCACAGCTCTGCCCATAGTCTCTTTTAGCTTAGGGAGTGCTAGTGTGAAGTCAGCTTTTCAAGGTATGTTTCTTACACAGTGGAGCTTGGGTCAGTTATCTCCCGGGTTGTTCTCTATCCTCCTCACCACTCCCAAAAAAGCCGGTATAAATAACTGTTCCTTGCAGGTGATTGAAAGAAACCAGCTCACGTTGTCTCGCAAGCTCTATGTCAGTGAAAAGGCATGGACCAAAGTCATCAGACACTTCATAGTGCTTCAGGCATCACAGGTAGAGTCCTTTTTGTGATGTATGACTGTGGTGTGGAGAAGGCTATGTTTGGAGAGCTTGTGTCTGTGCAGGGTCCATCTGTCTCCGTGCAGAATTTCATGCTTCCCGGTTACTATTTGAACTTTAAAGTTTTGGCTCAGGTTTGAATGAACAGTATGGTTTGCATAGGTTCTCTATCTCCCCTCTCTCTTTCTCTCTGTTCCTCTCCCTGCTGTTCCTTTTTCTCCCCTCCCGTCGCTCTGTCCTCAACTCTCTTCATCTCTCTGTTTTCCCTTCTCTTCATGGCTTTTCCTACTTCGCTCCCTCTGTTCATCCTCAGAAGACCAAGCCAAATCAATGCTAGTGTAATTGTGTCCTCAACAGTGCTGGCCTTGCACATTTGCCTTCTGATGTTTCAGCACAAATACAAAACTCAGGTGCTGAGCTGAGTCATGTGTGCCTCAGTCCTAATGCCACTAGTGAAATGTCCAGCTCCCAAGGTCATTGTGTATGCTGTGGAACTGCAGAACATTTTCCAGCTAGCAGTCTGTGAAGTGGGTAGTTCTTCAGACAGCTGAGTGGTCATTGTTCTGATCCCAGTGAAATGGAAGGTCCCTTGCCTTATGGCTCTCCCATTCTTTCTTGTGATGCACACAGGACACAGCAGACCTTTCCGATTTGCAGGAGATGACTGAGCAGTTCAGGGAGCTGTTGGACCGCATTGGAGTTGAAGTGGAACATGCTGAAAACTCCAGCAAGGAGAAGCTGCGAATGGTTCAGAATGGCCTCACCAAGTGGATGCAGTACTTCCAGGACAATGTTTTGTGAGTGTCCAGGAGTGATTGTTTAATTTGGGCAGTGGTACACTAGCTACCTCCACCACCTTTATGTGACAGAAAATTGCAGTGCACCAAACCTGGCAGCCCATACTCAGGCAAGCAGGGGTGGCTCTAGGCACCAGCAAAGCAAGCACGTGCTTGGGGCAGCCCATTTGCAGGGGCGGCAGGGATCCAGCATGGGAGCTGAGAACCAACAGGGGGCCCTGGGAGCTGTAGTTCCTTGGTTAGCTCCCTGCCTATAGAGCCTGCCCTGGAGCAGGGAAAGAACTACATTTCCCAGCATTCTCTTGGCCACTACCAACAGGAAAGAGGGGGAGGGAGTGAGGAAGCTGAGACCTCATGCTGCAGCCTGCTGTGAATGGAGAGCTGCACTGGGAAGGGCAGGGATACCATATTTTAACATTCAGAAAATAGGACACTCCACAGGGAGGGAGGGTAGCCCCACCCTGCCACCATCCACTCCGTCTGACTGCCCCCCACAGAAACCCCACCCATGCAACCCCCCCCCTGCTCCCTGTCCCCTGATCACCCCCTCCCGGGACCCCTGCCCCAACTGCCCCCCAGGACCCCACCCCCTATTTATGTACAGGCGTGACTACCTGCCCTTTCCTGGTTATTATACGCGGCCAGTCCACATCCACATCCAGTAATTAAATAAACTAATAATTTAAATTGGAATTTCATCCATTAATAAGTATTTATTATATAATTAAAACCATTCTATTGAAGGACAGATATTAAATAACACTAAATAAATTAATGTTCAAATTAAGCGCCGCTGCTCCTTGTCCCCTGATTGCCCCCTCCTGGGACCCCTGCCCCTAACTGCCCCTTCGGACCCCATCTAAGCCTCCCTTCTCCTTGTCCCCAACTGCCCCCTCCTGAGACCCCCCCAACTTCCGCCCTAGGACCCCACACCCTACCTGTCCCCTGACAAACCCCCGGGACTCCCATGCCTATCCAACCGCTGCCTGTCCCCTGACTGCCCCCCCAAACCCCTGACCCATCTAACCCCCCTTCTCCCTGCCCCTGACTGCCCCCCCGAACCTCCACCCCATCCAACCCCCCAGCCCCCTTACCATGCCACTCAGACCAGCGTGTCTGGCTCCGCGCAGCGCCAGACACACTGCTGCATACATGCTGCCGTGCTCCTCCGCAGAGCCACAGCCCCCTTCCCCCCCCCCAGCACCTGCCTTCCAGATTTGAACACCTCAAAATTCAGGAGTGCTCAAGCTCAGTTTGGGCAGCTGTTACTTCATTTCTCCCAAATCAAATATACTGATCCACTGTAACTTGCTGTAGAAAAAGTAGGATAAAATTGAGCAAGAAATGCTTCCCAGTGGTTATTAGGACTGGAATTGCTATTTTCAACAGCCATTGCGTTTTTGTTTGTTTGTTTGTTTGTTTGTTTGTTTGTTTGTTTAAAAGGAAGACAGTGGCAAAATTCCCCATAGAAAGAAAGAGTGGAACAAAAGAATAATAAAGGCACCTCAACTTTTCCTCATTTATGTAGGACAGTCTTATAATATGCATCCAGATATCCTCCAGTCACACAAGCTGAAAATTGTTCCACTTTACTGCAGTTCTGTAACCATATGGGAACCAATCCTGTCTGTGTTCTGTGCACATCTAAAATTCCTGCTGAATGACCTGCCGTGGGAGCGAGTTACCAGTGACCCAGGGCTGCAGCGGAAGAAGGGTGCGGGGGGGGGGGGGGGAGAGCACAGGGCTGGGGCGGCAGGAGGTGTGTGTGTGGGGCAATGGTGGGGAGGAATGAGGGAGCCCAGAGCTGGGGCGGCAGGGGGTATGGGTGGGGGGGGGAGAGCCCAGGGCTGGGGCAGCAGGAGGGTGCGGCGAGGAGCCCAGGGCTGGGACGGGGGGCAGCCAAAATTTTTTTTGCTTGGGGCGGCAAAAAACCTAGAGCCGGCCCTGCAGGCAAGACCACCATTAGCTGGAGGATTTGGCTCACTGGGTGCAAGCTGCATACACCTTACATTGTTCTGTTAGGTTTGACATCTGTTTATTTTGAAAACCTTGTCCATAATTGAAATCTGTCAGCTCCAATATGGTGATGTAGACTTCTGTTCATGCCTTCTGCAATAATTCTATCTTACTTCCCTCTGAACAACAGAAAACAAAAGATTTCATAGTAAATTATGAGATCTATTTGTCTGTTACCATGAGGATTTTGAAGCGAATGGGGAGAAATAATCACCTAAGATGAAACATTACTAAAATACAGGCATTCAAGATAACATCCAACACCTCAGAGGCCATGTAGCTTGTAAGGTTTTTAGACCATCTATTTGTGCTGTGTTTTTTCAATGCCGAGCACAGTGAGATCCTGGTTCACAACTGGGGCTCCTGGGACTTCCACAATGCATGTAATGAATAATAATAATGACAAGGATAAAGGTTGATTGTCTCCAAACAAAGGGAAAAAATAAATAGTAGATCCTATCTAATGGAAGGACTATACTATATCCTAAGTACTAACACACACGAAGGGCTTGTCTACACTGGCAAGTTTTATCACCAAAAACTGGCTTTTGGCGACAAAACAGTGATAGCGTACAGTGTGTACGCAGTGTGACTTTTTCCGGAAAAAAAACGCCTAGTTTTGTCAACAAAAAACTTCCACCCCTGCGAGAGATTTTTTTCTTTTCCCCTCCCTTTATTGTTGACAAACATGCAGTGTAGACACCACAGGGTTTTTTTTCGATTTTATTGGCCTCCAGAAAGTATCTCACAATTCCCATGCTGCTGGTTTGAACTCCGCTGCCCTGCAGCCAACTCACCCCTCCCCCTTGCAAGCCCCGGGAATTTTAGATTTAATTTCCTGCTTGCTGGCTTCCCAGAGGAGCTTCCCAGGTGAGCATGGCTGGCTATCGCACCAAACGCACTCCCGCTTGGACCACTGATGAGTTGTTGGATCTGATCAGTATATGGGGAGAGAAGTCTGTTCAGTCGCAGCTGCAAGTGACCTGTAGGAATCAGGACACATATGGGCAAATTTCTCGAGGCTTGTGCGAAAAGGGCTATGATCGAGACATGCAGCAGTGCAGAGCGAAGATAAAGAAGCTGAGGCAGGCATACCATAAGGTGCAGGAGGCGAACCATCACTGCCGCTTCTATAAGGAGCTGAATGCTGTCCTCGGTGCTGACCCCACCTCCATCGCCGATAGCCCCGGCTGCCCCGTGGATACTTCGCAGGCAGCAGAAAGAGGGGGTAACTCACAGGCTGAAATTCTGGATGAAGAAGTCAAGCTAGAAAAGGATGTGGTGCTCCCAACGGGGTCGCCCGGTGGGGCAGGCAGCCAGGAACTTTTCTCCACTCCAGAAGTGCTCAACGGGGAGCAGGAAGCAGATGAGACGCTGGGTAAGTTTCTGTGGCTTGTGTAGGGAATCGAAAAGTGGGAGGCGGGTAGTGTTTTCTGTGAGCTGGACATTGCCCTGTGTAGCTATTCTGCATGGCCAAGCAGGGTGTCAATGGACATCGAGACCTGTAGGGAATCCCCCAGAGAGAGGCTCTGGAAAGTTTCCAAGAGGTACTTATTAATCCTCTGCCGCAGATTCCAAGGGATGGCAGCCTTGTTAGTTCCCCCATTGTAGGAAACTATACCATGCCATTTAGCAATCACTGGAGCTGGGACCAAAGCGGCACATAGCTGAGCTGCATATAGACCGGGGTGAAAGCCACAAGCATTCAGCAGTTGTGCCCTGGTTTCTCTGGTCACCCGCAACAGCGAGATGTCAGCCAGCAGGTTGGCCGCCTGTGAAAAAGTGTGGGATAATTTTAGAATGAGTTCCCTGCAAAACTGCCCTGCAAGCCGTGACCTTTTTGTCCGTACGCACAACCGCCTTCCCCCCACTCCCGACACTCACCATGATTGGGGTGCTTGCGAAGCTGTGTGCCTGCCTAGAGTCTCAGAGAGAAAGTGATTTCTACTAGGAAAATACCCTTTTTACTACAATGTTTCAATCATTTGCTGGAATGTAACAATCCCTCTTCTGTTCAGCACAGACCTTGAAGAACACACCACGCACCCTAGTGGACCGGCTTTGGCAGATAAGAAAAAACCATAGGCGTAGAAAAGAAGACATGTTCTGGGAGGTGCTGCAGCACGATGAGAGACAGACCAGGGAATGGAAAGAGTGCTGGGAAGCCGAAAGGCAGGACAGAAAAGAGAATGCTGCTTTTGCCAGGCAAGCGACAGAGCGGATGATAAAAGTTATGGAG
The DNA here is from genome assembly GCF_028017835.1 of Emys orbicularis. Classification (NCBI taxonomy): domain Eukaryota; kingdom Metazoa; phylum Chordata; order Testudines; family Emydidae; genus Emys; species Emys orbicularis. The sequence continues at coordinate 59,205,757 of NC_088690.1, read as the reverse complement.
GATCAGACAGAGATGCTCAAGTCTTTGATACAGCTGCAGACTGAGCAGATCTGTGGTCGACCTCCACTGCAGCACATGCAGATGCAGAATTCTTTGCCAATCCCACACCCCTCTATGCCCACACATTCCTTTTCACTTCACAGCACTCCTGAGTTTCCCCATCACTCCACCCCTTCTCACAGCTTGCACAATGATAGCTGGAGCTACACACAGTTGTGAGGTTTTACCCTTTTTAACAATAAATAAAGGCTAAGGTATTTAATGATACAGCGTTTTTACTCTGTGTTCTACAAAAGCGTATAGCATTCAATTCACTCTCGGGAACAGGCTTGTAAAGCATTGTGTTGCATAGATCTTGGGCCCCAAAATTGTACATGGATGCACCTGGGAAGCAACTCCAAAGCAGACATGTATTACTGCCCCTCATTGTCAAAGCGGTTCCTCAAAGCCTCTCTGATGTTCATAGCAGCCCTCTGGGCTCCTCTGACAGCCCTAGCATCTGGCTATTCAAACTGTGCAGCCAAGCGCTCTGCCTCAGTGCTCCACACCTGAGCAAACTTTTCACCCTTAGGGTATGTCTACACCCAGCCGCTAGTTCGGCGGCTGGGAATCGAAGTTCTGGGTTCGACTTATCGCGTCTTGTCTGGACGCGATAAGTCGAACCAGGAAGTGATCGCCGTCGACTGCGGTACTCCAGCTAGACGAGAGGAGTACCGCGGCGTCGACGGGGGAGCCTGCCTGCCGCGTGTGGACCGAGGTAAGTTCGAACTAAGGTACTTCGAACTTCAGCTACGTTATTCACGTAGCTGAAGTTGCGTACCTTAGTTCGAATTGGGGGGTAAGTGTAGACCAAGCCTTAGAGTCACACAGATTATCCATAGTGCAGCACGCGGCTATGACCATGGGCAGTGGCGTAGCCAGGTTCTGAGTGTAGGGGGAGCAAACATAAAAAAGGCGCCCCCCCCCCTTGGCTCCTTCTCTGGTCATGCCCCCTTGGCTCCTCCTCTGGCCATGCCCCCCTTGGCTCCTCCTGTTTCCCCCCCAGATTAACCCCAGGGCCCGGCTCAGGACTCCTGTGGGCTTCCCGGTGGTGCGGATACCCCCGTCCCCCCGCAGTCCCGGGAGAATCTCTCCTGCCCAGCCCGCTCTGCAGGTGTCCCCGCCGGGGTGCGCCGCCCGGCCCCACCCGCGAGGTCCGTCCCCCCCCGCCCCAGGCTCCTGCGCCGCGCCAGAGCCTGTCCCTGGCCGATCCCCGCCCCGCGCCGCGGGCGGATCCCGGCTCCGGCTCATGAGTCGCTGGCTGAGCCTCGCTCCATGGCGCTGCTGGGCTGGGCCGGGCTGGGCCCTGACCATCCCGTCGCTGTCTGGGGTAAACGCCAGCCCGCTCCCGGCGCTCGGTGCGCTCCACGCGGGGCTCGCCAGCCAGGCGGCCTTAAAGGCGCAGGGGCCGTTTCGCCTCCCCCCGCCTGCCGCGATGGGATGCAGGGGCCGCGAGCCACTGCCGGGAGATGCTGCTGCTGCCGCATTAGCAAGGGGCAGGGAGCGCTTGGCCACCCAGCCCTGAGCCGCCGCAGGCAGGAGGTGGCTGCGGCGAAGTTGGGGCCGCGCTGAGCGTGGGGTGCGATGGCCGAGGAGCCGGCCCCCTTGCTCCTCTGGCCGTGCCCCCCCCCCCCCCCCATGGCTCCTCCGGCCATGCCGGCGGCAGGTGCCGCCTTTGGAAAATGTGCTGAGGGGAAGCGGCTGCTTCCCCTGCACCCCGCTAGCTACGCTACTGACCATGGGAATATTATCCTCGGTAAGGTCTAGCCTGCCATTGAGACACCTCCAGCGAGCTTTCAAACGGCCAAAGGCTCATTCAACTATCATGTGGCACCTGCTCAGCCTGTTGTTAAAACGCTCCTTGCTGCTGTCCAGGTGCCCTGTATAAGGTTTCATGAGCCAGGGCTATAAGGTGTAAGCCGGGTCTCCCAGGATTACTATGGGCATTTCCACATCCCCCACTGTGAACTTGTGGTCTGGAAAAAAAGTCCCTGCCTGCAGCTTTCTGTACAGGCCACTGTTCCTGAAGATGCATGCATCATGCACCTTTCCAGACCAGCCTGCATTGATGTCCATGAAATGCCCCTGGTGATCCACAAGCGCCTGCAACACCATGGAGAAGTATCTCTTCCTATTGATGTATTCAGAGGCAAGGTGGTCTGGCACTAAAATTGGAATGTGTGTGCCATCAATCACTCCGCCACAGTTAGGGAACCCATCTCTGCAAAACCATCCACTATTTCATGCACATTTCCCAGAGTCACGGTCCTATACAGCAGGATGCGATTTATTGTCCTGCACACTTGGAGTAATACAGCCCCAACAGTGGACTTTCCTACTCCAAATTGATTTGCAACCAGTAGCAGTCTGGATTCGCCAGCTTCCACACAGCGATCGCAACACGCTTCTCTACCGAAAGGGCAGCTCTCAATCTGGTGTCCTTGCGCCGCAGTTCGAGGGACAGCTCAGCACATAGCTCCATGAAGGTTGCTTTACACAGCCTAAAGTTCTGTACCCACTGGTAGTCATCCCACATCTGCATGACAATGTGATCCCACCAATCAGTGCTTGTTTCCCTAGCCCAAAAGCGATGGTTCTACCATATGCAGCTGCTCTGTGAATGCACAAAGCACAGATAAGTTGCTGCTGTCCATATCACACTCGGAGGCCTGTGATTCATCCTCTGCTAACTTTGCAAGTAACTCTGAGAGTAACTGTGCTGCCATGCGCGATGTCCTCACGACAGATAACAGTACATAGGAGAGAAGTGCGGGATCCATCCTCTCTCACTGCAGATGCTGGTGCACACTATAAAAGAATGACAGTTGGAAAAAGGGTGCGAAAGGAAGCCAGAAACCTTTGAAAGGGTGGGACACAAAGCAGTGCATGACAGTACATTTTGCACATCCCAGGATGCGCCGTGCTCCGTTTCCACATTCCCACAACACGTAGCGATGGATGGTGTCGCCAGGCACTGTGGGATACATACCCACAGTCCATTGTTCTCGCTGTCGACAAAGATGCCCCGAATGTGGACACAATCTGTCGACAGTGGGAGCAAATGTAGACACGCTTTGGCAACTTTGCTTTTGTCGATTTTTCCTTGTCGACATTAGTTTCATCGAAAAAACTTGCCAGTGTAGACAAGCTCCAAAACAATACTTCTTCAGTGGCAATGTTAGGGACAATACAGTCTTTCTTAAGGGGGAAAGTAGAGAGAAAACAATATAAAACAACTAAACACTTTTACTACAATGTCCTCAAATAATAACCGTGGCTTGTTTTTTAAACAGATCCTAGGTATTGAATCCTGAAATCCATTTCTGTCTATGAATCCAGATTGTAGAAAACTTCCTACCACAGTAAACCTCCGAGTTATGAACACCTCAGGAATAGAGGTTGTTTGTAATTCTGAAATGTCTGTAACTCTAAACAAAACATCATAGTTGTTCTTTCAAATGTTTACAACTAAACATTGATTTAATACAGCTTTGAAACTTTACTGTGCAAAATAAAAATGCTGCTTTTCCTTTTTTTTAGTAGTTTATGTTTAACATAGTACTGTACTGTATTTCCTTTTTTGGGGGGGGGGGGGGGGGTCGGGTCTCTACTGCTGCTTGATTGCGAACTTCTGCTTCCAAACGAGGTCTGTGGTTGACTGATTAGTTTGTAACTCTGGTGTTCGTAACTCTGAGGTTCTACTGTGTTTATCCAGTAGCCTCCCACACCTCGGGTGGAAAACCTGACCTCATTGAACGCACTGGGAGTTTTTCCATTGACTTCAAATGGACCGAGGATTCCACCCTCTGACTTTATATCCAGAGTTTTCTTTCTGAAAGGTTACTCTCTGACTGGTCTGACAGTGCTCTTGTTTGTTGTTTGTTGATAATTTTTATACTTAAATGCAAATAAGTGAAATACCAAAATTTATTTTAATAGAACACTAAGGTTACAAAATGAGACACTAAAAGTCAGAAGATGCAAAATGTAAGGTTCTCATAGTAACATTAACTTGGTTATCATCCTCATTCTACTTACTTGTTGAGCTACACATTTAAAAAGTAAAATAGGAATAAAAATATTATTTTAAGAAGATTTTTTCCAGGATGATTACAGTATTAGTGAAGAACAGCATTTTGTCAGTTTCATTCACAGCCTTACTGAGGACTAAACATCCAGTACTTGTTTGCCTTCCATTCCTTCTGTGCTTGAAGCAATCTTTTTTCCTACAAGGGACTCCAAACACTTTTGTGATTCTAGGGGAGGGAGTGTTAGTCAGTGGTGGGGAGGAAGCCCTAAAGACCCTTCCCTTAGCAAAAAGGCCTCTGTTTCAAGTACAGGATATAGCATGTAGCAGCACGTGCACACATTATAAGTTTACTTTTGCTCATTCAGGAGTAATGTTTATCTTGTATCTCATCCCTTCTCAATTTCCCTCCTTGTCCCTCTAGCGGGAAAGCAAGCTTCTCTAATACGAAGGGAGAGGTATTGGAGGAAATCCTACAGGACTTCAAGAACTTGGAAAATGTAAGACTTTCTGACAAGCATATTCCCCTAGCCTACAAACTAAGCTGCTAACAAATAATTAATATTTAGCTCTACAAATGCTAAGAAGGATAGAAATAAAGCAAGGCTCCAAGTTTGTTATATAGTTGCTTAGTTTGCACTTTTTCATCTTGGGCCAAAAGGGTATCCATCACCTTTCTGTTGCACATCTGGGGATGACCCAGGCAGCTGAGAGCTTTTTCTGGGATGACATGTTCATTACTTTCTTTTCAGATGTTGAATGAGGACCTGGAGCAATATGGAGGTGAAGTTCTACTAATGAAGAAGGAGACCCTCAAGACTGCTGCCAACCTGCAGAAACGCTGGACAGAGCTGGGACAAACAGTGCTTAGTCGTCACAAGGACATTAATGGGGTGTTGCCTCCAGAGCTCAGGGCCATGGAAGAAATAAATGAACGTGCAAATGAGCTCTGCCAGCAGTACAGCGTAAGAATAAATGGGGAGAATGGTAAGAAATTACCCATCTTGTCATTCAATTTTTCCTTCAGTGTGTCAATGAACAAGTGACTAAAAGAGAACTAGCTGATATAATTTATTTGGACTTTAAAAAGCCTTTGACAAAGTCCCTCACAAAAGGCTACTAAAGAAAATAAGGTCTTGTTTGCACAGGATGTTACTGTGTGGGAAGCCAGAGTGTGATTCTACAGTGCATTAGCCTGCCATGCACTAAAGTCACCAAGCTGACCCTGGTACAGCACTCTGCAAGTTCTGCAATGTGCTTTGACATACTGCTGTTTGAAATGGGAGTACATCAAAGTGCACTGCGAAACTTCTAGTGCATGGTAGTAGTGTCCGTATGGGATATTACTGTATGGCAAGTTAGTGCACTGTAAATTCACACCCTGGCTTGCGCAAACAAATGTCCGGTGTAGACAAGCTCTTAATAATCATAGAAACTGGTAAGAGACATAGGGGGAAAAAGTGGGGCTAAATGGTCAGTTTTCAGTATGGCAAAAGGTTAACAATGGGTTGCCACAGGATTCTGTACTAGCTACAGTATTGTGTAAGATATTTATTAATGATCTGAAGAAAGGGGTGAGCAGTGTGCTGGCAAAATCAGCAGATGACACAAAATAATTTAAATCAGTGAAATCTAAAGGGCGTCCTAACGTAATGAGGGGATTGGGTAGCACCATGGCAGAGGAAATCCAGTGTTGACAAATGTAAGGTAATACACATTGGAAAAAGTCATTTGAGAACTATTGCTGGGTTCTAAACTAATGTAACCACTCGGGAAAGAGACCAGAGGTATCAATGTGAACAGCTGAATAAAACCAGTGTTCAGTGTGCAGCAGTGGTAGAAACAAACAAAATGTTAAGTAGTTATAAGGAACAGGCTAGTGATATTGAAAACATAATGCCGTAACATAAAGAAATAGCATTCAATCATCTGAATACTGTGCTAAGCTCTGATCACCCTCTCCACAAAACTATGTATCAGAATAGAAGGGGGTCAGTATTGGGTGACAAAGAGTAGAGGCCTGGAGAGACTTCTGTGTGAGGAGAGATTGATACGACCGGACCATTTAGTTTAGATAAGAGGGGACCTTGCAGAGATATACAGAATAAAGGTAAGTCTGGTGCTCCTGTTTATCCTTTCTTCTAATAAAAAACAAGGGGACAATCAGTGAATCTGAAAGGCAACAAATTTGAAAAAGGAAATCCTTTTTTCCCCTTAATGCACAATCTGTGGAACTCTTTGCCGCAAGACATCACCGAAGCCAGCACCTTTAGTAGGATTCAAAGAGAGCTTAAACACTTTATGTGGATAATGAGAATGTGTATAGTTACATGCAGCTCAGCAGACAGAGAATACACATTTGCATGTGCAAAATGGGTAAATGAGCAGGTAATCACACCTTTGCACAGGCAGTTTCCCATTTTACACACACCTTTATAATTTGCACATACACATGCACATTTACCAGGCAGAAGTTGAGTGCTTGTGTTGAAAGTTTTGTGCTTTTATGTATGAGGCATTCTTGGCAAATAAATAAATAAATAAATAAATAAAACCATACTGTGAAAGGCTCTATGCATAGGAATGACAGATCCTTTTTGGTCTGTCTTGATCCAGTGTTTTTGAATGAATACAAGGCTGCTGATTCTTGTGATGTTGGCCATTGATTAGAGCTAGGAATCTGAAACTGATTGAGCTATGTAGGAAATTTATGGTCTGAACCATAGCTCCTTGAAATAAACAGAAAGACACCCATTGACTTAGTGGGTTTTGAATTAGGTCCTTACTAAACAATTAATCTTTAATTCAAGCCTGCTAAGTTCATGCATAGTGTAGTCATTTCTCTTATCATTGAATTTTGAACCGCTGGATTCTGAAGCTCACTTTTCACTGACTGAAGGAATACAGATAAAGTTTCCTCTTTTCCCCCCCAGGGGTAACCAGGATTTTGACAGGTTTAGTGAGCAGTATGGAAGATTGGACGTTCAAGATGCTAACCAACAAGCGAGGATCTGGCATGCATGACTCTGATTGGCTGAAATTGTTTCGAGTGATTCCTGATTGGCTGACCCAGGTGGCTGCACTGATGACAATTATAGGTTCCGGCCAGTCTCATGAGGATCGGAGAAATAGAAAGCCTCATGTCTCGTAAGATAGGTCCTTGCCAGTATTGTTCATTCTTCTCTGGGGCTGTCCTGATACAATTTGCTCTTCTCACATGCTTGGATAAATGTTCTCGTGTGGTGGACACTGTCTGGAACAGGAGATTGGTAATGGGCTACAGAGCCTTTCACCTCTAGGCCATTGGCTGAAATTTGGTTCAGATGGGCAGTGATTAAAAGTCATTCCCATCTGATGGCTGTTTGGTAATACCTGTGAAATGAGTTGTGCACAGTTCCTAGTACACGTGTCCCCATCACAGCTGACACTTCCTTGGCAATCTTGGAGTTAGAAGCCAAAGACCAAATGGACCTCAAAGCCTGATCTCTCCTCTCCCCCTTGGAAGTGGTCCCTCCAGGTGAGGGATGAAGCACATTGATGGGGCAGTGTGAAGAATCTTGCTGCTCATGCTTTACCTGTTAGATGGTAAAAAAGGAATTTAGGCTTCAGATTGGTCAGTTTGACACCAGTGATAATTCTAGCATGTGATGAAGCTTCAATTTGTACAAAGTTCATACACAAATCAAGCTTTTTCTCTAGTATTTGTATTAATTCAGACAGAACACTAAAACATCATGTATAGCAAATAGTGGCACTCTCTGATTTCTTTACCTTCTGGGCACTCTGCAAAAGCCATCTTTTCTCTCTTCTTAGACTGATGAGAAGGGGTTGGCTGAGGGCTGGTTATATTTATGAAGAGTCCTTTTGTGTAATTTTGTGCATGTTAAAGGATAGCGATATTTTATTATTTTATCAATTTGAAGAAAAGTAGTAAAATATTTTATTCATTTACAATTGGATTTCTGAGGTGAACTTCATCTATGGTGTAACTCTATTGACTGAAAAAGTTACATAAGGAATGAATTAGCTGCAGGATATGTGTACATTATATAACAGGCTATTTACAACTGAGAAACTCACCAACAGCTATGGCATTTACAAAAATCCCCAAATCTTTTATACAGTATGTAGTAGACTAACCATAGACAATTTAACCCCTCTCCCCACTTCTCCCCCCTACCAAATATATACAATCCCTCACTCTTCAAACCCTATGTGCATAAGCTGAATACAATGCTACTTCACAGCTATTCACAGCTTGATGGTCATGGCTATACACATTGTTCACTCACTCACCATCAAGTGAGTGGCCATTAAATCTGTCTTCAAAGGGAACAATGGGTTTCTGTTTGGGTTTTTTATCCAAGCAATATCAGCAGCACTCAAGGCTTATCATCTCTGTTTTTGCTAGAATCAGAGGGGTAGCCCTGTCTGTTTCCACAAAAACAACAAGCAGACTGGTGGCACCTTTAAGGCTAACAGATTTATTTGGGCATAAGCTTTCGTGGGTAAAAAACCCATTTCTTCAAACATGCATCTGAAGAAGTGGGTTTTTTACCCACGAAAGCTTATGCCCAAATAACCATCTGTTAGTCTTTAAGGTGCCACCAGACTCCTCGTTGTTTTTGCTAGAGTTTTTCTGGGAAGACCACAAAAGTAGACTGGGAGCTTTCTCAGTCTTTAACTAGTAGAGAGGCAATGACAAATCTTTCATGACAACCGTTTGTCAGGCATTTGAATTAAATACATGTTAAACATAAATAAAACCAGAGTTTGAATATTCTGACTGAAAACCAGTTGCTCAAGATACTCTCTTGTCATAATGCTGTTATTTGTCAGTAATCCATAGAGCCTCTCAGGAAGTACAAGCTGGACTGAATTTCTAATGTAAAAATCCAATAGGAACCTCTCTCCTACTTTTAAAACACATTTTAGCCTTCTTTATCCATCACAAGGAAGCAAATCAATATACAACTTTTGTTTCCACTGTAAGTCAATCACATTTACATAGAACTTGTGACTTCAGACAATCAGAATTCCCATTATTGGAAGCTCTCATGCCCAGTTTGACTACCTCATACAAGAGATGAATATAATTTTTGTCAGTTATTTGACTGAATTTTTGTTAACCTAAGCTCTCTTTCCCCCCAGATTTCCATTTCCCTTAATTATTGTTGTTGTCTGGGAATTATCTTTATGATGACTGCTCCTTAGCTCCTAGTTCCACTCTCCTGCAGTTAGGGTCCATGAGACAAGCTCTCTGTTTTGACTACACCCTGAAAACGACTCATGGGTTTCACCCGTGGGCTCCCCAACCTCCTTCATCAGCACTAAAATCAATTAGAAGACAAAGCCAAACTGTTTTAGCACCTGCATGCTGCAAGTGCATCAAATTTACCCTCTTTTCCTGGGAAGTGGGTTAAAGTAAAAACATAACAACAACAGAAAGTTAGCTGAGCCAGAAGACTCTTGGTATAAGAAGAATACATACCTACTTCAACTCCTGTGGCATGTGTGATCTGTGCTAGAAACATGTATGCAGGAAAGATAGGAGAGAATCTTGCTGATCCAGATAAAGAGTTGAGTTGGGAAGCTAGATTTCTGTATGAGCCATGAGAGCCTCTGAGTCAGATATGATGCACTATAGGTCACTTTGGTTTTTGGGTTTGTTTTTCTTCAGGGTCGTTTCAGGTGATGTGTTTAAGATGATTCAACAATGGATCTTGACCACAACTTCTGGGGCTGAGAAGGACAACATACAGCTCACACAGGAAGTAGGTATATGCCTGAGGGGGTTTGGGATGGGAGCACATCTGTCTAGCATTCATTCTCTTATTTTATTTTTGTATATTTATTATTGTTTAGGGTAGAATCCAGAGGAAGCTCCCTGTGCCTTTACCTCTTCCTCTCCCTTTGAAGCTCAGCACTATGGTTTCTATCTTTCTGGCAAAAGAAGGCTTGGCAGGGATCCTTTCAGAGTTCTTCAGTGCTGTTGCTTATTGAGTCAGAGAGGACCCAGTAGAGTGACATAAACTAGACTTTAAGCAGGACCATTGGAAATTTATGAAGAATGTTGCCACATTTTATAGATTTTTTCCAATGGCTTCTGCAAAGAGTTTTTGAAATCTCTGATTTAAAAAAAAAATCAGATTATTTCAAAGTACATGACAATGTTAACAAGTTCATTGTCTAAAGTATAGCCAATTGCTTGACAATGCTTTCAGTTCAGGATGCAGTTCACCTTACACAGAAGGTGTGCATCAAAGTATGCATTCAAATTAGCCTTATTTATAGTATGGTTGTTTACAGGCTAAAAGCATTTTATATGTCACCCAAGACTAAAATCCACCATTCACCTTTTTACCTTGTTTTCCTCTGTCAACCTGTTCCTTCCCTATCTTTTGTTTTGGAAAGCACATTCCAAGTGCTAGGGGCCTTGAAGGCACAACCCAACCTGTACAGGGACACACCATTCATGTATCTTTGATAGGTTTCATATTTGTGAATACCAAAAGCTACCTTTCGTTTGCAGAGTATTGTCAGATATATATTGTGACAGGTTGGACCCCCCTTCTGGGGTGCCACCTGTTTTACTGGGATTTCACTGAGCCTCTCTTGCTCAACCAGCCAGGGTTCCCTCTCCCTGCTTTGCTGAATTAGGCTCTCCGGCCTCTTGCAGCACACACACACACACACACACAGGTAGGGCCACTCCCCGCTGTAGTCACAGGCTGAAGTTAGCTCTGTGTGAGAGGACTCCCCCAGCACTCGTGTGCCACACCCCTTTTGGGAGATAAACCCAAAATAATACTGTCTTGCACTGTATAGAAAAATCTGCACAGTGCAAGCTCATAAAAATCCGCCCTCTTCCTCAATATGAAGAGAGATGTGCACAACTTCTTGCCCCCCCCAGTTAGAAATTACATAAGCTGGATTTTATTATAAACAAGAAATAAGTTTATTAACTACAAAAGGTGAATTTTAAGTGGTTAAAGGGATAGCAAACAGAACAAAGCAGATTACTTTAGTAAATAAACAAACACCGCAGACTGAGCTTAACACACTAGATAGGTAGGATACAAATTAACAAATTCTCACCCTGAGTGATAAACAGGCTGGCAGATTCTTAAGGCACCAGTTGCCTTGGCTTTCCCAGATTTTCTTACGCAGGCTAAAGATCTTAGGCTGGGACCATCACTTCTCACAGTTCAATCTTTTTTCCTCAGGTGTCTTCAGGTGTGTTGTTGTAGAGAGTGAGGACCACTCATGTTGTCATTGTCCCTCTTTTATATCTTCCCCCCACTTGCTGGAAAGCTTTTTTGCTGTGACTTGGGTCAAACAGTTCCCAATGTATAGACCTATCTGACCTGAGTCAAACAGTTCCCATTGTGTAGAGCTATCTCGGAGAGGTTTCTATTGCACATGGTTCCTGGGGTGATCCTTGTGCTTGTGTGCATTTCTTCAGTCAGCCACTAACATTGTCTGGCCTCATCCCACAGAGCACATTTGAAATACAGAGACATGGTCAATATTCCCAGCTTCAGATACAAAAATGATACATGCATACAAATTGGATAAACACACTCAGTAAATCATAACCTTTCCAATGATACCTTACATGAGCCATCTTGCATAAAGTATATCTTAGTTATACTATATTCATATCATAATTATATTTCCATAAAGAATATGGGGTGTAATATCACATATATATCTTGACATAAGTGAACAGAATACAAGTTAGTTAGCATAACTACCCAACATTCCTATTTGATATAATGTATATAATATTAATACAGTGCGCATAATACTTATTAATATGGTGTGTGGCCGTATAATTATATGTGTTGGCTAACAAAGTGGTTTAGTAAATGTATTAATAACTATATTGGGTAGCTTTAGGCAAAATGGGTATTTAACCCAGTCTTTATATTAAATCCCACCCACACACCACCTCGAGAATTTTCATTCACTCCATGAGACCTGTCAGATCTTCCCACCCCCTTCTCTCTCTCTCCAGAAATCTTCCAGTGTCCTGGAGCTTCTTTCTTGCCCTCTCTCCCAGATTCCTGAGTTGACACCACAAAACAATCAGATACTAGATACAGCATTCAGTTATTTGCATCTTTAAAACTTTCAACCTTCCCCACCTGTAGAGTACTCCTTCAAGTGAATCTAACCACGCTGGGTAAAATGTACTAGCTGGACGTTTCTGCTACAATGGCAAGCAGTGAAATAATTAAAATGTCATCCTTACTGATTTTCATGAGGCAGAGGCTAAGCCCAGTCAGGCCTGCTGCTGGGGGCCTCACCCCAGGGTCCTGGGATCTGCAGCTGGATGGCTCTGGAAGTCTATTATCCTTCTTCTATGGCTAAGATTTCTCATCTTTCTTGTTCTCTTTCCTTTTCTGCCTTCTTTCTTCCTTGTTTCCTCAGGCGGGTGAAAAGGAGGAAGCAGAATTAGCGGCGGGGTTCAGAGAAATGAAACATGGGCCCTGATTCTCTGATCCACTGGGGCTATTTTCTGCTGCTCTGGTGGCACCAAGCAGCCTTAAACCCAGCAGACAAAGAGCCTGGAGGATTCCATCAGTTGCAGGGGGAACCTCAAGTGCCACTGATCTGCCAGAGTGGCTCCTGCATCACCCTTCTTCATAGCTGCTGGTGTAGTGGGTGTGGCTGGGGTCTCTTACACACCCAGCTGTTCCCCAGCTGCCATAGCAGCATCTGATAGTTCTTTGCAGCCATTGAAAATTCAAGCACATTTCACTGAGAAGCCCTAATCTGAGCATGAAATTTCTACTGCATGCATTTCCAATGGCTCCAGTTGTAAGATACGGTCTTCTCAGGACTCCTAGCCCTTAGTGGTCCAGGAAAAGTGCAACTAGATGTCTGAATTGGACCTGACGTCCCATTTAGTAGCCTCAAGTACCAAGATTTGGATGCTGGGCCAGTATAGAATTATAGAGCAGCTCCCCACTCGTTTTATTTTATATGCATTCACCAGTTCCAATTTTATGTTAACTCAACCCTCTCTTTGTTATATTTGAACTTCCACTCTGAGGATTCTTTAGTGGTCCATGGACAGCTGGCTACTTACACATAAAACGGAACATAAAAACGGCCCTATTGGATCAGATCAATGGTCCATCTTGTCCCAATATCCTATCTACTGACAGTGGCCAATGCCAGATGCTTCAGAGGGAATGAACAGAGCAGGCCATCTTTGAGTGATCAATCTCGGGTCATCCACTCCCAGCCTCTGGGGGTCAGAGGGTAGAGACACCCAGAGCATGGTTCCATCCCTGACCATCTTGGCTAATAGCCATTGATGGACTTATCATCTGTGAAGTCATCTAATTCTTTTTGGAATCCAGTTATAGTTCCCACGGCAAAGAGTTCCACAGACTGACTGTGCTTTGTGTGAAGAAATACTTCCTTATATTTGTGTTAAACCTGCCGCCTATAAATTTCATTGGGTGACTCTAAGTTCTTGTGTTATGTGAAGGAGTAAATAACACTTCCTTACTCACTTTCTCCACACCATTCATGATTTTATACCACTATCATATAGTCTCTTTTCTAAGATGAACAGTCCCAGTCTTTTTAATCTTTCCTCATATGGAAGCTGTTCCATACCCTTAATTATTTTAGTGGTCCTTTTCTATACTTTTTCCAATTCTAATGTATCTTTTTTGAGTTGCGGTGACCAGAACTGCATGGGGTATTCAAGATGTGGGTGTACCATGGATTTATACAGTGGCATTACGATATTTTCTGTCATATTATCTATCCCTTTCCTAATGGTTCCTAACATTCTGTTCGCTTTTTTGACTGCCACTGCCCACTGAGCGGATGTTTTCAGAGAACTATCCACAATGACTCCAAGATCTCTTTCTTGAGTGGTAACAGCTAATTTACATCCCATCATTTTATATGTATATTTGGGATTATATTTTCCAATGTGCATTACTTTGCATTTATCAACATTGAATTTCATCTGCCATTTTGTTGCCCAGTCACCCAGTTTTGTGAAATCCCTTTGCAGTCTGCTTTGGACTTAACTGGCTGTCTCATTGGCTTTGTTTCCATGTGTTAAACTGCACTCAAAGATAGTTAAACCAACATTAAATGCTACTCAGTGTAGGCAATTGCTGTAGCTGGCACAGGGATGTTATTTTATTTGCACAGGGAAGGAAGTTCATCATGACAGCTGACTCAGCAGGGATTGAATCTGAGACCTCCAGAGCTAAAAGCATAAGCTGCTTCAACTTGAGCTAAAGGGCCAGGCAGTAGCAGGCTGTAACATACACCTGTCCTCTGCGCTTTGGCACAGGCGGGGACCTGTAACATACAACAGTGGGCTACAATAACAAAGCTGGTCCATGAGACAATCTCTCTATGAAGATGTGGCCTATGCTTTGAAAATCTTTGGGACCCCATACTGTATGGATTATTATAGAAGTAAGGCAGGGAAGAGTATGCATGTGTGTGTTTCAGCCACTGGAGAAGTGTCCCAGTAGCCTACCACTGCCCTCCCTGCAGTGGCTTATTGCTGTATCAAGAGTATGGATCATTTAATTTTACATTCCCTGTTTAAATACACCTCTACCCCGATATAACGCTGTCCTCGGAAGCCAAAAAATCTTACCGCGTTATAGGTGAAACCACGTTATATCAAACTTGCTTTGATCCTCCAGAGCGCACAGCCCCGCCCCCCCCGGAGCGCTGCTTTACCGCGTTATATCCAAATTTGTGTTATATCGGGTCACGTTATATCGGGGTAGAGGTGTATATGGAGTTTTCTGTAATGTATCCTTCCACTATGAGAAATAGTTCCTAGAGAAAATAAATGAGAAAATAACAGGGTGAAGGGTGTGAAAACCTTAGCTCCAGTCTCCCCAGAATCCTTTGGAAATAAGCTCCTGATTGCAGCTATCTTTTCTTGATCTCCAGTCTCATCTGGTGTCTCCTCCAGAGTGACTTTCCCATTTCCAGCTCAGATAGCTGCTTGGTCCTGTTGGATCTTGGATTCACCCTAGAATCCTGTTTGGCAGCTGCCACAAAGTTAATTTTGAAATGCCCCATCAGTGCCCCCATAGAGTTGTGGGATACTCCTGGTTCCTGGAAGTGTCATACTGCTGTGTGGCTGATTGATAGAAAAGATGTTAACATGGGATGAAAACTGTCTTAGAGGGGCAGTTTACAAGTGTAGTGAGTGTCAGTATATTTACCCGCACATCTGAACTTTGCCACTAAAGTCAGAGTACTTTGCAAATCAGACACCCTCTTACCATTCCAGATTCTTGATATAGTTTAATCCTTTAGTTTGAACTTCTATGCAGATGATTGATCTCCACAAAGCCCTGACCATGTGGATAGTGAATTTGCTGACTTTGATGGTACCTGACCACTCCTCCAATAAAGGTCTCCTAGACAATGAGTCAGAAGCTGCTAAGGATCAAGAGCTCAAGAGGCTAAGGGGCTATAAACTAGAGGAAGAAGCTATGAACCTGGTTCCCAAACTGAGCAGATTCTCCAGCTACGTAATGAGGTATTAATAAAGCCTTGGGACCTCACCTGCCTATAGGATTTTCCCATTAGAAAAAAATCCTTAGTGTGATGGGAAAGCCCTCTGAAGAGAGGTATGATCTCTCCAAAAGTGGGTGGGATCATAAAAATGCAACTTTAATGCTGTGTGGCACTCAGAAGGAAACATTTCAAGTATAAATTAATGATAACATTAGCTGGAACGACTTGTGTTGTTCAGCACCCACAGCTATGTAATCACTGAGGGCTTGACTGGCTATGAGCATTGTTCAGATCTCTTAGACATATCAGAGATTCACATGGTAAACGTCATGCTGAGGAAAATGATTGGGGAATCCTGAAGGACTTTGAGTTTATAAAGCAAGCAGTGGGTCCCCTGGCTATAATGTTGGCATCTACAGAATCGTGCTCTAATGTGGTGCATGTTTTATAAAGGAAAACAGACAAGAGCCCAATCCTCTGGGATTCCACTGTCTGTGGTGCCAGTAATGCTGTGTGGTAACAGTCCCCATTCAGCTCCAGAAGGAGATGGAACCTGGGAAAGGGACAAATTGGACAGGAGACAAGGGAGAGAGGAATACTGGAAGAAGGGTGAAAGAGAGTGACCAAGGGGACGGGGACTTGTTTGGAGAGACTTGCTGGCTGGCTCAGTGACTGAGTGGAGAAATGAGAAGAAGGGTGAAAAGGAGGAAAGAGACACCCAAGAAAAGGGTGAGGGGAGAGAGACAGAACATGGCATGAAGACAGACAGATTCATATGCTGCTGCTCCTCCTCTGCTGGGACAGGCTCCCAGTTTGAGTCTGCCTGGCCATCTCCTGCTAATACCCATGCTGGGGGGTGGGTTTCAAAGTGGGCTCCTTCTAAGGCTCTCTCCAAGATCCTGGAGGGAGCTGCTTCTCTCCCACTCTATGGAAGCTGAAGGAAGTGGTGCCCTAAAGGGTATAGCGGATATGACAGGTTGGCAAGAAATGCCTCTAGGGCCTTTACATGACTTCACTACTGGGCCAAGGAGAAGCTGGTCTGTGAGGGAGGAAGCTCTTAATTCAAATGGAACTGTTGGGAATAATATCAGAGAGAGAACTTGGCTGGTCAAGTAACTTAAACATTCTCTCTCTCTCTCTCAATAGTTTGCTACTATGTTGCAGCCCTCCTGCAATACTGGGGAGATTAAGCACAGTCTTATAGGCCTACATCCTCCCACAGCCCCTTCTCTAAGGCGTATCAAAAACCTGACAAATGCATCACTTAATAAACAAACCCAAAGGAACGGGCTGCCCTTGTCTGTACATGGCGCTGCTTTAAAAATCCCGCTATGTGTGATTACAGTGTGTCTTGTTGCAACAACAGGATCCTGCACAATTCTGACCAAGGGGGAAAAAGGTGTTTGAGAGCATTGCTTAGAGCAGGGGTCGGCAACCTTTCAGAAGTGGTGTGCCAGGTCTTCATCTATTCACTCTAATTTAAGGTTTTGTGTGCCAGTAATACATTTTAACGTTTTTTAGAAGGTCTCTTTCTCTGTCTATAATATATAACTAAACTATTGTTGTATGTAAAGTAAATAAGGTTTTAAAAATGTTTAAGAAGCTTCATTTAAAATTAAATTAAAATGCAGAGGCCCCCCCCCCCCCGACTGGTGGCCAGGACCCGGGCACTGTGAGTGCCACTGAAAATCAGCTCACGTGCCGCCTTCGGCACGTGTGCCATAGGTTGCCTACCCCTGGCTTAGAGGGTGGGTGTCTTTCTGTGTCTCCTCAGCTGCTGCAAAGAGTTGGTAGATGTTATAGTTCGGAAGAAACAAGCTGAATCGGATTCAGACCACAATTATGAGCTGCGGGAGCTGGAGAAAATCAAGGTAACAGTGTCTGTCCACAGTATGGTCCAGATCAGCCTGGGTTTGTTTGTGAAAGGGTAAGAGGAAGAACTGGCACAAAGCTAACACACACAAGGGAGTCAGGAAGGAGTTTGAACAGACAGAACATTTTTGCTTCATCTTAGACCCAAGCGTAGAAAGCCACAAACCACCACCAAATATTTCTTTCTTGCAGCAATATATTCAGCCTTTATGGTTCACCAATGGTCAGTAGTGAATTAAAACATAATCAAATTGATTGGATGATACGGACCCTGGTTAGAGACCCTAAAGCTCCAGATTTCAGAGTAGCAGCCATGTTAGTCTGTATCCTCTCTGGTCACTCAGTAACAGACTTAAAGGTGGCAATTTTGCAACAGAAAAGCTTCAAAAACAGACTCAGCAGTTTCTCGTTGGAACTTGAATTAATATGCAAACTAGATACCATTAACTTAGGCTTGAATAGAGACTGGGAATGGCTGAGTCATTACACAGATTGAATCTATTTCCCCATGTTAAGTATCCTCACACCTCTTGTCAACTGTCTAAAATGGGCTATCTTGATTATCACTACAAATGTTTTTTTTCTCCTGCTGATAATAGCTCATCTTAATTAGCCTCTTAGAGTTGATATGGCTACTTCCACCTTTTCATGTTCTGTGTGTGTGTATGTATATATATATATATATATATTTCTCCTTACTATATGTTCCATTCTATGCATCTGAAGAAGTGGGCTGTAGCCCACGAAAGCTTATGCTCAAATAAATTTGTTAGTCTAAGGTGCCACAAGTACTCCTGTTCTCAATGCTCCAGAGAATCCCTCAACACTTCCTCCAGTCAAACTCTACCTCCATTCATGGATTCCTCCCAGCAGTTTCCTACTGACCCCAGAGACCACTTCAAAAGCTGCACAGTTTTGAGAAGTCTGGGCCATGTTCAGACTTAATTCCTTCCTTACACTGTTCCAGCGTATATGCCTTGGGACTTTTCTGTAGGATCTAATCCATATAAAAATTGCAATAGACTCAAATCTAGTTTAAAGCATGTCAGGCACTTGGACTAGGTAGTCATATCCAGGGTTTTGCTGACCCTAAGGAGAGAGACCCGTGGATATACTGGAAACAGTACCCTCTTCAGCAGTGGGCAAGACTTCCTTATCTAGTCCTCATGTCTCCTGACTCTACATATATACGTAAAGCTATTATGCAGATAACGTGTTAACTGCAGGATTTTATCTTAGAGGAGCCAGGGAAGGTGCCCTCTAGTACTGCATATCTCCATTCCTCCCTCCTTGAATTCCCAATACCTTCAAAGGCCACCTTGTGTTGGGCTGATCCAATCTACCATTAAGGAATACTGAGCATGTGTCCCTCTGAAGCCTCGCGTTGTTCTAAGCATCAAACAAATGGGGTTGTCCCAGAGTGGTGTGAGGAAATGCTTCCTGCAGGGGTTGAGAATGCTCCTCCCCAGCACTTCTGGTCTGTGCTGGCTTATGGGGTAAAAACAAACAAACTTGGGGCCTGAACTCTGATCCCTGCCCCAAGCTTTCAGGGCAATGCGCTGTCACTACACTGTTGGGCCAAACCAATTGGGAGCTTGTTAAATATATTGTATGGAATAGGTGATTAGCCCATGAAAGGCTCCATGCTTGAAGGCTTAGGAGGAGTGCATGTTTCTTTTCCTTGGTAGGAGGAGGATAGATGGGGCCATATAAATACCATAGATAGAAGGATGGAGTTATTTAATCACAGGAGTGAATGAAATATCAATTCTTCTCTCCCTCTTGTAATTTGTCTCTTCTGTTATTTCATCCCAGACCGAGTGCCTTGATTGGATTAATACCTGCAATCTCCTGCTTTCTGAATTCAAAGGCTCTCCGGTCTCCTTACTGAGTTTAGAAGAGCAGAGGAACCTGTTTGGGCCTCAGGTACATAAAGACTTAGCATTTGCCAGCCAAAGTAGAACCTGTTTGGCTGGGGAGCTGCTTGAAAGGCTTTCCCAACTGAAGAAACTATGGTTCAGTTTCCAGAAGGATTCAGCCTATAGAGCCCTCTGCATTCAAGACTCCACATTGGAGGGATTATTAGAATTCATGATGATGGAGTTTGTTACACCTAAAATGCTTCCTATGGGGGCAGACTTTCAGCTGGTGTCAATTGTCATAGCTTCAGTGGAGCTGTGACAGTTGACACCAGCTGAAAATTGGCCCTGTGATGTTGCCTGGTAAATTCTGCTTCTCCCAAGAGATTGCAAATTGATGGAATCCTGGGGTTTGGATTGCACAGGAGTTCATAATGGTATGAGAGCTTCTAGTGTATGGGGAGACTTTGGCAAACCAGTAAAGTGCTTGAAACCACTATGGCTTATTGTTAAAAAGCAACCTAGTCAGCAGGCTGTAAAGTGGCCATGCAGCTTGACCAAGGCAGGAGGGGAGGGAGTTTTGGGTGCCATGGAAAGGGCAGCTTGACCCCGCGTCCTTCCTGATAAGAATTGTGTTAAAGTTGCTGATACATGCATTTTAAAAGAGTAGGCTATGCCCCAGGAATGTCTATTGGGGTCTCAAGGCTGCAAGTTCTGGAAAAACCCACACCTGGTTAATCAATAATCAGAAGGAACCTCTTGCATGAAACTGCTTACTTAACAAGGTTTCTTTAAGGGACATGTCATTCTATTACTAATGTATAAATAAAGGGACTCATTTGGGGACTCTTCGGGACTGGTCTCTCCCTCTGGATGCATCTTGTGTTCCCCACTGGCAGACGGGCTGTCACTGTGCCACTCGAGAGCCACACTCAGCTTTGGTAATTATCAAGGGTTGGGGGTGTTTTACTAATCTTGTTGCAGACATGTGTAAGTAAAGTTTAGCTTTAAGTGAAAGCACTCTTGTGTTGTCCTGTTTGTGCCAGCCATCTATTGGTCGGACAGCCGTGTCTCCCCTGCAGGGCCGGCTCTAACTTTTTTGCTGCCCCAGACAAAAAAGAAGAGCGCCGCCCCTCCGTAACACCACCCCCCCCAGCGCTGCGCCGGGTCGCCCAACCCCCCCCCAGCGCAGCGCCGCGCCGCCCAACCCCCCCCCCCCGCAGCACCGTGCCACCCAACCCCAGCACTGCGCCGCCCAAACCCGCCCCCCAGCGCCACGCCGGGCCGCCCAACCCCCCCCCCAGCGCCACGCCACTCAAACCCCCGCCCCCCCAGCGCCACGCCGGGCCGCCCAAAGCCCCGCCCCGAGCGCCTCGCCGGGCCGCCCAAAGCCCCGGAGCGCCGGCCCGCCCCCGAGCGCCTTGCCGGGCCACCCAAACCCCTGGAGCACCTTGCCGGGCCACCCAAACCCCTGGAGCACCTTGCCGGGCCACCCAAACCCCCGGTGCGCCGCGCCGCCGAAACGCCCCCTGCGCTGCCCGGCCGAAATAAAAACAAAAAATAAAAAAAACCCTCGAGCGCCACCCCGCCAAACAAAAAAACAAAACAAAAACACCGCGAGTGCCCCCCACCACCCCAACATTGGCCGCCCCTTCTAAGGTGCCGCCCCAAGCACCTGCTTGGTCAGCTGGTGCCTGGGAGCCGGCCTTGCTCCCCTGATTTATTTCCTGACACCTCCTCGCACAGAGTAAAAGTTACCAAGAGCTTTGGGTTGAAAGAACCCTGGGTAACACTAGCTTTATTCCATATGTGGCTGGACAGATGGATGTTGCCTGTGAGAATTTGATTTGATTCAAATCTTTTAGATGGTAGGTCTGACATTGGTCTAATTTCAGACATGATGGGCTATATTCAAATATGATGGAAGTGGGTTCAGTTCCATTGATTTGAATAGAGTTTCAACTGCTTACATCACATTAGATATTGTTTGAGCTTTCCCACATTCAGCACTGCTCTGCAGTCACCCTGCTACCCCGTTCCTTGGCCAATTCTGAACAGATTTTGCCAAACCATGTAGTGGTTTGTAATGTTCATAAGGGTCCATTAAGGATTTAGAGGAGACACCAACATCATGTGACTTGTGATTTAAATAGATTTGAAGCCAGCCTTCCTGAGGTGGCTGGGTAGTAAGCCAGCTAAGCTTCCATTTATTTCTTGTTTAAAAATTTAAGCAGGACAAGATTGGTGATTGGTTGCATTGTTTTGGTGTTTGCCTATGTTATGTGGAGGGACAGAATCCCAGATGAGTGTGCTACTGACCAGTCCCTTGCATTGCTTTCCAGGAGACCCAGCCACAGATGCACTCAACTGTTGTGGATTCTTTACCTGAAGAAATTTCTGAGACTTCTTCTGAACTTGGGAAAGACAAAACTGAAGATGTTGATGTTGATAAGAAATCTGTGAAAGGGGAAGAAGTGTTAGGGGAAAAGGTGAAAATCTTAGGCGGCGGGTATAATAGGCAAGGGGTGGCTCTGCCTCCCCTGGCGCTGCCGCGGCTGTTGGACCCCCAGTTGTGGGGTTTGGCGCAAAGTTTTTGCTTTATTATGCCCTATGCAGGTTCCGGGGCAGCCGAGACGGCACATACATACTGCTGCCTCAGCTGCCCCAGAACCTGCATGGGGCATATCAAAAGCGTCTTCTAACAGACGCTTTTCCCCTGGGCAGGTTGGGTCCAGGGAGAGGAGGCACGGCGCAGCTTCGGCCAGCCTAGGGTGCCTCCGGGCAGGGCTGGAGGGAAGGCTCAGGGCTTCAGCCAGCCCAGGGCTCCTCCAGCCGAGGGGGGCACTGGGCTTCGGCCGGCCCAGGGCTCCTGCGGCGGGGGGAGGGGGGGGGGGAGTTGTGGCTCCAGCTGTGGGGGAGGGGGAGGGGGAGTGGTCTGGGGCTCCAGCCGTGGGGAGGGCACGGGCGGAAGGGGCGGAGCCGGGGGCTAGCCTCCCCAAAGGGGGGCTCCACCCGCCACCCATGGTGAAAATCTCCATTTTACAAGTGAGTGCAGTAGCCGTGGTTGGCGCAAGATGTACTGCTTTCCAGTGGAGCCTTTCTTTGCTTCTTGCCATTTGCATATGACATGTGAAATGTAGACCTCAAAGCCTTCGTTGTGCCAGGAGCCATTGCACTAACTCATCATTCACCTTTCCTTCAGCAGGAGCCACCTGCGCCAGACGTCAGCAGTGACGTCCCGACTGTAAGCAGTGAGGTAATGGAGGACACCATCAGGTACCTAGGACATGACTCCAACATCCATTTGAAATCCCTCAAGTCAACAGCGGTGTCGGTCTCTGGGGTAGGAATCTCCATCATACAAATTGTTTCCTTTTTACCTGGACTGTAGCTTGAGCTCTGGGACCAGATTTTTAAAGGTATTTTGGTGCATAAGATGCAGATAAGTTCCTAGTGGCACTTTCAAAACAATCTGAGAAGCTGTGGCTGTTCTAATCAGATGGCAGGGGCTCCATTTCTCCCCTCTTTTCTCCCTTTTCAGTTTTCTGATTTTCCACAAAAGCAATAGGATTCTGGCTATCAATGACTAAAACAGTCCCTGAAATTTTGGAATGGATTATATACAGTGTTCAAAAGTTATCGCGTTACAGACAGATAGATGCCATTGAGTGTAAGGCCTTCTCAAGCTCAGCCAATTAAAGGAACTATCTGTCCCTTCTCATACTTTTGACCTCCTTTCATTCTGAGCCTGACCATCAGGGCTTTCCAGTCAGGACATCACCCTCACAAACTGCCATAACCTGACAGACTACATGCCATCCGGGTGTGTATTGAAGGTTTTGGCAATCCAAGTCAATTACCCACTGAGTTCCGAAGAAGTGGGCTGTAGCCCAGGAAAGCTTATGCTCAAATAAATTTGTTAGTCTCTAAGGTGCCACATGTTCTTTTTGAGTTCATTCAGGCTCTGATTCAGCAAAGCACTAACTCTGAGCATGTGAGAAGATCCAGTTAAAGTTCATGGGACTGATCACATGCCTAAAGTGAAGCCTGTGCTTAAGTGCTTTTCTGAATTGGAGCCTTGATGCAATGCCCTGCCCTTCTTTGTTGCTTGTCCATGCTGCGATTAAGCAGTGACAGACCAGCACCCAACTGGACAAGGCACATGCTGCGGATGAAGCATAGTTCTGTTGGTTTCTCTGAGCTCCTCATACTCCCATACAGAAGGTGTTTCCTCTCCTCCCCCTAGAGAGAGATGACTGCCAGCAAGTCAACAACCCCATATTCTCAAAAGGAGTTTGAGACCTTGGCTTCACTAGAACGTCTGCAAGAGCAGCTCCTGTGAGTACTGGATCATCTGATTGAGAGGACGGATCATCCTCATCTTTATAACAACCTTTAATGTACTTTAAGACTGTTATGTCCCCCCTTAGTCTTTTCTTCTCCAAACTAAACAACCCCAATTTTGTCAAGCTCTCCTCGTAAGTTTCTAGACCTTTAATCATTTTTGTTGCTCTCCTCTGGACTTTCTCCAGTTTATCCACATCTTTCCTAAAGTGTGGTGCTCAGAATTAGACCCAATACTCTAGCTGAGGCCTTATCAGTGCTAAGTAGAGTGGAAGAATTACTTCTTGTGTCTTGCTTACTACGATCCTGCTAACACATTCCAGAGTGATTGCTTTTTTTTTTTTTGCAACAGTATTACATTGTTGACTCATAGTCAGTTTGTGATCCACTATAACCCCCATATCCTTTTCTGCAATACTCCTTCCTAGAAAGTCATTTCCTATTTTGTATTTGTGCAATGGATTATTTGTTCCTAAGTGTAGTACTTTGCATTTTCCTTATTGAATTTCATCTGACCTTTTGTTAGGAGAAATTGAGTTTTAAAATTAATTTAAAATGTAATTGATGATCATGGACCATACAGCTGGGGCCATGGAGTCACTATTTGGTTTAGATCTTTTTAATAATGCCACACATTTACATTAGTGAGTTGTTTTTTATAGAGCCAATCAGATATACTGAAAGTCTCAGTTTTCTTAGCCTGTCTGTTGAATATCTTGCCAACAGTCTCTTAAACTCCAGGTTTCAGTGCCTTCCTGGCTTCTGTATTTCAGAGAAGCTGAGATCCGTGCTCAGAATGCAGAGGAGAGATCAGAAAGTCTGGATGAGCATCTGGAAGAAGCTCTGGGGAGAATCCAGGATCTAGAGAAACAGCTGGAAAAAGCACTCAAAGCCCAGGAAGTAGCACCAAAACCAGGTGAGCTAATCAGAATTCTGAGATGTCTCATGGACTCTGAGATAGAAAACATCTGCTAGGTCCCTTAGTCCATTTCAGGGCCAGTGCAGGATCATTCCCTCTTGGACATTTACTAGTGTGTTGTCTAGACTAATTTTAAATGTGCCAAGAGATGAGGTATCCACCACCTCCCTTGGGAGATTATTCTATAGCAGAAACAGTAGAACCACTGTATTCTGAGCGTTTTTGAAAGAAAGTTGGTAAGAATGCTTAATACATCAGATTCTCTGTTTCTAGGGGCTTGTCTACACTAGAAAATTAGGTCGACTTAATTTAGGTTGACCTACAGCCACTGCAGTAATTCAATCAGCTGTTGGTGTCCACACTATCTTCCTTCTGCCGGTGAAGAGCATCCTCACCAGGAGCCAGGGCCGGCTCCAGCATTTCTGCCGCCCCAAGCAAAAAAAAAAAGCCACGATCGGCGGCGGCAGTTCAGCGGCAGGTCCTTCGCTCCTAGAGGGAGTGAGGGACCTGCCGCCCCCGAATTGCCGCAGGTGCCGCCCCTCTCCCTTGGCCGCCCCAAGCACCTACTTGTTAAGCTGGTGCCTGGAGCCGGCCCTGCCAGGAGCGCTTGCACCAACTGAAGTGGGGCATTGTGGGGACCCTGACAGTGGAATGTGAGGCACTGACAGCCACGTGGGGCTCACAGCTGGAGTCACCATCCACCCCGATTTTCCAGTCCCAACTGTGAGCCCCGCGCAGGCTCAGTTTCACAGCATAGAGCCTACCAGCCATGAAATTGACATGCTGCTGTTTTCTCCGCTCAGAGCAGCCCCACTCTAACAGCTCTGGGCAATGTGGGGAGCTGGGAGCCAGGGCTTTCAGTGCCTGGCAGCCGGACTCGGAGTGGGGAGCCTGAGCAGCAGCCCGCTGGGAGCTGGTAGCCCGGGTGGGGGGGGTTGGGGGTGGACAGCAGGGCTCCCAACCAGGTTCTAGCTGGAGTCCCCCACCCATCCTGGAGTGACAGCCCGAGCTGTGAGCCAGGTGCATGGCTTTCTTGTCAATTTCACGGCTCTAGCACTGAGCCATGAAATTGACAAGAATTTTAGCCAACAGCCCATGTAAGTAACAGTGTCTACAGGGACACTGCATCGCCCTAACTACATTGACATAAGTCCTACGCCTCTCATGGAGGTGGAGGTATTATGTCGGTGTAGTAAGGCCCTCACATTGGCAGGAGCAAGGCTGTAGTGTAGACACTGACATAGTTAGGTCGACATAAGCTGCCTTATGTGGACCTAATGCTGCAGTGTAGACCAAGCCTAGCATTTTAAAAAGTTTGTTTCCGGTGCATTGTACAGACATGAATGTGGAGACTGGCTACATCTTACTCATGCTCTTTGTTGCTATCTTTAAGAGCTGTCCAGGACCATCTCTCCCGGGTGACAGAGAATTCACTCTCCATCTCCACTCACTTCTGGGCTCCCTCACAGTGTGATGTCAAAAAAGCACAACCCTAACTTTGAGGAACATAGGAACTAAGGATCTGCCATATTAGGGGGAGCAATGGTCTGTCCAGCCCAGTATCCTTTCACTGACAGTGGCCACAGACCCACCTGCTTTAGAGAAAAGCACAAGAAACCCTGCAGCCATGGGGTACCTGCCCCCAGGAATATTCCCTCCTCACCCCCATTCAGTACAGGGTGGCTTATATCTTGAATCTTGCTCATTTTTAATATTTACTAAGATACTTATCTAGCCCCTATCATGCAATATCTGAGTGTGTTTACCCTCATAAGACAGGGCAGGGCAGGGTTGTTATCCTTGCTGTCTCCCAAGGGCCAGGCTAATGCCCTAATCACAGGACCATCCTTCCTCTCCGTAACTCTAGATATTCTTGTTATCTATGTAAGTGTAATCCTTTTTTGAACTCTGCCAAACTCTTGGCCTCACTGGCATCCTGTGGCAGTGAGTTCCACAGGCAAAATGTGCATTATGTGGGAAAGCACTTCTATCATCGGTTTAGAATTGGATCCACCCTGATTTAGGGGAAGTGGGGACTATAGTCCTGGGCTTTCCCAACACTGCCCCTCTAGTGGATCCCTCCCAGCTGTGATTTGAAAGGAGAGGGTGATTTATACTTGATTCTACAGGATGTATTTACCCTAGGAGGAGTTTTGCTATATTTATTTTTAACATCTGTGTATTTTTTATTTCAGAAGTCCCTTCCCAAGAAGAATCCAAGCCAACTTCTCATAAACCATCTGCCGCTGCCCGGTCCAGGAAAACCAGCAGACCCAAACATTAAAGAGTAGCAATGCCCAGCGAAGGTCATTTGGTTCCCATTTGTAGTAGACTTTCAGCATAACACTGCCCATCTCTGGGACTCCAGATACACTTTAATTCCAAGTTCTTTAGTATAGCAAAATGACTGGAACACCCACTAATGCACCCTCCCAAGGAGAGCTTTAGACAAAGCACTGGAGAGGATCTTTTCTAGGTTTATAAATTATCTGAAAACCTCACGCTGGGTAACGCAGTGTTTTAGTGTAGTTGCCAGTCATAACTGGAGACTGGACTAGAACAGAACTTGTAGAAAAGGCTTTCAGGCCTTCTCAACGTATCTGTTAGTAGAGTCTTTAAGAGATCAGGTCATAAACTTATCACAGGCTAGCTGTACTGCCACAGTTGGAACTTTGGGATAAATTGTCCAGATCTCAGATCCATTCATAAGTGCTCAGCTTGTGAACATAAATCTTGGGATGGTTTCTTCCAGGTATGGAGACAGAGGGAGGCTCCTGGGCCAGGTCTTTCTCAGAGTGGGACACAGGATACTTTCTAAGTACTTAGAGGGGAGGTTTCCAACTAATTTATACAGGCGCAGTGTATAGAAAAAGAAAAAAAGTTCTGCTCAGTGTTGCTTGAGAAATAATTAAGGCAGCAGACTCAGAATACCTCTTCTGAGAGCCATCATTTCCATGGTTATCATCCTTTTACAAGATGTCCATGGCTTTTGATACTTTGGGACTTCTGTTAACATGGGTGGTGAATTGGAGAGTGTAACATGGTTGGACTCACCCCTGCGGCACCTCCTGCTGGTCATCCATGGGAATTAGCTCTTCCAGCATCCAGATTGCCCTCTGCAGGCCAGTGATCCACCTTACCACTGGCCCCCTGTGTCCCTCCCAGGACCCTGGTGCCCCTTTCTCTGGGTGCTGCCCCCTAACTATACCCCCACAGTTCTGGGTCTCCCCCTCCCAGGGGAACCCCCACCCACTACCCCCACTTCACCTCAGTCTTGGCTACTGCCCAGTCTCCATCTAGCCCCGTTCACTGGGGCAGACTGCAGTGTCAGCCACTCATCACAGGCAAAGGGGTTCAGACCTGCTGCCTCTGCCTACCCATGGGCTACCCCATGCAACCCAGTACCTAATAGGCCTTACCAGGCCTGCAGCCTGGGGCTTTCCTAGGCCGGAGCTCCCCGGCTCCCTTGGCTTTTCCCCAGCCCTGCTCCACTCTAGGCACTTAGTTAAGCTCCCTGCAGCCAGGCCCTTCTCTCTCTGAATGCAGAGAGACTGTCTGCTTGAGCTCCTGACTCAAGCCTTTATAGGGCCAGCTGGGCCCTGATTGGGGCGTGGCCCCAGCTGAGCCTGCTTCCTCCCAATCAGCCCAGCTTTTCCCCTGCTACAGCCCTCTCCCAGGGCTGTTTTAAGCCTTTCCAGGCAGGAGCGGGTGACCACCCCGCTATAGAGAGGAATAGCTCTGTCAGTTTGATTGAGACTCTTAAGGAAACAACCCACAGGACTGTCCAGAAGGGTTATAGAGACAACACTGCCAGGACACAAAGGTGGAGCCCTGCTGACTAATGGGGAGAGTCCTAAGCTGCGCACTAAACCTCCAGGGCAATGCAGAATCACCAGGACAAGAAAAAGAGCTACTGGCAGGGCAGCTCGTAACACTGTAAGGCAATGACTGTGGAAAACAAAGATGAAGCAGCTTGCACCTACAAAAAGGACTTTGGGGGTGGGGTGTGACAGGGAGTAGTAAAATCCCCAACAGTCACAAAGTGTCCCCAGAGCATCCAAACGATAACAGGAGGCTGGGCCTGCAAAGAAAGTTTGATTACTACAGCAAATATCAGTGACCTGCCCAGGACTTTGCCTTGATTGGTTTTATTGCCTGTTATTGCCAGGGCTTCTCCGGGACTTTGCCCCGTTTTACCATTTATGTATACACACAGCCCTACTCTCTGCTTTTCCAGTGCTTTGTATATGTAGAAATGTTAAAGATGCACCTCTGTTGCTCCAATGAAATGACCAAATGTCTTAATGACTTATTAGCCAGTACAGACTATTGCAACTTGACTCTCAAGTTTTATGGGCCTGAGGATCTCATTTCAAGTCCCTGTGTTTGGCCTTATCATTAGCGTTTGCATCATTGCATAATGACTTAAGAACGGTCTGTTGCAGGTGCAATAGCAATTAATAGGAAGAGATGTCCAATAACTAGGCTTGATCAAGTTATTAATCAAAGATTAATACAGCGTCATACAGAAAGGAAGAGTACATATGTTACCAAGCCCTTTGGAAGACAGCAGTGGCAGCAGTCATGCTGTCTCAAAATTCTGTGCTTCCCCCTTCTGTATTACTACCTAACTGGGAAGAGTTCCATCAGTTTCCCTAGATCACTTTACCTAATACACCTTTGTGCCTGTTTTCTTTTACATGTTTTTCACTGACGGTGAGGCTCAATAAATTTTTACCCCAGGATGTGGGTAGTATGTTGTAAGTTTCAAGATGGCATATGGTTTACATTTTGACAGTTATACAGACCCTGCACATTACACAAAAACACAGATGCATGTACGCAATATTTTAGGCATAGTGTTTTAAAAATTAACAAAGTTTAAAGGTTTTGCGTTCTCCAGTGCAGATACATAGCAGAAGACAGGAGTTCTTAGAAAGGTCACAGCATCTACATAGCATACAGTTTATAGAATTTAACATGAATATAAAGGACTTCCGATATAACATACTTATTCACTGACTATTTTTTAATTTTGGTTACATAACACCCCTTTTCCATTTATACTTATAGTTGCTATAATAACCAATTCCTGTATTTTAATCAATACCTTTTAACCTTTTACGTATAAGAACTGATTTCCCAATACATTCTATCCTGACAAACTGGTAGTTGATAAGAAAGCAATTTACATTCCTGGTTAATAGTTTTGTTGTTTTTTTTAAATATGGAGATATACTTATCTCATAGAACTGGAAGGGACCCTGAAAGGTCATCAAGTCCAGCCCCCTGCCTTCACTAGCAGGACCAAGTACTGATTTTGCCCCAGATCCCTAACTGGCCCCCTCAAGGATTGAACTCATAACCCTAGATTTAGCAGGCCAATGCTCAAACCACTGAGCTATCCCTCCCCCCACCTCAGTGCTGTGCCGCCGCCACCACTCCTTCATTCCTTTCTCCCCGTGCCTCTGCTCACACTCCTCCTGACTCTCCTTCCTGTGCCTTCAGTGCTCTCCCCGGGCACATCATCTGCTCTTTCCAGCACTCCTGCCTGTGCTGCTGCTGTTCTTCCCATCCTCCCTCCACCCCCTTGCACCTCTGCCTCTCCTTCTCCAAGTGCTCCACCACTCCTTCCTGTGCTTGTTCCTGTGCCTTGGCTCCTTTCTGTGCTCCTGCCTGCACCTTCAGTGCTCCCCCTGCCTGCAGGGGGTGTGTGCTTGGTTAGGGCTGATGTACAATGTGTTTGCTGACCTATTAACTTGATGGTGTCTGACTGAGGTTGGTTGTGTTGTTTCCATGGTGATCCTCAGAGTCCCTCCTCTCAGGTATTTAAAGAACAGCCCTAAAAACATGCCAGGTGTGTAACTCACTCCAAAGGTAGGTGAGAGGGGCAGTATCAGAGCTGTGGGGAGTCCCAGCCCTGGGGGACAGATGGTCAGGAATACAGTGCAGTACTAGGGCTGTACAGGATTTGCTAGCACATGCTGCATACTTTTGCTATGGGGAAAGGTCCATCGAATTGAATAGGGAGCTGAGCTACAGATATTTAAAGAGCCTTGATGCTTAGTTCTGCTGGGGTTTTTTTGAGCATTCTACCTGTTCTGTGGACCATCCGACAGAACTGAATAGAGAATCATCACCAGAGAATCATTGCATAGTACGTATAGGGCAGTTAAAGAAAACTATAGAAATGTTGCTATTATCTATAAAACTCATGACCGTTATTAGCTCCCTGCTTTCACTGTCTCAGGGGAAGTACATCAGGATTTGTAGTTTATCCCTTTAGTTTGCCTTTAGTCCCCTAGTCCTGTCCTAGGGCGCCATCTAGTAGCAACAATCAGCTATACAGCTTGCTTACCCCACAGATTGGCTGGGGTGTCCATTTCAGGAGAAGGCTTCCAGGCCATAAAGGGGCTTGTCTTTCACCTCCTTCACCCAACCAAAATCAGCCATGGAGGAGACTGGTCTGGATGGGGGGTGCTATGCCTTCGCACTGGGTTCCCTCTACCCCACGAAGCCCGGGGCCCCGCTCACTCCTCTAGGGCGGAAGGGCAGCAGCTCCCCTGGGGACAGTTGCTGCTAGGAGCCAGTGTGGCTGATATGTGTCAGCCTGGCTGCAGGCTGTGTCCCTTCCCCAACTCACAGCCAGATGAGCGCCAGCTTGTCCTCCAGCCCCTCCCACTCAAACCTTGGGCAGCACCAGGCCACTGGGCTGCTGCCAGAGCTCATTAACAATTGACACTAACACAGAGAAAGCAGCTGGAACAACAAGGACCCCACCTTGCTTTCTGCTGTGCTGCCCGTTTGCTCTCCCTGGCTCAGCTACATCACACATTTAGCTACCTCAGCCAGAACCCAACAGCTGGCAAGTGACAGATTTCGGGGGGACACTATTCCCCAGGGGCTGCCCACTTACTGCTCCAACCCTAGTTTGCCCTTTGCAGTCAATGCTTCGGCTGCACAGGTGGAGAATGCAGGAGCTATCGGTATTAGCCTTCATGAACACCCTATGTGCCTCAGTTTACCTGCTTGGCATTAGCCTGCCCATCTGTCTGGGGTACGGCCAAAGGAGGCTATTGGGGTAAACAAGCAGGAAATGAAGCAATAGTTGGGATAAGCCACCTGGGGTAAACAGCTTCAAGGGGGTTAAGATGACACTGGTTGAGGCTATTACGTGGGAAGATGCTGTTCTCCAGGTGTCCGGCAGAGAGGCTGCCGGGGCTGAAAGCCTAGAGCTGTAAAAGACCAGGAACAGCTATAAAGCTCCTCCCCTGGTTTGGGGAGGTGGGTCATCATCAGCTGCCTGTATGGAGGACACTACCAGAGACACACTGATTGAGGGAGCACCTGCAGCAGGCAGGCTATTCCAGCTGGAGATGAAGGTAAGTGGGTGAGAGGACCTTGCCAAAGGCTGCAAGGGAAGATGAAGGTGTAAGTGAGAGGGAAGGTATGGCTTGGACTGACCTTTGGGTGAATTATTAATATGTAAGTCTGAAGCCCTTGTTTTCAGTCACTTTATTCAGCTGATGCCCCAGGCTTCTGGAGGCAAAGGGTTTACAGGGGCCCAGCCCAGCTGGGCCAGCTACATTAATACGATTGGGAGGCAGGGGGCTGCAGCCCAGAAACCCAGTCGAGGGATCAGACCAAGACCTTTGGGCCTCCTTGCTTCTCCTGGGCACCGGGCTTTTGCAATGCAAATGATTCCAGCCAGATCATGTTGGGAAGGGAGAGGTTGATATTTTGGGCCTTTAATAAAAACACCCCATGTCTATCCAGCCAGCCTAATTGGAATGATAGAGGCCATCTTTAGGGCTCCAGCTCTGGGGCTGGGGGAAGCAGTTATACCATCCCTCTGCTCCTCAGCACAGCAGGGTAAAAGGAGCAATGAAATGGTGAGACACAGAGGGAGCTCCCACTCCCGCCCCAGCTCCATTCCTGCACTCCACACACGGGATGAGCCAGAATGTTTCTTCAAAGCAAACTCAAATGTCTGTGTCCAGCCCACTTTATATCACAGACCCCTGCTCGTTTCCCATCCCAACCCCTCCACAGTTCATGCTGTGGGGCTGGCATGGTGCAGGCCAGTCCATGGAGCTTGTTTGAAGATAAGTGACCTGGTAGAAGGTGTTCATCAGCGTGGCAGTCCCGTCTGAGCGCCAGCTTCCCCTGGCATGGCTCTATAGCATGGGGGAGTCCTTCTTGTCCTTTGGAGCCTCAGGGTGATTGGGAGCGCTGGTGGGAAGGCTGCTGCCCGTGGAGTTGTGGCTAGCCGCAGATACAAGATTCATTAGGTCAAAGGGCAAAGGGAGGACGATGGTGGAAGGTTTCTCGGCAGACAAGCATTGCAGCATGTGCAGGTAACGGAGCTGGACAGCAGCTGGGGAGCTGGCTAAGATCTCGGCTGCCATCTTCAGGGATTCAGAGGCAGCCTTCTCCCCCTCGGCAGCGATCACCTGCAGCACAAGGGAATGAACGGCTGTTTCTGCACCATTCCACTGGGTTGGCCCCACCGGGGCTGGCAGGAGCTGTGAGGGCCTGGCTGATGGGAGCTGACATTGTTTCTTATAGTGAGTCGGAGTGAAGATGCTAGGCTGGAGTCGCTGCAAGCTGCCCCCATGGCCAGTGTTCCTGCCTTAGTCTCTGCAGTGCCTCCTGCTGAGCAAAGGAGGGAGCGGAATAGCCCATGCAGCCAGGGTTCCTCTATCACGTCTCTGCTGTGCCCTCTGCTGGGAGAGGTTGGGACTGCAGCAGGGCGCTGCAGCACCTACCTCCTCTTGTGTTAAAGCGGGGTTCCCCAGCCTGTGGGTCAAGTACCCCTAGGGCTGGTCAGAGGGGCCTTCCTGAGGATCTCGACTGGGCAGAGCCCTCCTGTGGAGGAGGGCTATAGAAGAAGCAAAGGAGGGAGCAGCCAGTCCAGGGTTTGGGAGACAGGCACTGTGCACCAGCATTTAACCTGCCCTCTCCTGTTAGGATGCCCCTTCAGCTCAGTGCAGGGACAGAGGCAGCCCTCGACTCAGCCAGCAGAGAGCACCAGTGGGAAGAGTTTGATAAAGGGACTGCTCCATGCCACAGAAATGGCCGGGCTCCAGAGAGGGACATTGGGGGGAGGGATAGCTCAGTGGTTTGAGCATTGGCCTGCTAAACCCAAGGTTGTGAGCTCAGTCCTTGAGGGGGCCATTTGGGGATTTAGTTGGTCCTGCTTTGAGCAGGGGTTGGACTAGATGATCTCCTGAGGTCCCTTCTAACCCTGATATTCTATGATAGGCATCGCAACACAGAGTGTGGAGGGGCAGTGCTGCTGGGGGAGAGAGCCCCTTAGGGTAGGGAGGGGCGCCCCGTAGGGAGGGGCGCCCCTCCCATTGCAGGATGCAGCAGGGCAGTGCTGTGAGCAGGAAGGCATATAGGATGAGGAGCCAGTAGAGGTAGGGACAGCTGGGCCCTCGGGGGAATCTCCTCTCCTGATGGTGTATAGGGTCTCTGTCCAAATGGCTGGAAAAGGCTGGGAATTGATCCACATGGGAATATGGGGCATTCGCTGGTGTCCTACCCGCACTTTGGCCTGTCTCTGGGCCTCTGCTTCCACTGCCAGGGACTGCTGCAGTTCAGTGGGCAGCCGCACGTGGTTGCTGCAGGAGGAAGAGACCGGAGTTACACGGACCCTGGAATTCCACACCCATGGGTAGTGCCAGGCTGCTAGCCTGTCTGACACTGTGCCCCAGGGTCTCCTTCCTGGGCTGAGGCAGGTTACAAAAGCCCCTGGAGTTTGGATTTTCAGCCTTCCAATCTCATCTCCCATCTCCCATCCAGCTGGTCCCAACCCACCTAGCACTGGAATCAATGGGGGCCTTCTCAGGGACACTCTGATTCTTGGACTAGGGTCTGTTATTGGCCAAGCTGTGCTTTTCTCCTTTGGAACCGGGCCGGGAAATCTGAATTGCAATAACCGGGCCAGATCCCCAGCTGGTGTAAATGGGTGTAGCTTTGACAACATCCATGGCACTAGGCTGAGTTACCCTGCTGAGGAGCTGCCCCAGCTGGAAAACACAAGAGCTTTTTGTGCCATTTAAACATTTGCAGCCCAGTGAGTGGAGGTGCTGAGTATGTGGGCAAAGGAGAAGGGCTGGGTGGGGGCTCAGGGCGCTGAAGAGGTGACACCTGGATAGAGCTTCAGGGGCAAAGGTGGAAAAGGAGCAGACATTAGCAAGCAGTGTTTGCAAAGGGGCACGAGGAGGTTTCTTTACCCTGCTGGGTCTCCGCTTCATACGTTTCCTACCTACATTTCTGTTCTCTCCACCTTGATTCCCCAGCGACATGTGACTGCATCCAAGGTGACCTGTAGAGATGGGAATATACTGACCGTAGGCAGTGTGTGTGGCATTGTGCCAAGGCACTTACAAACAAGTCAAACATATGGTTCACTGCATGAGAGCTCATGTTGGAGAGATGTGTCTGCTATGGATACTTGTGCATGCTACAGAAAAACACTTCTGGTTAAAAGGCTCAAGCGTCCCTAAAGGTTGGACACCAAGAGAAATCCCTGTAGAGGGCAGGGCAAGGAGGTAGGCTGCCATGTGCGTCTTCATTGCTCTTGGCTTCTGGGTCTCACACTGTGCTCAGGAAGATTTGCTCCCAGAGAAGTCAGCTGACTCAGAAGCACCATTGCTGCCTCAAAAAATCCAGTTCTGGTATAACTCTACTGAAATCAGCAGGGTGGGGCCCACTTACACCAGGCCTGAATTTGGCCCTGGATGTGTCATTTGAATCTAGATGGCTGATCATTTCCCAGCTTGGATTGCTTCCCCCAAACCCCTCTCAGCAGCTGGATTTGTGTCAGCTTTGCTGCAGCTGGCGGAGAAACCCACCGATTCCCTGCTTTGTCCGTGGCTGCGGCCCATCGGGACTGCGTTTTGCCAAAGCACTTTGCCCTCGGACAGCCTCTTGAATCCAAGGGACTCAAAGTATAATCATCACACTGTTGCCTTCCATTGGGTGAAGCAAGTCACCTGATGCTATGACTGATCCCTGCAACTGATCACTGTGGGCTTCTTATAGGCCTTTCCCTGAGGCCCTTTATACACTTTCAATTTGGGTTGAAAGATCGATCTACAGCACTGTCCCAGAGCTCTGGCCCCACAGCTGCCCACCTCCACATGGAGATACCTTCATTTCCTGGCCAATGCTCTTCCTCTCCAGGAGGATTTCACTGAAGGATCGATGGGCCAGCAAGCGCTTCATGGTTGTCTGCACCAGCAGCTGGACAGCGCTGGAGAGGTTGGCCACGCTGGTTAGGAGGAGAGAGGCATTTTCCATCCGGTAGTAGCAGACAGCATCTATTTCCATAGTAACCATGTCTTTGGTCACCACCTAGACAGAGAATTTGGGGGTGATGGAGCTGGTTCTGATAACTCTAGGGTGGGATGGAGGAGCTGGGAACACTGCAGGAGAGGAAGAATGGCCTTGTGGGTAAGGCATTGGGCTGGGACTCAGGAGATCTCGGGGATTCAGGTCCTAGCTCTGCCCCAGACCAACTGTGTGACCCTGGGCAAGTCACTTTGCCTCTCTTTTCTCTCCCACTGTTGGCCTGTCTTGTCTATTTCACATGTAAGTGGTTTGGGCAGGGACTGTCTCTTACTATGTGTGTGCAGCGCCGAGCACAATGTGATTATCACTGACTGTTATGGCAGCATCCACTGCATGCTAGAAGTCATGCAGGACGGTCCCTGCTCCAAGCTGCTCCCACACTAAGAATCTCGGGTGGGGGCTCTAGATGCTGCTATTAACTAGTAATGCAGCCGGGTATAAGGCATGCAGGGAGAGGGAGCCAAGAAAAGAAATGAAAAGAAAGGATTTGGGCATAGGGAGGGCCGCTCCGTACTGGCCTGTGCCTTCCTAGACCCTGGAAATGACAGACTCTGATCCCAGCAGGCTGTCCTTCCAAGGCTGGTACAGATGTGGGGGTCCTTCAGATGAGAGCTTCAGAACCATGCTCCAGCCTCCTCTGCGCGGGACCCCCTGGCACTTTTTTGTAAGAATCTGGCCCAGTGTCTTTGGCCAAAAACTGTTCCTCCTCCTCCTTGTCATGCAGTGTTGTGTCGTGCTGTACTGGTCAGTGGTGCATTGGGTTGTGTTTAGTGTGCTGTATTGTGCAGCAGTGTGCTGTGTTGTGCTGGGCATTAGTGTGGTGTTGCCCACTTTATGCGTTCAAAAATCGTGAACTTGGATTAAAAATGGTGAGATTTTAAAGTACAAGCACCCCACCTGTATGATTTGTGCCTTCTAGTTTCTGCCCCTTTAGGGTGCATTTTGGTCACATTTGTGAGCCTTTCTGCACAGCTATTGAAGTCTAGATACTTAGCATTGATTAAGGGGGGGAAAAGTGAGATTCTTCCCCATTCACCTAACTCCAGGACCTGGGGCTTATAAAAAACACCAAATATCATAAGATTGGCAATAAGATCATGAGCACTGAGCAGTGTGCTATGTGCCAGTCGGCTAGTGTCCTTTGCCCAGAGCTGGCTGCATCACAGCTGTGCTGGCTGTGTACAGCTTAGATAGCACTCTGGATTCGGAGGGATCCCAAAGTGCTTTACAAGCGTGAGATACTTTTATTGCTTCAGGGCAGAATGATCAACTTCAGGCTTAAGCCTGCCTCTTGGGTGGGTGTAATATTTTATGCCACCTTCCCACTAGGGAGCAAATAGCCTTTCCTATGGCTGGTTAGATCTAACGCTAGAGATGCAAAGGAATAAATGGGAGGGAGTTGGCTTACCTCATGGAAGGGGATCTCTAGGGTTTTGAGGCGACGGTCTACCTTGTGGCATGTATCCAGACAGGGAAGGAAGAAGAAAAGGCCTAGGGGAGGAAGAGACAGAGCAGTGGCATGTGACTGGATGCCATGGAAGAAAGTCCCACTCCCTGACCCAATAGGAGCAAACTTGGGGCTACGTAGGACAAGACAAAGACCAAGAGAAGGGCCCAGAGCTGCAGCATCTCCAGCACTAAACACCTGCCCAGATGTCCTGCTGCAGAAATGGGCGGGGAAGGGGGTGGAAGGAAAATAAACTCTTCCCAAAAGATGTGGCAGAGACATCAGACCCTGAGGGGTTCCCCTGGCCACCCAGTGCTAAGGTTTTAGTCACTCGCTGTCCCCCTTCACATGTCCCCACTCAACATGCTGGCTTCTCGCTTCACAGGTGAGCCCATGTCTTAGCACCAAGATGGGTCTGAGCTGTAACATTTGGAGCAGGATCCAGATCAGAACAAGCTGTGGGCTGTTTGGATGGGGGTTCTGGCTCAGGCCCATGGCTGCTTAGAGTCCTCACAGCAGGGGCTTTGAGGAGGGGCATGCCAGGCCTTTGGGGTCTTAATGCAAGGGCCCCCCAGGCAGCTAACATGTGGGGAGTGTGGATGGAGCAAGCTGAGCATGGCACATACACGCGAAGGGCCCCGTGAGAGGAGACTGGTAGGGAGACGACCACAACCTGCAGTTGGGGATGGGAAAGGGGCTGCACTTCCGCTTCCTCATGGCTGGGAGGGGGAAGGGAACCAGGGGGCATGAAGCCTGACCCCACCACTTCAGCAGTGGTTGGAGGCCTACAAGTGTCGGGAGCCCCGCAGGAGCTGCCATTGCCAGGAGAGGAGCCAAAACAAGGCTCCTGAGAAATGCCTTCTCCTTTCTTGGCTCGGCTACACGGAGCGGGAGAGGGCTGAGGAAGCCGCAGGCACTGGGCACAGGATTTCCAGATGCTCCTCACCCCACTCATCTCCTGTGGCTGCAGCAGCCCAAGGAGCAGCCAGCCCTGTGAGGAGCCAGTCGCCTGCCCAGCAGAGGGCAGTGCCCGCATTGCCAGCCATTAGCAGACCTGGTCAGAGAGGGAGAGTGCCAGAGCCTGCAGGGTTGGGGTGTTAGGAGGACAAGGCCATTGGACGGGGGCAGAGGAGAAGGGCGGATCCACCCCATCGCAGACTCAGGATAAGCAGAGGCTGGCCTGGGTCAGGATGTACATTTGTGGTGGGTGGGGTGAGAGGGGCACAGGGAGGGGGACACTGGGTGTGGGATCCCCTGGGAACAGTGGGGATGGGGTGGCCGGCCTGGCACTTCTGGGAGCCCCCTGGGAGCCTTGCGCGAGTGTGGCGAGAGAAAGGGGTGAAGGAGTGAACAAATTGCTTACCGGGCCCTCGGGGCCTTCCAGGAAGGAGGCGCCCAAGTCGGAACACAATGGCTCTCTCGTACTCCCGCACGATCTGCAGTGGGAGACAGAGAGGCTGGAATTGGAGGGGGTGGGGCTCTGGGGGAAGGGCTGCAGCATTGGAAGAGAAGCTGGCGAAATCATTGTTTTGGGAAACTGAGCAGAGCCAGCCAGCCAGAGCTGTCGGCTGGTGTAGCTCCATTCACGCTAGAGCTGCTATCTCCATTTACACTAGCTGAGAATCTGGCTCAGAGACTATATGGCAATTGCAACTGTGGCCTGCTCCCAGCCCCTGGAACTGAGAGCAGGGAAAATGATCCCCCTCGGGGCCTAGGCAGCTTAGAGGAGGAAGCCACTTGAATCAAATGCAGAGGGGGCAAGAGCCAGATCTGGGGTGGG
The DNA here is from genome assembly GCF_028017835.1 of Emys orbicularis. Lineage (NCBI taxonomy): Eukaryota > Metazoa > Chordata > Testudines > Emydidae > Emys > Emys orbicularis. The sequence goes on along the minus strand of NC_088690.1, from coordinate 59,166,580 downwards.
GCGAGTACATTGGGATGAAGAATTCTGGGAGGGATGCAGGGGTGGGGAATGACTGGGACTGTGCATTGGGGTCGGGGGAGATTGTGATTGGCTGTGCAAGGAAACCATGACAGGGAGCTGGGGATGGGACTGAGAGCCACTGAGGGGGAGACTGAGATCAGATGGGGAGCTGGGGGAGACTGGGAGTGGGAAGCAGTGTAGTGGGGGAGGGGAGACAGATCTCAGAGGAGCCAGTGTGCAAGGAGACAACTGGGACTGGCTGAGCAGAGAGCCTGGGGCAAGGAGTCAGATTTGGGGAGGGACACTGAGATTAGGCTGGGGTGGGAAACTGGGACTGGGAGCCAGTGGGGATGGGGACTGTGGACATAGGAGGCTGAGCGGGAGACAGAGACAGATGGGTTGAGGAGCTGGGAGCAGGGAACTGGGATGGCTGGGCAAAGGAGATGGGGACTGGGATGAAAAGTCTGAGGAGTGGAGATGGGAACTGGCTAGGTGAGGTGGATAGGACTGGGACAAGGAGCCCAGGGTAAGGAGGGGACAGGACCAGGTTGGAGGGGAATGGGCAGAAGAGTCTGCACACTAGACCACACTCCCCTCCAGTCTGGGGTCCTTGAGTCCATAGGTGCTGATGGTGTGGCAGCACCCGCTGGCTTGAACCCCTGGCTTGAAGTAGTACTAACAACCAAATACATGGTAATACCATTCCTTTGCTGTCAGCAAATATCTGGGAAACCACCTGGCTGTCTCTCATCCCCCTCTAGTGCTGGGCCATATAGAGGATAACAACCTACTACTGCCATCAGTTACTCCCTTAGCTCAAGTGGCAGAGGGCTGAGTGGTGTATGTAAAGGTTCTGACCCCGCTGAGGACTTACATGGGTGTCAGTATGATGCCACATGATGGAATTTCTGTGTTTTCAGTTTGCTTTTTTAAAACTCTAGGAAATTACAAAGCTATGTTAAAATACCACAATAAGGTTGCAAAGTCAAGTGCACCATGCATAGCCTCACCTTCATGCAGAACCAGACAGAAATGGGGAAGGTCAATATGATGAAGAGAAGGGACAAGATGGTAAGAAGCCATTCACAGATACCTCGACCAGGAGATGTCATCCCTAAAGAAAAATAAAGAAAGAACGCATTAGCGGGTGCCTATTTCCATATTACTGACCAATTGATACCTTCTTGCATGGTCAGAAATCCAGCTTCCACCAGGTGATCAAAACCTGCTCAGAGATAGGCAGGTGTAATCACCTGGGCTGGAATTTGACCAAGACACCGGTCTCAGCATTCAGGGCCTGGCTTAAAAGGGTAAAAACATGGTTGTGTGTGAGCATTTTGGGGCAGAGGGCTGCATCACCATATATATTCTAACAGCACCATGGGAAACAAGTGCTGACCAGGCACTACTGCTGGTACTGTACCTTAAATATTCATTAGAAATACTCTGAAGGGGCATTCAGTGTGTCCCATTTCCCAGGTGCAGCCTGTGCCAGCATCTCTCCTGTCTGGGTAGTGTAGCTCCTCTGGTGGGCTGGGTATAAAGCTTTTATTGCTGTGTGTTTGGGACGATTCCATTGCCCATGAGCATCAGAGCCCCAGGGCAGACTCCCAGCTGGACACATGAACCAGACAAAGCCAGCGCTCATTCCAGGAGGGCACCAGAATCAGGTGAAAGCTATACTCCTCTCAGCTGTTTTAAGCAGAGCCCACATTATTCATCTGGGACTGGTACAGGGGGATCTCAGGCTGCGCCTGTGTGTCCCTTTGAAATGGATTCCAGCTGCAATCTCAACCCTATTGAGTGTAGCACTGTGCATGGGTGTGTCTGCTACGCCTGGAAATCCACACCAATAGGAGGGACTAGAGGCTGCAGCCCAAACCCCAGGCTTGTGGTTTTGGCAGGCCAGGGCATGCCACTTTTCCATTGGTGCCCTTAGGAACAAAGGCCCAGATCCTCCAAGGTTTTAATGGGAGTTAGGTGCCAAAATACCTCTGAGGATCTGGGCCAAAGTCTTTGTGCCATGGCATGAGGCCACAGTGTGAAATGCAAGCTGCAAAGAACACATGCTCTGTGTGTGGGGGCGGGGGGGAAGGGGAGTGTTGCTGAAACATGGGAAGAAGGGTGAGACCAGCGGCTTCCTCATGGTTGGTCTAAGAGTCCTGAGCTCAAGGAGCCCATTGAAGACCTTTGGCAGGGCTGGCAGCTGGCTCTGGGTCTGCACGTTTATTGACCTGATGGTAGTGTCTGATTCACTCCTGACAAGGCTGTTCCCTGGGCAGTGAATTACTAGAGGCCACCCAGTGCAAGGGGAAGTTGCAACAGCTCTTTCTTTTGTGCCAGCTTTATGGGCCTGGGGATCCACAGCACAAGCAGGAGCAACGGGTGCTGCCCCACTGCACTGTGCTTCAACCCTGACCCACTGGAACCACTCAGAGGCTATCACCTATCCCCATTCGTTAGCAGGATTGCTTGAGGCCTGGCCCCACGGTGCTAGGGATACGCACAGTAAGAGACAGTCCCTGCCCCAAACAATAGACAAAGGAAGTGCTGTTATCCCCATTTTACAGAGGGGGAACTGAGGCACAGAGAGACTAAAGTGACTTTCCCCATGGGGAATTTGTGGCAGAACTGGGAACTGAACCCAGCTCTCCCAATGCCCAGGCCAATCCCTTAGCTCAGAGACAATCCTGCTGCTTGGAAGTTATTAAGTCTTTGGCCTTTATGTGGATGATGCCACTAGAGCTAAAGCCCCTGGTGAATTCTGTGATGTGGGCATCTCTCCTGTGGGACATAATGTTACCCAAGGATCATCAAACAGATATTAGAGGGAAACAACTCTTATTCCCCAGCAACCCCAGGTGGATGGGCAGTGACTTCCAGATGAAAGGCTACCTGGGCTCGTACTAATTCTCTGATCCATGCCATCCTTCAGTGTTAATGCTGCGACTTAGAGCAACAAGTGAGCCTTTCCCAGAAATTCTGGCTCTTAACTTTGTCTGAGCTGTAGGACTGGATTAATTGCTATTTATGGAGGAAGATACAAAAGTGAGACCTGGCTTTTGTCTATATTGGCTGGTGTGTGTGTGTGTGTGTGTGAGAGAGAGAGAGAGAGAGAGACAGACAGACAGAGAGAGAGCGTAAAGGCTTACAATAAAAGAATGGTTGTCTGAGCTCAGCTGTTTATTTACTAATGGACAGTACAGGAAGGAGAAAGATCAGAAAGCAGAGATCATTTTAAACAGACATCTTATGTGTCCGGATAACTCTGCTTTCTCTGTAACCTACCAGCTCCTGCAATGCTTGTGCATTTATAGCCCCTTCCATTCAGGAATGAGGTAAGCCTCACACACTCCCTGTGACATAGATTATTTCCCCTACTTAACAGACAGGAAAGCTCACTCTCCCAGGCTTGCTCATACACACCCACTCTGTGGCCCAGCTGGGACCAGAACCCCACTCTTCTGCTATCAGGCAGGTGCTCTGTCTACTAGGCTACATTGGCTCCCCTGGTTTTGTCTTTAAAATATTCCCCCTTTGAACCTTCCTCTCTGACCTGCTGTCAGTAGGCAGGTATGAAGGAGCTCAAGAGCCCCCTTCTCCTACTGAGCTGATGCTAACTCCACCTTCTCCCCAAAGTGGGCATGCTCCAGCTTCCACTGGCTGCCCTTAAAAGCTGGTCTTTCAGAGCTACTGCCCCCTTTAGAGGACCCTTGGCTCTAGTGGGCAGATGGCTTCCTGCTGGGTGCAGGCATGGCCCTGAAAGTGGAATGCTTACTCTTTCCAAAGGTGAGTTAACATCCCTGCTTCCATTGACCACTACAGTCTCTTCTGCCTTTAGGGGCTCTCTGCAGAAAGGCCAGGTCTAGAGAGGAGCTTGAACCTAAGCCCCAGATGCCATTACACCAAGCTTTAAGGGTTCAGAGTCTGTATCTGAGTTTTGCAGCTGGATCTTCTCCCTACAACAAGCTGAACTAAACCTGTGGCTGGAAACACTCCCAAACTGTGTGTGTCCTCAGAATCTCCAGCAATGCTCTGATTGTGTGGTTTGGTTTCTTGGTTGTAGCAATGAGAAGCTCCCTGTAATCAAGACGGAACTCTTTGGAGGAAGGAGGCAGCTGTAAAGAATTAATCATCAGAGAGAGAGAGAGAAACAAAGCTGGGGCAGCAGAGCAGCTGGACTGGGGAGGGTTTTTGCTGCTGCTTGAAATTCCCTCCCATCCCTGTGATGCCAGGACTGAACCCATCAGTTCTAGGGATAAAGCGTGTGCCTATTGGAAGTACAGTGCCAATGTACAAAGGCTGAGAGGCAAAGAGCTCTGTTGATCATCTCACACTTCCCCTCCTTCCCCCCTGTGCCAAATCCCTGCCCCTGGAACTGGCCACCTCGATCTGTTTTCTGTGGCAATAGGTTGGTTCAGGTGTGTTCTGGGCAGAGCAAGGCTTAAGAGCCACCTAGGATAACTCTAGCTAGAAACTTCTTCCATCTAAGGGTGGTAAATAATCCCCTGTGCTTCTCCGGTCTAAGGGGTAATAGAGCCAGCGAGGCCATGGCCTAATGAAACTCATGAGCAGCGCTCTGAGGCCTAGAGGGATGCAGAGTGGATGCTGCTTGCTGCTAAACTCGTTGCTTTATTAGAAACGGAACAGGTCCTGATGTCTGAGCAGCCTGGCTAGCCCCAGGCCTGGTGCTGAGCCCTTCTGAAAATCTAGCCTTTGTGTGATCACTTGCTCCTGTGTCATGCACTTATTGCACCTGCTTTGCTCTCCCTTTGCACTGGTGTAAACGACGATACAGGGATCAGACCAGAATCGGACCCCAGTGCCCCACGAGCCAGTAGCCTCTGTGCCTATTGCTCTCCTGCCCTTTCCAAATCCTACCTTCCTCTTGCTGCTCACTTTCCAGCAGTGCCATCACCTCTGTTTCCTCGTCGAAAGACACTACATCATCCACGTCCACCACCGTGGAGCTCGGCACTCTGCTGTCTGTCTCTGTGGGGCTCTTCCCCTCTTTCGCTTTCCCCCTCTTGAGCCCCTCTCTGTCCTTGCTGGCTCCTCTTCTGCTCTCCACCTTCTCTCTCCTGCCCTGTGAGTCTGCGGGCTCTCTGTTCCTCCTGTGGGACTCCCTGGAGGAGCTGTGAGACCGCTTTTCCATCCTCATCGGGGCTGTGAGCGGAGGAGCATGCAGCTCTTGGGAAGCAGCTTGCTGCGGCGGCAGGATGACCGGTCTTGGGAATTTATTGGGGAGTGGAGGAGGTGGCAGGCGGGGGAGGCGCAGGAGGTTTTGAGCACGCTCTGGGCTTGTTAGACTTGTTGGACAGTGAGCCAAGCAAGCTGTTTCCCAGACACTGTCCTATCCCCCACCTACGCGGCACTGGCAGAGGAGTTTCAGGAAGGCTCAGCCCTCACCGCTCAGATGCCAAGATGGTGGAATCCATGATGAGGGTCTGTGTGCTCTTGCATGACTTTGGCATAAAATGCGTTGACACTCACACAAAGGGGCCTTTTTTGTGCATCTCTAAAGTAACTCCTCTTCACTCCCCCCCCCCCCCCCCCGAGTGCAGCCATCTGGCTTCTGAGGCTTCTGACTCTCCTGACCTCACTAGCACCATGACTTGGGTGGAGAATCCCAAACCTTTGCTGTTGAAAGCAACTGCCCAAGTCAAATCCTGAATATTCCCCATGTTTAGAAACTATCTCCATTAGGGCTTGGGATGGGGGATTGCTCCCCACTGGCTCTGCTCCCTAGAAACTGGTGGTTGGGTTCCCAATGCAGCAGGGGCACATTGACGTACAGTTGTTCTCATCTGAATGTAACAACTATGTTGCTTTTCAAATTCAAGTGAGGCAGTTCGACGCCAATCCAGCAACGTGCTCCCTTGAGCCGAGCTCGGTTGAATTTAGTGCGGCTCCATTAGGGCTCAGGGCATGGGGCTCGTTGCAGGATTAACAATAATAATACCCTTTTCTAGAGATTTTCATCAGTAGATCTCCAAATGCTTTACGTAGGAGGTCAGAGTCATCGTCCCCATTTTACAGCTGGGGACACTGAGGTATGGGGCCTTTAAGACTCTTGTTTAAATGACAGAACTGTAACTTTGTGCCTGAAATAGTTCCTCAGGGTCTCAAGATGAGAAGTGTCGTGGGGGGTACGATAATCTGCGTACGTAACTCACATACTCAGCAGCGGTGTGAAGGACGCCATTTCACTTGCATGCTAGATCAGAGGTCCCATTGGGTTGTCAGTACATGCCTGTTAGCAGGGAGAGGGTTAATTCTTACAGGGTAAACTGCATAAAGCTTTTCACTCAGGCCTCTGGGAGAGGAAAATTCTGTTTTGTGGTGGTTTAAATTTGGGGCTCACGGAAATTGGTTTCAATTGATTGGGGTTTTCCCTCTTCCTGAATTAACAAAGTTTATTTTTTTTTAAATTAGGCATCCACTTAGCAGAGCATTGACAAGCCCAGGGTTATGTTCGTTCACCTCCAGCCTCCGAAACTAGAATGAAACAGAAATGCCCTGAGCGCCTGTCTTCTGCTTTGGTTTCTTTCTGTTTCTCCCCCCCCACCACTTCCCTTGGTTCTCATTGGTATCTGCTATTAGACTGTAACTGTTCCTTTCTGCAGTTCCCGTTGATATCCTTCACTTCCTGTCCCAGACCATTGCCAAATGTTGCTGTGCGCTGATACCTAGTAGCAGTATTCTGCCCACAGAAGGGGCTGCATTTTGTTGGTGGGCAAAGTAACTAATAATACAGCAGCCTTCATTTCTATATGGTGCCAGAAGTGTGGCTGGCCCTTTGTAGATCTGTATGAAGCACAGGAAACTTATGTATGCACATTTAAATTGTTGTAAATAACAGTATTTAGTGTGGGATGTTGAAGTTAATGGCTATACTAAAGAAAATAAGTATCTTCTTATAGAGAACATTGGAATGAATTCTTGTGCTGCTGAAAATTCAACCCTGCGTGACCCTGGATGTTAAAGAAATAAAAAATGAGCAGCTGAAATGTTCAAGCCTCTTTCCATTAAAATGAAACGAAGTGACTTTATATTTGCAGGAGTAATCCCCTTCCCCAGAGAAATCTTCCCCAACCAAGTGACTTGGTACGCCCAGCTTCTAGACTAGCAGCTATGACCATAGTCTGACTTCTGCTTGTGACACCTTGGTAGGTTCAGCCTCGTCCAGCCCAGACACTGTTGTCCTAGTGTTGGGGATGCAAGCACTGGAGATCTCCCATCAGCTGCATTGCCAGACAAGGGAAGCCAGTGCAAGGAGGATGTTAGAGTCTACTAGGGTGACCATACATCCTGTTTTGGCCGGGATAGTCCCTTTTTTTTAAGCCCTGTCCTGGCTGTCTCAACTTTTTGGGCAAAACTGGGCATTTGTCCCGTGTGCTCTTGCTGACTGATCATCAGTTGGCAAGAGGAAATGGGACAAATGCCCAGTTTTGCCCAAAAAGTGTGGGGTGACCGCTAGGGGGCATGGAGGAACATGCAGGGGGGTGGGGATGAGCAGTAATGCCAGCCCCATGTGGGTGGGAGGGAGGGCTCAGGGCGGGCAGCAGGTGTGGTTTGGGCTGGCGGCGGGGGGGAGCTCGGGCCAGCTCTGCGCAGGCGGGCAGTGGGAGGGGGGAAGGGAGGCCTCAGGCCGGCCCCGGGCAGTGTCCCATTTTCCATTTGGGAAAATATGGGCACTCTAACTTTTACTGACTTTCCATTCCCTTTGAGGAGTGAGATTGGTCTGTTAGGGCCGTGCTGTGTACCAGCTCGCTCTGTATGCTTTCTTCCATGTGGGGGAGCTGCTGGCCAACAAAGCAGAGGTTAGTGCTTGCTCAGGCTGACTGGCATCCGAGAATTTCAAGCTATCCTAAGCAATTTGGGTGGATTGAGAGAGAGCTTCTTAGGGCCTATCTGTACTACAGGCACAATTGTGGTAATGGGGACCCAGCTACAACATAGTGGTCTCATAGCCAGCTCTGTTTGTAGCATAGCTGGCACTTAACCATGTTCAGACCTTGCTACAGCATTGGCTCTGCAGGGCTTTAGCCCGGTCTGGAAATGGTTGAGGTTCCCATTGCGTTCAAAGTGCAACCGAGTTGAGCGGTGCTGTGCAGCTGACACTTCAGCCAGGGCCTCCCTCAGGCAACTTCTCTCTCAGCCCCCTTCATCTGCTCCTCTCCCACCACTCAGTGACAGGCACCCACCAGCTGCTCCCACCTTCCAACTGGAGCCTCCCCGCCCCCCACCTTGGGGAGGCTGTCGCACCTGGTTGCTGGTCTCTGCAGCAGCAGTGGCAGAAGATGAATTGCCCTAAGGAGGCTGGTAACCAGGAAGTTGGTTCTTTGGGTGGGAAAATGTAAACGTAACAGTTAGGGTAATTAACCATTGGAACAGTTGACCACAGGCAGTGGTGGATTCTCCATCACTGGCAATTTTCAAATCCCTATTGGCTATGTTTCATTAAGATTTGTATTAAGAATTATTTTCTGGTCTTTTATCCAGGATTTCAGACTAGATGATCGCAATTGTCCCTTGGCCTTGGAATCTATGAAAGTGGCTGTGGGTCCTCTTTTGCTGGGGTAGGTGGGGGTCATTGGAGGGAGTGTGGGTGCCCTGTAGCCTGTGGGGAGAGGTGGGTCAGGTGGAGGTGATGTACCCTGACTTGTCGCATGGGGGACCTGAGGATCCAAACTGTCTTGGCTGTCTGGGTTTCAGGTGGGGAGGGAGGAGGCAGTGTTTGCACTAAATAGAGCAACAGTGTAGATCTGCCCCTGGCTGCTGTTGTGGGAGCACTGATGCTGGCAGGTGATAGAGCAATGCAACATGTAGCCTACTCAAACTGTACAGAGATGCTGATGGGGACAGAGAAGAAGGATTCCCCTTAGAGCAGAGGTGGGCAAACTACGGCCCGGGGGCCGCATCTGGTCCTTCAGACATTTTAATATGGCCCTCGAGCTCCAGCCAGGGAGCGTGGATAGGGGCTTGCCCTGATCCAGATGGGGAGTGGGGTCAGGGGCTTGCCCCGCGCATGCCGGGGCTCTCTCGGCTCCTGGAAGCAGCAGCATGTCCCCCCTCTGCCTCCTACATGTAGGGGCAGGCGGGGGGCTCTGCACACCACCCCCACAGCTCCCATTAGCTGGCAACCATGGCCAATGGGAGCTGCTGGGGCAGCGCCTGCAGATGGGCAGCACGCAGAGCCACCTTGACACGCCTCCGCATAGACCTGGAGGGAGGACATGCCACTGCTTCTGGGAGTTGCTTGAGGTAAGTGCTGCCCGGAGCCTGCACCCTGACCACCTCCTGCGCCCCTGCCCCAGCCCTGATCCCCCTCCCTCCCTCCGAACCCATCGGTCCCAGCCCGGAGCACCCTTTTGCACCCCCACCCCCTCATCCCCAGCCCCACCCCAGAGCCCGCACCCCCAGTCGAAGCCCTCACTGCCTCCTGCACCCAACCCCCAATTTCATGAGCATTCATGACCCACCATACAATTTCCATATCCAGATGTGGCCCTTGGGCCAAAAAGTTTGCCCACTCCTGCCTTAGAGCAACTATAGCCGCAATGGCAGCTGAGCAGCTCCCAACCCCAAGAGAAACAGAGGCTTAGACATTTTGAACAAAGAGCTCATGAGAGCCACACTGAGCCTCAGAGATTTGGGGAATAACACCATTGTAACTGAGTTGGCTAATGTGGTTAGGCCCAATCTATGCTATAAGAAATCAGTTCAGCAGCAAGACAATGCTAGTCCTCAGCACACAGAAGCAGCAACCTCCCTTCTGATGAGTTGGTGCTGACTTAGTGCTGATATCCAGAGTTCATCTAGAAGCACAGCTATGCTGTTGTCCAGCAGGTATGTGCGTTGTTAGAGGAGGAGGAGAAAGAGGAAGGGAGTAGTTAGCGTGGCAACAGTCTTTGTTTTCTCTTGGATTCCTGTTTTATTGGAAATCTTTGCAGCCTGCTAAGTCAGGATATTACAGGCATGCCTGAACTCTGAACTTTCTACTCCCTGATCTAGTTTGTAGTGTTAGGATCTTGAAACATATTCTTTACTGGCAGATTACTGGTCCCAGGGAAATGTTGAATGAATGGGGCTACTGTCAAGCAGATGGAGTTGGGTAGGTACTTGGGAGAAAACAGTGATACATAATTAATGGTGTCCTTAATCATCCCCAAATGCTTTATAAACTATAGACATACAAAAATTGCCTGTTTAACCAGGTATATCAACATTATGGAACAGTGTGGAATGGGAAGAGAACAGAGAAGGATCCCGTTGGATATGGGACTGCAAGTGGAATTTCAGGTCAGCAGTAAGTAATTCTGAAAGTTGGTCAGACTGCTTTGGCTATGGCCCTTTCTCGCCAAAAGTACAATGCAATCTTTAATAACTATAAGAGCCTGGACCTATGATTTCTTGTCTGGTGTTCGGGATGCTATTTCCCAAGGGTTCTTTGTAAGAGCAGTTTGCAGCTGAGCAACTCTCAGTTGATCTCAGGAATTTGGATTTGAGAATAGTGCAGCATGTTTACTCCTGCCCTGTGGAAAATCTGTGTAGAATGAAGACCAGAATCGTTTACTCAAATGCAGGCATTTCCCCCCTGTTTTCTCCAAACCCCTTAATCTGTAGCCTGAGTCTCTGGGAATTGTACCGAAACATACAACTTTTTGGAAATAAACAAAATAACTGAACAGGCATCACAGATGGACTCAGGAAGAGAAATAGAACATTGGCCTGAACACAGGACTGGGAGTCAGGAATTCTAATCCAGATTAACAGTGATTCCCCTTTTACCCTTGGATTTCGCCTCTGTAAAGTAGGGATTATAAACAGAGTTCTGCAAAAATATTCCAAAAACTATCAAAATATGTAAAATGTATCCATTTTAATTTTGTTGCAATAAATTAAAATTGGTCCCTTTCTTTTCTCAGTTTGTGTGTATGTAAAAGGGGAATAATACCTATTTCACACAGAGGTGCTGATTAATATTTAAGTGCTTTGAAGGGGTAAAGTGCCAACTATTATTCTATTGTGTTGGCTCTAAAGGACAGGGTCACTTTGTTATAAGATGACTGATTAATAAAGAGATGGAGAAAATTGGCTTGATTGCATGAGATCTCAAGGACATAAATCAATACTCTTCTACCCAGAAAAATCATAGAACTAGAAGGGATCTCGAGAGGTCATCTAGTCCAGTCCCCTGCACTCATGGCAGGACTAAGTATTATCTAGACCATCCCTGACAGGCATTTGTCCAACCTGCTCTTAAAAATCCCCAACAATGGAGATTCCACCACCTCACTAGGCAATTTATTCCAGTGCTTAACCACTCTGACAGTTAGGAAGTTTTTCCTAATGTCCAACCTAAACCGCCCTGGCTGCAATTTAAGCCCACTGCTTCTTGTCCTATCCTCAGATGTTAAGAAGAACAATTTTTCTCCCTCATCCTTGTAACAACCTTTTATGTACTTGAAAACGGTTATGTCCCCTTTCAGTCATCTCTTCTCCAGACTAAATAAACCCAATTTTTTCAATCTTCCCTCATAGGTCATGTTTTCTAAGATCTTTAATTATTTTTGTTGCTCTTCTCTGGACTTTCTCCAATTTCTCCACATCTTTCCTGAAATGTGGCACCCAGAACTAGATGCAGTACTCCAACTGAGGCCTAATCAGTGTGGAGTAGAGCAGAAGAATTACTTCTCATGTCTTGCTTACAATACTCCTGCTAATACATCCCAGAATTATGTTTGCTTTTTTTGCAACAGCGTTACACTGTTGACTCATATTTAGCTTGTGATCCACTATGACCCCCAGATCCCTTTCCGCAGTACTCCTTCCTAGGCAGTCATTTCCCATTTTGATGTGTGCAACTGATTGTCCCTTCCTAAGTGGAGTACTCTGCATTTGTCCTTATTGAATTTCATCCTATTTACTTCAGACCATTTCTCCAGTTTGTCCAGATCATTTTGAATTTTAATCCTTTCCTCCAAAGCACTTGCAACCCCTCCCAACTTGGTATTGTCCGCAAAATTTATAAGTGTATTCTCTATGCCACTATCTAAATCATTGATGACGATATTAAACAGAACTGGACCCAGAACTGATCCCTGCGGGACCCCACTCGTTATGCCTTTCCAGCATGACTCTGAACCACTGATAACTACTCTCTGGGAACCAGTTATGCACCCACCTTTTAGTAGCACCATCTAGGTTGTATTTACCTAGTTTGTTTATGGGAAGGTCATGTGAGACAGTATCAAAAGCCTTACTAAAGTCAAGATATACCACATTTACTGCTTCCCCCCATCCACAAGGCTTGTAACACCACTGGGATTGATTAGTGCCTCTTCATTTCTTCCCAGGTCCAGGGCCGTCCCTAGACATTTTGGTGCCCTATGCAGCCCCCCTGTGGGGGGTGTGTGTGGCCCCAGGCTTCTGGGGGGTGGGGGCTGGCCCCAGGCCTCCACAGGAGGGCAGGAGCAGGCTTGGGGGCAGGGGGGAACCACCCCCCAGCATGAGCTGGCGGAGCAGAGCAGGTTGGGACCGGGTTGCTCCACTTCCTGCCGCCCAGTGAGTGCAAGGCAGGCCCGACCCCGCACTCATGGGGTGGCGGGAAGTGGAGTGACCCGGCCCCAGCCCACTCCGCTCTGCTCCCCTGGTTCCCAGCCTTGGGACTTGGGGGGCAGGGGGGAACTGCCCCCCAGTACTCACTGGCGGCGCAGAGAGGGCTGGGGCCGGGTCGCTCCACTTCCCACCGCTGGGTGAGTGCAGGGCGCGCCGGACCCCTGCTGCAGACCCCTGGGATGTTGCTCAGGGGAAGGGGTGGAGTGGGGGTGGGGCAGAGCAGGGGCGGGGGCTTTGGGGAAGGGGTGGAGTGGGGGCGGGGCTGGGGCAGATCTGGGGCAGGAAGAGACGGGCTCATGCGGAAGAGACGGGCTCATGCGGCGCAGGGGCAGCTTTCCTGGGCGGCTCAGCCGGCCGGGGGATCAGGCTGGCCTCTGGAGCAGTATGCAGCTGCATAGGGCACCAGGAAATTTGGGGCAATTTGGTGCCCCAAATTTCCTGGTGCCCTAAGCAGCTGCGTACTTTGCGTATGGGTAAGGACGTCCCTGACCAAGTCTTAATGATTTGTCTGACAGTTTTCAATGCTTGCATCATTTTGTACAAGCCTAGTTTTTGGTGCCGTAATATACACACTGTGCCATTACATTGTGCTGTTGTGTTGAAACATCAGTGTTGTGGAGCAATGATCCTTTCTGGGAATTTTCCTAACCTTCCATGAGGTAGGTCTGTGGAATGTGTAAGGCAGAGGTGGGCAAACTACGGCCTGCGGGACCATCCTGCCCGGCCCCTGAGATCCCGGCCGGGGAGGCTAGCCCCCAGCCCCTCCTCTGCTGTTCCCCCTCCCCTGTAGCCTCAGCTCGCTGCGCCGCCAGTGCTCTGGGCCGCTGCTCCTGCAGGGCAGCGCAGCGGTGTGTCTGGCTCTGGCATGGTAAGGGGGTGGGGAGCGGGGAGTACCGGGGGGCAGTCAGGGGACAGGGGGCGGTTGGATGGGGTGGAGGTTCTGGGGGAGTGGTCAGGGAATGGGGAACGGGGGGTTGGATAGGTGTGGGAGTCCCGGGGAACCTGTCAGGCAGTGGGTGTGTGGATAGGGGTCGGGGCAGTCAGGGGACAGGGAGAAGGGGGGTTTGGATAGGGGGTGGGGAGCGGGGAGTACCGGGGGGCAGTCAGGGGACGGGGGCGGTTGGATGGGGTGGAGGTTCTGGGGGAGTGGTCAGGGAATGGGGAACGGGGGGTTGGACAGGTGTGGGAGTCCCGGGGAACCTGTCAGGCAGCGGGTGTGTGGATAGGGGTCGGGGCAGTCAGGGGACAGGGAGAAGGGGGGTTTGGATAGGGGGTGGGGTCCCGGGGGGGGGAGGTTAAGGGCAGGGGATCCTGGGAGCGGGCGGTCAGGGGACAAGGAGCAGGGGAGGTTGGATGGGTTGGGGATTTTGAGGGGGGCAGTCAGGGGGCAGGAAGTGGGAGGGGGCGAATAGGGGGCAGGGGCCTGGCTGTTTGGGGAGGCACAGCCTTCCTTACCCGGCCCTCCATATAGTTTTGCAACCCCGATGTGGCCCTCGGGCCAAAAAGTTTGACCACCCCTGGTGTAAGGGCTTAAGGTTGATGCTAATTGGAGATTGTGTGTTCATGGGCTGGAGGTTTATGTTGGGATGTGGTTGACTTTTTTTTTTTTTATTCTTTTTTTTTTTTCCTATTCTTCCCCCCATCCCTTTGCTTTCTTTGAGCCTGAAGGGGCAGGGCTCAATCATGATTCTGTGGCAAGGTCCTAGGCCTGCTTTCAAGGCCCCATTGCTCTCATTGTACCAAACCCTGAATGGATCTAGCTAGCTGTGCTGTCAGGTCTGTCTGAAGCCCATGTAGAGATCTCATGTTTTGCTTTGTGCCTCACATGGTTATGGGTTACCAGGATGGGCATCGCTAGCATGGCGCAGTAGGACATGGCTCCGTGGGACAGGCATGGGGTGGCCCGAAGTGTCAGACAGGAGCTCAGCAAAGGGGCCACTTAGTACAACTTTGGGGGTGCATCTGTACTGTCACCTGGGATGGAACTCAGCCCTGGCTGCTCCCCACAGGCACCTCACTGTTTTGGTGGGGGCAGCTCCCCACCTATGGAAGGCTGGCCCAGCATCAGCCCCAGCAGGGGGCGGACTGCCTGAGCGCAGTACCTCGCTCGCACCACTGGGTGGCGCTATGTGCCGCTGGTGAGGCTCTAGCGCCCCTCCGCGGCACTCTATGGTCTCGCTGGTAGAACGCCCCTCCTCAGGCGCCGCTGTATGGTCTGGTGGGGAGGGTGGACACAAGGGCGGGGTGTTTGTGCGCAGGCGCACAGCGTGGGCACCACGTGAGGGAGCGACCCGGCGAGGGGACGCGACGCGAGGACACAGCCCGAGCCCGCGGGAAGGTGGGGGCGGGGTGGAGGGAGGAGGGCTTGGGGCAGGAATCGCCATGGGGGAGGGGCGGTAACAGCAGAGGGGGCGCTAGTTGTGGGGGGAAGGGACAGGGAGACGCAGCGGCAATAACCCCGGGGGTGAGGGAGGGGCAGCAACTGCATGAGGGACAGTAATTTCCTGAGGGGAGGAGCAGTAATTGTGAGGGGGCAATAACTGCAGAGGGGGCAGTGATTCCGGGGAGAAGAGGACAGGCTGATGCAGGGGCAGTAACTGTGGGGCAAGGGCTGTTGTGCTGCACTCTTGGTGCTGGCTCAGAGTCCGTCCCCCCGCCGCCCCCTCCCCGGTGCCCTTGCTTGCCTGTCTCTAGGGCTTGCTGTAAAAGTCCATCACGGATGTGGTTCCAGTGCCTCTCCTCCCTGCTGGAAGCTGCGCTCTCTGCTCACTCTGTCTCTCCCCTAGTGCAAACATGTCGGACCAAGAGCGCCTCATGGACTCGCTGAGGAAAGAGGTGAGGTCACTGCTGATGGCTGTCAAAGAGGGCCTGACCCCAGTGCAGCTGGAGGCGGAGTACCGGACTATGATCGGCAAACCTCTCCCGTTGCACGCCCTGGGCTACCGATCCACCCTGGAGCTGGTGAAGGACATGCCCGATGTCGTCAACATCTCCTGGAGAGGTGGCTATGTTGTACTGAAAGGTGGGTGCGCGACTCCCCTGGCAAGAGGAGCAAATGACTTGGGAACCCTCACCCAAGCATGGAAAGGCATTCAGTAGAACAGTCTCATGCTGTACTTGTAGTCTGTATGTGCATGATACAAGGCTGGTGTAGCGTGTGGACCCTGGACGTGGAGCATTTGGACATGGGGGAAGGTACCCAGATCCTACTTCTTTCTTGTTTCCTCACCTTTGGGAGCAGAGTCTTTGGAATGATCAGCAGCAGCAGCAGCACTGTTTTGGGAGGAGTGAGTTTTGCAAAATTGAAGAGGCAAGCAGCTCCAGGGGGAGGATGAATTGATATTTTAAAATCTTTTTTTTAAGACATAAGAGGGGTGATGTGGAAATGCTGGGAGACCATAGCTCAGTCTCCAAAAATGTTCATAGCATTCTTTGGTAAGCTCCATAATACCACTCCATCAGTCCAGAGAGATCTTGCAAAGCTAGCTATATGCCCCCTATAACTGAAGGTATTCAGGGTTTGGTATCAATAACATCCTCTCTCACTGGTGGTGCTGGCTTGTTTTAAAGGCATGTAGATAGTGCTTTTTAATTTGAGGCCTCCCAAAGCACCGTGCAAGCTGTGACAGATATGGCAATTTCCTGCAATGTCTTTTGGAGATGATATTGAATTAAGGTTAAATAGCTTTGGAGTCCACTGTATTATAAATGCAAAGTTTGTATTATTGTATTGTATTATTATAGGATTGTATGCAACTTCTCTAGGAAGGAAAGACTTGGCCAATGTATACCCTGAGAAGTGTTGAGTTTCAAAGGACTCTTAAGCAATGGGCCAGACAAGAAGGAAATTTTGGGACAAAGTTAAGTGGGTTTTCTAGAAAATACCTGACCCAACCTTTCGATGCTATGCCCGGAGGAGAGTGCCATTGTCAGACTGATGACGTATGCATGGCCTCTCAAACACAAAGACACAAGCTGTATAAAGGAAAGGCTAATCTATGAATATGTGTGTTTTGAGCAAACAGCTGTTGTAACCACGGAAAAGCCCCATAGTGGGGTTCGAAGGAGCGATCACCTACTAGAACTCTTGCTCAAGTTGATCTCTAATGAGCTTATTAGCATGGTGGGTAGGTTCTTTTATTGTTTTTAAGTTTTTCACCTTAAGAATGAATATACTTGCTTAGAAAGGGCTGTGTGGTAACTTATAACTGTGGGCAATTACACTGTTTATAGCTGCTGATGAGAAGGCAAAGCACAGATGGAGACCTGCTTAGGCATTCTGACTTACTAGGGAACTGCAGCCTGGAAAAACCCCTGTCAGGAGGGAAAGAGATATGGGTCTCTGCCCAAGAGAGGTGAGGAGCTGGGAGTCTAGAGTGGGTGCCCTTGCTGCAGCACAAGGGGGAAATAAACATGCAGTTGTCATGAACTGACCAGCTATGTATATACAGGGATCACTTTATCAAATAGTTGTAGATACTGAAGCTAAACTGCACATCAGTATAGGGCAGTGAAAAAAGAATGCTGTATCTGATTGAAATTGCATGGTGAATTTAGGTCGAATGTAACTGCACAAATTGGAATTGGTCCAAGACACTGTTGCTAACACTTCTAACATTGTGAAAAATGCCACGATGGCAGGTGGTTAGGGCCTTGGTTTTACATCTTGTTCAAAAGGCTGTAGCTCCAGCAAAGCATATTGTGCTGTAGCACTATCAAAAGGTCCAGTAGGGTTTTGTTGCAATACTGGCTCACAGGGAAGGGTGCCATCTATTGAGTGGCCAACACAGCCTTCTACAATATCTGGGTTTTCTCATGTGATCTCCTGTTCAAGCACTTAGTAGGCTCAGCAGCTCTCTCTGCTTGGATCATGATCTGCTGAGCTCATGGTGCTGACACATTGCCCTCTATGGGATGTTAAAGCTGTTCCAGACCGATTTACGGGGGAGGATAAAAGCTATAAGTTACTGTGCTTTCCATCATTAATGGTAGAGTTCAGCAATGGCTGATTAGTGCAATTTGCTCTTTGAAGAGGACTGTTTCCTCAGAAAGGGGCTAGTAAAAGGGAAGGGTGAGAGGAAGAGCATTACCCAACACAGCTTTAACTATTTATTTCTGCTGCTTTAGTCATTGCAGATGAGACCACCAGGGGAATCGCAAGTTTGGTTGCCAAACAGAGGACCAGTTCTAAGTTGCGAAATGTCATGCGAAGAACAAATGCCTTCTCTCGCCCCAGCCTGCCCCGGCGGGGCCGGACCCCTCCTATCCTGCCAGCTATGGTGAAGAGTGAGCTGAAGGACCTGCTGAGTCTGTCCCCAGTCTTGCTCTCAGATTTTGATAAGGCCTTTGCCAGGCGTTTTGGACGGACATTCCAGTATATGCGCTATGGATTCTTCTCCATGATTGAAGTGCTGAATGCAGCCTCTGATATCATTGCCATTGAGCAGACCAGGGCGGGCTCTCTGCTGACCCTGAAGGAAAGCCCCTCAGTTAAGCAACAGCAGGAAAAGCTGTCACAGGGTGAGGCTGTATATGTATTTAACTTGGGGCAGGTAGTTCTGATTAGCACATATTGTCACTTTTTCTTCAAGCAGACTGTGTTTCAGGTGAAAGGGGCTAGGTCTCCACTGGCTACAATAGCACCCATCCTTTAGGATTCAGCACAGGAGGGCTGTAGTCGTGCTGCTGCCGCAGCTGTGTGCCCAGCCCAGTGCCAAAGGGTTCTGGCTCTGTATGACTTGGGGCTTTATTACATGATTCCTCCTCGGTGTTCTCCGGGGTAGGTGGATGGAGAGGGGCGAGTTTAGCTAATCTGAAGTGTATACTCTATAGATAGCTTTTATTACTATGACAAAGGTTGCCTCTTTGTTGTGGAGCTGGATAAACATTGGTGTGAGCCCAACATTGCCTGCCTGCCAGGGAAATGGAAAACTGTGATCTGCATGTTCACATAGTTTGATTAATGCCATGTATAAATCTCTTCTCTGCTTAAGGTGAGATGGTGATTCAGCCAAAGAAAGCAGAGCAGGCCAAGTCTGATTCTCTGCCACCACCTGCAGTTAGGACACCCCCTCCAGGACCTGTCTTCTGTACAGAGAGCCTCGAAACACCAAAACGGGGATCAGAGCCAGTGGAAGCAGCAGTAGGGAACTGTGGTGAGAGACTGAAACAAGTGAGTAACTGAAGAAGTGAGCTGTGGGGTCTCTTATCGTTAAGCAGAGTCATTTAATAATGTCATTGTCTCTGGGCTATAGTGTCATCAGTACAAGGCAAAACAAGGTTTTCTAAATTGTTTTCAGATTAGTTCAACAAGAAACAAATTGATATTGGCATGGGAGTCCAGTGGGCTATCAAAATCCTATTTCTGGTGGCAAAATCTCTGTACTCATGTTACAGATCACCCATTGGCCAATTCCTGTAATGACCATCAACTTGTTACCTAATGATAGTGCCTTCCACTCAAAGATCTCAGAGCACTTAACATTAAGCCTCATAACCCTCCTGTGAGGGTAGATAAGCCATGGTAACTATTCTCACTTTACACACATGGAAACTGAGGTACACTGTGGTTAAGTCACTTGTCCTAGGTCACACAGAATCTCATAGAGAAAGGAATAGAAACCAGGAGCCTTGAGTCCCTGTACTTTGCTCAGACTACTAGATATACTTCCTCCCAAGGACAAAAAAGAATGGAGGCTTTTCCAGGTAATGCCATAACTGAAAAACACTATTTCCTTTGTCTTTTCTGGTCCTGATGGGCCCTATGCTGAGGTAGAATATAACTGGACCGTTTATTAGCACCAGGGAAGAGCTTGGTCCAAAGGCCAACCATTGTTATTGAGGTCTGTGTGCTAGGCAATATTCAGACAAAGGAAGACACTCACTCTCCTCACCCCAGTGCACTTACCTAGGTGATCAGGCACAGACAATCCAATACTGACCCACGATGAATACAATGATTGATGGTACAAATGGGAGGTGGTGTGGATTATTTTAGATCATGGTTGAAGTACTAATGGAGCAGCATGTGTTAAGGAGGGATTTGAAATGAATAATACTTCACACCTAAGAGGGTCATTTAGCAAATGAGAGAGAGTGAGTTCTGTGTGTAGGGGACAGCATGGGGGTAGGTGCATAGACATGAGTGGGGAAAAAATACAAAGGATAGGTTTATCAGGGAGGTTTGGATGAAGTGTAGGCTGTGGGAGGGAACTGATCCAGAATTGTAATAGGCTGCAGTATAGTTAGTTCCTGCTAAAAGGCCCATATGCCATGGGATGGTAGGTGCGAGAATGCCATGGCAAGAGCCTTAGGGACAAAGGAAGAATGAAAGAAAGTGTGTGAGGTGTTCTGAGAGCTCCAGAAAGCTTGCTTATGGTCAGGGTCGTACCTACCCATATGCAAAGTACACAGCTGTGTAGGGCACCAGGAAATTTGCGACACCAAATTTCCTGGTGCCCTACTCAGCTGCATGCTGCTCCAGCCCCTGCTCTGCCTCTTCCCCATGGCCCCTGCTCTGCCGAAGCCCTGCCCCCACTCCATCCCTTCCCCAAAGCTCCTACCCCTGTTCCGCCCCTGCCCCACCTCTTCCTGCCCCTGCTCTGCCCCAGTCCCGCCCCCACTCCCTTGAGGACTGCAGCAGGGGTCGGGTCTGCACTCACCGGTGGCAGTAAGTGGAGTGACCTGGCCCCCAGCTGCGCTGCTGGTGAGTGCTGGGGGGCGGTTCTTCCCTGCCCCCTAAGCCCCAAGGCTGGGAGCCAGGAGAGCAGAGCGGAGCAGGCTGTGTCTGGGTCACTCCACTTCCCACCGCCCCGTGAGTGTGGGGTTGGGCTTGCCCTGCACTCACTGGGCGGCAGGAAGTGGCATGACCTGGGCCCGACCCGCTCCACTCTGCTGGCTCGTGCTGGGGGGCGGTTTCCCCCCTGCCTCCCAAACCGTCCCCCCCGTGCCCTCGGAGGCCTGGGGCCAGCCCCCCACCACCACGGGGGCGGGGGGGGAGCTGCGTAGGGCACCAAAATGGCTAGGGACGGCCCTGCTTATGGCTAGCACAAAGTCTGCTTTATGATGAGGTGGTGCAACACTAGTGGTATAATGGCAAATGTAAGCAATAATTAATTGGAGACCCCTGCATCACAGCAAGACCCATCATCAGTATTGGTGATCTACAGAATAGTCACCAGAGATTATGGAGGGCAAGAACTACTAGACCAGTGGTCCCCAATGCGGTGCCCGTGGGTGCCATGGTACCCGCCGGGGCATCTATGTGCGCCCGCCTACTGACAAGGGAGTGCCCCGCCACCGAGCAGTGCGGCCGCCGAACAAGCAGCCGCCAAAATGCCGCCGAGAAGCGGCAACATGAAGAAGCGTCGCCGCCGAAATGCCGCTGCTTTTCGGTGGCATTTCAGCGGCGACGCCTCTTGATGACGCTGCTTCTTGGAGGCATTTCGGCGGCGACGCTTCTTCGCGTTGCCGCTTCTCGGCGACTGCTTGTCCGGCAGCCGCGCTCTTTGGTGGCTAGTAGTCAGGTGCCCGCCACACTGAAAAGGTTGGGGACCACTATACTAGACATTCCAAGTGCCTGTATCTGAGCAGTTTTAGAGTTAATGGTTGTGCATCTTATGCATGCAGTGTGTTTTAAAAATCCTTTGCTAGATGCTGACATTCAACCCTGTTTCACTGCAATCCTAATCTTTATGTAATTTCCACTAATAAACAAATCTTTTACTGGAATTATTTGCCCCCTTGATTGCACAATTGATGAGAGTTTTCTTGAGCCTTGGAATTCACCTTTTTGTTCTTGGTATAATTTTTGGCTTTTTCCTTGAAGTTGGAGAAGGATATTAAGATGATGCTTGCACAGAAGGGAGCCGGAGGGACCGTCAGCTCAGAACTCAAAGAAAAGATCCGAGTTGTAAGTGTTGTTCATATCTGGAAATGTCTCTAAGCTTTGGACAGGAATAAGCATTTAGACATTAGCATGTCTAAAGCCTGATGATCAAGGAACACCACCATTGCTTCTCAGTAGACTTGGTGGTTACAGGTAAATTAGGGAAGATGGTGTGGGGTCAGCTTGCCTGTGGTCTGCCTCTCTTCCCGCAAGATTGAAATATGTTGTTTCCTCTGTCTTTGGCATCAGATAATCTGTATTCTCTGCTGGGTTTTTCCAGGCTATCTATGAATCCTGATGCTTGTGCAGAACCAGAACCTATGAAAGGTGGTGACACCCTATAGATTATTTAAATGTGTGTATTTAGGGGGAGTGAGATCACACTGGACAATAATCTACTATCATCTCTTTTACTGCTTGTGTCTTGAACTGTTCCCCTTCACAGCAACTGAAATTTTACAGATAGTTCATGCGCTAAAGAGCTCACCATCTTCCTATACGTTTGGACAGTACCTTGCATGTTATGGGTGCACTTAAGCAACCATACTAAAATACAATGGTGGACTGCTAATTGGGGCTTCTCAGCATAGCTGTCTGGGTCAGGGGTTCTGAACCTGGAGGTCGTGAGCAGGTAGATGTAGGAGGCATGACTACTTTGTCCTTCCCATATTGCTAAGTGGGAGAGGGGTTTTTGGCTAGGGGTGTTAGGATGGTGCCTTTTTGGAAAAGAAGGTAAAGGTATGGAAAAGGTCTTCAAAACCACTGGCCTAGATTATTTAGCTGGGAAATTAGACTTTTGGTCCTTGCAGCTATTCTACAATGTGGAATTTTCATAATCCTTGTATACAATAAAGATTCTCTCTGCACTGAGTTCAGAGTAGGGTGACCAGATCACCCAAGTCAAATATTGGGATGCAGGGTGGGGGGAGAGGGGGGAGTGGGGGGAGGGGGCAGGGCAAAAAAACACACACACACACACACCCCTTCCTCCACAAGCGCTGGAGGGAGACCCGGGAGACGCAGGGGAAGCGCGGGGCCGGGGTGAGTGAGAGTCCGGCCTGGCCCCGAGTGCAGGCAGGACTCAGTCGGGCGGTAGGGAGAGTAGGGGGGTGGCCCGCGGGGCCAGGCAGCGGCTGTTCTCCCCCCCCGGGCAGCGGGACTTGGGAGCAGCCGCTGCTGCAGCTCCCACTGCCGCGGGGGGAGGAAGCGGCCGATGGCCAAGCTCGGCGGCTGCGGCTCTGGCGCCCGGGCCCGAACCCCCCGAGCCTGGGCCTGCTGCGGGGACCCAGCAGCGCGCGCACGTGTGCCCAGCCCCTGGCCAGTCGTGTCTGGGCTGCTGCCCAGCTGGTGCAATCCCGCGGCGGCCCCGGAGTGGGGGCAGCAGGCCCCAGCCCCCCAATCCTGCTCGGGTCCTGCAGGGGAATGAACGGGGCTGGGCTGCCGATGCCTCCGCCCCGGGGCCGCCGTGGGATTGCACGGGACAAACAAGGAAATATCGGGACAGTCCCGATAAAATCGGGACGTCTGGTCACCCTAGTTCAGAGATGTGTGGATGTGCTGATTGGGACAGATGAACCCATGCCTAGTAAATTACTCTTCTGGATAGATCCTTTCCATTGAAATTCTCTCTTGTAACTGAGCCAGGCTCTGGGTGCACTTTCTGTATCTTCTAGCAGGGCCTGTGGCCACAGCTGAGGCCAATGGGTCAAATGCAAAATGCAGATCATTTAAAGGGCTCTTCCATTTGCTCCTCCTGCTTGTTTCACTGTGTGGGGCCATGAATTCCAAACATGCACATGCTATCTGTAGTCCTTTCCTCCTTTTCCAGTTTATATGTACCCTCAGAAATTAAGTTATGCAAGTCTGAGGTTCTGGATGAGTGGCAAAGCGCTGCTAATTGGGGGCAGCGACAGATAGAAGGTCCAACATGTCTAGCTACAGGGGCTAGTAATAAAGTGCATGTCATTAAAAAGCTAGGGCCCCTAACTTTCTATAAGTACTTGTTTTGCACGCATAACATGCTGTTTAGTTGTCTGTGTTGCAATATGAAGCCTATTCTTACTCCCTCTTTCACCTAAGGTCCGGGTACACAACTGTCTGGTTATGATGTGTCTTTTCCTATCGTGTAGGTTGCAGCCCAGTATCCTGAGGGTTTGCTTGCTTCTAAGCTACCTGGTGAGTTTGAGGTAAGTTTTGCCTCTAGCAGGTAGGGACTCTTTATTCAGTTTGGTTAAAGCTGGGCATGCTACATGTAGATCTCTGTAAGCTTCTCTCTCAGCTCTGGTAGAACAGTTTTCTCTTTTCAGTGCAGGTGTCCTCCAGAAGAGGCTGCCAACTCTGTGTTGGCTTTATGGTGAAGATAAATACCCAGTAGGAGCTAAGATGATGTCGCCTAACTCATGTCCATTCACATGCTGACAATGAGGAAATAGGAATATTCCCCCAAAACTTAATTACTCCAATAATTCTTTTAAACAGTTTTAAAAGGGTATTTTATTTAACTAATCTTGAGACAGGCCAGAGGGGCTGAAATATTGATTTTTCGAATCCTTGTGGAATCCTATAAGTAAATGAAATACCCTTCTTAAGAAGCTTAAGAGAACTGAATAAATGTATTTTGTACAAAGTCTAATTTTCTTTGCTGTTGAGGAGCAGCTCCACTAATATTAGGGAACTAGTGTTCAAGCTAGTTCTGTCTGGGTGCAGGCTTCTATCTATAGTCGTGTGTTCCAGCTAAACACATGTTTTGGTCATTTAACAAAATTATTAGATGTGCAAAATGTAAATCTACATCCTATGTCCGGCTTTAGGGATCAGGTATGTGTCTGTTACACAGCGATGACCCTTGTAATTGATGCACTGTGGAGTGCTGCATTCCATGTCCAGCACCAAGAATGAGAAGGTTGCAAGTCATCTAGATATGATTTGTACCAGCTTATAGTCCCGACTGTGAAACAGTTTTGTTTAAAAGATACCATTGAACTGTTTTTATAGCTTTGGAATTTTTTTCCTCCCCATGCTTTTAACTCCCTTTAGAATGGTGTGGTCGCAGGTTTTTTTTTTTTTTTAAACAAAAAGGCAGTTGAATATGCCTTGTAAAACTCTTCTTTTCTGGTAACAGGCACATTTTAAAGAGAAGCTATGCGTGAAGGAGCTGGGATTCTTAAATGTGATGGAGTTTGTTGGGGCCCTTAATGATATTCTCCATGTTGAGCGCAAGGAAGGCGAACAAGACTGGCTGGTCTTTGATCTTGAATCCAAGTGCTTAGCAGATGGTAAGTGAGGTTTGTATGTCCTTGTTTCACTGTAGGGCAGGAGTCACCAAAATACTGCTGCTGGGACAGATGTTACCCACGAAGACCTACAGCAGGGTCCCTTAAAACTGGGATCTGTAAAAGAGAAGCAGAGTCTACAAGTCTCATCATGCAATTCATCACCTTGTTCTAAACAGAGTAGCGTTCAGAGCATGATGCAGCATTACACGCTAGGAGCTTTGCTCATTTCTTACCACTGGTGAGTGGATTTGTCAAGCCTGAGTGAAACTCTTAGATTTGACATATATATTCAAAGTTAAAAACCTATTGAGATGAATGGGGGAACTTCACATCTGTCTTAGAATTACTGTCTGAGGCTGTCAAGAAGACAGAATACCTTAGATTCATTGCCAAAGAGTATTTTCACAATAAAGGCTAGCTCCTTTTTTTTTTTTTTTTTTTTTTTTTTTTTTTTTTTAAATGAAAGATTAGATTCTGCTGCAAGCATTGGAATCTTTGACCAGTATCACAGCAGTGGAAAGTGTGTGGTAAAAGTGCTGTCCATTTGAATTGTGAAGGCAAATTATCTGCTTCTCCTTCCCTTCTCTATGGAGGGAAGCTTGCTTGGTTGGTATCTTGCAGATTATACTTTAATGCAGATATTTTTGAAACCTTTTTGTTGTGGGTTGAGCAGGGAAGTTTTTATCAATGAGTTTTGTAGCATGTACCACTGGGCAAGGAATGAATTTATTAGTGTTTCTGCTTTTGTATCTTGATGTACATCAGTTCTTTTTCTCATTGCTTTCTGAAGCCCAAATGGATGTATTCTCCTTCCTTTCTTTGGGCCTTATCTACAGACACTCCCCAACTTACGCAAGAGTTCCATTCCGGAACGCCTTGCGTAAGTCGAATTTTGCGTAAGTCGGGAACGTATACCCAACGTTTACGCGCATCAAAAAAAAAAAAAAAGCTTACGGAACTTACGGAACTTTTTCCTTAAGTGCGGATTTCCGTAAGTCGGGTTTGCGTAACCTGGGGGAGAGTCTGTACACTAAAGAAATGTACATCAGTGTAGTGTGACTTAGCAGTATAAACTGTGGCATTGTAAGCCCCATTTTACAGCAGTGTGGTGTGTCTACATTGGGAATTTGTGCAAGTGTAATTATCTTTTGATGTAAAGGGGCAATTTCTTTATTGGGTTAAGTCACACTTGTGTAAGCCCTGCATTACATCAGTGCAACATATTTGCACTAGAGTAAGAGCAAAGGTAAATTTCCTGAATGTAGATAGAGCCTTGGAAAGTAACAGCTCTAGCTTTTAAGACAAGTGTGAGTTTCATCCTCTAACAGAGCACATTTGGTTCCATTAGATGAGTAATCAAATGATGAGATCTGTCAGTCTGATTCTTTGACATCTTCACTAGGTGCTGCTGAGCTCAAGGTCTCCAGCTGGGATTTCCATTCTGAGAGCTCGGAGGCTCTGGACCGGAAAAAAAGCCGAGTATTCAATGTGGTAAAAAAGATGGTGAAACCAGTGAGTGGCCTTCAATAATATAATGACCAGGGGTGCTTTTCAGGTTTGAAAGCTGTGATTAGTGTGGCTGGCTGCTGGGAGTTTAACTATCCCTTCAAGAGTGTACTGTAGCCAGACTCAGCCTTGCAGAGCCCCTGGAATCTTTCTGCATCTGTATCCAGCCTGTCCAAAGCCATCTTACCTATGGACATTGTGGATTCTCCATCACTTGAAGTTTTCAAATTGAGATGGGATATTTTCCTAAAAGATATGCTATAACTCAAATAAGAAGCTATGGGCTCGATGCAGAGAATACTGGGTGGGGATCTCTGGCCTGTTATGCATAGGGCCTTACCAAATTCACAGCCATGAAAAACGCATCACGGACCATGAAATCTGGTCTCCCCCGTGAAATCTGGTCTTTTGTGTGCTTTTACCCTATACTACACAGCTTTCATGGGGTAGATCAGCATTTTTCAAATTGGGGGTCCTGACCCAAAAGGGAGTTGCAGGGGGAGGTCGCAAGGTTATTTTAGGGGGGTCACAGTATTGCCACCCTTACTTCTGTGATGCCTTCAGAGCTGGGTGGCAGGAGAGGGGTGGCTGTTGGCCAGGTGCCCAGCTCTGAAGGTAGCTCTCAGCCAGCAGCAGCACAGAAGTAATGATGGCAGTACCATATCATGCCATTCTTACTTCTGCACTGCTGCTGCCGGCGGCTCTGCCTTCGGAGCTGGGCTCCCAGCCAGCAGCTACCACTCTCCAGCTGCCCAGCTCTGAAGGTGGGGCCACTGCCAGCAGCAGCACAGAAGTAAGGTTAGCAGTACCGCAACCCCACCCTACAATAATCTTGCAACCCCCCCACTCTTTTTTGGGTCAGGACCCCTACAGTTATAACACTGTGAAACTTCAGATTTAAATAGCTGAAATAATGAAATTTACAAATTTTAAAATCCTATGATCATGAAATTGACCAAAATGGACTGTGAATTTGGTAAGGCCCTAGTTATGCAGGAGGTCAGATTAGATTATCATAATGGGCCCTTCTAGCCTTAATTATGAATTTGTTCATTCTGTTAAGTACCTTACTCCCACAATGCAGTTTCCACCTGTGGTGGTTGATCAGGCAATCTTTTGAGCTCATCTACATTGCTTCTGCATTGTCCAGTAGGGATGGCTACCAGGTGAGGTGAGGTGCCTTTCTCTTTCTTTCTCCTTTGCCTCAACCCTCCATGTCCTGAAGTTACTTCTATGGCGCACACTCTCCTTGCTGGCAGAAGAAGCAGTGTACACAGATGGAGTCTGAATCTCTGTAGGGCAGCAGAAAGCACTGCATGCACCCAGATAACTAAATGAAACCAAAAAAGATTTAGTTCACCTTTTCAGTCAAGTCCTGTCATGGAAGGGACTGGCTTTCTCCCCTCTGGGGTTGCCTCTAAGTTTTCATGATGAAATAGCTTTTTGCATTTAATAGCCTATTTTCTAGGCTCCCAGATGGGAGCTGTTCAGAGGTCACTCTCAAATCTGGTGTGAAGTATCTGTTTCTGTTTCTTCCCCATTTGCTTCCTTGATGGGTGTAACACATACCAGAGAGAGTTCTTAGGTTCTCTGGGAACAGAGAAATTCTTTCTGCTGGCAGATCTCCTCTGCTGAGCCAGTCAGACCCAATGTTTAATTGGAATATTTGCAGTGGTTAAGTCAGGCACTCCTTCCCCTTCACTGTGGGTCTGAGCCACCCCAATTAAATCTGCCAGCCCTCGTCGTTTGAAGACCTTAAGAGGCAGGGTATTGCAATAGGTCTTAAGCAGTGCTTAATTTGTGCCAGGGCTGAGCCCTCTCACTCTAGGCTCGGCAGTTCAAAGCCCAAGGCACCTCTGGGCTTGTCACATCAGTTATGAAAGTAAAAATATTGCTTGAGCACAAGCACTAGCACCTCTTTCGTTACAAAGTAAGCACTGGACTTAGGCTATACAGTGCCACTTAGAATCCTTTCCATTAGGTATTAGGACAAGCCCCACCAGCACTGGGTTTTATCTTAATGGGGCGGTTGCTTGTCCTTGTTCAGTGCACCCGCAGCACCAGCATTTAACTATCTGTCTGAGCACCAGATCCTTTTACTCCTTTTTTGGCTCTGCAGTATCTGGATGTGGAGGAGCTACAGCTAGCCTGGGAGATAGCAGAACCAGAGATCCCCCCTGATGCTGTTCAGGACAGAAGCCTTTATTGTCTCCCTGCACTGGACAGTAGCACCCTAGTGGGTGTCTTTGTGGAGTACGTCATCTCGCCTAACCAGTTCTACATCCGGATATGTAGCAGGGAAACATCTGAGATGCTGGAGGACATGATGATTGAGATGAGGTGAGAAAGCGTTGCATCAGCTTTGTGCTGTGGCCTGCTGTGCAGATTCTCCATGAGTATGTGTATGCGTGTGCTATGCTGCTGAGAGAGCAGGGCACCCAGCTTGCTGTTGTGGTTGGTATTGGCTTGGGTATGTTGGTGCAGATGTGCATGCACTCTACTCACTCATGTATGCATAGTGCTTACTCATCCCTCTATAACTGGCAAACAAGAACTATGTTTGGTGGCAGTTAAGGCTGCAGCAGGACACACTTCATCCACCCAACCTTTAAAAGCATGGAAATAAATAGTTATGGCAAAGGACTTATGCATTCCTTCGCACCTTCATGTTGCCTACAACAGTGTTGATATAGGACCCCTTAAGGCTTTCACGTCCATCTCCAACAGATACCAAAAAGCACTACTTACCCCAGCTTCATCAAACTTGCACTCTAAGGCAACACCTTGACAGTGACCTGCTGATACACAAGCATAGGAAATCAGCACATCTGACTGTCATGCTTTCCATGCATTTGGGAAGGTCATTATCTCAAGGTTTTGTATTCAAGTAAAAGCTTGTTATTACTGGGGTACATATTGCTTTTAGAGATAGTTATGAAATGCTCTCTAGCATCACTACTGATTCATAACTCGTATTCTAGGAATTCATGCATGAGGAACAGCAAAGTGACCAAAGGACAGCTCCCAGAATGTGTTAGATTTCTTGCAGAAGGGGTACCAAAAAAGTGAGATAATCTTAATGAAAAATTGCCAAATAGGGTGACTTTTAAATGCTTATAATTCTCTCTATTCATTTTTCATTGAACCGCTATGAAAAATTCAAATAGTGCTCAGTTTGGATTCTGATATTTTTTGCCATTTCAATGAGATTTCGACAAAATAAAGGTTGACAGCTTCTGTTAAAACTGAACTCTGTAACACAGCTCTAACTATACTTTTTACATATACTTTTTTTACATACAGCTGTGCGAGCAACCTGGAACTGTGGGATCACTGGCCCCCTTAACTCTCCAGCCTGGGCTCTGTCTCTCAGTGCTTTGCCAGTGACAAGCAGCAAACCCCTCCAGGCACTGTAATCACTCAGCCATCAGCATGCAGAGGCACACCCAGCTATGTGGCGTGGAGAGCATTCATGCAACTCATGAACTATGTACAGGGAAACACCAATAAATCTCCCAAGTCCCCAGCCTTCCACCCCAGAAATATACTGTCTTCCACTGCTCAAGACCTTCTCTTGAACAGTGGAAGCTCAGTAATTAGTTCGCCACTTCATCAAAGGAAAGTAGATATGCACCAGCCTTTGTAATCTGAGCAGATTCCCAAGCACTTTGGACAGACTCACTAGTAAGGATAAAACATTCAAATAAGTTTTTATTAACTACAGAAAGATAGATTTTAAGTGATTATAAATAGGGCTCAGATTTTGTCAGAGATATTTAGTAAAAATTACAGACAGGTCACAGGCAATAAACAAAAATTCACGGAAGCCCATGACCTGTCAGGGATATTTTTAGTAAAAATCACGGACAAAATGGGGAGGGAGAAGGGTCCAGCGCCCACAGCTGTACAGATACCACTGGCTGGGCTGCTGTGGGGTCCAATCCCCACCCTGGTGGCTGGGCAGCTGTGGGGAGCCCAGCTGCCCACAGGGAGTTGGAGCTCTGAGGGACCCCTAGGGAGCTCTGGGGTCCCCCTGCTGCAGAGCTGCTGTGGGCCTCCGCCAGCAGGCAGTGAGAGCTGTGGGGCTGCCTGCTGACAGTAGTCCAGCCCTGGGGCAGAAAATGTCAGAGGTCTCTGGAAGTCATGGATTCCGTGATATAATCGTAGCCCTAATTATAAGTGGTAGGCATAAAGATCAGAGATAGTTACCTTAAGAAAACAAAAAGTAAACACATATTCTAAATTCTAAACTTTTAGACTAAGCAAGAATTGAATCAAACAGTTTTTCTCATCTTACTGGATGTTGTAGGCAGGTTATGGTTCTTAATTCTCAGGCTGAATTTCCCTCCCAGCATGAGACCAATCTCCTCAGTTCCAAGTCTTTGTCTTCCCGTTGTTCTTGTTGTTTTCGGCGTAGGTGAGGGACAAGAGATGGTCTGATGATGCCACTGTCCCTTATTTTATACTCTCAATCTATGTCCCTGGAAATATATCGGCCCAGGCATGTCCTGGTGGGCCTTGCTGAGTCAGAGTTGAGCAATCCCGATTGTGTGGTGCTTGCCCATCTGTCTCTTACAGAACTGTAAATCTCTTGTTTACAATTCCCCTGCTGATCAGTGGTCATTTAATGCCCATTTGGGTGTGAGTCACCACCCCTGTTGTCGCTGGAAAGCTAGCAGTGGGCATATCCCAAACTCCTAACACGTTTCAATAACAACCATATAGCAAAATCTTATAACATCATACATAATGATATACATATTTTGACAGAACAATGAGTTTCAGCAGATCATGACCTTTCATATACCTTGCAAGGCACGCTTTATATGAAATACCACAACCATATACTATCGATGAATATGGGGATTGCAGGGTGCTACTTTGAAGTACAGTGTGTCACAACTGCACCTACTGTATTTTCTGGAAGGCTAGTAAAATCCCTGTATGTGCTTTATACTCTAAGCCTTTGAATTTGGCTGTGTTCATCGTAAATGTTTAAAGTACATGTGTACTCTACCCATGTGGTATAAGAGCATGATATGGAAGGGTCACCTTCACTGTTAAAGAAGATCTTCCTCTGCATTGCTGTTCCTAGATCTTAAGTTAACTCTGAAAACTGTTCTCAGCTCTGATGTTTTACCATAAGGCTCCTTGAAAGTTCATATCAAAGAGAGGTTTAAAGGAAAACAAGGAAGCAACGCTGTACTGAAGTACCTATGGAGTTCTCTCCATACTGCTTCCTGCTGGGCACTACCTTTTTCTGTGGTGTCTTGCAGACGATGCTATTCAAATAAAAACGTTTCTGACCGTTATGTCATGCCGGAGGCCTTGGTCCAGCCTGGCCATCTTTGCTGTGTTAGGATTTCGGAGGACAAATGGTGGTACCGAGTCATCATCCACCGGGTGCTCAGCGAACAGGAGGTGGAGGTGTTCTTCCCAGACTTTGGAAATCTGAGGACTGTCCAGAAGTCTTGCCTGAGATTCCTCAAGTAAGTTAATTGCGGTATTCTGGCTAAGGATATTCTGGCTAAGTGCTGCCAAATCTTACCTTTTCTCCTGGAACTTGCCCTACCTTCACTCCCTTTGGGTAAAGCTGCATAAACACTGTCCGTAGAATTCACAGTGTTTTCTAGACATATTTGGAGTTGTCATTTATTCTGGGGTGAACATAAAGCATCAGTTGTCCTTATCTTGCGTTGGTTGGAGTGGAGGGAAGAGAGCTTTTTTTCATCTTCCTCCTTTCCCAGCCTCCGCACTGTTTAGTCTGTTCTCCTGTCTCATCTGCCGCTCTACATGGGGGCTTTAGCACTGATTGGACCAAAAGTCATAACTGTCGGTCTTTGTTTAATGAGTTGCAGGGGTGAGATACATTTGGCATGGGGCAGTGTGTGGGAACTGGCATTGCTGTTGTCTGTGCTGTACCCATTCTTTGGATGCAGGGTGTTGGTTGCCAGGGCTGTTCATCTGGCATCTTTCACAAGCATATAACATTAATTTAAAAAAAATAAAACTATGAGGTGGCTGTTGGAGTTGAAGGTCAAGAGGCTAAATGGCTCACGGAACCTTGTACCATCCATATTTTTAACTCTTGGTGTTGATGAAATGATGGATTTGATTCCTGTTGCAGGTGCTGCTATTCGAAACTTCCTGCCCAAGCTATCCCTTGTTCCTTGGCATGGGTGAAACCCATAGAGGTATATATCCACATACAGTTTTTCACTTGTGTATATATAATGGGACTTTGCGGTAGACATTGGCCTCTTGCCTACTTGAAATAAACTGAGTAATATTGATGTTGACAATCTCTGGACCTGATCTGATTCCCACCAAAGTTCATGGGAGTTTTGCTGTTGTCTGTCAACCTACCGTTGCTCCCTTTCTGAATATTCATAACATGCTTGTTTGCATTCTGTCTACAAATGGACAGCACTTGTAGAGGTATTCATTGTGCCATTGAATAAGTTTTCTCCTCTGCCCTGAGTCCTCTGTGACCCTTCTGGAGCCTTGGGAAATCCAGCCCAGTTTTCTCTGCTTTAAATATTTGCTTTACTTGAGTGACCCACGTTACTCAAAACTTCCTTCACAAGTGGGGACTGGCCAGGACCCTCTTTAGAGTCAGCCCATCACCCCTTACAGCAGGATCCCGGACTTCCTTTCCACTCTAACTTCAAAATAGATGAATAAATTTCCATCAGACTTTCTCAGAACAAAAAAATCTGTCTGGGGTGAGAAGTATGTGAAACAACTCCAAAGGGAGGAAAGGCTTTCGAACAATAATACATTTTGGGTTCCTTTTATTTTCTTCACATTCTAAGCATTTAGGTTCACATTTTCAAGCTTTTCTTCAGAACCATAAGGGCTAGAAACTTTTTTTTTTTTTTTTTTATAAATGAAAGCTGAAATTCTCCTTTAATCACGTGACTCCAGGAGCCGAGGCTTGCAGCAAAGCACCATGTATTGGAAGACTCCTGATAAAATTTCAGGAGCTGGCCACACAGTTTGTCAGTCATTGAAAAATAAGAGCTTAGAGTGCAAATGGCTTCCCAGTGGTAACTCCAGCTTTGCAGCCTTTGTACATTTTGAGTAGTTTAACTTAATTGAGTGTTGGTAACCTTGTCAGGTTCAGTTTGGTGCATTTTGCCTGTCTGGTGCATCCTTATTACACTTACTTCAGCTAAGCCTTGCCCAGTTGTGCCCCTGAATCTAGCTTGCCTTCTCCCTTTGCATCCACACCAAACTTTATAGGAATGAGAATAAGCATCATATGGTTGCCGATGGGCTATTTTGTAGTAACCTGTTTATCTCTCTTTCTTCAAGGGGCATTGGACCACCAATGCCATTCTCCAGTTCTGGAAGCTGTGTAACCTGAAGCCACTGGTGGGAGTTGTGGATGAATATGTGAATGGTATTCTTCACCTCTTCCTGTGTGACACTACATCTGATGAAGATATCTACATCCATCAGGTCTTGAGAGCAGAGGGCCATGCTGTCATTTGCAGAGAAAATATTCCCTCCAAGGTGAAGAAGGGCAGAGGTGGCGAGTTTGAGGAAGACTGTTCAAGGAAGGGGCTGTAATATAGTGGGAATTTGGATTATGTAACATGGAAAATTTACTCTTAACAAAAAGGAAATGCAACAGGAACTTCCAGTGCACCTTAAAATTTCACTCCTCCCAGAGAGAAGAGTCCATTGGTGCAGTATATTAATACAATAGTCCTTTATCTCATAAAGCTTAAGTTCACATTTATCTTAAGAAACAGGTTTTCACAGCCTGAGCACAATTAGACATAGAATCATAGAATATCAGGGTTGGAAGGGACCTCAGGAGGTCATCTAGTCCAACCCCCTGCTCAAAGCAGGACCAATCCCCAGCAGGGATTTGAACTTCATCACCAAACCACCACTGTGTAATGCTGCAAGGTTCATGTGCACTTTCATCTCTGCTGCGCAGTTGTTCCAAAAGCTGCCATGACTCCATTGATGTTACAGAGAGGATTCTTTTGGTTACATTTGCTAACACAGGTTTAGGAGATTCTTAATGTGGCTATTTTATTATCATTTATTGTATATTCATGTAGTGTGGATAGGGACTTTATATAAATATGGAAAAAATAGATTGAGAACTGTAGACATTCTCAACAGCAGCCCAGAACTGGGATAGTAGTGAAGAGCCTGTGTTACAGGGCAGGATTAAGGTACACAGGTGCAACTGCCTATAAGATACTTGCCTTTTCTATGCCTGGCTCTCACCAGTTCTGTCAGTCTATCATTTTTAACAGCACAAGATTAGCTCAGAACATTTAGTTTTATATCTTTGAAATTGATGAGGTTTTACTGTCTAGTTTGAAGTCTGCTTGGAAGTCTTCTGCTTTGTGTTTATTTTTGTTAATGAAAGAACTCAAACTGTTATGCGGTTTTGGTACTTTTGCTCTGGAAATCTCAATCTCGGGTGATTTAGCTGTAATTAGCTGATTTGTTTGAAGCATAAGGTGAATTACAAGAGGTAAATCTCCAACCTTGTCTGCACTGACCACTGAAACCCAGTTACAGCATACTGAGTTTATACACAGATCTAGGTATAAAGATGCTAGTTGATTTTGTTGTTGTTTTTTCCTGGTAAGTGTACAGTGGCCTATGCTACAGTTCCACACTAAATGGATTATGCTCCAGCACCACATTATAGTTTAGAAAGGGGCCTAGGCTGTTAAACAGTGCGGTAAAAATGTATAATTATAATATAAGTAAGAACAGCCAACACTATGATTTGAAAGTGAGTCAGCACTGTTTTACCAAGAACTATAAACAAAATCCCACCATTTCAAATATCAGTAACGGGCAAAACCCAGGGGCCTTGTGTCCTTTGCTTTAATCAGTACGCTGCACAGTAATTCTTGTGGCAAGAAGTCTTGCCATTTTGGCATGTGCTGTGTCTAGATATCATTTGATGAGTAGTTTTATCACTGTGGAAAAGCATTTTAACTTTTGCAACAAGGTAGACTCTGCCAGCGTCCAGATGGCTCTCAAGCTAGCTCCCACTCAGTTGGGTAGCAGGTTGCTGCAGTTTGAAAACCATTTCAAAATCTTGCTCTAGTTTTTTTTCTTTTAATTACAACACACTTTATTGACTGTACTGTTTTTTATTTTTAATAGGGGTTCATAGAACTGAACCCCTCAGAATTGTTCCTGCAGCCCAGTCCAAATGATGGATCATCAGGGTCAGACCTTCCCTTACAGGAACAGGAATCGTTCTGTGAAGTCAGCAGGGCAGTGAATCCAGAGCTGAATGAGACTGAACCACATGCCCAGGTGCGAGGTTTTTAGATTCATAGATTCATAGATTCTAGGACTGGAAGGGACCTCGAGAGGTCATCGAGTCCAGTCCCCTGCCCGCATGGCAGGACCAAATACTGTCTAGACCATCCCTGATAGACATTTATCTAACCTACTCTTAAATATCTCCAGAGATGGAGATTCCACAACCTCCCTAGGCAATTTATTCCAGTGTTTAACCACCCTGACAGTTAGGAACTTTTTCCTAATGTCCAACCTAGACCTCCCTTGCTGTAGTTTAAGCCCATTGCTTCTTGTTCTATCCTTAGAGGCTAAGGTGAACAAGTTTTCTCCCTCCTCCTTATGACACCCTTTTAGATACCTGAAAACTGGTATCATGTCCCCTCTCAGTCTTCTCTTTTCCAAACTAAACAAACCCAATTCTTTCAGCCTTCCTTCATAGGTCATGTTCTCAAGACCTTTAATCATTCTTGTTGCTCTTCTCTGGACCCTTTCCAATTTCTCCACATCTTTCTTGAAATGCGGTGCCCAGAACTGGACACAATACTCCAGCTGAGGCCTAACCAGAGCAGAGTAGAGCGGAAGAATGACTTCTCGTGTCTTGCTCACAACACACCTGTTAATACATCCCAGAATCATGTTTGCTTTTTTTGCAACAGCCTCACACTGTTGACTCATATTTAGCTTGTGGTCCACTATAACCCCTAGATCCCTTTCTGCCGTACTCCTTCCTAGACAGTCTCTTCCCATTCTGTACGTGTGAAACTGATTTTTTCTTCCTGAGTGGAGCACTTTGCATTTGTCTTTGTTAAACTTCATCCTGTTTAACTCAGACCATTTCTCCAATTTGTCCAGATCATTTTGAATTATGACCCTGTCCTCCAAAGCAGTTGCAATCCCTCCCAGTTTGGTATCATCCGCAAACTTAATAAGCGTACTTTCTATGCCAATATCTAAGTCGTTAATGAAGATATTGAACAGAGCCGGTCCCAAAACAGACCCCTGCGGAACCCCACTCGTTATGCCTTTCCAGCAGGATTGGGAACCATTAATAACAACTCTCTGAGTACGGTTATCCAGCCAGTTATGCACCCACCTTATAGTAGCCCCATCTAAATTGTATTTGCCTAGTTTTAGCTCTTCTGTGTCTAAGACAAGATGAAAAACAGCTATTGTGTTGGGAGCCTCTGGTGGGTTGGTACACTGTTTTAACCCTGTGGCATAAAAAAGCAAACAGGTGCCATAAGAATAAAAATGTTTCAGATGGGACACAAAAATATCTCATCTCATGCTTGCCCTCATCTTTTATTTTCCTTCCTGCTTGTC
Source organism: Emys orbicularis (assembly GCF_028017835.1). Taxonomy (NCBI): domain Eukaryota; kingdom Metazoa; phylum Chordata; order Testudines; family Emydidae; genus Emys; species Emys orbicularis. Next base: position 59,129,671 of record NC_088690.1, on the reverse strand, counting down.
TGGTCTCTTGACAGCTCTTGGGTACTCCATAAACTTCTAGGTATAGAGTCCTCTTTGCTCTGAGACGCCTGTTCTACTTAGACCTTTACTTGGCTCTTGAGTTCAGATATTGTATCTTGGAATCAGCCTTGACTTCAGACTTTTCCCTTTCTCATCTCCTGTGTCTTCACTTGCTTTCCTCTTATCTGTTCATGTGCAGTTGCAGTGGAGCAGCATTAATTGCATTTTTGGGTGTGTAGGATTCAGCCGTCAGAGAAGCATGCCATAAGCCACCTAATAAACACCCTGGCATGGCTTATTGCTATTAAAATTTGGCTTGTTCATCCTAAATTTAGTTTGTTTTAAAAAAAAAACATGAAAAGCAGTTTTTGGGCATGGGAACTTTAGCAACCCAAGGACTCCCATTTTGATTAAAAAAATTTTGTGGACCCCCAAGCTCCCTGGTCAGGCCCTGCCCCCACTTCACCCCTTCCCCCAAGGCCCCACCCCCACTCCACCTCTTCCCACCCCCGCTCCACCCCAACCCTACACCTCTTTCCACCCCCCCTCCCTCAGCGCGCCCCGTCCCTGCTCCTCCCCCGCCCTCCCAGTGCCTCCTGCACACCAGGGAACAGTTGTTCCCTGGCATGCAGGAGTACTGGGAGGGCGGGGGAGGAGTTGATCAGCGGGGCTGATGGCCCTGGACATGATTCCGTCCCCTCCCCCGAGCGCACCCTGTCCCCCCCCTCCTGGGAGGGTGGAGGAGGAGTTGATCAGCAGGGCCCGTGGACCCCATTCTGTGGACCCTAGTTTGAGAAATGCTGATCTAGACCATACCTGACAGGTAATTGTCTAACCTGCTCTTAAAAATCTCCAGTGAAGGATATTCCATAACCTCCCTAGGCAATTTATTTCAGAGCTTAACTGCCCTGACAGTTAGGAAGTTTTTCCTAATGTCCAACCTAAACTGCCCTTGCTGCAATTTAAGCCCATTGCTTCTTGTCCTATCCTCGGAGGTTAAGGAGAACAATTTTTCTCCTTCTTCCTTGTAACAATCTTTTATGTACTTAAAAACTGTTATCATGTCCCCTCTGTCTTCTCTTCTCCAGACTAAACAAACCCAATTTTTTTCAATCTTCCCTCATAGGTCATGTTTTCTAGACCTTTAATCATTTTTGTTGCTCTTCTCTGGACTTTCTCTAATTTGTCCACATCTTTCCTAAAATGTGGTGCCCAGATGTTGCATTGTTCCTTGACCTGAGTATTATTGGAACCATTTTTTAATATCTCTCATAATATAACTAATTTAAAACTAGTGTAACAAATCTAAAATCTAAGCATCCTGTTTTAAACACCGTGCACAGTGCCTAGCACAATGACCCCCATCTTTATTGGGGCCTGTAGGTGTTACCATAATACAAATAACAAATGATCATGCTCTGTTCTCAAGCAGAATGAGAGCTGTGTGTCTGCATTTGGAATCTTATAGCTAATTATCTCGCACAATATAAATATTGTATATGTACTGTACAGAATTGTACCTTACTACTTTTGCTTATGCTCTTTTGAAATAATAGATGTTATGGGTGAGTCCTTGGTTCACTGGGTGGATGGCTCTACATATTTTTGTATAGTAATTTATGTCGTATACAATAAATCTTTTAAAATCAGAATAAAAAAAAAAAGCAGCATGTACAGTCGAGCTGAAATAAAGTTGCTGTTCTCTTTCTAGAGATCTCAGGTTGACCAGAAGGATACAGTGTGCTTAGAACCTGAAGGAAGGGTACAAGAACATGCCTGCTCTGTGAATTCTTCTCTCACTTCATGGGACTCACAAGGCAAAAACTACAAAAATTCCCAGGAAAGTCCAAATGGAGAGCCCAGAAATCCAAAACTGGAAATGCAGGTAAGGTTGTGTTTTTTCCAATACTGAATAACTTAATTGAGGTTGAGCTGAGACTGTCCCTTAATCAGCTTGCAGCTGACAGTAAGATTAGGGAAATTCCAAAAAGCATTTTGCAAACGTGTTTACCTGCTGTGAAGGGTAAGGAAGAATAAGACACAGAAAGGAGCTCCCCAGAGGAATCAAGTGTTGGTGACAACTTAAAACTGCTGTAATAAAACTGCAAACTTTAAATATTGTTCAAGAGATGTTTGCAAAGGTTGTTAATCTTTATACTTATAGGTGGTGGCGAGGTATTAGGATAGGAACAGTTTTTGGCAATGAAATTTTGCAGACTTGTGGATGACAATATGAACTAGTGTTAGTGGAGAAGAATGCTCTTAAGCAAATAAGTGTTAACTTACTAGCATACATTTTGTTTAAATGCAAGCAAAAGAAAACAGTGGAATTGAACCTCACAAGAAACCAGATTCTATACATCAGAGTATTCCATTCATCCACAGAAAGGAGCAAAATGCTGGAACTCCATCTCTTAGGACAAAGAATGGTGTTGCGGCAATGCTGCTAGTGTGTGCTGTATTAAAAGCTTCCAGACTTAGACATGCAATTACTTTTCTGTCCATTTTTAAAGTACAGTAGATTCCATTTATTAGCAACCACTCGGTTCCCAGTAAAAAGTTGTCATTTATCTGAAGGTTGCTAGTAAGAGGAGGGAAGGCTTGCAGGGCTGCAGTCAGGGACGGATGCACTGGGACATGCTGAGCACCCTGGCCTGGCACTGGGGGACCAGGCTTAGCATGTCCCAGTGCATCCTTCCCTGGCTGCAGCCCCACAAGCCTTCCTTGTGCTTACTAGCAACCTTCAGATAAATGGCAACTGTGGAAAGCCTCGCATCCAGACTGCAGCGGCCCTCCCAGCTGCTGCCCTGTCTGTACCCTCCTCTCCCAACTGCAGGCAAGCTTGTGGGTCTGTAGCCAGGGAAGGCATCTCAAAAAGTTGCCATAAGCGACATGCCTGTTGCCAAAATCCAAGTCTCATGAACTTTAAAGTCAGTGGGATGGGATTGGTTCCTAGCCATATGTTCCTATTAACTGGAAGTTGTTAATATTAGGTTTGCTATTAAGCGGTATCCACTGTAACTATCAAACCTCACTGAACTCTTGAGGCTAAATAAGAGGGGGCTGCAGGTATTTAGAAAATGGAAAGGTGGACAAGATGAGTTCCACTCTCTGCCCTTCATTAAATGGTTTCTGGTTTCTTCACATAGTCTTATAGAATATCAACTTGAGTTAGTTGCCTTTTTTTTTTTTTTTAAAGGAAAGTCCTCATCTGGAGATGCCATACCTAGAGCCGGTGTCTGTGATCTCAGACATCTGGGATGAAAATTGGTTGCCTCTGCAAACCTTACAGAAGCAGACTGGTATTGGCCATGATACCTTGCAATTGGATACTGTGATATCTTCCAGCCAGACCTCCAGCCATGAAGGAAGGAATCAGAGCCTGCAAAGCAAAGAGCAGCTGCAACAGGTTACTTGTAATCTTTTGTGGAGGGAGGGAAATGGACAAATGCCCCATGGTGACATCCTAAGGGATTTAAACATTTTTGTGTATGATGCACAGTAGGCTGCATATGCTGATTTAATGGGGAAACCTGACCAAAACCCTATCTTGCTGGCCTCCTACACCAACACAACTTCAAGTTTTTGTGTGCCTGAAAAGTTTTTTGTTTGGAAATAAAATGAGAGGTTTAAGTCCACTCTCAATTAAGGGTTAAATAATTGATCCTTTAATGCTATTTCTCTCGGTTGCAATTTTTGCCAGATTTTCCATATGTTTCTGCCCTTCCCGCTTTTTCTCCTCTCCATACCCACTGTACTGGGAGTCTTAAAGGCCTGGTCTACACTAAGAGTTTAGGTCGACTTTAGCAGGGTTAAATCGAATTAAGCCTGGACACAGTCACACGACGAAGCCCTTTCTTTCGACTTAAAGGGCCCTTTAAACCGGTTTCTTTACTCCACCTCCGACGAGGGGATTAGCGATAAAATCGGCCTTAGCGGGTCGGAATTGGGGTAGTGTGGACGGAATTCGACGTTATTGGCCTCCGGGAGCTATCCCACAGTGCTTCATTGTGACCGCTCTGGACAGCACTCTCAACTCAGATGCACTGACCAGGTAGACAGGAAAAGCCCCGCGAACGTTTGAATTTCATTTCCTGTTTGCTCAGCGTGGAGAGCACAGGTGACCACGCAGAGCTCATCCGCACAGGTAACCGTGATGGAGTCCCAGGATCGCAAAAGAGCTCCATCATGGACCGAACGGGAGGTACGGGATCTGCTCGCCATATGGGGAGATGAATCAGTGCTAGCTGAACTCCGTAGCAGTAAACGAAATGGCAAAATATTAGAAAAGGTCTCCAAGGCCATGAAGGACAGAGGCCATAACAGGGACGCACAGCAGTGCCGCGTGAAAATTAAGGAGCTAAGGCAAGCCTACCACAAAGCCAGAGAGGCAAACGGAAGGTCCGGGGCAGAGCCGCAAACATGCCGCTTCTACGCGGAGCTGCATGCCATGCTAGGGGGTGCAGCCACCACTACCCCAACCGTGTGCTATGACTCCCTCACTGGAGAAACACACAGGGAAGCGGGTTCGGGGTACGAGGAAGATGAGGATAAAGATAATGTAGATAGCTCACAGCAGCAAGGAAGCGGAGAAACCGGTTTCCCCAACAGCCAGGATATGTTTATCACCCTGGACCTGGAACCAGTAACCCCCGAACTCACCCAAGGCGTGCTCCCAGACCCTGAGGGCACACAGGGGACCTCTGGTGAGTGTACCTTTGTAAATATTACACATGGTTTAAAAGCAAGCGTGTTTAATGATTAATGATTAATTGGCCCTGGCAATCGCGGCCAGTACAGCTACTGGAAAAGTCTGTTAATGTGTATGGGGATGGAGCAGAAATCCTCCAAGGACATCTCCAGAAAGCTCTCCTTCATGTACTCCCAAAGCCTTTGCAAAAGGTTTCTGGGGAGGGCTGCCTTATCCCGTCCGCCATGGTAGGACACTTTACCACGCCAGGCCAGTAGCACGTTGTCTGGAATCATTACATAACAAAGCATGGCAGCGTATGGTCCCGGTGTTTGCTGGCATGCAGACAACATCCATTCCTTATCGCTCTTTGTTATCCTCAGGAGAGTGATATCATTCACGGTCAACTGGTTGAAATGGGGCGATTTTATTAAGGGGACATTCAGAGGTGCCCCTTCCTGCTCTGCTGAACAGAAATGTTCCCCGCTGTTAGCCACGCGGTGGTGGGGAGGGGTGAAGTGACCATCCCAGAGAATTGGATGTGGGGGGGGAGGGGGGTTAGTTGGGTTTGTGCTGCATGTTAACCCGGAAACCGCAGCCCCTCCTTTTACATTGCAAACCCATTTTAAATGGCCAACCCAACGGGTGCTTGGTATGGGAAATGAGGGCGCTACTGTTTGTAACCATTCCCACATGTTAAGAAGGTTAAAAAAGCCAAAAGACTGTGGCTTACCATGGCTGCCTGCAAGTTGAAATCTGTTGCCTGGCACTGCGTGAGTGATCTCTCACACCAAACCGGCAGGCCCTCAATATAAGAGGAAAAATGCGACCTTGTAACGAAAGCACATGTGCTGTGTAATGTGAACAGCAAAATTTAACGTGAAAGAGTGTACCCATTGTTCTCTAAAATGTCTTTTTTAACCACCTCTCCCTTCTCCACCACCAGCTGCAAATGTTTCTCCTTCACAGAGGCTAGTGAAGATTAGAAGGAGAAAACGGCGGACTCGGGATGATATGTTCATGGAGCTCCAGATGTCCTCCCACGCTGACAGAGCACAGCAGAATGCGTGGAGGCAGTCAATGTCAGACTACAGAAAAGCACAATATGAACGAGAGGAGAGGTGGTGGGCTGAATCGCGGGATGAACAGAGCAAGTGGCGGGCTGAAGAGGATAGGTGGCGTCAGCTTGCAGACAGAAGGCAAGAGTCGATGCTCCGGCTGCTGGAGCAGCAAACTGATATGCTCCAGCGTATGGTTGAGCTGCAGGAAAGGCAGCAGGAGCAGAGACTGCCGCTACAGCCCCTGTGTAACCAACAGCCCTCCTCCCCAAGTTCCATAGCCTCCTCACCCAGATGCCCAAGAACACGGTGGGGGGGCCTCCAGCCACCCAGTCACTCCACCCCAGATGATTGCCCAAGCATCAGAAGGCTGGCCTTCAATAAGAGTTAAAGTTTTAAACTGCAGTGTGTCCTTTTCCTTCCCTCCTCCCCCACCCATCCCGGGCTACCTTGGCAATTATTCCCCTAGTTGTGTGATGAATTAATAAAGAATGCATGAATGTGAAGTAACAATGACTTTATTGCCTCTGCAAGTGGTGCTCGAATGGGGGAGGGGAGGGTGGGGTGGTTGGTTTACAGGGAAGTAGAGTGAACCGGGGGGGGGGGCGGGCGGGCGGAGGGCTCATCAAGGAGAAACAAACAGAAGTTTCACACCGTAGCCTGGCCAGTCACAAAACTCGTTTTCAAAGCTTCTCTGATGCGCACCGCGCCCTGCTGTGCTCTTCTAACCGCCCTGGTGTCTGGCTGCGCGTAATCAGCGGCCAGGCGATTTGCCTCAACCTCCCACCCTGCCATAAATGTCTCCCCCTTACTCTCACAGATATTGTGGAGCGCACAGCAAGCAGCAATAACAATGGGGATATTCTTTTCGCTGAGGTCTGAGCGAGTCAGTAAGCTGTGCCAGCGTGCTTTTAAACGTCCAAATGCACATTCCACCACCATTTGGCACTTGCTCAGCCTGTAGTTGAACAGGTCCTGACTCCTGTCCAGGCTGCCTGTCTACGGCTTCATGAGCCATGGCATTAAGGGGTAGGCTGGATCCCCAAGGATCACGATAGGCATTTCAACATCCCCAACGGTTATTTTCTGGTCCGGGAAGAAAGTCCCTTCCTCCAGCTTTCGAAACAGACCAGAGTGCCTGAAGACCCGAGCATCATGTACCTTTCCCGGCCATCCCACGTTGATGTCGGTGAAACGTCCCTTGTGATCCACCAGGGCTTGCAGCAGCATTGAAAAGTACCCCTTGCGGTTTATGTACTCGGTGGCTTGGTGCTCCGGTGCCAAGATAGGGATATGGGTTCCGTCTATCGCCCCACCACAGTTTGGGAATCCCATTGCAGCAAAGCCATCCACTATGGCCTGCACATTTCCCAGAGTCACTACCCTTGATATCACCAGGTCTTTCATTGCCCTGGCAACTTGGATCACAGCAGCCCCCACAGTAGATTTGCGCACTCCAAATTGATTCCCGACTGACCGGTAGCTGTCTGGCATTGCAAGCTTCCACAGGGCTATCACCACTCGCTTCTCAACTGTGAGGGCTGCTCTCATCCTGGTATTCTGGCGCTTCAGGGCAGGGGAAAGCAAGTCACAAAGTTCCATGAAAGTGCCCTTACGCATGCAAAAGTTTCGCAGCCACTGGGAATCGTCCCACACCTGCAGCACGATGCGGTCCCACCAGTCTGTGCTTGTTTCCCGTGCCCAGAATCGGCGTTCCATGGCATGAACCTGCCCCAGTAACACCAAGATTTGCACATTGCTGGGGCCTGTGCCTTGTGAGAGGTCTATGTCCATGTCAATTTCCTCATCACTCTCGTCGCCGCACTGCAATCGCCTCCTCGGCTGGTCCTGGTTTTGCTTTGGCATGTCCTGGCTCTGCATATACTCCAGGACAATGCGCGTGGTGTTCATAGTGCTCATAATTGCCGCGGTGATCTGAGCGGGCTCCATGATCCCAGTGCTATGGCGTCTGGTCTGAAAAAAGGCGCGAAACTAGTATCTGACGGAGGGAGGTGGTGAGTGACGACATGGCGTACAGGTACAGGGAATTAAAATCAACAAAGGTGGCTGTGCATCAGGGAGAAACACAAACAACTGTCACACAGAATGGCCCCCCCCAAAGATTGAACTCAAAACCCTGGGTTTAGCAGGCCGTTGATTTCACGGAGGGAGGGGGAAGCAAATGAATACAGAACAAATCTATTTTTTACATCTTAAGCTGGCAGACGATGGTGCAGCATGACTGATAGCCCTCGGCATCTTCTGGGTGCTTGGCAGAAAATACTGGGCGCTTGGCAGAAAATAGCATACTACGACTGATAGCCATCATCATCAAGACAGTTCGATAGGACTGAGCATGTCTGCCCAGGTGCCCATGATTGACAGCCACTGCAGTACGATGACGACGGATACCAGTCGTAATATACCATCTTCTACCAAAAGGCAAGGGGCTGCTGCTGTGTGCAATGCAGCCCCACGTCTGCCAGCACCCAGATCGCCGATGAAGGCTACCAGTCATGCTGCACCGTCTACCGCCAAAAGGCAGTTAGCTGCTGCTGCTGTGTAGCAATGCAGTACCACGTCTGCCGGCACCCAGAGGACATATGGTGACGCTGAGCTGAGCGGGCTCCATGCTTGGCGTGGTATGTTGTCTGCACAGGTAACCCAGGTAAAAAGGCGCGAATCGATTGTCTGCCGTTGCTCTGACGGAGGGGGAGGTGCCTGACGACATGTACCCAGAACCCCCCGCGACACTGTTTTGCATCATTCAGGCATTGGGATCTCAACCCAGAATTCCAGTGGGCGGCGGAGACTGCAGGAACTGTGGGATAGCTACCCACAGTGCAACGCTCCGGAAGTCGACGCTAGCCTCGGTACTGTGGACACGGTCCGCCGACTTAATGCACTTAGAGCATTTTATGTGGGGACACACACAATCGGCTGTATACAACCGATTTCTATAAAACCGGCTTCTATAAATTCAACCTAATTTCGTAGTGTAGACAGGTAGGGCATTTTGCTGCTGCTGAAGAGACTTGGGATGATGTGTGGCCACTTTTGGATCATGTGAACATGACAAGGACAGCAGTTGAAAAGTCAAAATACCCAATCCAGGAGACACTGCATCTGGGAGAAGTCCTGGAGCCCACCGGGGGGCTGAAGGTAAGTACACATTTTCTGACCCGGTATAGTGGCATATTTTGTTTTCTAAATTATTTTAATATTCCTGGAAATATTTTTGTTTTTTTTGCTCTTTATTAAATTGAAATTTTAGTCCAAATGAGGCACAACTGTTTTAAGATAATCTACCTACCTCTGCATCTAGGTTCTTATATTTGTGCCCACCACCAGTTTGTCTGAGTGCCTCCCAAATTAATCCAATTATAGCAAGTAACGTGAAACAAAATGTGATGTCTTATCCTAATTCAGTATCTTTGTATCAGAGAACTATGCCATGCTTTGGTATGATTGGCAGTCTCTGCTAATAGAGACACTGATTTGCAGGAGTGAGTTGAATGATTCCAGGTAAATCTAGATTCTCTTACAGAACTCTGTGGGGAAGCGTACATAGCTCCTGTCTGCGCTACGTCTCTCTAGTCAACAGTGTTGACCCTTCCTTTTCATGTGGCAATGAAAGAACCCAGAAAAGAATCTTTATAATATATAAATGTAGTTAGCACTCCAGACTCAGCAGCTTTATATTAGTGTCATGCTTGGGCCTGATAGTGGAGAGTGCTTGTCAGCTTCCACAGAAAGACTCCCTGGCTGTTTGTTTTCCCCTGGCATACTCTTGGGGTGACCAGTTCTGTTGTAGGTGGGAAATCTGTAAAATCTACTCAGTGTAGGTTCACACTGAACCTGGTCTTGCATCAGGGAACTCAGCGGGAGTTTTACAGTTAACTTCAGTGGGAGGAGGAGCAGGCTCTATGTTAACAACTTTAAAAGTGCGTCTGTGGCTGAATTTATTTGAAGCTGCTTCGTCAATATTGCCAATGCCTCTTACTGCTTGATGAGTTAGGGGATTGAAGTCAGGATTCTTAATAGTAAGGTTGGGGAGGATCATTTGTGGCACATGTGGGGCACAAAGTGAGTGCTGATACTTAGTCATTATTTATTATCACCACCTATCTAATGGTATAAGTTAACATGACCATTTATGAATGCAGAGTTTGGGATGGACAAAAGGAGGGAATAGTGGAGGGGCATAGATTATTCTAGTGTTGATGGTAGCAGAGGGATCAGGAATGATCAAATACCCACAAGTTTTTTGTGCATTATTTCAGCTCATTAACTGCAAGGAAGAGGTGGTTAGTGACCATGATGAGCGCCGTTCTAGTGGGGTATCAGAAACCAGATTTGAGAGGATCAAGGGAAGAGCTGGAAGAAATGAGGGGTAGGAAATATGGGCCTTCCTGGGGTGGAGATGGGGTGAGGCTTTGTGAGAGCAAAGAGGTTGGGGTGAGGAAAGTGGCACTAAGGTAATGAGAGAAGAGCAGACAACATAGCTCGTGCAAGCAGAGGTGGGGAGAAGAGAAGGGGAGATCATAATGGATGATGTGAGAATGCAGAGTTCCTCATGTACTGACTCAGACATAACTACACAACTATTAGACAGCTGATCGTGTAGCTTTAGGAGCCTAGGAATCTCCCTACTAGAGCAGAACAGTTAATCTAGTCCAGGATCTTGTCTGACAGTGATCCCGGTCAGGTACTTAAGAAGAAGGTACAAGAAACTCTGTAAATGACAATTATGGAAAAAACTTCCCTTAGGAGAAGATTCTTCCTAGTCCCCCATCAGTTAGTAGTTGGCTTGTGTCTGGAGCCTGAGGGTTTCTATCTTTTGTGCTTTATCTCAGTTCACTGTGGATTGTTCTCATACGTTGACTGCTGCATATTGAGCAGAGGTTTGCACTGAGCTATTGACATCAATGGCCATGTCTTTCCCAAGTGGTTGGTTAATTTGCAACCGAGCAATGTCAGTTAGTTCAAATTATTCTTTCCAAATGTGCATTAACTTGCATTTGTCAACACTGAATTTCCTTTGTCTATAATATATATATATATATATATATATATATATATATATATATATATATATGCTTCCTAGTTTGTTTACTACTTCAGGAGCTCCCCACAGTCATGTTTAAGATAGTCACGGCTAGACAATTTTGTTTCTACTGTAAATGTTGTCATTTTACAGTTCATAGAAATGTAGGGATCTCAAGGTCATCTAGTCCATCCTGCCATGCTGAGGCAGGATTAAGTATACCTAGACCATCCCTGACAGATGCTTGTCTAACCTGTTCTTAAAAGCCTCCAAGGATGGGGATTCTGCAGCCTCCCTAGGTAGCCTCTGCCAGTGCATTAACTCATCCTTATAGTTAGAAAGTTCTTGAAGTTTTTTCCTATCCTCCCCTTTTCTAGTAAATTAGTAAATACAAACATCAGTCCCAGTACAGATCTGTGAATTAAACTAGAAACTAAGGTTTTATTCAACTAAAAATTGACTGAGCAGCGTACTCAACCTCAGTCCAAACTCCCTTGTGCTCACTCTGTCACTGTCCGTCTTGCTGTGCCTGGGGCCTCTCTCAGCTCAAGAATTGAGGGTTTTTTACAGGAGACCATTAATAACTTATTAAGACATGAGCAGAGATGGAATTTTGTACGTTGCAATAAGCAGCCGCCCTCCTTGGAGAATGTGGAGGAGGTGCTGCTCTCTGGCCCTGATTTTGTGCAATTGGCCAAAAACAATAAATAAAAATGAAACGCAGTTGCTAGAATTCCTTTCCAGATATGTCTGGATGCTTAACTATATGGTGACCAGGACAGTTGATGAATTGTGGGTGCACTAATCTCGCTCTCTGCTCTGTTTTATATTTGATTGCAGACACCAGCCTCTCTTGGAGATTTATCAGATCCTGCTATTTTGTCCAAGTCACTGGAAGAGTTTTATGTCTCCCTAAGCTGTTCCCAGCCCTCAGCAGAGCCTAGCCAACTGGAGACTGATCAGAACAAAATATCTCCTAACAAGGTCCAGCTTCTTACAGCACCAGCTGCTTCTGCCTCACTTACAACAGCACCTGTATCTTTGGAGAAGCAGAATGGTACTGTGGATTTGTCTGAGTGGTTTTTTAGGATGTGTGAAGACTGAAGGGGTATTAGTATGTGCATTCCACTACCCAGTTGGAATGCTGGCCCTAGCGCTGCGATCCTGGTACTATGTTAATGGCACTGGTGGGTGTTTCTTGGTATTGTCTGAAGTCCATTACAGCCAGAAGCTGGGCTCAGGAATCCTGGGGCTAGGGCACTGGTGTATGCAAATGGAGACCTTGAATCTTGGCTTCTTGGTGCAATGGACAGATGGCAATAACAGTGACTGTGGATTGATGCAATACTTCAGGTTGGCCCCATGTGCAGAGAAGTGGATTCATAAGTATTTCATGGGGATGAATTTGAATTGAGGTTTATTCCTCTCTTGGTTAATTTCCCTGCCTTATCCAGATATTTTTCTTCTGTTACCTTTGTCCAGCCCTTATCCTAAATATTTTTGCCTGTCTGTTTCAAATGTTAGAATTTCCCAATATTAAATGGACTCTCATCTCCTGGCATTTAAGGGATTCCATGACAGACCATGGAAAATGAGAGACAGTGAAGCCCTTGTTCTTTCTAAAGCCCTCTTAGCTCCCATGTGTCTGTCCTCTGAAACATAAATTGATTTTAACTTCACAACACCCCTTTGAGGTAATGAAATATTTATCCCCATTTTACAGGATAAAATAAGTGACTCACCCAAGGTTGCATAGTATGTCTGTGGTAGAGCTGATAATCCAGTTCTTCTGAGTCCCAGTCCAGTGCCCTATCCATTAGACCATCCTTTCACCCTTGTCTCATTTACTATGCAGGGGAAGTCATTCCAGAGAAGGTAAAGAATGAGGACCTCTTGAGGACCCAAGTTATCCCGCTGAGTAGCAGTAACAGCTGCACTACCCGAGGGGCTGAGGATCAGAATTCCCTGATCCTAGCTGCTGAGCTCCAGGTGTCCCAGAAGCTCTACATCCCTCGCAGCTCGCCTACCGCAGCATTGGGAGCTGCTGCACGCTTGGCCACCTCCAGTGGCCTTTTTCAGTGGTTTGCTGTCCTGAGAAAGTTGGAGAAATGAGGAGGAGGAGGAACCCCAAGCTGTCTGGTTTCTCAAGAAAGAAGTCTAATCCACTTGTACCGCATCAGACAAGATGGAGAAACAAAGCAGATGCTCTTTGAGGGGTTGGTTCTCCTGCCATTTCTCTTTGGCCATAAGAGATGCTCATCCTCCTGATAACTAGAGCCTAGGGTCTCCTTGGACATGCCTGTGTGTATAGGATAAATGTTGCTTTTATTTTCAGTGGAGATGGTTATATTCCTTCTATTGTACTGCTGTGTAATGACTGTTCTTTTTAATATAGTGGTTTGGATTGTGTTTCAGTGTTGTTGTGTTGTGTGTATAAACAGTCTCCAAAAGGTGGAGGAAGGAAACGGGTCAGATTTGGCATGTTAGAAACAGACCATCTTAAAAACAAACAAAAAAACCCTCTTTCCACTCACCCCTAAACCACTTCCCCTCAAACAGGTATTGCCTTGAGCGTCGCAACTTATGACTTATTGTGAGTAAGGATTTTTGAAATGCAATGGATCCATCACATAATCCTTTTCTTGGTAGTACATCTACTGGTCACATTGTAAGTCAGCTCATCCAGCCTGTGGTGAGCACTGCTAACCAGTAAAACGGCCTACCTCATGCCCCACTGTCTTGCTGCATCTACATAATGTTAAAATATGGTGGTGGTTCTTCAAGTAGATTCAGCTTAGATGTGCATGCCCCCAGTGTACTGGAACCGGAGAGATCTGCCTAGCAATATTTGTAGGGATGGCGCTCGTGCCATTGCAGCTTTAGCCCCTCCCCGACTATAAAAGGCAGCACTGCCTCAAGCCCCTCAGTTCCTTCTGACCACCTGTGGCTAGAGTCTGAGCTCTGTCCTGTTTCGCTTCACACTTTTGTTCTGTTTCTGAGAACTTTTTCTTGTGTGTATATAGTAGTTAGTAATACCTTTAGTTTCATTTCAGTGTGAGTATAGTATTAGAGCAGTTGGCTGCTGTCTGTGATGCCCTCACTAGGGTTCAAGCACTGCCATTGTGTGGTGCCATCTCCCAACAGTGATGCCCACATGAGGTGCTTATTGTGTCTCAGCGAAGGACACATTAAAGAGAAGTGCCCCATCTGCAAGTTGCTCACAAAGAGGACTCAGGTGGCAAGAGTGTTGCAGCTGAAGCAGCACTTGCTAGATCAGGCCATGAGGCCCGCTTTGGCACAGAGGCCCTCGTCCCAGTGGTAGTCGCCTTCGGATTTGGCAAGTGATGTCACTGCACATTGGGTTCCCCCAAGAGGAAGAGCGGTCGTTCACCCTTCTCTGGTAGGGTGAGGAATTGGTCCCATAAAACGAATCGGGACCATTTCACGGTTTGGGGAAACTCCTCATCTTATAAGAGGAGTGGTCACTGGTACTGTACTCCCTCCAGCATGTGGGATGAAGCAGATCTGTCAAACTGGTACCATGCCGAGATCAGTGAAAGCCTGTACCATTGACTCAGGTTCAAGCTGTGGGCCATCTATAAAGTCTGGTACTGATGAAGTCTGCACCAGCACTGACTGACTGCATGCCGGTGGCAACAGACGTGATTTGCCCCTCAGTCCCAGACCCTCCACTGGTTCCAGAGTGCTTTGGTGCCATGCCTTCTACTGCATCACCCTCCATTGTGCCCTTGGCACCTTCCAGCTGCATTGCAGAGCTGCCAAGTTCATTGGTACCATAGTTCACACCTCCCAGGCCTCAGATTATGGAGTGGAGGCCAACGTGGGGCCCGACACCAAAAGCCCCCTCGACACTGGTGTGTATTTTGGGACAGTCATCTTGGTAGCAGATCCCTTAGAGTTCAATACGGCCCTTTGCCTTGGTACTGGGTAGAAGTGTGTCTCATTCAGAACCACTGGTGTGCTGATCCCCTGTTCCTCTTTGGCATTGATGCTGCCCCTGTATGGGCTTCAGATGAGTCTGACCATTTGCCCTGTTGGGGCTGGCTCCCACATTGTCACCAGAAAACCTCCAGGAATCCTCAAGATCCTGCTTGGGGTTGTCCTCCCCCTCATTGTCACACAAGCACCAGAGATTGCATTTGGATCACCATTGATGCTGAGATTGGCATGTGCCCCACAGTCGGGACGGGCTCTTGGTCCAGTGCCTGCTGGCCACCAATGTCTTATCCATATGCCTACTGGCCTCCTTGGGATGCTAATGAGTCCTTGAGATCTCACTCCTTGACCTGCTCTAGAGCGAGATCACGGGTCCTGATGGTCGCTTCCACTCACAAGTCATCTCAGCTGCAAGTGACTTCTGAGCCTGTTCCCCCTGGACCTCTGGGGCTATTCGAACTGGATCCTATAGTGAAAGAACAGGACCCATCATTGGCGCAGCAGATCATCTCCTCATCCTACCCGAATGAACTTACTGTGCTTGAATCTTCCTCTCCCTCGGTGTCTGAGGACTTTAAGGCACATCTGACGCGTGTGGGCTCTATCTTGGGTATCCAGGTGGAATTCCTGCAGGAGAATATGCAGATATTCTCCAACAATCAGCTCCAGGGAGAGTAGCCCACCCAATAAATGAGGCTCTTCTAGAGCCTCTAAAGGCCCTGTGGAATACTCCAGCTTTGTTACCTTTCATGGCAAAGCATTCAGAGAAGCAGTACTTCCTTCCCATGGAGGGTTTCTACTCCCACCTGTCCCCTAACTCTCTCTGGTGGTGTAACTGCAGTAAATGACGGGGCATGGCAGAGAAGATACAAGTCCACCCCTAAGGACAAAGAATCCAAGAAGATGGACTTAATGGGAAGGAAGATTTATACCTCAGTTTCCCTGGAAATGCGCATCACAAACCAGCAGGCGTTGCTTTCTAAATGTCTTTGTCAGTTGGGTGGCCATGTCTAAGTTCATGAACAAGTTGCCAGAACCCTCTAGGGAAGAGTTTATGGTCTTCATTGTGGAAGGCCGTGTGGTGACCAAGACCTCATTGCAGTCAGCCCTGGATGTGGCAGATGCCATGGCCAGAATTATGACATCAGCTGTGAGCACGTGGAGGGGCTCATGGCTGCAGAACTCAAGCATTGTGTACAGTAAACTATTGAGGACTTACTATTTGATGGCTGGGTTTTGTTTCAGAGAAAACTGATGAAACCCTTCACTTTTTAAAGACTCCTGAGATGCTTCATGTTCTTTGGGACTATATACTTCAGCCATAAACAGATGCCAGTATAATAGATAGCAGCAATGCCGCTTGCAGTGTTGTGTGAGACAGCTCTCCCTCTCTGTGTGGCAGCAGGACGACTCCCACAAGGGCCATAGAACCCAGAGGAGAAGGTCCTCTGGTTCTGGGTTAACCAGCTGGCTCACATTCCTCCCCCAGTATCAACCAAGTGCCCATTTTGACTCATGTATCCAGGTCAGCGATCCAGTAGTAACCTCCTTTTCCATCCCACCCTTTCGGGGACAGGCTGGCCTGTTTTTATGGTGTTTGGGACTTGATTACCACCGACATCTGAGTCCTAAGCATCATCAGATCGGGTTATGCCATACAGTTCATCTCCATCACTCCTCCCCTCCCCATTACCCCGTCCCTTTTCAGGGATCCCGCTCATGAGACACGACTTCTCGAACAGGTTCAGTCTCTAGTGTCTCGGGGGAAGGGGAGAGGAATGGGGTCATAGAGGAGGTTCCCCTGCAGTATGAGGGTCAGGGATTCTACTCCCAGTATTCCCTAGTTCCCAAGCCCAAGGGAGGGATGAGATCTATCCTCAACGTCCGCAATCTCAACAAATACATCAGATACATGCAACTGTCCTCCCCCGCCTTAAATCACAAGGACTAGTTTGCTGCCCTAGACCTTCAGGTTGCTTATTTTTACATAGCAATCCTTCCGAGCCACAGGAGGTTTCTCCAGTTAGTGCTGGTCTGCCACAACCATCAGTAAACCATGCTCCCTTTTGGTCAGTCCCTTGCTCCCCAAGTTTGTACCAAATGCATCATTGTAGTGACAGCGTACTTCAGGAAGAGGGGAATTCATATCTTCCCATATTTGGCCAATTGGCTACTGAGGGGCAGGTCCAGAGAAGAAATCCTCTCACATTCGGTTCATGCTGTGCTTACTGTATCGTCTAGGTCTCGTCTTAAACAGCAGGAAGTAAACATTTTGTTCCAGCTCAAAGAACAGAGCCCACTGGGGCTCTGACTTTGAATTTGAGAGTGTGTCTGCTGACTGACCAATTCTATGCAATTTGCCACCTATGTCTGGAACTGCAGTCTCAACCCTCAAGCACCGCCCATATATGCCTGATGTCACTAGGCCATATAGTTACATGCACACAGGTAGTCCAGTTTGCCAGATTGTGTCTTCATCCTATTCAAATGTCACTGAAGTAGGTCTATCATCCGAATAGTCATCCCTTAGGCAGACTGGTTCAACTTCCTCCACTGATCCTAGACTCCTTATGCTCATGGACAGTTCAGGGAAATGTGCTATGGCATTCCCTTGGCTCGGTCTCCACTGACCAAAACTATTGTCACCAATGCCTCCTTAATAGGTTGGGGAGCACATCTGGAGTCGCTGGAAGTTCAAGGCCTGTGGTCAAAATGGGAAGCTTCTCTGCACATCAGTGTCCTAGAGCTTTGTGTCATCTACAATGCCTGTCAGACTCTTCAAGATCACATCTGGGACACAGTGCCTCTTATGCTCACCGACAATACCACCGTGATGTATTACATGAACAGATGGTGGCACACACTCCCTGACTCATGAATGGGTTCTGAAGCCCAGCATCCGGTGGTCCATGTTGGGAGTTTGGCGTGTCCTGACAATCTGCCTGTTTGCCATGAGAGACAACAATACTGGCTGTTTCGCCTCCAAGGAGGGCCTCAGTCCAGGCTCCCTGACCAGGGTTTTTCACCTGAGCTGGGAATTGGCAGTCCTGTATGCTTGTCCTCAAATTTGGATCATCCTGCAGGTCGTTCTCAAGATGAAGTTGGACCATGCTACGCTAATTCTCATTTTTCTAGCATGGCCATGACCGTATTGATTCTCCAACCTCCTCACATTATCAAGTTGACTTCCCATATCACTTCCTCTTCACCCGACCTCCTGATCGAGCATCACAGTCAGGTTTTGCATCCAGTGCTTGGCTCAGCTTCCTGCATTGCACAGCGTGGATGCTGCCTGGTTAGATGAGGAGGAGCAATGTGCGGAGGAGGTCTGACAAGTCTTGCTCAGTAGTAGGTGGCTCTGGTTGAGGGCTTCCTATTCAGTAGAATGGAAGTGGTTCTTGATATGGTCATTAGCCTGGGAAGTTCAACTGAAGCTGGCTTGTATCCAGGACATCTTGGAAAACCAGTTACACCTTCAGTCTTCTGGTCTTGCACTTAGTTCACTGAGAGTCCACCAGGTGGCATTTTTGGTGTTTCATCCACCCCTGCAGGGCAAGTCGTGTTTTCAAACCCCAGGGCACTGAGGTTCTTGAAAGGAATAATAGGTCTTCCCCCGCTGGTTAAAGAGATGATTCCTCTGTAGGACCTAAATATTGTTTTAGCAACTCTTATGGAACCTCCATTTGAGCCTCTGGAAACTTTTCTTCCTTCTGTCAGAAAATTGCCTTTCTTGTGGCAATAACATCTGCAAGGAGAGTGGGTGAGCTGCAGGGTTTGGTGGTGGAGCCTCCTTCCATGCAATTTTCTAAAGACAAAGTAACTCTGGATAAAAACTTAGTGTGTGGTTGCAAAGTGGTTTTCTAGTTTCACTTGAACCAAGCTATATATGTACCCAGGTTCTTCCCTAAGCTGCATTCAACTGCAGAGGAACAGTGTCTCCAAACATTGGATGTCAGGGGATGTTTAGCTTTTTATCTGGATAGGACCAAACCTTTCTGCTCCTCATCTAATTTGTTTGTTTGTTTCACGTGCAGACTGAATGAAGGGTCAAGTGGTTTTCTTCAGACGATCTCCAGGTGGATAATTTCGTGTATCATGACAGCATACGAAGTAGCCCAGGCTACTCTTCCTCAAAGGGTGCGAGCTCATTCCATGTTGATGGCATTTCTAAGCAACATTCCTATAGTGGACATCTGCAAGTCTGCCACTTGGTTCTCGGTGCATACTTTTACAAACCAATATGCTGTTACTGCTGCATCCAGATCTGATGCAAACTTTGGGAAGACAGTCCTCCAGTACTTGTTTAAGTAGACTCTGAGCCCCTCCTATGAGGGGTTTGGAGTGGTGCTACCTTTAGATAGCAAGGGGAGGGGCTAGGGCATGAGCACAGCCCCTTCGAGCACTACTAGGCAAAGTTCTCCTGCTCCGGTGCACTGGGCATGCAGACACCTAAGTAGAGTACACATCTGCCTCATATCTTGAAGAACAACAGTTACAGATAGAAAAAAACATTACCTTCAAAAAGTGGCTCTAAAAATGGCACTTCTTTCTTAGCAGATCTGCTTGTGTGTACTCGGATACAGCTGCTGACTTCGGTAACAAAAGGTTTTACTGCCTTTTTTTTTTTTTTTTTTTTTTTTTTTTACTCCTGTCAGTGCTCCAGGAGCCAGCAGTGAGGAAGGAGTGAGCAGGAGTCTGTACCATCTTATGCGTCAACAAAATTTGACTAAATGCCACCAGTTACCCTTTTGCAAATACAATGTAGGAGGGGGGGTTGTTCCAGTGTGGCTGAGGGCACAGTTTGGCTTGCGAAATGTTTTGCTGGCAGTTTGTCAGATGGAACAAACCCAGCTTGACTCAGCTCCCCAGTGAAATGTGCAGGGTGGGCAGGTAGAAATAACATTTGTAAAATGCTATTTTTAATCTGCAAGTCAAGGGGCAAACTTGGACACCCCCCACAATGCCATTTTTAGTTACTTTTCAGACTAGAACCCGCGGTAAGAGTAAGAGACAAAACCTTTGTCTAGACTCGGGGCGGAGGAGAGAAAGGTGCTGCTTTATTGAGTTAATTTAACTGCATTGAAAACCCCCTTAAACATAGACAATGCAGTGTAGACACAGTTCAATTTTAGCAGGTCCAGATATAATGTGACAAAATCCAAGAGATAAAGGCACAGCAGTATAAGTTACAGAACAGATAACACCAATCAGGAATTTCACTGTTCAGGCCGAGACTATTTTTATCACCACCTTTACAACTATTTAAAGAGCTGTTATGCTTTGAAAAGTTTGAAAATCATACTTTTTTTTTCTCCCTGTGCGTATGTAGAATCAGATCTGCTGACTGCCATGACAGAAGTAAGTGTACCACTTGTCGTAGCCCTGCAAAGCCAGTTCTGCTGTAGAAGAGTGAGCTTGATTCTTTTCTGGCTCCTGCATCAGCAACAACATTGACTAATTTTCCATTGCAGAGCTAGATTCTGCCCTCAGAACTTCGCAATCTCACTGTCCACCTTCAGTGCACCGCTGGTGGACCCTGTTGGAGGTAATGTCTATTCAGATGCACCTAAAGGCAGAATGTGGCCTGCATATTTTTATTACTGGTGATACATGAACCAGAAAAAATGAGGTTAACTTTCAGATCCCCGGTAGTTTGTAGAGGGGGAGAGGAAAAAAAGCTCTTGTAAACTAAGCAAATATGATGTACAAATGGAAACACAACAAATAAGGAGCCTCAACAGTGCCATTTTAGAGTTACCTTTCACAGTAAGCATAAAATACACCTCTACCCTGATATAACGCTGTCTTCGGGAGCCAAAAAATCTTACCACTTTATAGGTGAAACTGCGTTATATCGAACTTGCTTTGATCCGCCGGAGCGCGCAGCCCCTCCCCCCGAGCACTGCTTTACCACGTTATATCCGAATTTGTGTTATATCAGGTCACATTATATTGGGGTAGAGGTGTAAATGCAAAACTTATCTTTTAAAATAGAAGGAGAAACCCAAAATTGTTTGAAGAAAATCTTAACACTCAAATTTAGCAGAGAGACTGCCTCTTTGGGTAGATACATAGTTAGTCTTGTGAATGTTATCTTTTGTACTTCTGTGGCTAAACATATGGTACCACATTCTCAGTTTGTATAAGTCCCCATAGCTCCCTTGACTCAGAGGAGTTGTACTGAATTATACCAGCTCAGAACCTGGCCCATATTATACAGTCCGTTAAGTAAATGATTTTTGCATGTTTGAAAACTGCTTTTTCAGCCGCTACTACGGTGTCATTGTTTTGTCAGCGTGCACTGTTCTAGTCTCAGTGGATTTGTGGCATGAGGCCTGTAAAGGAGCCAGCAAGGGGACATTTTATTCTTGGTTTTCAATGAGGACTCCTGTCCACTGGGAATGTGTTTTTTGTTGTTTGTTGTTTTTAAAGGGGTGGGGAGGGGGAATCTTACAAAAAAGTAGTGCCCATTTTGCTGCCTTACTATGTTGGCCCTTTTCCCTGCACAATGCATACTAGTTCAGGAAGGCAAGTGAAATGACTAATGTTCTTTGGCCTGCAGTAATTGAAATAGACAGTTACTGTATTTTAAAAAACATTGTTTTTTGCTAAGCATTGACAAAGAGTGAAATTTTGCATCTGATTCAGGTCAACCTGAAACCTCACAGGAAGGTCCACCTTGGCTTACAGAAGTACAAGCTGTGTGGTTTTTATGCTAAAAAAGCTCTTGATCGCTGATTGTTTGCTAGTCAGAGTTGGTGTAGGGTGTAGTGGTGCCTGGATCCTGGGTTTGTACACGCATTTGGTGAAGGCTATGAAGAGGAAAGTGAGTTTCCACAGTTTGTGACTTCCCTTATCTTCTCAGACGAGGGTGATCTCCAAGCTGAAAGAGGGCTAGCTTCTGGGCTCTGAGCGCACAGGAAAGGCAACTCCTCTTGTGTTGGGAGGTCAAACTAAACTAAAGTGATGACCATTCTGACAGCTACATTCAAATATGTATTGGAGGTGACTTGTGTGGATATGATGGCAGGATGATTGGTATGTTGGCATCAGATTTCCTAAAGGACTGTGTCTTATCCGCATTGCATTGGATGTCTCTGCAGAGACATCCAGCAGTGTCATCTCTTGAGAATGAGGAAGTTTTTGCACAAAATGAAGTAAGAGTGATGTTCTGGTGAAACTA
Source organism: Emys orbicularis (assembly GCF_028017835.1). Classification (NCBI taxonomy): domain Eukaryota; kingdom Metazoa; phylum Chordata; order Testudines; family Emydidae; genus Emys; species Emys orbicularis. The sequence continues at coordinate 59,107,736 of NC_088690.1, read as the reverse complement.
CTTTAGGTAGGGTTTTTCAGGAAGACAAGACTTTAAACTCACTAATTCTTCTGGCCACAGTGGTAGCAATGCAACCATTGGTTTAATGGGTTGTTCCAGAAAGGTGTTCTGTAAGTCTTGCTTCCTGTTGAAAATAAGGACCTCATAGGAAGATGAAGTTTGGCAGCTGCTTTCAGGAATCTGACATAAGGATCAGATGCTAGCCTGTTTCCTAGGTGACACCTTTACAGCTCCCAGTACAGCAACTCTAAGTACACTAAGGTTCAGTCCTTTGTATATCCATCAAACAAAAAATTGAGAGGATTTAGTGTTCATATTGTGGAAGTCTTTCCAGCCCCTAAAAGTCTTCCATATTCAATAATAAACCCTGGCGGTGGAATCTTTTCTGAACTTAGGATGGATGTCCATCACGACATCAGAATATGCCAGGTTTTGGAGATTTACTCTCTTGAATTCCAGGCCCTTAGCTGGTGTCTGGTTGGATCTCAGCATTTTACTGGGTCTTACAGGAGATCTGCTGAGAGATGTGGTTCCCAAAGAGCTCTCCTGGAGTCAGGGTCTTGTAAGGCTAATAATAGGGGTCTATCTGGAAAACACTGGCCCTGACCAAGCTGATCTTATAACTCTGGCAAGAAGAGGCAGAGGAGGGAAAGTGTACATCAGATGATTGGACCAGCTGAGGGACAAGGTATTGCCCTCCAGGCCTGTTTTCTCCCAGTGCCTGGAGCAGAAGAAATCCAATCATTTATTCTTGCTGAAAGCAAATACGTCTATTTGGGGAGTGCCCCATCTGAGTGGTGGTGGAGGAACCAAAGGTGGTGAAGGAGAAACTATAGATTCATAGATTCTAGGACTGGAAGGGACCTCAAGAGGTCATCAAGTCCAGTCCCCTGCCCGCATGGCAGGACCAAATACTGTCTAGACCATCCCTGATAGACATTTATCTAACCTACTCTTAAATATCTCCAGAGATGGAGATTCCACAACCTCCCTAGGCAATTTATTCCAGTGTTTAACCACCCTGACAGTTAGGAACTTTTTCCTAATGTCCAACCTAGACCTCCCTTGCTGCAGTTTAAGCCCATTGCTTCTTGTTCTATCCTTAGAGGCTAAGGTGAACAAGTTTTCTCCTTCCTCCTCATGACACACCCTTTTAGATACCTGAAAACTGCTATAGGTCATCATCTCAGTGCAATAGTGTGCACAAAAAGAAAACACTGTAATAGAGGACCCAAAGAGATTTGTAGTTGGAAGTTGCGCCACATGGTGGCTCAGTCTTGAGGAATCGCCTTGATGGAGTCATGTCTATAAAAGGAGCTTCCCAAAGAAATCCAGTGACACAAGATTGTTTGTTTGTTTGTTTGTTTGTGTTGTGGCATAAAGTATCATAGAATCATAGAATATCAGGGTTGGAAGGGACCTCAGGAGGTCATCTAGTCCAACCCCCTGTTCAAAGAAGGACCAGTTCCCATCTAAATCATCCCAGCCAGGGCTTTGTCAAGCCTAACCTTAAAAACCTCTAAGGAAGAAGATTCCACCACCTCTCTAGGTAACCCTTGTATGGACACTTTCTATATCACAACTAACGTACCCTTACAGGGGTGGGAGTGTGTGTGGGGGGAAGAAACCAAGAGGATTGTCTGTTCCCTTGTGGAGGAGGAGGCGGCAGAGGATTTCTTCAGAGTAGTCCTCACCAGACAAAAAAAGTTAAACTGCGGAAACTGGGGCAGTTTTGTCTCGAAGGGATTTGAACCATGGAGAGGGTGGCAATACTGGCTCCTTTGGAGGTACATGAAGGGTTAGGAGGAGATGTGGAAGTAATGTTGCTTCAGAGGGAACAGGACTGTTAGGAGACCAGGCTACTTACGTGTGGAAGAGTGAGCCTAGTATAGGGAGAGACAAGTGGTCTCGCCTGTTGAAAGGGGAAGTTGTGCTTCTACTAGAACAGCACATGAACTGGAATTTACATCCCAGGAGAATTTCGCCATTTCGGGGGAGGTGAAATAGCAGTCCATCTGTAGGAGGAAATTGCCATCTTTTTATTAAAATTGAAGTAAAAATGTTTTTCCTGAAGCTTGAGAACTGGATATTTTACAAACACACACAGCCACTGGTTGCTTTTTGGAGCAACTCTAAATGGAACCTGAGACATGCTGTGCTGGGCCTCCGGGAAGGGCAGCACTTAAGGCACCGTCCAGGGGCAGCACGGCTTGAAGCCACCATTTTGTTGTCTGGATTCTGGGCCGCTGCAGGAACCAGCGTGACTGGTGGTATAAACGTAACCAGGGACCTCTCTAACTTACAGTAGTCTGCCCAGAGCTGACTGTGGGCTGCTGTCCAACTATCGGTGCTGTGGAGACATCCCCCCAGCATGCCTCCTCCAGCCCCACTCCAACCATCCCCTATGCCAGACCTTGAGGGGAGCAGCATAGGGCCACTATAGGCAACCCTATGCTACTGAGGTAATTCTTCCCCAGCTCCTTATGGCTTTATAGCAGCCCCTCCATGCTGCTGGATCCACATACAGGGGCCACAGAGAACTGGCCACCTGGCTACTTCTACCTCCTAGACCCTAGTTTTTTAGCTCCTAGGCCCCACTGCCCCCTCTCACCTTTGCTTGGGAAGATAGTGACTATAAAAGATCAGAATTAAGGCTGGGGTCTGAGACCCTGAGCCATTAAGCACAGTAGTGGAGAGAGAAGCTTGTTTTTCTCAGGTTTCCAGTAGAAACCTCCCTTCTGTTTCCCCTAGTGGGGGTTTCATTAGCCGTTTGCTCTTTGTAATTAAGTTGCTGACCTGCTGATTCAGGTGGTTTTCCACTGACTCCATAAACGGAGCCTGTTTGGCTCAGCTTTGCGTGGGCTCTCCCATGGCATTCTGGGAGGTGGGGTGCTGGCCTAAGGGGCTCTATATGTCTAACACAGAGTTCTTGGCTGCGTTAGCCTGTTAACTAGCATGTGACATTCCCCCCCTCCCCTGCATCATTGCCACCTCTCTCCGCAATCCCCTTTACCTAACAATGCCTTCCCCGCTGGTGACGCCACCGCTGCCTGCCTGGCAAATGACTTGTCCACCCCAGCACCTGCCAAACCCTCCTGTTACCCACCACGTTCGCTGAAGTGACTCCCCCAGCTGCCTGAACCTTCCTGCTACCTCATATGTAACACGACTACTCCCTTCATAGCTCCCCTTCACCTGCCAAGGAGCCCAACAGTCCCACCTAGCTGCCAGACCCTTCCTCTCCCAGCTGCCTAGTCCCCACGCTGCCCCTTGACAAGTTCCCAGACTCCCCCTTCCAGCTGCTGAATGTCCCCATCCACCTGGCAATTCTATTGGCCCAGCTCTGTAGGTACTGCTCAAACAGGCTGTCTGCTGTTAGACCCCTTTTGCAGGTCTCCCATTAAAACCTTCGCTTATGGACTGGGTCTGCAGTGTTGTACTTGGCACTGCTTTATGGGACAGGAATCCCTTATGGATCCTTGCAGTGAGCATTGCTCAACCAGCAGGGGTCACTACAGGGTGCCCTGAGCCACCTCTAGTGGGGCACAGCCTGGATGGCCTCCACAAGGGCTGCAGGCTTGGGGAGTGGGGATCCAGGCCTGGTGAATCAAAACTGGTTTTCCCTTGTCGCCACTGGGCATCCTCGTGTTAAAGGCTTAAATGTAAAGGAGAGCTTGCCTTGTTTGCTGGGATGGGGCGTGCCCTGAGCTGGTTGTTGCCATCCTGATGCCGTTCATGCTCCTGTCCTGTCAGGTCTCTCTGGAGAAGCTGCTGCCTGATGGGTGTGGTCAATTTCCAGTCGCCCTGGGCTTGCCTAAAGTGGTTACCGCAATGTGATGATGGCATTTGAAATGGCTGGTCACTAATCAGGTCCCAAGTTGGGTTCGGGTGTGGCTGAAGTGCTGAGGTTTAGATTTTTGGGTTCAGGGACAGTCCATATTTATATCAGTACCCTAATGTCTGCTTACCGCCCAGCTCAGTTCTTGTTTCCCACTCTCCATTGTTCAGCCCTGATGATCCTGGGTGTGGCCTCACTGATCAGCCTCCCATTTTCTAATGAATAGTGTAGAAGGCAGGATGATTCCTGCCTAAATCTGCTGTATGACCTCCAGCATAGCGCCTACCCTAGGGATAATCAGATTGAAATGCTGAATTTGGTGTTGGTGCAGTCGGGGAGATGTCCCAAAACCTGGAAAGGCGAAAACATGTATGATCGGATTCTTGTCTGTTTCATTTGATCCCAGGCTAAGCAACCTATTTGCTCTGCTTCTGACCCATGCTCGCACCTTAGACTGCTAGCCTTTACAGACAGGCAGCAAAATGTGCACTTAATTAGGAGTTTGTACTAAAATGTGGGCACCTGCTTATAACAAAACCTTGCTGGTGTAGCGAAGCTCATGTATGGCTTCAGTAAAATGCAATGTGCAGAATGTAAATCAGATTCTAGTGACGATTCCTTTGGGTCCATCTAGAGAAGGAAAATGACCTAGTAACACTTTCCCCCCTCCAATGGCCGAGCAGCACTTCTGATAGTGCAACTCTGGGAAGCCTCCCAGCATAGGTAGGATACAGTGTTGGCCTTGTGTACAGTATGCTCAAGTAGGTGACAACTCGCTCTATTTTGAGTAGAGAAGCACAGACCCCCCTCTTCCATCCACCTGCTGGAAAAGATTCTTCATTGGGGCTGGAGCCTCTTCATCTTCAGACATCTGAGCTGACAAAGTTGTCTGATTAGAGTACCTCCATTGAGTTCTTCTCAGGCCACGCACAGCTGGGCCCTGGGACCTGAAGCAAGCAAGTTTCTTGCCATCTCTAGGGGGGAGTAGCCCTGTGTGTGAGGAATTCCCAGGTAAGTGGGTTTTCAAGGCCTTTGCAGGGTGCTGGACCAGCTATTCATTGCTATTCCAGCTCCTTTCTGTGCTAATGTCAATTGTTAATGAGCTCTGGGAGCAGCCATGTGTGGCCTGGTGCTGCCCAAGGTTTGGGTGGGAGCGGCACAAGGACAAGCTGGCGTGCAGCTGGCTGTAGGGTGTGGGTGGGGGGCATGGACTGCATTGCCATGGAGGGCCTCTGCCTGCAGCCAGGCTGACATGTACCAGCCATGCTGGGGCCCAGCAGCATTGCCATCCTCAGGAGCTGCTGCCCTTCTGCCCCAGAGGAGTGAGTGGGGACTCGGTCTTCACCATGGGATGGGTGGGGTGATCTTGCAGACAGTTTGAAAGCCTTTGAATCTGTATTCTACCTGGCTTAATGCTGCACAGTAGTTCCAACTTGGGACTTTTGGTTTCCTTCGCATATGGCTTTGCTAGAGCAGGTGGCCAGTAAGAGAATCTCTGAGTTGGGATAAGCGAGCTGCATTTCTGCTTGTAGCTACTAGATGGCAGCCTAGGGCAGGATGCAGGCACAGTTCAGGTCTTGTGTGTGTGTCAGTGTGAGACATGCTCCAGTAGGAGAGATGGGAGCTGAAGTCTGAGTGATACACTGGGATTCCCACTTTATTTCCCCAGGCATAACAATGATCTGAGGAGCTAGTAACACAAGATGTAGCATGGGCAAAATGTCCCAATTTCCAAGGCTAACGCTGCACGTTATTCCTGACTCCCTGCTTGCTTCAGTGTTGGACCTGCCGTCTCCCCAGCTCTGCTGCTGCCCCTATTATCAAACCAACAGCATCCGTCCTAGCCCTGTTGCAGGCCTCTGCTGTACAGAAACTCCCAACCTGACCAAACTGCTCTGGTCAGAAATGGATTGAAGGGGGTCTAAATGAAGGCTGGGTAGGATCAAAGAGGAGTCACTTCAGCAGCTGTAAGGATGGCGGGTGGTGCTGGGAGGGAGTTTTGGGGGGAAGAGGGCAGTATGAGGAGCTGAGGCCCCGTACAGAACAATGCCCACTGCGATAAGGCCTCTGTGTTTATTCACTTCCCTGGAAAGAACTAACCTTGTGCTTAGTGTTCTAAGGATTCTATGATCTGTCATCCCCTTAGGAACTGGTCAGTGTTCTAGGGCTAAAGAAACTATTGGATTCGGAACAACGTCTCTCTGGAGAGCAGGTAGGGAGGGGGAAATTCCTGCCTGGGAATCTGTAATCGCAGCTTGGGCTGTGCTGTGTGAACTCCTCCTCTTAGGAAAGCTCAGGTGATCTATCTGAATCACTCTCTGATGTTGACCGGCCTGCCTGGGAGACAGGAGAACAGTGGCTGAGGTGTTTGGGGTAGGTGGATCAGGCCTGAAATGCACAAGACCGTACTAGATCCAGGAAGGGGTGCAGCTAGCCCTGGGGGATCTGTCTTGGGAGCCTCCTTCTCCTAGCCTAGAACAAACGAGAAGAGCTCACGAGGCAGTGTTTTATGATGATTAGCTGGGCTGTCTGCTGCATAGAGCTAGGACTGCTGGCTACGGGTGCGTCTACACAGCAAAAAAACCCACAAACCCTTGGGCAGTGAGTCTCAGAGCCTGGGTCAACTGACTGGGGCTTGCGCCGTGGGGACAGTGTAGACATTTGGGCTCAGCACAGAGACCAGGCTGTGAAACCCAGGGAGTGGGGAGGGTCTCTAAGTCCGGGCTCCAGCCTGAGCCAAAATGGCTACATTGCTCTTTTTTTAGCCCCGCAGCATGCATTAGTTGATCTGGTCTCTGAGACTCACTGCTGTGGGGTATGGGTTTTTTTGCTGTGTAGATGTACCCGATATGATTTAGACTAGAGCAAGAGGCCGGAAATCAGGAGATCTGGATGCTGTTTACAGCTGTGGCACACACTTATTGTTGGCCCTTGGGTAAACCACTTACCTTCCATGTCTCAGTTCTTCCATGTGTGAAGTGTTGATAATTAGAGCTGAGCGAACGATTTGTAGGGAATAACTTATTTAACAAATGTCACCTTTTTCTGTTTCCAAATTGCTCACCAACAAATTGTGCTTATATTATTTATTTAAAATTGTTCCCTAATAGTTCTTGGTCTGTAGATTATTTGTGAGCTGTTTGTTGCCAGCACCTAGCCCTTAAAAGGAAGGGGTGTTCGTTTTTTTGACTGGACACACAAATCACATTATATTGTTTTGCTCTTTGATTTGAGGGGATATAACGATCAGCTGACTGGCACACGTTTGCATTTATCCATTTGAGATGCATATTTTGCAAATATTCTGTAATATCCATTTAAAAATCACTGTTCCCACAAGTGTGCCTGCCAGAATAATCACTGAACGTGACTTGAGTGCAGACCAGGTCACTAGTATTTGTATTGAGCAAAAGCTTGTGAATGTGTTTTCATGTATTAACTCAGCTGTAATTGCACCTCCATGGGAATGTTGTGAGGCTGAATGTGTTGTTGCAAGTAAATGGCTTTGCGATTTCACGTGAAAGGTGCTGTAGAAGGGTAGGTTGTTACCGAGGAGTGTGAATTTGGCTTTGCTTAGAGGCTGGGAGTGTCAATCCCACCAAGCACTGGTGTGTTGATATGAGCTTCTGGCTGCCCGCAGTTAGAAACCGTTCAGATTAAGGTAGTGCATCAGAGCCCCAATCCAGGATCAGTGCTCCATTGTGTTAAGATAGTGCCCCTGCCTGCCCAGAACCACACCGCTGACAGTCTGTGCAGTTAACCAGCTCAGCTGTTGACCGAGTGACACACTAGAATACCGGCACCCTGATCGCTACAGCCTTGTTCTAATGGAGTAACTTAGGCTTTCAAAAAGCGATTCCTCTAGCTGATGATTGTACTGTGCCCTTCTCACCAAGCTGTGCTCGGTTGTTTTACTGTCATAAACAGGGGGATCGTTAAATGGGAGATGCTGGTTGTGACCTCTCTGCAACCCCAAACCAGCAGTGAGAGATGAATGAATTAAAGTGAAGGAAAGCCTGTCGTACTCTGTTCAGATCAACGTAGGCAGAATACCTCCCACTGCGGCGGGGCAATGAGGACAGATGCAGGATGCACATGCATTGGAGAGGTGCAGGAAGTACAGTAACACCTTCCGTGGTTTGCCTGACGTTTCCCATATAAGACCCTCAGTTTATTACCTTATAACGTCACCAAATTTCAAGTGTTTGGGCTGAAACTTTTCCTACCTGATGTTGTCTTTCGGCTGAATTTTTTTTGGATAATGTCAGCAAAAATGGCTCAGCTGCTCCTCTGAATGAGGCTAGTGAAAAATATGTTGTTTTGCCATGTTAATTTTGTTTTTCAATATTTCATTGAGCATCTCTAGCACCCCATGCCTTGGAGCAGGGGCTTGAAATTTGGCAGTGGGGTCAGTCACCCCAGTGTCAGGGATGTGCCTTTTGCTGTCCCCATGAAGAGCTACTCAACTTTGGCCAGTCTCAATCTCCATATGCTAAATAGAGGACTTGTTAGACTTTGGCCCCTAGATTCCATGCTGTGGGGCTGAGCAGGACTCCCCTTGCAGTGGCCAGGGGACACTGGGCTAGGCACAGGAACTGAGAGCAAGGAGACTGTCTCTCAATACTCCCCATGCTGGTCCCTGGGCAGGGTGATCTGTAGAAGGAGCAGCAGCTGGGTTGGAATGCAGAGGTGAGAAGAGCCAGACCTGGGGGTGAAGATGGGGAGCCTGGGATGGGGATGTGCAGCCAGCAGTGGGGACTGGGACTGGCCTGGGGAGCTGATGAGCAGGGCTGGGTGGAGACATTTTTTGAATTTGCAGAATGTTACCAAACTTTCCTAACCAAATCGCCAGAGAGGTGGAATCCCCACCTGGTAAGCATCCAAACTGGAATGAGTGCCTGAGAACGGGACCTTGGGATGAAACGGAAAGGGGTCAGATCAGCCATAACGTGCCGCTTTAGCATGAGAAGTGTTGCTGTAAAAATGGCATCTGCTTATACAGCTGGTCTGCTTCCTGGCTGCATTGAGATGCATCAGCTTCTTAGTTGCTGAGACTGGGATTTTCATTGAATGTCAGTGGGGTTTGAGTGCCCAGCTCCCTCAGGCTGCTGTGAACATCCCAGCTTTAAATTTTTACATCTCTTCTCCCTGCAGAGCTATGGAGGTGAGCTGGGTTATATTCTTGCTCACCTATCATCCACAGAATTAGTAACCTTTCTGTCATGTTACACCTGTAATTCAATGGGATGGCCCTGGTGTATTGGTTACTGGCGATGATGCATGAGCCAGAAAGAGCCCAGCTTGACTCTCAGATCCCAGAATGAAGGAGGGAGTAAGTGAGTCCCTTTTCCCTGAAATTTAGCTCTCAGACTGCAGTTGGGCTGGCTTCAGTCAAACTAAGCCTGAACTGTCAGAGAGCAAACCACTTTGGAAACCACACCGTGTTTGTGTTAAACATTAGACAGCCTTCTGGTAACCACAGTGCCACTAGCAGACTGCCTGAGCGCAATGGCTGCTCTACGCTGTGGTCCGGTGCTCCTGTGTCTGAGGTTTTCACAAACCACAGCCCACATTGTGGGTTGCCTGGGCTAATCTTCCAGCTGTGCTGCACGACCCACAGCTTGCTGGCGAGTGATAGGCTTGGGACTGTTGGGTCGCATTTAATGCTGCGCAGCTCCCTGTTTGTACACTGTTGCTGAAGGCGCTGGAGCAAGAATAACATGCCTGAGGGAACCAAGTAAAATACCACATTCATGTCTGTATTACAGCGTACATGCCCCAGCGGCCACACCAAGCCAGGGCTCGGAGTGGGAAGAGAAGGGAGCCCAGCCTATTGTTGTAGGCTCCAAGGCTCCTGAGCTCCCTGCTTTGAGCCCTGGGTCCTCGCTGTCAGGAGAGAATGGCACTATTCCTTGGGTGGAAAGCTCTTGGATTTGCTCTTCGGCTACTGTAAGGAAGCCCAGGGAACATGAGCTTCCCCAGCACCTGAGGAGAGGGGAGAAGGTGGGCGGCCCCTCTGGGGCAGAGGGAGGGAGAAGCACTGCACTGAGCACGTGGGGAGCCCGAATTCTTAGTCTTGTCCCTTCTGTTGCTCCTTTCCCCTGAGGATCTCCAGGCCCTTTGCTAAGGTGAGTGAATTAAGTGTCTCAGCCCCCTCTGGCAGGGAGCTAAGTACCATTCCCCCCCCCCGCCTTCCCGTTGTACAGGGGGAGGAGTCAAGGCCCAGAGGTGATGCAATTTGCTTCGAGTCAGAGGAGGGCTGGAGTGGAGCTGGGGAAAGAATCCAGGTCCCCGACTTCCAATCCTGTGCCTTAGCACTGCCCCAACCTGCCCCCCTTTCCTGGGTCCCTAAAGGGAGGTGATGGCTCTGGAAGGGAAGACCAATGTCCCTCAATGGTCAGGAGCTTGGTAGGAAAGCTCAGCGACGACTCACTCAAATCTCCCAGGCCCCCTGGCTTGCTAGCACAGCACTCACTTCCCTGTGATAAATGGCGTTGGGCGGCTGCTAGCGCTCTGAATAAATCTGCCTTTGAATGTGCATCACCCAGGGGAGGCAGGCAGGCAGGCCACCTCTGACCCTTGGGCTTAGTGGTAATTCTGCAACTTGCTGTAATCACTCCTCTGGCTGTAACTTTCGGAAAGCCTGGGCCCCTAACTGGATTATGTCCCATCTTTGGAACTGGGGAGCTTTCACGTTTTGCCTGGTTACCCTTCTCTGTAAGGTTATCAGCAGCTTAATGACCCATTTGAGATACGTGGGCTGCAGCTGCTGGGGAATGGAGTGGAATTTAATTAAACCTGAACAATTTGCTAAGTTCAAAGGGCCAAAGCTCTCAGCTCAGCTTGGAATTTCTGTCCAGAAATATGAGCAGTTTTTCCTGTGATCCACCCTTTTTGCTCCCTGGAACCTTTGTAGGGAGGTCAAAATGTGTCTGCTGGTAGGGCAAAACCCCTGGAAATATGGTCCGGATTCTCTTACAAAGCACTGGAAGTGTTAGTCCATGATTGAGTCTGGCGGTCCACAAAACTCACTGGGAACGATGGGGGTGCGGGGGGAGAGGTGGTGATGGGTGGGGGAGAGGGGATAAAAATACTTTGTATTTCTTTAGCACCTGTTGGCTAGGACTCTTCATGGCTATTTCTGTATTAACACTGTGTCCTGGGAAGGAAGGTATTTTTATGTTTTGCAGATGAGGAAACTGAGGAACAGAACAATGAAGCAATTTGCTTAAAGTCACAGAAATTCTTTAGCAGAGCCTGGACTACCTTGTGCAGGGGTTCTCAACCAGGGGTTCAGGGCCCACTGGGGGCTGTGAGCAGGTTTCAGGGGGTCCACCAAGCAGGGCTGGCATTAGACTTGCTGGGGCCTAGGGCAGAAAGCCAAAGCCTCGCTGCCTGGGGCTGAAGCCCAGGGCTCCAAGCCCTGCCACCCAGGGTTGAAGCCAAAGCCTGAGCAACTTAGCTTCACAGGGCCCCCTGTGGCGTGGAGCCCTGGGCAGTTTCCCTGCTTACTACCCCCTAACGCTGGCCCTGGCTTTTATGTGCAGAAAAACAGTTGTTGTGGCACAGCTGGGCCATGGACTTTGTATAGCATGTTGCGGGGGGCTCAGAAAGAAAAAGGTTGAGAACCCCAGGGCTAGTGGATGGGACCCTGGCCTAGCACGCTGGAGACCTGGGTTTTATTCCCAGCTCTGTTACTGACCCTACTTCACCTCCGCGTGCCAGTCCCCATCCCCATTTGTCTGCATTGTCTAGATAGATTGTAAACTCTTCAATCTAGGGCCAGTCTGGCCAGCGCCTAGCACTGTGGGGCTCTAACTGTGGTTGGGGCCTTTAGGTTCTACTGTCAATGCAAGAGTCCTGGATTCCCTGTCTTCTGCTTTGACCACCTCTAATATGCTGCTGCTGCTACTGTCCCAAGCACTGCAGGGGCTGGGCAAACCAGCCTGCAGTCTGCACTAGGAGCGGATCGCCCCTTTCCCACCAAGTTGGAATAGCAGGGTGGTTTGGAGGGCCAGCTCCCTGCAATGCTCTTCCTGTGCAGTGACTCCTTGTATCCAGGCGCTGCCGTGTTTGGGGGTGGGGGCTACGGCTGGAAGGCCAAGTGCTGAAATGCCCCAAGGAAGGCTGTTCTCCTGGGATGTGCAGCCCAGCTTTGCAGGCTCACTAGGGGTAGAGAGGTGGGATGTGCTGCATGGCTGAGCTGAGCTGTGCTAATGTACCACCCCATCAGCCAGTCTGCATGGCTCCCCAGAACTGCTCATCTGCCCACAACACCAGGCCCAGTCTCCTCTGCAGTTAATCTGATACAGTCTGCATAAGTGACTCCTGCAGGTTGAGCTCCTGGGGTGGGTCCCCTTACCCATCCCCTGCAGCTGAGGGGGGGGTTCTCTCGGCTGGAGTATCATCGCCCTGTGACAAGACACTAACACGTTGTGAGTCGTCTGTGGGGATGAAAGCTCTTGTCTCAGGATTCCATACCACTGTTCCTCCGACAGCCTTTGTGACCTGAGTCCCAGTGTGGGCCAGCTGGGGTCACTCAGTTACGGTGAACTGTAAAGAATGGGGCAGACAAACCCCAGAGCTGGGGGATAATTCAATACTTAAATTCACCAAGTCAGCATAAAACAGCTTCTTTATTATCTCACTGGTTATTCAGAAGTCAATAACACCGTTCCCTTGAAGTGATCCAGCCTCTATCCAGCTACCCAAGTCAAATATGATGATTTCTGAAAATCTTATTTCGTTGCATAAAAGAAAAGGTTCTACCACTCCCAAAGGACCAGACACATTACCTCCCAGGTTAATGAATATTCCATCTTACCCAAATACATGTATACAGCCAATTCTTATTACCTAAACTAAAATTTATTAAAGAAAAGAGTATGGTTAAAAAATTAATATACATACAGACATGAGTTTAACTCTTGAGATTCAGATGCATAGCAGAGATGGTGAACTTTGTAATTGTAAAGAGTTTTCAGAAATAGTTTATAGGTTATACTCCAATGTCCAAATATTCTATTCAGGGTGGACCACTCAGCACTGGGATCCCAATTGGGTGGCTTAAGCTTCCTCTAATGAAGCATCAAGCAGATCTGAGATGAGCAGGATCAGGACCAAGGGTCTTTTTGTATAGTGTTCTAGCATCCACTTGACCACACAGTCCTAGGTAAACAATAGGCTTTTGATGTAACCTCCTGTTTTCTAAACACCACCAGTAATTAGTTACACAAATTAACATACGGCAATTTATTCATTAGGCAGTTTATCACAAACTTGAAAGGGACATATAGACAATGACATTACTTCACCCATGATTCACCTAAATGTTAATATTCCCTTTTGATCTCTGAATTAATAGTTATAGTGACAGAGAGAAATTGTCTGTTTACATGGCTAGCGTCTAAGACACACAATTAGTATCACTTCTAACAATATAGGTTTGCATTTCAAAGTTCTAGCCTATCTACCATGAATGGCCCTCATTACCATTCGCATACCTTTCTAACATGACTCTAAAGGTGGGCTTTGGATCGTTCAACCTGCAAGCTGTTTAACCTTTTCTGGCCATGTATTATACTTTGTACAAGATTTGTTGCAATTATATAACAATGGTAGCAATAATGATTTGAATGATTATATTTTAATTAGACAACATCACAGCCTGAAATAAACTGTACGACCGGCTAAAATGCAGCACCCCACCCCCAATCTCTGGAGCAATGGGCTGTGCCCACATCAGTCCCACTGGTCACAGGACTGCACTGTGTGGTGGGCCATGGTTGCCCCCGTGCATGTCCATCATCCGGCTGTTGAAGGGCTGGACTTGGCAAGTAATGCATAATGGGATTGAGTGGGTCAGCAGCCGAGGTGCAGCACCAGCTTAGTGCCTGCTGCAGAGCCTTCCTGCTGGTACTGAAGTGAAGAGAACAAATTGTTCTGCAATAGTCTCTGTCCCAGGAGCTCTGCTCTGAGCACACGGTGACACGTCAGCCTGAACTCAGTGGCGGGCAACCCTGGGCTGAGCTAGTGCCCCAGTCACAAACAGGTGCGGCTGCAGCAAGCAGGGGTTATTGAACCAGGGCTCCCAGGAGAGGGAAAAAATGTTTAAAGTGAATTAAAAATGGACCTGCAGCATAGCATTCCCCCTCGCTCTGGCTTTCCCTAAAAGCCAGGGCTAGGCAAACGTCCGCGAGATGTGTGCTCCAAGGGAGTGGCTAATGGACTGCAGTGATGGGTGGGGTCACAGTTCACTGCGTCTGTATCGATGGGGCCTTACAACAGATCAACCAGGCGCCTCCCTGGCCTGCTGTCACATGGCCTGGAATAGGAGAGACTGGGAATGGGGAGTCGGTGCATTGTCCAGTGCCATATTGGTTATTACAATAGCCCCTGGAGGCCCGGTTGTGCTGGGTGCTGCACACACCCAGCGAGAGACCCTGGCCGGAAGGGGCCTTGTCTACACCCCTGCCTCATACTACTTTAACTCTCTGGTGCATTTCAAATAGTGCAGCTCCTAGTGTGTGCAGAGCTGTACTGTGCTTAGACTGGTGTGGCTAAGTCCTGCATGGGACGGGGATGAACTATTCTGCTACAAGGCACCTTTTTATGCTGGTGTAACTGTGTCCATGCTAGGGCTTGTTCTGGGATCTGTGTAACAGGAACTCCTAACTGAAATAGTTATACTGGTACAAAAGCCACATGGAGACCAGGCAGGCTGGAGGGAAACTGAGGCATGGAGGTGAAGTGACTGGCCAAGCAGATCAGTGGCTGAGCTAGTAATAGAAGCCTGGGCTCCTGAGTCCTGGGCTAGTGCTCTATCCACTAGGTTACACTGCCTGCCTGTCAGGTGTCCTGGGCCTGGAGGAGGGCAGTCTGTCCTCTTCCCCACTCCCATCACCAGGGATGGGCTAGAGGGCTGGAGTACTAGAGAGAGGAGAGGCAGCAGGTCTGCTCATCCTGGTGTCAGGCTTGGGCTGATGCTGTTGAGGGGCCTTCATTGCCCTAATTGCTAGTGGTCAAAGGGGTTCTTCCCCTTGGAGTGGGGGGGTGGTGGCGGTTGGGGTGCACTGAGCTCTCCCTGTCTTGCTATCAAGTGCCCAGGGAGGGGAGATGCTGGGAGCAGCGCTCATGCTGTGGCCAGCATGTGCACATAGTCTTCTCCCTATCCCAGGGTGGGGTGTCTGGACGGGTTACAAGCAGGGGTGCCATCACAGGGAAGGGAATGGCTGGTGCCCTCTGTTGTGATGACTGTGCCCTGATTGTGAGTGCCGCTGTGAAAAGTGCACATAGGTTTCCTAAGATGTCATTATAACTGAGGGTGACTAATGTTGATGGGAAAAGGTACAAAAGGGAGATGTACTGACTGAGTCAGTCCAAACAAAAAGGCCTGGTGAGAACTTGGGGACTGTGCTGGGATCAGACCTGATAAACAAGAGAAGCAGGGGTAGAAATCAATGGACCTAAATTGGTGTCGAATATTAGGTGGACAAAACAATGTGGGGATGGGCTATTTCACCCAGCACTCCCCTTGTGGGGCCCTTAAAATCAGAGACTTTGAGAGGAGAATGAGCAGAGGGGAAAGCTGGTGCCCAGGCTGCTGGCTGACTGAAAAGGGGGAGAGAAGGAAGGAGTGAGCTTCACCATGATGGCTGCCATTCCCAGCGGTTCCTGGGATCCCGGACCTTCGTCATCCTGAGCCTGAGAGATGTCCTGGCCTGAAGGGGCCAGAGAGAGGGACCCAGATGACATGGCCACCTCCACCAGCTGCAGCTCAATCTGAAACAACACCTAGGAAGAGAGACTTCATCTCTCCTTCCTCTGTGTCCTTTTCCATCTCTACCTTATTTCTTCTCTTTTCTATCCTCCTCCTTCCTTCTGTCTAATGAGAGTCTGGCTTAGCCAGCCAAGACTATGTATTTTGCAACACCTGCTGTGAGCCTGTGACCAGAGAGACAGCTAAAAGCAGTGCCCTATACAGCCCAATGCTGGTACAAGTTTGCCAGGTTTGAGTGGTGGATGAGCCCCTGTGCTGGTCCTGTGCTTTGCCAGCAGTGCGAATCAGGACCAGGGACAGTGTCTTCTTGGGATCAGACTTTACCAACAGCGGCAACTCCAGCCCATTTCAACTAACTGCTGCTCTCTTCCCCCAGCGGGATAGTTATTACCATCTTTGATACCATTCAGGATGGTTTCTCTCTAAAGACTCTCTCCAGCTAAAGTGAAAAGGAACACGAGATGTTATTAAAATAAAAGCCTTACTTAATACTTCCATTTCTAATGCTTTAACTGTTGGTCCTCCTTTTCTGTATCTTTAATCAAAGGTTAGAAGGATTTTTAAGGGAGCGTTTGACCTGGCATGAAGCAGGCAGAGGTCTCTGTATACCAAACCCTGAACCTTGTTTAACCCTGTTTAATGTTGGACAGTTTCAGTCATGTTAACAGCTGTGACTCTTTGGGCCCACGTATTCCATCAGAATGAACAGAGCACCGCCCTCACCTGGTATCTCCTGATGTGGAATAGGTGAGGGGTAATAAAATCAGGGCATATGTAGCCATCTGCCCAGATGTGCTGCAAGCTGGCAGGGCTGGGGGGTGCCAGGGCTCAGGGCAGTGGGAAGGGCGGGGGCAGCGCTGCTCTGTACATGTGCTGGGGGTTTGGCCGTGGCAGTCAGCAGTTCCATTGCAGAGACTGTAAATGGAAGCACTTTGGGTTTTAAATGGCCTGTCAGAAAGCATTTGGCGCAGGCAGGATGAGGCTGAGAAATGACAGCTCATTTCAGCTTAACAAAGAGCTGCAGCGGCTGACAAATACCGAGAGCTGGCGGCTTTTCAGCTCAGCCCTTCGCTGCTGCACCCCCACCCCAGACTGTTCACAGCATGGCTGGGGGAAGAACACAGGAGAGGGAGATGGGGTCTGGCAAGGAGTCATCACCCCCCCCCCCAGTTCACATGGCAGGGGAAATAGCTGGTGGAGGGTGCCTGGATTTAGGGGCTAGAGCCTGTTGTGAGCTGGCACGTGCCCAAGCAGGCCCAGAGGGAGGACAGGCCTCCAGCCGCCGATCTCATCTAAGAGGGTGGGAGGTACAGATGGCCACAAACCCCAGCAACTTCGTGATCAAGCTTAAAAGCTTAAGTGAGTGTTTGAGAAGGCGAAGCGGGGGCTTGAGACACCTGTGGCGCCCGGGACGGGGCAGTGTCACACTGACAGCCAGGGCAGGGGCTCTGGGGTATACGCTGAGTGAAGTGGTGTGGTGTCCCCAGGCGTTCCAGCACAGTGTGGTGTCCCAGAGCTGGGGCTCTGAGTGCATGGAGATAGCTCTAAGCAAGGGGATGAGCTGTATTGATCTATTTACTCCACTGCACCAGCCTCCCTTTCCCTAATGCAGGGAATAGGATGGTGGCGAGCGGATTAGGCTCATGGTCATTCTACACTGCAGGGCTGGGAGTGCAGTAGCTAGCTCTAAACTCCCAGGGAGCTTACAATGAGCAAGGCTGGGATGGCCGGAGCTGTGAGCTCCTCCAATGCCAGCATTCCTGCAGCTGTCCCTAGACTGACTCCTAATGAGTGGGGCAGGAACTGCCATGGCACAAAGCTCCACATCCAGCACGTCTCCGTTATTCCCAGCAGTGTGGCCTGGCCCCAGACACTGGGAACACATGACCCCCAAAGCCAGTGCTCTTGCACCGTTCCCTACAGTGACTCCTGCTGGGAAAGGCTGGTGCTGCCGCAGCTGCGAGCTATTGAACAAAGGGGTTGGTGCTGCAAGGGCTTCCGTGTCCTTGCACTTCTGGTGTATGAGTTCTAATCCCAGCAGCTCTGGAGGGCAGCCGCGGATGCCCTTTGATTTCAACGGGAGTTAGGTGTCTAAATTCCTTTGAGGGTCTGGGCCTAGGTTCATTATTGTAAAGTTCTTCATTGTCACGCTCCGTGTCAGATGGGAGAAAATCTGCCACCTCCTTTGCCCCACCACCATTTCGGCCCTTTGCTTCTCCTTCCCCAGCCGCTTTTCTCTGTCTCTCCCCATCTTCCTCATCTTTGTGTCACCTCCTCGTCCCTCTACACTTCCTTCCCTGCAGCAATTTTGTCCCCCCGAGCGGTTCTACTATCCCTTCTCCAGTCCATCTGCTAAAATGATCAGCCATGGAACAGCTAAAGTGTCACTTTAGTTGCCATTCCAATGCATTTAATAGAGGATAGGGGAGTTCACACCTCTCCACGCCATTGGCTGAAGACTCTGGAAGGCACCATTGCTTTGCTTTATCTTCTGTTTGCATTTGGAAGGCATGTCTGGAAATGGGCATAGATCCCTGGGGACTGCACGGCCATGGGGTGCAGGGATACTGGTGCCAGCTGAGTAGCTCTCTGTTTAGTATGAGGGAGGTGTCGTGTGTGTGTGTGTGTGTGTGTGTGTGTGTGTGTGTGTGTGTGTGTGTGTGTGTGTAAAAATGCAAAACAAAGTGGAATAGGTGTGGGGGCGGGTGGAAAGACTGGGAGTGGAATGAAAGTGGATGTAGAATGGTTGCATGTGAAATGTAAATATTGAGTGCATGGCATGGCTGGGATTGGAGCAAACAGGCAAGAGTCTATGCCTATGTGTATACAGTGTATATATATGTCCATTGGTCTCTTGTTCACAGACATGCCTTTCACATAGGCCCCTGGCAGGTAGGTCTTTCACACCTCCCATTCCCTAGATCTCCTCATTTCATAAAGACATATTTTCTCTTCCTCCTCCCTCCCCCCGCCCGATCTTCTCCTCTTCAGTGCTCTTTAATCACTGTTGGGTTTTTTTCCCATTCCCTGCCAAAAGGTTTATTTTCTGGTTCAGCTCTTTAAAAGAAGAAGCTAGATGCAGGGGCGGGGGGGGATCTCACTCACTGCTTTCTGGGTGCTGCACTTGTGCTTTTAATCCCTCTGCTGTCAAGCTCCATTAGGAGATTTGGGCATCATTCTGCTACTTCTGGGGCCCGGCCTCCCTTTAGCCCAGCCTGAAATGAGGGCAGCGCATTGGCTCCAGGAGAGTGATGGATGGAGAGTGATGTCTTAAAGGGACAATACCTTCCGCCTTTTGTCTTCCTCAGCTGCCAGCATTTTCCCTTGCACCCATTGGTGGGGTGTTTGGAAAGAGATGGTGGCTGCCTTGCTGTGTTGGCAATCATGCAGCACGTTTTGCTAGCAGCGCGGCCTGTGTGCGCAGCATGGCAGCCGATGCAGGTGATCTCAAGGGGGGCCTGGAGAGGTGAGGGGAAGGGGCTTGGTGGGTCATAGATGCATTAGCATCACCTAGGGTTGCTGACTGGAAAAGGGAAAAGGGGGAGAGTTGCTCACTACAAAGAGCCTCAAAACAAGGGCAAGGGATGATCAGGCCTTCATGGACTTTGGGGCCTCTGATGCCTCGAGAAGAAGCAGGAGCCAGTCCCTCTTCCTGTCGCTGCCCTGTTCAATGGAGCAGCCTTCTCCCCACACAGCAGCACAGACCCATTGTCAATACGAAAGCTGTGACTGTCAAAGGACTCCAAGGATTGGCCCCTCTGTTCCCATTTGAATGGCGATTAGCACCCAGCTCTCGTACACAGCTTTGCAAATCTCAGCCTTCCGGCCTCTCTGGGCCAAGAGCACAGCCATGTTTACAGTCCCTCCCACCCCATAACTCCTCCTCTGAGATCTGACCCCGTGTTCACACAGCAGCTTTTCACCGCACAGCCACATGTCCGACTGTGTGTGTGAGCCCATCTCTGCAATGCTACCTGCTTGTCTCAGTGCATCCTGGGAAAAATCTATCCCAGAATGCCTCAGCATGGGGAAAGTAGCACGCAGACATGCACACAGGAGGGCACTGCGGGCTTGGTCACTGGCAAGGGCCACTCGGGCTCAGCTGCCACAGTTACTAGCTGTACATTGACCACAGTTTGGGTTTACAGACCAGCCATGTTCTGAGCAGTCAGGGCTGGTTACCAGCTTGATTCAAAGTGCTGAGCCAGCTCCTCAGCTGCTCTGAGCCGTCCTCTCTCAAGTAAAGTCAAAGGAGCTGTGCTCATTTATGCCAGCTGAGGAGTGTGTAAATGGTGACTTTAGCAGCATCTTCTCTCCCACTGCTGGTGATCTTCACACTCGCATGTAGAATAGATGAGAGAGCCACTGAGGAGCTACAGGTGACCTGTAACCGAACAAGGACGCAGATGCCATTGATATGATGAGCTGAAGTCCCCAGGTAACCTAGGTCACAGCTGCACGTCCCAAGAGCACCCAGGTGGTTTCAAAATTCTTCATGTTTCCCTTCTGGTTCCTCTTGGTGAAGAGCAGCACCACTGCAGCTTGTCCTCTTCTGGGCCATGTGACGCTAAGTTGTCAGGCCCACCCCACGCAAGCGTGTCTCCTCCTCCAACACTACAAGGACCTGAGTTTCTTCTCACTCACCCCAGTGCAAGTCAGGTGTGAG
The DNA here is from genome assembly GCF_028017835.1 of Emys orbicularis. Taxonomy (NCBI): domain Eukaryota; kingdom Metazoa; phylum Chordata; order Testudines; family Emydidae; genus Emys; species Emys orbicularis. The sequence goes on along the minus strand of NC_088690.1, from coordinate 59,087,453 downwards.
AGGAGACTCGAGTCCAGTTGTTTCCAGAAGTTGGAGGTTGGGGAGGAATCCTGGGCAGGGAATGGCAAGTGGACACATGGAAGCTGGGTGGAAAGAGGATGCTAGTGGGAGCTGGAGCTGTTCAGGTTTGAATTCTGCTACTGACCAAAGTATCTGCTCCTCAGACTGACATCCTCTTTCCACCCACGTACTGGAGACAGGGTCCTGAGCTTCTAGGCTCTTCTGGGCAGCACTGCCCTAATGTCTTGCCTGCACACTGGCCTTTGTATGCTTTCTGCGAATCGCACCATCCTTCGCTTGCTAGCACACAGCCCCCTCGAAGGGGCTCTGTTCTGATCTCACGCACTGGTGATTCCAGGGTGGCTCTGTTGACATCCCTAGCACTGCTGCTAGTTCTCACAGGGTGGCTGGCCCCCCATAGGTGCTGCCGCACCCTCTGGCTTGAAGTGGTTTCCATCATATACAGGGTTTACAGTTTGGTTCAATGGCTCTCAGCACCCCCACTATATAAATTGTTCCAACACCCCTGCTGTCCCCTTAAGTGAAGGGGGACACTGCCGCCCACTCCCCAGCACAGCTACATCCCAGGTTGAGCTTCTTAAGAGGGTGGGGTGCCATCTAGGGCTAATGAATGAAAGGAAGACAGCTGTGATTAGGGGGGTTGTAGATGATCCCTCGGGGAAAGCTGAGGGCAGCAGAGCAGGGGTGGGGCTAGTCTGCTGAGGCAGAAAGCCTGGGCCAGGAGGCTGAAAAGGGCTGAGGGTGAGGAGAGAAGCCTAGTGGAGGGTCAGTCTGGTGATCTTCCCCACGTAGAGGCTTACAAGCCAGGAAGAAGCCTGCGGAGGACTCTAGCTGGGGTGGCTGTTTTGGCTAGAAGAACAGGTGGGGAGCCACGGGGTGCTGAGTGTGGTAGAGCCCACCGGAGCTGGCATAGGAAGTGAGTTGTTGGACTGGGTGTGGGGGCACTTATCGGCTAGGTGCATTGTGTGGGGGATAAATGGGTGGTGTTTGGGGGGCCTTCAAGGACTGTTGGCACTTATCTGGGATAATAAACCAGCCCAGGATTAAGGTAACATTAGACCCATTGTGGTGGAGTCCTTAAGGTGAGGGGGGAAAGGAGGCAATAACCCTGGTGTTATTGTGCCCAGCCACAAGGGGGAATCATGATGGGTGAATCTGGAAACTGGCCTAGGGTTGCAGAATGGCTTCTGTTCTAACTCCTTGGGCCAGATCCAGCTTGTCTCGGGCTGCTGGCAGACTCAAGCAAGTTTCATGACAGTGGTTACACTTGGATCATGTTTTCAAGCCTTTCTGTGCAACCAGGTGAGCTAGAAACTTAGCGTCAGTTAAAAACCATGTGATTCTGACATCACACAACTCCAGGAGTGAGGCCTGGGCCTGTAACACTGATGCCTTAATTTGCCTCTGGCTTGGTGACTCGTGGGAACTTTCCTCCTCCCACCCTGCTCCTGGAATCCCCTTGGGGAATCTCTGGTCCAGAATGGCTGGAGCCTTTTGGCTACGTGAACGCTGAGTATTTGGGAATAACGCATGGGCCAGCTGCACATGCTGCCCTGCTCCCTGGTGAGCAAAGCAGTGGTAAGGAGCTGGAAGGTGTGAGCCCCAGCCCAGGAGCTGGAAGGGACTAAGCTGCAGACACCGAACACTGTGGGGTTCCTGTCAGGGGATTGATGTCAGCCCAAGCCCTGAAAAGCAGGTCTGAGTGGGACCCCTACAGAAGGGGTTAATTCTCGCTGCTTCCCTCCTTGCATCTTGAGCTGTAACTTCTCCCCTTGTGCTTATATCTGTTTCCTCCGTTGCCCCTTTCCCCAGGAAGGTAAAAGGGCAGGCTGAGCTGTTGTTCTGAGTCTCATTGTGCCCGGGCTCAGCTCTTGTGACCGCCTCTGTACATCCCGAGCTGTGGGTTGTGGGCTATTACCAGCCACCAAAGCCATGTGAACCACAGGTCCCGGCGGGCATGTTTTCTCTACTTACTGAATTAAGCTGCTTTACCCACAGCTTTCCCGATGATGGAAGAGAATCTGCTGAGCCAAACCCAGCTGTGGCTTGGCAGGCAGAGCGAAGGAGGGAAAGGCTCTGGAGTAAAGTACTGAGTGGTGTCACTCTGGTGACTCTCCCTCCTTGTCTAATCACGACAGTCTCCCAGCCTTGTCTAGCTGTCTGGTCTGCGAGCCTGGCATTGCCTAGACCCATGACCTCAGAGCTGTTCCTAACTTTTCTGGTCTGAGGGCTGGATTATGGGCTGTGACGAGAGTTCCCTTCCTAGGCAGTGCTGTGCCCAGCCGTGCAATCTCCTGTATGGTGCCGAGGGCCAGTTCAGGGGTGGAGGGCATAACAAAGGGAAAGGGAGTAGTGTTCTCCCCTCTTTCTTGCCAGTCTAGCTTTCAACAGATCCAGGATCACCCTGGCTTCTCAGGCCCTGATCCTCAGCTGGTGTAACTTGGCCGACCTTTGAAATCAATGGAGTGATGTTCACTTAAACCACCTGAGCATCTGACCATTAATTCCTGAGTTATCCTTCCTGCTGAGCTCACAGAGCACTGATTTCCCTTGGGCTCCGGTGAGGTGACTCCTGGCCTGAGTGGGGTGGGCTGAAATCCCCCAGCCATGGATTGTCACCAATTGCTTTACCAGCTGCCAGGTTTTCTCTTATGGCAGTTAGCTAAGTGGACAGCCATAAGAACGGCCATCCTGGGTCAGACCAAAGGTCCATGTAGCCCAGTGTCCTGTCTTCCGACAGTAGCCAATGCCAGGTGCCCCAGAGGGAATGAACAGAGCAGGTAATCACCAAGTGATCCATCCCGTTGCCCATTCCCAGCTTCTGGCAAACAGGGGCTAGGGACACCGTCCCTGCCCATCTTGGCTAATAGACATTGGTGGACCTCTCCTCCATGAATTTATATAGTTCTATCTAGGTTGCTGAAGTAACCAGCTCCGTTTAATAAAGCTCCTCTCTGGGAGGCCTGTAATGTCTCCATGAGGCCTTTTCCATAGGGAGATTCCTAGGTAACAACAGTCCTGGGTGGTGATTGTAAAAATCCCAGCTCTGCCCCAAATGTGTCTGTGGGTGTCCTCTCTGGGTGGACATGGGGCTGGGCAGGGGAACAGGCGTTGGGAGATAGAGATGGGTGGCAAAACAGTGAGGGGGTTGAGGGCATCATCCATGTGCCAAGTTATCGGGGGCCAAATGGTGTGGCCAGAGAGCCGGGGGAGTAAGTAAAGCTAGGAAGGGGCTAGAGAGAAGGAAATCGCTAGGAATGAAATAAGTGGGATACTCTGGGTGAGCAGGAGAACGTTTCTGACTCCTCAATCTAGGGGCACGGCTCGGCATCTCCCATTCCTGCTCGTGCAGTGCTGCATTCGAGCCCCTCCTGCCATCCCTCTGGCAAGCTGCTCCCACCGTGGAGCCTCATCCTGCTAAGATCTGGAGAAAGCCTCTTGGCTCATCAAATATTGAGACTTGTGCTCATTAGAGGGAGAAAAAAAATCTACCTCTCGTACTGCTTCCACCTGCTGTATTGATTGAGTGTCAGCCCCTCCCTGCACAGTGCTGTTCTGGCCGGCTAGGAGCAGCCAGAACTAGGCCAAGCTAATGATGGGGGTGAGTCTGCAGACACCTCCTCGAGGTGGAGCGGGGGAGGAGAGCTAGGACTCCGCCTGTCTCATTTGAACATACAGTCTGGCTAAGGCCTGCGTATGGATCTGTTTGAAGCCCTCTCTAATGCTGATGTTTTACCTGGCTACAGATAGAAAGGTGAGATTTTTTTTTTTTTCCAAAGTTCCCTAATGAATCTGGACATCCAACTCCCATTTGTCCCAATAGGGCACCTTTGACAATCTTGCCCTAAGTGTTTGTATTTTCCCCTGTACTCTTGCTTTTATGAAGTGATTTTGCCGCTGGTGAAAAGCGCAGCCCGGGGCAGCAAGATCCTCTCTCTACAGCACAGGCAGTGGCAATGCCGGCTCCCCCCCATGCCAAGCCCTGTCTCTGTATCACAGCTCCGGCTGGCCTCCAGCCCTGGAAGGGAATTTCAGTCTCCAAGGGCAATGCAGACATTGGTCCCTCGGTGGATATTGCCGGTGAGGGCGGTGGGTTAGTGCAAGGTGTGTTTTGGGAACATGGACACCTCTTCACCAGCCACTGGCCCGAGCCCCACCACGCTCATTACACATGCGCTCACCCGCCACACTGCCGCAGCAAGATCAACAGAGGTGCACCTGCTGCGGCTTCCATGTGCCAGCAGCCCTCTCCTGCTTATAAGGCCATCCTCTGTGAGGGTTCTCTGATTAGTGACAGGCCTCCTCCCTTGTTCTACCACAGCCTGGATTTGTTAACCTGTTAGGCGGGCTGCAAGCTTTCGTTTCTCACAGGCAACCTGGGAGGAACTCTGCTGAGTGATGAAGCATGGGATGTGCGCTTCTATACACCATGCGTGTGCCTGCATATATTCACCCATACAGTCATCTCAGGGTGATGTGAAAGGCAGAGGCTGTTTTGCCCCAGCCACAGTGCACAACAGTTCACTTGGTGAAGCAAAAAACTCCCCTCAAAACTAACTGCAGAGGGATCTTTTAGGGAAACTATCACAGGGAAAGGAAAGAAGGAATTGAGTAGAGCTGGGCAGAACCAGGAGCACTAGGAATTGAGTGTAAACTAGGATAGAGCCAGTGAAGTAAATGGACCAGCTGAGGAGTCAGGCCATCAAATTCAAGGGGCTGCTCAAATGGGTAACGTTAAGGACCAGGCATAAGCCTTTGCGGGGTTAGGACTTCAGGTTGCACACTTAAGTGCTCACAAGTCAGGAGATGCAAAATGAAGGTGCCAAGTTCCGTAGGGCACCTGCATTACATATTCTCATGGCCATTAAAGAAGCCAGGTACTCAGCATAACCAGTGGGGCCCAGATCCTCAATCTGGGCCTGAGTCCTTCCTGAGTGTCGCTCGTTGGCTCAGAGGCTCGCAGGTATTTAGGCTCCTTGGTTCCACTGAAATCAAACTATCTTTGAGGATCTGGGCCTTGCAGCTCCACATGGAGGGGGAAAAACTCTACAGTGCATATTTGAAACGCAATTTTGAAAGACCCAGACAAATCGAAGCTAGTTTTCTCTGACACCTCAATGACCCTTCTTAAGAGTTTTTTTTTCCCCAAGCCAAATTCCAGCTTGAAACTCCGAGCTCTGTATCTGGTAAACATGTTCAAGCAAAGGTTCACTGCTGTCATGGTTTCACATACAGACTGTGGCCCTAATTCAGCAAGATACTTAAGCATGTGCCTTGAAATCAATGAGAGACATGCTTAAAGTTAGGCATGTGCTTAAGCGCCTTGCTGAATTGGGGTTGGTGTGAACCATTTTCAACCTAAGAGTTGTTCACAAGCTGCTCTCATGACTATTTGCTCTTCTGTATTTGTGGGCTCTGGTTAATCACATGGTGGTGGTTGTGCTTCCTGATTGGGTGAACGAATCTCATTGGGCTGAATCCTTACTAATTGCTGTCCTGTGGTTCACATAACTTTCATGGCATGTGTGAGTGGCCATTTGGACAACTCACCATTAGTCCCCAAACGGGGTGTGTGGATGACAGCCCAGTCCCATGACCCTTCACAAGTAGCGAATCAAAAGCCATGTGAGTGTTGTCAAGTCAGTCGGCCATTTGCAATTCAGGTCAATACTCGCACTGTTTTTGCTAGTGTCCTCTAGCTCTGTTCCTCTGCACCCGCTGTGATGGGGGTGATCCATATCCCAGGGGCGTTGTATGAATGAGTTGGAAATTGCTTGGTAGTGAATGGCACCATTCCAACCTCCGCTATTATTCCCTTGATAATATAACAAGTGAAAGGTAGGTTAACAGTATTGTTTCCCTCACCTCCAACAGTCCCCAGGTGTAAGCTAAAGCCTTTCAGCTCAGCCCAGTTTAAGGGGGAATCTTCATAGCATCTCTAGATATAAAATACCTGAGGGCTAATATCACCTGACATTACGGACGATGACCTAACTCACTTGTGACACCACCACTTAAGCATTATCCCTCCTCTCCTCCCTCCCTAAGATGAATGCCACAGCAGAGCTCTGCCTGGCTGATCTCCCTCCTGCACAGGTTGCTGTAGCTCTGTGCGTATCCAGGCACGCGCACCCCCATTGGAGCTCAGATAAGTGCTAGTGTGGCGCTAACAAACACGTCCTAGGAAGAAGCTCTTAAGCAATTGGATGTGACAGAATAATTCTTTCTTCGGGAAGCAGTAAACAAGGCTCAGCTGGGGCCTCTATCTTGTCAGCTCTTGCAGGAGAAGCCTGTCTCCATCTATCACAAACCACTCCCCTCCAGCACTAAATCACATGTGTATTTAGCTCTCTATATAATGCACTTTGTGCATAAAGTACTGTTTGTATTGTTGCCCTGGCTGTTCTAGCTCAGACTTTGGGCAGGACAGAGTGGAGAGACGGGGCAAAGGGCCCAGCAACAGCCCTGCAGGTAGCCGGGGGGGGGCAATCATTGTATTGTCCTCCTTTAGGGAGAGAGATGTTTACTTTGGGACACTAGAAAATATACATGGGAACCTTTCCACAGCCATCCACTTCTTTAGCATCTCGCAATAAACCTGACTCCTGCTGGACTCAGTGCGTGGCTGTATCAGGAGTGAATTTGGAGCTTGTGCAAGAAAGGGCCTAACACCACCACCAAGAGCCATGTGCCTGTCTAGTACAAATGGGTGCTTGGCCACCTGCCCTTCTTCCCCAGAGCTCTGCCAGGGCATTGGGGGCTCACGCATGGTCATGAGGGGTTGCCATATGCAGTGTGCTATGCGGCTGTTGTATAGGGAGTGGAGCTGTATAGCCATCTGGGTCCGAGCGTCACACGTACCTGCCAAGGGGTTAATCTCCCCCACTCCTAACCATAATTCTAACTGCTCCATAAACATTCTGCTGCTGGAGCCCTGGAAGCAGCAAAGCACTTAAGCTCAAGCCCCCTCAACTTCACTGAGATGGCCCATATGCTTACTGAATCTGGGCCAAAGTGCTCCCCTCCTGCTCTTGTTCCAGGCGCTGGAGATCTTGCGATGGGGCAAACATGCACAAGGGAGCAGGATTGGTGCAGGCCATCAGCAGCAGGAGCAGAGTCAGGTGCTGAGACTCCCTGGAGCATGGGTGAGGTGCCTGATGTAGGGTTGGGAGTGGCAGGGAATTGAGTGCCTTGGCTACAACTTGCTGTAGTTGTACAGTATTAAGTATATCAAGCGTTATTACCATCAACATTTATTTGCGATTGGATCTGGTGGCGTCTGTCTGGGAAACAAAGCAGCCCCTCAGTATTTGATGTGGTGTTTGCATGTTAATGAAGGCAGTAAACGAGCTAACAGAGCTATTTGCATTCCTCCTGCTTTCAGGCTTCGGATCCAATTGTTGCTGCTTTTTGTTAACCCAAGAATCATGCTGCCTCTTCCCGCGGGTGTCCTCCCAGATTTGAATTTTAACTCTTTCCAGTCTGCAGGCCAGATCCTCTGCTGCTGTAAATCAGCACAGCTCAATGTGGAACTCCACTGACTGATACCTGCAGTTGGATCCACAGGTGTAGATTCTTATACCCATGTGGAGTCCCATTGAAGTTCTATAGGTCCAAGGATCTGCGCTAGCTGCAGTGTGTGTGTGTGTGTGTGTGAGTGAAAGAGAGAATATAAAGGAACACTGAGCTCTCTCTCTTGTTGTCTCTCCTGTATCAGGTAGTCCTAGAGCATCTCAGCGTTACAGTATAATAATGCACCTCTGCTGTTTCTTGGTATAAGAGAGGTTCCTTAATTTAGATCTGTGGTTCCACACAAACCTTGTGTGCTCTCATTTTTCTTGATGCAACTTGTTGAATCTATCGGTATTCAGTGAAGCATTTCAATAGGACTTAACTATTCTTAAGCACTCTGCAGAACCTGGGCTTAAATGAGAACTCGCTAGGAGATATTTTTCAGATAGGGAGTACAGCTGCTGAATGACTAACCACAGGAACAATTGTCCAGCAGTGAAGCTCACAAATTTAACTTTTCTTTGTAAAAGATTTTACAAAACCAGAAATTAATAGAAATATTTTTTTTAACCATTTGGTGAAACTAGTGTTTGTGGTTTTTGTTTATTTGAAATGTAATCCTTCCTTTTCAGTGCTGAAAATCCAGGTACAAGCATCATGGGCTCAGTCCTGCAATGAGAAGCAAATGAGGACTGCTTGTGTGCTTACTACGTGTCTTGCTGAAACAGGACCAGTGCTCAGCCTGGGACACAGGGAGACCCCATAAAGGAAGAGAACCAGGAAGTGAAAATGACTAAACACGTGAAACTGACCAGTCTAGTACTGTATCAATATTGAAGCTAAATGAAATTTCAGAAAGTGAACAAAGAGCATAAATACTGGCAAGTCAATTTGATCTTTAAAATGAATTATTTCAATAACTGATGGTGATACTAGTACTGAGTAAGATTTGAATAAAAAGTTGTCTTGGGAGGGTCCCTTTAAAAGGAGACAGCAGACTAATGTAAAAGTAAATTAATAATATCCTGGGTTATAAAAATACTTTGGGTCAAGTTTTTTGTCACTTGGTACTACCATTAGCAGTATAGCCATACATTGAAAAATTGAGATTTTATAATGAATTTTGATTCCTTTGTCCTCTTAGATTGGAGCACAAATCGGGTTTTCAAGTGGAGGGCTAGAAATTTACTTTTTGTAAAAATAAAAACTGGGCTTCTCGGGTAATGACCTGACTCCAGCAGTTGGAGCTCTTGGAAAAATGCCAAATATCCCAAGACTTATGATAAAATCACAAGAGTGGAGAACTGACATCCCATAGTACAAAGTACACTCACTTTGTACTATGTGAGGCCATTCTAATTTAGCAGCATCCGCCACCCTATCTGCACTCACTTTGCACTGGTATTAGGGTCTGGATTGCCCTGCACTTCATGCAGCCAATATGTCCTGAGAGAGAGAAACCATGTCCTAGATTTTTTTCCCCCCCTCCCTCGGCAAGAGAAGAGATCACGCCCAATGTTGTCGCTAGCCATTTAAAAACTGTGCAGAAGAGGAGGGTGGAGAATGCTAACTGCAAGGAAGTGTCCTACTGGAATTGTTAAACATGCCAAGTGAGGCCAGCTGGAGGTGGAAGGCAGATTTATGCAGCAGCCTGGGTATTAAAAGTAGGTGAAGGTTGTAGCAGTTGCTTATTAATTACTGCTTGGGTAACATTACATTAAGGGAAAATATCTGAAATCTTACTTTTACTTTAAAAAAAAAAAGTGCTGGATGTGATAGGGAGCATATGCTGTGGGAGTTCCTACCTGGCTCTGCCCAGAATCTGCCCTCCTAGGTTCTGATTCTACACCGTGTGCAGTCATTTCCACCTGGGAGAAGTGGGTGTCACAGGTACACATGTCCTTCTTCTCATCTTGCAGTGATAGATCTGGTGACCTGCTTCAACTAATCCCTGTGCCATTCGGTGCAGCTGCACTGAACACAATGAATGGCAGCTGGAGTGCATGCAGAGAAATGCTGGGATTCAAATCTGCAGTACACGACACAAACTATGGCATGTTCTGTTTGCTCTTCCTCCTGGCTAGTTAATATGATGCGCATACACGCAGACACCCTCCACTTGCTGACCCATTCCCAGTGGTCATTAGCAGCTCCAGGGGGCAGAGTTAAGGTTGTATTGCAGAGTGGCATGTAACTTAACTCTGTATTTGCTGGCTTTCAGTGGCTTAAATTAAGCTACTCTCCATATTCTGGAAGGACACAAGGCTGCACTGGGCCCCCTTTACTGAGTGTTAATGCAGTTCTTGGGCAATTAATTTAGCCCAAAGTTACACCCTTCCTGGGCTTTGGCTTTATTGGTGGTAGCAACAATGACATGTAAACCTCAATTTGAAGTGTTCCTGGAGCTTCTATGCAAAGATCTCCGCTCCCATCCCACTTCCCTCTCCTACATCCAGGGTGAAACTAATGAACCACAGCTGTCAGTGTGTCAGCAGGAATGAATCAATCATGCCCTGCGGGATTTCAGTTCTTGCTAAGAGGGTGGGCCAACAGAAGAGCCCTGTTGCTCTGACACAGGGAGTATAGCCTTCAGGCACCCCGGGAATAAGAAATCTCTTAGCATATGCAGCTTTTCCACCCTGAGCTGGGGTCTTCTGAGATTTCACAAGCAACATTGGAATTGTGGTCAGGCCTAGTCAGTAGTTGGATGGGAGACCAGCTCAGGATGGTGCTTGTTTAGTAGGGGGATTTCTTTTTTCAACCTGTGCCCTAGCATGCTGTGATAACTATGCTTGTTATCGCTGAAGGGATCTTGAGTGAGGTCCAACCTTCTTGGGATCCCCATGGCTCTTTTCCCCAAGAAGCTGGGTGGTATCCTTCCATTCTGCTTGTCTCTATTCTCCCTGCATTTTCAAATGGCTACAATAGTGTTCTTTACATCCTTTTCAAAGCTTCATAGGGAAAGGCTTTTTCAGGCCGCTAGTCATTCTCTGTGGAGCTGAGGTTGGTGTTAACCTCCATTGGCAACACAGAAACAAAGCTAATGGGACATGTCTCTCTATTATGATCCACAGGTGTATTCTGCACATCCATTTTCCTTGCTTGAATCCTTAGTGAATTTACTAGCCCTCGGAGCACAGGATTTCATAAAATGGATTGGTCTATTAAATGGGAGTAATTCCTTCACGTGTGTGTGTAAAGTTTTTTAGGTGCTTATATACCACAGTGAGGAGGATATAGGTACATTTGTATTTTATTTCCTTTGTCCTTTTGCTAGCTCTCATTCAAATGAAGATTTATTCCTTTCCAGCTCATCTGTGCCTTCTGATTGTGTTGGGCAGTCATAATGCTGAATCTGTGACATCACCATCAATATTTTGGCAACAGAATTTGAGGGCCAGAAATGAAATTATAACTTCCTGTCTGGATCAAGAAGGAGATGCTGGATGCTAGCAGTCAGATGCCTTAACTTATGGCAATGGGAATACAGGAAATACAGTATGGACAAAATAGATATTACTTTGCCCTCTTAAAGCCATTAGCTCGTATGTAGTGCTATTCATCTGTTCATGACAAAAGAAGGCCAGTATCACTATTGTCATTTTAGAGGTGGGGAAACCGAGGCACAGAAAGGTGACATGACTTGGTCTAGGTCATGTAGAAGAGTTGGGAACAGAATGCTGGTTTCCCAATCCAGTGACTATTGACTAGACCAGACTCCCCGCTATCAGACTATTGGGCTATTGAGTCCAGAATGTTACCTCTGGCAGCATTCAAAATCAGAGGAAAGCAAAAAGAACATTCCTAATGCACTGAGGTAATTGTACAATAACATACATGGGTGGAAAAGCTCCTTCCTGATCACTACAGTGGTTGGCTTATGGCCTAAAGCATGAGGTCTTATTCTCTATCTTAGCTTACCTACAAAATAAAAATAAAGGGAGGCGTGTAGTTGCTTGTAGCTTCAATGCTGCCCCATCCTTCAGAACAGTGTGTTGCTATCACTTCGCTCCAGGAACACCTGTTTGGGGGTGGGAGGGAACAGTTATATAAGAGAGGGCCAGAGCTACTAGGAACAGAAGTAGTGTCTTGTAACAAGCCCTCTTGTGCAGGACTAAAGTGTGCCGAAGATAGGCTCTAGTCTGCAAAGGGTAATAGACCAGGGGGTAATCTTATCTGAAAAAATCCTGTGACTGGCTTTCATATCCCCATCTTATCTGTATCTCATCCACGTGCCAATCCTGCCTAGGCCTCAGGCAAAGCCCAAGTCCCCAAGTCCAGCCTTCGGCATCTGTTTTCCTTTCTGGCCCTTTTGAAGCACTGATCTGGCTTTTGTGTTGGCAGCCAGAAGGAGTACATTACCTGGGACGCTTGGCACTGGATCACAGGCCTAGCAAAGCCAGGAGGGATAAGCAGATGCAGCAGCTTGATTTCAGAAAACCCCTGGCCATGTAATAGGAAAAGATAGGTGTAGCTTGGTCAAGGTAAAAGGTCGAAGATTTCATTAGCGACTGCACAGACCGGGAGCTCCCCCGAGGGTGCTGGTGGCAGTAGTGGGGAATTCAGAGCAGAGGTGTACAGGAAATACAGATGTCTTGGAGGAGGAAGGGCGGCTTGGGATTCCAGCACCATGGACAGGGCCAGTGAGGCAGGGCTGGGCTGGGGTTGGCTGGTGGATCTGGGCGCGGGTGTGGGAACAATGGCAGGTGCCCTGCCTGGCTGGCGCGCTAGGCTGAGTACCAGGGCGGGGATTAACCTGTTGGTCTAACGTCAGTGCCAGCTCCCTGCCTGCTCTGAAGCTTCCGGACGCTCGGCGGGGCTCTCTCGGGAGCTGCTGTTTTCGATCCGGGGGGAGGGGGGTGTCCCTGACTTCTCCGGGCAGCGCTGGGCTCGCTCGTTCCCAATCGGGATACTGCCGCGTGCGGGTGCCCCTGGCTCCAGCCTGCCCCGGCAGAGGGAGTTCGAAGCTGCCCTGGGGCAAGTCACAGCCCCGCTCTGGGCTCCTGCTTTTCCTGTAGCCCCTGCCTCCCAGTCCCAGGCGGGCCGCCCTCCTCCCTCGGTTGTACGGCGCGGCCGGCTCAGCGGGGGCGGGGGAGCCAGCCCTGGCCATTGCACTTGCTCGCCGCTTTGCATCCTCGGTGGCTTCCCCCGACTGAGCTCGGAGCGGGATTTCTGATGCCATTGTCTCGTCCCGCCGCTACCCCCTTGTAGGGGGGCGGGGGGCAGGCGCTGCAGCAGGGCGCCCCCTGCAGCCGAGGGGCGCTCAACGCAGCCATGAAATATACACGAGGCTCAGAGAGCTGAAGGCGCTTCCACCACCTCCTACCTCAGCAGCAGCTCAGCCCCCTGCCCTCGCAGCCTGTCCTGCCTGCAGAGCGGGCGGGTGTGCGTCGGGGGGAGGCGATCGGTCGGAGCAGACGCTTCCAAGGTAAGCTGCTTTCCACACCATGCCTGGGGGCCGGTCTCTCTGTTTGGGGGGAGGCTGTGGCTAGAGAGGAGAGAGCGGGAGAGCCCGGTGCAAAAGGGGAGCTGTGTCCAGAAGGCAGCGAGACATTTCCCTCTGCAAACTTCTCGGCGAGGTCTCCCCCTCTTCCATGGACCCCCCGGGGAAAGTACTTGGCTGTTATGCTGGGGATGGCTCCTCTCCGCTGACAGCCCTGCCAGGCGCCCCGGCTAGGAAATGTAACTGGATTCTCTTGCGGCCCCCCCGCGCCGCGCCGCCTCACAGAAAAGGGAAGGAAGGCCAGGAGGGTGCATAGGAAAGGAAGAAAAGTGAATGGTGCAGCACTCGCACGGCTGCGGGGAATGCTCGGAGAGCAGCAGAGCCAGCGCAGCGGGGTGTGCTCTTGACACTGGGCTATTTGTTTCCGAGCTAGATTTCCCTTCGTCCGCTCCAGAGCTCTGCTTTGGGAGAGCCCCGCTGAAGTATGGGAGGGCTGGCGGCAGGCTGCCGCTCCTTGCAAGAGCCCAAGCTGCCCTGTTGGACTTTGCGATTTCTTGGCTAACTTGTGTGTGTGTTTGTGTTTTTAAAGCAGTAACACCCTCTCCTTGAGGAGTCCTAGCAGGCACAGAGGGGAAGGAGTTAGCAAGCCCATCTCTGTGCCAGGCCAGGATTGTCCCCTACAGCACTTCCTAGCGCTTTCCCTAAGCTAAATTTGAAAAGTCCCCGGTGATGAAGCTTCCACCAGGCCCATTATGCAGGCGTGCTGGATATCAGGGACATGGTAGCTCAGTAGTAGAGCCCCAACCTTGCTCTCCTATACATACGGTCGAATGACTGCCTCATCCGCCTGATTTGCTGAAATGAAGGAAATCAAATCCCTTTGTTTGTTCCCAGGGATCTCTGTGTTGTCTCTCGCTGCAGTTAGGAAGGAGAGCTGGGTTTAGCCTGAACATTACTGCCTATACCGTGTGGGTGACCGCTTCACCATTGGTGGGGCTTGTTTCCTAGTCTAAATTCATCCTGCAAAGGGGCGTATAGTAACATTTATCCATGCAGCCAGAGTTCCTCTCTGTTGTTGATTCTGTCTGTATATTGTAGAGACTTTCAGATATACTGTGGAATAGTCCAGTGGTACACACATAGTTCTCCTACTGTCCTCCGCCTCTTCCCTGAATGGTCTGCCCTAAGAAGCTTAGTTTTTAAATGTGATGCTGTTTGTGACTGGTCAATATTTGGGCTGTTCCTGAGCCTGGTTTTTAGTTAATTAGCATTAATAGAGTTTCAGAAGGGTCAGGAGATGTGCTAAGCTGGGCAGCTTTGCTAGTGATCTAGGAAGTGTAATAGGCTCATTAGATGGGTAAGAAGGGTTTTCACTTGTTGATAAACCAGAGGTTGTGATAATGGGAGATTAGCATTTGCCACTAGTGGCAATTAATTAATGGGACAACAGGCTTGAGTCTCCTCATGCCGGGGATTTTTACGGTGGTGCGTCTTCAGTGGGATTACTCCAGGTGCAGTGAGAGCAGGATCAGGCTGTAGTGATGGACATAGTGCTGATGAAGGGCTGTGAGCAGACAACTCAGGAGCCCTTGTTAAACTGCAGTGTGGGTTACTGATATTCCATGCAGTGGGTTCTGCAATGTGGTGTCCTCATTGGCTTTAGCAGCCACACCACTCCCCACTCAGCTCCAAGTAGAAGGCCCACTCCAAAGTGGTCCAACAAGGCCCTTGCCCTGATGAAAAACAAACCTTCCCTCATCATTTTGTCTCCTAATGGTTTGGGGTATGAACAAAAGTCTAGTAGAGGCTGAGACCTGGAAAACTCTTAGTTTCTTTGAAAGATCAGATTCATGTTTGCGTTGCTCTGAACAGAGGTGGATTTGACCAGGGAAGAAGGGGAATCCAAGTGTATAAGGCTACTGAATGAGTTATTGACAGAAGTTACCATAGACAAAGATCAGATTAATAGATTCTAAGGCCAGGAGGGACAATTGTGCATAACACAGGCCAGAAGATTTCCCTGAATGAATGCCTGATGATCCCAGCTAGACCTAGGTCTTGCCTCCCCATGGAATTTCTTTCAGGCACCCGGCTGTTCAATTCCAGTCACAAAACACCCTGGCTATAAGGCTGGGTAGGGGTCTCATGGCCCAGTTACCAACCCTCTCCTTGACAGGGAAAGGAGTATAAATATCAACAGTATAAAAATGTTGCTTGTGGCCTGAGCAAGATCAGTTAATTTAACAATAGACATAAACAGAAATAGAACCACCCCGGCCCATTGCTGTATCTGTCCTGTGGATAAATCCAAGATGCTAGTCACCAGGGCTACCAGTCACCTCCACTAAATGAAGGTAGATAAGCTTAGACAGACAACAATAGGCACACAATCTTGTCTGTCCTCCCCCCACCCCCACCCCCAATCTGATTTCCTTTCCTGCACATCTGCTATGCAGAAATTGAGATCCTGGCTGAGCTGCTCGCAGTTTGAAGTGCTGACCTTTCACATGGCTGTTTTGCTACTGAGATGAAATATTTAGCGTGGCTCCGTTACTGCCTTTTTCTTGAAAGTGTGTTTCACGCTTCATCTGCTGGAAATGTTAAGAGATTTCATGCCACGTTTTTCATTCCGCAAAGCCAAAATCGATAAGGCATATGGGTGGTGTGTCTCTGGGTGGTTTCACTGCAAACCTCATTCTCCTAGCATAAATGTATATCTCTTGGGTGTCTTCCATGCACAGTTCTGCATCAGAGACCCACCTTTCATTCACTTATTAAGTGGGATTAGTACCTGTCCATGGCGTGCACAGAGCCAGATTGTGTCCCCTTTACTCACGTTGGTGAGCATAAGTAAGGATTAAAGCCCAAATCCATTGTCTTATTTGGAGACATTTGGATCATGTATCCCAGCATAAACGAGCTCAGTATCAAGCCTCATGGAGTTCCAACAGTGCAATGCTGATAGCAGTAAAAGGAGAATTGGTCCCAAGAGGGTTTTCATTGCAACGGAGACAGTTGGGGGGAATGCAGTGCAAGCATTAGCCCACAGCAAGGTGCAGTTCTGTTCACAAGGTCAAAGGTCAGACCTACAACATGACATAATATCTGGCCACCCTGGGATATGTTATCACACTTTAAAATGTAGGAGGATCCATTGCAGAATGAGTAAAGGCTGTCAGCTGGGAAACCAGGCCTCACATCTGAGGACCCGATTCTCCTCTCATTTATACCAGTTGAAAGCAGCAGTAGCTCCACTGGAATAGAGGGCGTTATACCTGTGTTAAAGTCGTGCAAGAGTTCCAAAGGGCAGCAGGGATGGGATGCAAAGGGAGTGGTCTGCATAAGTTAACAGCGATCTATCTGGCGAGTAAATAAGGGAGGAGTCCTTGGCCTGAAAGGTGGCTGTAAGGTGATGTGACTAGGGCAGAAGATAGGGATACAAAGCAAAACAAATGCTTTTGTCTTTTTGTAGGAAATAGTGTGATGATATTTTAAGAGCTACAGGAACTGAACTCAGACATATGAATAAGTCTTTTGACACAGTCCCATTTGACATTTTCATAAACAAACTAGGGAAATGTGGTTTAAATGAAATTACTATAAGGTGGGTGCACAACTGCTTGAAAGACCATACTGAAAGAGTCGTTATCAATGGTTCACTGTCCACTTGGGAGGATATATCTAGTGGGGTCCCGCAGGGTCAGTCCTGGGTCTGGTACTATTCAATATTTTCATTAATGACTTGGATAATGGAGTGGAGAGTATGTTTATCAAATTTGTAGATGACGCCAGGTTGGGAGGGGTTGCTAGCACTTTGGAGGACAGGATTAGAATACTAAATGATCTCAACAAATTGAAAAATTAGTCTGAAATCAACAAGATGAAATTCAATAAAGAGAAGTGCAAAGTACTCCACTCTACGGAGCAAAAATCAAACGCACAGCTACAAAACAGGGAATAACTGGCTCGATGGTGGTACTGCTGAAAAGGATTTGGGGGTTAGAGTGGATCACAAATTGAATATGAGTCTACAATGTGATGCAGTTGAAAAAAAGGCTAATATCATTCTGGGGTGGGTTAACAGGAGCTTCATATGTAAGACCCAGGAGGTTACTGTCCTGCTCTACTTGGCACTGGTGAGGACTCAGCTGGAGTAGCATGTCCAGTTCTGGAGACCACATTTTAGGTGAAATTTGGACAAATTAGAAAGAGTTCAGAAGAGGGCAACAAAAATGACAAAAGCTTTAGAAAATCTGACCTGTGAGGGAAGGTTAAAAAAACTCAGAGAAACTGTCTTGAGAAAAGAAGACTGAGGTGGGACCTGATAAATCTTCAATTGTGGTAAGGGCTGTTATGAAGAGGATGGTCAGGGATGGTCTAGGGTTACTTGGTCCTGCCTCAGCACAGGCGGCTGGACTTAATGACCTCTTGAGGTCCATTCAAGCTCTACAGTTCTACAACCCTAAGAACTATTCAACAGTGCCAATATAATGGGCAGAGCCAGGTTAGGTTTGGCTAGTCCTGACCCCAGGTTTGATTGGTCCTGGCCAATGGGGAGGACTGGGGGAGATTTGAATGGTGCCATGCCTACGCAGGCTTGGATGATCCTTTTGTTTGATCACCAAAAGAGAAGTTATGGTTCCGATATTTGCTCAGCAGGTTTTCAGTGGCATTTCATTTTGCAAAGCTCTTCTTGTAAGAAGGACCAAGTAAAACAACTCCATCTGCTTCTGCCAGGTCTCTGAGGCTAGTCAGAAGCACCCCATGACCAATGTGTCAAACACAGCTAAGAGATCCAATACATTTGTTCCTGGCCCATGTCTAAGAAGGTTATCTCCCAGGGCCACCAGTGTTGGCTCAGTGCCTTATCCAGACCTAAATCCAATGGTGAAGGATAGCAGCAGAGGGCAGGTATTGTTGGAGGCAGCCCTTACCTAGGTTCTCGGTCACTTTGTGTAGCTAGTATGCTATTTCCCCACCCCAGAATGAATTTCTTTGTCTGTCTAATTTTGATTACATGGAAGTAAAATTGACCCTGCTTAAGCCACCAGTGAGGTTTGAATGTGGGATCTTCAGAGCTAAAAGCCTCCATTGCTGGAACTCTAGCAAGAAGGATGTTCCAGCCATTAAGGCACTAGCCTGGGACTGTGGAGACCTCTGTTCAACCCCCTGCTCTCCCACAGGCTTCCTGTGTGACCTTAGCCTTTCTGTGCCTCAGTTTCCCTCATCTGTACAATGGGGATCATAGCACTGCCCTGCCTCCTGGGGGTGTCGTGAGGACAAAATACACTAAAGATTGTGAAGTGCTCAGATATCCCAAGGTTAATGGGGGCCAGTGAAGTACCACAGCTAGACAGAAATAAGTGAAAATGAACCAAGTCTATTGGCTGGAAGCCGTAAGGGATTCTTCTGTGGATCAGCCACTAGATGAGCACCAAAGCTCACGCTCTTCTAATGACAGAGAGACAGGCAATGCCTGTCAATATTAGCCACCCTGTTGGAGTGGCAGCTGAGTGCTGCGCTCATCTGAAGGACGTCTGCATATTAATGAGGGTTTTATGAAAGAGAGAACCAGGCTGCTTGTGTTTTGCTACCTAAAAATTAAGGCAACTCTACTGTGGCTGGATCCTGGTGTAAATCACTGTAGGTCCTTGGAAGCTAGCTGAGGAGCTAGAGATGTGCAACTCTCCATAACTTCATCAGGCATTGGACACATGTGCCTGAGGACAGTAGCTGGCCCTGGGCTTTGTTTTCTTGCGTGTGCCCATCCCTGTAGTGTGTAAGCACGTGGGATGCTATCGGAGTATGACTTGGTGAATGTAATTACATTTAATGAGCCATTAAACTAAACCTCTGTTTATGCTCCAAGATAATGTTGACAGTCCCAGCGGCATGTCTTGTATCCTCCGCAGGAAGAGAGTCTTTGCTTTCCTGTAACTGATGGGCAGCGTTGCCCCTCCCCCAGCCTCTCTAAATCCTGTCGCTGCAAGAAAAGGGCAAGGTGGGGGAGGTGATGTCTTTTACTGGACCAATTACTGTTGGTGAGAGAGACAAGCGTTCGAGCCACACAGAGCGGTTCCTCTGGCCTGGGCAGTTACTTATCGCCATCGATGTGGAGCCATGGCTCTCTGACAGCCATATTCTCCATCCCTTTGAAATGAAAAAGAGACTTTAATGGATCATTTGACAGAGTGACAAGTAGGGGTGGTGAAAAAGTAGCAGAGGGGCTTTTATTTTTGTAACCAATTCTCCATTTGGGGTGTGGGGACTGGAGGCGACCTCTCTCACGAGATGAGACCAACCCATTGCAAAGGGGGTCAAATGGAGAAGGAAGCTAGAAGGAAGCAGAGCTCCATTGACGTCAGTGGAGCTGCAGCTGCATACACCAGGGATAGATTTGGCCCAGAAGCTTTGAACTGAGGATTTTTAAAGCTGTTAAAGGTTTCTGGACGTTCATTAAATGAATAGGAATTGAGTGCCAAATCTGCTGGGCAGCTTTGAAAGTTCCCAGCCCCAAAGGCTCCCATATGGAGAAAGGTGACTATCAAGTGTGCATTGGAATAGTAATGGGGAAAGTCCTTTAATGCATCACTGATAATTAGCCAAGGGAGTCTCTATAAACGGAGACAAAGAATACTAGTACCTGAGGGGAAGGCTGATTAAAATAGAGAAACAGCTGCATTTTGTCCTAGGGGTTAAGCCCTCCACTAACTTAAATGGAGCTACACTACTTTACACCAGTGGTGGATAAGTCATTAAACACAGTCCTGTTAATTTGGATTTAGCATTGGTGAAAGCCCTGGAGACTGAAGCCTATTTGTCCACAGAACAGGTTTCAGCATAGCTTGCAACGGTGCAAGGTCCCTACCAAAGTGCCTCATGCCTGACCTGACGAGGTCACTCCAGAGGCCGAGCGAGGAGTTCAATCTGCATCATTCATTCAGTTCCTGGACCTTCTGCTGAAACTGCCTGCCAAGGGGGCAATTGTGATAATGGTTTTGGGATGTGGACACCTGTCCATTACGAACTAGATCAACCGACTTGTGCCACAAGGTAGTCATCGCCCATAAGAGCCTTTTTCACATTCCACTGTTCTGAATCTGGAGACTCCAGCCATGCTGGCAGTAAGCCCAAATCAATTACGATGGGACTCTGGGACCTACAGTGCCAGTGGCTTCAAACCAGTTATCCCCTTCACAGCCCCACATGTGCCAAACGTCAAACTCTCCTTCCTTGACTCATGTAGGAACAGAGTCAACTTCCTTTTGGTTCACCTTCTAATTTATTGCTAGGCTTTACCATAGTGCTCATTACGACAGTATCTGCGCCCCTCCCAAACAGGGATGAGTATCTCTTCATAGCACACCTCTGTGGGAGGGAGGTTGTCCCCATTTTGGAGAGGAGAAAACTGGCACAGAGAGAAGTAGGCTTCTGTTTTCCAGAGGCTCCCTTAATTTTGGACCCCCACCTGGAGATCCGTAGGGAAGTCAGTTGGATCTATGGCTGCTCAGCGCCTCTCAGAATCCGGCTTTAGACAACTCAAATTGGTCATGCAAAATCCGGGGATGTTATTGAGAATGCAGGTCTAAGTAACTCGCCTAGGAAGTCTGAGTCAGAGCATGGATCAGAATGCAGGTCAGAGTCCTTATCTACCAGGGCATCTTTCCTCTTTGGATTCAAAGGACACAAGTGGACTGTACAAATGTGATGAACAGCAGTATAGGGAAACAGTTATAGCTTTACATTCAGCTTTTCAGCCTATTTTTTAGGTGTTTATATGACTAAATTGCTGATCTAGGGCAAACAACATATCCACTCTGTCAGCCTGGATCTTGTTCATTATCTATAACCACATCAAACAGAACATCATGTCTATAACCACATCATATCAACAGGACACGCAGTATTTTCCAGCTCAGTGGTACAGATTGTTTTTTACTTTTCTCTCTCCCTGATTTTGTCTCGGCTCTTTACTCCGCAATGGCAAGTGTTTCTTGAAAAGGCAGAAGGATTTCAGGGAAATTTTTGAGAGTCTTGGTGACAGTTTTGAATTGGGAGCAATCTGCAGCTGAACTCAGGATCTCGGAGTCTGATGCAGCAGATGTGTCCAAAGCCTGCAGGTTTACAACAGGCTTCACTCGTCAGTGAAAGCTTCCCCCTGGGCACGGCTTTTGTGAGGAACAAGGTTTACTATTTCCCAAAAGATTTGCAGGGGTCATGAGTCATGTGTCAGACACGGAGGCCCAGGACCAATGTGCAACCAGGAAAAGCTTTCCGGGTGGCAGGCGGTGCGCTGTTATACAAAGCTGAAGAGCTTTGATGGTGGTAACAGCTGCAGAATGGGTCGGAAGATCCAGCACCTGTGCATCCGGGCACGGATGTGAGAGAGCTGCGGTTGGTTGGTTTGTTTATATCCCTGGTCAGGAACTGCACTGGGCTGCATTCCTGAGCGTTGTTTCAGAGAAAGCCAGAGAGAAGTGCTTGTTAAGGCCCAGATCCTCAAAGGGGATCAATGGGAGTTGGGCACTCAAGTACCTTTGAGGATCTAGGCCTAACTTCCCAGTGGCGAGCTGTGGCTCAAGCTGCACTATAACTGTCCTCGAGCCCATGGACCAGCCTTCCAGCTGCCATCTGTTTGGCTTTTAACTTCGTCTCCAAAGGTGTTAACCACAGGGCAACGCTGCCTAATACCACTGTACAGGACTTGCTGGAGCACCTAATGCAGCATGTTCTCCTGGCTACACTCCAGCTGAACAATTACATCTTGCCTGCCCCAAATGGCCCCTGCACTTCCCATTGGATGTCGTATCGGCTGATCGCTGCTGAATCCACCAACTTCCATGGTGTTGTCTGAACTGGAGTTGTTGGGGAGTTGTTGTTTTTTAACTCCCCCACCCTGGGGAGGCTAATGCAGCAGTGCCTCTGGTTCTTCCTTAAACATGGCAGCCATGGCCTTAGGAGTCCAGAGCAGTCTGTCTAGACAGACACTCACCCACCCGTTGTATGGTTTGGCATTGAGCCCTATAGGCAGGGTGAGCTCTTCTCAGTGCTTCATTTGTGCCAGGACTGAGTCCCAGCACCTCTAGGCTTGGCTGTTCAGAGCCCTGGCAATTTTGCTGCATCAGTTATGAATGTAAAAATAATTGCTTGAGCCGTGGTACCTCTTTCAGTACAAATGAAGCCCCAGCTCTTCTTCAGGTCAGGCCACTCCCCTGCTCCAAATCTTTCCTTTCTAAGGTCTAGTTCCCTAATGAGGCTCGTCTGTCAGCTCCTCCCTCTAAGATCGTAGCTTGTTTAAATCTCCTCAGGGTGTGGCAGGTAGTGTTGATGAAGTTTGTTAGCCCCCTTTTGCCCTGGCCAGTGGTGGGATACATGCACCTCCTCATGGTATTCTTCTTTTCTTCCCGTATTAAACTGTTATGCTGTGTTGCTAAAGAGCTGCTGTGTTCCTCCTCAGTGGTGGCTGCATTTCAGTGGCGGAAGAAATGAAATTCTCTCCATTCACAGAACATGTAGATCCTTTTAGGAAGCTGACTATTGCCAGTAGCATGGAGAAGCTTATACAGTCAGGACTTTCCTTTTGTCGCCAACTGAAATCTTGGGTGCATCCGCCCAGACTATCGGAGTAGGATGCAAATCAGGATCCTGATTCCATTTCTAGATCAGGTGAGGCAATGGAGCTGCTGTGAATTAGTATCTCTGCACCAGGACGAAACTGATAAGAACTTTTCTGTTTGCACCCTGGATCTCTGCAGGTTTGGTGCTGTTAAGTTCCTACATAGGATTATGCCTGCCTAAGAACATCGTAATACACAGTTCTAAGTAGCAGAAAAAGATCAGATCTGGGAGAAGAGCAAATCTCCACTGGATATGTTCAAAACACTCAAAGAATTTAGAAATTAAGCTGGGCCCCTGACTCATTGGGTTTACAGGAACAGGCCACTTGGCAAAATTAGGGCTAGTTGTGACATCAGACAAACACTTTGGGACTGATTCAGCTTTCACATGCACCAGACACATCCCCCCAGGTAGGTCCATAGGCTTGTGGAGTTACTACTGAGAGCAGAACTGAGCCCTCTGACTCGCTTCAGTACCTGCCTCCCTCCCTGCACACCATTGTCTTGAGTCTGATCTCACATCTGTTGGTGCGGGACAGGTGTCTCCCCATTGAGGTCAGGAGAGTTAAGCAATTGTGAGATCAGAACTGGGTCTTTTTTCTCTACATGCCCTGGCAGGTGTCCCATCTAGCAGAGCCTGAGAAGACTTCACCCAGCATGCAGCTGGGAGTGCCCAAGAGCAGCCTTTCTTGTGGCGTTTTGGAATGGCCAAAACAGGGCATGGTCACTCCAGCAAGCACAGAGGTGGCACCAAAAGGCATTTTTCAAACCTTTGGAAGAAGCTGCAGTGGAGCCGTTTCTGGACAAAGCTCTGGTGGATGCTTGTTTCCTCCGAAGCAGTCTGCACATTCCTGCCTGGGAGACATCTGCTGCCGGTGATGGCTCTACCACCGGGACACCGGCGCCAGAAAGAGCTCAGCAAAGTGGGTGCATATTGGGTGCAAAGCACTTCTAAAAACTAGCCCTGTTCTAGAGGCTTCAACTGGAGTTCTGTTCTCTGGAAAACCTGGAGCTGATTGTGGGTGCTGATCATGTGAAAGTCTGGCCCTGAATTCTGGTGAAAACCTGACCCTAGGGGCATGAACTCACACAGAAAAGGTGAGAAAATAGAAACAAATTAAAATCCCTTGACTTTCATCCCCATTCTGTGTGTCACAGCCAGCGGTGCATGGAATGGAATAGGTCTTCTGCAGGAAGGTTGCTCTGCTCCCCCAGACTGTGCAGTGCATGTTCTAACAGGGGGATCTAAAGCAAAAGCAACAGTAGCACTTCACTGAAGAAACCCAGCAAGGAGCACCTACGTTCCCTTAATTAGTTCCTGTTCTGTCACGCTGTCCCTTCTCCTGCACAGAGCCCCAGGCACCCCAACATGTGGGAGTGAGCCCAAACAGAGCAGCTTGTAGGATCACAGCCTGTAATGAGCCCAGGGAGAGTTCAGGCCAGATACAGTGCCCTGCCTAAAATTTTTGATCTAGTGTCTTTACTATTCACTCTGACCTTGTTCAGACTAGGATTTAGAAGGTGTTTGCTAACACGTGTTACATACCTAGTGTAGACAAGGCAGTGTGTCTTTATCATCTGTTAACTTGGCGGAGTTGACTCTGTCTTGTCTACACTAGACATTTAACATGTGTTAACAAACACCTTCTAAATCCTAGTCTGGACAAGGCCCCTGGGAGAAACTCTAGCAAGAACTTGCACCTCTCATGCTGCTAAGGATAAGGGAAGAGCTATTATACAGCAGAAACTAAATATTATACTTTCCGAATGTCAGTAGCATTTGAGGGAAGCCCCTGCAGTGAAGGCACGAAAAGGTCGGGTAACAGTCTGGGTATTTCTCCCATTGCTGGTTTTGGTTCTTCTCCAGATAACGAGCATTGGGAACTGTAATTACAAAAACTCCCACAATTCCTTGCATGCAGTGTAACAGAAAAAGAACTGAGTCCATTTCCCTGGCCTGGCCTCTCTCTCTCCGCACTGGTAGTCCCTGGAGGCACGTGAGTTCACTCAGCAGCGACCCCGCTGGTGGAGATCGGAGTAGCATTGATGGGTTCTGAAAAAACTATTTAAGTGTGATACATGGGTGGGACAGAGATATATAAGGGGAAAGCACTTCTGAACAAGATCAGATTGCCCCATCCCGCTGCAAACCAAGAAATGATGCCCTGGCAGTAAACAAACCCTATTCTTTCTCCCAGCCCTCTGATTTGGGAGCAGATTCATTGCTGAAAGCCCAGTTAGTGCTTTCCTTGTGTTTAAAAACTGCAGCATGGCCTATCAGCAGCCTAGCTCACTGTCATGTGAGAACTCTGAGCATGCTCTGTTGCTCTCAGAGGGTGGGAATGCGACAGCCCTCAGGCAATGTTGCTCGGTGGTGGAAAGGCCCTGACTAGCCAGGGAGGGGGACGATCAGATGCATAGGAGGACAAGGCTGCTGAGAGGGCTAGAGGAGTTAGAGGGGATTCCTGGAAGGTCCCCCCCCCCCCGAAATGTAAGTTGTTACATGATTCATCACTGGTGCTTTGAATCTGTAGTAAATGACTGAAGTCGAGTGCCCTTTGTTTATCTGGAAAACAGCGTCCAGCTGGGTGAGTGAGTGTGTGTGCCTGGAAGTGCTCGTACGAGCGTGTGAGAACAGGGGGGCACGTGTGGGTGTGCATGACTGAGTGTCTGGATATGCGTGTGTGTGACTAGAGTGTCTGTGCGTGCACCAGTGCGAGTGGGTAGCTCTTCAGGATACTTAGCCTTGTTCCTGTCCTGCACGCGGTGGAAATGCTTGGGTTCAGTGGGCCAGTGCCATTCAACTCTAAAGGGGAATGGATCCTCGGATGGTGTAAATCAGTGTAACTCTTTGGAAGTCAATGGCGCTATGCTGGTTTACATCAGCTGGGGATCTGGCCCTGGATTCTTATTGTGGTTTATAAACCTTTCAGAATTAAAAGGTCTCTAAATGTTTTATCTCCCCTCTCCGCAATGACAGATTAATTGGAGCCATAACTTGGGTGCCATTTTGGAAGCGCAGTAATTATAAAACTTTTTACATGAATCTTTGTTTTAAATGCAGTTGTTTATGCAATGGTCTGCTAGTGCATCACAATTAATTCACCAGTTCCACTCAGTGCTGAATCTCTCTACCCTACCCCATCAGTGCACCACGACCATGCCCTGGAAGGAGAACCCTGACCTTATAAGACAAGTGCTAAGAGCAGAATTGACAGTGACATTGTAGAATCCTAGAAATGTAGGGCTGGAAGGGACCTTGAGAGGTCAGTCCAGGCCCCCCCCACACACACACACACAATAGGCAGGACCAAGTATACCTAGACCATCACTGATAGGTGTTTGTCCAATCTGTTCTTAAAAACCTCCAATGGGGATTTCACAACCTCCCTAGGTCACCAATTCCAGTGCTTACCTATCCTTAGAGTTAGGATCTATCCTAATATCTAACCTCAATTTCCCTGCTGCAGAATAAGCCCATTACTTCTTGTCCTACCCTCGGTGGACATGGAGAACAATTGGTCAGCATCTTCTTTAAAACAACCTTTTACTTATTTGAAGACTATTATCAGGTCCCCCCTTGGTCTTCTTTTCTCAAGACTAAACGTGCCCAGATTTTTAACCTTTTCTCACAGGTCATGTGTCTAAATCTTTTATCATTTTTGTTGCTCCTCTCCACATCTTTCTTAAAGTGTGGCCTCCAGAACTGGACGCAGTACTCCAGCTGAGGCCTCACCAGTGCCAAGTAGAGCAGAACAATTACCTCCTGTGTCTTACATACAGCATTCCTGTTAACGCATCCCAGAATGCTATAAACTCTTTTGCAGCAGCATGATATTGTTGACTCATATTCAGCTTGTGATCCACTGTAACTCCCAGATCCTTTTCATCAGTACTTCCAGCTTGCCAGTTATTCCACACTTTGTAGTTTATGCATTGGATTTTTCCTTTCTAAGTGTCATATTTTGTACTTCTCTTTGCTGAATTTCATCTTGTTGATTGCAGACCAATTCATCACAGTCTTTTTGAATTTTAATCATGGCCTCTAAAATGCTAGCAACCCCTTCCAGCTTGGTGTCATCCAGACATTTTATCAGTGTATTGTTCAGTCCATCATCCAAGTCATTAATGAAAATGTTGAATAGTTCTGGACCCAAGTCAACCTCCTGTGGGACCCCACTAGATTCCTTCGGTTTGACAGTGATTTCCTTGAGTATGGTTTTCCAATCAATTGTGCACCCACCTTTTAGTAATTTCATCTAGATCACATTTCCCTAGTTTACTTACGAGACTGTCATGTGGGGACTGTGCCAAAAACCTGACTAAAGTCAGATATATCATGTCTACTGCTTCCCCCTGCTATCCACTGGGCCAATAACCCTGTCAAAGAAGGAAATTAGGTTGGTTTGGCTTGATTTGTTCTTGAAAAATCCATGTTGACTATTACTTATTACCCTGTAGGCGTTTTCAAATTGATTGTTTAATAATTTGTTCCAGTATCTTTCCAGGTATCAAAGTCAGGCTGATTGGTCTATAATTCTCCGGTTCCTCTTCATTCCCTCTTTTAAAGGTTTTATGTTTGCCCTTCTCTAGTCATCTGGGACCTCATCTGTCCACCATGAGTTCTCAAAGATAATTGCTATCTGTTCCGAAATTGCTTCAGCTAGTTTCTTAAGTACCCTGGAGTGAATCTCATCAAGCCCCACAAACTTGAATACATCATAGCAAAGAGGCCTCTAAGCATCCTATAGGTCCACAGAAGAGTTATGGGCCTCCGTCCTGGGCCCCTGGCCTTTCTGCTAACAGGAGTTAGTTAGCAATTGACTAACTGGATGTTAAGGACCAGGGAAGACCATGCCTCTCGCTGGCTTAGTGTCAAGCCTGAGACCTAGAGAATGAGAAGGAGCATTTGGAGCCAATTACAGAACAAAGGGGCAGAGGCAGGTTACAGGGTTGCCATCCATCCCTAGTCTATGGGATGGTCCCAATTGTTATAAACTTGTGGGAAAATATAGTCTATGTGCCCCTAAACTGTGCAGTCTTCAGAGCAGGACCAAGCCTGTAAAGTGCCTAGCACCTTGTTGGGTCTTATTAGACCTCGCCCATTTCTGTGGGCTCTTGTTAACGGGGGAGACAGTAGGTAGGGGCCTGGTTTGGCTGTGAGGAGATTGGACCAAGGTTCTATTTGTGGCTCTCTGTGACCTTGAGCGAGTTTCTGGGCCTCTTTCCTCTGTTACCCTTTATCTGACTTGGCTGTGTAGATAATAAGTGTTTCAGGCAGGGTCTGTCTCTTGCTATGTGTAAGTTCAGTGCCTAGCACAATGGGGCCCTGATCTGCTACTATAGTCAATGTATTACTGCCACTCACCAATCCTCCATGCTGTGTATTCCACCAGACATGTCTGAGCAGAGGTAGTTGGGTTCCTACGCTGTTCCGCGGGCTATATGCAGACATAGTTCTTGGGGGCTATCCCAAACTCCTGGTGGGGGGAGGGAAGTGAAGGATGTGGGAGCAGTGAATAAGCAGGGTCATTCTAACCCTTTCCCAGATATGGCAGGGCCTGCAGGGTGGGTGGCAGAGAAGCTGGCGATGCTGATTCTACACCCGTTGGAGGAGCCTCTGGGTCCGTGAACTCTCCAGCTGGGGAGCTCTGGCTGCTTCTCCTCAGGCAGCACCACGGGAGTGGAACTGGGGGCCCCGGGCTGGCCCTGTATATCCTTCAATGAGGACATGATGCTGCACTACTGAAATCAGGGAGAAGCTTTGCCATTTATTTCAATGTGTGCAGGACCTTGATGGACCGCCACTGGACCACCTCTCTGCTCCTTCTCCTCTTTCGCCGCTGCTCAGTTTCCTTCTGGTGAGCTGTGTCCCTTCTTGGGCTGCCTGTACAGTCATTTGCCTTCATAACGCCCAGTATCAATTTATAACTGTAAGAGGATACTCGGTTTCTTTGAGGGATCCTGTTTGTGGCAGAAAGGAATACAAGGCAATACATGGCTTCTGGCAGTGAACAAATGCTGAAGGGAAATTGGCCTGCGTGATACTTTACTGAGCAGTTTCCCCTTTAGGCCATGAATACCCATCCTATCTCCACTCGGTCCAAAGTCACTTGAATCTCAGGGGCATGTTGCAAAGCTCTCTCCCCTCCCTTCCAGCATTTGAAAATGGGCTGCGGGAGATCATACTTGAGGGGAACTGGAGGTGGAGGGGGATTTGAGTTTTTAAGTTGCTTGGCTCACTGATGGTGGGTTCTCTTCAATTGTACTGCTGCCATGAGGATGTATGTTTAAGTTCTGTCCAGTATTTGGATAGGCACCCTTCATAGCATTTCTGTCAATCAGACAGAGAAACCAAAGCAAAATCTGCAAGGATTATACAGTCAAGTAAGAGAAGGTTTAAAAAATATGTATATAGGCGGGGACAATATTTTCTTGCCTCTTGTGGCTTTGGAAGTTCTGCATCGGTATCTTCTCAGCCTGCCCAGACAGTGAGGCTTGTGGGAATTATGGGTGGAGTTTAGGGAAATTATTTGGGGGCGGAGCAGAAAATGAATATTTGAGGGATGACCTGTTAGTGCAGGACTGACAGGGGTAGCCCAGGAGTGCATCCATACAGAGCCTCGCAAGAGGGTGCAGATTGAATTTCCAGAGCAATAATTGGCTGAAATCCATATAATGGAAAATCTGTTTTTGGTCAAATCCAGCACTCCTGCCTCAGGCAAAATTTCTACTGAAATTAACAGTAGTTTTGCCTGAATAAGGAATGAATAAAGTCTGCAGGGACATAGAGTAGGAGCGAGATGCGTTAGCTGGTGTTTAAAGCAAGAGAACGGGAAGCAGGATTACTAGCTTTTATTCTTCGATCTGCCACTGACACATTTTGGACAAGTCACTTAACTTCTTTGTGCTGTAGCTTCCCCATCCATAAAAGGGAGCTAATAATACCTACCTCACAGGGGAGCAGTGAGTCTTAATTAATTAAGGTCTGCAAAGTGTTTGGAGATCTCTGTATGAAAGGTGCTGGACGAGTGCCAACTGTTATTTTTGCCATGTGTAGTGTATTTTTATGAACAAATGGATTCTTTTGGTCTCATGGGAATTCCTATCTCCAAATTGCAGAAGCAATACAGCGCACAGTGAAAGATTGATTTTTAAAAGACCTTCCTTCTTTGCATCCATCTTCCCTGTCCGCTGCTCACAGGATTCTGGTGAGGCTGGCCAGGACAAGATGTGTTCTAGGGATCTGCCATGTCAGCAGGAACTCATTTATTGGGCCTACACTATTCATTCCTCTTCCTGATCGTTGTACTGCCTGAGGCCCCAGTGTTAGACCCTGGATAGACACAGAACGGAAAAGCAACCCTGGATCCAATGGGCTTACAATCAGAATTCCAACCCCACTCAAATCCGTGGGAATTTTGCCATTTCCCAACTGAAAGAAGACTCGGCCCCTGTGATTAGAAATCGGGTCACTTTGCCATGGCCAAGTGTGACAAAGTAGCTGAGATGCCACCTTTCAGTACCGAGTCCTCAGATCTGCTGTTTCCAAAAGGTTTTTACTTCCAGCTAGTTCCAATCTGAGTTTTGAGAATTGGGGCGGGGGAAGTGGGGGAGAAGAAAAAAAAAGAAGAAAAGTGCCAGTCTTTTGTAGAGCAATCATAATGTGAAAGCTCTCAAGGGCTAAACAAAACCCAAACCAATGACAGAACCTTTCCTGAGGCTCGGCAGAAACAGGATTCACAGAACAAGCTGGCAGCATTGCAGAAAATAGAACTGCTGGAGAGCCCCAACTGGATGATGGGTGACCTTGATCATATGCCAGTCAGTTACCATCAGATGGGGGACCGACAGCCTTGAGGGTTTTCAACTTTCCTTTTCTTCCTGTCTTCTGACTGAGGTCACCAAGTAAAGCCAGGATCCGCCCAGTGAATGGTGGGAATGGGGCAGGGCCAAGTTTCAAGAGTTGCGTTCATGTTTTCACAGTGACGCTTTCTCTTGCTCTAGTTGAGCTCCTGAGCCGATAGGGGCTGATTAGACCTGAGGGGCTGTTGAATTTCTTTGCGCCTTTCAAATAAAGGCCAGATGGAGCGAGAAGTAGCAGTGGGCTGCAACACAGCTCATGGAAATAGCATTCCTCCATTGGAGTCAATGGAGTCTCACTGATTTACGACCACTGGGAGTCTGGCCATAAGTCTTCAGAATTCCCCGATCTGTTTTATTGCTTATTGCCTAGTTCTTCCCTTCTAGTTCTTGTTTACTATTATACTCTATTCCCCCGACTCGCTGGAACATGCATATACGCACCATAGCATGGCGCTTTACAGAGCAAATAAAGCGCCTGACTCTGATTTTGCTTACACTGGTGTAAGGGCTGGATCCTGCACATACCAAAGTCCCATTGACTCCAGTGGTACAGGCTCAGGCTTTAAATGACACTCCATTGAAGCCAATTAACTTACACTGCTGTAAGGGGGATCAGAATCAGGTCCCTGGTTAGCCGTGACATGACTCAATGCAGGGTGATAAGGAAAGGGGGGGCTCACCCAAAATTAAATGATCATTAATATTATAGTAACTGCTAGGAACTGGGATCAGGGCCCCCTTGTGCTAGATGTGGAACAAACTCTTATAAACACACAGCCTCTGCCCTGTGTAGCTTATGGTGTGGCTTGAGTTTTGCAAAGTGCGCATTAGTTAGATATGCATCCGAAGAAGTGGGTTGTAGCCCACGAAAGCTTACGCTCTAATAAATTTGTTAGTCTCTAAGGTGCCACAAGTACTCCTGTTCTTTTTGCGGATACAGACTAACACGGCTGCTACTCTGAAACCTGTCATTAGTTAGATTGGTAGCTTTTTGGGGAAGGGGCTGTCTCTTTTATTCTGTGTTCGTACAGTACCTCGCACTATGGGGACCTTGACTACAGCTCTTCGATGTTATGGTAATACAAATAATCATCCTCAGGTTAGACCAGTTTGTAAATATTTTGTTGTATTTATTTAGGTGTTAGTCTGGTGTTGGAGCGTAGCTCATCATGTTCTACACTCTGTACATGTTTCTGCACTGTGTACATTCGCTGCTACATCTCCAGACAGTTACCTCAACTAGCAGGGACAAAATGGGTCACATTTTTGAAACAAAAAAAGGAGAAGCTGGGCCCTTCTGAAAGCTGGGCAATGAAAATGGCCTAGGGGGTTTTATGAAAAGTGGTGTTGGAGCAGCTCTGGACTGGAGCCTTTTAACCCATTAGTCACCGGATTCTGATGAGCTGCCTTCTCTTGTGAGCTTTCTAAACTTTTATGTATCTTTAGACTCCTAGCCCCTCCCATAGGAGCAAGTGTGTGTGTGTGTGTGTGTGTGTGTGTGTGTGTGTGTGTGTGTGTGGGCAGGGGGGGAAGCTGGGGTCCAGGAATTCCTTGCTGGTTTCTCCTGCCTTTTGGCCATATGGCTTTACAGTTACCTCCTTCCCAGGAGCCATTCCTGGGGGGAAGGGTTCACTTAGAGGAGGAGTTCACACTGATGGGAGTAGCAGTGGGCAGAAGCGTGCCTGATGCCACTGGCAGTGGCCATACCCCAGCCCTGCCCTTTTCCACGTCCACCCTGGATAGACTGATGCTGGCAAAGAGCCCAGGGAGGGGCTTCGGTGATGGTGTGGAAGGAGAGGCCATGCCATGGAAGTGGCACTTCGTTGTTCCCCACTAGCTTTTTGTCCCTCTGCCTGCAGAAGAAAGGAGAGCCTTGTGGTCAAGGCATTCGTCGAAGATTCAGCCGCGATTACGGTTCAATTCCTAGCTCTGCCGATCTTGGGCAGGTCACAGGCGCTCTGGGTATAGCTACACTGCAGCTGGGCCTGAGCCTGGCCCAGTGGGCAGACTGGTGCTAACTGAGCTCAAGCTAACCTGTAAAAATAGCAGGGTGGAGGCAGCTTGGACTCCCAAACCTACCCCCAGATCTGAGCTCAGGTGCCTAATCCATCTCTGCTGGAGCTGTAACATCCACACCGCTCTCTTTAGCATGCTGACTCCAGCCCCATTAGTGTCTACCCAGGCTGGAAGGCTCACTCCCAGCTGCTGTGTAGACGTCCCCACAGTGCCTCTGTTCCCCAGCTGTGAAATGGGGGATAACCATACCCATACTGCCTCTGTCTGGCTTGTCTCTGTAGACTGTAAGCTCTTCAGGGCAGGGGCTATCTTGTACTATGTATATGGACAGCCCCTAGCACAGTGAGGCGCTGTTCCAGGTCAGACTCTCTAAGTGCTGCTGTCCCACAAACAATAAATGCAATGGAGGGAGAGAGGGTGATTTGGGATTTAAAGGAAAGGACCACCCTGCCGGCCCTTTAAGGAGAGCTTTGCTAGCCATGGGGGGGCAGCACATCCTGTGCCGCTGACCCTCAGCAAATGAGGTTTGTATAAAAGAAGAGACAATAGTTTTGAGCATCTTTCTGAGCAAGCACAGGCAATAATCCCCCCTGGTAGAGGCAACACCTCCTCCGAGAATCCATGCACTCCTCATTCCCCCACATCTCCGGAGAGTGTAGTACACATTTGTATCTGTCACGTCAGATCCTTCCGCACCACCGCTCCCTCGGCCAGCTCCAAGCTTTGGCTCCCTGCCCCGAATCCTCTCTTGGGACAGGCCATCACTTATTCATGCCTTTTCTTCTTCTCTGCCTTTTCCTTCCCTCTGCCTCTCCTACCTTTAACTAACTCCCTGCCCTCTACCTGCTGCCTGCCGGAATAAAACCAGCAGCTCTCTCTGCGAGGAAGACAGAGGAGAGCATCAAATATTGATGAGGCTCAGCAAAGCGGCGTTGTGCTAGTTCAGAGGCGATGCCTGCGTGAGCTCAGTCGCTGGGGTCCCAGATGGACTCCTTGCGCCGCGTGTTCAGATCTGCAAGTAATGCTGCACCATCCCCTTCCCTTCCTTTCACTTGGAGACCCAGCCTTTTGTTACTCCGGCAGCAAAAGCTGCACAATCCTGATCAAGTCCAGAGACGGCCTGAGCCAGTCTGGCTTGCTTCAGCTTGGCAGTCTGAGCATCACCCTAGGCTACCAGCTACTGCCCCCGACTGCCTGTCCCTACGTACCCTTTGGATGGTAGTTGTAGCACCAGTCGGCAGGTCTGGTGTGGTCCTGGACCAGAAGTGATAGCGCTTGTCCTGGAAACCTCAGTCCACACGCCCTGGATAAACACTGCGGATTAAACTTTCAGCAGACAGCAGGGTTTGTGTGAGGGTTTGTCCGCTGCCCTGCTGTGTTCAGCAGGGTCCTCAGCGCAGCAACGCCTCAAACAGTCTCAGCTCCCCTTTCTCGCTCTCCACACTCCTGCCTGTGCCTTGTCAGTTTCAGCTTTGGTGCTGCCCTTACTGGTAAATCTTCTGTTGCAGGGCCTGTGGGGAAGAGTGGGGGCTCTGCCCTCAGAGCAGGGTGGGAGGCAATCCAGCTGACCTCCCCCCCGCAGAACAGTTACCCGGCCTATTCACAATGGGCTGGACATTGGACAAACCAACTGAGGAATGCTGTTGTTTTTCTGTAACGTTGTCCTATGCCAGCAATCTCAGGGTCCACTTGTAACAACAGCAGCGACATTTTTCAGATGAAAATGTCACTTGGGGTGGGGGGGAGTCACAGTGTTCCTTTAAGGCCAGGCTGCTTGCATGACCTAGTGAGAGCACGCGAACCAGACAGACAGGAGAGACTGGGGAGATGAAAGGGAGCAAGGTGTAAAAAGATAATGAGATTGAGAGAAGAGGGAAGGTTAGAGATGGACGAAGAGCTGAGAGAGAGAGGTAGATACGAAGGGCAGGCAGGTAAGAGCTATGAAGGCAGGGAGCCGTGCAGCTATAGAGATTAAGTTAAGCAGGGTAAGTGATAAATATCCTGCCAGACGCTGGACTCAGGATGTCTGGATGCTGTCTGGCAGCTCTCTCTGCTCAGTGAGGGCTAAGTCAAATCCGCTGCCCAAGGAAAGTCTCCCAGCACCTTCCAGCGCAGATCCTCCAGTTCAGCATGATCAACACAAAGTGTGTTTAATTGAGGAGGATGGGGGGAGGATGTGGAAGCAAGTTTCTAGCCATGCATGCCCTCTGTTTATATAGATTCCTCTCCCTGACCGCTGGAAGGAGGAGTAGCATCTATGGGAAGCTGGTGGCAGATGGGGCAGAGAGGTGCGGGAAGAGGCAGCTGGCAGGTGTTCGCTGTATTCTGAAAGGCAGCGGCAAAGGCCAGCCTGAGATGTTCTCCGGTTTGAGTGTTGAATAATTGCAGCTGCTGGGCTCAGCAGAGGAGTTTTCCATAATTCTCGGGTGCAACACAACATCAGCTTTGATGCCATCATCTTTCTCTTAATCATTGTTACCCATGCTCTGCCTTTCCTGGGTGTAACCTGCCTTCTCTAACTACAGCAGGCGGGAGCTACGGAGAGCTGAAAAAATAGCAGTGAAACAAATTGAATCCAGGAATATTGGTCCAAAGCTGTCAATACAGCACACTCCTTTTGTGTTAGGTTTCCATGCACTTTTTAACAAGAATGTTCTCCCAGCCTGAAGGCCATGAAAAGTCCATTTCAATGTTGTGTTCACAAGTGTTAGTAAAAAAACCCCAAGCTTTTCTTTTACATGTTGCAAGAATTTGCACCTGATTGTTGTTGACTCCTCCAATCCAGGAATAGAAAACTGTGCTGTGTGACTCTTCTAACCAATCGCAGCTTAAATAGTGACGATCCCCTGTTGAGTGATTATGATTATTTTGTATTATCTTAGTCGCAGAGGTCCCAGTCACACAGTGAAATAGACAGACCCTGTCCCAAAAAGGTTTACAATCGAAGCATAACTGCAGTGAATCATTTGTAAACAATCCAGAGTGTAAAGTATTTGCATAAAAATACATAGGAAAATTATGAACAGACTATATTGAGGGAAGCGTGATCCACTGATGGGGATTCCGGGAGCAAAAAAGGAGACTGAATGTATTGAATAAATTATTCAATACAAATTATTGATTCAGCATGTCAGCTGTAGCATCACTTCAATTTGTTTCACACCCGTGTCCTGCTAGTGCCAGCTAAGCCTTCTGTAACAAGAGCATCTGCCTCCATTAAGAGCATGTACCACCAGCCTGCCTTTTATTGGGTCTTGGCACTTTAAGGGAGAGGAATTCTGGGAGATGTAGTTTCCCAGGAGGGATGGCTGGGAAGAGTAGTCTCTAAACATGTGACCAGGAGAGGGCCCATGTGACTGATAGGCTGTATATAAGCCCTGTTACTCAGCATGGGGAAGGAGTTGAGGTGGTGGAAGGATCTAGAGAGGAGCTTTCTGATAAGAGAGCTAGTGAAGCATTGGGCCTGAAAAGGGAACAGTGGGAAAAAGCCTGCCCGGAGGCCAGGGAGGGGCCAAGTAAGAAACAAAGGTGGAAGGTAGTAGAGCAGTGGTAGGGGCTAGTGGTCCAGTGATGTTACTAGTCCTTGCTTGGGACCTGAGGCTAGGGGCTTCCACGGAGGGAGGAAGGACTCTCCTCTTCACACCTGCTGTGTCAGGGTAAGGAGCTCTGACCGGGTGAGGGCAGAAGGGCTCTTGATTGAACCTGTAGAGAGGGGATGATGATTAGTGAAGCTCATGGGGGTCAGATTCCTGAGAAGTTACACCCCTGTGTCAATGGGGTAACTAGAAGTCTGTAGCCAGCCAGGAGATGGCAGAGGGATGGTGCACTCTGAGGAGGGCAGCCCTGTGCTGTTAAGCTGAGAGAGGCTGGAGGATGACTGTCTGACTTGGACTCTGCTGATCCCTAGAAGGGGGAATACCCCTCGAGAGGTTTAGTTGGAGGGCTGAACCCAAATCACCCCTGCGCTGGGGGAGACTGCAAACCACCACCAGGCAGAGAGGAAACTGAGCATGGACTTGTGATTCGATGCTGTAGAGGTAAGGACTCAGTTAAACCTTCTAGCATGAGTTTCCTTATAACAGTGGTGGCTTGGACTCCTCCAGGAGCTCTCTGAAACCTGCATCCTCCTGCTTCTACAATAGCTCCTATCCTGTAAGCTCAGCCAATGCTGGCTGGAGCTCTGGGATTAGTAAGCTTTCAGTGTGTACTAGCCAGGGCTGCTAGGGTGGTAGACTCCCCGTAGCACTGCCTTGCCACGGTCAGGCAGAGCTCAAGCACAAATCATCCCTATACCAGGTGCTGGTGTGAAGTGTTAGCAGCTGCAGACTGCAAATAAGGCTCTCATGGTTGTAAGCTTCTTCACATCAGTGCCCTGTCCCCCTCTGGATGGGGAAGGGAAGTCATCCCAAGAAGGGGACTGTACCATGTGATTGAAACAAAAACACCCACCTGCTAGCTGCTCTCACGTTCAGGCCCTGCCTGGTATGATGCAGCCAAAGCCCTTTCTGCTAACTCCTACCCTGTCTGCAGCCTGTGTGCTCTGCCGTGCCCGGAGCCCACTGATAGGTAACCCTAAGGCACTCATCTGATCACAACGCTGGCTGTGGCAGCAGGACTTGGGCTGGGCAGATGCTGCCCCATCTCTACACAGCGACTCACCAAATTCAGTGGTGCCTGCTTGTCCCCATACCTGAAAGGCTTGCACGTGAGATCTGCCTCCCATTCCCCGTCGTATGGATCCCTCCTTGTATTGCTCTGGCATTCTCATGGCAGCAGGGTTACATAAAGCAGCCTCTTGACCGCCAGCTCTGCATCTGCTCCCAGGGTGTTCCATTAGCTCCTGCTGCGGTTGGTACTTTCGTGGTGCTCCCTAGTCATCGCAGCCCCAGATCGTGATGGGTGTCAGGTGCGCTCAGCCCAGCAGAAAACATGCCTCCTGATGGAGAGGAAAACAGGTGTGGATAGCTGTCACTGGGAATCTGGTATCTTCCCCTGACACTCTTCCCCTGTGCCTCCCCAAACAGCCTGGCCTCCGCCCCCTCATACTTCCCACCCCCTGAACGCCCTCTCCCGGGACCTCCTGCTCCCCTGGGACCCTACCCCCTGTGCAACCCCCCCTGCTCCTTGTTCCCTGACTGCCCCAACCCCATCCACACCCCCCCCCAACAGGCCCCCTGGGACTCCCACGCCTGTCCAACCCCCCTGACTGCCCCCCCGAACCCTCAACCCATCCAACCCCCCCTGCTCCTTGTTCCCTGACTGCCCCAACCCCATCCACACACACACACCCCAACAGGCCCCCTGGGACTCCCACGCCTGTCCAACCCCCCTGTCCCCTGACTGCCCCTCCCGAACCCTCAACCCATCCAACCCCCCTTGCTCCTTGTCCCCTGACTGCCCCTTCCCAGGACCCCCTGCCCCTAACCTCCCCCCAGGACCCCACCCCCTATCCAATCCCCCGTCTCCTGACTGCCCTGCCCCCTGACAGGCCCCCTGGGATTCCCACGCCTATCCAACCGCTCCCCGCCCCCTTACCATGCTGCTCAGAGCAGCAGGAGTTTGCAGCCCCACCACCCGGCTGGAGCCAGCCACGCCAACACGCTGCCCAGGGGCGGGAGGACAGCAGGGGAGGGGCTGGGGGCTAGCTTCCCCAGCCAGGAGCTCGAGGGCCAGGCAGGACAGTCCTCCTGGCCAGATGTGGCCCGTGGGCCGTAGTTTGCCCACCTCTGGTATAAAATAACAAACCACTGGGTTCTGTCACTTAAAGGGACAATTCAAGTTTAGTTCCCCTCCCCCTGCTTGGCTGCAGTCCCAGCTGTGGGGCTCACACTCACTACCTTGTTTGTACCTGACTTTTTGGAAGTATTTTTTTAAAAGGTGAATTAAGACTCATGTCTCAACTGCTTTGTCTTGTGGCCAGAGCACCAGACTGGGACCTGAGGGACAGGCTGGGTGACCGAGTCACCTCCCTGGTTTCTGCCTCAGTTTCCCCATCTGAAGCTTACAATGCTTTCCTCCTTTTTTAATAAAGCACTTTGAGCTCTTCTGATGAAAAGAGCCCTAGAAGGGCTATGGATCATGAAGCTGCCATAGCAGGGGCCTTGGGCACTGATACACCTCAGTCTCTCCTGTTCTCTGCCTGTGGCACATAACAGTCCAGTTTCCTGTGTTTTAGTTGTTGGGTTTACTGTGGGGGGCTGCGCGGTGTTGATGGTATCCAGGAGGTCAGACTAAGGGCAGAGGAAACCACCAGATCATCTAAACGCCATGACTCTCAGCTGACAACCAGCAAGCCTGTGTGGGCCTCTGCAGAATGTCATTTCTGTTCGCTGACAGCAGCGATCCATTCTGGGGGGCAGCAAAGGATGGGCTAGACTCCTGAAGGTAAGAACTGACACATGAGACAGCTGCCAGGGAAGGTCAGCTGTGCTTGGCAGTAAAACCACGGTAGGGCCCTTTAACAATGACACAGCCTATTGCTCAAGCCTTCTGAGAAGGCCCAGTGAGCCACCTCTGCACCCTGTTATAAGCAAAAGAAGAGGGTAAGAGAGATTCAGTCACTTGCTCAGGTTGGCCTCCAGTAATCCTACGAGGATGAGGAGAGGGAGTTGATTAGAAACAGGAAGTTAATGTCCGTTAGAAACATGTTGCAATTCTAGCAGGAGTAGCAGTGCCCTCAGCTGGATGGACTCTGAACTCCTCCCCTGTGTCATAGCCTCTGCTGACAGTTTAATGGAGATTCTCACTTAGCTCAAGCTGTAGGGGCCTGGGACTCTAGTGCAGGAGAATCGGAGTCCTGTTCCCATTACCATCCTGAAGTTCTAGGTGGTGGGGTGCAGCACCATTGCAAATGCCAACCTGCTAGGTGGTGACAGATTTGTCATGATGCATAGTACCTGCCTCAAAGTCTTTTAATAACCTTAATTACCATGGGAGGGATAGCCATTTTGTGACATAGGAACCGATGCAGAGCGACTAATGTCACTCGCCCAAGATCAGTGAATCGGTCTGAGAGCTGTGATTTATAACGCAGGAATTCCTACCACCCAGTCACTTGCTCAGACTACTAGATCGCATCACATAGCCCTTGCTAATGATCTCCAGGCAGGTACTATACAGGCAAATAGTCGTTTGTTTTCTGGACTTTCTAGAACTGTGTTTTCCCCAGCGCTCGGTAGCATTTCACTGGGTACATCCCGTTTTATCCATTGCTGAAATAGTCACTTCTGGGAGGGAACATGACTGCACACAACAGCATTACCTAACAGTTTGTGGCAGGAGGTGAATAGTAACTTGTTCGCTGTTGCGGGAGTTTAGTGCAGGTAGGCAGAATGCAAATGTATGAGTTGGGACGAGTCCAGAATGCTGCAGGGTTTGTTGGACAAACTGTTATGAAGTGTTGGGATTTTTGAGGACCACAGTTTGCTAGTCCTTCAGCTTATATCTGATATAAAAGACATGACCTTCAGCAGCCCAATTGTCCTTGCCACACCTTGGATCGGTACTAAGGTAGAATGCCCAGTGTTTCTGGTAGCTCTCCCATCCAGGTACTGACCCAGCCCAACCCTGCTTAGCTTGTGAAATCTAAGGGGGCCATAGCACACAAAGAATGAAGTGTTACAAACTTCACTTTCCTTGGAAAAGCCTATCTTGGCCTTGTTCACACCCTGCTGGAATATGAAAACAAAGTTTTTTCCCTGCTGCTTCTGTGATTTTTTTATTTGATATTTTTTCATACAAAAATGGGGCACGTCAGCAGGCCAGAGTATTGCAGATGGTCTGCCCTGCCAAACACCTGGGTCCAGCTTCTGATCTCAGTCCCACTGGTCTAAAGTCAAGGGAATACCTCCACAGTCAGTCAGAATCACTCTGGATCCACACTCGTGTGAGCAGGTTTTATGTTTCAAAATAGAGGGACTTCTTTCTCCTTATCTATAGTAAATTACAGCCGGTAGCAAGACCTCATTGCATGAGATCAGAGAGGACTGGAGTACTGAGCTGGGATATGGTATTGCTTAGAGGGCGTGGTGTAAGCATAGTAAGGAGATGATTAAATCCACCAAGGATCTAATTTGAGACTGGCTGGTATTGCACATTTTACCACAGATTACACTGAATTGTTGATCGGAGTTGGGCTAACTTTTGTGGGGGTGGGGCTGACTATCCATTTCTGATTAGACATATTGAGCCCAATCGTGCTCTGGTACAGCAGCGCAATTCCGTTGATTTAGTGAGGAGGATCTGTTCCATTATTTGCTGTTGATGTGTGTCTGGAAGAAGTCACTGGGATCAACCTATTATTGATTTTTGGGTATTCTAATGGCCTTGCCTCCCCCAGTTTTTGTAAGTGTCAAGTGGCCTATCTCATGTAACTAAAAGCATAGGGGAAATATTTTGCAGAGGGCTATTACAGTAGCTAACGAGCATGCGTGTTTTTTCTTTTTTAATGTGTCCAGCCTAGTCTTGCGCAGACCACGCCCCTGAGCACTCAATGCCTGTGGTAATGATTCTCCATACTGGGCTGAGCAGGGCTGGATACTATTTAGTGGCCTGATTCTGCAAGCAAGGTGCAGAGTGTCCTCCATGACCATTACCTTCAGTGGGGCTTGAAGATGCTTTTCTGCTTGCAGGGTCGAGCTCTAGGTGCACAGCTATGTATGCACAGTCCCCTGCGCAAGAGCCAGGAGCTGCAGAAGGAACTAGCCCCTGAGGGGCAGTGGAGGTCAGTGAGAGGATCAAAAAATGTTGAGGAGGGAAGTTCAAGCGCAAGGGGGCTGATGAATTTCCTCGTGCTACAGTGCATTGCTGGGAGGGAAAGCAGTGGCAACAAGAGTGTGTGCTGAGAG
The DNA here is from genome assembly GCF_028017835.1 of Emys orbicularis. Taxonomy (NCBI): domain Eukaryota; kingdom Metazoa; phylum Chordata; order Testudines; family Emydidae; genus Emys; species Emys orbicularis. The sequence goes on along the minus strand of NC_088690.1, from coordinate 59,046,132 downwards.
CTGGAGGGGAGAGGATGCTTAGTGGGCCGTGTCATGTTGTAAGCCCATGCAGATCACAGCTAGAACTTAGCCTTGAGTTCTGCTATCTTGACAAAAAACTGCAAGTGCTTCTGAACATTCTCCCGTATCCCAGCCTGCACCGAGCACGTGCAGAAGCCTGATTCTCTGAACTACCTTCCATGAGCTCTAGCAAAGCTTTCAGTATCTGGTTGGCTGGGCTAATGCAAGCCTCCTGAAATCTGGCAGCTGAGATTCTTGGCTGGAGGCCGTCATCTGTTCCCTGTCTCTTGGTCATGCTGCAAGAGCTTTTCGGGGAGGGGAGGAGGACAGGTGGAGTTGGGAGGAAAAGCTGGGGAAGAGAATAAAGTGAAGCTGGGACATGCACCAATCAGCTTTATTGTGGAGTAGAGTTATCAGATCCAATCGGAAGATAGAGATTCAGTTCCTCAGCTGAGGTAAGTTGGGGGAGCTCTGTTGAAACCTGGCCCATGCTTCCTATTTTTTGTAGGCTGTCTTATGTTTAACCAGACTCAGTTAAGCAATTGTGTAATGATCACAGCATGGAAGGGGTCTCATCTAGTGAGCATTGTACAGAACCAAGCTCCCAGTACAGGCCCTGAGTCACTTTTGTAGTATTCTGGTTTTTACCCCAGTATAAATCTATTGACTTCAGTAGTTACACTGGTGAAATTTGGAGTAACACAGCAGTGTCCGGACCCCAGATATTCCTTATTTATTTCGATTTATGCCCCAGCAAAAAGAGGTGTCTAGACAAAGCTCTGGGCACCCTTGAAACAAGACCAAAATAAATAGCATCTTGTCCTCTACCAACCAACCTCACTCAACCCCATCACAAAACATAAAATGATGGGATGCTAGGCAAAATCAGCCAGAGATCAGTCAGACAATTCTCAAAATATAAATGAGGAAAGTACATGGAAATCCACTGTTTGCATATCTTGGAATAACTTGCCCCAAATTCATCAAGATCTGCAATGTCTCTATAGACCAGTGGTCTCCAAACTTTTTTGATCGCGCACCCCTATCAGTAAAAATTTTTTTAGCACACACTCCCAATATATGTATTTATGTATAAATTATATACATGTACTACTATACTAATATATTGTACATTATAAAACATACAAAAAATAGAAATTAAAAAAGTTGAGAGATGAAATACAATATATTTTTAAAAAATTGTTTATTTTATTTATTAACAGAACAAAAAACCTTTTTGCGCTCTCAAAAAAATTATTATTAATAATTTTTTAGTGAGAGCAATGTGATTGAATATGCTTCATTGTTATACCAAGATTTTCAGAAATACTTTGTGATACAGCGATTTGAAGGCCTGGGTTAGGATTAGGGTGCAGGAGGGTGCTCAGAGTGGGGGTGCGGGAGAAGGCTCAGAGTGGGAGTGTGGGGCAGGGCCGGCTCTAGCATTTTTGCTGCCCCAAGCAGCAAAAAAAGAAAAAGGAAAAAAAAAAAAAAGCTGCGATCGGCGGCAGCTCTACTGCCACTTCGTTCTATGGCGGCAATTCGGCGGCAGGTCCTTCGCTCCAAGAGGGAGTGACGGCCCCGCTGCCGAATTGCCGCCGAACGTGCCGCCCCCCTCTTCGTTGGCCGCCCCAGGCACCTGTTTGCTCCGCTGGTACCTGGAGCCGGCCCTGGTGTGGGGTCTGGGAGGGAGTTAGGGTGCAGGAGGGCACTCAAGGTGGGGGTGCAGGAGGGCGCTCAGGGCTGGGGCAGGCAGGAGGTGCAGAGCACTTACCTGGGGCAGCTCCTGTTTGGTGAAGGGGGTGTGCAGGTGACTCTGCACAGCACAGCAGTGCCCCCATGGCCACAATTCTGGGAGCCACGATTCTGGGAGCTGCCACCCGGAACGCAGGGGCTTTAGGGGCTGCAGGGCCCTGGGCTAAGGGGGCCCCGGGGCTCTGGCCTGCAGCTCTAAAGTCCCTTTCGGAATGCGGCCCTGCAAGCACAGGCCGGAGGACTCAGGAGGAGCAGGGGCAGCCACACAGCCAGCGGCCGGAGAGAAGCGGCGCTTCTCTCTAGCCGGCTTTGAAGGGGAAAGCGCCGCTTCTTTCCGGCCGCTGGCTGTGTGGCTGCCCCTGCTCCTCCATGGGCCGGAGGACTCGGGGCCGCATTCTGAAAAGGGGGAGGGGCAGCTTCCCCGCTCATTCCCTCCCTCCTCCGGGGGCTCTTCTCCCCCCCCCCCTCCGGCAGCGCTCCTCCTGCCGCGCCCCCCCCAATTGATCGTCTTGCGCACCCCACTTTGGAGACCACTGCTATTGACAATAGCAGAGATGAATTTAGCTATTTGTCCTAGAATGTCCGCTGTCTTTGTAATGTTTTAAATGTTGCTATATTATGTTTTCTAAATGTCTTGTGTATTACTGGGTCATGTGCATACACAGCCTGAACTCCCAGTGTGCTGACCTCATCCCCCAGAGGTCCATGTGAGCGGCTCTGATTGCAGGATCGGGCCCCTTGAGAGCAGAATGGCTTTCAGCACTCATGGTGGCTGGGGGTGAAATGACTGAGATGTACTAGCTGGGCTGAGAAGCTCAGTTCAGAGACAACTATCCCAATTTTATCTTTTCTCAATTCAAGAGCTTTATTTCATCTTAAGTCTTGTTTACAAGCAGGCTCGTAGGCTCCTCAGGTTACCCAAACACAGCAACACCCAATGCTCTCATCGAACAAAAAACCCTAGGTAACCAAAGGGATAGGCATGGTATTGGGAAACCTCAATGGTGTGAGAGCCTTAAAATCTCTCTAGAGAGTAAACTGTTGTTCACAAAAACATGATTTATTTTTATTGAGGACAAGTTTTTAGTTGCGTGCAAAGATTGATTCTGCACCCAAAAAAAAAAAGCCTTAAAATGCCAGCTGGGTGTGTGTTTATAATAAAATCTAAGTGATATAGGCAAGATACATTTCCAGAAATTGCTTTGCCTTTTCATATTGCTGAAATGCTATGACTAAAACTTGAAATGAAGCAATATTTTACTGGCACTGCTAGTGTGTGTGCAATGCATCCTTTCTAAAAATCTATTAAAATAGGCAGATTGGCCTGAAATTTGTATATCCGATCAGGGGCCAGGGCATGCTAATTAACAGATGGTCTTCAATTGGAAGGCGCTGCAGATACCACTGAGGAGAGAGAAATGGTGAAAAGGAACGTAGAAGGATTGCAGACCGAAAATAATTGAAGCAGATTTGGTTTGGAAAAGTGCAGGCTGATGGATCATGGGGAAATAATTGGAAACACATGCCCTCAGTGGGAGGGGTAAACCTGCCAATCTGTGATACTGAAAGAGATGATGGTCCAACTTTCAGAAGAGCTCGGGATCCGATTTTCCAAAGTGCTCAGCACCCTGCAGCTCCCATGTGACACCAAAGGCCAGGATTTCAAAGGAGATCAGTTTCCAACGTGCTGAGTGGCCTTGACAATTCTGGCTTTAGGGGTGGAAGTGAACAACAAATTGGGCATGAGTTTGCAATGTGATATGGCAGCAATAAAGGTTGGTGGAATTTTTTTAAAGTAGCTTATTGCCACTTCCCTAGTTATTAACGCCTTTCTCCGTGATAAGGCAATTCTTCATTGGCAGGGAGGTGGACTGACTGGCTCTGATTCCTTGGATTAATGTGCTCATCTTTCATTTCTAGACACAGAAGACCAAATTAATCCATGGAGTTACCCCAGGAATGAGTTTGGCCCATATTGTCAAATGTGCATGAGGTCAAAAATGCAATGAGTTTGAGGGGTCTCAGCCTAGACTGCAATGGATGTATTGCACAACTATTGCCATAGGCCGATTAGCAGGGCAACCCCAGGACTGCAATAGCAGCAGGGCGGGAAGATTTGGTTGTAAAGCTTGCCCAGGCTTGTGTGTGTGTGTGTGTGTGTGTGTGCGCGCGCCTAGCCAGTAGTATGAACTCCTTACCTTCAAGAGCACCACATTCATCTTCCTCCAGCCAAAACGAGAGTCCAGCTTCTACTTGCATGAGTGCATTAACCCACCAACCCCATGCTCCAACTCAGGCTAATTCTTTCTTAGCAGCTGGGTCAGCAGACCCAGTAACCCCTCTGTAGTCTCAGCCCAGAGATGACCTCATCATGGTCTAAGCACCGCTGGGTCAGCTAGGTGCTGTCCGTGTCCTGTTGTTTGCCTCTGTAATCTGTTTTGAAAAGGCAGCCCCGATGCTGTTTTTCTCCCCCCCCCCCCCCCCCCCCCAATTAGGCCAGTTAGACGATTCTGGAAAGATAGCGACTGGGCTAATTTAGCAGGCAGACATTTCATTGAATTAGCAAATGCATCGGCGAGTGAGCCTGGAACTGCGGTACATGTGCTGGGGTGGAGTTCACCAGTGCAGGAATGGAGGGGGTTGGGTGACGTCGATTTGAGCTTATCTAATATTCTTATTAGCGACAATCTGCAACGAAGGAAATTACGTGAGCTGAAAACAGACAACAGGCTTGACCTCTGCTGTCCCCAGTCTGGTTTAAGTCAATGGGAGGCTAGCCTGAATAAAGACGGGGGCTCTAGTCTATACTGAGGAATTGGAAAACTGACCTCTCATTCAGGGTCAGCAGGTTTGTATAATTTTTGGTGGTGCCCAGAATGGGTCCAAGTCCCCCTCTCTCCCCCCCCCACCTGCCTAAGGCTCTGGGAGGGAGTTTGGGTGCAGGATGGGGTTTGGGGTGCAGGCTCTGGAAGGAAGTTTGGGAGGGGTGTGGGCTCTGGGAGGGAGTTTGGGTGCAGGATGGGGTTTGGGGTGCAGGCTCTGGAAGGAAGTTTGGGAGAGGTGTGGGCTCTGGGAGGGAGTTTGGGTGCGGGCTCTGGGCTGGGACGGGGTTGGAGTGCAGAAGGGAGTGAGGGAGGGCTCTGGGAGGGGGTTTGGGGTACAGCAGGCAGGCTGCCCCAGGGCTTGGACGGGGGGGCCAGAGAGGACCCCCCGCCCTCTCCCCGCCAGCAGCAAGCTCCGGGGGACCCTGGACCTCCCAGCATGACACCCCCCCCGGCTGCTGCTCAGGAGGTCCAGCCAGGATAAGCCCCACTCGGAGTCCTCTGCTGGGGGGAGAGGGGGCTGCCATGCGCCTCCTCCCTCCACAGGTGCAGCAGCCACCTCAGCCTGCCCCCGGCGACGCTCCCTTGTGGCTGGCGAGGGAGTGCAGTGCGGAGCTGCAGGGGGCAGCCACCCGTTGCCCAGGGCAGGCAGGGATGCTCGGGGGAGGCGCATGGGGGCAGCAGGCAGGGCCAGAGGAGAGACCCGGCCCTGAACATTGGTGGAGCAGGCCCCCCGGCTCTGAATTTGCTGGAGCCCGGGCACCATGGATGCCCATACAACTTGCCGCCCCTGCTCTCATTGTTACTCCTGAGAGGAAAGATGGCCTGGTGGTTTGGCGCTCGTCTGGGACTCAGAAGCTCTGGGTTCAGTTTCTGGCTCTCCCACAGACTGCGTGTGTGACCTTGGGATGACCTATGGGGCCAGGATTTCAAGTGCTCAGAACCCAGCAGCTGCCACTGTGATACTTGGGGCAGCTTTGTATGCCCCTGGAGCTGATCTCTCATGGGAATCTGGCCTTTTGCTTCTCTCCGCCTTGGTTTTCCAAGTGGGGATCTGACATCCTTTTCTCTTTTGCTTGCAAGCTGTTGAGGGCAGGGGACTCTCTTGCTATGTGCATGTACAGTTCTTAGCACAGTGGGGCCTGATCTCCAGTTGGGGGGGCCTCTAAACCACTACGCCAATACTACACAATTTCTAGGACCACCCCCACCTGCTCAGTTCCTTTGGCATCACTTCCTCCTTAAAACGATGCCTATCCGCCACCCCCTTCCATGGCTTGCAACCAGCTGCTGTGGCCCAAGTATTGCTGGTTAATGCCCCTTGCTCCTGACTGCTCTTATGCCGCCTTTGTGTGATGTTTCCTTTATTGTAGCAGCTGTGGAGTATAGCAGAGCTGTCTGAATGGTGCATTTCTCAAATTAAGTGGGGGTGTAAGTAGTAATTGCACTTGGCTTCAGCCAACAGGCACGACTTGCCAAGCCTGCCTAGGATCGTTGCCCAAAATTTGCAGGATTATTGCCCTCTGCTTGTGGGATGTTCATAGTTTGGTTGGATTCAGCACCACGGGTCCAGTGAGGAGCCATCACCGAATGGCTGGTCAGCATCCTCTTTCCACTCCTCCCTTCTGAGCAAAGGGGGTTGGCAGGCCCTGCTAGTGCAGGGCTGGTCTCGCTTGTGAGCAAATCCCATCTGTATCTGGGGCTGCATGGATGATTTGACTAATCCAGCCTGTTCATGAAAGGCCTGGGATCCTTCACCCACTTGACTGCCAAATCTTCTTATCCTCCAACGGGATCCTGGAACTCAGCCTGGGGCACCATTCATCTGCGCACAGGACATTAACAAAGCTGGTCAGGGCCAGAACTGTATTGTCCTGTGACTCTCCTGGCCACTAAAGTCACTATAAGACTTCTTAAAGGGACAGAAACCTGCAGGGCAAGTGCCATGATGGCCCGTCTCTTCTGCTAAGGAGGCAGAATTGCAGCCCGGGACTTCCGAGGCAGGTGCCCCAGGCCTGAAAAGGTCACTCCACTGACATCGGAGCAGCGCACTGGAGAGGGGAGTCTGGCTTTGCTCAGAGAGGGGCATGGGCCTTGAAAGCCTTGACTAGAACAAGAGGAAGGAGGGGAGGGGCAGCAGAAGCAGGTGGGTCCCTGGCCTGGCTGCAGGTGAGGGGGCCAGGTGGGTCCCTGGCCTGGCCTCCCATTCCCAGCTCATGCATGGTGCTGCTGGACTCCAGTCCCACATGGTTTGGCCTGGTCCTTTTGAAGTGGCTGTCGTGGGAGTGGATTAGGCTCTGAAAGAGAAGGGAAAGGGAAAGCTAGTGAGTTGTAATGGAATGAGTCCATGGGTGGGGTGGAACTGGGCAGGGAAAGAATGGGTAAGGGGGGAAAATGCAGGAGGGAATCTGAAGATAAATACCCACAAGGTGGAAACCCAGCTCACAGAGTGATGGGTAGTTCAAGATGCAGGCTCCAGGACAGCTGGAGACAAGGAGGGGAAGGACGCCTCCAAAAAATGCTCTGGCACACGTCCTGTTGGCCCCACATCGCCTCAATAGCTTTGGATCTGTGAGTGCAGACCCCTGTGCTGGCATGGAGCCTTACTGACTTCTACATGGCACTGTCTGAGTGGGGAGATCTGCTTGCACAGAGCCCATTGCAGGATCAGGCCTTTGCATATATGTTGCTTCCTTCCCCGACCTTCCAGCCTTCATCTGTCTTGGGTCTCAACCTTTTCCATACTGTGCCTCCTGGCTGCCTCTGGAAACAAATTTCAGGACCCCCCCTCCGCACCCCGTCCCTCTCAATGACTCAGAGAAAGGGGTGGCCACAGCCCCCCCCAATATGCTCACACCCCCATGTTGAGAATGACTTAGGGTTTCCCTGTGTAGACAAGCCCTTAAGGTATGCAGCCTTATCTGTGATTGCAGCACTTGTAGACATACCTGAGCTACCTTTAATCTACTTGCGCTGTGATCAGACTCTGCGATTGCATATAGACAGACCCCTGGACTGCAAGGTATTTGGAGCAGGGATGTATGTCTGCGAAGCACCTCGCACATGTTGGGCGATGCAAGATAAGCACGCCTAGCAGGAAAGATTCTGGAACAAGAGTGCTAGCTGCTGCATTGCTGGAGGATGTGGTAGGCAGAATAGCTTAGAGGCTGCTAGTCCACATTTTACTGATATGCTGCGTAAACAGGAGAACAGAGTCTCTTTTGTCCATAAACCAAGCACATACAGATGAGAACACACAGGGAGCAGACATGGGCAGGACAAGAGGCCATGGTTTGGTAGTTCTTTTCTGACCTGAGCCTCACTGGTTCACAATGAGTTAAGCACTAGCCTGTCTCTAGCCTGCTAAGCCTTCAAGGAACAAAGCTTGGGCAATGTTAACACCAGGGCTGGGTTTTTGTCCCAGCTGAAGAGGGAAGGCGATGGTCTTGTGGCTAATGCATATCCCTGGGGGTTGGGTGATCTTCTTCCTGGCTTCACTCCAGGTTTTCTGGGTGACCCTGGGCAAGTCCCAGTCTTTGTGTCCACATCCCCATACGTAAAATGGGGATAACGCATCTCACCCACCTTACAGGGGTGTTGCAAGATCAAATGCGTTAATAGCTGCAAAGCATGATGAGGCCCGGATGAGTGGTGCTGCATAAATGCAAACATCATCCTCATCTGATTGAAATGGGTCCCGCCTTCGCCCCATTCTTGACCTCTGACGCTTGGGGGAGGTTTGTGGATACGATGGTAACAGCAGAAAAAGCTGCAGCGAAAGGCTTGCTATATGGGAGGCTGATGGGGCCTGATTCACCGTTCCCTAATACAAATGCAAAGCGGAGGTAAAATGCTATTGCTGGTGTAAATGGCTGCACAAGGTACAGATGATGGGGGTGGGGGTGGGGGAATTGAGCCCAAAGAGTGGGAGTTTATTATTCAGTTGCTTTGACCTTTTGGTTTAGATCAAGCATAGAAGTCACTTAATATCTGATGTGTGATTGTCAGGGAAGGGTGGGGATGCCTCCTGCCCTGATGAGGGGGTGGACTTGGTGGTGGAACCAGCCTTTCTCATCTTTAGGATATCCCAGTGAGGACGCCGAGAAGCAGACTGGTGGGCGCTCAGTGAACGCCAATAACCTAACATAATACAAGCTCAGGCAACAGGGTGGCTGACAGATGCAGTTCATCTTCATGTTCCTGTAGGATCCTGAAATTGGTGCGTGGGTGGTTTATATGTCGCACTAGGGCATAGCCAGTTACAGGCGGACACTAGACTGTTAGTGGCATAACATGGGTGTCAGGAAAGTGATCTTATCTCTCACGCACGCCGCCAGTACAGCAGAGCCACATCTTTTACGCAGACACATGCAATGATACTTTCTTGCCATGTTAGTAGTGAGGCTATACAAGGTTATATGGGGTGGTGAAAGTACTTTGTTCCCTTTTTACCATCCACTGAGAATTCTTATGGGGTGGAAGATCTGCATATTTGTTAATAAGGGATCAAAGATACTGATTAAAGCAGTGCTCTGTTGATCATAGGCCGGTCTTTGACTAATATCATAAAATGGATTTTGCAAGTTTAGTTTGCTGAAGGCAAGTGGAATATTTCATAGGCACTGGTATTGTAGCCATCCACCCCTTGGGCAGACATGGCTAGTATCTAGCCCTCTTAAATAAAGACAATTTGCATTTATGCAGGGTGGCGCTTTAAAGCCAAGGAACCCGTGCTGAGCTCTAGGTAATCTAATTCTGTGTATTCAAACCCAAATGGAAATGCCCTGATGCAGAGGTACCAAACAAACAACCTCTGAAGTGTATTGCTGTAACATGCTTCTTCCTTTCCCCCCCAAACTACTGTGATTTGTTTTATGTTTCCTTTAGCACCAACCTGTGCTCATTGTTAATCCTGGGCGTTAATGGGACTGCTGGCGAGAATATGGATTGCTCCCAGGAAGAAGGGTAGCGGGATTGGGTCCATTGCCTGTAGGCATTCTGAGGCAGGGGCTGTGTCTTCTATTAGTTTGCTAAGCTCTGGACGCTATATGTAATGTACTTCATAAATATTAATGACTTGGCTTCATAACATTCATTAGATGGGTAAATATTACTATTCTCATTTTATGAATGGGAAAATTGAGGAACAAGCGAGGTTGCCTAGGGTTACACAGGACTTTTCTATAGCGCTGTGGATAGATTGCAGCTCCCCCTGTCGCTGATCCAAACTCTAGTCACAAGGCTCTCCTTCCATAATAGCAAAAGTAAACTTAATTTGTAGAGAAAAGTTGGGTTTATTAAAGTAGCCTGGTTGTTACAAATCGAAGGACCAGATTCGGATCTTGGTTTCACATGGGTGTAACCGAGATCAAAATCCAATCTGTTGTGATTTTTTTTTTCCACATTTTTACTATGACTTTCTTCCAAATTTTGCTCTTAGCACTGCACCTCTGGCTAGGCAACAGGCTAGAGGGACCAATGAACTTTTCTGTTAAGCATCTCTTATGGTCAGAACTGCTCGTGGTTAACATAGGTAGGGGTGATCTTGTTTGAAATGAAAATGGAGGGAAAAACCAAGTTTTATGTCAGTTGCAAAATGAGATCTGACTATAAATGTTGTTGGCAATATAAGCTTGATACAAAGCCCATCAATGGATGGACTCACGTGAACTTCAGTGAGCTCTAGATCAAGCCCCCATCCCCAATTAAAAAGTCCATCTCTATTCAGCAAAGCCCTTAGAACAGGTGCCGAACTCCCATTGACTTCAGTGGGGCTCAGGGACTTGATTAACGTGCTTTGCTGAATGAGGGCTCATGTCTCTCTGACTGAGTGAATATTGCCACAACAACACCGCAGCCCAAGGTAGCATCATCACTTGGGGATATAGTAACACAGGTGTGCTTTAAATAATGAGCAAAGACCTGGTCCCAGCCCCAAGAGCTCGGGTTGGCCCCTGTTGAGATGTGAGGGAAAGGGGGTGGATGGGAGAAAGGAGTCGGTTGTTTGGTAAAATGCACATCAGGCTAGCTCCTGGTTTTGCAGGGTTTGTAGGTGTTGCAGAGTGTGAAGGAGCAAGAATTCTGCTTGATTTCCTCCCCCTCCCCCCAAACCACTGTTGTAAGGCAGTGCTGACAATGCTGACTGTTGGCAAAACCTTGTATCGACTTGCAAACTGTGCAAATTGGATATGGACGTCATTGAAGGAGAATAAATATAGAACATCGAGATGTTTTTAATTTACAGAGTCGCTTTTCAGGCCATAATTTCACATTGAGCCACGGCATCAATTAAAGCAAATGTATCTCTGCACCAAGTGGCTTTGCACGTAGTTTAACACAGTCCCTATCCTTCACCAAGGATTGTGTATCTGCCTCAGTTCCCTCCTTCCTCACCTCCCTGAAAAACATTACGTTATTGTATCATCGTTCTAATTGCTTCCAGAAAGTCAGTGAAAGCTCAATGACACGTCAGATAACTCTGCGCAAGCCCCAAAGTTTCTAACAATCCATAATGGTAATTTGAATCACTGCTTCTATCTGTATTGCATCTTACATTCTAAAAGACCCTTTCATCTGCTCTTGAAATGCAACCAGCTCTGGTGTGGAATGCAGCAGCAGCTGAACAGCCCACAGTAATGTGACAACCGTCTGTGACAGGAATTTTTAAAAGACTAATACTGTACAGTTGAAATAAAAGGGGACAATGTCACTGCCCCACTTGGAATTGGGCCAGAACAGCCTTTCTTTTGTAAAAAAGTGCCTGACTACTTGTCATAAGATCAGCCTGGCCCAGCTGACAAGGTGAAGTGGGAGGCAAAGGTGACTGTAAGTTTGTGGCTGCTAGATTCTAGGGCTGACCAGGCACCAGTCTAATCTGTCATCAATTAGAGCAGCCTGAAGGCTGCTTTGATTTATACCTGGATACTGATGGCTCCAAGGGGGCTTTTCCAGCCTCTAGGAATAGCTGGCCACACTCCCTATGCAAGGGTAGGTGATAACCTAGTGCTGCTACTTTGGCTCTCTAGGCCACAGGGAGATTTCCCTTAGGCAAGAGGAATCCCAGGTACCCTGTTGAGCTGGCGTTTCTGCAGCTGGAGCAGAGTGCAGAATTTGGCCCTTGGGGTCTCTTCTTGCCACTAGCTTAGTCTGTGACTGTCAATCAAATCCCTTAACTCTCTCTGCCTCAGTTTCCCTATCTGTAAAATGGGGACAGGGATGCTACCCACCTTTGCCAAGTGCTTTGAGGTTGATGGCTTGAACGAGTCTAGATGTGCAAAGGAGAACTTTCACTGGATCAAAATAAATAAAATCAGCTCAATGTCTTCTATTTACACTGATCTCAAGGACAGAGGGACATACTGCAAGGTTAGGTACACATCAAATTAACACTTTGGTTAAGATTGGCTGGCAGAGCAAACAAGCCAAGGCATCGATCTCTGTGTGTATTTTTTGTTCAGCAATGCAATCGGTCTCTTCTCCTTAAGAGGATGTCTGTCTTTAAATCACTGGAACTAAAGCAATGCGACGCTAGGTAGTTTTTTTCCCCCCTCTGAGTTTTAACAAAGCATAATCCTCTGTACTAAAGGGCTTTTTCTTGATCCAAAAGTCTCTGTTCAAGACAAAAAATGTTTTGCCACAGATACCTTATCTCAAATCAAAAGAGAGCATCCCAAATGCATTTATACTGTATATTGATTGACCTACATACTAACTGAATTGAAGGACATGTTAAGTTACCTCTTTCCTTAGCAAGCCAAGTGCAAAGTAGTAGAGTTCTAAATAAACAATCAGTTTGTAGGGCAAGGGCTGTTCTTCAATATCTAGTGTTGGAAGTATTTCCCCTTTTTGAAATGAGGGCGCGGGTAGGTGTTTGGCAGCAGAAGTGACTGTTTCTGCAGTCTAGTGAGGACCACAAAATATGTGAGAGCCCCAAGTGAAACTGTGGAAGTCCCCCCCCCCCTTTTTTTTGCCCCGTGGTTGCATCTGTTTGCACCAGAATGTGCCCGGGGTCTCCATTTTTCTCTTCTGGAATACATGTGACATGACTCTCAGTGCTGCTGGAAGGCACTGGGCTAGGGTGACCAGATAGCAAGTATGAAAAATCGGGAGGGGGTGGGGGGTAATAGGAGCCTATATAAGACAAAGCCCCAAATATTGGGACTGTCCCTATAAAATCGGGACATCTGGTCACCCTACACTGGGCATCTCTGAGCACACACGGCTAAGCAAAACTTCCCCTTGCTGGCTTGTCAGTACGTCTAGCTACAGGCGCCCCCTGTAGTAATGAGAGCAGAGTTCACATTTCTTTACCTTCAGCCCACTCGTTAGAACCATGGGCCAATTCATCCATCGCACTGATAGCGTCTCTTGAGTGCTGCCACCCTAGCAAGTTCAAAATTGGAAACAAAGTGCTCTCAGGAGAGCTCCCGTTGTCATCAGCAGGAATTGGTGGGTAAGGGGAGCATGATCTGGCCCGTCCTATCTTACTGTACCTGGGTCAGTAAGTCAATGGCAAATGAGCTAGTTTTAGAATGGGGCCATGTGTCAGCTCTGTGATCTAATGGGCTTGCTTGGGTTCACTGGATTTACCACACCCAATTCTAGAAGCTTCTGGATGTGGAGTGCTTAATCTGCCTAGCAACAATGACCCAGGCACAACTCACTCCTACCTCCCCCCCAATGGGTCTCTTAAAGAGAGATCTCCCTATTAGGCACATGGGTTACACCATGACAGCCAAATGCTGTTTCTCATGCTGCAGAACAGGTGTTTTCTGGGAATGTGGGAGAGAGCCAGCCATCCTCCTAGAACAGCTGCAAGTGGCCAACACCTGTCCAGTCTCTGAAGATGCATTCTCTTAACCCTGTTTGGTCCATCTCTGGGGCCTTTTTCTTTAATTTCATTTCTTTTCTTCAGAGTTTTGTCATTACACCCACACAAGGGCAGAGTCCTAAAGGGCCCCTATGGCCCAGCTTGGGACATCTGAAATGCTGTAGGTAGTTCTAGAAAGTGCTACTGATTATATAAGTGTATAGATCTCAAGATCAGAAGGGAACCATCATGATCTTGTAGTCCCACGTGCTGAAATAATGCAGGCCAGAGAGATTTTTTTTTTTTTTTTTTTTTTACACTGAGATTCCTGGGTTCATGGCTGTACTCCTGCTTCACCATCTTCCCACCCCTCCCCCAGCATTATCATCCTGTTTGTACATCCCAGCCACAGCGTTGCATGTGACATGAGCATCGGGTTGTGATGCAATTTTGCATCACCACACAACCTGAAAAAGCGTTGTCTTTTTAATCCCGTTGCTGGACAAGCCATGGTAATGGGGGCAGTCCCATGCCCTTTGGGAAGGCTGTCCTCACTGGAGCCCTGGGAACTTTTTGAGAACTACAACTGCAGAGGATCAATCTATTGTCTTGCGCACCCTTTTTTCCCTTGGAACTCGTAAAAGAATCTAGAATGACTCGTGTAATTCTACAGCGGTGTGTATATGCGTGAGCACAGCTGGACAGTAGCAAAGATGTTTTAGTCTGTTTTTACAAGGCCCAGTGATGTATTAAATGTTTAGACTGTAATGCATTTGTTTCAGGGAGCAGGCAATGAATTTCTGTACTCCCCCTTCCCAGAAGGCACGGCTTCTGATGAGAAGGGATAAAACTTTCTTTTTTAAAATACAGCAGTATCAGAAAGGAAAAAGGTCCATCAATGGCCATTATCCAGGAAGGGCAGGGATGGCATCCCTAGTCTCTGTTTGCCAGAAGTTGGGAATGGGCGACAGGGGATGGATCACTTGATGATTACCTGTTCTGTTCATTCCCTCGGGGGCACCTGGCATTGGCCACTGTCGGAAGACAGGATACTGGGCTAGATAGGCCATACTGGGTCAGACCAAAGGTCCTTCTTGTGTTCTTATGAATTGATGCCCTAACTCAGCAAAGCACATATTTAACTTCATGCCTATAATTAGGTGCTTTTCTGGGTCAGAGCCTTTGTGAAAAGCTGGTGAAAAGTGCTAGCCTGTGACAGCCCTGGACACATGGGGCTGCTCTTGGGGTCAAAGCTGACACCAATTAACATCAGTTGCAAAACCCCAGCTGATGGCCTCATGGCTGAGCCCACAATCCACAGAAGAGATGCAGCTTGAGAAGGAGCTGAGCAAGAGTGAGTCTTCCACACCGCCTTGCCAGCGTGCCTCCGCTTTGGCTGGAGGGCAGAGGGCGGCCTCTAGGAGTCTGAGGGGCATGCTGTTTCTATGGCTTGCTCTGGCCTCGGCCTCTTTTCAGTGGCTGCCAACAAGGGAGCTGATTCTTGGGAGCTGTGAGTTTGGGGTCATGGACACCTGTCCTCTAGGAGGTGGGCTGAGCCCACCAAGTCAGGGTGCTGAGGCCGCTGAGATGTTGCTAACATAACAGGGCTCAAGAGGGTAAGAGTAGTTGGAATTCTTCCAGTCCAAAACTCTCGGGTCAGTAGCTCATTGAACCAAAGTCTTGCTGTGACGTTCCCCCTGGTGTTATCTGAACCGGTGATCTGCTAGGTCACTCCAATCCTCGACTCTGGGAGCCAGCCTTACCCTGCTCTGCTGTGAGAAAACCCCACCCCCCGGCTGTTCATGCACTACCTCTAGCATGTAAGCTGCTCCTAGTTATGTGAGTGAGCACTTTTGGCCAGCCGCCACTTGGATTGTGCAACCGAATGACACTAGCCAATATCTCCAGTCCCAGACACAACCCTAGGAACCTCTGTCTTGCAGTGTCCAGTTATGCCCACTGGAGGCTGCAAACTTATATGAGTTTGTCAATTTAACAAAGAAATTAATATGTACCAGGCTTGTTATCCCAAGGGGAGCCTCTGACACACTTCAAACCAAACACACTGCTTCAGGTAGAATAAACAAACAAATTTTATTAACTACAAAATATAGATTTTTTTTTTTAAGTGATTATAAGTCAAAGCACAAGAAGTCAGATTTGGTCAAATGAAATAAAAGCAAAACACATTCTAAGCTGATCTTAACACTTTCAATGCCCTTACAAACTTAGATGCTTCTCACCACAGGCTGACTGGTTGTTCTTCAGCCAGGCTCTCCCCTTTGATCAGCCTTTCAGTCGCGTGGTGGTGGTGGTGGCCGTAGATGGAGGTGGAACAGAGAGAGAGCATGGTAAACGTCTCCCCCTTTTATCATGTCACTTCTTCCCTCTTGGCTTTGCCCCCCCCCCCCGCCCCCTTCAGAGTCAGGTGAGCATTACCTCATTGCAGTCCCTGACTGACCCCAAGGGAAGGGGGGGGGTGACTCAGTGGAGAGTCCAACAGATCCTTTGTTGCTGCCTAGGCCAGTGTCCTTTGTTCCTCTGAGACTGGGCTGAGTGTGTCCCATACATGCCCTGATGAGGTGCAAACTGCCCCTCTGCTCTTGGAGAGTTTTGCCTGGGCTTGTTTTAAACACATTTTCAGCCTTGTAACTAAATACATGAAATTACAACCTATAACATTACTATAACAACAATGCTCAGGGCATCATGAGCCTTCTGAAGACACCCGACATGACAAACTTTGCATTGGATACTACACAATCCTATTCTAAGGATGAACATGGGGGGCAGGGTATTCCCCCGAGATACAGAGTGTAACACTTGCTCAAGGATTCCCGTTGAGTTGGATCAGGTCCCAACTGCTTTGATTTGGGCCCAGTCCTCTCCCCTCCCTTGGTTCAGCGCAGTGCCAAGATACCAGAGCACCCCCTGGCTTCTATGCCCTCCACACCTTGTTTGTGGTGCGAGAACATTGTCTCTCTCTTTCCAGGATATTAGGGATGGCCTGGGAAGCTGTTCCCCCTCTGCCCCCCCCGTGTAATTCTCGCAGCCCGCCTGCTTGGTCTAACCCTCGGGATAATTGCAGGCTGCTCTCTTAGCTCTAAATCAAATCACTGCGCCCAGGAAATGAAGTTTTCTGGATGCAAACAGTTCCCTGCCTCATAATTCATGGCTCACTCAAAGGAGATCACCAAGGGTCAAACTCTGCCTTCTTCCAGCCACTGTCAGTAGCCCTCCCATATTAACAAAGCCCAGTGGGCTTTGATAACTTAATAGAAAGCTGTTCTGCCCCCATCTCTTTATACGGGGAAGGCACAGCTCGGGTATAAAAACACTGGAGCCTCCTGTGTCAGTGTGAGTTCTTAGCCCTTCTCTGGGTTGGGGGTGTTGACTGGATGATGGAAATATTGGTCCGTTGGGCTAGGAAAGTATTGATTTGATTTTTGTGGAGTATTTTTTTTGTTTGTAGGAAGAAATCAAATACTTAACATCCAGCCACTCCGTTTTGGCATCTCATCATAACTTTCCAATCACTTGTGTGAACGGCCGGATCCTTCAGAGTCTGTTTTGTTCTCTCAAAAATCATCTCTAAAAAGACAGTTAATTAACTATATCTGTATTCCCTGAGAGCGATGTGTGGCTGTCTAGACAGATCAGCGCAGCATATTCCAGGCCTCCTCTGGCGCACTGTTCAGCGGGACATGTTCCTGCTGGTTTGATGGCAAACTCCTTTCCTCTGTAGCACCTGTGAGTTCCTTGGGGAAATAAATGTGCTACTGTAATTTGTATTAATCTCCTTAGCTTGCTTACATCTCTCCCTCCTGAATTTCCCCCAGCTAGGGAGGCGCCTTCAGGGTTTCTTGTATTTGGCATCTGAATGAGTGGTTGGAGAACAGATTTGCTAACATAATGTGGCTTTCCAGTGTGGTTAAACACAGCAGGGTGGCTGCTAGAGTGGAGTGGGAATTTGACTTTTGTCGTGCACCCCGTCTCCTACTTCTACAGAACATGAATGCTGAGCTGAAGTCCTGCCCATCTCATAAGAATCAACCCTTTCCAATCCACATGCAAAGAAAGAGACACAGACTGAAGGATCCTAACTAGGGGCGGGGGAGAACAAAACCCATCCCCAAATCCAACAGAACCTCTTCTGGCTGCTTGACGAAGTTCAGATCGTTTACCCCCCTTGCCTATTAGATTCACTTATTCAGCTACTATCGTTTCCAGCCAGGGGCAGGCAGTGGATATGGCGAAGGACTAATAGATTGTTCTTCTGGCATTTCCATATGAGTTTTCAGTTTAAAAGCACGTGGATAGTTCAGCTAAGGTTCTGATCAGCAACTGAACTCTCAGGTGTTTATCCAAAATTGAGCTCTGAGCTTTTTGAGAGCCCCCCCCCCCCCAAACAGTAATGTATAACTTGCTGAGCTCCAAAGAGTTTGGAAGATCATAGGAATTTTCATGTCGGATTAGACCAATAGTCCATAAGGAAATCTTCCTGGGCCACTAATCCAAGTCTTGTTGGCTGTTCTGGACCAACCTTTTCCATTTCTGCTTTATCTTTTTAAAGATGGAATGACTGGGGTTCAGCACAGTATTTGGGGGGAAGACGTGCCACTGATTTCAATAATGACATATTTTCAGTATTGTTCTCTTCCTCTTTCTATACAGCCCAAGCTTGCTTGTTTGATGCTGCTGTCCATTGAGCAGATGTTTTCTTTGACCTGTTGAAGTGACACCTAGATCTTTCCTGAGTGGTTACAGTTAATTATGAGTATGAGTAATTCAAATAGTTCATTCCAGCATGCATTACCTTGCACTTGTCTCGACTGAATTTTATCTGCTACTGTTGCCCAGTTGCCTAGCTCTGTTAGCTCCTACTAAACTGGAAATCATCAGCTCCCCAGATCCTGCCCCGGATTTTAGAATCCTAGTTTTGCCATCTCTCCTAATTTTATTGCAAGTCTCGCAATATTTGTTTTTTCTTCAAGCACTGGCTCCTGGAGTCATGTGACTAAAAGAGAATCTTGGCTTTCACGATGAAAAAGGTAAATTTTCTTGCAGAGAAAAAGCATGAAAAACTGCTCCAAGCCTACCCACAAGGCAAAGGGGGGGAAAAATCCAATCTTTATCTATTTTTTAAATCTCATGATTTTGGGAAGCTTGATTCATGATTTTTGAACATTTGGATTTGGCAATACTAGAACCCTACCAGGTTACCAGGGATGGTCAAGCTGAATATTAATTTTGAATATTACTTCAGTATCGGTCAGGTAATGTTCAAATCAAAGATTTGTTCCTGCCATCTCTAGCCCCAGGCAAAGCCGCTCAGTCCACCTCCGAGTTGTCTGTCTGTCTGTCTTTCTTTCTTCCTTGATGTAATTGTTGCATACTTGGGGGAGGGATAGCTCAGTGGTTTGAGCATTGGCCTACTAAACCCAGCGTTGTGAGTTCAATCCTTGAGGGGGACATTTAGGGAACTGGGGTGTGTTTAAAAAAATATAAAATTAAAAAAAAAAACTGTCTGGGGATTTGTCCTACTTTGAGCAGGGGTTGGACTAGATGATCTCCTGAGGTCCCGTCCAACCCTGATATTCTATGATCCAATGGCAAACCACCAAGGGACAATCATCTTCATGGTGTGAAAACTGTTCTGAACCTGCACAAGATGTGACCTAAATGCTGGATCTTTTCACTTGGCCAGTGCAGGACAGAGAAGACAACCCCCTGTAGTGCTGGAACTGCTAAAGTAACAGCCTTGCATTAAAAATAGGAACCAGAAAATGTTACCAACTGTGCCTAGAAAGTTAAATGAATTTTAAAACCAACCAGCCGAGCTGACTGAAGTGCAAAATGTCAACAAACCGTATAAATGGTGAAAAGAAAATCTGATATCAGAAAATAGGGCTGAGATTTTCAAACCTGCCTAGGGGATTTGGACACCCAGTTCTTATTAACTTTAAGGAATACAGATGCTCCATTCCCACTAGGTGGATTTGAAAATCTGAGCCTGGATGCGCAGTGCATTCAACTTAAATGCAATAACCCATGCACAAGTGTGGCAACATGCCCATTAGCAAAGATGGTGGTGTAACACGTGGTGGGTGAAATAATTCAATCTGTCATTAGCCAAGATTCTATGCTGGTTTACACCTGGTGTAACTCATTGGCTTCAGTGCAGTGTAAGGTTAGGATTTGGCCCTGGAGTTTGTAGATATGTTGTAAGTGTGCAAAGCACTCTGAAATCCTTCAGGGTGAAAATTACAACCCTCGGTGGAGGCGTCCGAGTTAGAAAAGCAGCCAAGAAGGGCCAGGGGATGAAACCCCCACCCAAAAGGGCACTTTAAGTGTCTCCTCCATGGCTTGAACATCACAGAGAGGGAGGGATGTGAACTGAGCCCCCAAACCCACTAGTAAATGCTTTTATTTTTCTTGGAGGTTTTAAAGGGCTGGATCCTAGCTCAAACTGGTGTAACTCTAAAAGTCAATGGAGTTATCCTATAGCTGGGGATCTGTCCCTTTACATTTCCATCCCAGTGGCCAGCTCAAGGAGCGAGGGGAGTGTCTCTATGAGCAGAGACGAAAATAAAACCAGAGCACTCTTTATCCCTGCCGAGGCTTCTTTTGTTTTCTGAAAGCAGCCCCGTTTATGGTGCTCTGGCCTGACCGCATTTCCATTACAACCCCCTAGGTTCAGAAACGCCAAGAGTATCTCTTAATAAACAAATAAATCAATTCACTTGGGGATGCCTGTTAGTAAATGGTGTCTCAGGCAAACAGTAGATTGGCAGGAAATCCATTTGTCTATTTTAAATTGTAGCGGGGGAGTCACCTCCATTTTCTAACTGACTCAAAAGGAAAAAAAATTTACTTGTCTTGGGCACTCTGGTATTCTTATTTATTTAAGAAAAAAACTGTAAAGAGACACTGCCAAGAATTAGCTATCCTAAAAGTCTTAACCTGTGTTACTAACAACATCTTTAGTGTATTAACACTGACTTTTAAAGGACTAGAGTCCGATTCAGTGCTCCACCATTTCAGGCTTCACTTGGATCTAAGATATTTGACTGCGTCCCTTTAAAATAATATGGAGGTTCCATGTGTGACCAAAACATAGGCGGGCATTCTGGGGAAAAAATCCCAATTGAAAAGGGATGTAGTTGGGGCAGTTCTCTTTTAAGGTCAGTGGTTAGTGGACTAGCCTCGGACTCGGGAGAATCTGCTCCACCACAAGCTTCCTATGCAACCTTGGGCAAGTCACTTAATCTCATTTGCACCTGTGTACAATGGGATAACAGCACCGCCTTGCCTCCCAGGGGTGTTGTGAGGATCACCACATTACAGACTGGGAGGTGCTTAGGGGCTGTGGTGATGGGGGGCCAGATAAGTACCTGGGATAGATTTTTACACTAGTGTAAGTCCAGAATCCATCTGCAGAAGCCAGTGGAGTTATTCCAGCCATGTACCAGTGGAATGCAGAGCAGAATTTGGCTGACGCATCCAGTCTCCTCTGCTGTGGCATGAAATGCTCCCATCAAAGTGACCCACGGCACTGAATAAAGCGGTGAAGAGGTTTGGGTTGTTGCTGCCCCTACCTCACCAGCAATGGAGAGTGTCTTTGCCAGGTGAGAACCACTTCTGATGAATAAGCAGCAGTTTATTCAGCTCTGGGAAGTGCCAACTTCTGCCAGTGTGTCCTAGGGCACAGGGTCCCTGGCAGAGGAAAGTCTGCCTGGGGCGGGGGCAGCGCAGGCTGTCACACCCTACTGTGAGTGGCTCAGAGCCGGTCAATGCAACCCTGTAAGAAGGCGGCACTAGGTGGGGGTGGGGGGGAGGGGAAAGTGGCCAGGGCATCTTGAGAATGTTAGTGGGTATCCTCCACTGGCACAGCCCTATGGAGTCCTGGGCACAAGCTCGTGCTATTGCCCCACAGTGGAACACCCAACCAGGGTAGCACTGTGCCAGTCTGATGAATCAGAACTGTAGATTTCTAGTGCTTCTGAGGGGAGCGTACTAGGCAAATTGCCCTAAGTGAATCCACGCTCGGTGTGCTGTGTCTCAACAGCAGAGCTCTCTGGGCTCGCTGGCAGTCGGGAAGAGTTGGCCTGCAGCATTGTTTTAAGTGCTGTTTACAGCCTGGCTCATTCTAGCTACTTAGCAATGCTTGGTTTGTCACTGTGCTTCTGGAGCTTTTAACGGCTTCATGCACGGAACAGGGAGCGTCCAACAGAGAGTTTAAGTAATCAGTGCTGGGGTGCATGGCGCGCTCTGGGGAATCCAGTCCTGTGCAGAAGGCCACCACACAATCTGCACCACTTAGGTCCCAGCCCCAGTCTTGCAGTAGGACTTGGGGGGGCGTGCTGGGCTCCTGCCAAGGAGGGAATATTGCCCTCTGTGTGTGCTTGTCCGTGCTCTCTCTCTCGTGTGTGCTCTGCATAGCACGAATGCGGCAATTCTTCAGTTCTTATTGCACGTCACCACTTGCGGCAGGCTGCTGTAGCACTGCTCCATCCCGGGACCTTCCCCGGCACTCGCGCTAACACGGGAATTGAAAGGGATGCTTTGCTTGTGGAACTTGGTCTGCATCCAGAGGCTGTCTTGGGGGATGGCGCATTGTACTAGCTGAATCCCACCATAGATTCGGAGGCACCTCGAGCTACTTGTGCTGGCCAGATGCATTATACAAGCATTGAGCTGTTCTTCATGACGCGGGAAGGATGGTCTAGTGGTTACAGCACTGGGGCTGGGACTCGAGAGAGCTGGCTTCAACTCCCACCTCTGCCCTAGACTCCCTGTGTGACATTGGGCAAGTCATTTAATCTTTCTGTGCCTCAATGCCCTATTCTTAAGATGGGCATAGTACTACTTTTCTCCCCCTCTGTCTGCTCTAGTACATTGTAAGGCCTTCAGGCCAGGAATGGTCTCCTACTCAGTTTGCAGTGCTTAGCACAATGGGGCAGTGATCTTGGTTGGGGCCTTTACAAACTGCTGTCATACTAATAGTTAATGGGCCCGCCAATACCAAGCGGGGGGGTTGCATAAGAACAGCGGTAGATAGCAAGCCAGCCGTGGCAATGATTTTTGTTCTGCATGCTGTAGCTCGGTGAAGTTCAGTCTATGCCATAAGCAGCTGGCCTAGACCAACGCTCATTGGAGACTCTAAGGGAATCCAACTTGCAGAAAACAATGAATTCCCTAGCACTGTTTGTAGGTGAATCGATTCTTGTTAATTTGTCAAACGCAGACTAAGGGCTCTAATGGAAAAATAATTTAGTGTGAATTCAAGCGGAGGTGGCAGATAATTGACCGTAGACTTAACAGGCCAGATTCTGCTGTGAGTCACGCTCCTGTCAATGGACCAAATTCAGACTGACTGTAAGCAGATGCAGCGCCACCTGCGTCAGTGGACTTGTCCCCACTCGCACCAGCTCTGAACGAGGCCCAGTGAGCAGGTATGGTGGAGGACAGAATCTGGCTCCTTATTTATATTTGGAAAAATACATTCAGTCAGATTCTTCTCCTCAGCTGTGCTGGTGGAACCTCAGAGTCCAGTGGAGCTGGGCCAGCGTGACTAAGCCAAGAACTCATCTCTCTGACTCTAAAGTGATTTCCCCTAACACATGAAGCACAAGGAAAAGATGGAGACTGGGTGATTTGAAAATAACCAGAGGTAACATTAAGTACTAATGCAGAGGCATTGATCCTGCCAGTCCATGTGGCATGCGTTTGCTGCACTCCAAGGAAGAGTGGCCAGAGATCAGGCACAGATGCACGTCCTCTTCTGTAAGTGGTAGCAAGTGTCAACCTCCATATGCATCTGCTGTCTTCCTTACAAGAGCATTGAGTTGGAGGGGCTGGGTCATGAATGGAGACCGGTTGTATCTTAGACCTGGGTTGGATCATTAGGACAAGGATTGCTTCATCCTGCTGTTAGGCAGGAGACACTTGGATGTGTACAGCCACATTCTCCTTAACGCAGGAGCGGATTCTCTCCCGTTCCCTGACCTGTTCATCGCTTTTCACCTTGGTTCTTACAGCTGTAATGCTTCGCCCCTGCCTGTGGAGAATCCATCCCAGTGCGGAGCATGCTGGCCCTATGCCTTCCATAGGATTCCAGCCAAGAGTGAATCTGTGCCGATCCAGGGACTAGTATTCTCTAGGACAGTGAGAAGTTGCCAGTGCTTCTAAGACCAATGGCTCTTGCTTAGCTGTTTGGCTGACTGCTATTGCCTGAACCCTTTGAAATAAAAAACTAGAGCTGGTGAAAAAACTTCAATTATTGTTTTGTGAAAAGAAGCTAAAACTTTGAAATGTCAAAACCTTTCTGCCTGCTGTAATAGAAACTTTGCAGGACAAGTCCCTGCCATCTGTGGAATTCCAGAAAGGATCCACAGTTACACATGGCAACCCATTTTTAACCAGATGATGAAGGGCTTGATGATCCTTTGTCTTCCTAAAAATACCTAGTGTTTGTGTGGGGCTTCGTATGCTTGAAGCACTGTACAAACGATGAATCATCCACACTCCTGTGAGGTGGGGAAAGAAGTCTTCTAGTACATTGTCCAGCCTATATATACATTCACACACTGTCCTTGCTGAATAGACCCAGAGCTGTGTGTTGTACGCCCTATATTGCTGGCAGAAGAAGATTCCCCTCTTGCTCCAATGAGTCCTGTGCTTTTGGAGCAGGAGGATCTGTGTTCTAGCTTCACGGCTGATCTGGGGTTCCCTGTGGCTGTGGCATGCAGACAACTGTAAAGTCCCAGGTTGCCATCAAAGTATTGGCGAACAGAGAGTTGGTGACGTGCTCCAGGCCCCTCAGCAAGTCACTGATCAAGGCAGGGTTAAAACAGGGCTTCCTGACTCCCCAGGGCCTGCTTGCTTCCTCCAGTGAATGGCTGAGAGCTGAACATGTAGCAGGTGTTTGAACATGGAGCATTATGGCCCCTAAATCTCTCCTTGTCTAGTTCCAGCCAAAATAGCCTGCTCCTCGCAGGTTGGGGAGAAGGGTAGAGCCATTCGGATAACCACTCTGTGAGCGCAGGAGAAATGAAAATGCTGGCTGCAGCCCAAGCCAGGAGCACGCTTGATGCCAGCCAGCCGTGTCATCTCTGCACAGCCAAAAAGTAAACCATGAACGAGGCCGGCATGGAGCGTGAACGTGCCCAGCTGGGACTGCCGCTCCATCTGCAGCACGCGCCACGTGCCCAGAGCTTTGCTGGGGCTTGGCAAGGAGGGGGGATCTATTAGCGGGAAAGTCCGTGCGGCCCAATTCACAATAGCGTGACTTGGCTCCCTGCTGCCTACACAACTTAGCTGCGGCTTTGCTTTTCCTGCCGTAATTTTCCTCTGTTTAAACTACCAAACTGAGCATGATTAAGCTCAGCACAGATAAATCTTCCTGTCCTTCCTTCAGCCGCCCCCCCTCCCCGAATCACCTCTTTTTCCCCTCTGCCTCCATCACCTTTGCATTTGGCCTGTGCTGTAGCTGTTTTTCCCCTTTCCTGCTCTCTATGCTTCTCTCCCCCATAGCAGTAAACTCTGGTAAGGGTTGACTTTTTTTTTTTTTTTATACCAGACAGAAAGTCGTCGTCCTCCCTTCAAATCACTGACCAGGGAGGCTTATTCACGGCGGGCCAGGATCCCTATCTCCAGGGCCACCACTGCCCGGCCCCCCATTCCACACATAAGCCATTAATAAGGACATCACTCCGCTCCAGCAGCATGACTCACGCACAGGTCACCTCCGCCCCAGAGCAGGGGGATAAGAATAGAACTCAGTTGTGTGATATGTGGGGTCCGGTTTCCCAGCAGGAGCAGCCCCCGGTGCACCGAGAGCTCATCTGGGGACTTCTCTCGCTCTTGGGAAGCTTGGTGCCAGGTTGCCGAGGTAACCGAGGGGGTGCACACCAGAGCCGATGATGGTGATGAAGCTGGGACAGGTAAAACGGGAGGACAGGAGGAGGTGTCACCCAACCCCCCGCGGCTGGTGCAAGGGCTTACTGGCAACATGCCACTAACCATAACCCGGTGATGCTGATGTGGGAGTCCCAGGGCAGTTTGGACAGAGTCTGAGGGGGGCAGGGGCTCACCATATGCTCTAGAATGTGTGATTTCCTGCGGGCACCTGCAGGGGAATATTGTCATGCTTCCTGCACCTAAGGTTTCTGTGCTCTGTAATAGGCAGGTGGCTCTGGGCTGTGCCCACGACCCACACCGACCAGAAGAATCGCTTGTCCCTCCTGGCCAAGGCAGTTCAGGTGTGGCTGTCCAAGTGAAGCATTTGGGGTGTGGGTGTCAGGTTCAGGCAATGTACAAAACACAGCTCCATCACCCAGCTCTGCTGGCACACAACAGTGTGCCCCGTTGGCAGAGCTGAACTACCCGGCCAAAGGAGAGGGTGTGGGGGAGTGAGCTGTTGGTCTCGATTTTTGTGGAGTAGCTTCCACAGCCCACTTGCTGTGGGGAGGGCTTTCTGAAAGCTCCGTGTACACAGCCTGGCACCTCTCTAGTGAACATCATCTTTAATTTTGTCTTAAGAATCTGGCTCCACCTTGGTGGGAGTTTTTGTGCTTGCGAAACTGCCCGTCCTCGACTAGAGCCAGGCACAGTGCCAGCAACACACGAGCTTCCACCCATGTGCACGGCCATGCCAGTGCACCCCAGCCCAGCTAGTCCAGTCCTCATCCCTCAACACCCTTTCCTGCCAAAAGTTTCAGTTTAGACAAATCAACATTTTCTGATGGAAAAACAATTAGTTGGAAAATTCATGTCCAGTTGTCTTCCATGCTGTGGCCAGTGCAGGACTGTTCCCTGCAGTATATTTGCCAATGCTTTGACCAGTTCACTTTTAAATAACTGAACAATGGGGATTCCGCCAGTGCTCCTTGGAGACCATTCCACAGTCTGCTATTTCTGCCTGTTAGAATATTTTCTTGAAGTTGAGCCCAAAGCTTCATTGTTTAACTTCATTCCATGTTACTAAAACAACAAGGAGTCCGGTGGTACCTTGAAGACTAACAGATTTATTTGGGCATAAGCTTTCGTGGGTAAAAAACCCACTTCTTCAGATGCATGGAGTGAAAATTACAGATGCAGGCATTATATGACGACACATGAAGAGAAGGGAGTTACCTCACAAGTGGAGAACCAGTGTTGACAGGGCCAATTCCATCAGGGTGGATGTAATCCACTCCCAATAATAGATGAGGCGGTGTCAATTCCAGGAGAGGCAAAGCTGCTTTTGTAATGAGCCAGCCACTCCCAGTTCCTATTTCAAGCCCAAATAAATCTGTTAGTCTTTAAGGTGCCACCGGATTCCTTGTTGTTTTTGTGGATACAGACTAACACGGCTACCGCCTGATACTTGATTCCATGTTACTGAAACCCCTTGGATTAACCTAACTATCTTCCTACCATTCTTGTTGTTTGTAGCCTTCAAATACTTTATAAGGGTTTGGTGTATCATACTATACGTTCCCCTCCATCATTGTGAAGCCAGGCTATGCGCATTTGGTTCTTCCAATCAATTCCCACGCATCCTCCCAACCCTGCCCTAATTTTTAGTGTCCCTCTCTCTGAATTTCCAGTTTGCCCCATCAGTGGGTTTATTGAAGTGCTGCATGTCCCAAGTTATATGGCTAGTGTCTGAACTGAGGCATTGGTGGGATGAAGAGCAGGGGAACTCCTTGCAGGGGAGTGTCTGGCGATTTCCTCCCCTGGGAAATGCCTGCCATTTGGTGTGATCCAATGGGAAAGACCAAAGGCTCTTTAGAAGAGTCATCCCTGGCAGAGATAATTTAGCAGTATCCAGAGTGGCACAGTACACCCCTCTCTCTCTCTCCTTTCTCTCTCTCTCTCGAGAGAATATTGAACTGAATTGGGGTGGGAAAGTGTGTGCGTGTGTCGAGAGAGAGAGACACGCACACTTTCCCACCCCAATTCAGTTCAAACAGTGTATGGGCCAGTTCCTTGTGCATTGTGTATATTGTTATAGCTGTGAAACATCTGCCTTATGGGGGACCGTCCATGTGAACCCGTCAGGCATGTGGCCAGCTAACAGGCACTTGCTTGGCACCATCATCATACGGCCGTGCCCTGCAGTTCCATTGCTGAGATGCAGACTACATTGCCAGTGTGCATGTTACCCTGGGGTGGGACATGCAGAGACATGGTGAGCGAGGCGTTACAAGGGAAAATAGGCCTTCGTTTTGCACTGCAGCTCTCCTGGCACTGCGGAGAACCTGGAAGCGCCCGGTTGGTTCTGGTCCATATCCATGCGCTGCTTAGCAGTGGGTGAGTTAAGGGGCCAATTAAACACTTTTCTTATCCGGGCTGCCACCTCGCTTGATCAATTTCATGAGTTAATTACAGGTTTCAGAGTAGCAGCCGTGTTAGTCTGTATCCGCAAAAATAACAGGAGTACTTGTGGCACCTTAGAGACTAACAAATTTATTAGAGCATAAGCTTTCGTGGGCTACAACCCACTTCTTCGGATGCATATACATATATATGCATCCGAAGAAGTGGGTTGTAGCCCACGAAAGCTTATGCTCTAATAAATTTGTTAGTCTCTAAGGTGCCACAAGTACTCCTGTTATTTTTATGAGTTAATTAATATCTCTTGAGGGCTTAATTAGATTGGCTTGGCTGGAAATGGGCTGGGGCACAGGTCCCTCCCAACGAGCATGCACCTGAGGGGGCTGTGACTCAAAGGGAGGTGGGGATCGTTAATTAAATGTGATCACGCCAGCTGCAGCCAGTGTTTTCCCAAGTTACGGAATCAGTGCTGCCCTGGGGAAAAGTGAAACTGACAGACACCGAGCAGGGATGTCTCGGGTGGACAGGCTGCCTGGAAACTGGGTCCATTGGCCAAGGGCCTTACAGTGAGTGGGTTTTCCGTCTTCCCTTTGAAGCAGCAAGGACTGGGTCACTGTAGGAGGCAGGTAGGGCAAATCCTATGTTCCAGCAGAGGCTGGGAACAGCATTATAATGGGAACTACTCAAAGTTCCTCAGAGAGATGGGGTCTAAGGACTAGGACTCTGGGGGCCTGGGCTCTGTTCCTAGCTCTGACACATGACTGATGTGTGATCCTGAGCAAGTCACTTCACCTCTCTGTCTCCTCTCACACCCTGTGTCCATCTTGTTTAGTCAGATGGTGAGCTCTGCAGGGCAGGCACTGTCTCTTTCTGTGTGTACGTACATATGTACAGGGCCTAGCACAGTGGAGTCCTGATCTCATGTGTGGTTGACAGGTGCTACTGTAATATAAGTAAACAACTGTACTGCTTCCTATGTTGTTTTCCTCTCTCTGATTTCTCCCCCTCAGGGACAACCCACGTGTGGCCATGTGGAACTTCCTGCTCCAGTCGTCTCCTCTCAGGCCCATGTGACTGGCACCATTTCAGCCATTTTCAGTGTAAGTGTCCAGCTAAGCTACCCATGACAACCCACTTGTTCAAGGTTAGACATCTGTGTAGGTGCTGAGAAAAGGCCCATCTGAGCCCTGTGGGGAAGAGAAGACATGCTCCTCGTGCACTGATCGTCTGTTTGATGTAGTGTGGTGACTGGATTTACACTACATGGAACAATATACCAAGTACACAAGAGGCTGATCTGGTGGCTAAGGCACTCGACTGGAATTCAGGAGAGCTGGGTTTGATTCCTGGCTCTGCTACAGACTGCCTGTGTGACCTTGGGCCAGTCACTTAGGACTCGTCTTCCCTGCAGAGTTAACTCAAGTTACAACTTAAGTGAGGCCCCGAACTGCAGTCCTGGCTGACCCCCCCACAAGCCCTTCACTTGAGCACGGTGGTCCTTTTAACTCCAGTTTGCTGGCCCACCAAGTGGGATAGGCTAGCTCAAGTCAGCCCAACTCATCAGCTGCTAACATGGCCGCTCTGTGTGCAGCTGGAATGTTGTTTGACAGGCTGGCTGCTCTCACTCAAGCTAGGCTCACTTGAGTGTAGTTAACTCTGCAGTGAAGCCACAATCTTTGAGTTAGGAGCTGTCCCTATACAGCATCTAGCAAAGTGGGGCCCTGCCACTGGTTGGAGCTTTTAGAGAGTGCATCTACTGGCTGTGGAAGCGAGCCTCCCAGCCCAGATCGAGAGAGACTTGGGCTAGTGGGCCTCGTGCCAGTGCTCTAAAAATAGCTGTATAGACTGCTTGGAAGTTGTGACTCGGACTCTAAAGCCCACCCCCATTCCTAGGCTTCAGAGCCCAAGTCACAATCTCTGCATGTCCTATTGTAGAGCAGGCGCGTGAGCCCCGCTAGCCCGAGTCTGTTGAGCCAGGCTAGGAGACTCGCTGCCACGGGCAGAGTATGCCAACCCTAAGTGCTGCTGTAACAATCATACATAAACGGTTTGTGTGGGCCAGTTTTGAGGCTATCCAATAGCATGCAGTGCAATCAGTTGTAAAGATTGTAAGACTAAATAATACTTAACAAAGCTGTGCTTTTCCCCCAAGAAGCAACACTGAATTATTTGCAATCTCATGATAGCCACCATGTCCTTAAAAGGTTGCTCTCTTGGGGGGCCGGGAGGGGAGAAGGTAACGTTTTTTGTAATCCTGGAGGCCAAATGCCCCTAACAACAATGCTAAAAGCCCCATTCTGTGCCCAGGGCTCCTGCTGACTTCAGTAGAGCCATTCACATGCAGTGTAGGGGTGTGTTTGGCTCCGAGACGCCACTCACCAATTCATGCCTTGCTTGCTGATTTCCTTGGGGTGGTTGGTCTTTTAAAAACATCCACTTCTCTGTGCTTCTAATTAAAATATGATAAAAGTGGCAAAGCAGCTAGTGGGCAGGGGAACTGGCTCTGCTGCTGACTCGCTGTGTGTGACTCTGAGCCTGTCCCCCTTCGGTACAATGGGGGTATTAATACTTGCGTCCTAGAGGTGCTGCTTGGCTGAATTCATCTGACCTGCTGAGGCACTTAGAGAGCCAGGGGCTGCAGCGCTGTCAGTTGCACCAGGGCAGCCATTGTGTGGGAGTGGCAGTGAGACAGACTGAGCAGCAATGCCATTCACTAGTGCCTTGGGAGCTTTATGCACCAGGCTGCATGGCTGGACTGACGGAGGGGGGTGGGCACTGCCAGACCCGCTGGGGCAGGGCTACCCGCACTTGCATCGTATGCCCAGCAATGTACTGAAAAGTGCACTGCTCATGCATGCTGAGCCAGATCCTGGCCCTTGCATGAAGCCCAGATAGGCCAAAGGAGGAGGGGGGAGTTCCCATGGAGCAGAGGGAAGGGGAATCCTCTCCCCAAGGCATGGAGCAGCAGCAGAGCCATCAGGCTTTCAGCAGCCCCTGCAGCTGCCCTCGCCCCCAGCCCACTGTGGGGTTTGATGAAGGATTGGCCAGTCTTGCCCGCACTGAGGTGAAGGGGGGAGCCCGTGTGACAAACCAGAGCAAGTGGCTGTGTGGTGTGCTGTTGCCACGGCCATCGCAGAGTGATCTGATGGGCAACGAAATTGCAGGAAATAGCCACGGGTTTTTTTGCCCTTGCAAATTACTGCAGAGTAAATGTTATGCAATGCGCACAGCTCAACTCGCGTAGATCCTGGGTCCCTGCAGCATAGCACCATCACTGACCATTCATTCGTAGACCCAGCAATGGGATTAAGCTAATGAGGGTCCTGATTCTCAGAGGCGCTTAGCACCTCCAGTTACCACTGACATCAACTGGAGTTGTTGGTGCTCAGCACCTCTAGAAATCAGGCCCGAAATGCCCCAACACCTGCCTATCCAGGTTTGAATCACTGCCCCCTGGTGGCTGGTCAGATATTGCATAATGAACAAACATGGTCTAATCTCTCTCTCTCTCTCTCTCTCTCTTTCCTCCCCATCCCTTGCAGGTCCAACGCACCCTTCAGTGAACGTAAGTACCCTATGTTAACTCTTTCAGCCCTGTCACCCACTTCATGCCCTCTTTGCACTGACTTCCCTTCTCTACGGCACTTTTAATGCTGGATGGTGCTGGGCTGTTGCAGAGAGGCTAAGGGCTTCCCCAGACCTGCTGATGCCTTGGAGCCTGCTGTGCTCTGGAGTTTGGGTTTGCAAAGGCTCCGTGACCAAGTCAGGCTGTACCTTTTGACTTTCCCTGCTGGAGCTCTGGGTTTGAATCTGGCTTCATGCTCCTCAGATCACAATTGATGCTCAGTTTGGAGGGATCTTTGTCCTTAGTCCTTATCAGAAATTCTTCATGCAGTTAAGCTTCAGAAGTAGCCTCTGGTCCAGAGCCACCTGCAGTTGGACGAGACTGGTCACACTGCACAGGGACCTGCTTCTTGAGGGTCAGCCCTGTATTTTTCAGCTGGAAACTTGCTCACCAACTAGAGGCAGCAGGCAGTAGCTTGAGCCTGCCCTCCCCTGGGTATATGGAAGAGCTGCCCATGTAGCTGTCAGAGCATCAGCCAAAATCTACTCCTTCCAAGCTTAACTACAGTCTCCCAGCTTGTGTGCTGTTGAATTAGTGCCACCTAGTGGCTATGTTGGGAGCATGGAGCCTTGACTTGCTGAGTGCCCTTGGGCAAATCCTTCCAGCTCAGTTCCCCGAGCTAGAACATGGGGCAGTGGGCTGCAAGGGTTAATTAGTGTTCCTTAAGCACTTTGAGACACCTGTGTGAAAAGGGATATGTATGCAAGGTACAAGAGAAGGGCCTTCTGCTACCCTCCTCGCCTAGTCCTGGAGAGTTGCATTTAATTGGTCACAGTGCTCTCCACCCTTCTGTTTTTCAGGGGTTTCTTTGACTAACGCCATTCATTCTCCCACATGCACAGAGAACTCCCTGGGATTGATTCTGCAGCCACTGAGCTACCCCTATGTAAAGTCAGCGGTGGTTGCACGGATGCAGCAGTAGCAGAATCAGATCCCCTAACTCGAACCACAGTAACTGACCACTGCTCTTAGCTCTCTTGACTTTAACCCACTCCTTTCCTTGCACTGCCTTTCAGAGTTTGATGGAGAATCGGTCGGATGACAGCAGGAACTGTTGTTATCACCGGCGGAATACTAGCAACCGTGATCCTACTGTGTATTATTGCGGTGCTCTGTTATTGTAGGCTACAGGTATGTAACTACACTTCTGGGGTGCGGTCCCTGTGCTTTGCATTTACCTGGACAATGCAGGTGAGTTTCAGGAATGCTGCTGTGCATTGCTTTATACCCCACTGCAGCAGGACACCGGGTGTTGTGATTGTTAGATCTTTGCGATGTTCTCCCTTTCCCAGGGAGCTCCATAGAGTGAAGGCTTAATTTCTTTTCCTTTTTCCTGGTGCTGGATGCAAATCCTGGGGGTTGAGGGTTTGTAGAGCTCACAGATTAATTGGAGGGATTGGCTGGTTTCACAGTTACTCCTGTAAAGTAAACCACTGGGGTTTTTTCCCTAACATTAGCTAAAAAACCCTTTTTATACATTGAAGTGAACTTGGTGCTGTGTGCTCAGGGTAGAGACAGAGTTCCCCACCATGCCCAGGCTAAGCTGCCTCAAATTTTCTGGACTAGATTTTCAGTTCCTCTTGCGCTACTTTGCACCATGTGCATGGCACATAGTGGCTGAATATTCACTGTAAGTGGCCAGCAGAGTCCTCCTTTGGCAGAGGCGGTCTCTTCACTGCTGTAAAACCTCTGAAGCTGGCTCCTGTGCCAGCCACCTCTTCCCAAAGCAGAGGCTATGCTGAGGAGAAAGGGGGATATGTGTTCGGGCGAGGCGGAGCTCCAGTATGCTACTCTGATTGCCACTGACATAAGGTTCCTGTGACAGTGTATCAGGCCCTTTGAGGCCCCTGCTGGAGGCATCATGGTCCTACCACACCCTGCTCCAGGGAAGAAGCAGTGAAGGTGGCTCCTCCAGGCCTGCCTAGAGTGGCTTCCATATGAGGAGAAATTAATAAGACTGGGACTTTTCTGCTTGCAAAAGAGATGACTAAGGGGGATATGAAAGAGGTCTATAAAATCATGACTGGTGTGGAGAAAGTAAACAAGGAAGTGTTATTTACTCCTCCTAACACAAGCACTAGGCAGCAGATTTTTTTAAAAAAAGGAAATATTTCTTCACACAATGCACAGTCAACCCGTGGAACTCTTTTCCAGAGGATGTTGTGAAGGCCAAGACTATAACAGGGTTCAAAAAAGAACCAGATAAATTCATGGAGGATAGGTCCATCAATTACTATTAGCCAGGATGAGCAGGGATGGTGTCCCTAGCCTGTTTGCCAGAAGCTGGGAATGTGCGACAAGGGATGGATCACTTGATGATTACCTGTTCTGTTCTATTTCCTCTGAAGCACCTAGTATTGGTCACTGTCGGAAGACAGGATACTGGGCTAGATGGACCTTTGGTCTGACTCAGTATGGCCGTTCTTATGTTCTTAAGCTCTTTGCGTCTCCTCTCAAATGGTTCTATGTAGAATTCCCGGTAGTTGACCATTATCCTTCAGCCCCTGCTGAAGGACTTTCATTGATGAAGAAACATGGGGGGGGGAGGGGAGGGAGAATGACCATGAATCCTAAAAATGTCATCAAACGTAGCCTGTGTCCAAGACCGTGTGTGACCCTCTACGGGCCTTTGTGCACAAGCATAGCTGCATAGTATGCCATCCTCTTGCTAACCAAAGCCTTTCCCTTGTGCATAGTATTATTGCTGCAAGAAAGATGAATCTGCTGAGGAAGAGGAGGAGGAGGAGGAGGAGGAGCCTGACCTTCCCACTCACTCATACCTTACGACCTGCAATGCCTGCAACTCTCGCATCGTGGATGGGCAGGGCAGCCCAGCACCACCACCCCAAGAATTTAACCAGCAGGGTGCTCGGAACTACTGCCCTACCTGTTCCCCCTACGGCTCGCCCTTTTACATACGGACCGCTGACATGGTGCGGAATGGCGGTGAGAGGATCACCTACACGCCCGCATGCTACAAGGAAATGGGGCCACCCATCAAAATGGCAACCCTCCAGAGTTACCCGATGACCCGCCATGGCATCGTCCACGAGACCTTTCCAAACCCGAGGGCTATTAGTACAGACGTGTAATCAGCATTGTCACTATCTCACAGGGTGCACCAATGAGATGGCCATCAAGGGGTGGGGGCTCCATTTATTTCAGTGGGGTTTCTTGCAAAGGAGAGGAACCCTTGAACGAACATCAACAGCTAAGTCAGAGACCCAGTGTGGTCCTGATGTTGATCTGTCCAGATCACTGTAAGCTTTCATGGGATATTTGAATGAAGAGCTTGAACGTGGTGATTTCTGAACCTATCACAAGTGTAATTATTATTCCACTGTATCTACAGAAGGGACTTGTCTAACGAGGGCTATGTACAGTATGGACTAACTTAGTTATCAAGACACTTGTGACTCTCCTTATTCCCTTGAGTCCTTAATGAGGTCTTTGGTGTCTACACTAAGCAAATCCTACTTGTCACTTTCCAAGGCAATACCACTGGCCTCCAGTATGGATGAACTGAGCACATTCAGCAAGAGCAAGACGTCATTCTGGGAGCTGTCGGCTCCAGCAATGGCTGCGGCATTAGAAAGGAGGAAGAGAGAGAGGGTGAAGCTCCAGCCACTCTTGCTTGATGAAAGCTAATGGAGAAGCAAATAAACAAATAGTTTGATCATTTTGTTCCCTTCGTATCACATTAGTTGCAATTGAATGCTAGTGTCTGTGTTAGAATGTAAAATAGGATAACCTCTCCCTGGCTACTTTAGATAATTATGAGGGGGAGAAAAGGGGACTAGTGAAATTACTGATATATGCTAACAATGCAGATGATGCTGCTGCCAAAAAACAAAAAACCTTTAATCTTCACAGGCTTTTTTAGGAGTGATTTAATTTAGAGGCATAAAAAGCGCAAGGTTTTATTGAAAGGAAAAATTGCACTATTAAAGAATGAAAGCTTTGATCTTCTGCAGTGTGCAAAGCCCTGAAAGGCCCACTGCCATCTTCTGGGAAACTGAGAAATAGTCTGTTTAAGACTAATTCTGCTTACAATAGCAATAGGGATGGAAAAGTCCTACTAGACCATGACCTTGGGGTCATGACCACCAGTGGGGGGAATCACACAGACAGGTCTTTAGGGGGCTCATGATTGCCTTTCCTTTCTTTGGGGCTAGATTGGAAGTCCAAGCCTACTTTCTGGGGTAATACGGGGTCACCGCATGAAAAATGTTGACAGCCACTGAGCTAGACCATCCAGTCCACCTCTCTGCAAAATGGACATGGAGATTATTTTTTACTCCAGTACCAAACTAGGTCAAAATTACTAAAAAGGCGCATCTGTCATTCTGATCCATTTCCATAGCAGCCAGCTGCAGGGTCCCCAACACATGGTCCCGTGAGTGCAGGTGGAGAGTACAAATTGGTTGCAGATGAACATATAAAGCTAAGTTCCTCCTGCCACACAAATTTCCTTAGTGATGATAGCTAGAGTATGTTTAACACACGGCCGTGATATTTAGGCAGAATTATTTAGAACTATAAATTGTGATAGAGGAAATAGTCTAAATCCATGAAAGGTGCTGGACTGACTGACAGCCTTTATATTCTCTGTTTATCCACAGCTGAGGCATGACGTGGTGCAGGATCCACATTAGCAGGTGAGAGGAGAGTTCAGTCTTCAGGCCCATTCACTCTTTGGCGTCCCTGCTGAGACTGCCAGTGAGGGAGCAGATTAGTGCCAAATGTGATGGTGGTGCATGTGACGTGAGTGTCTCTCCATCAGGAACCAACCCTTTTGGTGTAGACCATTGAACGGCCACTGGTCGCCTGCTGGTCTGTATTTGAACCAAGACCTTAAAACTGAAAGACTTTGCATCCTGATACTCCCTGGCCCTTAAGCCATCCCGTCCTCACTGCGACCCCTAAATAGAATATTCTCCAGTTCTCCCTCATATGGCAGTTGCCTCTTAAGTGTCTTCTTAACAACCCTGGGAGAAAAAAACAGCTAATGTTGGGAGGGCGGTAGTAGCAACAAAGGCCTCTGACCCCAAGTGTTCAATAGCCCATTGCTCCTATTGGCATCCTATCCCAACCAGCAAACTCCCCTGGTGATACAGTGTCTGACAGGGTTTTCCTTGGTCTAACTCAACAAATCCTATCCTTTCATATGCTAGTACCTGCTTTAGCTAGCCCTCCAGCCTGAATTTAACCCCCACAAGGCCTGTGGTGGTCAAAGTGCAGCCCATGGGCTAGACAAAGCACAAAGCTCTGCCTCTTTAATATGAAGGGACGGCCCAAGGAGACTATGCTACCTCTTCCCAGTGAAGGTTGCTGGGATCAAGGTGGTGCATTATATGACAGGCTGTAGGCTCTGTGGGTCACACCTCTGTTAAAAGGGAAGACAGCTGTAGTTTGCTCCATTGTACACACATTAAATGTGACCCTTAGGCTTCTAGCAGGCTGATGTGGCTCTGAGTGAGGAAAAGTGGTCTGAGATTGGTAGTACACCGCAGCTGAAGACCCCCATCACACATGAAATACTAAACACATTTTGCACGTGTGCTGGAATATGTGGATAAGTACAAAATATACACAACTCAAGTGGGAGCCCAAACTGTAGCTTCAGACCTGCTAAGGGGTGAGGGAAGGAACAGGGAAGTCAGACTTTTCTACTTGTTGCTCTACATCTTTGTTGCTCAGCTGTGAATACAGAGTGAATGTCAGAAATAAATGAGGACTTTGAACTATAAAGCGGGCAGTCTCTCTTCTTTGATCGGGGCCGGGCAGGTTTTACACAGTGCTGTGCTGGAAGCCATCTTGGGGCACATGGGGCCCCCCCATCCATTCCAGCTCTACCCCCCTTCCATGCCTGAACACACATGCGCAGGAAATACAAATGGATGGGTTATCGCTTTACTGTCAAATGACTTTTTTGTTTGAAAATTGACCTTGTGGCTGGAGGGTACAGCAGCTGGTCTAGCTGCTGCCAGCTGTGGTACACACTCGGCCATCTCTTGTTGGGACTCCTTGTCACATCCCTGAAGCTCTGGGTGCAGACCCAGCAGGAGTAGGGCCACGAATTAGCAGTGTGGTGGGGAAGAGGAGCAGCTCCTTGGTGGTGATGGACAGCAGGGACCAATGTCCCACACTACCCAGGCTCTGGTTGCTTTGTAGGAATTGCTGGTCTCTCTATAAAATCCTATAGGTGAAGAGGGGACCGTTATTGCTATGTGTGCCCAAGGAATCCTTCCTAGCTGAGCAGGATGTTCTACAGGGACTGGCTCCGTGACGGAGCACCCCAGGCGGAATGGCTTCTGTCATAGAAAAGGGGTTTATGGTGGAGTCTATTTCTAAGGGGATCTTGCCCCTTGGTCTTGGAAGGGAAGTGTGGTGTGGCAGCCATCAGGACGCCTTACTCCTACACGACCGGCAGCAGGCCTTCCTGTAGTACCAATGGGAGCACAGCTTCACCTTCAGCACCAGCACGCAGTTGGCTGTCGTTTTGTCTTCACAGTCTTCGTCTGGGGAGCAAAAGCATCCACAGCAGCGGTTAAAGCAAGGGCTTGCCCCCAGGCCTGAGCTCCCCTCCCAAGAGCCTCCCCCTTTACCTGGTGCCTCTGTGGGGCACACCTGGAGCTGGCACGTCTGCTTGGCGTCGGGTTTGAAAGCTGGATCACAGCCCTGTCCCAGGGCATCTCCCTGGTAGCACTTCACCTCTCGGAGCCGCAGGCCAGCACCACACGTCTTACTGCACTGTCGGAAGCAAGAGGGAGAAGAAGCAGGCTGTGAGCATGGTGCCTTTCTATCACCCTCCCCCCCCATCACTCCTCTTGGCACCCCAAGGCAGGGGATATTCACAGAGGGAGTTCCCACTTCACCCCACAGCGAGTCCCCAGCCAGCCTCTCACGTAATGGGGCTTGGGGGAAAACTACTGTTCTCTTCCTGCATTTCCCTGTGCCCATTACTGACTGGTCCCAAGACACTTGCTCTTCCTCTTCCGGCTGGCTCTCAGCATAAGAGCTAGCAGCTCAGAAATATACCCCAGGCCGTGCTGAGAGTTGTACAAGCTGAATAAAAGGGTTGGCCTCATTAACAAGCATATCCTGCATTCCCAGTGCTATGCATGTCTGCACAGTGCCTGGAGACCTGGCCCATGCTATGGGGCAGACAGTCTAAGACAGGGGTGGCCAACCTGAGCCTGAGAAGGAGCCAGAATTTACCAATGTACATTGCCAAAGAGCCACAGTAATACATCAGCAGCCTCCCATCAGCTCATCCACCCCGCTCCCAGCGCCTCCCGCCCACCGGCTGCCCCGCCGATCCGTGCCTCCCCCTCCCTCCCTCCCTGCACCTCCTGATCAGCTATTTTGTGGCATGCAGGAGGCTCTGAGTGGGTGCGGGAGGAGCGATGGCACGGCAGGCTCAGAGGAGGGGGCAGGAGGTTCTGAGTGGGTGGGGGAGGAGCGATGGCACGGCAGGCTCAGAGGAGGGGGCAGGAAGGGGGGTAGTGAGGGCAGGGCCTGTGGCAGAGCCAGGTGTTGAGCAGTGAGCACCCCCAGCACATTGGAAAGTTGGCGCCTGTAGCTCCAGCCCTGGAGTCAGTGCCTACACAAGGAGCCGCAGATTAACTTCTGAAGAGCCGCATGTGGCTCCGTAGCCACAGGTTGGCCACCCCTGGTCTAAGACCTTCAGACCACCAGGCACTCAAAGGGCTGCAGAGGAGGTTAGAATTTATATTTCGTAACAAGTGAGGCTGCAGGGGGGACTGATGATGGAGGAATGGACCCTTTCCCTGCACCGTACGCAACTTGTTCAAATCCACCCCAGGGCAGGTGGGGACTGAAACTGGCTACCAGCCAACGACCCTTTGGTGGCCTACGGGGAATAAGTGTGGTGGTTTCCATCTACCACCCATTGCTTAGGCGCATGCATTGCAAAATACCTCCTACCACACCCATGTACTTGCTCATCAGCCCCCTGGTGGGAGATTCAACAGAGATGCCAGGCACAGAATGGTTTCAGAAACTGAGCTCCCTTCTCATCCCTGGAGAAGGGGCCTTGCAAGGCAGGGCTGGGGCACATGGGTGGGCTATGGCGGAAGCTTGCTCTGATGCTGCCCCTCGTGTGGTCAAAAAGGATTCCCATCCCCGGGGCTGTCAGTCTGGCACCGTTCGCTAGCATTACACACACCGATTACATTGAATTGAAAGGCAGGAAGAAAGTTGACTTCTGGAGGGTAAGGATATGCATTCTACTCTATGGGGCATGACACCCAAGGGAGATCAGCACCAAGATAGTCACCTTTACCCAGCACACTGGTAATTGGTGTCCCTACTCCTGCTAGGTCTGTACTCAGAGCCTCAGGGATGTGAGCATGTCCAGCCCTCTCCTGCTAGCACCTGAAAGGAGCCGGTTTGGTGGTTCCATTCAGACCTAACTATGCCACAAGCACAACGCGAAAGTAGAAATTCTCCAGGCTCCCTTGACATCTGTCTTCCTCTGCAGCACCCTGGGGTGTAGGCCTGTCACCCCTTCCCCCTTGGCATTTGTCATTTCCATTTTCCTGCCAGCTTCTTCGACACCCACCTCCTCTCTCTCACTCCCTACCTGAGACCAGGAGGTCGTGAACCACGTAGAGCAAGGCCTCTTGAAACAGGCCGCCTGCACCTCAGGTTTCTGGGAGGCATTGCAGCGCTTTTCTGGATACTCCCTGTACATGCCGTTCTCCAGGCCGGCACACAGCACGCTCCTGGTCTTCACCCCCCGGCCGCAGCTGGCGTCACACTGGAAAAGCGAAAAGCAAGCCAGCTCATTCACGGCTGCTAAGGACTGCTACACCCCAGGCATAGGGCTCAGGCTGGTAGATGTGCTGGCCTTCCATCAGGGGGGATTCTTGCTCAGAGCAATTCACAGTACAATCTTGAACAAGTCACTTAACATTTGTGCTGCTACTGACCCAGCCACTGTTGCCAATGAAAGTTAACAGCCTCAATACCTTTGAGACGCTGGATGTTAGTGTCTGTAACTGGCTTTGAGGTCCTTAGACACAGAAGAGCATCTGAGCTACCAGGCTAAAAGTAGCAGTGTAGCCACAGTAGTACGGGCAGTGGTGGTGCAGGCAGGCTGCCCCAAGTACATACCCACGGGGTTCAGGCAGATCTGCACTCGGGGCAGCAAGCCCATGCTACCACAGCAGCACTGCTATCCGATGTGAGCTACTGCGCCTATGTTTACATGCACTGGGAGTCACGCCCCTAGATCAGTGTGTAGATTTAGCCTTTAGGTAGGTAGTTGTACCCAGATGCCATGTAAGAGATGGATATTACAGTGCATTAATACATCAGTCTTGCTGGGTGATGCATTTCACACTCCTGGATCGGGACTGAAGGAACACAAGGCAGGCAGGGGAGGGGGAGAGTGAGGAAAAAAGGAGGGAAACTCCAGGGGGTGACTGAAGCTGAGAGGGGCAACCCGCAGAGGCCCTCGCAAAGTGCAGCAGCAGAGAACCTGCCTGAAGCCTGGGAAGGACAGGGCGGCCGATCGGGGACACCCCAGGACAGGAGCCAGGAGGAGCACTGTGCCAGGGAGGAATCGCCCAAGAAGGACAGGCCGGAACTGGACCCAGTATCACTGCTGCCCAGAGCTGCATGGGGCTGTGAGTACTGGGGCTTGTGACTCTGCATTGAGAACAAGGAGGGAGGCTGCTAGCTAGTTAAGTGGGGAGGTGGTCGCTCTGTGTGGCTTTGCAGAGAGCAGCAGAAGAGGGCACCGGAGTTGTTTGTTGGGGAAAGTTCACTGGCGCCGAAGACGACCAGGAGCACCCAAGACTCACCATTGGACTGGAACTTTGCTTAGGACTCCTGAACTCTGTGTGCAGCCACATTGCTCAGTATCTGCCCTGTCAGACTGTGCTACCACTGGGCCCGTGGGGCCTTGGTTTGGATGCAACCCTGTTCTACTGCTCCCCCTATATTTCTCCTTGTTGTTTTTCTTCTCTCATCCCTCTGTAAATAAATATCTCCCTTTCTTATATCCATTGTACTTTTCCTGTGGGTGTGTGTGTTCACTTTGGGGGGTTTGGAACAGCTGCCCCTGGGGTGGAAGGGATTTCTCCTGCTGCATTCCTGTGCGCGCCATCTCTTGGCCAGAGCTGCCTGCAGAGCAGACTCCATCTTGGCCACGAGGGTGCTAAAGTTACACTTAGTTGGAACGGGCGCCATGCCAGTGCAGCATGACGTGGAGCTCTATCGACACACTTTAGCTTGTAAGACGGCTCTAATATACTCAGTCATGCAGTAGCAAGAGTCCAGCTCTGTTCTGCGCCCTCTGTGTGTTCCTAGCTGCCTCTGCCAGCATGACTGCCACCTCTGTGCTTTTCACTCCCCCTCGCCACAGCTGGGGGGCAGGGAGCTGGATTGTATTCCATCTTAATCACCCTCCAGCTAGACTTGATCACCAAGGACCGCTCAACCCTGGAAGGGGACATGTGAGAAGAAAAGCGCTCCGCTCACCTTGTGGAGCTCAGACTGAGTTCACAGGCGCTGGCACTTGGAGAAACAGAGCTTGTAAACCTAGCTGCACTGGGGTGTGCAAATTGCACAGCAGGCAAAGGGAGGAAGGGGTTAATGGACTGCCATGGCCTAGGGAAATAAAACAGCCCCAGCTTATTACACACATCAAGCCCAGAGCATGGGGCCTCACTCCCTCAGCACTAGCCAGGAGGTGGGTTTAAGCAGGCCGCTTAGACAAAGGGAGAACACTCTTTAGCCAGGGACGGCGGGACCCTGGGCACCTAGAGCTTGAAATGTAGAATTATCAAGTGGCTTCCCTGCTTCATATCCCCGCCCCAGCTTAAAGGTGCTCAGGGCCTAGCAGGTTCTGCTGGGCCCCAGGGCATCTCTGTGGTCCCTCCTGAGTTTACTGTAAAGCAGGGGGTGGGAAAACTTTTTGGTCCAAGGGCCACATCTGGGTGGGGAAATTGCATGCAGGGTCATGAATGTAGGAATGGGGCAGGGGGTTGGGGTGCAGGAGGGAGTGCGAGGTGGAGGGTGGGGGTGCATGTGCAGGAAGGGGCTCAGGGCAAGGCGTTGGGGCACAGAAGGGGTACAGGGTGTACGAGGGGCCTCAGGGCAGGAGGTTGGGGTGCAGGAGGGTGTGGGGTATGGGAGGGGGCTCAGGGCAGGGGGTTGGGGTGCAGGAGGGGTGCGGCAGGGGGTTGGGGTGCGGGGGTGGTGCCTGCAGGTGAGGGCAGTGCACGGCCCCCTCTGCCCCCCCTTTCCCCCTCCCCAGGGGCCACAGGGACTTAGTGCTGGTGGCTTCCAGCAGCAGCACAGGGCCCGTGGCGCCACGGGTTGGCAATCCAGCGGGCCGTAGTTTGCCCACCCCTGCTGTAAAGCTGTGTTAGCTCAGTGCTTTGTGGGGAAACCAAATGCCAAAGCGTCCCGGTTTGCATTGTCTGGGATGCCGCGTAAAACAAGCTATAGCAAGGCTGAAGCTGGCAGGCAGCACAGAGCAGCGCCTGGACTGAGGCTGAGTCTATGCTACCATGGGCCATTTTGAAAATCAGTGGCACAAAGCAATCATATTCGCTGGAGCCTTTGTTCTGCTCTGACATTGGCAGCAGCTGTGGTGTAGACAGGCCATGAAGGGGGCTGGCAGAGTGTGGCTGGCTGGGGAGGGTGGCTGGCAGCTAGGTTGTGCTAGAAGGAACAGGCTGGCTGGAACCCAGCCCCTCGTGCAGTTACCCTCTCCCTAGGCCCAGACTACCCCGTCCCTCCCCCTCGGATCTCCAGTTGTGCCCACACTCAACCCTGCTGTCTCTGCCCCCTGCCCCCCGTGACAGATGGCCTGGGTTTCAATCTGGTCACTCTAGACCTCAAGTCGAAGCGGAGGAGGCAGAGGCAGATACAGCTCGTCTGCTTCTGGGCCTGAGGGATGCTCACACTGCAGTGTGCTTTCATTGGCTCTTAGTGAACGCTTCAGGAGACGCCTGCGGCACAGTGACCTTGATGGCCCTGCTTTCAGACCGCCTACGGGTCCTAGGGTTTGGCTGGGGCCCCTCTCCAGTGGTCTCCCACTGTTACTGCGGTGTGTGTGTAACAGGGCTGAACTTAAGGGCCTTGTTTAGATCTTGGATCTGCAAGAACCACCACGCTAGAAGGGAGGAGCAGCGCTCCTCCTAAGCCAACACTGCTCTCTGATGGGAGCTACGGGAAAGCCAGCACATGTCAAGCCATTGCAGAGCAGCAGCTGGGGGGAGTGGCATTTGTGACTCCCCTCCCTGCTTTGGGAACCTCCTGAGCAGCCTCGGGCGGGGAAAGTGCCAGCTGGCAGGCGGTTCTGCTAACCCAGCCCGGGACGGCATAGCTCTAGCACCAGCGTAGGGGCTGTCGCTGCCCAATGCCCCGCAGCTCTGGCAGTACAACTGGGAGCCCAAGGCCATCCAATGGAGCGTCTGGCCTAAAGAGACCTGCCCCAATTCAGCCTGACCAATGATGGCCTCCTCCAGCCTCTG
Source organism: Emys orbicularis (assembly GCF_028017835.1). Classification (NCBI taxonomy): domain Eukaryota; kingdom Metazoa; phylum Chordata; order Testudines; family Emydidae; genus Emys; species Emys orbicularis. The sequence goes on along the minus strand of NC_088690.1, from coordinate 59,002,284 downwards.
CTATGGCAGGCAGGATGCTGAGATCTGCTCCAGGGAGCAGGAGGGCCACAGCAGCAAGAAGAGAGTGAAGCAGCTAACCAGCCCCAGGGAGCTGAGGAAACTGCCCTCCCCCGCGGTGAGCCAGACTTCAGGTGGGGAGCGGAGCTGAGCTCTGCCTCAGGAACCACCTGTCCTGCAGCAGAGGGTGAGTCCCACCAGGCACTGCTTCATTATGTCCCCCACTCCTGTGTGCTGCTCCTGCCCCCAGCCATCTCTCCCCAGGGGACAGCGCTCCCTCTCCTCCCCAGGGACCATTCCCCTGGCTTCTCGGCTTCCCCAGGGCTTGGGCTTTGATCCTTCCCTGGGCCCCAAATGCTCTCCCTCCCGGGAGCTCATCCCAGCCTCACTGCCTTCTCCCAGCCCCTCAGGGCTGACACACAGGCCCCCTGTGCTTGTAGAACAGCCATGTTGGATGACCAAGGCCCATGGACCCCTTTCCTCCCCCTGAGGGGGCCGGATGCCTGGAGTCAGCCACTCCAGACAGCAGGCAGGTTGAAGTGAGGCCACTTCAGGCTTACCTGGTCCCATTCCTGTTCCACCCAGTGTGCAGGGCAGTTCTTGTCCCCACAGGGGTAGACAGCCAGAGGCTTGTCGGCCGGGTCGCACTGAGAGTCCGAGATCACCTTCCCCTCCAGGTTGCGACACACGACAAAGCGGCTCATCCGCCCCTTGCCGCACGAACCTGAGCACTTGGAGAAATAAAGGGCATGTCAACGTGCCAGTCACTGAACAGCATTGGCAGGAGTGGAGGGAGCATGGTTGAGTGGCCAGAGTATGGGAGTGGGCGGCAAGAGACCGGTGTTCTGGTCCTAGCTCTGATGCTGACACGCCGTGGTTAAGGGCTTAGGGCCTCAGCACAGCCTCCTTAGCTCAGGAGATGCAGTAGCTTCCTTTCTAATCCCTTGTTTACAGGCACTCATAATGGTCCCAAACTTTTGAGCTGACCTTTTCCAGGCTCCATCTGTGCCTGGAGGGGAATGTTTGTTAAAAGTCTGAGCAAAAACAACTCAGCCGTTAGTGTATAATGTAAACTGTCTGCGTGGGCGATAATCCCGTAATCCGCTCCAGGGGGAGGAATTCCGGACCCGTAATCTGCTCTGGGTGTGAGGGGGATTCTGGTCCCACAATCCACTCTAACGGGGGGCAGGGTGGATTCCATCTCCACCTCCATTCAGGCCAGGGAAAGAGGAAAAGCAGCCGGCCTGGACTCACCGGTCCCCAGTCAGAGGCAATCCAGCGCCGGTCACAGGGTGGGCCTGTGCACTCCTTCTCACTGACAGGCTTCAGGGCCTCATCGCAGAGGGCTGGCTCTACTGAGCAGCGTACCTCCCTCTTCATCATCCCCTGACTGCTGCATCGAGCAGAGCACTGTAGCACAAGAGACCAGACTGCGTCGGTGAGGGGACAAGCGATTGGGTAGGGGGAGAGGGAAAAGATGCATTTTTCTTCCCTAGACTGAAGTGAGTGCAGGTGAGAGGGGAAGGCTGGTCCTGTGGCTAAAGCAGTGGCGGGGGACTCATGATACTGGGGTTCTAGTCCCAGCTCTGCTGCTGGGTGGCTGCAGGCAAGTCACTTCACCCCAATGCCCCCAAGTTTTGGGTGCCCAGCGTGAGTCACCTTGGGCTTGATTTTCAGAGCCGCTGAATGCATTCAGCTCCCACCAGAAATGCAGGGGCCTGGCACGTCTGAAAACCAGGCCCAAGGCGTGTTGAGTTGACCACCGAAAATCAGTGACCTCTTCTGAAAGCGTGGGGCTTAGCTTCTTGGTGCCTCAGTTTCCTGAGCTGTAAAATGGGGGGTGGGTTAGTCTTGCAGGGGTGCTCTGTAGCTAAGTTCACTGAGATCCTCACAGAGATGATCCTATAAAAATGCAAATTGTTATACAAGATAGCAGAAGGGGTAGCAGACTCCACTCCCCTGGACTGTGTTAGAACAGGAAAAAGATGGGCAAGAACAATGCTAGGTTCCCCGTGATGCCTAATTACTGTGCCTCAAACTACCCAGAGACCTCCTCAGCACTACACATAGGAACGAGTCTACTTGCTGAGGACAGTTTTCCTCTGGTCATGGGCCACTCCCCAGTCTAACCCTGACACATGGGGTAGGCCACTGTACTCCATACCTCCGACCACTCGGAGAGCTCCCACTGGGGCCCACACGCCTTGTTCTTGCACGCTTTCCTCTCCATAGGCCTGGCTAGCCCAGCAGACTCACACAGCTCATCATAAACAGAGCTGTCGAAGCCTGGAGCCAGCGTCTTCCAACAGCGCACGGTCCGGTACTGGTAGCCCTCCCCACAGGTCCTGGAGCACTCGCTCCAACGGCTGGTCTCCCACCTCCAGGTGGGTTCGCAAGGGTAGAGAAGACAAAGCACAGGTCAGAACAAGGCACCCTGAGACCACAGACATCAGAGACAGGGGGTATCTGACACAGATCACTGGTGGGCTCCTTTCAATTTCCAGAGTACATGGGAATTCCCAGTGCCCATGTGTATCCAATTAAAGTGATGACTCTATAGGACAATTACCACCCCGTAATTAACTAGCAGTTGCTCATTGGTCTCCCACAAGCAGCACAGAGGCCTGATTGCACATGGGCCTTAAAAACTACACTCCATGGCCCTTTCACAAGCGTAAGGGGGTTAACACCTGTATCCCCAGTGTCCAACTGCCCTGCTGCCTAGCATTACTGAGGCCTTTCAACTGGGTACTCTGGCCTTCTTTGTCCTATGCCTTACTCTGTTGCACAGGGCTGCTGTGTGCTGTTTCAAGGCTGCCCCCTTCCAGCGCAGGGGTGGCCGCATATTTCCGGGAGCAGCATGATCCCCGTACACAGAGGGCTGGGTGGTCACAGTGTTTGTCTGAGTCAGCAGGAGAGTAAGGGCCTTACTCCCTTGCTCAGACTGTGACTGACTCTAGTGGGGAGCGCAGGGACTACTCACCCATTGTGAGCACCTGGGCAGGAGCAGGGGGAGAAGGATGGGGTGTGGGGGGAGCCCTGGCTCTGCATCCACCAGTCAGAGTAGGTGCACCAGTGCCCAGGGGGAGTGAGTTGCTCCATGAAAAGGGGGTGGAGTAACTTATTCCCCCATCAGAGTAAGGTGGGAGAGGGGCAGGGAGGCAACGCGACAGAGATACCACTCAGTCTCTGGGGTTCCTGGGGCAGTGCAGCTGTGGGCCACCCCGTCCTCAGGGTAGGTTGTTGAATTGCTCTCTCTAGCCCCAAGCTTGTAAATTACACCTAATGCGTCTGGCCCTGCCTATGAATAGAAATGTCCTGGGGAGGTTTATCCTGACTTGCACAACATGTTAGGCCACCTTTAAACAGACACCTGCGGATATTCCAGTCTGCTGTAAAGCAGTGAACCCAGCCCAACAACCTGAGCTGACGCAAACCCATGGCCTAAGCATCTCCAGGGTCATTCCTCGCTCTGCTGTATCAATACTGCCACCAAAAAACGACAGACCCCAGCCACCTCTTTCTAATACTCTGCATTGTGAGTGCTAAGTGACACTAGCGTCAGAGCTATTGAGTGGGATCAGCTACAGGACACAGAAATCCCACCTATGCCCACCCCCTCTTCTCTCTCATGCTTTCTCCATCTCTTTTCCCCTGATTTAGGTTCCGTCTGCACTGCGAGCTGGGGTGATACCCCTGCTCGTGTGCACAGACTCACACTGGCGCTCATGGAGCTAGCACGAGTCTAACTAGCAGCAGCGGAAGCATAGCCGAGCCGTGCTGGGTACAAACCCACCTGAAACTGTGGGTGTGCATTGGGCGCCTCCTTCTCTTTGGTTATTGGCTTCCCGTGAATTATTCTGCCTGTGCATTCTATGCCAGTTCCCACCTAGCTCGGTTTCCTGCTGTGGATGCCCATCTATGGCTGTATCCTTGGCTGATTGGGTGTCTTTGTGAGAGAGAGGTCAAGTAAATATCGTCACTTACCTGGGCTGGCATTCTCTCCCTGTGCAGAACTCATGAGTGGGTTCTGGGCGGGTCAGCGCATCACAGTACGCTTCCTCTACTTCCACTCCATCGTACCGGACACACATGGCATAGGAGGTGCTGATGCCTGCTGGGCACCAGGAATCTCTCTTAGTGCCTGCTATCCAACAAACCACTACTCGCTCCATCTATTACATGGTACCTATGTATCTGAGCCTCTAGTGCCATGATAAAAATACAAATATTCGACTGGATCATTATCCAGAAAAGAACTGCAAAGATCAAGCCCGACATGATGAGGCCGGCAGGACACCAGCCAAGACCAGAACTAGACACTCCACAGCACAGTTTACCGGTGCCAAAGACAGCCCGATGCTACTAATGGGTTGCTTTCCACCCACCTCTTCCCAGATCCTTTACTCCTAGCCTCACTTCATTAAGGCAAAAGGATGCTGAAACTTAAATAAAGCTCCCATCCTCTGAAGTATCAACGCTTACTCTGACACCACTCTCCAGGAGCTTCAGCCGTGTCAAGAAGTCCTCTGCAGACTACCAGGTCTTGAATGTACCAGCTCCCTTCCCCCACCAAATATACTTCAGCCCCTCCAGTCACCCCACCAGCATGAAACCAACTGGCAAGAGTTGGAGCCCAGCTTTGAGCTATTCACATCAAGGGATGTCACTATTTCCAAGTGTGAACCTACTATTCAGCTGGGCTCAGGTTCTTCTCGTTGGCTTATTACAAGTTTTAAAAGGCTCAGCCCAAGCACAGAAACATTCATCCACCTCCCAGTTAGGGTAATTATATAGCTCCTCAATGAAACAGGAGCCCCCGTGACACATAAGATCACATACTACATGCCCAGGTTCTTCTCCTGCAGCTCTCTCTCGTGCACCTTCGGCTGGGGTACAGGAGCTGTGCCTGTGTGTAAAAGTTAACCCTTGTTCGTGGTGTAGCCGGATCCTTCATTTACATTTGAAGAGGATTTAGTGCTGGTGAAAGGCCCTTGCCAGCCCTGGAGAATGGATTCCTCTATTGACCCACGCACAAAGGACAGCACAGGCAGCAGCAGTGCAAGCTTTCACCACCCTGCCCTAGCCATGTGCCTCAGCTCTGGCCCAGACAGGGAAGGAGAGCTCACTTGCCATTCCCAGTGGCTGAGATTGCCCACAGGGGTGTGAACTAGTGCCAACAGGTGCGGGGGCTTTAGGGATGTGGATGCTTCTCCACTAGGAACTGGCTTGAAGACACCAAGTTATTTCACAGAGGCCACCAAACCACTTTCAAATAATAACAGCTTCTGGTTGCTGGGCTGAACTATACCTGGGGACCTTCAGGTGAAGTGCTCTACATTTCATTCCCAGTCCTGCGAAGCCATCCAGTCTCCCAGACCAAACCTACCTGAAGTGCATGTGGAGCTGCAGGGAGCATAGGCAGAGACCTTCCACCGGTACATGTCGGCCAGGCTGATGTCATCATGGCCCAGGGGGCTCACATCAAACTCGTTGCTGCAGAGAGAGGAGCAGAAATGAGCTTAGTTTGGGATGCGACGAGTAACAGATAGTGAAAGCCTTCCTCAGGTACTCCAGGGGATGGAGAGGGAACCCAGTGGCTCTGCTTCTTTTGCTTACTGCTCCCCCGCAGGCTTGCATGGGAAGATCTCCTATGGCTGGTGGATCACTTTGGTGAGTGAATGATCACGTAGGAGGTGACCAAGGCCCTTTGGAGGAGCAGAGGCACTATCGAACGTGTTCTGGGAGTCTGAGATGGACTGACAAAGGCTGCTGGCTTTGTTCTACCATCCCCATCACCATAACAACAGAGGAGTCAGAGAGGGGAAACCCAAGTGGAGAACCCTGAAGCTACCATGGGAATGGGATGATCAATCCTCCCAGGATAAACGGCATCCTGTCTTCCCTCAGGAACCCGGCGGCATCTCACCTTTCAGGGCCAGGGGCTTGAAGGGGTTCTGCCGGGTGGCTATTCCCGAGGGCAGTGTGGAGGCTTGAGTTGGAACCCGGCAGGGGGTTCTGCACGCTTGTAATCACACTGTAGTTAGCTGCCTCCTCCTGGCTCTCTGCATAAGCCTCTGCCCTCATGCTCTCTAGCAAGTTCGTATTGGCAGGCCCTTTGCGCAGCCCCTCTGGCCATCCGGCCACCAGCTCGTTCCACAGCCCAGCGGTTGAGTTCTTCCAGCCCAGCTTGGCAGCCAGGTACTGCAGTTCCCTGCAAAAGGCAGCGTTTTGTGGGTCCCGGTGACACAATCTCCTGAAGAGCCGGAGCCTGGCTGCCCCAATCCCACTGCTCTCCGGCAGCTCGGGCCTCATCACGCTGTAGGGCATGGCTGTGCTGATGGAAATCTGATTTAAGCTGGGGGCTAAAGGAAAATGCAGGGGTGTTAATGAGCCCATAGAGGCTAAAGTAACCTCCCCCTCTGGATCACCACTTCCCCCATCCACCCAGCTGGTACAGCGCCCACTGGCTTCGATGAGAGCAGAGGTGGGCCAATGCTGAGTGCTTCTGTAAGTCCCACCCTTAACAAGCACCTCAATTACCCAACCACGAGGTAGCCAAGAAAACAAACAAACCCAAATCTGTTTCTCCACCTACTGCCGCCGCCTCCTCGCCCGCTCCATTTGCATGGTAGACTTGTCTGATCTGGAAGCCAAACTTCTCTTCTTCCTCTTCCCTCTGTTCCCAGCCCCAGGGCCCAGCCTGAGCGGTGGAGTTACTCTGGAAGAAGTCCTGGCTGTTGAAGCTCAGGTCTCCATGCTCTTCTCCAGGTGGGAACCGGTCACTGACATCGTCCGGGGCGAGAGAAAGCCAAGTGGCATTGAAATCATGCACAGTCCCAGAGTCTGCTGGGACTGGGGCTGGATGTTTGGGGCTGGAGTCCGGTAGATGAAGGTAGAGAGGTGCCTCGAGAGCAGGGGCAGCTGTTCGGAGAGCTGCCGAGGGCACATGTGGCACAGTGTAGTCATACGTTATATGGGGCATTTTCCCATTGAAGTTATAATACTGGGGAGAAAACAAAAACCCCGTTAGCTCATTTGCATGTATCGTGTCTAATGGATCAGAAACACGTGACCACAGCCTGAAACCTGACCTGGACAGTAAGTGCTTTGTGATGAACACAGAAGAGACAGTGTACCCATGATGGCCAGACAGGACCCCCCAGGAATGGCACAGCTCAGTCTCTCCCAGAAGGCATTGCTACAGGGAATGAGGCAGGAGCCCCAGCCGTGGGAAAGCTCAAAATTCCTTTGCCTGCAGGGCACCTGTGGTCTTGGGGCTCGGAAAGGAGACCGCCAGGGAAGCACCCCGATCTTTAGCTCCTTACGTACCATGGCATTCAGAGACTGATTGGTGGGGCCCTGGGCAATGATGTACTCCAGGCCATCCATGTGCAGGTTGGAAGGGCGGCGGTACTTGAACACTGTGCCAGCCACCCGGAAGTTCTGGGGATTGTCAATGGCTGAGTTCCCGTTGAAGAAGAAGTGCCCAGATTCATCCGCCAGTGCTGCAAACAGAGGTGAGGGACAGGAGACTTAACTGCAAGCAGACGTCAAGGAAAAGAGGCCAACAGCAGCCCATGCTGACTTGTATGGAGAAGTAATCCTTGGCCAAGGAAAATCACCTGGGGGGAGACACTGTCTTGTGCTCCGTGTGTCGGTGCCCTGAGGGACAGGATACCAAGTTGGGGGTGGCCTGAGCTCACACTACAGTATGTCACGTTTCTAGTCCAGAACCCTTGAACCACAGCAATGTGTGAGGCAGGGTGAACGTGCAACATTAAAGAAAAAATGGCGGTTCAATGGCACAGCAGCTAAATATATAGAAATTTCACCTCCAGAGAGCTAGATTTGTTTAGCTAAAAAGTCGGGAGAAACCCACGATTCTGACCCTCTAGCTTTCTAACCCTCACCCCACAAATTCAGGGCTGTTTGGCTCCAGTGTTGCAGTGTGAGCCTGGCTTTAGTCAAGTGAATTACAATGGAGGCAGGGCTGGTCATGTTATCTGTGGTCCCCTAACAGCCTCATTCCAGCTAGCTCTCTCAGCCCTTTGCTTTCTGAAAGCACCAAGAATAACACATCAGCTGCGACCCATCCAGAAAGCAAAGATCCAACACAAAGGATCGTGTGACCCCCTAAGCTGAATGGATCGTTCCAGGTGAGAGAGGATCACAGATGATCTTGTCCATCGTTTATTTCCTAAAGCCTGTATCCTTCCCTCCTACGGAAACACCTGCCAGAGGGGTACAGTTATCACCCAAGGGACAGGGCAGGGGTTCTAGAGGAATCCCTCGGTGCAGCTAGAAGGGGTGCAGGGAAGTCAGGTGGACACCCTGAGAATCCTGGTTCAGCTGCCCAGTGTGCTGGCCCTGCCCAGCTGCTTCCCACTCACTCAGGAGCCATGCTGCCTTTGGCTCCCCCCCACAGTTGCCTGCACCCTCCTCTCCGAGAGGGTCAGAAATGGAAGGGCAGGAGTCAATGCAGCAAGGTGCTGGGGGTTCCTGTTTCCAGATCTGCCCATTTCTGTGGGGCTCACACCCACTTAAAGCTGCTCCCCAGCACCTTCCCTGCTCCGGTGTGACTTTACCCGCTCCAGCCTGGCTGTGGTCATGCACAGGGCCTCCTGCAGGCTCCCCTTGAGCTTTTGCTCCTGCCTTCCTTTGCTGTCAGGGCGTGTCCTCTCTGCACCGTTCCCATGAGCACAGCCCATGCCCCAACTTCTGGTGGTGGTGACGTGCTATCCACACCGTGCTTTTCTGCGGCTTACCCAGGATGTTCTCAGTCTTCCGGCGCTCGATGATGAGAATGTCCGTGGCGCCGGCAGGGATGTTTGTGATGAACACGTAGCCTGGGGAGTGGGAACAGAACAAAGGGTTGGGAAACCCAACGCGGGAGAGAGACTCAGGCTGCTCCAGCCTCACAGGTGGCTCAGTGAGGGCATTGCAGCGCTGCCAACTCTCATGGTTTTGTCATGAGTCTCATGATATTGTTGTTGTCCTTAAAGCCCCAGCTCCTGGAGTCAAGTGGAGATGGGATGAGCTCTGCCTTCATTCTTAAAGAAAAAGTATGTTTCCAGCCCTTGTGGCTGTGGAGAAAGCTTCAACATGTGACCCTGGTGCATCCTAAAGGTTCAAAAAGCAGAAGGCAAATAAAAAGAACGCCACATCTATGATTTTTACATAATCCCAGGATTTTAAAGCCAATCTCATGATTTTTGGTGAGCCTGACTCATGATTTTTTGAACATTAGGGGTTGGCAAGCCTGGGAGTGGTTGATGGGCTTTTATTATGTTCCAACGGGAGTAGCCAGCGGCAGCAAGTTGGCTCTGTGTCCATGCAGGAGGGGGATGGTGCCCTGCAGCACCGGGCACACTGCAGAATTACTCTTTTAGCTCCAGGAGAAGGGGTCTTGTCCCAGCTCCCCCTTTGGTGTGTTTGTTTGCAGTCAAGGAGTCTTTATTTTTTTTAAAAATCCCTGCCTGGTTTGTTGAGGTTGAGCTGCTGCAGACCTCAGGAGTTCATCTGAGTCCCGAGTCAAATTCGGGGGCAGGAAGAAGGTATCGGCTTTGGGTGCATGAGGGAGTCATGCCACCCACTAGATCCACAAACCCAAAAAGATAAAGGCCCGACTACTGCCCACGGTTGGATCTGAACTAGCAACCTAGAGATCAAGGGCTGCAGAGCTCATCCGCTCAACCTGATAGTTTCCCCTTGAAGGAGAGTGAAAGGTGAGCTGCAAAGGGAGGGGAAAACAACAAGCAAATGCACAAGCCAATTATTTAATGCTGGGTAAAGAAGGGTTTTATCAGCTTGTATTTGACATTAGAAATGTGGGTCTTCTCTACCATGCAAAACTCTATGGTGACTGGAGACCTAGTGAAATGATGGTATCACAAAAGACAAAAGATTGTATACATCTCACTCTATGGGCAGCAGCAGCATCTTTGCTACTGCAGTCTAAATAGTAAAAATAACGACAAATGCAAGATGAGCAATTGTGTGGGGAGGAGAGTTTTAGTCACATTTTTGGCCTCTTTTTTTGTTTTTTTGTTGTTGTTAACACTTTTTGAACTCAGATGTCTAAGACACACTTTTGTTAAAAATCAATTGCCTGCTTCCACTTCGCCCCATAGAGACAATGGATCTATGGCTTATTACAACACACTATAATCCACTAACAACCCCCACAGTTGCTTTCTCCCCCCCCCCCTTTCCTCCCTATGACTGGAGAGATGTTACCAGGCCACTTCATCTTGAAGGGCCCCTTGAAATATGTGTTAACTACTCATGCTAAACAATCGGTTCCACTCGTATTTAGCTGACACACTCTAAGGCTATGTCTACACTACCACTTAAGTTGGCTTATGTCTCTCAGGGGTGTGAACCCCCCCCCCCCCCGAGTGACATAAGTTTTGCCAGCATAAGCGCTTATGTGCACAGCGCTGTCTCAGCGGGAGAGCTTCTCCAGCCAATATAGCTACAGCCGCTCGTTGGGGGCGGTTTAATTATGTCAAGCGGAGAGCTCTTGCCCGGCGGCACAGAGCGGCTAATGAGAAGCGGTGCAGCTGTGCTGCTGTAAGCAGGGCCGGCTTTAAGCCGATTCGGCCGATTCCCCGGAATGGGGCCCCACGCCTAAGAGGGCCCCGCAACGTCCGGGGCTGCCGGCGGAGTGGGGGGGGAAAAAAGCCGCTTCTCCCCCCTCCCTCCAGCGCTTGCGCCACCATACAGCTGATCAGCGCAAGCCTGGGAGGGAGGGGTGAGGAGGAGGAATGCGGCGTGCTTGGGGAAGACGCAGGGCTAGGGCGGGGATTTGGGGAGGGATCCAATGGGGCAGGGAGGGGCGGGGCCACGGCGGGGATTTGGGGAGGGATCCAATGGGGCAGGGAGGGGGCGGAGTCAGGGCAGGGGTCCCCGCACCTGCTAAAGGCGGCCCTGGCTGTAAGTTTGCTAATGTAGACATGGCCTAATTAAGTTTCCCAGACCTGAAGAAGAGCTCTGTGTAAGGTCAAAAGCTTGTCTCTCTCACCAATAGAAGTTGGTCCAATAAAAGATATTACCTCCCCCACCTTGTTCTACCTTGCCCCTTCAGTTAACATGTGAGAGCTCACCATACAAATCTCAGAGTCCCCAAGACGCGTGGAGGACCAGATGTGACAATCCTGATATTTAAAAAAACCACAACCAAACCGAGAAAGTAATACTTATTTTTGAAAACTGTTTCAGGCTTTCTTTATCCATCCTAAAGCAGCACAAATGGACATAAACCTAATCCTCTGGAGGTCACATTTAAAAGCAATGAAGTGCATTTTGGAGTTGGATTTATTCAGAGCTGGCAGTTGTTCCTGGGAAAGGAAAACCACCAAACAAAAAATACTCCTTGTTCAATTTTTTCCTCTTCCCACAGAAAAGGAGAACGAACTGCCAGAGCTGTGAAGAGCACTGGGTGCAGTTACAACAGGGCTGTATCCAGTAGGGGGTGCTGCAGTCTAGTGGAATTACCATCAAGTAGAGTGAGTAGGTGTCCCAGAATGTCCTACAATCAGTATTCTCTGGTTATCAGTGCATCACAGTGTTGCTCTACCACTCAACAATCCCATCATTCTGTGAGGGGGGAAGACTGGGAGTATGGAGAGGGGTAGAAGTGAGGGGAGTTGTAGGGCCTGAGGGAGGACCATGTTTCAGAGAACACTTACCCCCTCTGCAGCCCATCGGCCTGGAGAGTACAGGAGAACGATTGCTGTCATCAAGAACAGCAGCACACATTTACAAATGTAGTGACCCTCCTCCAGGGCTGGCCTTACCATGAGGTGAACTGAGGCGTCCGCCTCAGGTGCCAGACTGTGGGGGGGCGCCACTAGGACCCAGAGTGTAGAAAATTGTGTCTGCTGTTGGTGCATATGTATTCTCTCTGCTCTAGATGCACAGAGATGGTGGAGTGCTGTGCTAGAGGAAGGAGGGCACAAGAGACATAACAGGCAGGCAGGAGAAAAGGTGAGAGGGAATAACAGAAAGCAGCAGGAGCTGCAGGGAGAGAGAGGAGGAGGAGCCTCTTATGTACCTCTCTAGCACCCCCAGGAGCCTGGACTGATTAACACCAGCTTCTCAGGGAGCTTCCTGTTTCCTGCTGCTTCCCTGAACCCACTTGAGGAGAAGAGGCAGTCAACTGAAGTAGTAGGAGCCAGTTAGGCCCTTAAGACGCTGATATCTTCCCTCACTCAGGCCCTACTACCAGCCTGCTTATTTGTCCCCTTCAATTGAGTGTTGAGAGCCACTATAGCTGGCACAGAACAGCAGTCATGAGTGAAAGAAGAAAATGCCCCTCTGGGGCAGCATTCAGAAAAAGAAAGAAAGCAAAGGAAGCTTTTCTATCTAAGCCAGAAGGAGCTCTCCTGAGATACATAGACACAAATGTTCATGGTGAGCCTTCCGGCCCCAGTGAGGATGTGAGTGGTGAGGAGAGGCCTGATCTTCCAGTTAGTCAGAGTGCAGGTGACCTGGCAGCTACTGCAGCATCCATATCTCCATCTCAAATGGATGTAACCATGCACATTCCTGGAGCAAAGTGTAGATCAGAGAAGAGTGTGGTGGAGGCACAAGAAACAGCTGCTGCTGAGTTTAGTTCCTTAAATCTAGATGATCCAGGACTGTGGACCCACTTGAGCAGTAGCCTGAGGGACTTCCTTGTACTGCATGAAGTGAAAAACTTCATGTTCCCCAAAGACAATGAAAATAGAAGTTTCCATCCAACACATTATTGGCGTGACAGTAGTGGTGACAAAGTGGAGAGGCCATGGCTTATGTACTCAAAAACCCAGAATGCTGCATACTGTTTTTGTTGCAAACTCTTCCAATCTAATGTTCCAGCCATATTGCGTTCTACGGGAAAAAAGGCCTGGAAAAATCATGCCATGAGAAGGCAGCAAATCTCCAGAGAGCATTCCATAGGTGGAAAGAGCTTGAGATGAGATTAAGGTTAAAGGCCACCATAGATGATCAGCATCAAGAGAAGATTGCATCAGAGTCTCTTTACTGGCAAAATGTTCTGAAAAGGCTCATTTCCATTGTGAGAATGCTTGCTACCCAAAACCTAGCACTGCGTGGCACTTCAGATCAGCTGTATGTGCCAAACAATGGAAACTTCCTTAAAATTGTGGAGCTGATGGCTGAGTTTGATGCTGTACTCCAGGAGCATCTAAGAAGAGTCACCACCCAAGAAATGTACACACACCACTACCTTGGAAAAACAATTAAAAATGAGATCATACAGTTACTGGCAACAAAAGTCAAACAGAAGATTGTGGCAGATCTGAAGTCAGCAAGATATTACTCTGTTATTCTGGACTGCACACCTGACATCAGCCATATGGAACACATGACTTTAATGGGGCTGTTTTGTAACAACAGAACCTAGTGAAAATGTCACTGCAATGGTGACTGTCAGAGCGCATTTTCTAGAATTTATTGACACTGATGATACTACAGGAGCTGGTATGACAAATGTGCTTCTTAAAAAGCTGGAAGATACGGGAATTGCGATAGCTGACATGAGAGGCCAGGGCTACGATAATGGTGCCAACATGAGAGGAAAGAACAGAGGAGTGCAGACATGGATCCGAGAGTTAAACCCTCCAGCTTTTTTTGTCCCATGCAGTTCTCATTCATTGAACTTTGTGGTCAGTGATGCAGCATCAGCTTCTAGTGAGACTGCTGAATTTTTTAATGTAATTCAAAGCATCTATGTATTTTTCTCTGCATCAACTCATCGATGGCAAATTTTGACGCAACGTCTGGGAACATCCTCTCTGACACTGAAACCATTGTGTGCCACATGACGGGAAAGTCAAGTGGAGGCGATAAAGCCTATCAAACACCAAATTGGGGAGATAGATGATGCCATAGTTGCCATTATAGAAGATAATGCTATGACAGGAATGGTTCATGGGAGAACAGTGGCAGAGGGAAATGGAATCACCAGAAACATACATAACTTCAAATTTCTGTGTGGTTTAGTGTTGTGGCATGACATACTGTTTGAAATAAATGTTGTAAGCATGAGACTCCAAGGTATTGACCTTGATATATCTGGAGCAATGGAACAACTGGACAAAGCAAAGTCATACCTACAGTCTTACCGGTCAGATGAGGAATTTCAAAATGGTCTGAAGAGTGCACAGAAGTTGACAGAGGAACTTCACACTGAAGCTATTTTCCCACCCATTCAAGAATATAAGAGTCACCGAAGAAGACATTTTGATTATGAGGCATGGGATAATCCCATGAGAGACCCCAAACAACAATTCAAAGTTGAATTCTTTAATCAGGTGTTAGATTGTGTAATACAGTCAGCTGAAGAATGTTTCATGCAGCTCAAGAAACACAGCAGTATATTTGGGATGTTATATGATATTCCAAAACTCCTGACTATACCTGAAGAAGACCTACACCAGCAATGCAGGGCACTAGAGACAGTGTTGACACATGTTGACATGCGCGATATTGATGCGAGCGATTTAGGTGATGAACTGAAAGCCCTTTCAAGATACATTTCAGCAGGATCAACTCCAAAGGCTGTTCTGGAATATATGTGCACAAATAAGATGACCACCCTCTTTCCAAATGCTTTTGTTGCTCTGCGCATACTTCTAACACTCCCTGTAACAGTTGCCAGTGGAGAACGAAGCTTCTCCAAGCTGAAGTTAATAACACATCTACGCTCCACAATGACAGGAGAGGCTTGTCGGCCTTGCAACCATCTCAATAGAGCATGAGCTGGCCCAGACTGTGGACCTTCAACAGGAAGCAGTTCAAATCTTTGCAACCAAGAAGGCACGGAAAGCACCACTTTGATTATTCAAACAGATAAAAATGCCAGTGTTTACTATGCAGACAAGAAAAGTTATATTTGCTGTTCAGGCGTTTGAAAGTTAAGTGTTACTTAAAATTTTTGAACAAGGCATTTTAAGTTGTTAGTTCTCCTTTATTGGGGTAGGTAGCAGAGCAGTACCATGAGAGGAGTAGAACAGAAAGAAGGCAGAATTGAGACCTTTCAAAGTTTTGCCCCAAGTGAGGGGACATGGGGGCATCATTTGAGCTCCCTGCCTCAGGTGCCAAAATGTTGTGGGCCGGCCCTGCCCTCCTCGTACAAGATTAACATCCAAATGCAAAATCAACTCAGAGCAGAGATAAAAGAAAGTGCATTGAACTCCTAACATCATCTGGCTTGGGCAAGATGCTGAGATCAGTAGACATATATAGGAGCCCAGCCGCTTCATATCATAAAGAGATGGAGGAAAACCTCACTAACTTACCATACAGCAAACCAAACCAGTTTCCTCTGCTGATTAAGCTGATCAGACAAAATACCATCATTTTGGTTTACATGGGGAAAGAAAGGCAAGGTATTATTCAGCTCCTTCAGCTGGGACGTTCAGACTCTGCCCTAGTTGGCAGTCCGTGTTAGCAAGAAGCAACATGTGAAATCGTTTGATGGGCATCACTTAACAGGGTGTACCTAACTGTGAGATCCCCTTTCGGAAGCTGCCTGAAACCCGGTAGCAAGTGCTGCCGTCCCCTCCGCACACCCTGCATCTGTCCATCGTCCGGGATGAGTAGAGACTCCCGTCGCACCCAACCGGCTGCAAGGAATACAAAAGAAAAGGTCTTCAATCCTGCTCTGGAGCAAGGGGTGTCCACCACAGACCTACTGGGTAGGTGAGATTCTAAACTGGGGGAAATCCCTGGAGTGAGAGTTTACATGTCTAGGGCACACAGAAGTAAGAACTCTGAGGCAGGGGTGAGGGGCTGTTTTAGCTCATAATGCACCTACGTTTAACCGACCCACCTTGCTGGGACATTGGTTTGGAATGTCCTTCCCCCAGAAGGGTCTGCATCCAAGAATGGCCTTGCTGAGCCAGCAGGCGGCTGTTTTTAGTGGGGCAATGTCATTTTGAGAATGACCATCTCCAGAAGGCAGCACATCCAGCAGTGGCAATGCCAACCCGCCAAATCACTGTCCTATGGAGCCTTGAGGTTTTAAAAATAAAAAGTACCATTGCAACGAAAGGGGGCCTTCGCTAACAGATTAAAACTTCTTGCACTGTTGGGTGATCCTTCAAAACCAAGCCAAGGCTGCTGCTTTTCTCCAGGCTCAAGGGAGAATATATCCACCTAGTGCAAGTACATGGCTGCACATAATGATCTCCCCAGCCCAAACCTGGCTGCTCCATTCTACATAGGTATTAGTGTGACATTTACAAGAACCCTATAGCAGCTGTTCAGTTTCACTTTACTGCCCATACTTGTGGTGCTTGAGGACAATGATTTAAAACCAAGCCTTCAGCCCCCGATACACGGCCCTTCCTCCCAGCGCCTCACCTCACACTTGCCATTGATGCAGACCCCCTGGTACGTCCTGTCTTTGCAGGATGTGCCGTCCTGTGCGCGGGCCATCAGCTGTCTCTCTCCACTCCTGGTGGTGCACTGGAGGTCACAAGGCTTGTTGGAGATACTGGTGTAATCATCTGAAGGGAGAGAGGTGAGATGGCAATGGGCAGAGCAGCGGGGGCACAGAATGGCTCCAGGACTGACAGTGAGACAGTCTTCTCCTTTAGGTCACTGGTTGACAGCTACCCAGGTCAGTATCAATGGAGTGTCATCACCACTTAGAGTCCCTTTGGTGGCTTAGGTGAAACAATTTGGTGGTTTCTCTCCACTCCTAGGAAGTGGACTGGTGTCCAGCTTATAAAACCCACCACTACAACCAGCAGTGGTGTAGGCAAAATCAGCTGGCTGAATGGGCCTGGAGACTGAATCCCCCCCACCCCTCAACTTACAGCCTACGTGGGAGCTTACACTGTTGCCGGACCTGCTGGATAAATGGAGGACTCCAGGGCTCGTGATTCAGCAGCTTTCACCACCCTTACCACCAGCATTTTCAAACACGGGTGCCTGGAGTTAAGCACCTTGGCCAAAATGTTCAAAACTGACGGGTGATTTCAGGGGAACCTGGAGTGAGGTGCTGAACACCCACCCTTGGAAAGCCAGGCCCCTTTATGGTGTCTCAAGTTGGGCACTTGAAAACGGAGGTAACTGAGATCACTAGGGCTCTATATCCATATTTAGGCAGCAGCCAAAGCAGGACACTGCGCTGAACCAGGGGTAGGGAAGGCAAAGAGAACGCAGGGCTGGCTCTTGAGAGGGGCGGAGAGAAACGCCTGCACCATAGAGAACAGGCAGCTGCCAAGCAGGAGAATTCCTTCAGAGGGACTAAACGGAGACACCCAGTAGTGAGCAGAGTGGCCTCCCTCCAGTGCAGAGGGTGTTAATTCATCCTGTGGGGCGCAGCTAACCCCGCCCCCTCCACAGGAAGGGCAGGGGCGGGGCAGTAAGTATAAAAGCAGGGCCCTGCGGTTCAGTTGGGTCCGGACCTGGGAAGGAAGGAGACGTCCCCCCGGGGGAGCTGAGCCCACGACCAGCAGTGAGGAGAAAAGGCAACCCAGGGCCCCAGGAGCCAGAGGACCCCGAGGAGAGAGTGGAGGAAGGGCTGCGAGATGGAGAGCCTGGTCCCAGCGGCGATGGAGCAGCGCCTCCAGGAGCCAGTAGGAAGTAGCTCAGGGAGACACAACTTTGGTCCTGTTGTGCTGCCGGGAGGCAAGGCAGTGACGCACGTTTCCCTGCTGGCCCCGGGGCAGGATCGCCTGTCACTTCTAGGGCCCTGGGACCCTGTGGAGTAGGGTAGGCCTGGGTACCCCTGCACACGACCCCATACACAGGGCTGGATGTGCACTAACCTTTAAGCCAGAAGGCCAGAAATAGGGACTGTTTGTTTGCTTGGCCCTCAACCAAGTGGCCAGAGCCCGAGACTGTTTAAATGCTCAGCCCTCATCTTAGAAGGCCTGAGCAATAGACTGTTACTGTTCACTCCAGCCAGGAGGTGGGAACCAGAGCTGGTTTAAGTGCTCAGCCCTCCCCCTTGGAGGCCTGAGATACAGACTGCCTGTTAACTTGCTGGATCCTCACCCAGCAGGTCTGAACAGTCAAGCGTGAAGTTGCACAACCACAAGCCAGGTTGCCAACGACTTCACCTGGCAGGGGTACCAATCCCCTGACACTGCCCCCAGGGGCGCCTGGCCCGGAGAGGCGGAAAGTTTACACACCCACTCACCCCTGAAGGAAACTCTCCTTCTCCTACCCGCATTGACCAGGTTTCCCCAGGTACTTCCCCTCCCCCGTCTCTCATGCTGAGCTGGTCAGCCATGGACAGACCTGGGTAGAGAGGCGTCCAGTGATAATAGTGCTTCCCAAAGGCCTTGGCATTGAAGGTGGCGCACTGCTGTTGTTTGAAGCTGGCCGTATTGGCTGGGCAAGGCTGCAGAGAAAGCAAAGCTAACATTAGCCTCCTAGATCAAAACCAGCCCACTACGGAAAGGGAAAACTTCCAAGGGATCGGAATTCCTCTCTTGTCCCAGAGTAGCGTGGCCCCTTAGGTCAAGGCTAGGATCCACTGGTAGAGCAACGCAAGAAAGCTCCACATGATGTTAGTACAGCCTGCAGGCCCTTCTCCTCTCAAAGCTGTGGGCAGACACTTGGATGGCAAGTTACAAAAGGGGCTAGTGGATCTAGTGGACAGAGCAGAGGCTGAGAGTCAGGACTCCTTGGTTCTATTCCCCTCTGCCACTGGCTTGCTCTAGGAGCTTCAGCAAGTCACTTTTCTCCTCTGTAAAATGGAGATAACTGTAAAGCACTTTGAGATCCTCAGATGAGAGTTGCTGTGACAGTTTACTCCTTGCTGACTCCCCTAGTGGATAGGGCAGTGGACTGGGCTTCAGGAGACCTGGATTCAGTTCCTGGCTCTGCCACCGCTTTTGCTGGCTGACCTTGGGCAAATCACTGCCGTCTCTGTGCCTCAGTTTCCCCATCTGTAAAATGGGGATAGTGACCTCCTTTGTAAAGCATTCTGAGATCTATGGATGGAAGGAGCTAAGTATTCTTCTTATTGCTGTATTAATATTAATAAAATGCCCATCAGTGTTTCACAGAGGCTAGCGGCACTGAGTCAAGATTGCTGCTGTTCTCAGCATTAGCCTTGTTCTTATCTATAAAACAGAGAGCTTTAGTCACACCTGTGACTGTCTCAATTCTGGAGTGACCCGTGTCCACGTCACTGTGTGTCCCGCTCAGACCCTTAATCTGCTTGCCATTGCCGTGCCAAATCTCAGGCACAGCCGGCAGGCTTGCGCCGGCACAGCAGCCCTGTGAGCACCCGCTGAGGCCACGTTATTTCCCTAGGAGTAAATGGACAGCCCTGGGAGTGGTTCTTACCTGTTGCTGGCACAGCTGGTAGCGCTTGGATTGGCCCCCACACATGGTGCTGTTTGTGCCCTGGGATAGGTGGAGCCTGCAAGGCAGAGAAGAACTACGCTGTGGGAGGAGTGACCAGTGGTTTGGAGGACTATGAGGTGCTAAAACACAGAGGCTGTAAGACAGTTGTGGCCTGTAGTTTAGCACAGAGAAGCAGAAGTCAGGCGATAATTTGACAGGAGTGTGTATTAGAACAGCCGGTTTTGCATCCAGGTTGTCACACACAGACTATGTAACAGTGCGTAAAAAATGTATTTCCAATAGCTCCAATTTTAGGGTGGGATGCTCTCACTTTGTGATAGCAGCGGGGCTATTAGATTGGACAGAATGGCAGCATCAGAGAACTGCCACCTTCCTCCAGGCTATGCCGTTTTCTCTCCCTCTGTCCAGGTAGAATGACTGATGAGACAGTGTGACAGTTTGGAGAAACTATGTTAACTTATGAATTATGTTTGATAGTGGGGACTCTCTGTGTGTACCTCTATCAGACCTCGGACTCCGTGTTGAATGTGGGGCTTGTCTGCCCTCTCTTTTGTCTTTTACCTCCATCTTAGGATGAAATCCCAAGGGCTAGTGGCACAGGGTTAACAATGGCAGGTCATTAAACCTTGATAGTCCTCTATTCACATGGCAGCCCCCTTGGACAAAGAGTTGGCTGCCACACAGAAGAACTAGGCTGCCCAGGTGGGTTGGTCACTAAGCTATGCATCACCTCGTGTGGGACTTTGCTCACCTGATGAAACAGACTGACAAAGGGGACTAGAAGTTATGAAAGAGAAGTGATGTCACTGCTAGCCATTTTGGGGAGAGGGAGACGAGACCAGAGGCAGGAGTGAGAGGAGAAGCCTTGTGCAGGAGGGAAAGAGGAGAGGAAGGATCCTAGACTTCTTAAAAGAGTTTGACCTAGGCCCGAAGAATGCTCAAGAGCAGTGAGGACACTGAGGCAGGGAAGGATGTATAGGTGTTTTATTCTGTGAGTTACGTGCTATCATTTGTCTCTGAAGAGGTAAACAGTAAAACAGAGTGGCCGCAAGGTTGAAGCTCTGGGAAGGGATATGCTTAAGCAACTTGGATATCTTGGGAGGTCAGCACTGGTCCTGGGGGCCTACTGGTCACCCTTCCCAGACAGAGTCTGTGCTCAGGAAATGTGCCAGAGGCCAAAGAAAGAGAGAGGCTGGAGCCTACCCAGACCAAGGGAAGTTTAAAAGCACACGGGTCCGTGCCTGGGACCCAAACACAGCAGCTTGGTGTTGTAATATTAAAGGTACCTAAAGTTGAATCAGCAGTAGCATCGGGCCCGGCGACCCACACTTTCAGGCTGTGAGCAAGCTGACTTCATATGCATAAACCGAACCTGGTTAATCAATACTCCTGGTTTTAATTGAGAAATCACTGCTTCACATGTACCAGCTGCTTGAGATGCTGCATCTTCTAATCCCTGGGCAATCTGAGTTACAAGGGAGGGGGGATGTTAGTTACTTCCCCCATTAAAGAATCAGGCTACAGTGGTGAGTGTTTGGCAGGGGAGCTTTACCAGGGCCATGACAGACAGTGTGATCCAGTGCATCGCACACTAGAGTTAGAACTTAAGAGTCCTGGGTTCTATTCCTGACTTTGATGCTGGGCACATCACTTCTCCTCTCCTGCCTGTTCAGACTCTTTGGGGCAGGAACAGTCTCTTATCAGGTGTATGTACAGTCCCTAGCCCAGTGGAGCCCTGACTCAAGTGGTCTCTGGGTACTACTGTACACAAAAATGATTATTGGCAATAATAATAATTAGAGCTGTTTGAAACATCTCACACACAGATAATGCCATTTTGTCAATATCGCCATGTTTTGTGGAAATGTGTTGACTTCAACAAAATTTTGTTTAGAAAAAAATGGGCCTGGAGCATTCCAATAAAGTCCAAATGGACTGCTTTGTGAATGTAATGTTTCAATTTTCTGTTTCAAAATGACTTCTTCCATTTTTTAATATTTTATATGATAAAGTCTAAATCAGAACAAAATGTATGAATGTTATCCAAACGTTATGATCAACCCCACACAATTTTATTTTATTTTGGCTGAAGGGAACTGTTGCAATTTTTTGGTTTAGGTTCGTGTCAGAGCGGCAAAGAAATACACAGCAGCGGAATTTCCTGTAAAACAGATAACCCGATTCCCACAGCAGTCTAGGTGGCAAATAACAAGCAAGTCAAACACCATGGCTGGGATTTTAAAAAGAGTGGAATTCCATAGCACCAG
The DNA here is from genome assembly GCF_028017835.1 of Emys orbicularis. Classification (NCBI taxonomy): domain Eukaryota; kingdom Metazoa; phylum Chordata; order Testudines; family Emydidae; genus Emys; species Emys orbicularis. The sequence goes on along the minus strand of NC_088690.1, from coordinate 58,980,679 downwards.
TGATTGGGCTGACTCAGACACTTGTCACTTTGGGTATGTCGACTCAACAATTAGACACCCACAGCCGGCCTGTGTCAGCCAACTTGGGCTTGCAGGGCTTGGGCTGAGGGGCTGTTTCACTGCTATGTAGACATCTAGACTTGGGCAGGAGCCTGGGTTCTAGGACCCTGTGAGGTGGGAGGGTCCCAGAACTCAGCTCCAGCCTGATCCTGGAAGCCTACACTGAATGAAACAACCCCTTCCCCTGAGCCCTGCTGGACAGCAGTGGGCTTTTTGTTGCTGTGTAGACATACCTTGTAAGGGCATGGTACAGACTTGTCTCTATGTGCAACCACCACCCAGTCACTGCCAGGCAGATTGAGTGGCAGGATGCTTTTGGAAGCCAACCACCAATATATTGAGCCTGCTCAGGCTGGCAAAGAAATAGAGGGGCCTGGGAAGAGTCTGGGCAGAAGCTATGTGAAACTCATTGTTCTGTATAGCACATTGCTACTACAGTGCCAGCTGTGCCATGTTACTCGAGCAAAAAGATGCTGGGCTCCTCTCCCATCTAGCCATAAAGAAAGAGACGGTGTTTGTATAAGCCACTGGTGAGTGCGTTACAGGTACCCCTCCGTGCCTGATCTACAGAGGATATGGAGCTGTTAGAGCTCTCACTATAGAGGCCTGATCCTAGCTCAAGCTGTGGCATCTTATGCTTTTTAACACAGGATATCCCTGGTTCAATCCTCTCTGTGTCAATTAAAACAATGGGTGTCACATTTGCAATCTTCTGAGACCTGCTTGCACCTCCCAGGTTAAGAATGCCTGGAGCAGGTTAGGTATGTCGATTGATGACTGCTAACTGCATTTGCTAAAATAATGATAGGGTTAACAAATCTCACCTGTCAGGGCATAGAAGGGAAATCTTCCTGCAGGGATAGGACCGTACAGTGGTACACCGTGGGGGTTGTTTTGGTTTTTTGCCTTCAGTTTTAACCACTGCCAGAGACAGGATACCCCACTTGAAAGAGCAACACTCAGCTCCTTTCCTGAGCAATTCCTATGCTCCTAACAGACGCTAATGAAACAGAAGCACTGTGACCAAGTTGGTTAGTTTCAGGATTCACTGGGCCGTTGTGCGGTGATGGCACAATCTGTTGCCCGGCAGTTACCTAGAAATGGCTGCATGAATTTGGTGCTTGTGATGTCAAAATAATCCAAATGCTGTGCAACTTTCCCAGCACAGCACCACCAGTGTGCCTTCGTCCTGGCCTGCAGCAGACACTGTCAGGGGGAGCTGGAGCTCTTGACAGTGGAGAAGGGGACAATCTTTTCGTAGCTGCGGGTGCGGTTTGAGACCATGGAATAAGCATATTGGCTCACTCTGCAGAGCATCAGCAGTGAAAGTGTTAAACACGGCTGGAAACACTTCACAGTTATCATCCCCTTGGGATGAAACAGGGCGGCATTATTTCAGGCGGTCTGCAGACTCAGGCAGATATTGCAGCACTGTGTACACTTGGCTGAGGCTTGGAAGGTTTTCTTTGCAGCCACAGAAAGCTTTCTATATTTTTGTTTTTAAATGCAAGCTTGAATTCTGGAGCAAAACCCTGCAGTGAGGGGTAGATTCTGCAGCAAATTCCCTGGCTGTGGAATCACAGAGGGCCGGTTCCAAAGCCCATTGATGTCAGTGGAAAGATTCAGTGGGCTTTGGATCAGGCCTGGAGGACACAGAGCTCTGACTAGGAGGGCACAGGAAACACTTTGGGGGCACTCAAGGCCCCTTTCCCATTTCCTTTCCCCATCTTTCTCCCATGATGGCAGTGTCTATGCTCACTAGGCAGAGGAGGGACACAGACACTGGCATGCCTTGTTAGTGGCGAGGTTATTTGAGAATCACGGCCATCTCCAGATGGAAGGCACCTCTGCACATCCGGATCCTAATTATGCAGCCAGCCAGCCCACATAAAAGAAGGGTTTTTTTTTCTTTTGAAGGAAGGAAAGAGGGAGGGGGCCATGCCTGGGCTTCCTCTGCTTAGAAGTGCGTTCATGCAGAATGGAAAGGAGCAGAGGAGAGGGGCAGGCACAGCGAGCGCTCTGCACTCTCGGATGCCAGCTCTCATTAGCATCCAGGGAGTCTGGAGTAGCAGGTTAAAGAGATGCCTCTCCAGGGGTCTCATTCATCTCTTTAGTGGAGGTAGGGGCTTCCGCTCCAGTCCCCTGCGCTGCCCTCGGTGGCGGATTTGACAGGCACTAGCAATATAGCCGGGCTGAGAGAGAGCAGCAGGAGTTCACTGGCAAGTGCCACAGGCCATCAGCTGCTGTGGTGTGAGGGAATGAGGGGGGGATCTGGGAAAACAAAGGATCTGAATGAGAGAGGGCACACAATGAAAAAGACGAGGAAGTCCCAGAGACATGACTGGGCCCAATGCTCCGGGACTAACTGGGCAGTGTCAGAAGCACCAGAGTCAGTTGTGTATGGAGGGTAGGTAAGTGTAAGTGGCTCTAGCACAGTGTAACTGGCAATGCCGTGGTGGGTTTGCCAAGCAAGCAGAGCTTACCTGCTGAAGGCGCGTGGCAGGGAGATGGGGGCCATAGCAATAAAAGCAACTGGCAGGGGAATGTGAGATAAAGGCAGCTACCTACGTCCCACCATCACCAACGCCCTCACCTGTAAGTGGGTGCAACTCCCCCGTAGGCCAATATGAGTTGCACCTGCTTATGCCAGGGCTGAAAATGGTCCCTAAGGAATTACCAAATCAGTGTAAATTATGCACATTTCACAGGCCCACTGGATGTCAAAGCAGGGCACTTTACTTTTCCACCTGCTTTCTGAGCAACGTACACCACATGTGCAATACACCCCGTCCTCTACAGCAGCCAGGTGCAAAGAGACAAAGAAAACGAGAAAAGTGGCCCAGCTGCCCGGCCCAGCATGCTTCATTATTCCAAGATATGTACCTTGCAGAGCACAGTTGCCTAGTGTAACCCATGGGTCTCCTTTGTGCCTGCGTCATAGAGGATGTGAGTCTATTACAGTTCCAAGCATCTTTCACCTCCAGCGGTAGAAGCTCATGCTTTTAGCTCTGAAATCTCTGCTCAGTCCCCAGTCGCGACCAAAATGGGGGCCACCACACTGGAATTTGAAATGTTTCAGATACAGAGCTAATACTGCTGCACTACTCGGAAGGCAGCGGATCACCATGAGTGCTGGTCTACACTTGGGGGGAGGATCGATCCAAGATACACAACTTCAGCTATGCGAATAGCGTAGCTGAAGTCGAAGTATCTTGGATCGAATTACCTGGGGTCCACACGGCGCGGGATCGACGGACGCAGCTCCCCCGTCGACTGCGCTACTGCCGCTTGCTCTGGTGGAGTTCCGGAGTCGACGGTGAGCGCGTTCAGGGATCGATATATCGCGTCTTAACGAGACGCGATATATTGATCCCGGATAAATCGATTGCTACCCGCCGATACGGCGGGTAGTGAAGACGTACCCTAGGAGGGGTGCGGGAGGAGGGAGAAGGATGCAGTTTGGGTCACCCCTCCCTGCAGCTAGTAAGAAAGGCTGAGTCTGGCTTCAGGGCATGTGAAAGGCTCTGCAGGAAAGGAGACACACTCTTAGCTGGGTGTTTCCCCCCACCCCACCCCCCTGCTGGTGCATCCAGCATCTAGGCACCTTATCGGTAAAGGTTTTATGAGTGTCCATGAGTCTGGCGTTAGCTGGTGCTGCTCTATTGCTTACCTTTGCCGCAAGCAGTGCCTCTCCCGGGACATCACTCCTCCCCCACAGGTACGGGAGCACGTGGACCAGGAGCTCCATTCCCCCCACCACTTGGTGACCTCTTCATCCCAGGGGCCTGCTCCTTCTGCTGCCTCACTACTGTCCTGACAAAAACAGAGGATGGTTAGCTTGAGAACTCCGGCTCTGCAGCTGCCCTTGGGAGGGGATCAGTCCTCCCCTACGTGGATCTTTGGGGGGGTGCCACAAGAGTGAAAACCTTAAGTCTTCTAGTTTGGAGAGGGTGGGTAGGCCAGCCATGGTTGAGTCTAAACTACATGGCTCCTATCGTACAAGCCCCCGTATCTGCCCCTTCTCAAGCATAGGATTCCTGGGTCATTCAGGCTGATTCCCATCTCTTATAAGGAGTGCACTACACCACGGCTATTCTCTGCTTCCAGTGGCCCAGTGGGGGACGTGGAAAGCAGAGCACAGGGCAGCTCTAACTTACACTGGATGCTAGGCCAGCCTCTGCATGGTCCCAGGACACTGAGCGCACAGAGGTGGCTTAAAGCTACCTTGGACCCTACTGCATCCTGGCTCCAAGCACAGAAACAGGGGACTGTGAATCAGGCTCCCAGCTTCTATTCCCTGAATCCAACTTTCACTATTAGGTTTAAACTCCAACATCCCAGCATCTTCAAAATCCCCTTCTCCCCCCACGTCGAGATCGGACGGGCTGTGTGCTGACATTGGGCCATCAGCAAGCCAGTGACTTCAGCAAGGCCTTCCTCTGCCCACTGAGTAGTCACTGTTACCACGAGGGAGCTGCTTGAGCTCCTGCAACTTCAGCCCCTGGAGAAGTTCCCCTGCAACAGGAACGGGGCTGACGGAGCTTCAACGCCCCCTCCCTCCCATATTTCAAGGGAATGAAGGAGAGCTGTAGGAGAATGCAGGAGGATGCTGAATACGAAGGGGCCACAGCCAACAATGGTCTGCTCAAGGTTACACAGTGTACGTGTTTATATTGCAGCGTATGATGATTTGCATGATTCTTGCTTGATAACCTCAGCTGCAGCCTTTCAGCTGGATCTGCACAGAGACACCCCAAGCCCACAAAGGTTTATCCACATAGCTCTAGTTTCAAGAGTGGGGCATAGTTATCTGATCAAATACTTCTTAGCAGCCCCTTATCGGATGCAGATCTTTGGATTTTGGCATTGGCTTCTGAGCTCCAAATCAGCTTTCGATGGGCCCCTGCACCCAGTAATGGACTCCCCGTAAAACAGAGGCTGGGTGGTCCCCCAGCTGAGTGCCTATCATCACAGCAAGGCGCCAGTAGGGACCCCATTCCTGTACTGTTCAGCATTCACTCTGAATGAGGGAACGCAATGGAGTTTGCACTGCAGGCACAGCCGATGGTACACATCAACTCATTGGAGTTACAAATGTATTTTTAACGTCTCTCTTCAAATGATAAATTCATGATCTTTCACACAAAAGCCCCAACATTTTAACTGAGAAGCGATGTTTCGCCTGACCCTCTTGAAATTGCTATTGCATTATTTCACCTGACTTCTCCAACTGAATTACCAACTATCCCACCACTAGCTTCCTTGAAAATACCATTCCCTGCTCAAGTTCTTTGCATCCACTGGGATTGAGTCTTTCTACGGTGCCAATCGGGGCTGCTCTCTCTCTCTCTCTCTCTCTCTCTCTCTCTCTCTCTCTCTTTATATATATATATATATGAGGAACCAAGCAAAGACTGCAGAATTCATAAGGATGGAGACGTACAATGAAAGCCAAAGCCTTGGGTCCTTTGAGCAATATGAGATCATTAATATTTTTTGTCTGTTAATGGGGGAGAAGGGAGAGCGAGCTGTGATTTGCTGAGACTCAATGGATATGCAGACACTTAGTTCTTGATCACAAATCCAACCGCCTCCTCCAAAAATGAGGCCTTAAGGAGTGGCTTGTGTTCAATCTTGGCTTGCATGTCAGTGTCACTTCAGATGTTGGTAAATGGCAGACGGGGTCCCAGGAGAGTGCGTTGAAGACAGTCTCTTGGGGCCAGATTTGCAAAAGAGCCCAGTGGGGACATGTTGGGTGCAGAGCTCTGATGAGAATCTGGTCTTAATTGGCACAATGGGATCTGCTGGATGCTGAGCACTTTTGAAAAGCTGCCTCTAATTGGGGGTGGTGAGCACTGAACAATCTGGCTCTTGGAGACCAACTCCAAACCCCTGTGATACGCTGAGTGACCAGCAACCCAGAAAGCAGGTGCCTCCAGAATCCTTTCAGAAAAGGGGCTGAGGTTCTGTGGGCCTCCCTCTGGCAGCATGTTGGACACTGCCATGTGTTTCTAACCTCTTACACTCCGAGCTGCCAAGTACATTTTCCTTAGAGTTTTCCTCTCGGCAGCATGGAGGAAAGGTTTCATCTCCTTCAGTTTCCTCCTTTTCTAGTTGGCAGACTCCGAATTGGGAGCTAGGTCCTGCTCAAGCAGGGCTCTTATGGAACCCTGTCGGGACCATCAAATCTTCTGAGGGCATGTGGCAGCTGCATCCCACCCTGTCTTCCTCTAGAGGGAAAATTCTCCCTCACTGCAACACACCCTTGTGTCAGCAGGGCTGAATCAAGCCCATCATCTGTAATGGTTTAAGCCCTGCCCCTGCAGTGAGCTCTGTGCAGGCCATCCCCACACACTGGCGTTGATAGGGCCCCACACAGGTGCAGGGGTTCACCCGTGATGCTCATTGTGGGATCAAGTCCTTCACTGCTGCTCACCTGCATATGGCCGTCAGATTGAATTCTGCTTACGTTTACCTGCCATGTCTCGCACTAACTGGATGGCAGCTGTAACTTAACAACGGGGGCTCTGTAGGGGAGTCACTGTTGTACTCTACCTTTATTCTGTGAATTAATTTGGCCCCTTTCTGACCCCTAGTAACTTTCCCCAATGCTGGGTTGGTCTCTTACAGGATCATTGTTTCTGGGGCTGTCCCTTTAAATTGAGCAGAGCCAAGCAGTTACAGCCCTAGAGTCGCCATTTTGCAACAGGCTGCTGCTGGCTGCACCTTTCTCCCATCCAGCAGGTAAGAACTTGTAATGCTTTCCTTGAGTTTTCCTTCTCTTATTTCTGACGAAATGGCACAGGACCTCCTGGGTCACCATCTCCAGTCCCCTGCCATCGTAAACAACTCCGTCATCAGAATCCTGTTATAAACGTATCAGTCTCCATCTTAAAACTAGTTAGACAGTTTTCACCCACTGTTCCTATTGGGAGGCTTTTCCAGGACCTCCCTCCTCTGAGGATTAGAAACCTTCTTCAAATTTCCAGCCTCAATTCATTCATGGCCAGTTTATTCCCATTTGTTCTTGTGCCAACATTGTCCTTTGGCTTAAATAGCTAATAGATAGTGGAGCTTATCCATCTCCATGCTACCTTGTGCCCCTGCTTCCTCATTTAGAGTAGCACACTTCCATCTCCCTGCTACAACACTCAGACATGTCAGATGGCCACAGAAGTCAGAATGAAGCCTCATTTGAGAGATACTGGCCAAAGAAGAAGTCAGGTTTAAAAAGGAGAAGCAGTTGAGTAATTTTGTGATCTAGGGCTTAGGGTACTGGACTGAGACTCAGAAGAATAGAATCCCATTCCTGGCTCTGCCACTAACCTACTGAGTGACCTTGGGCAAGTTACTGCCCCTCTCTGTGCCTCAGTTTCCCCTCCCAGCTTTTGTCTATTTAGGTGATAACTTCTGTGGTGCAGAGACTCCCTCTTACTTCCTCTTTGTGGGGCCTGTAGGTGCTACTGTAATACAAATAATTAGCAATACTAATATTGGGTTAAAATGTTTGACTATGTGGACTATCCCACTGCAGGCTCAGGAGGTCACATGCCCTCCCCCACAATTTCCTCTCCTGTACTATAGGGATTTGCTATCTGATAAATGGTTAATTTCCTCTAGGCCCATGGTAGATCTGAGAACCATACTGATCTGAACTGATCTGAGATTCTGTGCCTATAAGTATTTACCCATGTAAGTAAGGACACTATAAAGATATTTTTTGCAAGTGAAACCAAATATTTTCATTGTCAGATCAGAAAGAAACATGGTTATTTTGTATCTGTGAGTGATTAGACCTGCCTGCAGATGACCCTCAAGTATCATTTTTCTCTCTCACTATGGGTTTACTACACCACTATGTCTAACTTTCCGGTGTGATGGTGGGACTGCAGGTACTGGGAGACTGGGCAGCTGCTTCCAATTTTCTGTTGAATTTGTTGCTTTGACAGAAATAAGACTTCATTAAATAATTGTGACATAATTGCACTTCCTGATTTTAATTACGGTGCTAGCATTAGGCATCTTCCAAATTTCCAAACAATAAATTGAGGGATGTTGGCTAGATCCCAGATTACATCTGCTTCTGTGGTTCATTTTCTCCATGTTTCCTGGCTGCATTGACAGATTCCAAGAACTGCCTATCAGGTGAGTGAATTCGGCATTCCAGAATTCTCAGACATCAGCCCAGGCCCAGAAGATCTGGGAGAAGAACACCACATTAAGCAGAGACCTGACACAACTTGGGGAAAGGGATCCAGGTTGGCTTTAAGCCACCCTTTGCATTTCCCCAATCTGGGGAACTACTGAAGCTGCTCTAAATTATGCTCTGCTGCAACAAGCCCTGAAGAGCCATTCCACAGTTGGGGGCTACAAGCATAGGGACATGCTAGGGGAAGGCTAGAGATGGGGATGTAGTGCAGGGCTGTTGTTGATAAGGATGCATGTATCTGTGCTGATGGATCTGGTTAAGGAAAAATATGATGGTCCGATGCAATTTCTGAGTGACTTTATTAGAAAAAGAAATAGAGGGGCAGGAATTAAATCATTAAACAGATGGGCCACACTCAAACTCACACAGATGCTCTCTACTACAATTTCTGGTGGGTCATCCTAGGCCAGTGGTTCTCAAACAGGGATACACATACTCCTGGAGGTACGCGGAGGTCTTCCAGAGGGTACGTCAGCTCATCTAGATATTTGCCTAGTTTTACAATGGACTATGTGAAAAGCACAAACTAAAATTTCATACGATTACTTGTTTATACTGCTCGATCTACTATATCAGTGTTTCTCAACCTTTGGAGGTCGCAATTTATAATTATATAAGAAAAATGAGAAAGTAAGCAATTTTTCACCAATAGTGTGCTGTGACACTTCTGTATTTTTATGTCTGATTTTGTGAGCAAGTAGTTAAGTGAGGTGAAACTTGGGGTACACAAGACAAATCAACTTCCTGAAAGGGGTACAGTAGTCTGAAAAGGTTGAGAACCACTGTCCTAGGCTTCCAGGGCAGGGAGAGAATCTAGGAGTTCTTCCTCGTTTTCCTACAGCATCAGTATAAACTAAACTTGCCAGCCAAATCTTTACCACTTCCTAATACCCGTTTGTAGCTCTGCCAGGAGTGTATTCTGGACCTGGCACGTGCAGAAACTTTGCTCTAGCTCCTCTCTTTATCAGGGCTAACATAGGAGCAGGGAGCTGCTCCATCCCAGCTGTGCTGATGCAGCAAAAGTACCTGGGCCTTTGTCCCAGAAGCTCTGCAGACTGTGTTATAAAAAGCCAGGTGGCAGTCTTCAGATTAGTCAATATTAGCAAAGGAAAATCCAGCACCTATAACAGCGCCAGCATCCTCCCTGCTCTGTCCTTAATTCCAATTAACAATGCAGCCGTAGCTCCTTCAGCAGCAAAGACAGCCCCAAACAAACTATCCCAACCTTGCAGAGCAAGACCGTTTCCAATCAATGTGGTATAAAATGTTCAGGGCAATCTTTCTGAGAACTGCGAGCAATATAAATACCCAAGAATGATTCTTTGTCACGCTCAGGATTAATTTAGGCCACTGTTTATGCCATTCTTCCCCAACTTCTGGAAACTCAGATGTAACTGGAATGAATTTTTCTAGTTATGGTAAAGATAATGTGGCAGGAGCATAGCCTTTTATATGGTGCATATCATGCTCTATTGCCACATCCTGACTTCATGGCTCATTAAAGTCAGGAGTTTCAGGAAAAGACTGGAGGCCTTGTCTACACTATGGGGGTAAGTCAATCTAAGTTACGCAACTCCAGCTATGTGAATAACATAGCAGGAGTCGACATAGCTTAGGTCGACTTACTGTGGTGTCTACATCACACTGGGTCAACAGGAGACACTCTCCTGTCGACTTACCTTACGCTTCTCATTCCGGTGGAGTACCGGAGTCGACGGGTGAGTGATCTGCAGTTGATTTAGTGGGTCTTCACTAGACCCACTAAATCGACCCCCGGTGCATTGATCACCACAGTAAGTGTAGACATGCCCTAAGACAGGAGACAATAGGCCGAAAAAGATTTTGAAGATCAACTAGCCAAAGACTTAAAAACGAACAGCAAAAAGTTTAAATACATCAATAGCAGGAAGCCTGCCAAACAATCAGTGGGGCCACTGGTTGATTGAGGTGCTAAGGAGCACTCAGGGAAGATAGGGCCATTGCAGAGAAGCTAAATGAATTCTTTGCATTGATCTTCACTGCAGAGGATGTGAGGGAGATTCCCATACCTGAGTCATTCTTTTTAGGTGACAAATCTGGGGAACTGTCCCAGATTGATGGGTCAGTTGAGGTTTTGGAACAAACTGATAAATTAAACAGTAACAAGTCACCAGAACTAGAAGGTATTCACCCAAGAGTTCTGAAGGAACTCAGATATGAAATTGCAGAACTACTAACTGTGGTATGTAACCTATCATTTAAACCAGCTTCTGTACCAGATGCCTGGAGGATAGCTAATGTGACACCAATTTTTTAAAAAGGCTCCAGAGGCAATTCTGGCAATTATAGACCAGTAAGCCTAACTTCAGTACAGTGCCAGGCAACTGTAGTAAAGAACAAAATTATCAGGCAGGTTCTCTATGGAGCAATATTACAGCAGATTTGTGTGCGCAAAGAGGGAATTTTGATCTGTAATAAGGTACAAATAAGAAGTACATTAGAAAGCAGGCTAGCAGCAGCCCAGAATGAGAACTGCAAAGTTGCATTTATTTCTAATCATAGAGACATGGAAAGTTAAAAGAATAACACAACAATATTCTTTCACAATACCCCAGCTTTAAAGGAAGGGGTCCATAATTTGGTGGGTGAGGGTAGTTATTCCCCTGGACAATTGTGGGCTAATTCTCAACCAGTTTTACGCACTTCTCAGGGAAAGTTAAAACACTCCTAAAAACAGGCCTAACCTGATTGTCTTGTGCAACCAAGTCACTGGGAGTTTGGGGTACATGAGAAATGCAGGATCAGCCCCTAAATGACTATTTTGTGCACAGTAAGAAAGAGACGTTGCTGGTCAATTTAGTGCCACAATGTTGTTTATTTAAGGGCCTGATTCTGTCACCCTTATTCATGTTGAATATTCACTACTCAGACACTAGTTCTTTTGGGGCTACTTACAGAGTAAGGGACTATTTGACTTAAGTGTAGCAGAATGGGGCCCTGAAGGAGCAGCATTGGTGTTATTATTTATTATTTGTATTTCCCATAGCACCTGGGAGCCCTAGCCCTAGAGCAGGACCCCATTGTGCTAGGTACAGTACAAACACAGAACAAAAAGGCAGTCCTTGCCCCACAGAGCTTTGCTCTACACAAATGCATTAACATGGATGCACTATGAAGTATATGTATAAAAGAGTTTAGCTGCCCTGCTGTAGCATCAGCTTTGCCTTCACTGTTAAATAAGGTGTATTTTTTACCTTGAGGAACTTTCGCTCAGGGTCCATGATAGCTAAATCCAGTTTATATGAGGGCTATCAAGCGATTTAAAAAATTAATTGTGATTAATCACGTGATTAATCGCAGTGTTAAACAATAATAGAATGCCATTTATTTAAATATTTTTGGATGTTTTCTATATATTCAAATATATTGATTTCAATTACAACACAGAATACAACATGTACAGTGCTCACTTTATATTTATTTTTGATTACAAGTATTTGCACTGACAAAACCCCCCCAAAAGAAATAGTATTTTTCAGTTCACCTAATACAAGTACTGTAGTGCAATCTTTTTATCATGAAAGTTGAACTTACAAATGTAGAATTACGTTAAAAAAAAAACTGCATTAAAAAATAAAACAATGTAAAATTTTAGAGCAGGGATGGGCAAACTACGGCCTGCGGGCCAGATCCAGCCCACCAGCCGTTTAATCTGGCCCTCGAGCTCCCGCTGGGGAGCGGGGTCTGGGGCTTCCCTGCTCCAGCGCTCCAACTGGGCAGCAGGATCGGGGGCTGCTCCACGTGGCTCCCAGAAGCAGTGGCATGGCCCCCTCCGGCTCCTACATGTAGGGGCAGCCAGGGGGCTCCACTCTGCACGCTGCCCCCACCCCAAAATGCCACCCCCCCACAGAGGCGGCGGAAGGTCCCGCCGCGGAAATACTGCTGCGTTCGCCGCCCCCCAAATCGCAGCGCCCTAGGCGACCGCCTAGGTAGCCTAATGGGTTGCGCCGGCCCTGCCCCCAGCTCCCATTGGCCTGGCACTGCTGCCAATGGGAGCTGCAGGGGCGGTTTCTGTGGACGGGGTAGTGTGCAGAGCCACCTGGCTACACCTCCGTGTAGGAGCTGGAGAAGGGACATGCCGCTGCTTCCAGGAGCTGCTTGAGGTAAGCACCGCCCGGACCCTGCACCCCTGAGCCTCCCCCCACACCCCAACCCTCTGCCCCAGCCCTGATCCTCCTCCCACCCTCCAAACACCTCAGGCCCAGCCTGGAGCACCCTCCTGCACCCCAAACCCCTCATCCCCAGACCCACCCCAGAGCCTGCACCCCCAGCCAGAGCCTGCACCCCTTCCCACATGCCAAGCCCCTGCCCCAGCCCTGATCCCCCTCCCACCCTCCGAATACCTCAGTTCCAGCCCAGAGCACCCTCCTACACCCCAAACTCCTGATCCCCAGCCCCACCCCAGAGCCCGCACCCCCAGCCGGAGCCCTCACCCCACCCACACCCCCGCTGCAGCCCAGAGCCCCCTCCTGCACCCTGAACTCATTTCTGGCCCCACCCCAGAGCCTGCACCCCCAGCCAGAGCCCTCACCCCCTCTCGCACACCAACCCCAATTTTTTGAGCATTCCTGGCCCACCATACAATTTCTATTACCAGATATGGCCCTCGGGTCAAAAAGTTTGCCCACACCTGTTTTAGAGCCTACAAGTCCAATTAGTCCTACTTCTTGTTCAGCCAATCGCTCAGTCAAACAAGCTTATTTACATTTGCAGGAGATAATACTGCCTGCTTCTTGTTTACAATGTCACCTGAAATTGAGAACAGGCATTCTCATGCCACTATTGTAGCCGGGGTCGCAAGATATTTACCTGCCAGATTCGCTAAAGATTCGTATGTCCCTTCATATTTCAAACACCCTTCCAGGGGACGTGCTTCCATGCTGATGATGCGTTCGACTCAATAACAATCCAAAGCAGTGCGGACCGACGCATGTTCATTTTCATTATCTGAGTCAGACGCCACCAGCAGAAGGTTGATTTTCTTTTTTGGTGGTTCGGGTTCTGTAGTTTCCGCATCGGAGTGTTGCTCTTTTAAGACTTCTGAAAGCATGCTTCACACCTTGTATCTCTCAGATTTAGGAAGGCGCTTCAGATTCTTAAACCTTGGGTTGAGTGCTGCAGCTATCTTTAGAAATCTCACATTGGTACCTTCTCTGCGTTTTGTCAAATCTGCAGTGAAAGTGTTCTTAAAATGAACAACATGTGCTGGGTCACCATCCGAGACTGCTATAATATGAAATATATGGCAGAATGCAGGTAAAACAGAGCAGGGGATATACAATTCTCCCCCAAGGAATTCAATCACAAATTTAATTAATGCATTATTTTTTTAATGAGCATCATCAGCTTGGAAGCATGTCCTCTGGAATGGTGGCCGAAGCACGAAGGGGCATACGACTGTTTAACATATCTGGCACGTAAATACTTTGCAATGCTGGCTACAAAAGTGCCATGCAAATGCCTGTTCTCACTTTCTGCTGACATTGAAAATAAGAAGAGGGCAGCATTATCTCCCATAAATGTAAACAAACTTGTTTGTCTTAGCGATTGGCTGAACAAGAAGTAGGACTGAGTGGACTTGTAGACTCTGAAGTTTTACATTGTTTTGTTTTTGAGTGCAGTTATGTAACAAAAAAATCTACATTTGTAAATTGCACTTTCACGACAGAGATAGCACTACAGTACTTGTATGAGGTGAATTGAAAAATACTATTTCTTTTATAATTTTTACAGTGCAAATATTTGTAATCAAAAATAATATACACTTTGATTTCAATTATAACACAATACAATATATATGAAAATGTAGAAAAACATCCAAAATATTTAATAAATTTCAGTTGGTATTCTATTGTTTAATAGTGCAATTAAAACTGTGATTAATCACAATTAATTTTTTTTAGTTAATCGCATGAGTTAACTGTGATTAATCAACAGCCCTAGTTTATATACAATGCTTATTATATCCACATTGCTTTATGGTTGAGAATTATGGGTACTGGCAAAACTTATAGAGCAAAAGCTGCAAACATTTGAAACAAGGTCCCTGTGCCAAATCCTAGGTGTGACAAGGTTAGATAGACTAGAATGGATGACATCCATAGATTAAAAGTGCGGTATGACCACAATCCTCAAAATGCGCCAACATGGCTTGGCCATGTTGCCAGAATGACCCCATACCAACTGCCTACAATTGTTTTGTAAGGAAGAGCGCATGGAGAGAGAGGCCATGGACAACCAAGGAGATGTCCAAGGTATAACTTGGTATATAAAACCATCCAGGCAACCCCCAACAGGTTCAAATGGGAGCTCAAAACAGTGAAGATCAACCACTTTAGTTTTACTGTGAGGTAAACAAGTCAAAGTCAATCCCAGGTCTCGGGTTAGTGGTGACCTCACCCAATTTACCACATGGTAAAACTAAAGTGTCTTGTCTTCAGTGTGTTTTACCTTGGGATAGCTCATATATAGGGTGTATATTTCAGGGTAACTAAGGTACTTGAGTTATCCCAAGGTAAAAACACAGTGAAGACAAGGGACTTTCATTCTACCACAAGGTAAATTAGGTGAGGTCAGCACTATACCACCACCTGGGGTTGACCTCGCTTTGTTGACCTCATAGTAAAACTAAAGGGGCTGGTCTTCACTGTGTTTTTACCTCAGGACAGCTCACCCACATTATTTACCCTGAGGTAATAAATATACCTTCTTTTTAGCAGTGAAGACAAGGCCATAGATGGAAGTCAAACAGGGCAAGGAGCACTGAATCAACCATCTGCAATAAAGAAACTATATGGAGTTCCTTCAGAGACATTAAGCACAGAGCTACATTGTGCTCAGCGACCCATGGAAGCCGAGAGGAGGTCGCGGCACTGTTCAGTGGAATGATTGAAGTTAGAATTTTGCCTCCTCCAGTCATAATAACGGAGGTGGTTCTTACAGGCCAGGCCTTTGAGTGAGTGCCCTATAATAAGGGAATTTCACAGAAGGGGCTTTACAGCTGCTAGGAGACAAGTGTTATTAAAGGGGACAGAGCTCTAATAAGAGCCTGGCTGCTGGGTCAGAGGGTGTGTCTCTGCCCTTCCATAAAGGACAAAATGAATGGCTTGAGGGCTCCAGTGCTCACACAGCTACAGATAATGATGAAATGGGGCTGGCTAAGCCAGGAGCCTACTTCACACATACTGGGGGAGGGGGAAGGAGGGAATGGATCTGTTTTCATCTCCATCCACAGGCTTGTGAGCACTGGTTAGCTGTGGTACAAAGGGCATGGCTTCTCTACTGCCTATAAAAAAATAACACAACAATATTCTTTCACAATACCCCAGCTTTAAAGGAAGGGGTCCATAATTTGATGGGTGAGGGTAGTTATTCCCCTGGACAATTGTGGGCTAATTCTCAACCAGTTTTACGCACTTCTCAGGGGAAGAGCCCTGTGCGTACAGAATTCTGATGGTGCTGATCTGCACTCCTGCATTGCCAAAAGGTGCCATTTCACCTCCACCACTCCTTTCTGAGTGCCAGAGTCACTGCAGAGTCTGAGGGACCCAATCCTTGGAGGGAACTCTAGGGCAAGCAGCACAAAATCCCTTTCCCAACCAGCCTTGAAGCACAATGCTAGGGAAAATCAAATGCACAACATACTTGTCCCATTGAACCACCCAGAAGATTTTCAAGCCTTTCCATTGGGATGTGGGTGAAAACAGAAGCCAAGCATCAGCAAAAATCAAAGAAAGCCTAGGCACCATATGGGGTTGGCTGGGTTCTGTCTGTTTACAGTCATGGAACTGCAATCTTTCTTCCAGATCCACTCACCTTACTCATGTGGGCAGCCTAGGGTGACCATATGTCCTGATTTTTTAGGGACAGTCCCGATTTTTGGGTCTTTTTCTTATATATGCTCCTATTACCCCACCCCCACCCCCGTCCCGATTTTTCACACTTGCTGTCCGGTCACCGTAGGGCAGCCCAGGGGTACCCCTGCCTGACCCCTCCTCACTTCACCAAAGGCATTTCTAGGAATTTAGCACTGGTTCTGATAGTGCAGTCACACCCAACGCAATAAGAGCCACCCAATGCCCACCAGGGCTGAGTCTTGCCCCACACCTGGACTCTAGACACTGCTGAGTTAGAGGGGGGACAGAGGTTGCCTTTTTGCACTCCATGTGAGTTTGTGGAGCTCCTCCTAGGAGGCTTTGAAAGCAGCTTGCCCTTCCTGATTTCATTGGAGCAGCTGGACATGTCTCCACCAGGGTCTTATCGCCTCCTCCTGGGCAGCTTGGCTGGTGGAGCTTGAAGGGGGGAAGGGACATGGGGAAAATAGACAAGACAGGAAAAGATCCGATCTGTTACTATGGGGGGGGGGGGGTTAATCCTGGGAGCAGGGCAGGTTAAGGAGGGCCATCTAGGCAAGCCGTGTGCAGCCAGGCAGGGGATGCCTGCTCCAAGCGCCTAGGGCAGGGCTGGTGGAGAGACGCCCCACCAGTGGCAGGATACCTTTACTTCTCGGCTCTGGCTCCAGCGCTCCGCAGGGGCTCAGGACAGACTGGTGCCTGCAGATCGGATCCCGGTGGAGCTCGGAGTAAGAGCCCCCCTGCCCTGCCCTGGTGCTTGGCACCCAGCCCGCCTGTCCCTTACCTTAGCGCCCGGGGTGGAGGCGATCAGCAGCAGCAGGAGCAGCGGGGCCAGCCGCCGGCCGGGAGAGCCGCGCAGGGCGGCCATCCTGCGCTCCTGCTCCATGGGAACAAGGCAGCGGCGGCGGCAGCCCGGAGGCAGCCGCAGTCGCCTGAGCGCAGCCCTGCATGGCTGGGTAATTAATGACTTTCCAACCTGTTTGGTGGCTGGGCGCCCGCAGCTCCGCGGGGCCCTGATTGACACAAGCCGACCTGAGCCACCCGCAGCCCGCGGAGGGCGGGGGCCGCGTGCGCCTGCCCCTGCCCCGCATTCCTCCCGGGCCCGGGGAGGTTTGGGACGCAGACAAAGGAAGCCAAACCCAGCGCAGCAGGATCCCTGCCTCTCCCCTCCGCAGCCCCGGCTCCCTTGGGGTGGGGGGGAAGGGGCTCCCTCCAGCCAGGGCTTGGGGACAGGACCTGACAGAGGAGCCAGGACCATCACCCCTTCCCCAGGCTGTGTGTCTGAGAATCCGGATCCACATCGGATCAAGCCACTCCGCATTGCCGTGACCCCTTCCACCCAGGACAGCCCGGCACCCGCTAGCAGATGGCCCTGAATGAAGTAGGCAAGTGTGATAGTTATAGCCCCACTTTGCAGCTAGGGAAACTGAGGCACGAGACAATGACGTCTGGGCAGGGCTGGGAAGAGAATCCTGGTCCAGTGACCATATGGTTCACACTTAAAAGAAGGGTCACTTCGGTGGTGACAGTGCTTGAAGATTGTGAAATGGTCCCTCTGGTGATCAAAGGGCATTCTGGTGCTGGTGTCTGGACTCAGGGCACCACAGGCATATTTCTGTGCATAAAGGCTTTTTCCTGGTAATTGAAACTGGTCTGCACCTAGTCTGGATGCAGTTATAAGGTGTCTTATATCAGCATAGCTTATTCCCCTTCTCATACAGGAATAAGGTATATAGCAGTATAGGCACCCTTAAACCCCTATAGTTGGGTGCTGTTGTACTGCATAGTAGCATGGATAAAGAGGTAACAACTTCCTAGTGTAGACAAGACCTGAATGAATTTATCTTGAAACATTGAACAAGTGGCATGAACATTCACTTTGAGCAAAGCTTTGATCATGTCTCCTCTGATTTGTCCTTTCACTCCAGACACTGATCATCACACTGAACACTTCTTCCACTGAACTGTTTGTTCCAGGTCAACATAGAGGAATTTCTATTCACTTGTCTCAAACAAACACTTTGGTCTGGTCTACACTACAGAGTTAGGTCAATACAAGGCAGCTTACGTTGACCTAACTATGAAAGTGTCTGCACTTAAATTTTGCTTTCGCTGACTTAATAAGTCCAACTCCATGAGCGGCGTAAAGTCAGGGTCAATGTAGTTAGGTCAACACTGTCAGTGTAGACACTGTGTTGCTTATGCCAACTAATAGTGGCTTTCAGGAGCCTTTCCACACTGACAGTACAACCAATACAAGCACTCCTGGCGAGGATGCGCACTGCCGACACAAGGAGCAAAGTGTAGACATGAACAAGCTATGTAATTACTGCAGTGGCTGTATGCCGACATAAGTTAGGTTGACTTCACTTTGTAGTGTAGACAGGCCCTTTGTAGTTAGAACTTGTCCATGTGTGAAAGTTGTTTGGAATTATTTTCATCCACGTTAAATGATACAGACCAACAATGCGCCCACACCACCTTGTTATCCTGGGTTAAGATGCTTCCCTTTGAGATCATCGTGCCCAGAACTGTGTTGTTTTGAATTAAGCATTCAGCATTCTTTGCAGAAATCCTATGGTGCAATGCTCCACTGCTAGGCTCTGTGTTGTGGGATTTTTGTCACTGTGCAATACTTGCTGGAAGGCACTGGAATTCTGAGACTCGGGGTCAAACTAATTCCCATGATTTCTCTCCTGTCATCCCATCATTCATCTGGCTTTTATGAGCCAGCCCCATTTTCAAAGAGCTGTCAGGCAGCATGAAGGAACCACTGCACTCCTGCAGTCCTGATGGTTCTTAATATAAACAGGCTGCTGCCCATATATCTACAGTCATGCGGGGCGATACGGGTATCCGAGAAGGAGGAGGCTGAAAAAACAAATGTTTTGACTAATGAAATGAAAAACTGGATATTTTAGGTGTCCAGAAAATTTCCCATTGATTTGAAAGGCTTCCTGCCATCAATTTATCTGAAGAAAAAGCCACATAAGCAGAGAGTGGGGTGGCAAAGAGTGGGTGCTTGAACTTTGATGGCTATTTTCACTGCTTCCATAGAATATGGTCACTGAATCTGTCAAAATACAGGAACGTGTTTTTTCCCAGAGTGAAGCAGATAAGTCTTAAAGCATATTTATTTCCTGAATGTTCCCTCTTTTTCTCCTTACAGAATGTTCACAGGCAAATTTTTTAATGTATTCATTATTCTAAATTGTATGTCAATTTCTTCCTTAAAATCCTTTTTCCTCCATGAACAGTTTGCAAGCAGTTCTTGCAAATGCTCCAACTTAGAAACTTGCTGCGTGCTGGTTAGCTACAGCAATCTGGTGGTATTGTTTCTGGTCTCTGATTAGATCACTCTAACAGCACAAAATAAGGATTTGCATTGAAATATGCAATTTGAAGTTTGCTTTCAGTGCCTGTTCAGTCTTTCAATGTTGTGCAATTATTCATGCTAACAAAGCTCAACCATTTGCTTGTTGCTGGTGTGTGGACCAGAATAGGTCACAGACATGGCTGAAATAAAACAGTCACAGATGTTTTTTCCATGCTTCACTCATCTGTAGTTCATACCCTTATCCAAACAGGCACTGTGTCCCCTAATGCCAGATTGTGGGATTGTGGTAAATCAGGTTTGCCCAGATTTTGAGGACAATTCTTCCCACAGTTCACTGTGGGTTATGTCTTATGGGGATGAAAGGATGACCATGTCTGTAGCTGTAACATGCAGACGTAGACTTAATATCTAGGTTAGTTAACATAAGGTTTTTCAGCAGCACGTCACCTTCTAATGCCTTAGTGGGGTTATTGACAAGTGGAGTATGATATTGATAGATTGAGCATGCCCAAGTGATAAAGGATAACATCTCCTAAAGGCTGGGACATTGCTATAGGGAGCAAACCCAGATGGTGGGCAGCACTTTCTGCAACCTGGTGAGTTTTTAATAGGCTTTGATTATTTTTACTTTATTATGTAATTTTATAGAGATAGGTTGGTTCAGTGGTTAGGGCACTAGTTTAGGATTTGGGAGACCTGTGTTCAAATCCTTGCTCCACCGATGACTTCCTGTGTGGCTTTGGGAAAGTCTTTCTGTGCCTCAGATCCCTGTCTGTACTATGGGGATAATAGCAGTGCTATGCCTTCCTGTGGCATTGTGAGGGTAAATACGTTAAAGATTGAGAAGCTCTTTCAAATCTACTATATAAGAGTGTTATTGATTAATGATTGTTTGTTAATTATTTGTATTGTGGCTCTGACTGAGTTTGCAGCCCCGTTCTGCTAGGCACTGTACAAACACATAATAAGAGACAGTCTCTGCTCCAGAAACCTTACAATCTTAAATAGAAAAGATAGACAAAGGGTTGGAGAGGAAACTGAGGCACAGAGAGGTGAGGTGACTTGCCCAAGGTCACTCAGCAGGTCAGTGGCAGAGTTGGGAATAGAACTCAATCTGCAGAGTCCCCGTACAGTGACCTGTCCACTGAACCATGTAGCAGCAACTGGATAATAATACATTGCAGCTTGGAGGGTTATTGATGGCTCATGTCCAGGCCAAAAGACAGTGCACTTCCACTATCAGATGAGGTAGCAGGGAAATGGCCCCATGCCCAGAATGTGAAGAATGGCATTACAACACTTCCTATAAGGTTGGGTGGTTGGTAGGTGGCACGTGAGCACATTATGAATGAAAGAAGCTCTAACATCACAGCTGGGATCACCTAGTAAATCTGTTCTTATAAAGGAACAGAGATTAACTGCATGCCTACACAGATTATCAGCCCCTTTATAACTGGAATCATATGCTGCGGCATTGCTAAAATCTCACATGGTAAATGGGGCTCCCCTCACACACACCCTATATGAGAGTGGATTGTGTGTTCCTAAGGCCTGTACAGAAACATTCTTGCTAGAGGATTATTTGCTTTCCTGAAGTGATGGAACTGGACCGAACTCGGCTCCTGGGAGTTTGAATCCTGGCACTTGAGGGATGGGACATAGTCTCCAGATCTGATGCCTTAGGCCCTGATTCAGCAAAGAATGGTTTAACTTTAAGTATGGTAGCAATCCCGTCGTATGAAGCAAATGCTTAAGTGCTTGGCTGAATTGGGGTCTTAGAAAGTGGGACTAAGAATTATGGCATGAACACGTGGATTTAACTGCACTGCAATGCTGGCATTACTGGGTCTACATTCAGTGGCTAGGAGCCAAGATCCTGGCACTACCATTTTGGGAAATATGGGATTATTAACATCACAGATGCATATTACTTTTCCAAACCCCATCTTTTATTGCTCTTCTTCCAATGGCATAAGAAGGCTATTATTGTAAAATGTTTCTGAGGGTCACACATCAAGGTTTTTGAAGACAAACAGCTGTCAGGTCAGGTGGCCTTTGGGCAGCCCATAAACAGCCAATGGCTCAATACTGCCCTCAGGAGCATGCCTGTTGACTTCAGCAGGAGCACCATGTGAGCATCACAGAGCCCAGGGAGAGCACCTCTGTTTGTTGTGCTTCTGACAGTGCTCACAGAGGGCTGAGTCATAGCAGTTGAAAGATCTGGCTCACAAAGTGAGATGGGCTGGACGCTGACACTTCTCTTTCATATGGCAACAGTTGGATCTTAAGGTCTCTCATCCAGTCCAGAGCAGAGGGTGCAGCCATATGAATGGCTGCTGCACTTCTAGGATGAGCATAAACTGGGCAACCCTCCGTGATGTGTCCGATAGTTTGCACCATGCCACAGACACAGTTCAGCGATTCCCTCACTTTCCATCTATGGAGTACGTGTGCGCATCTTCCATGTCGGGGGCAGTTACAGTTTAGAGCTGTCCATATGCGCCATGGGGAGGGGAAGCCCGGCACTTGCACAGTTGGGTTGTCAATTAGATTTTTGCTTGGTACATCGGCACCTGCTCAGGCTTCAGACCATATTCTGTGAACGTCCTTATCTTCCGCAAGGAGAAGTGAGACCGGAAGGGTTTTCTTGATTTTAGTCGGTGGCGAGGGGGATGATCTAGGTCATGGTGGAGCAGTACTGTGGTATTTGCCATGGTCTTTATGTACGCCCGAACTGTCACAGCATCTTGACAAATATTTGCCAGCGCAATGTCAGCCAATACTGATAGCTATGGAAGTGGCATTGGTAGGAGGGTGCCGCTAATTACATGAAGAGCGGCATTAATTTCGATGTCCACTAAGATGGTGTGTGGGCTTCCATTCCAAACTGGGGCACGGTATCCTGCTGTGGAATGGACCAAGGCAGGTGAAAGTATTTGGAGCGTGTGGGCGTCGCTTCCCCATGATGTTCCCGCAAGCTTCTGTATGATGTTGCTCCTGGGGTTTGTTTTCCTTTTGGTTTGTTCAAGGTGGCGATGGAAGCTGAGCGTGCGGCCCAGGGGTATCCCTAGGTCCTGTGGATTATGATTGGGCATCAGTGGTGACCCACCAAAATTGATGTTTAATTTCACCTGGATCTACCTGTCTTCTTGGCCTGGGCATTGTTCAAATGGAAAGCTGAAACTACTGTTTTTGAGACATTTGGCTTTAACCACCAGGCCTTGAAATAGGTTTCACTGACCGCCAGGCGGCAACACAACAAAGGCAGAAGCGACCCTCCCTGATTAACAGGCCAGCTCTCCCCACTCCAAGGGCTTTTCCTGAGAGCTTCCTCAAGATGCGAGCTGCATGAAACTGGGGGCAAACGTTGCCATTTGATTTTGTGTTCCTCAAATATTTGTATGTTCCACAAAATTGTACAAACTGGCTATTTCCTCTTCAACACCAGGCTCTTCAGGGCAGGGATTGTTTCTTGGTACTGGGTTTGTCCAGCACCTAGCACAATAGGGTCCTGCTCCATGACTGGAATGCTTAGGAACTAGAGCAGTACCCAGAAATACATCAATATAATCATTAATAATGTCAAATTCTATTTCGCAGCCACCTGCCACTCACAGCGTGTCCATTTTCAAGGGAAAAAATGACAGAAGATAATGAATTTGGTAAAGTGGGCCTGTCTGAGTTCATAACAAGAGGCAAGGAGCCCCCTGCAATTTCACACTGTTTCTCCGTCTGTAGGGAATGCTTTGAATGTTGCTACTTAGGCTGGAGTTTTCTTTGCTCAAATACACCTCTACCTCGATATAACGCTACCCAATATAACACGAATTCGGATATAACGCGGTAAAGCAGTGCTCCGGGGGGGCGGGGCTGCGCACTCCGGTGGATCAAAGCAAGTTCGATATAACACGGTTTCACCTATAAAGCGGTAAGATTTTTTGGCTCCCGAGGACAGCATTATTGAGGTAGAGGTGTACATGTGCATGACACAGAGGGGTGGGTTTTGTGTACATTTCAGCTTGGAAACCAATCGCTTGGGTTTATAATTGGGTTTGGGGGTTTTAACTCTTCTGCTTAACCAGCTGAGGAATGGAATGCCAGATTCTGATGAATCACCACCGTTGCCTATTCCCTTTCAATACCTGATCAGTTAATGCAGTGACATAGCGCTCCTTGGTTGGCAAAGTCAGACATTTCATGCCACTTGGAGTTTACTGTCTAGTAATAAAAGCACTTCCCAGCCCTGCTCAAGGGAAATGATCGCTTCCAATATATTTATAAAGCTATTTGAACCCCAGAGTGGTTACCAGCTAAATCTCATTATCAATAGGGCCCTACCAAATTCACGGCCATGAAAAACGCATCACAGACCATGAAATCTGGTCTCCCCCTGTGAAATCTGGTCTTTTGTGTGCTTTTACCCTATACTATACAGATTTCATTGAGGAGACCAGCGTTTCTCAAATTGGGGGTCTTGACCCCAAAGGAAGTTGCAGGGGGTTGCAAGGTTATTTTAGGGGGGTTGCTGTATTGCCACTCTTACTTCCGTGCTGACTTCAGAGCTGGGCGGCTGGCTGGTCGGGTGCCCATCTCTGAAGGCAGCACCCCAGCAGCAGCAGCGCAGAAGGTTGGCAATACCATACCATGCCACCCTTACTTCTGCGCTGCTGCCTTCAAAGCTGGGTGACCAGAGAGTGGCGGCGGCTGACTGAGGGCCCAGCGCAGAAGTAAGGTGGAAGCACCATACCATGCCACCCTTACTTCTGCGCTGCTGCCTTCAAAGCTGGGTGACCAGAGAGTGGCGGCGGCTGACTGAGGGCCCAGCGCAGAAGTAAGGTGGAAGCACCATACCATGCCATCCTTACTTCTGCGCTGCTGCTGGCAGCTCTGCCTTCAGAGCTGGGCTCCAGGCCAGCAGCTACCACTCTCCAGCTGCCCAGCTCTGAAGGCAGAGCCATCGCCAGTAGCAATGCAGAAGTAAAGGTAGCAGTACTGCAACCTTCCCTACAATAGCCTTGTGACCCTCCCCTCATTATTGGGTCAGGGCCCCTACAATTACAACACCATAAAATTTCAGATTCAAATAGCTGAAATCATGAAATTTCTAATTTTTTAAATCCTATGACCATGAAATTGACCAAAATGGACCGTGAATTTGGTAGGGCCCTAATCATCAGGCAGTAACATACTCAGTTTTCTATGAGACCATTTTAAATGTTGGTTTCTGTCCTGTATCCAATTATTTCTACAATGTAGCCAATGATGCTAGACCAATTCAGACTGGAAATAAGGCGTACATTTTTAACAGTGAGGGTAATTAACCACTGGAACAATTTTCCAAAGGTTGTGGTGGATTCTCCATCATTGACAACTTTTACACCAAGAGTGGATGTTTTTCTAAAAGATCTGCTCTAGGAATTATTTTGGGGAAGTTCTATGGCCTGTGTTATACAGGAGCTCAGACAAGATGATCACAATGATGTCTTCTGGTCTTGCCATCTCTCAATGTATCAATCTCCACTAAACGCAAACTCTAGAACCAGCTAAATCTTCCTCCTAAGAATATATTTTCTGCACAATGCGCTGGGTTATTGAGCACTGCCAGTTAACAGAAATTGTGTGGCTCAATGAATCAAGCTGAATATTTACCCTGTAACAAATCTTTCTTATATGAACTTTCCCCATCGACTTGGAGAGCAGTTGTGATACCATCACAACCATTCAGGTGATCCTTTATGCCTCTGTATGCTTGTGCGCCATTCTGCACCTTCCCCGGTAGCCAGCTTGCTGTCACACCAGCGCCAGAGCGAGGGCTGAGGCAGTGCAAAATGGAATCAGGTGTTCCGGAGCAAGGGGATTGGGGTCTGGAGCGAAGGGTGGATCTGCATGCCAGATGTGGTACAATTAGTGTGGGAAGCTGATCTGAGCCTCAGCATTTCTCCCCCACTGAGGGTCTCGGCCTCAGGACGGAGTGAGAAAAGAGAAATTACTGAAGGATGTCAGCTGGGATCCTAGTGATGGAGGCGGTACTGGGAACCCAAGATTAAAGCAGTTTGCTGGAACTGGGGGGAAGTCAGGGACACCTAATTCATACTCGCCCAGAGAAAACAAGGGGATGATTGTTTAAAAATCATACAGCAGTTCTATTAACTGACTTCTACAATGGCCAAACATTGCTTCCAAGCTGAAATAAACCGGCCGTGTGATGAGACAAACAGAGAGAATACAGTCAGAGCTCAGCAGACAGTCTGTTTGATTAGCCAGTCCGATGAAGGGAAAAGCCAACTGATCGCTGATGAATGCAGTTTCATGTAGGGAGTTCTCTTGCTGTTTCAGCGAGGCATAGTACCTTATAAAGCCAGCTCATGGGCTACCAACAAGCGAGAATGAGAAAAGCTTCTGAGAAGCACAAAGGACACAGTTTTCATTTGAACAGAATGACCCAGAGGCTTCCAAAAATATGTCCCAGCACCTGACTCATTCAAAGAAACAGCTTGAAGAGAAAAGATAAAGAAGTAATCTTGGTGGAGGGAGGCAATAAAAACAAACAGGCTGATGAATGGCATTTTAGAAGGGGAGGGGATTTGGAGGATTTTACACTTGTGCACATCAGGGACCAGGCAGAGCATGTCCAGGTGTTATGCAAAGCTTTCTCCACATGCCGTTCAACATGCCCTTCATTCATGACCTGCAACACCCCCTGCTATTCCAGTCCTGATCCCCCCACCAGGTTTTCCAATGCAGTCATGAGCTGCAGTTCCAGGGCCTCTCCTGATCAGAGACAGAGATGATGTGTGGTGGTGTATCTATTGACAAATGTTAAAAGAACACTTCCAAGCTGTGTGGGTCTCAAGTTTAGGTTGTGTTTTTTAAAAGGGATTACAAAACCTAGTATAAAGCCAAACATTTTCATCACTTTTTAAAAAATGATTCAATGGCAAAATATTGTTTTATTATTTAAAGCTTTCCCTGCTATGTTGGGAAACCCACACAACTAGTGCATAAGAATCTGAATGTGAAATTGACCAGTCTAGTAAAAATAATAAACTGCCAAGACCTATTCAGAGCCACCAAAACCAACTCTCGTTCTCGTAAATAGGGCTGAGCAAATAATGGATTTTTCTGCTCAGAGGCCCAAACTGAAAATTTTGAAAAAATTCCAATTTGATTCAAACCGAAATTGGATTTTCCTAAAAGATTTCATCAAATTGAAAACTTGAAGAAATTACACTTTGAATCAACTGAAATGTTTTCTGTTGACTTGAAATAATTCCCCCCCCCCAAGTTTTTTATGATGAGTTAGCTGTTTGTGGTGTTTTTCACTTCTTTTTTTATATATTGACCAAAATGTATTTCAAAACATCAAAATATTTTGACTTTTTTTAAATGAAATGTTTCAGAACAAAATGGTTCAAACAAAATGTTTCAACTCTTTAAAAAAAATTTTTTTTTTCAACGAAAGCCATTTATCGAATTCAACCTGAATTCAATGAATGTTTTGGGGCCCTGAAAAATGCTTTTTGTCAGTGAAAAAAAAATTGTCAAAAAATGTTTATCTTTATCTTCTTGTAAATTGCATCTCCTGTCCTCCTTTTTTTCAGCATTTTCAGAGAAATAAAGGGTCTTTATTTTCACTGTAAATCTGAGATTTTCACAGCTGCCTCCTGGATTTGGGTGCCCAGTTAATGGAAATTTGGTTTCCAACATTTTTGAGAAGCTTTTAAATTCTTAGCCTAAGTGCTTGAGGCAGAAACTGTGGCTTTTGTTTGTCAATAAAGGGCCAAGCGTGTTTTGGATGCTGTATAAATAATAATGAACTTATTTCATTCAGTGCCCAAGCTGAGTGAAGGGTAGAGAGTAAACAAAGAACAGAAATGATAAAAGGGACATTAGGGATTTTAATTCTTTCAGTTTTGATAGCAATCATAATCTAAGGTGCTGTTGTTAACCCACAATCAAGGAGCTTTTTCATATACAGCTTGTACTTTGATAGTGTCCCCATCAGAGGTTAGCTGGGGCCACCAACCTCCATGCACTGTGGAAATTCAGGGCACATTTAAATCAGGGTTGCTGGAGGTGAAAGGTTTCTGTATGAGGTTACTGTCCTCGGAAGCCCCCAAGATTTACATTTTGTCTTTTGGCCATTGGATTGGGAAATGTATCACCCAACTGGCTTTCTCATAAAGGCTCAGGAGCTGAATCAGCTTCCCCAGTGCAGCCAGACAGGGAATGGAATCCCCAGCTGCATTATCGACTGGATCTGACAGCAGCTGGGGGCAATGCTTATGGCTGCCGTCACTGTGGGTTCTCCAGGACTGGAACAGAGTGTCTTCTAATGAGGCCTGATGGAATTTCCTTTCCCCACCACAACCCATCTGCAAATTCACAGATGGAAACAGTCTTCAAGAGACCAAGTCCTGGGATCATAGTTAAAGGGGCTAAGGGCTTGGAAAGCTACACAAGAGAATTCAAATGGTCTGGATGATAAAGTTCTCTGGCCATATCTTTTCATATTTTCAAAGCATCAGCCTCCAATTTACTACCCCATTGGGGCAGAGGTCTCTCTTTTGTAGCTTCTGTAACTTTCCACTCTTCATTTCCTTACAGCTTCTGTAACTCTCTGCTCCCCCTTTCCTCTGGACACGTGTGTTCTGAAACCATAATCCATGCTACACAATGCAGGGCCATTGCAGTCCCCACTTTGCCTAGGTGGGGTTAGGGGTGGGAAGAGGAAGATGGTAACAGCAATCAAAAGCCAGTGGGGAAAGAACATGCCAAAAACTGGAGAGCGGGGGGGGGGGGGGGGGGGGCGGAGAAGGGGAGGAGAAGGAGGAGAAGGGCTGGCTCTGCATGCCTGCAGCCTGAGATGGGCTGGATCAATACCAAACTGAGACTCCTCTCCACTTGGGGAGATGGGCAGTGCTAGCAGATGCTGCCTAAAGCAGGGATCTCAAGAAAGGACATGTTATCAGGAGCCTATTGGTAAGATGAGTAGAGGAAGGAGGCCTGATCTAAAGCCCATTGAAGTCAATGGGAATCTTTCTACTGACTTCACTAGGCTTTGGATCAGGCTCTTCTACACTGAATGAGTCACACCACATTCACACCAAGACAGGAGAGGAGGGAATCAGGCCCAGGGAATCTATTGCCCAAAGTGACTTTCTTAGTAAAATAGTCTCCTCTTGGTTTCAAATATGGTTCAGTCTTTCTTGGAAATGCCTCTGTCCTTCTACATTCTACATTGTTCAATAATGAGGATGTGGCTGAGAGTCTCAGGCTAGGTTTACACTTCAGACCTATATCGGTATAACTACATTGGCTTGGGTGTGAACAATTCACACCCCTGAGCGACGCAATGATACCGACCTTAACTCCCCGTGTAGACAGCACTATGTTGGCGGGAGAGCTTCTCCCATTGGCCTACGAGCGTCTCACTTAAGCGCAGCTGTGCCAATGCAGTGTTTTTGGTGTAGACCTGTCCTCATTTTCTTTGCTGGACAAGGCCTCGTTGCAGCTTTGGCAGTGTCGTCTCTTATAACAAGTTACTGGAGATGGTTGGGGGAAAATGGCAATTGTTTTACTCAGGAATTTTTATTTTCTGGGAGAAAAAAAAGACATTATTTTTAATTAAAAGCTAAATGTGTTTTGGTTTCCAGTGAAAATGTTCACTTTCTGGTTCAAAAATCAAAGATTTTTACCAAAAAGAGAGGCCGTTTTCAATTTTTGGATTTTCAAAGAAAATTGGAACATTACAGCGAAAACGGTCAAAAATTTTCATCAACATTTTTTTTTTCAACCAAAATGGAAATTTTTGTGCAAAATTTTCCAACTTTAGAAATCACATTATTTTGGGAGCTTCTCCACATCCTTTACTAGAATCCTCTTGTCAACAGCACCCCTTTATTTGGTGAAGGGGTTCACATTAACCAATGCAAGGTGCTCCTTCCCCAGGGCATGAATGTGGTACCTTAGCAGCATCCCTGCAGCAATATCTACCTAGCTCAAGTATTTATATGGACCCAATCATCAGGGTATCTCACAGTCTTTAATGTATTTATTCTCACAACACTCCTCTGAGGTAGGGCAGTGCTATTATCCCTATTGTACAAGTGGAGAACTGATCCATAGATTCAGTGACTCACCCAAGATCATACAGGAAGTCGGTGGCGGAGCAGGGAATTGAATTCAGGTCTCCCAACTCCTTGGCTAGGGCCTTAACTACAGGGCCATCCTTCCTGGGCAGCAAGAAAGCACTGCAAGGACTGAATCTGGATCTCCTGCCTAGCATTGCAGCATGTTACCAATAGGCAACTTGGCCAGCTGAAACTGCATCTTTCACAGGAACACAGTGTGATGGGTTCCCCCCAGAGTGCCACTGAGCCCTCTGACCCACCAGCCTGGGCTCCCTCTCACACTGTGCTGCTGTGACAAATTGCAAAGCCCTCCAAGCTTGCACTTTCACCAGCATTCACTCAGGTAGGGACACACCCAGCTGCAGTCACATGCAGGCTCTCTAACCACCAGCCTCCCAGTCTCCGACCCCAGAGCAGTACTGTCCTGCCCTGCTCAAATCTGGCCAGTATATGGGTTTAACACCCCCTACGCCTCTCCCTCAATCTGAAGAGGACCATGCACACTTGTGGTAACCAAGCTGAGATTTTCCCCAGGCACCTTAGTCAAACGCACACCGGTTTGGATTAAAATATAAAATAAGTTTATTAACTACAAAAACATAGATTTTAAGTGATTTTAAGTGATAGCAAACAGATCAAAGCAGATTACCTAGTAAATAAACAAAACCGCAAACTGAGCTTAACATACTAGATAGGTAGGATATGAATTATCAAATTCTCACCCTGGGTGATAAACAGGCTGGCAGATTCTTAAGGCACAAGCTGTTTTGGCTTTGCAGCTTGGGTTTCCCAGTTTTCATACACAGGCTAGAAATCCCTCTAGCCTGGGACCATCACTTCCCCCCGTTCCGTCTTTATTCCTCGGCTGTTTCCAGGTGTGTTGTTGTAGGGAGAATGAGGCACCCTCATGATGTCATTGTCCCCCTTTTATATCTTCTTTCCAGTTGCTGGAAAGCTCTTTTGCTGTGACCTGGGTCAAACAGTCCCCATTGTATAGTGTTATCTCTGAGAGGTTTCTATTGTACACAGTTCCTGGGGTAATCCTTGTGCTTGTGTGCATTTCCTCAATAAGCCATTAACATTGTTTGGCCTTTTTACTGTTGTATCTGAAAGCCTGCTTGTGGATGTTTTTTCATCCTCACAACATGTTTCAGTAACACATACATAGCCAAACTTCATAACTTCACATACAATGATAGCATATACAATCCAATGAGATATTACTGTCTAACAGATCGAGACTTTTAGAATGATACCTCACAAGGCATACTTTGTACAAAACATGTCCTAATTACATGACAGTGGTGAATATTGGGGTGCCAGGGTGTCACACACAGTAATATATGACTTGCCATATTAGATCAAACTCATGGTCCATCTAGTTCAACATCCTGTCTCTGACAGTGGCCGGTACCAGCTGCTTCAGAGGAAGATGTAAGAACTCTCTCAGTGGGCAGTTATGGGAGAAGTCTCCTCCCATTCCTAATAGAGATTTGCTCAAGCCCTGAAACATGTGGTTTTATACCCTCCCAAAATTCTCTTTAAATAGCATTAATTATTGCAACTCTGGATACTGAGTTCTATATAATCATCCAATCCCACTTTGAATCTTGTCAAGTTCTTGCTCTCAATGACATCCTGTGACAGTGAGTTCCACAGTCTAATCACACATTCTGTAAAGGTGTTTCCTTTTCTAGCACCTTTCAATTTCATTGAATGTCCCCTTGGTCGTGTGTTCTGTCAGTTTATCATTTTCAGGATATGCTATGGTGTGACAGTCCCTCCCATGTGTGTCCTACCCCTAGGTCATCACTATGGGCACCTTGTGTCTATGCAAGTAGATTTTCATGGAAATTCTTCAGTTTTGTTTGCAACTAATGTAGGTATGCTCAACAGCAGAACACCCAGACTGCCTACACTTGCAAAAAAGCTAAAGAATTTCCATGCAAATAGTAACATTATTTACCATGCATAGCAGAATTTTTTAAATCATAGTTTCCTGTGAAAAATAATTGTCATTTTTTCAACCTGCTCCAGTGATTTCTTATAAGAAACTGCATGGCCAAATCTGCAGTGATGCCTCCTCCAGCAAAGAAACTGAAAACTAGAAACACCCAGCAAGATTGCACTTACCTACTAATGGAAGTTCTGCACTGCAACCAATGAGGGGCTGTGCCGTATGGACACAGTTTAACCATGGCTTTAACCAGATTCAGTAACTCTCCATGCTCCCCCATTGACTCCAATGGGGTTTCACGGGGTGCAAGTCAGGGCACAGTTTGGCCCCCATTAAGTAAAGCATCCCTTTTCAGGAAAACACTTGCTCCAGTGCTTTTCTGATCCTGGGCCTTGGTCCTTATTGTGTATACATTAGCGTTCAGCAATTCTGTATGATCATATAGAATCACCTCAGTTATTACACTAGAATACAATACAACTTTTATAGAGCCTTGGATAAACACACATACCATTGTGTTTTACTGTGTAGTACTTTGTGTGTGTGTGTGTTAGATAATACATGGGAATCACTTAGATTGACAGTACAAAGTTAAACACAAATGAGGTGAAATAAAATAGAGTAATACCAGATGATACATGTGTATTTAAGGTTGCAGAAAATACTGTATTATATATCCCATTGGGATAAGGAAGGGGAATTATTAAAGCTTATAGCATGAGGCATATGGACAAAGGGGTGAATTTACAAGTAAAACAGTAACTTTTGTATTTCCTCTCGTGTATTTAATGGGACACCTGCAGCTTAAAATCTAGTCCGTTTCAAAGCAAATGGCCAAATGTTTGGGGGGTGCAATTATATTTTTCTTTTTCTTCATGTAATTTTAGCACCCTTGTGGCCAAGATGGAGTCTGCTCTGCAGGCAGCTCTGGCCAAGAGATGGCGCGCACAGGAATGCAGCAGGAAAAATCCCTTCCACCCCAGGGGCACCTGTTCCAAACCCCCCAAAGTGAACACACACACCCACAGGAAAAGTACAATGGATATAAGAAAGGGAGATATTTATTTACATAGGGATGAGAGGAGAAAAACAACAAGGGGAAATATAGGGGGAGCAGTAGAACAGGGGTGCATCCAAACCAAGGCCCCACGGGCCCAGTGGTAGCACAGTCTGACAGGGCAGACACCCGGCAATGTGTCTGCACACAGAGTTCAGGAGTCCTGAGCAAAGTTCCAGTCCAGTGGTGAGTCTTGGGTGCTCCTAGTTCTCTTCGGCGCCAGTGAACTTTCCCCAACAAACCCCTCCGGTGCCCTCTTCTGCTGCTCTCTGCAAAGCCACACAGAGCGACAACCTCCCCACTTAACTAGCTAGCAGCCTCCCTCCTTGTTCTCAATGCAGAGTCACAAGCCCCAGTACTCACAGCCCCATGCAGCTCTGGGCAGCAGTGATACTGGGTCCAGCTCTGGCCTGTCCTTAGCGATTCCTTCCTGGCACAGTGCTCCTCCTGGCTCCTGTCCTTGGGGGTCCCGATCGGCCGCCCTGTCCTTCCCAGGCTTCAGGCAGGTTCTCTGCTGCTTCCTTTGTGAGGGCCTCTGGGCTGCAGCCCTTCTTTCCCCCAGAATGCCAGAGCCACACCCCCGAGTTTCCCTCCTTTCTTTCATTGGACCCCCTCCCCCCTAGGAAAAAGATTTAAAGGGCCCATGCTCTCTAAACCCCAAAGGGGTTACATTCAAACTCCCCCTTTCCCCCAAATCCTCGCTTCTCTGTTGCTGCATGAAAGGCCAACACAAACCAAAGGGATGACAGACTAGCTATGGGTCTGATCCTGCACTGGGAGCCACCTGGGCACACCCTTGGCCTCCAGCAGTCCCAATGGAGTCAATGGTACTGTGATGGCCAGTATGCTCTGCCCATGCAGATCCAATCACAGGATCCAGGCCTGTTTACATTGAGGAAGTAGCAGAGCTGAATCCATCTGAAGTGCTGTTCAGTGCCCTAATGTTTTGTGAGCCACTGGAGCTACACCTCTACCCCAATATAACGCTGTCCTTGGGAGCCAAAAAATCTTACCGCGTTATAGGTGAAACTGCATTCTATCGAACTTGCTTTGATCCGCCGGAGTGCGCAGCCCCGCCCCCCCGGAGCACTGCTTTACTGTGTTATATCCGAATTCGTGTTATATCGGGTCGCGTTATATCGGGGTAGAGGTGTGCTTTTATGTGGTCAGAAACAGGGCCGGCTCTAGGATTTTTGCCGCCCAAAGCAAAAACAATTTTGGCCGCGCCCCCACCCCCCCGTTTTTTAATTACCCCCACCCCCGGCCCCGCCTCAACTCCGCCCCTTCCCCAAATCCCCAGCCCTGCCTCCTCCCCCCAGGCTCTCAAGCCTGGGAGGGAGAGCAGCGGCGCGCGAAACAACTGTTTCGCGCGCCGCGGCCGCTCGGGATCTCCCCCTCCCTCCCTCCCAGGTTTGAGAGCCTGGGAGGGAGGGGGAGACTCTGAGTGGCCGCGGCGCGGGCGCCGCTTCTCCCCCTCCCTCCCAGGCTCTCAGGCCTGGGAGGGAGGGGGAGCAGCGGCGCGCGAGCGGCAGCGGAGGTGAGCTAGGGCGGCCGGGGCACATTTTTAGGGGCGGCATTCTGGCGCTGGCCATGCCGCCCCTAAAAATGTGCCGCCCCAAGCACCAGCTTGTTTTGCTGGTGCCTAGAGCCGGCCCTGGTCAGAAAGGCTCAACGTTATTTCAAGCTCCTGAGCCATTATAGGCCTATTAACTACAGGCATGTCTACACTACAGCGGCTACCATGCAAAGCTACAGCACTGCAGATATGCCGCCATAGCGTAGACGCTTCCTGTGGGGGTCTCCTACAGGGGGTTTTCTATCGATGCAGAAATCCATCTCTCCAAGAGGAGGTAGCTAGATCGATGGAAGAATTCTTTCGTCAATTTAACGGCATCTACACTGGAGATTAGGTCAACCTAACTACGGTGGGCAATCAGGGGGCAAAATTTTTCACAGCCCTGAGGGACTTAGCTAGGTGGATTTATTTTTAAGTGTAGACCAGGCCTACATTTACCCTCTCTCTAACATGTACTTACCACAGAAATCTTACACTGTCAGCTACAGTGGGGTTACAGTGTACATGAATAGCAGCGTCTTTGTAGTTACTGTGTAAAATACTAGCAGGGTGGATGTTGAGGCATAGGCCAGTCACAAGGGTACAAACTTGCCTAATCCATGGGTACGTACTCTGGTGGCTAGCCCACACCATTGACCGTATTGCCATGGCCATGCTGCTGTTTTTAGCGTGCTAGCTTGGACAGCACTAGGCATGCTGGGAAGCTCTGTCCCACCTGCTGGGTAGACTTACCCTTAGTGACTTTGGGCAAGTCACTTCACCTTTCTGACTCAGTTTCCCCATCTGTACAATGGGCATAGTAATCCTTAAACACCTCTGTAAAGCTCTTTGAGATAAATGAATCTAAAGAATTATCATAGAATTGTAGAACTGAAAGGGACCTCAATAGGTCTTTTTGTCCAATCCCCTGCACTCAAGGCAGGACTCAATAATAACAAGACCATCCATGACACGTGTTTGTCTAACCTGTTCTTAAAAACCTCCAATAACAGAGATTCCAGAACATCCCTAGGCAATTTATTCCAGTCCTTAACCACCCTGACAGTTAGGAAGTTTTTCCTAATGTCCAACCTAAACCACCCTTGCTGCAATTTAAGTCCATTGCTTCTTGTCCTACCCGTGGAGGTTAAGGAGAACAATTTTGCACCCTCCTCCTTATAACAACCTTTTATGTACAGTAACTCCTCACTTAACGTTGTAGTTATGTTCCTGAAAAATGCGACTTTAAGCGAAACGATGTTAAGCAAATCCAATTTCCCCATAAGAATTAATGTAAATGAGGGGGTTAGGTTCCTTCCAGGGAATTTTTTTTCACCAGACAAAGACTATATTATATATATATACACACATACACACAGTATAAGTTTTAAACAAGCAATTTAATACTGGTACACAGTGATGATGATTGTTAAGCTTGGTTGAGGTGGTGAAGTCAGAGGGTGGGATATTTCCCAGGGACTGCCTTACTGTTAAATGATGAACTAGCAATTGGCTGAGCCTTCAAGGGTTAACTCCCACACTCCACAAGGCAGCAGGAATGGAGGAAGGGGAAACAGCATGGCAGACAGACGCACACAATGTGTGTGTGAGAGAGAGATGCGCATTTCCCCTTTAAGTACACTGCCTTGTTAATTAGATCAGCTTGCTGAGACCGCAGCTGCTGCCAGCAAGCTCCCTCTGTCCTGAGCCCTGTCGTGTGTCTCCCCTGCTCTATGGAAGATGGGGTAAGCGGGGTGCAGGAGCAGGGGGGAGTGGGACACCCTGACATTAGTCCCCCCTCTTGCTCCCCTCCCCCCACCGCACAGCAAGCAGGAATCTCTGGGACCAGCTCCAAGGCAGAGGGCAGGATCAGCACATGGCAGTGGGAGGAGGGACAGCTGCAATTGCTAGCCTGCTGGCAGCTGCTGCACAGGGAACTTAGGAGAGCAGGGAGCTGATGGGGGGCTGTTGGTCCACCCTGGTTCCAAGACCCCACCAGCTAGCTGCAACGGGCTGCTCTTCCTGCAAGCAGTGGACAAAGCAGGCGGCTGCCAAATGACGTTAGAAGGGAGCATTGAACAACTTTAAACGAGCATGTTCCCTAACTGATCAGCAACGTAACAACGTTAACCAGGACGACTTTAAGTGAGGAGTTACGGTACTTGAAAACTGTTTACCATGTCTCCCCTCAGTCATCTCTTCATCTCTTCTCCAGACTAAACAAACCCAATTTCTTCAATCTTCCCTCATAGGTCATGTTTTCTAGACCTTTAATAATTGTTGTTGCTCTTCTCTGGACTTTCGCCAATTTGTCCACATCTTCCCAGAAATGTGGTGTCCAGAACTGGACACAATACTCCAGTCGAGGCCTTATCACTGCAGAGTAGATGGAACAATTACTCCTCATGTCTTGCTTACAACACTCCTGCTAATACATCCCAGAATGATGTTTGCTTTTTTTGCATCAATGTTACACTGTTGACTCATATTTAGCTTGTGATGCACTATAACCCATTAATCCCTTTCCACAGCACTCCTTCCTAGGCAGTCATTTCCCATTTTGATGTGTGCAATTGATTGTTCCTTCCTAAGTGGAGTATTTTGCGTTTGTCCTTTTTGAATTGCACCTATGTACTTCAGACCATTTCTCTGCATGATCCAGATCATTCTGAATTTTAATCCTGTCCTCCAAAGCCCTTGCAACCCCTCCCACTTGGTATTGTCTGCAAACTTCATAAGTCTACTCTCTATGCCATTATCTAAATCATTGATGAAGATATTGAACAGAAACAGACACAGGACCAATCTCTGCAGGACCCCACTCAATATGCCCTTCCAGCTCGACTGTGAACCACTGATAACTACTTTCTGGGAATGGTTTCAGAGTAGCAGCCATGTTAGTCTGTATGTGCAAAAAGACCAGGAGTACTTGTGGCACCTTAGAGACTAACAAATTTATTTGAGCATAAGCTTTCGTGGGCTACAGCCCATTTCATCAGATGTATAGAATGGAACATATAGTAAGAAGCTAAATATACACATACAGAGAACATGAAAAGGTGGAAGTTGCCATACCAACTCCACACAAGCGGTCCATTTCCTGGACACTACTGTGCTAATAAGCGATGGTCACATAAACACCACCCTATACCAGAAACCTGAAGTTTTGGTGATTAGAAAATTCAAATGATCTTGCTGCGATCCATATGATATATCAACATATTATTTCCAACTCACAAAAACAGCTGTAAAAGAATGCTAGATTTAAAAAACCAAGCATGCAATAATCTGGAAATCCCTATTTAGTTCTCTATGATGTGAATATTCACGCCTAGTAATGCTTAATTTATAAAATCTCATACTAGAAAACTATCTCTTAAAATTATACCTTATTGAGCTCAGGCCAATTATTTTTCATTACATTTTCTGTCTAACCTTCCCCTTCACATTCTGGGAGAGGATTTGTCCCCAGTGCATGTAGAGGGAGCATTTTCTGTGTTCCCCCAAGTACAGGGGCTGCATGGTCCTGGTCTTTGGATCACACAAGGGAGGAGAGGAGCGGTCCTTTTACCTTCATTCTACCCTGTGCACTTGCACAAGGGTCAGGTGACCCTAAAAGCTGTAGTGTCCTCCTTGTCCAGCCAGACAAACTGAGGGAGAGGAGAAGTGACACTTACCCTAAGTCACTGTCAGAATGCCGCAGCTTGTGATGCCCAGTCCTGTGCTCAGAGCATTTCAGGAAAGTGTGAGGCAGAAAAATCTGGGGAGCGTGAAGCTTGTGGGGTGGATTTTCTGAGAGGCTCAGTGATC
This sequence comes from Emys orbicularis, assembly GCF_028017835.1. Taxonomy (NCBI): domain Eukaryota; kingdom Metazoa; phylum Chordata; order Testudines; family Emydidae; genus Emys; species Emys orbicularis. The sequence continues at coordinate 58,942,669 of NC_088690.1, read as the reverse complement.
ACTTACCTCTGCCCCCACTGACAGCGATGGGAGTTTTCCCACTGACATCAAAGGGAGAGGAGTTAAGTAAACGCTGAGTGCTTTGGAAAATCCCACCAGCGGTGCCTGGTTTTAAGATAGTGGTTGTGCCCATTAACCATTTAAAGCCAGAGACGAGCCAGGTCTGTATCTGGGAACCCTGAAGTGGTGCACAGGTTAGACTAGAGAAATCCACTTAATCCCTCCTGGAAAGCTAAATGTTTCTGCTCGCAGCCTTTAGGGAGCAATTTCCTTTTCCAGTCTGTGGCTGGAGGATTAGCGTCCTTCCAGCATTTCTGGGGGAAGCTGGAGCTTTCCCCAGCCTTCTGGAACAAACTTTTCTGCTGCCCCCTTCCCCCCCCCCCCCCCAGGCATCCCTCTACTGGTATGCAACATGTGGCTGCCTTCCTCTACCCTATACAAGGCTTCATTACTCTGGTGCTCTGCGGTATTTGGGGAATGCAAAATGCTCTATAAATGTAAAACACTAGCACCCATTCTCTTCTCACTTACATCTGTGTAAATCTGCATTGTCAATGGAATTACGGAGGTGCAGAGTCAGCAAAAGCAATGGCAGAATCAGACTTGTTATTGACTGCCTGAGGGCATCTCCTGTGCAGAGGTGTTTAAGGCCAGAAAGAGACCATTGTAAGTGGGGAAATGTCTGCCCAAGGGTTAGAATGAATTAGTGATAGAGCAGGGAATTAAACCCTGATCTTGTAGATTCACCACTAGTGTTTTAGCCACTAGACCACTCTGCATCAGGGCTCATTTCTCCATCTGAGTCCCAAACTGATAGCTGGGCTCTCTCTCCGCAGAAAGGTACCATTCCCTAGATTGGAAGAAGATCTGTGACTTGACCTATGACCTTGATGTCACATTAAGTTAGCTATTCTTTTGTGGACACAGTTTAACGAACACAAAATTAAAGAAACAAGCCCTCAAGGGAGCCCTCTGGGGCAGGGATAGTCTTTCAATTTCATGTGTGTCCAGCATTTAGCACAATTTCATGTGTGTCCAGCATTGGGCCCTGATCCCTGACTGGCCCTTCTAGCCGCTAGCGTAGTACTACTAATAAATAACAAAAACGTGTGCATGAGGTTAGTTCATAGTAGCGGTATGACAGAGCAGTAACACTGCATATCACATTAAATACATTGTCAGTTTTATTTTAATGCAGCGCTGTTGCTACCATTCAGCCACTGAAAAATTCACTCTGCGTTAGTTTTCTGTTTGTTGCTGTTGGGATGCTGTAAGATGCCCATTTCATTATGCCTTGAATGCTAAATGGAATAAGACCTATGCAGCATATGCATTACAACTCGGCTTCAATCACTGTAAATATCAATCTTTTTATAGTTAGGATCCTAACTTTTTAAATATGAATTGTGTCCCAGCATTAACGAGCAAATCCTGCTCTCTCCTCTGCTGTTCCAAATGGCCCAGGATGCAGCAAAGTGTTACTGTTCCTGGGAATGGTGCAGGAATCTTGGGGCCAAGGGCAGGAAAGATGCACCCCTTCACCTCCCCTCCATCCCCAAGCCATCTCTACTCACGCAGATGGGGCCTAGAGTAGGGCACTGCAGCACTGAGTCTTTGTGGATCTAGCCCTTTGAAGCCCTAGTCATGGACCAGGCCTCCACTGTGCTTGGTGCTGTATAAACCCCGAACACAATGATGGTCCTTGCCCCAAACAGCCTAGCTTAGTTAGATCCACCCAAGCAGAGGGAGGTTTGAGAACAGTGGACAGGCAAGTTCCTTGGGTATGTCACTTCTCCTCTCTGTGCCTCTGTTTTCCCGCCCACCCTTCATTTGTCTTGCCTGTTTAGATGATAAGCTGTTCAGGGCAGGAGCTGTCTCCCACCATGTCTGTACAGCACCCAGCACTTGGGGCCCACTAAGCAATACTGTGATGTCAACCACAAAGGGACTGGTATTAAAGCAACTGCGCAGATGCATGTGTAAGAGCAGAGGAATAGGTTGTATGGGCTGTGGATGCTAATCCAACCCTGGAAGCAACTGTGGAATGGCTCCCTTAATCCTCTGCAACATATGGGGGCCAGGGAGAGAATCCTCATCTCCTCCCCTCCACACACATGTGCAGCCTTTTTCACCAGGCTGTCCTACGCAGGTGCAGCGCAGGGGTGACAATGTGACTGTCCGACATCTGCCGGCAGCTGCGGTTTCTTTGTGTACAATCTGGCTGTTTGCTAAGGAACCATCCCTAACCAGATGTGTGTGAAATTCTGCAGTCTTGGTTCCCAGGAGCTGTTGTGATTCTGACATGCGGCTTTACACTTCTGAGATTCAGGTACAAACATGGCAGCAAAACAAAGTGCAATGCACGGCCCTCAATCTACCCATTCCTCGCCCCCTAGATCTGTTCAACTGTCCCTGGGCTTCAAATCCACTCAGTGCTGTTGCTATTAATTATGGCTGCTGACACCGCACTGGGCTTAACTGGGAAGCAACCATTCCCAACAGTAATAATAATAATACCTAGCTCACATATAGGGCTTTTCAGCGGTAGATCTCAAAGCGCTTTACAAAGAAGGTCAGTCTCATTATCTCCATTTTACAGTGGAGGAATAGGAAGGGGAGATGGGTGGGAAGCCCACAGCAGAGCCAGGAAACTCAAGGAGTACCACCTTGTTTGAATTCCCAACACAGGGAGTTGGATTAGCTGGTTCCTAGATGAAAGAAATAGGAGTGGGTACAAATCCCACAAAGGGACATGGAGAAGAGCAGATGCCTGGAGCTCCAGGTCTAGTGTTTGTTGGTGAGGAAAGGCTGCTGGGGCAAGTATCAATGCAGACAAGTCACTGAAGGTAATTGCACTCCCTTCCCCACGCACAGCAGGGACCCTAAAGACTTTGGGAACAGCTCAGAGCTGCTCCAGGCCGCCTACAGCTTCTTTCCCATGGAGATCAGCACAAGTTATTGCTGACACAATCAGAATTCTGTGCCATTTAGTAGCATATTTTATGCAACTTTGCCTGGGGATGATGTTGCACAGAACAGGTCTCCCCCAGCTCTGCCTCTTCCCCACCCAGGCACACGCCCCCCCAAAAGCCATGGAGTCTGAGGTATACAGAGATCACAGGGGCTTCCCCAGAGAGAAATGATGGTGCTTAGATCTCAACCCATCTCACTCAAACAAAATTTGGGCCTGCTAAACTAACTTTCTGCTGTTTTCCTGCCCTCAGCTCTTGAGAGGAATGTAGGTTCTGAACCTCAATCCTCATGCCAGCAAAACTCTCAGGGACAGGAATTCACCTTGAAGCCAGCGGGCGTTTTGCTGGAGGAAAGGCTGAATTAAGCATTGAATTAAGCCCTGCAGTGAACTCTGATATAGTGTAACTCTAAGCCCAATTGTCCACTGCATTATGGTCCTTTTATACCACTCCAGTGCCATAACTGGGCAGATCTGTCCACCAAGAAATTCCATTGGCATAGAGGGATTCTCAGGTTGGCGCAGAGCTGCCATGATGACTCTTCTACCTCTTACCCAAACCCTCGGGCAGGGATGTGTGGCCTAGCCACTGTTGTGCTCTGGCTATTCTGAGCTGGCAGATTGGCCCCTTGTGACCATATGCAGTTGTGTGTAAGTTAGAGCAGCCATGAGGTTGCTCTAACGTATGCTGATGGCTGTGTATCTCCTGAATATGAAGAGTGCAAAGAAGGCTTAGTCACCTTTACTGTTATGCAGCTCCTGCTCTGAACAGAGTTTGAGTGGAAGTAAGGAGCCAGGCCCTCTATATATAGTAAAGGAAAATGAAAGCCCCATGTAGTTTCAATACATCCAATACTGACTATGAGGACAGCTAGCTCTCCTTTCCACTACACTGAGAAGCTGCAAAATCCTAGTTCTCTTGATATACGGGAAACCTAGTCATAATTCACCTTGTGTTTAAAATATTGTAGAAGAGGGTTCTGCTCCTGTGTGAGGATTGCAATAGCCTAAAACTCCTTACAGGAAGTGTTGTTTTAACTGCTTGTGGCTTGGAGTAAAAGGGGGAAATAAAAAATGTAACCATTGCTTACAGCTGTTTTAACGTTTTTTAATGCAAAGAGAAAGCAAAGAAAATGCTTTTAATCAAGCTGGAAAAATAAAAGGCTGATGGCTCAGAGAAGAAGGGGTGGCTGACAAACCCTTCTTAAATGTTTCTATTTTATAAAATCCCTCCCAATAAATTGTTTATTTTTCAAAAAAGTTACCTGTGCAGTGGAGAAAGAGAAATAAAACAGAAAGAGTTTGGATCCCAGGGACAGTGGAATAACTGGCCCCAGCACTACAAATAGACACAATGAGGACTTCTTTTGCCGTCAGTGCTTCAGTGCAGGGAAGGGCAAAGAGTAGGGGAAACTCCAACCTGGTGGGCCTCAGGTATGTGCAACTCTCTTCATCTTGGCTGAAACACTGGGGATTGGAGTTGCGACCTCCAGAGATAAAAGCATGAACTGCTCCAGTGTCCCAGCTTGGGCTGTAACAGACACCTACCCTCTGTGGATTGGGCACACAGGGGGATCTCTAACACACACTCCCCAGTGTGTTCCATAAGCCCTGCCAGTGAGGTTCTCAAACCAGCAGGGATCTGTTGCATCCCAATGGCCGGAGTCAAAGAATGACCTCTCAGTTGTGGCTGGGGGAGGTCTGACCTGTTGGAGCACCAGGAGTCATACCACAGCCTCTCTCCCTGATTTGGGGGCAGGAACAGGTACGGGAATCAGATGGTGGCTCTGGATTATGAAAGGTCTGATGTACTTAGATGACTGGAGATGGACCAGGTTCAGAGGATTGTCCTGTGTTAAAGCACTGGCTGTCGAGCCCCAATGTCTCTTGGTGAGAGAGCGTCAGTCACACGTGAAGGTGTGCCATATTAGAATGCTGGGATCACAGCCTGATTTGATTAGGGAAGATCCGAGGCAGGAGGCACCTAGAACCAAACAGCAGATATCTTCCTAGCACTTGGCAAAATCAGAACTGGGTATTAAACAGTCGGTAAAATACTGGAGCACCAATAACAATATCTTTGCTCCCAACCCACTCCTCCCTACTGATCAAAGTGTTTGCTTTAGCGGAGACCCAACCCCGTTCTCTGTGCTTGACAACCCTCTCATGGAAGTTCTGATATACTAATCTGCTAAGAAATGCACAGCAGCCTCTTTGTTACGGAGGGTTAACGCAGGAGAACAGCAGCCAAATTAAACCCTGGTGCCCTCGCCTCATCTCCTTACTCCACCAACCAGGCACGTGCTGAATTTCTGCTCCCCTCCCTGTCTAGGATGGTGGTGAAGGGTTGTGCTTTCATCCCCGCTGAGTCTGCAAGAGGTGCCAGACCAGACCTGTTGGGGACAGTTTTTCTTCATGTGTGCGTCTTGGATGAAATCTTGTCAGATCACTGACAGCCCCAAACCACAGCTGGAAAAATCATTACTGGATTAGATGACTGATCTGCAGAGGCTGATGGGTTCAGCATGTGTGGTCCCAGAAATCATCCATAAGGTAAAAGGCTCAGATGGTGACACTAATCATGCCCTTTCAAAGGCCTGCAAGTGCATCCCACATCCTTAGGATTTATATCTTGCACTCACATGCTTCCCGGCTCCACTGGTCCTATTGACAGCTGCTGAGACAGGTTATTGCCTATCAATGTCTCCCTTACCAGCAAGGCCAGCACTGTTCCACAGGCTCCCTTTGGAACAGGGAAACTGAAAAGAAACAAGTGACTAAACAGATTTGCACTCCCAGAATTTGCACTCCCAAAAGCTCTCCCCACCAAAATGTGAAATGAAGGAATGATGACCTAATAGCATTGGAGCCAAGTTCAGGGGAAGCTTTCAGAGGCACTTCTCAGGCCTCCTCACTGTAGCCTTCAAATGCCCTGTTGTAGCTAATTGCTATGTTCTAACCCTAACGCAACCTCAGCCTTGTCCAGACTAGACTTCCTAACATTTCTCATCCTTGCTGCCACCTGTTCAACTCTGCTGGAAGTAGCAATGAAGTAGCCAAGTTGCAGGAAGCCACCAGAGTTTTTACCACCATATTCCTTAGATCTGATCTGAGCAAGATTAAATGGCACAACAGTGAAACTCTCAACACACTGTCTACACTAGTGATCCCACTACTGCTACCACTAGCAGAGTTGCACCAGTATTAGCTATGAAGAGGGAAAAGGATTAGTGTTGATGTAGCCATGGAGACTGATGTGCTGCTTTCCACTGGGTTGCTGTTCTGGTCTTTAGCAGCAGGGATATTTTTTCAAATGCTTCTTGGCCCAGTTAATTCAGCACTGCTACCACATTCAGTGGGCTGTACCCACTAAAGGACCTTATCCAAAGCCTATTGATGCCAATGGGAATCTTTCCATTGATTTCAGTGGGCTTTGGATCAAGTCCAAAATGCATCAGTAACAGAAGCATGAATGTCTCTGAAGGGTGGGGAATGGGAGCTCAAATGTGATTGCTAGTTCACCATAATGCACACGCACTAGGGAATACCCTCGTTGATCAGTAATGCCAGCCAGATGATGGAGAGGTGATCCTGCAGAGAGTAAAAACACCAACAAAAAAATCAGTTAGAAAAAGTTAGCGCCAGGTGCATGGTCGAGGGCTCAGTCCAGCCTTGTTTGCTCCAGTCTCCTTTGTTGACAAAGGGAAATCAGCACCAGAACTATAGGAGAAATGACATTCTGTCCTTCCTCTCCAGGGGGCAAAGCTAACTAGAGCCTTTTAGCAATAGGTTGACACATTAGTGGAAAGCTGCAGAGTTTTTCTCTACGCTGAGAAAGCATGCAGCCCAAGCGAAGGAGGGAATTCTCACCAGCTGCGCCTCCTGCCCACGAGTTTGAGGTGCTCACTGTAAACTGTGCAGTGTTTTTCTTTCCTGTAGCACTTCAGCTGCTTACATTGATTCTATTAAGTTTAGACCCAGCAGTGACCTCACCATGCCGAGCTAATTAGCCTGGGACGGCTCTGCTCTTACAGCCATGGGTGCCAGGACAGAACAGGGCTCAACTCTAGCAATAGAAATATGAGCCCTAAGTTAGCTAGCTGGCCCTGAACTCTGATAGCTAACCCCAGAAAGATTTGTTCATCCTACTCCCATTTAACATCAGGTCTGCTTTCCTTCTGCTTGTGGTGGGGATGGGGGCTGATCCAGTGCTCATTGAAGTCAATGGGCATTTTCCCTTTGACTTCAGTGGGCTTTGGATCGGGCACTGGATGTTCATCCAAAGGGAGAGATCTTCTGCTGTAATAAGCCGGTTCCATGTGGATGATCCAGTGAAGTCCCCAATTGCTATAAACTTCTAGTCCCCTTTCTCCACCTCCCAGCTGCCGGTAGCTTATTGTTTTCACATAAAATTGTAGTTGATAGGCATTGTGTGCCCATGTCTACTTCACTTTGACTGGTGCTTTGTTTAGCTCTGGCCCCAGGAGGACATCAAAGATGTTTCCATCTCTCTGGGCTGCCGAGAATGCTGCTGGAGTCTCCCTTTCAAGCTTAAAATGATCTACTTTAGTGTTTCCCTCTGTCTGAGGGAGGCCTGCCAAGGCCTGGGGCTGGCCAGCCCCATTCACTTGGCCCTGCCCTGCCACACCTGGGCAGAGTGTGGGACTTAAAATGAAGAAAGCCCAGCAGTAAGGGGTGACTGGGGAGGAGTGTGGATGGACTGATCCTTCCTAGGCCTCAGAGCCCTTTGCAGATGGCTGGCTGAGGAAAGGGCCCAGGGGAGAGCTGGGAGGCTCTGCACTGGAAGATGTGAGGGAAAACAGGTGCAGCTATTAGGCCCCTTTGGCAAGGTCTGGGAAAGGAGCCCGAGTGAGCCTAGGGCCAGAGGCTAGTGAGAGGTCGACCACAGTCTGCCTGGGACTGTTGTGGACTCCTGGAGCTCAGTGGGGAGTGAAGAGGACTATGCACAGACCCTAGTGAGAGGAAGGAGGAATGTAGGGTGCCTTGATAAGGGGAGGAAGAAGTATTTACAGGCCTGAGTGTAAGGCTGTGGACATTGGTAACCCCAGAAGGGGTGGGACCAAATGTGACTGAGCCAGAGACATTTGCAGCTGGGCGGAGTTGTAAAAGACCACAGGAAAACTAAAGCAAAGTGCTGTGCTCTGAGACAGTAATTCTTCTAACACCTTCCTCTTAAGGGTAACAAACACAAGTGGAAAATAGGCAAGATTTTTAAAAATTGGTAAGAGAGAGTAACAATGGTGGAAAGCAATCTTATGTTCTTATGACAGAGAAGATGGCAGGAGAAAGGAAGGCTCGTTCTCTTCATTTTATGGATGGGGAACTTAGGTCCAGAGAGATTAAGTGACTTGCCCAAGGTTGCACAGAAAGTCCTAAATAGAGCTCTCTGGACAATTATTGTTGATTTTTCAATAAGTCTTCGAACACTGGGGAAGTTCCAGAGGACCAGAAGAAGGCTAGTGTTGTGCCTATATTTTAAAAGGGCAAATGAGATTACTTGGGTAATTTTGGGCCGGTCAGTTGGATGTTGATCCCAGGCAAAATAATGAAACAGCTAATACTAGACTCAGTTAAAGAATTAAAGGAGGGTAATATAATTAATGCCAATCAACAAGGGTTTATGGAAAATAGATCCTGTCAAATTAACTTGATATAATTTTTTATGCAATTACAAATTTGGTTGATAAAGGTAACTGTGTTGATGTAATATACTTAGACTTCTGTAAGGCATTGACTTGGTAAGGCATGGCATTTTGGTTAAGAAACTAGAATCATACAGAATCAACATGGCACACATTAAATGGATTAAAAACTGGCTAACTGACAGGTGTCAGAATGTAATTCTAAATTGGGAATCATCAAGGAGAGGATGTGTTCATAGTGGAGGTCCCACAGGGATCAGTCTTGTTCCTGTGCTATTTAACATTTGTATCAATGACCTGGAAGAAAACACCCAATCATTACTGATAACATTTGTAGAAGACTCACAAATTGGGGGAGTGATAAATAACGAAAAGGACAGGTCATTGATATAGAGCGATTTGGATCTCTTGGTGAGCTGGATGCAAGAAAACAATATGTGTTTTAATACGGCCACATATAAATGTATACATTTAGGAACAAAGAATGTAGGCCATACTTACAGGATGGAGGACTCTATCCTGGGAAGCAGTGACTCTGAAAAAGATTTGGGGATCATGGCTGATAATCAGCTGAACATGAGCTCCCAGTGTGATGCTGTGGTTAAAAGGGCTAATGCAATCTTTCGATGTGTAACCAGCAGAGGATTCTTGACCATCCTAAATACTTCAATAGATTCATGTGTTCCAAGGCCAGAAGGGACCACTGTGATCATCTGGTCTGACCTCCTGGATAACACAGGCCATACGCTCAACACTGTCTTCCTTTCCCCAACCTTCATCTGTTTTTTGCCCTTCTAGGTTGTGTAAGCTCCCTGAAGGCTTTATGTAGGTACATACAACATCTAGTATGTGTTGTGAGGTTACTCTAATATAAATGGTAGTTTATTTAAAACCAAAAAAAATCTTCCTCTGAAGCAGCTGAGAATATCTTAGCCCCTTACGTGGCTTGAATCTCTGCCCAAGGTCTTTCTTCATTTACTTCACGGGGCAGAGTACGCCACTAGGAAGGATGGGCACCTGCATTCTAATCCTGCTACAGCTTTCTTGGCCATTCATGGACATGTAGACCAGTTTACTTATGGAGGAGAGCAATGCCATCTGGTGGTGAAAGTGTGTATTTAACGAGCCACTGTTTGAGTTCCATCAGCAGGATCTCAGAATTTGGAATTAATATTCAGTCAAGCAACACTAACCACATTTTTGTATCTCCCTTGCTTCAGCTTAACTCCTCTACCTTGTCTATTTCTGCATCATTTCTTTAGTTTTTCCACCCTGCCTGCCTCTCAGTGGAAAACTTGTGCTACAGCCACATAATCAGGGTCTTAATCTCCTTTATTTTAGCTGGGAGCACTTACAAATTTATTTGCTGTCATAGGAATGTTACTGATTACCCAATTGGCCTAGATTTCATTTTGGACTTGGTGGTTATTTTGTATGTACTGACACACATGGCTGACAGCTTTTAGTCTAAGCATTGACTCGTCTGATTTTGTATTTCTCTATTAGACTATATAGCAACTCACACAAGTGTAAAAGGAAACAAATAATGGGATTATTTCCCCCCAGATTTCCCCTCATCCAGGCCAGAGGAAGAAGGAACTAATTTAACATTCCAAGTACTCATGTCCTCCTTTTAACCACTAGGCACTGGGTGTATCTGCAGCACCTGCTACTCTTCATATAGCTTATTTGGAAAGCCTAATTCTGGTACTCAAGGGATAACAGTGTGCGAATGTTCATCACTTTGATTTGAAATGGTCATTTATGGCCTGAGCCAATGCCAACTGAAGTCAATGGAAAGACTCTCATTGACTTCAATGGACTTTGGATCAGGCCTTTAAAGGTGTGAATGAATAAAAAAATTAATTGGACTGTGTTTTTCTTTTTTCATCATGAAATAGCTGTTACTCCATAATGAGGGCTGTTTGTTTTTGGTTTTTATTTAATTTTTCTCAGGAATTTATTTGTGTTTATTACTATTACAACAAAAACTGGTGAAAATCGGTGCAAAAAATTGTTATTTTTTCTGGGTAAATATCGGGGTTTATTGTGGTGGATGGAAGGACAAGGGGAAAGAGTATTCAGTAGATTAATGCTTCGGTGAATGGAATTCAGTGTGGTTTGTTGCAGAACTAAAACAGAACTCAAAACACAATGCCCCCTCTGAGTTTAAGAAAACAATATATTGCTAATCCCCAAATAAAACTTTTCACTTGAATAAACAGTAAGCGGGGGGGGGGGGAGGTATAGCTCAGTGGTTTGAGCATTGGCCCACTAAACCCAGGGTTGTGAGCTCAATCCTTGAGGGAGCCATTTAGGAATCTGGGGCAAAAATCTGTCTGGGAATTAGTCCTGCTTTAAGCAGGGGGTTGGACTAGATGACCTCCTGAGGTCCCCTCCAACCCTGATATTCTATGAACTATTAGCCTATATATTTACATTTAATAATTGAGCCACATCATTTGCAGCACGTACACTCAACTTCATCCTTTTCTCCTGCTTTTTTAAACTTTCAAATACTTCCTTGTGTTCTGAAACATATTCTGCGACAGATTTTCATTTTCTTCCCATTTTAGTGTGTCAAATCTTTAAACCGTTATCTGCTAACAGCTTGAAATGTGTACATGGTGGGTGTGAGATTCACCAGAACATTCAGATGCGCACGCACTTCAGAGCTTGCATGCGTGCCTGTTTATTGTGTGTATCTTCTAGACTAATATATAGCCTTACTTCAACAGGCAGCATTGCATATACACACAGACTAATGTATTATTGTAATACATATATCTCATGCAATGTATTGTATTTTCCTAATAGAACAAGTTATTTTTATATATATTTGAATGATACAAAAGTAAGGTGAAATCAGGAAAAAAACAGATTAATACTTTTTGTAAAACCTGGGATTTTTTTCGGTAAAAATCTGTTCAAACTGAAAATGTAGGGGCTTATCCATACTCCATGCATGAGAGTCAAGTGTCCAAGGGAACCTCTCTGCGTGACACCACCAATTGCAGGTTTGACCTTAGTCATAAGGTCAACAATGGGTGGGTCGGAGTCATGGCAAGGTAAGGATTTTGGTCAAGGAATATAGTATGTGAATTACCAGATGGGTTTACACAGAGTGAGGGCAGCTGCTAGAAGTAAGATGTTCTTATTTTCAATTTTTACAGACTTAAGCAAGATTCTTGACACACAGATTGCTTGATATTCATACAAGCCTGTTGCGTTGTAAATGTTGAAAAATCGTGTTCTGAAAACAGGAGTTCAAAAACACCAGTGCACGCAGACTCAAAGACGACTATCTTGGAGCCCCTCTGTAGTTGCTGATAAAGCTGTTTCCCCTGGCTTTCAAATACAAGCTGATTCCGTGGAGCAAAGGCGGGGCCCCAACACTCTCCTACACATACCCCCTCCAGCCCCCTGCCCTGAACCGCTCAGGGCAGGGGGCTGGGAGCACCCCCATAACCCCAGCCCACACCCCCAGCCCCCTGTCCTGACTCCTGTACCCCCCCACATACCCAGCCCCCCCACACCCCATGCCCTGACTCCTGCACCTCCCCACATCCCCACCCCTTCCCACCCCCCCACATTCCCACCTGCACCCCTCGCACCAAATGGGAGCTGCCCCAGGTAAGCGCTCCACACCCCAACCTCCTGCCCCAATCCTGAGCCCCCTCCCTCACCCTAACTCTTGGCCAGACCCTGAACCCCAAACCCCAGTCTGCTCCTGCACCCTAACTCCCTCCCAGACCCTGCACCCCCAGCCCTGAGCCCCCTCCCGCACCCTAAGTCCTGGCCAGACCCTGCACCCCAACGTTTTTTTACATTTTTTTTATAAAGCGCTCTTATCCAAAGTGCTTTACAATAGTTAGCTAATGGTACAAACAATATTTGGAAAGATCATTAAATTGTCTGCCGAGACCCCCAGCGATTTTCAAGTGGTCTGTGGAAAAATAAGTTAGACTACAAGAACAATAAAGGGACCTCACTTTATTTTCATTTACTTGCTATTACTTATAGGAGGAGGATGAAGAAAAAAAGAATGAAAATTGGGGGCGGGGGGGAGATGAGAGAGAATGTACTTTTTCTTGGCTGGGTCCCAAGGAGGGGTCCCAAAAATGAAACTGAGCACAGGGCCCCACTAACTCTAAATCCGCCACTGGGGCTGACCCCTCCCCCACAGCTCCCCATGCCGCAGCCAGAGGCTGACCCCTCCACTCCCCGAGCTCTGCATGCTGCTGCCAGGACAGGGGCTGATCCCTTCTTCGCCCCAGCTCCCCGCACCATTTCCAGGAGCTGATGCTGACACCCTCCCCACACCACTGCCAGGGGCTGGCCTCTAACCCCCCCAAGTCCATTCTGGCTGGGGCTGACCCCCCAAGCTCTACCTTGCGCACCGGACTTTTTTGGTAAACTGGGCATTTGTTCATTTGCTCTTGCCAACTGATCCATTGGCAAGAGCAAACGGGATCAATACCGTTTTTTGTGAAAAAAGTCAGGATGGCCAGGACAGAGCTTAAAAAGGGAACTGTCCCAGCCAAACGGGGACGTATGGTCACCCTATCTCCAGGCAAGTGAGTCCTGAGGGAGTCCGGCCAGGGCGGGGGCAGACCCTGGCCTGGCTAATTGTGCCACTCCCGGGAGGCCGGAGTGATTCCCCGCCCTGGCACTGGACCGGTGCTGGCTGCGCTGCCAGCTCAGCCTGGCAGATGCTGTCACCTTCCAGCAGGGCTGGGTAGTGGGGCCAGGGTGTAAGGGAGAGTGGGGGGGGGGGGGCTGCTGGCCAGTGGAGGGTCTCTTGGGGGCGGTGGGGTAGGTCTGTGTGTTGAGATGCTGGGCAGTGGGGGGTCTGAGTGGGGTGCTGTGTAGTTGTGGTGGTGGGCTTTGGGGAAGTGCATTGGGCAGTAGCGGTGCAGCTGTGTGTGGGGGTGCTGGGCGGGGTGGTGGTGTGCAGTCCGCTGTGCATTTGTGGTGGAGGGTCTGTGTGTGGGGCTGCTGGGCATAGCAGTTCCGGGGGACGCTGGGAATAGGGAGTCGGGGGCTGTGGCACAGCATGGGCCCACCCCCGAGGGAAGGGGCACGCTGGCAGCACAGGGCTGGGCGGGCCAGTGTGCAACTGCCGGTCTGTATACAGTGCCCTTGTACTGGGCTGGGTGGAGTGGGGCCGGCCCCACCATGCTATGCCCCATTGCCCCTGGCTGGCCCCTTGCTCTGGGGACTGACCTCCCCATGCCATGCTCCTTTGCCCCCATGGGGGCCCACAAATATGTTTGACGCTGGGCCCACAAAATGTTAATCTGGCCCTGGATTTAGTGTTGCACAGGATTGCTGGGTTCAGCAACTGCCTGCTCCAAAGCCATAGAAGTCCAGTGGAAAGGCCATGATTGCCTTAAATCAGCACTGGATGGGGTCCCTGGTATTCCTCTTCAGCCATCTGTCTGTCTTATCTCCAGGTTTCTCTCTCTGGTGGGGGTGTTACTGAATCCTCCGTCACACATCAGAAGACCAGAGTAAATGACTGAGGTTTACATTTGGCAATTGACCATCTGAATGAACAGGGCATATTCTTTGGAATCCATGGAATACAAATGCACAAGCTTCAAGTGTATAGTTTGCTAAGACTGGGCCAGAAACAAACCCCAAAATACAGAGTTAATGCTGACTGCTGCCACCAGTGTGACAGGGCAGTGTGTTAAGCATGCAATATCTGAGGGTAGGTGTTGCAGGGAAGCAACACATTAGCCTTCCCCATCCACCCATATGGAATCCCAGTGACTCAGTGGAACTCCACATAAGCACAATGGTCTAGCCACACTCAGTTGCAGGATTGGGCAGTCAGAGGCTGATCCAGAGTCAGTAAGAACAGAAAGACACTCTATCTTCACTAAGCTTTGGATCAAGCTTTTAGATGGGCTGTGTTAGCATTGGACCTGTCCTGACCTAAGTATGGCTCTGTCCTATACAACAGATTGTCATGTACGTGCACTAAAACTCACTAGAAATGTATGAACAGTTTATAAAAAGACAAGGGCTTCAGTCCAACATTTAAGTCTTTGCTGGGTTCTTTTACAACCTCATTATTTATTTATTTGTTTTTAAAAACTACTTTAAGAAGCACAAGGAAGTTTTTCTTTAAAAAAGCATAAAATCCCTCTACACTGCAACAGCTCGACTGGTTAATGCTCATGGGCCATATTGTCCACAGTGCCTTATGTGCCTGAGAATCATTCCTTTCCATTGCACAGAAGACAATGCAGTAGAAACCGAATACGTAAAATTGTCTGTGTGTGGCACTTGACTTTTAGATGTTAATATTTTTTCAAATCATTGAACTTGCACCATAGACTGATCTCTTGCTGATTATTAAGTCAAAGCAAACAATAAATCCCAAGCCACGCAGTAAAACAAGAAAGTGCTTCCATGTTGAGCACTTCTTTGATTAAAAATAAAAAGCAGCCAAGTTCCCCCACCCCAAATTTTGTACAAAAATGTTCTTTGGACTGGACCCCTTGGTTTGCTGAGTGTCAGCGCAGAGAGACTTTTTACAGCCAGTTATTCATTATTCTCCTTAAAACCTGATATAGCCGAGTGTTAGAATGTTGATTGTGTCTTAAGGAACACTTCAGAACACCAGCCCACCTTCTGTAGTAAAACCTATTTCCATTCTGCAGGGCAGAGAAAAACACGTGCTTTTCAATATACAAATTGGTTCACATATAAAATGCCAACTACTTTGGAAAAATGAACAACAGTCCCAAACCATGTCTTAAAATGGCCAGTCGTACTGAAAAACCACATCCAATGCATTCTGTTTGCAAGAATAAAAGCAGACTCTATTTTCAATGCAAAATCCCCCCCCCCCCCCAAAAAAAAATTCACTGTCTCAATCCTGAGATTTGGAAATGCAGATGGGCTGCACCCCTGGGGCTGTAGTGAAATGAGTAAATACTGTGAGCTGTGCTGTGAGTCAGCTTAGCCTTCCTTTGGAATGGTTCAGCAAGGCACCACTGGTGTGTGGCATAGGCAGCATTGGTGTACAGTCATTAGAGGGTATTTTACAAAGTTACCTATCTCAGAGCGTCCAAGCATTTTCCTGTTGTTGCTTAATTAAAGTCTATGTCTTTGTAAGGCCTGTTTTGGGCAGTTCACCTTGATTGCTTCGTTCTTCGGCCCTCATATAGATTGCGCCGATCACAACATGTCTTCCATTTGGGCAGTTATACTTGGAAGTAAGCTCCACTCCTTGCCACAGCCTCTTCTTCTCCAACCAGAAGAGACTTGGGCCCTTATCTTGCAATGTGATCTGTGCATTCAGACTCTCTGCACCCACACAGGTGCAGGGAGTCTGCCTGCAGAGATCTCATTGCAGGATTGGGGCTTTAAGAGCTTTAGCCTAGTACCCTGAGTCCCCTCCAGCATGGCTTTAGTAGCTCTTCTCTAGACACTTTGCAGAATGCATCAGTACCTATGGAAGTAACATGCCCCCAAGTGGCTCAAGCTCTCCCTATGTTATGTACAGAAGATGATGTGCAATAATGCACTGGTGTGCACCAAGCTGGGGATTCATAAGCTTTCAAAGAGTGCATAAAGTATTAGCTCGTTACCAGCCATCAATGCACTCAGTTCCCCAGCCATATGTAGCACTCCTATTACTCTGAGTGGCTGCTCCCACAGGCTGGTGAGAAGGTGAGCTCTCCCTGTGCAGAGATCCCATTGCAACATGTCCTATAGGGGCTGAAATAAATACCTCTATTAACAAATGTCTAGGGAACTAAAAGTTAATCATAAGAGCTATTTATAGAGAGACCTGGAGGCAACTGTGAATTACAAGATTATTATGTCCCTTTGCTGTTACCAGTAACATTACAAACCATGGGCCTATCACCCTTCCCAGGGCTCTGGTGGGAGAGGAAATCTCCCTGAGAAAAGCCCTTGCCAAATTCCTCCTGTCCCCATCCAGCTTCCACCTTGTTCTCCAGACCAAACCTCCACAGGATCTGGGGATACACTGCTACAGCGGTGGCTGCGACTGCCCTTTCTGTATGGGAGGGAGCAGGTGTGCAGGTGGAAGGTCCCCTCTGTACAGATAAAGGATGAGGGAAATTATTTTGCCAAGGAGCAGAGTGTGAGTGGCCTGGGACATCACCAGCGACCCAAAGAGGTCATTACAGCCTTGCTGCTGAAAGCTAATTTCTTTTAAAGGGGCTGTGATAACTGGCTGGCTGGCTGTCCATAAGGTGTGATAACTGGGAGCGGGGGGAGAGGAGGTAGCTCCCTTATGGACACCCAGCCAGCCAGTTAGCTGTAAAATCCCTCTTGGTGTCTCTTCTCTGCTTGCTTTACCTGTAAAGGGTTAACAAGCCCACAGGTAAAAGGAAAGGAGTGGGCACCTGACCAAAAGAGCCAATGGGAAGGTAGAACTTTTTAAAATTGGGAAAGAAACTTTCCCTTTGTCAGTTGTTCTCTGGGCTGCAGGGACACGGAGCAGCAATGCTGTAAGCAGCTTTAAGCAGGTATGATTATAGATTATCAATTCATACCTCGAACCTACTTATCCGAAGCCTCAGATATGTAAGTAAAATTAGGGAATGTCTAAAAAGCTGTGATTAGGATTATTTCTTTTATTTCTTATTGGTTTATGGACTCCTCTGTGCTAACCCCAGATGCTTTTGTTTGCTTGTAACCTTTAAGCTGAACCCTCAAGAAAGCTATTTTGGGTGCTTGATTTTTGGAATTGCTCTTTTAAAATCTAGAAAAAGCCTAAGTTTCAGATGTATTTTCTTTCTTTTTGTTTTTAATACAATTTACCGTTTTTAAGAACAGGATTGTATTTTTGGTGTCCTAAGAGGTTTGTGCATATGCTATTTGATTAGCTGGTGGCAACAGCTAATTTCCTTTGTTTTCTTTCTCAGCTCTTCCCCAGAGAGGGGTGTGTGAAAGGGCTTGAGGGTACCCCACAGGGAGGAATTCCCAAGTGTGCCTTCCTGGATCCAAGGGAGTTTTTTTGCATTTGGGTGGTGGCAGCATTTACCAAGCCAAGGTCAGAGAAAAGCTGTAATCTTGGGAGTTTAATACAAGCCTGGAGTGGCAAGTATTAATTTTTAGAATCTTTGCGGGCCCCAACTTTCTGCACTCAGAGTGACAGAGTGGGGATTCAGCCTTGACAGGGGCCATGTCAAGTTAAATATTAAAAAAAAAAAAAACAAGCCAACGACCTTCCTTCACCTATGTTTTTAGTATCGTCCTAGTTTAAATAATCTAACTGAATTTTAAAAATCTAATCTGGTTTTAATACCATCAAGTTAATTACCTTCTTGCATTTCTCTCAGTTTGGACAATGAAATCACCTTCCAGTTAGTTTCGTTTTCAGGTTCTCTTGCACTAACACAATGATGTGGCCCGGGTTCGGATGCTCTGACTCACCTTGAATAGTTCCTTGCTCCATCAAATAGTCCCTCTGAAGTCAATGGGCCAGATGTTCCAGTGTGATACGTCCACTGTGCACCATGTAACCAGTGCAAAGTGGACTAAGAGGATGGAGATGGCCTGTGGAACTCTGCTTGTGGAAAGCTGGCAAAGTCATCTCCATCGCCAAACTGCGCCAATGGGACATCTCGTTCTATTTAACATGAGCAAGAGGATCCGGATCTGGCCCTTGGTTTGCAAATACTGCAGAGGGTTATGTGTGGTTCAGAAAGGCCTTCCACTAGAATTTTTTAAAAATCCTGGAAAAAATCTAGTTTGGTTTTAGGTTTTGTCTGATACAGTTTGGGGGCAGATTTGATCTGACAGGTTCCCTTCTTGGATAATATGGATCAATATTTTCCCTCCCATTACTACTACCCTGCTCCCTTCTCTACCTATGTTCCCTACCTGCTACTTTTCCTTCTTCTCCTTTTCCCATTTTTAGAGTGGCCTCTCCTTTAACCATTACCAAATAGTGTCACTTGAAATGCAGCATTGTCACACAAATCTAAGAATCTTGAGATGCACAGCAGCTGGGAGATGTGGCACCTTGCCATATACAAGGGTTTCATATTAGATTGAAGTAGCTATGAAGTAGCTACTTCAATAATAACAACTTCAGATTTCAAAGTCTCCCTGAGGAGTTTCTCAGGTTACCCCCTTCCCCCCCAGGAGGAGTCCTTAGAACCATTGTCAACCTGATATTTTTTTTAATTGACTACTACTTTTTAAATGGCCATTTCTGGTTGAACACCCTATATACAGTGAACCAGCGCCTCAGCTGGTGTAAATCAGTATCAAGGGAGCTGCGCTGATTTACAACAGCTGAGGCTCTGGCCAGTATATCCTAATTTTCTTTTTAAAATATCCCTTAAGTATTTTTAACTGGGGTGTTCTGCTCCCCCGTTTCTTTCAGTCAGGGAGAAAGAAACTGACACTGCAAAGGAAACAATGAAATCGCCTTTTGCAAAGTGCTGTCAAATGTAAACAAATGGGGCGGGGGGGGGGGGGGGGGGAGATAAATATTTCAACCCAGTTGCTTCTGTCAGTTATAGTAACCTCCTGTGTTACATGTATCTATAATAGGTCCAATCTTTTCCAGGATAAATCTGCTTTTCAAGGTGATATTGTCCCTTCAGTAACCACTCCCCTCCCTGTCTATTCTCTCCATTGCCCATCATCTTCTAGCTGTGCAGTTAGCAGTTTAAAGTACTAGCTCTTCCCATCTATCAATCCACAAATGGGAAGCATCATTCTAGTGTATATCCAACATGATTGGCTGAGACGGCTTAGCCAGTTAACACCTGCGCTATTGGGTCTCACTTTGAAAATTATACAATCTTTCCAAGAGGTAAAAATAGATGTGACAGTGTCATGCTATTATAAACTGAGCTCATTGTTCATTAATGGCTCCAGATCCCTGGCTTAGTAATAACTTGCCTCCTCTACACAAAGGCTTTAGCTGTCCGGGAAGCTGATTTCATTCACCGCTATGGTTTGGTTTGGAAAGAACAGCCATTGTTCTCTATGGCTTTTACTGGATGGATGGGCAGGACCAGGTGGGAGATGCGGCTCCACAACCCACTCAGCTTGTCGGTGTCCATGTGGTTGTAGGAGCGGGGAGTGTTGGCATTGGTGAATTTGGCCCAGAGGAAATCACGGACTCTCTCCTCGACTTGCTGTAGGTCTATATTAGCCTCCAGCTTCTCTTCCTCCAGCAGGACCGTTAAGAGCAGTGCCACGTCTTTGAAGGCCGCGCTCTCATGGTCGCAGTACTTGTAAAAGATCAAGGTGGAGCCAGCCGGTAGCAACTCAAACCGGTGCACCACTGCAGCCCTCTTGCCCTCCTCAAAGCCGGTGCTCAGCTCATAATCTACCTCCAGTTTAGCTTTGTCGCTGCTGAGCGTGGCTTTACCAGCTCCGTCAATCTGGATCGTACTGGCATGGAGTGAGGTGGAGTAGGCATCTGCAATACGGTTGCTCAGGCACTTTAAGGTTTCTTCACCTTCACGGGCAGCAGTAAAGATTAAAATAGCTGGCTCGCTATGACTGGAAGTGTTGAGATGCCTCTGCAATAATTTTCGCCCTCTAACCCACAGGTAAGAGCTCTGGCCCGGAAAGCTGTCCTTCAGCTGGTTAAACCCAGACAAGAAGGCCTCCAAGGCTGGATTTTTTGGCACATGGTGGGGCTGGGAAGTATAGTAGCCATTGCAATATATGCTGAAACAAACCACAACTACCAGGACTCCCAGTGAAGCTGCAGGAGAGGCAAGACCTGTTAGAGAAGGTTGAGGGGAAGGGACAAGAGAGAGAGAGTGAAAGAGTCTGACATGAGTACAGTGGCATGCTGGAGGCTAGCACAGAGATATGCCTTTGTCTTCATCCATCTCCCAGACCCAAACATCTACTTTCTAATGGAAATGATAGGCTCAACACATCAGCCTAATGATGGCCCTGAAAATGTTTAATGTAGCACTGAAAAAGAACCCTCTTCCCTGAGGGACTTGCTCTGCCACTGAGCAGAGGGCCCTACAAACCCACAGACTGAGCTATGTCCCGCAGCTTTGGAACCATGGCGTGAGATCCTACACGTTCCCTTGGGAAACTTCAGTCCTTTATGTGATTTATTGCCTTTTCCCCCTAGAATTTAATGCACCAAATCCCAGTCCGACAGCACTTTTTCACAGCTGTTTTCTAATGCAGTTTTGTAGGCCATCAGTTTAGGGCACTCGGTGGCATGGTGGAGCTGCTGGGTGCTCAGCCTTCCAAAATCCAGTCTGCTTACTGGTGCCGAAATAGCTTATCTATCCAAGGTACTTATATGGTCCCTAGTGCTGTAATGTCTGAGTGCCTCACCATCTTCAATGGACTTATCCTCAACAGCCCTGTGAGGTAGGCATGTATTACTCCTGTTTTATGGATGGGAAACTAAGGCACAGAGATAGCAAGGCCCAGATCCGTATGGGTATTTAGGCTCCTCACTCTCATTGATTTAAATGGGAATGAGGTGCCTAAATATCTTACCAGATCTGAGGCTAAGGGCCAGATTGTTAACTGTATTTATTTAGACATTGCTGTGCTCAGCATTGCAATTGCCTAACTGACTTGGAAGTCTAAATCTCATTTTCAAAAGGGATTGAGGTATTTAGAATCCTAAAAGCCATTGGCTTTCAATGGGATTTTGGCCCCCCTAAGTGCCTAAATCCCTTTTGCAAATGAGATTTAGGCTCCTCACTCAGTTAGGCAGCACAAAGCTGAGCACAGCAACACCTAAATACCTTTAAAAATCTGGGCTTTAGAGAATTGCCCAAGATCCCACACATGCCAAACAGAGGATTGAATCCCGGTCTCCCAAGTCCCAGGCTAGCCACCTAGCCACTGGACCGGCCTCAGCCTTTTAGCTCAAATCTTAAATAAAGATTTAGCAGCTTAACTTTAGTCAACTTTTCTTAAAATCTTTGCCAGTATTGCCGAGTACAAGTACCTTGTTGGTATTTATTTTAAAGAGACAGTGGCCACCTCACGATGTCCCTCCAGGGAGGAGGGGACAAGTTACTTGGAGGGCCCTGTCATTGTTGCCAAGGCATGGTGCTGTGGGGTTGGGTTATGGGGAAGGAAGCATACCTTCCTGCACAGTGAGCAGGGGTGTCCCTGCACACCTTTCCATGCCCTGGGAACTTTAGGGAAATCTCATGTATTATGGGACTGAGCCAGACGCACCTTCGTTATGGATTAGAGTTGCTTTCCATTTCAAACCCACTTCTCTAAAATCCCCAATAAACTAAATTTGCAGCAGTTTTCACAAATCCCAGGCAAAAGCCTCCTGTCAACACAGGGGGTTAGGTTGGTATAACCACATCACTCAGGGGTGTGGATTTTTCACACCACTGAGTGACGCAGCTATACCGATGTAAGTTTGTAGTACAGACCTGGCCTGAGAGGCCTGAGTGAAAGGTCTGAATGTGTTTCGTTATCTGATCCTGGTTGCTGACTGTTTCCAGGGGAACTGTGAACAATGAAATGCACAAGGAAATCTTCCCATTCTCACCATTGCCTAAAAAGGACTTCTCCTTCTCTGGCGTTGCTTCCTGCCTGGTCTCTGTCTCTTGTGGATGGGCTTCAGCCTCTGACTTCACCGCT
Source organism: Emys orbicularis (assembly GCF_028017835.1). Lineage (NCBI taxonomy): Eukaryota > Metazoa > Chordata > Testudines > Emydidae > Emys > Emys orbicularis. Next base: position 58,920,427 of record NC_088690.1, on the reverse strand, counting down.
GTGGGTCAGATATTTAAAAAAAGGGAGATGAAGTTTGCCACTCACTAGTAAAGGCAAAAATTAGTCTAATCACACTACTAAAAATGAAGTCTGCATCCATAGAATAGAAGACAAATCTGTGATACTGCTTCAGCTGCAGACGCCTCTGCTTTGGGAGGCTGTCATCACCCTGCAAAGAATGGAAAGGAACATGCAGCTCTTTAAAGCCCCTCACAATTTCCCTTCTTCCCGAGCAGGAGAGAGTCCCACTCAGTGAGAATGAGCCAGCTGGGATCTGTGCTGAGCTGGAGATAGCTTCATCCCCACTCAGCTCTTTAGAAATTGCAGCTTGCCCCTGGGTCAGCTCAACCTGCAAATCTTGGGTAGGGCAAGGATCTTCATAACATGCTCCACCAGCAAGCATCAGTGGGGATGGGGCAGAGAGGCTGATGAGAGTGGTTTCTTACGCAGCTAAGGTCTCTGCAATAGCTGGGTGAAATGTCCTACAAACAGAAGCTGCCCTCGATTGTGATTAAATGCTTAAAGTGCGGTTCTGCTCTGAGAAGTGTCTGTGTACAAACTGAACCTTCTCAGAATAGCTCTGCTCTCGGTGTGTACTCAGTCAGACCTGCTGAGTTTAGTGACAAAAGTATATTCTTGCTGCTCATTACTTCTGAACCAGCACAGCCCAGAGAGTGAGCTAGAGCAGCAGTTCTCAGCCAGGGGTCTGAGGCCTCCTGGGGGGCCCTGAGCAGGTCTCAGGCGGTCCACTGAGCAGGGCCGGCATTAGACTCACTAAAGCCCAGGTCAGAAAGCCGAAGCCCCACCGCCCCGAGCCCTGCCACCTGGGGCTGAAGCCGAAGCATGAGCAACTTAGTCCCCTGTGGCGTGGGACCCCGGGCAATTGCCTTGCTTGCTACCCCCAATGCCGGCCCTGGCTTTTTTATAGGGGTGCTGGAACAATTTGTACAGTGGGGGTGCTGAGAGCCATTGAACCAAACTGTAAACCCTGTATATGATGGAAACCACTTCAAGCCCGGGGATGCAGCTGCACCCGCAGCTTCCCTAGTTCCAGCACCTGTGCTTTTATATGAAGAAAAACAGTTGTTGTTGCACAGCTGGGCCTCAGAAAGAAATAGGTTGAGAACCTCTGAGCTAGAGTCTGTTCTGCCTTATGCATCATCAACAGGATTATCACTAACTTTCAATCAGTCACATTTGTGTGTGTGTCAATTTATTGAAGGTAATCCGGTTATACGGGTGTCACTGAGGTCACACTTTGGCCTGCAGAACCTCTTCTGCTGCTGGTGGGGGTGATGATACACAAGAAGGAAATAACTAGGGCCAGTTGAACATTTTCCATTGAGAACTGTATTTTCCAATGGAAAATTGGGGTTTCAATGAAACAAAACTATTCATGAACAAAGCCCCTGGTTGCTGTGAAGACTTTCAACTTTTTGTTGGAAAAAAGAAACCTGCAAAAACCAAAAAAGAGCTTTCGTTTTACAATTAAAAGTCTAAATTTTCCACAGAACAGAAACACATTTGCTGACCAGCTGTAGAAGCAACCGTGTTGACTCTGAGGCCAGAATGAGTTTGCAGGGCTGGTAATCTGGGAAAACATCTTCCTACTTGTAAACCCAGCACAGGTGATCTGCAATCCTTGACTGAGAGACAAACCCCTCAATGCCATTCTTACAAAGCCCCTTTTCAGAGATTAACCACACATTAAGTTGAAGGCAAGGGATCTGCAGAGACCTTAAACATGGCAGCACTTTGTCGTGCAAACTACTGTTGACTCACCTTCAGTCGAGTGTCTCTTCCTTGCTGTGTCTTGGGGTCTCTCTCCTTCCTTGTTTGAGATACTCTCTTTCGTTGGTTCCAGGAAGTCTGCAGATGGAATTGTGGTTTCTTGGATTATGGGATCTTGTGGCTCCCCTCTGGGGGTGGGTACACTGTTCTCCTCTTCTGTTGGGAGTTCCCCTATGATTTTCTCCTCCAGAGCAACTGGCACTGAATGTGTTTTCCTTTCACCTAAGGAAAATACTATGTCTTTGTCCAGGGAATAGTCTGGTAAACTCATTGTGTTAAGGTTCAGAAGGCCTGGAGACACCTCAGTGTTTGTTTTCAGAGAAATTCCATCAGAACTCACTGGCCTTCCCTCTGAGGAATCCTCTTCATTTACTGCGGAGGGGCTTCCAGACACACTGTTTGTCTCTTGGGGACCTAGTGTTTCTATTTCTGGGGAGGTTTTCAGTTGGACAGAACCAGAATCTTCAATCATCTTTTCTTGGTGGGTCCTCAATACATTTTCACCTTCTTGGACCTGGGGAGTCCTCTCCTCCTCTCTTCTCGTCAATTCTTGGGCCGGGTAGGCTGTGGGATCAAAAAGTCAAATACTGTTTATTTTCTTTAGTATAATGGTCAAGAATACTGAGTTGCCCACTAGTTCTCTACAAACTCCCACCAAAACTCCTAGTCCTATACGCTCCAAAATTGACACACAACAAGAATGGGGATGAGATTCCCATGACCCCTCACCACCAATGAACTACACTGGGCCAGCTTCATAGAGGTCTCAACCTGGCCTCTAAATTTGTGCCTGCCACTCTGCAAATACAATCATTTATTCACGCTAATGGTCCTGCAAAGATTGGATCCTGGCTATTTTAGAAATTTACCCCTCTTTCTGTACTCTACACCCAGCTGTCAAGACCAGCCAGGACATATAAATGATCACCGAGAGTCTTAGGTGGAAGTCCCTTGACTCTGAAAGTATAGTCCATCAAATTGCAGAATATGTCATAAGGCCTAACTATGTATCTGGGGTTTCCCTAGTTGGTATGTCAAGGAGAAGAGGATGTAGATTATGTTTTGTGGTTTGGGGAGTTTCTACTAGTGGTGTTGACATGGTAGCAGATTGATCTGAGTGAATTCAAAACATTTCTTTGCAACTACTGTACATAAAAAATATAACTTGCTTCTGCTATATTTCTGATCCTTATTCATTGACTTTCTGTGGCTGTTCTACCAAATAATTTAGGTTTGTTTGCAGAAACAGAAATTTAAAGCAAATATTAGAGAATATTTGCACAAAGAAAGTTTTGAACTCGTAAATATGAGTATCTGTGCCAGGAACTTGAATCTTTGACTTCCAATCAGAGAACAAACAACAGGCATAAGTGAGCTATAGGATCTAGCAAAACTACCCAACATGGTTCAGATTTCAAATACTGAATATTTGCAACAACCTGCTCACAAAAAATCTGCAGATCAAGAACTATTATCATATGGAAATTATTCAGCAAATAATTCTGAATACAAAATAAATCTGACAAAATTGTAAGATGCTCCCAGACAATTCAAGAACAGTGGAAAAAAATATATCTTTGTTGAATACAATCTTTACTCTGAATTACCCACTGAATTCTTTTAGCATCGGTGTGGATTGGGGAAAGTGATCTTATGTGTTCAGGAGTTCTTTGGGGGCAAGGGGGACTGTCATTTATCTGTTTTACTCTAGCGCAGTGGTTCTCAAACTTATTTGATCGCGCCCCCCTTCATTGTGTCTGTAGCAGTTTACGCCCCGCACCACACCAGTACATATACCGATAAAAACAATCAACTTGCAATTCTCACTAAATTTGAAAAACAGTAAGGCACTGATTCAAACCTTGCCAACGATCCATTGTAATAAGAGCAAAAGCAACACTGCAATTGTGGTTGATGCTTACAATTAAAGGTGCACCCAGTGTCATAGCAAACGGATTAACGTACAAATGACAACGACTCTGTATAATGCTATTCATAATTACCAGAAATCTGTCAAAATGCACAGTGCCATCTGAGGACCTGATATGTTTGGAGGAATCAGCTTTGCTAGTTATTCATTGCTGTGGGTAAAATGTGCGCAGTTTTCCCCCCCTAAAGCTTCTCAGCCCTCCCCATCTCCCCCCACCCCCAATTTGAGAACCTCTGCACTAGAAAATAAAAGTATGCAGTATATATAGAAACAAAAATAAATTGTCTAGTTAGGCTTCTGAATACCCAAGTTGTGCACAGGTAATTGGTGTGAGGATCATTCTGGTTTACATATGCAAAATCTGGGGCCAGCAAGCTAGAGGCCATGTGTTGAACAGTTGGTATATTATGTGACCAGCTATAATTTCCTGATCTCTGGGTTCTGTGGAATTTGGATCTCAGAACTGATCCAATTCTTCTTTGTATGGAAAACATGTCCCCTACAGGGGTTCTGTAACAATTTTATAGTGTGGGTACTGAGAGCCATTGAACCAAACTGTAAACCCTGTATATAATGAAAATCACTTCAAGCCAGGGGGTGCAGCAGCAGCACTCCCAGCACCCCTATTTCCAGCACCTATGATCCCCTAAGTCCACAACACACTCACTTCTCAAACATAACCATATTCATGTTCTTAGGGAAACTGGGAACTTTAAATTCAGCTCTGCTTCCATTAGTTAGTTTATCTGCAATAAAAGTCACTTTATTAATTGCCCCAAATATTGACCAGTGGGACCCCTGCCCACCTCTGCTCCCCAAGATTAGACTTTCATTTCAGTGCTTGAAGCTTGATTATTTCAGAGGTCAGGAAGAAATTCCCCTCTATTCTCTACAGCAGAGCACAATTAGGTAACTGTACTGTGTTAATGTGCTTGGAGGTGCAGGGTGGAAAAGGTTCTCTTGTTCTGAAGCACTGGGCATTGATCATTGTCATGGCTAGAACCCTGGACATAGGATAGGTATCTATGGTCTTGTCAACACAGGGATGGCTTGTTCTCACAGGACTCTGAAATTCAAACCATTAGGTTTGCTTTAAGTATGAGAGAGACCAGTAGTGACTGTCAGGGGCTTCCTTTTATTCAACGGGAAATACAGAAATGAAACAGGCTTTTTCCTTTCCAGGTTTTAGTTTCATTGAGGAGATTTTATCTTCCGGTGTGTCTGAAAATGCAGTAGCTAGGGACTATAGTACTGGAAACATGCATGGAACTCCCTTAAGACTTTTCAAGAAGAACTTTGTTTAAACACAGATGCCCCAGCAGCGCACACACACACACACACACCGAATCCAGCCCATCCCTGCAAGAGTTCACCCACTGTGCCTCCACCCTATTCTTAAAGGGCCAGCTCCCGTTTCTCTTATTATATCACTAGTAACAATGACAAATACAACAGTACACAAATATTCAAAATTATGATTAAATATGAACCTATTTCTAAAACATCTATTCCAGGGGCCTCACATTCATGCCAAACTTACTCCGATGAGGATCCTGGTCTCCGTTTTCTGCCATTCTGTTGATCGTTTGGTGTTTTGGTTTCTTGACTAGATTGTTACACTTCCTGATTAGGTCATACAGACGCCTGCTATCTTCTTTCTGATCCGAGTAGCTTGATTAGTCTCAGCCAGCTTGTGGAGACCATCCCTTGAGCCAACTAAACACAAAGAATAAAGCAATGACTCATACTGGGAAACTTGAGAGCTTCCCCACCACCAAAGCCATTAATAAAGCTGTTTGGAGCTGTGTGAGGCTGTTACCTTTATGATGGAATATACCGAGATGCACCTCAGATAATCAGTGACATCTGAAGACTTCAGGCCTAGTGCTGTTAACAAGCAGCTAATATGACTGTAAAGATGTTCAACTGGGTCTATATGGGTGATCTTCAATTATGTTAAGATAACTTGACTGGAAAAAAACCACTTTTGCCCATGTAGACAGAGCCCATGTAGACCAGGCCTAAGCCTTTATATCTGAATCCCATTGGTGGGGCGGTGATTTGGGAAGTCCCACTGTACCTGTCAGTGCTGTCTCTGTGGTCAAAGGACTTCAGTCTCCAGGGCTGTCGCACCAGCAATTTAATCCACTCATTTAAAATACGTTTGAATCAAACTGCCACACACAGAATATAAATGCTGAGGGGTGGGGGGAGGGTGCTGAAGGGAAAAGGAAAGAGGAGGAATGCCTCTCAGTGGGCCAAGGCACAAGAATGTGAGCCTGGCTTTTGAACATCACAAAGGCCCTAAGTGAGGGAAGGACACAAATAACACGGAAAAGCAATGTGGGATTCAGTTTCTTCATGTAATAAAGTTTTCTATCGTTTCAGTTTCAAGATGATGCATTTTGTGATGCCAATCATTTATAGTCAGCACTAGTGAGCAATGTATCCTGTCTTCAGACTTGGCTAAGAGGAATGAGTAAGTACTGGGTAATTGAAGAGAAACTTTCCCTGATGGCAATCGGCTTGCATACAAGATTTCTGCTTAGTACAGAATCTATATGCACAGGACCAGCAGTCTGTGCTTTCTGTGCCTAATACAGAGTCTAATAAGATACTTCCCCACACCAGGTGGCCTACCGTCTCTATCGTCATGCCTTCTAACTGAAGGCAATACCATATTTGGAGTTAAACAAACAAAACTGCTCCCTATGGAGGCAAGTGGTCAGATTTACAGCTTCCCCCTTCCCCCCCCCCCCCAGGAATTTCTGCACTCTGCCCCCACTCCAACCCACCAGCTTTTGATTCCTCCTTTGTGTTATTTAGAAAGAGCAGGAAGTGAGAAATTAAAAGTAACTCCAAGAGTTGAACACTTACTTGTGTGGATTGCAGCAGCTGCTCTTAGCGGGGATTTCTTAGCAGAGAGGTTGTTACAGGCGGATCCAAACTGCTCCCTACCACAAACGTCCCAAGGGCCCTTCAGTTTCGATATTAGAGGGAAAACAGATCCTCTCAAAAACACACACCCATAAGCTCTTAATCCTTCCACTGTCAACGTGACAGTGAACTTTGCACCCATCCAAGGTGCCATAATGTGGAATGCTGGGATATGTAGTTCTGCCCCCACTCTTTGACTACAGCCACGTTTCTTTGAATGAATAGTCCCTAGTTTCAAAGTAGCAACCATGTTAGTCTGTATCCGCAAAAAGAACAGGAGTATTTGTGGCACCTTAGAGACTAACAAATTTATTTCAGCATAAGCTTTTGTGGGCTGCAGCTCACTTCTTCAGATGCACAGAGTGGATCAGACAGTGGCTTTGTTCTGATTACAAACATGTATTTTCAGGAAATAACTCATCTGTTTGGACTTATTTACAGAACTAGAGTATAGAGCATCCTTCAAACAGACTGTATCTCAAACCACTTTAGATGTTAAATAATAGAATTAAATTTATTGCAGCAGCATGGCAAATTCCAAAGAGATGTAGTCTCCTTGCAGCTCAAGTACTCAGATGGATCTCTAGCTCAGTCCTTAAATTGGTCTGGCTGGATGTTCAGTCTATGTGTATCATTCATGGCCTTATCGCACCACCGAATTACCATCAAGCAATCTCCAACTCCAGATTATAGCCAGCTCAGTATTAACCTGTCTCTATGGGACATTGAGCAGGTGGCAACTGTTAAATACTTAAGAAGCATCATAGACAGTGCTGAAGGATGCTTAAAAGATGTGGATGCTTGTATAGCAGGAGCTACTGCCATATTTCAAGCCCTTCAGTGATCTCTGTGGGGACGTCATGACATCAAGCTTGCTATGAAGCTGCAGATCTATAGAACCATGGTTATACCAACTTTATTGTACAGCAGTGAAATGTGGACACTGAGGAAGGCTGAAGAGAGTGGATTGATGTTTTTGATTCTTCATCAGCTGTTCCATATTAAGAAGCAGAACAAGATCAGCAATGAGGATATTAACTGAACCCAGCAACTGTCTCTGTCAGCCCTGGTGACTTTCTTGGTACAGACCTATTATTAGGATGGAAGACCAATTAACAGAATTACAACAGAGGGAGAAATTATTAAGAGGCATAAGGCAAGGGAGAAAAGAGGCGATTTATGTAAATAAATAAAAAAAAAAGACAGATGCAAAGACACTAAGACATCACACTCTGGGCCATGTCTCCATGGAGTCAGTTCCTGTCGGCTGAAAAACGAAACTAGAACTGGCCAATGGGGGATTAGGAAGGGAGTGGTTCGCAGAGTGATGTGGCTGGAAAATCACTGATCTGTCAGTATGTACAGCACTGGCAGTGTTAGGGTTACCATACGTCCGGTTTTTTCCGGACATGTCCGGCTTTTTGGTAATCAAACCCCCGTCCGGGAGGAATTGCCAAAAAGCCGAACATGTCTGGGAAAATACCGGCCGGGCACTTTCCCTCCCGCGGTTGCTCTGCTCCTCCCCTGACTCTTCGGCTCTGTTTAAGAGCCGAGCTGCCCGAGCGCTCCGGCTTCGGGCAGCCCCCTTGCCTCCGGACCCCAGCCGTTGGCCGGGCACTTCCCCTCCCGGGCTCCAGCTGCTCTGCTCCGGCGGCGCAGGGTCCGGAGGCAAGGGGGCTGCCCGAAGCCGGTAGCGCTCGGCTCTTAAACAGAGCCGAAGAGTCAGGGGAGGAGCAGAGCACCCGGAGCCCGGGAGGGGAAGTGCCCGGCCGGGGGCGCAGGGTCCGGAGGCATGGGGGCTGCCCGAAGCCCGAGCGCTACCGGCTTCACGGTTTGCCGGGCAGCCTCCAGACCCTGCGCCCCCGGCTGGGCGCTTCCCCTCCTGGGCTCCAGCTGCACTGGGGAAGGGGTGGAGTTGGGGCGGGGCCAGGGGTGGGAAAGGGGTGGGGCCAGGGCCCCGTGGAGTGTCCTCTTTTTTTATTTTTTGAGTATGGTAACCCTAGGCAGTGTAAAACAGAAAGTGGGAAAGAAAAATCAGAAAGCCAAGATTTATTGTTTTATTTTCTGGAACCCGAAACATCCCCATTTAGAAAATAAAGTGTCCAGCCCTTTCCCCAGTGGCTTTCCTTGCATAGGGTCACTTCATTAAGCCAGCCTTGTAGAAAACCAGGCTCCAGACTGGAGCAGCTGCAAAAAGGCTCACTTTAGTGTTAAAGATGGGACTGTTCAAATGTTACTATTATGCTAGGCAGCTTAAGAAGCAAAACTAAGCTGGAGTCAAGGGACCTTTTGTTTTTAACCCCTTCACTGATCTTTTAACAAATTTTCAAAGCAGCTTCATCTATTTAGTCATACAAAGGAATGCACTCACAGAGGGCGTTATTTAGAAACTGGTTTGAAAATGTTCTCCTGTATATGAGAGCAGCATGCTTCTTCGATACACATCCATTCACCTCTGGATGCATCGACAGGGCTGGCCGTAAGAATGAGCTATTGCTTGGATACTCAGCGATTTAAGGGCTCCTCAACTCCTTCTAGCAAAAGGAGAGGAGAAAGAAAAAAGCCAAAGCCTGAAACCCACTCTCTTGGAACTTGGAGCCTCACAAAATGGAAGGGCATAGCACAGGCTGAGATGCACTTAAGGGGAATCTATTCTGTTTGTGTTCTTATACATCTGGTACATGGCTCACAGAGATATAAAACGTGTCTTTCTGGGTCATGCAGCATAATCTTTTCCTTAATCCACATTTCACAAACAAAATTTATTTGCCACTCTCATATATTAATAGATTTTAAGGCCAGAAGAGACCAATATAGTCATCTAGTCTGACCTCCTGCATAATACTGGCCATTGAATTCCACCTAGTAATTCCTCCAATGCAGGGAATTACTCCTCCCTACTACACAAAAATGATTCCTCCCCACACTCTGAATTAGACTGGCTAGAGATCGGACAATGCTCCTTCGGCCTTGACATTTTTCCTCCCTTGTTAGTCTCCTCCCACACATAGCAATATTTTACTTTATTTCCAGGGGTGAGGAAAGCCAACTAGCTTCTTCACTGAACTGCAGTTCCACCAGGCTGATGGTGCTGAGGAGGGACCAGGTCTGTCTTCTATCCCTTAGAGATTCAGCAGATACCTTTATCATGCCCAACCTTTTATGCCTTAGGATATGTGGTTACAAATCAAGTGAGAATTCCAAAATTAGGGGCAACAGTCTTGGTGGAATATTTGCAGAATTGCATTGACTTCCCAGTTATACAGTCAGGGGCGGCCCTAGACTAGCTGCCAGCAACTGGTGCCCTAGGCGAACCCTGCAATCAGCGCCCCCACCCACAAACCCCAAGGGCAGATCTAGGCTGAGGTTTTTGGTAGACTGGGAAACATTTTGCCCCTTTTTTCCTTTTAATTTTTTTAAAGAGTTTTTTGGGTTTTTTTTAAACAGAGGCTTAATTATGCGGTTTGTCCGTCCGTCTGTCCAACCAATGTTTCTGAGATCAGATAAAATAGAGACACGAAATTTTCAGACTAGATTTGTACACAACAGCTAGATGATATTTCAGTCTGATTTCAAATAAAAATGCATTAAAAATCTTAATTATAATTTTTATTATTACAAATCCCAAATCATCTATTACGCTATCCTGCTTTAACTGCCATTACCACCACATCCAGTATAGAAAGAAATAAGAAAACTCTTCAATGAACTTTAACCTGTATTTACAAAACACTCAGAATAAAAAACACTCTGTGCTCTTAAAACATGACTTTTCTTGCTTTAAGTTTTGAAAATTTAGTCACTAGATCTTTTAGATCCAGTTTTCCAGCTATTTCATGCTCTATTGACATTGTGGCAAGTCCAACAAGTCTCTCTTGCACCATTGTTGAACGCAGATATGTTTTTATCAATTTTAACTTTGAGAAGCTGCATTCCCCACTAGCTACGGAAACTGACAAAGTTAAAAGAATGCGTAGAGCTATAAAAATGTTTGGAAAACTGTCTGTGACTTTATTTTCACAAACAAACTTCAGTGCTTCTTCAGGAGTGGAATGTTTCTTAAGTCGTCTTGAAAAGCCTGAAGCTCACTACACAAATCTGTAGCATCAATGTCTTTTGAATTCTCATGAGTCAATGCCGACTCCAGTTTTATACAAAATTCTCTTATCTATTTTGCTGTTTTCTTTTGCAAGCTGTGGATATCATATAGAAAGCCAAATAGTGAGTCTAGCTGCTGCATCTGTTGAAATCTTTCGTCAACCGAGTGAATAGCAGTATCAAGGACTGGGAAGTAGAAATTCACTTTGAACCTTTGTTTTGGGTTCTAAATGGGTGTGTCTCATCCTTCATACGAAAACTGCTGTTTCTTTTGCCGAATGCGAACTGGCTCTGGTTCAAATTCTGTCGGAAAGTCTATTAGTTCAGCAAGCTCAAGAGAATCTATCAGTGTTCTTTCGAACTCTTCATCACTTCTGAATTCCTCCAGAACATTTTTAGTTTGCTACAGTTTTTGAGTAGCAGAATGTATGTTCAAGTTCTTTTCCTGAAGCTGCTTACTAATGAGGTTAATCTCGAAAAGGATATTATACCACAAAATGAGTGAAGTCACAAATTTGAACTTGGAAAGGCCATTTGCAAGACCTTCTGCATCTGAACATGCCGTATTGCCAGATGATCCAGTAAAGGTAGCATCATCAGAAATTTCAATTAGGGCATCATAAATGTTTCCAAGTTCATAGCGAAGAGGCTTCAAAGCATCAATGCGACTCTCTCATCTTGTCTGACTAAGTGGTTTCACAGTTAGAGAATTCACATGGCGAGTCAGAATCTCCCAACGGCGTGTTGAGCCTGAGAAAAACGCATAAACACGTTGCACCAGGTGAAAGACAGTGCTTGCCTCCAAACAGCATCTAGCAGCATCATTGACAACCAAATTCAGAGAATGCGCACTGCAAGGAACGAAAAAGGCCCTAGGATTGATTTCCATCATTCTCCTTTTCACACCATTGTCTTTACCCTTCATATTACTCCTATTATCATAGTCTTGGCCACGTAAGTTTTCAACAGACAATGACATTGTTTCAAGCTCTTGTAGAATAGTTTCAGTCATAAATACTCCAGTTGTCTCCTTCAGTGGTACGAAACCCAAAAAATGTTCTTTTATGAGCATTTCAACATTATCTTCATCTGCAGACTTTTCCATATTCACAAAATGAATGATCATCATCATTTGTTCAACATGACTCACATCTGGTGTACAGTTGAGTATTATTGAAAAGTATTTTGCAGAATGGGCAGCTTCTACAATTTTCTTTTTAATGGCATTTGCTAGGATTTGAATCAGTTCATTCTGCATATTTTTTCTTAAGTAACGAACCTGTGTTTCATGATCAGTTATTTTACATAGATGCTCCTTCATGATTGGATCAAACAAAGCTAGGTATTCAACAAATTTTTAAAAGTTTCCATTACCTGGAGTGTATAATTTTTCATTTCTACCGTGACCGCGGAATGCTAAATTTTGCCCACCGAGAACTCTCACTAAAGCAATCAGACGTTCTAATATTTGTTGCCAATATTCTTCTTTTTCCTTGATCACACGTAAATTTTCTTCATCAATGGTTTTTCCTTTTTTCAATCATAATTCAAGTTCTTTCCAATTTTGAAAACATACCAAATGTTCTGTACTTCTTTCATGTAAAGAGAGAATTGAAGATATGTTTTTCCAGTCCTTCGAACCATTTTCAGTAAGTGATGTACCAATTGCTTGATTTCTAAACAACTTGCAGCAAAAGAAAAACACAGAGTCCTTCTACACTTAATATTATAACCAGTTTTGATGAATTTCTTCCCCGTTAATGAGTTTCCTCTTGTAATGTTGAGCAGAGAATTTTCTTTTATTTCCATCCTTAGGGAAGGGAAATTCATGAACTTGTTCGGGTCCATGTTCCACAAGAATTTGCCGCTGTCATCACTGTCATCACATCTGGGCCATGAACCTGGTCCCCAGACTGTAACTTGTTTGTAACTTCCTCATCCTTTCTTCCTTCTACTTCATTTACTTCAATTTCTGCATGTATCTCTGAAGGTGAATAAATTTTCTCCACTTCCATATCAGTCTGATGCTGTGAGCTGCCTTCATCTAGAAGTAAGTTTCCATCATCTTGAGTTTCCAAACTGCTTTATTTGGATTAAAGAGAAGATATTTCTGGAAGGATCCCTGCTGTTTTGCTTGGTCCTTTTCCTTCTCGGCCTTTCGTTTACGATACTCAGCTCCTGAGGGTTTTCTTTTTCCTCTTTCCGCCATGGGGCAGTTGAATATTGTTATGTACTGTGCTCCCGACTGCAAGCATTATAGCGTTAAGGATGGCTGACACGCCCACTACATGGTTGGCAATTCAAACCACATTGCAGTCATCCCAACACGTCTTTTCACTGCTTAAAGGTTCAATGATTAGTAACATACACTCACTTACCTATTAAAACAGTCAGTTACAGCGTTTACACAGAAACAAAATGACCTTTTTCAACGTTATAACCCGACACCGGTTGTTTGGAAAGTAATCCCCTTCCTCACGGTTACCCGCTTGGTGTGTGATGTCATCACTTTCGTAGTTTATTAAGCGTTAACGCTGTTACTTTTCTTTTATGGACCTTATTTATTACATGTGAACCAGTTATAACAGGGGTGGCCAACCTGTGGCTCAGGAGCCACATGTGGCTCTTCGGAAGTTAATATGCGGCTCCTTGTATAGGCACCAACTCCGGGGCTGGAGCTACAGGCACCAACTTTCAAATGTGCCAGGGGGTGCTCACTGCTGAACCCCTGGCTCTGCCACAGGCCCTGCCCCCACTCCACCCCTTCCCGCGCCCTCCCCTGAGCCTGCCATGCCCTCGCTCCACCCCCTCCACCCCCCAGAGCCTCCTGCACACCACAAAACAGCTAATCAGGTGTGGGAGGGAGGGAGAGGCGCTGATCGGCAGGGCTGCTGCTGGGCGGGAGCGGGGGGAGAAGCTGACGGGGGGGCTGCTGGCATATTACTGTGGCTCTTTGGCAATGTACATTGGTAAATTCTGGCTCCTTCTCAGGCTCAGATTGTCCACCCCTGAGTTATAACAAAGAAAAGTTCATAATTATCCAGCCCGATAATAATGCTAAGATTTAATAACGTTTAAAGATACTCACATTTTGGATTTATAATGCTGAAAGACGTTATTCTTTATTCTTTGGCACCAAGAAACACAATTTTCCACAGTATTCACTCGATTCTTAACCATCTATCTGCGACGTGTGTTAAAATGACCGTTTGACATGTATTAACTTGTGATATCTCCGCTCTACATGAATTTCCAGCTATGCAACCTTGATGTGTATTCGAGTTAGGTGTCACTAGCATTGCAGCTTTTGCCGCTGGCAGATGTGTTTCATTGTGGCTGAATTATTGCTTATCAAAATTGCAGAGTGGGTCATCTTGACCCTATGTCGCAAATTGAAAAAAAAGTCACTAAAATATTATTTATTTTTGCAGTAAATAAAACATTTGACATCTCAATAATTCTCAGAAATGTAGAGAAATGAATTATAATTCATATTCCCTCCATATGTGCACGGGAATTGAAATAATAACATCTTTGTTATTTTATTTGTATTTTTTTCATCTTTTTCATTTTTTTAATTTATTTTAAATTTGATTTTTTCCCCTCGAATTTGGCACCCCATTTAACTTGGCACCCTAGGCGACTGCCTCATTCGCCTATATGGACAGGTCGCCCCTGTATACAGTGCTGCATGCCAGGAGCAAAATCATACATTTGAGCCAAAATTTGCATAAGGGTCCTGTGTTTTTGGAAGCCTCACATTTTGCGAGTCCAACTTGAGCCACCTTTGACTTGATATTCGGAGGTGCTGAGCAGCCACAACTTGAGCTGAAGTTGATGGGAGCTGCAAGTGATTGGTACCACTGAAAATCAGGCCTAAGGCAAGTTCAGTGAGACGACTCACATGTCTAAGTGTTTGCACCATCAGGGTTGTAATGTGTTGAGTATGTTGAGATAGATTTTAACTGAGTACAAGTACAAGGTATTACAGTCAGAAATAAAGATAAAATGTGTTTTGAACTTAAACTAGACTTGGTTCAAGGTAAAATTCTTACTAGGCCTGATGAATAATCGCAGTTAACTAGCGATTAACTCAAAAAATTAATCGTGATTAATCACACTGTTAAACATTAGAATACCAATTGAAATGTATTACATATTTTTGGATGTTCTTCTACATTTTCAAATATATTGATTTCTATTACAGCACAGAATACCAAGTGTACAGTGCTCACTTTATATTATTTTTATTACAAATATTTCCACTGTAAAAATGATAAACAAAAGAAATAGTATTTTTTCAATTCACCATACAAGAACTGTAGTGCAATCTCCTTATCATGAAAGTAACTTACAAATGTAGATTTTTTTTTTATGTAACTGCACTCAAAAATAAAACAATGTAAAACTTTAGAGCCTACACGTCCACTCAGTCCTACTACTTGTTCAGCCAATCATTAAGACAAACAAGTTTGTTTACATTCATGGGAGATAATGCTGCCCTCTTCTTATTTACAATGTCACCTGAAAGTGAGAACAGCTGTTCACATGGCACTTTTGTAGCTGGCATTGCAAGGTATTTACATGCCAGATATTCTAAACATTCGTATGCCCCTTCATGCTTCGGCCACCATTCCAGAGGACATGCTTCCATGCTGATGATGCTTGTTTAAAAAAAAAAAAGTGTTAATTAAATTTGTGACTGAACCCCTTGGGGGAGAATTGTATGTCTCCTGCTCTGTTTTACCCACATTCTGCCATATATTTCATGTTATAGCAGTCTCGGATGATGACCCAGCACATGTTGTTCATTTTAAGAACACTTTTTCACTGCAGATTTGTCAAAACGCAAAGAAGGTACTAATGTGAGATTTCTAAAGATAGCTACAGCACTCAACTCAAGGTTTAAGAATCTGAAGTACCTTCCAAAATCTGAGAGGGACGAGGTATGGAGCATGCTTTCAGAAGTCTTAAAAGAGCAACACTCAGATGTGGAAACTACAGAACCCAAACCACCAAAAAAGAAAATCAACCTTCTGCTGGTGGCATCAGACTCAGATGATGAAAATGAACATGCGTCGATCCTCTCTGCTTTGGATCGTTATCGAGCAGAACCCATCATTAGCATGGACACATGTCCTCTGGAACAGTGGTTGAAGCATGAAGGGACATATGAATCTAGTGCATCTGGCCATAAGTGCTGACCTGCCCTCTGCCCCGCCCCCACTCCACCCCTTCCATGCTGCCCCACCCCCATTCCATCCCCTTCGCCAAAGTCCCTGCCCCAACTCCACCCCCTCCCTGCCCCTATTCCAACTCCTTCCCCAAATTCCCACCCCAGCTCGCCTCTTCTCCCTCCTCCTCCCCTAGGTGGGCCACGTTCCTGCTCCTCCCCCTCCTTCCCAGCACGCCGCCAAACAGCTGGGAGGTAGTCAGAGGAGCGGGGATGCAGCACACTGGGGGGGAGGAGGTGGGGTGGGGGGTGATGGGAGCTTGGCTGCCAGTGGGTGCACCCATGGAGTCAGTGCCTATGCATCTGGCACGTAAATATCTTGCGATGCCAGTGGCATGCAAACGTCTGTTCTCACTTTCAGGTGACATTGTAAACAAGAAGCGGGCAGCATTATCTCCTGCAAATTGTAATCAAACTTGTTTGTCTGAGCGATTGGCTGAAGTAGGGCTGAGTGGACTTGTAGGCTCTAAAGTTTTACATTGTTTTATTTTTCAATGCAGTTATTTTTTTGTACATAATTCTACATTTGTAAGTTCAACTTTCATGATAAAGAGATTGCACTACAGTACTTGTATTAGGTGAATTGAAAAATACTATTTCTTTTGTTTTTTTACAGTGCAAATATTTGTAGTAAAAAATAAATGTACACTTTGTATTCTGTTGTAATTGAAATAAATATTTGAAAATGTAGAAACATATTTTAAAAATGGTATTCTATTCTTAACAGCGCGATTAATCGCGATTAATTTTTTTAATCGCTTGACAATCCTAATTCTTACCAAATGCTCCTAGCAACAGGGCTGACCAAATTCTCAGGTCAGAACCCCTCCCAAAGTCCAAAGACTGGTTTCTTTGTCTTCTCAGGTGAAAAAGTGAGAAAGAGAGAGAGAGAGAGAGATGGAGATGGACAGAAAGAATATCTTGGGTGTCTTTGCTCCCCTCTTTTATGATCCAGTCACTCTTTGAAATGCATTTTATTGAGGGTTACCCCTAGATAAAGTTCCTTCCAGCTGTGAGGACGGAGACATTGAGTATCATAGTGAAAGAAGTTCCATATTGTTGTTTGTAAAAATGCTAATCGATCTGTTTTTGCCCCCCCTTTGCTACCAAAGAATGGCCACTTGACTTTTGATGGCCAATCAACTTTGATGACACCGGCTACAGGCATCAGCTTGCCCTTTGCTCTCCCCAGACTTGTCTGGTAAACACATTTCAGTCATAACTTCAGGTTATGTTCATAACTTTACATGTAATGTTGCTACATGCATTTTCCCATTATATGAGGTATTCATTTTCAAATTATACCTCACAAGGCATATTTTGTACAAAGATTATTACAGTAGAGTGTAGGGTGTGAATACAGGAATGCATTCGGTCACACAAGCTTGAAAACATAAAGCTAAACAGTTTTTGAGTTACAGGTGATTATAAACTACTCTGATTGGAAATGGTGACTTTGTCTAATTTTCTTTGTCTCCATCTAGCAAAATTATAACTTGTCACAATCCTGTTGGGTTTTGACAGGTATATATATATATTGTCACTTAACATTAACTTTTTTTTTAAACTAAGGTTTTTGGGATTTTTAGAAATATACCAAGTTAAAGAAGAGTCAACAAATCAGTTTGTAGCATAGTAGTCCACCAGATTACGCAGAGCATATCTTGAAATGCCGTTTTCATTTACAGTCAGTAACCCACAGAATTTAATTCTTGTAAAGCCCTTTGAGACCTTTGGATGAGGTGAAATGTAAAGGTTTTACCTGCACATTTACCAGATGAATCTATGAAAGATTATAAATAATTTACTAGATCTCTTTCTACCTGACTTAAATCAGAATAAATAGCTCTAACCTCAAGATTAGATGATTATCTGTTACATCCTGTTGTATTGCTTAATAAAACAATGCTCAAATTCTTTGTTCTCCTATTCCATTTTAGAAGACTGACAGTTCATACATCTACTCCTGGCACAAAAGAAGGCATGCATAATTTACATAACAAAATTTCACTTGCTTCTAAACATAATTTGAATTTCTAGAGCACACTTGTACAACATTATTTAACACTTTTCTTCTTTAATAAACATCCCACTTGAGAGGTAGAGAGGCTAGGAAATGAGGAAAGCTGTCATCCCACATTCTTGCTTAAGTGCTCATAGCATATCCATGTCTCCCCAAACACAATTTATAACCTTGCAGTACAAAAAAGGCATCTTCCTGACTGTTACATATATTCTATATAAGATGGACTTTGCTGCAGAAATTGCAGGAAGGAAATGCTCCTTCCCCCACCCCTCCCCTCTTTCAGTAAAATGTAAACCCTTTAGGACCTCTTCATTTTGCAGTTAAATTTGCCTTTCCTAAATCGTTTTTACAGATATTCTTTGCTCTCTTTGCTCAAATCAAAATAAACCTAATAATGATCCTGAATTTATATCACAGCTTGTAACCAGAAGATCCCAGATAACTTTATATGCTGTATTAGTAAAATCCTCTGGAGGTGACATGCGTGTGTGGTTAAAAATTGTATTTAAAAAAATCAAACTTCCATACTGTATGTTATAGGAATACTACTACTTTATGTTATTAGTCTTTAATCTGAGCATCTCATAGCACTTTTACATATATTAGTGAATTGCAATTGTAACAACCCTCTGAGGTAGGTATTTTTAGTCCCATTTTATAGCAAAACTTAAGCACAGAGTGATTAGGCCCCAATCCAGCAAATGCTTACATTCAGGAGCATTTTTACACACATGTAGTTCCAGTGACTTCAAGGGGTTACTCATGGGGGTCAGATTTAGCGTGTGTGAAACAGCTTGTCCAAATTCAGGCAAGAAAGCCAAGAAACGAACTCTGCACTCCCATCTCATTGCCTTCGCTGGCACGCTTGTGTGGGTCTAGCTTTTGCATTTCTCTCAACAGGGGCAAGGCAGAGACCAATCAGCACCACTTTTGTTGCTATTCCCTTTCACAGGCCATTCCCTTTCACAGGCCATTCCCTCCGTGTCTCCCCCCCCCCCGTTTGTTTACCCAGGGACTGACTGAGAAGCTTCCCAGAACCATTCCCAATGCTTAGGGGTTGGATTTTCCAAAGCTACATGTGGGGTCATATTGGATCCAAGAGCACCATCAGGGGAGGGAGAGGGTTGGGGTGAGCCTTCTTTAAAGCCCATTTCAGAGGCTATAGCCCAGCAAATCCCCAGGGCAGCAAGCACCCACCCTGCTCGCTCCTTTTGGGGGAGGGCTTCCCCCTCCCCCTTGACTCGCTGGGGCAGCCGCTCCCACTGCCACTCTCCCATAGGTGCGGGAGCTAGGCGAGCTGCTGCACCCCCTGCCTTGAAGTGGTTCCCATCACATACAGGGTTTACAGTTTGGTTCAATGGCTCTCAGCACCCCCACGACACAAATTGTTCCTGTGCCCCTTCGCTTGGCCCTTGCTTTGCCCCGGTGCCTGGAGGGGGGTGGTAGAAAATGGGGCAAAGGGACTTCCATGGGGAACTGGTGGTAGGCTGACCAGATGTCCCGATTTTATAGGGGCAGTCTTGATAGTCTGGGCTTTCTCTTATATGGGCACCTATTACCCCCCCCCGCCCCCGCCCCCACACACACTCTATCCGGATTGTTCATACTTGCTGGCTGGTCACCCGAACTGGGGGGATTGCCCCTAACTGCCAGGCCCCTCCTCTGGGGAAAGGGGACGGAGGGAGGATGGAGAGAAAGAGGCGGGAGGGAAGGAAGGATAGAAAAGGGGGTAGAGGGGAAGAAAGAGGGAGCTGGGAGGGGATCGACAGACCCAGCTCTTGACTGTTGGGCAGAGCTGCTGCTGCTGGAGCCGTTTCTGGGATGGCGGGAAGCGGGTTTCTCCGCAGCTGGGATGGGAGCGAACAGGGGCTGAGAAAGCCAGGCCACGCGGGAGCGTTCGGCCTTGGCCCGGGGTGCTGCTGTATCACGTCCCGTGACTTCCTCCCAATGAGGAGGGAGGCCACTCCGGAAAAGCACAGCAAGAGAAACGCCCCCTCAAAATGGCGACCACCCGGAGGAACGGGTCCCCCCCAAATAAACTTCCGCCCCTCAACATGGCCGACAGGAAGTGAGATTATCGAACTAGCAGAGCCTATCACCAGCGGGCTGCAGTGCGGCGGCTTCAGCCCGAGGAGGAGCGCAGTGGAGGGGCGGGTCCGGATGGAAACGCGGCTGGCGGAGGAGGCGTTCCGCGAGGACGAAGGTGGGAGAGCGGGGAAGGAGCGAGCGCTGAGAGGAGCCTATTATCTGCGCTCCAAGCAGTCGCTGCGCCAGCGAGCGGTGGAGATGCAGACACGGCAGAGAACCGGGGCCAAGCAGCCGGGGCCGGAGACCAGGCGGCGGGACGCCGAGGCTTCGGAAAGTGAGTGACTGAGGAGCGGGTGCCGACCCGCGCTGTTGGTGCGGGCGGGCGCGCGTCGCGCCCCTGCTGCATCCTCTGGTTCAGGACACGTTGGGGTGCGGTGAAGGGACGCGGGCGGGGGCCTCAGAGCGCTGCGGGATGCCCAGGGGGAGGGAGCGATGTAATGGGGGGGGGGGGCGGGCATGATCCCGTACCAGCGTGGGGTGGGGGTAGGCCGTGACCCGCTCGCCCGGGAGTGGAGGGCGCCCTGGTCTCTGCCTCACCGGTCCCTGCAGCCGGTCGGGCTCCGTGGGGCGGGGCGGGGGGGTGTCAGGGTCCTGAGCCCTCATTGGGTTCAGTGAGAGCTGCCGTGCTCAGCATCTAGGCTGGGGATCGGGGAGACCATCACCGTGGTGGGGGTCACGGTGCACCCCGTGTGCGTGCATGTTGGACCCACCACGTGCGGGGCTCCCCAGGGGAGAGGCACCGCTTGGCTGCAGCACGCTGGGGCTGGGTTGGGTTTCCTTTCCCCGTACCCCGCGTCTCAGCTTCTCCCTGAGTTTGCCTGCTCAGTGTCCGGAGGGGACAGCTTAAACGCAGCAGACTTTACTTCTGTCATTTGCAACTAAACGGCTTCAGAGGGGCAGGTGAATGAAATGCAGGCAGCAAAAGTCGCCTTCGCTAGCATGAGGGGCTTTACACGCTTCCCTTAAAACTGTTTCCAAGATAAGGAAGGCTGGGCAGACCCAGGTGGGGAAGATGGGGCAACCCGGCTCCATCGGAATCGTTAATGTGACAGTGACATCTGGCCAGTAAACTAATCTGGTTTAAGCAAATCAGTTGTGCTGCAAGAAACAGGGTCGGGCCAACTGGCTTTTGAAAGCAGAATGACATCTTTATTTTGGGTACTATTAAATTCCATTCTCTTACCTGCTTGCATCTGTTTTCTTTCATACAGTCAATGTGTATCTTTTGTTTCTAGCAGGGTTGCCATTTTAAGGAGGGTAGAGTTTGCTATTAACCTTCAGTGGCCTGGCCTGTCTGAGGCAGGGAGAGAAGAGATGTGGTACAGAGGACATTCAGCTTGGGCATTGCGCTGAGCATTTTCCCACCAGTTTTTGTCTATGGTAAAAATCTTTAGGGAATCTACATGGAGACGGTTGAGTTGTGCAGTGTGCTACATTCTTCTTAGCTGTCTCCCCACAACATAACTTTGTATCCAACATCAGTTTTCTTTCAAAGGACCAGAAGGTGTTAAAAATACACTATCTGCCAATGAGTTGTAGTTATCAAATAGTTGACATGTTACATTAAAGTTGTATAGAAGGTATTTTTTAAAGTGAATCCCCAAAAGACTGGAATGACAAAGCTGAAGTTACTTGTACACCATTAATTCAGCCCCCTTGTAAATATTTATTACAATACAATGCTTAATTATATGATTGCATACTTTTTGTGGGCTCCTGCCTCGTTCGTTGTGCAGGTTGGACTCTGCACTGTGAAGGCTTAATTTTGCTACTCTTACTCATGTTATGTAATACCATATGACTTACGCAGTAGCATTCATCTTAGTGAGTAAGGATAGCAGAATTGGACCCTGTGTGTAAAGTGTGTGACATTTATATTTAAATAGCTCACTGAAACAAGTGAAGAGCCAGGCTGTGTGTTATACAATTGCTATGTCTGTTGACATGGAACACTTCCTCAATGGAAATAAAATGTACTCAAATATTTTTAACTAAATAACTTGTAGACTTGATCCTGCACAGTGAGTTCACTCTTACCTTATTCCCTGTGCACCAGAGACCAAATTTTGCTCTGTTACTTCAGTATAAATTTAAAACATGGAATTCAGCTTTACTTTGTATCAGTGTTAATTGGTAAGCAGGCCTGCCTCATTCTCCATGTAGTAAATCTGAAGTGCGGTAAAACTTCTGGCTTCTACATAGTTCTAGATCTGTGCATGAGAGGGGGCTACTTTTATAGCTGCTCTCCTGCAAAGTTCTTCACATCCCTTAATGTATTTCACACTTCTCTGAATAGTTGTTTCAGGCTCTCTGCCGACTTTGTCAGGCTTCATTACATCTGTTTCCAGTCAGCTCACAGTTTGAATGTTCTCTGTGTAACCATAAGGGGTTTAGACTTCATTTTTTATTTTGTTTTTTGTTTTTAAGAACCAGTTTAGTTTCTGGTAGGGATGTAAAAACTGTTTAAACAATAAAAAATATTTAATTTAAATGGTTAATTGCTGAGATCTATTAAGTCTCCTATCCTTGCACTCTTAAAATTAAGCAGGAAGGCTTAAGTTGAATAGTAAAGCCTGTGCATTTCAATATTTGATGACAATTCTTTTATGCACAACTTGCGTCTCTTATGTGGTTATATGAGTGACTTTTCTAATTCAATCTCAGTGCTCTTATAAACTGAATAAAAATTGAATTTCCAGACATTTTTATTTCTATATATGTGTACACTAAATTACCTGTTTGTTTCTAAAGTACCTGTTGTTTTTTTCTGTGACTGTTTTGAAGACGAAGTGTCCACATACAGAACCAGAAGACAAAGGGACAACACAAATTACAACAGCCAGACACACTTGACAGAAGGTAACAGTGGGCTTCCTTTCCCAGTTAGAGGAAGTCTTCCCCTCCTGGATCTTATGAATTGCTATGCAACAATAAATTAGTTCCTTAAAATATCTACAGTACCCAGTTTCAATAATTTACCTATCTGCAGAGAAATACTAGACTTCACTCTGCAGTATTACGTGTCTTCTTTGAAATACTTAAGGTAGGCACTACTAGATTTTAAATTGCTATTGCACAGTAAAGGCACTGTTGTGCTCTTTCAAATACACCTTAACAGGATAGTTACTGTGAAAAAGGTATCCAAAGCCCTTTGCAAGGAAATTAGTAGGAGTCTGATTCAGTTATTTTTTGTATAGTCTTCATTAATTTATGATTAATAAAAATATAATATTACAAAAATATTTATAATATTGAGGCTCCTTGGGTCTCAGCACATAGTTTAGATGCATCAAAATCAAACATTTGTATGTAGGATTCTGCTAGGCCAAAAAAAAGCAGTATTTATTTGTTGTTCATACAGTGAAGTATTCTTGAATCAACAATTGGTTTCCTAATCCATTGGTGTTCAATTATTCCACATGATTAGGAATTAGAAGGATGGGAGATTAGAAGGATGGTATTACTAAACAATTTTTTTTAGGACTTGTTATCTTGCTTTTATTGATCTCTGGGCCTCTTTGATGCTTTAACCTCTCTAGGATTAGGGGTTTTGGGGAAGGTTGGGTGAGAAACTTCACTTCCTCTTTAGCTCCTCAATGACGCATGGGGAAGTTTCATGGAGCCTGATCACTGATTCTTTAGGATTGATCTAGGGGCAGATTTTGGGGCAGATCAGACATTGCTTCATTTAGAGAAGTTTGGTCTGACTCATGCGGTGAATGAATGACTTCAAAGCATGACCTGTCTCAGTCCCTGTCATAGAATCTTATGCTGTCACTCATTCAGGACTGAATTCTGCCTGTCCTGCACCTTAAGCAAGTGCAATTTTTGATCTTCAGATCCAGAGCACTGGCCAGTACCCCTTGAACTAAATGAGTGACTGCTTGAGGTAGTGGATTGTAAGCTTCTGTGTAGACCAGCTATTAGAGGGTGATGAGGCACACACTTTGTCAGTGGGTTTTTCAGCTATTTGCTATATGGCAGAAGAATGCTGAGACTTGAGGATACTGGGATTAATTCCAGCCTCCAGAGGGAAGTGTCCTCTAGTGGTAATAGACCCTTCTGCCCCATTCCCCTTGCTTGTCTCTGCCACTCTCAGCTCCTGTTCCTGTCCCCGCATCCCCTTTGCTTCTGCTCCCACTTTGCTGCCCATACCCTGGATACACTAGCCACTTCTTGACCTGCACAGACCCTGCAAACCTCAGGAAAATTGCCAAACTGGAGTTGTGGACTTGAGAAGACCATGTTCTTGAAGAGATGGAGTGGAGGGTTAAAGTACTTGTGGGGGAGGAGTGACTGCTTTGGTGACTCCCTGATCTTATTTGCCATACCCAACAGTCTCATAAGAGTTAACAGTCCAGCCAATCAGAAACTAGCATATTTATAGAGTTTTTTCTCTGGTTAGCAGAAGTGTGTCAAACTGTTCTATAAACCCATCAGAACCCAGTTTTTCAAAATGTTACACTTTTAATGTATTCCTCTCCCTTGTTTTAGGGAGTGAAAGTGCATTTGGCATAGTAGATATATCGCCTTTGGTTCGACCGAGTATAAGAAAGAGTCGACAGACAGGTAAATTAACTTTTAAACTTAAAGGACGGGGTTTTCGCTAGTTGCAGTATAATGTTACTGAAACACACACAGGACTTGTGGGAGCATAGTTCAGTGATCACAGCAGGGAGTGGGAATTAGGGGACCTCAGTTCTATTTCTGACTTTGCTGTTGACTTGCTGTATAATCTTGGGCAAGTCACTTAATCTCTCTGCAATTTGCTTTTTTCTCTAAAAATGGGGATAGTACTCTCCTATCTCACAGGAGTTTGTGAGGATTAATGTATGTATGTAAAGCCTTTGAGATCATCAGATGGAAAGTGCTATACAAGCGTATATTGTTTTACAGTGCATGAGTTGCAGTAATAGTTGGCTGGGATATTGCAACATATAGTAATTGAGTCAGATAGCATTGTGTGGTTTTGTAAAAGCACTGAGTAAATGCTATGACCAATAGTATCTGTAGTTATGCAAGCTAAGAGAAGGGTAATAAGATCTCATGATTCAAGATATAAATTAACAAGGAGTCCGGTGGCACCTTAAAGACTAACAGATTTATTTGGGAATAAGCTGTCGTGGGTAAAAAGCCACTTGTGAAGAAGTGTTTTTTTTACCCATGACAGCTTATGCCCAAATAAATCTGTTAGTCTTTAAGGTGCCACTGGGCTCCTTGTTGTTGTTATGAATACAGACTAACACGGCTACCCCTGATACTTGAAGATATAAACTGACTCTCACAAAAGGGTTGAGAAGGGATCCCTCCCAGACCATCCAATGTATAGCATTACACTTCACCAAATGCATTATTGGGATTTGGCAGTATCTTCTCTAAAGCATCAAACATAGACCACTGCCAGATGCGGGTTACCGGGCTTGATAGACTAATGGTTAGGTGTAATTTGGCACATCCCGTGTTTCGTTAAAAAACAAAAATATGAAGGACATAATGAAGTTTTAATTTGTCAACCTCTGGCGGTTGGGAGGGGAGCTAGGTTTGTTTTACAAGTGAGTGTGCAGCCTTTGCAGTGTCCTGAGAAATGTATCAGTCACTGCATCAGATAACCACAGCACGAACATGACTGCTGCATTTCCTTCCTTTTTTTCTGTTGTTTATCGTTCTTGTGTTGTGTTTTGCCTTACAGAAAACACGGTCTCCAGTGCAAGTAGAGATTTCAAAAGGAATGAGTCAGGTTGGTTCAAGTGACTTTTTTCCCCCCTTTAAATATTCTGGTCTGCTTACTGTTATAGGGTTGTTTCTGTGAGTTTTGCTTGTTATGACTGTTATGCCCAGAGAGAGAGAGTGAGAGCACATGCAGAACAGAACGTTGCCACTGGAGTTTGCTGCTACTTGAAAAATGCCGAGATGTTGAGTGTTCCAAGTATAGACCTTTGACAATGTGCTATTACAATGACTTTTTCTGATTTCCTCCCCTGCCCCAATACAGTAAGGTTGAGGTCTAACTGCATGACACTAGAAGCTGATTGGGTGGATTTTTCTTTCGTAAGGATTTCAGTTTACTCAGAACTGCATTTGCTATGAGACCCCCATGAGTAGAACTGAAACTTAAAAACCAGTATCCCAGTGCAAAAACTTCAAATAGCATGTGACACTGTTGCAGCAATGACGCTTAGTGGTTTAAGCGTAGACATTTACTACAGCGACGGGAGGGGTTCTCCCATTGCTGTAGTTAATCCACCTCCTCGAGAGGCAGTAGCAGGGTGGATGGAAGAATTCTTCTGTTGACCTTGTGCTGCTTACAATGAGGGTTAGGTCATCTTACCTATATCATTCAGGGGTGTGGATTTTTCACACCCAGGAGTGATATAGATTGGTCAGCCTAGCTTTTTAGAGTAGACCTGGCCTCAGGTGTCAGCTATATATATATATTTTTTAAGCTATATATTTAAAATTTATGTAAATGAACAAAGATTAAGAAGGTTATAAATGTCAGTGCTCTTATTGTTTTAAAAACAAAACCCTCCATTTTATAAGTGATTTTTGAGCTAAAGGCATGTTTTGGGTGCTGGAAGTATTTGTCATTTGGCTTCATGCCTCATTGTCTTTACAGTTATCACGATAACCACATTCACTATTGTATATTGTATCTTATACACTGAATAATTTTGCAGATATAATCACGTTGCAGAGTGGATTTTGATACTGTAGGAATGGCTGAGCTCTATACCAGTTTTAAAAACTGGATTCTGAAGAGTTTAAAGAACAGTCTTATATGCTTTGGCTATCAGAAAATACTCTAGAAATGGTAGTTTCCAATTGGCTGGAGTGTTACCTACTGTTGGGTGTGTCAAATAAGATCAGTCACCCAAAGAGGGATGCTCTGAAGATCCACCATGTAGGTAGGTGATAGGCCCTGTCTAAAGCTGCTGATTACAGCAGTCTTGTGTTAGGTGTGGCTTGTTAACTCCTCCATTCCTATAAGGGAGGTGGGAGTGATACTCTGGGCAGAAGGATCCAGGGTCTGGGACAGTTGGGGCCAAACGGAAGAACCTAGGAACAGCCAAGCCTGAGGACAAGGCTCAGGCTGGAATTTGTTTCCCTTTTTGATAAAGCCAGACTCCAGGCAGGGTGAGAGTTTGCTGTACTAAGAGCAGGTTAAAAATGCTACCTGCTCACACAATAACTTTTTCCTCCCCAGTCAGGCAGTTTGCGTTACTAGCTGGTGAAATTAGGCAAGATTTATACCCTAGTTCGTATCTGAGGTTCTACTGTAATAAGTAATTAATAGACTGCTGCCCCATCACTTAAAGCATCTAGAACTACAGTGTACTGGAAAATATACTGTAGGAACAGTCCTACCCTGGTAGATGGGATAATCAGCTTTTTCCATTACCAGTTTTCAAGATTTTAGAACATCAACGTCATGGGTCAAGTGCAAGACCTTCCCGCAAATCTAGGGAAGATGGGTTTTCAAGACTGTTGCAATATGCTATCAGAAAAGTAAATAGTCAAGGAACTCAAGACAGACTGCTCACATATTCAGAAACCCCTACTAAAAAAAAAAAAGTGCATGCAGTCTGGTTTGCACCACACTCAGCTTGATCAGAAAACTAGACTAGTCAGTTTCACTTTTTTAGATTCACTTCCTGGCTCTCATTCAATAGCACAAATGCATCTGGGTTTTGTGAGGGTGCCAGAGGTCCACCACTCTTGGGAAATATTTCACCACCAAAAGAATATAACACTGTTTTTGCTGAAGTGTTTATTTAAGTTTTCACAAAGACATTTCTTTATGCTAAGGGCTGGTCTACACACAGTTTAAGTACTGACTTACCTGTATCAATTTAAAACCTGATCGTTTGGATTGGTGCAACTCCACACTGTGGACACAATTATATGGGTATAAAGCTGCTTACATCCATATAGCTTATTTCCATAACAGAGTGTGTAGACAAGCCCTTTAATTTGTAAAGCTTTTCTTTCATGCAAAACCTACATTTGGGGCCTTAACTACTTGTCAATTCATCTTTAACATTCTTAGGCTATCCAGACACTCATGCACTCCTAATAGTTTACACAACGTACATGCAGGTGAATCGTGCAGATCATCTCGCTGTCTCTCCTTAGATGGAAGGAAAGAAAACAGAAAGAAAGTGATACTTATTCTAGGAACCGCTCACACCAATTTTTGTGCTAAATTTAAAATGTATTTTTCCAGTTTTAAAAATACTCTCCAGTTATCAAACAGTAAGAACAGCATAATGAAACATAAGATTAAAATACACTGCTGCAGCACATAAAAGCTGCAAATATGAAATCAGATGTCTATATTGTTCAATACAACAGTTCTTTAAATCACTACTATTACTTGAAGCGAAAATATAGCTATTAATTCCCTTACAGACTTTAGCAGTTCCAAAGAGTTTTAACCTGGCTGTAATCATTTGCTACTGACAGAAGTTTGGGAAACACAGGAATTCACTCCAAGAGCAATTTTCAAATGTTCTTCTGTATGTCTTAGGCCCTATAACACTAATGGTTAATGGGCAGTCTCCTTTAACTCAGGTAACAGTGGTCTATCATCTTGGAGAAACTGGGCTGTGCGGGGGATAAAATTATGTAAACAGAAATCTCTGAAATAATAGCAAAAGGGTATAGACCGTCCTTTTCAGTTGTGTAAACCACAGCTTGTTTTCTTTTTACAAAGTTCAGTGTCAAGTTCCTTTTAAGAAACAAACCTTTGTTTCACAAACCCACCCTTAAATAAATCATCTGCAGAATTAAGCAGTTATTTGTCAACTGGAGGGTTTTTTCATAAGCTCTCTATTACAGGAACAAAAGTCACAGGAAAGAGGAAGATGCAGAGATCTGCAATTTCGCTTCCCTCATGAAACTCATAAAGCACAGTCCACTCAGCTTATCTGTGTCCATGTGATTATAGGAGTAAATGCTATGATCAATAGTATCTGTAGCTATGCAAGCTAAGAGAAGAGTAATAAGGTCTCATGCTTCAAGATATAAATTAACAAGGAGCCCGGTGGCACCTTAAAGACTAACAGATTTATTTGGGCATAAGCTGTCGTGGGTAAAAAACCACTTCTTCACAAGTGGTTTTTTTTTACCCATGACAGCTTATGCCCAAATAAATCTGTTAGTCTTTAAGGTGCCACCGGGCTCCTTGTTGTTGTTGTTGTGGATACAGACTAACACGGCTACCCCTGATACTTGAAGATATAAACTGACTCTCACAAAAGGGTTGAGAAGGGATCCCTCCCAGACCATCCAATGTATAGCATTACACTTCACCAAATGCATTATTGGGATTTGGCAGTACCTTCTCTAAAGCATCAAACATAGACCACTGCCAGATGCGGGAGGGGGACATGCTGTTTACTTACACACTCACACACACAACCCCCCCCCCCCCCCCCCCCCCCCGCCCACCACCACCACACACACACACACGGCTGGGAGAGGGACAAGCTTGCAAACTCAGTCTGACCCAGGGAAAGAAGCTGCCTGCAAGGAAGCTGCTGGTGCTGAGGAGGGAGCTCAGCTGCTGGATCTGAAGCCCAAACTGCGCTTTGTTCGGCATTATGAACATTTCAGAGTTACGGACAACTTCCATTCCCAAGGTGTCCGTAACTCTGAGGTTCTACTGTAATAATCACCTTACAAATAGCCATTCAATTTATGTTTTGTAAACATCACAGATTTTATTACTTCAAAAAGATAGTCCATTAGTAGAACTAATTCACTTTTTTATTTTGCACTGATATATTCATTTTGTAGATAGGAAATTCCTATTACATTTAAACAGGATGTTTAGAACCCAAGATACTACAAAAATTTTCTCCACTTGCTCACTTTCTAGAGTAAATCCTAATCTATCAGACAAACAATTTAGAGTGAAGCATATAAATTCCTTTTAAATAGGCAAACAGACTGCTATTGAATCACTGACTGACACTGTTGCAACAGAAGCAATTTTTTAGTAGTTAAATCTCCTGGAATCCCAAAAGAATTCAATAAAGGTAAAGCCCTGTCTGAGCTTTTATTGGTTTTTGAGAAGATTGAAAGCTGTACATATTTCTTACATGCTATTAGGGCATAAGATAGCAGTCTTTCCTAAACTGGCCTTGGTGGCCACTGTGAGCCACAGTGTTTGCATTATATAGGGGAGTTTTTAACTATTAATTGCAAATTTAGGCTTGGAAGAAGCCCCGGTACATTTTTAGAAGTGAAGATTGAAAGAACTTAATGTAGGAAGGCAAAACTGAGAACTTGAGCACAGTTTGAGAGCAAATGATTATGAACCGCTTGTGCAGCTATCAGCCATGTAAAAATACCTGGCCTAATGGATTTGTTGTGAATACAGTGGTGACTGTGACACACTTTAAGAGTAAAAAACTTTTGCTAATAGTTGCTATGCCCCTTTTTATGTAAGTTCTAAACTAACCCCCTCCTTTGGAGGTGATGGGGAGCTGTAACTGCAGAAAAGTCTAGTGTAGCGTAGATATTACTGCAGAAATCAGTAGTCTTGGGGTTCCCCAGTCATGGGCCATAGTAGCATCAAGAGGCTTCTTGCCTCTACCAGCACCATTTCCCCCTACTATGTGTTGATCCTTGACTTTTTGCAACCTTGTGTTTCAATATGAGATTCCTACTTGTGGACTGAGATTTTAAAACAAACCAAAAAACCACATTTATCAAAAGGAAATAATTGTATTTGTGGAAGGAATATTAAACTTTATGCTTCAGGGCTTAAGCCAATCTATAACTACTAGAGATCAGGAAGAGACTGAACGTGGGGGTCATATTACTCCACATCTGCCAGTTGTGAGGTTCTTACCCCTACCTTTGAAGCGTCTAGTGCTGTCAGAAACGTGATAATGGACTAGATGGACCTCTGGTCTGATCCAGTCTGGTAGTTCCTATCCAACTCTGTTCACTTAGAGCTCTCAGGTTTGTTTAGACTGAGGCTCCTGAATTGGAAAGACCATGACTTCAATAATACCTCACAAAAGAATATTGCATTGTATCTTTAATACAAACTTAGCCCTGGTCTACACTATGAGTTTAGGTCGACTTTAGCAGGGTTAAATCTAATTAAGCCTGGACACGTCCACACGACGAAGCCCTTTCTTTCGACTTAAAGGGCCCTTTAAACCGGTTTCTTTACTCCACCTCAGACGAGGGGATTAGCGCTAAAATCGGCCTTTGCGGGTCGGATTTGGGGTAGTGTGGACGGAATTCGACGTTATTGGCCTCCGGGAGCTATCCCACAGTGCTTCATTGTGACCGCTCTGGACAGCACTCTCAACTCAGATACACTGACCAGGTAGACAGGAAAAGCCCCGCGAACTTTTGAATTTCATTTCCTGTTTGCCCAGTGTGGAGAGCACAGGTGATCACGCAGAGCTCATCAGCACAGGTAACCATGATGGAGTCCCAGGATCGCAAAAGAGCTCCAGCATGGACAGAACGGGAGGTACGGGATCTGCTCGCCATATGGGGAGACGAATCAGTGCTAGCTGAACTCAGTAGCAGTAAACGAAATGGCAAAATATTAGAAAAGGTCTCAAAGGCCATGAAGGACAGAGGCCATAACAGGGACGCACAGCAGTGCCGCGTGAAAATTAAGGAGCTAAGGCAAGCCTACCACAAAGCCAGAGAGGCAAACGGAAGGTCTGGGGCAGAGCCGCAAACATGCCGCTTCTACGTGGAGCTGCATGCCATTCTAGGGGGTGCAGCCACCACTACCCCAACCGTGTGCTTTGACTCCGTCAATGGAGAAACACGCAACAGGGTTCGGGGTACGCGGAAGATCATGATGAAGACAATGAAGATAGCTCACAGCAGCAAGGAAGCGGAGAAACCGGTTTCCCCAACAGCCAGGATATGTTTATCACCCTGGACCTGGAACCAGTAACCCCTGACCTCACCCAAGGCGTGCTCCCAGACCCTGAGGGCACACAAGGGACCTCTGGTGAGTGTACCTTTGTAAATATAACACATGGTTTAAAAGCAAGCGAGTTTAATGATTAATTTGCCCTGGCAATCGCGGCCAGTACAGCTATTGGAAAAGTCTGTTAACATGTATGGGGATGGAGCGGAAATCCTCCAGGGACATCTCCAGAAAGCTCTCCTTCATGTACTCCCAAAGCCTTTGCAAAAGGTTTCTGGGGAGGGCTGCCTTATCCCGTCCGCCATGGTAGGACACTTTACCACGCCAGGCCAGTAGCACGTAGTCTGGAATCATTGCATAACAAAGCATGGCAGCGTATGGTCCCGGTGTTTGCTGGCATGCAGACAACATCCATTCCTTATCGCTCTTTGTTATCCTCAGGAGAGTGATATCATTCACGGTCACCTGGTTGAAATGGGGTGATTTTATTAAGGGGGCATTCAGAGGTGCCTGTTCCTGCTCGGCTGAACAGAAATGTTCCCCGCTGTTAGCCACGCGGGGGGGGGGGGGGGGGGGGAGGGGTGAAGGGATCATCCCAGAGAAGTGTGTGTGTGTGTGGGGGGGGGGGGTTAGTTGGGTTTGTGCTGCATGTTAACCCGGAAACCGCAGCCCCTCCTTTTACATTGCAAACCCATTTTAAATGGCCAACCCAACGGGTCCTTGGTATGGGAAATGAGGGCGCTACTGTTTGAAACCATTCCCACGTGTTATGAGGGTTAAAAAAGCCAAAAGACTGTGGCTTACCATGGCTGCCTGCAAGCCGAATTCTGTTGCCTGGCACCGCGTGAGTGATCTCTCACACCAAACCGGCAGGCCCTCAATATAAGAGGAAAAATGCGACCTTGTAACGAAAGCACATGTGCTGTGTAATGTGAACAGCAAAATTTAACGTGAAAGAGTGTACCCATTGTTCTCTAAAATGTCTTTTTTTAACCACCTCTCCCTTGTCCTCCACCAGCTGCAAATGTTTCTCCTTCGCAGAGGCTAGCAAAGATTAGAAGGAGAAAACGGCGGACTCGGGATGATATGTTCACGGAGCTCCAGATGTCCTCCCACGCTGACAGAGCACAGCAGAATGCGTGGAGGCAGTCAGTGTCAGACTACAGAAAAGCACAATATGAACGAGAGGAGAGGTGGCGTGCTGAATCGCGGGATGAACAGAGCAAGTTGCGGGCTGAAGATGATAGGTGGCGTCAGCTTGCAGACAGAAGGCAAGAGTTGATGCTCCGGCTGCTGGAGCATCAAACTGATATGCTCCAGCGTATGGTTGAGCTGCAGGAAAGGCAGCAGGAGCAGAGACCGCTGCTACAGCCCCTGTGTAACCAGCAGCCCTCCTCCCCAAGTCCCATTGCCTCCTCACCCAGACGCCCAAGAACACGGTGGGGGGGCCTCCGGCCACCCAGTCACTCCACCCCAGATGATTGCCCGAGCATCGTAAGGCTGGCCTTCAATAAGTGTTAAAGTTTTAAAGTTTTAAACTGCAGTGTGTCCTTTTCCTTCCCTCCTCCCCCACCCCTCTTGGGCTACCTTGGCAGTTATCCCCCTAGTTGTGTGATGAATTAATAAAGAATGCATGAATGTGAAGTAACAATGACTTTATTGCCTCTGCAAGCGGTGCCCAAAGAGGGGAGGGGAGGGTGGGGTGGTTGGTTTACAGGGAAGTAGAGTGAACCGGTTGGCGGGGGCGGAGGGTTCATCAAGGAGAAACAAACAGAAGTTTCACACCGTAGCCTGGCCAGTCACAAAACTCGTTTTCAAAGCTTCTCTGATGCGCACCGCGCCCTGCTGTACTCTTCTAACTGCCCTGGTGTCTGGCTGCGCGTAATCAGCGGCCAGGCGATTTGCCTCAACCTCCCACCCCGCCATAAATGTCTCCCCCTTACTCTCACAGATATTGTGGAGCGCACAGCAAGCAGCAATAACAATGGGGATATTCTTTTCGCTGAGGTCTGAGCAAGTCAGTAAGCTGCGCCAGCGCGCTTTTAAACGTCCAAATGCACATTCCACCACCATTCGGCACTTGCTCAGCCTGTAGTTGAACAGGTCCTGACTCCTGTCCAGGCTGCCTGTGTACGGCTTCATGAGCCATGGCATTAAGGGGTAGGCTGGGTCCCCAAGGATCACGATAGGCATTTCAACATCCCCAACGGTTATTTACTGGTCTGGGAAGAAAGTCCCTTCCTCCAGCTTTCGAAACAAACCAGAGTGCCTGAAGACGCGAGCATCATGTACCTTTCCCGGCCATCCCACGTTGATGTTGGTGAAACGTCCCTTGTGATCCACCAGGGCTTGCAGCAGCATTGAAAAGTACCCCTTGCGGTTTATGTACTCGGTGGCTTGGTACTCCGGTGCCAAGATAGGGATATGGGTTCCGTCTATCGCCCCATCACAGTTTGGGAATCCCATTGCAGCAAAGCCATCCACTATGGCCTGCACATTTCCCAGAGTCACTACCCTTGATATCACCAGGTCTTTCATTGCCCTGGCAACTTGGATCACAGCAGCCCCCACAGTAGATTTGCCCACTCCAAATTGATTCCCGACTGACCGGTAGCTGTCTGGCGTTGCAAGCTTCCACAGGGCTATCGCCACTCGCTTCTCAACTGTGAGGGCTGCTCTCATCCTGGTATTCTGGCGCTTCAGGGCAGGGGAAAGCAAGTCACAAAGTTCCATGAAAGTGCCCTTATGCATGTGAAAGTTTCGCAGCCACTGGGAATCGTCCCAGACCTGCAACACGATGCGGTCCCATCAGTCTGTGCTTGTTTCCCGGGCCCAGAATCGGCGTTCCACGGCATGAACCTGCCCCAGTAACACCATGATTTGCACATTGCTGGGGCCCGTACCTTGTGTGAGGGCTGTGTCCATGTCAATTTCCACATCACTCTCGTCGCCGCGCTGCAATCGCTTCATCGGCTGGTCCTGGTTTTGCTTTGGCATGTCCTGGCTCTGCATATACTCCAGGACAATACGCATGGTGTTCATAGTGCTCATAATTGCCACGGTGATCTGAGCGGGCTCCATGATCCCAGTGCTATGGCGTCTGGTCTGAAAAAAGGCGCGAAACCGACGGAGGGAAGGAGGGAGGGGCGACTGACGACATGGCGTACAGGTACAGGGAATTAAAATCAACAAAGGTGGCTGTGCATCAGGGAGAAACACAAACAACTGTCACACAGAATGGCCCGCCCAAAGATTGAACTCAAAACCCTGGGTTTAGCAGGCCGTTGATTTCACGGAGGGAGGGGGAAGCAAATGAATACATCTATTTTTTACATCTTAAGCTGGCAGCAGACGGTGCAGCATGACTGATAGCCCTCGGCATCTTCTGGGTGCTTGGCAGAAGATACTGTACCACGACTACTAGCCATCATCGTTAAGACGGTTCAATAGGACTGCCGGCAGGACTGAGTCTCCAGGAGACAAAGCATGTCTGCCCAGGTGCCTCTGATTGAGCTGGAGTACGACGACGACGGATACCAGTCGGAATACACCATCTACTGCCAAAAGGCAAGGGGCTGCTGCTGTGTAGCAATGCAGCCCCACGTCTGCCAGCACCCAGATAGCCGATGAAGGCTACCAGTCATACTGCACCGTCTACTGCCAAAAGGCAATTAGCTGCTGCTGTGTAGCAATGCAGTACCACGTCTGCCGGCACCCAGATGACATATGGTGATGGTGAGCTGAGCTGAGCGGGCTCCATGCTTGCCGTGGTATGTTGTCTGCACAGGTAACCCAGGTAAAAAGGTGCGAATCGATTGTCTGCCATTGCTCTGATGGAGGGGGAGGGGCCTGACGGCATGTACCCAGAACCCCCCGCGACACTGTTTTGCATCATCAGGCATTGGGATCTCAACCCAGAATTCCAATGGGCGGCGGAGACTGCGGGAACTGTGGGATAGCTACCCACAGTGCAACGCTCCGGAAGTCGACGCTAGCCTCGGTACTGTGGACGCGGTCCGCCGGCTTCATGCACTTAGAGCATTTTATGTGGGGACACACACAATCGACTGTATAAAACCGATATCTATAAAACCGGCTTCTATAAATTCGACCTAATTTCGTAGTGTAGACATACCCTTAGAGTTAAATATAACTAGGGGGTGGGTGTGAAACTGAGAGTTAATAATTATCTCATACAGATGAGAAGTTCGTCAACTAAGATTTGAAATGAAAAGGAGTAATATAGAAGAACTGTTTTAGATGGCAGGAACTGCAGAATAGGCAATGATGTTTTTATGAAGGAATGCTGAGAAGGCTGGTATTACACAAGGCAGGAAGGGGCTATTTCTTTAACAAAAACAAAAAAAACCCTCTTCAAACCTGTATTTATTTTTGTAGTCTTAAGAGACTACAGTCAGTCTGAATTGGTCACCTTTCGCCTTCGAGGCGCTGTACAGCTCTGCTCTTCCATTCACCGACCTCTTCTCTGTTCGTGCCCCATACTTTGTCACCCCTGTGCATTTGGTCACCCTTTTGATTTCCTCCCATGGTCAGCTCTGTGCCATCTATCATGTTACATCCCTACTGAACGCCTGAAATATCCCTCTGATTCTGTGCACCATATGGTGGTACCTCGCTCTTTCAAATCCTTCTCCTAGCTTGATTCTCTTGGTTGACCTGCCATCTTGCTGGACTTTGCTCTTTCCAAGTATTAACATTACCCAAGGGAGAACTGTAGTGCCCAAACAGTTACACAAGTTGGCAAAATAGCAACTAAACAAGATATGTACATCCAGTAGTTTATCTTACAACTTTTCCTGTTGTAGACGTCAACTTTTGGTGTCCCATGGTTAGTGTAGGCCATAAACTTCTTGAGACAGGGACCTGTCCTTTTATTCTGTAAAATGTCATGCATACAGGTAGTGCTGTGGCTATATATAATAGCCTTTGAGTTGTGTGGCAAGCAGTTCTTAATCTTTATATAACCTGTTGTCTTTGCAGATGATGGGGAGGAAGAGGAGGAAGACGAAGAGGATGCTGATGGCTACAGTGATGACAATGAATCTGAAAATGATGGAGAAAATTATAAGACTAATGTGTATCAACCACCAAGAGATAATGGAAGTGATGTTTTGCAGTCGTCCCTTCTTCTGTCAAAGGGTTTGTCTCCAATGATTATCAGTTCAGTTTTTTAAACTTGTAAACTTTGGGCCAGAACAAAGCAAAACATAACAAGATATCATTACAGTACAGTACTGTATACATGGCAGTACAGTTTTGTAGTTCAGTGTAGCATTCTGAAAATTTGGGCAGAGAGAACCACTGTTTGATATGTATGAAATATTTATACAGTTGAGACAAAGTGGGTGAGGTAACATCTTTTATTGGACCAAGTTCTTGGTGAGAGAGAGAGGCTTTCAAGCTACATAGAGCTCTTCTTCAGCTGTGGGGAAAGTACTAAGAGTGTCACAGCTAAATGAAAGATTGAACAGATAGTTTATGCTAACTACTTATGATATATTGTAAGGGACCATTCAAGGTGAAGTGGGCTATTAACACCCCTGAAGTCATAGGACTAAAAGGGGGTTAGTGGGTTACAGATTGTTGTAATAAGACATAAATTAGTGTCTTTTTATTAAGACCATGATTTTTAGTGTCTAGCAAAGTTATGAATTTAAGCTCCCAGGCTCATCTTTTGACAGTGTTGTGCAGGTTTCCTTTGAGGATGAGGACTGATAGGTCAGATATAGAGTGATGGCTTTGTGAAAAGTGTTTGCCAACAGGTGATCTGGTATTTTTGTCTTTTTCCTGTGGGAGTTCATTTGAGAGCTTAATTACTGGTTTCACCACATAGTTGTTGAGCCATTTAATGCACTGGATGAGTAGGACCCATGGATCTTGAAGGGTGTTTTGTGTGGTGGTGGTGTTGATCATTGTATTAGTGGAGATATGTCTGCAGGTTTTGCGTCTGTTGTTCTGGCTGGGTCTGGTGCCGCTTTGAGTTGGTGTGCCCTGGTCTGTGGTGTCCTGGGCTTCTGATGATGGACATTTGCCATCTCTTGCTGGAGGTTGTCATCTTGCTGAAAAGATACAACCATGTGACACAACATAGTAGCCAAAATTCATTTTCTAGTCTGCTTAAATCCTGTTTAAACATGAGAAATCTACTATAAATCATTTAAATATAATAAAGTTGAAGTTCTCCTAATTTTATTAAAGGAGTACTGTTAATTTGAAATCTAGTCAGTTGAAAAAAGCTCCTTGACAATTTTTGTGGATTTATTTATTTATTAAATTATCACTATACTGTTGTGTTAGGCCAAAATGCTCAAAAGTGAAATCCTAAATTTAAGTGCACATATAGGCCCTGGTCCTGCAAACACTTAAGATACATGCTTGATGAGACTCATGTGAGTAACTTTACTCATATGTGTTTCCAGGAGTGGGGCCATAGCCGCTTATTTTTTTTTCTAGAAGAGCTGAGTTACTGAAAGCTCCCAATGACTCCGGCAATGGAAACTGACTATACCAAGTGCAAATAAAGTGATGAAAGAGAATTTTTTCCTCTACTCTTTCGCAGTTATAGTCATCTT
This sequence comes from Emys orbicularis, assembly GCF_028017835.1. Taxonomy (NCBI): domain Eukaryota; kingdom Metazoa; phylum Chordata; order Testudines; family Emydidae; genus Emys; species Emys orbicularis. Next base: position 58,881,817 of record NC_088690.1, on the reverse strand, counting down.
AGATGTGACTTGTAACAGTATGAAAAGACTTTTAGACAGAAGTGGGTTTTTTAAAGTTGAGGGCCCCTTTAAGACATGATTTAAGATAAATTGATTTGCAGTTTCTACAACTGATACTAAAGTGTATGAATAGATACCCTGGTGGAGGACTGGGTGATTGAAGACTGGTAATAGATTATGGTATGAATCCAGTCAGGTCAAAGTCGAATCAACTTGCTATATGATTGCTTATGGGAGAAGACCAGGGAAGCAGCCAGGTGCACCAACCTGACAAAGCACGGAGATGAACTGGACTTGGGAGATGAGAGAGGAGGTGCATGCAAAAGCAGAGCTGTGCTGGACTTTGTTCAGTTTCAAGGAGGTGGTGTATAGCACCTACACAGTCGATATGCTTTAGCACCCTTGCCCCTCAGACTTCAGGTGCATGGTGAGGTGGCTGCCCTTGTTATTAAACAAGTGGTTTTGGTTCCAAAAGGCATTAGTCTGGTGGTGCCTCTCATGAGAATTAATTTCACTTTAGTTATAACTTTCCATCCTCTGCTTAGAACTCCAGTGACTGAATTCAAAGACTAGGAAATAAAGACAGCTAAGGGCTGGTCTACACTGGGGGGGATCGATCCAAGATACGCGACTTCAGCTACGCTATCGTAGCTGAAGTCGAAGTATCTTGGATCAAATTACCTGGGGTCCACACGGCGCGGGATCAACGGCCGCGGCTCCCCTGTCGACTGCGCTACCGCCGCTCGCGCTGGTGGAGTTCCGGAGTCGACGGTGAGCGCGTTCGGGGATCGATATATCGCGTCTTAACGAGACGCGATATATCGATCCTGGATAAATCGATTGCTACCCGCCGATACGGCGGGTAGTGAAGACGTACTCTAAGAGTGTAGATAGGGATAGGCTGCATTAGAAAGAAGTGACTGTTTTAAATCTCCCCCTGCATCCCAAATGCCAAGCTGCCCTTTGAGTAGCAGTTTGGAAGTACTATGTCCATGACTGATTTGTCTCCAAATTGGTCAGTGTCTGTTAAATTTATGATCTCTGTTCATTTTATTGTGGTGCTGCTTCTGTGATTTGAATGTAATCCTATGCTGAATTTCAAACAATGAGCAGCCACCAATGAGGACACTGCCCAGTGTGATGGGCATGTGTGGCTGCAGCTGAGCAAACACTGTGTGTTGAAGTATTAGACATGATTCATAGCATTCATGTCCCATATGTTCACTTCTGAGTGTTCGTTCTCATAAACCTCTGATCAGGGTCAATAGTTTTAGGTTATCTCCTGGGATTCTGGGCTACCCTTCCATTACCCATTCATCTTCCTTGCTCAGATTCTGCCTGCCTGTTTCTGCTAGTGTCCTCCACTCTCTCTCCATCTGTGACTATGCATCTATATACCTATCTATATTTGAGATCTTTCATCTTTGAGGCAATTGCTGTGATTACACAGGATTTATTTGACTCAAGGAGACATAAATGTAGGTGGTTTTGTACCATGTGAGTAAACATTACATGTACCCTCACTGAAATCATAACAACAGATAACTGCATGGTGTGCACATTCATACATGCTGATGGAATGCAGTTTACACTGTCCTTTTCAGGAGTTATTGTTTAGTATCTTTTACCGTCTCATATTTTTTACATGAATACTCCCAAGGCTCACTTTCATATAAAAGCTTGCATTTTGGGTTATAAAGCACTATCTGGTCCATTTTTCTGATGGTGTTACACAGCACATTGGTGGGCAGAAGTAACTTTGAGGACTGAGATTGTGCTTGACAAAACTACTTTTCTTTTGTTTCTTGAATCTAATATGGTAACGGTATTGCTTTAAATTATGCATATGTTTCTTCTGTTACTATGTTCCAGATCCCCCAACAGTTGTACAAAAACAACCAGTGTTTAACCAGAAGATGACATTCAGGAAATCAAGTATGTGGATAAAACTCTGCCTCTCGTTTACCTATGTATAGATTGATTGCTATTTTCTTTTGGTGGTTCAGCATTTGAGGAGTTTGTTAGCTCTACATAAGCATGTTTGGTTATTTGTGCTTTTCTGAAAAAGGGACCTGGGAGGAGTGTGGATGGGAAACTGAAGCTGGTCTGCCAGTTGAAAGAGATCAGTTTGCTGGCCTGAAACAGTTGTGAACATGCCATTGTATTAGTCTCTGGAGATGGGACAGGACTGGCTTTGAACTCTTTGATGCAAACCTGAAATGAAATCCTTTCCAACTGATTATTTGTTACAGTAGCAGCTAGGACTGCTGAGTTCATAGTCCCTTCCTCACTTCTGTTAGTGAAACAATGCTGGCTAAGCAGTGTTCTCAATGAGGTCAGGTCATTTAACCTTTAATCTTTCTGCCTGTTTTACTGTAGAATTCATCTACAAAAAGCAGAAGCTAGACTAAGTTTAGAGCTAAAATCAGTTTTCATATTATTTCTCACCCCTTCCATTGATAACTAGATAAATGGATCAGGATTCTGTCATCTTAACTCCCCTTCCCTCCAATCACTCCAACAGATGAAGCTGAATCTCAAGTTCAACCCAATACACTGAAGAAGCATTCACAGCCTGCAGCCAAAAGTAAGATTTATGCTTCCAGATCTGTTTAATGTATGTACAGCATTTAACCATTTTCGTGCCCATCCTTGTATTCAAGGCCTTTAACTTGGTGCTATATAGTGGGTCCTGCTAGAACAGACCTGCATTACACATCCTGCTTATCAGGAGACATATTTTCAGCACTGAGGGAAAGATAACTCAAGAGGCCTCTTGTCTAATCTCTGTTTTCCACCTGGTCTGCCCTCTACTTCTTTAATAAACTCTGGCATCAATATGAGATTAAATTTGGGGCACACATAGTGATAGTTCTGTGTTCCATTGTTTTTTAAATTAGATGCTTCAAATTCAGTTGTAGTAATCTACAGAAAACTTTTGTCATCCTGTCTTCCGATATATTTAGGATCCAAGAAATGCATCTCCTTGCTATGGGTCTGATCCTGCTTACAAAGAAGTCAATGGGAGTTTTATTAGTGACTTCACTGGAAGTAGACTCAGACCCTGTAGGATTCAGGGAGGAGGAGAAGATTTTTAAAAACATGATACAAGCTTTTTTAATGTTAACAATAACCCTGGTTAATAGTTCAATCACTGTTAAATTAACATTTAAAAAACAAACTTGTAATCCATCTTCAAATGTCTGATTTCCCATGCATTTCAATGGTAAGATGCATTTCCTGTGTCCTCTTCATCCTCTGCTTTTACTTTTTGCGTTCTCTAAATGAATGGATGAGACCATTTCACTTCTGGGTTCTTATGCACTAGCACACTGATTCTCAAACTTTTTGTATTGGTGACCCCTTTCACATAGCAAGCCTCTGAGTGCGACCCGTCACCCCCTGATAAATTAAAGCCACATTTTTTATATTTAACACTATTTTAAAGTGATATTTGTATGTTTAATATCACTTTTCACAGCAGACTTACTAGCGCAGACTTCACAGCAGACTTGGTAGCTAGCTGGGAGGCATGTACTTGCAACCCCCACATAATAACCTTGCGACCTCTAATTTGAGAACCCCGGCACTAGCACAATGCAGTAATGTTTGAGTTGCAAACAATGGCGAAGAATGTTCATTTTGTTTAAAAATGCCTTTGAGATTGGTTTCTATGGCTTTACTTTTTTCCTTTCTGTTGCCTTCAGATTTTGTAGAAGATTATTCTTACAAAACTTAAATATCAGGCCAGGTTTGACCTGCCTCTTTAAGATACATTTTACTGTGTTTTTAATAATTTATTCTTCTTTGATTAGATATAATGGTTAGAATGTGAGTGAGCAAAATTTTCAAAAATGCTTAAGTCCCATTTTCAAACTGTGACTTGTGTGTTTAAGTTGTTTAGGTGCTTTTGAAAAATTTACCCGATGTCTTGCATTACCCTGTAGTTTTTCCTCCAAGGAAGTTAAGTCCTTCTTTCTCACTCCAGGGTGTCTCCATTATCTTGTGGTGTTCAGTTGTTTATGGGATAGGAAAATGGGTCTTTTCAAATGTCACTGTTCACTCATCCATACTAATTGATTCCTCATTGAGCATGACGAAAGCATTTGCTTATTTTTAACATCCACCCCCTCTCCCCCCATTCTCTTTTGTGCAGAGCCTGTTGGACAGTCCAGTGCAGGATGGTTTAGGATGTGCATTTTGGTATTAGCAGTAGCTTCCGTTACTGTTGTATGGCATGTCTGGAAGAATCAATCCTCTAAGACTTTGCCGAGGGAAAAAATCAAAGTTGTGCAGGCATTTGAGACCGAAATGAAGAAACTTAGGAATGTCTATCCAAATCAGGATCCAAGACTGTGGGAGAGAATCCAAATGTTCCTTGTGAAACGACTCAATACCACCCATCCCCACTCGCAGCCTGCCATCTTACTGCTCACAGCTGCTCAAGAAGCTGAAAAGTCTCTAAAGTGCTTAAGTAACCAGATTGCTGAAGCTTATTCCTCCTCCCTGAGTGCTGCCACAATCAAGATTGATGGGGCTGGAAAAGCCACGCTGGATAGCGACGTCGTCAAGCTGGAGGTAGATAATAAGCTAAGCTCTGGGTTCAAGGAAGGTAAAAAAGCAGCTGTGGTGCATCGATTTGAGTCTCTGCCTGCAGGCTCCACTTTGATCTTCTACAAGTACTGTGACCATGAAAATGCAGCATTTAAGGATGTAACTCTTCTGCTAACTGTCCTTCTGGATGAGAAGTCCCTGAGAAAGAACCTCAAGCTGCTGGATGTTGAGGAGAAAGTGCGGGATTTTCTCTGGGCCAAATTCACCAATTCAGACACTCCCAGCTCCTATAATCACATGGACACAGATAAGCTGAGTGGACTGTGGAGCCGCATATCTCACCTGGTCCTGCCTGTTTGGCCTGAAAATGCTCTTCCTAAGGAGGGCTGCTTACAGATGGATTAAATATAAGACATGGGAGGATAGGAAAACAGTGTTGTGGTATCTGGGCAGTGCTGAACTTAACTGCTGAGCTGAGGCAGCACACAATATTCTCTATGCAGAGCAAGGACTGGTAGGGTTGTTCCATTTAAAAGAACTGGAGTTCTCTCTAGACAATTGGAGAGTGTAAGTATGGAGCACAGCTGTTAGGTTGGTCCCTCCTCAGTAACTCATTGGGCCTAGTGCTCTGTAGGTAGAAATGTCTTGCCCCCATTGTAGAGCCATCCCTCTGTGTGTAAAGCTATTCTTGTGTGCAGTAGACAAGTGTCTCTCTGCTGAAACTTTTCCAGCAGTAGGTAGTACTGCCATTGGGTATGGCAAGATAATGGGATCTAGCGGATTCTACAGACTTCTCTCCTGTCTCCTCTACCTACGTACAATCTACCAGAATAACATTCCCCTCTATTCTCAGAGGCTTAATTTTATTAATTGGTAGTAGAGATGGGGCTACATGCATCCAACCATCGGCTTTCTTTCTCCAGCTGACCATGGCCTTGGGTATAAGTTGCCTCTGCATGTTTCCTAGACTGGCTGAATTGTATAGAAGATGTTCTGGTTCAGGAGAGACTTCTCAAAGCTGTTTTTGTTCTGTTTAGAAGAACCTGGTGCCCCCTCTCGCCTCCTTCCTCCCCCCGCTCCCCCCAGCTTTGGAGGCTGGGATGAACGAAGTGCAAGTGATTGCTACGGATGTTGTTAACACGTCAGTTAACAAAATAACCCCTTAGTGCATCTGCTCCCCAGAGCACCCAGGAATCCTCTGTTCTGCATCCAGTTTTAAGACATACAAATCTCAAGGAGGAAATGTTAAATGCTGTTCCAGTGTGTGCTAAAAAAGCCTCACCACACCCTTCTCAAAGGCCTAAGATGTGTACAGTCTGAACAGATTATTTTGGCTAGGTCCAAAGGTTTTATTCAAAAAGAGTATTTTTACATCAAGAGGATTTGTTTATTACTGTTGTAAGCCTTGTCCCAAATGACTCCCCAGTGTGTCTGCATAAAACCTGCTGCTTCCTATGTAAATTTTAAGAAAAACAGACTTGATATGCCTGTGTTGAACATATTTTATTGAGTGGCTCATGCCAAAAATCCCTAAAATTTACCACCGATTAAATATCATGTATGTATTTCTATACCCACAGAAGAATTGTCATACTTTCATGCCTCTCTACTGCCTAGTATCTCACCTTGGATGTCTCTTGTTCCAGATCCATTCAATTTTCTTGGATTTGAAGGAAACTGCTCATGTTTAAGATACATTTTCTTATAATAGCTGTCAGATTGATGGCACTCTAACACATCCATTACTCAATCTTCCCTTTGCCTTGCTATAAAAGTCCTTAAAAGGGACTTTTCTGTAGGGGGTGAAAGGGCAGCTAAGTCCCCATGCTAAGCCTACCAGAAAACACACTGGTTTGCGATCTGAAATGAGCTGGATTAATGACCGGTGCAAGAAAACTCCATAGACTTGGAGCTGTGACCACTTATGCCAGTGGTGGATTTGGCCCTTCTTCTTTGAGAACTGGAACTGACCACTAATTTGTTTTATGTAGAGGTATTTATACAGCAAAGAGACATGGAAGTGCTGCCATTTTATGTGTGTAAGACCTGCTCATGAAGAAAAGAGATTTAAATGTTACAACACTTCACTGGACAAGTGTTTTTTAAAATCGTATGTTAGTTTATCAGTTGGAAATGACCAGTGATGATTTGTAAATAATTTAAAGAAACTATTTTAGTAACCATTAGAAATAAATTTACCTATTTGTTTTATAACCTGTTCTAAGACTGCTGATAGAATTTTAAGATGTGGTCAACTTTTTTTTTTTTACAGGCCAGCATTTTCAACTGTAGTTACCTCTGAAAATCAGTCCACTTTGATTTAGGTACTTGAATGTAGACTTAGGTGCCTGATTTTGGGCACCTAAACTTGACAACTTTAGCCAAGATCCTTGAATTATACGTAAGTCCAGACAGAGCTGTTTGGAGAGGCGGAGGCTGGTCTACGGAGACACCCCCCTCCCTGCGCTGTTACATAAACTTCATGAAAATAATCTTTGGCTAGCTGGGAGAAAGCCGCATCACATTGTAAATTGGGAATGTAGCTGGGAACTTCCTCTTATCTGGTGTTCTTGCATCATTTCTTACTAGGGACTCTGAATCGGACATACTTATTCTGGGTTGTAAATACGTTTGTCTGAGATTTTTAACCTTGTCAGCTGTCCTCTTCACCTCACCCAGACAGTTTGCATTCAGGCTGAAAACAAGAAGTTGTTACCTGCTTTTAATGTAGAAGGCACCTGTAATTGCAGTTAGTTTTTCAAGATTGAGGGAAGAATGATGCAGTCTCTACTCTGCCACCTTGCAGGCTGCACTTCAGTTTCCAGTCTTTTTAGTAATTGGTATGATGGAAGTAATTCACAAGTGATTTCTTACCTATCTAAGCATTTCCACACAGGCCCATGAGCTAGAAAACAGAATAATGCTTGGCATTTATAGGGCATGTCACTGGAGGATATCAACATGCTTTACAAGCATTAATTCATTAAACTTCACTTCACCCGGCAATTATACTTTTTTCTTCTTACTTCATGTACATTTGATGCTTGTGAAGTGTCAGTGACAGCCTTGGAGGTGGAGGTTCTCTATTGTATCACAGAACAGTTACAGCACAGACCTCAGAAGTGCAGGTTTCTCTACACTGTTCCAAGGTGCCCCAACCGTGCACTGGAGAAAACACCCTTAGGTAACGTAGTCTCCTTGTCCTCTGTGAGACTGCATCTAGGAGACTAATGAGAGTGTTGGACCAGGAATACTAGTCCTAACAGGCCACTGAGTAGCTGTTGAAATAAGCTCACGATCACAACCAGTACAGAGCAGGCTTCAGTTTATGACTTGGAGATGAAAGGCTCCATGTTCCTCTACCAATAATTACTTGAGCCACCCAGTTCCCTCAGAAGGGAGCTGATTTTGAAGGGCTGAGTGTTTAGAAGAGCAATTTTTTTTCTGCCTGAAAAGGTAAAATGAGACCTTGTTTAGTACATGCCTCTCTTTTACTCCCCACTGAAGATGTAAAGGAATATCCGATATTCTTTGGCTAGCTGGGATAAAGCAGCATCATGTTACATGTATGTAAAATGGAATATAGTTCCAGATGTAGATTGCAGCATTTATCTCAGGGTGGAGAAATAAATTTAAAAGAGAAAAGCTATAACCTGGCCCACATTTGACTGTTTGTATACCACCTCATCAGTCAGGTGAAGTGAGGGCTGTATACACCCTTCACATGGTGGCTGCTGACCATTGTCCTCGTCAGGCTTCCTTTCCATTACAATGTCACTCCTGCTATTGAAAGTCTTTTCCAACCACTCCACAGCACCTTGGCTTCTAGAGCAATCTCCTCACTGGAGGGTGAAGCTGAGTTGGATCTAGCTGTCACAGACCAGTGAACCCAACCCATGGAAATGAGTTAGTGTGCTCGCAGCAGCTAGAGCAAGGAAAAGTGTAATTCACCTGTGGCTGATAAAAAATGAAGTGCTACTTTGTGTTCTGCAGGCGTATGCTGGAGTTGTGTTTTAAGCTTTGGTTGGAGATTCTGGGTGGCGGTTGGGACATCATCTTTAGTGTTTGCAAGTGAAAATGAAGGGGAGCTGAACCAATTAAAGTAGCATAAAGTACTGTGTAAATACTGTGGCTATTAGCAGCCAGGGTCCAGTGGAGTCAGTCAGGAGGAAAACAAGTCAGTTATATCAGGGCAAAAACTCTGAAAGAGAGGAACCATAGTCTAAACTTAGAGGGAACATAGTTACCTATGTTACAGACAAATAATCAGGGCAATTGATTTGTTTTTAATAGTGATGAACAAAACCCCTCTAAAGAGTACAGTATACACGGTAAGAAGCTGCAAACTCAAACATAGACTGAAAACATACCCAATGACTGAACTGAAGATCGATGGCTTTCCATGTCTAAAGTGCAGTATTACAGATAAAAGTACTAGGAAAGGAAAAGAGTGTAGCATTATGAGAACAAGAAACATGGGCAAGTCAGTGCGTGGTGCCTAAAGGTGAAATACATGTAATACTGGCCGTTCATAGTAAATTGTTCAGGGTAGCGCATCAACAGAAGACTCCAACCCATCCCCCCTGTTTGTTGCTCTCTCCACCATTTCATCCAGGGTGGTTAGCTACCACTTCCAGTTACCCATCCCTGAACTTCTTGACCTGGGACCTTGCCTGAGTTCCTTTCCTCAGTAGGGACAGTTCAAACCATTCCTCTCGCTCTGGGCAGATGACTGGAGCTGTATGGTGACAGTGATGGATCCTGCCCTCCTGATCCCATGTCTCCTCGCAGTGGTGGCCCCGTCCTCCCAGCAGGGGGCTCTGCAGCAGTTCCTGCTTGTCCCACCTGCTAGCCCTGAGTTTGAGAATACAGCTCTCCCCTTCAGCGGTTTATGACATCACAAGCGCCTAAAACATTGCACAACCAATCAATACGCTTTGTCTTTCACATCCTGCTCTGACTGAGTTGTCAGTAATGTTCTCTGCTGCTACAATGGGCACAGAAGAATCTTGAATTTGCTTTGCAGGTTAGTAAAAAGGGCTGATTTTTTTTCCACATTTTTTCCAAAAATAAAAATGTGTATATCCAGGAATATGGAATCCTTACTTTAACTTTCTGTGTGTTGACAGGCAGGTACTTGGGTAGATTCTCAATTCAGTACACAAGTGCAGATGTGCATACATGTTGAGATAGATATATAGGTAAATGTTATAATTCGTAAATACACTGCTTTTTATACATTGTTGTTGTACACCATCTGGGACATGGTTAATTGGCAGTGTACTACATACAAAAAGAAAGCCTGCTCTTGGTGCATGCACACACAAACATGTAATCAAATTTTGTACCAAGCTATGTAGATGACTGGGAAGCTCTATTTTGTATGATGATCAGTGTGTGCAATATCTAATACAAACGGGGAGCTAACATCTAAATACCCTACAGTACAGCTGTTCCTACTTTGTTTTATGAGCCCAGATCATACACAGGAAATTTTCATTTTCTTTATATAAATTTTCCAGTTCACCTTTTAAGATTCTAATATAAACATTGTATCTACCATATTTTCCTGCAACTAGTTTTGCACCATTTCACAGTTGTCTTGTGCCCTGTTTTTACTGTTGGGTTTTGGCAGCTGGATTTATAATTGAATGCTTGCACAACCCAGTCCATGTTCAACAGGTGGAGAGAACCCTTTCCAAAATTCCTGGATGACTTTAAGGAAGCATGTCAGTCAAAGAAAGGGGGAGCGGGGGAGAAAATCTACTGGGTCTTCTTTCAGGCACAATAGCCAGCTGCCCCTCTCTATTTTTAGAAGGGGTGTGCAAGGGTACTATGGAGTGGAAAACTTTCCACAGCCTGGGTGTTAAAAGCTGCAATAGTCAGCACAGTGTAAAATGAGATGGTGCTTCTTTATGTTTAGTCCTCCTCTCCCGGCCACTGCTTTCTAGCGCTTGGGCTGCACTGCTGCAATATATTCAATAATGCTGCCTAGTTCTGTTACCAGTTCATCAAAGCTGTATTGGAATTGAGTGCACTTGTTTCTTCCTTTCTCTGTTAGCCATGGCTGTTTCCAGGTAAAGGATTTACTTTGTCTCTAAAAGGCTAATAATTTTAGCAAATTTAATTGAAAAGAGCTTAATTTTCACAAGAGAATTTAAATTTCCTTAATTTATCAGCTATTATGCTGTCTCAGATTATTTATATTTTTACATGAAAGCTGACTCTGGAAGCATTATATCCTTTGATCATTTGATTTAAGATTTCGTGCAAGAGTTATAATTGAATTCCATTGTTACATAGAAAAGTCCTGACATTTTGAGAATGTGGGAATAATGTGGAAGCTGGGGCAGGGGGGATCTTGCTTCTTAATTTTCTATAATGACTGAAAATAAAGAAGCTAAATTAGTGACTTTCATATTCAATGTAAATTCTAATGCACCCTATTTGTCTGGAGAACGAGGGAAGAGTGAGGAACTAAATTAACTGCTAATAAGTAAAATAAAATGCTAAGTTCAAAGACAATTTGAGGCAATATGTTACAGAAAGTGATGAATAGGTGAAGAGATCTGCCAGTCAAGTACTATTAAGCAATAGATTTAAGCAAACAGTAGGTAACTATATGGGATATAATATGAGTTAAGAGGTCTTGGTCTATGGCTAGAGCTGTTTAGCACTTTGGTAATACAAATAATAGTCACTTTGGTGCTTGGGCTACCTTTCTCAGGAGTCAGGAGGGAATTAATCACTGATCGTGCTCCTTTTCCCCACTAGAGATATCTGTTTTGTCTTTGTTGGCAGGGATTTTTTTCTCCTCTGGCAAAACAGATACATATAATTTTAAAATCTTTTAAATTTTAAGATAGAGATGTCAGTTGGTGTGAACATTTCAAACACCCTGAAGCCCATGCTATGCACTGAATGAGGCAGGGTCATATGGAAAATACAGTACACAATCATGTAATTAAAGACTACGTATGCAGGAGGGAACAGAATGTTGAATGGGCAGCCTTTAATTCTAACACTTTCAAAGTACTGAGTGCTTGGCTTTGCAACCTTAATGTTCTTTTAACAATGTTGGGGGTCTTTTGCATGTATTATTAGAGGCAGGGCTTGTGTCACTGCCTATTAAGGTTGCCCAACACATCATCTTATAAGACCTTGGATTCCAGTTACTTATAACTTTGCTAAACATCAGCTGGTTGGGCTGAAATATTCCATGCTGGTTCTCGGTAGTGGGCTGAATTTGTTTGGAAAATTTCAGCCAATATGGTTCAGTTGCATCTCAGAGTGAGGCTAGGGAAAAATGTTTTGCCCATGTTAAAATATTCTGGTGAACTAAAAACACCCCCCCTCCCACACACACACACACAACCTCTGAAAAGATTAGCATCCGCATGATGACTATAATTTATTCTGAGAATCAAGGATGCTTAACAAAGCAAAAAACTTTGGACTCATGCACCTTGGTCCTGATGTGTCAAGCAATAAAAATACCTATTGGAGTTACACATGAGATTATGCTCAATAGTATACTATTAACTTTTTAAAACTGAAAGTAAAACTCTTCTGAGATTTCTGCCTCTGTGTTGATCAAGAATGGATTTGAAATGAGGAGGTCTCATTTTTCAAATTAGGTGACATACTGTTTCTTTAAGCAAGTAGCATGATGGAAGTGGATAAAGTTGTAGGTAGAAGCCCATAAATGAAGCAGGGATGTGCCCACATGCATGTACATATACAATTGGCTCTTTAGGAATAATGCTGTTTTTCCTTTTCTAATGACTTTCCTTCTTCAATGTTAGAAGAAAGTGACTGTTCCTGTAATACTTATCTGTGTTGCCTTAGGACAGGGGGCTGGACTAGATGACCACTTGAGGTCCCTTCCAGCCCTACATTTCTATGATTCTATAGCTGCATGACATCACATGCCTGCTTTTAAAATACAGTTCTCTTTTTATAATGTACCTATGAAGAGGGGGAGAAAAATCCTGCAAGGTACAGAAGTATTAGAGGTATTATAAAAATGATATCCTAAACATTTCCCCTTCCCTGCATTTTTAATGGAACGTAAGTTATTTCACTTTTAATAAACTTCAGTTTTCATTGTATTTATTTAAGCTGCTTGTTTGCTACATTTTTCACTTAGAATTAACTTTAAATTTCTTTAAACAAATTTAATTGAAATTTTAAAAAAATGTGTAAACATCTGTACTCATACTTTTATACATTTTTCCCTGTTATTTGCCTAAACCTTATGTTCTGGGTCTCAGTGAGACAGTCACTTTAATTAGTCTTTTTTTAAATGAGTGGTTCTTATAAGAATGTTTTTTTTTTTTTTAGTAGATACAAAAGTTGGAAAAATAACTCCCTGTTCTGAAGTAAGGAGGCAGGTTCAAAGATTTGGCATATGTAGATTTCCTGCAACCCCAGGTTTATTAACCCTGCACCATTTATTCAGGCGTCAGAAATAGATTGAGTTTCAGGCAAAATAGATGTTGGCTGCATTTAAGTGGTGGTGTAGCTCAGATTCTGTCTGTATAACATTTGGATGGGCCTTTACAGAGCAAATTGTTCTTTCACTCTGATAGCCATTTATGTGAAAACTAGAGCTGGTCAAAAAGTGGTGGAGAAATTATAAACTAAATTTTGAAGTAACTTCTGTTCTGTGGGTTTTGAAAACAAATTTTCACTCATTCAAAAAATTGCACATCGCTTTTGAAATGGAAAATATTTTAATAACTTAGTTTTTTAAATTTTTAATTTTTTGATTTTTCCTGGTTTCTTCCTTAGTTTGATTTTTGCACTGAAAAGGGAAGAGGAAAAAGGGGGAAATAAAACCATGGGGAATAATCCTCAATATTTTGTTCCATTTTTTTAAAAGAGTAAATCATAGTGGGAGGGGGGAAACAGGTTTAGGGTAATAGATCTAAAATAATGTCCTTATTTGAAAAACTGACTAGCCCTATACCACCCAAAGACCCCATCAAGATTTGTGTAAGAGCAGGAGTGTTACCTCTGATGCCATTGGTTGCAGTCCTCCCATTTGAGTTGTGCTAGGGGTGAGCTGCTGCCCTTACACAACAGTGTTGGCTGCATTTAAGTGGTGGTGTAGCTCAGATTCATTGATAGGGCCCTGCTGTGAAAAACATGTCATGGATGGTGAAATCTGGTCTTCCCGGTGAAATCTGTATAGTACAGGCAGGGGTGAAAGTAACTTAAAGGACTTACCGGAACGTCAGAGTCCTGAGCGGGGGCGGGGCCTCAACCAGAAGAGGCGGGGCCTTTCAAGATTTAAAGGCCCTGGGGCTCCAGCTGTGGCTGGGATCCCCAGGGCCTTTAAATCACCCTGGAGCTACCAGCTGCAGAGGCGACAGGAGCACTGGGCCCTTTAAATCCCCGCCCGAGCCTGGCTGCCGGAGCTCCAGTGGGGATTTAAAGGGCCCGGGGCTCCACACAGTGGCTGGAGCCCTGGGCCCTTTAAATCACTGCTGCGGAAGCCGGTCCAGTCCGGCACGGCGTACTGGCTCTTGCTGGTACGCCGTACCGGACCATACCGGCTTACGTTCACCTCTGAGTACAGGGTAAAAGTACACAAAAGACCATGATTTCACGTGGGAGACCAGCATTTCTCAAAGTGGGGATGCTCACCCAAAAGTGGGCTGTGGGGGAGGGGGGTTTGCAAGGTTATTGTAGGGGGTCACAATATTGCTACCCTTACTTCTGTGCTACCTTCAGAGCTGGGTGGCTGGAGAGTAGCAGCTGCTGGCCAGCTGCTCAGCTCTGAAGACAGCATCCTGCCAGCATTACCACAGAAATAAGGGTGGCAATACTGTGACATCACCCCCCCCGCCCCCACCACACAACTGCTGTTTGGGTCAGGACCCCTACAGTTACAACACCATGACATTTCAGATTTTAAAATGTGAAGACTGTGAAATTGAACAAAATGGATTGTGAATTTGGTAAGGCCCTTTTCATTGATTTTAATGGAGGTTAGGAGCCTCCACTACTTTTGTGGAGCTACTTTTGGATTCACTGCCCCAAAACTTCCTTAACATAGTGTCTCGTTCCAAAACACTGAATACATCTAAACTTAAACTCCTGAAAACCGGCCATTCCAGGGTTAAGATACACACCATGCCAGCTCTGCAATGGATGTCCTCCAGGTCTTAAACTCTGTGTCTCAAACCTTAGCTGTAGGGGTGCTCCCGAGCCCTACATTTCTTACAAACGGCAGGAGAAATATTTGGTTTCAGGTGCTGAGGTTCTATTCAAACCATTGCCACGCTTGGAGCACGTTTTGTGGGGAATCTTTCCTCTCCTTCACTGCTCAGCTGTTGTCCCTCCAAAGGGTAGCCCTGCCTTCTGTCAGATCTAAAGCTGAGGTGCCAGTGCCCGAGTATTACATCGCAGCTGAGGCAGGTGCACCCTGATGTATGGAGGAAGCTGTGCCACACCCAATGTGGCCGAAGTATAGTTTGGGGCAGGAATTCTTAGGGGTGCCGCCATGTTTGGAAGGTCAGATATTAGGCCGTTCTCGCGAGGCGTGGCCGGCTGTTCCCGCCCTGCCCCGCGCCGCTGCCGCCGCTGCTCCGTGTCAGTCGTTGGCCGGTAATGGCGACCGGCGAGCTCCCCTGAGGTGACTGAGCCCGTGCCGGGCCCAGGGTGGGACGCAGCCGTCCGTGGAGGAGCAAAGCGAGGGGCTGCTGCTAATTCTACCGGGCCCCCAACCCCCACAGGATGCGTTGGGAGCTGCCCCGGGGGTGGGAGGCGGCGGCGACTCTCAGGTGAGGAGCCTGAAGGGGGAGAGCGGCTGGCAGCGGCCTGTCCTCCATCCTCAGCCGGGCCCTGCCCTGCCTCCCGGCCGCCTCGGCTCCTGGCCTCCTGGGGCGAGGTGGAGCCCCGGGGGTGGGACGCCCTGGGGTCGGGCCCCGGGGCTCCATCCCCCGTAGGGCCGGTGTCCGGGCCGTGACTCGTCCCCAGCGCTGCCAGACCCACTGGACCTCCGCCCCCGGGTCTCCATAGCGCTGGGCAGCCCTGGCTCCGGGCCGTGCTGTCATTCCCTATTTAAAGAGACCTTCCCGTAGGGCCATGCCCTGCACTAGCCAGCGGCCCTTTCTGCCGGGCTGATAATGCCGCCGTTAGCGAAGCCTGACCCAACTGCCCCGCTCAGCTGTCTAGGGGCTGGCTACTCTGCTTCTGCTCCGCTTGGAAAATGAAACTGGGTTCGCCTCGATCACGGCTCTTCCTAGCCCACTTCCCTTTCTGCTTCCCATGCTCGGGCATGACAACTGGGTGGTGAACGCTGTTGAATGTTCACAGCCACTTTTCATTTTAAATGTATCTATTTTAAAAAGTCACCCACACCCCTTGTGTTAACATTAGGCTTGTAAAACCTTGTTTTAAAATACCAAACGTAAATTTAGTGATGGATTGACTTTCATAGCCTTGTCCTCACTTGTCTACAAAAGTCTTGGAATGCTTTGAATGTACAATATCTGTATGTACACCTTGCATCCACTCATAACACAGCAAGCATTTTACAAATTTTGGTTAAGCTATTTGTTTGTGGCCTGATCTTTACACAGATTTTGTACTGGTGTGACTGTCATTTTGGGTTGTGATACTTTTTTAAAAAAACTAATATCATTATACAAGTACAACCCCTAATGTGGGTTTAGTTATACTGGTATAGCTTACTTCCGTTTCTGTGAGGGTATGTCTTCACTACCAGCGATAAAGCGCCGTGTAGTCGTAAAAAAGCCACCCCAACCAAGGGAGTAGCTACTGGTGCACTGTCTACACTACCACTTTACAGTGCTGAAACTTGCATCGCTCAGGGTGGGATTTTTTTTCACACCCCTGAGTGGGAAAGTTTCAGTGCTGTAAAGTGGCACTGTAGACAAGGCCTAAGGAAATAAGTTATACTGGTATAATAACTGCATCCACAGTTGTGGCGGGGAATTATCCTACTTTAACTATACTAATATAATTAAAGCAGGTAAACTTTCTTGTGTAGACGAGCCCTGTAGTGCCTGGAAATATAGATTTTTATTTCAATGTGTGGTTGAATTTGTGCAGATCTACATCTAGACTGGTCAGTTTTACTTTCTGGTTCTCTTTCAGTTTACACCATAATGCAATACCTTTCATCTGAAAAATGTCTAAAAATTCTGCTGTCAGCAAAAATTCTGGGCAATCTGGGATAGATACTGTGCCTTAAGAGTCCCAGAATGTACTGGTGCATCCAACTTTGTAAGGCACACTGTGTGTGGATTCAGTTAAATGTTTCTGTCAAACTGTGATATTGTGTGGATGCACTAACCTGTTATATGGGCAAGTGAGACAACTAGCTGCTTCATACAATCTTTGTCACTAAAACAGTTTCATTACTAAAATGATGTCGTTAATGGTGTGTCCACACTAACACAGTAAACTTTTTGGAGCAAAGAGAGATGCTATTAAAACAAAGGTATACTGTGTCTTTTGAATACAATTTAAATTTGTTTTAAGAATTCTCAAGAATGTTTGTTTGTCTCATGCCCATAATCAGATTACTCACATGAATATGCCATTGATTTTAATGGGACCATTCTTGGCTCAAATGAAGCAATGTTTTTCAGCTCATGTTCTTAAGCCTAACTTTAAGCATCAGAATAGTACCAGTTGAAGTCAGTAGGACTACTAATGTACTTAAAATTAGACTTTGTCTACACTTTTATATTGGTATAGCCATGTCACTTAGAGGTGTGACTACTTTACCAACATATTTTACCAGCTACTGTCAGTATAAGCCCTAGTATGGACGCAATTACACTAGTATAGCTTATATTGGTTTGAACTGACATAAACTATATTGGTATAACTGTCCACGGTAGATGGGTTTTTGCCAGTTAACAGCATAGGCGCCGACTCCGTGGGTGCTCCGGGGCTGGAGCCCACTGGCAGCTCCCCGCCCCGCTCCAGGTCGCCTCCTCCCCTGAGTGCACCTTCCCCGCTTCTCCCCCTAGCTCTCAGTGCTTGCTGGAAAGTGCTGGGAGGGAGTGGGGAGGAGGGGGAACGAGGCGCTCTTGGGGAAGAGGTGGGGCTGGGGCGGGGATTTGGGGAAGGGGTCCAATAGGGTCAGGGAGGAGGCGGAGTTGGGGCGGGGACTTTGGGGAAGGGGTTGGAATGGGGATGGGACTGGGCCGGGAGGAGGCGGGGCAGGGGTGGAGTTGGGGCCGGGCCGGGGGTGAGGGCAGGGGGGGGTCGAGCACCCACCAGCACCGGGAAAAGTTGGCGCCTGTGGTTAACAGTACAGGTATAACCATACTGGCAAAACTCTCCTAGTGCAGACAAGACGTTAGGCATGTGCTGAAGTACTTTGCTGAATTGGGATCCGTATGGGTAAAGTTACTCATGGCCATAAGAGTTTGCAAGTTGTACAGGTGTTACAAACTGGAAATATTCTGATGACTTCCGTCTAGTGTGACTTCAGTGGGACTAGTTAAGTGAGTAAGGTTACTCACAGGCATAAGTTTGCAGAATCAGGTACAGTATTTGGTTGAAAGACTTGTGTGAAAGAACCACAAACAAAATGGGAAACAAGTTTAACTCATTGACTATACCAGGTCAATTGAAACTGACTAATAACAGAGGGTGAAATCCTGATCCCATGTAAGTCAATGGCAAAATTTCCATTGACTTCAGGGGGTCCAAGATTTCAACCAAAGTGCTGTCAAATACAAAAAGTAAACAAATGGCAAAAATGGAAGTTTTTTTCTCTAATCTTCAATTATTAATATTACATGATACATGTAATAATAGTAAGTAAAAATCAATCAGACAGAGGTGTGATTACTTTTTTAAGTTGATGTTCCTTTTAAATAGATACAGACAACTCTCATGAATGAAAATCCAGCAAATGTCAACGTTCCTAATGAGTGGAGGAAGAAGATTTGTAATGCCAGGAACTGTATGGTCAAGTTTGGGAAGATTTCTAGGTTCTTTATTGCTGTAGATAAAAGTGGCATTTTCTTTCCAGGATGCAGACACTAGCCATAAAGGTGGTATAGCAGACAATGCTAGCTATCAAGATGGTACAGCAGAAGAGAAATTATCCATGAAAGAAAAGCATAGTTTCCAAGTTATATTATTTTGAGCTCTATGTACATGACAGCCTAAATTCACTGTGCTAAAATCAGTCATGTGCTTTGGGATTTTGGGGGGAAAGCTTCTGATACTCTGTGACTGAAAACAGTGTTCAACATCTTAAAGTTTTCTGAATGTCTGTTTCTTACTGATATTCTGTTGTATTAATGTAGGTGGAATATATGGGCCCAGAGTCAAAGGTGTTAACATAAGCCAGTCACTGTCCACCATTAAATAGTGTTAAACCGGGTTATGGGTTTGGTATACAGGGACTTCAGCATGCTTAATACCATGGTGCAAACAGCGTTAAAAATCCTTTTAACATTTTCTTAAAGATACAAAGAAGAAGGGGAAAACAATTACAGGTTTTGAAATGTAAAACATTAAATTAGGCTTTCATTTTAAAAATATCCATTGTTCCCTTTCCCTTAACTGGAGACAGTCTTTAAAGGAAAAAAAACCCCTTGTTTGACTGTCTCTTGTGTGGTATTAAAGATGATGATAACTTGTCCTTTGTGGGGAAAAGAGAAGTTAGTTGGAATGGGCTGGTGGTGCTGCTGCAGCTTTTGTTGTTAAAGTCTGATCCTGTTTCCTAGAAGACAAAACAAGACAAACACATAAGTGGGAAAAGAAAAGAACAGCAAAGATGGAAAATGCAGCTTCTGTCTCTGGTGTTGACTCTCACTTGCATCCTCATTGCTGGAAAAACACAGGCAGAGCACACTGTCTTGTCAGCCACTCTGAGGCCTTGTCTACGCTACTGGGGTAAGTCGACTTAAGTTATGCTACTCCAGCTCGTGAATAACATAGCTAGAGTCGACGTAGCTTAGCTCAACTTAATGCGGTGTCTACACTGCGCTGCGTTGACGGAAGACACTTTCCCGTCGACTTACCTTACTCCTCTCGTTTCAGTGGAATATTGGAGTTGACCAGAGAGTGCTCTGCGGTCACTTTAGTGGGTCTTCAGCTAGTGTTCCCTCTAATTTAACTGCTCTACAGCCAAAATGCTTCTGAAATAAATGTAGTCAAACTTTACTAATTCTGGGTCACTGAGAACGAAAATGATGCTTAAAATTGTTGATTGGCTCTAGTTTTCAAGATATGCTATTGGGTCAGTATATACGACCCTTGACTTGGGAATGGCGGAGGATAAGTGAGTTATAAAGGGAAGGGATCTCAATTTAAACCAGAAATGACTAAAATACATCTTTGACTGGATCTATGAATAAATCTATGACTGGGTTTGGACAGTACTTGCTTTTTAGGCAAAACAATGAATGATGCAATCTGAAGCTGGTATTGCGTCATACATGATATGAATTGCATCATGTTATTCCTAGAAGTCATGGATGATGCAATCATAACGAAGCTTACATCACTCTGCTGAACAAATTGCCCTATATCAGCTCTAGAAATCATACAGTGTCGTGCTCTCTTATTTGTCAGTGTTTGATTTTGCAAAGGAACACATTTCTGTTTAGCCAAAGTGAGCAGAGATGCCTCGTACTTATGTGAACAGTGCAGATAACTTCTGCTATGTTTTGGTGAAGTGACTTTTGGATCACAAAAGCGCAGTATAACCACTATGGTTAAGAAAGCCTATCACCTTTATTTTGGCTGCAAAATTGGAGATCAGGACAAGAGGTGGGCCCCACACATATGCTGCAACACTTGTGCAACAAATATTCGCCAGTGGTTGAACAGGAAAAGGAAATCTATGCCTTTTGCAGTGCCAATGATTTGGAGAGAGCCAACAGATCATACCAGCAATTGTTACTTCTGCATGGTACCTCCAGTTGGGAAAGGTGTGTCAAAGAAGAAAAAGTGGACTGTGCATTATCCAAACATTCCATCAGCTATACGCCCAGTACCCCACGGAGAAGGACTGCCGGTTCCTGATGCACCAGAATCATTCTCACTTGAGTCAGACGAGGAAGAGGATGAAACTTCTGGTCCTGAACCATCAATGTCACAGGACCCACATTTTCTCCCATCCTCCTCCTCCTCTGAACCACACCTCATAACACAAAGTGAACTGAATGACCTTGTCAGGGATTTGGAACTACCCAAGAGTAAGGCAGAGCTGTTGGGCTCCAGACTACAGCAGTGGAATCTCCTGGCAGGTGATGTTAGGGTTTCCATGTTCCGTGACCACCAAAAGTTGTCCCATTCTTCTTCATGGAAGATGATCTTGTAGCCTGTAACTACATCGATGGTGTGATGGCAGCCCTCAACATCGTTCACGATCCAGATGAGTGGAGACTGTTCATTGATTCATCGAAGACGAGTCTTAAAGCTGTTTTACTGCATAATGGCAATGTTTTTCCATCAATTCCAGTTGGTCATACAGTCCATATGAAGGAAACCTATGACAACATGAAACAACTTTTGAGGTGCATAAACTATGACCAACATCAGTGGCAGCTTTGTGGCGATTTGAAGGTTGTTGCTCTCTTGCTTGATCTGCAGACTGGATACACAAAGTACTGCTGTTTTCTCTGCGAATGGGATAGTCGTGCAAGAGATTCCCACTACATCAAGAAAGATTGGCCACTCCGGCAGTCATTGGAGCCTGGGAGGAAAAGTGTTCAGCATCCACCACTTGTTGAATCAAGGAAGATTTTGTTACCACCCTTACACATCAAGCTGGGTCTGATGAAGAACTCTGTCAAGGCCATTGACAAAACACAAGCAGCTTTCAAGTACCTCCGTGGAAAATTTCCAAGGTTAAGTGAAGCTAAGATAAAGGAAGGTGTCTTTGTTGGTCCTCAGATTCGTGAACTTCTTCGAGATGATGCATTTGACCATGCACTGCGTGGCAAGGAAAAGACGGCATGGAAAGCCTTCCAGTTAGTGGCAATAAATTTTCTCGGAAACAACAAGGCAGACAACTACAGGTTGTTGGTGGAAAACCTCCTCAAGGCATACAAAAGCCTTGGTTGCAACATGTCACTAAAGATACATTTTTTGCACTCTCATCTAGATTTTTTTTCCACCGAACTGCGGAGCAGTGAGCGACGAGCACGGCGAGCGATTTCACCAGGACATTGCAACAATGGAGAAACGCTATCAGGGCAAATGGAGCCCATCAATGCTTGTAGACTATTGCTGGACAGTGACAAGAGATGCTCCATTTAATGAATACAAGAGACAAGCCAAGAAGCGCCGAGTAGACACTGAATAGGACTAAACTATGTACAGAATAGTTTTTTGCCTTTTGTTTCATAATAAATTTTATTTATATAACCCTTTTGCTGATTTTTAAAGTGTTACATAAACAGGACAGGTGAAATATTATCATGTAAAGCAACCATAAACACATGAAAAAACCTAGGTTTACAATTTATGATTAAAACTCTACTATCTACACAATATACATAGACATAACATGTAAAAACTTAAATATCTTAGAAACAGTAGCCAATCAGTTGTTTTAATTGTCATATTTGAATTCAGCACCTCAAAAT
This sequence comes from Emys orbicularis, assembly GCF_028017835.1. Lineage (NCBI taxonomy): Eukaryota > Metazoa > Chordata > Testudines > Emydidae > Emys > Emys orbicularis. Next base: position 58,859,663 of record NC_088690.1, on the reverse strand, counting down.
ACATAATAAATAGCACATTTTATCTCTGAAGCAGACGACTTCTCAAAAATTGTAGACCAGTGTTTTTTACGTTCATGTGTGGAATGAATTTTGTTGTGTGCATCAATATGGAGGTGATATGTGACATATCACCTTCATATTGGTGCATATAACAAAATTAATGTGGTGGGGGTGGCGCCGAGGGGTTCGGAGTGTAGGAGGGGGCTCAAGACTGGGGCAGAGGGTTGGGGTGCAGGGGGTGTGTGAGGGCTCTGGCTGGGGGTGTGGGGTTTGGGTGTGGGCTGTGCCGGGGCTGCGGTGGGAAAAAGGACTCTCCTCAGCCCTCTCTCTCCACAGCAGCTTGGGGCAGGAGGAGAGGTGCCTCTCCCTGGCTGCGGCAGCTCTGGTGTGCCTGGGCTGGGCCAAGGGAGGGGCTCCTCTCCCTCGGCCATGGCAAGTCTGGGGCCGGTCCACCCTGGGGCCGGCGGGGACGGGTGCCTCTCCCCCGACCACGGCAGGTCCGTGCTGGGGCTGGCGGGGAGGGGTGCCTCTCCCCCGGCCACGGCAGGTCCGCGGTGGGGGAGAGGCCTCTCTCCCTACTGCAGCCCTGGGGCCTAATAGGCAGCCGCACGGCTTAGAGGGAATTTAGGTCTTCACTAGACCCACTAAATCGATCCCCACTGCAGCAATCGTAGCAAAATCTATCCATGGTAAGTGTAGACATGGCCTGAGACCTGGCATACTTGTACCAGCATTGGGGTTTTAGGGCATTGCATTTAGCTGCCTCTCTGATCACACGGCAGTATTGCAGAATACGCAGTCTTGGTCAGCTAAACCGGACTTTTATTAGGTGGAAGGAAAAAGGAGAGAGACCTAATTGGGGGGATCTGTGGGGGACAAAGTCTCACATCCCAGATGATATTTGGGATTTAGCTGGAGCTGGCGATGTTATCTGGCTCACTCTCTGCCCCCGTCTGGTCAGTACATCTTTGAGGATCGGGATGAAGAAGTTCTGGGGTTCCCAGAAGACAGTAGGCGTGGCAGCCATGATGATAAAGCTCACTGCAATGGTTGTTAGTAGAGAGGAGCAGCTGCTTCTGCTAATTTTTCCAAAAAGTATTTTCTTTGTAAGGGAGTGTGGGGTGGAATAGACCAAATTCTCATTATTTTGTCCACCAATAGGTCCAGTTTCAACACATTAATTTTTGGTTCATTCATTTCCGGTCCTCTTCATCTCTGGTTTACCAGTTATATTCTTAACACAGTCCTTGAATGGGATCAGAAAGCCCTTTCTGTTTAAATTAATTCAGTCTTTCTTAAACAATTTTATATAACAGGACATTGTGACAATTTATGAACTTTCATTCATTGTTTATAGATGAGCTTACAATTAGGCCGTTATTACAACAACTCTTCCTCATTGGGTATGAATAAACAGTAATTTTTCTTTGAGGGTCTCTGTGTATTCCTTCACTTGGAACCCAGGCACTTGCTTGGCAAGGTTCTAGACTATCCTTACAGCTATTTCTGTTGGAGGCAGTGTGGGCTGTGCTTCGTAGTACTGAATGTTCAAAGCCCGAGGTTATAAGTTATTGACTCTGCACTTCCCTTTTCAGTTTCTACTTTCTTGTCATACTTGGCGGGTGTAGGAACATTAAGCTTGTGCCTGAATCAGACCACATCAAATGTTCCTCTTTACGCAACCTTTGGTAAATAATTTTAAGGTGTTTTAATTGTATTTAGCTGTGTGTGTGAGAGAGAGATAACTTAGCTTGTAGAACCACTGTGGTTCAGTGCTAGCTATTGCTAGGTGGTACTTTACCTGGGCCACCATACTTGAGTGAGTTATTCATAGCCTTTCTTTCTCCACCTTTTTGTTGGGATTGAATTGGAAAAAGAAAAGTAGTGGCATTCTCAGATACTTTGCCTACAAACCAAGCTCTGCAAACTTCAGGTGAAAAAATGAGACACCCGTTCATTATGCAGATCTTCCTTTGATGATCATTCCTCAGCTGATCAATCTTTCTGATAGAGAATTTTTTTTTTAAATGAAACCTTAGATTCTGATGCACAGGATGGTAGACAACTCCCCCCCCCAAGTTTCAACTAGCTGAGCCACACTAAGCGAGCCAGTTTGAGCCTTAACTTTCTTCAAGGCTATGGGTATGTCTACACTACGGGATTACTCCGAATTTACAGAATTCGATTTTTGGCAACCGATTGTATAAAGTCGAGTGCATGCGGCCACACTAAGCACATTAATTCGGCGGTGTGTGTCCATGTACCAAGGCTAGCGTCGACTTCCGGAGCATTGCACCGTGGGTAGCTATCCCATAGCTATCCCATAGTTCCTGCAGTCTCCCCCGCCCATTGGAATTCTGGGTTGAGATCCCAATGCCTGATGGGGCAAAAAACATTGTCGCTGGTGGTTCTGGGTACAGCCTCATCGCTCCCTCCATGAAAGCAACGGCAGACAACCGTTTCACGCCTTTTTTCCTGGGTGAACACTGCAGACGCCATACCACGGCAAGCATGGAGCCCGCTCAGCTCAAAATAGCAGTCATGAACATTGTAAAAACCTTGCGCATTATCGTGCAGTTTATGCTGAACCAGAACCTGAAAAACCAGGCGAGGAGGAGGCTGCGACTGCAGCGCGGTGACAAGAGTGATGAGGACATGGACACAGAATTCTCTCAAACCGCGGGCCCCGGCGCTTTGGAGATCATGGTGTTAATGGGGCAGGTGCTAGCCGTGGAACGCCGATTCTGGGCCCGGGAAACAAGCACAGACTGGTGGGACCGCATAGTGTTGCAGGTGTGGGACGATTCCCAGTGGCTGCGAAACTTTTGCATGCGTAAGGGCACTTTCATGGAACTTTGTGACTTGTTTTCCCCTGCCCTGAAGCACCAGAATACCAAGATGAGAGCAGCCCTTACAGCTGAGAAGCGAGTGGCAATAGCCCTGTGGAAGCTTGCAACGCCAGACAGCTACCGGTCAGTCGGGAATCAATTTGGAGTGGGCAAATCTACTGTGGGGGCTGCTGTGATGCAAGTAGCCAAAGCAATCACTGAGCTGCTGCTACCAAATGTGCGGGTAATGTGCGGGTCATAGTGGATGGCTTTGCTGCAATGGGATTCCCTAACTGTGGTGGGGCGATAGATGGAACACATATCCCTATCTCGGCACCGGAGCACCAGGGCAGCCAGTACATAAATCGCAAGGGGTACTTTTCAATGGTGCTGCAAGCACTGGTGGATCACAAGGGACGTTTCACCAACATCAACGTGGGCTGGCCGGGAAGGGTTCATGACGCTCGCGTCTTCAGGAACACTAATCTGTTTAAACGGCTGCAGCAAGGAATTTACTTCCCAGACCAGAAAATAACCGTCGGGGATGTTGAAATGCCTATAGTTATCCTTGGGGACCCAGCCTACCCCTTAATGCCATGGCTCATGAAGCCATACACAGGCAGCCTGGACAGTAGTCAGGAGCTGTTCAACTACAGGCTGAGCAAGTGCAGAATGGTGGTAGAATGTGCATTTGGACGTTTAAAGGGTCGCTGGCGCACTTTACTGACTCGCTCAGACCTCAGCCAAACCAATATTCCCATTGTTATTGCTGCTTGCTGTGTTCTCCACTATCTCTGTGAGAGTAAGGGGGAGACCTTTTATGGCAGGGTGGGAGGCTGAGGCAAATCACCTGGCCGCTGATTACGCACAGCCAGACACCAGGGCGATTAGAAGAGCACACCAGGAAGCGCTGCGCATCAGAGAAGCTTTGAAAACCAGTTTCATGACAGGCCAGGCTACTGTGTGAAAGTTCTGTTTGTTTCTCCTTGATTGACTCATTCCCTGTAAGGAAACCACCCTCCCCCCTTCAATCACAGCTTGCTTTCAAAGGAAATAAAGACACTATCGTTTAAAAATCATGTATTCTTTATTAATTGATTATAAACATAGGGAGAGAACTGACAAGGTAGCCCGGGTGGAGTTTGGGAGGAGGATAGGAGGGAAGGAAAAGGACACTTCAAAAGTTCAAAATAATGACAGCCTTTTGCTTGGGCTGTCCACTGGGGTGGAGTGGGCGGGTGCATGGAGCCTTCCCCCCCGCGTTCTTACACATCTGGGTGAGGAGGCTATGGAACATGGTGATGGGGGAGGGCGGTTATACAGGGGCTGCAGCGGCACTCTGTGATCCTGCTGCCATTCCTGAAGCTCCACCAGATGCCGGAGCATGTCCGTTTGCTCACGCAGCAGCCCCAGCGTTGCATCCCGCCACCTCTCCTCTCGAGCGTCTTTCCTCTCCTCACGTTGGTCCTTCATGTCCTCACGTTGGTCCCTCCTGTCCTCACGTTCACTGGCATCTTTCCTGTACTTTGATACCGTGTCCTTCCACACATTCAGATGAGCTCTTTCATTGCGGGTCGATTCCATGATTTCAGAGAATATTTCGTCTCGTGTCCGTTTTTTTCGCCGCCTTATCTGAGATAGCCTTCGGGACGGAGGAGGGAGGCTTGAAAAATTTGCAGCTGCAGGAGGGAGGGAAAAAAGGGAGAGAAGTATTTAAAAAGATACATTTTACAGAACAATGCTTATACTCTTTCACGATGAACAACACTATTCACATTACATAGCACATGTGATTTTGGTACAAGGTCGCATTTTGCATCTTAATATTGAGTGCCTGCGGCTTTGGTATTAAAGATCACAGACGCAGGTCCGGGCAACAGAATTCGGCTTGCATGCGGCCATGGTAAGCCATTGTCTTTTGGCTTCTGCAGCCTTCATAAAAGCAGCACCCTCCTTTCCCACATACCAAGCAAAGCCCATTGAGTGGTGCGGTTTTCCTGTTAACGTGCAGCAGCAGAAACCAAACTAACCCCCCCCCCCTTCCAATTCTCTGGGATGATCGCTTTACCCCTCCCCCCACTGCGTGGTTGGTATCAGGGAAGATCCCTGCTAGTCAAACGCGAAAAGCTCAGCGCCAATTATTTCTCTCCCGCCACCTTTTCCCCCCCCCCCCCCCCCCCCGCTTGGCTAACTGCAGGGAAGGATTTCTTTTCAGCCACAGGCAAACAGCCCAGTAGGAACGGCCACCTCTGTCCCCTTAATTAAATTCCCGTATTTCAACCAGGTTACCATGAACGATATCACTTTCCTGAGGATAACACAGCAAGATAAAGAACGGATGTTGCTTGAATGCCAGCAAACACCGGGACCATACACTGCCAGGCTTTGTCATGCAATGATACCAGATTACTTGCTACTAGCATGGCGTGGTCAAGTGTCCTACCATGGAGGACGGAATAAGTCTGCAGTGCTCAGAAACCTTGTGGAAAGGCTTTTGGAGTACCTCCAGGAGAGCTTCATGGAGATGTCCCTGGAGGATTTCCGCTCCATCCCCAGACACGTTAACAGACTTTTCCAGTAGCTGTACTGGCTGTGAATGCATCCCAAGTCTTCAGGGCAAATTAATCATTAAAAAACTATTGCTTTTAAACCATGTTTTATATTTACAAAGGTACACTCACCAGAGGTCCCTTCCATGGCTTCAGGGTCTGGGATAATGCCTTGGGAGGGTACTTCAGTCAGGCTGAGAAAAAGATCCTGGCTGTTGGGGAGAACGGAGTGCTGTGTGCTCTCCGCAAGCTCGTCCTCCTCCTCCTCTGCAGAATCCTCAGGCATGGCTGAGATTACCCCCTCCTCGGAATCCACGGTCAGGGGTGGGGTAGTGGTGGCGGCCCCCCCCAGAATTGCATGCAGCTCAGCGTAGAAGTGGCATGTCTGCGGCTCTGACCCAGACCTTCCGTTTGCTTCTTTGATTTTCTGGTAGGCTTGTCTGAGCTCCTTAACTTTCACGCGGCACTGTAGTGAGTCCCTATTGTGGCCTCTCTCCATCATGCCCTTGGAGATTTTTTCAAATGTTTTGGCATTTCGTCTTTTGGAACGTAGTTCTGCTAGCATGGAATCCTCTCCCCATATAGCGAGCAGATCCAGTACCTCCCGTACGGTCCATGCTGGTGCTCTTTTTCGATTTTCGGACTGCATGGTTACCTGTGCTGATGAGCTCTGCGTGATCACCTGTGCTCTCCACGCTGGGCAAACAGGAAATGAAATTCAAAAGTTCGCGGGGCTTTTCCTGTCTACCTGGCCAGTGCATCCGAGTTCAGATTGCTGTCCAGAGCGGTCACAATGGTGCACTGTGGGATAGCTCCCGGAGGCCGATACCGTCGAATTGCGGCCACACTAACCCTAATTCGAAATGGCAATGTCGATTTTGGCGCTACTCCCCTCGTCGGGGAGGAGTACAGAAATTGATTTTAAGAGCCCTTTATGTCGAAGTAAATGGCTTCATTGTGTGGACTGGTGCAGGGTTAATTCGATTTAACGCTGCTAAATTCGACCTAAACTCATAGTGTAGACCAGGCCTATTGTCAGAGAAGGCATGTTGCCTGTGTGAATTTTCCCTCAACTAAGCTATCTCTGGTTGGTGAGGGACTCAGTAATTTGGATGAAGTCTACTTAGCTTGGCTTTCTTGCTTCTTCTCATCCTTTATTATTTTGGTCTCTCATAGATTTTAAGACCAGAAGGGGCCATCAAGATTGTCTAGTCCAGGGGTTCTCAAACTGGGGGTTGTGACCCCTCAAGGGGTCACAAGGTTATTACATGGGGGGTCACAAGCTGTCAGCCTCCACCCTCAAGCCCCGCTTTGCCTCCAGCATTTACAATAGTGTTAAATACAAAAAAAGTGTTTTTAATTTATAAGGGGGGGGGGTCACACTCATAGGTTTGCTGTGTGAAAGGGGTCACCAATACAAAAGTTTGAGGAAAAACTTGTCTTGTCTGACCACCTGCACGTTGCAGGCCACAAAACCTCACTCACCCAGTCCTGTAATAGATCCCGTAACCTCTTGCTGAGGTTGTTCTCCATGTCCACTGAAGCTAGGACAAGAATTAATGGGCTTAAACTGCAGCAAGGGAGATTTAGGTTAGATCAGTGATACTCAGATTGAGGCTCGTGAGAGCCACAAGTGGCTCTTTAATGTGTCTCTTGTGTCTCTTTGGGAAATGCTATGCAGATTTTATGCAGATCCTGTTGTTTCTGTGCTGGTGGCAGCTGAGGCAGTGATAATGGTTTAGAGGTATGGAAGACTTCCATATGAAGAGAGCTGAAAAGTATTAGGAATTTTAGCGTGGTGAGGAATAAGAGGTTGCATGAATAGTATATAGAGCAGGGGTCGGCAGCCTTTCAGAAGTGGTGTGCTGAGTCTTCATTTATTCACTCTAATTTAAGATTTCACGTGCCAGTAATACATTTTAACGTTTTTAGAAGGTATGTTTCTATTAAGTCTATAATATATAACTAAACTATTGTTTAGTTATAACTAAACTATTGCAACAACTTTGAAGAATATTTTTTAAATTCTCTGTTAAAAGTTTTGGGAACACATAGAGTTCAACATTACACTGCATTGTTACAGAGTAGTGAAATATAGAATGTAAAAGATTTGGTGTTTGTACAGCACCTACCACAGTTGGGTCCTGGTCCATAACTAGGTGCTACTATGGCTGGTCCACAACTGGGGCTGATAGGTGATTAATAAACTCAGTTAATTACACAGAACTTTTTATTTTATCTCCTCTCTTTATTAAGAAAATGTGCATTGGCTAGAAGTACTTTTTGGCCATAATTACTGTCCAGTAGCTTCCAGTATGTTGCTGTTTGGGCTAAGATCTTGGGATGGATGCACCCAAACTCTCAAAATTGCCTTTGTGAAAGGATGGAAGGTTCTTTTCATAAACATTTGCTTTCCACTTTTCTAATATAGCAGTTTTCAGCTGGTTCATGTCTCTTCGTCACTGGATGAAATTTCTAATATAGGGCAACATTGTGCCTTGCAGCCTGAATCATTTGATACCGAAAGCAGCTGTTCGGCATGAATGGTTTCCCCAGTCTCCATTCCAGAAGCAGAGTTCTGGAACTTAGCTTGCCTGATTCTTGTGACTCTTGATATTAAATTTAGTGCTCTCTAGAACAGTAGTCACCAACTGGTAGATCGTGATCAACTGGTTGATCGTGGAGCCTCTGTCAGTCGATCTCGGACACAGTCTAGGGTTGTCAAACTTCCTGCAGCTAAACCGGGAGATTGGCCACTAACAGTCCAGCGACGCAGCAGGGCTAGCCTGCCCTGGTCCTGTGCCGCTCCCAGAAGCGACTGGCATATCCAGCAGTGGCTCCTGGGGGTTGGGGGGTCTCTGCGCACTGCCCTTGCCTGTAGGCACCGCCCCTGCAGCTCCCATTGGCTACCTGCACCCCAACCCGCTGCCCGAGCCCTGAGCCCCCTCCCAGAGCCAGCACCCTGCACCCCCACCTTGTGCCCCAGCCCTGACCCCCCTCCTGCACCCAAACTCCCTCCCAGAGCCTGCACCCTGAACCCCCTCCTGTACCCCAACTCCCTGCCGCATGCTCTGAACTCCTCGTCCCCAGCCCAGAGCCTGCACCCACTCCCGCACTCCAACCCCCTGTCCTAGCCCGGTGAAAGTGAGTGAAGGTGTGGGAGAGCCAGCGACAGAGGAAGGGGGGATGGAGTGAGCAGGGCGGGGCCTCGGAGAAGGGGCGGGGCAGAGGCGGGGCCTTGGAGGGGGGGCAAGGGTGTTTGGGTTTGTGTGATTACTGTTGTTTCTACATTTTCTTTGAGGTAGATCCTGGTTGCACTTACATTCAAAAAGTGGTCTTGTGCTTAAAAAGTTTGGAGACCTCTGCTCTAGAATTTCTGCAGTGCTTATATTTCTACACTGTTACACGCTCCACTAACGTGTATGTTCCCTCTTTCACCTATTGCCTTTCCAGCACTTAGCTAGGTATGTCTGCTTTAACCTTTCTCTAAAGCAAGGGATATCTAAAGGTCTGGGCCACTAGAGCAGCTTGATGAACCACTCCTTTCTTACAACTTTTGGGGGGCATTGAGACAAATTCTATAGGGTAAGTTACATGTGGTGTAGTTGTAGCCATGTCGGTCCCAGGATATTAGAGAGACAAGGTGGGTGAGGTAATATCTTTTATTGGACCAACTTCTGTTTGTGATAAAGACAAGCTTTTGAGCCACACAGAGCTCTTCTTTGGGTCTTGTAAAAGTTCTCCAAGTGTCACAGCTAAGTGCAAGGTGGAACAGATTGTTTAGCACGAGCTAAATCCAGTGTCTGTTCAGTCCATAATTTTTAATGTCTAGCAAAGTTATGAATTTAAGCTCCCAGGTTTGTCTTTTGAAAGTGTTGTGCAGGTTTCCTTTGAGGATGAGGACTCATAGGTCAGACAGAATGATCGTCTTGTGAAAAGTGTTCACTCAGGTCATAGGGCGTTCTTGTCTTTTATCATTTTTCTGTGTGAGTTCATTGAAGAGCATAGTGATTGTCTGGTTTCACCCACACAGTTATTATTTAGGCATTTAGTTAACTTTATGTGGTATACCACATATTGTGACAGGCATGTGTAGTTACTCATGCGGCTCAAGTGGTAGCAGTCGAAGTTGGAGATCTGAGAGTCCAGGTTTCAAATTTTGCCATTGACCCTTTTGGATGTCCTTGTAGTGGTACATGATAGATTTACCATTCACAGAAAATACTGGAGGTGACCTATTGGCTAGCGAAGTGGGGTAAATTAGAAGGTTTTGGTTTCATGGAGCATTGGGCCACCTTTTATGGGAAGAGGAGCCCTGTATAGTTGGGTGGCCTTCATCTCAACAGTAGAGGAACAAGTCCTGTGAGTAACAGAGGATTTTGGGAAGTGATGGAGGAAGAGCCTTTCATTCAGAACTGCTGGGCTCCACAACAGGAGGAGAAGGCTGGTGTCTTGGGGTATGGGGTAGGGGAGAGAGAGAACTAGTTTTCTCATCCCAACCCTTCAGTCATTGATGAAGAGCAGGATGGATCTTTCGTGTAGTGACCTGCCTGCTGGATAATTTAAGGGTTGACTTCAGTTATTCTGAAGGGCACTAAGAATAGCTCTTATAACTTCCAATATAAATCTTGGTCACATTTTAATGTTCATCTTCTAATTTTGCCTTTTCATCCTCCATAACAAGAATTCCCTCAAAACCTTGTGGTGATTGTTGAGCTATTGGTAGAATATATTTAAGTTCATGGGCTTTGAGGGAAAAAGAGGTGCTGACTAATGAGAAATCTTGTTGACTGTGGAGGCTTCTTTTCAGGACTCTTAAAATCACTTTATTCCTTTGTACTGCTCTTTTTTCAAAGCACTTTCCTTTTAAATACTCCCACTCCCAGTCTAAATTTGCTTTTTAAAGAAAATTTGCATGTATTATGTAACCACTTTTTGCATGTTACTTATTTTTTCTAAGAGATCATCGATCCATACTATTGAGTTGTTTTTTCCTTCTTTTTCAGGCAACAATAACCAATAGTATTGAAGGAATTTGGATGTGTTCCTTGGCCTTAGAACATGCATGATAGACTTCAATGGGAATTTTACCATTGATTTCACTGAGAGCAAGATTGGGGCCTTGGTCTATTTCCTGCTTCCAGTGTTGTGCTCTGCAGTCTAGCCTGCCTCTACAGAAAGTAGTCTTTCTCACTTCAAACTGGAGTAATTTTCTCACAGAAAGGTCTGTCTTACTCGTTCATAAGCCGAACTTTTTAGTAAAAAAGGGAAGCACCAGAGAAGGGGGTTGGCTTATGAACAGATATAGAGAGGGAGAGGTGGGACACAGTCCCTCCCCCCAACAGAGGGAGCAAGGAGAGGCAGCACAGCCAGTAGAGACAGAAGAGAAGAGGTGGGGCTAGAGTCTCTCTGCTTCTGGCCACGCTGCTCTCCCCCCAGCCTCCGAAGCAGCTGCAGCTGCGCGGCTGGCAGGCTGCAGCCATGCTGCTGGGCCCCACCCCCCGGAGCAGGCTGCGGCCGCGCCGCCCGGGCTGGCCCGCCGGAGCAGGCTGCGGCCGCGCCGCCCGGGCTGGCCCGCCGGAGCAGGCTGCGGCCGCGCCGCCCGGGCTGGCCCGCCGGAGCAGGCTGCGGCCGCGCCGCCCGGGCTGGCCCGCCGGAGCAGGCTGCGGCCGCGCCGCCCGGGCTGGCCCGCCGGAGCAGGCTGCGGCCGCGCCGCCCGGGCTGGCCCGCCGGAGCAGGCTGCGGCCGCGCCGCCCGGGCTGGCCCGCCGGAGCAGGCTGCGGCCGCGCCGCCCGGGCTGGCCCGCCGGAGCAGGCTGCGGCCGCGCCGCCCGGGCTGGCCCGCCGGAGCAGGCTGCGGCCGCGCCGCCCGGGCTGGCCCGCCGGAGCAGGCTGCGGCCGCGCCGCCCGGGCTGGCCCGCCGGAGCAGGCTGCGGCCGCGCCGTCCGGGCTGGCCCGCCGGAGCAGGCTGCGGCCAGGTCAGAAACATCCTCCCCTGGCCCTCTCCAGATAAGGTGGGAAGGGATGGGATGGGGAGATTGTGGGGGTCCCAGGCGAGGGGTGGGGTCATGTGGGGGGTGGTCACAGGGGTTACTCCCCTGACTCCCAGCTTCTCCCCCCAAAAAAATTTCCCCACCAGTTGCTGTCCCGCCCTGTCAGGGTAAGCAGCTGGCATGCCGGGACACTTTGTTTACCTCCGTGCCTGCAGATGATCAAGGTAAACAAACCATCTCGGCCCACCAGCGGCTTATCCTGATGGTCCGGGAGCCAAAGTTTGGTGACCCCTGAATTATAGGGTCAGCTTATGAACGGGTTATAAAAATTTTCCATTTTTACTTATCCCTCTTGGGGGCATCGGCTTATAAACGAACCAGCTTATGATCGAGTATATACGGTATATATCCCTCTGAAGACAGCTATTTAAAAATTTGTTTTCACTGCTCTATGGAAGTGGGTCTACATGGGGGTCTGCTTCACACCGAAGTGACAGGAAGAGCAATTTCAGATACTAAGATACTACTACAATAATGTGGGCTATATAAATCCATAGATTGGCTTCAGGACAGAGGTTCCTCAACCTGAGGAATTTCTGGGGCCCTTAGTGTCAGATGACCCAGAATGGCAGGATGATTACAGGTCTTTAACCTTCAAAGTTTGTTCCTCTGTCAACTTTAATCTTCTTGGTTTTACTCTACCCAAAGCTCATTAATAGGGTGACCAGATCGCAAGAGTGAAATATCAGGACACATTGGGCGAGCGGGGGCAGCTAGAGGACGACAACGACAGACACAGGTGCACAGAGCCATGAGAGGGGGCCCTAGGAAACTGCAAGAGGGGTTTTACGGCCCCTGCTGCAGCCCGCAGCACAAGCCACAGGGCAAGGACACCTATTGAATTCAATGAGAATTTTGCATGTGAATTGATGTACCTAGTTCTGAGATTATAAAGCCAGAAGGGATCCGGTGATCACCTGGTCTCACTGCTTGTATAGCACAGACATAGAACTTTCCCAAAATAATTCCTAGAGGATAGCTTTTAGAAAAAGCTTTTAGAAAAACACCATGACCCTTAGTATATTGTTAATTGTTAATTACTCTCACCATTGAAAAGGTATGCCTTATATCCAGTCTGAATTTGTCTAGCTGCAACTTCCAAACATTGGCTCATGCTCTACCTTTCTCTGCTAGACTGAAGTGCCCATTATTAACTATTTGTTCCCCATGTAGATACTTACAGTCTATAACCAAGTCACTTCTTAACCTTCTTTTTGTTAAGCTAAATAGATTGAGGTCCTTGAGTCGATCACTATAAGGCATGTTTTATAATCCTTTAATCAGTCTTGTGACTCTTCTCTGAACACTCTCCAATTTATCAATATCCTTCTTAAATTGTGCATACCAGAACTGGACACAGTATTCCAGCAGTGGTTGCACCAGTGCCAAATACAGAGATAAAATAACCTCTCTACTCCTGCTTGAGATTCCCCTATTTAGGCATCTGGTCACCCTATTTCTGTATGCATTTCCCCAGTTTTTTTTGCAAAAATCAAAACTGAACTGCCCCAGAAATTCTGTCATGTGGAATCATCGTGAAACTTGCATGGCTCCAACCCTGCCGATGAACCTTTAGATCCACTGCACCGACTTCTGCCACTTGAGCTAATGGAGTAAGTGATGGCAGAGGCAGTAGGGTTGTCATCCTATATGTGATCAGCTCTATAGGGGGATGAGACACTTTTTTTGCCACTGGGTTTCACAGATATCTGCTGACAGAAGAGGAACTGTGAAACTCAGGAATCCTGGGTCTATTCCAGGCTCCTGAACGTAGTGGTCTCTAGTAGTCAAAGACCCTTCTTCCCCGTCCTCTCCAGTCTATGTCTATCCTATTGCTGTCTAACACGCCCCACCTCCTCATCTGATTTCAACTCCCCCCCACTACCGCTCTGGATTCCTTGTCCCAGTTTCCTGGTCCTGTCTCAGTCTCCTCTCTCCCCGCCCCCATCCCTCAGATGGGATGTTCGTTCCAGACTGGCAAAATTATAAGGCAGGGGTCGGCAACCTACGGCACGCGTGCCAAAGACGGCACGCGAGCCGATTCTGAGTGGCACGCTGCCTGCCCGGTGAGAGGAGGAGGAGGAGGGTCCGGAAAGCGCCCCGCTGGGGGAAGAAGGGGGAGGAGGGAAGCTTGGCTGCCGCAGAACCAAGCTTCTGCCTCCTGCCCCTGCAGGGGAGAGCGGTGGGGGGGGGGGTCCCGCCCCCCCACCCCACTCAGCCCCCCGCCCACTGCTCTCCCCTGCGGGGGCAGGAGGCAGAAGCTTGGTCCTGCGGCAGCCAAGCTCCCCCCCTCCCCCATTTCTTCCCACAATGTGGTGCATTCCGGCCCTCCTCCTCCTCCTCCCCCCCCCCCTGCCCTTGACGGCCCTTGCGAGGGGGAGCCGAGCCGAGCAGCAGCGTGCTCCCTGCTCCATGGAGGAGGCAGAGAGAGGTAGGGACGGGCCTGGGGGAAGGGGGTGGAACAGGGCATATCCCTCCCAGCCCCCTGCCATGAGCTGCTCAGGGCAGGGGGCTGGGAGCACCCCCATGAGCCGAGCACCCCAGCCTTCTGCCCTGCACCCCCCACACACCCTCCAGCCCTCTGCCCTGACCTCCCCCCAACACCCAGCCTTCTGCCCTGCACCCCCACACACACCCCAGCCCTCTGCCCTGACCTCCCCCCAACACCCAGCCTTCTGCCCTGCACCTCCACACCCCCCCAGCCCTCTGCCCTGCACCCCCCCCACACCCAGCCTTCTGCCCTGCACCTCCACACCCCCCCAGCCCTCTGCCCTGCACCCCCCCCCACACCCAGCCTTCTGCCCTGCACCTCCACACACACCCCAGCCCTCTGCCCTGACCTCGAGTCGCCCCCAACACCCAGCCTTCTGCCCTGCGCCCCCAACACCCAGCCTTCTGCCCTGCACCCCCACACCCCCCCAGCCCTCTGCCCTGACCTCCCCCCAACACCCAGCCGTCTGCCCTGCCCTACGTTATTAACGTAGCTGAATTTGCGTACCTTAGTCCGAAGTGGGGGGGTTAGTGTAGACCAGGCCTAAATTTTCGGTTGCTTAACTATAAGCTAGCTCTGCCTACAACAAAGCATATTCAGAACTTCTGATTAAAGGGATTATAAGGGTAGGTCTACACTTACCCGGTAGTTCGGCGGCGAGCGATCGAACTTCTGGGTTCGACTTATCACGTCTTGTCTGGACGCGATAAGTCGAACCAGGAAGTGCTCGCCGTCGACTGCGGTACTCCAGCTAGACGAGAGGAGTACCGTGGAGTCGACGGGGGAGCCTGCCTGCCGCGTGTGGACCGAGGTAAGTTCGAACTAAGGTACTTCGAACTTCAGCTACGTTATTCACGTAGCTGAAGTTGTGTACCTTAGTTCGAATTAGGGGGTTAGTGTAGACCTGGCCTAAGTGTAGCAACCTCCATCATAGCTAGTCACCAAAGATTGAACCCGAGCCATCCAGACTTAAAAGCATGAGCTTCTACTACTTGAGTTCAAGATATAACTCCCTTAGCTGGTAGCTATACAGTTATCCTCTAAAAATCCACCAGAGGAGGGCACAAAACACATGTTGGACAGTGAATTACAAAAGTACCAAATATTATTAGACCTGCAATACTTTTCACAATGAACATCAGCGGGGGATAAACTGGGAGTTTAAGAATATTTGGAAAACAATTTTAGAATAACATTCAGTGCTGTGGTTTAAAAGAAAAAAACCCTGTTAAAACTCATAACTTAGCAGCATTCAGTGTTTGGGGGGGAAAAACAACTTTTAGGAGCTATGGGATACAAGTTAAGAATGTTGAAACAGGAAGATGTTATGCTTAGTTACCACTTGGGCAAGGCGGCGTGCTATGTAATACTTGCAAGATTTCACTGTAATGTTTTACAATATATAGCAGCACAATGCTGATTCCATTGATATTGTTGAGCAATTCATGCTGATTTTATTTCAGGCCACATCTTAATAGTTTTGAATACTGTAGATCACAATTTTCATCTCAGTTGGTCTGAACATGCAGAGCTTTAAAACTGCTATGCGCTAAACTGTATATTAACTACAATTTTATAAACCTGCATGCCAGAGAACTGTGTGCCACTACTACTAGACAGTGGCACAAGGCAATTCAGTGTGAATCACAGAAATGTAGGACTGGAAGGGACATCAACAGGTCATCTAGTCAAACCCCTGCACTGAGGCAGGACTGAGTAATAAGAACTAGACCATCCTTGACAGGTGTTTGTCTAACCTCTTAAAAAACTCCAATGACTGCTATTCCATAACCTCTCCAGGTAATTTGTCCAGTGCTTAACTACCTTTACAGTTAGGAAGTTTTTCCTAATGTCTAACCTAAATCTCCCTTGCAGGAAAAAGAAGCAATGGGCTTAAATTGTAGCATGTCCCGAGTGGGACGCGGGTGGGTCCAGGCAGTGGGATTGGGGGGAGGGAGGTCGAGGGAGTCGGTGGGTGTGTGGGGATGGACTGGGGGAAGCAGGGTGGAGGAACTGAGGGGGACAGGACTGGGACTGGGGGAGTAGGGTAGGGGCTATGGGGAGCATGAATGGGACAGGGTAGAGAGAGCTGTGTAGAGTGGGGCGGGGCTGGGGAGGGTCAGGGGGTTGGGGAGAGGGACAGGGTCTGGAGTGGATGAGACCGAGGGGAGCAGGACTGGAATGGGGGGAAGTTGAGGGGGTGGGACAGCAGGGGGAGCGATGGGGGTGGGATGACAGGATAGGCTGAAGAAGAGATTTGGGGTAGGGCAAGGCTGAGGGCAGTGGGTTGGGGGGAGCAGGGGGACTGTGGGGGAGGCTGTTGGAACGGGGGCAGGGACTGAGGGCAGTGGGTTCGGGGTGGGAGGCACGGGGGGGCTGCGGGGGAGGCTGAGGGAACAGGTTCGGGGTGGGGGCTGAGGGCAGTGGGTCGGGTCTACACTGGCACCTCTCAGCATTGCTGTGCCGGGCGGCAGACCTGCACCAGCGCTACCCTGGCCATAGAAGAGTCCTCAGTGGAAATGCAGACTTCATGACACAGACCCTCCTCCTCACTTCAAACCTGGTGCTGCTCTGGTCAGTCACTAGGCTCTTGTCACTTTCAAACCCATGCAGGGTATCTGGCTCTTTTTCAGTTCTCAGGTTAAGAAAAGCCTCTGCATTTTGTGAGGGCTTCAGCATTCACTTTCCTACTTGACAAACTGTCTGCCTGACACATTGCTCCCAGGGCATTCATCTTTATTCATTATCGGCAGGTCCATCAGATTAACGAGCAACACAGGGGGAAGCAACACAATGGTGTCAAGGATTTTTAATTTTTCAAACCACTTTGGCCTCAACAGGGATAACAGCAAATCTGGACAGAGCAGATGGGTGTCAGGATGGGTTTGGGTATTTATTTATTTTTTTTTTTAAGTGAAAATGTTTGAGTCTGAGCAAAGGCTGCAAACTTCCCTTTGGAAACCTCGGCTGATCTTTTGCCCCAGGGGCTAACGACAGCCTGGAATCCCGGATTCCCACATCCATGCAGGGTGAGATGATCGGAGGAGGGAGGGGGAGGGAAGGACTGTGGGGGAGGCAGAGGGAACAGGGTCGGGGGGCTGAGGGGAGTGGATTGAGGGTGGGGGGCACAGGGGGGACTGCAGGGGAGGTTGAGGGAACAGGGTCAGGGTGGGGGCCGAGGGCAGTGGGTCTGAGGGGAGCCCCCCCAGAGGGACCTGCCAGGGGGCCAGGTGAGCCCAGCAGTGCTTATCTGGAGCGGCTCCCAGGAAGCATCCAGCAGGCAGGTCCCTCCCAGTCCCTCTGGCCCCTTCCTAGGGGAGGGTCGAGGGGAGGGGGCAGGGGCGGAGGGGGCTCTCTGCCCGGCGCCCGCTGCCTTTTGCCGGAGTCTAGAAGCCCCGCCCCGCTGCAGCACGCAGGGGAGCGAGACCTCCTCGCTGCCTCTCTGTGCCGGGGCAGGGGCAGGGCTGCGCTCTGCAGGCTCCTGCCGGCTGGGCGGTGGGCCCCGTGGGCTGGCGCCGTCGCGCTGGGAGCTCAGCTGCGCGCTGCCCCAGGGTCCAGGGAGGAAAGGTGAGTGGCGCCGGCTTGCCACGGTCCGCCTCATATAGGGTGACCAGACGTCCCGACCAATGTAAGGTCGGGATGCGGGACAAGTTCCCTAAAATCGGGACTGTTCCGATAATATCGGGACATCTGGTCACCCTACTCGTTAAGGATAGCTTCTGACTGTTTGGGTTTAGAGGGGGTACTTGGATTCATTAGCAGACCTGTCCAAGAAACTGCTTTTTGTGTTCTTCTGGCCTTTAAATTGTGTCATCTCTCTGGAGCTTTTGGAAAGATGTCACTGAACATTGAGTCTTCTTGCATTCTTTTTAAAAAAAAATTGTCTAATTATTACTTTTATTGTCATGCTTCTAGATCTCAGTCAGATTTCAGACCCTTATTTCTTTTAAAGGTTAAGCTGGCACATAATGTGTCAGTTGTTCCTTTCATTCATCCATTGGCAGGTTCAGACATTTTCAAAGCTTTTCAAAATTCTCTAGGGATGACCCTTGACTGTGTTTTATTTCCTCAGTTCCCTGTTAATGTAGCCTCTTTATCAGTGGTCGTCTTATCATTTCTGCAAACTCAGTGGAGCGTTTGTTGCTGTAGACTGACAGGCTCTTCCTGTCTTTCTATATTGAAATCTGTTATAGAGTTAGAGGCCTTACCTCATACCTTCCTGGATTTTTGTCTCTGGTCGCCTTCAGCCTCCTTTGTAAACATTCTTATTCACGGTGTCTCCCATTGTCAGTAGTAGTTCATTCTTGTTCCTTTTTAAGAGAATTACAAGCTGTAGTCACCTTTTTGGTCACTCAGTGTTGCCTGTCTGATCCAACTGGTGATGTATATAGTGTCAAAATGTAATTTGAAGGTAAAAAAATCTTCATTTCTTATTGATCAAGATAACATTTTCTTTGGTCTTATTGATCAAGATAACAGATATCTTTATTCACTCTTATTTTGTATACTTTTGGTCCTTAGTGAATGTTTCTGTTTGTAGGTAAACTAACAGGATGTGGAGCAACAAATCGAAGGAAGTGCCTTTACAAAACCCAAGGCACACTCCGAACAGGGATTCCCTCAGAGGTATGGATTTGCTTTGTTGTATCGCTTTTACTTTAGAAGCAGTTTTATCCTAGATAGTGTAATATTTTGTATTGTATTGTAAATTTTGTAGATATAATTTGTCTTAATTGAGTCAAAGGCTAAAACCATATCTTACATAAGAACATAAGAACGGCCATACTGGGTCAGACCAAAGGTCCATCTAGCCCAGTATCCTATCTACCGACAGTTGCCAATGCCAGGTGCCCCAGAGGGAGTGAACCTAACAGTGATCTCTCTCCTGCCATCCATCTCCACCCTCTGGCAAACAGAGGCTAGGGACACCATTCCTTACCCATCCTGGCTAATAGCCATTAATGGACTTAACCTTCATGAATTTATCCAGTTCTCTTTTAAACTCTGTTATAGTCCTAGCCTTCACAACCTCCTCAGGCAAGGAGTTCC
Organism: Emys orbicularis; assembly: GCF_028017835.1. Taxonomy (NCBI): domain Eukaryota; kingdom Metazoa; phylum Chordata; order Testudines; family Emydidae; genus Emys; species Emys orbicularis. The sequence continues at coordinate 58,840,694 of NC_088690.1, read as the reverse complement.
ACAAGTTGACTGTGCGCTGTGTGAAGAAGAACTTCCTTTTAAACCTGCTGCCCATTAATTTCATTTGGTGGCCCCTAGTTCTTGTATTATGGGAACAAGTAAATAACTTTTCCTTATTTACTTTCTCCACATCACTCATGATTTTATATACCTCTATCATATCCCCCCTTAGTCTCCTCTTTTCCAAGCTGAAAAGTTCTAGCCTCTTTAATCTCTCCTCATATGGGACCCGTACCAAACCCCTAATAATTTTAGTTGCCCTTCTCTGAACCTTTTCTAATGTCAGTATATCTTTTTTGAGATGAGACCACATCTGTACGCAGTATTCAAGATGTGGGCGTACCATGGATTTATATAAGGGCAATAAGATACTCTCCGTCTTATTCTCTATCCCCTTTTTAATGATTCCTAACATCCTGTTTGCTTTTTTGACCGCCGCTGCACACTGCGTGGACGTCTTCAGAGAACTATCCATGATGACTTCAAGATCTTTTTCCTGATTCATTGTAGCTAAATTAGCCCCCATCATATTGTATGTATAGTTGGCATTATTTTTTCCAATGTGCATTACTTCACATTTATCCACATTAAATTTCATTTGCCATTTTGTCACCCAATCACTTAGTTTTGTGAGATCTTTTTGAAGTTCTTCACAGTCTGCTTTGGTCTTAACTATCTTGAGCAGTTTAGTATCTGCAAACTTTGCCACCTCACTTTTTACCCCTTTCTCCAGCTCATTTATGAATAAGATGTTATAAGAAACTCAGCTTCACTTATGTAACTCTTGTTAACTTTGATTTTTTTTTTTAAAAAAAAACATTGTTTTTAAAGAAAATCATAATATTGCATTGCTATGCTCTAATGACGCTGTCTAATAATTACCCCACACACAGGAGTTTCATAGTTTGGGATGAATTCATTAAAAGGAATTAGTTAGTGAGCCATGCAGAACTGTTTTAAAATGTTTTGTTTCATTGTGTTACTTTAATTAATAGGAAACTTGTTTTTATTCTTTTATTTTTGTTTTGTGAGATCTAACCACAGCCTGGGATACTTTTTCTCAAACTAAGGCTACAGTAAGTATAATTTTTTCTAGATTGAAATCAATTAATGGCCACTGCAGTTTTATTGAATGCCTTATTTTCCCCATAGTTTGATGGTTATAAAAGTAAAATATGGGGTAGGTGGTTGGGGGCATGAAGATGATGGATGTTCTTATTGCTTTGGACCGCAATTCTGACAATGTAACTTAGTGCTACAAGAAGCTCAGTACCAAGGTTAATGAAAAATCAGTCTTGCTTGGCTACTATAAAACTAACACTGTTATCAATGAATAGTATTGTTTGTCAGTCAGAATGATATAACGAATGTATGGGTAACTTGTGTTAAATATTTTTGTAATTTCTTTAATTATTGCGTAAAAGATGTAAATGTTAACTAGAATCTTGTGATATCTTTACAGTGAAGATTTTAACTAATATTAAATATTTATTTATTTATTTATATTATTATAGTGCCTAGGAACCCCAGTCATCGGCCAGGACCCCCTGGTGTTAGGCACTGTACACAAACAGAACAAAAAGACAGTCCATTCCCCAAAGAATTTACAACCCCAGAAAGCACATAAGCTGCCAACTGGTAGCTCTGTAGTAATCCTGGGCCGCCAAATTACATGTCAGCTTTCACCAAACTGAATATTATAAAGAATCTTGCTCCTGAAAACCTTAGTTAGGGCTAGTAAATATCAAGGCCAAGGTTTTTCAAAAGTGACTAGTGATTTTGGGTGCCTAATTTTGGCACTTTAAAGGGTACTGGTTTTCAGAAAGTAATGAATGCCCATCCTCTGAAAATCCAGATCCCTTTACAATGTCAAAGTTGGGCACTCAAAGTCACTGCTTACGTTTGGGTGCCTAATTTTGGCACTTTAAAGGGTACTGGGTTTCAGAAAGTAATGAATGCCCATCCTCTGAAAATCCAGATCCCTTTACAATGTCAAAGTTGGGCACTCAAAGTCACTGCTTACGTTTGAAAATCTCCCAAATCCCTGCAGGTGTGAGCTGTAGAGTGAGATACCTCTATTCATCATTTTAAAGGAACTAACTGTCCTCTCCTTACCTACTGAGATTCAGAGATTGGGGCTGTTGAAGCAATATACATATGTTTCATAGTTCCATACGTACTGCACCAACCATAGAATTACTACCATGATGTGTGAATTTAAGCTATATACTCATGATGCAATGCTACGTTTTCTATAAACTGGGGTACAGTGATATCAAGATGCTAAATTTCTTTGGCAACTTAGGGAATTTCTCTGTATGTTCATTACCCCTCTCATTTTTAATAGCTGAGTGAAGTGGTACAGTTTTATATGTGGAATCCTATTTCATGTTACCTCTAGAGTAGAGCATTATAGAATACAGTGTGTTTTCGTTCTTAGTGGTTATGTTTCAATGAGGCCAAGTGTTAAGACCTTTGGCATTTTGTATAATTCTGTTGTTGGCAATGACCCACTTATGGAAACAGATTTAGTGAACAGAACTTAATTTGAATAATCTTTTTCGTACTAATCTTCATAATCTAATGTTTCTGGTCACAAGACTATACAAGTTTATACCACCAGACTTTTAAAGCTGTTCTTGCCTGTAATTGTTTCTTACTATGAAAGTGAGAGAAGTTCTGAACTTTTTTTTAAAGTTGTATTCTTGACATTCAAAAAATGAACCTGAATATTGTTTTGTGTCTTGAAATTCTAGTTGCGTCATATTGAGAATAAACTGGAGGTAGCGCCTACCAGCACAGCAGTGTTTGATTCTGTCATGGATGCCAAGAAACCCTCTGCCAGTGCTACCAGGAAAATAAGCAGGAAAGGTGTGTATTACTTAAAAGATTAATTATATAGGATAGGGTAAGAATAAGTCTTTCTGAGTAGTATCATTTTTATTTTTTTAATCCTCTTTTCTCAGTTTCCTTTGTTTATGAACTTGAGAGAAAGTTGGAGCAATGTTTCTCTTCTGAATACATTGTCTTGGGAAAAAAAATATGCTGCCTATCTGGTGATGGTATTTGGAACTCACTAGAAAGGTGCTTTGCTGCAACTTGTGCTTGCCATAGTCTGTTACCTTGTTTCTACGGCATTCCAGCTAACAGCTACACATGCTGATGGCTGGCTCCAACAGTAGTATTACATTGGAGTGACCATCTAAATTTTTAACATTTCTTTAACTGGTTAACTTATTTTAATAGTTTCACAACACTCACTTTCAAGGATAAATGCCCTTATATTGCATTTTTAGAGTGATTGTAATCATGACAACAAGGCTATGAAAAGAGGAAAAATCATATTGTCTAATGCTACTTTTAGAACTTAAACCACTTATGAAAAAATGTGTTTCTATTTGCAGAGTGTTTTCTCCTCATCTCTGTTCAGCCCCTATGGTTAGTCGTAATTTAACTCATTTGGCATTCTCATAGGTTTTATATCAGGGGTTCTCAAACTGGGGGTCGTGACCCCTCAGAGGGTCGCAAGGTGGTTACAAGGGGGTCGTGAGCTGTCTGCTCGGTGGGGCATTAAATTAAATTAACCCCCCATTTTTAATTTATAGGGTGGGTCACAGTCAGAGGCTTGCTGTGTGAAAGGGGTCACCAATACAAAAAGTTTGAAAACCAGTGTTTTATATTGACCTGTCAGAGCAGCAAGAAAACTGGTTGGATCTCTATATTTCTCTGATTCAATCAACTCTCTCGGGCTTAATCATTCCCAGTTATGGTTTTTTAAATATTCTTTTAGAAATTTTATATGACGAACTAGTGCAATGATTTGCTTGAGTGTTTACCACTTACTCCTGGTAGCTTGAAACAGCTTGCTGGTGAAGAGAAGGTGATAACTTAAGTGCTATTCGTGAGCACTAATTGAACCCGAGGAGAACTGCATTCTAAACCACTCAGCCCTATGAGCCTTCTCTTCCTGCAGATGGTAGGTACCTAGAGGATTCCTTGGTTTCTGCTTCAGCCTCCAGGTCCTCCAGCCAAAATAAGTCACGCAAAGAGAAGTCCTCCCGCAGTCCTCTTCGAGCTACAACTTTGGAGAGCAATGTGAAAAAGTGTAGCCGTGTGGAATTTCGTGAACCCTTGGCTTCATACAGGTTAGTGCAAGAGAAAACTGACATTTACTGTGAAATACACAAACTGGAACAGAGCTGTTGCCAATGTTCTTATGAACACTTCAGGACTGGGTTTATTTTTTTCTGCCAACAGGTGGAGAATGAACAAAACCTCTTGGTTTTAGATTGAGCAAGTATAATGTCTTATGTGTTGCGTAAGGGGCTTTATCATCCATTTACAGGAGGATGGAAACAATGATCCAATAGGTCTCTTATGTCTTTAACTTCAGTGATAATCCCCCCAATATTTGGAATATCATAAAAGTGTTGTATTTGTTGCTGAAAATGCATTCTTGTTCTTCTCCTGCTTCTGCTAATCACCTATAGTAAAATAATATGCTGTAATTCTACTAATGTCTACTAAATCCAAGCATTTCATTCTTAGTATTGAGGCAAAACATTTGTTTTTAAAGATCAGGGAGCTATTTTAACTGGGATTTTTAAAGGGGTTTAAGTGGGTTAGGAACTCAAGTCCCTTAAACTGTTCTGAAAATTCCAGCTCTAATGATTACTAGTCAGTTCTTGTCATCAGGTTTGAAAATACCTTATTGTATGCTTCCTATCTCCCAGAAGCTAATTCATGGGAATTTGTTGGTATTTTCTTCCTACATAAATGAAAACGTGATTAAGAAGTAATTTAATTTTGTCCACACTATTGATTGGTGCTTTAAAATGACAATGAAATAACTAGATTTTTTTATTACCTGTTTTTAGAATCCACCTTTAAAAGATTGAAACCAAAACTCCTACTATTTTTCTATGACAACTTGTTTAAAAGGCTGCCCTTAACAGAGCTGCCACTCTTTACCAATAGTTTAATTTTCTATACAGTGTATAGAATAAGCCAAAGAATCTTCTTCAGCACTGGTATTGCACATGATAGCAGAAAGACTGAAATGTTTTATTTAACTGCTGAATTGCTGTTGCAAAGCCAGCAGAGGAAGTACAAAGCATTATTACAAGTCATAGGGAATTAGTAGCTATTTCTTAACTTCTTGGCAATGGTGATAGATTTTAAAAACAACTTTTCCTACTTTTGATTCATCTTAGAATCTTTTTTCTAATGTATAATATTGGTGATGTAGAAAGAATGTTTTCTATCTTGATACATTTTTTCTTTGCTCTTTTGAGGACTTTGATTGATTGAGGACCAGCTCTTTTATTATTGCCATAACCAACAGAACGTGACACTTCATTTATTTTTGAACATCATAAGTAATGATAAAGTTTTTCTTGGCTGTTGTCATGTATTCGTGTAATTTAAATTTTTTAACTTCCTTGACATTTTACTTGTGGAATTTTTGCAACCTGTTAAGTCAACAAACAAGCTGGTAAACTATTGTATAAACTTAGAGTCTTTAAAGAAACACCTATAAAATTGCATAGGAGAGTATTGAACAGCAGGGGATCACTGACCCTATTGTAGGGAACACTCTGTCTTTCTGTCTGTCTCTCTCACATGCGCACGTGTGCAGAGAACCTTGCTGACTTTAAGAAAATATTGGTTGGGGGCAGTTGGAAGGTGTGTGGTGGGGAGAAATACTTAATGATTACAATGTACCCAAAAACCTAAAACAAGCTTGTCACTGCAGAGTTAGTTTGGTTAGTACTGAAGATTTCTGAGACTTGTAACATTTCACCATAAGTCCTTCATTACTTTTTTTCTCAGTTTGTGGCAAACCTTGGCCCTAGTCATAATGAATGACTTGTTTAAATTGATAATGTGTAGGATTTTTTAAAGTGCGGAACCTCTGCCTAACTCAGATCCCACTGAAGTCAATGGCAAAACTCCTATTGACTTTGGTAAGAGTTGAATTAGGCCACCACTGACTGTTTTTTTTAAATCCTACCCTTTATCTCTTTCTTTATAATGGGCCCAGCACCAGTGTTATCTCAGTACCAGTAGAAATGAAACGTAAGCAAACATGGAACTTCTATCTTGCCTGCAGGCTCCTCATTCCAACTGTGGATTTTCCTCCTTGGCTACATAGGAGGCAGAGTTGGACCTGTCAGGCTGGGGGCTCTTTTGCTAATTAAACTGCTCCTGTTGTTAGTTCCCCATCTGGAATAATTCTTTCCTTGACATCAGTCACTTGGTGTAAAAACAGTGTATCAAATTGTTTGACTTCAAATGCAGGGGGGAAAAACACGAGCAGATGAACTCTTATCAACCTAATATCATTTCTCATTCAAATATACTTAGATATAAAGAAATCTAAAGTACAGGAAATGAAAAAGACTAGCTTTTTATGTTGTGAAGATTGTAAGATCAAGTACTCAAGTCAGGGCATTCAAATTGTTATGCTTGTGCTGATAATGTTAATTCTGTCCTATTGCATGTCCTGTATACTTTTATGATATACATTACTAAGAGTGTGATACTTGAAGGTCTGTATTTAACAGGGGAAAGAGAAATAGAAAATGCTGTGTGTGTGCAATGTTATGCACATGGCTTCAAAAAGCTCCCTTGAACATATACTTGCCCAAGGACTAAGCCTACTAGCCTAGATGAAAAATAGTGTCACCTCAGTACTCCTGCCATTGGCACATATTCAACCCCTCTTCTATAAACCTTAAATAAATAAATTCCGCCCTCATAGCGCACACACATCCTAGAATACTAAAAGAGCTGACTGGGATATCTGAGCCATCAGCAAATCTTCAAAAAGTCATGGAAGCCAGGAGAGATTTTAGAGGACTGGAAAAGGGCAAATATAGTGCCAATCTATAAAAAGAAAACAAGGACAATCCAGGGAATTACAGGCCAGTCAGCTTAATTTCAGATAATGGAGCAAATAATCAATCAAATTGCAAACACCTAGAAGATAATAAAGTGATAAGTTACAGTCATCATTGATTTGTCAAGAAAAATTGTGTCAAACCAACCTAACAGCTTTCTTTGACGGTAACAGTCCTTGTAGATGGGAGGAAAGCAGTAGATGTGGTGTATCTTGACTTTAGCAAGACTTTTGATACTGTCTCGCATGACCGTCTCATAAACAAACTAGGGAAATACAACCTAGATGGGGGGTGCATGATTGATTGGAAAACAGTTCATAGAGAGTAGTTACCAGTGGTTCACAGTCAAGCTGAAAGGGCATATCAAGTGGGGTCCCATAGGGATTGGTCCTGGGTCTGGTTCTGTTCAATATCTTCATTAATGATTTAGATAATGGCATAGAGAGTACACTTATAAAGTTTGCGGACGATACCAAGCTGGGAGGGATTGCGAGTGTTTTGGAGGATAGAATTAAAATTCAAAATGATCTGGACAAGCTGGAAAAATGGTCTGAAGTAAATAGGATGAAATTCAATAAGGACAAATGCAAAGTACTCTACTTAGGAAGGAACAATCAATTGCACACATACAAAATGGAAAATGACTGCCTAGGAAGAAGTACTGTGGAAAGGGATCTGGGGTCATAGTGGATCACAAGCTGAATATGAGTCAACAGTCTAACACTTGCAAAAAAAGCAAACATCATTCTGGGATGTATTAGCAGGAGAGTTGTAAGCAAGACACGAGAAGTACCGTATATATTCGTTCATATGCCGAATTATTTTAGTAAAAAAGGGAAGCACCAGAGAAGGGGGTCGGCTTATGAACGGGTATAGAGAGGGAGAGATGGGACACAGCCCCTCCCCCCAACAGAGGGAGCAAGAAAAGGCAGCACAGCCAGCAGAGCCAGGAGGGAAGAGGCGGGGCCAGAGTCTCTCCGCTTCTGGCCACGCTGCTCTCCCCCCAGCCTTCGAAGCAGCTGCAGCTCCGGGCCTGGGAGGCTGCAGCCATGCTGCTCAGCCCTGCCCCCCAGAGCAGGCTGTGGCCGCGCTGCCTGGCCCGCTGGAGCAGGCTGTGGCTGCGCCGCCCGGTCTGGTCCACCGGAGCAGGCTGCGGCCGCACTGCCCAGCCTGCCGGAGCAGCTCCAGCCAGGCCAGAGACATCCTCCCAAGATAAGGTGGGAAGGGATGTGATGGGGAGAGTGTGGGGGTCCTGGGCTAGGGGTGGGGTCACGTGGGGGGTGGTCACAGGGGTTACTCCCCTGACTCCCAGCTTTCCCCATCCCCCCCCCAAAAAATTTCCCCCCCAGTTGCTGTCCCAGCCCGTCAGGGTAAGCAGCTGGCACACCGGGACACTTTGTTTACTTAGGTTTACCTCCGTGCCTGCGGATGCTCAAGGTAAACAAACCATCTTGGCCCACCAGTGGCTTATCCTGATGGCCCGGGAGCCAAAGTTTGCTGACCCCTGAATTATAGGGTCGGCTTATGAACGGGTTATAAAATTTTTCCATTTTTACTTATCCATTTTGTCGGCTTATAAACGAACCGGCTTATGATCGAGTACATATGGTAATTCTTCTGCTCTATTCTGTGCTGATTAGGTCTCCACTGGAGTATAGTGTTCAGTTCTGAGCGCCATGTTTCAGGAAATTGGAAGAAGTCCAGAGGAGAGCAACAAAATGATTAAAGGTCTAGAAAACATGATGAGGGAAGATTGAAAAAATTGGGGTTTTTTTAGTCTGGGATAAAGAAGACTGAGGGGGGACATGACAACAGTTTTCAAATATGTAAAAGGTTGTTACAAGGAGGAGGGAGAAAAATTGTTCTCGTTAATCTCTAAGGATAGGAGAAGAAGCAATGGGCTTAAATTGCAGTAAGGGAGGTTTAGGTTAGATATTAGGAAAAACTTCCTAACTGTCAGGGTAGTTAAGCACTGGAACAAACTGCCTAGGGAGGTTGTGGAATCTCCATCACTGAAGGTTTTTAAGAGCACATTAGACAAGCACCTGTCAGGGATGGTCTAGATAATACTTGGTCCCTGCTTTGAGTGCAGGGGACTGGACTAAAAGACCTCTCAAGGTCCCTTCCAGTTCTGTGATTCTGTAGGTTTTTGCGAACAGGGCTGCTAACAGGGAGTTTCGCAAGGGAGTTCTCCAGGTGAAGGAGGAGCAAATACAGCACCCTTGGGGTAAGTGGCTGTCTGTAGTTTGTGTTTGGGGGTTACTTGCTGTGTGCTGAGCTTGTGTTTGTCTGTCCGTTTGGTTGGTTGTTTGAAGGACCATGTGCTGTGGCTGGCAGTTGGAAGCTGTGAGCTTCAAAGTAAGGTTTGAAAGCTAGAAGCCTCTGTTAATTGGCTGAGCCTTAGTGGGCAGGGCTATCAAGAAGGCCAGGGTTTTATAAAGCAGTGAGCAAGCGACCCGACCAGGGAGCTTTGCGACCAGGGCTGCTAACAGGGAGTTTCGCAAGGCAGTTTGGAAGGGGAGTGGGAAGGGGGCAAGGTTCACTTGCCGTTCTTTAAAACCTGTAAACTAAACTACATTCAAAACTTCTTGATTTAAACAAAACCCCTTCATTAACTTAGGTAGCTGTAGGAGAGAATGCAGGCAGAAGCCCAGCAGCAGAGTGGGAGCTATCCAGTTTATTGCGCTGAGTGCAGCATGTATGATTACCTGCCCTGTGGGCAGGTGGCGTATGTGTGCATTTGGTGCAAGGAGCTCCTGGCCCCCAGAGACCGCGTACGGGCTTTGGAGGCCAAGGTGGCAGAACTGGAGGAGCTAAGGGAGGCAGAGAGGTATGTTGATGAGGCTTTCCAGGACACTGTAGAATTGTCCCACCTCCGGTTAGACAGCCCCTGCGCTGTTGAGGAGGATGAAAGGCCCAGGGAAGTAGAGCAGTCAACGGGAACAGGGAAACCTTCCCATAGTTGGGATCCTCCTTCCAGATGGTGTTAGGGTATCCTCTCGCACTGAGGTTACCTCTCCGGGGGAGGGAACTCCAGTCACTAGGAAAAGGCAGGTGTTAATAATGGGAGATTCAATCATTAGAAACATAGCTAGCTGGGTTTGTGATGACCGGGAGAACCGTATGGTGACTTGCCTGCCTGGTGTGAAGGTTGCGGATCTCTCGAGGCATCTAGATAGACTTATGTGTAGTGCTGGGGAGGAGCTGGTGGTTGTGGTACATGTAGGTACCAATGATATAGGGAAGGGTAGGAGAGACATCCTGGAGGCCAAATTTAGGCTGCTAGGGAAGAGACTGAAATCCAGGACCTCTATGGTGGCATTCTCAGAAATGCTCCCAGTTCCACACGCAGGGCCAGGTAGGCAGGCAGAGCTTCAGAGTCTCAGTGCGTGGATGAGACGATGGTGTAGAGAGGAGGGGTTTAGATTCATTAGGAACTGGGGAAACTTTTGGGTTAGGGAGAGCCTATACAGGAGAGATGGGCTCCACCTAAACCAAAGTGGAACCAGACTGCTGGCACTTAACGTTAAAAAGGTTGCAGAGCAGTTTTTAAACTAGGAGATGGGGAAAAGCCGACTGCTGCAGAGGAGCACGTGGATCGGACAGAGACTTCTCTTAGAGGAGAGTCTATTGATAGAGATTCTCTAGGTTTTAGTCAGGAGGAGAGGATGGAAGAGAATAATGTAAGGGCCAGATCAGACAAGAAACATTCACATAAAAAAGAATGGGACACATTAGAAAAGGGCAGACAAATAAACAGTGACAAGTTTTTAAAGTGCTTGTACATAAATGCTAGAAGTCTAAATAATAAGATGGGTGAACTAGAGTGCCTTGTGATAAAGGAGGATATTGATATAATAGGCATCACAGAAACCTGGTGGACTGAGGACAATCAATGGGACACAATCATTCCGGGGTACAAAATATATCGGAAGGACAGAACAGGTCGTGTGGGGGGTGGGGGTGGCACTATATGTGAAAGAAAATGAAGAATCAAATGAAGTAAAAATCTTAAGTGAATCCACATGTTCCATAGAATCTCTATGGATAGTAATTTCATGCTCTAATAAGAATATAACATTAGGGATCTATTATCGACCACCTAACCAGGACAGTGATAGTGACGATAAAATGCTAAGGGAAATTAGAGAGGCTATCAAAATTAAGAACTCAATAGTAGTGGGGGATTTCAATTATCCCCATGTTGGCTGGGAACATGTCACCTCAGGACGAAATGCATAGACAAAATTTCTCGATATTTTAAATGACTGCTTCTTGGAGCAGCTGGTACGGGAACCCACAAGGGGAGAGGCAACTCTCGATTTAGTCCTGAGTGGAGCGCAGGAGCTGGTCCAAGAGGTAACTATAACAGGACCGCTTGGAAATAGTGACCATAATATAACAACATTTAACATCCCTGTGCTGGGAAGAACATCTCAACAGCCCAACACTGTGGCATTTAATTTCAAAAAGGGGAACTATGCAAAAACGAGGGGATTAGTTATACAGAAATTAAAAGGTACAGTGACTAAAGTGAAATCCCTGCAAGCTGCATGGACGCTTTTCAAAGACACCATAATAGAGGCCCAACTTAAATGTATACCCCAAATTAAAAAACACAGTAAAAGAACTAAAAAAGAGCCACCATGGCTTAACAACCATGTAAAAGAAGCAGTGAGAGATAAAAAGGCATCTTTTAAAAAGTGGAAGTTAAATCCTAGTGAGGTAAATAGAAAGGAGCATAAACACTGCCAAATTAAGTGTAAAAATGTAATAAGAAAAGCCAAAGAGGAGTTTGAAGAACGGTTAGCCAAAAACTCAAAAGGTAATAACAAAATGTTTTTTAAGTACATCAGAAGCAGGAAGCCTGCTAAACAACCAGTGGGACCTCTGGACAATGGAGATACAAAAGGAGCGCTTAAAGACGATAAAGTCATTGCGGAGAAACTAAATGGATTCTTTGCTTCAGTCTTCACGGCTGAGGATGTTAGGGAGATTCCCAAACCGGAGCCGGCTTTTGTAGGTGACAAATCTGAGGAATTGTCACAGATTGAAGTGTCACTAGAGGAGATTTTGGAATTAATTGATAAACTTAACAGTAACAATTCACCGGGACCAGATGGCATTCACCCAAGAGATCTGAAAGAACTCAAATGTGAAGTTGCGGAACTATTAACTATGGTTTGTAACCTGTCCTTTAAATCAGCTTCTGTACCCAATGACTGGAAGATAGCTAATGTAACACCAATATTTAAAAAGGGCTCTAGAGGTGATCCCTGCAATTACAGACCAGTAAGTCTAACATCAGTACCGGGCAAATTAGTTGAAACAATAGTAAAGAATAAAATTGTCAGACACATAGAAGAACATCAATTGTTGGGCAAAAGTCAACATGGTTTCTGTAAAGGGAAATCGTGTCTTACTCATCTATTAGAGTTCTTTGAAGGGGTCAACAAACATGTGGATAAGGGGGATCCAGTGGACATAGTGTACTTAGATTTCCAGAAAGCCTTTGACAAGGTCCCTCACCAAAGGCTCTTACGTAAATTAAGTTGTCATGGGATAAGAGAGAAGATCCTTTCCTGGATTGAGAACTGGTTAAAAGATAGGGAACAAAGGGTAGGAATAAATGGTAAATTCTCAGAATGGAGAGGGGTAACTAGTGGTGTTCCCCAAGGGTCAGTCCTAGGACCAATCCTATTCAACTTATTCATAAATGATCTGGAGAAAGGGGTAAAAAATGAGGTGGTAAAGTTTGCAGATGATACTAAACTGCTCAAGATAGTTAAGACCAAAGCAGACTGTGAAGAACTTCAAAAAGATCTCACAAAACTAAGTGATTGGGCAACAAAATGGCAAATGAAATTTAATATGTATAAATGTAAAGTAATGCACATTGAAAAAAATAACGCCAACTATACATACAATATGATGGGGGCTAATTTAGCTACAACGAATCAGGAAAAAGACCTTGGAGTCATCGTGGATAGTTCTCTGAAAATGTCCGCGCAGTGTGCAGCGGCAGTCAAAAAAGCAAACAGGATGTTAGGAATCATTAAAAAGGGGATAGAGAATAAGACAGAGAGTATCTTATTGCCCTTATATAAATCCACGGTATGCCCACATCTTGAATACTGCATACAGATGTGGTCTCCTCATCTCAAAAAAGATATACTGGCATTAGAAAAGGTTCAGAGAAGGGCAACTAAAATGATTAGGGGTTTGGAACGGGTCCCATATGAGGAGAGATTAAAGAGGCTAGGACTTTTCAGCTTGGAAAAGAGGAGACTAAGGGGGGATATGATAGAGGTATATAAAATCATGAGTGATGTGGAGAAAGTAAATAAGGAAAAGTTATTTACTTGTTCCCATAATACAAGAACTAGGGGCCACCAAATGAAATTAATGGGCAGCAGGTTTAAAACAAATAAAAGGAAGTTCTTCTTCACACAGCGCACAGTCAACTTGTGGAACTGCTTGCCTGAGGAGGTTGTGAAGGCTAGGCCTATAACAGCGTTTAAAAGAGAACTGGATAAATTCATGGATATTAAGTCCATTAATGGCTATTAGCCAGGATGGGTAAGGAATGGTGTCCCTAGCCTCTGTTTGTCAGAGGGTGGAGATGGACGGCAGGAGAGAGATCACTTGATAATTACCTGTTAGGTTCACTCCCTCTGGGGCACCTGGCATTGGCCACTGTCGGTAGACAAGATACTGGGCTAGATGGACGTTTGGTCTGACCCAGTATGGCCATTTTTATGTTTTTATGTTCTAGGTTGAATCATTTCTACCCCATCTCTTTCCAGGCTGTCTGCTCTCAGCATGCTGCCCAAAGAGATGGCATTTACCTTCCTGGGTGCAGATCCCTTTTTTCACTTGAGTCTTCTGTACCTAGATTCTACCTCCCTTTTTTTAAGGCAACAGAAGCTGTGGTCCACTCTACTTCTCACTCTTCCACCCTCCTATAAGAATGTAGCAGCTCTAGCTGTTATAATTCCTTCTTTCTGTAAAATGTGCTGCAGTGCTTGGGCCACTCTGTTCCCAGTCTCCCCCCTTCTCTTCCAGAAAAGCTGCTGAAAACTGCTTTTCCCACTCAGTTCACTTGTGTGGCCAAAACCTATGCATGCCCTGAATCAGTAGATGTTACAAACCCTGATTCTGCACATTTGCATTAAAATACTGCATATAAGAAATTTTGTCAGTCAGCTTCCAAAACAGCCTTATCTTTTGGAATTTTCTTACTTCTGATTGCTTGATACTGCAAACTGTTAACATTCCATTAACAGTTGTTGGGTTTTTAAAAAGAGAGAGAACTGTTGGGATGGAAGATATTGGGAGGTAATTAGCTTGCTGAGCTGATAACCTCTATTAGTGAACCTTGTTAAGTTCATTGCTCTACCCCCAATTCAGTCTGAAAGATCGGTAAGTTCCTTTCTCATCAGTTTGTCTGTGCTGTGCACACATGTCAGATGCAAGTTCCTTTCTCTGCAACTTAGAAGCTTCATTGTCTACTATACATTTTCTGAACTAAGAAATGCTAACTTAAGGAACTGTGCACACATTTTTTTCACTCTTGCCAAACCTAAGCTACTGAAGGGATTTTGCTCAAACTTTCCAGGGGTGGGAAGGAATCACCTTCAAAGCAGAAACCAAGTATAGAAAATTTCAGCTGAAATAGGGAAACATTTGAAAAGTGTAAAAAGCAACAGAGGGTCCTGTGGCACCTTTAAGACTAACAGAAGTATTGGGAGCATAAGCTTTCGTGGGTAAGAACCTCACTTCTTCAGATGCAAGTGACTTGCATCTGAAGAAGTGAGGTTCTTACCCACGAAAGCTTATGCTCCCAATACTTCTGTTAGTCTTAAAGGTGCCACAGGACCCTCTGTTGCTTTTTACAGATTCAGACTAACACGGCTACCCCTCTGATATTTGAAAAGTGGTGAGCATATAAAAATAAATAAATGGAGATATCCCATCTCCTAGAACTGGAAGGGACCTTGAAAGGTCATCGAGTCCAGCCCCCTGCCTTCACTAGCAGGACCAAGTACTGATTTTTGCCCCAGATCCCTAAGTGGCCCCCTCAAGGATTGAACTCACAACCCTGGGTTTAGCAGGCCAATGCTCAAACCACTGAGCTATCCCTCCCCCCGCCCCAATTTAAAAAAAAATCTTCAGTTTTAAGAATGTTATTCTTTGCTGGAGTTGAAATTAAAATGGGGACATAATTTAAACTTTTGCAACTTTCGTTATATTAGGTAACATTAAGTGCCCATTGTAATAAACAAAGTAATTGTTTCCATGAGTCATCTAATAGGTGTTGCTGATTGGCATCTAGAAATCCATACTTTTCAGAGGTTTTCTGGTGTGTGTAAAAGTTAGTTTATCTCAGCAAATGTTGAAACCATTGTTATGCTGACCACTATAGTTTAAGCTGCATAAATGATGGTCACAAATGTTAAAATTGGTAGATTTTTACACAGTGAATAGCATTCTCTCTGATTTAAGAAACTCACAGACATTCATACTGTATACTTCATGTGATGATCACTACAGAGTTATTTCAAACCTAGTTTGTGGTGTTTTTACTGTTGTGTTTCTAATGTTGACTTTCTTTTGTGGTAGGGAGACTTATGGTGCACCATCTTATCAAAGTGCTAGTCAATTGGAGGCAAAATGTTTGCTGTCTGGTTTAGACCGTAATGAAGCACAGGATAAGACTGAAGGAATGAGCTGTATGATATATGACAGGAATGAAAGTGACTTACATAACAGAAATTTTGAAAGCCCACGTTCTTCTGCTGCAGATGACACAGTTGTTAGGTATTTGAATGACCGACCAGCAATTGATGCTTTGCAGAACATTGAGTCTCTTTTTAAAGCTGTAACCCCTACAAGATCAGAGGAGGAAAAGACTAATGGATCCAGAAGAGATGAGAGCAGCACTAAAACTCCTTTGAGTAGCACAGCCCAGGATGCTGAACTGAAAGGGATAAGGCTGGCAGAATCTTCTCCTTCCTCCACTAGTACTTCTAGTGCCCACAGGCTGGAAATCTTAAAACGGCGGCAGCATGATGCTAAATTGCATGATGCTAAATTGGAGAAGCTGAAGGAGCGGATTAGGAAGCAATGGGAGCATTCGGAAGAATTAGGCAGCAAGGGACAACTTCTGGGATATGCCGAGCAGCCCGTAGTGGTAACAAATGTGGAGAACGCAGTGACGCCAAAAGTCAGAAAAGTGGCAGTTGCACCCCCTGCTCCAACATATAAAGGTATGTAGACCCTCTATCTCATGTTATTTACGTGTAGGGAGAGAGAGAGAGAGAAAGGAGAGTTTTTGTGCAGCGTGTCAAAATATGGGAATTGGCTTGTGACTTCTGTCTGTTTGGGTAGAAATCGTTTAAATATGACCACAGGCAAGAAATTATGCCATCTAAAGTACACCTTCAGTATATTTTACATCATTTATAATTCCTCCTGCACCTTCTCCCCAGTCAAAATAGAAAATTAGAGCATGCCATCTCATTACTCTCTTAGGTTACCTGCATACTAAATGCATTTTCGTGTAGTCCTGTGCAGCGTTTGGCAATTTATATATGTTGAAATTTTTTTTTGTTCTAATCACTTCATCAAAGGTACGTTAAACACCAACTGCATTTAAAACAGTTTAAAGGTTTGAAGCAAAAGCCAGGAAGTGCAAGGTTAAGCTTTTTCACTTAAGTATTTCACCATGAACACAAAGAATTAAGATCATGTATTTGTCCTAACTTCAGGCTCCCATAATTTCTATGAGTCTAGAATGGCAATGGTGGTGTTCTAACATCGTTTCTTAATAAAATTTACACTTTTTTTACAAAGAGAAAAATGCAGAAACCTCAAAAGGTACAATTATTGACATTAACCAAAACATCCTTCAGAGTTCAGGTAATCCAATATGGGTCCTCTTTAGATTATATGACCGTATTATATTCTTATATACTGTTTAAAAGTATTGTTCACTCATTGAGTGAGTTAGGTTTTTTTTTTAAAGCTGCTGCTGACTATAATGGAAATACAGTCTTGTGCACAAGAGCTTTTTTAATGGAACCTCTTTTAAATTGTTTGTTGCACGTGCACTAGAAATGGGCCCTTTCTGTGAAATTAGGATCTGGCTTTCCCCCTAAACTCAATGATATTTTTGTGAGTGAATAGAGAGTGGGTCTGCCTATAAATACATGTGGAATCCACTCCAAAGATTAAGGGTGCCTAGGCCCCTCTTTGTGCACAGTAGCTTCTTTTGAAATCTAACATCTTGGTTAGTTTACACACTTCTCTGAAATCTCTAAACATGAATCCTGGTCTTTTACTCTCTAAATCTGAGACATGGAATAGGTATGAATTTCTGATAAGACTTGGAAAATCAGGCCTTATTTGTATTTTTGGTAATGCTCCTTGTTAAGCTAGTGCTTGTCAACTGCTTGCGGTGTAGTACTTTCTCCTAATGTAATTTACCTTGGCAACTGAAAACAGCCTTTTAGGCACCATATAAAAGATATGTCTATATTACAAAGATAAGTCAACCTATGTTAGGTCGACTTACAGCCACCGCATTAATTACTGCAGTGGCTGGTGTCCACACTACCCTCTTTCTGTCCGTGGTGCGTGCCCTCACAAGGAGTGCTTCCACCATCTGCAGAGGGGCCATGTGGGGGACTGAGAGCCAGGGCTCTTAGCTCCACGTAGCTCCCCACCGAGAGCCCAGCTGCTCCCCAGGGCTTCTTGCCTTCCCGCTCCCACCTGGGAGTGGCGGGGCAGCTGCCTGGGGCATCTTGCCTCCTGCGGGGAGATCTGCGCTCGGAGACTGGTCAGCTGCTGTGCTCCCAGCGGGAAGCCAGGACCCTGGGAGGTGGCAGGGCTCCCACTGGGGAGTTGGGAGCCTGGGTGGCACCCCGGCTTGAAGCAGAGACCAGGCAGCAGCCGTCTTGGGAGCCAGGAGTTGGCTTTCTTGTCAATTTGGAGCTGTGAAACTGACAAGAATGACAGCCAAAATCTGATGTAAGGAACTCAGTGTCTACATAGACCTAACTACACCGACGTAAAATCTATACCTCTCAGTGAGGTGATTTTATTATGTTGGCATAGCAGGGGAGTTACATCAGCGGGAGGAGCATTTCAGTGTGTACATCTCCACTGTTTTGTCAACAAAACTGTGTAGTGTAGACAAGGCCTAATAGCACAATTTTTTTTCCTCAAGGTTTTTAAAGTATTCTGCAAAATCTAGATAAAACTCTGTTTATCGTAGGTTTCAATCCTGCTGAGACAAAGATTCGCACTCCTGATGGAAAGGTGTGGCATGAAGAGGAATTTCATAACATCAGTAGGGAGTTGTATCGAGATATAGCACTCCAATTAACAGGTGAGAAGCAGATCTAAGCTTATTAATGCACACAGGCTTCTTTGAGAAGCAGCTAGGATTGCTACACACACAACTTAACTGACACAAACGCATGGCAAATGAAAAGTTGAGCTACCTAATAGTGCATATCCTGTATTCCAGTGTTTCTTAAACTTATTTGATCACACCATTCTTTGCATCTGTAGTAGTTTATGCCCCCTGCCACACAAGTAAATACACCAATAAAAAAATCAACATGCAACTCTTGCTAAATATTAAAAACAGGAAGGCATTGATTCAAACAGAGCCACTTAAGTACATAGTAATGTAAATTTTAAGTGAGATGCTGCAGTTTTGGGCACCCAGCCAGCAGCCACCACTCTTCGGCTTCCCAGTTCTGAAGGCAAGACAGAGTGCAGCATAAAATGCGCAGTACCTTTTTTTCTTAAGCTTCCCACACCAGAATACATTCTGTGCCTCCCAGTTTGAGACTCTCTGCTGTACTCCATCCACAGGCACTAGAACTGGTTGAAAAAACTTTTGCCCCCCTGCAAAACATTTTTAACTAACAGGATTTTTTTTAAATAAGTCAAATGATTGTTTTATTTTGTATTGGGATAAAAAATGCAGATTGAAGTGGAACAATTTGTCATTTAATTTTGAAATTTCCCATTGAAAAATGTCATCAGATCTTTTCCCACAATAAAATTGTTTTTGATGAGACCCCACTTTTTTGTGGTAAAATTTTTCATTTGAAAAAATGCAAACAGTTCTAACAAATGCACACCTTTCAGTTACCACAACTACTACCACAGCTTTAATTCTGCCCCTTCAACACACCTTTTTACCAAATTACCCACTCCCAAAATTAGTTGTGGAGATGTTTTGTGTTGTGGTGTGTTCCGCTATGAGGTAGCTTAACTTCTCCTAAACTGTCAGGAGTGGAAAGTCATGTCATATGCTAATCAAAAGATCACTGGACAGTACAGATACTTCAGGACCCAAAAAGGGACTTTTGTTGTCTTGACAACTCTTATCCCAGGTTCTCTTATAAGGGGTAAATTAAATCAAGCCAGGTATCAA
Organism: Emys orbicularis; assembly: GCF_028017835.1. Classification (NCBI taxonomy): domain Eukaryota; kingdom Metazoa; phylum Chordata; order Testudines; family Emydidae; genus Emys; species Emys orbicularis. Next base: position 58,821,338 of record NC_088690.1, on the reverse strand, counting down.
TACACGAGAAGTCTCATGGTGCTTCTCCCTCAACTCAAGGGAAACAGAAGGTTCAGCTGTATCCAACTTTCAAAAGAGGAGGAGGAGTGGAAAAGTTTTTCCAGTAAGAAGGGTACCAGGGTAACTCTTCCCACAATCACATGTTGCTATGTAACTCTTCCCTAAAGAAGGGAGACAAAAAAGGTGAACTAGCAGGAAATGAAAAAAACATTGTCATCATGTGCCATGATTTTTTTCCCTTACAGCACTCCTACATCGGTTTTGTCTGTTGTGAGGATTAGATAGGATCTTGGGGATTTTATAATTTACTTGTTTGTTTCTTTACTGCTGCTTTGTTAACAATAATTTGATTTCAGGGGTTTGAGTTTTTTACAAGGGCTTGGCTTTGCTTATTTTACACTACCAAATGAACTTTTTTCTTTCAATGTTTAATAAATACACACACAAAAAAGGGGGGGGGGAGGGAACAATGAAAATGTTCAAAACTCAATGCAAGTGAATTGTTTTCAGTAATATCCCTTATTCCCTCTCTTTGTGTAGAGAAAAAACCTTTGCTTGATTGTCTTTTAAATAGCATTAAATGTCCTTGTTGTGGCAGGGGATCAATTTTAGCAATAGTACTCAGGTTTTGTTAAAGCAAATGCTGTTTCTTAAGACAAATGCATACAAAGGACAAAAAGAAAACAGTAACCAAAGATGCTAAAATGTAGCCTGGCTTTGCTTACAGTTCAGTTGCTGAAAGACCACAAGTATAGCACATGCCCATTTGGCCACTCCAAGTCCTTGGCTTTACTCCTCCTGGCTCTGGAAAATGTTTGGCTGCTGTAGATTGTCTTTACTTTCCTCTGGCAAGTCTGTAGGATATTTTTACTGAGATAAGGCTGCTTTTTAGTTTGTCAGACTGGCTACAGCAAAATGATACGGTTAAATAGCTTCTGATTCACTTAGCCAGGGAAAAAGAAGAGATGAGAGGAATAAAGTGGCTATGGAAATTGACACACTAAGAGGGTGTAATGAGGATCTTAGGCTTTCATCTCGGGAGTTGCTTGGATCATACCAAAGATAAAATGTTGTCCAAATACCTGTTCTTATCTGGTCAGAACATATTTCAGGCAAAGGAAAAGGACCAATGGTGTAATAGTAAATCTTTGGGCCCCAGTGTTAATGATGTTGGCTGAAGTAATGGTGGTCGTGATCCGTCTTCCTTCACACTCAGAACTTGCTGCCAAGCTGAAGAAGTTGACAAGTGATCCTCACAAAAATGTCCAGAAAGAACAACAATCTATTTTTATCAAAATTACCCAGTCAAAACAAGCTTTCAATGGTCCACATATGTATATTCTGCCATATTTGTAACTTCACCAGGAGCCTTGAAGGCTCCTAATTTAAGTGGTGTTTTTAGTTCAAACAAGCTTAATTTGCATTTGAATAACTTTATTGAATTATGTGCTTTTTGAAATATTTTTGTCACTTTTACTTGTCAAAAAGATTGTTTACATCTTTCACCCACTTAAGATGTTTCAAGATTTTAACCCAGGGTAGGTTTCAACACATGTCCCAGTAGATGCCATCTCTGTTCAGAAATGGTCATTTTAAGTATAGTCCTTCCCTAAGCTCCAAAATGTTAAGCCTATACAACAGTCATTTTCTAACACCTTCCCCTCCACACAGAGAGAGAGAGAGAGAGAGAGAGAGAGACTCTCTCTCTCACTCACTTCCTATGCATTCTCTTCCAGTAAAATTTGGGATTTCATAGTATCAGAATAATGTAAGTTGTGGTTCTGACATGGGGTTATTAACATTATTGAGAGTAGATCTAGAAATATTGTCATTTCTTTTTCTTTTCTTTTTTTTTGCGGTGCCTTGCTGTTTTAAAAATATGCTGAGATCACATAAATTATCCTGCAAACATCTCCCAACAAAATATAACTGGAGAATTCTGCACAAACTCTCTGGACTTTTATGGCTTTGTTATATAAGTATTAAAGATCCATTTTGCCTGTGAGAGACTGTTCAGTTTCTAAAATTCAAAGGTCTTTTATCACTAAGCCTGTTCTTTAATGAATTTCAAAATGATTTAATGTAATTATTTTTTTCTCTTAATGTATTTAAAAATCAGCACAAGAAAACAATCTAAACTCTTTACAAAGTCAGTTGGGGCTCACTTTGAGAACGATAAGCAAAACTTAGCTTTTCCCAGCTCTGTCCTAAAATCTTGTGGAACCCTTCTTAGCTATGTGTTATCTATCTGCTCTTGACCTTTCCACTCAAATTCACATTTGTTATCCTAGTGTTTTGGAAATGTTCTTTTAGATGTACCTTCACAATATCCCACAGCGGATGACTGCTATCCCCAGATGATGATGATGTTGTGAGGTTTTTCTAATTGTGATAGTGGCCACATGTATCCTACTCAGTGGGAATGTTGATTCTGAATCCCACCCTTGGGTTCATCTCTATCAACTAAACACATGTTAAAATAAATCTTGTCCTGTCTACGCTAGAGTTTAAAACAATGTGTTAAAACACTTTAGCTAAATGCATTTTAAAATACCATATTTATCTTAGTCTACCCATGCCCATTGGTAACAATGCACTGACTCGGATTTGGTTCACTTTTTGAATGCTTTCTTTGCAGCCATAAGGGCTAAGGCTTAAGTCTTTTTTTTAAATGAAAGCTTAAATGATGCAGAACAATTTTGAATCAGTGAATATGTCTACACAGCAAACACACACCCTGGCTGGCCTGGGTCAGCTGACTCAGGCTCAGGCTGCAGGGCTGTAAAATTGCGGTGTAGATGAGCCAGAGTCAGCTGACACGGGCCAGCAGTGGGTGTTTAATTGCAGTGTAGACATACCCAGTGGGTGTATTCTGTGGAAAATTCTGCAGGCACAATTGCAGAAAGTACAATGCTCTGCTATTTAGTCTATCACATTTTGATGGATTGGTTGGGAGCCAAGGATTAAATGTGCTAGCATGCATAATGTAAAGGAAGAGGGTCATGTATTCAACAATGAAGGAGCTAGACGTAGCCCATTCAGGTGGAGCATTAATATGTACTTTGTAAAACTTACTTTGTCCTTTAGTAGAATAAAAAAGCAACATTACCTCAGATATGCCAAACTATTAACGTGACTTCTAAACCCCAAAGTGAACTTCCTAACGATCTGTTATGGCTGTTATCTGTGCATACTTATGGCTTTGCATTTTTCTAGTATTTATGTAAACAGTCTTTGAGGCAAAATGTTCATTCTGTGTGTGTTTGGGCAAAGCTATAAGGGTAAGCCTAAGCAATGCATTGTGGAGTCTAACCTGTGGGCCTTGGAGTAGCAATAGAATTCTACCTACCGATGGTCGTGGTACATGTAGGTACCAGTGACATGGAGAAGGATAGGAGAGAGATCCTGGAGGCCAAATTTAGGCTGCTAGGTAAGAGATTGAAGTCCAGGACCTCCATGGTAGCATTCTCTGAAATGCTTCCAGTTCCACGCGCAGGGTCAGTTAGACAGGCAGAACTGCAGGGTCTCAATGCTTGGATGAGACGATGGTGTAGAGAGGAGGGGTTTAGATTTATTAGGAACCGGGGAAGCTTTTGGGAGAGGGTGAGCCTATACAGGAAGAATGGGCTCCACCTAAACCGAAATGGAACCAGATTGCTGGCGCTTAAAATTAAAAAGGTCGTAGAACAGTTTTTAAACTAAGGGTTGCGGGAAAGCTGACATGTGCGGAGGAGCATGTGGTTCGGACATCCCTTAGGGAATCTCCATTTATAGATCCTCCCCAATGTCCTAATAAGGAGGAGAGGATGGAAAATGATAAAATACAGGGAGGATCTGATGAGAAATAGTCAAATGAAAAAAAGTCCCATTCAATTACGTCATGCAATGGGGACAGCCAAAAAATGACAAGTTTTTAAAATGCTTATATACCAATGCTAGAAGTCTAAATAATAAAATGGGTGAACTAGAGTGCCTAGTATTAAATGAGGATATTGATATAATAGGCATCACAGAAACCCGGTGGAATGAGGATGATCAATGGGACACAGTAATACCAGGGTACAAAATATATCGGAAGGACAGAACAGGTTGTGCTGGTGGGGAAGTGGCACTATATGTGAAAGAAAGCGTAGAATCAAATGAAGTAAAAATCTTAAATGAACTAAATTGTACTATAGAATCTCTATGGATAGTAATTCCATGCTTGAAAAATAAGAATATAGCAGTAGGGTTATATTACAGATCACCTGACCAGGATGGTGTTAGTGACTCTGAAATGCTCAGGGAGATTAGAGAGGCTATTAAAATAAAAAACTCAATAATAATAATAATAATAATAATAATGGGGGATTTCAACTATCCCCATATTGACTGGGTACATGTCACCTCAGAAAGGGATGCTGAGATAAAGTTTCTTAACACCTTAAATGACTGCTTCTTGGAGCAGCTAGTCCTGGAACCCACAAGAGGAGAAGAAATTCTTGATTTAGTCCTAAGTGGAGCACAGGATCAGGTCCAAGAGGTGAATATAGCCGGACCGCTTGGTAATAGTGACCATAATATAATTAAATTTAACATCCCTGTGGTGGGGAAAACTCCACAGCTGCCCAACACTGTAGCATTTAATTTCAGAAAGGGAAACTACACAAAAATGAGGAGGTTAGTGAAACAGAAATTAAAAGGTACAGTACCAAAAGTAAAATCCCTGCAAGCTGCGTGGAAACTTTTTAAAGACACCATAATAGAGGCTCAACTTAAATGTATAGCCCAATTTAAAAAACATAGTAAAAGAACCCAAAAAGAGCCACCGTGGTTAAACAACAAAGTAAAAGAAGCAGTGAGAGGCAAAAAGGCATCCTTTAAAAACTGGAAGATAAATCCTAATGAGGAAAATAGAAAAGAGCATAAAATCTGGCAAATTAAGTGTAAAAATATAATTAGAAAGACCAAAAAAGAATTTGAATAACAGCTAGCCAAAGACTCCAAAAGTAATAGCAAAACATGTTTTTAAATACATCAGAAGCAGAAAGCCTGCTAAACAACCAGTGGGGCCACTGGACAATCGAGATGCTAAAGGAGCACTCAAAGATAAGGCAATTGCGGAGAAACTAAATGAATTCTTTGCATCGGCCTTCACTATTGAGGATGTGAAGGAGATTCCCAAACCTGAGCCATTCTTTTTGGGTGACAAATCTGAGAAACTGTCCCAAATTGAGGTGTCATTAGAGGAGGTTTTGGAACAAATTGATAAACTAAACAGTAATAAGTCTCCAGGACCTGATGGTATTCACCCAGGAGTTTTGAAGGAACTCAGATGTGAAATTGCAGGACTACTAACTGTCATCTGTAACCTATAATTTAAATCAGCTTCTGTACCAAATGACTGGAGGATAGCTAATGCGATGCCAATTTTTAAAAAGGGCTCCAGAGGTGACCCTGGCAACTACAGGCCAGTAAGCCTCATTTCAGTACTAAATTGGTTGAAACTATCGTAAAGAACAAAATTGTCAGACACATAGATGAATGTAATTTGTTGGGAAATAGTCAACATGGTTTTTGTAAAGGGAAATCATGCCTCACCAATCTACTAGAATTCTTTGAGGGGGTCAACAAGCATGCGAACAAAGGAGATCCAGTGGATACAGTGTATTTAGATGTTCAGAAAGCCTTTGACAAGGTCCCTCACTAAAGGCTCTTAAGCAAAATAAGCAGTCATGGGATAAGAGGGAAGGTTCTCTCATGGATTGGTAACTGGTTAAAAGATAGGAAACAAAGGGTAGGAATAAATGGTCAGTTTTCAGAATGGAGAGAGGTAAATAGTGGTGTCCCCCAGGGATCTGTACTGGGACCAGTCCTATTTAACATATTCATAAACGATCTGGAAAAAGGGGTAAACAGTGAGGTGGCAAAATTTGCAGATGATACAAAACTACTCAAGATAGTTAAGTCCCACGCAGACTGCGAAAAGCTACAAAAGGATCTCACAAAACTGGGTGACTGGACAACAAAATGGCAGATGAAATTTAATGTTGATAAATGCAAAGTAATGCACATTGGAAAACATAATCCTAACTATATATATATACAGTGATGGGGTCTAAATTAGCTCTTACCACTCAAGAAAGAGATCTTGGAGTCATCGTGGATAGTTCTCTGAAAACATCCACTCAATGTGCAGCAGCAGTCAAAAAAGTGAACAGAACGTTGGGAATCATCAAGAAAGGGATAGACAATAAGACAGAAAATATATTGCCTCTATATAAATCCATGCTACTCCCACACCTTGAATACTGCGTGCAGATGTGGTCAGGGGCAGCTCCAGGCACCAGCGCAGCAAGCGCGTGCGGGGGGCGGCCTGCCGGTCGCTGTGGGGGCAGCAGTCAGGCAGCCTTCGGCGGCGTGCCTGCGGGAGGTCCAAGAAGCCATGGGACTGGTGGACCTCCCACAGACGCGCCGCCGAAAGCCGCTTGACTGCCGTGCTTGGGGCGGCAAAATACATAGAGCCGCCCCTGGATGTGGTCGCCCCATCTCAAAAAAGATATTTTGGAATTGGAAAAGGTTCAGAAAAGGGCAACAAAAATGATTAGGGGTATAGAACGGCTTCCATATGAGGAGAGATTAATGAGGCTGGGACTTTTCAGCTTGGAAAACAGGTGACTAAGGGGGGATATGATAGAGGTCTATAAAATCATGAGTGGTCTAGAGAAAGTAAATAAGGAAGTGTTATTTACTCCTTCTCATAATACAAGAACAAGGGGCCACCAAATGAAATTAATAGGCAGTAGGTTTAAAACAAACACAAGAAAGTATTTTTTTCACGCAACGCACTGTCAACCTCTGGAACTCCTTGCCAGAGGGTGTTGTGAAGGCCAATACTATAACGGGGTTCAAAAGGGAGCTAGATAGATTCATGGAAGATCGGTCCATCAATGGCTATTAGCGAGGATGGGCAGGAATGGTGTCCCTCGCCTCTGTTTGCCAGAAGCTTGGATTGGGTGACAGGGCATGGATCACTTGATGATAACCTGTCTGTTCATTCCTTTTGGGGCACGTGCCATTGGCCACTGTCAGAGGACAGGATACTGGGCTCGATGGACCTTTGATCTGACCCAGTATGGCGGTTCTTATGTTCTTATATACCTAGCTCTTTCTATAGCAGATGGAACTGCTGGATTCTAAGGTAGTGGGTATGACCTAGGGAGTGATCATGCTGCATTCTCTGACTAATCCCCACTTAATCAGGGTAAATGCTGAAGCAAGTTTGCTTCTGAGTTTTATTTTTCCTTCCCATGGGGTATCAACTAACAGTTCACACATACTGTCTGCTTTTCAGAGGATTCAACAGGGAAAGAGAAACCCCCTGAGAAAAGCAAGGAGAAGAAAGCAACCAGACCAGTGCGCAAGGTCCAAAAGCTAACCAGGTCATCAAGCCCAGATTCCAAACCAGGTGAACAGTAGTACTCTTGACATAGGCTTCTTTCTAGATGTGTATGTTCACAGATTAGTTATGCCCAGACTGGTGAAAAAAGATGTAGTTTAAAGGCACCCAGTTGACTTGAACTCTGGTCAGTTGCACAAAATGTCCTAAAGATGATTTGGTATATTATATCAGCCCTGTATCCCCCACCAGTTTTTTTTTTTTTTTTTTTTTTTTCCTGTTTACAAAATTTTCCTTTTCCCTGCTGCTGTGTGCAACTCTCAGAAACAGCAGAAGATTGTATATGTATTTCACAGGGATTGTCTGAGGACATTCACCAGAGCACTGGAGACCAGCAGCAAGAGCAGAACTTCCTTGCTCTCCTCTTCTGCCTGTGACTTCTTTCGTCTCTGTGGAAGAGCCTGTGTGTGTGTGTGTGTGGGGGGGGGGGTGATGTACTTCTCTGGGGTGCAGCCTGAAACTGGGATACCACTGAGCTCTCTGTCTCACCAGCCTGGGCTCCCTCTCTCACTGTGATGCTGTGACAAGCTGAAGACCTCTCCCAGTCCTCTACTCACACGAACATTTACAGGCAGGGACACACCCTATTGAGTTACCTGAATGCTTTTTCCAGCCACTTATGGACCAACAATACGCAGGCTCCAGCCACTTCCCCCGCCCAGCTCCCAAGCCTAGGAACCCACAGCTGTACCATCTTGCCATTGTCAGAAGCCTGACCAGTGTAAGTTATTTATCCAGTTCGCCCCTCCCTCAATGTGGAGAGGACATGCACCAGCCTCTGTTCCTGAGCAGATTTCCCTTTACACTTCAAACAACACACTGTTCGAGGTAAAAAAAAATAAAATAAAACAGATTTATTAACTACAGAAAGATAGATTTGAAGTGATTATAAGTAATAAGTGTACAGATCAAAGTAGATTACCTACGCAATAAAACAAAATCGCAATCTAAGTTCTATAAACTAGACAGGATTTGAGTCAAGCAGTGTCTCACCCTGATGGTACAAACAGTTCACCAATTTTCCATACACAGGCTGGGACTACTCCTTTCCAGCCTGGGACCAGCTTCCCAGTCAAAGTCTTTGTTCCTGGGGTGTTTCCAGGTGTTGAGTTGTGGGGGGAGTGAGACCAAGTGATAATGTCACTTTCCCGTTTTATAGCTTCTTCAGTGTGGAGGGAACTTAATTGTCCCAAACAAAGCCTCCAGCACAGTTAGTGGAAAAGTACAGGCACAAGATGGAGACCAGTGTCTAGGGTTACCATATTTCAGCAAGCAAAAAAGAGGATGGGAGGAGCCCCGCCCCCATCCTGCCCTAGCCCTGCCCCTCCCACTTCCCGCCCCCCTCAGAACTCCCAACCCTCCCCCCCGCTCCTTGTCCCCTGACTGCCCCCTCCTGGGACCCCTGCCACTAACTGCCCCCCAGGACTCCACCCCCTACCTAAGCCTCCCTGCCTCTTGTCCCCTGACTGCCCCCTCCTGAGACCCTCCCCCCATCCTAACTGGCCCCCTAGGACCCTACCCCCTACCTGTACCCTGACTGCCCCAACCCTTATCCACACCCCCACCCCCAGACAGACCCCTGGGACTCCCACGCCCCATCCAACCACTCCCCACCCCCTGACAGCCCCCCCCAGAACTCCCGACCCATCTAAACCCCTCTGCTCCCTGTCCCCTGACTGCTCCGATCCCTCTCCCCACTCCTGCCCCCTGACAGCCCCCCCCCCCGCTCCTTGTCCCCTGACTGCCCCCTCCTGGGACCCCTGCTCCTAACTGCCCTCCAGAACCCCATCCCCTACCTAAGCCTCCCTATTCCTTGTCCCCTAACTGCCCCCTCCTAAGACCCCCCCACCCTAACTGCCCCCCAGGACCCTACCTGTACCCTGACTGCCCAAAACCTTATCCACCCCCCCCCCCCGGAAAGCCCCCCCCCCGAACTCCCGACCCCCCCCCCGTCTCTTGACTGCCCCCTCCAAAACCTCCCTGCCCCTTCTCCGACCCCCTGGCCCCCTGATTGTTGGCCTTCGCCTAATGTCTCTGTGAGCTTGCTCAGGAACGGCCTGAGCTATTCGTCCCGGCACGCTGGGCAGCAGTGGGGGAGGAGCTCCAGACTGCCGGAGGCAGTAGTTTTCTCTGCTGCAGGGGAAGCGGAGGAGGGGCTCTCTCTGGCTGTCGGAGCCCCATGTAAGTGGCACTATCCAGCCGGCTGCCCTGTTAGCTGCGCGTGCTCTGCATGGGAGGGGGAAGTCCGGACATTTACAAACTCCCCCCGGACGCTATTTTTAGCTCAAAAAGCCGGACATGTCCAGGGGAATCCGGACGAATGGTAACCCTACCAGTGTCACATAAGTTGGTCACATGCTCTTGCATGCTTCGATGAGTCATAGCAGGGGACATTACCCATATTCTGGCTAGAACATTCAGAGGAAAGTCCATCGGGTGGGGATAAGCTTCTTCCATGGCCCATTGTGTTCATTGATGGCCCATCAACTTGAATAATCTATTCACAATGTGCTGGCTAAACTGGATATAAACTACCTTGTGGGAGTTACCACAGGAGCAAACACATTTGAAATACAGGTACATAGTCAATATTCATAACTTCAGATACAAAAATGATACATGCATACAAATAGGATAATCATATTCAGCAAACCATAACTTTTCCATCAACACCTCGCATGACACATTTTGTACAAGGTTTGTTGCAATTATAACACTGGTGAATACGGGGGTGCCAGGGTGTTGCTTTGGGGTACAGAGTATCACAGTGGGATGCTGCATGTTGCTTTCCTGGTGCCTATCCTATCTCACAGATAGATGCCAGCAATGATGGAGGGGCCATCAGCCTCCACTGCTAATAGGTGGGGGGGGGGGGTCAATGGAACCTGTTGCATTATCCTCCTATGGCCTGATGGATTAGGAATAGAATGAAGGAGTCCCTCTCCTTTTTCCTCATTTCCCCCCCCCCCCTTCCTGTGTACAGGTCCAGGTCTGTGGAGGGAATTGGGAGGTGGAGGGGAACAACTTCCTTCTCCATTGCTTTACCTGTACCCCAACTAAAAAAATGGAGACATTTTTCCTTTAAGTTGTACTAATCTTTGGTATTATAAGTAAGAAAAGTAAATGGAAAACCTTTCAGATAGAATTATTTTTGAATTGAACTTTCATGTCAAATAAGCAATCATCAGGATCAACCCAATCAATATACTAACATAGCTTAAAAAATGCATAAGGCATTTATTTTTGCATATTTAACCTCAGAATGTACTGTGGTCTGTAGTTAGCTCCTTTTTCTTTAACTAGGCTTATAAAGTTAAGCCATATACAAATTTATGTTCCCGAAACTCTTTGGGAGTAAAAGTTAATGTGGCACAATATAGAAATTGTGCACTCAGTATATAGTACTTAGGAGAGTGGTGTGTAAATGTCTCATTTTAGTGATGATGGCTAATAGTTGAAACTGGTATTGAAAGTAAATGTTAGATATGAAGCTGTTTCTTTGTGCTCTGTTGAATTCATGTTGTTCAGGAACTGTGAATGGCTAAACCTCCTCCCTTACATAGAAAGTAGAGTTATCAAAACTCTAACAGAAGTTGTGTGTTCTGGATTCGTCTTTAAAGTAGCTTAAATTTTAGAGCTGCTGCTACCATCAGTTGGTTTTATTTGGGAATCTGAGGATGGATTTCCCAGACAAAGTTGAAAGGGTAGCCTGGATTAAGAATGGAACCAAATGTCTCCTTGAAAAGAAAAATAATTAAGAGTTTTCCATAAAATATTTGTGACCATACCATTAGTCCAGAAAGGGGGAGTAGCACAGAGGCAGTTGAACTCAGTAACCATGTTGATTTTGTGGTGTTATCCAGCTGCACCTATCTCTGTATTGGACTACATAATTCTCCTCATGTTTTTGTACTGAAATTCTTAGAGGAGAGGCATCAGAGCTGGCTCAATGTTATATCTGTAATGATGTTCCCTCCCCCTTCAGTCACTGCAGTAACAGAATGCATAACACAGCCAAGTACTATAAATAACTGCAGCTCATATTCTGCTTTGTTAGCTTCTTTTAGTGTAGACAGCTGACCTGAAATAGAAGATAAGCTCTTCCTTCTGGCTTTGTGGAGGGGTATAGAAATAATTGAGAGCAGCAAGTTGGGCAAGAGAATCTCTTTGGCTGGTGCATCTATTTTAAAAGGTTCATGGTAACCTGTTTCAAGTTCAAGTGACAGGGTCATAAAGCACTTGCATAGTTTACAATATAAGTAGCCACTGAAATGGTGTCTTTTCAACCTTTTATCTTAGAGGTCTACTGCTTTCATTAAAGGAGCATTGAAGACATTGAATGTCAAAACATACTAGATCTGCTGTGTTGGGTTTAGTTTTTTAATTTAGTTAGATTCAATGTCTAGGCTTCTCAGAGCCCTGTAGGGCCAGTAGGCTGATATCCCCATTTATTTATGTCTAGTTTTTAAACTATGCTCATGCTCTAGTGTATGAACATATATGGTTGGAAATCCCAACTAAGAGAGAGACAAATTGACCTGATTATTAATTACCTGCAAATTAGATGTTTCTCAGCAGAGATTAAAGTGATAAATGGCCCAAATTAAATAATTAGTGTACTGCTTTGCACTTGTATATTTCATCCAAGGATCTTGGTGCTTTACTTCAAAAGATCATTAAATATTGTGTGGGAAGCTAATGGGAAGAAAAACTAGTCAGATGAATTTACATGTTTAATCTTATAAGCATTCAGTGAAGATAACTTTGTGCCAGATCTGCCAGCCTCTGATCTGATAGAGGATCATTGAATAATATTAATGCATGTTTGAAAAAAATAATTGTGATGTAACCCTTTATAACTACATTCTGTTCCTAAGCAATGCATAAACCATTAAGATAGTGTCTTAACCCTTTAAACTTCCCCTTCACAGAAGTCCTTGCTAGAATCCAGTGGATTTTCATAGCCCAGGACTGTTGTTGATTCACATTTGTACATTCGTAAGAGCCATCTATTTCAGCAGCAAATTTGCTCTTAAAAATGCTATTGCTTTCTAAAGTCCTTTCTGTAAACTAAATTGATGCTCATTTAGCCTCAGTACTTAAAAATGAACCATTCATTCTTCTCTTCCCCCCCCCCCCCCCCATTCTGGGCCTCCTTTTATTCTCGTTACTCTGAAATTTTATCTCTCGTTCTATTTCTGCTCTGCTTTCTCATTTTCCTACCCCCCACTCAAGATACAAAGCCTCTTTTCTCAACCTCACAGTCTTCTACAGATTCTCTGTCTCTTTATTTTCACTAACACTTGTCTTCAAATCTTTTAGGCCAGCACAGGACTATTACTTCTACAGTTTTTTGTAGGGATACAAGTTACTGCAAGATGCTTTGGGTTTTTACTTTGTGCTGTACCTCGGTAATAAGCATTATACCTCAGCCTTCATATACTTTTATGCTTCGAGGCTATTTATTAGGCCTGGGTTGTGCAACTGAAGTAGCACCATTTGTTTGGAATATAGTGATAGTTCTTGGTGTAATAATAAGTAGATGGGTTATGTTAAGTACTAGGTACATTCAAGATACACTGGAAAATACATGCAGTACTTCATTATTTGCTCTTTGTTTAGGTGGAGGCCATCTGATAAGTACATCTTCCTGGCGGGATGGACAAAAGCTAGTGAAAAAGATACTGGGTCCAGCACCTAAAGTAGAGCAACAGCACAAAAGAGCAACATCCAGTGACAGAAATGGAAGGGAGAGAGCTACTAAATCTCGTAAGCTGTGCTATATTTAACACTAGCTTTTTCTGTTGGTTTTAATTTTTTATTTTACAACTTTGCAGACTTCTAAGATTTGTGGAGGCTCCTACTATATTAGGAATATGCCGCAGTTAAGATTGCAACTCAACCTGCTTTTGTTATAAAGCCCTATTTTTATCTCATATGACTTTGACTTGGAAAACTAGTTTGGCCTGAAAATTGTCAGTTCTTTGTGTCTTGTGAATCCCACTGCACGTGTATATGAATGTGAGACCAGAATCTTTTTGAATAGCTGTTTCCACTGGGGCTGTGTCTGCACCTTCCATGCCCTTGTGCCTCCCCTTTCCCACCTTAAAAGCATAAAGGGTAGAGCAGCTGTACAGTCCCTCTGTTCCCTCTTACCAGCCCTGGCAGTGAGACAGAACTAGTAGCATTTGTCTGCTACCCCTTATTGTTCCTTCTCCTCTTAACTCAGGGCTAATTTTTCCCTTTTTACCCTCTGTTATTCTTTATTTCTTATTTTTCTGTTTGGATTGTCTCTTAAAAAAAGCAAAGGCGCCTCTTTCTGCACCAAAATGGCAGATTCAAAGTCTTCAGACTGCAAACCACGTCTTTTCTGGATGGCTTAATCCCTCTCATTATTGGCCACAGCCATCGTTTATTCTGCCTTGGTGAGAGCCACATTCCAGGTCGGTGTTTGCTGTGCTGGACCTTTTCCCACAAGGACATGGAAATTCAGGGAAGCCTGTATAAAGTTTCACTGCCTCAAACAGTGTAGGGTCACTTCAGACCCCGACGATGGAGGATCAACTTCTAAGACAGATCCGACCACTGTTAAGTTCTAATCTGCTAGTGCCCCTGCTACCCAGCACGACTCCCAAAATGGGTACCAACAAAAAATCCTTGGCATCAGGCAAGGCTCCGGCACCAAAGTCCATGCTGGCACTGAAGACTGGTGCAGCATCTTCTGTGAGACGAGAGACCCAAATATAGAGACACACATGGCTCCTGGCACCAGTCCCTATCTTTCTGTAAAGAAGGGCCCTAACATCAGTTCTCCAGGGAACAAATCACTATGCCTCTGCCCATCACAGGAGGAGTAAGTGATGCTGGCTCAACCTTCAGCTTGGTGCTGAAGAAGCATTAGCCTCATGTGATACCAGTGCTTACAATACCACTGGCACAGGCATTGACACAGGTGGCAGCTTCAATATCTGCACCATCTATGGAATTCCTAACGGTGCCTGATGATTTTTTACTGGAGGAGACTATCTTGTGCCTGGTGATGTTTTTGGTACTAAGACTTTCATAATTGGCACCAGTGCATAATTTTGACTTCTTGGCATCAAGATCTCCCCAGAGGTCAAACTGTCCCTTGACTGTTTCTTTGTTGTCCTCCTCACTGGAGCACACTCTTTCTTCTGTGTCGAGCAAGGAGTCTTCTCACCTCAGATCATTATATCACTACAAACAAGAGGCTCTTCCTTTAGAGCTCCTACACACACATCTATCACAGGCATACAAGTGGCCTGGTCAACCCGATCTGAACCAGTCTTACCAATACGGTGTGCCATCATGGGATTGTGCATTTTGGGGATCTCGGTCCTGGACATCCAGGAGACCTTCCTACCATTCTAGGAAGTAGAGTAGATCTCTGTTTCCCCTCCACTTCTATGCCCAGATCACTATCATTTGAGAGAGATGAGTGAGCAAGTGGCTGAGGAGGAACAGACACCAGAGAACCTGAGGAGCAACATCCTTTGCATTTCAGGCACACATTGTCTTCTTTCCCCAGCCAAAGCTGTTTCTTCAACCCTTGTACCAGAATCTGATGACTTCAAAAGTTTCAGGACCTGCGCCCCAGAATTGCCAAGACACTTGACATTGAAACGTCTATCACTTTAAAAAGAAAAATTTAAAAAAAGGCTCTCACAAGCTTTTTGATATTCTGCACTCATCTGCTCCTGCTAGGATAGTACAACCTGTCAACGAGGACCTCCTGGATCTTGCTAAGACCTTGTGGCAAACACCAGCTACTCTATCTCCTATGGCTAACAGAACAGAGAAACACTGCCAGCTATCCTAAAAGGGGTAGGAGCAGTTTTATATTCCCCTGACACCAGGCTCTTTGGTGGTCTCTCCTGTGCTTGAAAATCTAAGGTGAGAGATATCCCAAGAAACTGAGCTCATTTCGGAGAATGGCCTGTTCATCAGCCTCACTACAGTTATGATTTGTCAATTAACAGGCCCTATCTGAAAAATGTAATTACCTTGTATGGGATAGGGTGTCTCCTTACATATCCAGGCTCCCACAAGATGCCAGAAAGGAGCTGAAAGATATCGTTAAGGAAGCCCCAGCTAGTATCCAAAACATTGCTACTAGCATCCATTGATACCTCAGACGCTGGCTAGACAAGGCATCCATGTCTATGCATATCTAGATGATTGGCTAATCAAAGGCTTATCCCATCAGGAGCTTACTGCAGCTTTGAACTATGTCCTTCACTTGTTCACTCAAATGGGCCTTTTAGTGAACTATGACAAATAGTCTCCCATCCCATCACAGGCAAAAGAATTAATAGAGAAGTCTTGACTGACTCCAAATTGGTGATGTCATATCTTTCTGAAGACCGATTTCAGTTTCTTCAGTCAATAATCACCAGTATTAAATTGAATCTAGCATACACGGTATGGAGCTGTCTCGGATTTCTAGGCCCCGTCACTCTGCACTTACATGAAGCTTCTTGCCAAACTTCACGCGCACCTGTTACAAGCCTGGTTAAAGTTGGTGTATTGTCCTACAAGAGATCAAATTAGCATGAGAACTGTGGTCCCATCAGCACTGAACTCGTGGTCCAACCCCAAGAATTTCCAAAATGGTTTCTCTTCTCTCTGACTCCTGCAAAGATGCTGATCACTGACCCATCATGAGCAGGTTGGTGTGTTCACTTGGACCACCTCCAGATACAAAGGATTTGATCTCAAAAGAAAATAACTCTTCACATAAATGTTCTGAAGCTACAAGCAATTAAATTAACTTCCATGGCATTCCAGACTGTCCTATGGAATTCCACAGTACAGATTCATACAGTCAACACATATGCAGGTGCATCTGCACCTGCTTATCACCCCCATGTCAAGAAGCTATCGAGTTATGGACATTGTGCCAACAACCCAGGTAACATCTCTCCATCTCGCAGGAGTCAGCAAAGTTTAGCAGACTACTAAACAGACAATTCATCACCAACTACGAGTGGTCTCTGAAGAGCTTTATCAAGCTGATTTTTTTTCACTAGAGAGGAAATCCTGTCATAGACTTGTTTGTCACCAAAGAGCATCTGAAATGTCCAGCCTTTTCTTCTGGGGAGGCAAGATGCCAGTCTCATACTGTTGGATCAAGGTCTCATATACGCATTCTCACCATTTCCCATCATTCCCAGAATGACATGCAAGATCAGATGAGACAGAGTCTTCCTCATTAGTCCTGATGGTCCCATACAAGTCAATACAGTTCTGGTTGATAGACCTTCCCCAGACATCTGCTTAGCCTCCCATTCCACTTCCAGACTGCCCAAATATAGTTGGGCTTGGCAGAGCTCAATTTTTGTTTTTTCTAATTTAGATTATTTATATACATTTTTATTTTAAAGATATTTTTCTATTAACTATTTTTATTTTTATGGTTGTGGGGGAAGGTTGAAGTTAGAGTTAGGGCAGTGCTGACAGTGATGAACTGCTGAGGGGCCCAAGACACCAGGGCACAAGATGTGGTGCGGGGGTGGGGGGGTCACCCTGGCCGGGCAGAGCAGAGCCCTCTGCAGCCAGGACTGTAAGGAGGACAACAAGCCCTTGGCTATGGGGGAGGCCACCCTGCAGCTGAACAGTTCCTGCCCGGGGACAGCTTCCATGCTCCTGGCTGGTGAGTAAGTGAGCAGGTCCATGACAGCAGAGCAGCAGAGTGCTCCCTGCACGACCATGGGACTGGTGACAGTGAATCCCAGCAGTCACAAGGTACAGGAAAGGCGGGGGTCCAAGAAGGGCATAGCAGAGACCTCCAGAGCCTCAAGAAGGACAAGTTCTCGGCTATGGGGGAGATCACCCCGCTGCTGAATGGCTCCAGCCAGGGGATGAAATCATTCAGCAGCTGGGTGACTTCCTCTGCGACTGGGGAGAGGACTCCTCCCCGCAGTTCTGGCCGGGGGTCTCTGCTCTGCTGGGTCAGGACCGCAGTCTTTCCCACACCTTATGCCTGTCAGGATTGAGTCTTACCAGCCCCACTCACCAGCTGGGAGTGTGGGAGCCATTCCCAGACAGGAAATTCTTAGCAGTGCAGTGACTTCCCCTATAGCCAGGAGCTTGTCCTCATCCTTGCAATCCTGGCCAGGGGTCTCTCTTCCACTGGGGGGAGGGATAGCTCAGGGGTTTGAGCATTGGCCTGCTAAACCCAGGGTTGTGAGTTCAATCCTTGAGGGGGCCATTTAGGGTACTGGGGTAAATATCTTTCTGGGGATTGGTCCTGCTTTGAGCAGGGGGTTGGACTAGATGACCTCCTGAGGTCCCTTCCAACCCTGATATTCTATGACAACTGCAGCCTCCCTGACACCTTGTTCCTTCAGGGATCGGGTGTCACTGGCCCCGTGGCCATGCAGGGAGCCCTCTTCAACTGCACTATCCTGGCACCTCACTCCTGTGACAGTGGAGCAGCAGAGGTCTCCCTGCATGGCCACTGACACCCAATCCCTGCAGGGACACGGTGTAGAGATGGCTGCAATCCTGGCTTGGCAGACCAGAGACCACCGGCATTCCAAACTGGTGAGAGGGAGTGGGTCCATGATAGTGGGCTGCAGATGGCTCCCTGCACTGTTGCAGGAGCCAATCAGCAGTGGGGTGGCCTCCCCTGCTGTTGGGGGCTCCTCCTCCTTGCAGTCCTGGTCAGGGGTCTCTGCCCTGCCATGCCAGGACCACAGCCTCCTTCTGTACCTTGTGCCTGTAGGTATCGGGTGTCACCAACCCTGAGGCAGCTCAGGGAGCCCTCTGCAGCTCCGCTGTCTCTTACCCACTCATGTACTCTTGTGACAGCAGGGTTGCAGGGGACTCGCTGCAGGGTGCTCCCTCCATGGTTGCAGGGCTGGTGATATCCGATCCCAGTAGGCACACTGGCTGTTACCGATTGATATTTTTTTCATCGATTTCAGTGTGTCAGCTGAAAATTAACGTTTACCGATAGTTAGCAATTAAAATGTAATCCTGCCAAGCCTAAATGTAGTATTGCAGGATCAAGGTCAGATACTACATCAAGACCAAGGGTCACTGCATCTGATAGTCTGGATGTAGGCTTGTTGAGTGCTGCTGACTGAGACAGCTCTCTACAAGATCCTATTCCAAAGCAGAAATCCCTCCACGAGGAGGCCTTTTTCCTATAAATGGAAAAAAAATTTCAACTTGAGTAGCTCAGCACAACTTTGACTTGCTGAAAGCTTCTATACGAAAGATCCTTGACTATATCATATATTTGAAACATTCTGGATTTTTTTCAATTACATTACAATCCGCCGTGCAGCATTCGCTGCATGTCATGCACTTGTCCAGTCATATTCATTTTTTTTTATCCTATGGTATCCAGATTTCTAAAGGGGTTGCTGCATACTTACCCAATAGTCAGAGAACTCTCTCCTGCATGGAATCTTAATATCATCCTTGCAAACCTCATGATGCCACTCTTGGAGCACCTTTTAGTATGCTCTTTCCACCACCTCTCATTCTTCTTCGAGAGATGTCCTTGTGGGTGCTCCACTCCAGGTGTTGGTGCGTCCCTGCGCCTTCGCTCGGAGATTTTTCGTAGCAGTACTCGTACTGGCCACGCATGCGCAGAGGCTGCCCCCCGCTGTGAGTCTAGGATAATAGTACGCATGCGTGGCCAATCTCCTCAGTTCCTTCTCTACCATCCCCGGCCTGAGACGGAGCTCAGCAGACTCGTTAGGAAATCCCTCACTTCGTTACAATTACCTGTTCTAGTAGTTAGTTTGTTGTCAGTTCTTGTTAGTGTAGCTCATTAGTTCTTTATCTGTTTAAAAAAAAAAAAAAAAAAATTCTCTCAGCCGCAGCCGCTTCTGCCATGCCTGGCTCCACAGGCTTTAAGCGCTGCTCTACGTGTAAGGACGCTATCCCGCTCTCTGATGGCCACTCTCATTGTATAAAATGCCTGGGGGAAACACACATTCCCCAAAAATGTGCCCACTGTACCAAACTCAGTTCCAGGGCACGAAAGGACAGGGAGCTTAAACTGAAACTGCTCCTCCTGCAGAAGTCTATCGGGTCAGTTTCAGACCCAGGCGCCGACTCCGGCTCTACTGCCCGCCACAGCCCCCCTGCTTCAAAAAAACTGAAGAAAGCTACAAAAAAGGGGCAGCCCTCTCCGACAAAGAAGTTGGTGAGGCACAAAAGTGCCTCAGGCAGGTCAACAGTTTCCCTGCCTGTGTTTC
This sequence comes from Emys orbicularis, assembly GCF_028017835.1. Lineage (NCBI taxonomy): Eukaryota > Metazoa > Chordata > Testudines > Emydidae > Emys > Emys orbicularis. The sequence continues at coordinate 58,801,664 of NC_088690.1, read as the reverse complement.
CTCGCCTCAGCACTTTTGAAGAGCCGGGCTCCTCAGGCACCGCATGAAAGCCGCCTCAGGTTGCGGCGGCGGCGCGAAGCTCCGGTGCCGAGGCTTCAGGCTTTCAGTTGCCTGCCTCGTTTATGGCACCGTTCGGCACCGAGACGGACGCGGTGCCGACATTTCCCGCCCTGCCTGACCCTCTGCGGGCTGATGTTGCCCCCCCCCCCGGGCACCTACCACGGCACCGGCAACCGCGGCACAGGCTGACAGGGAGATCAAAGGCAAAACCCCTGCTCAGAGGAATGTTCCCTCACGGCAACTTCCTCCTCCACAGTTTTCACCTCACGCAGGAGCCTCACCTTTTCAATTTACTCAGACAGCAGATCTATTGGTGTCACCAATTCTGCAGTCTCCCCTGATAAATGCCTGTTTTTCTCCAATGCATGACTCAGGATCAGAACAACCTTCCTCCAGTGATGAGGAAACTGATCCACAGGCAGTTTTTTCTCCTTATCAAGACTCCCAGACCCCAATCAACAGGGGTTACAAAAAAACCACCTCAGCCTGTTCTCAGGATCCTTCCCCATGGGGAGTGAACCCTTGGATGGCACCACCTATGCCCTACCCACCACCATGGCAATGTTGGGCACCATGGGCATCGTACCCCCGAGAACACATGCGCTACGGCACTTCGACCAGGCGCAACACCGGTTTAGCACCGCCACGTGACGGACCTGCCAGTGACATAAGATACCAGGCAGCACCGTCACACTCCCAGGAGCAACTGAGTCCTGCTCCTATTCCAGCAGAGCCCGACGTAACACCTGAGGAAGCCTTACTTCTCCTTCCTCCAACACCATTGGATGACTATGCAAAATTCCAAGACCTCTTGAAAAGAGCTGCCGGTGACTTGAAAATTAACTTGGAGGAAGTCACTGAACAACAACATGAACTAACAGACATTTTGCAGCCCTCTTCTTCCTCTAGAGTGGCATTACCAATCAACATAGCCCTTTTAGAACCCGCTAAATCCATCTGGCAGAATCCAGCCACTAGCCTACCTACCTGTAAACAAGCGGACAGGAAGTACTTCATTCCTTCAAAGGGCTCTGAATTCCTTTTTACCCATCCAGCGCCAAACTCATTGGTAGTGGATGCAGCAAACCAGAGGGCCAAACAACAGTACGCCCGCTCCACCCCAGCCAACAAGGACAGTAAACGCCTGGACCTCTTCGGCCGTAAAGTATATGCATCCTTGACGCTACAATTTCGCATAGCTAATTATACCGCAGTCTTTGCAAAATATGACCACAAAAACTATAGTAAGTTCATGGATTTTATTGATCACATCCCAGAGCAGAAGAAACAACAATTCACAGCTCTGGTTTCCGAGGGACAAACCATATCACGCACCGCTCTCCAAGCGGCCCTCGATGTAGCTAACACTGCAGCAAGGTCGACCGCCACAGCAGTGGTCATGTGACGGGGTTCATGGCTCTCTTCCTCCTTCCCTCGAGAGGTCCAGAGCACCATTGAAGATCTTCCCTTCGATGAGGAAAAAACTTTTTGCCTCCACCACAAACGACATGCTTCATTCGATGAAGGACGCAAGAGCAACCCTCCGGTCCCTAGGCCTCCAGCCACCTGCGACCAGAAGACGACAATATAGATATCAACCTTATCACCGCCCACGCTACCCCGCATTTACACAACATTCCTATAGACCACAGGAACAACAACAGCCACAACAACGCCAAAGACCAAGATTCCAACGTCGTCGTCCTAACTCTACAGGGGCGCTGCAACCCCCTCCAACTAATAGGCAGATTTGAAGCATTGGTCGAGGGTTTAGAAAACAGCGTTCCCACTTCAGCCGGCACACCTATCTTTGGACACCGCCTACGACCATTCTCTCATCAATGGCAGAAAATTACATCCGACAAATGGGTCATAGAGGTAGTTACAATTGGATACGCCATCCCCTTCCTCTCCCTCCCTCCCACCCACCCATCCTCCCCGTCCCTCTTCAGGGACCCATCTCACGAGCAACTACTCTTCCAAGAAGTGCAGCATCTCCTTCAACTGGGAGCAGTAGAAACTGTGCCAGAACGACACAGAGGGAAGGGTTTTTATTCCCATTATTTCTTAACAGAGAAGAAAAATGGGGGATGGCGACCAATCCTCGATCTCAGGCGGCTCAACAAATTTGTCAAAAAGCAAAAGTTCAAGATGGTCACTCTCACCACTATAATCCCAGCGCTGGAGCAGGGCGACTGGTTTTCAGCCCTCGACCTACAGGACGCCTATTTTCATGTGACTATACACCCGTCCCACAGACGATTCCTACGCTTTACTCTCGGCTCCACACATTTCCAATACAGGGTTCTCCCTTTCGGACTGTCCACGGCCCCCCGTGTTTTTTCCAAGATCCTAGCCGTAGTTACAGCCTACCTCAGAAAACAAGGGGTCGTAATATTTCCTTACCTAGACGATTGCCTCCTCAAAGCTTCAACGTTCGACGAAGCTCTCCGATCCATACGACTTACCATCGATTACTTGCAGGCCTAAAGATAGGAAACAAACAAAAACAAATCCACATTATACCCCTCCCAACATCTGGAGTTCATAGGGGCATACCTCGACTCCCGGACGGGGTTGGCATCTCTCCCACCAGCCCGCTTCAATTCTATAAGTCAACTGGCCACAACGATTCGCAACAGTCCCCAGGTGACTGTCCGGGACTGTCTACAAATACTAGGTCACATGGCCTCGTGCACCTCCGTCGTCCAAAATGCACGTCTATACATGAGGTGCTTCCAAGCATGGTTGGCCACGGTGTACAGACCGAATGTGCACCCTCTAAACAAGACTCTCTCCATACCTGTCCGAGTCAAAGATTCTCTACAGTGGTGGACAATTCACTCCAACCTCTGCTCTGGAGTCCCCTTTCTTCAGCAGGCTCCATCCCTCATACTGACGACTGATGCATCTCTGACAGGATGGGGTGCACACATGTCTCACCACACAGCCCAGGGGCTTTGGTCTTCAACCGAGTCCTCTCTCCATATAAATGTCCTAGAACTTCGAGCCGTTCGCAATGCGTGCCGTCAATTCCTGCCACTGATCAAGAACCAACACGTACACATAATGACAGACAATATTGCATGCATGTTCTACGTGAACAGGCAGGCGGGAGCTCGATCCCAGTCTCTGTGCACAGAGGCTCTGAAGCTCTGGAACTGGTGCATTGCGAACAACATCCGGGTATCAGCGGCCTATCTTCCCGGAGTGATGAATACCACAGCGGACGAACAAAGCAGACGTTTCCCGTGGGATCACGAATGGGAATTAAACGAGCACACCATTCACAACATATTCCGCATATGGGGCTACCCAGAAATAGACCTCTTTGCAACTGCAAAAAACAAGAAATGTCCCAATTTTTGCTCCAGAGCAGGGCTAGGCAAACATTCCCTGGGAGACGCATTCATGATCCCATGGAACCAAAACTTACTCTATGCGTTTCCCCCGATACCGGTTCTAAACAGGGTCCTGATAAAAATACGAACAGATGGGGCCAAGGTGATCCTAATTGCCCCATCATGGCCCAGACAGCCCTGGTTTCTGTTTCTCACCAAAATGTCGATTCGACCACCAATCCCCTTGCCTCTCATTCCAAACCTCCTATCACAACAACACGTCCGTTTTCTCCACCCCAACCTATCCATGCTCCACCTCAAAGCATGGTTCCTACATGGTTCTCCCAAAACGAACTAGATTGCTCTGAACAAGTTCAAAGAGTGCTCCTACATAGCAGAACACAATCTACTCGCACCACCTATCTATGTAAGTGGAAACGATTCACACACTGGTGTTCAACTAAACAACTTAGTCCCACGTCAGCATCTCTTCCGCTCATACTTGAATACCTATTGGACCTTAAGCAATCCGGCCTTTCTTCCAGTTCCATCAGGGTCCATTTAGCTGCTATTACAACTTTTCATGACAAAATTGATGATACTTCTGTATTTGCTCATCCGATCACCAAGCGCTTCCTCAAAGGACTCCAAACCCTATACCCAGACATAAAACCACCCACCACTCCGTGGGACCTTCATCTAGTTCTATCTTGCCTAACTCAACAACCATTTGAACCCCTAGCCACGTGCTCCCTTTTACACCTTTCGATGAAAACAGCATTTTTAGTGGCAATTACCTCCGCCAGGCGGGCAGGAGAAATAGCAGCTCTTATGGCAGACCCACCATATACGCTATTTTTCAAAGACAAGGTTACCCTCAGGTTACACCCCAATTTTCTTCCTAAGGTACACTCGTCATTCCACATTAATGAGCCGATACACTTACCAACCTTTTTCCCGAAGCCACATGCGAACTCATTCGAAGCCTCAATGCATACACTAGACATACATAGGGCCTTGTCCTTCTATTTGGATAGAACCAAACCTTTTAGAAATTCTTCCAGACTTTTTGTCTCCATCGCGGAGCGTTCCAAAGGTACGCCTATTTCTACCCAGAGACTTTCGAACTGGATTTCTCAGTGCATCCGGTTGTGCTATCAGATAAAGAAAGCTACACCTCCAGACGGCATCAGAACACACTCCACTAGATCTATGGCTGCCTCTGTAGCATTCTTACGCAAAGTTCCCCTGGCTGATATCTGTAAAGCAGCCACCTGGTCCTCTGAGCACACATTTGTTAAACACTATGCCCTTACTCAAGGCCCTCTATCTGATATACGTTTGGGCAGGGCTGTACTATCAACGGCGTTCCTATCAGATCCGAAGTCCCTACCTCCTTAAGATACACGGCTTTTAAGTCACCTGGAGTGGAGCACCCACAGGGACATCTCTCGAAGAAGAAGAGGAGGTTACTCACCGTGTGCAGTAACTGACGTTCTTCGAGATGAGTGTCCCTGTGGGTGCTCCACTACCCACCCTCCTCCCCTCTACTTCGGAGTTGGGGTAGCCTCCGTTGTAGAGAAGGAACTGAGGAGATTGGCCACGCATGCGTACTATTATCCTAGACTCACAGCGGGGGGCAGCCTCTGCGCATGCGTGGCCAGTACGAGTACTGCTACGAAAAATCTCCGAGCGAAGGCGCAGGGACGCACCAACACCTGGAGTGGAGCACCCACAGGGACACTCATCTCGAAGAACGTCAGTTACTGCACAGGGTGAGTAACCTCCTCTTCTCTTGACAGTCTTTTTAATCCCATCACATCGGCCAGTAAGATCAGCAAACTCTACACTCCCGTGGTTGATCTTCCTTACACAACGTTTTGCAGAGGCAAGATGATGTTGACACCTCATCTGAGGTTTTTCTAATGTCCGGATTTAATTTAAACTGGTCCATCAATTTACCTATTTTCTTTCCTAAACTCCATTTTACTCCCAGGGAGAAGAAACTCCAGGCCTTGATATTTCAAGGGCTTTATTATACTACCCTTTCAGGACACATCCTTTGACTGTCTTCCAGTCTTTTTATTGCCTTTTCTCCAGTGACCTGAAGGGCTAAATCATCTCCCCCCAGCGAGTATCAAAATGGGTTACTCAGTGCATCAGTTTGCTACCGTATGGCTGAGATACCTCTTCCTTCAAAGGTTAAAGCATATTCCACTGGAGCATAAACTGCTTCCTTTTCTTGTTTCAGAAACCTCCCCATATCTGACATTTGCAAGTCCGCTACATGCACCCCTTGAGGGCTCCCTTGATCTGACTGCAGGATCAGATGCCAAGTTCTGGACTGCGGTATTATAACCATTCTTTAGAGGCAGTTCAGACTCCTTTATACCACCTCCAGATGAGGCACTGCTTATCAGTCACTTGGAGTGGGATCCACATGGATATGTTTGATTAAGAAAAAGTGGTTATTTACCTTTATAGTAACTGCTTTTTCAAGATGTCATTATCTGTGTGGATCCCACTCCACGATCCAACCTCGATTCCCCACTTTTTTGGAGTTCTCTGAATTAGCCAGGGAACTGAGGGAGAGTTGCAGCTGCTATGCCCTTATGTGTGGGGAAGGGACAAGGGAGAGTGTGAGGACATTCAGGATGCAGGCACCCGGCCCCAGTGGACACTGCTTTTTCCAAAGATCAAGGCTCTGCGTTGGGCACCTGGGGTGGGATCCGCACAGACGAAAACATCTTGGAGAGCCCCAGATACTGTAAGATAAGTACCCACGTGTGGGGGTTTTTGTTTGTTTTTTGCTTTTAAGGCAAAGAGGGTTTCTGCAAAGTTGGAAGAAAATTCATCTGTGTTTTGAATTAAAAAAGAGTGGTGTTGCACCAGTTTGCAACTTTGTGTACTGATGTAAGTGTTCACACAAAGTTGCAGTGGTTTAGCTAATTTGGTGCAACATTACACCTATAATTAAAACCGGTGAAACTTGTGTGTATAGATAAGCCTAGGGTTGTAGTCTAAGATCTGCAGTTGTGTTTTATTATGGAATCAGTTATACCTTTTTGTAACCCTTGCGATAATTTAAGAACCCTGGTTGTAAACTTGGAGGCAAATTCTGATCTGCATCTTATAGCAAAAACAAAATTCTTGAACTCTCAGATTTTCACATTTGTAGTTATGGTGTTAAGAGAAGAGTAATTCCAAAGCTTCATGACACAAAATTATCACTGTAGAGATCAAGAAGGATTTTTTCCAATGTTAGAGGGTTGTAATAGTGTATTACAAGAATTCTTCTTTCCTTTGAAGCAGCAAATTTTGGCCACCTTTGGTCTTAATGGCTATAGTCCAATCCAATGTGGCAAATCTATATTTTTACTTAAGATTAATATGATAGCTCATATAGCTCTATATGGATTGACACTATGGTCCATACAATTTAATGTGGCCATTTTGATTTCAAAAACTGTAAAGAAAAGACTATAAAACTTGCAAGATTCTTTGGGTATTCTAACAATGTACACATTTCACATCAAATTTGGAAGAAAAATTGCACTTGTAATCATTTTTTTGCCCAATGTCTAGTTTCATTCTGAAGTAAACTTTACAGCATATTTGTAAAGCTGTACGGAAGGGATTTAATTATAAACTGATAGATCCTTAACTATAGTAGTGCTAATGGAAACTATTAAAATATGTGCATTTTGGTAGCAGTGTCCTGGCTACAGCCTATCCATTTCCAATTAGTACTAATTTATATAAGAGCTTTGGACATCATTGGCTCTGCTTGGTGCATTACAATTTTTTGCAGATATTTCAGTGGTGGCTTCTACTTCCCAGATCTTTGCTTTATATATCAAAGCTTTTTAGTACAGTGCTTTTAATATATAAAACAGGATGTTTTCTCTTTCGAGTGGAACTGACAAGAGAATACTAGTTCATCTCCTTACTTTTTATGCTCTTCAATTATTGACCATTTTTATGTGATTAGTTTGAAACAAAGAAAATCTCCCCTCCCCACCTTTATTTCCCATTCAAAATGTTTAGATGTAGCATCTGACACCTTTCATTCTTTAGCAGGCCCTATTGGAAGGACAGGGTCAGATCCCAGACTGGATGTTACCCACAAAACCTGTCCAAGAAGTTCTGAATGGTCAAGGAGTAAAGTACAGTCTGAGAGTAACCTGAAGAAATTGGACTCTACTCTTCCAGATAGTAAACAAGATGAAGACCATACCTCCTTAAATAAGGACTTTCTGCCCATAGAGATACGTGGAATTCTTGATGATCTGCAGTTGGACTCAGTGATTCCAAGTACAAAGCAAGAGAAAGATGGGGAAAGGCACAGTCAGAAATCTGCACTGCCTACACAAGGTGCCAGGAGCCACAGTCCAACAAAAAGGAAACCAGACAAGTTAGCTGCTAGTGAAGAGCCTCAAGTTATCTCCAAGAAACGTCACTATGACACAGATGAGGTTCGCCAGTACATTATTAGACAGCAAGAGGAGAGGAAGAGGAGGCAGAATGAAGAGAAGAAGGCACAGAAAGAGGCAACAGAACGGAAGAACAAACGACTTCAAGAGCTTTACAAGAAACAGAGAGAGGCTTTTGCTAAGGCAAAGAACATGCCAACTTCTGAACCTTCAGCAGCTAGGCGACTACAGGAAACCTATTCTAAACTGTTGCTGGAACACACTTTGCTAGAGGAAACTTCTCAGCTCCCTGTTGCGCAGGAAATGCAGGTATGGCAGTTTCACTACCTCAGTATTTTAAAGATAGGCATAGAAATAGAGGGTAGAATACTTAGGAAGGTCCTGAATTATCTTTATTAAGGTAGCAGTTAAGGAAAGAAGCAGATTGTTTTCATAGGTATAATGATCTATACTAAAAACCAAAATTTTATTTGCCCACAAGACAGATAAACTGCAGAATCTCCTCGCATCAGCAAGACACACAATAATAGTGAATGGAAATTCAGTCTCTCGTAATTCTAACTAACATCTGAGTTTAATGTATTGCTTAACTGATACAATGATTGAAACTTAAGAAATGCATATAGTAAAACTCCTCAGACTGAATGAGGGGCTTCAGTTCAGCTTACTTTGGCAGAGCTGTGACTATTGAGGTCATTCAACTCATTGCTATTTGAGGCTGAATGTGAAACATGGTTGTTAGATGACAGGTCATTACTGTTAACTTTCCTGGTTCCTCTTTGGCTGGCTCTGTGTGTGAGTAAAGCTTGTGTCCCACCAGTCAGTTTTGTTGGGACAAAAATCTTGAATGCCCTCTCCTTTTTTCTATTTTTGCATGCTAGTAAAACTTTAATGCTGAGTTTCTTCTAGTCCCTTTGACTTTATTGAGACTTAAGCTCCTCAGTCACTTTAGGCGCTTCTGAAAATTTTGCTGTTAGAGTCTTCTTTTTATTTCTAGCCCAGGCCTGGATATCAACCATCTGGGGAATCTGACAAAGAAAACAAGGCACAAGAACGTCCTCCTAGTGCATCTTCCAGTAGTGATATGTCCCTGTCGGAACCTCCACAGCCTCTTGTTAGGTAAGTAGGTATGGACGTTTCAGTCGGAGACTTCTAGTTCTCCATAGAACATATAGTACACTTCTAAAACGATTGCTTTTATAGTGATTAGTGATATAAAAGTGTTCTATGACAGTAGGAATATTTGAAGTGCAGTAATAAACTTTTATTTTGAGGTTGTACAGGAATCTGATGCACAAAAAAATAAATTTTGATTACCAATCTGCCTCAAAATTATAGCATCTATAAATAGTATTTAAAATATAATTGACATCAACTGCTGCTGTTATTCTTCTATAGATATCTCAGAGAGATGTGCATTCCGCATCAGGGACTGGTCTTTCCTCTGTCATCACCCCAGTGCAAGAACAAGTAATCATATAACCATATCTGCCAGTTAGATTGCATTCTCTATTTGAATCACCTCATTATTTTCTTCCTCACTTTCAGACTGAGGTTCCAACTTTTGATTCTCACCTTCAGGGCTCCACACAAGTCTGTTTCTGCTTGCATCTCTGGTCTAACTTCTTCCTATTCCCCAGCTTGCTCCTATTTCCCCCTTCTGCTTCCTCCAAAATACTCAATTTATAACCATCGACCGTTGCCTTCATACATGAAATAATCTCTCTCCCTCTTGTGTGGCAAGCAGACTCTTGCTCATTTTCTGTAACGCTTTTCATTAATTCACTAAAGTCAGAAGCAGCATGGAGTGGAATCTCTGCGCAGTGTTTTGACACTGAACTGTCATCTGGTCATTTGATGTATTGTCTAATTTAGGTTGTAAGTCCTTTGGAGCATCAATTGTCTTCTTTTCTGGACATTTAAACTGATGGACACCACTTAATAAATGTAATCAAATTTATGTTAACAAAATATTCAGGATGCACATTGAAACAAGCAAAAGTGAGGAAATGACTGTTAAGACTACATACACATCCTTAACTCTGTCCCCTTGTACGTATGTCCTGTGATCTGGTCTTTAATTACATGATCACTTAACCGTTTCTTAAATTTATGTATCTCATTACCTTGGTCAAATTAAAACACAGTTTTGTTGTGTAGCAATACTTGTCTCTTAGGCAGGAAGAGTTTTAGCTAGGGCTAGGAAATTCAAGTGGTAATAGTTCAAATACTACACTGGTATTGCTGTATAATGCAATATTAATATACTACTGTGATGAGCACCTTAGCAATACCTAGGTGTGGGTGCTAATAACAGGGAAGAACGGAGACTAGAATGGCTGCATAATTTATTTGGAGAGCCATGTAGTAAGTTGAGAAGCAGGACTTAGCTGGTGGGTTTCTCAGGAAACCTAATATTCAGACTATGCTAGTAAGATTAAAGAAGGAAATTCCAAGACACTGGATCACTGGAAGAGGGATGCATTTGTAGAACCCTAGTTAGGGGAAACTTAGGTATCTATAATAAAAGTCTTTTATTTTATTTATACATTTGTGAATATGCTTATATTCCACACTAAATGTGTCTAGTCCTTGCCCAGTGTGTCAGTTGCTATGAAGTGTTGGGAGGGTAATGTGAGTAAAACTGGAGAGGATTCTCTGAGCTTGGAAGACAGGAGTGGCAGGGAAAGCAAGGTGTCATCTGAACTGCATTCTGTAAACTTCTGCAAAAATCTTGCTTTTTCTTACCAAAGAATATTATCTGGTACAACATAATGCAATTTAAGAGAGTGTTTAGACTTTGTAGTATATGCTGTATATTTTATGTATATACAGTATAGCGCATTTTTATTTTTGGTACATCTATAATTTCTATTTCCCAAAAGATTGTTGTATTTTGATGTCTGTGAAAAACACTTTTGTTGCAAAGATATAAGTTCACATGAGCTGTTAGTACTTCACAAATGTTGCACTTGGTCACAAATTTCAGTCTTGTCTTTTGATTCTAGAAATGATTTGATGGAGCCTACGTGGATACAGCCAGATAGACTGAGCCCAAGAGTCCAACTCTCTCACCCACAACCTCTTGCTGGCTCAAGTGGAGGACTTTTCTCCCAGCTTTTGGATCTGGAGCAGATGGGCCTTTTGCCAAAGGACTTTGACTCAGTACTGTCAACCAGGAGGAACCACAACACAGCTGTGGGATCCTTGACTTTGACACCTCAGCCTTACCTGACTTCATCTGCTGCACAGCAAGATCTCTTGGTAAAGCCTGGTGCCAGCCAATATAAGAGTAAACTGGATCGTATTGAAGCCCTGAAAGCTACAGCTGCTTCTTTGTCTAGCAGAATTGAAAGTGAAGCCAAGAAATTAGCTGGGGCTGGCATCAACTATGGCTCAGTGTGGAACTCGGAGCAACTACTGCTGGGGAAGCAGGATGATGGACACTGGGCTAAGGCTGTGAGTCCCCCTGTGAGAGAGGATAATGAAGATGTTTTCTCAGCCAGAATTCAGAAAATGTTGGTTACTTGTATGTCTCATACAACCTTTGATGATAACCTTCCTGGAGTGGGCAACCTTAGTGAATTTAAAAAGCTCCCTGAGATTATCAGGCCTCATACTGCTGCAGTCAGCCTTGGAATGAGATCCCCAGCGAGTCACAGACCTGAAGGAATATTAGGACATTTATCAAAGAGGCAAACTGACTCCCCTGGGTCTGAAAATCAGGCTTATAGTCAAAACAAAGGCATAATTCCTCACAATTCCAGCACAGATTCAATCAGTGAAGGACCTCTTCTAAGTGAGGGGAGTCTCTCTGAGGAGGAAGGTGACCAACGTAGGCAGTCTCCTTTGAAAATTGTTGAGGTGTTAAAAGAAAAGGAGTTCTGTGTTGGGGAGAGAACTGCTTTTGAGCCCATAAAAGAGTTTCAGAAGGAGGCAGAAAAGTATTTACCACTTTTCACACAGACAAGTGGCACACAAAGCAAGGGACCATGGGAGGAACTGGCCAAGGGAAGTCCACATAGTGTCATCAACATATTTGCAAAATCTTACCAACTACATGGAAAAGGTAAGGAAAAGAAATGGAAATATTACACCAGGGGAATCTTGAGTATATTCATAATTTTCATATTGACTGCATTTTGTAGTTGAATTCACTGGTGATGACTCAATTTTCAAGAATCTCAATAAATATGAAGATGGACTAATAAGGAACTGTTAATAAGGCATAAGTGTGAATGAGGAAGTGTTATTTATTCCACAAGAACCAGGGTCACCCAATGAAATTAATAGGCAGCAGGTTTAAAACAAACAAAAAGAAGTACTTCTTCACATAATACACAGCCAACCTTGGAACTCGTTGCCAGGGGATGTTGTGAAAGCCAAAAATATAACTGGGTTCAAAAAAGAATTAGATAAGTTCATGGAGGATAGGTCCATCAGTGGCTATTATCCAGTATGGTCAGGGATGCAATTCCATGCTCTGGATGTCCCTAGTCTCTGACTGCCAGAAGCTGGTTGTGGACAATACGGGATGAATCACTCGATTACCTGTTCTGTTCATTCCCTCTGAAGCACCTGGCATTGGCCCTTGTCGGAAGATCGGATACTGACCTAGGTGGATCATTGCTCTGATCTGCTATGGCCATTCTTACGATTCACAGGAAAGTTTTATCGATGTAGTTTTGAGTAATAAGTGATTGACCTGATTTTATTTATTCCTGCTCCATGAAAAGAATTCCATTGTTTTTGGAAGCAGAAGACTGCTTTTGTGTTTAGGTTGCTACACTCCTGCAGAGTGTAGGTAATTAGAACGTTGGACCTATTCAACTGTTAAATGCAACACAGTCTAATTTGGGAGTGAATTGTATTTTTAAAATGTATTTAACATGATTTTAGAACATTGAACTATATGTGGTACAAGTTAATTTTATATATTTTTAGAATTGTATACTTAGGTTTTATGAGGTATCTTGTCATATCCAAAGTACTATGCTACACCTAACTATCTTGGGTTGGGTTTGAGGATCAGAATGTGTTTGATAGATGACTTCACCCCTGACAATACCAAACAATTTCTCCATAGAAATCTCCCTAACTACTACTTCTTTGTAAGCCACTTGTATTTTTCTCTTTCCCTCCCCATTCTGTTCATCTCTATTCCATATATGCTCAGTGTCCCTTTAAATATACTTCAGATGCATGCTGTTGTGGACATCTTTCAGTTTGGCATCTATAACTATTTTCAGACCACTTTGCCAGCTTCTGGGTTGGAAAGCTTTTTTTTTTTTTTTTTTTTTTTTTTTTTTTTTTTTTTTTTAAATTAAATAGTAAAAGGGTCTTGTTGCTGAGAAAAAGGTAAGTCCTGCCCCTCTTCTTTCTTTTCAGGTTTCTTTAATGTAGCTGGGCAAGTGGAGCCAACAGGGAGAGCTGAGCCAGTGGTTGGGAGTATGCTTCCTCCTACCACTGCTCCATTTCAAATCCACCCACCAATCCCACCGATGCGATTTCTTAAGTGAGTTATTTCTAACAAAAGGATCAAGCTTTGTGCCAAAGCTTTAACAGCATTTCATCCCGTTCTCTTCCCATTTCAGTTATTCCTGGAAGATGGAATGCATACTATTTGCAAGTAGTAATGTCAGTGACTGTATATGTGCCAGATTCTCTTTACTCACCGAAATAATGCTGCACAATCAGGGGTAGGTTACTTTGGTAGAGGGTAGATTTTTTTTTTTTTTTCTTTTTTAACTTTAACTCTTCATATGTTGTCTTATCCAGTGGTAGCTCTGAAAAATAGTTTGGCAGACAACAGACAGTTAATGAACTGAGATCTCTGTAGCAATCTCTGGTCTTCATAGATTAGGCGCTGGTGGTATATCAATAGGCAGGATCTTTCTTACTAAGTGAGCAAGTTTATAGTGTTAATTGCTCTATTTGGTGCCTTGTTGCATATTTTCCAGAATTTTCATGCAGGACATTGCATTCCATTCTTGTACATAGCTATTCTGTCCTTTTACCAGTGCACTTAATTCTCCTCTGTGAGGCACTTGCTCTTGCCTTCAGGTACTGTAGTCATTTGCTGCTGAATGTTTTCCACAAGTTAGTTTACATTATGTCCTTTTTGATTATTTTTTTCATTCTTCAAAGATGATGGAATTTACTCCCTCTAGCTCTCCAGATGGCTCCACTCCCAAGCATCATATTACTCAGATAATGTTTTCTAAGTGGCTTGTTACTTCAGTATAGAAAAGAGGCAGAATATAGTTGACATTTTGTATTAGACATCCAACGGCAGTTCTATCATGTTCATTTAGCATGCTTCTTTTGGGAAGGCATTCTTTCTTGCTCAGTACTGGTGGAAGTATTTAAGGCCTGCCGCCTCATTGCCTGTCATGTGAGCTACATGGAGTTTAGTATCAACTGTCTTATTTTTTTTATTTTATTTTTTTCCCCTTTTTCACAGGATTTGAGGAAAGGTCAAATGGAGGGTCTCCAATCTTGCGACCTTTACTTCCTACCATGAGCCCTCCAGATAGTGTTGTTTCGTATGAAGATGACTTTGTTTCATCACAGGGCAGTGGAACTTTGACAGACAAACAGATTGCTCTTGAGCCTAGGTAATTATGTAGAAACATTTGGAGAAAATCTAAATGAAAAATGATACTGAATTTTTGAGAGTACTTATAAGCAGCTTCCCTTTTGCATCAAGTAATGTGTGGATATCCCCCAAAAGGGTACTGTTACACTATTTTATCCCATTAGTGAAAAAGACGATTCCTTACAGTAGGATTTGGCAAATTATTTACAGTAGAACCTCAGAGTTAGGAACATCTCAGGAATGGAGGTTGTTCATAACTCTGAAACATTCATAACTCTGAACAAAGCATTATGGTTCTTTCAAAAGTTTATAACTGAACATTGACTTAATACAGCTTTGAAACTTTATGCAGAAGAAAAATGGCAGTTTTTACCATCTTAAGGAAACGGTTTCCTTACCTTGTCAAATCTTTTTTATTTTTATTTTTTAATTCCCTTTATTTTTAGTAGTTTACATTTAACACAGTACTGTACTGTATTTGCTTTATTTATTTATTATTATTTTTTGGTCTCTGCTGCTGCCTGATTGCATACTTCTGGTGCCAAATGAGGTGTGTGGTTGACCGGTCAGTTCATATCTCTGGGGTTCATAACTCTGAGGTTCTGCTGCATCTGTGGCCCTACACAGCTAATATGTCAAGCCACATGGCCTCGGAGCAAGCAGTGTAGGACAGAGAATTGAGTACTGCTGAAACCTAATCCTGGTTCTGCCCTGACTTCTTATGTGGGCTTGGGCAAGTCACTTAACTCTTCTGGGTCTGTTGCCCCATCTGTAGAATGTGAGAATAATAGTTCCTAAGCTTTCATAGCTGTTATGAGGCTTAATGTTCAAAACACTTTGAAGATATTAAACCCTATATAATTGCCAAATTATAATTTATTGCTGTCTTTTTGTAGGTTTCAGAGTGGTAACCATGTTAGTCTGTATCAGCAAAAAGAACAAGGAGTACTGGTGGCACTTAGAGACTAACAAATTTATTTGAGCGTAAGCTTTCGTGGGCTAAACCCCACTTCATCTGATGCATGCAGTGGAAAATACAGAAGGAAGATATATATACACAGAGGACATAGAAAAATGCCATCCTGATTATCACTACAAAAGTTTTTTTCTCCTGCTGATAATAGCCCACCTTAATTGATTACTCTCATTATAGTTAGTATAGCAACACCCATTTTTTCATGTCCTCTGTGTATATATATCTTCCTACTGTATTTTCCACTGCATGCATCCGATGAAGTGGGTTTTAGCCCACGAAAGCTTATGCTCAAATAAATTTGTTAGTCTCTAAGGTGCCACAAGTACTCCTCGTTCTTTTGTCTTTTTGTAGTAGTTGTTGTAAATGTCTAGAATTTTTTCAAGGTTCCAGTAAGGTTTAGTAACAGAAATATATTTTTTTAAAATTCTGATAGAATTTTGAAACCTTTTCTGTAGCTGCTTGGAATTTCAAGACCATGACATTCCAGATCTTCCAATTTATTGTGAAAATGGTTGGTTCTTCTTCGAGTGATTGCTCATATCAATTACAGTTAGTTGTGTGCGAGTGCCGCGTGCACGGATGACGGAAACTTTTACCCTAGCAGCTACCCATCGAGCTGGCTGGGGAGCCCCCTGGAGTGGTGCCGAAATGGCGATTTATATAAGCCCCTGCTGGCCCGACCCTCCTTCTGTTCCTTCTTACCGCCTGTGACGGTTGTTGGAACAGTGATATCTTGTCCTATCAAGTGTTCCACTTATCCCTAGCGTTCTCTTATCTTCATTGTAAATAGTTAGTAGTTAGTAAGTTTTAATTGTTTTTCTATAGTATTAAGTGTAGTTTAGCTGTTGAGGGCAGTCTCGTCAACGACTGCCCTGCGGGGCCCTGGGGCATGCCGTCTCAGGGCTTCAAGCCTTGCAAGTCTTGCAACAGGCCCATGCCTACGGGCGACCCCCATGATTCCTGTCTCAGGTGTCTGGGGGAGGGCCATCAAGCGGACAAGTGCAGGATTTGTAAAGCGTTCAAACCCCGGACGCGTAAAGAGAGGGAGTTTCGTCTTAGGCAACTCCTCATGGAGTCGGCCCTGCAGCCCTCTCAAGACGCGGGCCCGAGTGCGTCAGTACAGAGCGTCCCTCCAGCGGTACCATCTTCGGCACCGCAGAAGATCCCGTGCTCATCTCGGGACCGGCGATCTCCCAGGCCCCAAAAACGTCCACCTCGGCACCATTCCCATTCCCTTGTTGCTGCCAAGAAGCAAGCCGTGGGAGGACCCCCTGTTAGGATTAAGACAGTTACCAAGGTCCCGACGGAGCAAGACCCTGGCCAGACCTCTAAGCAGGCCACCATGCCTAGATCTCTTCAGGCCACCCCTCCACACGGGACGGTGCAAGTAGAAGAGATCATTCTACCGTCCACGCCGGACACCTTAGAGGCGGAGAGAGGTCTCATCGAGATGACTGCTCTGGTGACTCCGGTCCCAGCACCGGCCCCAGCACGGGTCCCTGTGCCATCCAAGGGCAAACCGGCGATGTTCGGGCTATCAGCCCTCAGACCAGCATCTCATTCCTGCTCGGAGTCCCGGCGCCGTTTTGAGTCCCGGCACAGCCCCAGGTCTCGGTCTGATTCGCGGCGCTGATCCTGCGGTCTCGAACCTCAGAGCCATTCCCGCTCCAGGTCACTTTCAACTGTGCAAACATGGTCCCGCTCGAGGTCCAGGTCACGATTGGTGACCTCGCGGCACCGCTCGGACCGACGAGGTACGGGTTCCCAATCCCCGCATCAACGATCGCCACGGCACCGCTCCCCGTCGCGGCACGGCTCCCCGTCGCGGCACCGCTCAACATTGCGGCACCGCTCACCAGCGCGGCACCGTTCGCCAACATGGCACCGGTCGCGATCAGCCTCACAGCGCTGATCCCGGCACGACCTGCGCCTTCCAAGAGACTCGGTGCCTGCTTTAATCCACTCCCGCACCGCCCCTCCTTGGCCGTCGCAGTCCTGATCCCCTTCTGGCAGTTCAGAGAGAGCCTCAGGGGTCTCGGACATCCCTCATTCTGGCCCAGGGAGCCTCGGCCAAGTTCCACCAGCGTCCCACTGGCAACCCCAGTGGCAGTTTTGGACACCCTGGGCATACCATCAAGCCCAGGGCGCTTCCCCAGTTGCCCGGCCGCCGTCTCGCTCGAGCGCCAGGCCTTCTGAGGCAACTCTCAGCCGCCCTCCTCCTGACCCAGACCAAACTGTGGAGCCAGCACCTGCGATAGAGGCTACCCCAGCTCCCCAGGAGGAGCCACCCATGTCCGACCAGGATGCTACATCCGCACCAGCCCTCCCAGTGGAGTCGTCCTCGTCCTCCCCTGATGAGGCTGTGGCTGGCACATCCACATCTGGGCCACCCCCGATGGACTTTAGGGTCCTCCAAGAATTGCTGAGGCATGTGGCCTTCAATATGAACCTTCAAATTGAGGAGGTTGTGGAGGATGAGGACCCCATGGTGGACATTCTAGGCCTGGAAGGGCCCTCCAGGGTGGCCCTTCCCATGAATAAAACCATCCAAAACAATGCAAAGACTCTCTGGCAAACCCCGGCCTCCATTCCCCCCACAGCTAAGGGGGTAGAAAGAAAGTACTTTGTCCCCACCAGGGGTTATGAATACACCTCTACCCCGATATAACGCGACCCGATATAACACGAATTCGGATATAATGCGGTGAAGCAGCGCTCCGGGGGGGGGAGGGACTGCGCACTCTGACGGATCAAAGCAAGTTCGATATAACACGGTTTCACCTATAACGCAGTAAGATTTTTTGGCTCCTGAGGACAGCGTTATATTGGGGTAGAGGTGTACCTTTTTACCCACCCTGCCCCATGTTCGCTTGTGGTAGACACGGTAAATGCCAGGGAGAGACAGGGCCAGCAAGGGCCTGCTCCCAAATCAAAAGACTCAAAACGGCTGGACCTTTTTTGGGAGAAAGGTTTATTCTACTGGGGGTCTCTCGCTGTGGATTGCTAACCAGCTGGCGATCCTCAGTAGGTACAATTTTAACTCTTGGTCTGCGGTCCTCAAATTCCAAGAGCTTCTCCCAGCAGAGGCTCGTACAGAACTGGGGGCCATTGCTGAGGAAGGTAAACTGGTTGCTAGGACCTCCCTCCAGGGTTCCCTCGATGCTGCGGACGCAGCTGCGCGCACTCTGGCGTCGGGAATCGCTATGCGGCGGAATGCCTGGCTTCAGTCCTCTGGCCTCCTGCCCGAGGTCCAGCATACCATCCAGGACGTCCCTTTCGATACTCAGGGCTTGTTTGCGGATCAAACTGACTCCCGCCTGCATACCTTAAAGGACACGAGAAACACCATTAAGTCCCTAGGTATGCATACCCCGGCTAACCAGAAGAAGCCCTTTAGGCCACAGACCACCCAGCAACGTCCTTTCTCTCCTAGACTGAGGCAGGACCCTTCTCGTCGCAGAGGTAGATACTTTCGAAATAGACTGTCTCGCCCCTCCTCTGGACAAGGTCAAGGACAGTCTAAGCCACCCGCGGGCCCTAAGCGCCCATTTTGAAGGTGCGCCAGAGGACGGATTACCAGTTCTTACCCGAGACAGTTATCCCTTTCTGAACCGTCTATCCCGTTTCTACCATTCCTGGTCCCATATTACCTCGGACCGTTGGGTCCTCCACATGGTGCAGATGGGATATTCTATCCATTTCCATTCCATCCCGCCCTCCCACCCCCCCTTCCCTGTCCCTCTTCAGGGACCCTTCTCACGAGCAACTCCTCATCCAGGAGATTCAATCCCTCCTTGCCCTAGGGGCAGTGGAGGAAGTTCCTCAGGAGCTCAGCGGCAAGGGTTTTTACTCCCGCTACTTCCTTGTCCCCAAGGCAAAGGGAGGCCTAAGACCTATTCTGGACCTCAGGAAGCTCAAAAAGTACATCGTCAACCTGAAGTTCCATTTGGTCTCCTTAGTCACTATCATCCCTTCACTGGATCCGGGAGACTGGTATGCCGCCCTCGATATGAAAGACGCGTACTTTCACATATCGATTACTCCGCCTCACAGACGTTTCCTCCGTTTCGTGGTGGACAAGACGCACTATCAGTTCACAGCCCTCCTGTTTGGCTTGTGCACAGCCCCCCGCGTCTTTACCAAGTGCATGGCGGTCGTGGCTGCCTTCCTTTGCTGACACAACGTACACGTCTTCCTGTACCTAGACGACTGGCTTATATGGGGCCGGTCTCACCATCACGTCCAGTCGCAGGTACACCTACTCATGGACACGTTCACTCGCTTGGGTATCATGGTAAACCTCAGTAAGTCCGTCCTCGCCCCTACTCAAACTATAGAGTTTATAGGAGCAGTCCTGGACGCAAACCAAGTGAGGGCTTTCCTTCCGGAAGCACGGCGCCTGGCTATAGCAAGCATAATTACCAGCCTCTGCAAGTTTCCCACCACCACAGCAAGGCAGTGCCTCAGGCTGCTGGGTCACATGGCGTCCTGTACATACGTGGTGCAACACGCCAGACTAAGGCTCAGGCCGCTTCAGACGTGGTTGGCGTCTGCCTATCGACCGGGACACGACAGCCTAGAAATGGTCCTCACGGTCCCAAAGTGCACACTCGACTTCCTGCAGTGGCGGCTGGACCCTCAGATGGTGGGTGCCAGGGTCCCGTTCCATCCCCAACTCACTTTGACTCTGGTTACAGATGCATCTGCCCTGGAATGGGGAGCCCACCACGGCAGCCTGACAATGCAGGGCTTATGGCATGAGAGCGAGCTGTCGCTGCACATCAACATCAGAGAACTCAGGGCAATCTGCCTTGCGTGCCAAGCCTTTCTTCCCCACTTGCGGGGCCACTGCATAGCAGTCCTAACGGACAACACCACGGCCATATTCTACCTGAACAAGCAAGGCGGAGCTCGGTCATCGCGGTTCTGCCAAGAAGCCCTCTTTCTGTGGGACTTCTGCTTAGCCCACTCCGTCAACCTTCAGGCCTTGTACCTGCCGGGTGTCCAAAACGTTCTGGCGAATACTTTGAGCAGGCGTTTTCTGACTCACGAATCGTCCATACGCCCGGATATCATTCCGTTTTCCGCACCTGGGGGTTTCCCCGAATCAACTTGTTTACTTTGCGGACCAACAGAAATTGTCCAGTTTTCTGCTCCTTCCGGAGTGTCAGCCCTTGCTCGTTAGCGGACGCCTTTCAGATCACGTGGTTGGGCTAGTTGCTGTATGCCTTCCCACCATTCCCGCTGGTTCACAAGGTGCTCCTCAAGATCTGCCGGGATAAGGCAGATGTCATACTGGTAGCCCCTGCCTGGCCGCGTCAGTGTTGGTACCCAACCCTGCTGGACCTGTCAATTCAGGCCCCTCTACGCCTTCCTCTCAACCCCGACCTCATCTCCCAGACCCACGGTCGTCTCCTACACCCGGACCTTCAGTCGCTCCACCTCATGGCCTGGAGGATCCGTGGCTGAACCAGGCTGAACGCGACTGTTCGGATTCGGTAAGGTGGGTGCTTCTGGAAAGTCGCAAGCCGTCGACTAGGCTTACCTACAAGGCTAAGTGGAAGAGGTTTTCCAGCTGGTGCGCTCAGTGGCAGGTGCCCCCGCCCCAGGCTTCCATTCGTGCATCTTGGACTACCTGATGTCCTTAAAGGACCAGCACCTAGCCTTTGGATCCCTTAAGGTCCACCTTGCGGCCATTTCTGCATTTCACCCAGGCGCAGCGGGGCGCTCGGTGTTTGCACACCCGGTCGTGCGGCGTTTCCTCAAAGGCCTGGAGAAAATCCATCCTCCAACGAAGCCACCCGTACCTGCATGGTACCTTTAACTTGGTCCTCTCCTGTCTTATGGGCCCTCCTTTCGAGCCGCTGGCCACCTGCTTTCTTCTCTATCCCTCCGAACTACGGGCTCTCACGTGTGAGCCGCCCTATACCATCTTTCATAAAGATAAAGTCCAACTAAGACCTCATCCGGCTTTTCTACCAAAAGTGGTGTCCCGCTTCTACGTGAGCCAGGATATCTTCCTACTGGTTTTCTACCCGAAACCGCATGCTGACCTACGTGAACAACGCCTCCATTCTCTCGACGTTAGAAGGGCACTCGCCTTCTATATAGACCGGACAAAGCCCTTTCGTAAAACAACTCAGTTGTTCGTCGCCATTGCGGAACGGATGAAAGGCACCCCGGTCTCCTCTCAACGAATATCTTCGTGGATCACCGGGTGTATTCGTGCTTGCTATAACCTGGCAAATGTCCCTCCGCCTGCTGTTACGGCTCACTCCACAAGAGCTCAGGCGTCGTCAGCTGCCTTTCTGGCACACATTCCTCTCCAGGAAATCTGCAGAGCTGCCACGTGGGCCTCGGTTCATACCTTCACATCCCACTATGCCATCGTCCAGCACTCTCAGGATGATGCAGCCTTTGGCAGAGCGATCCTTCAATCTGCGGTTCCTTGACTCCGACCCCACCTCCGAGGGTAAGGCTTGGGAGTCACCTAACTGGAATTGATATGAGCAATTACTCGAAGAAGAAAAAACGGTTACTTACCTTTCTGTAACTGTTGTTCTTCGAGATGTGTTGCTCATATCTATTCCATTCCCCCCACCTTCCCCTCTGTCGGAGTAACCGGCAAGAAGGAACTGAAGGGGGGTCGGGCTGGCAGGGGCTTATATAGATCGCCATTTTGGCGCCACTACAGGGGGCTCCCCAGCCGGCCCGGCAGGTAGCTGCTAGGGTAAAAGTTTCCGACATCCGTGCACGTGGCGCGCGCACACACCTAACTGGAATAGATAGGAGCAACACATCTCGAAGAACAACAGTTACAGAAAGGTAAGTAACCGTTTTATTCAAATTTCTTGCTGAATTTTTTTCAAAATTCAGCTACATCGAATTTTCCATCTTTATAGCTCAGATTTGAGGGGTTTGGAGACAGGTGAGAAGCGACAACCCTAACAACTTTTTGGGGAAGGAGGGCAGCAACATGTTTGTCTACAGTTTTTGTCTAGGCCTGAATAAGTGGAGGACAGAGCACATTTTTCATTTTCATTATATGGCTAGCTGTAAAAATGTTCTCTTACCGAAGAAAACAAATATTACAATTTAGCTTCTAATACAACTTACCACCTTTCACATAAGACTATCCCTTTAATTTTTTTCATAAATGCATGACCCTATTGAAAAAGTCTATAGTTCTACAAGTTTATCAATAATATCAGACGTCCATGTGTAATTTAGATTTCCATCAACTTAAGGGTAATACATATGTGTATCCAAATCTGTAATTGAATGCCCATAAAAACTTGTATCTGAAATTATGCAAATATCCGTCTTTTGTAATTTTACATCGGCTGAAATTCAGTACACTCAGAATCAGGTCTAAGGCCTGGGATACACTAGTGGGGTGGTTCGAACTAAGATACGCAACTTCAGCTACGCTAGTCGCGTAGCTGAAGTCGAAGTATCTTAGTTCGACGTACCTGGCCGTCCTCACGGCGGCGAGTTGACTGCCGCGGCTCCCTCGTTGACTCCGCTTACTCCTCCTGCCAAGGTGGAGTATAGGTGTCGATTCGCGGATCGATTTATCGCGTCCAGATGAGATGCGATGAATCGATCCCCGATACATCAAACACTGCCCGCTGATCCGGCAGGTAGTATAGTCGTACCCTAAGTTCTGAGTGTCCTAGCAACTTGCTACCAATATCTAATACCAAAAGTCATCTTGTTTCTCAAGATGGATTTGTAATGCGGCAATATGAAATTGGCCCTGATTTTAGTCATCTGTCTCCTCAAGAAAGTCATGTAGATTTCTTGTGGCATGGAAGAGAGGAGTTGGGAATCTTCTGCTAGTGTTTTTTGTTCTATGGCAGTATCAGTGGCAGCAGCAATTCCAGCATTCAAGAAGAGCTTCCCAGCAGGAAGTCTCCCCATGAACACCGATCTATAGAGCTAACCTCCCAGCATTCACCTGGACCCTGGTCTGCAGCATCTTCTCGCTCATCTGGATCTTCTAAAAGGAGAGGGAAAAAGGAAAGTAAGTACAGTGCCGAGTGTAGACTCACTTTTATCACTTTTGTCAGCTGGTTATATTCGTATGCTCACATTTTTAAAAGATTTTTTCTGGGATTATTTAGTGTGATTGATTAAGCATTTTCACTTATCCAGGGGTTGATGGTACAGCATCTGTAATCTAGTACCAGTATAGTAGGAAGCCTTGTTTACTCTTAACCCTGTATGAAAATGTCTGCTTCCATTACATTACTATTCTAAAGAGAAAGCAAATGTCTGTTTTCAGCAGTTACTTTCTCATGCTTTGACCATGTAAGATGCTCATTTGTAACTCAGTCTGTTACAAATTTGGTGAATATTGAAACCGAGTTGTTAATGCTATTTCTACCAGAAACCTCACTGTACAGTTTGGGGTGATCCTTTTTTTGGCCTTGTCATATAGTAACTTCTAAAAACAAACAGTTGAGAAACTTAATAGTATCGTGATAAAATGTGCTATATTAAGCAAACTTTCTAAAAATGACCTAGCTTTATTTTTTTATATAACCTAGGGATTATCCTCAAATTCTAAAATTAATTTTAAAAAATGCATTCAGCTGCTGTGAAATTAAAATAATGGCCACCCTATACAATATATAGTCCATCATTAGGCTATGAAACATCTGTAGCTTATGCATAAATAAATATCAAGCCTCTTACAGTAGTTTCTGTTACATTAGAAACGGAGCAAAATATGATTTGACAAATGGGAAATTAGTTTTATGCTTTTAAAAAAACAAATAATGGACAGTAAGATGAGAATACTAAATTTAAAATGTGGTTACAGTCAGAAAAGAAATTGTATCGTTGGAGGTTCCATATTTTCTCTGTGGCTTCTGTATCAGAATTCCTCAGTGTGCAAGTCAAGATAGGAATATTTCTAACCACCACCACCACCACCACCACAAAAACTGATATTTTCAGTTTAAGTTGCCTGTAATTGTGTGTGCAGTTGGGGTTTAGCTAACTATTTTGATGAAGAATGTGTGAGGCAGAACAGAATTGGCTATTATACATTCATGGCTGGATTGGCTCTGCAGTGCAACAGGCACTCTATTACTAAATTTAAGTAGATGTGATTCAGAACAGGAGCTAGTCTTGAGTAAAAAGGTGCCATATTTATTTAAGAGCACTTTAGGCTAGACAAGGCCCTTTTTAAGTGAGGGAAACGTTCACTCAATTGTTTCTTTGTAGCTAATAACTGCTGAACTTTGGATTATACTTTGCAGGGATAGAATCTTTCAATGGAAGTTCAC
The DNA here is from genome assembly GCF_028017835.1 of Emys orbicularis. NCBI lineage: Eukaryota > Metazoa > Chordata > Testudines > Emydidae > Emys > Emys orbicularis. The sequence goes on along the minus strand of NC_088690.1, from coordinate 58,776,960 downwards.
ACCACTTTCCTGTGGAAGACGACAAAATACTATCTGAGTCAGACCGTGGGTCCCAGCAAGCAAAGAAGTCCTTGCCTAATAGCAGAGTTTCTAATAGAGACCCTGAGCAGAACGCAGATACTGATAGCACTTTGGAAGAGTTGTCTGGACATTCTTTGATGAGGTAAAGTGGACCTTTATAAGACATCTTGCACATATTACTAGAACTTGGTGTTGAGTTTTAATATGTAGTGTGTAGTACAAGTGCAACCATAGTGTAGAGGTGTAGAAAGGATTTGCAGCTTGATCTGCTGTTTCAGTACTATATTGAATAACTTGGTATAAAAGTTTTAAATTATAGCCTGGCTCCTGAAAATTCTACCATCTATCTGGATAAGTTAGCAGTAGTAATTCACAACATTTATTAGTGAGACACCTGTACTTGGAATAAACATAGTTTGAAAGATGCTGTCTGATTCATTTTTAAAAATTAATCAATTTAAAGAAAATATTGAAGTTGACACTATCGTTCTGAGAGAGGACATAGAGTTTGAATATTATTTGTAGGTTTGTGGCAGCTTTTGTAATGAATACAGCTACCTCATTTCAGCACAAAAATGATCCTCAAGGTCTTGTCTGTCTTGTTTAATGCTCAGAAGGAAACTGTCAACTTCAGTTCTTTGAAATGGACTAGTTTAAAAGAATACATTTTCTGATGGAATACCCTTTAAACACAATGTTCTGAAAACCTTTTAATTTTTGTAAATATTTGAGAGTTTTTCTTAGGGCTGTCGATTAATCGCAGTTAACTCACACGATTAACTCAAAAAAATTAATTGCAATTAAAAAAATTAATTGCGGGTTTAATTGCACCGTTAAGCAATAGAATACCAATTGAAATTTATTAAATATTTTTGGATGTTTTTCTACATTTTCAAATACACCGGACCCTCGCTAGAATGTTGGATTTGGGATCCATGCGCGGTACCATGTTAATGTGGGGACTGCGTTAAAATGAATTGCAATTAAAGTAATTAAATTTGGGATCCATGGCCGCGACCGTGTTATATGTGAATTCGCGCTATGTAGATGCGCATTCTAGTGAGGGTCTATTGTATATTGATTTCAATTACAACACCGAATACAAAGCAAATAGTGCTCACTTTATCATTTTTACAGTGCAAATATTTGTAATAAAAATAATATGAACAAAAGAAATAGTATTTTTCAATTATTATTTAGCGTGTGCATAGTTCTCTAGCCAAGCAATAGCATCTTCAGTGGTGTGATTCAGTTCTTCTAGGCCACCACTGAACCTAGTCAGCAGGCATTCATCAACAATGTGTGTCATCGTCTGTGTTGCGCCACAGCTGCACAATGGGCTGTCACAAAAGGCCCAGCGATACTGGTTAGCTGCACAAAGACCTTGCCCGGTCCGGAACCTGTTCAACAGGGACCATTGGTGACGGGGCAGGTCAAAACCAGGCTGGCAGATTATGGGGTCATCAGCAAGGGACTGGTTGAGGATTATAATAGATATCCATTCCTCTCGCCAGAGTGTTTCCACCCTAATATCCTGGTATGGCGGATGAGACCATAATGGGCGATGTGACAGCAAACGTGTAGCTGGTGATTTTAAAAGATCATTGTGCAGTGGCAGGCTTGAGTTGATGCTTACTTTCTCCAGTAACTTGCCAGTGGCAACCTCTCATCTAATATAAGGAGGAGCAATATTGCTCAGAACTGGAAGCCATGGGAGTGGTGTCAGACGCAGGATGCCGGAGACGATCTGCACGGCGGCATGTAACTGCTTATCCACCAGTTTGGTGTGTGACGATCGACTCCATACTGGTGCACAGTACTCCCTCACTGAATACAAGGTGGCAAGAACTGACAGCCGCAGAGTTGGAGCACGGGCACCCCATGACGAACCTGCCAGTTTGCTAAGAAGGTTGTTACACATCTTAACTTTAGCTGCTGTCTTCTTCAGGTGGGCATGGCAACTAAGTGAGTGATCTAAGGTCACACCTAGATAGACCAGTTCTACTTCATGCTTCACCTTCTGACCATTCAGATAAACATTCAGTTCTCGGGTTGCGCTAGACTGTTTTTATGACGCTTGACTGAAGTAGCCAAGTCTTACAGTAGTCAGCTAACTTTAACATGTCCCGGTTTAAGATGGCATCAAGCTCGTGAAACATCAGGACTGGGTACCGCAACAGATGTCTGCGTAAATGAACTTTCGTGACTCCGTTGTTGGCAGGTCATTGATGTAAAGGTTGAATAGGGTCGGAGAAAGCACAGAACTCTGGGGTAACCCATTGCTCTGTCATCTCCAAGCACTCGTCTTCTCCCCCATATGGTCTTTGAATTGCCTATCACGGAGGAACAGTTCAACAATGCCTGTGACCCAAGGTAGCAGGACCCATGATACCTTCACGAGCAGGTCAGTGTGCCATACTGTATTATATGCCGCTGTTAGATCAATGAAAACAACACCTGTTTTCAAGTGTCTTTGGAAGCCATTTTCAACAAATATTGTCAGTGAGAGTACTTGGTTGCATGTGCTATGACCTTGGAGAAAGCCAGCTTGGTCAGGACTCAAAATTCTCTCTGTTGTAGGACCAGGCGCTCCAGTGCCTTGAAACGCACTTACAGTAATGATATGGTACAATAGCTTGATGCTTGACTTGAGTCCTTTCTAGGCTTTAGGAGGCCAATGGTTTTTGTGGTGCGCCATATCTTCGGTAGCCTGCCTTCACTGATGACCCTGGTGAAGAATTTCACAAGCCAGAGCTGAGCACAAGGGCCAAGGTTTTTCAGGAATTCTGGAAATATGTTGTCATAGCCCGCAGCTGTTCCACACTTGATGCTACCCAGTGTCTGTTACAGTGAATGGTTCTGGGCAGCTTCTGATCTGGTGTACACGTTTAAACCTACGCCATTCGTTCCTCACTTGTCTTCGCACCTGTTTCTCCAAAGGTGATCTGGCCACTTTAAGTAGGTATCCTGGTTGGGTGTCACAGAGGGTTGGCAGAGTGCAAGTGGCTGCTGTGCTACTCCAAGGCATTGGAGCAGACTCCAACACTTGCAGCTGGAGTGGGTAAAGCTCATTCGCTCGGTCATCTCCTCCCATCTGGCTCGGCGAGCAGTGTCCAATGATTCGATCAGATGGTCAGCGACTTCTGGGTCACCAGATGCCTCATACTGCTCAAGCAAGGCAGCGCTCTCCTCGTCAAAACGGGATGTCGACCAGGCAGCAACCACGTGGGATGGCTCTGCAGGCTGCTTTATAGATAGCACCACAGAAGCGATGGTCGGTCTCATTTACCAAGATATGCCAGGCTGGTATTGTCACCACACTCTTCTCCAGTGCTTCCCTATATTTTCCCCAGTCAGCCTTTTGGAAGTTCCACTGCTTCTTTTTGGAACTCTTGACAACTGGGAGCTGTAGCCCTATATGGATCAGCAACAATCTCTGTTGGCTGTGTGGAAAGTTATTCAAGACTTGGTATGTTGCTGGCTGAGGATGGCCATGAACTGAACTGACCCAGCACAAGTCAGGAGAATAGTCATGATCCCATCTAGAAGAATGGAACGTGCCTTGCAGCTTAGCATCATGGATAAGGGTGAGGTCATTTCGAGATGCTCAGGCTGCAAGTTGTTCACCGTCAGTGTCAACCTCCTTATACCCCCAGTCTGTGTGATGGCTGTTGAAGTCTCCAACATAGACAGCTGGGTGTGGCACACTTGGTAGAACCTGTTGGTTCCAGCTGATGCTTGGAGGCTTGTAAACATTTGCTAGCCAGATACCGCCAACCTGGATGGTGTCACAGAATTCAGTAGATAATCGCTGAGTGGCATCTGCGATATCGGCTCGAATGTATGTGGCTTGGCCGTGCTTTGGGTGTGCCACATGGCACAACAGGTCGAAGCCGTCGATACTGTAACGCCCGGCTTTGGCAGTTGCCGTGTGTGTCTTGCAAGCAAATTATATCGATAGTGTGTTGATGAGCAAGAACACTGAGTAAAGCATGCTTGGCAACTGACAAACCCTCCACGTTAGGTTGTAACACACGTAGAGCTGGAAGAGGTGACTCCTCAATTTTCAATTCACCTCACCCAAGTACCGTAGTGCAATCTCTTTATCATGAAAGTGCAACTTACAAATGTAGATTTTTGTTGTTGTTGTTACATAACTGTACTCTAAAACAAAACAATGTAAAACTTTAGCGTCCACAAGTCTACTTAGTCCTATTTCTTGTTCAACCAATCGCTAAGACAAACAAGTTTGTTTACATTTACGGGAGATAATGCTGCCCTCTTCTTATTTACAGTGTCACCTGTAAGTGAGAACAGGCATTTGCATGGCACTTTTGTAGCCGGCATTGCAAGGTATTTAAGTGCCAAATATGCTAAACATTCATATGCCCCTTCATGCTTCGGCCACCATTCCAGAGGACATGCTTCTATGCTTATGATGCTCGTTTAAAAAAAAAAGTGTTCATTCAATTTTTGACTGAACTGTATGTTTCCTGCTCTGTTTTACGCACATTCTGCCATATATTTCATGTTATAGCAGTCTTGGATGACCCAGCACGTTGTTCGTTTTAACAACACTTTCACTGCAAATTTGACAAAACGCAAAGAAGTTACCAATGTGAAATTTCTAAAGATAGCTACAGCACTTGACCCAAAGTTTAAGAATCTGAAGTGCCTTCCAAAATATGAGAGGGATGACGTGTAGAGCATGCTTTCAGACGTCTTAAAAGAACAACACTCCGATGCGGAAACTACAGAACCTGAACCACCCAGAAAGAAAATCAACCTTCTGCTGGTGGCATCTGACTCGTGATGATGAAAGTGAACATGCGTCAATCCAAAGTAGTGCGGACAGTTATTGAGTGGAACCCGTCATCAGCATAGACGCATGTCCTCTGGAATGGTGGTTGAAACATGAAGGGACATACGAATCTTTAGCACATCTGGCACATAAATATCTTGCCACGCCGGCTACAACAGTGCCATGCAAACATCTATTCTCTCTTTCAGGTGACATTGTAAACAAGAAGCGAGCAGCATTACCTCCTGACAGTGTAAACAGACTTGTTTGTCTGATTGGCTGAACAAGAAGTAGGACAGAGTGGACTTGTAGACTCTAAAGTTTTACATTGTTTTATTTTTGAGTGCAGTTTTTTATATAATTCTACATTTGTAAGTTCAACTTCCATGATAAAGAGATTGCATTACAGTACTTGTATGAGGTGAATTGAAAAATACTATTTCTTGTTTTTTTACAGTGCAAATATTTGTAAACAAAAATAAATATGAAGTGAGCACTGTACACTTTGTATTCTGTGTTGTAATTGAAATCAATATATTTGAAAATGTAGAAAACATCCAAAAATATTTAAATGAATGATATTCTATTATTGTTTAACAGTGCGATTAATTTTTTTATTTGTGCGATTAATCGCAATTAATTTTTTTAATCGTTTGACAGCCCTAATTTTTCTACCTCACTGTTGATGTTAAGAACAGCCTTTAGGGTGCACCCAAGTGCAACATCAAATGTGCTCAGGCTTACCCCTCTTTCTCCTATTTTTTCTTTCTGGATATATGCCTATCTGTTGACTTTTCAGATTTAGTTTCAGTTTTGTTGCAGCTACTATGGGTAAAAACCTTTGTGCAGGGGCTGTGAAAGTGTGTGTGTGAGTTCTTCTCCCTCACCCCCGTCAGAACATTGCATCAGTGGTGGTGACGTACCGGTATATGAGACTGGAAGAGCAACTGATGAACAAAACATTGAAACAGACTCCACGCTATGCTGCCAAATTTACAAAATAAACGTGGAAAAATTAGAGACTTTTTTTTCTCTAGACTGCTTAATTATGATAGGCCAGGTCTACACTAACCCCCTAATTCGAACTAAGGTATGCAACTTCAGCTACGTGAATAACGTAGCTGAAGTTCGAAGTACCTTAGTTCGAACTTACCTCGGTCCACACGCGGCAGGCAGGCTCCCCCGTCGACTCCGCGGTACTCCTCTCGTCTAGCTGGAGTACCGCAGTCGACGGCGAGCACTTCCTGGTTCGACTTATCGCGTCCAGACAAGACGCGATAAGTCGAACCCAGAAGTTCGATCGCTCGCCGCCGAACTACCGGGTAAGTGTAGACCTACCCATAGTCTTAGGTGTTATCTGTAGTAATAGCAGGTGCAAAATAGAAGTGATTTTCAAATTAACACTGTCCCTTTTAATCTTCATTTCTATACCAAACAACTGTAAAGAAAACCCTGGCCAATACAGGCATCTTTTAGTTTAATTGCTGAAAAGGCACTGCAGCTAGCTTTTCTTTTTCCATCTTCACAAAGAGGAGTCTGTAAGAAGCTAAAAGAAATAGGCAGACTACCTATAAAGAGCTGTTGCAATCTCTGCCAGTAGAAACCACAAGAATGTCTCTTTGGCTGGGGTGACTGTGGGCTCCCTGATGAATGAGTTTATGACAGTGTGATGTTTTGTGCAAAGATGGGTTGCTGCTCCAAAGGAGTATAGTGGGGGAGAGAATTTAATACCCATCCTTGCTGCTGTTGCAGTTCATGTTTCCATTAACCATGTCATTGAAACTAAAATCTTGTCTCAAATAGCCTAAAAAGACATGCAAGTTAGTTTTCATGTGTCTGTTCACTGAGTGCATACAGAGTGATTGTGATGAATTGGCTTAGTTTAGTTGAAATATTGAACCCAGTATTGGGTTTGAAAACCACCTCCTGGCCTAATGAGACGATGAAATGAGTTGTGCCATTGTTTTAATGTGTGTCTGGGAGGCTTCCCCATGATTTAAGCATTGACTGTTGATCATCTTTGCTTTCATAATTTTGGAATGTTAACATTTTTGTATGTATTTGAATCATTTTCTGAAAGTTTTTGGAAAGCGATGTACAGAAACTTCCCTCCACAGGCAGTTTTCATGTTGTATTTTATTAACTACACCTCTACCTCGATATAACGCTGTCCACGGGAGCCAAAAAACCTTACTGCGTTATAGGTAAAACCGCATTATATCGAACTTGCTTTGATCCGTCGGAGTGCGCAGCTCCGACCCCCCCTCCCCCCCCGGAGCACTGCTTTACCGCGTTATATCAGTATTCGTGTTATATCGGGTCGGGGTAGAGGTGTATTACTATTTTAATGCAAATTTAGGACTCTTTGGCATTTACCTCATTTTGCAAAGGGAGATTAATATTTAAAGGTAACAGCTCTGTCATAGCCACTTGCACCTCTAGAGCATTTCTAAACTGTAAAGGACTTCTATAATGTCAGGTTCTTCTGTAGGTTTAATTAATTTTCTGTAGGTAAAATTAAGTTCTTGGCCAAGACTTTCAAAACGAGGTGCCTAAAGTTAGACTCCTAAATCCATATTTAGGCGCCTGAATGTGGCCTGATTTTCAGAAGTGTCAAGTTCCTATCAATTTCATTGGAATTTGATAGGAGCTGCTGGATAATCAGGCCACTCATTCTGGTGCCTAAGAATAGAATTAAGGGGCTAACCTTAGGCACTTATTTTTGAAAATCTTTGCCCCATGGTACAGAGAGAAGTTTGTATCTATGGGATAGTCAAGGAGTCCTATCACCTTTTGATGTAGTTATTTATGTGAAGGATTATAGGGTAATTTCTACAGTATGTTACTGGCCTTGATACTTTAATGACTGTTTATAAATTTGACTCATATGAGATTTTTTTCTCTGTTTAGAACCTGTAAGTAATCCTTGTTCCTTTATTATTTATATACTAACTATGCTTGATACTATAGAACAGGGGTCGGCAACCTTTCAGAAGTGGTGTGCCGAGTCTTCATTTATTCACTCTAATTTAAGGTTTCGCATGCCGGTAATACATTTTAACGTTTTTAGAAGGTCTCTTTCTATAAGTCTATAATATATAACTAAACTATTGTTTTATGTAAAGGAAATAAGGTTTTTAAAATATTTAAGAAGCTTCATTTAAAATTAAATTAAAATGCAGAGCCCCCCAGACCAGTGGTCAGGACCCGGGCAGTGTGAGTGCCACTGAAAATCAGCTCGCGTGCCGAAGGTGCCATAGGTTGCCTACCCCTGCTATAGAACAACTTTATCAAAATGTGTCCCAAAGTGGAATGCATGTGTAACATCCCTGTAGTGAGCCATTTCTTAAATGCAGGGTAGGCACCTGCAAATCATAGGAGAGCATTCCTTGTACATAGTCTGTTCAAATGTAGACAAACAGGGGATTTAGCTTATTACTATGTAAACTGTCATCCTTGCACTTAAATGGCTGGGCATTGGAGAATACTGATCTTTTTCTGGTTTGATTTTTCTGTCAGTCTCTCAGACAAGGGAAGGTCCCAGAAGACCCCAACCTCTCCCCCATCTCCAGGCTCCCAGAAACTGTTACAGTTTGACTCTCTAGGAAATACAGCGGAAAGAGCCAGGTCCCCTGCAGGCTTTCCTGGGACTACAGCTTCAGGGTTCAAGCCCAATGTACCCATCTCTGACTTGAGCCTGGGAACTAGCAGGACAGGAGCAGCAGCAGTGGCTGGTGAGCTGGCTCCATTCAAGCCCAACTAATTCCATAAAACTTCCTCTTTTTTTTTTTCTCTCTTTGTATTTATGTATAGTTTCTATGATGCAGGCTAAGGGCTTGTCTACACTTGAAATGCTACAGCTGCAGTGCGACAGCTGCAGTGCTGTAGCACTTCAGCACAGACACTCGTGTCGTTGTAGGTAATCCACCTCCCCAAGAGGCAGAATTCTTCTGTCAACCTAGCGCTGCCTACACAGGGACTTAGGTTGGCTTAACTACATCATTCATGGGGTGTGGATTTTTCACACCCCTAAGCAGGATAGCTGGGTCGATCTAATTTTTTGTGTGTAGACCAGCCCTAAATCCTATAAATGTTAAATAGTAAGTATTCTCTTACAGGATCCATGCGCTTCTCTCCTGCTGGTCTCCAGCATCGTTTGTCAGCAGAGCTCAACTACCTGAGTGCCATTGAGGAATCTGTACGACAACTCTCAGATGTAGAACGAGTGCGGGGCATATCACTTGCCCAGCAGGAGAGTGTTTCACTGGCTCAAATCCTAAAGGTGACTGGAAACTTTCTTTTACTTGCTTTAACCCTCTTGTTCTGTATTTTGTGAGGAAAAAATAACCAAAGCATTGTAATTGAAATAGTTCTGCTGCTGATTTGAAACAATCCACAGCTGAGGTGATGCAGTCTATTTGAAAATGTCCAATATATTCTAAGATCAATACCTGCATCATCTTCCCTGTTCTTATCAACACACCAGTGGTGAGTCAGGAGCTCCTACCATTAGTATGTCATTGGCTGAAATAATTGTTTTTACTGCATATCATGATAAAACTAGAATTTATTTACTTGCTAGGTTTGATACTTGGCCCTTAGGCAACAAATGGTGGTTGTTCAGGCTGGGTTCTTGGTCTTATTCTGGGTATATCTTGGTTGAAATCTGCTCCTCTTGACAAGATTAGCTACTTCCCAAAGCAGAACAAGCAAACCTTTCAGATTCTGATTTCTTTTGTACCCAGAGGGAAAGGGTGGGAAGGGGTATACATAGTTGTCAGCTCCCTCACCAACAAGATATTGGTGCCAGAAGAGAGATTGAAGGTTTGACTTTAGCACAGGAAGCTTCAAATAGAGCAGCATTCTGACTGTCAGTTAGCTACAGTTAGTGGGGTGGGTTGTGGAATCTAAATGCAGATTCCTTTACTTAACACTAAAATGTCTCAATCTGTAGGCACAGCAGCAGCGACATGAGCGGGACTTGGCTCTTTTGAAACTCAAGGCTGAGCAAGAGGCTTTAGAGAGTCAAAGACAGTTGGAGGAAGCGAGGCAGAAAGCGGCTCAGGTAATGCCTACCTTCAAAAAAATATGAAGTGCGTAAGAGACAGCGCTTTGAATCTGTAAGTAAACCTGTGTCCAGAAATATTCTTAATGTGAAGTCCATGGATGGTCTGGAATGGGTGAAGGAATTTGAAGTATCTGACCAAAACACATTAGAGACAAATCTTAATTTCAAACTGATTTTTTTTCTTTAAGGCTATAAACTCAAAACGAATAGTAATACTACCCACCAAGAGTAATTATAACCTTGCTGTTTTTTCTTTATAGGCCCATGCAGAATCTCTGCAGCATCTGGTCCAGTCACGACAGGAAGCAGCAGAAGCACTACAGGAGACGACATGTAAAATTGCAGCCCAGCAGGTGGAAGCTGCTTTGCTCACCACGGATGCAGCTCGCCAGATCCGTGAGGTGCGATTCTGTATGAAAGACTTGATGAAAATGTTCCATTGCCAAGTTGTCTTGCTACTAAAACATTCACTCTTCCGTGTAGCTTCTTCACCTTTGCAGCATGCCAGTGCTGGGAGGATATTCAGTAGAACTTCTGGCACTGCTATTTAGAAAAAAGTGAGTGGGCTTCTTATAATCCCCATGCACTCCCCAGAGCATCTTACTAAAAGATAAGAACGATTCAAAGAAAGGGAAGTCATGGTCAAGTTGATAGGCTAGAGAGAGAGTTTTTGGATCCATGTTCTGAAGAAACTAGGGCAAAACTGAATTGAATGTCCATAGAGTTAAATGGATCATAATGATGTATAGTGAATACCTGTCGTCAATGCACCAAGCACATTTGCTGGGCACACACCATACTTTCCTTAAGTATAAAGGGAGTTAAGTTTTCCCACTATTTTCAATAATGTGCATATATATGTATACAAGAAGACATGATGGTGTGATGCAAGTTTATCAGTGTGTGTTTAAGGTTGCTACATTACTCACGAATGATGAAGACATGAGCAAGTTATTCAGATCATCCCAACCAAAAATATTTTATGCTGCCACACTGTCTGTTCTGCATAAGCCATATATTTTACAGAAAAACTATTTTAGAAATTTATTTAGTAAGTTCTTGAAAAATATTATTGGAACTGATTTTTTTTGTACCCATTCACCAAGCTTTTAGTCTCCCAAGTCTGAACGTACAGACCTCCTGAGGAAGAGGAAGATTTAAAACTAGTAAACATATTTTGATATGTTTGATATATTTTGTATACCTGATTAGAAACAAGTTCCTTATTCCATTGAAAAGAGGAAATTCCTGGGTTTCTGATTATATAATACCATTTCTAGCCCTGATGGTTTGCATGATATTGGACCATAAAATTGACACTTGTTCAAGACTAGTCATAGTCCGTCTCACTCATCAGACAAGTGTAATTTTTGGGGAAAGAAGAAAATGATATTTGTGGCAGATTTTCTTAAAAAAATAAATCTGTTAAGCTGTTTGGAGTTTTGGAATGTTTGTCTAAGTGAAGTTCATTTAGTGAGCAGAGTTCAGGTTAGTTGGCCAAAGTAGCATGGTTGATACAGTTTATCACATGGCTTTTCCCACTGTGTGTGTGTGTAAATAAAAAATAAATGTACAGAGCAATCTGCTCCTCTTTCTTAGTTGAAATTGACCCATCTTTAAGTGTAAATCATTCGTATATCATGGTGATGTGTGTCGTATATATGCCTGCAACAATTTAAGAGTTTCACATAGGGAATGCAGCTGTGTATCAAGTATATTCCTGTATTCAGATGACAGAGTTGGCACGAACACAGATCTCAGATGCAGTCAGTGCTCCAGCAGCTCCGATCACCACACTGTTTGACCATCAGCGGCAACATCATTCAAAGTTCATGAAAGAGCTCAGAGATCGAGCCGATACAAACAGGTATTTGACCAATACAACCTCTCACAAATGTAGCACTTTAGGAAAAGCAGTAGCAGTTGTTGTGGCCTCTTATACTAGTTCTCCCACCATTTTTTAGTGAAAACCTTATGGGGCTTTAATGAAAGAGCATTATATAAAGGAGTTCTATGTGGATAGAGTAGATAGACTAGGAAGATGAACTTAGCTTAATGTAAGAGTACAAAGACAGAATTTTTTTCCATGGTTTACACATCATCTGTTCTGTAAAGGGTTGTACATAAGTGAGAAGTGAAACTGTTTACTCTTTTACTTGGATAGTTTTCATCCTGTTTAGTTTTGTCTGATTTAACTGCCCTATCCTTTTTTAAGTCCTCCAGTCTCTTTACTCAACAGACCCTTATTTCTCCTATTAAATTGAAGTAAATTGTAAAAACCTTTCTTTTTTTATTCTTTATTCCAAGACTACTCAAATTTATCCAGAACATTTTCCTTTGACAGGAAAAATGAATCTGGAACCCCTTCACAAAGTAAAGAGAAGACAGCTGACTCAAAGCAGACATACTCCCCGTTATTTGATAGTTACTCAGAATCCTCAAGATCCAAGAATCATGATCAGAGGTGAGAAGAGATTAAATTATGCCATCAATTTCTACTTTAAAAGTGTAGTAAAGTAAAAATACATACAAATGAATGCTCTGGAAAACTGGTATCTATTGGAATTTTAACTTGCCCCCAATGAAAGTTTCTTCTTAATTCCCAGTAGTTGGAGATTGGTTTATGTCCCAAAGCTTGAAGGTTTCTATCCCTTCCAAAACTGGTTTGTTTGTTTTTAAATATTTACTACTATAACTCTGGATATTAGTGTTATTTATATAAATAATCCTTAATCTAATATTTTTGTGTGTTTCCTGCTAAGCTCTGTGCCTCAAATGAGAACTTGTTGCAATGTATTCCACAGTCTCGTGGTGTGGTGTGAAGATATTTTTTTTCTATTTTAAATTTGCCACTGTTTAATTTCATTGAATGTCCCCTTGTTCTTCCTGTCTCATGAAACAAGAACGGAAACTCTCTTCTGCCTTCTCTATACCATTAATTATTTTGTATATTTTTTTATCTTGTCCCCTTTCTGCCATGTTCCCATTTGTGTCCTTTCTAAGGTAAACAGTACTAATCTTTTCAATTTCTCTTTGTATGAGATTTTTTCCATGTCCCTAATCATTCTTTTGTTGCCTTTCTCTGAAACCTCTCTGATTCTGTTATATATGTTTTGAGATGGGGTAACTGGAACAGTGAATGGTATCCCTGGTGAAGACATACCATTGATCTATATTATTGCTTTACAATATATGTCATATTCTGTGTTCCATTCTTCATATACCCTGACATTTGATTTGTTTTTATTTGGCAGCTGCTCTGCACTGAGCAGAAGTCTTCATTGAGCTGTCTACAGGTGCCTAGGTCTCCTTCCTGGGAGCTATTTGTTAATTTAGAACCCAGTAAGGTGTATGAGAACCTTCTGTTGTTCCATCCATTATTCATGATCTTGAATTTGTCAACACTAAATTTAATCTTTCATTATATTGTACATTCTCCCCTAGTTTGGTTAGGTCCCTCTGAAGTTCCTCATAGTTGTGTCTGGTCTTGACATATATAAATAACTTTGTGTCTTCTGCATATTTTACCACCTCACCAGTAACTTTTTATCCAGAGGAAAATTGACCACTTATTCCAACTTAGTTTTCTGTCTCTTAGCTAGTTTGTTTCCCCTCCCTAATAATAATAATAAATAATTTAAAAAGCTTAACCCTCCCCCCCCCAAAAAAAAAAAAACTTTAAAGACTTGTAAAAGGGAATGATTGGCATGATTTATCGTCAGTACCCATTGCAGGGTAAAAGATGTGCACACTTACAGGCTTGTTTGTTTCCCTGGCTGTTCCTTTCTATCTTAGACCAGAAGTGAGAACTTTCAGTGTGGATTTCCAATTTAGTTAGGCCTTGGATTTTGCAGTAGCCAAACTGTGCTTTTGTTTAACCTAAGTATTTTTTTAACTAGGATTTTTACTCAGTAAGAGATAAGATGAGAATACAAACTTTTTTTTTTTTTCCTTCAGTGTTGAAGGAGTGAACAAGCAGAACTGTCAAGTACCTGTGCAACATTTCTATGTCTTGGTTCTGGTGGAGAAAAGCAGAAACAAGTAAAAAGTGTTTGTTCTTGTTAAATAGTAGCAGCAGCAGCCGGCAGGAGAGTCCTTCAGTTCCTTCTTCCAAGGAGAATGAGAAGAAGCCCTCCCGACGTGAAAAGACGAGCAGCTCCATAGAAGAGCAGGCTCGTACTGGTGTGGATGATTCCTTGCGGAGCGATAGTATTCCATCACTACCAGATGAGAAAGGTTAGACATATTCAAGATCCTTGGTGAAGCTAGAGGTAGTGCCTTGGAATTAAAGTCTTTGAGATAAGTGGAGGGGGAATGCAAGTGAAGAAAGATGAGCCTCTGGACTAAGTGGTAGTCTGTGAAGAGATAACAGAGGATGACACAGTGGGAAGGAATCATTTAAACTGTTCTGTATTTAGGGGGCAATTGATTTCATAGGCTGTTCTATTTTCTGTTAATTTAACTGTTGCCAGATGTTCATTTACTGTTATACCAGAATATATGCTGAAGGCCAGATATTTCAGCTACCATAAAAATGCATTTGTATAGTTATTAAAAAAAAAATTCAGACTGTGAAGTGGCACTGGATACCTTCCGTTTGAAGCCTTCATTAGCTAAATAATACTATTAATTAAAAATTGTCTGATATTCTACTTCATTATAATCTCCAAGGCAAGGGATGACCACACATTTTTCTAATAGGCTTTTTCTGCAGGATGTTAAGTGTAGTTCAGACTATTATTTTTATTTTGGCTTATACATTTTTCACAGTATTAGCATTCATTCTGTGATATAACATTTTTGCCCATTATTTAGCTGAATTATTCAGTCTGAGTTTCCACACAACACTTTATACCTTTGCTGAGGCTAGATCCACTTCAAAGCCCATTGTGTGCATAATGAAGACTCTCACTGGAGAATAAACTCTTTTTTCTGATTCCTCCCTCAGACTCAGCTTCCATTGCAACAGAGTATTCCCTGAAATTTGATGAGTCCATGACAGAAGATGAGATAGAAGAAAAGTCTTTCCGGTCTTTGCTACCTTCTGAGAGCCATCGCAGGATTAACATGGAGAAGAAACGAGGTCATCGGGACGATTCTGATGAGGAAGTCTCCCCAGAAAAGACAGCCCTGTCATCTGTCAAGGTAGGTCTCAAATACCATGCAACTGTAGTTACGGAGAATAAATACAGTTGAAGTTCTTCCCTAGGTGAGATACTCAATCTGTTGGTGACTTTGAAATGAACCATCTTTTGTCAAGTTATGCTTGCAAACTTTAGGATGTTTCTTTTCCTGTAAAACACTCAAAGGATAATTGTATATACGAATTGTGCCAAATGTAAAGCTAATAGAGAATGAAGCTTTCCCTCTTGCACTGAATTTCAGTTGTACATAATAGAACTTGTTTAACATTTTGCCTTTAAAAAAAAAAAAACCTTTTGAAATCACATAATAAAACTCTGATAAAAAGTTATTTAGCTTTCAAGTCAGGCACTTGAAAATTACAAAATGCCAGAACTATGATAGGCATAGGCAACCTTAAATCAGGCATTTCCAAACGTTTGATTGCAACCTAAATAATGTTTTTACCATTATATTTTTATGTAATCTTTCAACTATTTCAATAAACACTTATGAATGTGCACTTAATACAAACTTTCCTAACAACTATCCCAGTGTCTCCCCACATTATTATCCTTCAAACAAAAACCTTTAACTTAGAATTAAGCAAATCACATCAACGCAGTTGCTGAAAATCTAGAAATCACATTTCCCCAACTATGTACTTGTCGCTTTTCCTTCTTCTGTACATCCATCAAATACCCATACCACTCAGACCTATTCCATCACACTCACCAGCAAATATGCAGCCCTCATCCTGCCACTCCCACCAGTTCAGCCCCTATTATTAACAGGGCGGGAGGCAAGAAGATTTAAGAGACTTGTTGCTAAAGGTGCTTCAACTCTGGTCCAGAGGTGACTTTCCTTCTGACAAACTTCTAGTGGTTCACCATGGTCCCAGTTTGTTGGGCTTTGGATGTTCCAAGCCCAGCTGACCTACAGTTGGGCAGGGTTAAGATTTACCAGGGAGGATATGTGAACAGGGATGTGGCATGGAAAGCACTCTCCTATTGTGCCACTTCCCCCAATAGATCAACAGACTTTTTGGAACTGTCATCTAGCTATCAGTTGGCTACGGTAGTTTTGTAAAACGAAATATAGAAGCCTTTAGCAAAGGATAAAGCTGAAACATGTAAGTAGAAAATCTACCCTGTGTTTGAAGCATTTAAATGTATTCAATGCTGTTGTGTTTGGGGCACATTTCTCTGCTTCTCTGTTGCTTTGTGGCCTTGTCAGCCACAATGGAGAAAAGAAAATAAACTAAAAATGGCATCAAAATTTTTTAAAAAATCCAAATGTCCCTACACCAGGAAAAGCACTAACAGTTTTTCAGGTGAAAAAGACATTTTCAAGTGGATGTAAAGAACAGACTAACAGCTTGGGGAAATTAATCTTTACATTAATGTAAGATGTTGGAAAGTTAAGACTGAGCTCAATTTATAGGGAAAACTCTTTGTCGGTGTGTGGCATGTAATTCTCAGCCTGTACTTTAAATGTAGCATCATTGTCTAACAGTAAGGTAGCTCGTTGTCCTTGTAAAATGAAACAAACAAACCCACACCACCACCAAATGGGGATCTCAACTTGCCCCTCCCTCTTCTGTTTCATACCATCTCTTCAAATATCCCCTGGTATGAGTTTCAATCTCCACATGTAGTTGGGTACTGGTATTGTATATGCAGAATGCTGGCCCTCGTCCTCTTTCACTTAGATAATTTGGGTCTGATGAAATATTACTTGAGGTCCTTTTTGTGGGGATTAACTGGAATTTCTCTTGCCTCACCAGGAGCTAAGTATGCCATTCTCGGGGGGGCAGGATAGTTTCTCTAAATTCACCATGGAGATGGTACGGCAGTATATGAAGGAAGAGGAAATGCGAGCAGCTCATCAGTCTTCACTGCTTCGGCTCCGTGAAAAGGCACTGAAAGAGAAAACCAAGGCTGAGTTAGCCTGGCTGGAACACCAGAAAAAGTAAGAGAACTCTGAAGATGTAGTCTCACTGACGATTCCTGCACTTGTGCTTCTACCTGGGTATTTTTTTATGGCTTCTTCATGTTCTGTTTTTTAAATTCGATTAAGTGTTCTTTGTAAACTCTTCATCTAAAATCACCGTATACATATAACAAATGTGAAAATGATGCAATAGGCACGTGTATTCTCCAGTTTAAATTCAGTACTGTTCAATAAAGAGAAGCTTGTCTACACAGTAAACTGCGAGAGATGATGATTGTCTTTATATGTTCTTTTTATTTAAATATTGCTTCCTGAGTTAAGGTTCATAGTGGGGAGGGTGCAAGGAGGACATGACTATTCCCTCGTAGATTGACAAAGCAATTAATTGTATAGCGTCACTAATAAAGTCCCACCTGAAATAACTTTTTCAACTCAAGAGGAACCATTTTCTTTCAACTCTAAATTTTTCTGTTACAACCACATGCAATGTATTCAAACCTTAAATATGCTGCTGCTGCTGCTTCAATTATCTTGTACTGAGACTTCTGTCTCATCTCTTTTATGTGCATTTTGATACTGTCTCAACAGTAATAGTGGTATTAAGGTCACCTGATTTCTCCCCCCCCCCCTCTAAAATTCCCGTACCACCAACCAGCAAAGGCCCTGTGTTGCCGTAAACAACCATAACTGTTTCCTTTACTCTAGGATTTCATGTGTCAGGCAGGGAACTATTAGAGAGTGACCTGAAGCATTGTTTTCACTCACTGTCTTTCAAATGACTGTGCTGTGAATATCTGGCCTGGGCATGAGAGACAATGTCTGGCATCACCTACATTGACTCTCTTTTAACTTTTTATGCCTTTGCTACAGAATTGTATCTCAAACAGAGCCAAACTAAATATAGCAAAACTGATTCTGTTTAGACCCTAAAGAACATAGGATAGTTCACCGAAGAGAATATTCATGATGGAGTTTTGACATGCAAAATGGTGCTACTCTGTTTTGGAGATGTAAGATTGCAGAGTAGAAAAGTATTGCTGTATTTGGAAGCAAGAGAAATTAAGGCTATTTATTTATTTCTTCCCTTCCCCCAATCTTCTTGCAGACATTTACGAGACAAAGGAGAGGATGACAAGATGCCACCCATCCGAAAGAGACAGCGTGGTCTGCTATTGAGGCTGCAGCAGGAGAAGGTAAATGCTGCCCTATAGAAAAATCCAGTTGAATCCATCGTATAGTCGCTGGACAGCTCTGACATTGTATAGATATTTGAGTATTGAACAAGAACCACCGAACCAGGTCCTTGGATCCTAAGCGTATTGTGGTTCTCATTATTATTATTTTTATTTATTTGTATTATAATAGCATCTAGCATTAACAAGTTGAGCCTTTTACACCAGGACACAGTTATTAGTGGTGGTATAGTAATTGATCAGCTGTCCTTGCTCTGAGAATAACTGAACAAAATTATCAAAATAACATAATGCCTTGACTAATTATATGGCACAGGCCTTACGGCAGCCTCAGCATGCATTCCAGGCAACTGTCACTACAGTTCTTTTGCTGCATCTTTTCTACCTTTAAAGGCGGAAATTAAGCGTTTGCAAGAGGCCAATAAGGCAGCTCGGAAGGAGAGACAACTGATACTTAAGCAGCAGGAGGAGATAGAACGAATCCGCCAGACTACCATGAAACTGCAGGAAAAACTGAAGTCTGCGGGGGAAAACAAGCTGGTAAGTAACATTACAGAAGCTGTATCTTACTACTTGGAGCCAACCCATTCCAGTGGTAATTGACTTCAGTGTTATAGGAATGAAAAGTTATCATGTTGAATATATAGCTTACAGACTTGCTTCTCCTCCTCCTAAATCTTCCCTCATCCCTTGGGTTTATGAGCAATTTTGTCTGTTTGATCTGTTTAATTTATTGTGGAAGGAAAATCAGCCATATGGCAATGACTTTCAAAAGATGTTTATTTTTTGAACTGGATAGCAAATGATGTTAATTGTCAAGATTTTCAAAAGTTACTAGTAATTTTGGGTATCTTGATTTATGGATGCCAGCTTGAGACACTTTAAAAGGGTCTGATTTTCAGAAAATGCTGAGTTTTTGCCCTTTGAAAATCAGGCTGTTTTATGGAGTCCCAAGTTAGGCCCTGAAAAATTGAGGTACCCAAAGTCACTTTTGAAAATCTTGACTAATAAAACCAGTTTTCCTTACTATACATTTCTGGTTTAATTTGGAGAGACTAAAGCTTTCTGGTGATTTTAGACGATTTAATTCAGTCTTCCAGTTGCACAGGATATAAGAGATTAGGGACCTAAAATGGCGGGAAGCCTCTGTATCATGGGCAATACCAGATGCTGTGCTTCCTGGATGAAAGACCTCTTTGGAAAGTGAACATACTTGTTACAGTACAGGATTGTTGACTATCGCAGCAGCAGGATTCTTGGACTTTCCAGACCATGCAAAGAGTGCATTCACTGTGAGTAAGAGGAAGCAAAAGAAAGGCATGGTCATCTAGGAAAGAAAGAAACCCATGTAGTTAACTTGTTAAATAAGTCCTTGTTAGAGACTGAGGAAGGTAAAATGTAGAATCGAGATTCTATAGAAAGAATGTAAAGTAAATAAGGTTTTTAAAATATTTAAGAAGCTTCATTTAAAAATTAAATTAAAATGCAGATTCCCCGGACTGGTGGCCAGGGCCCGGGCAGTGTGAGTGCCACTGAAAATCAGCTCGCGGGGCTGCTTTTGACACGCGTGCCAGGGGTTGCCTACCCTGCTATAGAATATATCCTACCCACAAAGGGAGGAAGAGAACAAGACTGAGAAAAAGACATGAGAGATGGGTGGAAGCGCAATACTTTGAAATATGTAGGTAGTATGGTTTGAGGTCTTGACCTTTAGTCTTGCATGTTTCTTTCTCCAAGTTGAAAAAT
This sequence comes from Emys orbicularis, assembly GCF_028017835.1. Classification (NCBI taxonomy): domain Eukaryota; kingdom Metazoa; phylum Chordata; order Testudines; family Emydidae; genus Emys; species Emys orbicularis. The sequence goes on along the minus strand of NC_088690.1, from coordinate 58,757,057 downwards.
AGGAGAGATCACCTTACAGATGCTAAACTCTTTACAAAATCTAAGATGAGGCTTTATTCTAGTAATATGGAAAGGATTACTCAGTATTTAAGAAACTATCAGTGGAGAACTTAAGTTACAGAGCAGCAGAGTACTGAAGGGATTTATGCTGAATTTTAAAAATTGTTAGTATATGAAATAAGCTACCAAGCATCTGCAATAAGAACTAGTGCCTCAAGTTTCTAAAGTATTGTCAGATTGGTGTTGGGTGGGAGATAAATATGGGGTAAATTAATAAAATAAAAAAGAAATTTGAAAAGGTTAAATAAAAAGAATTACCTGCCTTCTTTTTGGCTCTACAGTTTTCTCAGTAGAGGTTTCTTATGGATTTATTTTCTGATTGCTTAAAATTCCATTGTGTTTGAGTTTTAGTAACCTCAGGATAAACTCTAGATAGACTGCTTGGGTCCAAGGATTAACCTGACTAAAGCGGTATGGTAATAACTATTGTTTACAGGGCCAAATTTTGTGTTTGACGCTGGAGAAAGGAGGAAAGCGGATCAATATTCAAAAAGTTATTTTCTCACTCTTCACTCCAAGCCCATGATACTTTTCTTAATTTTGTTCTGCTTTTGTTGTAGGAGGTTCGCAGTGAGGATGATATAAAGCAGAGCAATGCTTCCAGCCCACTTCCAACTGATGTAGAGACCCGCAGCCCTTCCCCAATCTCCATCTCCAGTAGTGAGACTAGTAGCATCATGCAGAAGCTCAAGAAAATGCGTAGCCGAATGGATGAAAAGTAACTATTTTTATAAAAGTTTTGTTTATTTTAATAAAACTAGTAGCAGAAAATAAGTAAATGCTTTGCTTTATTAGCAATAGATGACACTGCCAAGGCTGCTCCCTTTTACTACAGCAGCACTTAAGTTTAAATGACCATGCCATTAATTTATATGAGGAGTTGAAATGGAGTTGAGTTCAGTAGAGTACAACTTGGGAAAGTGTCCCCTGCAGTTCAGTTCAGATAGATCTTTAAGACTACTAAGTTACAGTTGCTGTGTCCTCTGTTTGGGCATCTCACTTTATCCCTTTCACTTTTTAAAGGGGAAATTTATGTAATAATGCTCTGATGTTACAGTACATCTTTGCCCTGCATTCTAACCGAAATCTCCTGGCACACTAGTTGACTTCAAATTCTGATTTGCAGATCACTGGCTAGCTGATCATATGGTCCTGGTTCTCCTTGTTTTTAACTGCTAAATTGCATTAAAAATCATCTAAAGATAAATTACTTTTCACTTAAGCAATTGCTGTAGATGGCATGAGGTGGTGTTTGACCATGAATGGGAAGGGGAGATGGTCTGAATGGTCATGTAGGAAACAGCAGGCATTCCATGAGATAATCCTGCTGTTAATATGTGGTCCATACACTGAGAAAAATTGAGAACATGTGAGCCACAGGCACTTATTGGAAAGCAGAATACAGTCTAAAAGGTGGGGGTATTTAAATTCAGTTTCCTATTTTATTTTATTTTATTTTATAAATGGCTTTTACAGTATGCATGCTTAAAGGAGATACAACCTAATTGGAGGGCACTAGATGCAGTACAATGAATAAAGAGATTCTGTCGGATCCAGAACTTCCTTCAGGGAATTTTGGATGGTATAAATTTCACAGTGAAATAACCCTTATTCCCTAAAGATTGGTATTAGCTATGGCTCTACATTCCTGGTGTACAAGGTAATGATGGAGCAAATTCATTGCTTCATGGTTAGTAAAATTTTTCCTTGACGCATGCCCTTTGTGTAATGCCTGTATAGTATATATGTTAAAGGAGATAAATGTTGCAGAACCACTAGTTCCTTTTCTTATTTCATTGGTTAAGTATCACATTTTCAAGTCAGAAATGTTTAGGCCATCAAAGACTGCAACTTGAAGGGCACGTGAAAGATAATTTCATCAGAGCTTGTAGACAAACTCAAGCTGATCTGAACAGATGAGATATTTGTAAAATACAAGTATGGAATTCGTCTTCACTGAAAATCTGCAGAAGCAATTCAATATGGGAGTTTCTTGTTCTGCTTTAAAAGTCCCACATAAGTCTAAAAGAATTTAACTATTATGATTCCATGTGTCCACTAATCTTGGATATTAAACTACTACCTTGAAGTTACCATATAAAAAATATGTGGCCATAACTGTCTTCAGCTCTTCTCTTTTGACCTTTAACTATGGGTCACCACTATTAATAGACTTAAAATAATTGCTGTAAATAGTTTTAAACTTGTTACTAGTTAAGGTAATTATAGTTTAGTCCATATTATGCAGATTTTCTGCTGTTTTTTCTCTTTTTGTCTCTAGTATCCCGATGATGGGTCCAGAGAAAAGGTCATGAATCAAATGTTACACATCTTGTAATGACAAGATATCTATGACTTATTAGCATATTGGATACTTGAAAATGCCTGGGGAAGGGCATAAGTCGTCCCAATGTTAGATTCTCAGTAACTATGGTAATGAAAGCTCAGATAGTAATGGGGCCCATATAATAGGAAAAAACATGACAGAAGGTCAATCTGATTTCACAGTCTTTATCCACTTTGGGTCTAAAACAGGGGTGGGCAAACTACAGCCCAGGGGCCGCATCCAGCCCTCCAGACATTTTAATCTGGCCCTCGAGCTCCAGCCAAGGAACAGGGTCGGGGGTTGCCCTACTCCGCACGGCTCTGAGAAGCAGTGGCATGTCCCCCCTCTGGCTCCTACGCATAGGGGCAGCCAAGGGGCTCTGCATGCTGACGGTGACCCTGCCCCAAGCGCCGCCCCCGCAGCTCCCATTGGCCAGGAACCGTGGCCAATGGGAGCTGCAGGGGCGGCGCCTGCAGACAGGGCAGAGTGCAGAGCCGCCTGGCCACGCTTCCTCATAGCAGCCGGGGGGGGGGGGCATGTTGCTGCTTCTTGGAGCTGCTTGAGGTAAGCGCCGCCCGGAGCCTGCACCCCTGACCCTCTCCTGCACCCTAACCCCCTGCCCCAGCGCTGATCCCCCTCCCACCCTCTGAACCCCTTGGTCCCAGCCTGGAGCACCTCCATGCACCCCCAACCCCTCATTTCCAGCCCCACCCCAGAGCCCTCACCCCCAGCCAGAGTCCTCCCCCTCCCCCCCCAGCCAGGAGCCCCCTCCCGCACCCTGAACTCCTCATTTCTGGCCCCACCCCAGAGCCCACACCCCCAGCTGGAGCCCTCACCCCCTCCCACACCCCAACCCCCAATTTTGTGAGCATTCATGGCCTGCCATACAGTTTCCATACCCAGATGTGGCCCTCAGGCCAAAAAGTTTGCCCACCCCGGTCTAAAAGGAAGTCTTCTGACCCAGACTCCACTGATTAGTTTTGAGTGCCCTGAGACTTCAGTTCTCTTCTTTAAAGAAGAAACAGCATTCAGGACAACTGAGACACTGACTATGAAGTCTTAAGGATCTGTGCCTCCCACGTTAGTCATGCTGAACCAAGACCATCTTTATACAAGAATGGTTGAGATTGAAATATGCCCTAACATAGACAAATCCTTTTAGAATGGGGGGGGGCATCCTTTTTAGGGGCAATAATGGATTCCAGAGTTCTCCAAAAAAAAAAGGGGGGGTTTCTCCTGAATCTACTTTCTCCTCAGAACAAAAGAAGGTCTTTGAGTCTTCAAGGTTAAGAATCAGACAGATTGATCAGAAGAATAAAATTTCCAGTGGCGACAGATGCCATAATTCAGAATTGGTTCACAGTTCTTGAATTTTGAAATTGTACTTACATACCTTGATAACACAGTAGCTCTATATGAAGTATCATAGGTGACTGATACACTTTTTAATTGAAGTATTTTTATGCCAATATTTTTTTTGGTAATATTTAATTTTCATCTTGTATTGTACTAGACATCTCTCTTCTTTCTCCAGGAGTGTAGATCATTAAATAATGCTTATCTTTACAGAAAAAGACTGGCAGATAACTACCCCCATTGCAATCTTATAAAATTGTTATAAAATCTTCAGCCTTGGCACACAGTACGTTCCACCTTTAAGATGATAGGAAAAGGCCTAATGATATTTTAGGTGCCAGTCAAAACAATTGCCCTAGTTCAGTAGAATTTTCAAGACTGGCTAGCAGAATAGTTGCCCTCCTTTATCGCTGCTCTGAGCAGTAAGAATGGAAATTTTGCCTTTGTGTGGTTTAATGTATCGTTCCAATGTTATCTCATTACTACTTATGTTGTGGATTATGTATGTGTTTGGTAGAAGTTTAGGGCGGAGTAGCACTTTCTTTAAACTTAAATTAAACTTTTATTTTTGCCAAATAATGCAAAATGGATTATTTTTTTACATAATTAATATTTTGCTACATGGCTCTGAAACTGTATGTTTGTTCATAAAAACCAGCATTGCAGACTGCAGTGTTCTCCCGAGGATGTAGCAAGGAATACTGTTAAATCAAAGCAGTACAGCAAGACAGTATTGGCAGAATTTTTGCGGGTGGGAAAGGGAAAGCCATCCCTTGAAAGAGAACTAATATTGAATTAGTCTAATTGCATAAGGTGCAGGAAAGAAACTGAATGATAAGAATTAACTAAAAGCAAACTGGGGAGGAAGAGGACTTTAAAAGCCTGCTATACTTCAGACTGTAAAAGAATGCTGGACTTGCTGTACTCTGTGGCAAAGGAGAGATTCTTCTCACTTCTGTGACAGCTTCAATACCTATCTTCTGCTAAGAAGGGAAGAGAAAAAGAGTTCTGTCTTAATCCTTGTGGTATGCATGTGAACAGGAGCATGCTCTGTCAAAGAGAATTAACACTTTTTTTCCCCTTGTGTCCTTTGCATATGCAGCTTCAACAATAATCATCCATGCACCATAGGAAATAGAGGAACTAACCTAATCTTTTGCTTTATCTTAACATGTTTCTTACCTTGCACTATAATAGTGAGCTATCTGTAGCATGGCTTTTTCCTCTGAATAACTTGTGGGGGCAACACTATATTTTAAGTGTTATCATCCAACTAGCTTCAGGAATTTTGTAATATGGATGCAATTTTGTTGCACTCTAGTACTTTTAAGTGAAACAGGCAGTGTGTAAACCTGAAAAATGTGAGACCAAGTTAGTACTTTGCTGAGAATGAAAAATGGCAACATTTGCATTCCAGCTAGAAACAGATGTACCAGTGAACATTTCAGGCTATTTTTCTGAATCGCTTCACTATTTTTGAACCAGGTGGTGCTACTAATTAGATCAGTGGCATTTACCTTTGGAAAAATTGTCTGATTCATGTTTGAACCTACAAGTGAAAATGTGTTTAGGGATCTCAGACTAGTACCATTGTCCATATCATAAAACAAGCAAGTCCTCTACTGAGGACTGGAATAGCCGGAGATGCTAAAGACCCAGGATTGAGGTGTGTGCACAGAACTGCAAATGGAAGCTTGTACACAAGCAACAAAATTATTAACAAAATCTAGGGGGGAAATTAACCTAGATAACAATATGAAAAGAAGCTTGCATTTAATTGACAGAATCAACTGTTACATTTTATGCATAGAAGTAGTTATGTTCTGTTGCCTTTGGAGTGACAACATACAATTTTTCTGTTTAAGACGAGGTGATGTAATTCATGTAATGTTAACACATTTTTAAAATTCTTTGTTAGCTGCTCTCCTTTTCTAGTTCTTTCTGTCTTTTTGATATCTTGGTTTTAAACTCTTCCTCCTTATTTTGTAGACACTGCTCTCCTGTTCACTACTTCTTCTCTGTCTTTACGTCTCACCACTGGGCCTCTCTCAGTGTCTGTTTTCCCAACCTCCATCCCAAATTCCAGCTGTATATCTACAACCAATTGGTCAGGTAACTGCACCTTTTTCAGTGGTGTACTCTTTGATAGAGCATGCTCTGTTCATTCCTAAACAGCCAGGAGGGGAGGCTCCTCATCAGAGTAGAATTCCAACAGACTTTCCTCACTGTTTCCAAATTAATCTGCTATTGCTGAATATATTTTCCTGTGCGGTAGGTAAGAACACGAAATGGACTGCTTATTATCGAGCTGCTGCAATGGAGCAGTAATTGAAAACTTTATCTAGCTCTGGGCTTCAAGTCTGTACACCTCAGCTTCTATTTAGTTATTGCATCAGTGTTTGGAGAGAGCACCACATTTAACCTTTTAAACTGCACAAATAAGTTTTCCTTATTCAATGGTTTCTATTAACCTTTCAGAACTGATGGGTTAAAAAATACAGCATTAGCACAGTTAGCCTTTGAAAATAGTAATGGTGTGGTGTGAATGTCTTTCTCTCCCCCTCTTGCCCAGTATGTATTAGAGTTTTCATTGGATTATTTTCTGTAGAGATCCCTGCTCTATAGGATGCATGTGCGCGCCTGGTGTTACATTGGAACACTTTAGAATATAGCAAATATTGAGGTTGTATGCGTATTCTCTTGTGGTTCGGACCATTGAATCCCCTAGGTTGTAAAAGGAACTACAGTTCCCACCCATCCCTTTCTTGGGTGGGAACTGAGGGGGGGGAGGGATAGCTCAGTGGTTTGAGCATTGGCCTGCTAAACCCAGGGTTGTGAGTTCAATCCTTGAGGGGGCCATTTAGGGAACTGGGGTAAAAATCTGTCTGGGGATTGGTCCTGCTTTGAGCAGGGGGTTGGACTAGATGACCTTCTGAGGTCCCTTCCAACCCTGATATTCTATGATTCTATGATTCTTTTTTCTTACCACTGTAGATTGAAGGTCAGATCCCTTGTTCTCTCTGGGCTTCTTTGGCTTGTTCAGCTAGTGTCATCATAAATAGTTAATGTTTGTGTAGCTGTTAATTTTTATGGCAGGTTAATTGGTTCTCCATGTCATTCTTTGGATCCATGAGTTGATACAGTAGGCGTGGTTTTGTCAGCTCCTGCTCTTTTGATTCCGTTTATTTCCATTGTCATAGTGGCTGAGTCTGAAAAGAATCTGAGGTTGAAGTAATGTACATTGTATGAAGCAAAGATTTTTGTATTCAGACCAGTGTATCCAGTTCCTGGGTGAGTGATACTCCCCACAGAGGTATATGCTTTATGCAGATTTCCTCCACTTCCCCTCCCAAAATACTCAGAGTGGGAGTTCCACCTATGTATGTTGAAGAAAGTCCAACAGGCTAATCTGATTTTAGCTTAAATGTATTAATGAATAGGAGTCTGGAACATCTTCAGAGTCTAAAGATGCCTAGAAGTCCAACTCTGAGAAATCACTGGGTTCAAGAATGCCCCAAGGACAAGAGTGCTCACTAGGCTGAGATACCACTATTCCCTCTCTTGGAAGGAAGAGGAGAAGACACATGATGTTTCTCTTGGTCCTTTATAGATTCCTGAAATAAGTTATGGAGGCTTTGGCCTCTCTGAAGATCGAGCTAGGATGCAGTTTAAGGTCTGCTCCAGGGTTCTCAAACCTATCAGGCATCTATGCAAAATCCTTCTGAAATAACCATAAGAGATCCACGTGGCCTTGGACCTGTTAGCCCAACAATCTCAATCCTTTTCCCCTGAGTGGAGGAGAAAGAAGAAATAGAGAATAATCATTCAAGTAGCTGCTGCTTCCTCCTCTTCAACTGATGAGTCTGTGCATACATACCATCCTTTTATGTCTCCATTTGATGACTTCAGGAAGTTTCAGGAGTTATTGAGCAGAATGGCAGAGGAGTTGTATATTTAAATTTGGATAATTCATGGAATGTCATCTCACCACTTGTTTACTATCATTCACTCCAGCAGAACACAGCAACTATCCCCTTATTCCTTCTGAGAACCTCTAACTATCATCCACCTCTATCCCACAGATATTTAACCCTGCTGATAATCACCAAATCCCAGAACTCTTCTTGTGGCAGTTAATAAGAAAACAAAGCAAAGAAGGGTTAACCCATCATGATCAGAATGTTGGGGAAATAATTGTATTTCTCTGCTGTGCTTCAGAAGAGAATAAGGATTCATCAAGTGCTATTGGAACAGTACAATTTCTTGCCTGGGACAGACTTCTCCTATTAATGGACTGGCTTCCAGAATAGTTGAAAAAAGAAGCCAGGGTAGGTTGTGCCTGAAGATCAAAAGGAGCCAAAGCATGCCTCTCATGTGGCTTGATTCCTTAGATACAACTCACTTGGTAGTCATGGCAGTGACTTAGCAATGAATTATGTCTAAGGAGCCCAGACATTCCACAAGATGTTCTAGCAAGTAGAAATACCTTCCTTTTGAGGCCTCTCCACATATTTAATGAGAAGACAGATTATATAATGGAAGAGAGAAAGATTCTAGGTCTTCTTGAAAATTTTTGACTGGATTGATCCTCCTACAGGAAAAAGCTAACTTTACAGTATCCAGGTGCAGCAGAGCAATCATCTGAGCACTTCGAGAAACCACCATCAGAAACTGTCATTCTAGCAGAAAAAACTTTAGTTAGCAGAGATAAAGGAACTTATCTACAGCTTGGTGGTCTGTTCCAGTGGCTCCCAAAGCTTATTGGTTCATGTACCACCAATTTAAAAAAAAATGTATGAAGTGAATGGACGGAATATCAAGCTCACATACTACCCATGGTACATGAACCATATAGTTTGGCAACCCCTCATCTAGGTACGTTTTTTGAGGCAGCAAATTTAATATGCATACAAGAGCCTTAAGATAATAAATGTGGCAGGTTATTTTCCTTTCTGCTTAGGGAACCAACTTCTTTCTTTATTTTTCATGAATCATAGAGTTGGAATTACCTCAGACAGATGGGTGTTTGAGGTTGGTTTCAAAAAGATTACGCCATCTTATTCCACTCTATGCTTCTTACCAATCTTTTCTTACCAGTTACTAAAATATACTGGGAAGTAACTGTCTTATTTAATTGGAAAAAGATAGCAAATGTCACCTCTGTGGCCTACCTAAACAGACTAGGGTGGGCTGAAGGAGTTGAGCTTCATCCTGTTCCATGGGGGTCAGAGGAACTTTTTGCAATCTAGTAACCAGCTGGCTGTCCAGTTTAGCTGATCATTTATGTGATTGGCTTTAAATCTGAAGACCTTGTACCAGGAAAATTATCTCTGAATCCTGCTGTGTTCCAATCGATAATATGCTCATTGACTCTTAACACATCAGTCTGTTTTGTAGCAGCAGCAAGGTAACACTTTATTCAAAAAAACATCAAGGAGTCCGGTGGCACCTTAAAGACTAACAGATTTATTTGGGCATAAGCTTTCATGGGTGAAAAACCACTTCTTCAGATGCATGGAGTGAAAATTACAGATGCAGGCATTATATAATGACACATGAAGAGAAGGGAGTTACCCCACAAGTGGAGAACCAGTGTTGACAGGGCCAGTTCGATCAGGGTGAATGTAATCCACTCCCAATAATAGATGAGGACGTGTCAATTCCAGGAGAAGCAAAGCTGCTTTTGTAATGAGCCAGCCACTCCCAGTCCCTATTCAAGCCCAAATTAATGGTGTTAAATTTGCAAATGAATTTTAGTTCTGCTGTTTCTCTTTGAAGTCTGTTTCTGAACTTTTTTTGTTCAAGTATAGCTACTTTTAAATCTGTTATAGAATGTCCAGGAAGATTGAAGTGCTCTCCTACTGGCTTTTGTATGTTACCATTCCTGATGTCCGATTTGTGTCCATTTATTCTTTTACGTAGGGACTATCCTGTTTGGCCAATGTAATCAAAGGGACTGACAAAGGAGGTGCTGTAGTCATAATGAACAGGTCGGATTATGAACAGGAGGCTGCCAGGAAACTCTCCAACACCACATTCTACAGGCCACTATCCTCTGATCCCACTGAGGAGTACCAAAAGAAAATATACCATCTGCTCAAGAAACTCCCTGCTACAGCATGGGAACAAATCTACACGGACACCCCCCCAGAGCCCCGACCAGGGGTATTCTATCTGCTACCCAAGATCCATAAACCTGGAAATCCTGGATGCCCCATCATCTCAGGCATCAGCACTCTTACAGCAGGATTATCTGGCTATTTGGACTCTCTCCTCAGACCCTACGCTACCAGCACTCCTAGCTTTCTTCGAGACACCACCGACTTCCTGAGGAAACTACAATGCATTGGTGATCTTCCTGAAAACACTATCCTGGCCACCCTGGATGTAGAAGCTCTTTACGCCAGTATTCCACATGAGGATGGACTACAAGCTGTCAGGAACAGTATTCTTGATGCGGCTACAGCGCACCTGGTGGATGAGCTTTGTGACTTTGTCCTCACCCACAACCATTTCAGATTTGGGGACAACTTATACCTTCAAGTCAGTGGCACTGCTATGGGTACCCGCATGGCCCCACAGTATGCCAACATTTTTATGGCTGACTTAGAACAACGCTTCCTCAGCTCTCGTCCCCTAGTGCCCCTCCTCTACTTGCTACATTGATGACATCTTCATCATATGGACCCACGGGAAGGAGGTTCTTGAAGAATTCCACCTGGATTTCAATGATTTCCACACCACCATCAACCTCAGCTTGGACCAGTCAACACGAGAGATTCACTTCCTGGACACTACAGTGCTAATAAGTGATGGTCACATAAACACCACCCTATACCGGAAACCTACTGACCGCTATACTTACCTACATGCCTCCAGTTTCCATTCAGGACACATCACACGATCCATTATCTACAGCCACGCCCTAAGATACAACCAATTTTGCTCCAATCCCTCAGACAGAGACAAACACCTACAAGATCTTTATCAAGCATTCTTAAAACTACAATACCCACTTGGGGAAGTGAGGAAACAGATTGACAGAGCGAGATGGGTATCCAGAAATCACCTACTACAGGACAACCCCAACAAGGAAAATAACAGAACACCACTGGCCATCACGTACAGCCCCCAGCTAAAATCTCTCCAGCACATTATCAACGATCTACAACCTATCGTGGAAAACGATCCCTCACTCTCACAGACCTTGGGAAGCAGGCCAGTCCTCGCTTACAGACAGCCCCCCAACCTGAAGCAAATACTCACCAGCAACTACACACCACACCACAGAAACACTAACCCAGGAACCAATCCCTGTAGCAAACCTCGTTACCTACTCTGTCTCTATATCTACTCTAGCAACACCATCAGAGAACCCAACCACATCAGCCACACCATCAGAGGCTCATTCACCTGCACGTCTACTAATGTTATATATGCCATCATGTGCCAGCAATGCCCCTCTGCCATGTACATTGGCCAAACCGGACAGTCCCTACGTAAAGAATAAATGGACACAAATCGGACATCAGGAATGGTAACATACAAAAGCCAGTAGGAGAGCACTTCAATCTTCCTGGACATTCTATAACAGATTTAAAAGTAGCTATACTTGAACAAAAAAAAGTTCAGAAACAGACTTCAAAGAGAAACAGCAGAACTAAAATTCATTTGCAAATTTAACATCATTAATTTGAATAGGGACTGGGAGTGGCTGGCTCATTACAAAACCAGCTTTGCCTCTCCTGGAATTGACACCTCCTCATCTATTATTGGGAGTGGATTACATCCACCCTGATCGAATTGGCCCTGTCAACACTGGTTCTCCACTTGTGAGGTAACTCCCTTCTCTTCATGTGTCATTATATGTCTGCATCTGTAATTTTCACTCCATGCATCTGAAGAAGTGGTTTTTTACCCATGAAAGCTTATACCCAAATAAATCTTAGTCTTTAAGGTGCCACCGGACTCCTTGTTGTTTTTGTGGATACAGACTAACACGGCTACCCCCTGATACTTGACTTTATTCAAAGGCAATTGCCACAGATGCCTGTCATAGCAGTTCCCAAAGGGTCTGTTTTTATACACCTTCCCTTCTGTGCCCCTTCTAATAAAAATGATTCAGAAAATAGAGAGCCAGAGAACATAATCTTAGTGGCACCCCATTGTTTGCAGTGGTCTTGTAGCCTTATTGGTCCCAGAATATGAGAGACCACATACGTGATATAATATCTTTTATTCAACCAACTTCTGTTCTTCGTGGAAGATATAAGCTCTCGAGCTAAACAGAGCTCTACCTCAGGTCTGAGGGATGGAAACAGACTGTCTTAGCTAAATACAAGTTAAGCAGAAGGGATAAGTGTGTTGAAGGTCATCGCTTGAAATGAAGTGGGTTATTGGGGGTTAGATTGTTATGCATAAAGGGTTTGAAATGGGCAATTAAGGATAGCAAACAGTGCAGTGTTATAAATAGTTGTAATGAGTCATAAAACCAGTGTCCCTGTTAAGTGCATGGTTTTTGGTAGCTAGCAGAGTTATGAATGTAAGTTTCCAGGCTTGCCTTTTGGAGGTATTGTGCAGGTTTCCCTTGAGGACAAGTACTGAAAAATCACCTTAGGAGTGATCGCTGTGTGAAAAATGTTCCCCCCTGGATGATATGATATATTTTTGTCGTCTTCTGTCATTTTTCTATCTGAGCTCATTCAAGAGTGCAGTGATTGTCTGGTTTCACCCACTTAGTTGTTAATGAGGCATTAGATGCACTGGATAAAGTACACCACATGTGATAAACATATGTAGGACCCATGAATCTTGAGTATGTGTTGTGAGGGATATTAATCATCATAACAGTGGAGATATGTCTGGAGGTTTTGCATCTTGTTCTGGCAGGGTCTGGTGCCGCTTTGAGTTGGCGTGTACTGGTCTATGGGGCGCATGTTTCTGATGATGAGCTGGGCAAGGTTGGTGGGTTGTTTGAAGGCCAGAAGAAGGGAGTTCAGGAAGGATTTCTTTCAGGATGTAGTCCCTATCAAATATGGGTTGTAATTGTTTGATGATACCCCATAAGAGTTTCAGTGTGGGGTGGTAAGTAACAACTAGGGGTGTGCGGCCAGGGTTTTTTTCTTTTCTGTATTGAAACAGGTTCTCCCAGTGTATTTGGGTGGCCCTTTCCATGATGTGATCTACTTCTCTGGTGGAGTGTCCTTGTTTAGTGAAGGCCACTTTAAATGTGTTTAGGTGTGCATCTTGGACTTGCTCTTCGGAGCAAATTATGTGATATCTGAGTGCCTAGTAAATAACACATTATTTGGTGTGTCTGGAATGGTTGCTGGATCTGTGGAGGTAAGTGTGGTGGTCAGTGGGTTTCTTGTGTATAGTCGTTTGTAGGGTTCCATTATTTAAGCTAATCATGGTGTCCAGGAAATGGATGCTGGTATGGAAGTGTTCTAGCACCCCATTGGAAGATGAGACTCTGGTTTTCACTGCTCATACATTTACCTAACTACCTTTTGACTGTTATGACAACTGGACTTGTACTTCTGGAATCCAGTCAGCCACAAAGAACTGGGAATTTGAAACGCATCAGCCTGGCTGCTGAATGAGGCAAGACAGAGGTAGTTATCATAATGAGGTCATTGTCACCTAATTGGTCAAAGTTTCTGGGTCAAGGACCTACTTGACTAACTGGAATGGCTATGACATGCATAATTGAAAACAGGGAATAAAACGTTAAACAGTCTTGGTGAAGAAACAAATGTGGACTCCATGGTGATCCAAGTATTGTCAATTACAGTTCCCTCAAGATGCCCTATCCAGCGGTTTTGTACTAGGACTTTAAAGGTATATACATAGGCCCTAAATTCAGTTATTTGCTGCCAGGTAGAGGGATCACTTGTAGGCCAGCAACATGTATCATATCATATTTTTTCCAAAGTACTGAAGAAGCTCAGACCTCCAAAGAGGTTAATATGTCCAACATGGAGTCTCAATTTAATCTTAAAACCCCTCATTTCACATCCCTTTGAACAATTAAACTAAGTTTCTCTATACTGATTTAGTCTTAGTGTGTTTAATGATACCAATCACATCTCCATGCCAAGTATAAGAGATTCTGAGTACTTTACGTGTGAATTATAAATATGTCCCCAAGGACAAAATAATACCGAGAATCGAGGAGAAATTCATCCCCTTCAAAGGTGGTCAGTGTTCCACAGAGCCCAAGATATAGTTCTACCTTCCTTCTACCTCCATTTCACAATGCAGGAAAGAAGCTGTGGCACACCCTGGATGTCTGATGGCTTCTGAAAATATATCTTCATATAATTATTCAGAAAATCTAATTTTTATTTTGGAGCTTCCATGTAGTTAACTGAAGGAAGAAAGCATGCGAAGACCATTTCCAAGAGCAGGGATCCAGACAGACAATATTAAAAGAAGGGTTACTTATCAATACCTATAATTCTTCAAGTGGATTGTCAGTATGGAACCATATGCTCTCTTCTTATGGTTGCTTGTGTATTTGGAAAGAACTTGAGACATTTAGGATTGCAGTATCTTCTATACCAGTGAGGACAGTTGGGAGAATGTTGGAATCCTTGAAAAAGAATGCTCACGATCCCAATGGTCACTATTTTCTAGAGGGTTCTTTCTGATTTAATGCCAACAGCCTTTTTGCATGCCCAGGAGTGGGGACCACTACAGACAATCTGTTCAAATTGGTTACTGGTGAGTAACCCTTCTGTGTATAACTACAGTATTTAAAATCCTCAAAACTTATAGGTGATTAGCTCCCTCCAGGTTAGTGATCTGCTTATCATACTGTATTATAAAAGCTGGGCCTCAGAGTTATCCTAAGTGACCAGAACTTAATTATGTCTTTGTTGGCTTTCTACTTAGTGGGCCTGGTACTAGGTCAAGCTTGAAACCTCTTTGAAGGGAACAAGCATTTAAAAAATTCAAAACGGTGGGCCTCTTAGTACATTAAGAATTTGCCATCATAGTTTTTACATTAAAGACTTGCCCACTTCTTATAGAAAGGAAATGTGCGGAAAGATGTGAATTGGAAGATACCTGTTACGCTTCTGATTTTTTTCTGTGCTGTTCTACATAATTTGTCAATGAACAGCAATAAGTCCTACAGAGTAGTAACAATAAGTCACTTGCCTCCTTTTATTATATAGTTTTTTTGAGATCTATGGAACGTCACAACATTGATATTGTCTTAGAAAATTACTTCTATTTATACAAGTCTATACATTGTGATGATAGAGCATCTTGCCATTGGGTCTTTTGGCTGTGGTAGACTGTTTTCCCATTGTCTTCTGATATGTTTATCAGGTTCCTGACTAAGCGAGAACAGAAGCTGATGCAGCGGCGACAACATGCTGAAGAACTGCTGGAGTGGAAGCGCCGTCTAGATGCAGAGGAAGCAGAGATACGTCGGATGGAGAAACAAGCCTTAGCTGCTTGGGACAAAGAGAGACTCAAAACAAAAACAGCCAAGAAGGAACTGGGGGACCAGAGAGCTGAACCCAAAGGTAAAACCATGTCCTGCTCAAAGAGTGACCCAGTGCAAATAATGACTGGGGCAAAACATAGCATATCATAAACTATTAGCCTCTGGTAAGCTCATATTTTTGTATTTTCTTGATGTGTGGTGGTGATTGTTCCTCTCTGGACACAGAATTGTGTTCTGTCCTCTGCTCTTTATTATCTTCTACCTCTTATCATCTTTAACCTTAGCTACCCCTTTTACGTTGATATTCAACAGTATATCTTTAATGACTTTGTTCACCCTCACTTCTTGCATTGACCAAGTAAATGTGTTGCTTTGTTTCAACTTTCCAGAGCTAAATACCTCTGATAGAATTGCTTCTCTTATACAAGACGAGCTTTCTCAAGCGCCGCTCCATCTTCTCCTCAACTCAAAGCTTTTGGCCTCCAGTAGCCTTATCTTGGTGACATCTTTGATGCTGTACCCTTCTTTATATTCTACATGTTATATCTTGAAATACACCTGAAACCGCCTCTGCAACTTTATCCATGTGTCTCAGTGCCTCTCTTTGTCTCTGTTGTGCTAATCCAGACCTTTGTCTTTTTGCCTTAACTGCTGCAACTCTATTGGCTCCAGGTACCAGCTCTCCAAACTTTAGTATTTGTACAATGCCACTGTCCACTGCCTGTCATCTCGTGTGTACAGAGAAGCGTGGCCACATCATTCATATACTTCAGGATCCAGTTTAAATTTTATTTTTTTATTTTTAAAACACAAATACCATGGTCTTTCACCTAGCCTGCCTCACAGACATTCCCTCTTAAATCCCCTTTCCACTTCAGTACTGTTCTCTTCTATCTCCCTACCAGCCATCTTACCACCATTGCGATTCCTGCCATCAGAGGGAGCCTTCTCCTGCCTCACAATTTGTATTTCAGATCAGTGAAAAGCTGTTTATCTTCCCTGCCTTTGACTTTTATTTTCTCTTGCTATTTTATTAACTCTGCAACTATACATGACTAAAGTATTTTTGGATGCAGTTTGTATGAAAGGTTCTTCTGTATGCAAAATAAACTTGTTTCGATGCAGCTCCCAAAATGAGTCTCGTTCAGTCTTCCTATGGCAGTTTGTAGCTTCAGCATGAGGTATAGAGGGCAGGGAGTCTAAGTGAAGAAAATACTGGTATCTTCAAGGATTGTCCCAGAGGATCTTAATTTTCCTTTCTCCCCTCACCAAATAAAGCACATCTTTCGAATCTATGAGGCAGTTCAGTGTTATGGTCATTTTCACTCGTCATTGCAAACTCCCACTTGAACGTCACACAGCTGTATGACAATTAAAAAAGAATGGTGAAATATAAAGTTTTAGTGAACAAAAACTCCAATGTGTTGAATGTAAAAAGTAAATGTATTTGTATTCCCTCCACTAATTTTATCTACCTACCAGGGTTGGAGCACAGTCAGCCTGGAGAATGGACTAAGGTGATTCCTTTCCCCAGCCTCTGCCCCAATATTGAGTAATTTTCTAAGGCTTTTTTCAATAGTACTCTATATCCTATAAAAGTTAGAAAACAGGAATTTTATAACTCAGTCCTGATTTCTGGATTCTGTCTGTCATCTGCCAAGAGTTGATGAAATCATAATATCTAAAATAGTGCAAGAAGCATTTTCCCACTGTTTCCCCTGTTTTAGGTTTGTCCACAACTGTTTCAGGGGAAGCATAGAATTTTGAACTCAGGATTTGGTTTTCAACCAATCACAGCTAACCATGCAATATTGTTGAGGGGTGAGGAATTATTTCCATAGGCAGATTCCATGCTCCAGCATTGGTCTCTGGCAGTTGATTTCACTACCTCCGTGACTGCTGAGGGTTGTAATTGAATAGTTTGGGGGATGTTGGAAGATGTTCAAGAACCACAGAGTTTGGAAAATGTTAATTTAGAATATGCTGAAATCCCTTTGTTTTAGGCATCCAGCAGCCACTACTAACATTTGGCATTTTGTTTTATTGAAATTCCTTAATTAAATATCTCCTTGTTAAACAATTCAATACCATATAATGTGAAGTAACACTATGCAATCAGAATGGTGTAAACTTGAAAGCTTGTCTTTCACCAACAGAAATTGCTGCAAATATTACCTCACCCTCCTTGTTTCTTTACTGTACAATCTGGCATTTAAACACAGCTTGTGACTGATTTTGTTTGATCAAATGCAGTAATCAAAACTACCTTAGATGCATGTAAATAGTGCAAGTTCTTGCTTGGCTGACTATACTGTGTGCTCTCTTTTACCTCCACTATCTCATTTCAGAAACAGCCAGTGAAGAGGAGTCTCCATTGCTTTCCTATACTCGTGTAAACAGTGAAAGCTCTGTCCCAGAAGAACTAGGCAGTCCAGCTGGTGAACCTGTCCAATCAGAGGCTGTGGACCAAGGGAAGCCAGTAAGCCCAGATCGTAGTACACTTACTGAAGAAATGGTTTACTCACAGGATCTAGAGTCTGCTACCTCTCCAGGCAAGGTTGTGAGTGAACTTTATCCTTTACACTTACATGTTCTAGTACTAGTAAAGAACCATCAGAAGAGAAGTAGAAAATAAACTTTCTAGTAGCCATTTAAAGCTTTCTACACAGAGATTAAACTGTTTTCGTAGCTGTAATGCTATATCTGAGGGTGTCACTAAATATTGCACTCACATACTTTCTTTAAAATCTTTAGGGGAAAAAATTGTTTGGGAATGGGGTCAGTTAAGCATTTTTAACTTGTGTGCAGACTTACAACAGATTTTGAATGTGCCAGTGGGGCTACGCAGCATAATCAGTGGAATGCTAGCCCAGCATACCAGTGTGGTTTGGATGGATGATAGTTTCTCACGATTATATCAGGCACAGGAAGCTAATACTATGATTTTGATTTGAGTAATGCATTATAAAGTGTTTGTGGGTATTCCATAGCATCAGGAATACAGCTGTGCCTCACACATAGTCTTGCAGGTTACAACATATAATGCCAGCTTGCTAGATAATTCTGGCTTTCTACTCTGTTCAAAGTATTATGTCTGCTTGGCTTTGTAAGTTGCATCATGGTAATTCTTGTTATCTGGGCTTTATACCTGGATGAAGCTGTGAGGCTAAAGATGCTGTGTCAGTCACTGTCTGTGGAGACACTGCTCATCTCGACTTTCATTGAGTTTTACAAACACTTTTTCCTCTGGGAAAGTCCATTTAGAATGTGCAGCTGAAGAGCTAGTGCAGTATAACATCTAATGTGCCAAAGGTTGTATTCTGTCTGGGTAAAAGGGCTGTGACAAGCATACTGTTAGTGCTGTAAATAGATATCTGGAAGAGAATCTGCCCTTAAGAGAAGTTTTGCATGGCTGGAAGTTGAGCCCATGTTGTGGTGGTTGATGTAGGGTAATGCCTTGCACTTCCTCATATTGAGAGATGTCCTTTCAGTTTAGCAGGTATATTTGGCAGCAGTTTTTACAAAAGTGTGGTTGCATCAACAAATATTATAATCTGAAGCATACAAGTTTTCTTGTATAGCAATAAACTAGACCATGTAAGGCAGAATTACTGAGGTCCAGGCTCAAGATAAATGTCAGCTTTTGCTACTTTAGGTAGTTTTGTTCTGATGCATAATACACTGAGAAAGATAACGCTTTTGTTAATGTATCTGGATAGGTAGTTAGCTATTTGTTATTGCTAAAGATTTATGACTAGAGAATACTTTCCTTACTTGTAATTAACTCTTGTTGACAGTGATCTCATACTTTTAAATTAAGCTTCACAAGTAGTTACTTATTTTTTCTTTCGTCTTTGAACAGTCTCCTTCCAAAAGCAGTACATCTATGTCAAAGCAGGATTCCATCAAAGGAAGCCACAGAACTGGAGGGCAGCTGCATTTACCTGTGAAATCCCATCAAGTATCCCACAGTTGGTCTGATGAGTCTTTATCCATGACACAGTCAGGTAAGATTGAAGATATCAAGAATACATTGTCTTGTGTTTAAATTCATTTCTCATATTCTTTGTTTTTGCAACCCAGTAAATTAACTCATAAATCTAATTAAGTAAACTGAAAATATTTGAAATTGCAGTGACTTCAGGATTCTGTGGGAGGGTTTTTATATTAAAGTTGATCACTTCAGTGTACAGCAATGAACAAAGTTTCCTAAATTGTGATGTCGTTAACTGTTCTAGAAGCAATACAGAGCCTGAAAATCTGGTCTTAGAAGTTGGAGGAAATGATCTTTCAGATTCTTTGTTTTAAACCATATTGAGTTTGTGTACTTAAACACGCACGCCCACTGATATGAATGAGATCTTAAACATGTTGTTTTATTCATCAGTTCACTTTTAATGAAGCCGATGTTACTGACTTGGGGAACCCCTGTTCAGAATACTTTGACTTAGTTATTCACACCCAGGGATATTCTGCAGTTTGTGAGCATCAGAATGCCACCTTCATTGTAGGGAAGCTTGCACTGGGGTTGTATGTCTGTGCTTTATCTGCTCTGTAGGATGTAGTTTATCATCCTCTTAGTTGCTGTACCTGACAACCTTTACCAGTAAGGAATTGTTTTTAAAAAATGGAAAAGGAGAAAATTGAAGCAAAATTTCTCTGACAGCAAATGACTTGCATTAAAATTAATCCTGAATTTAGAATGTGTGCGCTTATATACAAACAGCAGAAAGTGTCGGCCACCGCCAATGCAAAAAAGTTAACACCTGGCATAGTATATTATAGGTGGAGCTGGTAATACTAACCTATTAAGGTTGCCTGATATTTCCATTATAAGACTGTGTGTTTGGTTGCTTGCAGTTTTGACAAACTTTAACAGTTCGGGCTGCAATTTTCCATGCTGGATATCTGCTTCAGACTGAATTTTCTTAGAAAATTTCAGCCAAAATGGTTCTGGTGTTTCTGAAATCAAGGCTAGGGAAAAATACATTGTTTTGCCCATGTAGAAAAATTCTGGCGTACTTTTTTGAGAAGCTGTAGCGCAAGGACTTTGGAGCAAGGACTTGAAATTTGACGGAGGGGTTGCCTTTGTGTTAAGAATATGTCTTTTTGCCTTCCCTATGGAAATCCACCCAAATTTGGCCAAGTTATAAGCATTGGAAAAATCAGTACACACATGCTCAATAGAGACTTCCTAGAGTTTAGCATAGGGATCTCAAACTCAAATCACCACGAGGGCCACATGAGGACTAGTACATTGGCCCGAGGGCTGCATCACTGAAACCTTTTCATACAACGATACAAAAGTATAGTCAAAAATGAAAAAAAAATGAAGAGTAATATAGTATGCTATTAAAAGTCAATCTGTTAACTTTTTTTAAACTGTAATGCCGCGCCTCTTCCCACCCCCTCCCTGCCCCTATTCCAGCCCCTTTCCCAAATCCCCGCCCCGGCCCCGCCTCTTCTCCGCCTCCTCCCCCCTCCCTCCTGGAAAGTCCTAAGCGCCGCCAAACAGCTGTTTGGCAACAGGAAGACCTGGAAAGTAGGCGGAGGAGCAGGGACGTAGCGCACGGGGGGAGAGAGGAGCTTGGCTGCTGGTGGAGTCGGCGCCTATGGCAGGCCACAATGCGGCCCGCGTGTTTGAGACCCCTGGTTTAGCAGCTAGGATCGCCAAAAGTTCTGAGGCAAGGGAACTGGGAGTGACTGGGTAAAACAACTGCTATAAGGAGCTAGGAGGCTGGAGAGAGACACTGAGATAGGCCAAAGAGCCCAGGGAGGAAGACTGGAATTGAAAGCTAATGGGGATACAGAGGGAGGAAGAGAGACAGGGCGGGGGGGACTGGGACTGGTGATAAAATGGGACTGGGAGTAAGGTGCTTGTGGGGGAAGACTTGGACAAGGAGTCTGGAGGGGGAGAACTGGGATGAAGAATCCAGAAGGGATTCTAGGAATGACTGGGCAAGGGGACTGGGAGGAGAAGCCTGAGGGTTGAAGACTGTGACTGGCTAAGTGAAGAGAATGGGACTGGGACAAGGTGCTAGGGGGGAAAGATATGGGGGCTGAGACAGGTTTGAAGGGACAGAAGAATCTGTGCCCACTAGACATGCTCCCTTCCAGAGCTTGGACTAGAACCCAAGATCCCTAAGTCTCACCTTTCCTCTGCTGTCAGTAGTACCTGTGGAACCCACTGGCAAAGTGTGCCTCATCTCCCTCCAGTGCTGGTCCATATAGAGGATGACAACCTACTGATGCTATCAGTTACTCTGTTAGCTCAAAGGGAAGAGGTTTCTGTGGTGTATCTAACTGTTCCAGCCCTGCTGATGACCTATGTGAGTGGCAGTATGATGCCACATGATGGAATTTACGGTTTTTCAGCTTGCCTTTTAAAAATCTAGGAGATTACACACAAAAAAGCTACACACAAGAACATTAAAGTTTAATAAAGGCAAATGCAAAGTGCTCCACTTAGGAAGGAACAATCAGTTTCACACATACAGAATGGGAAGAGACTGTCTAGGAAGGAGTATGGCAGAAAGGGATCTAGGGGTTATAGTGGACCACAAGCTAAATATGAGTCAACAGTGTGATGCTGTTGCAAAAAAAGCAAACGTGATTCTGGGATGCATTAACAAGTGTGTTGTGAGCAAGACACGAGAAGTCATTCTTCCGCTCTACTCTGCGCTGGTTAGGCCTCAACTGGAGTATTGTGTCCAGTTCTGGGCACCGCATTTCAAGAAAGATGTGGAGAAATTGGAGAGGGTCCAGAGAAGAGCAACAAGAATGATTAAAGGTCTAGAGAACATGATCTATGAAGGAAGGCTGAAAGAATTGGGTTTATTTAGTTTGGAAAAGAGAAGACTGATAGGGGACATGCTAGCAGTTTTCAGGTATCTAAAAGGGTGTCATAAGGAGGTGGGAGAAAACGTGTTCATCTTAGCCTCTAAGGATAGAACAAGAAGCAATGGGCTTAAACTGCAGCAAGGGAGGTTTAGGCTGGACATTAGGAAAAAGTTCCTAACTGTCAGGGTGGTTAAACACTGGAATAGACTGCCTAGGGAGGTTGTGGAATCTCCATCTCTGGAGATATTTAAGAGTAGGTTAGATCAATGTCTATCAGGGATGGTCTAGACAGTATTTGGTCCTGCCATGAGGGCAGGGGACTGGACTCGATGACCTCTCGAGGTCCCTTCCAGTCCTAGAGTCTATGAATCTATGAATTAAGGTTGCACAGTGAAGCAGTCAGAAGCTAGGAAAAGCCAGAATTAATGTTGCCTGTGCACCCTTAATTTGTCTTCCTCATGTGTATGCATTATGATACAGTCTTTAATTACATGATCATGTACTATTTTTTCCACATGACCCCTGCCTCCACAAGTGAACAGGATGGAAGGTGCTCATGTAATGAGCAGCTATTCAATATTTTATTTTATTTTCATTGTGCATTGTGTGGCCTTAAGCCTCATTTGCTGGACACTATTCAAACCCTGCTCTGAAGACAGAATTATTAATTCATTCATGGACTTCACTGTAGTGCTCATCACATAGTATCAGAGTACTTCACAAACGTTGTCATTTTTACAACTTCCCTGTGCAAAGAGAAGGTGGTATTATCCCCCATTTTACAGATGGGGAAGTGAGGCACAGACAGTAAGGTCAAAGGTGTCCACTAATTTTGGGTGCCCAGTTTGAGGCATCTAGGACCTGTTTTTCAGAGTACTTTTCATTACATAGCACTTCCTATGCTCAAAGCACAGCTCTCATTGACTTCAGTTGCAGCTGTGAGCACTCAGCACTTCTGCAAATCAAACTCCAGGGTCTCACATTAGGCACCCAGAAAATGAGGAACATCTAATTAGTGACCACCTGTGAGAGGTTTGGTTTAAGTGACCTGCCTGAATGAGACAGGAACTCTGTGGGAGAGGCAGGGATAGAATTCAGTTCTCTGGGCCAGCATTTGATTGCCTTTAACCATGAGATCATCCCTTCTTTTTCTGCAATCCCCCGCCTCATTCACTGCAGATCTTCCAACTTCTGCAACAAATGAAGCAGGGGTCCTCTACATATCCCCACAGCAGGTCCCTCTCCACAGCAGGTCCATCCTGTACACTGAATGAGGTGGGGGTTACATGGAAAAAACTAGTGTGTAATCATGTAAGTTAAACATGTATCATAAAGAATAAGCAAAATGGACCAAATTGAGGTTGCATAGGCAACCTTAATTCTGACATTTCCTAGCTTTTCAGTGCTTGACTTTGCAACCTTAATAATGTTCTTATAACAGCTTTTGTGTGCACTAGAAAATAAGAGGACTTGTCAGGACAAGTGTTTTCCATTTTGATATAAAAATGAATACATAAAATAAACACATTCACACTGATTAATTTTTAATAGCGTGCCACCTTCAGGGCACTGCAACATAATTAAAACATGCAATAACTTGATAAAATTCTCTTAAAGTTGAAACAGAGAAAACCAAATATACATATCAGTATGAATAGATTAAAAATAATGAACATGGGGGGCCAACAGTGAGCATAATGAGCTCTTTTGAAATAAATAGTCTTTCATGTATTTGGTATTTTAAAATATGATGGAGAGACTAAGACTGGTGTCAGCTGGAGGAGGGATTTGGGGATGTATCACTGCATTCTAATGTTGGTCTTCATTGTTGCCCTTTTTCCCGCACCATGTGACATATGTAAAATCATCTTGGTTCATTAAAAAGACATTGTCAAGTTAAAAATAGATATTGCAGATTTATTTGCATGTGTAACTGATGCCTGAGATAAGTAAAGACTTTTTAAAAATTAATTTACTTCTCACCATTTGTTTCCACTTCTGTATTTTTTTGTCAGCTTGAACCATGAAAATAGAATAGTCAATTTCGTGTTTGTTTATAATCTATTTCTGGTTCATATGTGCTATCAATACTTGAAAACACTTTAGAGGAAAGCTATTCCTTTAAAAAAAATTCATTAAAATTTTTCAAATGTCATGGCAACAGATTCCTTTGTTAGGCTTTGTAGAAACTTGCTTTATACAAAACCTGAATTTGGGCCTTAATTAACATGATGTTACTTTCACTTAAGCAGGAGGAATTAATTGTAATCAAGACACTTGCCGGAAAATAGGTACACTACCTCGGACTATGAGGAGAGATCACATTCTTCCTGTCAAACACCTATATCTATTTTGTGCACTGCTTGTTTAAAAACACTTTCATAAATATTTAACTACAAAACTTAACTGAAAAAGGAATGCATCACATTTACTAGCTGCTGGTAGTGAAATACCTTACTGCTACTTACTGTTGCTGTCTTTTGGTGAAATGAGGCACTGGTTATCGAACTGAAGTGTAAATTGCTATTGGGCCATGAAGAACTAGCTGGTCATCTGGTGCTGCTGACTTTTCTTCTTAATTTCAGCTGGTTTTATAGCCTCTATGCCAATGAGACTGTAAATTAGACTGAAAACTATTAATAATATTTATTATTTGTATTTTGGTAGTGCCAGTCATGGACTAGGACCCCATTGTGCTAGGTGCTTTACAGACACAGAACCAGTGGTTTCCCCAGGAATTGAAATTAGGGGGGGTGTTCGAATTTACCGGGGGGGGGGGGGGAAGTGTCAGGGCTGATGAGTTATATAAAAGAGATATGAATAAAGTAAATGTTTTGTTAGGATAATGCAAATTTAACATAAGGATAATGCAAGTTACACCAAAACACATAACAGGTCTAGATTTCTAAAAAAATATAATTTTTTTTTAAATGTATTTAATTTAAATTGACTTTTGAAAAGTAAGCCATCATGGGATAAGAGGGAAGTCCTCTCATGGATCAGTAACTGGTTAAAAGATGGGAAACAAAGGGTAGGAATAAATTATCAGTTTTCAGAATGGAGAGAGATAAATAGTGGTATCCCTGAGGGGTTGGTACTGGGACCATTACTGTTCAACATACTCATAAATGATCTGGAAAAATGGGTAAACAGTGAGGTGGCAAAATTTGCAGATGATACAAAACTATTCAAGATAGTTAAGTCCCAGGCAGACTGCGAAGAGTTACAAAACTGGGTGACTGGGCAACAAAATGGCAGATGAAATTCAATGTTGATAAATGCAAAGTAATGCACACTGGAAAACAATCTCAACTATACATACAAAATGAAGGAGTCTGAATTAGCTGTTAACACTCAAGAAAGAGAACTTGGAGTCATTGTGGATAGTTCTCTGAAAACATCCACTCGGTGTGCAGCGGCAGTCAAAAAAGCGAACAGAATGTTGGGAATCATTAAGAAAGGGATAGATAATAAGACAAAAAATATTATATTGCCTCTGTATAAATCCATGGTACGTGTACACCTTGAATACTGTGTGCAGATCTGGTCACCCCATCCCAAAAAAGATATATTGGAAATGGAAAAGGTGCAGAGATGGGCAACTAAAATTATTAGGGGTATGAAACAGGAGGAGAAATTAAAATGACTGGGAATTTTCAGCTTAGAAAAGAGACGACTTAGGGGGATATGATAGAGGTCTATAAAATCTTGACTGGTGTGAAGAAAGTGAATAAGGAAATGTTATTTAATCCTTCACATAACACAAGAACTAGCAGTCACTCAATGAAATTAATAGGCAGCAGGTTTTAAAAAAACAAAAGGAAGTACTTCTTCACACAACATAAAGTCAACCCCGTGGAACTCCTTGCCAGGGGATGCTGTGAAGACCAAAACTATAACAGGATTAAAAAAAGAACTAGATAAATTCCTGGAGAATAGGTCCATCAGTGGCTATTAGCCAGGATGGGGAGGGATGCAACACCATGCTCTGAGTGTCCCTAGCCTGTTTGCCAGAAGCTGGGAATGGGCAGGGGATGGATCACTTGATGATTACCTGTTCTGTTCATTCCCTCTGAAGCACCTGGCCTTGACCACTGTTGGAAGACAGGATACTGGGCTATATGGACCATTGGTCTGACCCAGTATGACCATTCTTATGTAAAAATTAATTATAATAATAAAAATGTTTAGTACAGAAACGCCCCAACATAATGACCTCTCAAGATAGCAACTATGTGAGATAACAACCTTGGCAAATAATGCATTTTAAAAATCTTGGCCTACTAGGAAACATATTTATATAAGTTTCCATTCCCAGTCACAAATCTAGCATTCTGGAGCAAAGTCACTAAAATATAGTCCAACAAACAAATGTTTATTTAACATGCCCCCTCACTTTTCCCTCCACCGCACCCCACTCACCAGTGTTGTCCTTGGTCAGTGGAGACTCCGAGTTCAGAGGTGCTTTCATGTGAGTACACCCAGGGCCGGTGCTACCATTTAGGTCAACTAGGCGGTTGCCTGGGGCGCCAAAAAGCGGCGCCCCCAATTTTTTTTTTTTTTTTTTTTTACAGCGGCCGCTGCGCTGGGAGGGAGAGGGAGTCTGAGCCGCCAGCAGGCAGCCCAGGGGAACCCCTGGGTCAGCGCGCCGCCGGCAGCCCAGGGGAACCCCTGGGTCAGCGCGCCGCCGGCAGCCCAGGGGTTCCCCTGGGTCAGAGCTGCCGCACGGATCCCCGGGCCTGGGGGTTGGGAGCTGCCGCGGGGGGCGCCTCACGGTGGGGTGGGGCGGGGCGGGGAGCTGCCGCAGAGCTGGGGGGGGAGCGCAAGGTGGAAGTTGCGCCTAGGGCGCGAAACTTCCTTGCACCGGCCCTGAGTACACCCCCCAGGTGTGGGGCAAGAAGGCACCTTGCTCATTCCTCCAGCTGCTCACTGTTTGCTCTGGCCACTGCTGTTCATTGTGCCACCATTCACTCCACCACTCTGTTGCCAATGGCCCTGCGCAGTCACCTTCTGCTGCCACCTGCCACTGTGACCTCTGCGAGTTGGTCTCTTGAGGTTCCACCCAGCTCTCAGTGATTTCAGCTGAGCTCTCAGTGGGGGAACCTCACTGCTAGTGCAGTCTGGGCTGTCTCTTACACAAAAACACTGTACCCACAGGAACACTGTCCCCACAGCAGGACTAAGCACTTAGACCTGATTATCAGCTGCAGTGGTCACTTAACAGAACAAAAGACTATCTATGGAGCCTAATCAGCTCTGTCTTTAAACAGTGGAGAGGGACAGGTCCCCACCCTCCCTCTTGATGCCCTCAATCAGCACAGGCTAAGTACAGTTCTACTGCCCTTTACTCATACAATAAGAACAACAACATTTCATTCTCTTCCCAGCCCCCCCTCGCATTCAAGTGATTTGTAACCCAACCCCAGCCAAAATCTATCACTTGGGCAACACAGCTCTGTTTGCTGGATACCTAGGTAGATTAGGTGTGAATGTAAATACAATCTGGTCCTGAAGCCTTTCTCCCCAGCCCCCAGCTCATCACTAGCTGTCAGGGAGAGCTCATTTAGACTTTGCTTACAAATCATCATTTGAAATTATTAGGTTGGCCAACATCACCGAAATGAATGCACTGACATTGTCATAAAAAACAACAGCTGTATAAGGAAGCTAGTCTATGTTCATACTTTTCAAATCTATTCTACTTTTTCAGATACACGTATTTTATCATACATTGTATATGCTTTTAAAGTGTGTGTTAATGTTTCAATTTCAATTCAGATTTCCAAACAGTCACTAAATTGGCATGTTTCAGAGTAGCAGCTGTGTGAGTCTGTATCCGCAAAAAGAACAGGAGTACTTGTGACACCTTAGAGACTAACAAATTTATTTGAGCATAAGCTTTCGTGGGCTATAGCCCACTTCATCGGATGCATAGAATGGAACATATAGTGAGGAGATATATATACATACAGAGAACATGAAAAGTTGGGAGTTGCCCAACCAACTCTAAGAGGCTAATTAATTAAGATGAGCTATTGTCAGCAGGAGGAAAAAAAACTTTTGTAGTGATAATCAAGATAGCCCATTTAAGACAGTTTGACAAGAAGGTGTGAGGATACTTAACATGGGGAAATAGATTCAATGCTCAGCCATTCCCAATCTCTATTTAAGCCTAAATTGATTGTATCTAGTTTGCATATTAATTCAAGTTCAGCAGTTTCTCGTTGGAGTCTGTTTTTGAAGCTTTTCTGTTGCAAAATTGCCACCTTTAAATCTGTTACTGAATGGCGAGAGAGGTTGAAGTGTTCTCCTACTGGTTTTTGAATGTTATGATTCCTGATGTCAGATTTGTGTCCATTTATTCTTTTGCATAGAGACTGTCCGGTTTGGCCAATGTACATGGCAGAGGGGCATTGCTGGCACATGGTGGCATATATCACTTTGGTAGATGTGCAAGTGAACGAGCCCTGATGGCGTGGCTGATGTGATTAGGTCCTATGATGGTGTCACTTGAATAGATATGTGGACAGAGTTGGCATCAGGCTTTGTTGCAAGGATAGGTTCCTGGGTTAGTGTTTTTGTTCTGTGGTGTGTGGTTGCTGGTGAGTATTTGCTTCAGGTTGGGGGGGCTGTCTGTAAGCGAGGACAGGTCTGTCTCCCAAGATCTGTGAGAGTGAGGGATCATCTTTCAGGATAGGTTGTAGATCTTTGATGATGCGCTGGAGAGGTTTTAGTTGGGGGCTGAAGGTAACGGCTAATGGCGTTCTGTTATTTTCTATGTTGGGCCTGTCTTGTTGTAGGTGACTTCTGGGTACTCTTCTGGCTCTGTCAATCTGATTTTTCACTTCAGCAGGTGGGTATTGTAGTTTTAAGAATGCTTGATAGAGATCTTGTAGGTGTTTGTCTCTTCTGAGGGATTGGAGCAAATGTGGTTGTATCTTAGAGCTTGGCTGTAGACAATGGATCGTGTGGTGTGTCCTGGATGGAAGCTGAGGCATGTAGGTAAGTATAGCGGTCAGTAGGTTTCCGGTATAGGGTGGTGTTTATGTGACCATCGCTTATTAGCACAGTAGTGTCAAGGAAATGGACCGCTTGTGTGGATTGGTCTAGGCTGAGGTTGATGGTGGGATGGAAATTGTTGAAATCATGGTGGAATTCCTCAAGGGCTTCTTTTCCATGGGTCCAGATGATGAAGATGTCATCAATGTAGTACAAGTAGAGTAGGGGCCAGTAGCGTAGCTAGGGGAGGTGCAGGGGAAGCAGCCGCTTCCCCTCAGCACATTTTCCAAAAGCGGCGCCTTAGTTAGGGGTTACCATGGCGCCAGCGGGCGGGGCCCACACTGTGCTCTGAAGCTTGGCCTGCCGGGCCGGCGCTGGGCTCCTGCAGGCAAGGGGGGGCAGCACGGCTGGAGGAGCCATGGGGGGGGGGCGGCGCAGCCGGAGGAGCGGGGGGGGCGCAGCATGGCAGCCCGCAGCGCAGCCGGAGGAGCCATGGCGGGGGCGGCACGGCACGGCTGGAGGAGCCATGGGGGGGGCGTGGTGCGGCTGGAGGAGCCAGCCAAGGGGGGGACGCGGCCGGAAGAGGAGCCAAGGGGGGGCACCTTTTTAATGTTTGCTCCCCCTGCTCTTAGAACCTGGCTACGCCACTGGTAGGGGCACTAGGGGATGAGAGCTGAGGAAGCATTGTTCTAAGTCAGCCATAAAAATGTTGGCATACTGTGGGGCCATGCAGGTACCCATAGCAGTGCCACTGACTTGAAGGTATACATTGTCCCCAAATGTTAAATAGTTGTGGGTGAGGACAAAGTCACAAAGTTCAGCCACCAGGTTTGGCATCTAACTTGTTCACAAAACTGGGGGGGGGGGGGGGCATTGGGGAAATTCAGGAGGGAAATCACTGCACAGAACAGACTCCTGCTCCAAAGAGCTTACAGCCGAAGGGCTTGTCTACACTTACAGCGCTGCGGTGGTGCAACTGTCCAGTGGAGCTGCACTGCTGTAGCGCTTAGAGAAGATGCTACCTATGCCGACGGGAGAGTGTGTCCCGTCAACATAGTGCTGTCTACACCAGGAGTTAAATCAGTATAACTACATCACTCTGGGGTGTGGAAAATCCACACACAGTTATACTGGCATAAGTAGATAGGGTAGACCAAGCCTAAGTATAAAACAAGACACAACAGGTAGATACAGACAGATGGGGATGCACAAGGAAGCATCAGCTATGAGTTTCATAGAAATGCCTTTCTATGAGTTTACACAGTCTTGATTGGGCCTTGGTCATTACAGAAATACAAAAACGATTATATTAATGGTGACGACTCTACTGTGGAGAAGGGAATCAATCAGCTGAGCACGACTTCCAATGGAATAGAGGGAGAGGACCACCAGGAGGATTGGAAGACCAGACAGTAGGGAATCTTGGGGGAGGGGAAGAGGAACAGAACGGATGGTAATGAAATTGCAAAAGGAAACCATGTGATTTCCTTTTTAAAGGAAAAGGAAAATATTTGTTCAAGTGCGCAGTGGCTACATTCACCACAGGGATATTGTTGTTATGAATGACATAATAGGTCATCTGCAAAATTGAGACTAGGAGCATAAGTGATCCATGCAGTTGTGAATGGAATGTAAGGTGGCCCATGAGACAATCTCTCTAAAGATATGGTTCTCTGTACGCTTAAGTGTGAGAACTCCAGAAATAAGTTGTCAAACAGGAGGGTTTAACAGTCAAACTGCTTCTCTTTCTAACTGAACTTAACTAGTCATCCTCCAGTCCTAGTGAATTTGTTTAGTCCAGGAGATTTAAAACCCGGTGGTTTTACTGTACTCCATCTATAGTTTGCAAGAGACCTAGCTTACTTCTGGACCATACTATTACAAATTAAATACTCGCCATTAAAATAATACGTCATGTAGCATAAGGGTGTTTAAGGTGAATTTAAAAGCTTTTAAACACAAATTTAAAAAATATATACATTCTTAAACCTTTAAAAAGAAGTGTCACACTGAAAAACATAAGATTAAAATACTGTTTCCTCTGCAGCAGTTGACACCACAAGCAGTTAATGACAAATCTTTAAGTCTTTATCCAGACAAGTGCTCATTGAATTGAATTAATGAGAACTGAGTAAAGGTTACTGGATGCTTGTGCTATGTGTGTCTGTGATGTCCTTAACAAAACACAGAAGCCTGAACTTACATACTGCTAAGTAGGGAGAGGAAGCAATGACTTTCAGATACTTATTAAATCTAAAATATATATTTGAAACACATTTCTCTTATCTATAAATTAACCATTTGCATTCTAGACACACAGCATCATTCTGAATGTTGAGCTAATTTTCAATCCTGATATTCTGTAGATCAGATTCAGTCCATTCTATGCCACCTTCATAGCATAAGGGTATGTCTACACTTGGAGCTGGGGGTGTGATTCCCATTTTCAGGAGACAAATTCACACTAGCTTTCATCAAGCTAGCACACCAAAACTAGAATGAAGCTGCAGCAGCATGAGCTGCAGGACAGGCCAGTCATTCTGAATATGTGCCCCTGAAAAACCCTACGCACATCCTTGGGGAAGCTAACCTGTCCTGCCTTCTGTTAGTAGCGTGCTAGCTCAATGAAAGCTAGTGTGAGTTTGTCTCCTGAAGATGAGAATCACGCCCCCAGCCCCAAGTGAAGACATGCCCTAAGTTTGTCATTGAGTAGGCTAATATGCATTAGTTAAATGGAGAAAATACCTATGTATTGTTTTTGTTTATTTAACAGTGCCTGCACTTTCAGCATCTCAATTCTGTGTGGTCTAGACTATAGGACAGGGAATTAAGAGGCCTAAAATCTACTTCCTGTTCTGCCACTGACATGCTGACTTGGGGCAATTCACTTAACTGCCCTGTGCCTCAGTTTTTCTATCTCGAAATGGGTATAAGAATACCCATCTTTGTAAAGCAGTTTGGGATTCTCAGATTACATGTGCTATATGAGGGCAGAAAGTGTTCATTCACTTTACACTTTTTACCTTTTGTATTTTTTAAACTATTTTTAAATGCGTTTGCAAATACCAGCTTGTGTAGATTTTCTGAAATATACCTGTAGGATAAGCACAGAGCCCACCCAAGACATGCGTTTGTTTAATTGTGTGCCTTTTGTATCATAGAATTGCTGCTGTGTTTGAAAGTTATCTATCTTGGTTATTCAGCAATGTCTCTAATGCCTTCTTTCAGTGTAGGAATCACAAAGTTAAGTGACTTTGGCTTTTTAAGGATGTACAAGATAACTAGGAACATAACCATTTTATACATCATGTCTTTGCCAAACTCAGTACGGTCTGGTGTAGCGTTTTTCTTCCTTACCATATGTGATGTGATATTGTTAAAATAAGAGATGCTTACTTAGGAAGTCTTTATTTTGATGAGATGAGCGTGTTAAAAATAAATTATTTTACTAATATTTTATGTGATGTAATTCGTTAACTGAAGATTCTGTACTTTGGATAGCAATACTTGTAATGTGTGAGGTTATTTGAGGGTTAAAACTAAACTATCTTTTTCAGAAACCACATCTGACCAGAGTGACATTGAAGGCCGGATCAGGGCCCTAAAGGATGAGCTACGGAAGAGGAAGTCTGTTGTTTATCAGCTGAAAAAGGAACAAAAGAAGAGGCAGAAGGAGAGGCTGAAAGCCCAGGAGGCCAGTTTGATCAAACAGCTAGAGGTTAGGAACAGTTAGAAGGGCTAAGTAACAAGTCAAACTGCTAGCATAGTGTGAATTGGTATATTACAGTCAGTTGCTGAAGAAATCCTTTCTCTTGTGCTTATTGATGCACCTTGTTATGACAGCAGCACCACCATTCTGGTACTGGTTTAAATATTTCCAATAATTCTACAATAGCCCATGTGGTACTGATATGGTGGACAATCCTCTTCAGGATAAAAGGCTAATCCACCAGTAAAATGATGTAGGGGGGTTGGGTTTTTCGGGTTTTTTTTTTTTTTTTTTTTTTTTAAAGTAGTATATTGACTCAGACTTGACAGACACTGTTGGAGTCTATAATAATAAAATATTAAAACTCCAGCCACTCGCAACTGAAGAGCTGTTACTTGTGCAAATAAGCTACACCTCTACCCCGATATAACGCGGTCCTCGGGAGCCAAAAATCCCTACCGCGTTATAGGTGAAACCCCGTTATATCGGGGTTGCGGTGGCAGGGCTCCAGCAGTGATTTAAAGAGCCCGGGGCTCCAGCCGTGGGGAGCCCCGGGCCCTTTAAATCACCACCCGAGCCCCGCTGCCAGAGCCCCGGGGTAGGGGTAGCGACGGCAGGGCTCCAATGGTGATTTAAAGGCCCCGGGGCTCCCCACAACAGCCAGAACTCTGAGCCCCACTGCCGCAGCTCCGGGGTTACCACGCTATACGCGAACCCGTGTTATATCGGGTCGCGTTATATCGGGGTAGAGGTATATTTGTCCATACGCACATGAAAACTTCTTGCTTTGAGAGCAGTCTTCTAAAAGGAAAGGATGCGCTTTATTCATTTGATAACTTCTGTTTGCTGATTGACTCTTCCAAGAAGTTATGATTTGGAAAATTAACAATCTTAACTTTTTCACACTCAGTCTTACGATGAGTTCATAAAGAAGACTGAAGCAGAGTTGAGCCAAGACCTGGAGGCATCACCCACAGCTAAGCCTCAGATTAAAACTCCATCCTCATCTACTGAAAAACCTAAAATCAAGCCTCCTCCACTCCACAGGTAACTTGGAACTCTCTTTGTAATTTAACATTACCTTGTTAGCATTTTTCTAGGTCAACTGTACAAATGCCTTTTCCAGAGTGTGCTACAGTTGTAATATAAAGTAGTTGTGTGAAGATACTTCTGAATGAGCATGGAAGAAAAGTACGTGTGTAAGCTTCTCTGTTCCTCAAGAGAATAGATCTCTATTATGTACTTGGAGAACTTTAATCTATCTGAAACTAAACAAAACATGTATTAGAATGTAGGGTTTGTGTGTGTGTGAACACTCAATAGCATTTGGGGGGGAGAGGGAAAGTTGATGCTATCTCAGAAAATCATTGGTATAGGGGAAAATCACAGGGAGGAAGCCTGAAGACCACAGCTCCCTAGGCCATTGGAGAATGGCAGTGTGTTGATGCCTTATGCTAGCCCAGTCAGCAAACACATCGTCATTCAGACAAGCATTGTATAAAGTTCTCATGCACATTGTCAGGGTATTCTATTCTTGTCCTACCTCATCCCGGTGTCCTAATCTAGGTTTTTCTGAGCAGCAGCAGCTCCTGGCTATATGGAATTGTGACAAATATTATGGATGGCTTTCTGACCTGGACAGTTCTCTTCCTGGCCCCCTGTGCAGGTGCCTCCCCCGCCCCACCCCCCCGTAGAAACCATTCATACTTATAACTTAAACCTAGTTTACAACCCAGGGTTTCAGAGGTAAACAGTGCATTAACCCACTACACCTCTTGGTGCATCTCCTTGTGGTTCTGTTTCCCACCCCAAGAGATGGTGCTAAAAATCCCATTGGCCTCTCAGTAGTAGGTTTACATGCTCTCAACTGCAAAGGGTAATATTTCTTACTAAGCTAATCTTTATTAGAAAGAAACCTTCCCCAGAATGTATCGTATCCCACGCATACATACACGCACCTTTATAATTACTTTCTATAGTCATCTCACCTTTAATGCACTTTTGCATTGGGGTACATGATTCTGTAATTATTGCTGTTTGCACTTACACTATGACTAGTGATTCTAACATGTGGAACATTGGTGGTTCACTTTATTGACTTTTCAACCCTAGGCCTGAGACAACCAAGAATTGGAAATCACTGACTGAGTCAGAGCGGTCCAGAGTATCTTTGGAATCCATTGCAGAGCATGTTGGTATGTAACTGGAAAATAAATGCTGCAGATGGAGGCGTCCTTTCATAAATCTTGAAGAATTCTATTCACTGTGTTTTGAAAAATACCCATTCTTTCATAATCTCTCACTGTTTGCTGCAAGGTGAGAAGGGATTTAGAGAGAGTGGTTAAGTCAAAATTGAATGCATAATACACACTTTTTCTTTATAGTTGTATTTTTTTTCACATTTACATTTGTTTTGATTCTAACATTAATCTTCTGAAGAACAAATTTCACTATTCTTCCCCTTAGCTGTAAAGCATCTTATTTGGGTCTCTTCTTTTAAGAGACTTTAATAATAAACAGCCAAAACATAGTGGAAAGAAAATGGTAAATTTTAGAAGAATATTTTAACTAAGAAGAAATGATAACATCTTGGCTTTTTCTTCTTGCTGTATCACTTCAACTTAGGAGACAGCAAAAGCAAACAATGTGCTGAACCACAAATATTTGGTTCTATCCTTGCTGAGACTTATGTGAAACATCAAGAGTATGACAACTGTTTTTCTTTTTGCCTTTTGTGTTTCCCAGCATCATTTAGTTTGAGAACACTGCCCTTGAAGAAGCCAAAAACAATTAAAGATTTTCTTCTTTTGTTCAGATATTTTTCAGTGGTTTACTATTAATGTTTATCTCTCCACATACATTTATAACCTTGTTTACCTTTGTGACTTCCAGACAAATACCTGAGCTTTTACCTCCTATAACAAAGTCCCATTTCACAATAATAAACTTTTCACAGAACAGCAGCAGAGGTAGGAGGTTAGAAAGAAAGCTATGGAGACATAATACATACGGAATACAGAGGATGCTGTTGTTATTTACAGGACAGTCCAGGAGCCTGTGAAACTTTCACAGATCCCTGTTAATATCCTTTTGTCTCAAATCTTTTGACTGAACAGCTGTTTAACTTTGGCTGCAGTTTCCCAATAAAATAACAGGCATTCTTGATCACACCTTGCTCTGATAGGATTACAAGATATCAAAAGATTATTCTGGATGATTTAGTATTGTGATGATTAATTTTTTTTTATTTAAGATGCTGTATCATCAAGTTCTGAGAGGTCTGTGTCTGTACACATCAAGAGACTCATTGACTCAGAGGTTCATACAGAAGAACCTTCCCGAACCCTATCCCCAGTCTTCAAGTCACCAAGGAGATCCAGAGCTGAATCTGGTGATTCCTTGGACAGTGTGCCCATATCAGCTCTTCTCCAAGATCTAAGAGATAGTGGCAGAGTATCCCATGTGTTAGTGAGCAAGTCAGAAGATGTATCCAGTGATGATATTGTGTCTAATCACAAATCTGATATACAAGAGGAGATGGAGTACATAAAATCAGAAGAATCCGAGGTTGAAGATGCTAATAATAAACATTCAGAGAGTTCTGGTGCCTTGTTGATGCTAGATATACACCAGGAAAGCTTACCAGAAGTCCTTCCAAAGAGAGACCTTCACTCTGACACTGAACAGTCTCAGAAGGAACTATTTAGCTTGACTGCTGAAAATATTCAGAGTAGAGAAGAGATCTCAAAACAGAGACAGACAATCAAAGATGATGTAGGGAGTGATCAAAGTGACAGATCAGAAAAGTCCTCTCTCAGCTTGAGCAAGTGGGCACAGGAAAAAGACTTCTCTCTTCCAGAACAAGTTTTTACTCAAAAAGAGCCATCATACTCTGAAGATTTTGTGGGGTCCTCCCCCAGAAAAGAGACATCAGTTGAAGAAACTCCTTCTGCTGAATGTTACAAAGATGATTTTGAGATGCCTACATTGTCACACAGAAAAGATTCTCAGTCACTTAGAGAGAAATCACAGCATATAAAACCCCCTAGAAGCAGATCCACCAGCCTTGGCAGTGAAGATGAAATCAGTGAATATCTCAGTGACAAGTCTCTCTCTGTCTCTGGCAGTGTGCATTCAGAGAGATTATTAGAACTCAAGTCACCAACAGAGCTCATAAAAAATAAAGAACGCAGTGATGTGGAGAAAGAACAAGCCCCCATTGAATCACCACTTTGGGTCTCAGTTTCCATCACAGAAGAAGCAAACACACTGATAAATTTCAGCATTGGTGACCGGATACTTGTGAGTAACGTCCAGCCTGGAACACTGCGATTCAAAGGTCTGACCAGTTTTGCCAAAGGGTTTTGGGCTGGTGTGGAACTGGATAAACCTGAAGGAAACAACAATGGGACTTATGATGGTATTAAATATTTTGATTGTAAGGAAAAGCATGGTATTTTTGCTCCTCCTGAAAAGATCTCTCACATTTTAGAAAGTTTTGATACCTATATAGACACAAATGAAGATGAAGACTCGTTCTTTGATGACAGATTGGGTCAGCACCACAAATCCAAGCAGAAAGACCAAGAAAGTTCCAAATCTGGCAAAGATGAAGAAAGCAAGGGAAGAGATGCAACTGAGAAATCGTCCCAAGATAAAGCTCCACCAGGTATGACTGCTTTAGAAGCCTCTGTTGGGCAAAAAGTTGATGATTACACCAGTTCTGAAGTAGACCATATAAAGGAGGTTTTCACAGCTGTTAGACCACTTGCCAAAGAGCAGTCTGTGGTGGACTGCCTGAAAGCTGCTGTAAAAGATGAGATTGTCCATGCACTGTCTGTTTCTACTATAGAAAATGTTACCACCATTCTATTGGAAGGTACCTCAGATGGTATATTGTCTGAAAAGCTGGGGAGGCAGCAGTCCTCAAGGGAGGAATGTACTGAAAAGTCAGATAAGTTTTTTTCTGGAGTTTTGGAAAAGCCTGCAACTCCACTTCTGGACCTATTGACCAAGGAAAAGAATCAATTAGAAGCCCAACTTAGACTGCCTCTTAGAGAGGAAGAGAAGTCAAAAGACCAGCTAGAAAAGGTCTGCTTGTTGACAGACAGTCTACTTAAGGATTTTGTTAAGGACACTGTCAATCAGCTACAGCAAATCAAGAAGGTCAGGAATGAGAAGATTCATCTTAGCAATCAGGAGCTCTGTGATGTCCAAGAGGAATTATCATCCAGAACCCCAGCCCAGCATGTGGAGGAGCAGGTAGCAAAGGGCCCGCAGAACTTTTTTTTAAGTTCTGAATTGGAAGATGAAAAAGAAGAAGTTTCCTCTCCAGATATGTGTCCCAGACCAGTGAGTATATAGCTTGCATTGATTTCAGAAGCTAATATATTGTTTGTTTGTTTGATGGATAATTATTGAATCTGAGGATTTTGTTTTCTACCAATTTTGTTCCTCCCAAGTGTTGTCAGGTGACCTCCAGTATGTGTGTCACTTTATGGTACATTCTGAAACATTTTGGAGATTTACAAAGATGTATGAAACACCTATTCATATCACATGAAAAACTGAAAAACATTCTACTTAGAGAGCATTCTGCTTACATATATCATATTTCCTGTATTAGCCTACCCTGTTTTTCATAATCCTAATTGAATCTGCATGAACGCCGACTCTTGTATTTGAAGAGTAAGTTTGCTTCTGCTTACTCTCCATATGAAATAATCATCCTCTGACCTTACAATTAGTTGCTATAGAGATCATTAAGATGTCAAGCTGCTAAAGGTGCTGGGTTAACAGCTCTCTGATAAGTGAAGTTTTATATCCACTGGACAGATATATCATGAACAGTGGAAGTTCAAGCTTCCCCAGAACCACCTCTAAGGGTAAGAAGATAAGACATGGCCTCTTTGTTGAAGCTCCTAACAAAGCTGATAACTGTGGTGATATTCTCAATATGTTACTATCACAAAAAGCACCAGCTCACTTTCACATACGCCACCAAACAGCCGTCAGTTTGTAATGGCTTTTAGTCTACTGATTTAAGCTAGATTGATACTGGTGGTAAGTGAAGTGAAAAGTTACATATTCCATTACCAAACTGTTGAGCCACCCAGCCCCTCACAAACAAATTGGTTTCAGGGCAGAATGAGCAACAAGAACAGATGATCGATTTTTAAAAATGCTTCTCTCTGTTGTAAACTCCCTAGTAACTTTTCAAAAACATTGGGGAAGAAATGATGAAAGTGCAGGTATATGAGTAGAATCAAATGTTTCCACTGGTTTGGGGTTTTTGAGATAATTATTCAAAAGTGCTTTATAAACACTAACAATCATATCAGAAGTACATTTCAAAATCGAATTATAAGACGTGTTTGATGCGCAATAGAGTACATTACTGCTTTGAATAGTAACTCTGTAATTCTGTTTCTTATTCCACAGGAGAGTCCAGTGTTTGGTGCCAGTGGACAGGAAGAGCTTGCTAAGAGGCTGGCAGAACTGGAGCTCAGCCGGGAATTCCTGAGTGTGTTAGGAGATGATCAAGACTGGTTTGATGAGGACTTTGGCTTGAGCTCCCACAAGGTTCCGCAGAAGCAAACTGAAGAATCAGCGGTGCTGCCCAAGACAGAGCCACAAAAAGTGCCACCTAAGCCATGTGAGGAGCCTTTGGTTGTTCCACATACTGCAGTGGAAGTAGAAGGCATGGTGCATGCAGCAGCTGAGGAGCTGTGGAAGTTGAAAGAGCTGGGTCATGATCTTCAGAATATCAGCCTTCCCATAGACCTTAGTAATACCACCAAAGAGCAGGACATCGAGACTATAAGCAAACAGGTCTATAAACAGGTACAACCCTGGGGAACATTGATCTTATCCCCTGGATACTTGCCCTCAGAAGCTGAAGTTTTAATTTTGACCTTTTTCTTTTTGTCAAGGCGGTATTTGACTTGACGAGAGAGATTTTTCGGGAAATCTTTGCTGAGGATCCTAATCTGAATCAACCTATTTGGATGAAACCATGTAGAATTACCTCCACTTACTTCCGGCGAGTAAAAGATCCAAATGATCTTGATGAGATCAAGGTAGGAAAGATGCTATTAAATTGAGACTGTTCTCATATCATATAATGCTTATATAGCATTTTTTCATTTGTAGCCCACAAAATGCTGTATGTAGGTAGGCAAGCATTACCTGGAGTTTAACAGATGTAGCATTTGAGCACAGAGAGGTTTCAAGAGTGGTTATTTGCTGAAAAGCTATTGTGTAAAGATGGTACTTTTTTTGTTTTTGTTTTACCACCCTCTCTTTCCTTTCATAAACTGAATTAGTTTTAGACTCCAGTTTACTGTATCGTTTAAATGAAAGTTGTGCTCTACGGTTAGTCAAAGTTCTAAGGGTTAAATTTTTTTTTCAGCCCTTTTTAAAATATAGTATACATACTGCATAATGTTGCTTCTAAGATAGGGTTATAGCTCAGTGCTTCCATTGTAAATCTCTTGCACTGCA
This sequence comes from Emys orbicularis, assembly GCF_028017835.1. Taxonomy (NCBI): domain Eukaryota; kingdom Metazoa; phylum Chordata; order Testudines; family Emydidae; genus Emys; species Emys orbicularis. Next base: position 58,716,806 of record NC_088690.1, on the reverse strand, counting down.
ATGTACATCTCACAGTTAAACAGAAATCCACCCTGTATTTTAAGATCAGATTTTGAAGGGCAGGTGCTCTGTACGGGATTCACTTCTTCCCTCAAATACAATATTAACTCTTTTCTTTCCCCTAGAGTTTCATTGCAGCTGAAGTACTGAAATTGTTCAGCTTGAGGAAGGAATCTAATCACAAAACAGATTGGCAGAAGATGATGAAGTTTGGACGCAAGAAACGGGACAGAGTGGATCATATATTGGTCAGTGGATAAAAGCATTCAGTCGTTTGATTGTATTCTATCCCCTGAATACAAAGTGTTTTAGTTATATCTCAAAAGAAGGCATGAACCTTTTGACAAAAGGTAGTTAATCCTAGGTGAACAATTTAGAACTATATTTAAGTTCCACTTACATTTTTGTCTTTTTGGGGTACTTGCAATTAACAAAATAACTTTTAAACAGATCACATTATGTGTGGGTAGAGAGGGTAAGAAGAGGAGAAAGCTGAGAAGCATCAAAAGTTAAAACCATTAATTTAAACAGTGAATTTGTTACAATGTAAAATGCATAACTGAAAGGGTAGCCTTTTTTCTTTGGACCAAAAATGGTATTCCTACCCGTCACAAATTCTAGGAGAAGGACTGGCTTTCTGCCTTGATGAACCAAATTATTTATTCTTTAGTAATGTTGTTTCCACTGTGACAAGTGATACTGAAATCCAAATAGATTAAGCTCCTTCCCGTGACAGAATTCTGATGCAGCATTTCTTGGCTTTTTCAAGAGTTCTGCAGTTAAGACCAGTACAGAGTTTGAAATAGGATTGTAATTTCAAAGTGACTATATCTTCTTCATAGTACTGTGGTAGCAACTATGCCGCATGGTACCCTCAGCATGTTCACTAAGCTAGCATTGAGCAGCATTGCTGCTCCTATAATACCTCTGCATGTAAGCTCTGTTGAACAATATATGCTGCCAACGCTGGTGCAGAGATGGAGGATAACTCTTGGGGGCAAGCTTTTTACTGAATGGTTGGGGTCTCGCTCGTCTGTGATGAGTCCACTTAGCAACATAAGAGTTTCCAACGCATTGCTTTTATCTTAACTATATCCTAAATTGGTGTATAAAATTACCAGTTAATTCAAACCATGGATATCTTTGGTCTTTTGTTCTCTCACCTGTGGAAGATTTCCAGCAAAGATTCTTCCGCCAGGGACAAAGTTGCACCTTAGCTAGGTAAAGGATTTAAAGTTAGGGTCAAGTATCTTGGGATATCTGGGCTTTATTAGTATATGTGTTGTAACTAATATAATTTATAATAAGCTAAAGTACAGCCACATTAGGTATGGAACATGCAGCTATTGTGTGTCTTCACCAGCTCACTGTACCAGCTTTCGGTTATTATGAATTAGTCTCAATTGGAAATATACAAAAAACTGAATCAGGTTGAATGAGGTTAAAAATTCAGGCACTAATGTACAATAGTCTGAGACCTTCCAGATTTTATACAAGAATCCAGGTGTCAAAGGTTAAAACACTTTAATCCATATATTTTAATAAATACAGTCTGACAAGCCTGTGTTTCATCCCACCTTGCTCACACAAAGAAACAGAGGTAAAACAACCATCATTTTAGCTGAAGACTGGGAAAAATACGGAAAAACAAACTCTATGATATACTGTTTGCTTTAGGATTTGGCATTGCTCAGTGACATTGTTGCTAAGCTTATCACTGCAACGTAAGCAACCAAGAGAGAAAGTTCTAGCTTAGAAAAAGTAGCCAAACCCTGGAAAACTTCTATAAACATATTTGTTAAAACCTCTTTAAACTGTTAAGCAGCTGGTTAGCTTTCTCTGTTTCCTAATCAGCCTCCAGCTTCTGCCACTTTTGTTTCTGTGGTCATGAATTGTGAGAATACAAATACTGGATCATGGCAGCATCACTGACTGAATCAGGGGCTTTGCTAAATAGCAGTGTTCAAAAAGAAATAGAACATGATGATTTAATTGCAATTTCGAAAACCCAGTTTCATGTTTTCCTGAGCATGGCAATAGTCCATTAAAGGAACAAATCAAATTTGGTTCCAAATTTAGATTTTGTAGACATTTGTCTTCAGAAACCCAAGAGCAACAGAAATATTTCCATTCGTTTTCATCTGCGTTCTTATGTATAGGTTTATTTAACAAATATATCTTTGCAACTCAAATACTGTCTGTCATGCTCTGGAGTGGCTCACAACTGAGTGCCAACCTCAGGGCAGACACACCAAGCTGGTAGTGTGTTCTATAATTAGAATTCACCAAGCCAATAACAAGTGTGAACTCCTAGATCACTACCAGTCTTACCATGGAGTCACAGACAGTCCCCTTGGATTCTCCAGGGGGCCTTGCCTCCCAGACAAACTGGACTTTGTGGTAAAAGGTCACTCAAACCAAAAATCACGTTGCATAAGGTTGCCCCCAGTCCCAAGAGACCTCCAGGTCAGTTGGTATTCTACATTTTACACCAAAGACTACACTGGCAGCCAATTCCGTTGTAAATGAACTAGAAGTTTATTATCTAAGAAAAGGCAATGAGAGTTATTGGGAGGTTAAAGCAGGTAAAATATATGCACAAGTGAGTCACTCTTTGTAATTCCAAATGATGGTAGTCATGTAATAAACTGCCAGTTTCCCAAAAGTCTTTTCAGGGTACCCAGATTGTCTCTGGGATCTCCGCTTTGCATCTGGTACACGTCCCAAACAGTCCAGAGATGAATGCTCTTTCCTTGAATCCATTCTTAAAGCTTCTTCTCACAGAAATCAAGCTGACAGGGCCACTACTCACATGGGCTTTTCCTTTGATGACAGAGAGTGAGGAATGCATTTTGAGTCTTTGACCTCCAATCATCATGATGACCACTTGCTTTGAAATTAGCATTTTTCTGTTGAAGTTCTTCATTTGCATTTCAAAAGGCTTCTTTCTTGTCTGATGGGTTATTTAGTTATAGGGGTATTTACAATATAAATGTTTGCTATTGCATTATAACAGGATACAGATAAGTGAAAACAATGCAAGTAACAACCCATTCGTTTTTCATTAAGTTTAAACACCAGATACACTCTTATACATTTAACAATTACTTGGAGCTAATACACAAATGAATTGACCTGTGGCTTCAGGATCAGCTGGCACCTGCTCTGCCAATGTTACACTGTCATCATACTAAAATAGGAGAATCTAGAAGTTAAACTGTAGCTAGTCTGTTTATAATGGCTGATTTATTGTCCAAATTTGATTTGCTCCTTATAAAGGACTATTGAAGCGCAGAAAATAAACATAGTGAAAATTAAGTTATAATTATTTTCATTTTTAATAATGTGAGGCAGAGATTCTAAAACTTTCATTGTCTGAAATGAGACATTAGTAGTGTCTCTTGCAGGCTTCTTCCCTTCCCACTCATAATTGTGTAACATCCTGTGACAATTACAGCAATTGCTTACTTGGAAAAGTATTCTTAGTAAAGTGTGTACTTTTGGCTGTATTAAATATAATGTAGCAGCTGGAAACAAGGAGAGCCAGCAACATGTGACCATCCAGCATGCTCGGAACCACAATTTGGAAACCACCGTTGTAATGTGTTTGTAATATAGGCAAGGAAATTTGTTGTACGTTCCTCTTCTCCCAGCCTACCAATGATGACAGTCAAGTACTTATAGTGTTGTGACTTTGCCTACCAGGAAGCAAAGAGGTAATAATTCTGTTAGGCAAGCCCTGCATGTAAGGCCCCATTTCAGAGATTTCTCTTTACTTTTGTTTTTCCCTCTGTTCCTGTTTCCTCTTGCCCAGCTTTGTCTTTCCCCTTTTCCTCATTTCTAAGCCCAGAACTGAAGAAAAGGACAAGTACAGTTGTTGGGTTTAGTGCTGGGTGGTGTTGGTGGCTTATGATATACAGGAGATCAAACTAGAGACCTGGTGGTCCCTTCTTGCCTTAAACTTCATGACTCTGCACAGAGAGGGGCACAAAATAGACCTCAAAAAGAGAGCAGAAAAACCGAGGGAGAAGGATGATCGGCAGAGACAACCTCTACTGAGGATTCCTCTACCTCCAGCAGAGAGACAACCTTGTGGCGGAGTGTCAGTAACACACAAAGCAGCACAGCATTCCAAGAACTCTCCCATCAATCAGGTTTCCATTGATATCGGAGCTGGTCAAAAATGGGGGGGGGGGGGGGGGGATTTTGCAAAAAATTTTGGAAGTTTTCATTTTGCAGGGCTCAAAGCATCCTTCACCTAAGGAGGCATAAAGGAACCGAGCACTTTGAGCTCTGTGAAGGGGCTGACCACAGTCTGGTCAGCCATGCTGGAAAAAGAGACTTGCTGTGAAATACATCTTTTAACAAACTAGAGTCTCTTGTACAAGCAGGTTTAGCTTTAGAAGCATATTTTTACTTTTGTTTGCTTGTGACTCGTTCTATCTTTATTCCTTATACTTGGTATAAGTTAAACCTGTGACTTCTTGTTTAACAAAGCTGTTTAACTTTTACTATAAACCATTCAGTGCTTTGATTAAAATAGTGTTCCTTAACACAGTTACTGTAATAAGCTGCTAGGTATTTTCTCTTTAAGGGGCCAGTGAAATGGATCACTTCTGTAAATGATCAAGGCGAGAGCTGAAGACTGCAGGACAGACAGTTTTAGGGAAAATTTGGGACTGTGAGAGTGTTGGGGTCACCCTGAAAAAAGTAACTGGGTGGTAGAAGCCAGGGTGTGATCTGCATGCTTGTATGCTGGCTGTTGGTGTGAAGGCTGTTAGCCACATCAGCATTGCATTTAAGGCACTCCAAGTTTCAGGGCAGGCAGTGACACAACCCCTTACTGGTCTGGGTTGAACCTCAAAGTGTCACAGATGCCCAATTCCCAATTGGTTTTCACTGCAAATTCGGTACCTAACTGCCTTTGCACCTTTGAAAATTTCCCCTTCAGTCTTCAAGAAGGTCCCTCCTCTGCTAAAGATCTTGATGCTTTATTATGTTCAGGCACAGATAGTAGATTGGCTCGCCTCTGCAATAACAGCCAGAGTACCCTGCTTTTTCACTTGGGCCATTAGGCCTAAAGCCCTGTCCACAAGCATATTTATCATAGAATCATAGGACTGGAAGAGACCTCGAGAGGTCATCTAGTCCAGTCCACTGCACTCATCGCAGGACTAAGTATTATCTAGACCATCCCTGACAGGTTTGTCTAACCTGGAGATTCCACAGCCTCCCTAGGCAATTTATTCCAGTGCTTAACCACCCTGACAGCTAGGAAGTTTTTCCTAATGTCCAACCGAAACCTCCCTTGCTGCAATTTAAGCCCATCACATCTTGTCCTTTCCTCAGAGGTAAAGAAGAACAATTTTTCTCCCTCCTCCTTGTAACAACCTTTTCTGTACTTGAAAACTGTTATCATGTCCCCTCTGTCTTCTCTTGTGTTTATTTACTAGTATTTCGAGTTTTTCCTGCTTATTCCCCATATTTCTCGCATTAGTATACAGGCATCTAAGATACTGATTTGATTTCCCCCCCTACCTCCAGTTCTGTCTTGTCTCTCCCTTATCTCTGCTATAACAGCCCATGCTCCCCCCAAATTTCGACCCTTCTCCCTGGTCTCCATGTTTTTGACTTACCTGTGGGCTTTGGTCACCTGCCCACCTGTATGGGACTGGGGCAAGGAGCTATACCACTGCTTTCTTCCTCTATCCCTTTTCAGAGTTTTGAGGAAGGTGAAGCAAGACAAAGCAGAGGTAATGCTGTCAAGCCTCTTGAAGGCCCATGCCCTTAGTTTTTTGAGCTGATGAGCCTGTCATTGGCCATTGCTTGACCTTCTGGACCTGTTGATCCAAGGCCCACAATCTTCCTCTTTCAGTGTGATTTGGAGAGATTGGAAATAAAGCAAAGCTGCTTCCAAGAAGAGGAAATCTGTTCTGAAATTGCAGTCTTTGTAACTAGCAACAGAGAGCCTACTCCTGTGAAATACGCATGAATTTGGAACCATTTTTTTGTTCAGTGGGGCAACAAGAATAATATCAATGCCTGCGCAAAACATATTAATGCCCTCTTTGTAGGGTTTCAAAAAGAGCTCAGTGTCTATAACCTAAGCATCTGCTCTTCTGTCCTCTCTCTTATTGGAGTTCTTTCAGGAGCAGGGACACTAGTTCCCAGCTGATTTTTATTCAGTTTTGTTGGAGACGCCTGCATCATCCAGTGACTCCTCAGTGGGACCTGTCCTTCATTTTGCAGGTACTCTTATGTTTGCATTTGAATCCCAGGAGGAAGTCTCCTTCCCCAGATGCTGCCCAAGCTATCCTTTTAAAGTGCTGCTTTTAATTGTCATAATACTTTGTCAGATGGCTGGGAGAATTTTAAGCTCCCTCATTTTCTCTCTCTCCTACACATATGTTCACACCTTCAGTATTTTCCAGGTAAGATGTATTCGTTCTCCTGCCAGAATTCATCCTTGAGGGGGGACATGAATTCTGCTTCAGTTAACCTGTCCTGTTCACAACTTTATCCAAGCCCTGCTGCTCTCCAAAGTGGGAAACTTCAGTCCTGGTGTCAGAGGTGTGAAGTTCTACTGAATTCTTTCATAAGAGTTCAGAAAGTTTCAACAATTTTGTGTGCTTTTAAGACTGCTGCAAGGGTGTAAAAACTCACTTTAACCACCAGATAGGTAATGACCAGTTTCATTTGCTTATTAGCCAGCCAAGTGCTAGTGTACCAGTTTGGTCAAACATCACCTACTAAAGGTCTCACAGTAACTTCATGGGCTGAGGCCTCTTTGAAGAAATGTAAAGCCACATGGCAGTCTCCACACATGTTCATAAAGCACTGGGCTGGTCTACACTAGGGGGGGGGATCGATCCAAGATACGCAACTTCAGCTACGCAAATAGCATAGCTGAAGTCAAAGTATCTTGGATCGAATTACCTGGGGTCCAGACGGCGCGGGATCGACGGCCGCGGCTCCCCCGTCGACTGCGCTACCGCCGCTCGCTCTGGTGGAGTTCCGGAGTCGACGGTGAGCGCATTCGGGGATCGATATATCACGTCTTAACGAGACACAATATATCGAACCCGGATAAATCGATTGCTACCCGCCAATACGACGGGTAGTGAAGACGTACCCCTAGACTGCTTGCACCTGAGTGTTCCTTCAGTTGTAGAGCTCTGCAATCAGCATGATAAGGTAGACCCTCCTCAGAGCACCACTTGGTGCATGCAGTGTATGTCTTTGACTGAATCCCTTGGAAGGATAGGAGAAGAGTGGTGTAGAAAAAGGAAATTTAGTCTCTGTAATTCCTTTTCTTAGTCTTCTCCCCTGTCATCCTTCATCCCACCCTCCTTTCCTCTGAGGAGAGGTGCCACCCTATATTCTTGTACCTTTTTCTAATTTCTTTAACTGTCTGTGATGTTCCCCTGGTGTTATCGACCGGTGATCTGCTAGGTCACTCCAATCCTCCAGTCTGGGAGCCAGCCTTACCCTGCTCTGCTGTGAGAACTCCCATTCCTGGGCTGTTCACGCACAGCCTTTGGCATGTAAGCTGCTTGGATTGTGCAACCGAATGACACTAGCCAACATCTCCGGTCCCAGACACAACCCGAGGAACCTCCGTCTTGCAGTGTCCAGTTATGCCCACTGGACACTGCAAGTTTATATGAGTTTGTCAGTTTAACAAAGAAATTGATATGTACCAGGCTTGTTATCCCAAGGGGAGTCTCTAACACACTTCAAACCAAACACTGCTTCAGGTAGAGTAAACGAACACATTTATAAAATCTATCTTTGTAGTTAAAGTGATTATAAGTCAAAGCACAAGAAGTCAGATTTGGTCAAATGAAGTAAAAGCAAAACACATTCTAAGCTGATCTTAACGCTTTCAGTGCTCTTACAAACTTAGATGCTTCTCACCACAAGCTGGCTGGTTGCCCTTCAGCCAGGCTCTCCCCTTTGATCAGCGTTTAAGTTGCTTGGTGGTGGTGTCTGTACATGGAGGTGGAAGAGAGAGCCAGCATCGCAAACGTCTCTCCCTTTTATCATGTTCTTTCTTCCCTCTTGGCTTTGCGCCCCCCACCCCCTTCAGAGTCAGGTGAGCATTATCTCATTATACTGACTCAGGGAAGGGGTTGACTCACGCAAGAGACCAAGAGATCCTTTGTCGCTGCCTAGGCCAGTGTCCTTTGTTCCTGTGAGGCTGGGCTGGGTTTGTCCCATACATGCCCTGATGAGATGTGAACTGCCCCTCTTCTCTTGGAGAGTTTTGCCTGGGCCTCTGCTCCTGGAGAGTTTTTGCCTGGGCTTGTTTTAAGCCATGAGGACACATTTTCAGCACACACAATCCTATTATAAGGATGAACATGGGGGTGCAGGGTGTTCCCCTGAGGTACAGAGTGTCACATTGTCCTCCCTCTCAGAGCCTCTCCTTCTGGGGGGAAGTGAAAGGACTGACCTCTGATATACAGGGCTTGGTTGACAGAGTCTTTGCCACCTTGTTTCCTTTTAGTCAAAGCCATAGCACTTTGTCCTTAACTGTTGGTTCCCGTTAGCCCTCTTTTTTTCCCTCCTACTGCTATGACAAAAAGGAATTATTAGGGAGTGATTTTCCTTTGTCTTATACATGTATGAATGACAGTTTCTTTAACTACACTAGGGTGGATCTATGGAAGTGTGCAGAGCACTAATGAAAGTGCGGGACACCTAAAAATTGCCCTTTCACACTTGTTTGGTGAAGTGCATTTTTTTCCCAAACTCTTCAATAAGTATAAAAGGAGCTGTCAAACTGTGAAACCACGTGCATAACTGAGGGCTTGTAAATATAGCTAGAACCTTGGAAGGTCTGTTCCTCTATGGTCTCCATTGCAGCCTGTTGGGCCTTCACATTACTTTTGGATTATTAAATTGCAAAGAATTCTTGTACAGTAGCTTACCCCCTTTCACACTCTCAACAGATGAAGTCCCCTTGTGTAGACAACTCAAAGACTAAACAAAGAGGAAGAGGGTACTGGGTTTATTTCAGTTCTCCCTCTTTCCCTGCTCCCTTATTATATAAATAGAGTAAAATACCGTAGATGTTGATATCATAACTAATAAAATTATCACAAGCAAAGTTTTTCAGCCTTGTTTTGACCATGTATTCCAAAGTAATGTCTGCCTGATCTTCTTACTAGTTGTCCATATGTATTTTGGGATAGCTTTTATCCACAATGAGGTTCCTTCTTTTCCTTTTCTGATTATATAGTGTAAATATATTTTAATTAAGGTAAACAGATACTCTTGTGCCAAATATAAGGTTCATGGCTCAGTGTGGGTTAGCACTGAAGCTGAGCAAATAGTGGAAGAGTTTTCAAGAGATACTCCGTAGCATTCAAAAGAATGTTTTATTTGATTTCATGTTCTTTCTGAGCAAGTTGAAGCACTCACGGATTACTAATGTGAATACATATGGAAGCAAAATTTTATCATGAATGCTCAAAAGGTCTAATTTCAAATTGTAATATTTGTAACATGCAGTTTGTACAGTCTTCGGACTATGCATTATTTGCTGATGATTTCTGTCTGTGTTCTTGTATGGAGCCCATCATCTGGGGTCTGAACACCTAATTTTGAATAACAATTAAGAATTGTGGGATCTGCTCATGGACAAGAAAAATCATCAAATTGTTAGAAAGTATTTAGCTGTACGTAGCATAAAATTCAGTTAGTACTAATGCTTTCAAGAGCAGTGAAGCATAAAATATGCTGTACAAAGAAACCGTTTTGCAGTATCATAGTATTGCACAACAGCATTGCCTGCCAGCATTTTTGCTTCTACTTTCAGGAGAATTAGTAGTGAAATGTAAATTTCTTTGATATTATGGGTTTCTGATGCTTATTAGCCATGTTCTAATCACCTACCTTCTTCCTCCCCCCGTTTTTCTTTGTACTTTCTTACAGATTTCAATCATATTTTCCTCTTTTGTGCAACACTAATCACATTGTAGACTTTTTATAAATAAAAAATTAATTTTTAAGAATATTTCAATTTGAATTCACACTATTGATCAGGAATGATGGCACATCAGTAGTGTTTTTCAAGTACAAAGCTTATATAAAAATAGAATGAATTTCTTTAAAATGAACAGTAAACCAAAGGGGAAAAATTAAAAAAGTAAAAATATTCTGGTAAAAGTAATGTATCTGATTAAGAGATCAGCTGTATAATATAATTCTTCATTTTACTGCTCTAAGAATTGTTGTGGAACAACTTGTATATAAAAACAATTCTGTCATTGCCAGTTATTTCTTATTCTACATTTTCTGTGCTTGTTTTTTACTTGTCCTAGAAGGCCTGAAGAATAATATTCCAAGAAACAATGGAGTGTTAACATGTTGGTTTTTTCTCTCTAAAATCCAAGGTACAGGAACTCCATGAGGAAGAAGCTCAGTGGGTGAATTATGATGAGGATGAGCTCTGTGTGAAGATGCAATTGGCAGATGGGATCTTCGAGGCCTTAATCAGAGACACTATTAATGTTCTGAACCAGATAAATGAAAAACAAGGGAGACTACTGCTTTTGTGACATCCGTGATAATAAACCAGAAACTACAAAACTTCCTGTCATGGGCTTTCTGACTCCTGACATATACTACATCTCCACCATAGCAATATTGCTGCTGGACTTACATACATGGTTTTAAAGGCAGTTCAGATATGATAAAGGAACACAGTATTACATCCCGCTGCCTTTAGAGACCTTACACTGGATTTGTTGTTGTAAACAAGCATGGTCCTTCACTTGATGCTGGCTTGTGGTGTATTCACACCATCCTTTTGCTAATTCAGCACAGAGAATATATGTCAGCACCTCTCCATGGTCTCAGACTGGGACTATGAACTTCAGATTTTACTCTGAAAGTGGTTGGATGTGGTTGGGTTGAGATACTGGTCACTTGGCCCAAAATTGCTGTCAGCAATCTAAACTGAAGTGATCTTTAGAAAGGTGTATTGGGTGATTTTGATAACTGCTTGTCAGTTTTTAGCCATAAATGGACATTACAGCAATTAATAGTGTTATATTATTAACCACTTTGTATCTGCAGTCCTAACAATATGCATCAATGTTTCCACTCAAGAGTCTATTTCATTCCCTTGAAGTCCATTCCCATCTTTCTTCATGCGATGTGGTACCAGACATGATCGGTGGGCTAACAAAGGGGGAAATGGATGAGCTTACTTTTTTGCATTCATCTAAAGAATTCTTACTTGTTTCCTGTCTAATTTGCTTCAGTCAAGAGTAAGAGCAAAGTAAAGGCCACCAAAAACTGGGCATAATAGACTAGACGTTTGTCAGCTTTACTCCTACCATGCAGCATTTCTTCATCTCCTGAATTACCAGCAGCTCTTAGATAAATGGATACTCAGGATTCTCTCAGGCAGTAGACATGCAGGAGTAGAAAATGTTTCTTCACAAAATTTTGGCCTTCAATAGCTCAGCTTTCTCCCTTGCTACCACCCAACCCTAATAAATCAGAGAAGCAGTTATTTGAACGATTAGGGAAATGAGTATTCGCCAAAGAAAGTGATGTCCAGTGCTTGACTGTGTACTTGTTCTGTGGTTGTGGGATTTTTAACTTATTTTAAGATAATTTATTAAATTGAAGTTAAGGAAAGTGTCCAGTGCAGTGGTTGCACTGTCTTAGGTTTTGAAACAGCAGAACCTGTGAAAGGTACCTATGTAATACTGCATCTGTCCTGGAAACTTCTAGGGTCCATATTCTTAGCACAAAAATCCAGCTTCTTGAGATGGGGGGGGGGGGGTCAAAAAGAAACAAACCTCAGTGGTCAAATGTGGGAAGGAAAGGGGGAAACTATATGAAAAGAACCTCACCTGGACAAATTTCAGTGATTGTGGAGTGTTTAAGGGAGTAATCTGAAGCCAAGATGTGAAAATATTTCCTGCTCCCTCATTACCTGGCTTCCTTCTCACGAATGTTCTTTTTCCAGAGCATTAGGCAGTAGGCAGCCACCCTGTTGTATTTTTGGAGCTGTGCCCTTCGACTTGAGTGCTTTCTTAATCTGTCCTCCCTTTTTGTGTTTCTTGGATGAACACCGACAATCTGGGGTTGAGTATTAATGCCTTAATAACGGAAGTCCTGTTTACTAACATGGGATGAGACCCAAAGCAGATTCATGTTCTCCAGGCACGTTGGAGTATTGAAGTGCATGCAAAAGCATGTTAGGAGGCACCCAAAGATGCTGCAGCCCATGATATGCATGTGGGGAGATTTCTGCTTTTTTCCTTCCATCTGTTTTTGTTTCTTGGGTTTCCTACTGTGCATACGTGTGCTACTGCTCCGTTATGTTTCTCTCTCTTTCCATCTTTATTTTTGGGAAACTGTCATTGGAATATTTGCATTTTGCACAATGACACACAACTGGTAATTCTTTAAATCAGGGACGGCACTGAGAAATGTTGGCTTTTCAATCCAATCAAATTATCAGATGTAGTAGTGCCAGCACCTCATGTGTGAGTTATTAATAGTGAGCCATATCCATGAGAGCTTAATGAGCAAAGAACAAACAGGAGCAAATAGTGTCTTGGAACACCTCAGATAGAGCACACGTATCAGTCTGTATGTGGAAGCGTTCTATCTAGCTGTCCAGAAGTCAGATGAGTTTCATGGGTGGCATGCATCTTTTTCATGAGTGATTCACTTGTGTCTGTAAATTAGCATTCTGATGCTGAACCTCAACATTGTCTTAAGCATTTGACAAAAACCAACTACAGCTGCTGTTTTAACCAGCATGGTGTCACTAATCAGGTCACTGTCTGATTCCTTTTCCTGGGCCTATCTTCTTTTCAACAGAGAATATTGTTATTTTTATAAATAGTTATAGAAGAGGGCAGAGTACCAGCAGAAGGAGAGAAACCTGCACAGTAGGTCTGTGGCATGGGTATCATAGAAATAAGTTAGTTTCCATCGCTAGGAACCATGGCCATTGCTGAGATAGTAAGATGGCCTGCATCTCTGAGGCTTCCTGTTGGGATATAGAGTTTGTGCATGTGTGGTACTTGCACCACAGAGAGTGTATTGTACTGTCAATCTTTCAAGATGTGGAAGAAGATTGGAGATTACTTGTGCCCTTGTTGGCTTGAGTAAGCAAATGTCTAGGTATCAGCTGAAGAAACAATTGCTACCTCTCCAGCTCTTTGGGCAAAAAGAAACTGTAAAAGTAATGGTTTTGGAGAGATCACCATTTATTTTTGGTACCATTTCATAATGGGAGCAGCCTAAACTAAAACAATTATGGCTGTTAAATTACATTCTCAACACTTGATAATTGTTGAGGTACACTGGAGGCTAGGACTGATGATCATCGACACTTGGTGATGGTCCTTTCAGGTCAGGGTTTGTGATCAATTGTTGAAGCAGTATGAGGAAGCCTTGAGTTGAATAAAGAGAAGCTGAATTTTCTCTTCCACCTCCCCTCCCCCCTTTTATGTCAAGCCCAAGGTGTTCTGTCTGGGTCATGGTTGAATTATCTTGGTGCAACAGTGTTGGAAAATCCAAGGTTGAGGAAACGTGGAAACTCCAGAATTTTTCTGAGTCCAACAATAGGGTGAGCCCTCTATGGCAGAGTCAGAAAGCGCTGGATAGAGTCGATATGAAGACCTATGTCCCTTTTCAGTCTAAGAGAAGGACTGTTAATGCAAGGTAGAACAGCCCAGGATTGTGTGAATATGGAGAGAGACCACTTCTCTCAGACTAGGATAATGCCTGAGCTACAGATCTGGGCTATTACTACTTTACCTTTCAGAAAAGGTTTTGTTGCTCATAAGGTTTTGTGGCCTGTTCGAAAAATCTATCTTGTTCACTTTCCTTTCTTGAAAAAGTGGCCTTAGCTTTTTGCAATACTTGAATAAATTGTGTATGTGCAAAAGATTTTCAGTAGCACAGCATTAGAGAGCATTTAAATAACTCTTCTGCAAAGAACTGAGTGTAGTTCAGACTTTCAGATCCCATTGCTACCTTAAGAATACTAGGAGAGTAACAGTTGAAACTTACAAGGTATTTAGTTCAAATTGTAGGAATTTTGAAGTGTTTACAAATCAGCTAAAATGGAGAAAAGCAAAATATCCAGAACATATTTGAAATATAAAAATTAAAAATGCAAAAATATATACAGATGAAAAAGGAGTACTGTAATTAACCTGCATTTAATAGGTTTTTTCCTTGACTTTGCAGAGCCTTTTTATATACATTTGCAAAGCCGCCTTGGGAGACCCTCTCTCCCTGTGTACTGTATTGTGCAGATATTAAAATAAATAAACCTGTTTACTGTGTTTGTGTAAATAACCCGTTAACCTGGTTTCCAGGCCAGTTTTCAGCCAATAATCGCATCCAGTGCAGCTTTGCACAGTAGAGTTAAGGATGTGGGTTTTTTGTAATTATGAACTGTAAAATAACCAGGGTTGTCCCTGTGTACACCAATGTAAATATCTTTGTTAACTGAAATGTACTTTGAGGATAAAACCTGTAAATAAACTGATTTATAAATTAATTCTTATTTCCTGCTTCTTTATCAAATGGAGTGTAATTACACAAATAGCTGATAATTCTGAAGGTGCCCGGTGGATTTGTTCTTGGTAACGTATTCCACCTTATGTCTGATGCTGCACTTCGGCTCCCAATTACAATCTGCCAAATCCCATTATAATTGCCTTAATTGTAATAATACCTTATAGCATGTCCTTGCATGTTTGTTAAAGCTGGCTGAGTGTTGTGGCAAAAAATAGAAAAAATCGTTGCTTTGTTTTTCAAAAATACAAGTCACAATTTTTAGTTGGAAAGATTAAAAATGAGTCATGGTAAACTTTTCAAAATGGACTTTAAAAATCTTCATTTTAAAATTATACTAAAAATGTGTTATTTCCTTTCAAATAGGAAATATCAATAATATATTTAAGAAGTGGATAAAATTTTCCTAGAAATGATCCTAGATCTTGTTATATATTCCTAAATGAGATGGTTTTATGGGTCTGCTCTTGTCTTCTCTGAACCCATCTTTATATAGTAAAAACGAGTGTTCTCCAGAAGGTTGCTAGGAAGGCAGCACTGCATCCATTACACTTGGTTCATATTTGGAAGATTACCTTCATAATTGTAAGGGTTAGAAATGTAGTGATTTTAAAAATGAAAGCTAATGGAGCTCTGCAGAAGGCTATTGAGCAGCCATGACTTTTACTGTACATTGCAGAAATCACAGGATTCATGACAGCCAGCCCTAGTCATTATTAAATGCAAAAAACCTAGCACTAATGCAGTATTAAGGTTGCAAGATCAAGCACTTTGGTCAGGATGTTCCTACAACTAGGGTTGCTGTTTAGCTATTTTAACTCCTCCACATTACACATCCTGTTTATTTTATGCTGTGCATTGACAGAGTAATAGGTTAGGGTTTCCATTTAATAAGGAAAAGAGGCATCATGAATACTACCTATATGAATCATGGGAGAGTTATTGTTGCCAGAGCAACCTTATCTTTTTGGAATTTCCTGGGAATTTGGGTGTTTGATTTCACAACTTTAATATTGCATTAATAGTAATAATACCTAGCTCTTATACAGTGCTTTTAGTAGATCTCAAAGCGCTTTACGAAGGTCAGCCTCTTTGTCCCCGTTTTACAGATGGGGAAACTGAGGCACGATGCATTTGTGCCATCTTCATGGGCACAAAGTGTATGCGTGTCGCAAGTGGGATCCACACAGCCAACCTATCTGGAAGAACCACAGCTACTGTAAGGTTAGTAACCTTTTGTTCTTTTTACAAATCAAGGCATCCAGTCTTCTGTGAGGACTTGATCCATGTCAGATTTCAAATTGGTTCTTTGTTCATGTGTGGTTGAAATTGTTTAAATAGAAAGTGAGCAGAGAATTAAGCACTTCATTCCCAATGAGGAATGTTTTGGAAAATTCTCTTAGCACGTAGGAACCAAGTTAGAATCAAGTCTTACAGTGATTGATTCACTCGGGCTTTTGGATTTGAGCAAGCCAGAGCACTGAGGTGGGTTGCTGGTTGGACAAATGGGTGTAATACAGTAGTGTCTAAATTGGTGCTTCAAACAGGGAGAGCATGCATCGTTGTCCATCCCCACCCTTGAACTAATTTCCACTACATAGCCTGTCCTTTAGGACACATTGCTACTTGTTGTTGTCATAATGCCTATGCTCACGATGGGAGCATATTCACTGGGAATCAGTTTTGGGTGCATTTCAGGTTAGAAACTTAATCTTTTGGATTTGTCTTCATTTTTGAAAACCTTGGCAAAGGACAACATTGCCACAGCTAATTGGAGAATGGCGCAGAAAACTGCCGCATCACTGCTTTGGGCCCTTCCCAACACAGCCTGTAAACCAACTGATGCAGCCCCATATTATTCCCTGATTTGCGTATTCCTATTACTTCACCTTGGCATTGACGATCTATAGTATTAACACTTCACTGCACCACTTAAAGTGTGCAATCACATTATAAATGCTTTCAAACAAGCTCTCCCAGCCCTAGAATTTTGTTACCTAATGAAATTCTCTGAGTGAGCAATGCCAGGGCAGGTACTTCCTAAAGTCCACACCGTTAATTCTGGTGGGCACTGTCTAGCATCTATTGTACACTCAGCTGCATCTTAATCTGGGGCTACACAGCCTACGAAGTCTTGCTTGAAGATCATTGTTGGGCCTGAAATGTAACACTGCTTCAGATTTTGGAGCATCCTGCAAAGCAAAGCGTTTCTGGAAAGTTCAATCCTTCATTTGAATGGACTGCAGAAAGAAAGGTGCTAGCCAGAAGACACTGCTCCAGGAGCCCACTTTAGAGCACAAGCACTGGAAGAGGACAGTTGCGGCTCACTGGCCTGATGTTACCATTCTGTGGGAGCCCAGCCAAAACGTGGGTAACTGGAAGGCAGGCTGGCTGGAAGAAATATGTCTGGGTTATAACAACGTTTACGGTAGATGGCACGATCAGGGTTGGAGATGCAAGCAAAACACAGGGCTGGGAAGTGCACTAGTTGCTGGAGAAGGAAGTGAGATGCAGCAGAGTCTGAAGTAACAAATGAACAAATAGAGATGTACCAGTGACCATCCCACCCCTGAGTGGTGTTTTCTTTCTTCCTGTGCCCTTCCTGCCCTTTCTAGGATATGGTGCTGTTTGAAATACATATGGGGAAATCTCCAGGAAAGGATGAAGAACAGACGCTATGGGAAAACAAATGGTTACCAAGATAGGGGGTCAATGGGTGTTTATAGGAGAGGGTACTTAAAGTAGGACCGAGGAAGAAAAGGGACATCTGAGGAAAGGTAGCCACCTTTTCTGCAGCAGCTCAGAGGTAACCTTGTTAGAAGAGTGGAAAAAGAAGCCTATTTGGCTTCCAATCTAGATTTTCATCTCCGCCTAGTTTTTCACCACTGGAGTCTAAATATTTGGGACCCCAATCATTTCTTCAATAGCAATCATCCCACTGAGATCAGTTGCAGGTAGCTTCCACCAACAGACAGATCAAGGGCCTAGATTTGAAGTCTGATTTGTCTGTCTCTCTAATCTCTTGGTGCTTGGTTTAGGTGGTATCTAGGGTGATTGTAAATAAAATACTGTACATAAATCTGTTAGATGTGCAAGAAATTGGATTTAAAGGTGGGAAAATGAAGGCCCAGGTATAAACTCAATCAGGTTATGTATGGGTCTTGGTACTACCAGACCTGTCAACTGGAATTCAGTGGCAACTGGACACTTTATTCCCTCTGGCTCCTTTGAAAATCCCAGGGTAAAGTGCTAGTCGACAGTGTTGCCAGCTTTCACAATTTCAGCAAAAGTCTCACAATGTTTAGTGTTTGTCTTAAAGTCCAAGCTCCTGGAGTCATGTGACTATGTGAGAATCTTGGCCTTAATTAAAAAAAAGAAAGACAGAAATAATGTTCTTAGGGCTCATAGTTGTGGAGAAAAACTTGACAACATGACCAGTTAAAGTCTCAAAAACTAGGGGGCAACTGAAAAGAGCCCCACATGAATTTTAAAATCACATTCTTTTTAAGTCGTTTATGACGATTTGAGGCCTTTTTGAACCCTTCTGTCTGACAGTGCTACACAGGTAAGGAATCTTGTAATGCTTGCATTCATGGAGTCCCTTCAGCTAAGCCAAGGAATGAATATAAGTAAATCAGTCTGGATTTTCTTAACACCTCTCCAATCTAGTATACTACCATCATAGAGGCTCTTATAGTCCATGAGAATGATCGATCTTTGGCAATATGGGCTTCGTCCAAAGCTCATTGAAGTCCATGGAAAACCGGTTTATTCAGTGAGCCCTAGAACAGGGGCCATATGAGATCTGACCTTGACATTGAGCTAAGGGACCAATTTTTCCTCTTCTTGATTTCATCTTAAAACAATTCACCAGGAGACTTTTAAAATACATATATTTTATAAAAGTTCTTCCAGAAGTAAAAGGTGTGAAAGAAACTGATCCCTCATTAATTCGTCTAGCACAATGGCTGCTGTTGTTGTTTTACAATTAGGCCTGGTCTACACTACGACTTTAATTCGGATTTAGCTGCCTTAATTCGAATTAACGCTTGACCCGTCCACACAACGAAGCCATTTAATTCGAATTAAAGGGCCCTTTAATTCGATTTCTGTACTCCACCCCGACGAGCGGAGTAGCGCCAAAATCGAATTTGTCAATTCGAATTAGCGTTAGTGTGGCCGCAATTCGATGTTATTGGCCTCCAGGAGCTATCCCACAGTGCACCATTGTGACCGCTCTGGCCAGCAATCTGAACTCGCATGCACTGGCCAGGTGGACAGGAAAAGCCCCGGGAACATTTGAATTTCATTTCCTGTTTGCACAGCGTGGAGAGCACAGGTGACCACAGAGAGCTCATCAGCACAGGTAACCATGCAGGCTGATAATCGAAAAAGAGCACCAGCATGGACCGTACAGGAGGTACTGGATTTGATCTCTATATGGGGAGAGGATTCAGTGCTAGCTGAACTGCGTTCGAAAAGACGAAATGCCAAAACTTATGAAAAAATTTCCAAGGGCATGATGGAGAGAGGCCACAATAGGGACACAGATCAGTGCCGCGTGAAAGTCAAGGAGCTCAGACAAGCCTATCAAAAAGCAAAGGAGGCAAACGGTCGCTCCGGGTCAGAGCCGCGGACATGCCGCTTCTACGCTGAGCTAAATGCATTTCTAGGGGGGGCCGCCACCACTACCCCACCTCTGACTGTGGATTCCGAGCTGGGGATAATCTCATCAGGTACACCTGATGATTCCATGGAAGGGGAAGAGGAGGAGGAGGAGGACGAGCTGGCAGAGAGCACCCAGCTCTCCGTTCTCCCCAACAGCCAGGAACTGTTTCTCACCCTGACTGAAGTACCCTCCCAAGCCTCCCAAGCCAGCACCCAAGACCATGACCCCATGGAAGGGACCTCAGGTGAGTTTACCTTTTAAAATATAAAACATGGTTTAAAAGCAAGCATTTTTAATGATTAATTTGCCCTGAGCACTTGGGATGCATTCGCAGCCAGTACAGCTACTGGAAAAGTCTGTTAACATGTCTGGGGATGGAGCGGAAATCCTCCAGGGACATCTCCATGAAGCTCTCCTGGAGGTACTCCAAAAGCCTTGCCACAAGGTTTCTGGGCAGTGCAGCCTTATTCCGTCCTCCATGGTAGGACACTTGACCACGCCATGCTAGTAGCAAGTAATCTGGTATCATTGCCTGACAGAGCCTGGCAGCGTATGGTCCCGGTGTTTGCTGGCATTCAAGCAACATCCGTTCTTTATCTTGCTGTGTAATCCTCAGGAGAGTGATATCGCTTAGGGTAACCTGGTTGAAATAAGGGAATTTAATTAAGGGGACTGAGGTGGCCGTTCCTACTGGGCTGTTTGCCTGTGGCTGAAAAGAAATCCTTCCCTGCATTTAGCCAAGTGCAAGGGGGGGGGGGAGGATTGGCCCAGAGCTTTTCGCGTTTTGCTAGCAGGGATCTTCCCTGTTACCAGCCAGGCGGTGGGGGGAGGGATAAAGCACTCATCCCAGAGAATTCATGGCGGGTGGGGGGGGGGTGTTAGTTTGGTTCCTGCAGGGATCTTCCCTGATACCAGCCACGCGGTGGGGGGAGGGATAAAGCACTCATCCCAGAGAATTCATGGCGGGTGGGGGGGGGGGTGTTAGTTTGGTTCCTGCAGGGATCTTCCCTGATACCAGCCACGCGGTGGGGGGAGGGATAAAGCACTCATCCCAGAGAATTCATGGCGGGTGGGGGGGGGGGTGTTAGTTTGGTTCCTGCAGGGATCTTCCCTGATACCAGCCACGCGGTGGGGGGAGGGATAAAGCACTCATCCCAGAGAATTCATGGCGGGTGGGGGGGGGGTGTTAGTTTGGTTCCTGCAGGGATCTTCCCTGATACCAGCCACGCGGTGGGGGGAGGGATAAAGCACTCATCCCAGAGAATTCATGGCGGGTGGGGGGGGGGGGGGGTGTTAACCTTCAGCAGCAGAAAACAAGCTAACAGGAAAACTGCAGCACAACGGGCTTTGCTTGGTATGTGGGAAAGCAGGGCGCAGAAGCCTAAAGACAGTGGCTTACCATGGCAGCATGCAAGGTGAATTCTGTTGCCCCGACCTGCGTCTGTGATCTCTAGCAGCAAAGCCACAGGCACTCAATATTAAGAGGCAAAATGCGACCTTGCACAGAAATCACATGTGCTATGTAATGTGAATAGTATACACCGTGAAAGAGTATAAGCATTGTTCTGAAAAATGTATCTTTTAAAAAAATTCTCTCCTTTTTTCACTCCCTCCAGCAGGTGCAAATGTTTCAAGCCTCCCTCCTCCTTCCCGAAGGCTATCCCAGATAAGGCGTCGTAAAAAAAAAACGAGAGAAGAGATGTTTTCCGAAATCATGCAATCCACCAGGAATGAAAGAGCTCATCTGAATGAGTGGAAGGAGACGGTTTGCAAGTATAGGAAAGAAGCCAGTGACCGTGAGGACAGGAGGGACCAACGTGAGGACATGAGGGACCAACGTGAGGACAGAAGGGACCAACGTGAGGAGAGGAGAGACGCTCGAGATGAGAGGTGGCGGCAGGAAGATCAGAGGAGTCGGGAAGCAACGCTGGGGCTGCTGCGTGAGCAAACAGACATGCTCCGGCGTCTGGTGGAGCTTCAGGAACGGCTGCTGGAGAACCGAGTGCCGCTACAGCCCCTGTATAACCCCCCTACCTCCTCACCATGTTCCATAGCCTCCACACCCAGACGTGTAAGAACACGGGGGGGGAGGCTCCGTACACCCTCCCATTCCACCCCAGTGGACAGCCCAAGCAAAAGGCTGCCATTTTTTTAACCTTTTTTTACTGGGCTTTTCCTTCCCGCAGATCCTCCTCCCAAAC
Source organism: Emys orbicularis (assembly GCF_028017835.1). Taxonomy (NCBI): domain Eukaryota; kingdom Metazoa; phylum Chordata; order Testudines; family Emydidae; genus Emys; species Emys orbicularis. Next base: position 58,695,371 of record NC_088690.1, on the reverse strand, counting down.
CCCACTCAGGTTCTGTGCCGCTACAGCCCCTGTATAACCCCCCTACCTCCTCACCATTTTCCATAGCCTCCACACCCAGATGTGTAAGAACACGGGGGGGGAGGCTCCGTACACCCTCCCATTCCACCCCAGTGGACAGCCCAAGCAAAAGGCTGCCATTTTCTTAACCTTTTTTTACTGGGCTTTTCCTTCCCGCTGATCCTCCTCCCAAACCCCACTCAGGTTCTCTCCCTCTTTTTATAATCAATTAATAAAGAATAAATGATTTTTAAACAATGGTGACTTTATTTCCTTTGAAAGCAAGCTGGGGGAAGGGGGAGGGTGGGTTCCTTACAGAGAATGAGTCAATAAAGGGGGCGGGTTTTCAGGAAGGATAAACAAACATAAATTTCACACTGTAGCCTGGCCAGTCATGAAACTGGTTTTCAAAGCTTCCCTAATGCGCAGCGCTTCATCGTGTGCTCTTCTAATCGCCCTGGTGTCTGGCTGCGAGTAATCAGCAGCCAGGCGATTTGCCTCAGCCTCCCACCCTGCCATAAAGGTCTCCCCCTTGCTCTCACAGAGATTGTGAAGCACACAGCAAGCAGTAATAACAATGGGGATATTGGTTTGGCTGAGGTCTGAGCGAGTCAATAAGGATCGCCAGCGACCTTTTAAACGGCCAAATGCACATTCTACCACCATTCTGCACTTGCTCAGCCTGTAGTTGAACAACTCCTGACTCCTGTCCAGGCTGCCTGTGTATGGCTTCATGAGCCATGGCATTAAGGGGTAGGCTGGGTCCCCAAGAATAACAATTGGCATTTCAACATCCCCCACGGTTATTTTCTGGTCCGGAAAGTAAGTCCCTTGCTGCAGCCGTTTAAACAGATTGGTGTTCCTGAAGACGCGAGCGTCATGAACCCTTCCCGGCCAGCCCACATGGATGTTGGTGAAACGTCCCTTGTGATCCACAAGTGCTTGCAGCACCATTGAGAAGTACCCCTTGCGGTTTATGTACTGGGTACCCTGGTGCTCTGGTGCCAAGATAGGAATATGGGTTCCATCTATTGCCCCACCACAGTTAGGGAATCCCATTGCAGCAAAGCCATCCACTATGACCTGCACATTTCCCAGAGTCACTACCTTTCGTAGCAGCACCTCCGTGATTGCTTTGGCTACTTGCATCACAGCAGCCCCCACAGTAGATTTGCCCACTCCAAATTGATTCCCGACTGACCGGTAGCTGTCTGGCGTTGCAAGCTTCCACAGGGCTATCGCCACTCGCTTCTCAACTGTGAGGGCTGCTCTCATCTTGGTATTCTGGCGCTTCAGGGCAGGGGAAAGCAAGTCACAAAGTTCCATGAAAGTGCCCTTACGCATGCGAAAGTTTCTCAGCCACTGGGAATCGTCCCACACCTGCAACACTATGCGGTCCCACCAGTCTGTGCTTGTTTCCCGGGCCCAGAATCGGCGTTCAAAGCCTATAACCTGGCCCATTAACATCATAATCTCCAAAGCACCGGGGCCCGCGGTCTCAGAGAATTCTGTGTCCGTGTCCATGTCCTCATCACGCTGGTCGCTGCGCTGCAATCGCCGCCTCCTCCTCCTCCTCGCCTCTTTTTTCTGGTCCTGTGTAAGCATAAACTCCACGAGAAAGCGCGAGGTGTTTATAATGTTCGAGACTGCGTTCTGGAGCACAACGGGATCCATGCTTGATGCAGAATGGAGTCTGCAGAGTTCAATCAGGAAAAAAGGCGCGAAATGGTTGTCTGCCGTTGCTTTCAGGGAGGGAGGGGGAGGCTGTACCCAGAACTACCTGCGACAATGTTTTTTGCCCCATCATGCACTGGGGTCTCAACCCAGAATTCCAAGGGGGGTGGAGACTGCGGGAACTATGGGATAGCTATGTAAAAGCTACCCACAATGCAACGCTCTGGAAATCGATGCTACTATGGTAGCTTGGACGCAAACCACCGAATTAATGGTGCCTAGTGTGGCCGAATACATTCGAATTTACAAAATCGGTTTCCTAAATTCGAATTATATAAATTCGAATTAATCCTGTAGTGTAGACATACCCTTACAGTCGAGCTCTTTCCAACTCCAGGGGAAGGAAACATCCAGTCTCCTCTTTAGGATAGGGTTTAAAAAAATGCTATTCAAGCACCATTACGCAATGAAAAGCACGCACTGTCAATTAATGAGGATATGTGTGCCATCCTTCCTTCTGCTATCTTTGGGTAAGGAGCTACCTCTGGACTAATGAGAGGGTGGTCATAACAAGCTCCATGAATCTAACTCCTAGGGTATCAGGAAGCGTGGAAAATAACTTGCAACACGGGGGAGAGTCACTTTGTAAGGAGTCGAAGCATTTGGGGTGTGGACTCTTTCCCTTCACTTTGCATAACTGATGCACGTACAAAGATGCTTTAGTTGCAGCTAGAATGAGTCAACAAATTTGGGCTAATTAGAGAAGACAATGTGGCTGTTTTAGCAGGATTGCCAGAGAATAAGTAATTGATTTTTAACACGTTTGTAATTCATGATGCTAGAGTAACTTAATGAAATCAAGTTGCTGTCTCTTTAAAATGACATAAGCAGATGTGCCCTGGGGAAAGAATCAATATAGTAAAGCAACAGCCCCAGCTGTCATTTCTATGGCAGAAAAGTGGAAGCCCCAAGTCAGGACTCGGTCTTCTAACTCACCCCTTAGAAGAGATGGGGCATTGCAAAGTATCTGCCAATGCCTTGCAAGCAAAGATGCAGTTCTTGTTTTTTCATAGCACTCTAATGCCAGGTGAGATGGACCCATCTGTTGCAATTGCTAGAGTGGAGGAGAGCTTAACCAGTCAAATCAAATTATTCCAAGCCTGAAAAGGCTGAGAGAACCTGAGTCACCTTCCACTTCATACGGTGGGACTGGAATGTCCTGTCTTGAAGAATGAGTAAGCATGGCGAGGAGCATAATGAGAATGTCTTGTAAAAAAGCTGAGGCTTCCTTGAAATGTTGAATCATTCTTATGGCATTAGAGAAGCAATAAACACCCATCACCCCAATCACCACGGTTCAATTATGTTATTTTTGTAATATAGGCGAGGGCCGTTGATGGCCTTAGCAGTGAAGAAAAGGTGACCACAAATTATATCTGCGATGGGGGGGGTGAGTTCTGGGCGGGGGACACGGGGACTTGAGTAAGTCTCTCTGGGTACTCTAATCTGCCCCACCCCTCTGAGCACTGAACTGGGGCAGGGACTATCTCTTTATCTGTATTAGCACTGCACTTGGTACACTGGGAACCTGATGGTCACTAGGACTGCCATAAAATAAATGATATACCAGGGGTGGCCAAACCTGTGGCTCCGGAGCCACGTGCGGCTCTTCAGAAGTTAATATGCGGCTCCTTGTATAAGCACCAACTCCGGGGCTGGAGCTACAGGCACCAACTTTCCAATATGCTGGGGGGTGCTCACTGCTCAACCCCTGGCTGTGCCCCAGGCCCTGCCCCCACTCCACTCCTTCCCGCCCCCTCTCCTGAACCTCTTCCCTTTCCCCCCCAGAGCCTCCTGCATGCCACGAAACAGCTGATAGGGAGGTGCGGGGACGAAGGGGGAGGCGCTGATCGGCGGGGCTGCCGGTAGGTGGGGGAGCTGATTTGGGGGGCTGCTGACGTATTACTGTGGCTCTTTGGCAATGTACATTGGTAAATTCTGGCTCCTTCTCAGGCTCAGGTTGGCCACCCCTGTGATATACCATCTGGAAATCTATCCATAGACACCACAGGGCAGTAATGTTTAGGAAGCCCCAAAACACAGCTACCAAAGAATGGGGAGAGCTACATGCTAATCCCACTCCCTGGTGAAATGCAACCAAAACTGCTAGAATGCATTAGGATCTCTGTGCTAATCCCTGTGCATTGAAAGCACTGTCTCATAAATGCACTGGAATCTTCACATTAAACCAATCTCTAGTCTTACCCATGGCAACCAAAGTGCCCACTGTCTTCCCACTAATCTCCCTGGGAACTAAAGCATTGTACAGTGAGATAGTCACTGAAGTTCCTCAGTATTTCATTTAGATGGAAGGTTTGTAATTTTGTATTTGTAATATTGATTATTATCATAGCATCTAAGGGCACGGGTCAGGACTGGGGCCTGGCTGGATTAGACACTGTAAAAACATCCCTCTTGCGTGAAGATGGTTTGCTCAGGAAAGCAGAGTAGTCATGTCACGTACAAATGCTCCATGCAAGAGCTTGCTGCATCTCTTGTCAAGTGCTGGAATGCTAATGGCCTCTCAGAATCCTGTTCTTCTAGCAGAGCAAGTTGCACTAAATATCTAGGTGTAGCTCTGGGAAGATGAGCTTTCTGAGACCTGAACCAATAAACAAAGCCATAAATAAAGGGGAGTGCCGTTAACAACCAGGATTCCTGGGAGACCAGTGGATCTGAAACACAGGCTGTCAAAAGGCCAAGGTGTTAATTTCATCTCTGCTTTTATGTATTATTGTGTGTGACTTTATAGTGCCCTGAAATGTGCTTCTCTAATGGAGGAGGATGACTCGATTCCTGCCCCAGCGTGCTTGCAACGTCTGTTATAGTGTTGCAATGCGGGAGTGGGTGACCAGGAATAGGGAGGGTTTGGGGGGAAGCAGGATAAGAATGATAGCAATAAAATCACGTGGTAACTAACCCCAGACGTGCTCTCCTGATGCTTCTGTTAAGTGTTCCCCCCGTATTTATCTATATAAAATAAGGCAGATTAAAACAGAACAGTAAATACTAAGTATTTCATTGTTGAATTGCTTCCCAATGCACCCCACTGTAAAGATGGGGGAGGAGGAACAAATGAGCTTCAAAAAAGGAGGGGCTATCAGTTTAAATAAATGTGTATAAATAAGCAGGTTTCAGAGACTAAGGCCAGGCTTTCTTGTGGGTGATGGAGCATGGAGGTTAAAGGTGGTTCTGAATTCAAAAGTGTAACTACTCAATTCCGTTTGTCATTGGAGCCCTGATTTCTGTGATATTTTCCATGTGTTGTTTTTACTTATCCATTAATTTTTGCATGTGGGTGGGTGGATGTGATGGTAACATTAAATGATTTCACTGACAAGTTAGTGTTTTGCCACGATAAAGCTGGGCTGCATGGGAGTCTAATGTAAAGAGCAAAAAGGTCAGCAACGTTATGCTGGCACAAGGGAACAGAGCAAGGAACCCTCAGTAAGATATTTTAACTCAAGACAAATTTTCTGCTGATGTAAACTGGCCCAGTTCCATTGCAGGTGACACCAGCAGAGAATTTTTCTCCAACAAGGTGAAAGAATAAACATGGAGCGTGGAATTGGTTTGCAATGGTTGGCTGGCTCTTGTGTGGTATCTATGTTCAGATCAATTTCCATATTGCAGCCCAAATACAGTTTTAGTGGTTTGTACCAAAATGGGAAAATAAAGATTATCTAGGATACAGAAAAATGCCTGTGACTTCTGACTTTATGTATATTTCCATGTCATGGCTTTTCTTAAACAGTTAAAAAGGTCTGAACAAAAATACTGTCATAGAATAACAAGGTAGGTCCTATCTAATCTCTTCTTTTTAAAAAAACAAGTTGAAGTCTCTTCTTTAGTGTGTGTGTTACCAGCTCATGGCAGGGCTCTGTGTAATATGATTAGTGTTTAAAATCAGTTTTACTTCTGGGTTTCCAAGGTAAAATTCCCTTCTATCTAGGCATCTCTCTCATATTCCCCTCATTTCAAGAGATGTCACGCATTTGTCCCAATGTTTCCTATCTGCAACAGTGATGGTGGTCTCTCACTTGGATTGCTGAATATTATTGGCTCCCATCACTGTAACAACTGAGCATCTCACAGTCTTTAATGTATTTATCCTCACAACACCCCTGCGAGGCAGGACAGTGCTGTTTATCCCCATCGTACAAGAGACTAAGTAATTTACCCAAGGTTAGACAGGAAGCCTGTGGCGGAGCAGGATTTGACTGGGAGGTCTGCCCAGTCCTAGGTGAGTGCCCTAACTACTGGACCATCCTTCCGCTCATGCACCTGAGGTTACAGAGTTATTTACATTAAAAGAATGAATCTCCCATTGTGATTTTATCATGGGTCTCGCACTGTCTGGTGTTTTCCTTAAAGCCCAACTCCTGGGGACAAAGGCTTACATGAGAATTTCCAGTTTCTTTTCTTTAAAGTATGTTTCTGGTGTCATGGTTACAGAGAAATGCTTGAAAAGATAACCTGAGCCAACCCTCAAGGCAAGTTTTTGTTGTTGTTGTTGTTTTTTAAATATCGATCTCAGGATTTATTTTTTTGTTGCAGATGATTTTGGTGGCCTCTCTTGATTTTTGAACAGGTGCCGTTGGCTGATGTTTTGTGTCCTGACAGATAATTAAATGCTGTGGCTTTGTTATGCGTTGCGGGGCATGGCTGGCCCCTGGCAGGTCTGGATCTAACTATTTATACTGTATGTCAGCATTGCATGTGAGCAACTACCTTCACATCTGTATTAAAATCTGTGGATGTAGAACATGGGGCTCTGGCAGCTGCTATGTAGTTAGACATCTCTTTGCATTAGAGGGGGCAGATGGTCCCATTCTAGTCACACTGTTTATCTCTTTCACTGCCCGGGCCTATATCCAGGGCATTTCAGTGGCGTGAATCACATCTCCCCAATGTCCTAGGATGGGGAGAGGCAGCTGTGCTGGACGTTTGTTTCAGATAAAGGAGGTCTCCTTTGCTGCACTGTGGGGACCAACCCCTGCCTTTGCCCAGGCTGCCACAAAAAGGGAAAAATAACCCAACCAATGCCCCTTCGCTGGGGGCTTGTGCCAATCTACCTGCCAGTGCCCAAGGGTCTACGACCCACCCAGCAGGGACTCGCCTACAAGGAAGGACAAGGGGGGCTGCTTTGTCCTAGGCCATCTTAATCACTTAAGAGGTACCAGGGCATAGTGTAAAGGGGGAGACGCTCCATATGCCCGTAGGAAACAGTCATTCTTGCGTGGGTAACATTTTATTGCAAGTCGAGGAGAAGTTTTAGAGGGGCGCTGCTGCTTTAAACCCCTGGCTTTGTGTGTGTATCTGGGGGTTGGCACCCTGCTCCCAGGTGCCTCCTAGCTCAGCAGAGCCTGGGTAACCATCACGGCTGGCGGGAGGGGCTCGCCAGGTACCGGGCGTGCCCATACCTGAAGGCAGCCCTGCCTGGGTCTCCCCCCACGGCTGCCGCCCAGCCAGCCATGGACCCCCTGGCTCTGGAGCAGGGGCTGGACGGGAGGGGAGCTGAGCCACCGCCCACCCCCGAGGCTGAGCGCGCGCGCCTCTTGTCCCCGGGCCCAGGCCAGTGCGGTCGCTGAAAACAATGGGCGGGGACGGGAGGGGCCCGCCCGGCCCAGCTCCGCCTGCAGCTCCTCCCCCGCCGGCCGGGGACAGGCAGCTGCAGCTACGGCAGCAAAGTTCTTCCCGCCCGGTCCGGCCCGCAGCCACTGTGCAGCGGGCTCCCGGCGGAAGATGGCGAGGCGACGCTGCCACCCGCACGCGCTGCTGCTGCTGCTCCTGGCGGCCGCCCTGACCGGGGCGCCGCCCGGCGGCCTCTACTCGCCCGGCGACCCGCTGGTGCTGCTGCAGGTGGACACGCTGGAGAGCAGCGTCCTCAACTCCAGCAGCGCCTGGCTGGTGGAGTTCTACGCCTCCTGGTGCGGCCACTGCGTCCACTTCGCGTCCACCTGGCGGGCGCTGGCCGCCGACATCCAGGGTGAGTGGCCGGGCCACGGCAGCCCCGCTTCCCTCGGCCCTAGCCCTCTGCTTGGCCCCCCAGCAAGGGCACATGGCCACCTGCCCGGGCCAGCTCTATCTCCCTCCTGGGGCCAGCCTTCCCAGCCCTGTGCCATCCTCAGGCCCTTCCTTCGTGCCACTGCCCGTGTCAGCCCCTCCCCATAGAAAGGGCCCACACTGTCCTGGGGCCGCCCCATGCCCTTTCTGCCAGCCCCCTTCCCGTTCACTGCCCCGGCTCGCTGGAGTCCTCGCTTCTCTCCTCTGCATACTCGGCCTCCTTTTCGGCTATCTCTGTGCCTTCTCCCTGCCCCCCGGCATCTTCATTCACCCCCACTCCTTTCCCCTCTCAATTCCTTGTGTTTCCCTCCCCCTTCACTGCTCCCTCTGTCAGTGCCTCTCCGAGACCCTCGGCGGTGGCATCCCTGCTCCAGGTCATTTGCAAACCGCAGAAAGGAGGCCGCCTGGCCTTCCCTTGCTGCGTCCGTGTCTTGTGTGTGGCTGACGGGTCCCAGCTGCACTCTGTGCTGTAGCTTTAGTGCCCGTTGCTGAACAGTTAGGAGAGCAACTTCCCTAAAGTTGGTCTCAAAAACCACATACAAACGAAACCTCTTCTTGTTTCGCTTCTGCGTTGTAGCTACTTCACTTTTGGGGGAGGATTTCCTTCTCCAGTTGTGACTTTGGGTTAACTTTAGCGCTGTGGCTCCTTTCTCATCCGCCTGGGGCTCAGGCACTGTCTAACTGGCTGTGGAGGAGGCCAGAAGTGTTGATCTGATCAGCTGATGCTCTAATACAGACTGGGCTTGGGAGCTACTGGAGAAAGTGTGTGTGTGTGTGTGTGTGTGTTTGGGGGAGGGGGGTGGAATTGGAGGGTTTTTCCCCACTGTCTTTTTGCCCTGAGCAATGGGCGTGTGTTTGAAGGTCGCAGATGGAGTCTCTGTAGATCAAAGGCTGAGTTGTGCCCTGTAGCATGGGCTGGGACAGCTCCTGTCACCACAGGTGGCTCCATCAATGAGTAGTAGTTGAATTGGTGCTTAGTAGTTGACCAGTTGGTCCCTCCTCTGATATTTGGGGCCTGCACCCCAGGGAGATGGCAATGTGTTTTGAGCACTTTTCATCCTGAGGGATCTCAAGGCATGTTTACGATTTTGTTAATTGATTGCCCAATTAGAGGCATGTGAATCACTCGACCAGCCACTGAAATGCAGCCGCCCTGCAGGCGGAATGTGACAGCTGTTCAGAAATGCGCAGTGGCACTGAATGACAGTTGTGGGATGGAAGTGAAGTGGCCAGATTCCAAAGTAAGAAACACCCCTATTCTTCCCCAAAGTGACATGAGCTCCGAGAGGCAGAAGGAAACGTGCCAATGGGAAAGCCACCCACATCACTTCCTACAGCGCCTTCGTTTCCTTAGAGGACTTATTATCTGCTTGGCATGGCTATGCTTAACATGCGATATAGAAGGAGGATTGACATTTGTGCCTTCAAAGGGCTTTCCCAGCACTGAATCTTTGCAGCTGCTGTGGGGTAGGTAAGTAACTATAATTATCCCCGTTGCACAGATCAAGGAACTGAGGCAGAGTGGCTAAGGGTCTTGCCCAAGGATACCCAATGAATCAGTGGCAGAGCTGTGAGTAGAACTCCCATGCCTATGTACTAGACCATGCAGCCTTGGTGATGAGATTACAGCCTGAGGTTTGCGTTATTGGATGACAGAGCGTTGGTTCATGCTCACAGGTGTTTTCTGGTGTTGTGCCCTGATTCTAGACGCTGGTGGAACAGTGCTGATGTGACTGTGTGACTTAGTGGGAGGCCAGGAGGGATCTTAGAGATCCTTGTCATCCCCTTGAAGGCCTCTTCAGCACTTCCCATGTGCATCATCCTGAAGGGTCTGGGGAGAGCTTGCCATAATGGGGTGGCCAGGACCAGCCTTATGATCAAATGACCCTTCTCTCCCTCTGTGCTTCCTCCCATCTGGGGATCTCATGTTGTGCCCTGATTCTAGACGCTGGTGGAACAGTGCTGATGTGACTGTGTGACTTAGTGGGAGGCCAGGAGGGATCTTAGAGATCCTTGTCATCCCCTTGAAGGCCTCTTCAGCACTTCCCATGTGCATCATCCTGAAGGGTCTGGGGAGAGCTTGCCATAATGGGGTGGCCAGGACCAGCCTTATGATCAAATGACCCTTCTCTCCCTCTGTGCTTCCTCCCATCTGGGGATCTCAAAGTGCTTCCTAAACAGTCAGGGATTCAACTTCCAACCCTCCTTATTCACAGGAGGGAAGCGTTATTCCCGGCTTGCAGAAGGGAGAACCTGTCAGAGGCTACGCAATGCTCAGGGTCGCCCAGCAAGTCACTGGCACAGCTAACTTGGGCCAGGCCTCTGATCCATGGGTTCCCATTCCTATGCCTTAACCACAATGACAGCAAGGTCCCCGGCTGCTAGAAGAGGAGAGGCACATTGTGACTTATTGCTGTCCTCTCCAGGTCTGCGGCCAGGGAGAGCTAGGGTGGGCCATGCGCTGCCGAGCTTGCATGGGGTCTGGGCTTACATGGAGCAGGGTCCCACATGCTATGGGCCAGCCTGTGGTGTGACGCTGTAAGACAGCCTTGTCTCTCTGGTGATCTTACCACAAGGATTGAACTTCCAGCATCTGGTGCCCCTCAGAGCATCATTTAGGGACTCTTTGCTGTAATTACCTGTACCTTCTGGACCTCCCATAGTGTGCTCCAGATAAGATTTCTGTACAGTGACATGCCCAGGACTGGGGACAAACAGACATGGGAGGGCCATGAACCTCGTACACACAGAGGCCATGTCTGAATGGACCCTGTGAGCTGGGATGGAAGCAGTAGAGTCTCACGCCCCAGGCTGCACATGCTGGTCTGATGCCTGGAGCTGAAAGGAGGATGCTGCTGATTGCAGTTCTCTGGGGTGAATTGACAGCCCTTCAACCCTCTCTGGAAGAACATACTTAGTGATGATGGCTGTTAACTGGGGCTGGTGTCCTGTGCGCAGTGGGTAAAGGAGTCACGTGCCGGTGGCCTGTGTTACGCAGGAGGCTTGACTAGATGATCACAGTTGTCCCTCCTGGCCTTGGAATTGATGACTCTATAGGTGCTGTAGGCGCATGGCCTCCCATTGGCCCAGAAATCTGTATTTGGCTCTGTGCCAGCAGGGCATCGCACGTGCACTCTGCAGAGCTCTCCTGCTGACATAACACGGAAGAGTCTTCACTATGAACCCACGTTTGCCTCCCTCTGACGTGTGTTTACAGAACCCAGCTCATGCAGCTGGAGGAAGTACACACACCCACACGCCAGGGCTGAAGAGGTACAAACGTGCCTTTAGTGCAGCATTCAATGGTGGTGTGCACTGATGCAATCTAAGCAGGGAGCTCCTGGCCCCTTGCAGCCCCTCACAACGGCCCCGGGCTGGATTTGCTTGTCATTGCAATTTTTCCTCCCCCTTTTCAATTCTGGCAGGAGAGGCTGTGTTTAAACTCAGGACACTAGAGAATTTTGTCTCCGCTCGCTGATGGCTGCGGAAGCCCATAAATCAGACTTGGAAAAGCTCCATGAATCTAATTGGGCAAATGCTGATCTTTAAAGTGAAACCTCCTGGAGCGGGGAAGAGCCTGGCCTGCCAAATCCCTCTTGGGTTGTCATATGAAAACGTGATGGAGAGTTTGTACGAAGAGACCTTGCTTGGGTGGGAGGGGAGAGTTGTTTCTCCCATCCAAATCCTTTTCTCAGCCGATCAGTGCAATTCATACACTTCCCTTTCCCTGCACTCGAGAAGCCCTGAGCTCCAATCCGGCTTAGGGGGAGATTTTCAAAAGGGCTGTTGGGTGCCTGCATCCCATTTGTGCCTTGGAAAATGTCCCCTTAAATCACACATGGGGAAGAGTTTTGCTTCCTTGTAATCCCCACATCACAAAGTCATTATGCAGCAGGTTACAATTGGCAGCCTTTCCTCAGGAGAATTAAGAATATAGAGCTGCCAGACCAGTAGCCGGTCTAGCCCAGTACCCTGTCCCTGACAGTGGCCAGCAGGAATCCCCTTAATGGACACTACGGAATATCCTGCGGGGAACTTAATTTCTAGCATCCGCCAGGCAATGTCTGATTTACGTCCTGAGGCCTGAGAGTTTAGAGCCCTTCTAATTTTTCCTGTCTAATGTAACTGAATGTTCACAGCCATATGTCCGCTTACCCAGGCCTTTTCTAAATCCTGCTAAATTCTCGGCCTCAGTGAGATCTTGTGGCAGTGAGATCACGGGTTAATTGTGTTTTTAACATGATTTCCTCTGATCAGTTTTAGTTTTGCTGCCTTTCAATGTTACTGATTGTCCCCATGTTCTTGGGTTAGATGAGCAGGCCCCTGATTACCTGCTCTGTGTCACTTATGCTTTTATATACCTCCATCACGTCCCCCTTACATGTCTCCACCCCACAGCCCTGCCTATGCCTGCTCACGTGGAAGTCTTTCCATGCCTCTTGCCCTAAGCCCTGGTCAGAACATAAGAGCCCTGCATCCCAGCAGGGGAATAGGAGCAAGTGCTGCAGGTCAGGATCAAGGTGCCGTGTGCGAAGCTGGGATGAGAGCCTGGCACTGGAATAACCGGAATAGCAGGGGTGTTGCAGGTCAGAGTTGAGCTGCCTTGGCAGAGACGGCTCAGAACTCGGGGGTGTTGCAGGATGAGGGCAGCTTGCACAGCGCTGGTCTACGTTAGCCTGGCTCTCGCTAGCGCTGCTTTTTCCTGGCTTTCTCATAGACTTTAAGGTCAGAAGGGACCAATATGGTCATCTAGTCTGACCTCCCGCATGATGCAGGCCACAAAAGCTGACCCACCCACTTTCCCTTGAAGTCTTTAAATTAAGTCGCAGAGAATCCTCCAGCCTGCGACCCCTGCCCTATGCTGCGGAGGAAGGCGAAAAACCTCCAGGGCCTCTGCCAATCTACCCTGGAGGAAAATTCCTTCCCGACCCCAAATATGGCGATCAGTAGAACCCCGAGCATACAGGCAAGATTCTACAGCCGGACCCTTATTTTACCAGCGATGGCTCGTTAATGCCTAATTGACTAAAATCACGTTATCCCATCAAACCATTCCCTCCATAAACTTATCTAGCCTACTCTTGAAGCCAGAGAGGTCTTTCACCCCCACCGTTTCCCTCGGAAGGCTGTTCCAAAATTTCACCCCTCTGATGGTTAGAAACCTTCGTCTAATTTCAAGCCTAAACTTCCCCACGGCCAGTTTATATCCATTTGTTCTCGTGTCCACATTAGTACTGAGCTGAAATAATTCCTCTCCCTCCTTGGTATTTATCCCTTTGATATATTTAAAGAGAGCAATCATATCCCCCCCTCAGCCGTCTTTTGGTTAGGCTAAACAAACCGAGCTCCTCAAGTCTCCTTTCATAGGAAAGGTTTTCCATTCCTCGGATCATCCTAGTGGCCCTTCTCTGTACCCGTTCCAGTTTGAGTTCATCCTTTTTAAACATAGGAGACCAGAACTGCACACAGTACTCCAAATGAGGTCTCACCAGCGCCTTGTATAACGGAAGCAGCACCTCCTTGTCCCTACTAGAAATACCTCTCCTAACGCATCCCAAGATCGCATTAGCTTTTTTCACAGCCACGGCACATTGCCGACTCATAGTCATCCTGCGATCAACCAGGACTCCGAGGTCCTTCTCCTCCTCCGTCACTTCCAACCGATGCGTCCCCAGCTTATAACTAAAATTCTTGTTAGTCATCCCTAAATGCATCACCTTACACTTCTCACTATTAAATCTCATCCTATTATTATTACTCCAATTTACAAGGTCATCCAAGTCTCCCTGCAGAATATCCCGATCCTTCTCCAAATTGGCAATACCTCCCAACTTTGTGTCATCCGCAAACTTTATCAGCCCACTCCTACATTCGGTTCCGAGGTCAGTAATGAATAGATTAAATAAAATCGGACCCAAAACCGAACCTTGAGGAACCCCACTGGTGACCTCCCTCCAACCTGACAGTTCACCTTTCAGTACTACCCGCTGCAGTCTCCCCTTTAACCAGTTCTTTATCCACCTCTGGATTTTCATATCGATCCCCATCTTTTCCAATTTAACCAATAATTCCTCATGCGGCACAGTATCAAACGCTTTACTAAAATCGAGGTATATTAGATCCACCGCATTTCCTTTATCTAGAAGGTCTGTTACTTTCTCAAAGAAGGAGATCAGGTTGGTTTGGCATGATCTGCCTTTCGTAAACCCATGTTGTAATTTGTCCCAATTGCCATTCACCTCAAGGTCCTTAACTACTTTCTCCTTCAAAATTTTTTCCAAGACCTTGCATACTACAGAAGTTAAACTAACAGGCCTGTAGTTACCCGGGTCACTTTTTTTCCCCTTCTTGAAAATAGGAACCACATTAGCTATTTTCCGGTCCAACGGTACCACCCCCGAGTTTACAGATTCATTAAAAATTATCGCTAACGGGCTTGCAATTTCTCGCGCCAGTTCTCCACCCAAAAGGTGCGTTAAACCACCCGCCGCCTTAATGTGAGCTGAGCCTTTTATGTCCACTGGCGGGGAGCAGGAAACCCGCCTGGAAGGAAAGCCCTGTGCTTTCAAATGGATCATCCCCAGGGCAGCGCCCAGTAAGAGAGAGGCAAACACCTGTCAGTCTGATTGTGAGCCCAGCTTCCACGGCCAGTGTGTGGGCCCCAGGATGGTTTCTAGGGAGCCTCGACACAGTCCTTGTGTAGCAGCTGTGGCATGGCTACAGAGGAGCTGAATAGAAGGCAGATTGTGGGGACAGGAGGGAAGCGCTCAGTGGCTGGGACCTATTCAGTGCTGTGTGAAAGGGATGTTGCATTATGGATCTTGGGGATTCTGCAGAGAGAGGCTAGAGTAAAGGATGTGAATGTTCCCAGCACCCCGGCACTGCCTGGGAGTGCAACTAAATGGCAACCTGCCCCAAACACTGGCTTGGCTTCCCCTTGCTCTGTGGAACTGTCTGCATGCGCTTGACACCTGCCCTGCTTCTTCAAGCGCAGGGAGCAGCAGCATTGCCAGTGTGCTCCCCCCTCTTTGCTGGGAGCGGGCACCTTTTGGAGCACTGCATTTGTCCTCAAATGGCCAGCAGGGGTTGCTCAGACAATAAAAGCACAGAACTGCCTCTCAAATTGAGAGCTGCAAATGGCGCTTGTGCGGTGATTTGAGGGCTGGAGTATATTGGGGGGGGCTGGTATTTCCCTTGGACTCGAACCCCCCCACCCCCCCCACCCCCACCCCCCCCCACCCCGTGTGCTGCTGCACAATGTTCTCTTGTGGGGCTGGCACAAGTAATGGTATCGTGTGACCTGTGCTAATGGCTGCCTGTCCTGCACTGCAGTAACACCTCTGTCCCTGCCAGAGCTCCTGCATATCAACCACACTAGGTTATGTAGCCACCTGGTTGCAATGGCCAGAAGAATAGCTAATCAATGCCACTGTATTCCATCCCTGCTGTGGCCACCACCTCCGAGCTCTTGGCTCCTGTTCCCGTCCTTTTGAGCATGTTCCATGGACCGGACCCCAGAGCAAACAGAGGAAGTTGCTAAATCAGTCGGATACGCTCCCCTCTGAGGAGTGGGCTGTCCCATTCAGACGTGCTTGGAAGGCGCCTGCAAGGATCTGGGGGTTGCTGCTCACAGCTCAGAAGAGCTGAGTCATGAGTTTTCAGGGGGGTGGATTTTTCTAGCCAAGCATAATTTTAGAATGAATCCCCAGGGGTACCCGGAGGCGAATGCAGGGTCTAGTTTCCTAGGCAAGATGCTCTGTTCAAACAAACGCATGGGGGCGGCTTGCCGTGATGTCAGGAGGAGCCAGAGGCATGGATGGAGCAGCTGTGCACTCACTGACTGTGTGGGATGGACCCTGGAGCTGGCCTGTTGGAGTGAGGACAGCATTGCTGTGCGTTGGGGAGTAGGGACCGGCCTGTGCCCACATGTGGGGAGAGGGAGAGAGTGTTCTGGGCTCACAACTGCTGCCAGAGAGGCCTCTGAGCCACAGTGTTTATGGAAGAGGGATTAACAGCTCTGCATTGGATCTCTGCCCCTGGCACCAGGCTGAAGCTGCTCTCCCATACGTTCCTCCTCCGGTCTCCCAGGAGTGTCTGCTCAGCCTGCCACTGCGAAGGGCCGGGAGGACGTTCTCCTTGTTGTGCCTGGCGTGGAGGAGGCGAGGTCCCTGGAACAAAAGGGCTCAGTTCTCCCTCCCTGGCACCTTGCCCACAGATGAGACTTGTGAGTTTACTGCGCTGACCCATGGGTTTCCTGTCTCTGCAAAGTCTAGGGAGCTTCTCTTTTGGGATGGGGAGAAACTGTGAGCTCAGTTGAGCTGTATATTGGGGCTGGGGTCCCTACCCTCACCCAGTGACTGCAGCCCAGAGAGAAGAGGTTGGTGGCCAGAGTGAGGATGCCAGTTTGCGGGGAAGGGGGGCAGAGATGCGGCACGCAGCATGAGTTGCTCAGATCTCAGCCCCCAAGTGAACTCACGTGCAATGTGATATTATCCACCACTTTGCGAGGCTTGCATGTTTCACTCCCTGCAACCCTCAAACTGTGGCTGCCAAGCCAAGGGGGCCTGGGTTGTCCTTGGAGATGAGCCCTCCTAGGAAAAGGCCGGGTGCTGCAGATGACTGTTCCTAGGTGAGCATCCCAACACAGCCTCAGCGTGGTGCCTGGGTCACTGGACAGCTAGAAGGGCAGTAGGGTGGTAGAGATGGAAAACTGAGTTCCTGAAATCCCCCTCCCCTCACATGAACACCTTTTGTAAGAAAAGAGGTTTGAGCCCCAGTTTCCTGACCGGATTCCAGCTCTGAGCATTACGCTCAGTCAGTCCTAAAATACCCCCATAGTATTTGCTGGTGAAGTGGCCTGCGCATTCCTGGTGCTATATAAATCAAGTGGTTTGACTTGTGGAAAGCATGCTGCTCTGCTTCCTGTCTTAAGCTGCTGTGCTTACTCTGCACTGGTAAACGGCTGCTGTGCCGTACCCCAGAGCCAGCTGAATTTCATTGGTGGCTATAAGGCTACTGTTGCATGAGTATCGAAAGTGCTTTGGGATGAGCAGTGCTCTAGCAATGGAGGAGGATAGAATTCAGCTTCCGGCCATGGAACTGTAGGAAAGGTTTGGGGGGGGGTTACCCATAATGCATTTCTTCCCAGAAATATAACACAGGCTTCCTCCAACTTCGCCCTCGTCCAGCATGTCCTAGTGGCTCCTGCCCCATTTCCTGGGGCTGGCATGGCTGGGGGTCTCCCCATGAGCAGTGAAGCTGTGACAGGCTCTCGGGGAAGAGAGCCACTGGAATTCGGAGTGAGCTTCTGCCCCAGCGGCTGCTCCTGTTCTCAACGCAGAGTGGCCGGGACTGGAGAGGGGGTTCAGATCCGCTAATGTCTGTCTGTGTGTCCTTTCAGAATGGAGCCCCGCGGTGAACGTTGGCGTCGTCGACTGTGCAGACATAGCCAATCAGAAAACGTGCGGGAAGTTTGGGATAACTGGGTTCCCTACGTTGAAGGTAAAGTGAGCACAGGCTGGGGTGGGTGGCAGGAAAGCGGAGCTGGTGCAGCTTCACTCTGTAGGGGTGTGTGTACTCGGCATTCTGCAGCGGGGCTCACACCAGTGCTCTAAAAATAGCTGGACAGGCAGTGCTTTGAATGGTGGCTCGGCCTCTGAAGCCTAGCAGGGGGGTGAGAGGACCTGGGCAGGGAGGCTCGCTCCAAAACGCTGTGTTGACACACCCTGTGACATTCCATGGGGCTGGTACCCCAGGAGGCCCCTGATCAGTTCTACTGTGGTCCTGGTCTCCAGCCTGTGTTTTGGTTTTGGGTCTGAACAGCAGCATTGGCCATAAGCCATCTGAAACCACCCCCCTCCTGTTTATCTCAGCGCTTCACCAGGCAGACTGTGTTTGTTTGGGATATGGGTTGTTGCTTACCACCGGTTGGTTGGGGAGAAGAGCCCTTTGTGTGTGAAATCTCTCTGTCCCTGTAAGACCGTGGCAGTGGCATTACCAGGGAAACCTGACTGGGGTGTTTCTAGGAATCGGCAACCTTTTGAACTTGAAGCCCAGCTGGCTTTTGTCCCTGATGTGCAGCTCGCTATCCCTGAGGAAGGAGTGAGCCTTGAATTCAACCCAGGGCTCTAGGACCAACTCCTGTATGAGATGGGTTCTGTGCCTCCTAGAGCACTTTATTCTTGTGGCTTCTCCTGGCCTGTTTCTTTTAACTGTTTCCTCTCCCTGTCAGTTCAGCTGAATGATGACCTTGCATCTGTTTATATAGCACCCCAAATGCATTCCTGGGCATACACGTAGGAATCGCTTCATCCAGCACTGAAATGCAGCCATCTCTGGAGTGAAACACAGTAGCTGTTCAACAGTACACAACATCCCTTCTCAGGCATCTAGAACAGGCAGTGAAGAATACCATATCCAAGTGAGATTGCTGTGGGGATCTGGGCAGGCAGAACGTAGTGAGGCACAGAGGAATTTGGCCAGGAGGCTGGAGCTAACAGCTCAACTCTTGTAAAAAGTACCATGGAGGTCTGCCACAAGTGACTTTACTTTTGTGTCTATTCCCTAGGCCGCAAGGGTGCTGCACGATTTCATTCCCATCTGTTAAGTGCTTTGAGGCTTCCCGTATTGGGTGGTTCTGTTGTTATTGGCAGTCGAATTGCGATTCCACCCCTTGGTCCCTTGCCCAGCAAAAATTGTGTAAATATATATAATTTAAATATTTCCTCATGCAAACAAACCCCAGTCCAACATAAGCAAGAATGCAAAAGCCTCAGAGATGCCTTGCTAACAGGCAATGAATTCCCATAACTTGGAGTTCAGATGCAGGGCTTAATTATTATTACTATGCACAGGGCAGGAGAATGGCACCAGAGTAGTAAAAGGTACCCTCCATTTTTCTTTCTTGCATTTCTGTTGGGGACTCCCTGTAATGAGCCCTCTCTGAGGTTGTAGTAAGGGAGAGCAAAACCAGAGTCTGGTATGTCCCTGTTCATCCTCCCTTCAGGTTCCCAGCACGCCTCTTGTCCTGGCTGTGTTCCTTTCCTAAGGAACGGGGACTCTAAGTGCCTGAATCCATTCCAGCTGGGAGGACGGTGTGGTGCCTTTGATCTGGTGCAAAGGGGAATACAGCATATGACCATTTCAAATGCCTCTGTCACAAACATTTCCTGAGGCAGACCTAGTCCAGTTCCCGCAAAGTCCTTTAAAGAGACGTGTCAGTGAGTCCTTCTGAGCAAACGTCACTGTGTTTCCAGTGACCCTTTGGATTATTTGAAGCCGGAAGAATTCTGTGACTTGTTTTTTGCTGTTTACTTTCTGCACTAGCTGGTGAGCTTGCTTTGGCTGAGCTGTAACCCAAGCTAATTGATTGCCTGTTAAGTGACAGGATGCCAGACTCCAGGGTTGACATTCCCTAATGTTGGTTCCTGGTCGGATCTCCTGAAACGAACACTTTATGACTGGCTACTCTAGAATTTACACTCATGGTTGTTAACTTGAGTTAAGGAGCAGTCAGCTAGCTGCAGTTACAGCTGGACCAAAATCTCTGGCTGTGTCTTTGTGTGGGATTTTTGACAGTGGGATAACTAAGGCATGGGAGCGGCCCTGCTGGAGACAAGGGAGAGGTCGTTTTTAGCTTGATGTAGCTGGATGAGGTCAGCACTAAACCCTCCACCTGGGGTTGACCTCACCTAGCTACATCCCGGTAAAATGAAAGAGCCTTGTTTCCACTAGGAGTTTGCAGCAGAATTGCTAATGCTCATTATCCCGCTGTAAAAACCCCCCCTTTTTGGCAGTGAAAATAGCCTGTGTTTTTGTCTACACTGGGAAGATGAGTGGTGTATTCAAACATGGTGTGTAAACACTACTCTGCACCTAGTGTAGACAAAGACAATTATGTTTAAGAAAGTTAGCTGGTTGGGCTAACCCTAGGGCTTTCTACACTGTAATGTGAATGTTAACACAGTGGGCGTGGCCCTGTACCAGGTGCTTAGTGGTGTTTAGAAACATGGTAATTCAAACGTGTTAGCTGACATGTTTTAAAACTCCGCTCGTTTCCCAGGTGCACATAAACCCTGTGGTGAAATCAGACGGGTGAGTTTCACTTCCCGGGCCTCGTGCACTAGCATGGAGCCATTGACAGGGTCAGGCTCCTCATGTCATCACCTACCCTCCCCCCCATACACATTCACTCCCAGCTGGACAAACTTTGGCCAGCTCAATGCCCGCGCTAGCAATTCCCTCCATTCCCCGGCCATGTGGTGAGTCGTGTTTCAGTGTAATGTCTGCAGGATTGCCAACTTCAGGAGATCAGAGATCATGAGATTGGCCAAAAAATCATGAGGTTTTTTTTTTGTTTTTTTTTTTTTAAAGATGTGTTTTTCAGGTCAGTCTCTTGATTTTTGACTCCTCCCTCCCCCTGCCCAATCCCAGTTTGTGTGCATGTGACAATCAGTGTTGCCCGCTCTGCCACATGTACTGGATAAGGTGATTTTGGCCCCTGTTACAGGCGCTGTCACCCCCGCATCTGCCTGTCTCCTGCCTAGTAATTAATTCTGTCCGACAGGCCTCCATTGTTTCAGCAGCAGGTGACACCCCCCCCCCCCCCCGCAAAAATCCTGAAATTTGAGAGTTAGGCTTAATTTTATTAAGAAATCGCATGTCTCGCAAGTTGGCATGTCTGGGTCTATAATCAGACTTAGTCCCAAAAGAGCTCATTTATTTAAATGTCTTGGCCTGTACCTTCAGAGACCTGCCTCTAAGGCCAGCAAAACGCCCCACTTGGGGCTCTCCTGCGTTGGGGAATCTCAAAATGTGAAGGAGAATTTCTGATCTCTTTCATTTTTGTAAGTTAGTTTCCAGCCCTTTTCCTTCGATAAAGATAATGAAGTGAGGGTTTGTTCCAACTTCTGTTTGGGTCAATGGATTGGAGCCATCAGCAGCTCCAATCAAGGAACAGCAACTTGGGGATTTGCACGTCACCTGCTTTAGCTCAAGAAATATGGGCTGTATTTTTCTGAAACTCTCCCCCTTCTATAGCTGCACCTGTGGTAGTGGCTGTGGGAGCGCTAATATATGCCTCTTGCTGGTGGAGATCTGTGACCTTTAACCCACAGATATTATTACAAAAATAACTTTATTATAATAAATTATTCAATCATCATCGAATTCTAAGTTTGAAGGATTCAGGTGTACCAGTTGTACACCTTACAACTGCTAAAGAATTCTGAGTAGTTAAGCAACCATTAAAAGGGCCTTAGACAGAAACTCCTCTCAAAAGAGACAAAGTCTAACAAGATAATGAGTCTGTTTGCTGAGCTTGTTTATTATTCAAATGAAGCATTTCAAAGGAATTCAGAGTGAGCAATCAAGTCTTGGAAGCAGTAAGCCATCTAGAGGTAGCCACTCAAGATTTCCATTTCAATAAAGAAAGGGGTGTCTGAAAAAAAAATTCTGACATTTGCGAGTTGGAATGTCTGGGTCTGCAATGACAGGTCAAGTCCCTTTGGTTTGGTTTTTGTTCCCTCTGGGGCAGGGCGTGTTGGCAGATGCACAAGAGCCATCTCAGGTAATAATGGGCACTAACCCCAGCATCTCACACACCTGGGCAGGCCAGCTCTGCCTCCCACCTGCCCTAGCTTTGACTCGGGGAGCCCTATGGCTGGGCTGGTGGCGAAGAAGAAGGTGATTGTAAAAATCCACCCAAAGTTCCTTTCTGTGGCTGGCTGGAAAAAGAAACTTGCCGGATTCCTGGGGTAATTACAGTCCTGGGATCAGCCTAAGAAGAGCTCCAAACCTAGGGGGAAATGAGTGGGTGTAGATTGGGATGCTCCCCGCTCCTGGGGGTCCTGTGAGACCCCTCAATGCGCTGGGTACTTTAATTGGCTGTTGACGGGGTAGAACCGAGTGCTGGAGCGATGACCCTTACCTCAGATGCCACAGCAATGGGCCTGATGGGCTAAGCCCCTTGCCTGGCCCAAAATACAGCGCTTGAGCCTGTCTTTAACAAGGCTCCCAAAGCCCAGAGGGACCTGCTGATGTGGCAGTGGCAGTGCTACAAGGCCATTGGTTGGGTTGGTGTTGTGTCATCCTCCCCCCTCCCCCCCCCCAACCCAAGCACCTTCTGCAAACAGCTTTCGCTCCCAGCCCAGCCTGGTTGGCAAACATTTGCCATGAGATTTCACTGATCCTGCTGCCCTGCCTGCACAGAGGGAGGGCGGAGAGTGCACAGCTGGCATCAAACACAGAGGGCACATGACTGTTTGCAGCAGGTACTGTGAGGCGGCCTGTATCCTGAGCCCTGGATACATAGAGCAGGCCCCCCTCTGCTGGTGAGCCTTTAAAGGGACTGGCAAAGAGGTAGGATGAATGATCCCCAGGGCCCGGAGGTCACTGTTGGCTGTGTACCTGGGCCCTGGCCAAAGGAGAGAGTGGGCATTCATCTCCCACGCAGCCCCCGTGTGCCAACCCTCCCGCCTGCCCTGCTGGCCCTTCACTGTCACCACTGGCCTGCCACTGGGCAGGGGACTGAGCTCTCCAGGGGTGCTGCTGCATCAGATAAGCAGCCTGGGTGGCTGGCCCCTTTCCTCCATGCAGAGCTGCAGCCTTAGCACTGGCACAGCCCTCCTCTGGGCTGGAGGCATTGTCGCATTCTTGGCCGACTTGCTGCGTCCCTTGTCCCAGGGCAGGGCTTCACACACCTGCCGTTCCCAGAGCTGACAGGCAGCTGGTCAGTCAGCCCGGCTGGCTCCTCCAACAGCAGGACTCTCTCCCCATCCAGATCCAATGGGCTGCAGCCCTTACACTGTTGAGCCTGGCAATTCTCCTGGCTGAACACAGCCATTGGGGGGATGTTGCTGCAGTGCTTTGGCATGCGCAGGATGGCCGCCTCTCCCCCACCCGCAGCACGGCTGGGCTGTGAGGTCTGCTGCCCATGCTCCCCAACGCCATAACTGCAATGGGAGCATGGGCAGCTCCCTCATCTCTGTCACGGTCAACTGCCGCGTCCCAGGCTCTGGTGCCGGCGCGTGGCAACATGGCCACATATTGAACCCTCACAGAGCTTCCTGGAAAGGGCAGGAGCCCTAGGCTGGGATGGGGCATCTTCCTCCGTGGAAGCATCCTCTTCTGCAGCCCGTATGGTACGCACACACTTGTGCCCCCCGCCCCTGCACTAAGCGATTCTGTCTCATCCCTTATCCCTCCCCCCGGGCCAGCGTGCACACCAGGCCCCGGGGGAGGCAGAGCTGGTATGCAATGCCGACAGTGGGCTGGGGACACTCAGCTCTGCCCCTTTAACTCATTGGATCCAGACAGGCTGTGATTTCTGCTTCCCCACTGTCTAACTGAGAGTGGGGCTCTGACAAGGGCTAGTTGGCAGAGGGTCAGCCTGGAGAAGCCAGTAGTCTAGGGAAAACATCCAGACTAGCCTAGCAACTGCTCCATCGATTGGGGTAGTCTGCCTGCCTTTACTCTACGAGGATCGTGGTCGAAGGCTCCCATTGTTCCTGCTTGATGGCAGCTGAGAGCGCTCTTAGTTTCCTTCTTTGGTGAGGAGCTTGCACTGAGCGCAGCGAGCCAAGCTCTTGTCCTCTCCAGACTGCATTGCTGCACTATGGCACTTCACCTAGGACAGAGGGTGGCCTCCCACTTCCGGAGCAGGCCTGGCCTTTGGGAGATGTTATGCCCACACTCCAAACAGCATGGATATCCAAGCCATTCCATTACGGGTGCCATTCATGGGGCTGGGTTTGATCTATAACCAAGATCCTATGTACCCTGTAGCCAGGTGACGTAAATTCTGCAGCACAATCTCTGCATTTCATAGTGCCCCAGGGCAGCCGGCTGGAAATTCTGTCTGCTTCAGCGGAATTAAAAAAGGTGGACTTTCCATGATTGAAATATGAAGATGAACGATGTGCTTTGGCACAGAACCCTGCCCGCCATTGACCTTGGTATTAAATGTCATTCATCTGACGTGCTTTTAACTTTCATTATACTGCAGAATTGGCCAAGCAGGGCAAGCTTGAAGTTTTGGCATCTGGAGAGGGGAGATGGAGAAGAGTTTTGCACCTGTGCGCTGTCCCTGCAGGCCAGATCCACTGATAGACTTGTTGACAGCCCCCAGATAGGAATTCTGAGGGCTGATGGTGGGAAGGTTGCAAGATGTGTGTCTGGATGGTGATTGGAGAAGAGACCTTGACTCTCCAATGCCTGCTCCTCCTTCCCACCGCCTTGCTTAGTCTGACAGAGCCAGCATGTGGGTTTGCCGTTCAGGGTTAGATGAAAGATCTGTTTGCTCCCTGAGGCATTTGCCAGGAGGTGGGGTAGGCTGATGAGCAGATTTGTGTCTGGGGAGTTTCATTGAGTCTGTATTGTGTTGATTTATTTATTGCACTTTGTGCCTGTTTTATTGATTGTTCTGCAGGTGCCTAGAGACCTTTTATAAATTGGCAAGGCCTACTAGATGGAGCATTAGACTGGGACCCCAGGAGGCCTAGGTTCTATTCCTGGTTTTGCCACTGGCCTTCTGGGTGACCGTGGGCAAGTGACTTCACTGCTTTGTGCTTCAGTTTCTCCATCTTTTAAATGGGGATAATGATATTGATCTCCTTTGTAAAATGCTTTGAGATCTACTGCTGAAAAAGCTATGTAAGAGCTAAGTAGTATTATTAGGTATGATTAATCTCACTTGGGAAAGTAATAAACTTTACCTTCTGTATAGCATTCTTCAGCCCTACTTCTCAAAGCGCTTTACAAAGCAGGTAAATATTTTACAGATGGGGAAACTGAGGCAGGGAAAGGCAGCAGTTGGCCCAAAATCACCCATCAAGTTGGTGGTAGAGCTGGGAATAGAACACAGATCTCCTGAATCCCAGTCTGATGCCTTAGCCATTGGTCCATACTGCCTTATAAGTGCTCTATGGGTTGCAATGAATGTTGTTAAATGTTCTCCAGATGCTCCTGCGGACACTCTTCTCTTGTGTTTCTTTTCAGTTTTTCAAGGCCTTCTCCAAGAGCCCTGAGGACGGGACGAAGATATTCCGTGAGTATCCACAACCTCCTGGCTCTTTAATCCTTGCTGGACTCCTCTGTTGGAATTCGCCCTGCTGTGGCGGTTTCCTTTCCATTGCCGCCTGCACGCCTGCTGTGTTCTAGACTAGGGGGTGGTCAGCGAGTGCTTTCCCCAGGGGAGGGTGGGAGGGCAGGAGGTGTTGGTGGGGGATGACTCATGAGAGGGAATCACCCGGCAGGGGATAAATGAATAAGGCATCTCAAGCTTTGCAAAAGAGATGTGTTCCTGCCATGCGCCACTAATCAGCCACTGGAGGGGCTGCCAGGGTGGGTTGGGGATATATTATACAGTATGGTCCAGTAGCGCTCAGTCCCCATGTGACGCTGCTATGGCTGCAGCATAGTTGGGATCAGGGGTTGGGATGGGTCATTGTTACCTTGGATACAGTCCTTGGCTTTTTGTGCATGGTGCTTTGGTGGTGAGCTCTGTGTGTTTTGTTCCCCCTACAGATCCTGGGGACAGCATTCAGAACCTGAGGCAGAGCATCATCACCAACCTGGAGATGCACAAGGAGACGTGGCCACCTGCCTGTCCACCACTGGAACCAGCCAGGTTATTGGAGGGGGACATAATAGCAGTGTGTGTGTGTGTGTGCGTGCATGTGTGTGTTTTGAGGGGGCCTGGGGTGAGAGAAACAACAAGGAATGGACTCATGCTTAACCGGGCCACCAGTAGCAGTCCTTGAGACCTCTGCCGCATGTAGATGACGACTGTGTTCAAGGGTCTGCCCTTGGTTCAATCCCTGTTATCGTGTGGAACGGAATTCCTGCGGGTTGGGCTGGAGACCTTGCCTAGGCGGTCCCGAGGAGGCTCCCGGTTACTCCCAGGACAGTGACACGCACTGCAGAGGTGTGAGCGGAACTGACGGCCTGGTGCCGGAGTGACTGTGATAATAGCACGTGGACCAAACGAGGCAGGAAACTCTTTAGCCAGGAATAGGCACAGACATTTTTGAGTTGCCTCCTTGGTAACGTTCCAGACCTGCTACGTGTATCTCCCCATGTGATGCGCCCAGAGCTGTCAGTGTGGGGCGGGTTCCATTACCTACAAGGTTTTTTCCCATGATTCGTCTGTAACAAACCTGCCTGTAACTACAACCCCAGGCTGGAGAGTGGTGGCTGCTCGTATTCGTCACTGGGGGGAGGGTATGTCCTGTATTGCTTGTGTGGGGGAAGTGTCAGTGCCCTCTGCTGTATCGAATGAGACCTGCTGACGGCCTGGGAAGGGTAGATGAGCCCTAGCGCTGCCCACAGCAAACAGATGCCCCTGGAATGGCAGTGGCTTGAGTGTTTGGAGCAGGAGGCTGGGTTCTTTCCCCTGGGCTGCACATGTGCGGGGTAGTTGATGGTCCGCGTCGTGGCCGGGGGGAATGGCTGGTGGCACAGAGGTGCCGTGTCCACTGCTGTCCCTGGTCTTCCTCCATGTCCTTAGATCCTAAAGTTTCCCTGCAAGCTGGAGTCAATGCTGCCCTCTGGCTCCTCCCTGGCTGAAAGCCCTTGGTTGAGTCTTGCCCGTTCAGTGCAAGATCTGGGAGCGTCTAACCTGACCGGCCAGACCTAGATAGCAGCCAGGACTCTGCTGTACAGAGGAATTCCTGGCTCCCAGCCCTGTGCTCGACCCACCAGACCAGGCTGTGCTGGCTACAGGAAAGCTCACCACTACTTGAGCCTGGAAAGCCCCTGTGGCTATAACCTGTTAATGCTGGGGGCAGTGGGGAAAGGTGTTAAGCCAAGAGGCAGAAGTGGATCTGTGAAGCCAGCCAGGCAGCCTGCAAATCAGTGATGGAAAGAAAACTCCTCAGATCTGCATCTGGTGATTGCCAGGGGCGAGTGTGTGAGCCCCTCTCCCCTTCCGGGGGTAACCACATCCTTGCGCTTTCCTCTGTGCCTGTGAAGCTGACCTGGCTCTTCCTGGGTATGAGTCACCTGGGTTGGGCCTGGCTGGGCCGGACAGAACAAAAGGGTTTGAGCTGCACTGCCCACCAGCCATCTCCGCCCACATTTCAGTGGAGGAGCAGGAGGACGGCCCCTGTCCAGGTATTGGACACCACGCTGCAGGTGTCTAACTACCCTCTCCTCCCCACTGTCTGAGCATTCCAGCCTGGGCCCCCAGCAGTGCCCCCTCTTTCCAAAGACGCGTCTCTGTACCCCTGCTCTCTCCTGGCTTCAGACGCTGCGCCATGCACAGCGCTGCTCCTCAGCAAAGGTGGATTTATTGCACCTCTCGATGCTCTGTAGGCACTTATCCTCTCCCGCCCCCCCCCCCCAAGTAAAAAACGCAAAGACACAGGCAGAGTTAATCAAATGCCACAGGTGTGGATGGGGAAATGAACCCCAGCCAAACTCCAGCATTCCAACCTCATGTTCAGGCTCCCCACTGTCTGATGCCCCACAGGGGAAATTGGGGGTTTCATTTACACACCCCCCCACACACACACACACACACACACACTTCCCCAAGAGCAGGAGCGTTTGGGCTCAGAGATAGGGTTCAGGCCATCTCTAATGTGACACTATCTGTGTCCTGATGAAACTGGTCTGGCTCTAGTCTCACTGCTGGCTTTCACAGTAGACAGGGTCCTAACCTCAAGTCCTTCCATAAACAGTCTCCCATCTCCCGTTCCTTGGCTGACCCTGGCAGATTACCATATGGCCAGTGAACTGAAGCAGAAAACTAGGCTGGCAAGCTCCATGTGAATTGAACAGTGGATAAGCAGAGCTGATCTCGGCCACCTACCTGGGCGACAAATCCAGCTGGGTTCAGCTCTTTGCCAGAGGGGCAAACACCCAACCCTTTGCCAAGCTCTGTGTGCTGTGCTGGTAGGGAGCATGTTCTGCGCTGCTGGGGCTGGCGCGTTCACCCGCTCGCTCCGTGTCACTGAGAACACCTCATTGTTTTCTCCTGCAGCGTGGAGGAGATCCGTGGGTTCTTTCAAACAAACAATGTCACGTACCTGGCGCTGATCTTCGAGACTAACGACTCCTTTCTGGGCAGAGAGGTGGGCATTGTTGTTTTGTTCAGTATTTATGTTGCTGTAGTACCAGGTTGGGTTGGGGCCTGTCACCGTGCCTCAGTGGGTCACAGCTGAGGATGCCAGATTCAGAACAAACTGCTGAGAAATGGGGCAGACTCACCCCTAAACTAGTGGTTATTCTTCCATAAGATATACCAAACCAGTATCAAAGGTAAACTTCTGTCTCACCACACTGGTTAACCAGAAGTCAGAAATGCAGCCTCCTTAGGTATCCCAACCCTTGTTTCACCACCCAGACACTAGACTTTATGATGAGTGGTTATTTAAAACCAATTTAATCAACTAAAGGGTTCTTCTGATCCCAAAGGACCAGTCTCATACCCAGGTCAACATATAACTCAGATCTTACTCAATAATCACGCTGTAGCCAAACCTTTAGTATCTAATATCTAATAGTTTATCTATAAGAGAAAAGAAAGGGGTGAGAGTTAAAATGGTCAAAGGAATCAAATACATACACTCATTGGAAAGTTCTTGGATCAGGTTTGTAGCAGTGATGGAATAATTTTGCTGGCTTACAATGTCTCTGGTAACATCCAAAAGTTTGGAAGGTCCTCAGTCCATTGCTTGGAATTCTCCTGTTAGTGTAAGTCCATAGTCCAGAGCAGGAAAGAAGCAAAATGGAGATGCTACCAGGGTTATTTATACTTTCTCCCATGTGGAGGGAGTCTTAGTTTGTGGAAAACTCCAGGCACAAGAAGGAGTTCAGGGTCACAGGAGCATGTCACGTCCTTGCATGCTTCAATGAGTCAGAGCAGCCATTACCCATATTCTGGCTGATGCGTCCTCAGCTTCTTCTATGGCCTCTTGTGTGAGCTAAGTGTCCTTCAATGGGCCATCAACTTGAATAGCCCATTCACAATGTGCTGACCAGACTGGATGCAAACTAACAACCTTGTGGGCATTACCACAGGAGCAAACAAGTTTGAAATGCTGGTACATAGTCAATATTCGTAACTTCAGACACCAAAATGATACACGCATACAAACAGGATAATCATATTCCTTTTCCGTTGACACCTCACATGACACATTTTGTACAAGATTTGTTCCAATTGTATAACAGTGGTATCAACAATGATCTATTTTAATAGGGTTACCATATTAAACAAATAAAAAAAGATGGGCCCTGGCCCCGCCCATTTCCCACCCCCAGCCCCACCCCAACTCCGCCCCTTCCCCGCCCTTCCCCCGCCCCAACCCCACCCTAACTCCGCCTCCTCCTCCCTCCCACTCCCAGCCACGCGAAAAGGGCTGCCCGAGCGCTACTGGCTTCACGGTTTGCCGGGCAGCCCCCAGACCCTGCGCCCCCGGCCGGCGCTTCCCCAGTGCAGCTGGAGCCCGGGAGGGGAAGTGCCCAGCCGGGGGCGCAGGGTCTGGAGGCTGCCCAGCAAACCGTGAAGCCGGTAGCGCTCGGGCTTCGGGCAGCCTCCATGCCTCCGGACCCTGCGCCCCCAGCCGGGCACTTCCCCTCCCGGGCTCCGGCGGCGCAGGGTCCGGAGGCATGGGGGCTGCCCGAAGCCCGTAGTGCTCGGCTCTTAAACAGAGCCGAAGAGTCAGGGGAGGAGCAGAGCCGCCGCGGCCGGAGGCTCTGCTCCTCCCCTGACTCTTCGGCTCTGTTTAAGAGCCGAGCTGCCCGAGCGCTACCGGCTTCGGGCAGCCCCCATGCCGCCGGAGCCCGGGAGGGGAAGTGCCCGGCCAGCGGCTGGGGTCCGGAGGCAAGGGGGCTGCCTGAAGCCCATAGCGCTCGGGCAGCTCGGCTCTTAAACAGAGCCGAAGAGTCAGGGGAGGAGCAGAGCAGCCGCGGGAGGGGAAGTGCCAGGCCGGCATTTTCCCGGACATGTTCGGCTTTTTGGCAATTCCCCCCGGACGGGGGTTTGATTGCCGAAAAGCCGGACATGTCCGGGAAAAACCGGACGTATGGTAACCCTAATTTTAATCACATAATGTCACCAGGCCCCATTATGTGCTGCATGTACATGTAGTGAAAAGATGGCCCTTTCCCCGAAGAGCTTACGGTCTGAGTAGATGAGTGGAGAGGCGAGTTCTGATTCTCCCCCTGGGCCCCTCAGGAGTTAGTATACAAAGATGTTAACTGTTCCTTGACTCTTTATATCCCTTCCAGTTTCCATAGCCATCAAGTGCCACGCGCTGCAGTTAGTTGAGGCTAAGGCTCAAGTAGTGGTGAGCTTTCCTGTAGCCAGCACAGCATTGTCTGGTGGGTCGAGCATAGGGCTGGGAGCCAGGAATTCCTGGCATCGTTCATTCAGGGAAAGTTCACCTTTTTTAACTTAGCCCTGGCTCTGCCACTGACCTGGGCCAGTCACTGAGTCTCCCTGCGTCTCATCTTCCCTGTCTGTAAAATGGAGATCCTACTTCTCCACCTCTCGGGGCTGTTGTGAGGGTCAGGCCATGTTTGTACAATGCTTTGGAGGCATAAAGTGTTCCCTCAGTGCTAGATATTGCTGAGTCCCGACTCCTGCTGGGAGAAGCGGGGGCTGGAGCAGCCATGAGCATCCCACACCACCCCCCAGAGGAGAGAGCTGCTGTAAGCGGGCTGGGCCCTGGGACGTTCTGTTCCATAGCTAGTCTAACCCATGGAGCGTGCTGCCTTGCAGGTGACGCTGGACATGCTGCAGTACGAGAACGTCGCTGTCCGGAGAGTGCTGAGCAGCGAGGAGGAGCTAGTGAAGAAGTATGGTGTGACTGCCTTCCCTTCCAGCTTCCTGCTCATCAACAACGGGACCTTCAGCCGCATCCCTGTGTGAGTCCTTCCCTGCCGGGACTCAGACGGGATGGCCTGTGACGTGCCAGGCCTTCGCGTGGCAGCTGGGTGTGACGCTGGCAGGTGGATCCCACTGTACCTAAGGGGTGGGAGGATGAATCCTGGCACTGTGGGGCTGATGATGGAGGGAACTCGCTGCACTGAAGCTGGGAGTGTGAACCTCGGTGCTTGTGCACAGATCTCCCTGCCCACGGCCCTTAGAGAAAGATCCTGTGGCGTTAGACAGGGATAAAACCCATAGGGTTTTATGGCAGCTCCTCTCCTATCCCAGCTGAAGAGCTCTGGCTCGAAATGGTCTATAGTGAGAATATTGTTCTCTGTTAAACACCATGGGACCCTTCCCTAAGGGATGGGGTGTGAATCCTGGTGCTGGTGGGCAGATCCCACAGAGATACGGCCAGCTCCTGTCGCCCATGGAGCTGCCCAGCTCCAACCTTTCCTGCCTGTTCTGGGCTGCCCTGTGTTGAGACACTGGGTGTGGCTTTGTGATGCTATGTGTGGCTTTCCTCCCCGGACTCCCCCACCAGCTACAGCTACAAACTGCTGAAAGCCCCTCTAAACTCAGCTCAGCTTGCAGGTGTTTCGCTGGCTGGGGAATACATCAGTGGACTTTGCAAAGCTGGCAGGGAGTCAAGTTGTCCCTGACCACCTCCCCGACTCGGACAGCCTCCCCACTTCTCCCCCTTGGTTTTCTAATTGCGGAAAAGTTCATTAGGAACCAGACAATGGCTGGTTCTGAAACGCTGGCAGAGAACAATGGCACCGGGACTCAGCCCCTCTCGTGGGTTCCTGCTGCTGAATGGCACGTGAAATAGCAGCCAGATGGTGCCTTTGCACCCTCGGTGGATGATTGATGTCAGGCTGGCAGTGCAGGGAAGAGTGTGGCGGGGCAAGGGGGTAAACAGACACTTGTGGCTTCCCTAGGAAGGGTCGTGGGGAGGGGTTGCTTGCCTGGGTAATAGCCGAGCAGGGAGTTTTTCCTAGTGGGAATCGTGACATTTGCAAATCTTGTCTGTGCTGCTTGGCGTGCGGGGGACGGGGTGAGCCAGGTTGAGGGGAGGAGGGGTGCTCTCTGATGATGCCAGCTTCACCCAAGAGCAGAGTCATTGTTTCCTTGCCGCGGAGCTGGTGGAGGGGAAAATTGCTTGTGACGACGCCGTCTCTCCACCATCTGCTTGCAGGCGAACATCGGGCTGTAAAAGCAGAGCGGAAAGCGATGGCTCCTCGCTGCTGGCTCTCCTGGGCTTTCTTGCCGCTGCCTCTCACAGAGCCTGACAGCTTTGCTCATTCTGTGTGGGTTAAGTAGGGAGTCCTGTATTCCACCCTCTGCTCCCTCCGTCTTGCCAAGCTGTCCTGAGAGACAGCAAAACCTCCCGCAGCGCCCTGGGTGCCAGGGCTGGGTTTATCCTGCACAGATCCCAGTGCATCCGTACCCCCAGCTCTTGAGTTAGTGGGCGTTACTGATTCCAAGAGGGTAAAATCCACACGGACAGAACTGGGAATTGCCCCACAGAAGGGGGAGGAAGAGGCAGGTCCTTGAGACAGCAAGGGTGGCTGGATCCAAGTGGTGGCATATCTTGTGCTTCTGTACCTCTCTCCCCCTCTTGTCACCTCAGCCCCAGCCTTCCTCCCTGCAGCACCGTTGGATGAGGGAGGCAGCACCGATGGCCCAGACTAACCCCAAATGTTCTTCTCCCCCCTTAAAGTGCTTCCTAACCAGCTCTCCCAGCTCTGCCTGGGACCCTTGGCATATTCCCTGAGCTGCCAGAGGAGGCAAACCCCATCCTAGAACCTAGGGTGAAAGGAGGCTGCAAGGGATGGAGAGTGGCTGGGTGAACTGGGGCTGCCCATCCCCATGAGAGCCGTGCCCTTCCTCGTGCCAGCTGGCCTGGAACGCATGCGGTGCCCAGTCAGAACCTGAGTTCTCTTTATATAGATGGTTTGGTTTCTAGTGCTCTCCCTTCCCCATGGCCAGAGCCCCATTAGGGACGCTCCCTGCAGCGCAGCCAGTGGGACCCCAGTCTTGGCAGTCAGAAGAGGTGCTGGCTCTGCCTTGTGAGACTCTTCAGGGCACACGCCATGGCTGCTGAGAATGTGTGTGGAGGTGGTGGGAGGAGCGGAGAGCAGAGACCCTGCCCTGCAGAGAGGGCAGTCCGAAGGCAGGAGGGGGGCCATGCAAAGCAGGCTCAGGCTGATGGCAGCAGGACCGTTCCAGTACGTTCGGCAGGAGGCCAGGCAGGGTGCTCAGGGAGCTTGGCTGGGCCGAGTGGAGGGGCATAGCTGGGAATGGATGAGAGAGGCAAAGGGAGCAGTAGGGAGGGGCGTGTGGGCTGAGCACAGGGAGTGGGAAGCGATGTGGGACGTGCCAGAGGCAGCAGTTCCAGACCAGGTGGACCAAGGAGGCAAACCCATCCCCTTCCAGGCCTGGCTTATGTGCATGTCTCTCCGCCCCTGTCAGGGACAGAGCCTCGTCCCCTTTCTAGGCAGCTGGAGCGGGCAGCTAGTGATTCAAGCGAGGCCATTACCAGCTGGGGCCACTCTGGGGCCACACGGCTAACAGTGCAGCTACTCTCCCATCCGAGGAGACCCGTGGAGGCCTCCTGGGTGTGTGGGGCCTGCTGGTGCATGTGGGAGGGTGGAAGCAGATGGGAACAGCGCACATTGTTAGGCCAGGAATCCCTCCCCCATCCCCAAAGACACATCTGGTCTCCTGCCTGAGTGACATACCTCAGGGTCGCAGGCAGCTATGTTTGTGGTGATGGAAGGGTTAATGGGGGTGAAGAGGTGACCTCCTGTGCAAGTGAAAGAGGCTCCTCTCACGTGTTCCCATTTCCTTCCCAACAGGCAAATGGAGGCGCGATCCTTCTACACCCACTTCCTGCGGAGGCTGCCTGGGGTCACGCGAGGCCCCTACACGCCGACCAGGGCACCAGACACGCCGATCAAGACGACCCCCACCCCGCGGAAGCCTGCAGACCGGTGAGCACCCCCCAGCCCCACTCTCCTGTCTGTCCATGCACCCCCCCCCGCCGCAGAGCCCTCCCTCGGCTGGGTAAGCACTGGGCCTCCAGCATTATGACCGGCTTCAGGAACTTGATGCTTCCTGTGGGGGGCTCCAGAAGGCCTGGCCAGCAGGAGCGCCTGCAGACAAGGGGAGCAGAGGGATGGTCAGTCGGTGGAGGGTGGCTTGACAGGCATGAAATGGTGGATACGATGCCAAGGCCGGGGCAAGCAATTGGCCAAAGCAGCAGAGCTGGAGGAGCGTGGGTACTGTATTGCAGTTTGGGGCAAGGGCATCATTCATTGCTGTCACTGCTCTTGGATGCTCAGAGAGCAACAGCTTCTTGCCATCTGGACCTGGTGAGAGGGGCTGGGCCTTTCCTGCCTTTTTCTGTGCCGTTGTCCCTTGGCGGTGAGATCCGCACGCTGGGCTCTGCGTGGGGCGGCACCATTCGGACACTGAAGTTAGAATGGGAGGGGCCTGCTGCTTATCAATGCTGGGTCCCAAGGGCGTGTAAAGCAGCCATGCTCTCACGGCCTGTGCTGGCTGCCTTTTATGAGTGGACCTTCAGGCATTGGCCTATGAAACCCTAGAGTGTCGCACTCACCTTCCCCTACGTTACGGGGGTGATCAGTGGAGCTGACGGCCCCGTGGTATGAAAGGGTGGAAGGTGGGGCCAGGGGCTTTCTCCTCAGAGGGACCTTCTGCTCGGGAACTTGCTCTTGGACGCATACCCCATTTAGCAGAGCCGAGGCCGGTCGACATCCAGGCAGTGCTGCAAGCCTCACCAGTTTTACCCTGCTGGGTGGGACTAGAGACAAGGCAATGCAGGAGGGATGACCCTGGGCAGGGTGACTAGAGAAAGTACTTGCAGGCCACGGTGGCAGCTTGTGATCTTGCACCCCAGGTCAGTGGAGAGCTGTGAAGAACATGGCTCTGAGTTCAGTCATTACAGAGATGCCGGTATGAACTGGGGACTGAATTCCAAACAAGTGGCTCTTGTCCTGGATTCCCCGGCTCTGGGGAGCATTGGGATTGGGACAGATGAAGATGATGGCCACCTCCCCATGTAGGGGTTGCTGGGACACAGAATCACCCGTGCCTGGGACAGTCGGGGGCATAGGGAAGCCAGGAGAGGATGGAGGTGATGACGTGTCTTAGTGGGGTCTGTAAGTAGCTGAGATGGTTCCAGGGCTCTGCTTCACTTTGCAGTATGTTGCTACCAAAGCCCAAATACTGAGGTGACTCTCCCTGGAGCCCCACAATGAGGGACAGGCTCCCTGTCCCCAGGCTGCTGCTGCTTGAGTTTTAGCGTAAGGGCCTTGACACTGGTAGGTCTGGGTTGCTTGCTCCCAAGGGACCACAGGGGGCTTATGCTTGGAGGGTGAGCTGCGAGCTGGGTCAGCGGCAGGAAGAGATGTGGTCATGCTCAGGGCCAGCTCCAGGCACCAGCCAAGCAAGCTGGTGCTTGTGGCAGCAGCTTGTTGGAGGCGGCATTCCGCCCAATCCTAGGGCGGCACGGCCGCTTTTTTTTTTTTTTTTTTTTTTGTTCCGCTCCGGCCGCCCTGTAGGGGGCAGTGGTGTGGAGGACGGGAGCGCCCTGCAGCAAGCCCGGCAGGGCAGCCCGCATCCTTCCCTCCCAGCCGACCGGAGCAGCGCGGAGCCCTCCCGGCAGGGGGCGTGGCAGCACTCCGCTGAAGCCCTGGCTACCCCCCTTCTCTCTCTCCCCCCACTCCCTCCCCCTCCCCCCGTTAGCCAGGCACATCTGCAGGGCAGGGAGTCCCCCTGTACCCTGGCTCCGGCCACGCCGCAGGTTTTTGTTTTGTTTTTTTGCTTGGGGCGGCCAGAAAGCCGGAGCCGGCCCTGGTCATGCTGCTTGCTCCTTGCCCCATCCCTTCCCCCAGCCCACCTCGCTGACAAGGGACGCTGGAGGTGTTCCCCTGCTCTGCAGCAGGAAGGGAGAGCTCATTGCCTTTCTCCCCTCAGAGGAGGCCTGTAAGCTCTGTGGTGGGGCGCATTCTGCTGGCATCTGTACCGTGTTGGGGTCCTGGGTATATTCCCTTCCCCCCCCCCCCCCCCCCCAGTTTCTATCTGCCCACCGTCCCTCCTTTGCTTTAGCTGTGGATTGGTAGGCCCTTGGCTGTTGGTTTTGCTGTGATGTGGTGGGGGTGAGGAGCGGCTGTAAAACACAACCATTGTTATTCCTCTTGCTGCTGCAAAATAAAGAGAGCAGGCCCCTTTGACCCTAGCCCCACAGGGGTGAGTGCCATGCTGCTAGTGAGGGCACTGCAGGGGCTGAATGAAGCTGGAGGCTGAGCTAACCTTGGCCTCTCTCAGGGTGAAGCCAGACTGTGGGTCGTGACTGAATTCTGCCATCCCCTCGCGGGAGAAGGGGCCAGGACTCGCAGCTGTAATGAGGGGTCTCCTCCTCCCAGGCGGATCCTGCGGGGATACAGTTGAGGTCCCTCACTGGAGCAGGGGCCAAGGACCCCCTTTCTGCAGGCAGGCTCAGCCGGTTGTTAATGCCGTTTTTCTCCTCTGCTCTCCAGCTCAAAGGTGTACATGGCTGACCTGGAATCCGCGCTGCACTATGCCCTGCGGGTAGAGGTGGCCCGGTTCTCTGTCCTAACGGGAGAGCGGGTGAGGGCCCTGAAGGACTTTGTGGCAGTGCTGGCTAAGGTGAGCGCTAAGGAGTCATCAGCCAGGCAAGGCCTGTGCCGTCTGTAGCCCCCTCATGCTGAGAGTGGACGCAGGGCCTTTGCTGGGGCCTCACTTGACACCGTGGCAGTCACTGTGCCTCCCCTTCATTTGGATTAGAGGAGGGGCAGGCTGGTAATTGAATCCTGTAGCGAACGAAGCTGGGCATATCTCCTCATGCGCTCTGCTTGAACAGGTCTCCAGAGAAACCTGTCTCCACACCGTTTGCACACCCCACATTCCGGCCTGCGTAGCAGCCCTTGTGACGACACCCTGGATGGCTCGAGCGCTGCTCTGCCTCAGCCAGCCTCTAACCCCCTCGGTTCTGGTTGCTTGGCCCTAGTCCCTAACTCCGCTTGAACTCTGATTGTGAATACAGAGCCTTTGTTTAGATAAATGGGAAATTGGAATTGCATCGTCCCCTGGGCCGGGCATGAAAATTATATGTGCCCTTCCCAAACCTTCACTGGTGACGTGACCAATCGCCTCGAGCCTGGACATGAGCCATGCCTTTTGAAACCCCGCCCACCCGTGATCAGCCATTCACCATAGCCACTTCCTCCTGAACCTCCTGCAAGATGGCACCACCGTGGCTGGTTCTCTCCTCTCCCCCCCCCCACCCCCCCGATGCAACTTCTTTCCTCCTGCTCCCACCCCTACCTTAAGCATCTGCATTGGCTACACCGGTAAGTACACTCACAGCAATGCCCTCTGCAGTGAACGGCTTTGAAGTGTCATGGGCACCTCTGCTTTGCTATGGCAGATATGTGGCTTGGCGGCCGTATATTGTCTCCTATATGACCCTCCAGAACTTACCTTTGGAAATCCTCTTTCACAGGATGAAAGAACTCTCCTCACGCAGGATGCAATGTGATTGTGATAGCAAGGGACCATTAAGGACCTCTTGCACACGAGCCCGTTTCCTTTGGAAACTTGGGTTTGATTTAAAAAACTGGAAAGGGTTCTGAAAATAGTTGCCAGAATAATTCAGGGTCTAGAAGACGTGCCTTATAGTGAGAGATGTAAGAAGCTCAGTCTGTTTAGTTTCTCCATGAGAGGGCTGAGAGGTGACTTGATCATGGTCTAAAACAGGGGTGGGCAAATTTTTGGCCCGAGGGCCACATCGGGGGGAAGCTGAAGGAAGGGCCGTGAATGTAGGGCTGGGGCAGGAGGTTGGGTGCAGGAGGGGGCTCAGGGTAGAGGGTTGAGGTGCAGAGGGGTGCAGCAAGGGGGTTGGGGTGCAGAAGGGGGTGTGGGGTGCAGGAGGGGTTTGGGGTGTGGGCTCCGGCCCGGCGTCGCTTACCTCAAGAGGCTCCAGGGTGGCAGTGGCATGCAGCGGGGCTAAGGCAGGCTCCCTGCCTGCCCTGGCCCCGCGCCACTCCCGGAAGTGGCAGGCATGTCTGCCAGTGGCTCCTGGGGGTGGGGTAGGGCAGGCTACTCTGCCTTGTGCTGCCCTCGCCTGCGGGTACCACCCCCAAAGCTCCCATTGGCTGCGGTTCCTTGTTCCCAGCCAATGGGAGCTGCGGGGGGTGGTGCCTGCAGGCGATGGCAGTGCACGGAGCCCTCTGTCCTCGTCCTCCCCTTTCCTCCTCCTCCTTTGCCCCTCCGCCCCCCCAGAGGCCACAGGGACGTGGTGCCGGCTGCTTCCAGGGCAAGCAGGGAGCCTGCCTTTGCCCCGCTGCACACGGGGCTGGCAATCCTGCGGGCCAGATTGAAAGCCCTGATGGGCCGGATACGGCCCGCGGGCCATAGTTTGCCTTCCCCTGGTCTAAAAGATGAGAAAGCATAGGTGCCGAGTTTCTAATCTGCTGGGGGGTGCTTCCCCCTGGCTCCGCCCATGCCCTGCCCCCACTCCACCCCTTACCCCAAGGCTCCATCTCCGTCCTACTTCTTTCCACCCCTGCCCCCCCTCTTCCCGCCCCTTCCCCGCCCAGTTCCTCCCCCGAGCGTGCTGCGCCCTTGCTCCTCCCCCCAGTGCCTCCTGATGCCACGAAACAGCTGATCTGTGGTAGGCACTGGGAGGGAGGGGGAAGCATTGATTGGCGGGGCTCCCCTGGCGGGCAGGAGGCACTGGGAGAGGTTCTGGTAGGGCGGCTCAGCACCCACCATTTTTTCCCCATGGGTGCTCC
Organism: Emys orbicularis; assembly: GCF_028017835.1. Lineage (NCBI taxonomy): Eukaryota > Metazoa > Chordata > Testudines > Emydidae > Emys > Emys orbicularis. Next base: position 58,656,833 of record NC_088690.1, on the reverse strand, counting down.
AGCCCCGGAGTCAGTGCCTATGTGAGGAAGACATTTCTGATCATAGAGGGTTCTTTAATGGAGCAGAAAAAGGCCTGACGAGATCCAGTGGTCAGAAACTAGACACATTCAGACAAAATTAAGGTGATTCACCATTGGAACAGCTTATCTGGGAACAGGGTAGATTCTCTATCACTTGAAGCCTTTAAATCAAGACTGGATGTGTTTCTAAAGGAGATGCTCTAGTTACGGGCTTGATGCAGAGATTACTGGGTGTGGTTCTGTGGCCAGCACTATGCAGGAGGTCAGATAAATGGTTGTAATGGTCCCTTCTTGCCTTAAAACTTATTCATCTAAATGTGGGTCACTAGTGCAATGAGTCTTGGGTTCTCAGCTTAGACCTTTATTACTTTTTACCTAATTGCCCAACTGCTGCATGATTAACAAAACTGGCCGGCTGTGCCTGTGAAGGGACCAGGACTAAGACTAGCAGGGATGGTGCGGGGCAGGACTGAGGTGCGTTGGAAGGAGTGTGTGAGGAGGGCAGGACTAGAATAGCCAGTGGCCGTGTGAGTCAGGCCTGAGATGCTTTGGCATGGCTGTGCTGAAGCCTGCTTAACACCTAGCTTGCTTGCGGCCTGGCTTTAGCTAATGCTCTCAATCTCTCTCACTTTCTTGAGCATGGAAGATTTCATTAAATGAATACCCCACCCTGCCACCTTCCCCTTCAAAATACAATCCCCCAGGAGAGTGCAGGCTGTGTTCGATCCTCAGACAGCTGAAGGGCGGCTGTGTGTGTGTGTGGGGGGAGGTTGCTACACCAGCCCCCCAGGCTCTGGAACCTTCAGGGGACCAGTCTATACTGTGAAATGTGTTTGGTGTCAGACAGCTGTAGTAATGTCAGCTCCAGATTAGGAGACAAAGCTGTTCAGATGCAGGGAACAGAGAGTCCAAGACCGAAATAGCACAAGGAACCCAGTTCACCAACCAAGCTCGCTCCCTCCCTCCCTCCCTGCAAAGCTCAGAGATGTTGCGGGGGAGGGTGGATGTAGATGGGGAGGGGAATGGGGTCTGTGTGTGTAGATGGGGAGGGGAATGGGTTGTGTGTGTGTGTGTGTGTGTGTGTGTGAGGTATAGATGGGGAGGGGAATGGGGTGTGGGTGGGGAGGGGAACAGAAGAGGAGAGTGAGTGTGTGGGTATAGATAGGGAGGGGAATGGGTGTGTGTTTGGATGGAATGGGATGTGGGTGTGGATGGGGAGGGGAACGGAGTGTGGGTGGGTGGATGGGAAGGGGAATGGTGGGTGAGTGTGGAGGGGAATGGGGGGTGGGTTTGTGTGTGGATGGATGAAATGGGATGTGGGTATGGATGGGGAGGTGAATGGAGTGTGGGTGAGTGGATGGGGAGGGGAATGGGGCACGTGTGTGTGTGTGTGTGTGGATGGAATGGGGTGTGGGGGGGGGAAGGGGAATGGGTGTGTGTGGAGGTATAGATGGGGAGGGGCATGGGGGGGTGGAAGGGTGGGGTGGGGGAGGGGAATGGGTGTGTGTATGTGGATGGAATGGGATGTGGGTGTGGATGGGGAGGGGAATGGGGCGGGCATGTGTTTGTGGATGGAATGGGGTATGGATGGGAGGGAAGGGGAATGGGTGCGTGTGGAGGTATAGATGGGGAGGGGAATGATTCTTTTGCAACCTCTCCCCCTTCTGCCTCCTTAGTCTGGTGGTTGGGTGTGTACCATAGTCTAGAGGAAACAGTTTTGTGCTCAGTGCAAGATGTTTCAGATTTAGGCCACTAGACGGAGCAATGTCACCAGGATTCCCACATTCCTGACAGTTGCAGGGAATTTGCCTTCTCTGCCTGTCCAGACTCTGATCCTTAAATCTAGCGCATTTCCCAGAGACGTGTAGGCCTGCGGGGAGAGAAGCATTTATTTTAGAACAGGTCACCTGCTAAACCTCACCCCAAATCTCCAGTATCCCACGGGAGCCTTTGAAAGGAGATTTGGAGGAGTGAGGGGGGGCTCCCCAGCAGAAATGTCAGTTCCCTGTGTTTGTTTATTGTCTAGCATAACGGGGTATCCATGGAGGCTAGACCCTTTTGCTTTCATTCCCCCCACACTTTCCTGGGTCCCCGCCTCCTGGTTTTACCCATCTACACTGTCTCCTCTCTTTGTGTTTGTCCCTGAGGTGGGTCTCCCCCCCTCGCCCCAGTCACTCGCTCTCCCCCTCCCTGGAGCGCTTGTGGTTTTAAAGTGCTGATACTAATCGGATTTGTGTTGACTTATTGTCAAAGTAGCTTTTCGTGTTCCTCGGAGACTATTTGGAGTTACGATTGAGATTTGGATCTTGGCTGTTGGCCCACAGGGCTGACTTGTTCACAATGGTGGCAGCTTGAATACAAATGAAAGGGCTTCCCAGTGCTGGCTGCTTGGATCGTTGGGGGGAGGCTTCATACCAAGCTGGACAGCCTGAGACTAGTGTAGCTGTGAGCTCCCCACAGCCAGTGCTCCTGCACCATTCTCTGCAGCGACTCCAGCTGGGAGAGGCTGGCATTGCAGTCGCCGAGAGTTTCTCATGATCAGGGACTCACTCCGTTTCCCACCTGAAAGAGGCTAGCAAAGGGCATATGGGGACATGATAGTATTGCTAAGATCCTGACTTTATCACTGTAGGATGATTTGTGTCCGATTAGCCATCATGCTCAGTAAAGGTCTCAAAATGTCCCCTGGAATCAAAGCAGGAATCTCTCCCATGCCTGGGTTCACGTCGACCATAATGGGTAGCAAGGCTTTTGTCGTTAAACGTATTTCCTCCTCGCTCTGTTCTTGCTGTAGTATTTTCCTGGCCGCCCCTTTGTCCAGAACTTCCTGCGCTCTGTGGACAGGTGGCTGAGGAACGTGAGAGGATCAAGGATTCCCTACAGTGCCTTGAAGCTGGTCTTGACCAACAGAAAAGAGGTGGGTCGCATAGAGATGATTTCCCTTTAGCCCTGCAGTGTGTGCACGCGTCTGCCTTCCCCTGTCCTTTTCTCTCAGTCCCCGTCTGCTCTCCCTCCCCTGCCCACCGCGTTAACCCTGAGGTTGTTACTCTTTGTCTGCCTGTCTCTCTCCCCATCAGGGTCAAGCCCCGGCGGTGCTGTCGAACAACGTGACGTGGGTGGGTTGCCAAGGAAGCGAACCTCATTTCCGAGGCTACCCCTGCTCCCTCTGGACCCTCTTCCACCTCCTGACAGTGCAGGCGACTAGACACCGCAGGCTGGGCACAGGTAAGCACGTGACCCTGTGCACGTCCCACTCTGAACGTGCCGGATGATCTAGCTCTTGGCCATAGAGAAAGGGGTGTGGGAAGCACCGTGATAGCTCCCCTCGGGAATTTCCAGAAGCTGCTGCTCCATGGGAAACGGGATGGGGAGGGGGTAGGTAGACTCAGGCCAGAAAGCTGAAGGCAGTCCTGGGGTTTTAGAAGGGTTGCAGTCCCTGGTTGGAAAGTCCTTCCGGCCATCCCCGTAGCCAGGGAGCCGGTAAGCCCCACACTAGGTAGCCCATTGTAATGCCCCAATCTCCTCTCATCCCACCTTGCATGCCTAGCACCTGTATCTAAAGCCTGTATCTTGTGGCTTGCTGGATCCCCCAGTGTGAGCGTTCTGCAGCTCTCATGTCAGGTGGTTGGCTGCCACTTCTCCCAAGTCTGGGTCAGAGCGCTGAGCTTCCCAGCCCGCCAAGGGGGCTGCGCTCCCGTGTGGAATCTTAGCACCGTCTCATCAGTCAGCTGTGCACGGCGCTCTCTCCTGCCACAGGGCCAAATGTGCTGCTGTCTCCGCTCAGCCAGCCCCTCTCCCTCAGGGAGGGACAGATCACAGCTAGCAATAATAGTATCTAGCTCTTCTGTAGTGTGGCTCTCTAGTGACAGCTGAACGCTAGCCCCAGGGCCTGCTGGGTCACAGGGGATGTGTCTTAAACAGGACATACAAGCCCGACTGCAGAGCCAGCCTTCGGCGTCTCTGCTGGTTTCCCTCAGGATCCCCTTGCCCAGCCTGGTTCAGGGTGCCGTGGTGTCCCATGGTGCCGTGCCAGCGCCTCCCAGTGCAGGTGGGGCTGAATGCTCTAAGCGTCTCACACTCCACTGGAAGCCCCGTGCTGGGCCCCACACAGCCCTCTCAGTGTAGCTGAAGCCACCTGCTCCGTGGCGCTGTGATCCTGAGCTGGCTGGTCCCGTGGACCCACCTGGCCTCGAATTGCTAGCACTCTGCAAAGAACCTGGGTTCCTCTGGGCAGCGTGGACGGCAGGGAGGCCACCGGGCACAGTGCTTCTCTGAGTTGCCAGGGTTTCCCCAGCCGAGCGTGCTGCGCCGACTGAGCTGTCTTGCCTCCCCCTCCAGACCCGCTTGAGGTCCTTGGCGCTATGCGCGGCTACGTCCAGTCCTTCTTTGGCTGCCGGGAGTGCGCACAGCACTTTGAGGGCATGGCAGCGGAGTCCATGGACAAAGTGAGAAGCGTGGACGAGGCAGCCCTCTGGCTTTGGTCAAGACACAACCGGGTCAACGCTCGGCTGGCAGGTAAGGGGAGGTGTGTCCTGCTGGTGAGGCTGGCATTGGCCGAGGAAGATGGGGTGAGAGGCGCCTGAGGGAGAAGTTAGCCCCCAGTGCAGGGAGTCCAGACCCTCTGGCTGTATCTGGGGAGGGATGGGGGACAGGGTCATGGGGACAGCTGACTGCAGGGGGGTTGGAATTTGAGATGAACCTCGTGGGCCGGCTGGTGCCTTGGCTTGTAAAGCACAGGCTGGGCTGACTCAGCTCCCCAATAACGCTGTGCCTGCCCTGCCACTGCTGCGCAGTGAGGGGGCGTCTCTCCTCGCAGACTGATAACTGCAGGGGGTGCCGGGCTGAAGGGGGAAGCCTGGGGCACAGGGAGCTGCGAGAGCGCTCTGCCTGCATGCCGCGGGCCGGCTTTGTCCATTCATTTCTTCTTTGAAAGCAGCCACAAAGGTTAACTCTGCAGCCTGGCAGGGGGCTGGCGGAAGGCTGTGGGGAGGGATCGCAGACCCCTGAGGTGAAGGGAACAGGCAGCTGGTGGTGCTGAGCCAGAGACCGCCCCAGAGAGGCAGTTAAATCTTATCCGGCTTCCCACAGGGGGCTTTAAAAGCTGCCACGTGCCCTGGGAGGACCCTCCTCCCGAGACGAGACGATTCTCCAAATGCTCCATTCGCGTGCAGACGCTGCCCCTCCCCCTTCGCACACGAGCCTCTAGAGCCCAGTTCTGGGGGAGTTGGGACAAAAGCAGCTGGCATCTGAGAAGGAAGAGGGAGCAAGAGTGGCCAGGCAGGGGAAGGAAGGGGGGGAATGACTTCCTGCTTGTCAGTGCAGCCTCCCCCGGTGGGGGAGCATAGCACCCTCCACCCCAGCTCACAGCATTCACCTGGAACGCCCATGGCCCAAGGATGTGGCCCAGGCTGACACCCAGGGACTCTGGCAGAGAGAGGGCAGAGCCCACTGAAGCCTGGGGGAACCTACCGGCGTTCGTCCAATTGTGGGGTGACGGTTCCTGCTCCGGTTGGTCATTTGGGGGGCGAGGGGGCAGGGAGGAGACTCCCAAGTCTCAAGGGGCTGCAGCTTTTGGCTACAAGAGCCTGTTCTTGGCACTAGGGTAGGCTGGGGGTTCTTGCATGCCCGCTCCCTGCCCCTCAGGGTGGCTGAAGGGCACGTGAGCAAGTGGAGCTGCTCCTGCAGGCGAGTTGTGCGTGACCTCCCAGTCAAGGCGATGTGCGAATCCCACTGGAACTGTGCCCCCTGCTGGGAGTCTCACGCTAGCAAGGGGAGGGCCAGCTAAGGCTGGAGGGCTTTGGGCAGGTTTGGGGTGTGTCTGTAAGATCCATAAGGCACAGAGGCTACTCCCTTTCCTTCAGGGCTTATGGGGTGGATGTTAAATGCTGTGGTTATTGTACTGGGACCGTCCTGCTGCTGAAGCCCCTGGTGGGACTGTGTCTGAGGCCTTTGTTCCATCTGATTTATCCAGGTACCGAGACAGAGGACCCCCAATTCCCCAAGCTGCAGTGGCCTCCCCCGGAACTGTGCCATCCGTGTCACAGTGTGGTCAAAAGGCGCCAAGTGTGGGACGAGGCAGCCGTGCTGCAGTTCCTCAAGGCCTACTTTTCCCCGATCAACATCTTCTTAAATTACACGGAGCCCGAGATGGCTCTGGTGGTCAGGCGCAGCCGGGAGGCAAAGGAGGGAGCTGGAGAGTGGGCCATGGGTGAGGGGGAAGAGAGAGTAGAGGAGGACGACGACGAGGAGGAAGAGAGAGGGGAGGAGGGAGAGAATGGGAGAGGGGAGGAGGGAGAGAATGGGGAAGGGGAAGAGGAGGGGGAAGAGAAAGGAGGGAATGGGGAAGGGGAAGAGGAGGGGGAAGAGAAAGGAGGGAATGGGGAAGGGGAAGAGAAAGGAGGGAATGGGGAAGGGGAAGAAAGGAGACCAGGGAAATTGGAGGGTGCAGGGGTGGGAATGGAGGTGGGTGGCTCGGAGAGACGAGGCTTCTCGGGGCCACGGAAGCCAAGCATCGTCCGGATGAACCCCAAGATGCAAGAGCTGGAGGAGGACATTGTGGACCTGGACTCCTTCAGCGAGCTGCACTACAAGAGCAAAGCCCTGAAGGCTGCTGCCGTGGCGGCCAACAAGGGGCGGCAGCTGAGCAAGAGGGACACCATCCCACTGCTGCTGGCGGACGACAGCCACCAGGCCTTTGACTATGCTGCGGCCTGGGAGCGCCTGAGGCGGCGGGGGCTGGGCTCCAAGCAGCTCATCGGGGCCCTGGAGGAGGACGAAGGGGACACCCTGAGGAGGAGCCATTGGTTCCGCATGCTGGGAGTGGGCTTCTCCCGTCTGGACGTCAGCCTGTGCATCATCCTGTACTTCCTCTCCTCCATGTGCCTGCTGGGCATGTACACCTTCTTCCGCATGCGCACGAGGCACCGCAAGGGCCGCCCCAGCTTCCCCACGGCATGAGGCGGGGGAGGGGAGCAGCGGGGTCTGGGTGTGTGTGTGGGTGTGTGTGATGGTGTAGGTCAAGTGCTAATGATTCCTTCCGGGGGTCTGTGGCCGGAGAAGCGTCTGACTTTCTCCGTCAGGGTTGCTAGGGCAGTGGGTGCAGCTGGACGGCTTCTGGATCTTGCCACCGCTGGCCACACGGACATGGGGCCGCCCATCAGACAGATATGACAGGATGTTCTTCAGGGATCCAAGAGCCTTACCAAGCCACCCGAGCTCCTCAGAGACTTCTAGCGGAGCCGCTGTCGGGTCAGGGTGGGGGGCTGGAGAACGGAGTGAACTGAGAGAGCTGTGGGGAGTTCTAGCTGCCTCCCTGTTTACAGTAGCTCAGCCACTGGTAAGGATTGGGGGGTCTCCTTTCTGGTCTGTTTCCTGCTGCACCGCGGTGAAGGTGAATCCAGCCCAAAGCGCCCAGGCTGCCCCAGAGGGTGCAGAACTTTCTCTTTGCCAGATGATTCCTTCACTCTTGTAGGCCAGGATCACTAACCCACTCAACCCAAGGCGCTCTCGCACTATGCTCAGGGTGTATGTGACACCCCCCACAAATAAGGGACTGCGGTGCCACTGACTGGAGATACACATAACACAGACAGGTGCTGAGGAAGCCGTGTAGCCAGAGCTAAGCCAGTTCACCATAATCCTGACCTGTAACGCTCCCCCCACCTCCATGTACTATTTGTGTCATGAGCCACTGCGCTCCTTATCCTAATGCATCTCAATCCTGTCTTGAAACACCACCTGCTCCACAGTCTTGGGTTCCTTCTATGCTGGCTGTGCATTTGTGAGAGAGACAGAGAGAAATGGCCACAGGGGTCAGACTCACCAATCGGCATCTGGCTTCTGAAGTTCAGGGCTCAAGAGGAGGAGTTGCTGCGTTAACCCAGAACAGCTATTACGTCCATCCTCCCTGCAGCCCAGAGCACACATGAGCACAGAGGTGGGTGGGAAAGGACACGGACCCTTGGTCTGACCACAGATCGTTCTACTGGAGCATCTTATTCTGTGCCACCTTGACCTGTCATGTTGAGGCTGTCCTCAGCCTTCTCCTGTGTATGCAGGGGAGGGGGGGGCATTAGTGCTGGCAGGGTTCTGTGTCAGCCTGTGCTGTGTTTCACCTGCTGGGGGCATGCTGAAAGTCTTGCAGGCAGATTTGCTGCTACCCTCATGCTTTAAAAATAGAAGTGGGAGGAGGTGGGGGGCTTTGCCAGTTCCCCCACCCTATATTATAGTGTTTGTGAAACTGGGAAGAAACTGGAACTCTTCGTTTTGGCACTGTGGGTGGGGCCAGCCTTAGAGCCAAATTCCCCTGGTACAATAAAAACCCATAGAACCTACCAGGAAGTCCTGTGCTGCTCCATTACTCCACTTTGTTCCCACCTGCTTCAGCATGCAAGCATGGGCGCCTCCATTAGGGTGCCCAGCCATGCATTCGGGTGCTGTGTTTTGGTCTTGCAATCCGAGCACCCAGAATTGGACACAAATTTCCCAGATGCACCTGGGCGCTTGTTCAGTACTGGGAATATTCCCTCCCATGTCCTTGTATAGTGAGCACCGTCAGCCCAGAGCATTCGATCTCTGACCCCTAGCGTTAGTGCATCTCACCGGCCTGCAGATGCTGTCACTTTGTTCAACCTTTCTATGAAACTCATTGTACTGGAGTCACCGTTGAGCTGAGGAAAGAGAATCCTAATGCAAATCATGGCATTGCAAGAGTCGTTTAACTTATCCCCATTCATACGCCAGCTCTTCGTGGCCTCCCATCCCCTGTCCTTTTGTTTGTGCATTGTTTAGAGTGAGGTCTGCTAGCACTGTGCAAATGACCTTTGGGCTGGTGAGATCCAGAGGCTGGCTGCACACTGGGTGAAGGAGCATTTCTTGTTGATTGTTCTCAATGTAGCTCCTGGTACCCGTAGGCTTTCTTCAAAGGGTGCATGCAACTTTAGGACCAAGTTAGGACCAAGCTTTTCAAAAGTTATCAGGAATTTTGTTCAGCCTGCTTGAGAGGCCTCGAAAGGGCCTTACTGTCATAGGCTGAAAATCCAGCTCTTTTCAAGGCATGTCAAGTTTAGCATCTGAAATCACTGGTCACCTTTGCAAATCTTACCCTAGGGGACCTGCTGGGTTAGCTCTAAGGCCTTGTCTGTGGTGTGGTTTTGTGCTCCATTGCCAGCCGGAGAGCTAATGTAGATTGGCTGCCTGTGCTTCTGCCACTGTGGCGTCTAACCCTGGTCAGACAGCTGTAAAAATACTAGTGGTGGATCTGTACTCACACCGCCGCTGGTGGGGCTCCTACAGCAATGATGGGTGACAGCCAGCCTGACCTGATTTTTATCATCTCCCCCCTTTTTTTATTGTTTCTTTTTGCATCCCAAAACTGGGGAGGAGGATGGGCAGGACTGGTGCCTAGAAACAGGGACAGCTCTGGAATTTGGGGATGGGGAGCAACCTATGATCACTCTTCCCATCCCCCACTTGGTGCTTGAGAACATCTGCCCAGAGCCTCTCTGCCTTGTCCAGCATAACCCGGGCCTGCTTTTGGGAGTGGTGAGCCTCCTGTGTCTCCCTTCCGTGGGCTTGCGCTGTCCTGATGGATCTGACCTAAGGCTGCCAGGATGTTTCTAAAGCCCAGGCTGGGATAGCTGAGTTCTTTGCTCTTTTCTGAAATGTGCCTTTTAAAAAAATCTGGACTCCTGAGCTACAAAACGTTGGCTTTGAGATCACCTGTGGATTCCTCCCTGATTTTCACTCAGTTAACTTCCTTTTGCCATCTACAGGCTGGAGCTGAGGGACTGACTTGCTGGGCTGCTGGATTTTGGTTTTTGGAGGGGGCTTGGACTGTATCTGAGCCTCCCAGGGCTGGGCCCATGAGAAGCTATGCTAGCCCACTCAGAACTACTAACGGGCACCCCTCAACCATCTGAACTGACCTGGCATCTGGAGCAGCTTGCTGCATGCCTGGTCCTTGATGAGCTGGCGTTTGTGGGTTGGAAATAGCCACTCAAAGGAATTCTGACATCACATGATGGGGTCACACGTGCCCTTCCATGTTGCCTGGCGTCATGGGTCTTTGTGTGTCACTGGAGAGAACAGATTCCTTTGGGAGGTGGGGGAGGGGTGCTGCACCATTATCTGTCTCAGCCAGTCTGCTGTAAGGGGCAGAGCGGCTTCCCTACTTGGCCGGTCCCAACCCAGACCTTTAGCTCAGTGTGTCGCCCCCAGGCTGAGGTCTGCAGGACGCTCTGCTCCGGGATGGGTGGAGGAGAAACATTTATCTTTAATTGTCATGAGAGGGTTGGGTTGGTTTCATTTTCTTCACTTTAAAAGTGGTGGTTGGTTTGTGCTCTGTTCCCGGTGCCAGGCTGCTGCGCCAGAAGGAGCCGGGGTCTCTGCACGTGGTGTCTATGGTTGTGTTAGTGGAATAAATTATTTTTGCTAATAAACATTCTGCTGTGTTGGATCATGTGTGTCTAAAGTGTGCTGAGTGCGTGGGTCTGAACTGCTGTGATGCAGAACAGTGCAACACAGGGCGTGACTCTCATCTGCTGAACTCCAGTGTGGCCAGCCAAGGAGCTGAGTGGGGTAGGGACCAGCCTGCTTTTCCTTCATGCCCTGTTTACTCTTGTCTCTTCTCCACCTCAACTCTCCTTGTGCCTCCTGTTCCTGGCCTCCTTCCACTAGCCCCCTCCTGGCCCTGTGACCACCTCTTTTTGCATCCCCAGTGCAAATCCGATGGTGCATTGTGTGCTACTGACCACCTTCTTGGCTTGGGGGGAGGGGGTCTGAGGAAAGACTTCTGACTCTCCTCTGTCAAAAGAAATCCATGCACATCCCTACATCTCTTCTGTCTGTGCAGGACCCTCCAGTACATGGGCCTTCCCCAGGGGTGAAAGTAACTTAAAGGACTTACCGGTACCTGGAGTCCTGAATGGGGCGGGGCCTCAACTGGAAGAGGCGGGGCCTTTCAAGATTTAAAGGCCCTGGGGCTGCGGCTGTGAGCCCCATGGCCTTTAAATCACCCCGGAGCTCAGGGGCGAATTAAAGGGCCCGGGGCTCTGGCCGTCGCGGAGCTCCAGGCCCTTTAAATCACCGCGGGACCCCTGCCGCTGCTACCCTGGGGCGGCAGGGCTCCGGCAGCGATTTAAAGGGCCAGAAGCTCCGGCCGCTGCGGGGAGACTCGGGCCCTTTAAAGTACCACCGGAGCTCCGGCTGCAGGGCTCGGGTGGCGCTTTAAAGGGCCTGGGGCTCCCCGCAGCGGCTGGAGCCCTGGGTCCTTTAAATCACCTCCGGAGAAGCCGGTCCAGTCCGGCACGGTGTACCGGCTCTTGCAGGTATGCCGAACCGGACCGGACTGGCTTACTTTCACCTCTGCCCTCCCTGCCCTACCCTTCAGGACTCTGCAAGCCTTCGCTCAAAGCCAGGTACCACACTGCATCATTTGTCATCTAAAGTAGCAACCCTTTTACAAGGAGCGTAGCCTTTGATTCTCCACCCCTCCTGTGCTCTGCTCCCCTCTGCCATGTTCCATCCCAAAGAGATTTAAAGTCCTGTTTCTCCTGTGCACCAACTTCACCTGGGAAGGGCCAGGAATAGCCTTCCTTTTGCTCCCTGTTGCCTTGTTTTAATCCAGCAGAAGATTGCATCACTCAGCCTGGCCTGGCAGAGAGAGGATGGCTCAGCTGTTTTCAGAGTTCCATCCTGGTTGGCTGCAGACTAGCCCGAGGCACACGGTTGCCCATTGCTCTCCAGCCCTTAGCACCCCAGCAGCACTGAACTAAGCACAGGCACCTTACCTGGCCGTTTCTAGTTGGTCTCCCTGGCTCCCAGGTACTCGGAGTGCTGCCCTGGTATTGGAGCAGTAGGTTGGCTGTTGCAGTTGGTTCTTCTGAATATGAGAGCACGCAGGTGTCTTTGGTCCTTGATGAGCAGGGAATGAGAAAGGGGAGAGGATTGTTAATGGATTATGGAGTCATTCACCTGTCGCCAGCTTGATTCTACTTTAGGGGGCTGTCTGGGCCATACCCAGTTGCCAGCTGTTCAGGGCCCCGTGTCCGTTGAGCTGGTGGAGCTCCATTCAGCTCCTGGTGGACAATTCATGTCACCACTGTCAGCACAGGCCAGATCCTGATGGGGCTTCCTGGCCTGAGCCACCCACCCACCTTAGCGTGGGTCCTGTGGGTTGTGGTGAGGCACCTTAGTGGGGTGGGGGAAGCTTGCCCTTGCTCTGGCAGCTGTGGTGGAGAGAAATAGAGGGAGTTCTCTCCACCCGGGCTGGCTGCCTCTGGCCCCTTTCACCAGCGCCCAGTTCGCTTCAAAGGGCACCTGGGAGCAGGCTCTGCCTGGCGTATGGACTCCTCTGCGGCACTGTCAGGGCAATCAGATGCCCTTGCCCCAAACGGGGTGGGGGGGGGGGGGGGGAGGGAGCCTGGATGTAGGGTGAGGACGCACCAGAAAGCATTTTCCCCATCTCCCCATGGGCACGCTGGGCACTGCTGTCACCAGGCGCTATTAGTACCCTCCCTCCAGGGATGGGCGTGTGCTGCTGGCCCGGATGCTGAGCGTGGAGGTTAGGGCAGGCAGTGTCTCCTCCCTCCCTACTGTGCATTTTGCTGGAGCTTTGACTGTCTCGGTTTGTTTTCTAAAGGATTGAATGAACCTGTGTCGCCTCCTCTTCTTTGCACTGTGGCCCCCTTCTCCCCACACCCCACCTCTCCGCAGAGCTGCTGGCCCCATTTCTCCTGCCCTTTTATCCTTGTTACAAATCATTAAGGAAAATGGTTGTTTTCCAGAGCTGGTCCCGGGCCATCTGCTCCCCTGGCGCTGGCTAAATCCTCCTGTAACAAATTCATTGGGATTACGCCGGCCTCCTCTAATCCCGGCCCTTCCCCCGCTGTGGGGGATTTAAAAGGATTAGAGACCGGCTGATAATAAACTTTATTAAGGGGGGCAGTGGGTGTCAATCCGATTTGGAGCCTTTTTTCTTGACATCTTCACTTTGCTCAGGTGGGGGTAGGGGAGACCTAGAGGTACCACAGGAAGCAGGGTGCGCTGGCTCTGGTTGGTATGGGGGGCAGGGAGACCTGGGTCCTTCGCTCGGTGCCTCACACCTGCTTAGGGCCTGTTTGGGAGCTGAGGGCCACTGGTGGCTGTGGGAAGGAGGCAGATGGGAGGGACAAGCAGTGGGGAATCTTTCCCCTCTTCCTTCCTATCGCTCTCCCTGCCCCTTTCTCTCACTCTTGTTTCTTCTCTAAGTCCTTACTCCCCACCCGTGTCCCTTTTCCCATCTCTCTCTCTGCTCCCCACCTCCTGGGGGCTCTGTCTAACACCTGCCCCCACCCACACACTCAAAGCAGCACTGGCGGTCCCCCTCCTCGGGGGAGGAAGGGTTTTACCTAGTGGTTAAGGCACAGGCCTGGGGCTCAGGTGTTCTGGGTTTGGTTCTCTGCTCTGCCACCAACTCCCAGCATAGCCTTGGGAAAATCACTTCACCTTCGTGTGCCCCAGCTCCCATCTGCCAAATGGGACCAATACTTCCCTCCCCTCTAGGCTAAGTCCATTCGTGGCTGGGTGGTGATGGGGGCCGTGGAGGTACCAAGGTGAGTAGATTTGGGCTGAATTTCTCCACAGAGTGAGAGCGGGAAGGCAGGCCCAGATCCTGGCAGGTGCCAGTTCTGGGCCCCTTCTAGCCCTGCAATTTCTCTGCCTGGCTGGATGTGGTGAGGGTTTAAATCAGGGGTCGGCAACCTTTCAGAAGTGGTGTGCCAAGTCTTCATTTATTCACTCACTCTAATTTAAGGTTTTGCATGCCAGTAATACATTTTAATGTTTTTAGAAGGTCTCTTTCTAGAAGTCTATAATATATAACTAAACTATTGTTGTATGTAAAGTAAATAAGGTTTTTAAAATGTTTAAGAAGCTTCATTTAAAATTAAATTAAAATGCAGAGCCCACCGGACTGGTGGCCAGGACCTGGGCAGTGTGAGTGCCACTGAAAATCAGCTCACGTGCCGCCTTCGGCACGCGTGCCATAGGTTGCCTACCCCTGGTTTAAATGGAAGCAGAGCTGCCCCCGGCAGGCCAGTGGGTCTCCAAAGCAACGGGGCTGGGGGAGAAGAAAAATTACCAAGGTAGTGTTGACTCTGTCAGTTAGAAGTGGAGGGCCAGGGGCTTCTGCCTGCAGCTGTGCCAACCTACTAGGCCTCCTCCCTTGCTTTAGCTCCTATTCTGCGAGTGCATTAAGAGGATGAGGCTCTGTGGCAAGGGAGAGCTCAGCATGGCCTAGAATTAGCCTGCCTGCCTTTATATCAGGGAGAGGGGTGTTAGAGTGGGGAGAGCAGCTTGTTGCTGGATGGGGGTGGGAGGGCTCCTGGGAGCCCCTGGTTAAAACTCCTGCACCCAACAGAAGGGAGGGGCTAGGGTGATCCCCCTGCCTCTGCTGGCGTCGCCCCGTTTTTGGATTCTGCCGAATCAGCCCTAGCAGAGAGGCTCTTCTGTTTAGGTCCTTGCACCGCGACCACCCCAGCAACTCCCCAAACAATGTGTGACTCTTTGCCTTTGCAATGGGGCAGATTGCACTAAAAGGCTGGTGTCTCCCAACCCTTCCCCAGGGGATGGAAACTCCAATATATGGTCTTCAACCTCTCCCCCCTTTCATCATATGGGTTACGCCTTTCGATGCGATTATCCAGTATTCGGGGCTCTGAGAGTTGCTCTTGTAGGAGGAGGAGAAACTGATGAGGGAGTCAAGTATTTCTTTGCAATCCTGTTAAGTTACAAAGAATTCACATAAAGTCCCGTTTCCCTGAACGCAGCAAGAATCAAACGGTTTCAGTTGTTCAGGAGATAATTTCTTTGCTCACTGTTCCAAGCCTCTTTCCAGCCAGCACTTAGCCCAAAAGCTGTCCCTCAGTTTTTCATCAGGGTCACACTTCCCTGGTTGTCTCTGAGGTTTCCTTGCTGCCTTCTCTGTGTGCTTCTCTCTCTTTCTTTCTCAGATGCACACAAACCTCACCCACCCAGCCCTCTGCCTTTACACTCCACCCCAGTGAAACCCTCTGCCCACATAACTCGGATTCCTGAGCAGCCTGGAATGTTGCCTGTGGCTGTGCAGTGACTTCTATTGTTTCAGCTCTCTCACTCCATAAAGGAGCTGACATGCTTCTTACATGGATCCTGAATGGAGGCTGTTATGCCCATTAGCTGCAAGGAGGTTTCCCCCAACCCTCAATATAACAGTACACCTGTTGAACCCTGGACTGCACCATCAATACCCTCCGTATGGGTTGGGGATAAAGTATCAGCCTTTCCAGCAACGGATACTTAATCTAAGCCTGTTTCTGCCTGCCCTCCTTCTGCTGGTGGGGAAATCATCCTGATGAAATGGAGAAAGCAAATGCTTCAATCTCCCCTTTGCAACACCTCCCCCACCCGCTCCCCCAGAATTTAGGGTTTGCCGGAGGCCACAAGGGAAGCCTCCCATGGGAGCATCATGTTAAGCTCTTGGCACATCTGCGCAAAGTCTGTGGACACACTGGCTGCCCTGTATCCAGAGAGAACGTCTGCCAGGGGCTGTGTGCCCCAGACACTATTCATGTCCGTCATTGCCCCTCCCAAGCCCTGTGATTGATAGATGGGGTGGGTCCTCGTCATTAGCAGGGCTGCTGCTGCCTCTGTCGCCTTTCACCCTGATTTCCCCAGGGTGCCTGTGAGCATTATCTATAAACCTAAGGGGTCCTCCCCTCCCCACCAGCTGGTCCCCTCTTCCATCAAGTGGGCAGGGCCGAGGGGAAAGGAGGGCTGCTTTGAGAGTGAAATACCCCAAGTTCAGCTCCCAGCCAGCTGCAGGGGACAGTCCCTGACCTGCCTTTTCCATAGGCTGTTTTAGCAGCGAAGTGCTCGTGGCTAAGAGTTGGAACCATTTGTGTTGGCTACTGTTAGTGTCAGGGCAATGCAGCTGAGTCGCTGCAAAGTCCCCCCCCCCCCCCCCCCCCCCATGACCTAATGGCTTCTTCCAAGCATTACGCTTGGTGTCCAGCTTCATGGTAGAGACCTGCTGGGGGATGCCCATCATTCCCGCTGCCTTGTGCCCAGGCTGACTTGGAAACTACACCCTGAGTCCAGTTAGCTCCCGGAATGCTGCACACCGCTGAAGGGCCGCTGCTCTTTACAATCCAGACATTTTGCATGGAAAAGGCTGGTTATCATGGGCGCTGCTACTGTCCTACTTAAAGCAACAGCTGATTTAACGGAAAGGAAGACTCCGCTCAGCTTTTCTTTGCCTGTGCATTTAGTACTGGTGAAAGGTGCTAGACAGACAGGCCTGGAGATGAGAGTCCTGGACTCAGTCACAGCTTTCCCAGAGCACCGTGCTCTGCTTTACCCTGGCCAGACTGCCTCGAGGGGGGTGAAAGGATTATGCCATCTCCGTCCTTGCTCAGCCTATCAATGTGCACAGTCCACTGTGCTGAGTTGTCCAAAGGGGCCACTTGTGTTTGATGCCAACGCCTGCCCTGTGGGGTCTAGCAGCTCATGTCACATAAGCCACCAAACAGCTATTAATGACTTGGTCTCACTATGAAGGCACAATTTATCAGTAAGTGACATCTCTCCTTGCGAGTCCCCTCAGCCAATCAGGGGTCCCTGGGTAGAGCAGAGTGAAGAATTGATATTTCGGTTTGGTGGTAGTTCAGAAAAATTGGGGGGAAAATTCAGTTTGGGGCGAACCAAATCTGAAATGTTCCTGAATTTTTGGTGAATCAAAAGTCTGTTTCAGATCTATTCTTGAGCATGGGGTTGTGTACCTGACTATCTTGGCTAGTAGCCATTGATGGACCTATCATCCATAACCTTATCTAAGTCTTTTTTTAACCTGGTTATACCTTTGGCCGTCACAACATCCCCTGGCAATGAGTTCCACAGGTTGACTGTGTGAAGAAGTACTTTTTTATGTCTGTTTTAAATTTGCTGCCTATGCATTTCATTGGATGACCCTGGATTCTTGTGTTATGTGAAAGGATAAATAACACTTTTTCTCCACATCATTCCTGATTATGATTGAGGTCTATAGCCTCCCTTAGTTGTGTCTTTGCTAAGATGAACAGTCCCACTCTTTTTAATCTCTCCTCACCTGGAAGCTGTTTCATACCCCTCCTCAGTTTTGTTGTCCTTCTCTGTACTTTTCCAATTCTAATATGTTTTGTTTTTTTGAGATGGGACAAGAACCACATTCAGTACTCAAGGTGTGTGTGTGTCATGGATTTATATTGTGGCATTATGGTATTTTCTGTCTTACTATGTATCCCTTTCCTAATGGTTCCTGACAGTCTATTAGCTTTTTGGACTGCTGCTGCACACTGAGCAGATGTTTTCAGAGAATTATCCATAAGGACTCCAGGATCTCTTTCTTGAGTGGTAGCAGCACATTTAGACCCCATCATTTTGTATTTAGTGTTGGGATTATGTTTTCCAATGTGCATTACTTTGCATTTATCAACATTGAATTTCATCTGCCATGTTATTGCCCAGTCACCCAGTTTTGTGAGATTTCTTTGCAGTCAGCTTTGGACTTAACTATTGTGAGTAATTTTGAATCAATTGCAAACTTTGCCACCTCACTGTTTATCCCTTTTTCCAGATCATTTATGACTATGTTGACAAGCACTGGTCCCAGTACAGATCCCTTGAGGACCCCACTATTTACGTCGCTCCACTGTGAAAACTGACCATTTATTCCTACCCTTTGTTTCCTAGCTTTTAACCAGTTACTGACCCATGAGAGGATCTTCCCTCTTATTCCATGACTGCTTGCTTTGCTTAAGAGCCTTTGGTGAGGGACCTTGTCAAGGCTTTCTGAAGTCCAAGTACATTATATCCACTGGTTCATCCTTGTCCACATGTTTGTTGACTTCCTCAAAGAATTGGTGAGGCATGATTTCCCTTTACAAAAACCACATTGACTCTTCCCCAACAAATCATGTTCCTCTGTATATCTGATAATTCTGTTCTTTACTATAGTTTCAACCAATTTGCCTGGTACTGAAGTTAAGCTTACCAGCCTGTAATTGCCAGGATCGCCTCTGGAGCCTTTTTAAAAAATGAGCATTACATTCCTATCCTCCAGTTATCTGGTACAGAGGCTGAATTAAGTGATAGGCTACATACCAGTTAGTAGTTCTGCAATTTCGTATTTGAGTTCCTTCAGAACTCTTGGGTGAATACCTTCTAGTTCTGGTAACTTATTATTGTTTAATTTATCAATTTGTTCCAAAACTTCCTCTACTGACACCTCAGTCTGGGACAGTTCATCAGATTTGTCACCCAAAAAGAATGGTTCAGATGTGGGAATCTCCTTCACATCCTCTGCAGTGAAGACCAGTGCAAAGAATTCATTTAGTTTCTCCACCACACAGCCTTGTCATCCTTGAGTGCTCCTTTTGCACTTCGCTCATCCAATGGCCCCACTGATTATTTGGCAAGCTTCCTGCTACTGATGCACTTTAAAAAAATTGTTGCGGTTAGTTTTTGCATCTTTGCTAGTTGCTCTTCAAATTCTGTTTTTGCCTGCCTAATTACACTTTCATACTTGACTTGCCAGAGTGTGCGCTCCTTTCTATTTTCTTCAGTAGATTTGACTACCAATTTTTAAAGACTGTCATTTTGTCTCTAACCACCTCTTTTATTCTGCTGTTTACTCATGGTGCTACTTTTTTTGTTCCTCTTACTGTCTTCTTTATGGGGGGGGGGCTCTATTTGTTTGAGCCTCTATTATTGTGTTTTTTAAAAGTTTCCATGCAGCTTGCAAGCATTTTATTCTAGTGACTGTTCCTTTTAATTTCCATTTAACTAGCTTCCTCATTTTTGGATAGTTCCACTTTTTGATGTTAAATGCTGCTGTGGTGAGTTTCTTTGGTATTTTGCCCCTACAAGGATGTTAAATTTAATTACATTATGGTCACTGTTACCAAGCGGTTCACCTCTTGGACCAGAGTGGAGAGTTGAACCTGAGTCTTTCATGTTTCAGGTGAGTACCTTAATCACTAGGCTAAAGGTTATGGGAGGGTGGGAGCACCATCTCCTCCTGCAGCCATTTTGTAAATGGAAGAAAAGATTTGTGTCAACTTCATGAATAGTTTGGGGTCGATCAAAATTAAACTGTTAGTCCAAAACCTTTGCCCAGCTCGAGTCCTGGGCAAACAGCTCAAGTCTCTGGAGGGTCTCCGGGCCCCCACCTGCTGGAGCATTTTAGATTATTCCTTCAGTCCCTTTTCTCTCCAGTTAGTGAACTACAGAATCTTGAGTGGGCAGCAATTGCCTGAGAGCAAGTGCCCAGAACAGCCCTCCTGCCTGTCCTGAAATGGACAAAGGGATGGCACGTCTGCCATGGGAACAGGACAAGGGGAAGGGGCAGAAAGGGATGGAACTCAGCTCATTAACTTGCATGGTGTGTGTTTCCTCAGACTCTCTCTTCTGGGCCCTATTCCTGTTCTTCTGCCCTCCCATCTCCAGACCTTGCTGTTTGGGTCTCTCTCTCTCTCTCCTTCCCTTGGCTCTGTACCCTTATTTGAAAAGTAGAATCTTCTTTCCTCGTCCTGTGTCTCTTCCACATTTGCCCTCATTCCATGCTATCCATCCCCCTCCTCTCGCCAACCCCTCCTCTCTCCCAGGTTGAGTTGTCTCTATCCACCTTGACCCCAACCTTCTGCTGGTCTCTTTGTGCTGCTTGCTTCCCCCTGCATTACATGGTCTCTCCATGATCCTCCTCCAGCCTTTCCTCTCCCCTGTCCCCCACCATGTCATCCAATCCCTTCTCACCCATAGCATCAACTCTCTGGGCTTCATTCTTCGGATTCTTCCTCCTTCCCCTGAAGGGGGCTGCTGCTGAAAAAGGGGTGCTGTGTTTCTCTGCACACCCACATATAGCCCCTCTCCTGAGCCACGGCTCGACCCTGGTGTTTGCTAATTGGTGCTGCTTCTCCCTGTCTCCTCACGTGGTTCTTGATTCTGGCACCCTCCACCCCTGGTGACTCCTCTCTGTGCTTGGGCCACAAGGGGTGCTGGTCCATGGGACAATAACTAATACAACCCAGTACCAAAACAACAAAATATATTAATACAGGCCCCCACAAATGAAATGCCACACTCAGGAAGACCAATATAAAACAGGCGGCTGTATTGGGGACAGGAAACCAAGGCTCTAGGGATGGAAAGGATTAAGATGAACTAAAATACTCAAACATCAACAATATAAGAAACTCCCCACCTCCCTACATTCATCACTGTACACAACTCCCTGGCTTCCTCCTTAGCACCAGCCCAGGGAGATGGGACGCTGAGGATAAATCCTGCGATGAGTGCTGTGATTGCTGGTTGGCTTGAACAAAAAGAAAGGGGTTTCCTTATAGTGTCTTCACCCCTGGGTGGGGTGGGGTAGAGTCCTCTCCTGGCTCCCTCGGTTGGAGTGCTGTGGAGGTCTCGGCTAGGTCAAGGGAGCTGGCACCGAGTTGGCTCTCTGCCCCCAGGCCCCGACTGCTGGTCTCCACAGGGCTGGAACTCCCTGATCGCCTATTAAATCCCACAACAGTTCAACATCTCCCTTTGGGTGGGGAGTGGGAGTCGAGCTTCCCCAGGCTGTGTTGCTCCTCTCCCCACTCCAAACCTAAACAGCCCCGATGTGAAACCAGAAGAATTCCCAAACTGTCTCTAAGGCAGCCTGTCCCTCCCACTAAGGGACTGAGCAGTCCAGGCTCCTCATTGGCCCAGCAAACTGTCTATAAATCACTCCATCCAAAGCGTCCTCATCGGCTTTTGGAGGAGTTTCCAGTCTACTCCGTCCTCTCCCCAGACCTTCAGCAGGCTGGGAAATGGAGCCATTGTTGCTGTAGACCAGAGGCTAGGACCAGAGTCTGGGTTCAGCGTTCCAGAAGCTGGCAGACTCCAAAGGGGTTTCACCCACACCCTGCCAGCAACATACCCATTCTCAGCCCAAGTGAGCTGAAGAGAAACAAAAATCCAAGACAGAACAATGCTCAAGTCCCCATGAGAGAGTGCAGTGTGTGTCCCCCATCGGGCACATGCTGCAACCTCTCCACCTCACAAAATGGCAGCTGCCCTGCCAACAGCAGCCTACTAGATTCTTAAAAGTGCATAGACAGTGACTATGCAAGCTTCCCTCCTTGCTGCTCTCCAGCCACTGTGCCTCCATCCTAGCCTGGAGAGCACACTTCTATAAGGAGGGGCAATTGGGTCTCCAGGCACATCTGTCCTTGGCCTCTCTTGCTGAGAGGAGCCAGCGAGTGCTAGTTGTAGTTCTGTGGACAATTGTCCACTTGGGACTGGACTGAGAACAATTAACTCATTTTGCTGAAGCCACCAAACGGCTGCTAGATGACAGTTTGCATCCACTCCTGGACTTGAGCCAGCCACTTCAAGAGCTATGTCTCCACAGCCCATCGCCAAGCCTTTGAGTCATTCAGTCCCCACTGCTTTGGACAAGTGTGGACATGAGCGGAGACAGAATTAGCAGGTGTACACCTGGGTGGATGCTAGAGGAGGACGGGACAGCCATGGAGCTACAGCAAGCCAGTCATCTCAGAGCTGCAGGGAAGTTCTGCTCAGCTTAGCATTACTGCCAGGCAGAGCAGTGAGATTTACAGAAGGAACTACAGCTGCCAGTGCAGGCAGGAAAAAGAGAGGCCAATAACCAGACTTTCTATAATCCTGATTGAGGCATTCCAACTCCTTCTAAGAACCTGGCCGAGGCTTTCCTCAAGCCCAACACAACTGCCCTGACTCAACCACATGCATGCAATTCGGTAGCTTCTTTCTTGGGGCTGGCTCAAGATAGGGTAACTCAATTGCCTCTTGGGCTCTGCTGCAAGATGTGAATATGCAGCATGCAGCTTTTCATGCTCTAAATGAGCCAGATACAGGGCTCGTGCCAAGGAGAGCAGAAAGGGTGCTGGCCACCCTGTACTGAGGCAGAACAGAGCAATTAAACTAAACAAAACAGGTCAGACATGCCAAGAAATGACCCTTTCCTTGGGGCTTTTTTACCTTCATCTGTTTTGCTATTTCAATAAATATGATATAGTTCAGCATTGTCACCCTATGCCCTGGGACTGAGCATCCCTGTACAGTATCCATTCTGCAACTCAGCCAGCAGGGTCTGGGGTTTCGCCAATTTTCCATGTATTAGCTCATGAAGCACTGAGTGTATCTTTGGTTATTATTCCTGCGACTTTCTTATCGTGCATGATTCTGATGGTGCTGTCTACAAACCACACTTCAAGCTAGGGACAGCTGGGGCGGCTAAGTCCCACCAATAATGCCCCAGCTGCCAGCCATGTTATAAGTGGTGTGTAGTATTTCTAATATACACCTCTACCCACGATATAACGGAGCCAAAAAATCTTACCGTGTTATAGGTGAAACCACGTTATATCGAACTTGCTTTGATCCGCCGGAGTGCGCAGCCCCCCCCCCCCCCCCCCCGGAGCGCTGCTTTACCACGTTATATCCGAATTCGTGTTATATCAGGTCGCATTATATCGGGGTAGAGGTGTACTATGGTACTGCTGGATGCAGTACTACCTTCTGCCATAAGGAGGCTCCAGGTGGTTCTCTACCCGTGCTCATATAGCAGAGGATGCAGATGCTAAGCAGGCCTCCAGGAGCTCATTTCGATTCAGCTATTGAGGCTGCAGAGTTCCTCTATGCCTAGAAGAAGCGGTAGGAGGAGGAGTAGCTAAGCTAAGCTCCCCCCCAGACACACACCCTTACTTTAAACCGACTCAGCAATGCTAGCTCGTAGGAGCAATATGAAGACACAGGTCTCTGTGAGGTGACTGGCCAAGTGCCGTTACCTTAGTGGAATAAGGTCAAGACAAAGCTCTCTCTGAAGTTCCTGGGTCAGCAGCTCTGCCTTGCTGGGCTGGTCTCAAGGAAGCATTGAGGCAGAGCCGTCCCTGAGGTATGGCGAATTGGGGCGACCGCCCTGGGCCCTGCGCTTTTGGGAGCCCTGCAGAAGGCAGGCGGGGAGGTTAGGCGGGAGGCGGATGGGCGAGCGGGGTGAGGAGGTGAACGGGGAGGCAAGCGGTAGGCAGGTGGGGAGGACAAGGAGGAGCCCCCCTACCAGAACCTTCCCCTCCCCCCCCAGCGCCTCCTGCCCGCCAGCGGGCCCCACCAATGAGAACCTCCCCCTCCCTCTCAGCGACTACCGCCTGCCGTGGATCAGATGTTTCGCGGCATCAGGAGGGGCTGGGGGGAGGGGAGAGGAATGAGGGCGCAGCGCGCTCGGGGGAGGGGGCGGAACTGGGCAGGGAAGAGGCAGGGAGGGGGAGGGGGAGGGGCAGGAAGAGGCAGGGCAGGAAGGGGTGGTAAGGAGCAGGGGTGGGGCCCTGGGGGAAGGGGTGGGGTGGGGGGCGGGGACTAGATGGAGCCAGGGAGAGCACCCCCCAGCAGATTAGAAACTCGGCGCCTATGTCCCGGGCCCTGCACCCCCCTAGGGACGGCCCTGCGTTGAGGTCATTAACTCACTGCCCCATCTTGCTGGATTGCTGTTAGAAACAGGCCTTTGTGAGGTCACTGTCAATGTCTTCACTAAGAGATTATTTCTAAAGGAAATGTGGTGTACTGTATTCCCATTGTAACCTGTCACTTAAAATTGCAGGGGGTTTCTTGCTCCTGCTTGCATTATGGGGGCGGGGGAAGAGGTCTGTAGAGAAGTGTGGGATCTGGGCCTACCAGCAGTCAGGAGCCAACAGCCAGCCTAGAGCAAGGTGGGGTGAGTGGAGCCTATCCCTGTTTTAGGGAGCAGCCTGCTTTGTCGCTTTCTGTTTTGGAGTCCTTGTGTGTTATCTTTCTGTAGTCTAGGAAATAAAGCAGTGTTGTGTTGCAACCTTCCAGTCTGAGTACTTTACATCTAACTTCTCTGTGTGTATGTTCTACATAACAGGAAGACACTGCAATATTTTACTGCAATGGTGCGAAACACTATGATGTGGTGTTGGGGTGGTCACTGTGGAATACTGTAGCATTGTTTTATTAAGGGTTGCTCGACTTCTGAATTGGATGTCTCTGTAATCTGTGAATAGAGGTTCTATCTGGGTGTCATGCTTGGAGTGTGGTTGTTCTGGCAGCCCCTTTGAAAAGAGAAGTTATGGCAACAGATTCCCTGCGACATGGGTGGAGAGAGCATGCAGGCATTACCTGGGAATATGGAAAAGGTCCCTGGGCTGGAATAGGAGCTACTCCCACCAATTTCTCCATCTTATAATAAGAGATGATTCCAGGCGTCTTCCTGGGAGAATGGGCTCATTCTAGTGATAAATGAAGACTGATTTTGACAGGCCCAGGAGATCCAGAGACATCAGGAAGTATAATAATATAAAGGGGAAAGCAAGACACCAAAGACCTGATTAGGAGAGGGAATTGTCCTGCACCATAAAGGTCAGGTATGAGTTGAGAGAGATAACAGCCCATCTGTGTCAAAGGGATTTGGATCTGGAATTAGGGACAGGTGAGAGGTAGAACAGAGGGATACTGTAGTATCAGGTCTGTGTAGGATGGAGTGGGATTCAGATGGGCAAGAGGTGTAATTGAACATGGAGCAACAGCAGGGCCGTGTGGGACCTGGATCTCTGCTGAGGCCCAGGTGAGCAGTAGTAAGACAGAGAGTAGGATAATGGCAGGCCTGCATGGGTCAACTCAAACTCCTATGAAGCAGGGAGAGCCCCCTCCTCCCCCCACCCGACCAACTTCTGGATGGAGCTTCCTGGTCTGCAACTAATTACCTAAATGGACACAGGCTGTTGAGAGACAGTCGCTATTCCCTAATAGAATTTGCCCTCAAGTGCAATTTAATTTTCTCTGAGGTTGTTTTTCCAGCCCCCCTTCCTCCCCCGTCCTCCCCTGACACACACACAGAGTCACTTTCCCAGCTTCAGAGCGGGATCAAAGTACCTTCTCTTCTGGGAGACCTGCCACCTTTGCCTCTTCCCTTTCCCTTTCCACCTTGTTTTCTTCTCCTCTTAAGCTTGTTTTTGGGGCATTTAAATAAGTCCCCCCAAGGACCCAGCCCCTCGATGTATGTGTATTGGAGCAAATATGGATTCAGCTAATGTTTAAATATTTTCAATTAAAATAGCATCCTCCTGCTCTGCAGTTCCTGAAATGGGAGACTCTTTCTTCAACCTCTGGTGAGTACAGAAGCTCGTCCGTGTTTGTAAATACTCTGTACCTGGATCCACCTCTCTCTCTCTCTAGCCAGAGGAAGGGGGTATGCAAGATGAGGGGGTATAGAATGGATAGCACTGGAGTAGTGGGGGAGGGGCTATTGCAACGTTCTGTATAAACCATTTCTGTGTTGTAGCTATGGTTAAGCATTCATGTATTCCTGCCTGTGTGATCAATAAGGGCTTGCCGCCGAGGCTCGTGGGTGCTGGGGAGCTGCAGAATGGAGGGGATCCTGCCAGCCCAGCCCTTGTCTCTGAACAGTCCTTGAGTTCCTTTAGAAGGGCTGAGGATGGATAGTTTTCTGCATTTCGGCTCTGATGGCTGCGAACGTTCACCCCTGGTACTGGGGGGGATTTTTCACATTGGTTCTGTTGCGCCAGGCTCTGGGCTGGAGCCGTGCTCTTTGGGAGTTTGGTTTTTCAGCTGATTGTTTATCTCCCCTTCCCCCCTGCCCACTGCTCCTCTTAAAGGGAAAACAGACCCTGTGAAAGGGGAGAGTAACCCCAAGGGCCGTAGCACAGGCTGACCTCATCCGTTGTCTCTCCATTGCAGACTGAGGGCATCTTTTGGCCCTTCCTGATCTTTAGTTACCGTGGGCAGGAGACGGGTGGGTGCGTGCTGGCCCTTGGCGAGTATTTGCCCACCCTGTGCTTTAGACTGTTTCTCTAACAGTGGACTGAGGGCTGGTGAAAGGTGATCAGCTGACAGCCCTGGAAGCCAAATCCTGTGTCCTCACCAGAACAGGTCCACTCCAGGCAGCAGCACTGACGCTTCCCCGCCCATGTGCCCCAGCCCCGCACATGGACAGACCCCCTCTGGGGATGAGAAGGTAGCTCAGTCTCCACGGTCCTTGGCAGCTCGGCACGAACTGTCAGTATGTTTTATGGCTGACAGCGACAGTGGGAACCAGGCTGAGATCCACCACGCTCCTTTCCTATAAGCCAGTGAACAGCCCTCAGTGACTTGTGATGTCTTTTGACTTGGGCTGGATTTCAGTGGCTGACCTAGCTGTGAAAGGGGCTTTATCTCCTTACCAACCGGGGAGCCTTTCTGCAATGGAGACCAGGCCTTTAGTGGGGTGCTTTTGGAGGGCTGGATCTTACCCTGGAGTACCTTGCCTCTCTAATATCCTGGGACTGACACAGATACAACAACACTGCATGCTAGCATGGGATGAATGAACCTTGATCCTAGCTGACATCAGAATACCAGCCCTAGGGCCACAGCGGGTGGAAGGTTCCTTTTGTTTCAAATCTCTTTACACTGCCCTGCGTGGTTCTAGTGTTTCCAGTCTTGGGTGTAGTTGTCTTCACACAGGCCCTGATTCAGCAAGGTACTTAAGCACATGCAGTGCTTAAAGTTAGGTATGTGCTTAAATCCCTTGCTGAATTGGGGCAGAGCTAACATTCGCATGCACAAATCATTAAGGTGGGTGTGTATTTATATAAATTAAATGTATACCGGTGGGGCAGGGTCCTATTTAGTTGTATTATTCTTTAATATTACTGATAGCAGCTAGAGGTCCCCCTTCACATTAAGGGCCCGGAGTGCTAAGCATTGTACAAACACAGAGCTGGATACATTGCTGCACCAAAGAATTTGCAATCAGAAGTCACCAGTGCCTCATGGGAAACTCTGAGATAAATTCTCCTTATAGATTTCTTATGATTTATTACTGAAGCAGTGGTGTTGTGGGTAAAAAAAAAAGAAGTTGGTAAACTAACCTCAGCTAAACTTCATGTATTCCCCGAATGAGAAGTGGGTAAGCTCCGTTTACCTTAATTTACCCTCGACTACACTCCTGTATTGAACCCAGAGGCCCTAATCAATATCAGGCCCCCATTGTGTCAGGTGCTATATAAACCCAAAATAAACAACAGTCCCTACCCTAACAAAATAATTCTGGATTTCCAGAATGTTTCTGCTTTTATATCTGCTGTACGTTTACAAGAATACAGGGCTTCTGCTCATTCCCTACCTTAAATCATGATCCTGTTCTTGTGACCTCATAATCCTCTGCTTGTGACAACATCATGAACTGCTAAAACATTTGATTATGATGTTACAAGCAGAGACTTATGAGACCACAAGCAGAGAATTATGACTTCTGGTGGGAGAATAAACAGCAAGAACAAGTGAGTTTTTACCAATAGTAAAGAATCCAATCCAAGAGATAGTAGAGAGAGTTTTCATGCAAAGCGCCCTAGTAATTCAAAAAAATACCCAAGGGAAGGGCAATTCCCTAGAAAATGATATACTGAGCTCAGAGTAGGTCAGTGCAGGGCCGGCTCCAGGCAACCAAGCACATGCTTGGGGTGGCACCTGGTAAGGGGCGGCCAATCTTGGGGTGGCGGGCGGGGGGGGGGGCAGCGCGGCGCGGCATTCCGCAGGGGGGGCGCTCCGGTGGCGCGGCGCTCAGTGGGGGGGGGCGGGCTCCGGCGGCACGGCGCTCGGCGGGGGGCGCTCCCGCGGCGTGGCGCTTGGCGGGGGGGCGGGCTCCGGCAGTGCGGCGCTCGGGGGGGGGGGGTTCTGGCGGGGCGGCGCTCGGGGGGGGGGGCTCGGCGGGGCGGCGCTTTTTTTTTGCTGCTTGGGGCAGCAAAAAAATTAGAGCTGGCCCTGGGTCAGTGGTTCCCAAACTTTAACAACCCGTGAACCCCTTTCACTAAAATGTCAAGTCTCATGAACCCCCTCCTAAAAATGAATATTTCCAGGGATTTTCTCCCTTACCTCAACATAAATAATAATTAATAAATAGTGTGTAATAAGCATGTCATAAAAACAAATTTTATATTTCCAAGATCACTGCTTTTATAATTTATCATTACAGTATTTTTATTACATTATGAAAACGGCAACTCTTCCAAGATCTCACTTTTGTAGCTTATATCACTTTTGATTAAGCCTGTTATAAGACAAGGCTCCTATCAGAGGCACCAGTAGAAAAAAAGGGTGCGGGGGCAAAGCCCCTGTGCACCCTAGGGCCTGGGGGGGCACCGCCGGAAAAGTGGGCTAGCGGGGCCAGCGGAAAAAAAGGGGAGGGACCTGTGGAGGGGGCGGCACATGACCCTCGTCGCCCCCCCATACTGGCGCCTCTGACTCCTGTGTTTCATCAAGGAGTATCAGATGTGAAACAGCATGAAGGTATTTAAGAAGCCAACTCAAAGAGTTCCTCGTACACAAGCATTCAGGTCTTGAGCAGTCCAGGCAAACAATGCACATTACAACAAAGCTTAAACTTGTTCTTCATCATAATTTAAAAACAACACTAGCAGCCTATTTAATTTTAAAAACAGCAAAAAATGTCCAACTCCCTTTCCATTTCTTATAAGGAGTCGTGAAGTTTAAATCTCCTCAGTGTGATAGATATGCTTGCTTTGATCTGCTTAGCTCTTGGAAGTCCCCGTGCTGCTGGCCCCGTGCTGCCTGGGGTCCCTAGGGACAGCTCTGTCCACCATTAGGGAATTTTTCCCCAAGACCCCCCTGTAACATTTGGTGAACCCCCAGGGGTTCACGAACCCCCGTTTGGGAACCACTGGAGTAGGTGAAACTCCTGCCTTTGCAGAGAGCTAAAAACATGGCCTGTGCACCACCTAAATCCCACTGAAACCTGATTATTTAGGCCCTGGGGGCAGATCTTCAGCTGGTATAAACAGCCATAGCTCCACAATGGAGCAATGACAATACACCAGCTGAGGATGTTCCTCCAAGGAGTTCTATGAGGTGTATATGCATGATACCTGGGAGGACGCAGCCATTCTCCCAGTGAAACTGCCTGAGCAGTGCCCTCTTCACAAAGTGAAGAAACAGTCTGGTAGGGAGCCTGTCACAGAGCAGAGCTGGATAAAAAGACCAGGAATAGCTTTACCAATTCGGACACCACTTTGCAGATGTGGCACCAGGTTAAATGTCCGGCTGGTTTCTTTCTGGCTCTTGATGGATAAGAACCAGAAGTTGGGCCTCTCTCACACTCGAGACAATTATTTAAAATCGCCATCGACAGAGAGGACCCAGCAGCAACCTTATAAAGTATAAGGCAAGGCCAGGGTCTGCCTCCCGGCTCTGCTCCTGCAGTTTGGCTGGCTGCTGCTGGTGGCTGCAGACATGGTAATGTTAAAGAAAGGGGAAAACGTCTCTGAATGCCCAGGGTGCCTTTGCTCCAGGGTGATATTCTGTCCCCCCCCCCCCCCCTAGTGAAGCCAGCACTTTCTTTGGCAGGGACGCAGGGTTTTCACTTGTACAAACTGCCCAGTTCTTTCCACAAAAAAGTCTGCTCTCCCCTCCTCCCCCCCAAAAAGTCAATTTTTAAAAAATCAAAGCAAATCCTGAAACTATTTTGTACTTTATGTGGAAGTTGGATTTCCCCCCTCCCTGGCCCAAAACACTTAGTTTTGCTGGAAAGAAAGGGAGTTTGCTGGTGAAGAAAACAGCCCCAGAACCAGGTCTCTTGTCTCTCTGGCCCACCTAACCCTGCCACCTGTGTCGTAGGTTTTCTGTGTCCTGGTAATAGCGCTGTGCCTGACAGACGACCAGAAAATAAGAGTGCACATTCCAGATGGCCAGAGGGGAAGGTCAAGAGACAAAAGAAAGGCTAGGAGGGTAGAGGAATGGATGACGGATGACTGGAAAGCCATGGAGAGTCAGAGCGCATGGGATCCTGTTCTTTCATTGGACAGCTCCTAGCGGCTCCCTCTGGGAAGAAGGAAGCTCCCTTGAGGTTTGGCTCTGTATTGCCCTCCTTGCTTTTTCTTTGCTGCGATGAGTAATATGGACCAGGGCAGAGGGTCTATATCAATCTAGCAAAGCAGAAAAATGAATGAAAATTGAATTCCCTGAGGAGAAGGGGGTGGGGCAGAAGCTGTTATCCAGACAGAAAGATAAATCAAAGAGTTCTGGAGAGGAAGAAGAATGAGCTGGTTTCCACTAGCAATGGAATAATTAGGGAAACAGGTTCCAAATGCGAACAGGAATCTCAGAGGGGAGGAAGATAATGGCTGTGAGTCTGCGCGTCCCACTTTGAGCCCGGCTTATAGATCTGCATTTAGGAAACTGCCTTTCAATTTCCTAGCGGTCTGTCTTGTGCTTATAGTCACCCTCCAGAGACGGCTGTATGATTCCCAGAGACGCAGCTCGGACTGCGCTCAAGAGACTTCAGCTCCATTCCCTAGTGGCGGCTACACTCTGTGGGTGTCTTAATGCACTTGAGAGGCCGGGGCTCAGTTGAGGGGTGGAGGACTAGGCTGGAGTGTAATTTCTACCGTGCTGAAGAGAGAGTGGTTTGCTCCCCCAACCCCAGGAGCTGACTTCTAAATCTCCCTGCACTTGAAAGACTGCAGCTTGATTCCGCCTGGCTTAGCACAGAGATCCCAGGGCCTTTCAGTGACTGCAGCGTAATTCTCAGAGATTTGCATGTAGAGCCTACTGCCTTGAAGAGACTGTGCTTTGATTCCCATGTGCTGATTGGAAGATGTTCCTGCGCGTCAGAAAGGAAAGCTCTAGTGAGTAGTTATCCTTCTTAGGGAACTGTCCAATAGAGATTGGCTAATATACATTTGTATGTATCTATTAGTTGGCAGAATGCAGATGAGTGGTAAACGTGACTACTAGAGTCAGTGTATCTGGACCCCAGTCACGTGTCAGGGTATTAGCCTTGACCCAGGTCAGGTCACTGAGTCCAGGAAATAAAGTTCATCTTACCAGCTCTCCTGAGTTTCATACCCTTATTATAAGGAGGGGCTCAAAGGTG
Source organism: Emys orbicularis (assembly GCF_028017835.1). Classification (NCBI taxonomy): domain Eukaryota; kingdom Metazoa; phylum Chordata; order Testudines; family Emydidae; genus Emys; species Emys orbicularis. Next base: position 58,625,842 of record NC_088690.1, on the reverse strand, counting down.
CATGACAAATGCACTGATCACATGGATATCAGCCCCATATCTGCAGGGTGGGAAAGTATATTGTATATGTGTATGTGCAGGGCAATTTAACAGCTGATTTAATTACTTTTAAAGTAAGCAACACTTGGTTTTAAATAGCACAACTTGCCTTATGATATCTTTGAAATGCTGTGATGTTTTGCTTCGCTCAGTCCCACTTTGCATCATCAGGTTTGAGTTGGTGGATGCATGTGACACAGGCACAAAGATTAATCAACTCTCGGTAGTTGCTTCGGGCTTGGCTTTCAGTGGAGCCAAGCACTCACAGCTCTCACTAACTTCAACTGGCATTTTGGGTATGCAACACTTCTGAGTAACACTATATTGTATCCTCGGGGTTACGTACAGCCAGATGAAGGTCTTCTCATGATGTCATGATTCTGCCTATGCTCCACTGGTTGAGTGTGTTGTCACTCAATATCTTTTAGGGGTGGAGTTCTTTGCAAAGCTTTGGGAGACTCCATCTTGATCCTGTAGTTAAATTAGCCTCTGCTAATAAGCACAATTGTTCTTTTCTTATTCACTACCAGACTCCAACTGGAATGACATATATATGCAATGCAGCATTCTTATTTGTCTTATCTAATGCACTTTAGTTTTTTTAAATAATTTGCTTTGCCTTGCAATAAGAGGTTTTATTGGAATATTCTTATGGATATGCTCTGCAGAATTTGATTTAAAAAATAATTTTGATCGATAATATTGATGTTTATTTTTATGCATTTTTAAAAAATTGTATCAATTTAAAATTTTTACCATTTGAGCAAAATTAAGAGTTTAAGCATTTTTTCAATTTTTATCTATTTAAATTTTCACAGTTGCAGGAAACTCTGGGGGATGGGGAGCAGACAATTATTGAATGACAGTAGACATTGAGCTTCAAAAAGTGAAAGGTTTAGGACCATTAAAACACAAATTGTCACCATCATAAAAAAGTAAATAGCCTTAAATCAAACTTTAATAACTTCTCAAGCTGCATTTTTCTTACTTTGCCTGTCTATAAATTTGGATTATTATTCCTGGAAATAATTTTTTGTCAGTCTGTTCATGTACGGTGAAATCAACGTTTATCTGCTTTTACCAATAAAAATCTATTCCTTCCTAGCCTACTTATGTAACACTGGAGTGTTCCTTTAAACTGTGCTTCAGTTAGCAGAGGGTAAGGGAATATAAGCGGATCCTACTCCATTTGACTGACTTTGTTCCTGCATAGGAAAGGTCATTTAGATCCTATAGCATGCAAGGGATTGTATTTCCACTAATGGGGATCTGGGGACAAATTAAGTTAGAGAAGAAGGAGGGTCTTTGTGATTCAAGGCACTGGGCTTGGGGTTCAGGAGATCTGGGTTCTGTGGCCTCTGCCACAGACTGTGCAACCTTGGGAGAGTCACTTAATATCTTTGTCCTTCAGTTCCCTGTGTGTGACGTGGGGCACGTGATACTGATCTGCCTCACGGGGGTGTGGTGAGAACATATTCACTGCTGTTTGTAAAGCACTCAGTTACTTTTGGTGATGGGGGCACAGAAGTAGATAGATGCAGAAAGCAGAAGTGTTTGTGTCCATTAATCCTGCATTTACTTTGGGGAAAATAAGGAACGTATGCCTGGGAAAATCCATATACCTGCGAATACTGGACATTTTTGTTAAACTTTAGAGTCTCATGCTTGGCTGCCACTTCTCCATATCCTTCTTCCTCTCCTGCCTTCTCCCTTCCCCAGCTACCACCTGTTTCATGTATATTTTTCCCTGATGAAACTGGACAATTTCAGAGCCAATGAGCAAGTCCTTTTGCAGGCTAGCACTTTTCTCATTCCATAGAAGGGATTCTTCAGGAGCCTGTATGTCATCTCTCCCTGTGACTATCACCCCTGGTTTGTTTATGCAATTTTATCCATCACCTCCTGCACACGCATGCTTTTCCTTCTCCTGCATGGCTTTCCTCCCAGCCTTTGTCAATCTGACCTCATCTGGAATAGCCTGACTTTGTACCAGTTTAGTAGGTGCATACTATGGAATTAATATTATGTCTCTGCATGGCTCCGGAAGCCACGTCCCATAGGAATCCTGAAAAACATACACACAGAGAGAGCTTTTGAAATGTTCCCCATCTATGGCCTATGGATGTAACAAAATAGATTTTGATCTAATGCATTGATTTCTGCAATTCACTATAGTAATCTATCCCCAATAGCAACCTCCCATATAGTGGGTGCTAGCATAATTATTAATATTGATAGAAACCATGTCACATGGCTCCATTGTCTGTAATGAAGAACTTCATTGGGGTTTCCCCCCCCCCCACACACACTATCTTTGGCATTTTGTTCTTTCTTATTATATTGTCTATTCAACAGTATGTCTCAGGAAAAGGTCAACATTTGGAGACCTCTTTCATGCAGAAGACCCAGATAGATATCCAGTATTGCTATAGATCTGTCTATGTTATGCCATATTCCTTACCAGTGTTCCTTGTGTGGAAATTCCCTACATTCTCTGCCTACGCTTTTTAAATTGGGTGGGCCAAATTCACCTTTGGTATTTAACTGCTCTAAACATCAATGATTTTATTTCAGGAATTAACTTCACCCCTTGTCTTAGACTAGGATCTCATGTCTTCCTCCCTCCCTCCCCCTGAATTAAAGGGGAACTGGGGAAATGTCTATGTGCTTACTCTCATTGTGGTGAACCAGCATAAACACCCATAGAAGCTCTCCAGCGGTGAAACATCCCAAAACACTCTTGGACAGCTACTTGAGTGAATTCTCTTGTTTCTTTTTAACATCCATGGCTGTGTACCCCTTTTCCTTCCTCCACTTTGTTTAACTGGTATTGTCACCCCACAATATTTTGTTTAATTGGTGATTGCCACCTGTTCACTGGACTCATGGAAGTATGATGTTGAATCTTGGGAGTCATCGTGGTCACTATAGCCCTGGACAGATAGCCAGAGACCTGGGGCCAGCTGCGGATCTACCCTGGGGTTTTATTCTCAGCTCTGCCACTGACTGTGTTGCCTGTGCCAAGTCACTTACTTGCTCTGTGCCTCAGTTTCCCCAGCTATATATTGAGATGATTCTTCTCTCCCTTTGTAAAACACTTGGAGATCCAGAGATGAAAAGTGATACAGAGCTCTCATCTATATTATTATCGCTAACGTTGTCCTGATTAAAGAACCCCACAAGCAATTAAAATTAAATCAATACCTAAGATAAAAAGATTTGTGCATCTGGAGGAGTTATCTCTGAGAGTGTAACTTCCCACATGAACTCCTGACCTTCTGGATGGCTGGTGGCGGGTTTGTGAAAAATTTTGCTAAACAATTAAAATTAAAAATTCATCGTTTTTAATCAAAAATTGACCTATTTATTAATCTGGAAGTTTTTGATTCATTCTAGATAGTAACTCCCCGTTTTTAAATTCAAGTCGATTTGGTGTTTGCTTTTTGGGCTACCAGACATAGAATTTACTAGCCAGGTTCATAATTCCTTCTGCCAAATAATTGTTGGGATCTTTCTCCAAGGCTTATCTCTATGCACTTGTGACTTTTACTGACGTGACAAACCCAAATGTGTTTGCCCTGCACACCTAACGTCTAATAACAGTAATGAATAATCGTAGGGTCTGTTTGACGAATCGGGCACAGTAGCATTCCAGCCGGGGAGATCTTCAGTAAAAGTCCCCTTCGGTAAAAGTTATTTTAACTGGAGGGGCAACAGGCGAGAGACAAGAGGCGGGGGTGTACAGCCTCAGCTGGTATAAACGGAGCGATGACCATTTATGCCAACGGAGGATCTGCCCCTGAGATGGGACGGGCAAGGTGAGCACAATGAATCAAATCCATTCCGGTGGGGGTGAGGAGGGGAAAATATACGTGAGCAATGAGGTCATCTCCATACTTCGCCCCAAGAATGAATTTAGCCTAGTGCCTTTTACAGAATAGAGGGGGATTTACCCCCCTTCCCCTGATCCCAGCCAAGCCTGGCTGTTTCTGTGCAGCGGGCTGGGAGGAAGCAGATACATTGGTTAGAAAAGTACCTGTGTCCAATCATCTATTAAACCTCTCAAAACATTCGTAAATTCCTCCATGAGAAATAAATGTTGATATTTTCGTTTGCTGATACCCGACAGTAAATCAGCCCCAGGGATGAGAAACTCACTCGCCGTTATTGTTCGGTTTTTTGTTCATTTCAGTTATTGTTTTTTCGTTTAAAAAGTCGCTATTAACAGAGTCCTGATCTCGGTCTCTCTCATCTGTTGTAAAGGACGTTTCCCGGCACGGTTTAATATCGCTGGCATCGGAATGGACACGGGTGTGTGCAGGGCTCTTGCCATCTGACATGCATTCAGTCATTAGTTAGTGACTTTTACTCCTAAAATATGCTGTTTCAACCCCCCAGCCCCCGGTAAGGAAAGCGGTCGGCCATCAGGAAGAATGGGAGCTGTAGCAAATGGCAAACATTGCAATCTTTAAGGTGGAGCGTTGTATTTCTTAGGACATCTTCCTTATGCATTAAGACGGGGTTTTCAGTATGCTATCGAAAGCCGCTGGGCTGGCTGTTTTCTGCCTTGGGTTTCATGGGGAAAAGGGGAGGGGGCCCGCTCTGAGAAGGTTCAGTGGGCGGCAAAAAAGCCAAATGCTGGAACTCTCTCCTTTCCAATCACCCAAATGTGGGGCATTCCAGCTTCCTAATCTCGCCAGCCAGCATCCCTTCCTAATGCCGAGAGAAAGGGGATTGGAAACACCGAATAACCACAGCCCTGCCTGTAGCCGCAGTGTAGCGAGAACCGGCCTCCGAATCCAACAAGCAACAAGACTCCTACCAGCGTCCCCCAGGGTAGAGGGATGTTTGGCTGGGCAAATATTGAAATTAACTAGATGAAATTAGTCAATCATCCAGCTCACGTTGATATGATGGGCTGGGGCCAGAAACACTTGCCTGAGGTTTTGATATATATAAAGTGAAAAAGGCTATTTTTAAAAACCTGTTTGTTTACCGCTATGTGACCTTTCTGCCCTGCGTGTCATCATAATGCATCAGTGATTCGAATTGTTTTTAAGAGGAAAAGCTTCGTAATGAACAGAGACGGGAAGAATAACTTCCTCATGTGAGATCTGAATTTTTCCAGCTAAATAAGTCCTGGAACCAGCCATTTCAAGGTGTGTGCGGCTTGTGAACATGTAGCAGGCACGTACTGAAGACGAATCGCAATGCTCAGTGAGAAATATAGACCCCAGAGTTGTTCAGCAGGCCTGGGCAAGGTGAAGCAACGCTGTATGTCAGCGTGGGGAGAGGGGGAAATAAAACACCGGGAACTATTTGGATAAAGGGGAAATCTTAGAACAGCTGCTGAGGGAGACAGAACCAAGCAACGAATAAAGCGAGCGAGAAGCTCCAGCAGACACTAGCGCTGCAGAACGAGGACGGCCGCGTGGAAATGGGAGCAACCCCCAACTGGAAGGAACGGTGGGCGGGTGGGTTTGTTTAATCCCGTCAGCGGCAGTCGAGGCGTGTCGATTTCTGCAGCGTTTGTTACAGGGGAGCAGCAGGTTATGCAGGGTCCGGTGGCCGGGTGGCTAAGGGGTAGCTGGATGGAGCCGCAGGGTGAAGGGGGGAGGGAAATGGAGCAGCAGCGATGCTGAGGAACGAGGGATAATAAACTGGGCTGTGACTGACACAGGGATTTCTAGCGTGCCCCGGTGTAACAAGCGTGGGGTGCCGCTCTTTCACCGGGGTAACCTCCCTTTTCAAGGGACGCCAGGGCCAAACGGAAGGACTGCGCAAAGCCAGCAAGACAAGCAGCTCTGAGCCACCAGCTGCCGCCGCTGCCTTTATAGACCTCGAAGGGCAGGGGCGGGGCTGAATGCCAGGTAACCACGCCCATAAAGCACAGGCCGCGCCCACTTCGCCTGGTGGCCCCGCCCCTCAAATCTTTACCTGGGCTCTGTCCTTTGGGAGTCCCCGCCCCAGCTTCTGACATGATGTGAGGGGATTGGCTGGAGGGGGCGGGGCCTCCCTGCGGAAAGTGACGTCACGCTCACTCCCTGCAGTGTGAATGAATCAAACCTGCCTTCGGGGGACCAGCATTCCAGCGAAAAGAGCTGCTGCAGCATCACTTTAACCCAGGATACACTAACCCAGGATAGCAGGATCAAAAGGGATTTGAAACAGACCAGGGCTAAAGCAGGGCCACTCCAGTCCTCCGGCACGTGCGGAAGGATCAGCCCTGATTGTACTTTAAACTTAATGTTTTATTTTATTTTTATAGAGAGAGAAAATAGAGCCGTTTATTTTTTATTTTCTATTTAAATAAAATGATGCAAAGCTCAGCACTCACTACAGAAGGTTCTGTCAAGGGGCTTCCAGAGATTCTTGGTGTGCCAATGCAACGTAAGGATTTTTTTCCCTCATTGATTTAATAATAAAGAAAACTGGCAATGATAGACGCCTAAATGGTGCAGGGAGGGTGGCTAACTGCACTGTGAGATGTGGAGAGGCGGGGGGGGGGGGAGTACTTGAGAAATGTAAGACGGGTGGGTATTTCCATGTGAGGCAAATTCCTGCGAAGGGGCTGGATGAGGTTGGTTGCCTTCTTTTTAAAATACTAATAATATAGAGAGAAAAATAATAATACGCAACAGGGAAGGAAGTACCCGGAGAGCTTAGTAGAGTAGATATGCAGGATGATTGTGCTGATTGGGGAAGAGGAATAGGCAGCTAATGGGAAGTAAACAATCTTCCTAGATGAGAGCAAAATACTGGCCCCGCAGCCACATCAACTTTAAACCGCCTCGCAAGAAGTTGGGAGACCCCCTGAGCGCTGCATTCTAAGGGGGGAAATCTCAGGAAAGTGCACCCATCTCGCCCATTTGCTGCTAGGAGTGGGGAGACCCCAATGCAATTTGCAATCTGCTCTTCGGAAATACAGGTGGGGAGCGGGGGGAGCAGAGCCGCTGAGCTGCCTGCTGGGGGAGATCCCAGGCCGTTGTTTTGTCAAATTGGAATTGAGGGTAGTGTAGCTCAGGCGAAGCTGTGAACTCTGATCCAGGAATAGAGAGATGTTATATGCATAGAAGAGCCTAGTTGTGAACCCTAGCTCAGGATGTAAGCATATGTATGTATCTACATGTGTGTATGTAATATAGCTATGCGTGTGCGTATGTATTATAATGTGTGTATGTACGTGTATATGTGTTTGTGTGTATATATCTATATCCACACGCTGGTATATATGTTGTTTGTGCATATATATATGGGGACATAGATACGCAGACTGATATATACGGCATGTGTTGATATATATACACACACACATAATATAGACACATTCATACTCCATAATATTCGTTGCTTGTCTTATGACCCCCTATTTCTTGCTCTGTTCCCAATGCTGAGCACGCGATCGGCCCCTCCTGTAGGCGATAGATGCTCTGGCCAAGGGCTCGCTCCCTGCGCCGGTCTGAATGCAGCGTCTCTCCCCCGCACTCGCGGCCCGTGTGCTCTGGTTAGACGGAGAACGGCCCTGGGGCATTGCCCCTCGGGTGGCCGGGGCAGCAGAGATGTCGCGTGCGGCTTTGCCCGGCGGGGCTTTGCCTGGCAGGGGAAACAGATCAAGAGTTTTCTGCAAATGCTGCCACAGGTCTCTGGCTAACCGGGGCGCCGGCATGCGGATGTGTCGGTGTGTGCGTTGTTACACATAGCACAGTGTTGCTTGGCGTTGTACGGAGACTGCCCGCCTCGCGCGTTGAAGGGTTTCGCTTGGAGATCCTTTTGCTAACTCACTCCAGGCCCGGTCGCGTTTGCAGCCGGGAAGGAGGTCACACTGATGGGGGGTACTTTACACATCCCCTGCCGTCCTGCCCCCCAGATTAGTTACTCTCGGGCGAGATCTCTCTGGAAAGTGATGGAGCGGACTGGCGTGTGAGGACAAGTTATAGGAAAAGTTAGGGGCCGTTCACACCTTGCTTGACTCGCAAGTCTTTGCTACCGTCTGAAACCCAGCAGAAAGGAAGTGCGGTTACTTTCTTGCGATAGCAGGGCACAAAAAGGGGTGGCAAAAAATGTCCGGGTATGATCTTGGTCGACGGAATAAGAAGAACGGGTTTCAGCTTTTGGACTGTTCCTTTGTTTGTATTTGATTGTTTGGAGCCTTCTAGATTTATCTGTCTACCTGTGGTGCCCTCTCCCCGGCTAGAAAACTGGGGGTTGCTTTACAGGATGTAGGGAGCCATTGCGACCTCATTTTATTCTCCTTTATGATCCAGAGGGGAAATGTCCTCCTCTTGCTACTGAGTTTTAAAATCCGCCTCCAACCCAATCTCCCGAATTGAGAGAGAGAGAGAGAATTAACTGGACCCGGCCATTTATCCGGAGACAGACCTGTCTGTCAGAAATAGGGTCCAATTTATAGCTCGGGTCAGAGAATCTGTATTTATAATGAAGAGTCAGTTGGTTTAGATCAAATACGGCTAGGTTGTAGGTCAAAAATCCTTAAAATCCCATTGTATCTATCTGTCCAAATATTGATATCTAGATCTAGACCGCTATTTAATGATGTATTGATACAGATCTCTCTCGTATACATATATAAATAGACAAACCGTTATTTCGGTATATACACACAATTATCTGTATATGTATAGAGAGATCTGTATCCATGCATAATTAAATACCTGTCTAGCTATATACCATTATGTATAGACGTATACAAATTATCTCCATTTCTTCGCATACACAATATCTGTGCTGTATGTAGATAGATACTATATATACATAGATACAAATGTACGTGTATCTACATATATTGATCTATTTATATATTTTTCTACAAATCTCTGGCTGTAAAAGTATCTGTGTATTTAGAGACAGATCCTTCTTGTTGAATGTGTATTTAGAGACAGATCCTTCTTGTTGAATAGCTTATACACGTGTCTAGTATAGTCCATTGATCAATTCATTCCTTTTCAGTCACTTCCCGGCTCTTTGTATTTTGGTTGCTTACATTTCGATACCTAGGGGGTCACTGGCTGGCAGAGTTGAAATTCCTGACCCCGACAGGCAAAAGATGCTGTTTCCTTACCCTCCGCCTTCCCAGCGGTTGTGCTTGTGCATGGTGCTTGCTCCAGACTTGTAGTTCGGGAAGGGCTCTGTGCCCGTCTCTGCTTGGACAGCGACCTGTTTTTAGGCAGCTCCTGGAACCCCCCTTCTCATGCTCCCGCTGGGCACTGGGGCTCAAGTGAAAGACTGGGGGGCTGCAAAGGCTCTTGGGGTCATTTAGTCCAGATCCTGGTGGATTCTGGATTGCTACTTTTCCTGCAGGAATCTCCTCCATTTAGTCTGGAGCGCTCCATCCCTTGGGTTTCCTGAGCAGTAGCCCCCGGATTCTCCCGATTTGCAACAATACTCTTCCCCCTCTCCCCCACCCCTAAAAAAACAACCCTGGCTTTGGAAATGTGCCCAGAGCAGCCCTGCCATAGCGGCTGAATGGAGAGTCTGAGTCAACCATCTCCAGAGAGAGGGGACAGGAGCGATCCGGGCAGCCGCGTTTCACCTCCGGCTCTTTTTATCTCCTTCTCTCGTCCTTTCTTCTGTTGGGGGGGGGGGGTTGTTTGTATTTTGTTTGATTAAATACTTGCAAAAGCCGCGCAGAAAGCCCCCTGTGCGGGGATGAAAGATCTTTGCTTTCCAGTGACCCCTGGTTCAGAGCCCTCTCCGTACCAATGAGGAGGCATGAGAAGGGGGTTGTCAATTTCACTAGCCCCCTTCCTTTGTGGTTGCTGTGGACTGTTCACCTCCCACCTTTGCTGTTCTAGGTATCAGCCACAGGGGGTTGTTTTTAATTGCTCTGGGTTAGCAATATTTTTTTCTACCAGTAAGAAACTGAGTCCGAGTCCGACACCGCTCTCCTCTTTCGTTCTCTGCAGTGTGCACCCCCTGCCTTCTGTTTATCCCAGACAACGAAATACTGATTGTTCTAGGCAATCGTCGCCGTTAACAATTGTTTTAAATTCGACTAAACAAGTAACCGATAACGAATAGGGTGTGAGGAATGTCTTTCCCCCACCCCTTACAATATCGCTCCCAGCAGGCGTGAGAGAAGGTCTAACAATTCCCTTCGATTCGGATTCGAGGAACCACCTGGAGGAATGTCACTTCTCGAAAGTGATCGAAAAGGGCGGTAGGAGACACTGGGGATGAGAACAGCGGAGGCCTCCGTGTGGGGTCTGATTTCCCCTTTATACTGGGCGTCCTTGACACCCTGCGTCCCAGGCAAGAGGGAAAATCACCCTGTACTATTTATGCCCACTTTGACCTGGCCTATGGCCAAATCCCAGGGCTCCCCACCCCTGGGCGATGTCCCCTTTCCTGGCCGGGAGCCTGTTTTAGCATCTTTGTAATGAAACTCCGTCCCCTCTCTAGCTACCTGGGACCCTTTTACACTAATCCGGCGGGGGAAGAAGTAGCTCAGGGATGTCTGGAAACGCCGTTTACAGGGCGTGTATGCCGACAACAAATTCTATATCCATCGATTAATTTTGCCCAATAAACGATGCATCGACAGACAAGTACAGGAATATAGACACAAAATCTATCCACGCATCTCTAATTCAAATAGACTATCTCCATGGCTCCAGGTGTAAAAACAATTACATTTTTATATGTGTGAGGAGATAAATACGTTCTATCCATAGACAATTCGAATTAGATCTCTCTATAGAGAAATAGTTTATCTAGCGATCTGTATGTGGGGAGATAGAGACTATGTGTATCGGTTTATGCGAAACAAATTCTACGTCAAGAAGAAATCAACACAGGTGAAATGTGTAATTTGCAAGATGCGCTGTGGAGGAAATCTTGTTATGCGTGTCCGTTTCTAGCCTTATATTTGTGGATTAGTGTTGAAAAGGCTAAACCGATTGGGTTGGTTCGTAAAGTCTCATTTACTGTCTGTAAAAATGACCTGCCCTGGTCAGAACTTCATCCCAAACCGAATTGGGCAATGTACAGCCCGTCTCTGGGTTTAGCTCGCCTGAGGGTGAATCGTCTCTTTCCCAGCAGTCTCTTTGCACTTCGGAAATGTTCCCCTGCATTTTGGGAAGAGGCAATTTCCACCCGCCTACCCCCTGTGTCGCCTTTTGTTAATTTCGCGATTATTCCGCACATTCCCGCCGGTTCAAACCTTTCCCCCCTTCCTAGCAAGTCGTTGGCCCGGTAGGTTATCAGCGTCAAAAGCCCCTCTCCAAGTTGGAAGAAATAAACGAAACCTATAGGATTTGGGGAGGGGGGGAAATTATTCCGATCCGGGAATCTCTCGCCTGTTTTGTATTTTTTCTCTCTCCTCATAGCCCATATTCCTAGAGATGTATCTGGTATGAATTAGCTCCCTGGACTAGTGCAGGATTAAGCCGGGAAGGTGATGGGGAAAGACAAACGCCGAAGCGCTTTTCTGGGGTTGTGTGTAGTTTTGCCCTGGTAATTTCCTTTCTCGCCCTCCGATCTCCTACAGCCCCGGCTCTTTCGGGCTGAGAAAAGAAACCTAGTTTTATTTCCTCACAAATTGCAGGAATTGCCCCCCCCCCCCAGACGCGGGGATTTCCCCCTTCATGTGTGCGCTGCATCACTTTCTCAGCACGGTTCCGGATCGCTCCTGGCGTTTATCGAATTATATGTTAGTTAAAGACGAAATATATCCACGGCGCCAAACCGAACCCACCTGCAGCACAGCCACACGGGCCCAGCCTTTGTTCAGCTGCCCAGCGCCAGTGCTTTGCGCCAGCGTTTTTCTATTCGAGTCCATTGCTCAGGGCTCGATCCCGTGCGCCCTGCTTCCCCGCTAACTTCACAGGGAGTTTGAAGGGCTCAGCGGATCAAGGTCCCGGCTGGGGAAGGTCTATCCAGGGTTGCTCGCGGGACACAACTGTGTTGTTGTCGCACACTCTGGTGCCGATTCTGTTATGCACCGCGCCTTCTGGTGTTCGCTGGGGCGACGCGAACTCGCTACGGCGCGTTCATGGTGCAAGCATTTTGTAGTAGCTATTCTACTCCTATGTGACTTCCCCTGGAGCAGGATCGGCCCGGGACTTGCCACCAGCCCTTGTGTAGCACAGCCGCTGCAGCCGCTCTGCTTTGTTTAGGTTCCATTGAAATGTCGCTTCTGCAGCAGGGCGAGTAAACACAACCCGGGAGGCTGATCCTGAGAGAGCAGAAACTCCACAGTGCAGAAACGAAACCTTGTGTGCGCTACCTAAGGGCTGGGATCAGACTCCCCAGTCCTGTCCACCTCACCCAGGAAAGCTGCCCCTCCATTTTTCTTGCTGTCTTCCCTGCCTTGTTGGTCAGGGAAGGCTCACGCGCCCGTAAAAGGGATGCCAGGCCAAGGGGCTGAGAATTCACTTCCCAGCATCAGGCCATGAGGAGAAAGCCCGGGAGTGCCTAAGGGGGGGGGAAAGCAGCGGATCTCTGCAGTGTTCCGGGTACCTCACGGCAGCAGCAAACCCCAGAATCCGGAGCCCTCTGAGTGAAATATTTGTGGAAAGAGTGACTCATTGAACGGAATGTCAGGTCAGGCATTTTACTGATTTCGATTAGCGGGTATTAAATAAAGTTATTCCTCCGCCTTCTCTCCTACAAACAAGCTTCAACAAAACCTAGGGGTAAGAGAAAAGTATCTATCTATCTATCTATCTATCTATCTATCTGGATATTAGCTCCAACCCAGCGAATAATCACTCCCCTCCCTGTCTGCTACCCAAACATTGCAGCGCTGAGAATCAGAAACTGAAATTGGACTAGATACTACTAAAGGGGGAAAGTGTCTTCACTGGGTTCCATTGTCCCAATTGAATGAAATGATACAAGCCAGCAGAAATAGTGAAAAGTCAGTGGGGTTTTGAGAACTTTTTCAATCGGTTTTTCCAGGAGGAGAAAAGTAGCTTCCGTGTCTTTGTTCTGTACAGAAGTGGGTTCATAACCTATTACATTTCAAGTGGCGACCCGTGCCCCTCTGAGGTTGTGATGCGAACCTGAGCAAAGCTGAAGCGTTCAGTGAAGTCTGACAACTTCTCCTTGTCGCACCTGGTTATACCAAGGTATAATGCAAGCGCTGTGTTGTAAATTACCCACTGTGACTGTCCTGAGAGCCCTTGGTCTCAATGCACAACAGGATGGGCTAAAAGGGGTGTCAGCCTTCACTCTGGATTGCCTGGCTGTTGCCAGTCTGTCTCATTTACCTTTTTGTCTTACAGTAGATTTTTGTTTGTTTGTTTCGTTTTAACACTAGTGATGAGGCTGATTTTCCCGGCGTGGTGGCTACAAGGGGCTGAGTTACTGGTCAGATCCAGGGACTAGGGATCAGGAGACGTGAATATTCCTGACTTTGCCACTCACTCGATGGTATTGGGAAAGTCACATAAAGCCAGATTATGTACCCTTCCTTCGGGCTGAATACCACTTTACGCTCCATTTCAATGGTCTGCCCCAGCATGAGGGGAGCAAAATATTGCCTTAGCCTGGGTCCTTGTTTTCTCGTTGGTAAAACGGAGCTAACACCTGCCCAGCTTTGTGAAGCCCGCTGGAATCCTTGTTGCTAGTATAAATGCAAACCACTGTTGTATTTTTCTGCTCGTGTCCCCGCTGCAGTCCAGGCTGTGGGGTGGGTCCAGCTGCGCTAGGACTCAATGAATCTCTTTGCACGTGGGGAGGGTCCGGGCGGCTCTTGCCCCTGGATTGGAACTGAGCGGTTAGCAGGCGGATCACCAGCGTGCTATGCCACCCTGGCCTCCCCAGGTGCTGTGGCAAAGGCAAGGCAAAACTAGGCAATAGGAAGAGTGTGCTGGGTGACTCACGGCACTGGGATAAACAGGAACCAGCAGGGTTTTGTATACGGTCATTTCAACATGAAACTGAGGCATGCTTTAAAAACACGTTGTAGTGATACTGTGAGCTTGTGGCGTCCAATCCTCCAACCCCTCCTCGCTCAAATAAATAATCCTCACTCTTGCGTGTAGGCCCATTAGCTTCAGTTGGGCCTATTGATGTGGGGAAGAATTTGAAGCCTGAGACAGTAACAATTTTACCTGTGTTAAAATGCAGCTGTTTCCATTCTTGTTAAGTGATCAGGCTGTGAGGGAGTGGCTTGCACAATGCTATTCTTGAAAGGGGATTAGGGTGGCTGGTTATTGTATTTTTTAAAACTGCAAAGGAAACCAAGTATGAACCAAGCAAGCCACCATTTTCTTCTACTCTCTGTAAACTAAAATAATAATCCTGCCCAAGCTGATTTAAACCCAATGCTTTTTTAATTGCTTTCAGCCTGTGAACTTCGAGCCTGAGATGACATTTTTAGGGTTGAATTATGAACTTCTCAGTAATGGAAATACTGACACGAGCTTAACTAGAGTGGCACCAGTGATACTGCGATGATAAATGAATGACACCACTGGGCTATCGCCTGCCATCATTCCACACGCAGATCTCCAGGGGGAGCTTTGCAGTCAAAGTGATGGCAGAACAGGGCCCATTCTAGCTGAGGAACCCACTGACATTGCCTCTGCTTAGACCAGATCTGAATTTGTCACACCAGTTTTTCATTCTATTTGTGTTTTAGTCTTGGGGACAATCTCTTTGGGGTCTGATCCTGGGAAATGCTGGGTGCCCTCAACTCCCATTGGCTCTCAGGAAAGGGACTCAGAACTTTGGAAGTTGGGATTTTTTGGATTGATCCAAACCCCATTGAGATCAATGGAAAAAGTCCCAGTGACTTCAGTGGGGTCGGATCAGGCCCTTTACAAGGAATAATTGAATTAACTGGATATTGTTGCATGATGCAAAAATATATGAAGAAGGCAAATAATAAGGAGTAAAAAATATGTTTAGGTTGGTGCCAAGGGTATGGCCTGGGGTAATAGGATGACACTAACAAAGGGAAAATATAGGGTGAATGTCAAGAGAAAAATCCTACGTGTGAGATCTGTAAGGCTGTGGAATAGCCTCCCCCGGGAGGTGCTAGAAGCCCCTTCATTTGAAACATAGGCTAAGCCATTGCAGGCAACAATTCTGCACTGGTTCACAGGGAATAGATGAGGTGGTCTATTAGGGCTTTTTTAACCCTGTTTTCTATTATTCTGTTTAAAAACTCAGCTTCCCCCAGATAACGAGTGAGTGAAAGTGAGCATGGTTTGGGCAGCATGCGATCTCAAATAGTTAAAGACAAAATACAATTCTCGGCTTTATTAGAATAAAACAAAATTTAGAATGAGAGAGAGGCCTTAAAAGCTGGAAGCATGGGATTCCTATTCCAGCAGTAGGAGTGCTGAGGGATGGCAGAGAGAAGTCAATGGAAAGAAGATTCACTGTTAATTGACAGCTGTTGTTGTCTACCCCGGGCACTGAGGATACCTCTCTGGGGGAGGGAACTCCAGTTATTAAGAAGAGACAGGTATTAATAATGGGTGAGTCGACCATTAGAAACATAGATAGCTGGGTTTGCAATGACCGGGAGAACCTCATGGTGACTTGCCTGCCTAGTGCGAAGGTTGTGGATCTCTCGAGACATCTAAATAGACTTATGTGTAGTGCTGGGGAGGAGCTGGTGGTAGTGGTACATGTAGGTACCAATGACATAGGGAGGGATAGGAGAGAGGTCCTGGAGACCAAATTTAGGCTGCTAGGTAAGAGATTGAAGTTCAGGACTTCCATGGTAGCATTCTCTGAGATGCTCCCAGTTCCACGCGCAGGGCCAGTTAGACAGGCAGAACTGCAGGGTCTCAATGTGTGGATGAGACAATGGTGTAGGGAGGAGGGGTTTAGATTTATTGGGCACTGGGGAAACTTTTGGGAAAGGAGGAACTTATACAGGAAGGATGGGCTCCACCTAAATCATTATGGAACCAGATTGCTGGCACTTAAAATTAAAAAGGTCATAGAGCAGTTTTTAAACTAAGGGTTGGGGGAAAGCCGACAGGTGCAGAGGAGCACATGGTTCAGACAGAGACATCCCTTAGGGGAGAATCTAGTAATGAAGATTGTCTATGTCCTACTAAGAAGGAGAAGATGGAATATGATAAAATACAGGTAGGATCTGATGAGAAACAGTCAAATGACGAAAAGTCTCATTCAATTACGTCATGTAATGGGAGACAGCTAAAAAGTGACAAGCATTTAAAGTGCTTATATACCAATGCTAGAAGTCTAAATAATAAGATGGGTGAACTAGAGTGCCTTGTATTGAATGAGGATATTGATATAATGGGCATCACAGAAACTTGGTGGAATGAGGATTATCAATGGGACACAGTAATACCAGAGTACAAAATATATGGGGAAGGACAGAACAGGTCATGCTGGTGGCGGAGTGGCACTATATGTGAAAGAAAGTGTAGAATCAAATGAAGTAAAAATCTTAAATGAAGCAAACTGTACCATAGAATCTCTATGGATAGTAATTCCATGCTCTAAGAATAATATAGCAGTAGGGATATATTACCGACCTCCTGACCAGGATGGTGATAGTGGCTGTGAAATGCTCAGGGAGATTTAGAGAGGCTATTAAAATAAAAAACTCAATAATAATGAGGGATTTCAACTATCTCCATATTGACTGGGTACATGTTACCTCAGGATGGGATGGAGAGAGAGTTTCTTGACACCTTAAATTACTGCTTCTTGGAGCAGCTAGTCCTGGAACCCACAAGAGGAGAGGCAATTCTTGATTTAGTCCTAAGTGGAGCACAGGATCAGGTCCAAGAGGTGAATATAGTTGGACCGCTTGGTAATAGTGACCATAATATAATTAAATTTAAATCCCTGTGGTGGGGAAAACACCACAGCGGCCAAACACTGTAGCATTTAATTTCAGAAAGGGGAACTACACAAAAATGAGGAAGTTAGTGAAACAGAAATTAAAAGGTACAGCACCAAAAGTAAAATCCCTGCACCACCATAATAGAGGCTCAACTTAAATGTATACCCCAAATTAAAAAACATAGTAAGAGAACCAAAAAAGAGTCACCGTGGCTAAACAACAAAATAAAAGAAGCAGTCAGAGGCAAAAAGGCATCCTTTAAAAAGTGGAAGTTAAATCCTAGCGAGGAAAATAGAAAGGAGCATAAACTCTGGCAAATGAAGTATAAAAATATAATTAGGAAGGCCAAAAAAGAATTTGAAGAACAACTAGCCAAAGACTCAAAAAGTAATAGTAAATTTTTTTTTAAGTACATCAGAAGCAGGAAGCTTGCTAAACAACCAGTGGGGCCAATGGACTATCGAGATGCTAAAGGAGCACTAAAGGTTGATAAGACTATTGCAGAGAAACTAAATGAATTCTTTGCATCGGTCTTCACGGCTGAGGATGTGAAGGAGATTCCCAAACCTGAGCCATTCTTTTTAGGTGACAAATCTGAGGAACTGTCCCAGACTGAGGTGTCATTAGAGGAGGTTTTGGAACAAATTGATAAACTAAACAGTAATAAGTCACCAGGACCAGATGGTATTCACCCAGGAGTTCTGAAGGAACTCAAATGTGAAATTTCAGGACTACTAACTGTAGTTTGTAGCCCAGTGTTTCTCAAACTGGGGTCGCCACCTGTGTAGGGAAAGCCCCTGGCGGGCCGGGCCGGTTTGTTTACCTGCCCCGTCCGCAGGTCCGGCCGATCGCGGCTCCCACTGGCCGCGGTTCGCCGCTGCAGATCAATGGGAGCTGCTGGAAGCGGCGGCCAGTCCGTCCCTCGGCCCGCGCTGCTTCCAGCAGCTCCCATTGGCCTGCAGCGGCGAACCGCAGCCAGTGGGAGCTGCGATCGGCCGGACCTGCGGACGGGGCAGGTAAACAAACCGGCCCGGCCCGCCAGGGGCTTTCCCTACACAAGCGGCGACCCCAGTTTGAGAAACACTGCTGTAACCTATCATTTAAATCAGCTTCTGTACCAAATGACTGGAGGATAGCTAATGTGATGCCAATTTTTAAAAAGGGCTCCAGAGGTGACCTCAGCAATTACAGGCCAGTAAGCCTAACTTCAGTACCGGGCAAACTGGTTGAAACTATAGTAAAGAACAAAATTGTCAGACACAAAGATGAACATAATTTGTTGGGGAATAGTCAACATGGCAAGACTGAAACAGTCTCCTCTCTGGCCAGCCAGAGTAAAGCTCAGCTTCTCCTGGGCACTAGGAGCAATCTTAGCTTCTTCTGAGAGAGATTCCCATTTCCTCTTGGGAGAGCCTGCACAAACCCCATTGCTTCTGAGAAAGTTCCCTTCTCCACACCTATCTTTTCAATACTCCCAGTACTTAGGGGAACCAGGAATTGTCCTTCCCCAGGGCTTTTTGTAGGTTCAGGAATTCCAATTGGTTTTAAAAATCCTGGTTGGTGAGAGACTGTATCCTATTTATACAAGGGTTTCAGAATGAAATTTATTGTAACAAGGCATTTAAACATCTATCTATCTATCTAAACATTTTTGTAGCTGGGAAGATATGAATATATGCAACCTACTCTATGATAGGACATATTATAATATTTATTTAGAGTTGCTGAGAATAAGCCACGAAAATGAACCTCAGGTCCTTTGTACATATCACCAGGACTCCCTGAGAGATTGCAGCCATATACTATGAACAATGTTATGCTATGTACAACAAATGTATGATTTTAATTTGCATTTGATGATGTTAGTAGAGTGTAAATCAACAGCTGTAACATTCATCACCCCTTTCTTTTAAATTATTGTTTTCGGAGGTGTTTATTGCAAAGGTTAAAACCGATTCCATCCTGAAACACCCTATGTGGGCCCAGGGCAGTCAGTGAACTGGAATCTGGTTGTATGGGATTCCTTCTCTTTCTTTTTCTCTTTCTCTTGGTGTAGTTTTCTCTGAATAAGATTTTCCTTTCTGTTCTCCAGTTGGAATAATGAATCTGGGACTATCTGAAGACATGTTGCTGCAATACAGCACCTGGAAGGCTTTTACAAAAATAAAATCAGGCCAGATCCAAATGCAGATCAAGCCAAATCAGGCTTGTCCACACTTTCCGGAGGATTGATGCTGCAGCGATCGATGCATTGGCGGTTGATTTATTGGTTCTAGTGAAGATCCACTAAATCGACCGCTGATTGCTCTCCCATCAACTCCTGTACTCCATCTGATCGAGAAGAGTAAGGACAGGTGTTCACTACCCACCGGATCGGTGGGTAGTGATCGATCTATCGGGGATAAATTTATCACGTCTCGTATAGACGTGGATAAATCAATCCCCAAACACACTCCCTGTCTACTCTGGAACTCCAGCTCGCGAGAGGCGGAAGCGGAGTCGACGGGGGAGCGGCAGCAGTCGACTCACCACCGTCCTCGCAGCCAGGTAAGTCGACCTAAGATACACCAACCTCAGCTACGCTATTTGCGTAGCTGAAGTTGTGTATCTTAGGTCGACCTCCCCCCCCAGTGTAGACCAGGGCTAAGGGAAGTCGATGGGAGAGTGTCTCCCGTCGATGTCACGTTGTGTGGACCCCGCAGTAAGTAGATCTAAGCTACGTTGATTTGAGTTACGCAATTCATGTTACTCAACTTGCGTAGCTTAGATCAACTTTTCCCTTTAGTGTAGACAAGGTTAGTGTAAATGGGCATAGCTCCACTGAAGTTGATGGAACTACTGCTGTGGAGACAAGCTGGGGATCCGGCCCATTAGCTCTGGTTTTGACCTGATCTCATGTTATCTCATGTAACAATATAGGGCTTAATCTTGCAGCCCTCACTCAGGCAAAACTCCCATAGGCTTCATTCAGTAATTCTGGATGTTACTAAGCTCTGCCCATACAAATGACATCACTGTTTCCATAGTAACTAATGCACTTCAAGGAGGAAATAGCAGAGCAGAATTTTATTTTTAAAGGACAAAAATTAGTGGCATAAACAAAATAGGTGATGGCGGGGATGCTATAAAGTTTTCATTGCTGCTAATCTGGGAAAAGCTACATAATTCACTCGTAGCTCAGGCACCTACGAGTAATGTGGTCATTGCAAACTCCTGGCAATAAGTCCTTTATGCTGACCCACATTATGGGCCCAATCCTCCACTAATTACATACACAAAGTTCCCATTGACGTGAGTTCGGGGTGTGCAAAGAATGCAGCATCAGATCTATCTGTCTATAGCTACCTAAAATTTAGTTCCATGTAGTGCGTGGGGGAATGAATCTTTCCAATGAGAGATTAAAAACTGAACGTCTGTCTGCTGCACGTGGACCTTAAGGATCCTGTCACAGGGTCATTGGTCAGCAAATGTCTTCTCCTCTACTGCTGTGTAGTGTGCTATGCAACAGTCAGCCAGGGCTCTCCACCCCAGAGGTGGCTGCATGTCATTGGTACTGCACGTACGCCGGCTGTGGAACTCTTTGAGATGAAATGCCTATGTGAGTCTAATAGCTTGTATATCAAACCTCTCCATTAGACCCACCTCTGCTGTGACACATATAAGAAACAGAGCAATTAATGAGGACGAGATTGAGGGGCAGATGGGATTAGTTGGCTTTTACTTTATTTATAATAATTTTAAAGCAGCAACTTTGTATGAGTGTCGAAACATTGTATATATTGATTGCAGCTCTCTCTCCAGGGCAGGGACCCTGCCTTCATATGTATTTGTATGGCTTCTAGCACAACAGGGCCATGATCCTCACCCATGCTTTGGGGTGATACTGCCATACACGTGTTAAATACCCCCGCCCCCGCACTCCATAGGTTCTGATTGACAGCTCCTTGAAGTCAAGGGAAAGTCTTCAAGGGGCTCTGGATTAGATGCAGAGTGATGTCATTTATTTTTTTCCTTTAAAGCCTGATTTTGCAATTCCCACTCAAGCAGAACTTCCATCGGAGCCTTCAGGGAGTGCACCTGAGCTAAGTCCACAGGATCAGGTCCTCCATATAAACACAGATTGCTCCCTAGAACGGGAAAAGCAATTCTGACATTGTGCTGCAATGAAAAAATGTGGAGCTTTGTCTGCTTCAAATGGAGTTACTTATCGTGTTATAGCCTCATAGAGGATTTTTATTTATTTTTAAAGGAGTAGCTCCATTAGCTGGTACTTACGTTACATCTGTGTTCAGTAAAAGCAGGTTCCTCTGCGCATGTACTGTAAAGTGTGTGTGTGTGATTGAGATCCAGAGCGGGGGCTGGATTTGGAATGCCCCAGATTTCAGGAGCATTCATAGCTGAAGGGTTTGGTTCAGCCTGTTAAAAAAAATAGGGACCATTTGTAAAATTCCGAGTTGGATGACCTAACGCTTGGGGGCTCTGCTGTGAGGTTTGCTTTGGGACCCTGCCCATTCAGGATTCTCTTGGATTATCACTGCATTTGATTTCTGCAGCTCCCCTCAGTGACAAATTGATATGAAGAATTTCATAGAGTATTTCACAATCCGTTTTGGTACAATAATTAGCTATTTTTTTTCCCTGACGGGGATAGATAATGCCATAAAGATGAAGCCAGTGTTATAAATCATTCCAACTACTGCCCTGATCTAAAACGTGCTGCTGGTGAATGGCACCCAAACAGACCACACCGTGTCTGTCAATCCATCACTCCAAAACCGAGCAAGGAATAGTACCAGAATCTGAGAACCCGCTACATTTATTTTAATGCTGATAATGGGGTAGTGCCAAGTTCTGCCCTGGCTGGTGCTTATAGGGAGAGCTGAGTGTATGGTCAATACATGGACCTCTACTCCTCCTAAAAGCTGCCAGGCTGGGTGGGATTCCATTGGGCAGGCAGAGCTGGGGAATGCATGGAGCCGGGCATGCTTTCCTGTAGATTTTTAACAGTAAGGGTTATTTATCTTTGGAACAATTTACCCAGGGTTGTGGTGGATTCTCCATCACTGGAAATGTTAAAATCAAGATGGGATGTTTCTCTAAAAGATCTGCTCCAGATCTGCTCCAGGAATTATTTTGGGGGAATTCTCTGGTGTGTGTTATCAAGGTGATGATGATCACTATTGGTGCCTTCTGGCCTTGGAATCTATGAAAAGCCACAGCGTTTACCTCTGACTCTCTCATGCTATGCATCACAGCTTAGATGATATCCAGCTAGGGCAGCGTTTCTCAAATGTGGCCACCGTGGCTGCATACGGCCACTAGGGGCTTTTCTTGCGGCCACAGCCTCCTGGGCTGTTATGGGGGGGGGGGGGGGGGGGGAGTAGAGGCCCCTCCCTGTTGCTCCTGGATGCACCGCCTTGGTGTTGGTTGCTGAGGCTGCCAGCAGTAGTTGGGCCCTGCTCCCCCTGTGGAGACACCTGGGGCACAATGCTGGAGGACCAGGCAGCCGGTGAGTTCCCCATCTTCCCAGAGGTGATGGGGTTCAAGCTTTAGGCTTCAGCCCTGGGTTAGTGGGGCAGAGGGGCAGCAAGCTCTGGCCACAGGGCTTTGGGCTCTAGTCCCCCCACTGCCTCCCGCTACCTGCCCCCATTGCCCCTGGCCCCCGCTGCCTCCCCCGACCCCCCATCCAGGGCTTAATTTGTCCCTAGGCTTGACAGGGCTGAGGTAGTCTGTTGTGAAAAGCGATACGTGTATGCTTGTTAATATCACTTTTCACAATATACTTACTAGCTAGCAATAAATAAATTGCAATGATTTGGACGGGTATATGTGCATATTTATTTGTTTTTCCTAAAGCTAATTAAGTATTTTAGGAAAACGTGTGAGAGGGGTCACCAGCAAGAGTCGGTGGCCACACTCTGAGGCCTCCAAAAATTTTGTCCTGAGAACCCCTGAGCTAGGGGCTCATCATACAGTACCTAGCCAGAGCTCCAAGCCTCTTTGGAGTCATGGTGCATGGGCCAGATCAGAAATCAGATGTTGCTGGATAGCCCTGGTTTGAGAGCTAGGGAAGGAAGGATCCTTTTCTGCTGTGTGTCCTGGGGGATATCTCCCTGTGATCTCTTCCCCCTCCAATGAAGCCACACAGCAGAAGGACAGGTCCTAGCCCAGAGCATTCAGTTTTCCAACACCACTGTGATTTGGGTGCCTTGATTTGTAGTCTGAGTCACCTTAGAGCAGTCTTATTATGAGAAGGTGGGTGCTCAGCCCTTTCTTGCTATCAGGCCCCTATAGCCATCTGACAGAAACGAGGCACTTTGCTTTAGAAAATCCTGGTCAGAAATCAATCAGTAACTCATTTCTGGAGTTCACCATTAAACTGTGCTATTTCCTTTTTCCCCCTTAACATCAGTTGAAGAGCATATTAAAAAATTCAAGGCACAGAGGAATTTTCAGATTATTTTCAATAAAATCTTGGGGGGCAGGGCCTTCCTCCCCAAGTAAATCCTCACAATTTTTTTTCTTAAAAAGCAAAATCACTAACCAGCATCAGCCTGTTGATTATAATGTTATCACAGTATAATGAAGCCTGCTTGGGTTGCTAGTGGACAGCTTTGAACCAAGGACTTCTAGCAATAAAAACTTGGGCTTTTTTCACTTGAGCTAAAAGAGGATTTGTCCTAGCTGCCAGAAGTAGTAGACTCTTATCCTCTTATGTTGTCCAACTGCTAAAGGAAGTCAGAGGCCTGCAGTGTGCTAGTATGGGTTACAAGTGCCATTGCAGAGTGCCAGAGGCTGGCAGAATTTGGCCTGACTAGGTGTTTAGTGATGCACACAAATCAGGCAGTGCAATTGCATTATATAACTCAACCTTGTCATCTGCTACTGTTTATCATTGTACTGTAAGGCTGATTTTTTCCCCATATGGTATCGGAACCATTCTGGGCAGGTTGACTCCATGCTGAGGTTTCTTTCCTGTAGGTCTCAGGTTCATGTGACCCTGTCTCAGCCAATAGCTAGAGCCAGTAATGTTTGCCTCTAATAACAATTGATCATCTACTGTGGGAGAGCTACAGTGCTAGGCTATTCTAGGTCACATAATTTTGTCTCCTCTTATTGGACAATGTTATCTGCAGTCCACGATTATCATAAATAGCTGGTTGGGTGGACAGGTAGGTAGATACATAAGGACAAGCGGAATGAATTTGTACAGATAGATACGCAGTCAATTAAGCAGCGCCGTTAATCTAATTATGTGTGGTGTGGATAACTGTCTGCCACTAAAAGACAAATGCCGAGGTAAAGTATTTATCAAAAATACTGTAAGCGCAGAGGTGAAGCTGAGACATTTGTTATTAAAGAGCTAGACAGTAATCTGGTCACAGTGTATAATTCCATTAACATTATTCCTATTATACCAAATAATTTAGTTAAAATAAATGAAATAAATGAAAGCCATTCTGCAGACATATGATGGCAATGGGAGAGCTGACCCCAGGGAAGGCAATTCCATTTAAAAAGACAAAGCGGGCACATTGATTCTATTTAATATCTTTTTTCTTTATTTTTTTAAATCTTTGACTGGAAGGGAATTTCCCCCCCTCTGATCCTCGCTGCCTTGTGTCACATGGACCGTCCAGAAGGCCTGGTTGAGGCACCCTTTGGAACACATCAAGGCCTCTCTGGGTTTAGCCACATGGATCAGTCAAGGAGCAAGAACCTGGGATCAAGAATTAAAAAATAAGATTTTTAAATTCATATGAGAATGGGGTGTAGAGGCCACCACCAAGATTGTGCTAGGCACTGTACATACACGTGGTAAGAGACAGTCTCTGCCCTGAATAGCTTGTAATCTCAATAGATAAAACAGTATTATTAGCCCGTTATCCATGTGGGGACTGAGATTAAGATACTTGCCCAAGTTACACCCACAGGCTGTGGCAGAGTTGGGAACTGAAGGCAGATCTTTTGAACCCTACCTCAGTGCCTTATGTCTACACTGCAAAGAGAAACCCACAACACTGAGTCTCAGAGCCCTGTTGACTTGGACTCGCAGTGCAGACATTCAGGCTTGGGCTGGAGCCTGGGCTCTGACACCCAGCCAGAGGGGACGGTCTCCACGCCCATGCTCCAGCCTTAGCAGGAATGTCTGCTCTGCTATTTTCAGCCCACAGACCGAGCCCTGCGAGCTGCAGTCAATTGACCCAGGCTCTAAGACTTGGTGCACAGGTGTTTCTTTGCAGTGTAGACAGCCTCAGCTCTCCAAAGCAGCCCTGAAAACAACTGAAAAAGCCCCTGGGTTCCTCCCCATGCTGTATCTGAGAAGCTGCATTTTGATTGGCTCACAAGCTGAGTATCTACCTGCTTCTGCCAATCAACAAAGAGCATTATCAGAAGTAGCGTTCACTTTTTTTTTTTTTAATGTAATTGATTTCTCAGAGTAAACTGGCTTCAGGCTGGCCAATATGTGTGAGCTTTAAAAAGCATATCAATAAATAAGCCAATCAGCTTGTCTGTTTCATTTTGGTACAATCGGTAACTCTTTCCTGACCCTTCTCTAGATTTGTGGCAGCATAAAAATGCCCAAATATTTACTGCTAGTCAGTCGTCCTGATACCAATAGACAAGTGCCCAATAGACAAGTGAAAGAAAGAGCTGATGCACAAACATCTCCTGTGATATTACACTCCTACTACAGGGCATATTTCTTTAAAATCAATCATCTTTTATGCATGCATGGCAGCATTATGTGCATTGCTTTTACATGGCAATCTTCTCTTGCAGACTTTTACAGCACTCTCTGCTTATTCTGAACTATAGGCAGATAGAAATGGAGATAAATATCTAGCTATCCAGATCTATATAAGCTGTCTGTCTCTAGACAGACATCTTATATGAGTCTAGATAGCTAGATATATATCTTGCTTTTATACTGAGCCTCTCACTCCAAAGCATTTCAAAAGCTCTTTACAAAGCATAAATACTGCACAGTGGGACTATTTCAGACAACTGTGAAATGCAGCCACCTTTGGTGTGGATTGGGGTAGCCATTTAACAGAGCCCAGGAACACCATGCAATAATTTAGGTCAGAAAGTGAAGGAGCTACACCATAGCCCATTGACACTGCAGTGAATGTGAGAATGTACAAACTACATCAGCAAGTATGCTCTGATTTGGTGTCTGCTTTTGGATTGCCATGCAGATCTGTGTAGCACAGGAGAATTTTTGCATAGCTATAGACAATGTGTCCCTTCAAGCCAAATTAGGGTTGCCAGTTTTGGTTGGACGTATCCCTGGATGTTTCATCACACAACATAATCTTTAAAGATTAATCTTTAATTCCTGGAGACTCAGCAACCCTAAACCAAATACCTGGGCCTACCATCCAATCTTGCTTTTACTGGCAGTAATGAACCCCATGATCTTGGTGTGTTAGCTCTGTACTGGTGTCGTTCTTCTATGCTGTCACTTTTTTTTCTCTCTCTCGCTGTTTGCATACTCCATTAGATACCCTGCTGATGGGTTTGGAATCATCATCTGTTAGTGTACTCCACCCTAGCAAACTGCATGTCTTTGTTACCTTCTAGTAGCTGGTCCATATAAGAGGATAAGAACCTTACATAGCTGCCGATTAGAGGAGTTACTCCTTTAACTTAAGCTGTAGAGGCTCATGCTTTTAGTCATGCTAAACACCAAAACCCATGTCTGGGTGGTTATATTAGCACTTATGTGCTCTCTGCTGAATCCTCACAGATTCTTTTGTTTTGAGCTATTACATGTATCCTGCCTTGTCCCTACTCCTCACAATCCATTGTATCATAGGCAGGGGCTGGTAGCACCACCTGTTACTGAAGTTGCTTGACACCTCCCATTAAAAAGACTCAGTTTTCAGTTGCTTATAAATTTGCCAGACTTTGACTGGTTTTTAGGCTGAAATGTTCCATGCTGGGTGTCTGCCTCAGGCTGAATTGTTTTGGAAAATTTGAGCCAAAATGGCTCAATGGTTTCAAAGAACAAGGCTAGGGGAAATAAAATGCGTTGTTTTGCTCATGTTAAAAAATCCTGGTGACCTTTCTTGTTTGCGAAGTTCTAGTGCTCCCGTGCTTTGGATCAGGGACTTGCAGTTTGGAGAGAAGGGCAGCAATTTGTCATCTTTGTGAAAAGCCATCTAAATTTGGCCACCCAAGTTTCCAGCCTCTGAAAAATTGCAGTTTGCACATGCTCAGTAGAGACTTGTTAGAACTTCTCAGCTTAATTCCCCAAAGACTTTGTCCACAGTGGGACTTTGCCAGCAATTGCAGTTCATGGGTGTTTCAGGCCAAGCGGTGCTGGGTCTGGGCACCTGAACTGAGAGCAGGAAGCCTGTCCCTTCATGTGCTCTCACTGCTTCCCCTCCTGGGCTCAGGCATGGTTGGGGAGGAAGCTGCTTGAACTGAATGCAGAGGGGACAAGAGCCAGACCTGGCAGGGGAAGTACTGTAGACTGGGAGAAGGAGCCTGGTGGGGAAGACTGGGACTGGAGCCTGATGGTGGTGGGGGAGAGGGAAAGTAGGACTTGGAGTTGCTGGGGGTGATGGGGACTTGGAGCCAGAGGGGGGACCTGAGCATATTGGCACTGGTTGGGCATTGAGCCTGGGTTTCAGGTGTGTGGGGACTGGGATCCAGGGGGTGGGGGAAAGAGGTGGCAGGAGGGGGACAGAGCAGGTGAGAAGCCAGAGTGCGAAGGGAGAACTGCGACTGGCTGAGCAAAGAGACTGGGAGGAGGGACACTGGGATTGGAGGAGGAGTCTGGTAGAGACACTGGGACAGCGAGCCAGTGGGGATAGGGAATGTGGGTGTGTGGGTGACTGGAGGCCAGTGGGGGCGAGGAAGAGAGGGGGACGGGGAGACTGTGTGTGGGACTTTACGACCTCAGTAATGTTCTCCTCAGGTAGAGTTTGTGTGTGCTCTAAGTACATGTCACCTGACCTAGGCTTTTATGTCAAATTCAATATAGAGTGATTCACACAGAGCCCGTAACTGCCAGGGAAAGTAGGCAGCTGGGCGTTCTTCACCAGGCTGGAATTACGCCAGGGC
Organism: Emys orbicularis; assembly: GCF_028017835.1. Taxonomy (NCBI): domain Eukaryota; kingdom Metazoa; phylum Chordata; order Testudines; family Emydidae; genus Emys; species Emys orbicularis. The sequence continues at coordinate 58,597,926 of NC_088690.1, read as the reverse complement.
ATGGGGGTGGCTGCTCCTCTCACACAACGTGCTGGGGGATTGCTAGTGGGAGTGGACGGTCGGGAGCTCGGCTTTGAGCCCCATCCAGGAGCTGCCATCTCCACAACCACTTTTTAGTAAGACCTTTAGTGGAAAGAATATTTTAATGTATTGCCCCCTCCCCCCACAGCTGAAGGTCTATGCCTGCCTATTTCTGTGAATGGAGGGGGCTCGTGCTCCACAGATATCGCCAGAGCCTCTCCCACTCACCGCCGTGGGAGAGCTAGGTCGGGATGTCGATATGTGGGGGGGCAGGGGAAGGGGTGCTGGTTGGACTCTCACAATAACTGTGCCTCACAAACAGGAGTTTGTTCCTGAGGACAGGGTTTGCAATGTCTCCCTCCACACAGCTGAGTAGACCCCCACCCCCGGGAGCAGGAGTGCATTGGGGAGCCCCTGGCTCCTGCCATGGCTGTGATGCCAATGGGTGGCAGAGAGCAGCAAAGTGCCTCTGCAGAGCAGTTCTATGCCACCAACGCTGCCCTGGAGAGCCATGGGTTACAGCCCAGACTCTTCCATTGGGATGGGCCTGGGAGGGGGACCCCCGACGGGATCTCTGGGAGGGGAAACTTGTGGCATGCCCACTCCCCACTGGGGATGAGGCATGTAGGGAAGCACCAGAGTGGGCGGCCTTGTTCATCTCGTGCCACAGGTGTCCAAGGCACTGGGAAAAGCAATAGAGGCCCCACCCCAAAGAAGTTAGAGCCTAGCGGTGCCCATCCAGTACGAAGCAAGCCCTGTGGTGGCTGTGCTGTCTCTGGGGGCAGCAGGGAAACGTGGTCAGTGAGGGCGGTCCAGGGAGGCTGAAGGCAGGGAGTTTTAAGGGGGGCTTTGAGGAAGGGAAGGGGCCGTTGGTGCGCAGGAAGCGGGAAGCTGCCCCAAGGACGAGGGGCAGCGTGAGAGAAGGCTGGAAGCCAAGAGTAGGGGGAGGAGGTGAGGGGAGAGGTTAGGGAGAGGGGGCAGGAAGACATGGGAGCTGAGGCGAGCCAGGGTGAAGCTGCTCAGGGCCTCAAGGGGGAGGATGAGGGGGATGGCCTGGATGAGGAAGGGGAGCAGAAGCCACTGAAGGGATGTCTCCCACTATATCTGTGCCGTCTCGCTGGGGTCTTGAGGCACTCCTGAGGTGTAACGCTGTTCAGCACAGACGTGGGGTGTAGCTGGAGTGCCGGGAGAGCAGGGGGCTGGGTGAGCACGCAGTGTTCTCATCCAGAAGGGAGTGGGACATCAGGTGGGCTTAGCTCCCTGAACGCTAATCTCTAACTCAGTGACCGGCTCCCTCCGTTCCCACAGAGCAGGGAGATACAGGCCTCCGAGGCCCTCTTGCGCCTTTTCCTTTCCCCAAATGGGGCCGTCCTCACTGACCCTGCTCTTCTCCTCTCTCCCTCCTCCCCCGACTGCTGCTTCGTCAGAGATTCCCCAGTGCGCTGGCTGCAACCAGCACATCCTGGATAAGTTCATCCTGAAAGTCCTCGACAGGCACTGGCACAGCTCCTGCCTCAAGTGCGCGGACTGCCAGATGCAGCTAGTGGACAGGTGCTTCTCCAGAGCCGGGAGTGTCTACTGTAAGGAAGACTTCTTCAAGTAAGTGCAACCATCTCCTTTGTGTTGGGAGGGCTGAGTGGCAGTGGCCTGGGTGTTTTCTGACAGCTCACACCAGGCTGTGGAGAAAGCTCCCCCTTGCACAGGAGACCTTGCTCCAGAAACTCCCTGCCAGCGTTTGCCAAGGGGTTTAGGACTAAGAGCCCCGCTCTCAGGAGCACACCAGGGTCCTAACAATTTTCCCAAGCTGTTTTTCATTAGAAATAAATCCCTTTCTAACTTAATATTTCTGCTAATCGAATCCCAACCTGCCCCTGCAGCTGCTTTGGCAAAGTTTAGGGTTAGCGAAAACCAGGACATGGCTGCTTTGGCCTCCCCTCCTGGGATCAGCTCAGAGTAACTCAATTGCCCAGATCACAGGAGATGCCAGCTTGGGGAGCCCCCGGTTACTACCCTCATGCCTCTCATTCTGGGTTTCATCAGAAGGGGAACCATTTGGCCTCCCAGACAGGCTGGCTGCATGGGGGTACAGCCCACGATGAGTCTGGTGGAAATGGAGAGAAAAAGGAAAACAGACGGCGATCATGGAAAGACAGGCATGATGTTCCCTAAGCAGGTACCGGTACAGACAGACATGGAAACAACTGGACAAATTTTAAGCATAATTTCTCCAAAATCTTCTTATATATACATTTTTTTAAGCCCAAGTGTTTAAATAAAGGGAATTTTGCTGCTTTAAAACTGCCACAGGCTGAATGCTATTTGTGGGGATTTAACCTTCTTAGAGACCCAAATCTCTCTAATACTCCTCTCTCCCCCACACCCTCCCTCCCTATTACATTTTTAAGCCCAAATTGGACTAAGGATTCGGCTTGTTAATCACTCTTCCTGCATCAAGCACATCTGTTCAGATCAGAGCTAGAGGGCAGGAGAAACCCACACAAACACAAAGACTCCAGATCCCTGCTGCTTTTCAAGATCTCCTCTCTTTGTGGGTTGTTTCTTTGTTTTTGTTTTTTGTTTTTTGCTGCCTTCATTTCCCTGTATCCATATTTTTTCCTAGTAGGGTAAAAGCCTTATTTAATTCACACTTGGGCCATTTGCAATCTGTGTACCTGCCTCTAAACCAGTGGCTCTCAATCTTTCCAGACTACTGTACCCCTTTCAGGAGTCTGATTTGTCTTGCGTACCCCCAAGTTTCACCTCACTTAAAAACTACTTGCTTATAAAATCAAACATAAAAATACCAAAGTGTCACAGCACACTATTACTGAAAAATTGCTGAGTTTCTCATTTTTACCATATAATTATAAAATAAATCAATTAGAATATAAATTTTGTACTTACATTTCAGTGTATAGAGCAGTATAAACAAGTCATTGTCTGTATGAAATTTTAGTTTGTACTGATTTCACTAGTGCTTTTTCTGTAGCCTGTTGTAAAACTAGGCAAATATCTAGATGAATTGATGTACCCCCCCGGAAGACCTCTGCGTACCCTCAGGGGTACATATACCCCTGGTTGAGAACCACTGCTCTAAACTATCTGATGTACAAACCCTGGACTGTCCATGGCTCCTCTGTGAAAGAGCATTATTCTTGCAATGAAAATTGGACTTTTTGCAGTACATTTTATCCCCGATTGCAAAATGCAGTCATTTTATAAAGGACAGTTAATATCTGTATCTATATTGGGCCAAATCCTTTGCTGATTAAACTGGTGTAACTCTACTGATGTCAATAGTGCGATGCTGATTTACATTAGCTGAAGATCTGGCAAGATACGTATGGGCCAGATCCTTGGTTAGTGGAAATTGGTGTAGCTCACTGAAGACAATGAAGTGATGCTGATTTACACCAGGAGGAGATCTGGCCCAAGATGTCTTTTGGTGGCTGAGAGGAAAAGGAATGAACAAGGCGCATTTGGAGTATGTTGGATATGATAGCAGAGCCATCAGACCTAAGACACATGGCATGTTTATGCAAGGAGGCACAAAGACAGCGTAATGCAAATGGCTTCCTCTCAGAGAGCTCCGTGTTAATTGCTGCACATTACTGTGCTCTGTTCTACCTGGGCTCCAGATCTGAGTGTTCCATGGCATCTGACACCAGTGGTTATTTTGATATCAGTTCCCCACTTGTAAAAGAGTCCCAGGCCATGATGTTCTTTGCCGGCTCATGCCCAGGGTATTTATAAAGATCCCCCTTCTAAAGTAGAATCATAGAATATCAGGGCTGGAAGGGACCTCAGGAGGTTATCTAGTCTAACCCCCTGCTCAAAGCAAGACCAATCCCCAGATAGATTTTTGCCCCAAGTGGCCCCCTCAAGGATTAAACTCACAACCCGGGGTTTAGCAAGCCAATGCTCAAACCACTGAGCTATCCCTCCCCCCTGCGTGGGGTGTACACAGGGTATTGGTGAGATATCTACCCTGTACTAAAGGCGTCTCGGGAGAGAAAACAGGACACAAAGGAGTCAGGAAGATTTGATTTGAAAAATGTTACAAAATTCAAGCATGGTCCCGCGCATTCCTTGCCCAGCTATGTCAGGTGGGAGAATAATGAAGCCAATACTTGTCTAGCAACTCATCCCCCAAATATGGTGACATTTCTCTGATGCATTGTGAAGTGAATAGTATCCCTCCAGCTGTAATCCCAGGTCAGGATTTCCCCTGTCCCCCAACCTCTGGTAAATGCGATGCGGAGTCTACTGTCTCGCTTTCTTTTTGGATTTCTTTCAAGATGGACTTGAGACCATTCCCAGACTCACCTGGACATCACTAGACACAGGCATTCAGAGACCCCAGTGATGAAGGCAATGTGAAGACCCCACTAGGTTAGACTGGGTAGTTCCTCTGTCTTTGTGCACAGTATTGCTAGTTCCATGCCAGGCACCCCATGGCTGCTCTTCGCAGGAGGATGGCACAACAAGGGCACCTAGAAGGTTCAGTCCAGGAGGCATTGGTGGTTCTTGGCCTGGGAGGAGTCAGTCCCAAAAGGCTTGGGGGGGCAGGATGAGGCAGGCAGAGAGTTCCCTCTGCTGCACCCCTTGCGGACGTGCAGCTCATGTTCCCTTGTGCCATCTGCCCCCATGGCTACAGTAGATCTAGCTGAGCTTGGAAGGTGGCCATTTTTAATGGATGTTGTCATGGTGCTGGCCGTTATGAAGGGATGCAGGGTGGGGACAGGATGTGGCCAGGGGATGAAAATGAGGGCAAGAGGGGAAATTGATTCAAAAGGCGATCTTGGCCCGACAGACAGACAGACAGACCAGCATGTGCAGGGACTGGGTGAGGGTTGGTTAGGAGCTCCCCACTCTTTACCAGGATGGAGACTCAATGAAAGAGGGTGAAATCAGTGATGCAATTTCCTGAGTTTTAGAAGAAGTTCAGCCATCCCTACGAAGATTTAATGCAAGCTCTCAGAGGGGAGAGGGCATTAGCGACAGGGCCTCAGGGTTGTCTCTTTCTTCCCCTCACTCCTGCAGGAGGAGTTGGAGTTGAGCTGGGCACAGATCTTCCTGTAGAGGAGAGGCAGGGAATAGGAGAGAAAGACTGGCTCCCTCCCCCCCACGCAGCGTAGCAAGGGATGTCATCCTATTTGTATTGTGTGTTGATAGTGTAACAAGCTCAGAGCAGCTCATGGTGGCCTTGACTATTAACTAGGCTGCTCAGCCTAGATCTCTCATCTTGTGGGATTAGCATGCTGGTGTCAATATGCAGGAAAGTGAGAAAGCAGAACAGAGGCCTGGGCATAAGGTGTCCTGAGTTCTAGTCCCAACTGTGCCTGTGTGGACAATTCACTTAACTTCTCTGTGTCTGCATTTACCCTACCTGTAGAATGGGGATAAAAAAACCTGCCTGTATTTTAAAGTTGAATTAATATTACTTAGCTTTTGTAGCTTGGTGCTCTTGAATCTGTACATTTTGAGGTGGTTCACGAGCTGTGTGTGTATGGTATTTATTGTCACCACAGCCCTGTGCGGCAGAGCAGTGCTAGTATCCCCATTGTATTGCTGGGGAGCTGAGACATAAAGAGGTTAAGTGACTTGCCCAAGGTCAACCATGAAGTCTGTGGCAGAACAGGGAATTTCTCCCCAAGTCCTGGGTCAGACCCTAACCACGGGACCATCCTTCCTCTCAAGTGGTTAATATCTACAATGCACTTGGCGTTCCTTGGAAGGAAGATGCCATAGAGATGCTAAGTATAAGTAATAGTACCTTTCAGCCGGGCTCCTAAAGCTCCATTGTGCTAGGATAACACAATGGACCAGATCCTCCCGGCAAGTGGTTCAGTTGTGTTCAGTGCTATCATTGTATCTGGGTGGCAGGGCTGTTTCACAGTGGCTGTCTGTTTCATACATGGGAGTGTAAACATAGCCTGTAGGACAGCTGGATTTGCTATCAGTGATCAGTCACCATCATCATGGTTGTCTGTTTCAGTGGCAGGAACTGGAGTGACTTTGGTTTGCTACAGGTGTTGCCTGCCCCAAAGAGCTCATGCTAGAGCACCCCAGGTGGACAAAACGGGTGAGGGAGGGGAAGACATGGAGGACGCGATGGCAGTAAACAAATTCAGTGTGTGTGTTAGTCGTGGCTCACCACGTGCCCACCGTTGGCAATGTCCTAATCTACCTTCTGCTTGTGCCTGATAACTGTCTCCTAATTTCTGATAACCCTTTGTCCAGGGGTAATAATAGCAGTCCACTGGCACTTGATATCAGTGTCTTGGTTCTCTTACCCGTCACTCTTTGTAGTGTCAGGCCCTGTGTTTCATCCCTTGTCATATTTCTGTAGGGCAACTAGGCCAATGTGGATCTTTTTTTCCTTTTCAGCCAGTTTCTCACTCCCTGCAAACACCTCTCTGCTAATCCACTGGACTGCAGATAGTCCATACTGGTTTGGGTGTGCATTAGTTATGTGTATTACAGTAGTACCTGGAGGCCCCAACTAAGTTCAGGCCCCCATTGTGCTAGGCGCTGTACATAGTGAGAGACAGTCCCTGCCCCCAAGAGTTCACATGTTAAATAGACAAGACAGACAGAGGGAGGGAGGAGAAAGAGAGATGACTTGCTCCGGATCGCTCAGCAGGTCAGTGGCAGAGGTGGGAACAGAAAACAGCTCTCCTGAGTTCCAGTTCTGGGCTCTCTCCACCTTTGCCTTGGTAAGCTAATCCTTCTGCACAGAAATGCCTTTTATTCCTAGCTCTGCACCAGACTTACTGCATGCTTTGTTCCAGTCTCATAACTATTCTATGCCTCAGTTTCCCCAGGTTCGTAATACCTACCTACCTTGCAGGCACGTTCTGAGAGTTAGTTCACGAACATTTTGTAGAGTGTTTGGAGACATAGGGATGGAGTGTGATGTAGACGTATTATTATGGACAAAATTCATCGGGGATTCTGTGATGGTCAAATTGTGATTATGCACATTTCACTTCTGGCATTTTGACCAAGATTTTAAAAAGTGACTCACAATTTTTAGTCTTTGTTTTTGACATGCCCAGTTTGCAACATCTTAAAAGGCGCCTCAGTTCAGAAAACACTGAGCCCTCTGAAAAAGCAAGTCCCTCTGAGGTGCCTCAAGCTGGGCTCCCAAAAACAGAGCCCCTGAATGTCGTGAGTCACTTTTGAAGACCTTGGCCTTTATCAATTTCCTTCAGACTTAGCAAACAAATTTCAATCCGAGTTACGAGCAAGTCTGCCAATTTACAGCCTCAAAGGAAGGTTCTTGCTGCAGTTATGAGGGTGGATGGGAGGATGGGGGACAGCTGTGAATGCAGGGCCTTTGACTGGAGCTGTGGTTGCAGCCGTATCTGTGGACTAGCTACCTGGGCTAGCCAGAGCTCTTAGGTATTACTTGTTAAGAGATCAGGGCAGAGTTTTATGGATGTTTGTGTTGATTTGGTAGCTCCAGTCTGAGCGTTTAAAAGATGAGTCACTGTCGTGGATCCTTTTAACCCCTCCCCACCCTGCAAATGAGCGCTGTTTCCACCAGCCAAACCGCTGTCACAAGCCTCATGCCCCTCCCTACTCGAGTCTGCGTTGTGTGGTTGGCATTGAGATGGGGGAGACAACAGAAAGATTCAGGAGGGTCCATTTTCCTGCAGAATTTTCTGTGTCCCAGCTCTCTCTGGAAATGGTGAGGAGCCGTGTGGAGAAGCGCGCCGGAGCTCAGGTGCCAGAGTGCAGGCAGACAAGCGCCAGCGTGGGCAGGTTTGATTTTTTTGTCATGTTCTGCTAGAGTGCTCTCTCTCAGTGCACTGGTGTCAGGGCCTAATCTTGCTGTCATTGAAGTCAGCGGCCAGAAGTTAGATCCCACATGTTACTGGGCTGGTGGGTAGCTGTGCTCTGCCCTGGAGGGGCCTTGCTTTGGGTTTGAAATGCCAGTTTGTCATTCCTCACTAGCCACGTGGCATCCACGGAACAAAGATCTGACCAGTGGCAATCGTGGGCCGTGCAGCCAGGAAAAGGGAGGAAAATGTTGGCTGTGAAGAGTTCATGGAATTTCAGTAACCAGCCATGAGTTGTGGAAATGGGAAATCAGAAGTAGTATGTGGTGTGGCTTTCATGGCTGGGATCGGAGTGAGCTTTGCTAACACAGGTGGTGGATTTATACCTGCTCTGGGTCTCTCATGTGACAGTCCAATGACATTTTAAGAAAATGGGATTTCTTGAGTTCCTCACCTCCTGAAATTATCCCTGAGGATCCCAGTTCTTTAGAGCCCTACAATTCTCACTCTTTGGCTAAGACAGTGTTCCCAGTGGTGGCACTGCTGTGTTTGTGTGTGCAAACAAGATGTGGCTACAGATCTGTGCCTGGGTGTATACGCAGAGGGCATTGCTGGATGAGGTAGGGGGTGCAGCATCTGGTGTTGACCAGCGTTGGAGATGGGATACTGGACTAGATGGATCGTGTTCTGATCCAGTTTGGCAACTCAGGTGTTCTTAGATGTGGTATTGCTAGAGGTGTGTAGGGCTTATTTCTCCATGGCCATATCCCCTGGGACTGCATGTGGTCTTGTGAGATCTCACTGATAAACTACGTCTGGCATGGTCAGTGCTGGTCTGGGAGACCAAGTGGGTTGGTCATGAGCAATGCCTGATCACGTTATTAGGGGGCACTGAGCTGCTGGCAATGCTCTCTTTTGGCTGAAACATGAGACCGTGGTCCAGATCACTTGTGGCCAGTAAAGGTCCAATGCAGTAACTCCTCGGTTAACGTTGTCGTTATGTTCCTGAAAAGTGCTACTTTAAGCGAAATGAAAGCTTATGCTCCAATACTTCTGTTAGTCTTAAAGGTGCCACAGGACCCTCTGTTGCTTTTTACAGATTCAGACTAACACAGCTACCCCTCTGTTACTATGATGTTAAGTGAATCCACTTTCCCCATAAGAATTAATGTAAATAGGGGGGGTTCAGTTCCAGGGAAATTTTTTTTGCCAGACAAAAGACTATATATATATATATATATATATATATATATACACACACACACACAGTATAAGTTTTAAACAAACAATTTAATACTGTACACAGCAATGATGATTGTGAAGCTTGGTTGAGGTGGTGGAGTCCGAGGGTGGAAGAGGGTGGGATATTTCCCGGGGAATGCCTTACTGCTAAATGATGAACTAGCACTTGGCTGAGCCCTCAAGGGTTAACACATTGTTGTTAATGTAGCCTCACACTCTACAAGGCAGCACGATTGGAGGGAGGGGAGACAGCATGGGAGAGAGAGACAGAGACACACACCGTATGTGTGAGAGAGAGACAAGCATTGCCCCTTTAAGTACGTTGACACCAGTCTAAGTACATTGCCTTTTTAAGTAGATCAGCAAGTTGAGACAGCAGCTGCTGCCAGCAAGCTCCCTCCGTCCTGAGCCCTGAGCCCTGTCGGGTCCCCCCCCACGCTGTGGAGATAAGGTGCAGGAGTGGGGGGAGGGGGGCACCCTATTAGCACCCCTCTTTTCCCGCTTCCCCGCACAGCAAGCAGGAGGCTCCCGGGAGCAGCTCCAAGGCAGAGGGCAGGAGCAGCACACAGCAGTGGGGGAAGCGACAGCTGCCCGGCAATTGATAGCCTGCTGGGCGGCTGCGGCACAGGGAACTTAGGAGAGCAGGGAGCTGATGGGGGGCTGCTGGTCCACCCTGGTTCCAAGCCCCAACCAGCTAGCTCCAACGGGCTGCTCTTTCTGCAAGCAGTGGATAAAGCAGGTGGCTGCCAAAAAACCTTATAAGGGAGCATTGCGCAACTTTAAACGATCATGTTCCCTAATTGATCAGCAACATAACAATGAAACAACGTTAACCGGGATGATTTTAAGTGAGGAGTTACTGTAGCAGTTTTTGTAAGTGTGCTAACCCTGCTGCCCTGGCCAAAGTCTAGCTTGGGTGACTACATTCTGGCTCCCAATATCCCCTCAGCATAGAAGTCAGTTACCACCTTTTAATTAGTTTTTTGTATGGAGTGCTGTTGAACTGCATTTGGTGCCTTTGAAGTGACTGCTGCCTTCTGCCCCAGAGGTGGCTGCATGTTGATGATGGATGAAGTGATTCCTATATTAATGAAAATGAGCTTTAATTCTGTAAAGCACCTAACGTTTGTGAAAGATGATGTATACATCAGCCGATAATGATATGTAGCAAGGCTGGGTGTGTGTGCAGAGAAACTGCTCCGTGAGTGTGAGTGCAGGAGCACTACTGAATGTGACCTGCTGACACAGTGGACATGGTTAGATAAATGTGTGGGGCAGCTCTGCTGGATGGAGGGGCAGACGCAGAGAGGGGAGGCTAGCTGGGTGGCTGGACATACAGAGGCTGGGCCAATGCTGAGTGGTGTGAGGGAGTGGGCACTGTTGGAGGTGCCTGCGTATGAAGATGGCGGCATGGCTGCGGGGACCTGGCACAGGGAAGCAGGGCACAGCTACATGGCATGAGGCTGTGTCCTTTCTTTATGTGCGTAGCAAGTCCCTATACATATGCAGCACTGCCAAAGTTATAGGCGTCCAGCGGCAATGATACCTCATCATTTTATTTCTTTTAGAAGGAGCAGCATGTCATCGGTTCATCTGAGCTGTTGGAAACCTTTGTTAAGCAGAATGACCTTGTGCCTTTCATCATATGGCATCCCAAAGCACTTTACTGATTGCTTGTACAAACAATAGAGAAAATCACTTTGTCCAGATCTCACGCAGCCACCTCTGGGGTGAAATGCAGCCGCTGTTCAACAGCGTACAGCAACACTGCGTGACAATTTGGAACAGACAGGGCAGAATGCCGCATCCAACTGAAAGGTCAGAGGAGTTTAGAGAGGCGGAATGTAATTGCCCAAGTTGGAATTTGACCAGCACTGGAGCTAATACCCCCTGCTCTTGTGCCAAATGCCATGGCATGGGTTCTTAAATTACCACAAGGGGTCAGCCTCTCAGGGTTATATCCCACCTGCAAGGTGGCCTTTCCAATGGCTGTACATTGCTAGAGCCATTGGATTCACCCTGTAGAGGCAGAATACACTGTCCATGGTTAGGTCACCATTGCAAATACAGAGCTGCCAGAAGTGACTCTGCTTCCTGGGGAGATTGAAGAGGGACCCCCACTACTGGATCCCTGAGCTGAAGAAATGCCTCCCTCCTTGCGCACACACGCTCACCCCAGGAGTCCACGCATGGTAATCCTTTCCAGATGTAGTCCCTCTGTCAGCCCTGTGTATTCATTCAGGATTTCAGGGGCAGTGCAAGCAATGCGGGTCTGCCTGCAAAACCATTCGGTTGTAGGGCCTCTGGCTGCAGTGGCTTAGAGTCAAGGCGTGTTCCCTCACCCACTCCAAATTCCTTTGCTCATGGGCGGGGCGCGCTACCGATAAGGGGCAAGATCCTCAGTTGATGTAAATCAGGGCTGCTCCACTGAGGCCAGCGTGTCCAGAAGCGGGGTGTGTGGGACTAGATAGGGAATTAGGGCTGAGGATGGCTGGAGGTTTCCTGTTGCACAGGAGAACTGGAGGCACTCGCAGTGTTCTTCAGCCATGGCTGGTATATGGCCCCAACATCCAAGGGGCCACAGTTGTCATGACTCCCGTGTTTCAACCTCTCCCCGGCAGAACCAAGCCCCTGAACACCAAGAAGCCACCTGCTGCTCCGGAGTGTGGTCGGGACTGGACCGGCTGGTTCTGCCTGTGGGGTGGGAATGGGGGCGTGGATGTGAAGTTTGTCATGAGCTCCAGGGCTGGGTGAAGGGATCTGTTCAATTTTGTGCAGGTGCCCACAGAACATGCAGCGGGAGGGTCTGTGTGACAGGCACAGCTTATAAAGCCCCAGGCAGATCAATAAGAATCCCTGAATTTTAGTCTTTTCCCTCGAAGTAGGATATATCTGTACCTCTTGCCCGCACCTTGCTGGCATTAATCAGCTCCGTCATCCAGGGACTTAATATCCTCCTCACTTCTCCAGCTGTTTGTGTCTCTCCCCGGGGGAGGGCCGAAATGGCTGGACAGGCTGTCCAGCAGAAATGAGTGCTTGTTTTGTTTACTTACAATCCCTTTAGCAGTGTTCCATCAGGCTGTTCAGTGTCGCGTTCGGGACAGCGGGGGCTGTTAATGAATGCATTGCTCTGGGGATTCAGCCTTCGGCACGGAGCCCGATCTCTGGGCAGATCTATCTTCCATCCAGCCCACTCTCCCCACCGGGATATCTGACCACCTTACAAATCTCCCTGACTGGTGGGCTAGATAGAGCCTTAAAATCTCTCTTGCCTCTCCCTTAACATACAAGAAAAAGCCATATTCCCCCCCTCTTCTTTCTACTCTTCCATCCGGCCCCCATCAGGCTGATATTTAAATTGGGCACTTTGTGGTCCAGGTTAGAGACTGGCACTTTTTATCTAGTTCAGCTGTTCTCGAACTGTGGGTCGGGATCCCAAAGTGGGTCGTGACCCCATTTTAATGGGGTCACCAGAGCTGGCCAAAGCCTGAGCCCCACCGACCAGGGCCAAGGGCTTCAGCCCTTGGTGGCAGAGCTCAGGTTACAGGCCCCCACTCCTGGGGCTGAAGCCCTTGGACTTTGGCTTTGGCCCCCCCACCTGGGGTCATGTAGTAATTGTTGTTGTCAGAAGGGGGTCGCAGTGCAATAAAGTTTGAGAACCCCTGGTCTAGTTGTATGAAGATTAATGGCACTTCTGCTTGTGCATAAACTGTATGGGAGGCTGGAAAAGGTAGTGTAGGTCGGTGCTGCCTCCTACAGGTGAGAAATGCATTCTTGTACCTTATTGCAACTCCCCCACTTAACCTCCCCGCCCACTCTCCCCCCTAACCCCCCCCGGCGGGTTTATGGTGTGTTGTACTGAAATGTTCTGGTCTTCAAATACTGCTGGCCACACGGGAGTTGATTTAGGCTATAAAACATTGCAACAATCCAGCAACGTTTGCATTGAAATAGCAACTTCCTGTGCAAGGTTTTGAACGAGCTTCACAAACAATAAGAGCCTGATCCATGGTCCACTGGCCAGACTCCCATTGATTTCAGTGCGGGGCAGGCCAAAAGTTTGAGAGCCTCCCTCCCAGCATCTCTGTAAGGTTGGTAAAGACTCTTAGTCCCAGATGGGGAAACAGAGAATTGAACGGTCCTGTTCACACTCCGACTACAGCCCTGATTTTGTAACCGGTTATGGGTACCGCCAGCTAATTCCAAGTCACCTGGTTCGGTGTGTGTCACCTTCACAACCACGTTGTCACATCCACCTCTGGTTCTGTGCCCAGTGGTGGTGTCTAAGAGTACGTGTGGAGCATTCTATCCCATAGTGCCCCAGCAACTGCCTCTGACAAGGTCTGGGGAGCGGGAGGGTTGCTGACGAGCCCTACCTGTCACCTAGGATTATAGGCTCTCTTAAATCTTAAATACCCTCACAGTGGCTATTTGGTGTCATGGAGACCTTCCTGCCTTTCCATGTTGCAGCACTCTCCAGCTTCTCTGTTACACCCTGACACAGAGCAGGGCAGACATGGCACCAGCCCGCAGAGCTCTCTCGGGCGTTACCTGGAAAGGAAACCGAGGCAAAGCGCTCAATCTATTCAGCTTAACAAAGATACTTCACAGCCTAGAAGTATCAACATGGGGAACAAATTGTTAATAATAGGCTCTTCCGTGTAGCAGAAAAAGGCCTAATACGATCCAATGGCTGGAAGTTGAAGCTAGACGAATTCAAACTGGAATAAGGTGTAAATTTTTAATGGTGAGTAATTAACCATTGGAACGATTTCCCCAGGGTTGTGGTGGACTCTCCATCACTGACCATTTTTAAACCAAGATTGGATATTGTTCTAAAAGATCTGCCCTAGGGATTGTTTGGGGGCATTCTCTGGCCGGTGCTATCCAGGAGGCCAGACTAGATGATCACAATGGTCCCTTCTGGCCTTGGAATCCGTGACTGTCTGGAGTGAAGAGGCTCGTGCCTGTCTTCCTTGCTATACTAGATGGTGCAAAGGGCAGTTTTTGAGCCAGGCTGAGCTCTGCCACTGGTGGGACAATGCTGTGGCTGTCTAGACTGGCGGCGACCAAGGAGGCTGACCCAGCCAGTTGTTTTGACACAGCCTTTCTGTGTGCAGTGCTGACAGTTGTCATGGAACAGAAATCCACCCATACAGGAGGTAATGCCCCCCCTGTGCACAAGAGGCTTTCTATAGTACTCTAGAGACTGGCCATCAACACAACTGTTGCTCCCTGGCAGAGTTCTGTGGCATTGGGAAGACCTCAGGGACAGAAGCTGAGCTGGATAAAAAGCAAATGCTGACCCACATGATCAAGGTTGTCTTTGCTTCTGAAACAATGAAGGACTTTGAATGATTTCGGGGGTTCCCAACTGGTCCTGGGGATGGATGGAACTTGCTTTTCAGCCTCTCTTTTCCCAGTCGGGCCCAGGAGTTCTACACCCATAAGCCATGCAGGCTTTGTTAGTCACAGAGGGGGCTTCAGGGACTGGCAAATTTGCCAAGGGTCACGAAGCAACAACATTGAAGGAATCTAGTTTGCACAGAGAGGCATCGGCAGGGATACTCTTAGACAGCAGGGACATGACTGGTGATCACATCAGCTGGGACTCACTTGGACCCTGCCAGCCTTTGCTAGCCTGGCTGATGGAGCCATGCCCCAGTTATGAGGATGCTGACAAATGAATAGTAGTTGAGGGTGCAGTGCCTCTGGGAGACTGGAGGGGCAGGCCAGAGGCCTGCAGAGGTGGAGTGACACTGAACTGAGATGCAAATTGTTGCTGCTGGTCAGGACCATCCCTAGCTATTCTGGGGCCCTACGCAGCTCCCCCCCCCCCCCCCCCCCGTGGGGAGTGTGTGTGGGGCCCCAGGCCTCCAGGGGGGCGGGGCTGGCTTGGGGGGCAGGGGGAAACTGCCCCCCAGCACTCACCGGCGGCGTGGCAGGGGCCGGGCCACTGCACTTCCCGCTGCTGGTGAGTGCAGGCCCGGCCCTGCTGCAGTCCTCAGGGGCGGGAAGGGGGCAGAGCAGGGCGGGGGCTTTGGGGAAGGGGTGGAGTGAGGGCAGGGCTGGGGCAGAGCAGGGGCGGGAAGAGGCAGGGCTAGGGTGGACCAGGGGCGGGGGGCATGGGGAAGAGGCGGAGCAGGGGCTGGAACAGCACGCAGCTGCGCAGGGCACCTACGCAGCTGCGTACTTTGCGTATGGGTAGGGACGGCCCTACTGCTGGTTGTGTGCTCCAGAACCTCTGGGAACGGACAGGATAGAACTACAGGGGCTGCTGATGGCCTTGTGGATAAGGTGGCCCTAGGACTCAGGGTTTAGTCCCCAGCTCTGCCCCAGACTTACTGTCATCTCATCAGTCTGTGCTTCAGTTCCCCTTTTGCCCAACGGGGGTGGTTATTAAAGTTGGGCAGGTTTTCCTGGCCTGTGAAAGTTTTCAAAACGTTTTCCCATCCTGAAGCGGAACAAAAAGTTGAAATCTTGAAAACTTTCATAACCCGAGAAGCCACAAACCATTTGGACTGTGCCTGATGAAATGCTTCCTTCTGATCATTTCAAAACGTTTCATTTCAGTTCTGACCTTTGAAATGTTGTAGTCTTCTTTTTTTTCCCAACTGTAAATTGAATCCCCAACAGCTCTATACTTAGCCTCCCTTCCTTCCATCTTAGATTGCCAGCTCGTTAGGCCAGGGCTTGATTCCCGCCTGGTCTGTCTCTGGGTGCACAGCATGTAGCACAAAGGGGCCCCTGACCTTGGCTGTGGCATGTCAGTATTCAGTCTCAGCCTGTCTGGAGTTCTGCGCCCACCGCTGCTATGAGAACAAGGCCGGCAAGCCAGAGAGCAGATGCTTTGTGCTGGTACTTCGCTCACACTGCTGCTTTGGGGAAGCGGAGTGAAAACGCCATGCTGATGTGCTTGGGTCACATACCCTTAATTAATTTGCCTTTTAAAAACTGATTGATCTGATGTCAGGCAATCATTACTGTATGTAATCACAAATGAAGTATTTACTTAGCAGTGTTTCCTGGCCTTTGATATACTCCGACAAGGGCTATTAAAGAACATGACTTTTTATTAGAATAGAAAAAGTGCAGAACATTTTTCACACTGTCCAAAGGAGGCAAAAAGATACATTGAAGTGCAGTTCTCCTTCGTGCTTTCAGGAGGTAGGTGGCAGCTGATGGAAGGTTTGTGTCCTCGCAGTGCCCACAGGAACCAGTTCTGAGCACTGGTGCGGGGGGTGACCAGATGTCCTGATTTTATAGGGACAGTCCCGTTCTTTGGGTCTTTTTCTTATATAGGCTCCTATTACCCCCCACCCACTGTCCCGATTTTTCACACTTTCTGTCTGGTCACCCTACGTGGGGCAGCAGTGTGAAAAGAAAGGAACCGGATATTGTTGCCATTGCACATGGGCAGGCTGCAGATGCGAGCTGGGGACTGAGACTAGAGCTTGAGAGGAGGGGTGCTAGAGACTCCATCATCATTTGTGGCAGTGTCTCAAACTGCTGACTCCAGGCTGTCTCTTGGGCCTCCGTCTCCTCCTGCCTGCCTTCCTCCTTCCCCTACTCCCATCTATATTTGGCCTCCTCTTCTGCCCTTCCCTCTGGTCCAGTGTGGCCTCCTACTGGTCTGAAAAGGTGAGCATGCAGTCATCTCCTGGCCCCATCAGGGATCACATGGAGTCAGGGATGAGTTCCACAGTGTTCTTTGCTGTCTTGTACCTCAGGGTTGTTGGTGCCTCGGAAGTTTTGGTAGGTCTTTGCCTTGAGCCAGCCCCTGCAGTGGATGGTCCCTGTGCCCTGCTTGGCATGGTGCCATCATCAGGTTGCCATGAATGTTGGCTTTCTGAGGGCAAAGCCCCACTGGGAGTTATTCACTGTGGGTGGGACTCACCCCTATTCAAAGGGGCAGCACAAGTCTAAGCACCACTGAGGTTGCACCGAAGTTCTTCTGCACAAGGGTGAAGTTCCACCTGGGCAGCCCTGTCTATGGGACGTTGTTCCCCTGGTCAGAGCTGTGACCTTGACTCTCTTTATGTATTTGTTTTCTATAAAGACACGTCTCTCGACTGCCGGCCATTCACTTGCTTCCCACCAAAGCCACTCATCAGAGCTATCCATGACTTCCAAGGAAGTAACCTGGAGTTAGTGCCGGGGAAGGGGTGCTTGTTTTAATGTGCTGAAGCCTACAGCCGCCCTGACATTACCAAATGTTCCTCCAGATGCCTGTGGCCTAATCTACCATAAAGCTGCCAGATAACCAGACCACAGTGCGGTTGGACTGCTCAGGGTTATGATAACCAATGAGATAAGCAGAAAGCCTGGGTGTCCTATTCAGGTTCGGCAGGGAAACATTCACTGCCTGTGACCCTGGTACATCAGCTTGAAGAGTAGGTATCTGAAAAGTTCGGTGTGAACCCTGTTAAAGATCAGAGGCTACAAACTAAGGTCAACCTGTACATGGACTAGATCAGTGAGGCTAGGTCTACACTGCAGCGGGGGTCCGACCTAAGATACGCAACTTCAGCTACGTGAATACCGTAGCTGAAGTTGCGTATTTTAGGTCGGCTTACCTGGCGGTGAGGACGCGGGAAAGTCGACCGCTGCCGCGCTGCCGCCGACTCCGCTGCCGCCTCTTGCCGAGGTGGATTTCTGGAGTCGACGGCAGAGCGATCAGGGATCGATTTTACCGCGTCTTCACTAGACGCGGTAAGTCGATCCCCGATAAACCGATTGCTACCCGCCGGATCGGCGGGTAGTGAAGACAAAGCCTGAGACTCAGGGTATCTGCACTGCAACCAGAGGTGTGACTGTAGCAGACAGGCCCAGCTAGCTTTGATCGACATAACGCAAATAACAATAGCAGCGACACCACAGCAGCACGAGCAGCTTGACATATGCAGAGGGCATGTAAAGCATGCCTTGCTGCAGCTTCATTGCTATTGTTATTTGAGCTAGCTAGATCCAAACTAGCTTGGGTGTGTCTACAGGTGCTGCAATCACACCGCTGCTTGCAGTGTAGACACACCCTATATAGAAAGGAACAGGGCCACAAAGCAGCAATTGGTGCCCTAAGCCAGTTTCTCAGCTCAGTTGATTCCTGCTTTGTTTGTTTTTTAAATGTGTGGCTTGAATTTCCTGGTATGGGGAACTGGTATGGGGAACTGGAGCCAGTCAGCTTTGTAGGGCTCGATTCCCTCCTGGTCACTGACCCCTCTGCAAAGTGACTGTAAACACTACTGAATGGGAATGGTGTAAATGACTAAGCAAGGCAGGGGAGAAGCCAGGCTTCAACATTTAAGGAGATAGGACAGAATGTATGCTTGTATCAGATGCTGCTTTTGCCACCACGAGCACTGGGGATTACAGTTGGTGTAGAGGCAATTTTCTCATTCTGTGAGCTTTGGTGACAGGAGAAGGAGATTGTCACTGCACATTAAATGACTAAGAGTCTGGTGGCACCTTAAAGACTAACAGATTTATTTGGGCATAAGCTTTTGTGGGTAAAAAAAGCTTATGCCCAAATAAATCTGTTAGTCTTTAAAGTGCCACCAGACTCCTTGTTGTTTTTGTCGATACAGTCTAACATGGCTATCCCCTGATACTTAAAATGACTGCTCCGTGCTTGGCTATATGGTGCATTGAGTAGAAGTATGGGGGGTGGGAGGGCTTTCTGGGCTGCGCAGATTTCAGGGTGGGGATAGTAGAGGATAGACGCTTCCAACCCCAAAAGAGGACAGGTCCACCAATAGTGTGCGTACACCAAAAGCCATGGCTATATTACTGCTGCCCACACAGCACTGTCCATACCCTCCTGTCCCAACCCCTCTCCCCCACTGCCCTATACACAGACTAATAAAGACCTGGTGGCACTATAACCAGGGCCGGCTCCAGGGTTTTTGCCGCCCCAAGCGGCGCAAAAAAACAAAAACAAAAAAAACCACCTGCGATCGTGATCTGCGGCGGCAATTCGGCAGGAGGTCCTTCACTCCGAGCGGGAGTGAGGGACCGTCCGCCGAATTGCCGCCAAATAGCTGGACATGCTGCCCCTCTCCGGAGTGGCCGCCCCAAGCACCTGCTTGGCAAGCTGGTGCCTGGAGCCGGCCCTGACTATAACTAAGGCCTGGTCTACACTACCCGCCTGAATCGGCGGGTAGAAATCGACCTCTCGGGGATCGATTTATCGCGTTCCGTCAGGACGCGACAATCGATCCCCGAATCGACGGTCTTACTCCACCAGCGAAGGTGGGAGTAAGAGCCGTCGACGGGAAGCCGCGGAGGTCGATTTTGCCGCCGTCCTCACAGCGGGGTAAGTCGGCTGCGATACGTCGAATTCAGCTACGCTATTCGCGTAGCTGAATTTGCGTATCTTAAATCGACCCCCCCTGTAGTGTAGATGTAGCCTGAGTCAGGAAGAGCCTTATTTTGTTGCCAGATCACTTCCTCCACCACCCCACTGAGTTTGACTTCCTGTTGTCTACAAGGTTAATGGCTCTGGTGGTCTGGCACCAAGTCCAGCTCACCAGATTAGGGACAGCCTGTCAGCTGGTGGCAGGAGACCTTGACCGAGTCCTTCAGCCAATTGTATTGCACCTTTATGGACTTTATTTTCACATAGTCTGCTGGATCCTGCTGTCAGCTAGGTGATCAGAGACCTGCTGATGCACCTTCTGACTGTATCTGGCTGGTTTCCAGATAGCCAGAAGGGTCTTAATTTCCCTCTGGGACCAGGCTTTTCCACAGTGAGGGGTTGCTCTGCAGCTCATGGTATTGAGATGTTGGAACAATGGTGTAAGTGCTACGTTCAGCAAAAATGTGCTGTAAATTTGAAATAGGTCCATGTCATGTGACTGATACAGCTAGCACCCCCTCCTTCTGGAATAGTTTATGCTGAGCAGAATAGGACCCCTAAGGGGTAAGGCAAACAGGGCCCGATCCAGTGCCCATTGTGGTCAATAGAAAGACTTAAACTGACTCCAGTGAGGTTGGCTCAGGCCCATGGAATGGCACTGGTGTCATGGAGAAAAGTGCACTCTGGGAAGGCTAACAGAGTCAGGGGAGGAAGGCTGCCTGGCCTTACCAGGTGCAGTAACTTGGGCAGCAGTGCCAGCGCCTACCGCCACCCTATGCCAGAGTAGGCTGCCAGCAGGAGGAAGAATCACCCCTTCTTACCTGATTGTTGGCATCGTACTGCATTTGGCACTGCGTGGATGGGGCCTAGATGACGTACCAAGGTGGCAGTCTTAGAGCAGGGAGTAGAACCAGTGTTTCAGTGACAAGCACGTCTAGCCCTCCGGAAATCATGTTAGCACCAGCATTTTCGAGCCGTTTGGTGGCGTGTTTTCCAGCCACGCACTGGGGTTCTCATTGAACATTTCAGTGCTCAGTGGGGCTAATGCACTCCCCTTTCTCCACCACAGAGCTGAGTTCAAATCTTTTCTGTGTCACTCACAAGCTATTATGAGCCTGGCATTTCACCCTCACAGCCATCTGTTGACATCACACAAGTTTGGCACAGTTCAGCCCAGCGAATGGCTTCTGATGATGGGAGAGCCGGGGTGGGAAATAGCTGGATGCTGTTGGTCAGGACAAGCTGCATTGGCAGAGCCGGGGAGAGGCCCAGGATTGGGATAGCAATGGCTCCAGCTGGTCAGAAGTTAGATGCACTAACAGAGATGTGTTGGGAAGTTTGCTTCTCCTCCTCTAGTCACTCCCAGCAGCTCCTCCTTGTGCCATACTCACCCTTCTTTCAAAAAGCATTTGCTATTGCTCGCACAATCCACCCTGAGAACTAGAAATCTTGGGCCAGATACATCCCTGGTAGCTCAAGTGGCTTTGAGGGAGTCACACCAGTGCCATAGTTAGACCATCCGCCCAAGTGAAGTGAAAGGCTCAGTTATTTCCCTGACGACACAGGGCGATATCTGTCATTGAGCTGAATTTCTCTGGGCTCTGCTGTCAGTTTATTTCAGTGAAGCCACAATTCAGCACGTTGCATATGAAGGGCTGAGCCTTGAAACTAAAGTTTTCCTTTATTTATTTCCACATAACCCCCACCTAAGAAAGCAAAAGGCCGGGGAGCAGGTGTCCCATGGAACCTGGAGTTCCCAGAGCCCCCCGTGCGGGGTAATATTGCTATGCGCTCAGCTGTTCTGATTTGTAATCTCCAGGGGTTACCATTTGCTTGTGACCCAGTCTTTCCAATCTAGCTCTACGCCGTCTGCCTTGGCTTTTTGTAAGGCTCCAGGCACTGTGCTCTCTAACTACCGGGTGCCCTCTGTTACTGTCTGGCAGCTGCTGTTATGGGTTTGCATGTATATTGCAGTGGTGTGTAAAGGCCTCAGCCAGGCTGGGCCCCCTTGTGCTGGGCACTATACAAACACATAAGAACTGACCATCCCTACCTAAAGAGCGTGTCTCGCTGGGCAGCTGTAGGCTCTCTGTGGTTGTGGAGCTGTGGTGGGTGCTGTTCATACATGCCGGGAGAGCTTACAGTCTAAACATGTCAGAGAGCCAAGGGCAGGAGGGGAAACAGAGGGACAGGGAGGAGAAGTGACTTGCTCATGGTCACACAGCACGTTAGTAGCACAGCTGCAAACTCAGGTCTCTCAGCTCCCCTGTGGATTTAGGTGGCTCACTTTAGACACCCAAGTTTGGATGTTTAGGCCTCGAACGTTGACCTCAGCATGGCCATGGGTCACTCGTAGCCTTTGAGTGGGTCGGGGAACATTTAAAAAAAACGGTAAAAAGCTACATTAGTGATTGAAACCAGTCACGTTCAGGCGGCAGCTGTAATGATTTGTAGGAGAGAGGAATGAAGTCCCCATGGTCCTGCATGACTAGACCCAAGCAGCCAGGGCTGGTAGGATAAGTTGTGCGAGGTCTTGTATACACAGGGAAGTTAGTGCACAGTACACTAGGGTGTGAATTGAAAGTGCATTAAGCTACTGCACACACTCTCAGTCCACAGTAAGTGTGTCCACACGGAGAGTTAGTACAGCTAACACCCTGTGTGACCACTCATAGCTACTCTGCACTAACCACGGCAGGCTTTTTCCCCATGTTCCCATGCCCTGAGTCAGACTTTAAGTGGCTAATTGAAACATACAACTAAGAAAAAAATAATCCAACAAATAAAAAACTCAAACAAGGAAATTAAATGCAAAAAAAATCAAGTTACTGTATTGTGATGTTTGTTCACATACCATTTTGTCCAATGGAAAACTTTCAACTTCAAACAGCATCGTGAACTGGACAGTGCTGCCCACCTGTGCAGTTTCCCAGTCCAGTGGCTCAATAACTACTGACTGGTGCCAGCTGTATGCCACAAAATGTACGGCGCATGCACCAGGGCCGGCTCTAGGCACCAGCAAACCAAGCACGTGCTTGGGGCGGCACATTTTCAGGGGCAGAATTCCGGCCATCTTTTTTTTTTTTTTTTGCTTCAGGTGGCAAAAGACTAGAGCCGGGCTGGCAGCAGCAGCGTGTGGTGCGCGCAGGGTGCCCTGGGGCCACTGCGGTTCGTGCCGCGGGGGAGCAGCGCCCGCAATTGTGGCTGGACTGGGCAGGCTCCGAGCGGGGGACACTCGGGCTGGGGGCCACCCCGTGGGGCACAGGGAGCCGCCTGCAGGTGCCGCAGGGCGGCCGCCCCCCAGCGCCGCAGCCGGGACTGGGTGAAGCGGCCCGAGCCGCCCAGGGACTGCGGCAGGGTGGTCAGAAGCAGCAGCAGCAGCGGGGCAATAGAGGGCGGGGCGCTGCCGTGCAGGGCCCGCGTCCCGCTCTCTGGGGCTTCACTCCCTCTGGGGCTACCCTGCCCCGGCTCCTCAGCCCCCTGCCGGGGCGGTCCCCCAGCTCTGCCCTCCCAGGTCCCGGCCGGTCCTGGAGGTAGGAGTCCTGGCTGGAGGGACCCCTGTGCTTAGGCGCGGCCCGGGAGCCCCGCTGCTTACCCCGACCCTGCCAGTGCCGGAGGTGAGGGGGGAGCGGGCGGAGTCAGCACTATTGGGGGGGATCCCAGGGCTGGAGTGGCAGGGGGTGTGGGTGGGGTGGGATAGGGGGGAGAGCCCCAGGCTGGGGCGGCAGGGTGGTGCGGGATAGAGGGGAGAGCCCCGGGCTGGGGAGGCAGGGGGTGCGGGTGGGGGGGGAGAGAGCCCCGGGCTGGGGAGGCAGGGGGTGCGGGTGCGGGGGGAGAGAGCCCAGGGCTGGGGCGGCAGGGGGTGCAGGTGGCGGGGGAGAGAGAGCGCCCAGGGCTGGAGTGGCAGGGGGTGCGGGTGGGGGAGGGCACTGGTGTGTGGGGGGGGGTGAGAGCCCAGGGCTGGGGTGGGGGGCAGCCAAACATTTTTTTGCTTGGGGGCGGCAAAAAACCTAGAGCCGGCCCTGGCATGCACAATGTGGCTGAGTTAATGTTGCTGTTGCCGCCTTAGCATTGTATTTCCTGACCTTTTATTTTTCAAAGTGTGCATCCTTAATGTTGCTTTAGATGGAAATTATACACACAGTAGATATATGTGCGCAACGCACTCTGGCAGGAATGGTGGGGAAACTGCATACACCCACATGCACTCTGCACCAGTGGGGGCACCGACCCCCTCCACCAACTCCCACTACATGGGGAGGGCACCGTGACACTGAGTTTAGCACACCATAGAATTGCCTCTGGCTGAAGCTGTGTGGGGAATGCATTGAATTAGCACATCCACCACATTCCCTGGTCCTCCCCTGCTGGGCATGCTCACTCTCTGGGCTGTGTTTACTAGTTTGTCCTATGCTACTGTGCCCCCCCCTCACTGGGGCTGAATAGAGCTGTGCAGGTGTTGGTGTGTGAGCAAGCAGGGGCTGTTTGAATGGCTAAGGTTGCAAGGTGTCTAGTGTAGAAACAGAGTTTATAAGGGAATCAGACGAGCGGGGAAGCCTTATACTGCCAGTGAATTGTGTAACTGCACGTACAGGAGCTGCAGCGCTGGGGGAGCCATAGAGAGACTTTCCTGGGCAGGCAGGACATGAAAGATGAGCTGAAGCTGCTTTCACTAGCCAGTGGTGTAAATCCTACAATCAGGGAAATTGCTTCTATTGCTAAAAATTGTGGTGGTGAAGTCCATTTATTTTTCATTTTTCTTGTGCTCTCGCGACTCCCTGGCATGAATCACTGTCTGCATGTCGATTAAATTTACACCAGACATTATCTTTCATGGCTCTAGTGCACGTATGTAAACTGTGCTTTTGGCCACTGCAATTCCGTAGCTCAGTGGTTTGCCCGTTGGTTGCGGATTGGATTGCACTCAACTCCAGGAAATCAGTCCTTTGCTAAGAAAATGCTCTGCATCGGCATCATTTGTGATGTTCATGCGTGCCTCACCATGGGAATGAAAGCACGCTCTGTTAATACCTAGTGCTCAAGATCAGAAAGAAGGGGAGGAATGAGTCACCCCATCAAGAGCCAGTCATTCATTGGAGCCAGTCATTGGATCAAGTCTCTTTTTTCACCCCCTTCAGGAAACATGTTGGTTTCTCCACTGGTTATTTATGTGTTTGATTTTTTAAAATGGTATCATAGCTATGTGCACCTGAGGCAATTCCATCTAGTGGGTAAGGCACTGGCCTAAGCATCTGGAGACTTGGCTACTAACCTGCTGTGCAACCTTAGACAAGTCACTGTTCTGTGCCTCAGTTTCCCCTTTGTCAGTGTTGTCTATTTAGATTGTAAGGTCTTTGGGGGCACGGACTGTCTCTTGCTATGTGTATGTACAGCACCTGGCACACCAGGCCCTGGTCTCATTTGGGGCAGCTGTAAATGCTACTGCAGTACTAATATATAATACATGTGACAGTAAACAAGATCAAGTTCAACCCTGCCATCAGACAAGCCATTGGGCTGTCCTCCTGCTCCTGGTGGTTGTCTCAGAAGCTATAGTGCTATAACTGCAGAGTTGGCTAGTTTTGTGAGTTAGATCTGGCCTCAGAGGGCCTGGTTCCCATCGCACTTATTGTTGTATCAACTGGGCGTAACTCCAGGGAAGTCGGTTGTGTCGGTGTCAGACTGGTATGTGAGGTCAGAATCAAGCCCAGGGTATTTAATGATAGATCTTGTGAAACCTACAACAGATGTGGTGTTTTTAAACATGGGTAACAAGCTGGATTTAAACAATAGTCTGTATCCATATGCTCACTCCAACCTAGACAGCCTCCCCCACTCAGGCACCCCAGCATATTTAGTCAAATGCACACTGTGAGCTGTACACATACATACCTTTAGAGACCCCCCCACCCCATACAGACACATTCAGCTGCACCACCCCAGGCAGCCACAAACCCACTTGCACACAAAGGGAACCGCTGTCAGACCCAGCTGCCCGGGTGGGTAGCTGTCAGTTGCACACTGAGGCACACACTTGCTTTGGCGCACGCTCACAGTGATACTCACAGGCACACCCACACTGGCACAGATCCCCTTGCTCAGATGCACACACGTGCAGACACTCCCCGCAGGGCACAGTCACTGGCCCAGACACACTCACGCGGCCTGAGACACACGTTTGTGTGGCAGATGCACTCTGCCAGGTGTCATTGCAGTGTAACAGCCCTATCATGCTGAATTAATCTGGGATTCATCATGCTAGCCGTGCGCGTAATGAATTTATTTGGTATTAATGTGGATGAAATATGTACTGTCCTTGCAGGGGAAATCGCACTGCCTATAAGCATTAGTTAAAAGGACCATTAAAATCAAACCTTCTTCAGATCCATTAGGCCAGTCTTTCATGCTGAAGAAGATAGAGCCTTGCTGTGTGAAATGTCATGCATAATTAGGTTGATTGCAGTTTTAAACTCTGCCCCTTCTTTCCCACCCCCTTCCCAGGCTCCCTCCACTGAGCATTCCCCTGCTGCTGAGATCTCTCCCGAGCTAGTTGGCGCATTATTCCTCACTGTTGCTCCATCCGTGTCAGAGCTGCCACTTGTTCTCCTTTCAGGCGTTTTGGTACGAAATGCACGGCCTGTCAGCAAGGAATCCCCCCTACCCAGGTGGTCCGGAAAGCCCAGGACTTTGTCTATCACCTGCACTGCTTTGCCTGTATCATCTGCAACCGCCAGCTGGCCACAGGCGATGAATTCTACCTCATGGAAGATGGGCGCCTGGTGTGCAAGGAGGACTACGAGACAGCCAAGCAGAACGGTAGGTGCTGAGCTCACCACGGAGAAGGGAAGGGGTCACGCTTAACAGGTGACACTGGGAATTCTACAACTGGAGGGTGGTCTGAGCCGGGATTATGGTTCAGCTGATTTTAGAGATTGGGGACATCTGCCAAATTCAGGGTCACATGAGGGTGTGTTTGGATGAAGATTTTGACAGTTGGTTTGTCTATAATGTTTAGGATTTTAAGGGGCCCTGCTAGGGTCTGTTATTGAGTTAAGGAACTGTGGAATGTGGATCCAGATTCTGAACTGTATCCAGCTCCCAATGCTGTGGGGATGTTTGGTTCTGGGGCTGAACTTCAGGCTCTCATCTGGTTTTACTGTAAAATAATTGTGCTTATTCCCTGGTTCAGCAATGCACTTAAGCATGGGCCTAACTTTAAGACACAAACAGTCCCTTTGACATCAGTTGGGCCACTCACATGCATAAAGCTATACACGTGTCTAAGCGCTGTACAGCTAAATCAGGGCTCCGAGCCTCTTTTTCCTTGGATTCCTCTCCCTCCCATTTTTTTGTAACTGGGAACATTTGCAAGTAAACAGGATCTGTGTATCTTTAAGTTCCTGCTGTCTGTTGCCCACCTGAAATTCTAATCCTGCCGTGGCAATGACAGTCAGGTCGAAAGGATTATAAACTCCGGTGCAGAACGGACAGCTGTTGGAGCTTGACTCTTAGAAAATAAAGATCCTGTTTGCATGGGAATGCACATAGGGCCAGACTTTTAAAGGTTTTTAGGTGCTTAGAGATGCTGATCGGTGTCTAATATGGAAAGCATCATGCCACCTTGAGCTGCACTCTGGTCGCATCTCCTGAACTAAACAGGGCTAGGCCTGATGAGTATTTTGAGAGGAGACCTTCAGGGAAAATCTAAGTCTTGTAGCAAGTGGTGGTGATGGGTGAGGAGCTGGTACAACTTCCTCTGGTTTGTTAAATAGAACCAACCCCCAGCACGGTGGTAGGAGGCACTGTGTGGCTGGTGGTGCTGTCTGTTGGATAAGATGCATCCGGGGTCTTCACTACGTCTGGCCATTAAAGATGCAATGAGACTTTTGCAAGGGCAAAGGGTGTTAGCGCAGGGGTCCTGGCCAAAACTCCAACGTGAGGTAATCCCCTTTCACCTTAAATTCTCCTTGTCGGAGAATTGGCAAGGGAATGTGGGTTCGTTTCCTGCCCCCAAGACACTTCTCTGTTGTGCATTGCTAAACAGTGCTGCACTTCTTCATTGCTTGGTGAAGTGACTCTTTATATACAAGGCCAAACCCTGCTCGTTCGCTACTCCCAGTGAGGTTGCCTGGGTGTAACCCTGGGGAGAATTTGCTCCTTTGTTTGTAAAGCACGTTGAGGTCCTTTGGAAGGAACGGCGCTGTCATCAATGTTAGTAAAATAAGATAATCATTAAGTAAGACCCCAAATTTCCCTCCCCCTAGAAGCGAGTGACCTCTCAAGGGCACAGCTGTGGTACGTTGGTAGAACAATGCAGAGAAGTTTAACATTGAGAGGACAGTCCTAGGTTTGAGCCACAGGGACAGCATCGACAGCACAAACCAAATTCAGCTGGGCTGTAGGCAGGCGCAGCGCCACCCAAGGCAACGGCCTTGCACCTTACACTAGAGCTGAATTTGGCCCTAAGTTCCCATTTATCCATGTGAACCAAATGGGGCTCTAAAGAGCCAGTGGAGGTGAAAAACAAGGCTAGGGGAGGGAGGGTGAGAGAGAGACTATAGATCACAAAACAGTAATGAATCCACAGAGACGTTCCAACGGTGCCTGACTGAAATTAAAACTGAACTGGTCTTTAATGGATTTCATGTTGACAAGCCCTGACTTCTCATTAATTAAGGACTCTATTTTGACCTAATCAATTTGGTTAGGGTGATGCAATGCCTACTTGTGCTGGACGGGGGGGGGGGGGGGCATGAATGTAATATTACTCAGATTCCATTACTGACTCCCCGAGCTAGCGATGGCCTCGGTGTCACGGTGTTTGACAGCCTAATAGCCAGTAAGAAAGAGAGGGAGACAGGCACAAAGTTTCCTGTCCAAGAGACAGGTGCCACTGTGCTGATTTCAGTGGGATTTCACCTGCGAATCTGAGAGGACTTGGGTCGTGTGGGTGCAGCCAGAGCTGTACATGGTCCTGTATGTAAAGGACATTTTAGGCAAGACCCTTGTTCTGTGCTGGTCTCAGCCAATGCGGATCCACACACTGCTGCCATATAGCTTTATGGTCAAAACCAAACATGGCCCCTCCCAGCTTGCAGTATTATTTCTGAAGGCCTCCGTGGCATTCGTCTGGAAAAACAGTCTACCAGCCAGAACCTGTTTTGGGCACTAAGGGGTAACCTGTCAGCTAGGAAAATGTCATTGCTACCATGTTAGACACACACTTGGGGGGCATCACCGGGGCGGATAGAGATGTTGGAAGTGGTGCAGTTTTTCTGTCATGTAATGTTTAAATGTTATCGGGCATCCAATCTGAACAAATCAGAAAATCACCAAAAGGGTCCTAGCTCGTAGAAATATAGTTTAATTTTGACCAAAATTGGCAGAAAGTTTCTAAATACAACTGATCATGCAATGATACACTCAAACAAGTACTGTTTGGGAAAGTTCGGGAAATATTTCGCCCCAGCTGATATATTTTATCCTTTTTCCTGTACTTTTTTGATTTCAGTTAAAGCAAAAGTCTGTAGTCACAGGACAGTATGAGCTTGTTTATATCATGTAATACATCAAAATATTTGTCATTATGTGTAGAATGTACTGATTTGAGAAAAGGTTTTCTGTCTGCTATTTTTATGAAGTTATGCAGATAATGAGACCTCTACCCCCTAATTATAAAACATATTTTTTGATGTTCTCTGTTTGGTTAGAGCCATAAGTCTAACACACACATGGTATGTAATTATCTTCTTACTATCACTGACTACAATGACAATATATGTAAACTACTTCTAGAACAGTAATGACTTAGTAGAAGGGCTGTTGAATGTCTTGTATGAATACATTATGTGAATACCAAAGTATAACCATGTATTCTTATGTGACCCCTACATGACCTATGGAATGTTTAATGCAACACCCCTTTATGTTACCTTTACTCACAGAAATAGTCACAGTGATTTGTACATAGATGACCCATTTCTATCCCCCCTCAGAATCTGTGTCTGATGTGTCCAATACTCTGTTGCTGGACTTGTCACTGTCACAGTTGCATGCATCAGAGCACACCAGCTCTTCCCGGTGGCATTTGTATCACTTTGTTGCACAAGTACTTTCACAACTACACGGTATGAAAGTGAGCAGGTAGCAGCATCATTTGAGAAACAAGGTGTCCGTACTACCACCCATCCAGCATTGGCAGGGGACACTTGAAGATACCGAACTGTTGCATGATTCCCTATGTGTGACTGATAATTTCAGGTGCGGCCTGAAGGAGGCCAATGTTGATGACACTTTTCATAGAATCATAGAAGTGTAGGACTGGAAGGGACCCTGAAAGGTCATCGAGTCCAGGCCCCTGCCTTCACAGCAGGACCAAGTACTGTCCCTGACAGATTTTTGCCCCAGATCCCTAAATGGCCCCAGATCCCTAAATGGTTTTTCGTAACAAACAATGCATAGCATGTTCTCCAGAGATGCTCGCTGGTTGTGCCACAGTACAATAAAGAGACCAGTGAGCCATAGGCTGCTGAATCAGAAAAAGCTGCAGTTATCTGCCTTCAAATCTTGTTAGCGATACTGAGCAAGACCTGCTTGATTCAGCAACTGCTGGGTTCTTCATTAACTCTCAGGTTAGGTCGGGTCTGTCCATGCCATGAATTCAAAGTAATGATCCTAATTTATAACACCATTCTGTCTTCTAGACTGTCGTATCATTGTGAGTGTTTCTGCTCATAGACTCATAGACTTAAGGTCAGAAGGGACCATTATGATCATCTAGTCCAGTGGTTCCCAAACTGGGGTTCGCAAAATGTTCCAGGGGATTCTCGGGAAAAAAATCCCGAGATTTTTGACGGACAGAGCTGTCCCTAAGGACCCCGGGCAGCACGGGGCCAGCAGCCCGGAGCCCCTGGACTTCCAAGAGCTAAGCAGATCAAAGCAAGCCTATCTATCACATTGAGGAGATTTAAACTTCAAGACTCCTTATAAGAAATGGAAAGGGAGGTGGATATTTGTTGCTGTTTTTAAAATGAAATAGGCAGCTAGTGTTGTTTTTAAAATTATTATGAAGAACAAGTTTAAGCTTTGTTGTAATGTGCGTTGTTTGCCTGGACTGCTCAAGACCTGAATGCTTGTGTAGGAGGAACTCTTTGAGTTGACTTCTTAAATACCTTCCTGCTGTTTCACATCTGATACTCCTTGATGAAACATAGGAACCTTGTCTTATAACAGGCTTATTCAAAGTGATACAAGCTACGATAGTGAGATCTTGGAAGAGTGTTGCCGTTTTCATAATGTAATAAAAATACTGTAATGATAAATAATAATAAATAATAAATAGTGTGTAATAAGCATGTCATAAAAACAAATTGTGTATTTCCAAGATCACTGCTTTTATAATTTATACTCAGGTAAAGGAGAAAATCCCTGGAAGTATCATTTTTAGAAGGGGGTTCGCGAGACTTGACATTTTCATGAAAGGGGTTCACAGGTTGTTAAAGTTTGGGAACCACTGATCTAGTCTGACCTCCTGCACAATGCAGGCCACAGAATCTCACCCACCCACTCCTGTAACAAACCCCTAACCTATGTCTGAGTTATTGAAGTCCTCAAATCGTGCTCTTTGCCCTCCACGCTGTAGGTAATGGACACAAGCTTATAAAGAACGGACACACCACACCTGAGATTTCACACCTGTTCTTAAACTGGGAAGAAACCACTTTGCTTTTGCACAAATCTAGGGGGGGGGGAATGAGCAGTATCCCCACAGAATGTGTCTGAGTCGCCTTCCTCTGATCTGACCAACACACAGCTCCAACCCCAACACTCTCAGCATTATTAGACTCAAAGTGGTGCTGCTGTGAGCCAGACCTAGAATGCCACCAGGCACAAGACACACCAAGGCTACAGTAGCACGTCTATTTAAAGTGCTCTAACAGCCAGTCAGGTTGACTTGGATGGTTGTAGGCTCCTAGAAGGCCTTAGGTACCAATACTGGTGCAAATTTGGGATCATGGTCAAGTAGCCCTGAGGTACAGCTCCCTTCCTCTCCTGGCAAATGACCTGTGTTTAATTTTAAAGTGCTCCAAAATGCAAATGCAGTGCCAGATTGGCTTGAGCACTGATATGCCAGCTGAAGACCTAGAATAGGGTACAATTTTTTTGGGGGGGGGGGGTTCTGGTGACCGGCGCCTGCCTGACCTGTTATTTTCAATGGGGCAAGTTATGGAACTCCAGCAGTGTTGAAGTTGGAGGTGCAGACAGTGCTGATGCAGCAGTGCAGTGCTGAGCAGGGGAGTGAACTGAGACTGTGTGTGTCACAGAATTCGGGGAGTTAAGAAGGGGCACACTCAGGCCAGACCATTGGCACGCAAAGCCAGAGCTGCAGTGAGCCCTAAGTCCTAGTTTTAGCACCACTGCGATCCACAAAACCCCTGCTCGGCTGCCACCCAACCCTACGTTTTTGCTCTGAAAGTTCCCTCGGTGCCTATTGTTCTGCTTCTGAGCATGAGTCCAACTGCCTCATGCTAGGCACCAGCAGCTTAGCTCATGCCTAAGCCCCAGCACACGTCAAATCAGAGCTGGTAGGGCTGGTCAGAGGCCACCAAACTACACTCCAGTGTAACGTTTAGTTCCATGGTTAGGGTACAGGAGAGCCTGGCCCATGTGCCACCCTCTGCCTGATGAAGAGAAGGGGTTTGAACGACACGTGTCCTGAGAGGGGGCGCAGCTCCCCCACATAATTGATAGCCAGTAGTTAGGGTACTCATGTCACGGGGGGGAACTGACTCTGGTTCAATCCCCCCACCCTCTGCCTGCTGACAAGGGATTTGACATGGGATCTGCCAGCGCTCAAGCGAGTGCCCCGATCACTGGAGCAGAGGCTGTTCACGCAGGGGCTGCTTTTCAGCTCTTGTTGAAGCTGTTCACTTGACTGAACTAAGAACTGGGGCACAGGCAGCCTGAACCTTCTATAGTGCCATGGTTTGGGGGATCATCCCACGCTGTGGGAGATTGTGGTTCAAGGCCCTTGATGAGTTGGGCTTTGCAGAATGAGCTCCTACCTGGGACGTGACTGGCCTAACTACTGGACTGTGGGGTACTCTGATGTCTTTTCTGTTGCAGCTGGTCTGCTTTAATTGCATATTAATTGGGCCAAAGCAAGACTAAGAAGCCCTCTCTGGTGGTGAGGGGCCTCACCTTGGATGTGGGAAATCTCCACGTGAGCAGCGTAAGTGCCCATGTCACAGGGCTAGTCTGAGCAGCTGCTCCACTTTTAAATGGGGGCACAGCAAACATGCAAATCACTCTTTTCTCCGCAGGAGTACCCAGGCTGTGGGCGACCCCAGGGCAAATCCCTCCTCTGCAAAGGCGTTTGACCAGGCATCCCCTACGTCTTAGGGCAGTTACCTGGAGGGAGAAGATGCCTGGTCAAACTTCTTCCTAACAAGCAGAGAGGGGATTTGGCCCAGGTTCACCCACAGCCCAGCTGAGTAGCCTAATCACTAGACTATAGAGTGAGTCTCACTCTTTTGTTGGCCTAAATGCACAGGCACCAACTTACTTAGCTCCCAGGGGGTGCTCGACCCCGGCTCCGCCCCACTCCCCCCCTTTCCCCAAGCCCCCATCCTGCCTCTTCCTGCTCCTGCTCCTCCCCTTCGCCTCCTGCACGCCGCTGAACAGCTGATCTGCAGTGGGCGGGAGGTGCTGGGGAAGAGGGAGGAGGCGCAGACCCACAGGGCTGACAGAGGGGGCTGAGCACTCACTATTTTTTTCCCATGGGTGCTCCAGCCCCACAGCACCCCTGGACTTGGCACCTATGTCCAAATGATAGTTAATTAAAGTAGAACATCTTCAACAAGCAAGACTGAGGGGACACCCACCCTCCCCCCAATCAGTATATTCCCATAGCACACAGCTGAGAGGTGGAAGACGCCCTTCTCCTCATTGGGCAGTGAGGGAAATTGAACCAGGGTCCCCCACAAGACAGGTGAATGTCCTAAGCTCTGCCTCCTGCCCCCAGCCCTCTCAGCTGTTTGGGTGTTAGGCAGGTACCTAAGAATCTCACAGGAAACAACTTAGTTACCCAAGTCACCTGAGGCAGGTGAGAGCCTCACCAACCTGATTGCCTAGTGATCAATGGCTCCATGTCTAGTTGGCAGCCAGTATCAAGCGGAGTGCCTCAGGGGTCGGTCCTGGGGCCGGTTTTGTTCAACATCTTTATTAATGATCTGGACGATGGGATAGATTGCACCCTCAGCAAGTTTGCAGATGACACTAAGCTGGGGGGAGTGGTAGATATGCTGGAGGGTAGGGACAGGGTCGAGAGTGACCTAGACAAATTAGAGGATTGGGCCAAAAGAAATCTGATGAGGTTCAACAAGGAGAAGTGCAGAGTCCTGCACTTAGAACAGAAGAATCCCATGCACCGCTACAGGCTGGGGACTGACTGGCTAAGGAGCAGTTTAGCACAAAAGGACCTGGGGATTACAGTGGACGAGAAGCTGGATATGAGTCAGCAGTGTGCCCTTGTTGCCAAGAAGGCCAATGGCATATTGGGCTGTATTAGCAGGAGCATTGCCAGCAGATTGAGGGACGTGATTATTCCCCTCTATTCGGCACTGGGGGGCCACACCTGGAGTATTGTGTCCAGTTTTGGGCCCCCCACTACAGAAGGGATGGGGGCAAATTAGAGAGAGTCCAGCGGAGGGCAACAAAAATTATTAGGGGGCTGGGGCACATGATTTACGAGGAGAGGCTGAGGAAACTGGGGTTATTTAGTCTGCAGAAGAGAAGAGTGAGGGGGGATTTGATAGCAGCCTTCAACTACCTGAAGGGGGGATCCAAAGAGGATGGAGCTAGGCTGTTCTCAGTGGTGGCAGAGGACAAAACAAGAAGCAGTGGTCTCAAATTGCAGTGGGGAAAGTCTAGGTTGGATATTAGGAAACACTATTTCACTAGGAGGGTGGTGAAGCACTGGAATGGGTTACCTAGGGAGGTGGTGGAATCTCCATCCTTAGAGGTTTTTAAGGCCCAGCTTGACAAAGCCCTGGCTGGGATGATTTAGTTGGGGTTGGTCCTGCTTTGAGCAAGTGATTGGACTAGATGACCTCCTGAGGTCTCTTCCAACCCTAATATTCTGTGATTCTATGAGGGGTTCCTGGAGGTGGCGCTCAAGCAGAGCTAGGCCCTGACCTCCCTGAAAGGGGCAGGGCTTAGCAAACCCCTCTGCTCAGCATCTCCCAGGGGCTAGCTTAGGCTGCTCCCTGCCTAGCATGCCGGCTTTTGTGGCTCCCCTTCTTAGGTGCCGCTCTCTCCCTCCACTCATTGGCGAGGGAGCCGAGGAGTCTAACTCAGGCTTTGGGACGTCCATTGTGATTTTTTCCAGGCGTCTAAAAGTTAGGAGTGGCAATGCTGAGTATTGCTACACCTAAGGCTGTTTGTGGCACTGGGTCACTGTGCTGACAGACAGGGGAGGTGAGCATAGAAATGGGCCAAAGCAAGACTAAGACACCCTCACTGAAATGTAGGGATGGAAGGAACCTCTGGAAGTCATCAAGTCCAGCCCCCCCCCAGTGCTGAAGCAAGACCAAGTAAGGCTAGACCATCCCTGACGGGTGTTTGTCCACCTTGTTTTTAAAAGCTTCAATGAAGATTAAGCCCCTTCTTGTCCTACCTTCAGTGGACATGGAGAACAAATGATCACTGTCCTCTGTATAACACCCCTTAACATATTGGAAGACTGTTATCAGGTTCCCACCCAGTCTTCTTTAAACATGCCCAGATTTTTTAACCTTTCCTCATAGGTCAGGTTTTCTAAATATTTTATCATTTTTGTTGCTCTCCCCTGGACTTTTTCCAGTTTGTCCACATCCTTCCTAAATTATGGTACCCAGCTGGGGCCTCACCTGTGCCAAGTACAGCAGGACAACTACCTCCTCTTCTTACATATGACACTCCTCTTAATACACCCCAGAATCATATTAGCCTTTTTTGCAGCTGCATCACATTGATGATTCATATTCAGTTTGTAATCCACTCTAGCCCCCAGATCCTTTTCAGCAGTACTAGCACCTAGCCAGTTATTCCCCACTTTGTAGTTGTGCATTTGATTTTTCCTTCCTAAGTGAAGTACTTTGCATTTGTCTTTATTGAATTTCATCTTGTTGAATTCAGACCAATTCTCCAACTTGTCAAGGTCATTTTGAATTTTAAACCTGTCCTCCAAAGTGCCTGCAAACCCTCCCAGCTTGGTGTCATCTGTAAATTTTATAAGCATACTCTCCACGCTGTTATCCAAGTCATTAATGAAAATATCGAATAGTATCCGACCAAGGACTGACCCCTGTGTACCTCCACTTGATACGCCCTCCCAACTTGACAGCAAACCATTGATAACTACTCTTTGAGTACGGTCTTTCAACCAGTTGTGCACCTATCTTATAGTAAATTTATTAACACCGCATTGCCCTAGTTTGCTTATGAGAATGTCATGTGAGACTGTGTCTAAAGCCTTTCTAAAATCAAGGTATATCTCATCTATTGCTCCCCCCTCTCCATTACATCAGTAACCCTGTCAAAGAAGAAAATTAAGTTGTTTTGGCCTGATTTGTTCTTGACAAATCCATGCTGACTATTACTTACAACCCTATTATCCTCCAGGTTCTTACAAACTGATTGTTTAATAATTTGCTCCAGTATCTTTCCAGATATTGAAGTTATGCAGACAGATCTATAAGTCCCCAGGTCCTCCTTGTTCTCCTTTTTAAAGATAGGCACTGTGACAGTTCCCCCCATAAGGCTTTATGGAATATGCTTATGAATGTATATATGACCTAACTAAAATGTTTTGTGCTACATGTGCCATGTAACATATCTCTGTAAAGGTTATGATCTACTGAATCTATTAATCCTATTTGTATGCATGTATCATTTTTGTATTTGAAGTTAGGAGCATTGGCTGTATACTTGCTTGATTTTAACTAGCCTAGTAGAGCATTTGGTCAGCTTTTTAAGAAAAGTGCAAATTAAGTGCCCAGTCAAAAACCACTTAAGCCAACAATGAACTTGAAGATGCCAATCCACATCTGAGCCTTCCCAGGAATGTGGCTTGGCTGGTAAAAACTGAGTCATGCATAGACATGTGGCTTGTCTATGTGACGCCAAAACTCCATCTTAAAGCTGGACTTTGCATAGGAGAGAGGAGGGGGTCTCCACCCTCAAGAGAAAGTCTATTTAAGCCGGTGGGAGACCCCTCCATTTTGTCTTCAGCTGGCTAAAGAGATAGCCTCTCCACCCCCAAGGATACTGGAAAGAAACTGGAACAAAGGACAGTAACTACAGGGGATGTGAGTGATTGCTGGACCCAGACTAGCAGGAGACTAGTCTGTAAAAGGAAGTTTGCTGGAACTGGTGAGGTTTTATTTGTATTCAGTTTCTTAGACATAGACTTGCGTGTTCTATTTTATTTTACTTGGTAATTCACTTTGTTCTGTCTGTCACTACTTGGAAGCACTTAAATCCTACTTTCTGTATTTAATAAAATCACTTTTTACTTATTAATTAACTCCGAGTATGTATTAATAGCTGGGGCGGCAAACAGCTGTGGATATCTCTCTATCAGTGTTATAGAGGACGAACAGTTTATGATTTTACCTTGTATAAGCTTTATACAGGGTAAAATGGATTTATTTGGGGTTTGGACATCTGAGTGTTAAGACAGGAACACTTCTGTAAGTTGCTTTCAGTTAAGCCTACAGCTGTTAGGGGACGTGGTTCAGACCCTGGGTCTGGCTCAAACCAGGCAGGGCACTGAAGTCCTAAGCTGCCAGGGCAGGAAAGCAGGGGCAGAAGTAGTCTTGGCACATCAGTTGGCAGCCCCAAGGGAGTTTCTGTGATTCAACCCATCACAGGCACTATGTTTGCCCTTCTCTAGTTTTCTGGGACCTCTCCCATCCTCCAAGAATTTTCAAAGATAATTGCTAATGGCTCCCAGATTGCTTCAGTTAGTTCCTTAAGAACGCTAAGATGAATTTCATCAAGCCCTGCTGACTTGAACACATCTAACTTACCTAAAAATTCTTTAACCTACTCTTTCCCTATTGTGGCTTGCATTCCTTCCCCCAGTTGTCAATATTGTTTTGAGTATCTGGTTATCATTAATGTTAATAATCTTTCTCTTGCTCCTAATGTATTTAAAGAACCTCCTCTTGCCTTTTATATTGCTTGCCAGGTATATGTAATATACCATATTACAGGAAACAGCACTGTGACTGTAAGGGAGCTGAGAATGGGCATGCCACAGGCATGCAGCCCTGAGACTGGATGAGAAGGGTTGTGAGAATGGGCATGCTTGGTTCATACCACAGACACATCACCAAGACCAAGAGAGCTGAGAATGGGCCGGCTTTGTGAATGCCACAAGCACTGAGATCAGGGTGGGGAATGTAGAATAGACACCATCAGTAGACCACAGCCTCGCACCCAAGAGCAGGGTGGGAAATTGAGAACAAGCAGTCTCAGTGCATGCCATAGACACAGAAGCCCGAAATTGGGGGTTGGGGGTGTGAGACACATATTGTGGAGCATCCCTTCCCCCATGGTCCTGCGGCCTGGGGAGGGGATGACGGAGGGGGAGAAGAGCTCTAAACTCCTTCACCACACAGTGCTCTGGGTGCTGCTGCCTTCAGCCATCTCTTGTCCCCCATGCCACTGAAAGCTGAAGTAGAGTCATCACAACCAGTGACAGCATGAATGTTTGGCAGCATCTGAGACACGTCCACTCCTAGCTCCAGCCACTCCATTCATGGGAATGAACCTCATCTTTTGTCTGACCCCAGTTTTGAAAAAGAATTAATCTCTGCCAAGAATAGAGCAATATTTTGGGTACATGGATGAAACATCTGAGTCCAAGCACCACATCAGCACCCCATTTGCTCCGAGTGTTTGCTTTGCATGAGCAACGTGCAAGAACATGTGTGAATCTGCTTCCTCGAGTTCTGGTATTGCAGAATGGTTGCCAGGCACTGCTTTCACTGCACGTGCGATGTGGTGAAACCCACCAGCAAAGTACATGTCGCGACCAGGTGACAATCTCTGTCCACACTTCACAAGCCAGTCACTGAGGAGAAAACGTGCAATGTTAGATTTATTCCTTGCATTTGATATCATCTGCAAGCGTTACTTTGGTAATGGTGTGAACACAGTGGGGGCTCCGAACGTCTTGCATTTGGATATTCCCCCTGCGGGCTCTCTCACCAGCTTTGATTGATTCTTCATTTGCATAATTGTCACCCACAATAGCAGTGTATTGACATTGCAGTCTGAGGATAGTGTGCAGCAGCTGATCAGACAGCTCCCCAGTAGTTTTGCACTTGGCAGTATCATTGCACACCATCAGCAGAAGCATCCCGAGTTCAAGAATAGCTGACGTTCGCTCATCAGATGCTGGTAGCTCAACCATTGACAGATTTTTCTCCAGCCAAGACAGTGTGTTGCTCTTTTGGGCCTTTCTTAGAGATCCACCCAAGTTGAAGAGGGAAAGTGGGACAGGTGCCAGCTCACGTGTCATCAAACCCTGGATATCAACATCTCTGGACTGGGCAAAAAAACTGTCAGCTTGCTGAATATCTGACGATCAATAGTTATCGCTTGTGCTGACTGTTCCTTCTTTTGTTTGATTGTTTTGTTGAGACTACCAAATGATTTGAGATTATGCCTTTCTATGGGCTCAAAGAGGTCTCCCTCGCCCCTTTGCAGCCTCCTGGTTACGAACGGCTTCATTTATCGCGTGCCAGTCTCTCTTATCATGCACAAACCTGCACTTTCAGATGGAGCCACAGCAGACATTGCAATGTTCACAAGTGACTGTTGTGTGGGCTTGTTCCAGGTTCAGTGCTAAACGGATTTGTCATTCTTTAGGTCACAAAACATAATACCTTGGACAGCAATTTCATCTGCAGCCATGTGCTTTGTGGTAGCTTCTTTGTGGAGATCCAAGGCTGAATTCCACACCTTTGTTTTGTCACAGCTGTTACAGCTGCCTTAAAATGTGCAGTCAGGTAATCCTTGGTCAGAGCCGTATCTTTTGTGCAAAGATGCTGATGATTCCTACAGTCCTTGTTCAGAGATTGCTCAATGGCCATGTCACAGTGTAAGTACCCCACTGAAGAGTCTGGCAATCTGGTACACTGCTTCCTATCAGCTTGGGCACAATCTATATCTGGCTTCTCCTCCAGAGATCTGGCTTCTGCTACATTTACACAACCCATCTGGCATAATTCATATGACCACACTGTCATAGTGGGATCATCTCTGCAAATGTCTCAAGCTCCATGGACTTGTTGCCTCTCTTTGCTGCTACGTAATCCATCAGTGATTAGGAGCAATGTAGTTTTTCCAGGATGGAAATGTATCTGAACAGTTTTTTCCTTGGGTATCGGAAGTATCCATGAGCCGGTGCAATGCTTGGGTGCTGTTCATCAAGTCTGCCAGAGCATTCTGTGCTTCCAATCTGTTTTCTCTGTGAGCCTGCTCCACATCTTCAAATGCTTCAATACATGTTCGAGCCTTCTCCAAGATGTGTCATTTCTCATCTTCTGGAAGAATCATCATTGTGCACGGAATCGCCAAGTGCCACCCACTTCAAGTGAGTCATCGCCTCATTCATAAGTTTGTGGATTCTAATGCCATGGATATATGCTTTCCCTCTTAGAGCATGGCTGAAGCACCACAGATGCTGGCTTCCACAAGGATGTCTTCAAACCCACTCTCCTGCATCACACTGCCTGTA
Organism: Emys orbicularis; assembly: GCF_028017835.1. Classification (NCBI taxonomy): domain Eukaryota; kingdom Metazoa; phylum Chordata; order Testudines; family Emydidae; genus Emys; species Emys orbicularis. Next base: position 58,557,731 of record NC_088690.1, on the reverse strand, counting down.
TCACACATGACATTTGCTACATGATGCATGCCTCCCTTCTCAAGGTGGTCATCGTCAAATCTGTTTTGATTCCTCCATTTAATTAACAGTGCTTTGCAGTAGATTGCTTCATCATACACGACACAGGTCCAGTCTTGGCCCAGAGAGTGGAACATATCCTGAAAACATTTCATCCTGGTGTGCACTGTGTTAACATCAGTTGTCAGTGGAGGAGTCATTGGACAGTAGCCAATATTCATAAAATAGCAGACAGAAAAACTTTTCTACAAATAATGACAAATATTTAGATGTATTACATGGTACAGAAAAGCTTATACTGTTGTGCGACCACAGACTTTTGCTTTAATTGAAGGCAAAAAAGTACAGGAAAATGCATAAAATATATCACATGGGACAAAATATTTCCCAAAATTTCCAAAACAGTACTAGTTTGAGGACATAGTTGCACGATCAGTTGTATTTAAAAGCTTTCTGCCAATTTTGGTCAAAATTAGACTTTCTTCAAGTTATGGCCCTTTTTGTGATTTTATGATTTTTTTTGGTTTGGTTGCCCAATAACGTTTAAACATTATGTGATATAGAAAAACTGCACCACTTCCACCATCTATGTCCACACTGGCGATGACCACCAGATATGTGCCTAACGTGTGGGAGCAATGAACTTTTTCCAGCTGAGGGGTTGCCCTAACTCATAAATGAGACCCCTTTTTAAAATCTGGCTGGTAGACTACGGAACTTTTAAAATGAGTTGTTATATTGGAAGGAAAGGGATTAAAATGTTCTCAGGTCCATCCTTATGAGAGGAAGGATGGTCTGGTGGTTAGGATGCAAGACGGGGACTCAGCAGCCCCATGTTCAGCTCCCTGCTCTGCTACAAACTTCATGTGTGGGCAAGTCACTTAGGCCCAGATCCTCAAAGGTATTTAGGTGCCTCACCCTCAGGGAAATCAATGGGAGTGAGGCACCTAAATACCTATGAGGATCTGTGCCTCAGTTCCCACTCTGTACAATGGGAATAATAGCACTGCCCTGCTTCCCAGGGGTGCGGTGAGGGTAAATACATTACAGAGTGCATGGCGCTCAGATACTAGGGTCACAGGGACCAGATAAGGACCTTAGATAGGCTTTCCGTGTTGAAAGAGGAGCATCGTCACACTGTGTCCTTGGAGACCTGGAAGGCCACGTTTTATCAAGACAAAGTCACTGAAAAATGAGGGCTGAATTTTGCAAGCCCCCTATCTACCACCCCCACCCCTCCTGGCCGCAGCTAAGGCTAATTAAAATCAACTGCATCTTGCTTTAGATTTTGACTTTCCTTCTGTGCTGGTCATTGGCCAGCTTCTATTTTGTGCTATCCGTTCCATACTGGTAAGAAATTGTTCTATTCCAGATGATTCAGAAGCTGGAGCCAAGAGGCCACGAACCACCATCACAGCCAAACAGTTGGAAACGTTAAAAAATGCCTATAAAAACTCCCCCAAACCCGCCAGGCACGTGCGGGAGCAGCTGTCCTCGGAGACAGGGCTGGACATGAGGGTGGTGCAGGTGAGACCGCTGCAGTTGAAGTATTTTTCCATTCCCTCCTTGTCCCGACCAAGCTGTGCACATCACATTCCCCTGACAGTGCACAACCCCCGCACTGAATTCCAAGGTAGCATGGAAGGAAGCCAGGCCAGAAAGCTGGATAAGCAGTAAGGCCCCCGTCCTGTGACTGACAGCCCGTGGCTGGACTGCTGAGCATGTGCACTGCCCCAGGGCTCCAGGGGATGCATCTGTCCACCACCTTGATCATAGCACAGGATCCGAACCAATGAGTTAAATCTCCCTGGTTATTAGCAGTAAGCAGTGAATTAGATGTGAGTTTGCAATGCCAGCAAAAAACGGGTACTGCATGTTTGGATGCATATCCCAAGGAGATCTGCCATTGGGCGGGAGGCAACTGACCCACTCTATGGGCCTGAAATGCTGAATACTGGGTCTGAGCCTTGGGGAAGTTTGGATGCAGAACTGGATCTGGGCGTTGTGGCTCGGGCCCATTTCTACATGCTGTATCCAACCTGGAACCCCTCAGACTAGGGCAAAGTTTAGCTCTGAATCCACCAGCCTTGGCACCCTAAGCTGCAGGGAAACTGGGCTCCTGGGTCTGAACCATCTTGAACTTCAGGGAGGTTCGGAGCCAGCCCTGAATTTTTCTGTCCAGGCCAATCTTTTTCTCCCTGCGCGTGCTCCTTTCAGTGCCTTCTGGGACTCTGTCTCTCCAGGTCTGGTTTCAAAACAGGCGGGCCAAAGAAAAACGGCTGAAGAAGGATGCTGGGCGGCACCGCTGGGGCCAGTTCTACAAGAGCGTGAAGAGGACCCGCGGGGGCAGCAAACACGAGAAGGAGAGCTCTGCGGAGGACTGTGGGGTTAGTGACAGTGAGCTGAGCTTCCGAGGTGAGCGGGGCAGGAAGGCCGGGTGGAGGGTGGGGGGTGGTGAAGGTGGGAAGAGATGGGTTGCAAAGGTTGGGCCCCAGGGGGTTCCTGCAGAGTGGGATGATTTCCTGCGCTTAGGCACAGCTCAGCATCCCACATTGAGAAGAATGCCTGGATTTCTCTTGCACCAGAAACGGGAATGATCCTTGAAACCGATGTCCCATCTGAAGACATACGAGTTAATCTCATGGCTGGTGGCTCCTTGGGGCTTTCTGCACTAGAGGAAAATGATTAATTATTGGCCTGTATCCTGCACGGCCAGAAACCCCTCTAGCAATGGAGCTAGGAACTGACACGCACTTACTAAGGGGGTGTCCCTTCTGAGCCCCAGCAAAGGGTCTGCAGCTCCCAGGGGAACTTCCCCAAAAAAGAACTGCCGTGCTGGCCTAGAGCAATGGTCCCTCTAGTGAGGGGATGCATCAGGGCAAGGTGGAATGAACTTAGGATGCACCTCACTGTGTAATAGGATATTATGAAGGGAAATATTTTCCTCATCTCTGCTCATGATCAGTCCCTCCCCTGAAGCCTGAGGACTGATAGCCCATGAAAAGTGTATCTGAGCTAACATCCCTGGCAATGCGATTCGTATCTGCATGAATGGCTAGTCCCTGCTGGAAACTCACCTGCCTCAATACGTTAATAAACTCCCCCTCGGACCCACATCAGCAGCCACCTGCAGGCTGGCACAGCTCAGTGGACTTGGACCCTCTTCCATGACAGCTGGATTTCAGCTGTTGTCAAGACTCACTGCAGCAGCCTGACAGCTGATGGAGGGGGGTTCCCCAGAGACTGTACAGGGAGACTTGGAAAAGGATGGTGTAACAGCCCCCACCTTGGCTGGTGCACTGGAAAATGAACCGGGGAACTCTAGAGCTGAAACCATAAGTCTGCAGCTCCAGCTAAGGAGGCAGGCTCTGAGGGCTGGGCACAGGCACCTCCTGTGTCACTGGCCTTTCTTCAGGGAGTTCCCCACCCAGGTCTGAACACTCAAGTAGGAGTTTGCAGTGTAAATACAACGATCACTGTGGACTGTTTTTTAGGCCATTGTTATACTGTGATCGGCTGGGTCACATATAGTGAAAAGAATCATGAACAGGGTGACCAGATGTCCCGATTTTATAGGGACAGTCCCGATATTTGGGGCTTTTTCTTATATAGGCTCCTATTACCCCCCACCCCCATCCCGATTTTTTACATTTGCTATCTGGTCACCCTAATCACAAATACTGTATAGGTCTGGCCAGAAACCTATTCCCTGCTGCCCCCTGTATTTCTGATCAGGCAAACCCCAGCATTTTAATGGAACCTAGTTGAAAAAATAACTTTAAAGCAATCATTTTACAATAGTTTAACTTTAAAATGGTCCCTTTGAATCATCGCAGCAAATATACAAGCCACCGGAAATTATTTGGTTATTTATAGTCTAATGAGAGCCAGCTATGGCTCCCAAACTGGTCTGTAGTGCCTGTGTATCAAGCCTGGTCCATAATTAGTTTACAATGCCCTTTATGAGGGCGAATGCATCTGGCGAGAATCAAGAGACCTTCCCAAAAAGAGGCCGTTATGTGCCACCAGCTTTCATATGACTGAAGAATAAAAGATTTACAGTAATCCTGTCTCGTGTTCAGCTGTACAAAAGGCACTACTAGAACAGAGGGAGGTGTGGGGGGTTAGCAAAAGGGTAGAAATAAGCTGTGATACCATTCAGAATGTATTCTTAATTAGTTGCACTATTTACTCTGGCTAAGTACTAAGTAGAGCAGGGAGAGCACATTGGCAGCTGGTGTAAATTGGCATCGCTCTATTGCAACAGAGCTTCCCCAGCTCGTGTCAAGTGAGAATCTAGCTCAGGATGCCATACAACTGGCCTTCAGTGAGGGACAGTTTCCTTTGAGTATGTGCTCTGTTGGCCCAGCTCATTCCCGGTGTAACCCCACTGACTCCAGTGAAGTTACTCAAGAAATGCGTTTGGCCCTGACTGACCACAGAATGTTTTACACTCATAAATCAATCTTCCTTCTTTCATTCACAGAAGATCAGATCCTCTCTGAGCTTGGCCACACCAATAGAATTTACAGCAATGTTGGGGATGTTGCTAGTGGACAGTTAATGAACGGAAGCTTCTCCATGGATGGGACAGGACAATCTTACCAGGACTTGAGGGATGGAAGCCCCTATGGAATTCCTCAGTCTCCATCTTCCATATCGTCCCTTCCTGCCCATACTCCATTGCTCAATGGTCTGGATTACACAATGGACACTAATTTGGGAATTATAGCACATGGAGGGCAGGGGGTGAGCCAGACACTCAGAGCAATGGCTGGGGGACCAACCTCTGATATTTCTACAGGAAGCAGTGTAGGCTATCCAGACTTTCCAACAAGTCCTGCTTCTTGGCTTGATGAAATGGATCATCCTCCTTTTTAAGCATCTCCTGCTTCCCACCCCGTCCCACTCATTCTTTTGGCCTACAAGTGTGCTCAAACTAGCAAAAGAGACAACAAGCGACCTTCAAGAATCCCAGACATAGTGCACCGGAAAATTTCCATTATTTTCAATGGGAATCCACCACTGGCTCCTGGAGGGTTGTGAAATGATAGCGTGGTGGTTTTTTCCTTTTCACTTGGGGAGTGGGAGGGCAGGAGACACCCTTCTGAACACAGCACACCGGCATAAAGTATCTGATTGTAGGTTTTCAGGCTCATCGTAAAACACAAACTCATTGATTTTCTCCAGGTCAAAGACTCTTTGCTGTTGAGTGCTTTTGAAGCACAGGTTGGCTGGCTCAGCAGATCTTGGCTATTATGAACTCCAGGTCAGTTGGTGCTCTCTTACTTGGAGTTGAACGAATTATAAATGCCTCCAAAACCCTTGTTCTTATCAGGAATTGACTGTGCATGGGCAGTTGAACTGACCTTCCCCGTAGATATGGAAATGCAGCGTTTCCAAAGCCAGGCCACACTTACCAAGCACTATACCTTTACCAAGGGCAGGGGTCTGACCCAAAAGGGCAGAGTAAATAATAACAACCCTGGGGGAGAAAAGTTATCAAGATTTTTTCAGTATAAAAATGTGATTTTCCTCCCTTCTCCACTGAATAATAACATTGGCTGTTTGGATAAAAAAGTTCAGGAATGTGGTTGAATGGATATCAGGCCAAGGAGCAGTCCTACTGCAAGCATTGGGTCAAAGCACTAGACAGATACCATGGGTGAAAGTTACCCATGTGCAGCGGGCCAGCACAAGGGCTATGTGCCACTTAAGCCCTCTGTATAAGGCTAAATGGTGCAAAGACTTTGTACTGGCCCCTCTGCATAAGGGTGAGATTCTACACTGGACAATACCTTGTGTAAGAACGTGTTAACCCCACAATAACTGCAGTGTTCAAAATCATGTCAGTGGTCATGACTAACCACACTCTGGAAATGATCTTTATCAGCTGATATGACTCTAACCCCAACAGTCCTTGTCCACATTGAGTGCTAACATGTTTTACATCATTAATGTTTATATTACAGTAGAGCCCAGAGGTCCCATTGTGCCAGGTACTGTACAGACAGTCCCTGTCCCAGCGAGCTCTCAGTCTAACTAGGCAAGACAGATCATGTGTGGGAGGGGAAACAGAGAGGTGACAGGATGTGCCCCAGGCCACAAGGCTAATTTAATAGCAGAGCCAGGATTAGAATGCAGGTCTCCTGACTCCCAGCCTGGTGCCCAGTCTGGTACCACACCACACTGCTGCACTATCGGAGCTAACATATTATAACACAATACGTTTTCCCAGTGCAGACAATCCCTAAGTGATTTCATTCTTAGGCCCTTGAGTAAGGTCGGCTGGAATTCGTCCATGGGAGATAATTCAAGACATCCCCAATGGTCATTTTCCACCCAGCTGGTGCATAAACTGATACTTTCTTGCTTTTAGTACAAGGCCATGTGCTCCCTCACAGATAAAGCCCCTCGGCCGCCCGCTGACCAGACAGCAAGTCAAATAGTGAGAAAGTGTAATGGAAAGACAATCAATAAAGCCAAATGGTGGTGAGGATGAAGATGGCTCTCAAACCAACCAAGCCACCTAGTGCGTGATTCCTTTGGATAAGCCTGCTGTGAAAAAGAGACAGCAAAGCCATCTTCTGTTTTCAAGGGTTATTTTTAGCTACTGGGTTTCAATGTGACTCCACGCTGCCAAGATGTCTGTGGTAGAGACATAAACACAGTAGAACTGTTTATTTTAGTGCAAGAGAAGATGGGTGCCTAGTCCCATGAGATTATTATCCTGCTTCCTGGGGAATGGGACTGCTCCATTAATTTATAGCCAATAGCTCCACCCCGACTGTTTTGTTCAGAAGCCTTCAGCTCAGCTGAAGGGTGGAACTGGTTCTGCCCACGGCACCACAGGGGTTTTATCCCTCGGGTTCATGTCACCAGGAAGTGACCCCCAAGCTGCGTTTGTCTCAGTGCTGCGGGAGAGTGCACGGATGTTCTACATGCAGCTGGCTCTGTGGGTGTTACAGTGCTCTTTGCTAGAGGATGGAGATGCTGCATGTCAAATAGGAGACGCTGCAAGGGAGAAGCTAACCTGAGAGGGGCTGCACACTTAGCTCCAGGCTCATCTGGAAATCTTCACACACTCTGGTAGGTTCTTGCAAAAACACATGCATCCGCAGAAGCCACAGGGCCCCTCTTCCCCCCAGCCTGCGGCGTTAGAGCAGCTGGAAGGACCCATCCTCTTTCCAATAGGTGAGCTGAGGCTGAGTAGCCCAATCCCGAACACACACGTGCACCACGACAGGGTCAAAGCTGCTCAGTGACGCTTCCTCTCCTGGGATCTCTCCCCACTCGGAGCTTTTATTGTGGATGAAGATGATTTTGTCCCCATTCCTCCTCAAGCATCCTGTCTGGGGCCGGCCGGGTAGGCTGGAATCATTGGAGAGACTGACGTAGGTCAAGAGGAAAGGTCTTTATTGGCACAGCATGGTTTGGTATTAGATTGTAAGCTCTTCAGGGCAGGGGCTGTGTCTTTCTCTCCATCTGTACAGCACCTAGCACCTATGAACGGTTAATAATAATGCTTGGAGGCTCCAGGGGCCAGCTGGATCTTCCCTCACCAGCTCTGCTGGATCTCACAGATGATCTGCCTCACACTGAGCACCCCTTCCAAGTGGCCCCTGTCACCTGAGCTTTGAAGCATGCCCTGCAGTTTCACTCACACACCTGCTGTGCACCTTGCAAATGCAGCGCCTGGTGGCAGGAGAGCCCTGACAGGGATTTCCCAGCCTGACTCGGAGCGCTCCTACTGGCTGATTTGGAAAGTGGACGAACTCTTCTGGTTGCACGGCTCCTGTTTGCTGCCGGGGGTTGCGCCTGTGGTATGTCACCTGTGGCGCTCGCAAAGGGAGGCTTGCGTTGTTGTGCTTGCCCGGCAGCAGCAATGCCAAGTCACCTGGTCCATCGTGGGGTCAGCTTTCGGTCCACTCGCAGCATAGCCTCAGGTCTCAAATCAATCCTCTTGGGTGGAGCCAAAAGGTGGCCTAGCCAAACCATGTCTAACGGCCAAGGGGGAGCCGGACTCGCCTTTGGATCAAATATCTTTAGCCAAACACAGTGTTTGTGTTCCCAAGGGCCTTAGAGACAGGAAAATTATGCTAAAAATGGCAGCAAGAGGGGCCCTATCCAGAGCCAGATTCCTTTGTGCTGCCAGAGCAACTGGATCTGCCTGGCTTTGAATTCCCTGGCATAGAGGGGTTTTTAGCTGATACAGAGCTGACATTCCTGGCTCTGGGGCAGGGGGGGCATTTCAGGTGCATGGCTGGAGCATTCTGCACTCTGCTTATCCCAGCTGGTGTATGGTCCCTTGCGGGACTGTTGCCTGGTGCATAGGGTACAGCAGCCCACCGGCTGGGAAGATCTGCGCTAAGATTCAAAGCCCTGTGACCAGCTCCCTGAGGGCCCTCTCCTGTCCCACATCCCCTGCTGCAGCTATGACGACAGGACACTCACTACAGCAAAGGGCTAGGAGAGAGCCAGAGCTAGAGAGCTAGAAAAGCAGCTGGCGGAAGCTGTATACGTGAGTATGTTACAACACCCCATCCCCTTCTTTCACATATCCCATCTAATACCTTTCTCTGGCTCCTTAGCATTTGGGTTCCTCCTGCTCAGACTCCCTGACATAGCATTAATTTGTGTGCAAGCAGGTCTAAAGGATTCTAAGCACCCAACCCAGTTTCCATTGAAGTCAATAGAAAGATGCTTATTAACTTCAGTGGAGGCTGGCTTGGGCCACACAACTGAATGGGAACCTAACGTATGCATCACCTCTGAACTAGACTCTCTCGCTCTTTCTGGGGCTTCCACATCAGATTTGCTCAGTTGGCATCAAAAGCCAGCATTGCACATTCAACCTACCTCCCACCATTGCGTGTCACAACAGAGCTGGGCTTTTCCTGCCTCTTCTAGAACAACGATCCTGTGGGCTGAAGGGAGTTGGTGATGCCTTAGGAATCCAGCTCGCTCTCCCAGTTCAGCCGTTCTAAACAGAAATCAAGCATTCTTCACCATGAACCAGTAAGCAGTCAGGACCTAATGCCCAAGCATGTTCAGATCTGTCGAGTGAGCTAGTGCCATTTTCACCGTCAATTTTCGGAACGTGTTCGCATTCAAAACAGTTCCCTCATCTCTCTTAAGGAATGAGGCAGATACAATGTTTATTCATTGCAATTTCTTTCCAGTTAGTTTTTTGGGGAGAAGGGGTACTGAGACACCCCCAGCTTTCTCGCTGAGTAACTCATTGCTTCCATGTTAAAAGGAGCATTGAACTGAGTTGTTCTGACAATGATCTATTACTGGCAGAACAGGAGTGCTTGGGTTGCATTATTACAGTTTTACCTTTTTAACTTGGCAGGAATGAATCTAAAACACAAAAGCTGGGGCTTCCCCAAACCACCAATTTTCTGTCCTCTCTCTGGAGGCTACACAACCACAATTGACTAACCAGAGCTGGGCTTGGATCACTCACAATGCTGGTGAATAAAAAAAAAAAAAGCCATGTCACTAGTGAGCAGAAATGGCTCCAGGGAAGAGAGAACCATTTATGCCAAATAGGTTAGATCAAAATCAGAAAAGGAAAGATTTTACTTTAACTGTATTACAAGCAATAAAACGTGCAAATAGAGAACTGTATACAAGTAGTGGACAATGCCAGTGTACAACAGGGAGTTGAGAAGCTTTATGCATGTAGCAGCTCCAGCCCAGAACATAGAAGTAGAAGGAAATAACGTGGCTGAGATGTTCAGCTCTGTCTAGTGAATTTAACCACCCTCTCTTAATGGTACATGGTGTCTTCTCCCCCTAAATGGCTTTGAAAAATCTCAGCCTGCCTATGTAGCCTTGTATTGCATACGGCTGTAACATGGCCTGAATTCTGTAGTGGTTCAAATGGTGCTCAAAGCTATGTGTAGGGGTGTGTCAGAAAGAGGAGCATAACATGCCAATTTGGTACTCTTTGTGGGTCAAATTGAGCCGGGGATACAACAGTCCCTGAAGTCAATGGGAGCTGTGCGTACTTAGGGAAGGGCTAGATTTGAGCCTAGGCATGGTGGGGTTAGTGCAACATTAATGTGTTTGTGTGCCCTACACTTACATCAGAGGGGAGATAAGCCAGGCTAGTTTTCATACAGTTGGTGAGGGTAACAATAGCAATAAAGACCCAGTGGCATGGACCATGGCATGGGCTGGCAACCCAGGTATGTACCCAAGGTCCCTGGTGGGCTTGTACTGCGACAGCTACCCCAGGCCAGAGCCCGCCCTGCCATGTCCTCACTACCACTGTTCTCCACAACAGCTAGATGAAAGCTCTCTTTGCGTCAATCACACTTTTAGTTGTGGTGTACCCATACCCTGATGCGCTCTTGTTAGTGGATTTCCGAAGCCTCCTCTTTCCTCCAGGGCTCAATAGAAATGATTCTAAGATGCTGTAGACTCTAATAAAAAATTAAATCATCTTGATAGCTGATATTTTTTAAACCCTCCTGTAGCTTTTAGTGCAGGCGTACAAGTTCTAAAGGATGGTTCAAACCCTACTATGGCCAAAGGGTGTCATGTTCTATTGAACCCTATAGGACTTTTCCATAAAGATCTATGGATGGATTTTCAAAAGGCCCAAGATTCGGCCAAGCACAGATCCCACTGCCTTTCAATAGACCCTGTGCTCCTCAGGTGCTTTTGGAAATCCGATCTTACTTCTCTAGTCTTTGTTTTAGGCAACAAAGCTCTGATCCAGGTGCCCCCTATTGGCAAGTGCGGCCCCTTGTAGAGTGTGCCCACAGAGTGCCAGATGAGTGTAGCTTCCACCCTGAGCCACTCAAGTGGCTTGTAGCCAGCTGCCCCTGCAATTTACACCATAAGGTCACCAGCAAAAGTATCCCAGAGAACTCCCTGTGCACCAGAACTTCTTCCTCCAGGCTCCAGTCACTGGAATTTGGCTGGGGCCTGTAGGAAGGATTAAAGCCTGGTATAAATGACCCCTGCCCCTCAACCAGAAACTGCATTGACTAAGCACACAGTAATCTGTCTCTCCCCCTTAGTGGCCCCCTGAAGAGCCAGGTCCTCAGAAAGAGCACTCCAGTGTAAGCTGCTCTAATGTAGGGCATCCCATTGTCACAGCTCTTTGCTCTTCACCAGGCAAACGCGCGCCTGCTGTTAGCCTCTACCTGGAGCAGCATAGAACTCATTGCTCTAGCATCGCTGGTCAGTGGAGGCAGGTGTGGGTGGGTGGGGGGGAAGATGCTCATGTTTAAACACTGCACTTTAAAAGCTGGAACCGGTGGGCTGAAGAAGAATTGAGTGAAGCAGAAATGGGCTGTGGTTTACTGCCTGCTGTCGAAGGGCTCTGGGCATGCTGAAAGCTAAACGAAAAGCACCTCAGCCGCACACTCTCCCTCTCGCTCGGATTTGCCGGTTGGTTACCTCGGCAGGAGTTGCTCCAACTGCACTGACACAGCGACTGAGGGAAAAACAGAGCTCAGCAACCCCGCCGCCAGGCTGCCTGGCAGCACCTCCACATTGGCCACCCTCTCTGCTAGTCGCTGGTGAATGAGCTAGCTTCCTGCAACAAGCTTCGCCTGGGACCATGAGCTCTCAGCGCTCCTCAGGCCTTCCCCCCCGAAGGCTCACACCCAAAGACACCTGCTCTGTCCGCGGAAGAGAGACCCAGGACAAACATAGCATCGTGGATCCTGTAGCACGGAAGCTGCTTGTATTTTTTTTTTAAATGCAGTTTCTACTGTAGTATGGCTCCCCAGGCTCTTTTCCACAGCTCGACGATCCCTCCTCCCCGGTCCACCACAGCCACCCATTGCAGTGTAAATTTTGTACAGTTCCAAAAGTGAAGTCTTGTTTCCTGGGAAAAAAAAAATAAATCATTAAAAACTTACTTATTGCCATGTGTCTTTGGAAAGCAAAACAGAACCTGGTGCATTTCTTTGTATTATGCCTCCTGTGCGTTGGCATGAGATGTGTATGGTCCAAACAAAAAGCTCTGTGAAATAAATATGGAAAGTTCTTTAGCAGCTGATGTCTCCTGCTTTTTCTTCTGTGCCGCTAGTTTAAATCAAAGTTTCTCCCACCCACGGACTGGAGACGAGCCGTAACACTGTACCCTTCCTGTAGCACTTTTCATCCAAGGATCGCCAAGAGCTTCACAAGACTAGTGAACTGAGCACCATCTTCTGAAGTACCTTTGGTGCCGACCACTATTAGAGACAGGATAACAGACTAGACGGACAACATGTTTTCCCAAATCTGGCCATTCCTACATTCCTAAGCCTCACCATACTGCTGTGAAGTAGGTGTCTATTAGCTGCCCCCTATTACCGATGGGGAACCTGAGGCACAGAGAAATTGAGCCTGAGATTTTTGAAATGAGGGAAAGGAAATTAGACACCCAACTCCCATTGAGTTCCTTGGAACTGGGCACCTAACCCCTGAAGCACCTTTTCAAAGCCACTAGATCTCACAGTGCAATGAGAACCGATCCCACAAATCCAAGCTCGAATGACTTATCATTTTTAAACATTTTTTGTCACTGACCAAGAGAGGCCCTACCTCTAACAGCTTTCTAGCCCCCTGCAAACAAAGCTCCGGCTAACAGGGATGGGAAGCACAGGCACGGCTGCTGGGGAGAAGGGATTGCTGGAAGATACGCAGCTGAAGGAGGAGAGAGGGGTGCATGACAGCTGAGGACCGGGAGTCCATTCCAGGCTAAGGGGAGCGAAGCGCGTTGGGGAGTGGGTGTACTATACCATACTCCTTTCTGCACCCCTCGGTGACTAGAGGTCACTAATAAATGGGCACTGTCAAGCCATTGTGTTTGTACAGTGCTTAGCACAAAGGGGGCTGGGTCCGAGTCTGGGGCGCCTATACCTCTCTACCATAACCAGTAAAGGCTGTGGCAATAAGGCCTTCAAACGTCCTGTCATGAAGGGTCTCTTTTGGGGCCTCAATATTCACTTTAAAAATCGATTTGTTCAACACACCCCACAAAGCTATGCACAGACCCGCGGGGTCGGACGCCCAGAGAGGGAAGCAAACAACTAGCCGCCACATTGGCCTCTGCTGTGTTAGAAGGGGAAGGGTGGGAGCAAACAGGTAAGTAGAGACACTTCCTCTTCTGGCACCTAAGCCAGCCTCACTAGCTGGTATCCCACAGTGAAGGGGGAGGGGGAATAAAAGTGCAAGTAGAATAGGAGGAAAACAGACACACAAACTGTATTTCATACGGTCCAAACAGCGTCCTTTTGACTGGCTACCTTTCCCCTCACCTTGCAGGCCCATGTTTACAGGGACCATGACACTTGTTTCTGTAGCCATGGCTAAGTCTTCCCAGCCAGACTGGCTTTACAAGGTTTCCAAATTTGTCAATTTGTAAACTCCCCCCCCCCCCCCCCCGCCACTATCCATTCCCTCTATACAGCTCAGCTCTTGGGGGGCTGTTTGAGTCCCTCACTCACTCTGTGATCTCCTGTTCTGGGTAGCAGGTTTCAGAGGGGTAGCCATGTTAGTCTGTATCAGCAAAAAGAAGTACTTGTGGCACCCAAATAAAATGGTTAGTCTCTAAGGTGCCACAAGTACTCCTCGTTCTTTTTGTTCTGGGTAGGGTGACCAGATAGCAACTGTGAAAAAACGGGACAGGGGGTGGGGGGTAATAGGTGCCTATATAAGAAAAAGTCCCAAAAAACGGGACTGTCCCTTTAAAAACGGGACATCTGGTCACCTTAGTTCTGGGAAATTAAGTAACAGGATGGACATTACTACAAAGCAGAAGCATCTGAGCAGCACGTTCCCAGGCACATAACTGGAGTGCCGGTCATGGAGGGAGGTTCCTCTCCGCAGTGCTGTGCGTTGCTTCTGCCTCACCCTGGGCCAAACTCAGCTCTCAGCTACCCTGCTGCAATCCCATTGCCCTCAGTTGCATTTCACTGGATATCAATGAGGGCAGAGCTGGTCTGGTACTGGATGTGCCAGGAATGGGATTTTGGAAGCCGGAATTCCATTGGTTTTCCAGGAGGCCCTCAGCACATGGCTGCTATAGTAAACAGAACAGAACAGGAGGGACAAGGGCTTTCCGTGCCTGAAGAAACAGAAATGATGAATAAAAATAGGCCCTGTCTCCTACCACACTTCTACCAGTTGGCTCTCTTAGCACTTCTATATAGCCGCTTGCAGCCTTTCACCGCCAGCCAGAGAGCAGAGCTGTGCACTATGCCGCAGTAGCATGAAATAAATGACGCAGGAAAACGAATGCTTTGTCCATTTCAGGGGCCTGCCCACACACTACTCACACTTGCGGGAGTATTTAGAACTATACCACTTGTGGAGCGAGGCCCTTCCTACACGAGGGTGTGGTGGCTTTATATATTTTAATCATTTTAACATTTAATGCTTCTCAATTAAAGTGATTTCCTGGAGTGGATGCCAAGCTTAGTTTGTATGCGCATTAACCACTTTGTGTATCGGTAGTTAAAGGCACTGAGGGATTTAAACAGCAATCCACAAGGCTGCTGGGGAAAGGTTTGGCAGAATAAAGCAGATTATAAACAATAATATATGTCTCGCTCTCTTTTTTTTTTGGAAGGGCTCCAAACTCACAAACAGACCTAAAGTGCTATAAACATCTCCAGGCCTAAGCTCCACAAATGTACTGCATGAAAGCTGTGGGCAATGCTGCTGCCACTTTTCATCCATGCGCACGTGTATTTTAAGAGAGCTTTTTATTATACAAACTGTCCATCAAAGAGAACCTCCCTGAGGAAGATTAAAATGCAAACAGGGATAACCTTCAATGTGAAAGGAAAAATAAATCCCAGGCAAGGACAAGGTGGCTGCAGCATGTTAAAGCAATACAGGAAGGTGACCTCCCTATTCTTTAACCTCTAACCAGCCCCACAGTGGCACAAGACAGGGTCTTAATTTTGTACAACACTGCATCCAATCCAAAATAAATAGCAGTGTAACCACAGTGAGCTTGGGTTTATATATCCCCCTCACACACGTGTGGATCCAAAAGCAACTGACAAACTTTCAGGATTGTACAAACGTATGTGCACAATATACTTATATACATGTACACACACACACGAGAGAGAGGGTACTATACACATTTCACACATATGGAGTTGAGATCTATATAATTAATTGCAGTCGTGACAAATTGTGGAACCAGGTGATAAACTTATTATGTACCTCTGACCACCACACCGACTTATTTTGACATCCATTTATAAGCAATGCATCACCATCCGACGTGGGCACACTTTGCAGGGGTTGTGTTACTGACATTTCACATAGGAGGACAGAAACTTTTGCACAGCCCCTTGCAGACACAATCATAAAGACAGAGAGATCTGGTCAGTCAGCTAAGTGTTTTCGAGTTTCCATCGCTCAGTCAGTGGAAGGCCTAGGTTAAAGAAGATCTGGCAACTCCTCCTAGCAATGCCCAATTTCACACTATTGTATTCCCAAGAGGAATGTTGGGGGTATACCACTGGATTCTCTAAAGCTTTAATCAAAAATGACTAGGAGGCAGGTGGGAGAGAGAACGCTTCAGTCTCTGTCGAAACACCTACCTTAAGTGACTGGAATTAAACGCCGTTAGTTGTGGTGCACAGGAAAACTTTAATTTTTAACAGCAACTATGTAAGAATTTACATCCGCTAATCCAGATAGTTTGTGGATATTTCTCTAGCTTCATCCTTTAAGCCTGATTGCCGTTGGTCCTCTTCTGTTCTGTGGTTACCCTTAACGTTCCCCTGGAGTTAGTGGAACTTCAGTACGCAACTGCTAACGCTCATCAGCATGGCACATGTTTATCCCTGGACATACAGTCCCTCCAATGCTCCGCAGCTGTCATGTGGTTAAACACAGCTGGCGGCTAAACAACTTCATAACAAACAGAAATGGACACATAAGAATCACAACCTTTTCTACCCTAAAGGAACCAATGATTTAAAAAATAATTGTGTATGTGAGTCCACAGCTCCTGCTGTTCTGCTTCGGTTGGATGAGCACCATTCACGACATTTCCTGGCTTTCACACACAACATAAAAAGTCAAAAGCAATGAACTCTTGATTCTTACTCTGCACAGCAACTGCCAATTAATTTTTGGTGCCACACGGCTACATCTAAACTGTACTAGATCATGACATTCCCAATTTGAGAGCGTGCATGTGTATTTCCATGTTACTACAGTCACCTGGTGCAGTTGTCTTTAAAGTGTATCATACTTGTCCTCTCAGCCTGGCGGACCGTACAATGGGTCACCTTTGCATAGCACATATGATTTCCTCCTGCTGTTTTATCCAAAGTGAACAAGTTCTCCAATAAATATTTGTTTCTATTAAAGTGTGGATCTACTTCACTGCTTTGAATGGACTGGTTGTGTATATTAGCAAACATGTGCTTATACGGCCCGCCACACTTAATGTAGCCCAGAAACCCAATTTCACGTTTAAAGTTTTGAGTTGTGAACTTTGAGCAGATCCAAAGCCCATTAAGTCAATGAAAAGACTCTCATTTACTTCAACAGGTGTTGGGTGATGGCCTTAGGGCTGATCTGGGAGCCTTGGAACCTGACGAACAAAATGAGGCTGCTGATTCAGAGAACAGGCCCAGCACTGGGAGCAACAGTGCTCATTTATACCATATTGTCCCTCTACTGGGCCTCTGTACAGACCACCTTAAAGCATGGGTGGGGACCAGCCTCTCCATGCCCTCTATTCTACCATGAGGGTAACTAGTTGGGGGAATCTTTACTGTAATACAGGCACGTGCTGAGCAACAACTTGACTGAAGCCACCAAAGAGGCATCGAGGCCAAGATTATGAAAAAAAAGAATGCCAAAAACTAGGATGCAAAATTCACATTTCCCACCTACATACTGTCCCGCATGAGCTTCTCATAAACAAACTTGGGAGATACGACCTAGATGGGGCTACTATGAGTGCATAACTGATTGATTGGAAAATTGTTCCTAGAGAGTAGTTATCAGTGGTTCACAGTCAATCTGGAAAGGCATATCAACTGGGGTCCAGCAGGGATCAGTTCTGGATCCGGTTCTGTTTAGTATCTCCATGAATGATTTAGATAATGGCATAGAGAGTACACTTATAAAGTTTGTGGATGATGCCAAGTGGGGAGAGATTGTGAGGGCTCTGGAGGAGAGGATTAAAGTTCAAAATGATCTGAAGTAAACAGGATGAAATTCAAAAAGGATAAATGCAAAGTATTCCACTTAGGAAGGAACAATCAGTTGCACGCATACAAAATGGGAAATGACTGCCTAGGAAGGAGTACTGCAGAAAGGGATCTGGGGTCATAGTGAATACAAGCTAAATATGAGTCAACGGTGTAACACAGTTTAAAAAAAAAGCAAACATCATTCTGGGGCAGGAGTGTTGTAAGCAAGACATGAGAAGTAATTCTTCCGCTCTACTCTGTGCTGATTAGGCCTCAACTGGAGTATTGTGTCCAGTTCTGGGTGCCACATTTCAGGAAAGATGTGGACAAACTGGAGAAAGTCCAGAGAAGAGCAACAAAAATGATTAAAGGCTACAAAACATGACCTACGAGGGAAGATTGAAAATACTGGGTTTGTTTAGTCTGGAAAAGAGAAGACTGAGGGGGGTCCATGGTAACAGTTTTCAAGTACATAAAAGATTGTTACAAGGAGGAGGGAGGGAAATGTATTCTCCTTAACCTCTGAGGATAGGGCAAGAAGTAACAGGTTTAAATTGCAGCAAGGGAGGTTTAGGTTGGACAATAGGAAAAACCTCCTGTCAGGGTGGTTAAGCACTGGAATAAATTGTCTAGGGAGACTGTGGAATCTCCATTACTGGAGATTTTTAAGAGCAGGTTAGACAAACACCTGTCAGGGTTGGTCTAGATAATACTTAATCCTGCCATGAGTGCAGGGGACTGGACTAGATGACCTCTCGAGGTCCCTTCCAGTCCTACGATTCTATATGTGGCTGATTCTAAAAAGTGCTAAGAACTCAGCAGCTCTCATTCACTTCAGGCTCAGGAACTACTTGGCTACAGTCAGGAAAATCAGGAAAAATCACATGGTAAATAAGGGGGAACATCCATCATCTTCACATACGGCTAACCTGGGTTTTTCTCCTGGAAGCTGTGCAGTGCTACACTATTATGCGTATAAACAACCTCATCTGCAACTGCAGAGTTTGGGCCAGTAAACGGCTGCTATGGAGGGAGAGATTTTCTCACTCACAACAAAGTAGAGCAAATCTTGATAGGTTTAACAAGGGTCTGGTGCCATATTGCAACTATAGTCAATGGACCAAATCGCAAACCTTTTGTTTCTAGTCAGTCTTTACTAGGGACAATTCCCATTTGACTCAATGGGTCTCAGGCTTTGGATGCATTGTGGGAAGGAGATAGTGTCCAAGGAGTTCAGGTTCTATTCATTATAGTGCAGATTCTCTAAAGATCCATCCACACTGTATATCCTACTGGATTGAGGGGCTCCTAATAGTGCCATTAGGAGCCTCTTTGTGCAGTAATTCTCAGACAATAAAAACATGGTTTGGTCTTGCAGTGTAGGTAGGTCTGACCCATGTTTTAACTGTCCCTGAACACTGCTATCACTGTAGACTTGGACCATAACACTGTGACATGGTTAACACAAGCAGGGACACCCCCGCCCCACTAGCAATTAAACTGCAGTCATATACATATTCTCTGCTCTTCCACAACCCCCTCCAAAACAGAAGCCATTCCTAATGGATCCTCAGCCCTCTCTCCAAGGCCAGTTAGTTTCGGACAGATTCTTGTTGGTTCTTACAGATCACTAGCATCTGCACCTGCCCTATGGAGAGTTAAAAACATGGTTCAGACCTATTTACGCTGGAAGACCAAACCATGTTTTTACTATCAGAGATAGTTTTTACTACTTCCACGTGACAAGGAGTTGGAGATAAAAGTAACTCACTGGTAACAACATTTTTACTCTGCCATATTTTCACGTTCATAAGCAGTTGCATGAATGATAAAATTATTCCTTGTGACTTCACTCAAGATACGGGCACAGTACTGATGTCTCTCCTCCTTTTACATCATTTATGATGCACTAATGTACTTTATATCTAGAATATAGAGTGACACACACTAAAAACCCAATCCTCTCCCATGGAACTGGGTTGGTGATTGCACTGGCTCAGTCTTTGTCATTTTCTTTTTGAAGAACACTTTCTGGAATGCCCCTCTCAGCTGAGTGTGCTGGTGACATCTGAAAGGCCCAGTGCAAATAGCTTCACAGGAATCAGGCCACTACCCCCCATCCAAAGACCAGAAAGGAACAACATATGACCTTGTGCTCTCTCTTTTATTGATAGTATTTGTCTGGGTCAAGGGAAATACAGCTCAGCTTCTCTCAATGGTACCACACCTGATTTCCACAGATCTCATCTGGTCACATCTGAATCTTCAGTGCTGATTTGTTCACCTCTCACTAGTCATGTATATTTTTCAGAAGAGCAGCGGCGTCTAAATATAGTCAAATGTTATCTGAGTCCCCCCACCCACCCAGAGCAGTAATAAATTCCAGAGCATGCAAAAATGGATCCTATTATGCAGTGTATAATCCTTCCCATATCTCTCCTTCCAAAGACTTATGCTGGTAGATTTGCCGGGCACCCAGCCCTCCCAAACGTCATGCCCGGCTCTCAAAAAACAATGCATATTAAAGAGGGTTGTGGGGGTTAGAATGGAGGGGGTTATTGCCGTTTCTGTCCATTCTTGAAGCCCCGTGCTGGTGCAATCCTTCTGGTTAGGTTTTCCCAACTGTGTGCTGCTGCAGCATGGAAGTGATTGCTTTACAGTCTGTCACCTCTTCAGGCAGGCAGCCGTCTTGGTCCAAGAGGGTGGGGTCAGCTCCAGACTTCAGCAGCAGCTCCACAATGTCAAAAAACTCACAGGCGGAGGCTGGAGACAAAGGGTAGAGTCAATCTGGTGTTACAATTCAGCAGTGATGGGCATTCAACAGCTGCAACAGTGAGTGCCAGCTGCCTCCAAGCTAGAGCTCAGGCATGGTACAGGGCATCCTATACTTATACTGAACATTTTCTGGTGCTAGGAAATGCCATTTTGGCTTTTGGCAGCGTATGGTAAATATTGCTTTGGGGAGTAATTAGCACGAATTACTTGGATTTGGATTTACTACTGCAAGGGGAAGGGACAATACAAACTAGATATTTCTGTTGTTCCAAACCATATATCAAGGGTCAGGACAAAGAACTCTAGGGTTCCTCTGGAGTCCTGCCTTCATGACAGCATGCATTTGCACACAGAACAAGGCAGGATTTTTAGAGACCCCTGCTTCATTTCATACACCCCTTAACCCATCATGCAGCAGGAGGCAGGGCTTCTTTGGAGCCATGTCTAGTTCAGAGACCATTACCTGTCTCTCACTTCCCTGCCTCAGCCCATGAACTCCCCATTGATACACACTTTCGATGTAAAAAGAAATTATATTCCAAAACTCCACCTGAGCACAAACACACCCGTACATGCAGCTTTGTGCCCATTCGTTTCCAGCACAGAGAGGTGTTACTGCTAGGTGGAAACTACCAGGCAGGCACCAACAACTCTTTTTTTCAAATTCTCATTACTCGGCCAAAACAAAACCAAATTCCACCCTTCCCTAAGGACTCACTCTCTGCCACGCTGCCGCTTCTTATCCCCACCCAATTTAACACGGGCTGTTCAAAAAAGGGCCTTTTTTCAATAATAGGAAAAGAGCTGTGCCTGTTTACATCAGCAGAAGATCTGACCCATGGATTTTACCTTAAAATAACTTTGTAGCACAGATTTCCTCTGAGACCTAAAAATGTCTCAGTGCTGATCTGCCTTATGAGACTGTCAGGAGGGTAGTTTCCTGTCTGTTAATTGTTGGTTTTAATTATATTTCAGGCACTTTAACAAATTCAGCGGCTTACTCTTCTATGCCGCTAGATGTAGTAATTAGTGTCTTTTACATTACACTGCAGTTTCCAACAGATCCAAGGGGACAAGCAGCAAAGTTTAATCAAAGTAAACTTGAGGTGTGATTGGAGCGTATGGTAAAACAAGGAGTGATGGGACTGATGACAAAGCAGCAGGTGGGATGCAGGAAGAGAGAGAAGTGCCAAATGGAGCGGCACAGGAGAGAGCAACATCCAACAAGCTCTCAGGGAACCTTTAGGAAAGGGACATTTCCAGAGAGCTGAGGGAGCCATGCAAGGGAACCCAATATCATGGTTTCCCATGGAGGCAAGTCTGTGTGATCTTGAGCAGCTGGTCCTGAGATGGAGACATCTCAGAACCTGCATCTCCAGGGAAGTACTTACAGAAGTGACAGATCTTTACGAAATTGGCCACCTCTACACTTAAAACGCTAAAGCGGTGCTGCTGGAGCGCCTCAGTGTAGACACTACTGACGCCAATGGGAGGGGTTCTCCTGTCTGCGTAGGTAATCCACCTCCCTGCCGGAAGAATTCGACAGCAGGGGTTAGATAGGTATAGCTACATCTCTCAGGGGTGTTGATTTTTTACACCCATGAGAGATGTAGTTATACCGATGTAAGATCCTAGTGTAGACCAGCCTTCATTCTCTGTCACAAATACACTGAAAAGAAAAATGGCTAGCTTTTGCACCAGCCAAGGGTCTGATCCTGAAGGGTGCTAAGTACCTCCATCCTTAAACGACTGCTCAGCAGGTATTCAGCACTTCTTGGGACCAGGCCCAACATGAGGCAATATGTTGGCCCTGTTGCTATATTGGGAAATCCAAGTGGTCATCAGCCCATCTCAGAAAACATGAAGAAGTCCCTGGAGGTTAGAACAGCTGCTGAATTTATGGCACCCTGGGAACCTCTATTTGTCAAGTGCCAGAGAGGTGGCCCTGACACTGGCACAGGTGAAGATGAATTTTCATTCAGCACAGTTCGCCTGCTGACTCCATTAATCCTCAGGGTTTTGATGATGAATTTCATTTTTTTTAAATTTTCACTCCAATGTCCCCTCCCACAGCACAGAACGAGCAGAACAGATGGTGCTTTACAAGGAAGACAGAGCGCCCATGGGGATACAGAACCTGCCCACTCTGAAATCACGTGATTGCAAGTGCAAGGAGAAGCCTTGATTTCCTCTGGGAGACACAGAGGCAATGATTTTAGTATTCCCTGTGGTAGAGGGAGGGGAGCATGGTGAGGAGGAGCAGGAGACTAACAGTGCATTTACAAGGGAGACCATGCTCATACTGATCAACTCTGCAATAAGCATCGCATATAACCACAAGCACCAAATGCCCAGAAGCCAGTGAATCCTGCAGGGGAGCAAAGGCAGGTGGGTGCATTTGGAACTCGTAACATGCAGCCCATTTGGGAGGCACATACTGGAGTGTTGCCTCCACTTAACCTCCGATTAAACCCAGGGTCAGAGCCAATTGGAACGAGCCAGGATTTATAACCCATCTAGGACAGAGTTTGACACCTGCTGTAATCAGGAGAGCTGTCACCACAAGGACAGCTGTCAGACCAAAGTAACTCATAAAGGGGATGGCTAAACCCCCCAAAACTGTCCCTGTCTTACTGTCCTCGCTCCTGGGATTTAACTACTTTGCAGTTTACTGTAAAGCTGCAACAAAAGGAGATATTGCAGTCAAACCCAAAAGGAGACATTTTACTCAAGCTCTGTGTGTCTCTGTTGCAATTAATAACCCCATTATGCAGCACCAGTAAGAATCATACTTGAGGATTTTCAATAAATTCTAGTTCTAAGTAATAATCACTTGAGTCAAAACAATGTTTTAAATTAACTAGATCTTTTCAGGCTTCACGTAACATATTACTAGTGCTACAGAATGGGGAGAGGGAAAAGAGAGAAGAAACGTTTTACAGCTTGGATTCAGACACATTCAGACAGGGAGGGGACGACATATGGAGCTAGAATGGACCTGAGCGGTAAGGATCCAAGCAGGCGTTCTTGTGGATTAGTTATAGTGAAGGGGACGGGGAGTGAGTGTATACCCAAATGGAGGGGAAGGAAGAGGGAGGAATAAACATTGCGTCAATATAGCAACTGAAGGTAAAATATTTTTCGCTCTTAAAATAATTTTTTATTCACACTATACAGGTTTTTAAAAAAAGGCTTTCTTGGAGTGCACCTATAGTGGCTTTTACTCCAAGGGACACTACTGCCTTGATCATATTGCTGTCCAGAATTGTTACCTACCATTGTTACTGTAACTTAAATAAAGAGTAGAGAAAAAACATTTCCCTTTCCCCCTCCAGTTACTCCGTGCACTTGACGGCACTTTGTGCAGAGCTATTTTCATGGTTTCCCCTGTACAGTCAGCGAGTTTCCCTTTTGTTTGTGTGGCTCTAAGACAAAGCAACAGGAGACCAAAAGAGACAAGGTGGGTGAGGTAATATCTGTTCTGTTACCTCACCCAACTTGTCTCGCTAATATCCTGGGACCAACATGGCTACAACACATTGCATATAAGAGATCAAAATCACATTTTTTTAAAAATGGAAAATGTGATTATTAACCACCCCCACCCCCAACTCGGCAGGGTGCTGCAGGGGCATGTAGTAGTTCACACTACTTTACCTCATTTTTTAAAAATGACTAGATTTTTAAGTTGACCTCTTCTAATTCTACCACCAGTCAATCTGATCAAAACCTCTGAAAACAAATAATATCATAAATATAATACAACTTGCATCCTTTGCTTCAGGCAGATACTGCTGGATAGTCTGATTATGTGGCTGAGAAAATTACCAGTTAGCCACAAAACCCATGACCAGTTCAATCACTGTAGATGGGTGCTAGGGGACTGCACAAGGGGAAAGGTGAGGAGTCCTCCCCACAGGCTGGAGAGTGGGAGGGGAGATGCTACATGGGAGCTACTCCAGCCTAATGGCTAAAGTAGCCTCTGTCAACCTCGGGCCTCCTCTGCTGCAGGAAGGATTGGAAGATCCTCTTGTGCAATGAAACTGCACTTATGGACCATGTGGTAGGATCTGCCCCTTAATAAGGAAAGGATAAAACTCCGAATGAGACAAAGGCTTGGTCTACACTAACCCCCCAAGTCGAACTAAGGTACGCAAATTCAGCTACGTTAATAACGTAGCTGAATTCGACATACCTTACTTCGAACTTACCGCGGTTCAGATGCGGTCCACACGCGGCAGGCAGGCTCCCCGTCGACTCCGCGGTACTCCTCTCGCTGAGCTGGAGTACCGCAGTCGACGGCGAGCACTTCCTGGTTCGACTTATCGCGTCCAGACCAGACGCGATAAGTCGAACCCAGATCTTCGATCCCCAGCCGCCGAACTAGCGGCTGGGTGTAGACCAGCCCAAAGAGAAAGCACAACATGAGGATAAAAGGTGACTAAGATAGTGTTATTCAGACAGCAGAGCCACCATTGTTTGCTACAATAAACAATGACCTATTTCAATCGGAGTGATAGGAATGGCTGTGTTTGAAGTAAGAGGAACAATGGACTGTACATGAAGGGGCATGTGGGGAAAAGTCACAAAGTGTCAGACTTAATGAACCCTGTTTCTGGACACCCCAGAATTTAGGTAGATTTAGATCCAGATCCAAACTCTGCATCTTGGGCTGATCTCTACAATCGTTTTGCTATCCTGTTCATGTCCTTGTGGTAGGGGTCTGAAGGAGGGCCAGGCACAAATACTATCTGAGCGACAGGTGTCACTAATTACACAGCGACTATAAAATGATGATGATAAATTATTTAATCTTGGAAAATATTCTGGCAGATTTATCAGCCTTTTTTCTTCATTCTCTGCATGTCAGCAGTGTCTCTCTTTCATTTTAGTCTCTGCTTTTCTCTTTTGTATAGATCACAATTTTCACTAAAAAGACTACAAAAAAAGATTTACTTTAGAACCTCAAGTCAGGTTTTTACAAGTCAAAGCTAATTACGATTCAACTGCAGAAGTGACACATGCCATCGTTTCAAGAAGTAGGAGAGATGCTGTTTGTTTTGTTAAGTGCAGAACCTTTGAGGCTGGTGTTGCCAGTGTAAGCTAGGCTTGTAACTTGTTCATTGTCAGTTCAAGCCACAGCAATCTTCTCTAAAAGAAAAATTCACTGTAATGTATCAGCAACATCCTCCTGTCCCACATGGCTTGTCCAGGATAGGACAGCCAGTGCTCTTTGATATGATTCCTCCAACACATTACTGCTAGCAGGTCCAACAGCCACATTTCTGGCAACAGAGATTCGTGGATATGTTACACAGTATCCTGCATCCAGAACAGGACCGCAAAAGGCTTTATACAGAAAGTGAACCACTAACCAAAGGGAAAAGGAAGGGTTCACAGTGAGATTTAAGGAAGGGAACTGAATCAGCAAGTGCAATGGAGGAAGAGTGTCCCAAACATGGGCAGATGGAGCAGCCCAAGCGAAGGAAGCCCTGTTAACCATGCAGAGTGGAGGAGACACAGATGGAGCCAAGATTGGAGAGAGAAGGTGAAGGTCCAGACAGACGTTAGACGACAGTAAAGGTGAGAGAGGATGGGGCCTCCCTCAGTGTAGTTCACAGTGTTGCTACCAGGTCAACATCAGCACATTAATATGATGAGATTCCAAAGGTCACTTGCTGCAACATCTGCACACCACTTTCCCACACTTTCCACTAGGATTTGCTGTTGGAGTTACCGGCCTGGTTAATCCAACTCCAGTTTCTGGACAGCTCCCTACTTCCACTTCTTCTGAAATTTGCTTTACACATTATATTGTTTATTCAAACAGAAAACTCATGCAGTTAATAGGCAAACGTAAATCCAAAACCAGCTTACCATAATGCAGTGCTGTCTGGCCTTCGTCATCCTGAAAAACAAAGAGACCTGGTTTTAGAGGCAAATGTAGGTTCCAGGGGTATAAATAAGTAAACAACTAACCAGTCAGAGCAATTTATTAAATTAACTAGACAACTAGCACGTGGCCCCATGAACATAACATCATAAGAATGGCCATAATGACCCCACCTTCACCTTCTCTGGGTCAGACCCATGGTCTGTCCAGCCCAGTATCCTGTCTGCCGACAGTGGCAAATGCCAGATGCCCCAGAGGGAGTGAACCTGACAGGTAACGATCAAGTGATCTCTCTCCTGCCATCCATCTCCACCCTCTGACAAACAGAGGCTAGGGACACCATTTCTTACCCATCCTGGCTAATAGCCATTAATGAACTTAATGTCCATGAATTTATTTAGTTCTCTTTTAAACCCTGTTATAGTCCTAGCCTTCACAACCTCCTCAGGCAAGGAGTTCCACAGGTTGACTGTGCGCTGTGTGAAGAAGAACTTCCTTTTATTTGTTTTAAACCTGCTGCCCATTAATTTCATTTGGTGTCCCCTAGTTCTTATATTATAGGAACAAATAAATAACTTTTCCTTATTCACTTTCTCCACATTACTCATGATTTTATATACCTCTATCATATCTCCCCTTAGTCTCCTCTTTTCCAAACTGAAAAGTCCTAGCCTCTTTAATCTCTCCTCATATGGGACCCATTTCAAACCCCTAATCATTTTAGTTGCCCTTCTCTGAACCTTTTCTAATGCCAGTATATCTTTTTTGAGATGAGGAGAGCACATCTGTACGCAATATTCAAGATGTGGGCGTACCATGGATTTATATAAGGGCAATAAGATATTCTCCGTCTTATTCTCTATCCCTTTTTTAATGATTCCTAACATCCTGTTTGCTTTTTAGACCGCCGCTGCACACTGCGTGGACGTCTTCAGAGAACTATCCACAATGACTCCAAGATCTCTTTCCTGATTAGTTGTAGCTAAATTAGCCCCCATCATATTATATGTATAGTTGGGGTTATTTTTTCCAATGTGCATTACTTTACATTTATCCACATTAAATTTAATTTGCCATTTTGTTGCTAAACAGCAGTCAGAATTCTACTGAATCTTCTGCCTTTCATGGGCTCAGCACACAGTGAACACACGTCAGCAACTCATCAGAACGCCTAGTTACATCACGTCGTCAGCGTAACTCAGTTCAGAGTACTGACACTTCTAGCTCAGAAAAATCAATGATTCTAGCACCACAACCAAATGCAGGGTCCCTGGCCAGTCCTGCGACTGCAATGCAACACTGGAAGGAGGCTGAGTGCTTTGCCAGAGGTGCTCTCCAAGCAAGATCTCTGACAGCTGTTCAGGTGAAGGCAAAACTCCCAGGCAGCTTTTCAAAATTATTAGAGGGATAACCTCAATGTCAAAGCCAATATTTCTTCTCTCAATAAAACAGGCTCTAATAGCCAATACTGCATATATGCTACTGCTTTAGTGCAAAATGGATGCAGTCTTAGCCTCAGAATTCCTGCTGGCAATCAAGGGTAATATTTTCAAAATAGACTAGGTGCCTGACTATGCTCCTAGGTGACTTAGGAGCCTTTCACTTTTGAAAATTTCCCCCTAAATCACTACTGTATGAAGAGCTTTGATAGATGTGTATTATTAACACTAAATACAAATTCTTGTGCAGTTTTCAGAAGTCAGTGCAAAATCGTTCCGCACCCAGCTGATCAAACAAGTACAGAAAAACATTACATCAGTCAAATTGTATGGGCTCCGCTGAGTCCTGTGCTGGTTCACGAGTGCGAAGGGGAAGAGCCACAGAGAGCCTCTTCTCCTTGTGCAAAATTCCAGCATAGCGTGTGTATCTCAGCATTGTTAGAAGCACGTTCAGCTAATGGATCGGCCTGCACAGCGTACCCCCAAGGGAACACAGCCGGCAAGTTCAGAGGCGCGTACAGGTCTCAAAGCCGAAAAGCACAAATGCTGTCACCAGAAGCCAGTGCTTGCCAGCAGATGGTGGGTGTGCATGTTGCAGCTGCTAGAAAGAGCAGCAGCAAGCACCCCACAGTGCAGCACCCTGAGTGGTAGAGTGCTTGTGTCAGATGAACCAGTTGCATCTCTGCTTCCCATTGAGTTATTAGCCACAGCAAGATCTGGCTCTGTGCAATGCTCTCTTTTACCCCCGTTTATTAGCAGAATTTTAATAATAATTTGGTCACTTTTTAATGACCATCTTCTTTGTGATTATACTACAAGCTCTGCAGCCTGTCCTGCCCTCTGAAGCAGGGGAAGAGAAAAGAACTGAAAAATAAGCCGAAAACACAAAACTGACTGTTTGGAGATTTGTGGTTTCTGAGCATTTGTTAACAGACCAGAGATTGCTCCATATGTAACATTTTTCAACCTAGGAGATTAGGAACAACTGTGTTTTAGGAGATTCTGCATTCAAGTTGGAACAGAACAAGTATTTCTGTCCTAGCCCAGGTCCACACCTAAACTTAGGTCTACCTAGCTAGGTTGCTTGAGGGATGTGAAAAATTCACACACACACACACACACACACACACACACAGATATAGCTAAGTCAACCTAAATCCTGGTGTATACACCACTAAACTGATGGAAGAATTCTTCCCTCAACCTAGCTATCGCCTTGTGAGGGGGTGGATTTACTACGATGGAAAAAACCTGTTGCTCTAATAAGCATCTACACTACAAGCAGTACAGCGGTGTAGTTGTAGATATGTTGCTGTAGTGCTTCTAGTGTAGACGTACCCCCAGTAACAATACTACTGCAGCGTAAGCATGGAAAAGGCCTTGTCCCTTTTCCTCTGAGTTGCTGTAGCGAGTGAAAACTTAAGAACATAAGAACGGCCATACTGGGTCAGACCAAAGGTCCATCTAGCCCAGTATCCTGTCTTCCAACAGTGGCCAATGCCAGGTGCCCCAGAGGGAATGAACAGAACAGGTAATCATCAAGTGATTGATCCCTTGTTGCCCATTCCCAGCTTCTGGCAAACAGAGACTAGGGACACCATCCCTGCCCACCCTGGCTAATAGCCAATCATGGACCTATCCTCCATGAATTTATCTAGTTCTTTTTTGAACCCTGTTATAGTTTTGGCCTTCACAACATCCTCTGGCAAGGAGTTCCACAGGTTCACTGTGCATTGTGTGAAGAAATACTTCCTTTTGTTTGTTTTAAGCTTGCTGCCTATTAATTTCATTTGGTGACCCCTAGTTTTTGTGTTATGAGAAGGAGTAAATTACACTTCCTTATTTACTTTCTCCACGCCAGTCATGATTTTATAGACCTCTATTATATCCCTCCCTTAGTTGTCTCTTTTCCAAGCTGAAAGTCCCAGTCTTACTAATCTCGCCTCATACGGCAGCCGTTCCATATCCCTAATCATTTTTGTTGCCCTTTTCTGAACCTTTTCCAATTTCAACATATTTTTTTTGAGATGGGGCGACCATATCTGCACACAGTATTCAAGATGTGGGCGTACCATGGATTTATATAGAGGAAATATGATATATTCTGCCTTACTATCAATCCCTTTCTTAATGATTCCCAACATGGTTAAATTTTTGAGTACCACTGCACATTGAGTGGATATTTGGCTAGGATATGTAAATTGATACCTATAGTAGACACCACAAACAAAATAACAGAGGTAATTAAGGACAACATTCATTGACTATTCAACACTAAGGCCTGGTCTACACTTCAGAGTTAGGTCGACACAAGTCAGCGTACGTTGACCTACCTCTGTAAGTGTCTAAACTGCCATGTTCCTCCCGTTGATGTAAGTCGCCCACTACTCCGACTTAACTCCACCTCCACGAGAGGCATTGTGCTTAAGTCAATGTAGTTAGGTCCATGCAGTGTCAGTGTATATTGTGCAGTGTATAGTGCTTATATTGACTATTGCTGCCTTTCAGAAGCCATCCCACAATGCCCCACACTGGCAGTTAAATCGGAGCAAGCGCGCCTGATGAGCATGTGCACAGCCGACACAAGAAGCGTACTGTGGACATGTTCAACCAATTAAATTACTGTGTTGGCTGTACGTTGACGTAACTTAGGCCAACTTAATTTTGTAGTGCAGACAAGCCCTAACAAGACAACAGATCAGATTCAGAGCCACAGAGAGGTTCTCAAGCACACGCTTGCTTTGGAAACTACAAAGACTGCACTGACTTCAGCAAGATATTGGAAATGACTGGAGATGAAGAGGCGGGGACAGTACAAATGAATTATTGGAAAGGCAGAGCTTAATATATGCAGAGTGTGTGTGTGTATTTTGGGGGAGGGGATGTGGGTTACACTAACCAAATGAAAAGAGGTGAACTGAAGACTTAGGCGTCCTGGAAGAATTCCCTTCAGATATAGTAGAAATAAGCTCAACAACCTCAAAACTACTTACTGCAGTGGTCACCCCCCCATCGAGCGCGATCGACTGGTCGATCCTGGAGACTCTGCCAGTCGATCGCAATCTCTGGGTCGTTAAAAAGCGGGCGACACAGCGGGGCTCAGTACCTGCCTGCCATGACCCCACGTCACTCCTGGAAGCAACTGGCTGCTGGCACGTCTCTGCAGCCCCACGCGCTGCCCCCACTCCCAGCACCGTTTCCACAGCTCCCATTGGCCGAAACGGGGGAGGGGGCGGTGCTTGCGGGCACGGGCAGTGCACGGAGAGCCGCTACCCCTCTCCTCCCCAGGGGCTGCAGAGATGTGCCAGCAGCCAGCCGCTTCTGGGAGCATTGAGGGGCCATGGAAGACAGGCAGCCTGCCTGAGCCCCGCTGTGCTGCTGGCCGGGAGCTGCCTGTGGTAAGCGCCTCCTGGCCGGAACCTGCACCTCGCACCTCCACTCTCTGCCCCAACCCAGAGCCCCCTCCTGCACCCAAACTCCCTCTCAAACCCCTCACCCCCTCCTGCACCCAATCCCCTGCACCAGCCCAGAACCCCCTCCTGAACCAAACTCCCTCCCAGTCCCCTCACCCTGTCCTGCACTCCAAACCCCCTGGCCCCAGCCCAGAGCCTGCACCCCCTCCCGCACCCCAACCCCCTGCCCCATCCTGGTGAAAGTGAGTGAGGGTGGGGGAGAGCGAGCGACGGAGGGAGGGAGGAATGGAGTGAGCGGGGTGGGGCCTCGGGGAAGTGATCTTGTGTGCAAAAAGGTTGGAGACCACTGACTTACAGTATATGTCACATGCTAACAGAAATTCTATATACTTTTGTTCTTATTCCAGAGATCTGCATAAAATGTTGTTCCATGAGACTCTCACCAAAGCTGGGTTCTAAAGACATTTGTTTGGAATTTATTATTCCCAGATCTGAGTTTAAGTCCCAGCCTCAGAGAGGCTTTTCTTTAATTAAAATGTTATTTTTAAAAGAACTTTTAATTCATCGTTCTAGAAATAGAATCTATTATTTACACTGTGATTTTTCCCGAATCTGAATGCTAGCCAAATGCTATTCCAGGTTAGAGTTTTTAGATGTTCGGCTTATGATTTTTATTTTCCCCATGACAATTTTTAATCCAGTGAAATTGAAAAAGCCTAAACTACAGTCACTCATTAAGGGCCTTGAAATGCCCTGACTGCTCCCAATCTCTCTTTGATTTGTCTTCTTGTGGCACCATGGCTAATGAAACTTGTGTGTCCAGCTGCTATGTGCTGGAGAGACATAGTGCTTGACTTAAGATACAGCAATTCTGATCCTTCAAGTTAAGGTGCTCCCACCTGAAAACTAATTACAGATAGTGCCATGGACATACGTATCACAGTTCTAGTTGGGGAAATAACATGATATGATTATCATCTAATATTATTAGCCTTCCTGAAACACTCATTGTTTTACAATGAATCAAGACGTAGAGAGGCATTCTTAAAATTAACCCTAGCCAGTCTTTTTAATGCAGCGATCTGCACATTTTCCAGGAGCGTGGGCCGCATCTCAACCTGCTGAAATATGTCTAAGCACAAAAAAGCCACTAAGTAATTACAATGCAACACAAATGTAACTTTTACTGTCCCTTGCCATAGTGCCCAAATGGGCAAGGGAGGCTGGCAATGATGACCTGCCAAAGAGATGAGAGCAGATTGCACCAGACAGTGCAGCAGGTTCTACCTATTATGCTTCCTGGGACTCTGGGAGGAAAGGTGACCACTGAGCCGCAATGTCTCTCCTGGCATGGTGGGGTCCACTCTGCCCTCTATTTCTTGCTGAGGTTAAATTCCACAAACTAGTCCGGAGAGCTTTACATTCGCCGGCAATTTGATAATCCTCTTTGTGAGCTCCGCTAATAAGTTATAAACACATCTGCAGTTATAATTCACTTGGATATTATTTGTCAAAAGTTTTCAGGTGAAAGGACTATAAAAGCTCTGCAATGGCTGCCACTGTAACCAGCTGTACAGGACCACAGCTGCTTCTGTGTGATCCTGACAGGAGACCGCTGGGTCAGCACCATGGGAGATTTGCAATCCTAGTTTGAAATCTGTAACAAGGAACACATATAACCAAATGGAAATGAATGCTGTGGAGGAGTAAGTGAAAGATTTTACTTATCTGCTTTGCAACTAGACTCAGTTCATTTTTCTCCATTTAAATTGATTATGATTTTTATTTGTTTGTTTCATTTCAAGTGACCAAGCCAGAGGAGGGATGTTTGTCATTGTTATTTATATCCCTCTCCCTCTGCTTTAGCTTAAAGGATTGCCTAAATGTAATTTATATGGAACTGTAACTATGCACAAGACTGAGAGTCTATTGATAAATGCTGAAACTGGTAATTTGATAGAAATTTATGTCGATACCACATGATCCCAAACTGTGGTCCAAAGAAATTTGGTTCGTCACATGCCACCAGTTCCCCCCCATTTTCTGTCTGCTAATCCACATTAAAAGAAGCTAAAATATATTAATTTCCTAATATTTGCTTTCCATGTAAGCGGTTGTGATCTTCTACCTGTATATCATTGTGTAAGATTTTGAATAGAGTCACATGAAAGTCAAAGGTTGAAAAAAAGAAAAGAAAAAAAGAGAAGTCAACGGAACCAAATAAGTGACATTATACAAAAGGAAGAAAAGTCCAACTCAAAGCACTAATATTTAGCTTTCTACACAGCTTGCGCTATATGTTTCAAAGTGCCATCCTAATGAATCTCTCTCACAGCCTCTGGTGAATTATATCCCCACTTTACAGACGAAGGAAATGAGAAACAGAGGTTTAGTGACTGGACCCAAGTGAATCAGTGGCAGAGCCAGTACAGGAAGATGGGGGGGGGAAAAAAAAACCCAGGAAAAAATACAGAAAACACAAATAAATGAAAGACAAATATGCAGCAAAATGTCTGAGAAAGTCAGTGAATCCAGAACTGACCCCACTTCCTCACACACAAATTATGGAAAACATTATGTTCCATTCCAAGCTTTCACCTGCACAACATATCGTCATTTCTCAGACGCAGAATTTGTGCAGCACATTTAACATCCTTTCGTTACACTTGGCTGTGGTAAGTAGACAGCTACGGCTGCATGGACTTGAAGGGAGATGAAAACCTTTCCTCCTAGTAAAACTATGTATTATAACAATAAATCATGTTATCTATGTGGTACCTATTAGCCAAAACATTCTAAGTGTTTCACAAAACTACAATGCAGTTAAGACTAGATTTAAAACATGAAAATTTGCCAAACTCTTTAGCAAATAAGATCTGGAAGAGCCTATTTCTATGGCTTTTCTCAAAGCAGAAGAAAGGTCATTCCAGAGGTCTGGGGCTGCTGGTGCGAAAACACAGGCAGCATCTATTGTACCCATACATGCCCTGGGGGGAAATGCCCTTTCCCTCCAACCTAGGAGAGCAAGGACTTGATTTTGCAAGGTGTTAAACATCCCATATGAAGTCTATGGGAAATGAAGGCAGATGCTCAGTGTCTCACAGGAAGCACTTGGCTCCTTACAGGATTCAGGCCACAGAACAGTCCCCAGGATATCAATAGGCTGGTAAATATGTAGGACCCCCAGTGTTTAGATAGAACATGTTTCCTGAACACAAACTTCTGTACTGAAAATCTTACGCTGTCTCCAACCTCTAAGTCAAACATCACTGATTTTTCTTCTACGCAGTCACAAAATTAATAATAGTATATTGACCTTTAAACAATCAGAGGACAATTTAGTACATTTCCAGTATGAAGCTACAGAATAAGCAGCTACCTTCATTTTATAGAAAGTTAAACCCTAGGAGTCTTGACTCTAGCTGGGGGACAAGGGGGGTGGGGGAGAGCCTGAAGCCAGTCACCTGCATAGAAATACTCTGGATTATTTAAGTGACATAAAAAAGCACCCATCCTGCAAACTAGCATATGATGCAAATTCAACGGAAGAGCACAGAGGAATTAGATTTGAAAGATGTGTGCTCATTCTCTGGCACCACAAGGAATCCCTAAACCAGGGGTCGGCAACCTTTCAGAAGTGGTGTGCCAAATCTTCATTTATTCACTCTAATTTAAGGTTTTGCGTGCCAGTAATACATTTTAACGTTTTTAGAAGGTCTCTTTCTCTAAGTCTATAATACATAACTAAACTATTGTTGTATGTAAAGTAAATAAGGTTTTAAAAATGTTTAAGAAGCTTCATTTAAAATTAAATTAAAATGCAGAGCCCCCCGGACCGGTGGCCAGGACCTAGGCAGTGTGAGTGCCACTGAAAATCAGCTCGCGTGCTGCCTTTGGCACGCATGCCATAGGTTGCCTACCCCAAACTAAATGAGGAGATTGACCAGGGGAAGGAAGTTGCCTTTGTATATTATGACTACTGGTTAAAAAAATATACATATACTGTAATACGGACACTTGTAAGTGCTTACTTTTTGGGAACTACTGTGTTACACTGGAATTGGCCGTTCCACAGTGAGCTAACATGCCTCTAAAAAAAAAAAAAAAAAAAAAAAATCTCAAAGGTTCACAAAAATAATCAAAACACACACACACACACACACACACACACACAGAGGCTCCAGTAATTTCATAGTGTTCAGTGTCTGCAACAGATGTCACCCAGGAAAATCCAACTACCAGTGAGCACCTTATTGGATAACAGGATTGTGTTGTGCTCATGAGTAATTTAAACAACAACAACAACAACAACAAAAATCAAGACAAGATGATGTTTAAAGTGCAGATGGGCCAACTGTCTTATCAAGTAAGTGGCACCTACAACTACTGCATATCAATTTAACATAACAGGAAATAGAATTGCATGAATGTTTGCACCCCATGCTTATCTTGGGGAATTTTTGTAACAATATTTACTGTAAAAACTACAGCTGTCAAACGATTAAAAATAATTGTAATTAATCGCAAGATTTAAAAAAGTCACGATAAATTTGAGTTTTAATTGCACTGTTAAACAATAATAGAATACTAATTTAAATTGATTATAAATATTGTGGATGTTTTTCTACATTTTCAAATATACTGATTTCAATTACAACACTGAATACAAATGCACTGTGCTCACTTTATATAATTATTTTTATTACAAATATTTGCACTGTAAAAATAAGAAACTGTATTTTTCAATTCACCTCATACAAGTACTGTATTGCAATCTCTTTATCATGAAAGTGCAATTTACAAATGTAGAATTATTTTTATTTTTTACATAACTACACTCAAAAACAAAGTAAAACTTTAGTGCCTACAAGTTGAAGCATGCAGGGCATACGAATGTTCAGCGTATCTGGCACGTAAATACCTTGTCATGCCAGCTGCAGCAGTGCCATGCAAATGACTGTTCTCACTTTCACGTGACACGGTAAATAAGGAGGGTGCGGCATTATCTCCTGTAAATATAAACAACCTTTTTTGTTTAAGCGATTTGCTAAACAAGAAGTAGGACCGAGTGGACTATTGATATTCTATTATTGTTTAACAGTGCGATTAAAACGGTGATTAATCGCAACTATGTTTTTAATCTAGTTAATTTATTTTGTGTTAATCGCTCATATTAACTGTGATTAATTGAAGCCCCAATAAAAACACATATACAAGTTACTGAAGGTGCACATTGGCTGATTCAGGGCACCATAGTAGCTTGTGGCTCAGCCCCTGCAAAGTTCTGAAGGTGCATATGGACTCATGGGGACTGCTGGACACTTTATAAAACACAGCAGCTGACCTT
Organism: Emys orbicularis; assembly: GCF_028017835.1. NCBI lineage: Eukaryota > Metazoa > Chordata > Testudines > Emydidae > Emys > Emys orbicularis. The sequence goes on along the minus strand of NC_088690.1, from coordinate 58,521,660 downwards.
ACTGATCTCACAAAGCGAGAAGGATGTGGAACCTTCACATGAGCATTTACTGACTTTTCAATGCTCAACCCTAACAGTCTCATAGTACAGGTTTTTGTATGGAGTTACATAAGCATGATCTTTCTTCAGAGACCTACAGTATTATTATTTTTCAGCTATACTGTGGCAAGCTCTAAAACACAGCGGGTGCATTCCATATGAAGGAGGAGGCACAGTCACTGCCCTGAGGCAAACACAGTCTCAGGGGATGGCTACACTTGTAGATGTAGAGCGCTGGGAGCTAAACCAGCCCTCGGACAGCGCAGTAGGGAAAGCACTGCAGTGTGTCCACACTGTCAGCTACAAGCGCACTGGCGTGGCCACATTTGCGGCACTTGCAGCAGCATTGGGAGCAGTGCATTATGGGCAGCTATCCCACAGAGCACCTCTTCCCATTCTGGTGCTGTGGCTTGTGGGAAGGGGGCCTGGGGTGCGGGGCATTCTAGGTCCTGTCCCAATGCCCCGTGATGCATTGCTTCGCATCCCAGCGATCCCTGTGCTTCCATCCACATTTGGCTCCGACTTTCAATGTTTTTTGTACTGCGCGCTCTGTCTTCCCTTTCCGTCTGCAGGAATGGATCCCGAAGTGCTGAGGAATATGCTGATGGGTCTCACCAACACGTCATGTTTGGCAGTCGAATTACTCCTTAAGCTACAAACTGACAGTGACGAGTCCGACAACAATATCGACTCGCGTAATGCATATGACACAAGATTGCTTGTGGCATTCATGGACATGCTCACCACCGTGGAACAGCGCTTTTGGGTTCGGGAAACAAGCACTGAGTGGTGGGATCACATCGTCATGCAAGTCTGGGATGACGAGCAGTGGCTGCAGAACTTTTGGATGAGAAAAGCCGCTTTCATGGGACTGTGTGATGAGCTCGCCCCCACCCTGAGGCACAAGGACACGAGATTGAGAGCTGCCCTGCCGGTGGAGAAGCGGGTGGCTATTGCAATCTGGAAGCTGGCAACTCCAGACAGCTACCGATCGGTCGCTAACCAGTTTGGAGTGGGAAAGTTGACCATTGGAATCGTGTTGATACAAGTTTGCAGGGCCATTAATCGCATCCTGCTCAGAAGAACCGTGACTCTGGGTAATGTGCATGACATTGTGGCTAGCTTTGCACAAATGGGTTTCCCTAACTGCGGAGGGGCGATAGATGGGATGCATATTCCAATTCTGGCACCAGCCCACCTCGCCTCCGAGTACGTTAATCCGAAAGGGTATTTCTCTATGGTTCTCCAGGCGCTTGTGGATCACCGTGGGCATTTCATTGACATTAACGCAGGCTGGCCCAGAAAGGTGCATGAAGCACGCAACTTTCAGAACACTTGGCTGTTCAGGAAGCTGCAAGCAGGGACTTTTTTTCCAGACCAGAAGATCACCGTAGGGGAAGTCGAAATGCCCATTGTGATCCTTGGAGACCCCACTTACCCTTTAATTAAAGGGTAAGTGAAACCCTACACAGGAAGCCTTGACAGCAGCAAGGAGCAGTTCAACAACAGGTTGAGTCGGTGCAGAATGCTTGTGGAGTGTGCTTTTGGCCGTTTAAAGGGCCACTGGCGCTCTCTGTATGGGAAGCTGGATCTGGCTGATGACAACATCCCCGTGGTTATATCCGCATGCTGTACCCGCCATAACATTTGTGAAGGGAAGGGTGAAAGATTTACTCAGGCATGGAACTTGGAGGTTCAATACCTGGAGGCTGAATGTGAACAGTCAGAGAGCAGGGCTATTAGAGGGGCCCAGCGCGGGGCTGCAAGGATTAGGGATGCCTTGAGGTAGCAATTTGAGGCTGAAAACTACCGGTAATGTTTGGTGCCCTGCACGGGAGTGAAGTGCAGTGGTTCCAATGTGAGTAGGAATCTGTGCTTGCTACACTGACTTGCAGTGCCTGTTGCTTTCCTGGGCTAAGGTATCTTTTACTTAATGCAATAATAAAGAATGGTTTCAAAGTCAAAAAAGCCATTTATTTAAAATAAAATTCATTTATTGAAAAGAAACACAACTGCTTGGGAAACAGAAAGGGCAAGGGGGTGGGGTGGGGAACGGTTTAATCACAGATTTGCATATGTCCTGTTCTCATACTCAGCCTTCCTGTCTGGAATGCTGTGTAATGAGTGCTGCACTTCAGGCTGGTTAAAATGCATGGTGATGGGAGTTGAGTGCAGTGGGTAAGGGTCGTAGTTTGCAGGGCTGGGTGGTGAAGCTACAGGTGTTGGAGGCAGCTGGTGGCGATAAGAACCCGGATGTTGGGGAAAGTGGGTTGGAGGTGACATGGGGACACAAGGGAAAGAGTTTTGGGACAAGGGCTGCGGGGGGTGGGGGGCAGGCGCGGTAGTGCTCTGCCTGCATGGATACGAGTGCCTGGATCAAATCTGCTTGGCGCTCCATTATGCTTATCAGACGCTCCGTGCTTTGGTGCCAGCGTTCCGCATTCTGCTGGCGGAACCTCCTTTCACTCTCCCTCCATTCCTGCGCTTTTTGATTTTCATGAAGGGACTGCTGCATTACTTCATGCAGCACATCTTCTTTGCTTCTACGTGGCCTCTTCCTAATTCTTTGGAGTCTATCAGCCGGTGATAACACGGATGGCTGAGATCTCAAGGTTGCATCTGTAAAGGCAAAATGCAACACTTAACAGAGGCAGCATTGTTCACACCAGACAGAGCAATGATTCACCCGTACTTAAAGACAAGCACAGTCTACACAATAGCAGAATTTGCCCATCCCAAAGCGAGCACACAGCACACAGGAGCCCCAAAATGGTGAGTAAGCACAGGGTCGAGGGGGACTGACTGTTTCACTGCTGTACTGTCCTCTGGGATTCTGTGCCTTGGGGAGAGCCAACAGCTGCAGGGGGCCCCTATACTGAACACTGTCCCCATATTTTCCACAGGAGTTTGTCCTGGAAGATATCTTGCTGCTGAGGGTGACCTGGGAAGCCAGGGAGGGTCTTCCACTACAATGCGGCTTCCGCCCTGGCCCATATGCAGCTTGCCAGTGTGCAGCAATGGTCCCCCCGCCCATCATGGCATAGTGGTGCGGACATGTTAGCCTTACTGGGACAAGGATCACAGTAGTGCTCCCAAGGAACCTGTGCAAGCGCATTACACAGCTTCTGGATGAGACCTTTGAAGAGATCACTTACCAGGCACGTCCTCTGGTCTTTGTCCTTCCCCAAGCACCGGCTGCTGCAACTGGCTACCTTCCTCCTGGCTTGAGAACAGCTCTTGGCTGCATGCATTTAAGGATACTGGGGTGTCTTCCTCCTCTTCAGCACCCTCACTCCTGCCTTCCTCCTCCTCCTTCTGCCTTGTTGAACTGGGCTCTGAAGTGTCCATGGTGGTCCTCGGAGTGGAGGTGGGGTTGCCCCCAGTATTGCATCCAGCTCTTCGTAGAAACGGCAGGTCGCGGGGGCAGCACCAGAGCAGTGGTTTGCCTCACGGGCTTTGTGGTAGGCATTCCGCAGCTCCTTCACTTTAACCCTGCACTGCAGTGCAGTGTGTCCCGGTCATGGCCCCTTTCCATCATGTCCCTTGATATCTGCCCGAAAGTATCGTAATTCCTACGGTTGGAGCGCAGGTGGGACAGGACAGCTTCCTCCCCCCAAACACTGATGTGGTCCAGCCATTGCTCCATACTGGGGATCACCTGGCGCTTGGAGACATGGTCACCTGGAAAGATGCACGGAGAGCACTCCATGCCTTGCTGAGCAAACAGGAAGGGGATTTTCAAAATTCCCAGAGAATTTAAAGGGCGAATCTGACAGTTGGTCACCTGAGGGCAGGGCAGTAGAGTTCAAAGTGATGACCAGAGTGGCTAGAAGAGGCATTGTGGGACACTTCTGGAGGCCGATCAGAGTGCATTAACAGACCAGGGCATCCACACTGGTGCTGCGGCACTCCAGCCAGGGCGCACCAAGCGTTATGCCTTTTGCGGAGGTGGAGTACCAGGAGCGCTCCAGCCGCGGAGTCAGAGCGCTCTACATGCCTTGCCAGTGTGGACGCGTCGTGAGTTAGAGCGCACGGGGCTGCTTTAATGTGCTCTAACTCGCAAGTGTAGCCATACCCCAAAACCAGTCTCTCTATAGATTCAATTTGTTTGATCTGATCAGAATTAGTAAATAGTCCTCCTGGATGTATGGGAATGAAAGGTTCTGTACAGATTCTCCCTTTGAATTTCAACTCCTATGTTCATACTGCAGTTAGAGATGAGTATGAGCTGCAAAACATCTCCATGAACCCAGAGTTTGGAGGAAGAGGAAAGAGGGCACGAGTTCAGATGTGGGGTTTTGACTTGGGCACACCTTTAGTTGTTGCATTATTCATGTGCATGGATATATAATGTCTGTATATAGGCTCACAAGTACTCACACAGAATGCAAATGTTCCACTCCTCTTGCTCCCTTTCTAACCAATGGGCACCGCCCACTTCTGAGGGTTACACACACAGCATGAGACATACTTGCCAGCTCTTCCCATTTAAGCGGGACAAGCTCTTTTTAAGTTTTATGTTACAGTATCATTTTCTCAACTCTGTCTCCACAGACAGAGCTTCCCTTTTTCCATTCATTTCTATGGACTCAAAAGGTGCATCCATTTATAGATTTCAAATGTTGGCAGGGATTGCACAAGATAAGAGCGTTTCAAGAGCACTGGGGATTGGCTGGTGAAAAGATAAATATTTACACTACATCTTTAGACGGTTAGTGTATAAAATGAGCTAGAATAAGAAGGAATCTAAATGAGAAATGGCACTTGTGCGCCACAAGTATAGATCTTTGCGAACATCTGGCACAGAACTACTCGAGCCAGGAAAGTGAAAAATAGCAAGGAAAATATTTTCCCTACCTTTAAAAAATGTTTTACTTGTTACTTATTTCCACGTTAGGCTTAAGCATCCCAACAATTTACTTTCATCTTATATTTTATTTTCGTCCCATGAAATTCTTATCTCCTAAATGGATGAGGCTACAAAACATATCAGAATTGACATGCAAACATACACCAACAAGCAAAATAAAAAAACCACAGATTAATGCAATCAATGTGAACTCCATGGGCTAAATTTTCAGCTAGTCTTAACACAGTCTTTATTTTTGTGCTCCTTTTTGCACACTGTGCTTGCAAAAGTGGACATGCATCCTGTTAGTACAAGCAAAACCCACATTTGTCCAGTCAAATCTGGTAGCTGAGTGACTATGGATGCAAATGTGGGCATGTAAAAATGGAGGCTGAGGTTGAATGTTTGGTACCATGATTTTTATATTCCTCTTAAAAGGAATACATGTGTACGTTACACACTATACAAAGCAGAAGACTTTCCCCCTTTATTTTTAAACGTATGCTTACAAAAAAATTACTTAACGAGTGGACACATGCCCATACCACAAAACTACCATGTTACTCAGTGGAAAGGCTAAGGGCCTTGGAGACCAATGGAACGATCCTCTCGCACCTGGAGATGGTCCCCTGGTTGGGGTAGAGCAGGAGAAGTTGCCTGGACTATCCCTGTTTTGTGGATGACTGGGGAATTTCTCAGTCTCAAGAAAAAAAGAACAGGAGTACTTGTGGCACCTTAGAGACTAACAAATTTATTAGAGCATAAGCTTTCGTGGGCTACAGCCCACTTCTTTGGATGCATATAGAGTGAAACATATATTGAGGAGATATATATACACACATACAGAGAGCATGAACAGGTGGGAGTTGTCTTACCAACTCTGAGAGGCCAATTAAGTAAGAGGAAAAAAAAAACTTTTGAAGTGAACTTTTTTTCAGAGCAGCTTTGACACTTCTGAGAGAATGCAATGCCCAGTATCCTCCACTTGCCTCCTCTTGAAGCCCCATGGTGTTGATGCATCCAAGCTTCACTGGCCTGAGATGCTGAAGCCTCAGGGTTAATCCAACCCAACCCCCAGATTTTCTGTCTAGCTGATAAAGTACTTATCATGATACCTGAATTCCCATGTGCCATTTCAACTGGATAGTATTCATCATTACTACTCAACACAAGCTGTTGTGCGGTGTTTCTCTGCATGGCTGAACCGTGACTATGTTCCACCTCAGAGGTGGCTGCATTTATTTGGTGGATGAAGTGATTTTCTGAATTTATACAGTAGTTTGTGAAGCATCTCTGAAGCCTTCTGGGCATGGTTTAAAGGTACTATATTATCATATCTTCCATTTATAATGCTTGTATTTTCTAACTCATTTGACTGATTATCCAGAATGCATTTAGGCATTTAGGAAAGGGGCAGAATACGATGACCCTGTAAAGCTGCTTTTTGGTTTAACTGGGAAATTGCTTTGATGAGCATTTTCTGCTTCGTGTTACCTATGGAACCATGTATCATCACAGCTCATCCCATTTCAATGGTCCGCAGGCAAAGCATGTTGGTGTGATATAAAAGCAACCTGGGAGGCCTTGTGTCCTTAACCATTCAGAGAAAAAAAAGAATTCTAGCTGAATTTGGAAAAGCACCAATGTCAAATAGCTCACCAACAGTCTCACAAGGCTGCAGAAGATGCCAAGCCTGTGCAGAACTGCATAAGGACAATTACTGAGGAATAATATCCAAATTACACTGAGCAAACTAAACAAGCGTCTCTCTTGCCTTTGAAGAAATACATTAATGAACAGAAAGACTCAGATATCACTTCTCAGGGAAATTCCTTCCCCTCACCCAGCGTAAAGTTAGTGGCTCCCTATTGCATTCGCCTATTGCTTATCGCTTTAGTATGGATGAGGCAAATACCTGGTTATTTAAGGAGCAGGATAAATGGGCTGAGACAGCTTTCCCCATCTCCAATTCACCAGGGAATGCTGGAGAATTCCACCTGACACTGGGACAGCGTTGTGCTCTTAAACAATCTACCGTCTGATCCGATTGTTCCCCAGTGGGGGAGGCAGGCTGCAGCTCACTCGAGAGTCATTGATTGGATTAACAGCCTAATTCCCAACAGATGAATAGAATACTGATGTCTTGTCAGCCCAAATCATAGAAGGAAAACACAATCTGCTTCTACAGCTTGGAAATTTAACCCTTTGTTTCCCCAGCAGTATGGGTCTGAATTCAGAGTCCTGCAGTTTCAATTCAAGCTCATAGCCGTGTGAGTGGCAACATATATTAATATATGGGCATAGTTTAACTAATCATCCACTTGCTACTAGATGGTTCCTTTCTATCTTCCTTAAAACTGGTTTTCCATTAAAGCTCATTTTTTCAAAAAATGGCAGCCTGGAAAGATACTTGTATTGAGATCTTGATTTTTCTATTTTACTGCACCCTGGGAAAGGAAATACTAAACGCAGTCCAAGAAGTTGGTGAAAAATCATTATCTTTACAGTTATTATTCTAAGGTATACAGATATCACTATGTGTCTTTTAAGAACACCGTTTTATCTGAATGATAGAATCTGACCAGTGAGAAGCATCAGACTATATATTCTGGGACAGAAGCTGATGAAACTGTATTCTCCTTCTTCTCTTTCTCTGCTTGCTCCTGGCCAGGATCAGGATAGGGGAGGAAGGCAGGTCCTGTGGAATATGACTGGGACCCAGGAGACCTGAATTCAATGCCTAGCTCTGCCACAGACTTTCTGTGTGGCCTTGGACAAATCACTCACACTCAGAGTCTTGGTGCACCATCTCTACAATGGAGGTATTAATGCCTTTTTACCTCACAGGGAAGTTGCGAAAAGAAATTAGTATTTGCAAAGCGCTCAAATACTACAGTGATGGGGGCCAAGGACCTACACAGAATCTCCAATAGCAGAATTTTCTCATGGAATCCTAAATGAGATTTTTATTTATTTATTTGCTCAAGGGTCAGCTAGGGACAAGAACAAACGTCAAATGTCACGTTTTAAGAAATGCATCCGAAGAGACTTTATTCCTAGAGAAGGAAGAACCACTAAGTACTAATTGAAAAGACACAGTTTTTACAAGTGTCCCCTATTTTTGTGTTTAAAAATCAGGGAGACAGACATTTAGGTACTATTAACTGATGTTGCAAAAAAGGGGATGCAAAACTGGTGGCCAGGTTGGAACCTATTTAAAAATGTGGTCTATAGAGTTTGTTTGATCCACATGTGAATGTGAATGACTTATACAGAAATTCTTCCTACCCCGTTTGGCTCTGCTCACCAGAGTCTAGCTAGACCAGATTTAACTCTGCGGACTGAAAGTTATTATTGTCAATTTGTTTGGGTTTATATAGCTCATATGCATAGAGGAATAGGCTACTCCAGTTCACCAATAAAAAAACCCCAAACCCGTTACCCTCTTAAAAATAAACTGTCCCAGGTCTAGCTAAGAAACCACACAGGGTAGGCCAGGAAGCTAGATTCCCATCTAACACCCTTGTGTCTCTTTCCCTTTGAATAGCACCTGGAGCCAAAAGAAGAGTTCTAGATTTCAGTGTTTTACAACATTTACATTTTTTATATGCACACTATCTGTACAGAAGATCTGCAATGAGATGGCAGCAAAAACCTCAGGCCAGCCCTAAACCATGCCAATATATCAAATATAACGGCACCCACATATTGAGAGAGAGTCCTTCAGAGAGAAACAAGGAGTTCAATGCTTAGAATAAAGGGGATGGGGGGAAGCAATAGTCTGGATTAATGAAAGAGCCGCCTTGCCCAACACTAGAAAGCACTTAATGAATGATATGACACCAATCAAATTATTCAATTAATGCAGTGTTAATATTAGTGTTTCAAAGTCAGTCAGATTATTAGCACTTTTTTATCATTTGAAGCCACGTTGTTTCATTTTTATCCCCAGATGTGAACTATTACAGAACGGCAATACATAAACAAAATCAAACCAACCCAGACCCTGTCTTGTAACGCAGTTGCATTATACATTTGTGAAACCAGGTTAAGGATGGTTACTCAGACAGTTGTGCCCTGGAGCTAGCAGACTGCAGGTTTTATAAATACATACAGAAATAATTAAAATCTAAGGGGTTTAGAAGGGTTAATCTCCTTTAAATAATCTCTGCCACAAAGCCTGTAAAGTCATCACTGGCACAGCGCCCATATCGGACCGGCTGTCGGATATCAGGGCAGCATGTGGGGAGTGGAGCAGAGAGATTAACTGAAACCACGGCCACGCTGGCCTATCAAACATACACTATTCTCCTCAATATGGCCCCCTCTGCTCACTATCAAGAGGTTGAAAATGGAGTGAAAGCCCAGCCGGACAATATCCAATACCAACTAGCAAGTCAACATTCCACTTACTGTAGCTGATTAAAACAGAGAAGGAGAGGTATATGTTGAAGGGCTGCTACACGTAGCAGCTTAAAGCAGGGTGTAGGGGAGACTGAGCAGGGCACAAGGGAGTACTGCTGTCCCCATTCAGTCCACCTGAGCCCTCCCCAACTTTGAAACAAACTCAAGCTCATTTTAGACTTTAGAGGAGTTCATCATTTTGTACAGGCTCTCTCCTCTTCAGGAGAATCAACCACCCAGTCCTGTGCGAATGCAAAGGAAATGTTACATTTTTAATAATTATTTAGCATTTTTCACCATCTTACATCTTCAAAACACTTCCTCTTACTTTAAAGTTGCCTTTTTAAGACAAAATTTCGGCAGCCATAAAAAATAAAATGCTGGTTACTGCTGGATGGGCAAAGAATGATTTTGAATTGGCTGAATGCTAATGAAATGTTGCTGTGTTTGAATCAATGAGTTGGCTGTGGACTCAGGATCCAACCATATATTGCCTCAGATGGCTGGGGTGAAGAGAGGATTAGTTGAAATTTTGCAACTGTATTAAGAGCTAAGAAGGAGTCCTGAAGAAATTCAACTTCCTTATCTGCTCTTCAAATTAACCATAAGGGTAGGTCTACACTTACCCGGTAGTTTGGCGGCGAGCGATCGAACTTCTGGGTTCGACTTATCGCGTCTTGTCTGGACGCGATAAGTCGAACCAGGAAGTGCTCGCCGTCGACTGCGGTACTCCAGCTAGACGAGAGGAGTACCGCGGAGTCGACGGGGGAGCCTGCCTGCCGCGTGTGGACCGAGGTAAGTTCGAACTAAGGTACTTCGAACTTCAGCTACGTTATTCACGTAGCTGAAGTTGCGTACCTTAGTTCGAATTAGGGGGTTAGAGTAGACCTGGCCTAAGACAGCCTTAGGAGACTATGTTTTGGTGTCACAAATATTCATCAGTTCGGATAAACTGGAACCCATATAAAACCACCCTGGTTTTGATTTTGTAAAACCAAACTACCCAAATTTGGAAGGCTTGGATAAAACGCTTTGGTTTTGTCCTGCAAAACCTCATTAAGCCAGGTTTGGGTTTTGCAAAACCAAGATCAGGGTAAATTGGGGTGCAGGTTCCATTTTAGCTGAAATGAAAGTTTGTGGGAGTCTGAATCAAGGTTCTAATTTGGTCTCAATCTAAAATTAAAAGATTCCTTTTTAGAAGGACACAGATAATTGACGGGACCATGTGTAATCTCAAAGTACAAGATGATGGGAGCTGTACTGCACAGATTCCATGTGTACTTTCACTTCAGTATATACTTAGAAACTAGTGTGGTAATCCCTCTTCACAGCTAATCTTTGTTAGGAAAGGACATTCTGATATACTTACATTCTTTTGAGAAAGACATGCAGGCATACAGACCCAGATCTCCCATTTCTGAAGTGACAATGTGCATGTATCTTAGGGCAGAGTTAGGTTGCAATATGCATGAGTTAAGGATGACGTTTCAGTTTCCACTCTGACTCTCATACAGTTTTGTTGTTTATATGACACCTAAGGGCATTTTAGCAGACAGGGGTTCTCCTGTCCGTGTAGTAATCCACCTTCCCGAGAGGCAGTAGTTAAATCGATGGAAGAATTCTTCCGACAACTAGCGCTGTCTACACTAGGATTTAGGTTGGCTTAACTACACTATTCAGGGGTGTGGATTTTTCACACTCCTGAGCGACGTAGTTAAACAGACCTAATTTTCTAGTGTAGCCCAAGCTTAACACTGGGAGTGGGGTCCACCTGTAGGAGGGAGTAGAAAGTTGGGTCATGTGTGCTTCAATCTCCTACTGAGACAGCCAACAAGGGAGCCTGTTGTGATATTGGTATCTGTCCACTAAGTACAGAACTGAGACCAAATCATTTCACATATGGTAGAGCACTGAACAGAAGCAGATGGTAAGTACTTTTAGTCACCATTGACTAGGGCCAGAGTTGAACCAGTGACCTAGAGGTGAAAGGCTCTGTTCTCCCATTACCAATCCCCAGAGCCAGGCAGTCCCTCTAAAATAAGTGTTGATACATTAATCTTTTTGACTGACAGAAACAAATATCAACAGCAAATAACCTGTTCAGTGGGGGGAAGGGGAAACATTTACCAAAATGCTATTTAAAATTGTACAGTTAAGAGCACCCTTGGGGTACATTCTAACAACAGATATTTCTATCTGATGCAACTTTCTTTTTTTGACACTAGAGGTACAAATGTTAAGAAGCACTGCTGTATTGTATTAGTGCAATTGTGCTGATGATAGGTACAGCAGAAATGCGTGTAATGCTGCAGTAAATAATAAACTGTCTGCTGTGCTTCCTTCGTAGTCACCTTTCTGAATCAGGTTTTTACTTCCAGGGAGCTGGTACAGCTCAGATATCTATCTGCTAAGATAGTTCAATAATAAACGAACATGCTTATTTGGGCCTGGTGGAAGCCTTCCTCCAAGAAAATGTGCTGTCATAACTAAGTGTGCTGTGTTGGGTAAATACCTACACATCAGGACACTTTTCAAAGCCATCAGGCAGAGGGGTCAGCCTTTTTTTTTTTTTAAACTACACAAGCTAATGCTTTAAGAGTGTCTTGATGGAATCAGGGAAATTGGATTGTCCCCCCATTTGCTGGTCTAAAACAAGCCTTTTTTATTTATCCCATTAGAGGAACACAAGAGAAACCTTTTAAATGTCACTAAAATTTTCCCTGCATTGCAAAACCCAGTCAAAAGGGTTTTAATTCTCCCCGATAACTCTTAAGTAATGCAGTATGTCAAGGTTTAATAAATTGTGTAGGGGATAGTTTTTATTCTGTGCTGTTTATATTACTTCACTAGAGGTGGTTTTGCACGCTTAGTCCTCTGTGCGTGGAGTTAGGTCCCTGCAGCAGTTAGCGGTGAACCCCACAGATTCAGCTGTAATGCCTTTCTGAAGCACACATGCAAAGTATGGGGTGGTTACCCCACACTCCAAATATTTTATGCATGAGTTATTCTGCATCTCACTTCAAAAAAACATATGGAAACTCAGCGACGTTGACCTCTCGCCCCTAATTTTGGTATGTGATTTTGGATTTCTTTCTTTCATAAACAGGCGCAGCAGGGTAGTTGAAAGAGGGCTCCCTCCCCACAAACCAGAGTGCTGATGCAGCAATGGAAAAGGTTTTCTGGCATCCTCTTGGCAGGATGCTATTGCATACAGTGGTACGAGGCTCCAAGTTTCACAGGAGTATTTGAAAGATGACAAAAACTAGCTTAATATTTAGATAGGAGAGTCTGGGGATTTAAAACGTTAGGGTGTGTACCAATGTTGTGCACAAGCACATGACGTGCTGATAGCATGATTCAAGACAGATGTATTGCATGAGCTTATATGAAGATTTTCCTCTTCTCAGAGAACAAGTCAATCACGACCTGCAGTGCTTCCTGTTTTCTAGCCTAGACCTCTCCCGAGCAGACGCTGACAGCACTGCTGAAACACCCAACAGTTTGTGTCCATGCACAAGTGGTCACTAGTAACTAAGATGAAACCATCCACATTGTTTTCATTTGTGACAATCAAAATTTTGAATCCAGGTTGGTTCACAAAAGGTGAGTAGTTAGTGTATTTGTCAATTGCACCATTTAGCCCTCTTATGGACCAACAGCTCTCCCAGGAACACTAATTAAAGATAGAAACAGGGTGATCTGTTCATTGGAGGCTGGGCCTGCCTAAACTTAATGCTGCTTTCTGTGGATGCCACAAGCTTTAAAGCCAAAGCTATTTCTTCTATCCATTTCAAACTGATGCTGCACGGTTAGCCATACTGCGAGCAGTACAGCTGAAGATTACTACTCTTCCCAAAGCAACTCCAACTATTTATTTTTAACTACTATTAAATTAGGCCATTATTCAGACCCTGTCAGTATGATCGACCACTCTCTCTAGAAACCAACATCAGCAATAGACCTCAAAGACGTGCAATGAAGTCCAGAGTCCTCAATCAGTGTTAGTCCTGTTTTTTTGTTTGTTTTTTTGTGGTGTGTATTGTGAGTGTGTGTTTGTTATGAAAGAAGGAACATGGTAAGTTACCCAAGGAAAGGGAAAAACAATAAAAGTAGGGTGGTTAAGAAAATAATATTATCATGAAAAGATTGGCACTGGCAGACCTGCTGCTCCTGGCATGACACATCAATACATTTCCCAATAGCACTTGGAAGTCTAGAAATCCTCTCTCTCCCACATACACCCATCGGGGCAGTTTGGAGGGGTAAGTACAGCTCTTGACACCATTTACTACACAGGTCACTTCTGTGGCAAGGAGGAACCCATAGTACACAAAGCATCGTTTCACTAAAGACAGAAGTGAAACTACAAACAGTAGCTGCCACTTTGAACAGTTCACTTCAGTAAGGCTCAACCCCTCTGCCCTCCAGCCCCCAATCAGAGGTGAGAGCCTGATTTGTGCTCTAGTCCCCCACCCATCAACAGCTGGCAATGAGCACTACTATGGAGGAGAGAGGAGTAGACTTTCAACTAGTCAGAGAAAAACGCATTCATGAGACAAAGCTATGGCCTCCTAATCCTCCCTTTAGGGTTTCTTAATCTATTTTACAAAATGTCAAAATTCAGCATGAAAACAGGGGAAAAAGTGTGTGTGTGTGTGTGTGTGTGTGTGTGTGTGAGTGTGTGTGAGAGAGAGAGCGAGAGAGAGAGAGAGCGCAGAACGAATGGTTATTGGACCAAGGGCTGTGTTAAAAGGATCAGGAGGTGGTGGTATGGGGAGGGGGGGAGTGAAGGGGATAAAGTAGTGGTTCTAATCAAATCAGTTAAAAAAGCTGCAGCCTCTCAGCGCCTCTCAGCGTTAACCTTGCCAATCAGAGCGCGAGCAGGAGCATGCCTGTGCACATTAAACTGGGAGTGTGTCCTTGAACCCACAACGCACTTCATCCTCCCACAAGCAACCCATGAAGGCTGCGTAATGAGCACCCTCAGAAAAAGCCTTGAATTCCATTAGGAGTTCTCCTTAGGAACAAGCCATCCTCAAGTGTCAGCTAGCACAGCAAAGGCAGTTCAGACCCTTTACTGTTATTAGACATGAGCTCATGGGATTAAGATGGCAATAGCTTGGAAAATTAAAAAATACAAAAAAACCCACTGACAAATGACAACTCCAGCAGCTGAGAGTTGCATTATCAACTTGTGTTAATGGCAGTCACTTTACAATAAATATTCACTAGGAATTACATGGATAATCTAAAGGGATTATCTTGATGTTTTTTAGCAGTTCAACAAACTGAGAATAACATGGCTGACGCAGGTGTTTGCATTATTTTGACCACAATCAGCCCCTTTCCAGTGACCACAATCAGATTCAATTGCGGAAATGCATGTCCAATTCTAATCAAGCCCTCTAAATTTCTTCAGATTCTCAGCCATGGTGGGGGAAAAGCACATTAGTGCTCTTCGAAACCATCACAATTCCATTTTCAGTGACGGGGCAAAAATGGTTTTTACTGAAAAGCATGTTTAGAAGAGCCAATCACTAGGCAACCAATACAAAGTGCAGCACAACACAAGTCTTTGTGGTGAAAATGCTTGTAACAGACTGTCTAATGCACTATTGGGGAAGGATGATCTTCTTGTTAAAGGCACAGCACTGGGAGAAGGTGATCTGGGTTTCATTCTTAGGTTTGCCACAAACAGTGTGAGCACTTGAACAAGTCAGTCCCTCAGTTTCCCCATCTGTAAATCACGGATAACAACACCCACCTTCCTCGCAGGAGTCTTGCGAGTTTAACTCACTAGGTTTCCAAAGCCAACGGTTGACATCCTTGGATGGAACATGTTGTCAAGCTGCAAAGTATTATCATCACAGCCTAAAACTCACAATGATCTAGCCTGCATATGGCAGCAGTGCTCTGAACTGCTATGTCAGAGATTAAACTTTAGAAACAATGTAAGGGACTATGAGCTCCTGAGCAGTACAGACTAGCTATCTGGAGAAGGTGCCTTACTCTGTTTACCAATTGACCTACATAGCTTGCTTCTGTGGCAGTTGCTAGTGACCCATCTGCAAAACTACAATGGGGAGAGCAAGATTTAGGTGAGACGGTGCATTCAATCCCTCTGATTAAAGTTCAGCTGCTATCAATATGGCAAGTCAGGAGTGCAGAAGGGTAGTGGAGAAAACTGCGCAGAAGGGTCAGAATGAAGGGATTAGAACAGTTAATTTTCAAACACTAAGAATCCACAGCTCTTGATATACACCTCTACCCCGATATAACGCGACCCAATATAACACGAATTTGGATATAACACGGTAAAGCAGTGCTCCGGGGGGGGGGGGGGGGGGCGCGCGGGGCTGCGCACTCCGGTGGATCAAAGCCAGTTCAATATAACGCGGTTTCACTTAGAACGCGGTAAGATTTTTTGGCTCCCGAGGACAGCGTTATATCGGGTTAGAGGTGTATAATGCATGTCCTAACAACATGAAAATCTCTTAGATGCCCCAAAAGTATTGTTGTGAAGGGCTTGAAACTATATCTATTTCCAACTATCATAACATCAGACACAGTGATCAGCTTTGGTAAAACATGCTGAATCTATTCCTTAAAACACAGCAGCACTAAGAGAACAGAAGAACGATAAATGCTTTAAAAATCTGTTCCTATTTCCTTGCAAACACTAATAATAAATCAAGACCCAATTATCCCAGGAGAAAAACTGACAAGGATTGGTGAGCCTGCAAGAATAGAGGCATGATTATGCTGCCTGTAAATGCAGGGATATACCACAGCAGTGGTTCTTTTAATCAAATCAGCTCTTTGGAGCCCTTTGTGGTGGTTCACAATATGAAAAGTTTTGAGAACCAAACAGTAGGGAGACTAGGAAGTTGGGAGGGAAGACATGATCCATGAAAGGATCGATATTTTAAAAGGTCACTCTGAACAAGGGAGGGAAGGGGACTGGGTTTGGGACTTTTTTGCCTTCTTCATGATCTTCAAATAAGACATGAAAGTTTTCTCCTTTTTTAAGATTAGAAATATCAGTAATGTCAAGTCAGGTTAGCCCTATTTCACTGAAAGTCTCTTTTGTAAGACTTAGCAACACCAACAGGAGGGCACTGTCTGTCATCAACTGAAGGGACTGGGGATTAAGGGGCTGAATTTTTAACAGGATGGGTTTTCTTCCAACTGTTTGTCTAGCATTTGAGTTAAATAAGTGTTAACAAAACCAAAAAATAAACCCAGAGTTTTATATAACCTAAATAAAAAACATTTATCTAAACCAGCACTTTCTTGATGTTCTTGGTTTCATAAACTACTTCACATCTGCCAGAAAGAAAAAAAAAGACCAGATAAGACCTGAATATCTACTTTAAAAGATGAAGCAAAACACCTGCTCCCCCTTTCTTTTTTTAAATGTTCATGCTCTCTTCAGACATAAATAACACAAAAAAAGCACAAGTCCAATATTTTCTTCACTGACTTCAATGGAACTCCACCAACAGAGAATTTGGCCTATAGTCTGCAGAATAAAACAGCTGGAGAATCACTGAAAACATCACTTTGGCCTTCACTGAGTTCAGCTCTAAGAAAAAAGCTCATGAAACAAAAGTGACATGGTAGTCATTTTCACTTCCTGTCCTACACTGTTGAGTAGTGCTGCTGAACAGCTGTCACAGAACTTCAGTAGTGTATAATTTCTGTCCGTATAGCCTGATCTAGCAAATCCCTACTCATACATCTTTTTCTTCTAGCCTTGGTCCCATCTATATGGGGCTGGCCAAACCCCTACTCATGCAATGGTTGCCATAGGACTACTCACATACATGACTGAGGGTTGCAGCATGAGTTGGGCTTACAATCCAGTAGTTTCTAAAGTGCTGTGCAGAGGAAAGGCTCTATAGCAAAGCAAGATAATATTGGGCTTGATAATGCAAGGTGCTGATGTCCCATGACTTCAGATGAACCTTGCAGGATTGATCCCATTAAAAGCAAAGATTTATTCACAGGGAACAGTTGAGGTATATGTTAACAGGTAGCATCATTTCCTTTGCCTTTCAGGTTACCAAAGGAGCTCAGTTGGAATGGGGAAACATGTCGAAGAACTGACAAGATGCTGTCTCCACCTTCCACTGACGGCATATAGTCCCCATTTATCAGAGTAGTATGAAGCCTCAGAGTCCGGGAATTCCACACTAAGCTTGGATGACCAGGTAGCATCAGTTTCCACCTCCAGCTTGCTAGGAAACTTTATCCCTTCCCTCCCGGACAAGGCACTGACCACAGCAATCAATGCATTTGTCACTTCCAAGCTGGATTACTGTAATTCACTGCATCTGAAGCTGAATGTGACGATGATGCACAGGCGCCAGCTGGCACAGAATGTGGCAGCCTGCCTTCTTCATGGCTCAGGCCACTGTGAGTGCTCAAGTCCCTCCACTGGCTCTCAATCAGTTTCAGATATCAGTTTAAGGTCTCAGTTCTAATTTTCAAAGCAATTAATGAAAAAGCCTTTCCACCATAAGGGACACAATTTGAATACCCTTCTTATTCTCCAACCCCCATCTCCTCCTCCCTGCCCCTGCCCAAAAAAACAACACCCTATCCCAAGCAGAGTTCTGACCCCATAAAGGGAGAAGTGCCAGAGGCATCATGGAGTCCACTAGGGACTTCACTACTGCTACTTATTTTAAAGAGAAGGCGCCAGATTCCATGGCAGCAGGATAAAACTCTAAGACAGATAGGTAGTTTCATTTGGTGTTTTCACACTTTGAGTGCTCAGGAGAAAATACCCTTCTCTGTTAAGAGGAACGGTGCTACAGAGCTACGACACATATTAATTTCTAAAAGAGGGTTTTAATCATGCAACGTCCTCTGTGGTAGCACAGAATTTAATCTCATTGCTGACTGTAGGCAATGGGGAGCATGTTAAGTGGAAAAGTTGTATTAAAGAGCTTTTTACTGGAGTGTGGTATAGGTAGTTCTTTGATAACCCCCCCCCCCCCAAAAAAAAACAATCTTTCCTTTTCTGTCCACCTCTGGCCCACAAGTCTCAGAAAAGAACCTATCAATTTGTGTAGCAGATATGCAGATGTACCTTCAATGTCCTGTGCAAGGCTCAAGGACATTTATTAATGTTATTTAGCATTTATATATAGCAGTGCTTTACAACTATTGATTTAGTAATCCAGGTAATACCCTTGGATAGAAGTATGTATTATTCCCATGTTAGATACAGAAACTGAGGCAGAAAGGTTAAGTGATTTACCCCATGTTATACAGAGAGCAAATCACACAGCTGGGATTAGAACTCAGGAGAGTGAATTCCCAATCCTATGCCTGGATCCTGTAGGAGAACATGCAGGTTTTTTTCTATGCAAGTCAGTGGGGTTTTCAAACTTTTCCACACTGGGACCCCTCACCAATCTAGCAAGGATCCTCTTCTCATTTAGCAATATGGGAAGGGCAAAGTGGTCGAGACCCCTAGATTCAGTACCCATGTTGTAAAATTACTCTCCAGGTCTTTAGTCATATTTACAAGAACTGTGTCCAATATGTTCTATTATGTCTTTCGAATATTCTCCTTCATTTGCCCTTTTTCTTTTTATTTCTTGTCTACTGTTAGACACTAACTGTAATATTATTGAGAATCCCCAAGAGATTGTCCTACAAGATTTGTCTAACTGAATGTATAGGCATTTAGAGCTCAGAAGAAATGCTTTATTCTAACTTGTGGTACAGTTCTTTTTTTAGAAGCTACAACATAACACAAATAAAGTTATCTCACTACTAACTCTCTCTGAGTGGAGTCATTTCCAGGGGCAGAGCTGCTGCCTACAGGATATGCCTACATAAGCAAAACAAAACACATTACATGGTGCCAAAAATACAACTATAGCATATCACCTTCAACACAGGGAGGTAAGTAGCCCAAAACCAGACTATCCAGCCTAAATTATTCCAAACACTGTAAAGCACTAATGGATCAAGAGACCTCTCCTAAGCACAAGCCCATTAATACACTGAGTCCACGAATACATTCTAGCTTCCTGCATCAACCAAACATTCAAAAAATGTGGACTCCTGTGATAGCTTGATCCATTTCCAGAGTCCAATAAAGTCGAACTGCCTGAATTTTCTTTTTTTTTTAAATTGTGTTAAAATGTAAAGCTACCAGTTGCAATATTGCAGGATTAGTTGGATGAGTCCTTGTGCAGGCATAATCAGCTTAATGGCAACAAAGATCACAACATAGTTAGTGCAGCTGTGACACTCAAAAACATTTTGCTGAACGGCAAAGCGTGCACAGAGCTGAATCTGCCCCTTTTCTCATTAGCCATTTCTAAAACAGTGCAGCAAGTCAACAATCCCGCAGTCTACATTACTGTGAAAGAACGAAGACAGGGAAGTATTAGGACAGAGCAATTTACTTTATTGGGTCACAATTCTTTGACCGTGTCATATAATTCAGTTAGATGTACCAATAAAATGACACTGGCTGTTTCCTGAACTCAGTGTAATTTTAACTTAATTCCCACTGTACTGTGGGCTAAAGGGCTGCCTGTTGTTCATTGTTGATTAATACACATCTAAAGTAGTGTCAATTTAATATAAATATTATGGGGAGAAAGTTCAGTAAAAACCCTTCAGCATTCTTAATAGTTTACTATTCTCATAAAAAAGAGTAATTAATTCAGTCAGAATAAGAGGCCTGGATTCTCCTGTGTACAAATGTATTTGCACTGAGAAATTTGTTGCAACAGGGTTAATACTATGCTATATATCACTGTTGCATTACAAATAAACAGAGCTGAATATAATAGATTGAAATCTGCCCCTTAAAAAATTAGGGAGATCTAGATTCTAAGCTTATCGAATTAAGACCTCCATCTTTAAAAAAAATTAACATATGTAGAAGTCGATACCCTCCTCTTAATCATCCTTCTCAGCAATTACTGTGCGTCTGGTTTTTTGGTAGAGTTACCTCAACCAAAAATCCCTTGAAATCAAGCAGAGAGTAATAAGAATAAAAATGGCTGACGAGGAATACAGAAGTAATTCTTTTCAGCCCTGAGAATAAATCTATTCTATTCACTGGAGTAAGCAGAAGAGTGATCTAGGCAACAGGTTGGAAAACGTGGGGGAGGGCTAGGTTGGATATTAGGAAAAACGATTTCTCTAGGAGGGTGGTGAAGCACTAGAATGGGTTACCTAGGGAGGGGGTGAAATCTCCATCCTTAGAGGTTTTTAAGGCCTGGCTTGACAAAGCCTTGGCTGGGATGATTTAGTTGGGGTTGGTCCTGCTTTGAACAGGGGGTTGGACTAGATGACCTCGTGAGTTCTCTTCCAACCCTAATCTGCTATGATTCTATGTGGACTCCTTGGAACCACACATCCAATTCTGTCATGGATGGCTCTGATCTTCAGCCTTCCAGGCTAGTGAAATTAAACCCAATGCAGCTGAATATTCAAGATTTGATTTGCAGAAGCAGCCTCTGTTTTAGTAAGTTCAACATGTTGAGGCCTTTCATAATAAACAAACAAACCTATACAGACTCCATGGCATTTTTCATAAGGCTAAGGGTTTGCCGCTGCCGAAACCTTGCCTCCTTGCCCAACTGTGCAGCATAGTTTGTGTCAGTTAGCCACCTGCTGCCAGCCTACACCCCAGAAATAGCTGCATTTCAGTGGTGGTGTATGGGTACAGTTTGTATAGTAAATGGGAAGAAAGATGTAATAATAAATACAAAACATTATTGACAGAATACCTGGCACTGAACTCTCAAACCTGATCAGGAACTTTGCAGGGGCAGAATCACACATGTCAAGGCCATCACCTAAGGATCCTTTCAAAGTTTTACCTTTGGTGGAACTGAAAAACATCTCGGAAGTTATTAAACCAACTAGTTGGAGAGTGAATGGGGGGTGGAGAATGGATAAGAGCAGCAAAACATTCCTATGAGGATATTCAGAGACATCTGGCTCAGAGATATTAAGAAAGGAAAGAAAAATTAATCATACTGCCTGAAAAAAAATAAGCATCAGCATAGTCACCTTGTCATAACTCAGATATTAATAACATGAACCCCCGGGGACCTCTAGATGCCTAAAGGAGCCACTTGTTGGCTATCACAAAGGAGACACATTTAACGGATGTCTCTTTAAAGCATTTTGAACCTTGATCTAATCCATTGCGGAGAAATTTTCTACAGCACACAGAGCACCCCAATGTCAAGGGTCAAACATTTATTGCTTTACCCTCTTCTCTTTTCTAGCAGTTACCAGTGGAGTCAATATGATGGAGAGCAAGCTACCTTACTGCTTAAAAGAAGAGATATTTCTGTACTATTAGCCAGAAGGATTTGGTAAGCAGAAAAAGAGGTGCTCATTATGATGGTGGAGCAAAAGTTAAAAGCCGGACAGTGAAACTTCAGAAAATATACGATTAGAATTGCAAGCAAGGAAAAACAAAGCAGGAAATAGCTCACCAAGGTAGTTATGAATTACACCTAGAAGAAACTGAAGTTACAGTTGGTTGGCATATTTCAGGAAGAGAAGATGGATTTCAACAAAATGGAAACTAATGGACAGCACAATAGGAAAGCCCAGCAACCACAAAGATGATGATATACACAGATAACCACACAAGTCCTATATAGGGTATGTTTAGACCAGGACAGACATTTGATGACACAACAATGAAGTTTTCATATTGCTAAGGACAGAAGGAGGTGTGATAATAAATATAACCCATTCTTCTGAAAACCTTTTTCTGGTCAATGGGGCATAACTACTCCTATTTCCCTTTGTTCCAGTTTTTGCTCCTTCTCAGAAAACTACAGCAATCCTTCCTGCCTAAAGACATTGGAAAGAAACCATTCTAATTGAACTGCAGAGCTGCCAATCTGCCTATGTTTGAGAGAATGTTGCTAAAAAATAACACACACACACAAAATGGTTGTATATGTACTCTCTTGTCAGCTGGAACCATCAATGGAGGTATAGCAACTCCAAATTCACCTGCGGGAACTGGAGAGTTTACGATGCACTACTAACCCAATGAAACGTCATACCAGCCACAAATTAAAAGTCAAAAACTATCTGGAATGATATTAAATGGAAGACACAAGCAAAGCAGAAAGTGTAGAGCAACGTGTGTACATATTATTTTGATCATATGGGAGGTGTTGCTTTGGAAACTAATGTGTGTTTGGGTCATACAAGACGGGTGAGCTTTGGCAAGCCTAGACTGACAATTCCCCAACCTTAGCAACTGGGAGAACATGACTGAAGTACACTTAAAAAGTCATCCACAGCATCCTTTTTGAAACATCTATGTTCAGGCAAGAGATAACATTCCATAGTGCAGCATCCAAGATCAGGCATTCTGGGATGCTTCTTCTATTATAACACTTTCTCCTTCCAGAGAAGTGCCCATTGTGTTCCTTTCTTTCTCTCCTATATCTGGTCCAGCCATAGGAGCTGTAACAGGGAACAAGACTGAAAACTACATCCTTCCAGAAATGCTGTGCCACTATTAGAATTTTCTAATTAAAAATAACTATGAAGCCCAATGTCTGTGTTATGAGGCCACCTCATCCCAACAGGAAACTTTTTTTTAAATTCTTGGTACAGCTGTGATATATTCCTATGCAAACAAACCAACTTTTTAATCTCTTTTCCTCTATTAAAAATCTCCCATTTCTTCCCCATCACTGAATTCATATCTCAATGAGCTTGATTAATATCAACACCTGCAGTTTTCTTTTTACTGATCACAAAGAGGGATACATTTGGCCCTCAGATACACACACAAAACTCCCACTGATGTAAATGGAAGATTCATGTGTATATCCCTGTCATAACTATAAAGGGAAGGGTAACAGCTCTCCTATGTACAGTACTATAAAATCCCTCCTGGCCAGAGACTCCAAAATCCTTTTACCTGTAAAGGGTTAAGAAGCTCGGGTAACCTGGCTGACACCTGACCCAAAGGACCAATAAGGGAACAAGATACTTTCAAATCTTGGGGGGGGGGAAAGGCTTTTGTTTGTGCTCTTTGTTTTGGGGGTTGTTCGCTCTTGGGACTGAGAGGGACCAGACATCAATCCAGGTTCTCCACATCTTTCTAAACAAGTCTCTCATATTTCAAACTTGTAAGTAAACAGTAGGCAAGGCGTGTTAGTTTTACTTTGTTTTCTCAACTTGTAAATGTACCTTTTACTAGAGTGTTTATCTTTGTTTGCTATACTTTGAACCTGAGGCTAGAGGGAGGTCCTCTGAGCTCTTTAAGTTTGATTACCCTGTAAAGTTATTTTCCATACTGATTTTACAGAGATGATTTTTACCTTTTTCTTTAATTAAAAGCTTTCTTTTTAAGAACCTGATTGATTTTTCCTTGTTTTTAGATCCAAGGGGGTTGGATCTGTATTCACCAGGAGTTGGTGGAAGGAAGGAGGGGGGATGGTTAATTTCTCCTTGTTTTAAGATCCAAGGGGGTTGGATCTGTATTCACCAGGAGTTGGTGGAAGGAAGGAGGGGGGATGGTTAATTTTTCCTTGTTTTTAGATCCAAGGGGGTTGGATCTGTATTCACCAGGAGTTGGTGGAAGGAAGGAGGGGGGATGGTTAATTTCTCCTTGTTTTAAGATCCAAGGGGGTTGGATCTGTATTCACCAGGAGTTGGTGGAAGGAAGGAGGGGGGATGGTTAATTTCTCCTTGTTTTAAGATCCAAGGGGGTTGGATCTGTATTCACCAGGAGTTGGTGGAAGGAAGGAGGGGGGATGGTTAATTTCTCCTTGTTTTAAGATCCAAGGGGTTTGGATCTGTATTCACCAGGAGTTGGTGGAAGAAAGGAGGGGGGATGGTTAATTTCTCCTTGTTTTAAGATCCAAGGGGTTTGGATCTGTATTCACCAGGAGTTGGTGGAAGGAAGGAGGGGGGATGGTTAATTTCTCCTTGTTTTAAGATCCAAGGGGTTTGGATCTGTATTCACCAGGAGTTGGTGGAAGAAAGGAGGGGGGATGGTTAATTTCTCCTTGTTTTAAGATCCAAGGGGTTTGGATCTGTATTCACCAGGAGTTGGTGGGAAAAAGGAGGGGGGTGGTTAATTTCTCCTTGTTTTAAGATCCAAGGGGTTTGGATCTGTATTCACCAGGGAATTGGTGAAGGTCTCTCAAGGCTACCCAGGGAAGGGAATTAGCTTTGGGATGGTGGCAGCGGACCAGATCTAAGCTGGTAGTTAAGCTTAGAAGTTTTCATGCAGGCCCCCACATTTGTACCCTAAAGTTCAAAGTGGGGAAGCAGCCTTGACAATCCCCATCAAAATTCATGATGCCTATCCTCTTAAATCCCTCATTAAACCTACTCTCTGTATGATCCTTACAAATTACTGTAGTCTGGTTAGAGGTTAGGCAAGCCTAGAATTCCACTTTTCTTTTAATCTCTGTTTTGCTATTTCTTACTCTCACCCTCTCCACCCCTCTGTTTGGTCTACCTATCCAGGGGGATGCCTACACTTTGGTTACTTTCTCCAGACCTGAGGAAGAGCTCTGTGACGCTCAAAAGCTTGTCCCTTCCACCAGCAGAAGCTGGTCCGATACAAGATATTACTTCGCCTACCTTGCAGTCAATAGGAACAGCATACATGTACCTAAGGAGAGAGAAGCATCATACACTTCTCAGTGAATGTTTAATTTTTAGTAAAACTCTCAGAAGCCTGAAAATATTTGTGTCCCCACTGAATTTGATCTTTTCCATCTTGTCCTCATTGTATTTTTGCAGCAGCCAAACCAAAATATTGCATTGGTCAGCATTAACCACAATGATTTCTCTGTGACAGTGTGGTAGATATTTTGGGCCAAATTCAGAGATGATGTGTAAGATGGTGTAACTTACACATGCATAAGTGGAGGTGAAAGAATCCAAATGGGTGTCATTTACATGTCAAGGGGCTAGAATAGACAGGTGGAGGGGGGAAAAAAGGCAACCAGAGGGCTTAAGAAGGTATAAGTTAAAGCATTCCCACACACTCTAGGTTACACATTCTTCCAGTCTCTCTCCATGTAAATTATACTATTTTAGACTCTTACTAACATGTAACTTGCACCACCTAAAACATCCCTTCTGCATTTGGCAAGATATCACAATAGCAGCTTCTAACAATTTTAGGAGAAAAAAAAATGTACTGCTTGAAAGTGGCCCTTGGAAATGGTCTACCAGCATGATGTCAGGAATGGGAAGTCACAAAGAAATAGTGGAGTGATGGAAAAGCAACTACGTCTAACTGAAAGTAAACCACAATATTCTCAAGCTTGTTTTCTTTTAATTAACAATTCACTTTTGCAAAAGACTAACACCAAACAAGTCCATTCCTGTATAGTTTTTGGATTCCAGAGCATCTCCTGATCCTACACACAGCTTGATGTGAGATCATAGCTTTTTACTACCTCATCACAGATGTTTAAATCATTTGCCTTTCAGTTCATTCAGGTGGGGGTCCTCTTTGCAATTAAGTTTTGTTTTTTTAAAGATGCAGCAGTGACCAATGGCCAAGATTTATTCCATCTGTGTCGTAAGCAAGTCTATTATTACACCTATCCAGCTGGGCCAAACTACTCCAGGTTTGCAAATAAATATAGTGGTTGGCTGTAACAAATGTCAAGAAACATTTATTGTGACTAAATAATTTGTGACAGGTGAGGCCTTGCCTATATTACTTCATTAAAGCAGTTTTTTGTTCTTAACTAGAGCCAGGGCTGACTCACTACAACTTAGGTAAGTACCAAGAACACTCTTGCGCGTGTTATGGCTGTTAAGAGATACCAATCACATCTAAGATGTGAACTCTATGGGTATGTGTACTTTGCAGTTAAACACCCGTGGCTGGCCCGTGTCAACTGACTCGGGCTCACAGGGCTTGGGCGAAGCAGCTGTAAAACTGCAGTGTAGACGTTTGGGCTCAGGCTGGAGCCTGAACTCTGGGCTCCCACAAGGGGAAGGTCCCAAAGTCTGGGCCAAGTCTGAACATCTGCAATTCTACAGCCCCACAAGCCTGAGCCCTGAAAGCCTGAGTCAGCTGACATGGATCAGCCACTGGTGTTTAACTGCACTGTAGACGCACCCTATATGTACATGATGGGAGAAGGGAAGGAATAGAGGGTCCTTCACACATGAACTCTTCCCTCTTCACTACAATTTTAACCTCTAACAGATTCTCCCACTGTTTTGGTGATCAAATGAGTAATGATTCCCCTTCAAAACACTCCCCCCAGCATGGTGTTTAGCACACTATTGCAAAACAGAAAATAGGAGACTTCTTTTGCTATGAAAAATAGTTAATGTGTCAGAAGGCAAGAGAAATATAGCAGAAAGCA
Organism: Emys orbicularis; assembly: GCF_028017835.1. NCBI lineage: Eukaryota > Metazoa > Chordata > Testudines > Emydidae > Emys > Emys orbicularis. Next base: position 58,494,993 of record NC_088690.1, on the reverse strand, counting down.
TATCTCTAGCAACAGACTGACACATGAAAAGTGAAAATGACGCATGCTACAGCTCTCTCACAGTTCTGCTAGAATCAACCAAAAGGAACAAAAGTCATCAAGTGATTTGTCAAGAGTAACAGGACACGTCTAAACGGGCATTATGGTCTCATGTGTGCAAAAACAATCTGAACCCTTTCTTTGGTTGCAGCCAAAGAACTTACTAGTGCACATCCTGACTACCTGGGCTGTGCTAGGGTACCAGAATTTGCCCCATAATGCACAACCTTAATTTAAGAGGCGCACATCTAATTTCTCTTGTATTACACTTTAGTAACGTACTCATCAGGAAGGGAAATCTGAAACATTTGCTACAGCATCACATTTAGGGTTGCCACTTTTAAAACATTATTTGCAGACAAAAAAACATAACACTGTCATAGCAATATCGCAACGCACCAGAGTACGTCGCAATACATTTTAGATATATTCTCAAACATGAAATTCAGGATTTTCTGTATCCTGCAAACTGACTTTCAGGGTATGTGACAGATGCACCAAAGTCAGATGGTTGAAGCTAACAAAGCTAATAGCTAAAGAGATCTTCTTAACTACTTTGTACTCTTACGTACTTCTAGAAGATTGGAAAGAAATATTTCTTTCCCTAACAATAGTTCGTTAATATTTCCCTAACAAGAAATATTTCTTTGCCTACTCCTGCTCCTAGTGACTTTATGCGGAGCTGGATTGGATCCTTTAGTCTCTTCCCTCTTTTGGTGCATTCTGAGTGGCGTGGAAATTTGCATGACCTGGAGTACGATCCTGCAAGTCTTCTGTGCATGTAAGTCAGTTATTATTTGTTTAATTTCACTTACAGGGTTTTTTACGGTGCTTATCACTATAGCATCTCAGCACCTTACAAGAACTCCTGAGAGGTAGGAAAGGATTCTCTCTCTTTCCATTTTACAGATGAGGAATTGAGACCAGGGCCATCTCTGGCTTTTTTGCCGCCCCAAGCAAAAAATGCCCAGTAGGCCGGGGCAGCAAAGGCGGGGTGGGTGGGGGGAGGAGGAAAACAAACCTGCCCCCGGCCGGAGCGGCAAAGCAGGGCGGGAGAGAACAAACCCGCCGGCCGGAGCAGCAAATGGGGGGGAAGGGGGGAGAGAGAACAAACCGGCTGGCCGGAGCGGTGAAGGGGAGGGGGGGGAACAAACCAGCCGGTCAGAGCAGCAAATGGGGGGTGGGTGGGAAACAAACCGGCCAGCTGGAGCGGCGAGGGGGGGGGGGGGAGAACAAACCTGCCCCCGGCCAGAGCAGCGAGGGGGGGGGGGGGGGGGAACTGGCCGGCCGGCCGGAGCGGCAAAGGAAAGAAAAAACAAAAACAAAAAAAAATACCTGCGGGGCGGCGGGAGCGTGGGTGCAGGGGGACTCCCGGCCCTGCAGACCCCGGGCAGCGGAGTGCACACCCCGGCTAGTGGGGGAAGGGGGAGAGAGAGAAGGGGGGCGGCCAGGGCTTCCTTAAGCGGGGTGCTTGCCACGTGGCCCCTCCCGTTGCGCCGCCTGCCGGGAGGGCTCCGCGCCGCTCCGGTCAGCAGGCAGGGAAGGACGCGGGCTGCCCTGCCGGGCTTGCTGCAGGGCGCTCCCCTCCTCCGCCCCCTACAGGGCAGCGGGAGCAGCAAACCAAAAAGAAAAAACCTGCAGGGGCGGCCAAAGCGGTGAAGCGCAAAACAAAACAAAAAAGGATTAGATGGAATGCTGCCCCTTGGAATCTGCCGCCCCAAGCCCAAGCTTGCTCGGCTGGTGCCTGGAGCCGGCCCTGATTGAGACAAAGAAATTAAGTGACTTGTCTGAAGTCATGAAAAGGGCCTGCAGCAAAGCTGGGAACAGAAGCCAGATCTCCTGGCTCTCAATCCAGTCACAAGAGTACTATCTTCTCTTAAATCAATGGGAGTTCTGTATGTAGAGGGTTTATATTATCAGGCCCTTGTTTTGTTATTTTTTACTTTTACTGTGCACCAGTATAACAGGTGTTGACAGCACAACTCTAAAAACGGTAAGAAAGATTCTGTTCTTAGTTACATCAGTGGAAATCTGCAGTAACCCCATTGATCCCAGTGAACAGTTCTGGGGCCTCAACAGGAGGTGGTAGAATTTTGAAATCTAGCAAGGATACCCTGGGTCACAGATGTGCCTTTCCATGGTCCACTGAGTATCTTTTTAGATGTGGTCCAGATAAACTTTTTTCAAAATGTACTTCAGCCAAGCACCAGTTTTACAATATTTTTTCATTCCCCACCTTCCCACAACCTTTTGTTGACTCTCCACAAATGTCAGTGTGTAAGGAAAGAGGTGCCACAAGTACTCCTGTTATTTTTAAGGAAAGAGGAATTTCTTATTTCTGAATATGATTTCACCATGTTCTATTGGTTCAGGGCACGTGTGAGTAAGACAAGGAGTTCTACTGCTATGTAGCAACTGGTTCCACATGGTGGAAGTTTTGTTTGATTACACTGGTCTACAATTTTTGAGAAGTCGTCTGCTTCAGAGATAAAATGTGCTATTTATTATGTATTTTGATGTGCTGAATTCAAATATGACAATTAAAACAACTGATTGGCTACTGTTTCTAAGATATTTAAGTTTTTACATTTTATGTCTATGTATATTGTGTAGATATTAGAGTTTTAATCATAAATTGTAAACCTAGGTCTTTTCATGTGTTTATGGCTGCTTTACATGATAATATTTCACCTGTCCTGTTTATGTAACACTTTAAAAATCAGCAAAAGGGTTATATAAATAAAATTTATTATGAAACAAAAGGCAAAAAACTATTCTGTACATAGTTTAGTCCTATTCAGTGTCTACTCGGCACTTCTTGGCTCGTCTCTTGTATTCATTAAATGGAGCATCTCTTGTCACTGTCCAGCAACAGTCTGCAAGCATTGATGGGCTCCATTTGCCCTGACAGCGTTTCTCCATTGTTGCAATGTCCTGGTGAAATCACTCGCCGTGCTCGTCGCTCACTGCTCCGCAGTTCGGTGGAAAAAAATCTAGATGAGAGTGCAAAAAATGTATCTTTAGTGACATGTTGCAACCAAGGCTTTTGTATGCCTTGAGGAGGTTTTCCACCAACAACCTGTAGTTGTCTGCCTTGTTGTTTCCGAGAAAATTTATTGCCACTAACTGGAAGGCTTTCCATGCCGTCTTTTCCTTGCCACGCAGTGCATGGTCAAATGCATCATCTCGAAGACGTTCACGAATCTGAGGACCAACAAAGACACCTTCCTTTATCTTAGCTTCACTTAATCTTGGAAATTTTCCATGGAGGTACTTGAAAGCTGCTTGTGTTTTGTCAATGGCCTTGACAAAGTTCTTCATCAGACCCAGCTTGATGTGTAAGGGTGGTAACAAAATCTTCCTTGATTCAACAAGTGGTGGATGCTGAACACTTTTCCTCCCAGGCTCCAATGACTGTCGGAGTGGCCAATCTTTCTTGATGTAGTGGGAATCTCTTGCACGACTATCCCATTCGCAGAGAAAACAGCAGTACTTTGTGTATCCAGTCTGCAGATCAAGCAAGAGAGCAACAACCTTCAAATCACCACAAAGCTGCCACGGATGTTGGTCATAGTTTATGCACCTCAAAAGTTGTTTCATGTTGTCATAGGTTTCCTTCATATGGACTGCATGACCAACTGGAATTGATGGCAAAACATTGCCATTATGCAGTAAAACAGCTTTAAGACTCGTCTTCGATGAATCAATGAACAGTCTCCACTCATCTGGATCGTGAACGATGTTGAGGGCTGCCATCACACAATCGATGTTGTTGCAGGCTACAAGATCACCTTCCATGAAGAAGAATGGGACAAGATCCTTTTGACGGTCACGGAACATGGAAACCCTAACATCACCTGCCAGGAGATTCCACTGCTGTAGTCTGGAGCCCAACAGCTCTGCCTTACACTTGGGTAGTTCCAAATCCCTGACAAGGTCATTCAGTTCACCTTGTGTTATGAGGTGTGGTTCAGAGGAGGAGGATGGGAGAAAATGTGGGTCCTGTGACATTGATGGTTCAGGACCAGAAGTTTCATCCTCTTCCTCGTCTGACTCAAGTGAGAATGATTCTGGTGCATCAGGAACCGGCAGTCCTTCTCCGTGGGGTACTGGGCGTATAGCTGATGGAATGTTTGGATAATGCACAGTCCACTTTTTCTTCTTTGACACACCTTTCCCAACTGGAGGCACCATGCAGAAGTAACAATTGCTGGTATGGTCTGTTGGCTCTCTCCAAATCATTGGCACGGCAAAAGGCATAGATTTCCTTTTCCTGTTCAATCACTGGCGAAGATTTGTTGCACAAGTCTTGCAGCATATGTGTGGGGCCCACCTCTTGTCCTGATCTCCAATTTTGCAGCCAAAATAAAGGTGATAGGCTTTCTTAACCATAGTGGTTATACTGCGCTTTTGTGATGCAAAAGTCACTTCACCACAAACATAGCAGAAGTTATCTGCACTGTTCACACAAGTACGAGGCATCTCTGCTCACTTTGGCTAAACAGAAATGTGTCCCTTTGCAAAATCAAACCCTGACAAATAAGAGAGCACGACACTGTATGATTTCTAGAGCTGATATAGGGCAATTTGTTCAGCAGAGTGATGTAAGCTTCGTTATGATTGCATCATCCATGACTTCTAGGAATAACATGATGCAATTCATATCATGTATGACGCAATACCAGCTTCAGATTGCATCATTCATTGTTTTGCCTAAAAAGCAAGTACTGTCCAAACCCAGTCATAGATTTATTCATAGATCCAGTCAAAGATGTATTTTAGTCATTTCTGGTTTAAATTGAGATCCCTTCCCTTTATAACTCACTTATCCTCTGCCATTCCCAAGTCAAGGGTCGTATATACTGACCCAATAGCATATCTTGAAAACTAGAGCCAATCAACAATTTTAAGCATCATTTTCATTCTCAGTGACCCAGAATTAGTAAAGTTTGACTACATTTATTTCAGAAGCATTTTGGCTGTAGAGCAGTGTTATCTCTCTTTAAATAGGAAATGCTATTAATAAAAACTGACTGTTGGAATATGAAGCACTCAAAAGTCAGGAAAAGCCAAAGTTAAGGTTTAATTCTGCTCCCTTTAACATGCATTTCAACAAAGTCTTTAATTGCCACAGGCCTTGTGTCACTTGGTGAGTAGGCTGGAGAGTGAGTCAGGGAGGGATGCACAATGAGCAAGGCAGTAGTCCAGAGGCTGGACTCACTGACCTCAGAATGAGGCAGCCGGATATTGTGCAGTGAATGAAGCAGGAAGCCACACACCGCACAGGGAGGATAAAAATGAATACTGAACAGCTGCCTCATTCACTGCACACTGTCCAGCTTGTGCACTGGCTGAAGCAAGGATCCTGTGGCATAAAATAGTATGAGTTCTCTGGAATCAGGGTCAAGGTAATTTGAGGGAGTGATAGCCAATTAAATATCTGGTATTTGTACTGGTTCGTCAAGTCAGATTCATACTAAATCTGAATCTGACTCAACGGACAAAGAGTCTGACCTACTCTCTAATCCCGACAAGGGCACCTTCTAAATAGTGTTGAAACACATTGGCTGGACAGTGTCAAGGGAAATGCAGATTGCTGACCAAATGCAATACCAGTCTGGTACACAGAGGACATCAGTCCCCAAGGCTGTCAAATCTGGCCATATCTATTACCACTAAATCCACTTAAAAAATAAAAATAAAAGAAAAGGGTGACTATTACTGATGCATCTCTCTCCGTATAACTTTCTAGGACAAACCTGTGTCTGTACTTCAATCCTTGACGTTTCAATTTAGCACGGTTTTACACGCTGCTTTCCCTGGTTTAAATATCAGTGCAGTCAATGTCACAGTCTGCCCTTAAAGTAACTGTCCAAAACACAGATCTACAGTACAGCTCTGACAAGTGGCCATTACTGTAGAATACTATAGTAATTTTTTTTAACATAAGGGTGCATCAACAGTGCAGAAGTTTCAGAGTCACACTGGAATCTGTGATTGCTATTCTGAAGGGTATGGTAATCACTGTCTCCGTTTCTCAGGACTGTATAATACTGCTTATAAAAGTACCTTAATGATTATTTACACTCTACTACTCCAACTTTCCTCTTTCTTCCATATATAAATACTGTATACAATAAATACAGACGTGGCATAAAGGCCATCAATCTATGTGCTCAATTCCCCATGATCCTAAAGGTCCTTCTTTGGACAAGCTAGTGATTTAGCTCCAAGTTCCTGTAAGCTGTAGCAAATTCTTCTGACCTCAGTCAGTGCTAATGTGACACAAGCCCTTGCCCTACTTAAAGGGAAACCCATATCTCAAGAAACTGAATCCAACTCTGTGCCATTTCAGTCGGAGTTACTTGGAGTTTTTATAAACTGCACTCTATCATGGCTCTCAAGAACCCTTCAGATATTTCACTGGTCTCCCTTGTGAGCTCTTTGGGGCTCGGAAGGAACTGCAGCTAGAGTCTTCGTATACTGTACATGCCTCAGGACTCTGCCCTTAACAAGACCAAGACCTCTGGCCAGTGTCAGATAATCTGTCACTATAAGCTACTTGTATCCAAGCCAGATATTTATTGCTATTGATCTGCTTGGTCCTAGCGAAAGACTTTTGTTCTCTCAGCCCAGGACTTTGACCTCAATTAAGTTATGAATTTCAATCCGATAGACTGCTCCACTTACCCTGCTGCTCTCCCTGACTGGATTAATTAGAATTAGCTAGGCCGGGACTCACCCTGAGCGCCTCATGGATCATGTTATTTTAATAATAAATAAAGAGACGGCAGCAACGTACAAGGAAGGATTTTGAAAGATTGCTCATCTCAGAGCATCATTCAGAACCTGCCAATACCAATTTCTCTGAGTTTGATTACCACATTTACTTCTTTTTACTTCACTTCATTAATTGAGTTTTATCCCCTATTACTTCAGCTCCCAAAATTTGCTCTTCCTATAAAGGAATCAGAGATGTACTTACTTTATAGCACCCCTTTTCTATTGCTGTTCCAAAGTTTTACTACTGTAGCTCATCAAAACGATAGTTAGCAATAATGAAATAGTCATTAAGTATTTAATAACCTAAGAGTACTGAGAAAGTATATACTATAGACAGGGAGGGAGATGGAAAGGGGATAGGACAGCCTTGTCTGTAGCCATGAATTATTATTATAAAGCATCCAATATAGACTTTTCATACAGTTAGTTAATTGGCTGGTGGACAAAATTGAATGTCTCCAAGAAGGTAACATCTAACCCTGGAGAGAAAGCATATATCAATCAGTACATTTTCTGACATCTGCAATAATGCCTGTGGAACGCTCATAAAATGGGCTGAAGACAGAGGAATTTGATTGGCTAGTGGAAGTTTTGAACCACATGGGTCAAGACCTGTTAGCTACATTATCCTTATTACATCTCTTTCCATATAAAAGCAATTACATACTTCAAGAAGTCAGGTTACACAGAATTATCCTGAAATGGAATTGTCTCAACCAGTCAGATCACAGACATGCTACAGAGTTACTGATCCATAAGTACACACTTATTTATCAATTATGCAGTTCCTTGCACTCTGATAGGCTGGGAGGAGGAAAGCTAGTTGATTTGCATAATGGCAGTTCATTTATTTTTCAATAACAGCACAATTATGAACATTTCCATGCTCTGACGGGCCTTCAGATCTCCAAATCGATAGCCCCAAAATAAACATGGCTGCCTCAGCTTCTTACAATCTCCCCGTCGTAATCTCAACTAACGCCAGATATTCAATACAATTTAGTTTTTAAAAAGCCAATTGGTACAGAACTATTTATAACAACCAATCAAAGCCCTGTGGTGAGAGGATGATGGTCACATTTCTGTAGAAAACTCTATTGGGATAATAAACTCCTCAACTGTTAGCTTCAAGATTTATCTATCTCAGGATAGGATTCTAATCTTCAACAGAGAGCACCCTGAAGTACTCACTTCTTCGGTAGTTGAGGGCCTGGTGTTTCACAATGCAGGGCCCCTGGTAAAGCCATACACCAATTCCATGTATTACTACTTCTGTCATACTCACTTCACCCTTAGCTTCACTTATGAGCCAATAACCAAGAAGTAATCATGACTAGCAGTGACCTTATTAAAAAAAAAAAGTATATATATATATATATATATATATATATATATATATATATATACACACATACACACACACACACATACATACACACACACACATACACACACAGTACAGACCCGTTTACGCGCAGATGTCGGGAGTCAAGCTGTCACAACCGCGTGTTAACGGACCACGGGTTAAGAGGGCCATGCTGAAAAAAGTGTCTATGATTCACTTAGAAAAAAACACTGTTATTTTCTGCTCTTTCGTGCTCGCATTTTTTTTTTCTTTCTTATGAAGTCTGTCATTCGCCGCAGATGAATGATTTCGATATTTTCCGAATTTTGCTCCTCCATAAATCTTACAACAGTTTCTATAGCACTAAAGGCTTCTGTGGGCCAAATTTTGACCTGTTAAACGTCGTTGTTGTCATTTAGGCCTGCGTTATTAGAATTCTCGCCATCACTTTCGTGGTCCGACGTAGCCTCGCAGCCCGTTAATATTTCTTCCTCGGACAGAAATTCTGAAGTCGGGCAATCTTCATCCATCTCCAGCCACTCAGTAATGATTTCCGGCGACGTATCCAAACTAAAATCTTTTATCGTTTGAAAGAGAAGTTTACCTTTATACTCTTTTGTCTGCATGCATGTTTGTAGGATGTCTTCTTCCGAAAATCCTTCAAAGTCTGGCTCTGAATCAGTACCACTGCTGGAGTTTTCCAAGTCTGAGTCATCTTTGACAGAAAAGGCATCACCAAGAGCCTTCATCCAGCAGTTTTCAATGGACTTTTGTTTTACTCCGTCCCAAGTTTTTTTAACTAAATAAATAATTTCCTTCATGTTTACCTGTTTCAGGAATTCGGAAATGCCTGAAGACGTGCATGACATGATCGCCAAAATCAGTTCCTGTCGATAATTGTTTTTAAAATTCTGAATAATGCCCTGGTCTAAAGGTTGAATTTTTGATGTTGTGTTGAATGGTAGGTATAGCACTCGAATTTTTCCATCTCTCGATACCAGTGATTCGGCTGGAGGATGAGCTGGTCAATTGTCAAGTAGTAAAAGTGCTTTGTCTTCAAGTTTCTTCGACTGCAGATGCTTACGAACAGCTGGAACAAAGCTGTTGTGGAACCAGTCATCAAAAATGTGTCTTGTCATCCAAGTATTTTTGCTGTTAGCGTATATTACTGGCAGCTTGGCTCTATTGAGGTGATTAAAGCAGCGAGGGTTATGAAAGTGGCCAATGAGAAGAGGGGTAAGCTTATGGCTGCTCGTCTTATTACTACAAAAAAGAAGAGTCACACAATCTTTTATCTTTTTAAATCCAGCTGTTTTCTGTGTCTCGTAATTAAAGGCTAAAGTCTTATCACATACCAGTTTTGCAAATAAAGCTGTTTCAACACAATTATAAAGTTGTTCTTCATGGTAGTCTTCATTTTGTAAAATAGATTTTAACTCGGCGGGAAACGCGTTCGCGGCCGATTCATCGGCTGATCGGCTTTCTCCAGAAATCGATACCTGTGCTATCCCATGACGCTTTTTAAAACGACTTATAAACCCCCCTTGCTGGCTTGGAATGATTCATCCCCCGTTACATTTCCAAATGTTGTCACTTGGGCTTGAAGAATTAGCCCACTTAGCGGCATTCCTTTCAGCCTTTCCTGAGCAAACCACGTGCGCATGGCTTTGTCTATTGTGGGTTTTACTGAACAGCACACACGTTTTCACTTAATCCCCATGGCAGAATTGATATTTTGTACAAAGCCATTCAGTTTAGATTAGTTTTTTAGCCATCCTCGGAAAGTAGATTCGGTAATCCCAATATATTTTGAAACTTTGTCCTGGGTTTCTCCACTATTTACTCGATCTATTGCAGCTAGCTTTTCTTCTAGTGTGGGAACGCTGACGCTTGCCCTCTGCCATTATATTAGGCCTACGGTTAAAATTTTCTAATGTAGTATATATACTGTATTACTATATAACTACAGTACTACTGTATATATTATATATCTCTCTAGCGTGACAATGACTAAGTGTGCGTGATACGTCTTTACCAATATCGGTAAAGATGTACAACACATTTCCGCTCCACACTTCCTGTCGATTTCTATGTCAGTGAGTTAGTGAGCAAATCTGTAGCGCTACATAGCAAGTTCCTGTACCGCATTTTAACGAGTCTCACGTGTTAAATAGGTAGCACTGGGAGGCATGGCGCTACCGCGCTTTAAGTGGATTCGCGTGTAAACGGGTCACGCGTAAACAGGTCTGTACTGTATATAGACGAAAACCAACAAGCATGGGAAAGGAATTTCCCCTCCATTTAAAGTGGTAGAAAAAAATTACTTGAATGAAAAAAAGAGATCAAAGTAATATGTAAAATGAATCAAGGGATGCGTACAACATTTTCTCAGTTCAGATTCTTGAATTATGACATACTTCTTTGATTCAAATACTTAAGAGAGAAGAGTCAATCAGACATGAATGAGAGGCTACGTTTGGGTAGTAAAACCATCCTGTCCACAGTAGAAACCTATAAAACAGGTGCCTTTTTGGAGACAGAGTGAAACACTTTAGCTTCACTGAAATTCTTCTGACAGGGAGAGCTTTTTGGAGGGGCTGCGTGCAAAAATGATCAGTGTTTTAGGGACTGCCCCTCCTAAGGAGAGAGCCAGTTGGGATGTACAGCAAAGGCAATTCCTCCAGCCCTGCAAGGCACAGCCTGGGATTAAGGAAACAATTTGCGGCTGCAGGCTGTGTCTATGACTATGCGCTCACCTGGAAAAGAGGCTCAGCTGCCAGCAGCAATCTGTGTTTTCACACCTGACTTTCCCTAAGCTGGGAACACCTGAATGAGGTTTAAAGCATTTTGGACAATGGCTTCACAAATTAGACAAGTGATTTAACACATTAGCCACATGGTTTTTCAGATGAACCCAAGACTGAGGGAGAGTGGGGGATGGGAGCAAAAGGTGTTGAAATCTTTCACCACACTGAGATAAAGCGCATTAAAACATTTCAAAGCACAAACAAATACGAAGTATGCAAGGCCCAGAGATTCTGGCTTCATTTTTTTAAAGGCATTTATTAAGAAGAATAAATACCTAGATGGTAGATAGAGCTTTAAAGCCTTAATCCTGAAATTCCTTGCGGGGTGGGGCAGGGAGGCTGGAACTAAGGGTGCTGGGATGTGACAGCACCCCCAGGCTTGAAGTGGTTCCCATCACATACAGGGTTTACAGTTGGGTCCAATGGCTCTCAGCACCCCCACTATACACACTGTTTCAACTCCACTGGGGTGGGGGGGCAAGGTGGTCGGGCTCCAGCACAAGTGCAGGCAGAGGCTATGCATGGCTGCATGTAAGGTTAAGCTCTGGGCACAGTCCACTGCACTGAGCATTAAGTCTCAAGCCCTGCATACCACTGCCTTATTCATAAGTGTGCAAAAACAAAGGGGGACAGGCATAACTGAGAAGACAGGAGCTTAATTATAATTGGCATGCTAATGAGCTACTTAGCTACATGTCTCCTCTTTGGCCCTTCTGTTACTAGGCAGCAGTAACATGGCAGCTGTGCAGCAGCTCTCATTAACACAGGATTGGGTTCCATTTGCCCTGTCCAGGTCAACGCTTTATCTTGGATTTATATGCCCTACGCTCGATGCCTTCACTGTGCAAAGTCAAGCTCTCAGGGTAACGTCATTTTCTTTTTCTGCATGGGCATGTAAAGGGGAAGAAAGCACAAGGAGTCTCCTCCTCTGTCTCTGCACTGCACCACACTCGAGCTAGGTGCAACGGTGGTACTTACACCTTGTACAAGGCTAAAACCAATCCTGGCTTCAGTGGATGGAGAGAGGCAGGGAAAGGGCAAAGTCAAGGCCCTGCAACCATTTGACACCAGGACAACAGTGCTGCCCAGGCACAGGAATGTATATAGCATGTTGCACTTCCTGATTTTACAAGAGGCACTGGCATTCCTGAGACATTATGCCACATGGAGCTCCCACTGGAGGCTCTTCCTGCACCACACCCAGTTAAGGGACATGCCTCCAAGGGAACGACTGAATCTTTATCATGAAGCATTGCACAATCATTAATCAATCCTCACACCAATCCTCGGAAGTGGGTGGTGTTATCTGAGGGGGAAACCAGAAGAGAAACATGAAATAATCTGTTAGAGGTCACACAGCAAGTCAGTGGCAGAACGGGCAACAGAAGGGAAGACCTCTAGCTCCTCTCCCTGCCCTGCATTCATTCCTCTGGACAAAACTGCTTCTCACTTTCACTAGCATTCCTAACGACACTTGCAATTAACTGGCTTTCCTAGCTTGTTGATTTTAAAATCCTTATTTCAGTTTCTGTAAGCACTGCTCTGGCAACGGAGTGCTCAGAGGCAGCAGAGAGGGCCCAAAAATGTTTTTTTCTTAGCTCTTAGATAAATAAGAACTATTGGGGTGGGGTTGCAAGAGAGATTTCTGTGTGGCAGGATGGCTTGAGAGAGAAAAAATCAAAATCTAGAGAATAAAGCTATTTTGACACCAGTCAAACTTTAGGCCTAGATTATTTGAAGGTAGAGAGATAGGCCTGCAATCCTGCCTCAAACCGCCAGGAAAGGGTGGTAGGTCATTCGACTTTCCTGCCTCTCTTCCACTTCAAAAGGCAGCTATGGGCAGGGGGAGTCTATAAGAGGGGATTATTTGGGGACATTGGATCTTGGGTAGGGTGTGGCTTCATAAACATCCAAACTTCTTGAAATTTATCTGAACTTCAAACCTGTTGAGTTCCTGATCACTAAGTTACTCAACTTTAAAATAGCCTAAAATTCCCCAGAAGGCGCATACAATGTTCTGGCAGCAGGGGGCCTAGAGACTCCCAGACTATTGCGGGTCTTCAAGAATTATTCCTGGATTTACTGGCAATTATATGCTGTGTGGGGGAGATAGAAGAATGTGGATACATAAAATCTCACTAAAACAATTTAAAAAACACAGCTTCTTTCTTGCGTGCAACTGCTTTTGCTTTGCAGTGATGCTGCCCATCACACACATGCTGCCTGAATCTCAACGCTGCCAACAGTTTTGCTGCATCCAGCAGTGAGACAGTGATTCTGGTGACAAAAAGGAGCAGGGGAAAGACGAATTGTACACGTCAAGCTGTGAGATGCAGAGAAATGATGCATCAAAATCCAGTACTTTTGGAAGGAAGAGCCCTCTACCCAAACAATCGGCAGATGCTGCTCAAGGCATATTCAGAAGCTGAAGAATGGACTAAGGTGAATCGCTGAGTCGAATCTGAAGTTCTAGCAGAAACCTGTAAACGTTTTATAAATGGTTCTGCTGCAAGGGATTTTTCTCCCAGTAGTTAAAAACAGCATCTGCTGAGTGGTGACCACTTAGCATTCAACCTGCTGCCAACCTACATTCCACAGAGATCTGCAGGAGAGGCATGGAGCTGTGCCACTTCTAATAACTGTGTGACTGGCACCAAGTCAATGCTTTAATGTTGAAAGCTACCCTCTGTCACTAAGCAGATCTTTCCTTTCTTTTGGCTAATGGATTTCACACCCATTGGCAACAATGTCAAGAGTGCAGGAATATAAGCCTGCAGAGCCTTCTGAGAGCTGCTTATCAGAGCTTACTTGGGCGGTACAGAGAGAGGAGGAGGGGAGAAGAAGGAAGCTGTCTTGGATAATAATTTTACAGGTAAAGGTTGCTCTCATTATTGGTACTGGCATGCCTACTCTTAGCTTTCCCTTTCCCCCACCCTTAGTTTCTTCAATCATTTGCACCATCCTGCCATGATACTGGTAAACGCTGCAGTATTAAAAACCTCTTTCTCCTGCTGAAGTCTGCAGGCACAGTTGCAGACCCTCATAATAGCTGACAATCATAGCAAAGTGAACTTTCTGTCTTGTCTACACTATGCTTTTTGGGAAATCTACACCAGATAGCAACTGTACAAGCAGGAGTATAAACAAGGATCAGACATTTTTACCACTGTGTCACTTAGACTTGTAGGGTTAAATGCCACAGTGGTTAGACTGCTGATGCCGTATCTATAATAGCACTCCCCACTGATGGCACTACACTGGTGTGGTCCATGGCTGGATATTCTCACAAAATCCTAGTGTAGACACACAGCCATAGTGCCTCTGACCCTTAGCCTGAAGGTTCAAGGTGTACAAACCAATCTCCTCAAAACCTCCTTGATGTCCTCAAGTGCATGGGAAGATAAGGCACACTACAGTCAGTGCAGGAGTTAAGGGAAGAAATGCATCCCCTAATGCAAAATCTACATTGGTGCCACCCATACGTATATGGGCTACTACAGGGTTTGAACTGCAAGCAGCGTATGCACCTCACTATTATACAATCTAAAGATATGGGGTGGGGTGAAAAAAAGAGTCACAAAAACATTTTTAGAGCCACGCAATACAAGGGGAAAACATAACAGAAAAAATACCAAGCAATTTTGACATATCCATAATTTCTACTTCATTTCTGGCTAATAGTGGAAATTAGTCTTCGGATAGTTGATAAAAAATCAACCTGTCTGTGCTGGGTTAGTACCATGATCTGCGGCCAGGCAACTACTTCTACTAAAATTGATTTTCCTTTTTGGCAACCAATAGGCCAGTCAATAATAATGTTATTTAAGAAGGATTGAGTCATGAGGGAGATGAACCTTCTCTGCCATTTATTATGTTTGTATTGTCTCCATTTGAAAGGAGTTTTTTCAATAAGGACGTGCAAGAAGGTATTACAAGGGGATAGCTACTTTGTGTCCTGGTATCTGGAAACCCTCTGACTCAAAAGCACGTTAGCATCCAAATTGATAGAAAAGAGGAAGCTCCTGTCTGTTAAAGGAAGGTGGCAAGGGCTATGACAGGGTAGCTAGAAAGCTTTTCTTTTTGCTAATCAAGCAAGCCCCGTGGTCCATCCGAAGTGTACTGCCCCAACATGGGACTGGGAGAGAGAGGCAGAAGGGATGCTTGCCACATTGCTCTTGCTGGCTAATCTAAGAAGTCTTTCAAAGCAAAAAATTCCACACATGAGTGCTACCGCAAGAAAGACAAAACTCAAAGGGTTTTTCACCTGCTGCAAATGAGAACATTAAGAGCCGTGATTTTAGGCAATCATGCTGCCTAGGGGCAGCGCTCTGAAATGCCATGGAGGAGACCTAGGTTCTATCTCAGTACTGATTTCCTGATGCTAAACTGGGAAGAACCTGAAACACTACTGAAGCAGCATACTCAGTCCCTGGTGGAATAGGGAGGAGAAATAATATTTGTCATCATCCTTTATTCATTCCTCTATCCAATTAAAGGGGTGGCAGTAACAGGAGGAGTCTCACAGTTCTGGTAGAGATGTGGAGAAGCATGTGAAGGAAGAACAAAAGCTGTGATCTCTTACAAAAGATCTGACTACTGAACCTTCAGTGATATTTCCATCAAGGCAGAAACTAAAAACTAGGGATACAAACGATTTTCTTAGAACTGCATCTTTACTTGCATCTTTATTACCTATCTATGAACAGCATCATTAGCAAGACAAGCTACACATCACCACCACAGGAAGAAAAGACCTAGGGCACCTTTCATTGATATTCTGAGCAATATTAGAAACAGAATGAAACTATCCCATGTAGAAAAATACTCTTTTATATACAGGAATACAAGGCAATGATAGAAGATTCACCAGGTATATTCACCCTAGAAGTACGGCAGATTTACAATTCAAGTTATTATATGCAAAGGGTTAGGTTAACGCAATATTAGGATTGCACAGTTAAGCACTCAAATATCCGGAAATGAAAAAAGAGTTGAGCACAACTTGACCTCTGCTCTACTGGGCACACACAGATACAATACAGTCTTGAATCGTGATCACATCCTGTTTCTCAAGTAGTATAATTTTATCTACAACCAGTGACTTACGTGTGTATCTTAGGGCATGTCTACACAGGGAAACTGACCACAATAGCAGTTTCAGAATAGCTCCCCATGTGGACACTGTTCTGGAATAAAAGTCACTTTATTCCAGAATAATTAGTGCACTCAACAAAGTGTCCACTAGTGGAGCTATTCTGCTCAATTTCCTCATGTAGACAAGCCCTAAAATAAACTAGGATCAGTATAATTAAGGAATGTGTCATAATGCAAAGAGCAGAGTTATGGCTATGCACTCAACCTTAATTTTTACATTTCCTGATTTCTAAGTACTGAATTCTGCTACCTTCATGTGTCACATGGATGTAGGTTATTACATTAATTTTCCTGCTCTTTTAAAGAAAAAGTCACCAGTTCTATAACCAATAGCCACTTTTGTGAGCAAAGACCAACCAATTCCTAGTCTAGTCTGTATGTTTCTGGACTAAACAAAAACCAGTCAGGCCAAGGTCAGCTAGTGTCAGTTAGTAATGACGGTTAAGTACATATTTCCATACTTATGACCTAGTATATATCTGTAATGGAATTTGTTTATTAACTTTAAAATCAAAATAACTGGTTTTCTTCATAGATGGCTTAATTTTAGGACTCAATTGGACCCACCAAAAAGTCAGTTGTGAAGAAAATCTGTTCAGTAGTTTTACAGGTGCAAACTTTCAAGTCTGCAAAACATTTTGAAAGGTGCAGTGTGCATTTGTGGACAGTGCTTCTTTAAGTGGGCACCAATATCTTTTACTTAGAACACTGCAATTTTCAAATGGTAATAATTAAAAAAAAAGAAGGAGAAGGAGAAGGAGAAGAAAAGCTAAGAGAAAATATGTGCAAATACTGCAAAGTTTACCAGAATTATGGCAGAACAAAAGACAACATCTATAACAAGTTTCAAATTCCAAACCGGTCAGCTTTGCTGTACTCCCTCCTAAAAGTGTGGCCAGATTTGTATTTATTTATTAAACAGGAAAGATGTGACTTTATTTTACACTTGGCCAGACTCAAAAACAACCAAAGGATTTTACTCAAACTTTTCTACATAAAATTCAAGTTAACTTTTGGGCACAGGACAAAGATGGATGATTTCAGCAGATGAACGTATGTTCTGGATAGTTCTGAGCATGAGGAACATGGGATAGAACTGAAAGACAATTTCTGTCTTAACTATTCAGGGTTCATGAAAGAGCAATCCACTCCACTAGTGAGGAGGAGGAAGCTCAAGGGGAGTGGACACCAAAGGATAAGCCCAGAAGATTATTCTGAGTACATTAAACCTTTCCCTGAAGACCTACATGCTGCCTCAAATTCCATAGTATAAATGTCCAGATAAAAAGAAATCAGCTGCATGGTGCATTCTACAGAGCTGATTCCCTCCCTTCTCCCTCCTATTACATTACAGAGAAACCAAGGTACTTTTTCCCTTATGAGAACACTTCTCTAGTGTTCCAAGAATGGATGCAGGCATGCTGCTGACTTTCAACCTCTCACATCATCACACGGTGGCAAAACACGGTATTGCTGTTTTACGTTGAATTCAATGGAGAACCTGAAAACCATGAGTTAATGTTGGATTTGTATGGTAACCTGTTTTGGTGTGTCCTGGCTTTTCATGGGTGGACGGTGTTGCTGTCCCCTAACTCCCTGCTGACTAGAGAAAGCGAAGAGAACAGATCAGTTAATAGTTCCAACACACAAACACCTCTATGGAGAAAATGATGGGATGATGAAGTCAAAGAGAAGGACATAAAGCTGGCAGATAAAGGCGCATAAAGCCTCCTAGTCAGCAGCTCAGATTAGGACCCAGTTTAGAACAGAACACTATAAGGAGCAGAGCTTCTCAAAAGCCTGGATTCTGGTATGGGATAATTTTACCCAACCTGATGTTACCTGAACTCATGTAATGAGATTCAACCCATCCTCTAATGGAGTTTTAGATAAAAGTACAGAATTTTTGCTGTGTTAACAGATTCATGCCTGATCTTCATCTTGCTTCCTCCCACTAACCTAAGTGAGTCTACAACCTATGATTTCCATGTGACAGCATACACACATACTATTTCTCAGAACTCAATATAGCCAGTGTTTGCCCAGTACAGAAATATATCAGCTGAACAGCAAAACCCCAATGCTCTTATTGCATTTATGTTACCATCATGAAAAAGCCGTTTGTCATGCTCTCTATCATTTGGTCGCTTATTAAATCAGAGTTCACCCAACCTTTCTTGAAACTGAACAGGAGTAAAACCTATATGCTTTAAAACAACATCACCCCATGTAAAAGAGGGCAAGTCAGGTCTGACCTCCGGCACAGACGCTTCATATGTACAAAATCTCCATTTTCCTTATTTTTACAAGACAAGGGAAGATAACCTCAACTTTTCCACTCCGAGGGACTCTATTTTCCGTACTGGGACCTCCCCAAGACCCCCTTCCATTAGGGATATGGGAACAGCAAGGTGGTTATGATCTCTTGAAACCTGTTTACAACTGCCATATTGAGAGCTCTGTTCTAGAAAGCATACATTCTACAAGCAATAATACCCTACAAAGAGAAAGCCATGACTGTTTCAATAGAAATAGAATGTTTCACTTTACTCACAGATGGATGAAAAACAACAACATTTATTCATTCATCAACAGATTCATTCATTCATACATTTTAAGGCAAGAAGGGAACCTTATGATCATAGGCTGACATCCTGCATAACAAAGGCCAACTGCTATGTTAAGAACAGGCTCCCCTTTCCTTTACTTCACTGTTCAATAAATACAGATTTTTCTAAACTGAATGTCTCATCTCTAGGAGGCTGCCTTTGGAAAGATCTCTGGGTTCTGGGTGTTTCCAGCACAGTTCCAAAACATCACCCAACCACCCACTTAGAAATGGCCTTTGGCTCTGAGGATTTAGGTAATTCGATTACATAAACGTTCCTTTTCAACATAAAGCAGGGAAGTCTGTTGTGTTTCTGCACCCCCCTCCTCTATGTCAATCACTTACCGCCTCTTTTCAAACATACTATTAAAGCTAATTATGGACAATCAAAGAACTCAATGGATGCAGGCTTTCAGTGGACAGCAATGAACTGCCTCTTTAAACCCACAGCATCATTGTTTAAAAAGGACAGTCAATCTACTACTGCACTCCAGGAGCTTTGTGCATACTGCAGGACCAAATGGCACCATGGAGTCTCTCCCCACTTACCCGCTTCAAATACATCAGTGTATGTAATAAAATAATAAAACAATTATTTACACTTATATAGCACCCAGAGATCTCAAAGTGCTTTACAAAGATAGCTATTGTTCATATTTAAAAAACCAAAAACAAAGGAAAAAGGGAGGCCTGGCTCCAGGTCACCCAGCTAGAAGCAGTAAAACTAAGGGGTCCCAGTGAACAGTCCCCCCATGCTCTAACCACTATACTATAATGCTGGTGCTACATAAGAAACATAGGAGGGAAAAAAACATACAGTGTCTGCCTAATGAAAAAGCACAGAAGCAGCTGAGGAGGGGGGTATTATTTTCTAATATCCTAGAAAGGTATGAAAAACACTGCAGACAAAAAATAAAAAGGAAAAAAAAATCCATCATATAAGCTTCCCCCTCTATTGTCTGTTGCTGTCACTCTCATGCTCCCAGATCTTGTGTCTTATGCTGCCTGCATTGAACACTGCTGCATGTATGAATGAAATAGGAAGATATCTCAAGGCATGTAGGGTAGAAGGTTTCTACAGAGCCTGTCCCCCAGACTGGAACCTGGCAGACTGAGAGCTATGTGTAGTCTGGAATGTGAACTTCCAGGGTTAGCACATCATGTTAAAATAACAGCTCCACTAATGCAAGTCACTAGACATTCCCTTATACTTAACCCCCAATTCTTTACAACCCACACATTAACGGATAGTGCATTTGGTAATATATACGAGCACGTGCTTCAATGTTTATGACATATTTGGAAGCATAACTTTTTTCCTCTCTCTTTGGTTGCTCCTCCAAAGAATTCCCCATAATCCTGGGTTTTAGACAGTACTTCCTTTAAGGAAAAGGTCCAGATAAAAAGTAAACACTGGGTCATGAAATCCTGAAAATGTTATCACCGTTTATAGAAGGTTGAGGAGAGAGAGAAAATAAAATAAAAGTCTAAGAATTGTCTGCCTTCTCTGAGAATACATCTATGTGCAAAATAAGACCTTTAAAAAAAAAGGTCTCCTTTATTACCTTGGAGGAAAAAAAAAATC
This sequence comes from Emys orbicularis, assembly GCF_028017835.1. Classification (NCBI taxonomy): domain Eukaryota; kingdom Metazoa; phylum Chordata; order Testudines; family Emydidae; genus Emys; species Emys orbicularis. The sequence continues at coordinate 58,474,672 of NC_088690.1, read as the reverse complement.
TAAGATTGATTTTCTTTCTATAGCTATTATTAAACTTTTGTTACTGGACAAAAATAATTTGGTTAGAAAAAAATGTGCAATACATTTAAAAAAGGAGAAAAGAGTTAATAGAAAATGATGGTACAGAGAAAATACAGATTATTTTCCTCCAGCTAAGGAAGTCCTCCCCAAGTCGTACTTTTACAGCTAAAGACACTCTTGGTGCACTAAGAGATGTGAGATACAACCATCAGAAAGAGATGAATTTTCAGGGACTGTTATTCCAGAACTCCAAGCAGCAGCAGGGCCGGCTCCAGGCACCAGCGAAGGAAGCAGGTGCTTGGGGCGGCCAATGGAAAGGGGCAGCACGTCCGGGTCTTCGGCGGCAATTCAGCAGCGGGTCCCTCAGTCCCTCTCAGAGCGAAGGACCCGCTGCCGAATTGCCGCCGAAGAAGTAAGCGGCGCGGCTGAGCTGCCGCCAAAGTGCCGCCGATCGGGGCTTTATCTTTTTTTTTTTTTTTTCTTTTTTCGCCGCTTGGGGCAGCAAAAAACCTGGAGCTGGCCCTGAGCAGCAGACATCCCCTGGGGTCACAGGGTAAAATACAAAGACAAATGTGTAATCCCAGTTCTCCTGGTCTCAAGATCATGCTATTTCCAAACATTCACAGACGAACATATCACACATGATTAGAGTAGTAGGTGTGGTGTCCAGTCTCATCTTGGAGCAAGGGAAATCATGGACATAACTCCAGCATCATTCAGTATAATTACTCCTCCACAAATCTACCTTTTTTTCAAAAGTGCACAAACGATCTTTGAAAAAAATCCTCAAGTAGTCTGCATAACAGAAACCTAGGAATCATATGCTCAAAGAACCACAGGTCCCTGCCTAAACCGTCCCACAGATTTCAATGGAACCAAACAAGTTCTCTTAATATGTACCCTTTTCACAGCCTGTCCATAGTAGGGCCTGTAACAATATTTTAAATAGTTTTTAAACATGTTTAAAGCTTAACTTAGCTACTTCCACCACCACAATGTTACTGCTGAGTCAAGAAACCTACAAGATAGCCTATTGCACTACTGCGACATATGTGAAGTATTTCCAAACCTCTTATCGGGATACTGAAAGATCATCAGTTTGGGCTAGCACAGTTCTCAAAATACACACACGCGCACACACACAAACTAGATAGGGAAATGATGCAAGCAACAACCATATTGGAAAACAACTGTTAATCATGGTTCTGGAAGAATCATGTTTGACAATTATTTCTGAACATGATCACAGCTAGCAAGATTCAACCTTTAATTACAACAGGATTATAAATACAATCTACATTATAAAGTGAGATCCAACTGTAACAATTTCAAACAACATAATCTGAAGCACCATTTAGAACGCTTTGTTTAAGAAATGTACCTTCTAATAAATGAATTTTCTATTGTGTTCTACTCTTTGGCAAACAGGTTTCTTCCTGCAGTGGAATTTTCTTTAGTTCACTCTCCAGTCTTCAGATGCTCTGCTGAAACTATAGGATATTAAGGAACTGGACAGCGCCTACCAATTAATTCTATCTAAGCCACCAAACATCTAGTAATAGGAAATATCTCTGGTTTCGCCTACCCAAGTCAGATTTGAACTGATCACCAACAAGTGAAAGACACTATTGCAGGAAGAAATTTCATCTTGCAACTGAAAAGGTTCACTGTGTTTTTGTATTTGGTTGTATGGAAATCTGCTTTTAATGGGTATATTCTTCTCACGTGTATCGCTTTAGGCGGTGTCTCCTCCATATTCAATACTCTGAAAGAATTTGCTTTGGAATCCTGATGGGACAAAGTATGATGTGTTTGGTAAAGATACAACATCATGCTCCATCGAAAAGCAAGTTTTCCATCCCTTCCTTACCTGGCTGTTAACATTGGCCGCATGCTGTAGCAGTACCGAGACCAGCTCCTTGTGTCCTCGATCACATGCCCAGTGGAGCAAAGCCCTGCCCTAGAAATATCCAAAAGAAAAAGAATGAAGTCAGCAGAAGCTATTGTAAAGAGACCCAAAGTCCTACTGCTGGAACCCTGGAAATCACAAACAACTAAACATTGAACATTAAAAAACCCACAATCAGAATGGCCTATAATGTGCCATTCATTCTCACTTGTATGTTTACACAGCAAGGTCAGGAGCATCAGCCATCTGTTAGAAGGGCAACACACGGCCTGATTCTGCACTCCTCTGCACCCAAAACTCCAACTCAAGTCGATAAGAGTGTAAGGGAGAATGAAGAAAGCAAGAGACCAGAATGTGGTCTGCCTTCTAGACAGCTTTAGGGTTTAACTGCACCAGTGACTTTAACGGGAACAGAGTCTCTCTAAGGCTAAGATTTTTAAAGCTGCCTAAGGCATTTGAACCCCCGGTTCCCATTAAAAGTAATGGGAACTAGGCATCCAAATCCCCTCGTTGCTTTGCAACTCTCAGCCTAAATCACTATGATCTGGGCAACAGGGTGTCATCAGATCAGGAAAACTTATTTGAATCTTTACTTTTATCCACTCTACAATCCTCCCTCTCCCTTCCCCACACGTTTCTGCATCTGAAGTCACTGGGTGCACCCCCAGAAAAAAATGTGTAATGACTCCTCCTCCACTAAGGTGGGTGGCAATCACTAGTGGAAGTCCAGATCCACCTATTTGTCAAGGACATGGGAAACACGTAACTCAGCACTCTTCTGAGGACTGATTGACATGCAGCTTAACACCCTGCTATGGGCAGGGCAGGTTGTCATGTTCAGAGAATGGAATGTTTTTTCCATTTTAAACTCAAATCTCTGCTTTATGACGGTTTTAATTGGGATTAAGCAAATATCTAGGGCAAAAGATGGAATGAAGTCAAAGGACCACTTCACGAAAACCTTTTTCTCCCCTTCTCTCACATTCAAACTCTTTCCGGGATGTATATCTTAATTCTCCCAATTAAAGGAGGGTCTAGTTGAAAAACAACGTGATCTGAAAGAGAAAGCACTCAGCAATTTAGAAGTCTTAAATAGTTTTCCTTACTTTGTCTTTTGTGCAACAATTGACTCATCTCTCTACCTGTGAGAACCTGCTTCAAGTAATCAAGCACTAGATGGTGAAAGGGAGGCGGATGGAAAACTGGTCTGTGCAGATGTCCTAAGCATTCTGCCGTAGAAAGGGCACTGCTGCATGCATAAGTTAGGAGAAATTTCATCACCCTTTGTTCATCCCAACCTACCCAACTGAAGATGAGCTTGTGCCATGAAGTCCTGATCTGTATCTGAACCTCACCAAAGTTTGGGGGTGTCCACATACAGAGTTTTGGTTTGCCCTGTACAGGGATAGGGAATAGCTGCAAAATCTGGAGTATTCTATTTCAGGGTCTCGGTTTAGGCTCATCTCGGAGAATCATCTCAACACAGGACTGCCCAGGCTGTGAGTGCTTATTATAATTATTATTTTTTTTAAACGCTTATATTTGGATACCAAAACACAGTTGTTCTGCTACGGTTTCATGTGTTATTAGCTGCAATAGCCACACTGCCCACTGAGCTTGGGAACAGTTATCTTGTTACCTACATGAACAGAATCCAAATCCACCCAAAGCAATAACAGAGCCTTTTAATGAATAGCTCTAAAACATTTCCTATCAACTACAGAAGATGTTATAAATTGGCATCTTTTATACCTTTATTTAAATAAAATAAAAAGTAGATGATATTTTTAGATGGCAGTTGTTCTACCCTGGCTATCACTTACTTCCAGCTTAATGTATACACTTTATAGCTGTTTATGTTAAAAGGTAGTCTAAATTAATTTCTCCAGATTGAATATGGTGTGTCACACTCCTGCAGAAGGATCTTTTAAACTCATGCTGAGGTAAAGCAAGATCATATAATGCTGCTTTGTGACATTTTAACAACTTGCTTTTTCTAATGTACCACCCAACACACTTGTGGTCCTTCAAAACCAAAATAGGGTTATCCCTTGACATATATCTTCCAACACTGCACGGGGGAACAAAGTGAGCAACTCACTTATCTATTAATAGGAGCTGTGCACCAGTTTTCCCGGACACTGTGCCAAAAATTTACTAGTAGAAGGGGGATAGGAAGACACCAGTGACTAAATCTCTCTCACTTTTCATGTTGGATATTTTTCAGTAGGGTAGCAGATTTAGAACATTATTTTAAGTAGGGAAATGTGATCTCAGACATTAGGCATTCAGCTTTTTACCACACTTTTTGACCCAACAAGTAATTAACTTTTGTAACACATTATTTTAATGGTACACTAATTAACCTTGAATTAGAATGAATTCTCTCACAATTACTTTCTATGGAAGCACAGATTACATTGACACCTACATTAGTATCATTTAATGATTAATGTTCCTGCACTCAACATTACAGTGAAAGACTGAAAGGAGGAAAGTAGAATTTAACAGATTAGTAAATACTGATAGACAAAGCATCTTAAATTAATCTGGGGGCCACCAAATGAAATTAATGGGCAGCAGGTTTAAAACAAATACAAGGAAGTTCTTCTTCACACAGCGTACAGTCAACCTGTGGAACTCCTTGCTGAGGAGGTTGTGAAGGCTAGGACTATAACAGGGTTTAAAAGAGAACTAGATAAATTCATGGAGGTTAAGTCCATTAATGGCTATTAGCCAGGATGGGTAAGGAATGGTGTCCCTAGCCTCTGTTTGTCAGAGGGTGGAGATGGATGGCAGGAGAGAGATCACTTGATCATTACCTGTTAGGTTGACTCCCTCTGGGGCACCTGGCATTGGCCACTGTCGGCAGAAAGGATGCTGGGCTGGATGGACCCTTGGTCTGACCCAATATGGCCATTCTTATATTCTTATGTTCTCTGATCCACTAACACTTTAGATGTTGGATTTGTACTAGATAGGTAATCCAAATTTCTCTGTGCTATAAACATATATTCCAGGAGATAGAAGAACTTTATTTACAAGATGCAAAGTTCCCATGAATACTTCTTATTAGGGCTGTCAAGCCATTAAAAAAATTAAACAATTTAACAATCTGTTAAACAATAATAGAATACCATTTATTTAAATAATATTTTTGTATGTTTTCTACATTTTCAAATATATTGATTTCAATTACAACACAGAATACAAAGTGTACAGTGCTAACTTTATATTTGTTACAAATATTTGCACTGTAAAAAAACAAAAGAAATTGTATTTTTCAATTTACCTAATACGAGTACTGTAATACAATCTCTTTATCATTAAAGTTGAACTTACAAAGGTAGAATTAAGTACAAAAAATACCTGTATTCAAAAACAAAACAATGTAAAACTTCAGAGCCTACAAGTCCACTGAGTCCTACTTCTTGTTCAGCCAATCGCTCAATCAGGTTTGTTTACATTTACGTGGCAGACAGGGCCGGCTGCAGGCACCAGCTAAAGAAGCAGGTTCTTGGGGCAGCCAATACCAAGGGGCAGCACTCCACCCGCTATTGGGGCGGCACGTCCGAGTCTTCGGCGGTAATTGGGAGGCGAGTCCCTCAGTCCCACTCTTCCTCTTTGAGCTGCCGCCGAAGTGCCGCCGAAGAGTGAAAGACCCGCTGCCGAACTGCCGCCAAAGAGTGGAGCGGCGCAATTGCACTGCCGCAGTTTTGTTTTTTTTTGCCGCTTGGGGCGGCAGAAAACCGGGAGCCAGCCCTGGTGGCAGATATGCTAAAGATTCACATGTCCCTTCATGCTTCAACCATCATTCCAGGACATGCGTCCATGCTGATGACAGGTTCTGCTTAATAATGATCCAAAGCAGTGCGGACTGATGCATGTTCATTTTCATGATCTCAGTCAGATACCACGTGCAGAAGTTTGATTTTCTTTTTTGGTGGTTTGGGTTCTGTAGTTTCCGCATCAGTGTTGCTCTTTTAAGACTTTTGAAAGCATGCTCCACATCTCGTCCCTCTCAGATTTTGGAAGGCACTTCAAATTCTTAAATCTTGGGTCGAGTTCTGCAGCTATCTTTAGAAATCTAAATCATTGGTACCTTCTTTGAGTTTTGTCAAATCTGCAGCGAAAGTGTTCTTAAAATGAACAACATGTGCTATAACATGAAATATATGGCAGAATGTGGGTAAAATAGAGCCGGAGACATACAATTCTCCCCCAAGGAGTTCAGTCACAAATGTAATTAACACTTTTTTTTTTTTAACGAGTGTCATCAGCATGGAAGCATGTCCTCTGGAATGGTGGCCGAAGCATGAAGGGGCATACGAATGTTTAGCATATCTGGCATGTAAATATCTTGCAATGCTGGCTACAAAAGTGCCATGCGAATGGCTGTTCTCACTTTCAGGTGACACTGTAAATAAGAAGTGGGCAGCATTATCTATTGTAAATGTAAACAAACTTGTTTCTCTGAGCGATTGGCTGAACAGGAAGTAGGACTGAGTGGACTTGTAGGCTCTAAAGTTTTACATTGTTTTGTTTTTGAGTTCAGTTATGTAACAAAAAAACCCTACATTTGTAAGTTACACTTTCACGATAAAGAGATCGCACTACAGTACTTGTATGAAGTGAATTGAAAAATACTATTTCTTTTATCATTTTTACAGTGCAAATATTTGTAATAAAAATAATAATATAAAGTGAGCACTGTACACTGTATTCTGTGTTGTAATTGAAATCAATAGATGTAAAAACGTAGAAAAACATACAAAAATATTTAATAAATTTCAACTGGTATTCTACTATTTAACAGTGCGATTAAAACTGCGATGAATAGCAATACATTTTTTTAATCACGATTAATTTTTTTGAGTTAATCGTGTGAGTTAACTGCGATTCGACAGCCCTACTTCTTACATATAACATAACTGTGATTATCTAATTGTAGTGGGATAATATCATAATTACACAGTAATTACCATGCAATTACCGGACAAAAAGCTATTGAAGTCCTTAAATCATGGTTTAAAGACTTCAAGGTGCAGAGAATCCTCCAGCAAGTGACCCGTGCCCCACGCTACAGAGGAAGGCAAAAAAACCCCAGGACCTCTGCCAATCTGCCCTGTGGGAAAATTCCTTCCCGACCTCAAATATGGCGATCAGCTAAACCCTGAGCATGTGGGCAAGACTTGCCAGCCAGACATCCAGGAAAGAATTCTCTGTAGTTACTCAGATCCCACCCCATCTAACATCCCATCACTAGCTATTGGGCATATTTACCGCTAATAGTCAAAGATCAATTAATTGCCAAAATTAGGCTATCCCATCATACCATCCCCTCCATAAACTTATCAAGCTTCGTCTTGAAACCAGATATGACTTTTGCCTCCACTACTCCCCTTGGCAGACTGTTCCAGAACTTCACTCCTCTGATGGTTAGAAATCTTCATCTAATTTCAAGTCTAAACTTCCTGATGGCCAGTTTATATCCATTTGTTCTTGTGTCCACATTGGTACTGAGCTTAAATAATTCCTCCCCCTCCCTGGTATTTATCCCTCTGATATATTTGTAGCGAGCAATCATATCTCCCCTCAGCCTTCTTTTGGTTAGGCTAAAACAAGCCAAGCTCTTTGAATCTCCTTTCATAAGACAGGTTTTCCATTCCTCGGATCATCCTAGTAGCCCTTCTCTGTACCTGTTCCAGTTTGAATTCATCCTTCTTAAACATGGGAGACCAGAACTGCACACAGTATTCCAGATGAGGTCTCACCAGTGCCTTGTATAATGGTACTAACACCTTATCTCTACTGGAAATACCTCGCCCGATGCATCCCAAGACTGCATTCGTTTTTTTCACGGCCATATCACATTGGTGGCTCATAGTCATCCTGTGATCAACCAATACTCCGAGGTCCTTCTCCTCCTCTGTTACTTCCAACTGATGCATCCTCGACTTATAACCAAAATTCTTGTTATTAATCCCTAAATGCATGAACTTGCACTTTACACTATTAAATTTCATCCTATTACTTTTACTCCAGGTTACAAGTTCATCCAGATCATCCTGTATGATATCCCGGTCCTTCTCTGTATTGGCAATACCTCCCAGCTTTGTGTCATCCGCAGACTTTATTAGCACATTCCCACTTTTTGTACCAAGGTCAGTAATAAAAAGATTAAATAAGATTGGTCCCAAAACCGATCCCTGAGGAACTCCACTAGTAACCTCCCTCCAGCCTGACAGTTCACCTTTCAGTATGACCCGTTGCAGTCTCCCCTTTAACCAGTTCCTTATCCACATTTCAATTTTCATATTGATTCCCATCTTTTCCAATTTAGCTAATAATTCCCCATGTGGAACCATATCAAATGCCTTACTGAAATCGAGGTAAATTAGATCCACTGCGTTTCCTTTGTCTAAAAAATCTGTTACCTTCTCAAAGAAGGAGAACGAGTTGGTTTGGCACGATCTACCTTTTGTAAAACCATGTATTTTGTTCCAATTACCTTTGTCCTCAATGTCCTTAACTACTTTCTCCTTCAAAATTTTTTCCAAGACCTTGCATACAACAGATGTCAAACTAACAGGCCTGTAGTCACCTGGATCACCTTTTTTCCCTTTCTTAAAAATAGGAACTATGTTAGCAATTCTCCAGTCATACGGTACAACCCCTGAGTTTACAGATTCATTAAAAATTCTTGCTAATGGGCTTGCAATTTCATGTGCCAGTTCCTTTAATATTCTTGGATGAAGATTATCTGGGCCCCCCAGTTTAGTCCCATTAAGCTGTTCGAGTTTGGCTTCTACCTCAGATGTGGTAATATCTACCTCCATACCACATTCCCATTTGTCACCCTACCATTATCCCTAAGCTCCTCATTAGCCTCATTAAAGACTGAGGTAAAGTATTTGTTTAGATATTGGGCCATGTCTAGATTATCCTTAACCTTCAGTGTTTAGCAGTCCCACTTCTTCTTTCTTTGTTTTCTTCTTATTTATATGGCTATAGAACCTTTTACTATTGGATTTAATTCCTTTTGCAAGGTCCAACTCTACATGGCTTTTGGCCTCTCTCACTTTATCTCTACATGTTCCGACCTCAATAAAGTAGCTTTCCTTGCTGATCACTCCCATCTTCCATTCCTTGTAGGCTTTCTGCTTTTTCTTAATCACCTCTCTGAGATGCTTGCTCATCCAGCTTGGTCTACAACTCCTGCCTATGAATTTTTTCCCCTTTCTTGGGATGCAGGCTTCTGATAGTTTCTGCAACTTTGACTTGAAGTAATTCCAGGCATCCTCCGCCTTTAGAGCCACAAGTTCTTCTGTCCAATCCACTTCCCTAACTAATTTCCTTATTTTTTTAAAGTTAGCCCTTTTGAAATCAAAAACCCTAGTCACAGATCTATTTTTGTTTATCCTTCCATTTAGTTTGAACTGAATTAGCTCATGATCGCTCGAACCAAGGTTGTCCCCTACAATCATTTCTTCTATGAGGTCCTCACTATTCACCAAAACCAAATCTAAAATGGCATCCCCTCTTGTTGGTTCAGCAACTACTTGGTGAAGGACTCCATCAGCTATCACATCCAGGAAAAACTGAGCCCTATTATTATTACTAGCACTTGTCCTCCAGTCTATATCTGGGAAGTTAGTCTCCCCCATGATCACACAATTCCCATTAGTATTTACTTAATTAAAAACATTAAAGCAGTCTCTATCCATATCCAAATCAGATCCCGGTGGTTTACAGCACACCCAAGCACTATCCCAAGGTAGGCTCTAGCAGCTTTCTTCCCCAATGTGATTTTTGCCCAGACAGACTCTGGCTACATCTACACTACAGGGGGGGGTCGATTTAAGATACACAAATTCAGCTACGCGAATAGCGTAGCTGAATTCGACGTATCGCAGCCGACTTACCCCGCTGTGAGGACGGCGGCAAAATCGACCTCCGCGGCTTCCCGTCGACGGCTCTTACTCCCACCTTCGCTGGTGGAGTAAGAGCGTCGATTCGGGGATCGATTGTCGCGTCCTGACGGGACGCGATAAATCGATCCCCGAGAGGTCGATTTCTACCCGCCGATTCAGGCGGGTAGTGTAGACCAGGCCTCTGTCTTATCCATTCCATCACTTATTTCTTTAGTCTACCTCATCATTGATATACAATGCTACTCCACCACCTTTGCCTTTATTTCTGTCTTTCCTAAACAACACATACCCTTCAATAGCTGTACTCCCGTCATGACTACTATTCCACCATGTTTCTGTTATCCCTATAATATCTGGTTTTGCTTCCTGCATCAGTAGCTCTAGTTCCTCCATTTTGTTACCGAGGCTCCTCGCATTGGTGTACAAGCATCTTAATTTTTGCTCACATTCTTTACCTGATTAGGCATTCACATTCTACTGCCAGTACCACCTATTAGACTGGTATCTACACTACCCTTCCTCCTTATGTCCATTCTCCTACCCACGGCTGTATCCTTTCTTACTTTGTTTTCTTCCCTCTCAATGTTAAAATCTGGCATGGAGATTACCTGTACATCTCCCAACCATCTCCCCCAAATTCCTAGTTTAAAGCTCTTTTAATCAGTTGTGCCAGCCTCCATCCTAGAAGTCTATTTCCTGCCCTACTCAGGTGAAGTCCATCCTGAGAGAACAGTCCTCTGTCCATGAATGCCTCCCAGTGGCCATACATCCCAAAGCCCTCCTTATAGCACCACTGCCTGAGCCATCTGTTGAGCATCATAATCTTGTCACACCTTTGTTGCCCTTCCCTAGGAACAGGCAGAATCCCACTGAAGATCACCTGAGACTCGAATTCCTTAAGCATCTTCCCCAGCCTTGCATAGTCTCCCTTGATTCGTTCCAGCGAGAATATAGCCGTATCATTTGTTCCCACACGAAGGACAATCCATGTATTCTTTCCCGCTCCCATTAGGATCCTCTTCAGCCTCAGGTCCACATCCCATATTTTCGCACCTGGCAGACGGCACACCCTTCTGTTCTCTAGATCAGCTCTGGTTACAGGCCTGTCTATTCTTCTCAGTAAGGAGTCCCCAATCATGTAGACCTGCCTTTTCCTGGTGATGGTGCAATTCTCTGGTATATCCCTGTTCCCTCTGGCTGCAAGTCCTCTCAATTCCTATTCTCCCTTGCAATCCTCTGCAACCCACCCCATATCCTCCTGGGGCTCATATTTGGTGTTATCTCCATTGACTCTTCCCCTCTTCCTATAGGACTCACTGCTCTTTTCTTCTTCCTTGCCCTCTCACCTTCAGCGACCACCTGCTGTGCCCCTTCTTCATTTTCCAACTCCGCAAACCTGTTTCTGAGCTCTATTTCTCCTTCACTAGCCCGTCTTTTCCTCTGCCTGGTTCTCTTAGTCACATGCTTCCACCGTCCACTGTCTTCCCCAAGCAGTCTCCCCTCAGAGTTCTTCGGTCCTGCTTCCATCTGCAAGTCTGAGCTTTTCCCTTCAGCCTCCTCATGTCTTTGCTCCATCATCTGCTCGAACCCCCTTCTAAACTCAACCAGAGTTTCCACCTGCATCTCCAATCCTTAGATCTTTTCTTCCATCAGCTCTATCAGGCGGCACTTCATGTAGATGAAACTCTTTTCAGGTATCCCCTCCAGAATCATGTACATACCGCAGCTTCTACATCCAGTCATCTTCATTGTGTCTTCCACTGCTTGCGTCACCACCACTGCTGCCTCTGTCATAGCCTTCCCACCTAAGTCCTGTTAGTCCGGGAAACACAAACCAAACCAAAACACCACAACCAAAGCAAACCCCCAACAAGCACCAAAACACTGCAAGAACACCACGCACTCCCTTCACTAGCTTGTCTGTTCCTCTGCCTGCCTCTTTTAGTCTTCCCTGCAACCTCCCACTCAAACTCCCCTGTTTACAGCTCCGTTTGCTGGCTCCTGTGCCACTACAGCTGTCTATCCTTTAAACCAACGTTTATGTTCTAGATCTGCACCTATATCATGTTGTTCTGTGATTGTCTCTTATCTTCAAAACAAGAAGAGTGTGACTTTGCCAGTACTGGGCTTGGATGAGACCATAAAAGAAAACTCAGCATATTGCAACAGTAGTCCTGGCAATCCAGTAAACTCAGCAGTTCCGAATGACTACAAAACCAACGCCCAAGAAGCTGCTGCTGGAGATCCTTTCTTTTGGATGAGACAAGAAACTGAAGTCAACTGATCATCTGTAATCATTAAAAATCGTGTGCTTTTTGCAAAAATCGTATGGATTTAAAGCCTTGGGCCAGTTTCACTTTGGGTAATTGTGACACAATGTACCTCTGTGTCCACACCCTACACACTATTGTGATAATCTTTATACAAAGTATGCCTTGTGAAATATCATCTGAAAACTCATAATTTGCTGGTCAATATTATCCTGATAAAATGTGTGTGGCAACATTGTATGTGGAATTATAAGATTTAACTGTACAATGTTATTAACGCATGTTCCAAACCATAGCAGAAGTTGGCAAACAGGTCTGTCTTAAACAAAGGAATATGTGCTCTGCTTAATGTGCATTTAAGCAGTAAACAGAATCATCAAGCAGGAAGCGTAGAAAAAGAAACCTCAAACAGGTGAGGAAAAGCATTAGGGAATATCCTTTCCCATAGACTTTGTGTCTCCAGAATCTCATCTGGAAATAAATATTTACCACGATGGGGACTGACACTATAAAAAGGAGGGAACAAACACCCCAAGAGACCCCCTCCTCTGTCTATCGATTCACTGCACCAGAAGGGACAAAGGAAGCAGCCATTAAACTGGGAAAGGGGTCCTGGCATAAGAAGTTTGGTCAGTAAGACTGCTGAGAGCATGAGGTAAGAAAAACTTTGCTTGAATTTACCATAGTTTGTTAAATTAGGCACCAGTGGCATTTTATTTTTATTTTTGTAACCATTTCTGACTTTTATGCCTCATTACTTGTATTCACTTATAATAAACTTGTTTTATGATTTTATCTAATCCAACGTGTTTAAACTGAAGTGTCTGTGAACTCCAATTGGTGTAACAAGGTGTGTGCATATTATTTCTATTAAAGAAATATCGACTTTATATGAATTAGTATTGTCTAGGAGAGGGCTGGGCAGTACAGGACATACACTTCTGGGAGAAAATCAAAGACCAGGAGCGTGTTGGGGTCACCCTGCAGTATAACCAAGATTGGTAAGAGCCAAAGTATGGCTGGCTGGCTGTAGCTCACACACAGACATACCTGGGAGTAACTTACATGCTGGAAGCTGTTTGTGAGCAGTCCAGACTGGAGGCCACAGCAGCAAAACATTGTAAGAGACACCCCAGGTTACAGGGCAGGGGTGACACATCTACTCAGTCTGGATTGTACACTGGGTATGTCACAGTCATTATACTCTACTTTCTATATTTCCTCTGCAATTCCAAATGGATACAATATTTTTCAGTTACTGACCCACATTGTTCTACACTGTAATTGGTTGCTATTATAAAAACTGTCATCTTCCACTTGAGAAATGGTTGCATTCTAGTAGCAGGCAAACAATCCCTAAATACAGACTGTAAAGCACTATGGCATCATGCTGGATAAATGTAAATTGTTAAAATACAATAATTTACTTTTGGACCTATAAAAGAATAATTACTGAGTAGTCTGCAGAAGCATATCATTGCTACAGAGGTAGATAGTATCTACAAAGGAATCTCAATACTGTTACTACATAATAAAGAGTACTTCCAAGATATTTGTGAATTAAAGTGTTATCCATATCCAGAAGGCAAATTCAAAATTATGAGCATTTGGAGACACAAAAAATCAAGTTAAAATGTTAACAGCTATAGCTAATGGACCTAACACCTCAAGAATCAGGACAAATCTATTTATCAACTTTGCCTATCACAAAAAAAGTGTAGCAATAGACGAATCAGTTGTAAACAGTGGTAATACTGGGCAATGTGTGGATCTTGGATATGGGCTATGCAATCTGTAAAATCTTCTAGTCTGCATAGTAGTTAATTTATAAGAGTCATTACAAAGTTCACCCTACATGCTAGGAGGATTTTCCAGGCAATACACATTGGGATTTCTTGGAGAGTCCCCTCCCCTCCATCACAACTTCATTATGGTAGCAATGTTTATTGGGCAATGCTTAAATCACAGATGTGTTCAAATTGGCATGAGTAATTTAGAATGTGAAAGTATATGCTGTAGTGATGTCCTTTAATTAAATGCAAACAAAATCTAAGATGCCTATTTTTGTTGTTGTGGCAGCACAACAGAGCATAGACAGTTGTTGCAGAAGTTATTTGAGAGGATGCAGTTTTCTCTGCCCCTCAAGTCTTGAATAATAAGCATAAATTTAGCCCCAATGTATTGACCCTGCCTCTTAAATCTTCCATGTCTCGCTTGGATTACCATTGCCAGCTTGGCCAGCTTTTGTAGCAGTTTCTCAAGCCAACAGCATATAAATTTTGTTCCACCATGAATCACAGGTTGTTCAAACACAAAGTAGGGGAGGATGGGTTACCTCTCAAATATTTTTTTTCCAAGTCCCAGTAGAAGCATGTAGGAGAATAGTCTTCATTGCAATTAACCCAGAGAGAGAAAGAGGACTATAGCTAAACTGAATGGATGTCTCAGTATAAAACTGATTTGGAATCTAATTGCTTTCATAGACCTGAAAACGGAGTGTGTGTGTGTTGGGGGGGGGGAGGGGTGGAGTGGGGCGTAAGTGTATTTGTCAAGAAAGATGCAATAGTTCTTAAACTACATTCTTTTCCCATCATTCCTAAAAATACCATGGAGCTGTTTACGTTGGAGGAACATGATCCTTTTACATTTAAGGCTCCAACACTGCATGGAAAATCTCACAGAGGCACGGCTACACTGACACTGCTCTCAATGCAGGAGCCAGGCTTATGGTGGCATGAGGCAGATGCTCTTTGTTAAAGGCTTTGCACCCGCTTAAACACGGGTGTAGAGGAAACATTTATTTGTTTACTTGGGTTTCTACAATAATATAAAAAAGGATGTTTCTACCCAAAGTTCTATGTGCTCTTGACACAAGTTCCAAAAACAAAACAAAACAAAAATTGAACAGATCAGGACACATTCTAGGAAGATTTCAATGCCTTTGAAAATAAAATAAAAACAAAATAAAGCTAGAAATGTATTGTTGTTAAAAAGGCACCAAAATCTTTTTCCTACCAGGATATGCCATGAACTCTGAGGTGACAAAGTAGCTAAAATGTAACACTGTATCCTTTATTTTATTATTTCCCCTTGCATACAACCCTGTATACAAGGACCCAGTTGCTTTCATCTGTGCCTATTTCTTTTAAACCAACACAGCCTACGCTGCTGAATTTTGGGCAATTTAGAAATAGTGAATGGGAGCCTATACATAATAATTGTCATCAGACACTTTATATAATCCTCTAGGACTCTGCTTAATTCAAATTGAAGTTTATTGTACCTGAACTATTAGCCAGTGTTCTTGTTGGAGAACTGAGAAAGAACAACATATTCTTTTCTTTACGTGAGAAGACTGTGTATGTAATTAGATTTAAAACTGACAAATTCTATATGGTTTATTCTAGTAGATGTGGTTAGCATAGATTTTTTAAATATATTCATTTCTAGCACCCTATTCTGAAATCATTTTGCTTGTAATAAGTACGACTTCTCACGTTATGTATGTACCACTAGATTTTTATCTTGTATTTCCAAATTGGTAGGAATTATTTGTACAAAATGGAGAAGATGTAATTATAAACATTATTAATACAGTATGTGGAAACAATTTGAACGGTTTAAAAACTCAGAAAAGTCATTATCATACAAGAAAAGGATGTGCACAGATTCATTACAAAATTATGCACTGTATAAGCAAATTCTATTCCATAACAAGTTAATTCCTTAGGAGCTGGGCTTATTTGCATATATCTGCACTCCCATTTTAAATGTATGAGAGATACAAGGTAGGTAATAACCTTTATTGGACCAACTTCTGTTAACCAGGAAACTAGCTTATCTTCCCCAGACCTAAAGAAGAGCTCTGTGAAGCTCAAAAGCATGTCCCTTCCACCAACAGAAGTTGGTCCAATAAAAGAGATTACCCCACCTACCTTGTCTCTCTCAAATCCTGAGACTGACATGGCTACAACAGTATGGCAAACATTTAAAATGTATATTCATTTAAAGCAACAGTATCAGGCTGGTTCAGCTGCACAAGAGATGTATCTTTTGGACGTGGTTGGACACATTTGCACCATAACATTAAACTGATTAATAAAATTATAAGATTATGTCTGCATATGCTTTTGGCCTATCAAAGGTTCAACAGATACTCTGTTCTAAAAGACTTCAGCTGAGCTGCAGGATAGAGAAAATAAATTAGTTTCCTGCTTGTGGAGAAGGAATGTGGTTAAAAAAAAAAAAAACCAGCAGTGGGGTTTTCGACTCATTAAAAATATAGTGACATTTTGGTATTCATGAAAATGAGGGACTAATAGTACCATTTAGAACCAAGCACAGCGTAGATGGATGCTAACCAAACTTCATAATGCTCTGCCAAAGCACTTGTATGTGTAACCAACACAAAGGTCAAAATGCCTGAAGCTGCCAGTCTTGTCTATCCTGGGGTTTGGACCAGTGGCAATTTTTCAGTGAAATTCTCTAATGTAGACAAGGCTTCAGAGAAGGATTTCATAATATGATGTTGAAAACTCCTCTTGATGATGAATAGTAGATAATGCTTACTAACTGCCATGCACAAAGAGCTGTGTAATTTCTAAACATTTCTTTCCTCACTGAAAGATGCATCTCCTTTGAAGAAAACTACTCTGGGTTACATCCTCAGCTGCAACTGAGATATACTCACTTCATCTGAAGATGGGGCATAGGTGGCTTTCAGCCAAAGCTGGGGCTCTCCAGTAGGTAGGGGCTGTCCCAACCCCTCACCACAACTTTGAGCAGCCTTGGGGGCTGCATGTGGACAAGGGGGATCCAGTGGACATAGTGTACTTAGATTTCCAGAAAGCCTTTGACAAGGTCCCTCACCAAAGGCTCTTACGTAAATTAAGTTGTCAAGGGATAAAAGGGAAGGTCCTTTCATGGATTGAGAACTGGTTAAAAGACTGGGAACAAAGGGCAGGAATTAATGGTAAATTCTCAGAATGGAGAGTGGTGTTCCCCAAGGGTCAGTCCTCGGACCAATCCTATTCAACTTATTTATAAATGATCTGGAGAAAGGGGTAAACAGTGAGGTGGCAAAGTTTGCAGATGATACTAAACTGCTCAAGATAGTTAAGACCAAAGCAGACTGTGATGAACTTCAAAAAGATCTCACAAAACTAAGTGACTGGGCAACAAAATGGCAAATGAAATTTAATGTGGATAAATGTAAAGTACTGCACATTGGAAAAAATAACCCCAACTATACATATAATATGATGGGGGCTAATTTAGCTACAACAAGTCAGGAAAAAGATCTTGGAGTCATCGTGGATAGTTCTCTGAAGATGTCCGCGCAGTGTGCAGAGGCGGTCAAAAAAGCAAACAGGATGTTAGGGATCATTAAAAAGGGGATAAAGAATAAGACTGAGAATATATTATTGCCCTTATATAAATCCATGGTACGCCCACATCTCGAATACTGCGTACAGATGTGGTCTCCTCATCTAAAAAAAGATATACTGGCACTAGAAAAGGTTCAGAAAAGGGCAACTAAAATTATTAGGGGTTTGGAACGGGTCCCATATGAGGAGAGTTTAAAGAGGCTAGGACTCTTCAGCTTGGAAAAGAGGAAACTAAGGGGGGATATGATAGAGGTATATAAAATCATGAGTGATGTGGAGAAAGTGGATAAGGAAAAGTAATTTACTTATTCCCATAATACAAGAACTAGGGGTCACCAAATGAAATTAATAGGCAGTAGGTTTAAAACAAATACAAGGAAGTTCTTCTTCACGCAGCGCACAGTCAACTTGTGGAACTCCTTACCTGAGGAGGTTGTGAAGACTAGGACTATAACAGCGTTTAAAAGAGAACTGGATAAATTCATGGTGGTTAAGTCCATTAATGGCTATTAACCAGGATGGGTAAGGAATGGTGTCCCTAGCCTCTGTTTGTCAGAGGATGGAGATGGATGGCAGGAGAGAGATCACTTGATCATTGCCTGTTGGTCCACTCCCTCTGGGGCACCTGGCATTGGCCACTGTCGGTAGACAGGATACTGGGCTAGATGGACCTTTGGTCTGACCCCGTACGGCCATTCTTATGTTCTTATGAGGCCCTAAGTTTTTACAATGTGTTAACTCAGAAATGGCCCAAGAAAATTATACCAAACTTTTAAAGGAATTGTGATCTTTTCAAATAACAATCTTCTGGCTGAGAACAAGGATGGGAAATTTTAACACAAAGGGGAAATTTCAGGGAGCTATAAGCTTCTGGAAGATGAGGAATATAAAAGAGTGCCCCTTCAGTCAGTATAAAAACAATACTAGTGTGAAGCAGTAATACACTGACTGCTCAAACTACAAGATCTCAAAAGTGATTTTTTTATTACTAAACTACGCTGCAGTTAGTGAGAGCAGCTCTGCTATTTCTGGGCTTACAATGTACACTGGCTGTTTAACTTTGTAACTTGTAATCACTAGCAGGATTGATGGAGCTCAGTGGTGCTGTTGTTACAGTGCCTCTGCATGGCAAACAGTCTCAGTTCATTTAATCTATGATGTGAAATTCCAACCCTGATTTTACCCTCCCTCCCTCCCTTTCCCCCTAAAAATTAATTCACATCAATTCCTGATTAATAATAAAAGGCCCTGCCATCAGCATTCAGAGCCCCAGCCGGGGCTGTCATGGCTCAGAGGGCAGAAATCTGCTTAGAGCTACAGGAGAACCCAGCTGAATTTGTGGCGTCTCAGTCTATGAATGTGTAAGCACTTCATCTGTTCGCCAAAACACAATGCACTCGGAAGCAGTGGGTAAAGGTAGCTGTATGTATTATGGAGCAGGGCTAGGTGGCAGTGTATAAGGGTTGAAACCAATGTGATAAAGATGGGAGATCATTAGTTACAGACTGATTGAACAACAGAAGTATGTATGTCCATTCAAGTGTTTGCTTTTACAATAAATATTTGTACTGAAAAATAAGACCATTCGTAATATAGATACTCATTTCTTTCTTGATGCTGTTGTCAAATTACTAGTCAAGGTCATGTTAGTTCTTTCCCAGCTTTGGGATGTTGCTTTGACTCTGATTCTTGCTTCAAGGGCTTGCAAACAGGAAAAGCACCTGGATGGTGGTCACACTTTTAGTCAAGCTGACAAACCTAGAATTGTACTTTCGCCTTCTGTCTGGCTAACCGAGGAGAGACAATGACAAGTTCCAATATTAAGTACTCTCCAGCCTTTCTGGTCTAAGGCTGTGTAGCTTTGGATGGAATCACACGTGCCCAGACTAGTTTATCTTGAGTGGACTGGCAGACACCACTCACTGGCTAATTCCAAACAAAAAAAGCCATTTTTTCCTACTTTTGTTCAACCAGGCTCATTGTACTGAAAGGGAAAGGGCTACTGGGCACCAATGTGGCTCTGTTAAGTTCTTACTTTGAGTCCCAGCTGGCATTTTCAATATACTGCAAGAAGGAAGAATCCTGGCACTGATATGACATTATTGTTAGTAAGTCCATACTACTAAAATCCCAGCTGAAACTGGAATGGAATTGCTGTTTGTTTTCAAATGGAATACATTGCTATCTCAACCAGTAGATGTTTGGCCAACTATTTAGCACCTGTCTTATAACAATTCTAAATTGGGAATTTAGAAAAAGGTCTGGGGTGGTGAATTAAAAACACAAAACCAACAGAGGATCAATGGGCTATTTTTTCACCATACCTCTTCATCTTTCATATTCACGTCCACTTTTTTTGATTGTATGGCTTTGGTTACATGGTCAATGTTGTTTTCTCTGCAGTAATCAAATATGTTCTTGTCTTCCTCCCTAATTAGGAAACAAAAGCAAAAAAAGGTGTCTTATTGGATAACACAAAGGCTACACACATTAGATGCTAGCTGTGCTGCAGACACACTCATTTCAATAGCATCACTGCAGTGGAACAGATTTCCAATGTTGTGCATGATGACTAATCTGTTTTGCCAATATTAGGTAGCTCAGCCTACTTCTCTAGAAAACACAAGTTGGTTTGAACAATATTCTGCAAGAAAAAGACATGTATACTTAATCCAATAAACTCCCACAAAGAACCTGGAATGTAAGACCATGTGAGACAAATTCAGCCTCGGCATAAGTCATTTCAAATCCTACCGATTACATCAAGGCAAAATATGGTCCTTTTCTTTTCTCAGCGACGTATGCAAACCCCCATATAAATGTCATGCGCCTTTTCTAACCTTCTCCTCCTATCATCGCTGATGGCAGAGACAGAAAACTTTCTTCTTTAGAATCATCCTCCTGTCTGCCAGATTCCTTCGCTGAGGTGTCTGGGACACTATAATTCACTACAATGGAAGTGACAAATCTGGCAAGAGGAAAGACTGGATAACTCTGAAGAGAAAAGATTCCATATGCACATATCTCTTGGCCACCAATAACTGGAAAGGGGATTCAAGGAAAATGACATTTTAATATTGTTTTAGGGGTTCTCCATCATCTCACAATTCTTGACAGGCTTCACATTATAACAACATACACCATTAAGTGGAAGAGGTCCTGGATCCCCCTGACTCCCAGCAACATCGGTGTGTGTGTCAAATAGAAGACGGTGTTCAAGAAAGAAACCAAGATTCTCACTCTTCCAAGGAATCAGGTACACTGTCTCTGCCATGCAGACAGGGCCGGCTCCAGGCACCAGCCAAGCAAGCTCGTGCTTGGGGCGGCAGATTCCAAGGGGCAGCATTCCGGCCGCCCTTTTTTTTTTTTTTTTTTTTTTGGTTTGCCGCTCCGGCCGCCCTGTAGGGGGCGGTGGCGCGGAGGAGGGGAGCGCCCTGCAGCAAACTCGGCAGGGCAGCCCGTGTCCTTCCCTCCCAGCCGACCGGAGCGGCGCAGAGCCCTCCCGGCAGGCGGCGCAGCGGGAAGGGCCGCGTGGCGAGCGCCCCGCTGAAGCCCTGGCCGCCCCCCTTCTCTCTCTCTCCCCCGCTCCCTCCCTCTTCCCCTCTGCTAGACCAGGCACACACTCCGCTGCACGTCTGCAGCACAGGGAGTCCCCCTGCACACTGGCTCTGGCCGCCCTGCAGGGTTTTTTTTTTTTTTTTTTGCTTTGCTTTGCCGCACCGGCCGCCCCGCAGTATTTTTGTTTGGTTGGGTTTTTTTGTTTTTTTTTGCTTGGGGCGGCAAAAAAGCCAGAGCCGGCCCTGCATGCAGAATAGGTAGAGCCCTGAAAGTCTGCGGATATCCACTGTATATCTGCTGATATTTGCACCCGTGGACCATTTTTGCAGATCGGATGCATATACAAATTTTGTATCCACGCAGGGCTCTAGGAATAGGGACTGACTTTGTGACCCAAAATGAGGCCATTCCTTGGGCAGCTTTGCTGAAACATTATTTAAAGTTGTGGTCACACATTCTTTGGGGAAACGTTTCAAAGTGATATGCAAAGTCTTCATATTTCACCCTGCAAATTCCACTGACGTACAATGGGAGTTGCCCAGGTAAATCCCAAGCCATGATTATGAACATTTATTGCCTTAAGTCCAATGCACGCTGAAGGCCCATTTGTCATCCTCCATCATGCGCACCTTACTGCAGGACATCATAAAGCTCTTCCATGCTGCCATAAGGGACTGTAAAATGTCTTGTTAACTCTGTTAGCAATACTGTTTCATATTGGCTGGTAAGAACAGAAGGCTTAACGTGTTGTAACAGGCCACTGTATCACTCCTATCATTTAAAGATCTATTTATAACTCAAATACCTGCAGTACCTTAACTTGCAGATTCCCCTGCACGTGAACAGGCCTGAGTGAATGTGCATCTGCTTTCTGTCACAGAAGCTGGGCATCAGCTAGTTTCAACCAGAGCCACTGATCTGAGAACACAGTCGAGCTTTGTGTCAATCTTGCAAATACAGAGCAGTGTAAATGCGGTTAGCCAGAGTGATCATTCATAGACTCACAAAAGAAATACCGGTAGTCAGAGCCCTTGTGACACTCCAAGGATCTCACAAAGGCCTTGTCTACACACTTTATCTATACCAGTACAAGCCCCTAGTGTGAATGCAGTTATGCCAGTATGGCTACGTCTTCACTACCCGCCTGAATCGGCGGGTAGAAATCGATCTCTCGGGAATCGAATTATCGCGTCTCGTTGGGATGCGACAATCGATCCCCGAATCGACACTTGTACTCCACCAGCGCAGGTAGGAGTAAGCGCCGTCGACGGGGGAGCCACGGAGGTCGATTTGCCGCTGTCCTCACAGCGGGGTAAGTCGGCTCGGATACGTCAAATTCAGCCCCCCCCCCCCCCACCGTAGTGAGGACATAGCCTATGGAAAGGAGAATAAGCTTATACTAGAATAAGCACTTTTATACCAGTACAACTGTGTCCACACTAGGAGGAGTGTATCTGTATAGCTAGTTTGGTTAAAAAAAATAAAAATCACAGCCCTAACTGAAATCTATTTGTTGACCAGGCCAAAGTAACCTGCCTCTACTACAGGATGATTGACAGTGCTGCAAGAGTTAATAAAAGGAGCTGGTTAGATTTTCCATTATACATCCCTAATTTCCAGTTAATTAGTTTGATTACTGTTGCAGTATACGGTTCATCTAGAGAAAGACCAGTAGAACGCAAACACAGCTTTGTCTCAAAGGAAGCTCTTTATGGGAATGGAGAACTTGCTGGGGTCAGGTCATAGCCAATGGGGAGATCATTAGTTTGGGTGCCACTATAGCAGAACAGAAGATCTTCCCGTTATCATAAGACAGCTTCAGGAAGAATGATCCCATGGTGTCAGAATGCAACAGTTCTTAGTTTATCTGTGAGCAGTGCACTGATTGCTATCTCTTGGAAGACCAATGACCAATAATAAAGTAAAATAAAAAATAAAATGTATCTGCATTACAGTCCAATGGGACACTAAAAGAAACACCTGAAACTCGTGCCTTCTGACCTGTGCTCCAAAAGAAATGTATGCAGTGTAACTGTAGCCATGTCCGTGCCAGGATATTGGAAAGACAAGTTGGGGGAGGTAATATGTTTCACTGGACCAACTTCTGTTGGTGAGAGAGACAAGCTTTCTCTCTCACCAACAGAAGTCTCTGTCACCAACAGAAGTTGGTCCAATAAAAGATATCATCTCACCCATCTTGTCTCCCAAAAAGAAATAAAAATACAGAGAAATTCTAATGCCATATACTACAGCTCTGAACTCCGGGGCAACGAACTGACATGCTGAAATAAGTATGGTCAATGCAGAACAAGCAGAGCTCCAAGGAAGCAATTTTTACTTTACTTTTTTGTCTTTTTGTACTTTGTTGTGAATTATGCTTTGTTCCTTGTTCCTCAGCTCACAATTTCTTTTTGCTCCCTCCATGCCAATGAAGCAGTTAAAAAAAGAATAACAGGAGTACTTGTGGCACCTTAGAGATACAGACTAACACGGCTGCTACTCTGAAACCTTAAAAAAAGAAAGCGCTAATCCTGAGCTCCTGCTGTAGAAAAAGTGCCAGGACTCACTTCCTCTGACCTCCGGCTCACTTTGAACATTGCCTTTTTGGTATCTCACGCCTCTGCTTTGCATGCAAAGAATCCTTTCCTCTATCTTGGATGCATGGCACACTGTTGTTGACTAGAAAGGTTCAAGGTCTGATAGTTCATCTATAGGACTGGTATTTGGGAATGTTAAAAGATACTCCTCTGACTTCTGATCAGGTCTTAGATGAATAGTCTTCAGAGTACTAGCCTGTATGCTAAACACAAACTCCCAAGCAATAACCACTGCTTCATTAGATACAATCATTAATGCTCAACTTCTAAAAAATTCCTATTGATAGCTGAATAGCAGCTATACACTTTTTATATTTTCACTTGATTAAGAGAAAGGCACCATTAATGTTTAACATTTTGGCTCCATCAGCAGCTTTTCTCTTTGGTTCACAGAAAAGAAATCCAAGTATATTATTTTTTTATACAAGAGGTCAGGTCTACACTAGAAAAGTTATACTGATATAGCTGTGTCATTGAGGATTGTCGCCTTTTACCAGTATAAGCTCTAGTGTGGATACAGTTATACCAGTACAGCTTATGCTGATTCTCAAAAGGCATAAACTTTACCAATATAAATACTGTTATACCTATATAAACCTCTTAGCGTGGATGCAACTGGCAAAACTTTCTAATGTAGACAAGCCCAGAGCAACTTCCCAATAAGATCTACAACTCTCTCCCAAGGATGCTTGGGCCTTGTCTACCTACACAGGGGCAACTGACTGGCATAGCTATTCCAGAATAATTATTCCATGGTAGTATCAAAGGGGTAGCCGTGTTAGTCTGGATCTGTAAAAGCAGCAAAGAGTCCTGTGGCACCTTATAGACTAACAGACTGTTAGTCTATAAGGTGCCACAGGACTCTTTGCTGCTATTCCATGATAGTTAGTCCTGTATGATTTAGCTATTCCAGAATAACTTCCCTGTATGGATGACACTTATTCCAGAATAAAGTCACTTATTTTGGAAGAGTGTCCACATTGGGGAATTATTCTGGAATTGCTATAGTGGAATAGTTATTCTGGAATAGCTATGCTAGTCAATTTCCGGCCTGGTCTACACTACCCGCCGGAATCGGCGGGTAGAAATCGACCTCTCGGGGATCGATTTATCGCGTCCCGTCAGGACGCGACAATCGATCCCCGAATCGACGCTCTTACTCCACCAGCGAAGGTGGGAGTAAGAACCGTCAACGGGAAGCCGCGGAGGTCGATTTTGCCGCCGTCCTCACAGCGGGGTAAGTCGGCTGCGATACGTCGAATTCAGCTACGCTATTCCCGTAGCTGAATTTGCGTATCTTAAATCGACCCCCCCCTGTAGTGTAGATGTAGCCTCCCATGTAGTCATGCCCTTTTGAAATTTAGCATTTCCACTTGAATTTGCCAAAAATAATTTGAGCTCTCCACCCACCCAAAAATATTCTACAAATGAATGCTCAAAATTGCTAAAAGCCCGATTCAGATAGATGGATGGAAGGAAAGTGTGTATTAGTCCCAATGAAGACATCTTAAGTCTTTATGTAATTATTTTGTTTCCTGTGCATCTCAGACATGAGAAAAGTAGATCTAACCCCTCATGTGCTTATATGTTTTCACATATACATGAAGGGGGAGGTCCCGGATGACTGGAAAAAGGCTAATGTAGTGCCCATCTTTAAAAAAGGGAAGGAGGAGGATCCGGGGAACTACAGGCCAGTCAGCCTCACCTCAGTCCCTGGAAAAATCATGGAGCAGGTCCTCAAGGAATCAATTCTGAAGCACTTAGAGAAGAAGAAAGTGATCAGGAACAGTCAGCATGGATTCACCAAGGGCAAGTCATGCCTGACTAACCTAATTGCCTTCTATGAGGAGATAACTGGCTCTGTGGATGAGGGGAAAGCAGTGGACGTGTTATTCCTTGACTTTAGCAAAGCCTTTGATATGGTCTCCCACAGTATTCTTGCCAGCAAGTTAAAGAAATATGGGCTGGATGAATGGACTATAAGGTGGATAGAAAGCTGGCTAGATTGTCGGGCTCAACGGGTAGTGATCAATAGCTCCATGTCTAGTTGGCAGCCCGTTTCAAGCGGAGTGCCCCAAGGGTCAGTCCTGGGGACGGTTTTGTTCAATATCTTCATTAATGATCTGGAGGATAGCGTGGACTGCACTCTCAGCAAGTTCGCAGATGACACTAAACTGGGAGTGGTAGACACGCTGGAGGGTAGGGATAGGATACAGAGGGACCTAGACAAATTAGAGGATTGGGCCAAAAGAAACCTGATGAGGTTCAACAAGGACAAGTGCAGAGTCCTGCACTTAGGACAGAAGAATCCCATTCACTGTTACAGACTAGGGACCGGCTGGCTAGGAAGCAGTTCTGCAGAAAAGGACCTAGGGGTTACAGTGGACGAGAAGCTGGATATGAGTCAACAGTGTGCCCTTGTTGCCAAGAAGGCTAATGGCAACGTAAGCTAAATGCTGTAACTCGTCCTAACAACTATCCAATGCCACGCACAGATGAGCTATTGGAGAAATTGGGACATGCACAATTCATCTCTACTTTAGACTTAACCAAGGGGTACTGGCAAGTACCACTAGATGAACCCGCCAAGGAAACGTCAGCCTTTGTCACCCAGGCAGGGGTGTATGAATTCAATGTACTCCCTTTCGGGCTGCGAAATGCACCCGCCACCTTCCAAAGACTTGTAGATGGTCTCCTAGTGGGATTGGGAGAATCTGCAGTTGCCTACCTCGATGATGTGGCCATTTTTTCTGATTCATGGGCAGAACACCTGGAGCACCTGGAAAAAGTCTTCGAGCGCATCAGGCAGGCAGGACTAACTGTTAAGGCTAAAAAGTGTCAAATAGGCCAAAACAGAGTGACTTACCTGGGGCACCAGGTGGGTCAAGGAACTATAAATCCCCTACAGGCCAAAGTGGATGCTATCCAAAAGTGGCCGGTTCCAAAGTCAAAGAAACAGGTCCAATCCTTCTTAGGCTTGGGCGGATATTATAGGCGATTTGTACCACACTACAGCCAAATCGCCGCCCCGCTGACAGACCTAACCAGAAAGTAACAGCCAAATGCAGTTCAGTGGACTAATGAGTGTCAAAAGGCCTTTAACCAGCTTAAGGCGACACTCATGTCTGACCCTGTGCTAAGGGCCCCAGACTTTGACAAACTTCCTAGTAACCACAGATGCGTCCGAGCGGGGCGTGGGAGCAGTTTTAATGCAGGAAGGACCGGATCAAGAATTCCATCCTGTCGTGTTTCTCAGCAAGAAACTGTCTGAGAGGGAAAGCCACTGGTCAATCAGCGAAAAGGAATGCTACGAAAAGGAATGTTTGTAGTTGGAAACGCCGTCCCCAAACGTATGTACGCGCTGGAAAAGCTACGCCCATACATTTGGGGACGGCGTTTCCAACTACAAACAGACCATGTTGCGCTACAGTGGCTTCATACCGCCAAGGGGAATAACAAAAAACTTCTTCGGTGGAGTTTAGCTCTCCAAGATTTTGATTTTGAAATACAACACATTTCAGGAGCTTCTAACAAAGTGGCTGATGCACTCTCCCGGAAAAGTTTCCCAGAATCAACTGGTTAAACATTGTTCTTGGAATGTGGAACATATTGTTAGTTTTTATATAATCAGTAGTATGTCTAAAGGTGCATGTATCTTATTAACTCTGTTTTCTCCTAGAGCTCCAGGAAGAAATCACAGCCAGTGTGGAACCGGCTGTCCAACACTATCTGTGATTTGGGGGGCGTGTCATAATTATAAAGGGAAGGGTAACAGCCCTCCTGTGTACAATACTATAAAATCCCTCCTGGACAGAGACTCCAAAATCCTTTTACCTGTAAAGGGTTAAGAAGCTCAGGTAACCTGGCTGACACCTGACCCAAAGAACCAATAAGGGGACAAGATACTTTCAAATCTTGGTGGGGGGAAGGTTTTTGTTTGTGCTCTTTGTTTTGGTGGTCGTTCGCTCTTGGGACTAAGAGGGACCAGACATCAATCCAGGCTCTCCAAATCTTTCTGAACAAGTCTCTCATATTTCAAACTTGTAAGTAAACAGCCAGGAAAGGCGTGTTAGTTTTATCTGTTTTCTCAACTTGTAAATGTACCTTTTACTAGGGTGTTTACCTCTGTTTGCTGTAACTTTGAACCTAGGGCTAGAGGGGGGTCCTCTGGGCTCTTTAAGTTTGATTACCCTGTAAAGTTATTTCCCATCCTGATTTTACAGAGATGATTTTTACCATTTTCTTTAATTAAAAGCCTTCTTTTTAAGTACCCGATTGATTTTTCCTTGTTTTTAGATCCAAGGGGGTTGGATCTTGATCCACCAGGAGTTGGTGGGAGAAAGGAGGGGGGATGGTTAATTTCTCCTTGTTTTAAGATCCAAGGGGTTTGGATCTGTATTCACCAGGGAATTAGTGAAGAGTCTCTCAAGGCTACCCAGGGAAGGGAATTAGCACATTGGGAGTGGTGGCAGCGGACCAGATCTAAGCTGGTAGTTAAGCTTAGAAGTTTTCATGCAGGCCCCCACGTCTGTACCCTAAAGTTCAGAGTGGGGAAGTAGCCTTGACACAACCCTGATATTCTATGATTCTATGACACCAAATAAAAAAAAAGGAAAGAACCCAAAAGAGGTTTTGGCTTTAGAGAAATTGGGTTCTTGAGGGATCAATAATGGAAACCAGAGGCTCTCACCTCCATGGCTTGAACCAAATGCAGATGAAGACTGGTATTATTAATTTGTTACGTGCTGATATGATGCTCAAGGTTGTACAAGACACAGATAAGGGCTGGGATACACAACGGGAGCTCCAGGTGGGGAGAGTTGGAATGGTGAGGGTTTGGCTTTTTCCTGATTATTTATTTTTACTGAAAAATAGTAGTGTTTGAGAGAATGTGTGAAATGAGTAGCTATGTTCAGTTCAATCCCTAGTCGATATCTGTACAGTCCACAAATGACACTGATACCCTTGGTGGCAGATTCAGCAGAGGCGTCAAGAAATAGGCATGGAGCCTACAGGTCAGTTGAGAAGCAAAGCATATGAGCAGAGTATGGTGGGAAACATTGCACTGTTGCTGCCTGAGTGGTACTGATGATAAATGGAAGATTTAAAACACTACCTCTGTCAATCTGACACCTTTCACCCACAATAAATTACAAAAGCTGACAGATAACACTTAATTTAAGATACCTACAAACGGTAAAGATCACAAAACTCTAGTTCATAGAAATGCACATTGCTTATTACTGAAAAGGTGCAGAAGAGATAGGAAAGCTGTGAAATGGGAGCTGTAGTTTTGCTTCCCTCTGTAAATTATTTCTATAATGTTAGTCATCTTCTAATATTACTGATCCAATAAAGGTCAACTGGAGCCAGTGTCTGTTTAAAGTTGACTGCAAAGTTGTGCCCTTTTTTGTTTCCTTATGATGGACAAAGGAAGCTCCAAAGAGTTTCTCCCCCCAACCCTCCTACACACTCTATCGAAAAAAGAAAAAAAGGTGTTTTTCCACACTCCACTCCCACTACCACACCACCTTAGAAGTACCAGGAATGTCAAGTCTAATCTTCACTGGAGGCAGTAGATGTGGCGTGGGAACTTCCTCAGCTTTTAAAAGAAAGGATGTGACAGGTCAACTGAATCTTAGGCCTTGTCTACATTGCCATTTTACAGCGCTGAAACGTTCTTGTTCAGGAGTGTGAAAAAAACCTCCCCTGAGCGCTGCATGTTTCAGCGCTGTAAAGTGACAGTGTAGACAGTAGCTGGTAGCTACTCCCCTCATGGGGGTGGGTTTTTTACAGCGCTGGGAGAGCTCTCTCACAGGCTGGTGCCGCAACTACACAGCCACATTAAAGCACTGCCGTGGCAGCGCTTTAACGTTGCTAGTGAAGACATACCCTTAAGCAGATCTTTTCTTCCAACTCTTACAAGGTATTTGAATTAAACAGCTGTTAAACCAAAGATTTTTGACAGAGCTTGAATAAAAATAATTTGCTGTCAATTAACCAGGCTTTACTTCAGGGAATCTCAAACTCAAATCACGACGAGGGCCACATGAGGACTAGTACATTGGCCGGAGGGCCACATCACTGACACCTTTTTATATAAAGGTACAAAAGTCCCCCCTCCCCGCTGCCCCCGGCTCCGCCCCCACTCCACCCCTTCCACGAGGCCCTGCCCCTGCCCCGCCTCTTCTCACCCCTGCCCCGCCCCCATTCCAACCCCTTCCCCAAAGTCCCCACCCCAACTCCACCCCCTCCTTGCCCCTATTCCAATCCCTTCCCCAAATCCGCACTCCTGCCCCGCCTCCTCCCCTGAGCGCACAGCTCCCCGCTCCTCCCCCCCTCCTGGAAAGCGCTAAGCACCGCCTAACAGCTGTTGGGCGGTGGGAAGCGCCTGGAGATAGACAGAGGAGCAGGGATGCAGCGCGCTGGAGGGGGAGGGGGGAACTTGGCAGCCGCAGGAAAAAACGGTTACCTACCTTCTGTAACTGTTGTTCTTTGAGATGTGTTGTTCACGTCCATTACACATTAGGTGGGCGCGCGCCGCATGCACGGACGTCAGAAACTTTTTCCCTCAGCGGCTCCCGTCGGGTTGGCAGGGACCCCCCCCCATCCTGCCAGAGCGGCGCCCCACTCTAGCGTATATATATCCCTGCGGGCCCGACCCTCCCTCAGTTCCTTCTTGCCGGAGACTCCGACAGAGGGGAAGGAGGGTGGGGAGTGTAATGGACGTGAACAACACATCTCAAAGAACAACAGTTACAGAAGGTAGGTAACCGTTTTTTCTTCGAGTGATTGTTCACGTCCATTACACATTAGGGTGACTCACAAGCTTACCATTGGAGGAGGGTAGGAGTCAAGGAACAAATGATTGAAGCACAGCCCTGGCGACCACCGCGTCCTCTCTGGTCTGGTGATGGATTGCGTAATGGGCTGTGAACGTATGTACCGACGACCAGGTGGCCGCTTTACAGATTGGGCCCTAGTTGAGTGAGCCCTGATTGCCGGGGCTGGTACGTTGGCGAGCTCATAGCATGTGCGGATGCAAAGCACAATCCACGCTGACAAGCGTTGAGCCGAGATAGGCTGGCCTTTCATTCTCTCCACAATGGCAACGAACAGTTGTGTCGACTTGCGGAATGGCCTGGTCCGTTCCAGATAGAAAGCCAAGGCTCTACGGACATCGAGGGTATGCAGGCTGCGGTGGCTTGGGTCCGTATGGGGCTTAGGGAAAAACGCGGGTAAACAAACGTCCTGCCCCATATGAAATTGCGTGACCACCTTAGGAAGGAACTTGGGGTGTGGCCTCAGTTGCACCTTATCCTTATAAAAAACTGTATATGGGGGTTCCAAAGTGATGGCTCTCAATTCCGATACCCTCCTAGCCGATGTGATGGCCACCAGAAACGCTACCTTCCATGAGAGGTGCATGAGGGAGCAAGAGGCTAGGGGTTCAAAGGGCGGTCCCATGAGTTTAGTTAGGACCAGGTTAAGGTTCCATGCAGCAACCAGCGGGCGCGAGTAGGGAAACACCCTCTCCAGCCCCTTGAGGAATCGAACTACTGTGGGGTTGGAGAATACCGAGCCCCCCAACTCTCCTGGGTGGAACGCCGATATGGCGGCCAGATGCACTTTAATTGAGGCGGGGGCGAGCCCTTGATGTTTGAGGTGCAGCAAGTAGTCCAGTATTGATGGGATGGAGGCCCGGAGAGGCTGTATGAGATTACGCTCACACCAGATGGAGAATCTCTTCCATTTGGCAAGGTAGGTCGCTCTTGTGGAGGGCTTCCTACTACCAAGAAGAATTTGCTGGACCTGGTGGGAGCACCTATGCTCCGTATCATTTAGCCAGAGAGATACCACGCCATGAGATGTAGCGACGGTAGGTTCAGGTGGAGTAGGCGACCCCGGTCCTGCGTGACGAGGTCGCGATGGAGGGGTAGGGTAATCGAGGCGGTCAATGATAGTTCCAGCAGGGTCGTGAACCAATGCTGGTGGGGCCACGCCGGTGCGATGAGGATGACTGTCGCCTTGTCCCTGCGGGTCTTGAGCAGGACCCTGTGGATGAGCGGGAATGGTGGGAAGGCATACCTCAGGCTCCCGCCCCACTGAATCGCGAAGGCATCTGCCAATGACCCCGGGCTTTGGTTCTGGAATGAACAAAACTGAGGGCATTGGCTGTTGTCCTTGGTGGCGAAGAGATCCGCCTGGGGAAACCCCCATGTCTGGAAGATTGAATGCAGGACGTCCTTTCTCAGCATCCATTCGTGCATGTGGTACGACCTGCTGAGGCGGTCTGCTAACCCGTTTTGGACCCCTGGGAGATACGCTGCCAGTAGTTGGACTGAATGGGCTATACAGAAGTCCCATAGGAGGAGAGCCTCGTGACAGAGGGGAGAGGATCGGGACCCGCCCTGCTTGTTTATGTAGAACATGGGGGTAGTGTTGTCCGTCAGAACTGACACGCTGTGGCCTTCTATGGTAGCGTGAAAGGTCTGGCAGGCGAGGTGAACTGCCCTTAGCTCCTTCAGATTGATGTGGAGCAACCTTTCTTCCCTGGACCATAAGCCCTGGGTCCGCAGGTCCCCTAGGTGCACCCCCCAACCCAAGTCCGACGCATCTGTCACTAACATCAGGATGGGTTGTGGTGTGGCGAAAGGGACCCCTTCGCAAACTTGCTGCTGATCGAGCCATCAGCAGAGGGAGTTTGATACCCGAGCTGGGATTGTCACTACTAGGTCCAAGGGGTCTCTGTTGGGGCGATACGTTTGGTCTAGCCACAGCTGTAACGGTCTGAGTCTCAGGCGGACATGTCTGACTACATGTGTGCAAGCCGCCATGTGCCCCAGGAGTTGCATACAGCATCTGGCCGTGGTCGTGGGAAACTGTTGGATGGAGCTTACGACCTTTTGAATGGCCAGGAACCTGGAAATTGGAAGCCTTGCCCGTGCCTCCACCGAGTCCAGGACTGCTCCTATGAAATCCAGTCTCTGCATGGGGATCAGTGAGGACTTGGGTACATTGACCAGTAGGCCGAGCTTGCGGAACACCTGTAACGCCAGTGCCACGTGGGAACGGACCTCATCCTCCGACCTGCCCGCGAGGAGCCAGTCGTCCAAGTACGGGTATACTCGCATCTTTCTTTTTCGAAGAAAGGCTGCCACCACGGACATGCATTTCGTGAACACTCGCGGGGCCGTTTCTAGGCCGAAGGGTAAGACCGCGAACTGGAAATGGTGTTGGTTGATGGTGAAGCGCAGGAACCACCGGTGGGCAGGGCGGATGGTGATGTAAAAGTACGCATCTTTCATATCGAGGGCAGCGTACCAATCCCCCGGATCCAGGGATGGGATAATAGCGCCAAGGGAGACCATACGAAAACGTGCCTTGACCAAAAATTTGTTTAGTTTGCATAGGTCCAAAATAGGACGGAGGCCCCCTTTTGCTTTGGGAATAAGGAAATATCCGGAGTAAAACCCTTTCCCTCTTAGGTCCGGAGGGATCTCTTCCACCGCTCCTACTTTGAGGAGGGCCCTCACCTCCTGCATAAGGAGTTGCTCGTGAGAGGGGTCCCTGAAGAGGGACGGGGATGGGGGGTGGGAGGGAGGGGGCGAGGAGAACTGAAGGGTGTATCCCGCCTCCACCGTGCGAAGGACCCAGCGGTCCGATGTTATACGGGACCAAGCACGGTAGAAATGGGACAAGCGGTCCCTGAAACATAGGGGAGGATCCGGTATAAGGGTCGGTACGCTGTCCTCGATCGCAGCTTCAAAACCCTTGCTTATTTCCCGGCTGCGGCTTGCCTTGGCCTTGGCTTTGGCCCTGGTTCGTGTTGTTCCATCTATGCCTGTTGTCCCTGCCCCTGCTGCGGTACGGTTCCTGTCTAGGACGAGGGTGGTACTGCCTCCGCGGTGGTTGGGGCTTAAAGGGTTTCCTCTGAGTCACTGGGGTGTGCATTCCCAACGACTTGAGGGTTGCTCGAGAGTCTTTGAGGCTATGTAATCTGGCATCCGTCTGATCTGAGAACAAGCCTGACCCCTCAAACGGGAGGTCCTGCAAGGTGTTTTGCACCTCTGGGGGAAGGCCGGAAGCCTGCAGCCATGACGAGCGCCTCATCACCACTCCTGGCGCAATTGTCCTAGCAGCTGCGTCCGCGGCGTCAAGCGAAGCCTGCAGAGAGGTTTTGGCTACTGCCTTCCCTTCGTCCACTAAGGCAGCGAACTCGGGTTGTGAACCCTGGGGCAGGGAGTCCTTAAACTTGGAGACTGATGCCCAAGAATTGAAATTGTGTCTGTTCAGAATCGCTTGTTGGTTAGCGATCCTCAACTGGAGGCCCCCGGACGAGTAGACCTTCCTACCAAATAAGTCCAAGCGCCTTGCCTCCTTGGCCTTGGGGGCCGGGGCTTGCTGCCCATGCCGCTCTCGTTTGTTGACCGCCGAGACGACCAGCGAACAGGGTGTTGGGTGAGAAAAGAGGAAGTCAAACCCTTTGGAGGGAGCGAAGTACTTCCTCTCCACGCCTTTTGCAGTTGGTGCACTGGAGGCCGGTGTTTGCCATACTGTCTTATAGTTAGATCGTACTGATTTTATGAGCGGGAGTGCGATCCTGGAGGGGCCTACCGGGCTTAGAATATCAACCATGGGGTCCTCCTGCTCTACCGTCTCCTCCGCCTGCAACCCCAGATTGAGGGCTACTCGGCAGAGCAGTTCCTGGTGCGCCCGATGGTCAATCGGGGAAGGGCCGGACACTGTCGTGCCCGCCATGGCTTCATCTGGTGAGGAGGAAGAGGTTAGGGCCTTCTGAGCGTCCTCCTCACCGACTGGACGCTCCTCTGGGGTCTGTCGTATCTGAGACGGTGCCGGGCTCGGTGCCGAGTAGGCCTCCTTGCGAGAGGAGGGGCGCCCCTGCGGGGAGTGGGACAGGTGTCCCGAGGGGCCAGATCTCGAGGTCCCGGACGAAGGGGCTTGCTGGTGGTAGGCCCAAGGGGTCCAGAATGGCCATTGTCCTGGCTGGCCCCACTGTGGGTGCCAAGCGGCTTCGTGTTCCCTACCGGTCGGTGCCCTGTGGGTAAATCTGCTGGACTGGCCAGAGTCTGCCTCCGAAACCACAGACTGTGACCTGGATGGCCACGGTGGTGCCGTGGGACGGTGCCGGTCCGGGGTCGGAGAGTAGTGCCTCTGTGACTGGGACCGGGAGTAGCGTCTTGCCGACCTGGACCTGGATCGGTACCGGTGACCTCGGGACCGGGAACGACTGCGAGTGGTCAGTCTCGCGGATCGCGTGGCTGACACGTCCCGGTGCCTACTCGAGTAGGGCTGCTGGGTCGGTGCCGGGCGCTTATTCGGGCCCGACGGCTGTGTGGCCCTCTGCGCTGAGGGTAGCCGGGAGTCCACCGAGGCGGAGCTCGACCGGGATCGGCGCCGTGAATGGTGCCGAGATGGTGACCGTGATGGGCGCACCATTGCCGGCTTGCCTCTGGATGGCAGTCTTGGCGGATTATCCTTGGCTTGGAGGGGGCTCTCAGCGGACAATACGATGAGGTCCTTTGCTGCCTCAAATGTGTCCGGGGTGGAGGGCTGTTCCAAAAGCTCCTCCAGCCCTTCCTCCTCACTCGATGCGCCTATCCCAGGGCTCGACGGGCCTTTCGGCACCGGAGCCACTAGCATCGGGATCTGTCCTGGGGCCGCCATGCCCTTAGGCGCACTCAAGATCTTCGCGGGCGCTGCCCTCTTATGTGGGGAGTGTCCTCGGGCCTTGGGTTGGCCCTTCGATTTTGCCGGCGAAGATGACTGGTGCCGGGGGCAGTCCTGCTGTGTCGGTGCCGTAGGCTTAGGGTGCCCCGCCGGCGCCGGATCACGAACCGATGCCGGGGCACTCCGCACCGAAGTTGACGGTGCCGCGGCCTGCTGTGCTGAAGTGGAGGGCTGTAATGCAGCCTACATGAGCAGCTGCTTAAGGCGAAAGTCTCTCTCTTTCTTAGTCCTGGGCTTGAAGGCCTTACAGATCTTGTAGCGCTCTTTTTGGTATGCTTCCCCCAGGCAACGGAGACACGAGTCGTGGGAATCGCTTATCGGCATAGGCTTGCGGCACGTGGCACAAGCCTTGAAGCCTTGGGCGTGCGGCATGCCCCACTGCCCAGGGCCGGTGTCGGGATTGACCAAACACCTAACACAAAGGAGCTTAACTACTACTAAAAGAACTGATAACTGCTAAGATTAACACTAGCTACTAAAGAAGTGATAACTGCTAAGAGCAACACTAACAACTAACACTAAGGGACACTCTCAAGCGAGAGACAGAGTTGTTCCAACGCCGTCACGGATGGTAAGAAGGAACTGAGGGAGGGTCGGGCCCGCAGGGATATATATACGCTAGAGCGGGACGCCGCTCTGGCAGGAGGGGGGGTCCCTGCCGACCCGACGGGAGCTGCTGAGGGGAAAAGTTTCCGACGTCCGTGCACGCGGTGCGCGCACACCTAATGTGTAATGGACGTGAACAATCACTCGAAGAAGAAATAATTCTGGTGCGGGGGGCATGGGAAGCTTGGCAGGCTGCAGCAAATAACACCGCGGGCCGCATGTTTGAGATCCCTGCTTTACTTCCTCATACTGGCTCTCTAGTCATCCATAGAGACTTCCAGGAAAAAAAAGAATAGAAAATACTTAAATTTCTTATGTTAAAAAAAAGTATATGGAACTTCTCTTCTTCCAGAGCTTTCAGACCTTCCTACATCAGAAAAAGCAACACCCAGTCTTCTCCGCCTTTGCAGGCCATCTTTAAAACAAAGCAGCAAACAGATGCTCATGCTCCATCACTATCAGTGTCCTTCCCCCTTTCTGTGAATTGATCGAAAATGGCTTTGTGCAGAAAGATTTGGTTGAAGCACGCCACCTTGCCCAGGAAGAGCCTGTGTGCTGCAAACAGGTGGCTTTGCCTGTCTGCTTGGCACAGTGCCGCTGAGCATACTGAAGCTCAATGAAGCACAGAGGTAGGCGACCATGGGAGCCAGGAGACACTTGCAACAGTTACTGTTTAAGTCAAGGCCCTCTCACCCCAAGGGACCCATTTTCACATAATCTATAATTATCTCTTCGCTTTAATCGCCTCATCACTTTGGAGGCTCTCCTGGGCACAGGAAGAGGAAAAGCTCATTAACTGAACCTTTTCTCCTCTCTCCAGCCACCCATAGCTTTTAATTGCTTGGTGTTGTTATTATCTATCAGTGCAACTGGGATCATTTTCATAAGAAAAGGTGGTGGGAGGAAGGGAGGCAGGCATGTGTCCCCGAGGTATGCACCACAGACAAACCTTTGCTTTCTCAATTATTTATGCCAGCTGAGGTTTTACAGGCTGAATAAATCCATAACTCAAGTTTATTCTGAAGAGTCAGGTTTCCTCTGGGGAGGTGTTGCCCACTTGCCTGCACACTAGTGTGCTGTCCTCAGAGAGCATTCCGGACGTAATAAGACATGTGTCATCCAATTCCCCCACCCCTCACAAAAATGCACGTGCAATTTTGTAGATTAGCAGCATTGTAGGATGAGCAGCAGCAGTTTAAAACCCAAACAGTGGCTGCCATTTAACAATATCATTTCTCCCTGTGACAGAGGACCATGGCCTAAGGATGTCCTTTGCTAGCTTAGTATTTGAAAATCAACTCAAGCCATATGGGGGGGTTGGGGAGGGCAGAAGTGGGTGCACTAAAACCTAGAGCAAACCAACAAAAATGTCAGTTCAATAGCCTTAAAACCATATTCTCATTACAAGTAACATTTGTCATATGAAAGGGGGAGTGTCTAAACAACACTAAGTTAAAAAAAAAAAAAAAAAAAAACACCCAAAGCCTGCCTAAATTGGTGGGTGTTTTGTTTCTAAGCAATTGCTCTTATTTGCAATAGGGCTGTACATGCTGCAGCTTGCTTGGTTTTCTCCAATCAGAGGAGCTCTTTCAGAGGGAATTTATAGCCCAACATTTGTGTGAGTGACAGACAACTGTGCTGCATCCATTCTGCATGCACACACATCATACCAATAAGAGCCCTTAATTGCCAACGAACCAAGAACAGTCAGTCAGTCTAATTTTGATACTTAATTCTACAGTTTTATGATCAGTTAAGATTAACGCATTCCCAAAGAACACCACACACACTCTTAAATCACTGGGATGTTTTCAAAATCCATTATTGTGAAGAAATAGCAACTTTACAAGTCTATGGTGGAAGCAACTCTTTAAAATTCTGCAGGCCTTTGTGTCTGACCACATGCAGTGACCTCTGGTATTTTCTGCCAAAACAGTTCATTTGTCTCTCAGAACAACTAATCAATTCCAGAGCCCATCAATCATTCCAGTTTTGCCCTAGTGTGGTCTAGCACAGTGGGGGCCAGATGGCTGCCTCTCTTCAGGGGATTAATAAAATTCTGATGGTTTATGTGGCATCAGATGGACTACAAAGCATGATGGGGACTATCAAATCTTTGCACAGGAGAAGGCGGGGATAAGAAAGTGTAGCCCATCATTTGCTGACATTTTAGTTCTTGCTCTATGTCCAGTTCCTAACCTTATATCCTAAGCCATTAAATCAGGGCCTCCTAGGAAGTACATAGAGCTCAGAAGTCCCCTCTTTCCCTCAGAACATGCCAGGTGGGGATTTTTGTTAGAAAAGGGCATCCTTCCTAAATATCCCTCGCTACAATCCAAATTTAACTCGGTTCACAGATTTTTAGTGTTATCAAACTTGTATTTCTAATTTAATTTATTCATTCAGAAATGATGAATCAGGAAACTGAAATCTGAGAAAACCAATGCTCAAGAAACACATCTGCCACTAAGTTAAGTTGCCTGCCTGCACAACTATGAGGAACTATTTATTTTAAATGAAAAAAAGTAGCCACATAGCAGCATTAAATTATTTTCAGATTCCTGGCCAGTCTCTGCAATGACAATGCTTCCACTTACCTGTTGCTGGAAATACTAAGATGTAAATTACTTTTTGCTGATCTAAAAAATATCAAACAGCAAAAAATGTACAGTGATTATTTGCAGTTCTACAGTATTTTTGATGTGGTCCCTCATTTTGTATCTTACATAAAAGATTTTTTGCTGGTGACATAGCAGGCAAACTTACTTCAGCGTTTATTAACCAAGCTTCTGAAGCTTCAATTGCAACTGTTTGTTGACAAATGAGTTCAATTTTGTATTAGTAAGGAGAGTTTAGAAAACAGAAGATGGAAATAATGCTTGTGTTATATGAAGACAGGAAACATCACAATCACTAATATTATTTCACAGGGTTTGGAATCACAGAAAATTTAAAATGTAAAATTCCTCTTCATTCAAGAGGAAACTTCCAGTTCTACCACGATTCAACAATGGGTGTTATTTTTCTATAATGCCCAAAGTGTGCCTGGCAATTTACAAACAAAGAAAAGGAGACACAGTTCCTACCCTGGGGGTTTGTGATCTCAACAATGTAGTGTGGCAGCAACTGTTCTACATTGGGGGGGGGGGGGCACTCCTGCTCATTATTGACATGATTATTAATGCCTCCTCCGGGAGGACAATACCACCCCCAAACAGATAAAAGCTAGTCCTTAGCACAAGAAACCTACTTTTGTTATTAAGGGCTGATCTACACACATATAAATACATTGTTTAATTGAATCAGTTTCTAAACTGATCTAAATAAAGGAGTGCAATTTCCTTGTGTGGACATTCTTAAATCGGTTTAGAAACTGGCTGAGTTAAATCAGTTGATGTTTGTATATGTAGGCTTGGCCTAATATTTTTCTGTTTTTCCATTCTGCCTCAAATCTTCCCTTTGAGGCAAATCATTGAGAAAGTTGGAACAAACCAACACCAGCAACAGCTCAACTCTTCTAGCTTCTTACATCTTTGTCTGGCTTTAGTCCTGGACACGACAAGGCAATTCCATATCGGCCAACATTTTCAAACTTGAGTGCCTAAAACTAGACACCTGATTCCATACTAGGCACTTAAATATGGATTTAGATGCACACCTTTAAATACTCAATTTTGAAAACACTGGCTTTATTTCTTTAGCGGATGACCTTCTGTTGATGTACATTAGTCCATGATGATCCTGTTAGATCTTTCAACAGCTTCTGATACAGCTGATCACAAAGTACTGTTGATTTGTCTTCAACTCCTTTTAACAGCAGATGGGTGTGATGGGTTCGGTCACAGAGACCCCTTTGGGACTGTCACCTGATGTGCTGAGACTACCTCTGAGCCTGTTTTCTCTGCCAGTTTGGGCCTCCAGAACCCTGCCTTGTTGAGCCAGACATGCCAGTCTGCTCTATCACAGACCCAGGGTCTAAACACGCACCCCAAAGCTGCAGACTTAACTGAAAACAGCTTAAGAAGTGCTCCTGTCTCCAGCACCCAGACACCAAATGGGATCCAAACCCCAAATGAACCCGTTTTTCTCTGTATAAAGCTTATACAGGGTAAAGTCATAAATTGTCCGCCCTCTGTAACACTGATAGAGAGATATGCACAACTGTTTTCTGCCCCAGGTATTAATCACTTACCCTGGGTTAATTAATAAGCAAGTAATTTTATTAAGTATAAAAGGTAGGATTTAAGTGGTTTCAAGTAATAACAGATAGAACAAAGTAAGTTACCAAGTAAAATAAAACAAAATATGCAAGTCTAAGCCTAATACATTAAGAAACTGATTACAGATAAAATCTCACCCTCAGAAATGTTCCAATAAGCTTCTTTGACATACTGGACTCCTTCCTAGTCTGGGCCCAATCCTTTCCCCGGTAAGCTTATTAGCTCCAGCTCAAGTGGCAACTAGGGGATTTCTCATGACTGGAACCTCCTTTGTTCTGTTCCACCCAGGGCCGGCTCCAGGCACCAGCTTAACAAGCAGATGCTTGGGGCAGCCAAGGGAGAGGGGCGGCACCTGCGGCAATTCGGGGGCGGCAGGTCCCTCACTCCCTCTAGGAGTGAAGGACCTGCCACTGAACTGCCGCCGCCGATCGCGGCTTTTAAAATTTTTTTTTTCCAATAGCCGCCACCGATCGTGATCGCGGCTTTTTTTTTTTTTTTTGCTTGGGGCGGCAGAAATGCTGGAGCCGGCTCTGGTTCCACCCCCTTATATAGCTTTGGCAAAAGGCGGAAATCTTTTGTCTCTCTGGGTCCCCACCCCTCCTTCTAAATGGAAAAGCACCCAGTTTAAGATGGATTCCAGTACCAGATGACATGGTCACATGTTCTGTGAGACCCCAAGCCTCCATTCTTCCTGGCCTGACTCACAGGAAGGCTTGCAAGTAAACAGAGCCATTTACAACCAATTGTCCTAGTTGATGGGCGCCATCAAGATTCCAAACTACCATTAATGGCTCACACTTTGCATAATTACAATAGGACCTCAGAGTTATATTTCATATTTCTAGTTTCAGATACAAGAATGATACACTTATATAAAAATAGGATGACCACACTCAGTAGATTATAAGCTTTATAATGGTACCTTACAAGAGACCTTTTGCATGAAGCATATTCCAGTTACATTATATTCACACCATTAGCATATTTTCATAACATCATATGGAGTGCAATGTCACAATGGGATTCATTTATTGTTGCTCCATTCGTTTCTTCTTGAGAAGACAAAAGGTTGTGATGGGCAACTGCTCATTTTCCCATATGGATATTGCATGCAGGCTACCATGGGCTTCAGTGGTACGGGCTTGAAGTAGTACTAACAACTCAATACATGGTTTCCGCTTTCAGTGCCCCAACTATAAAAATTGTTCCAGCACTCCTGAAGGGTTCCATCTTGTCACTCAGTTTCTGGTCAATGAGTATATATGGATGCTGCTTGGCAAGATGGTGAGGTTTTGGGCTTCAGAGCCATTTGCTTATCATACTCAGCTACACGTCTGTCTTCTCATTAAAACTGGATTCCTTTCTTTTCCAAGCATGCCAGCGAAGTTAGGGTCCTGGATGAAGGCTAGATGGCTTGTTTGGATAGTTCTGAAGATAAAGGGGATACTGGTGGCAGAGTAGGTTCATTTAAATCACTTTAAATCCCAAGTTTTAATCATGATTTAAATCAGCAAGCATGACACCCTGATTTAAAATAACCAATTATAATCTTGTTTTGCATTTATACTTTTTAGCTATTTTCCTAAAGAAAGGCTGATTCTCATTACCTTTGGTAACTATTAAAACATGTTTTTGATAGCCTGAAGTGTCTTGTACCATCTGCATTTGACCATGGAGATTGCAACTTTTCATCTCTATTCTGGTTTCCTGGCACATAAACAAGCCTGTGTCACCTCAGGCAGGACTATTGTGATACATTCTATTTAAGACTACCTTTGAAGGCCATTCAGAAGCTTCTGACAGGGCAGAATGCAGTACCTGCCTCTTAAGTAAACACCTGCATTCTCCACTGGCACCCAGTCTGTTTCCAGGTACAAGTCTAGATACTGGTTATGTAAGAAGCACTGACTTTGGTTTTTGGCTAGCTCAGAGCTTCCCTTTCCCCTATGTCTTTGGCAGCAGTTGAATTCTAGGGAGCATATGGTAGGACATTCTGTAAATTTTTTTGCTTCTTGTGGCTAGACAGAAACTAAGTTTGGTGAGAGTTATATTGTGGTGATGATGATGATGATGATGATGATGATGATGATGATGATGATGATGATTTCAATAAAATGCATATTCTACATGAGTTGACTTTTTTCATATGTTAGGACTCTGCAAATACTTACATATGTGCTTAGCTTTGAGCATGTGACTAGCCCTACCAAAGTCAATGGCACTAATTTATGTGCTTAAATTAAGTTTGTGCTTAAGTATTTGCTAGATCAGGGCATTAAATTGTTCTTTTCCCCCATACAACTCCACAACCAGTTACAGCTCTTCCACAATAGGCTTGTGTGTCTTGCACTGAGAAACACCACATTATCTGCACATAGTTGCCTATGAAATTGAACACTGCAAAGAAATTACTGCCTTTGGTGTGCAATAGGAAAATACAAATTTCACCATACTGTATAATGGCATTCACATTTTAAAAACAGGGCTGGTCACTGAACATTTGACTCAATGGCAAGACATCAGAATCTAGATCTAGGAGCATCCATGGAACAGAAAATTTACAGAATGTATTTTGATTCTTCCCCTTCGCATACAAGATGTCCTAAAAAAAAACAAAAAAAACCCAACCACTCAAATTCTCAGGCAAGGTGATGCTACCCAGTACCAACCCCACTTTACTGTGTCACCTTGATACAAATCAATGGTCAAGCTTCCATGTCTTCACTTGCCTAGTATGCCACTGCCATCTTTCTTAGGCCTGGTCTATGCACAATTTTTTTATTGTTATAACTATGTCACTTAGGAAAATGAATGCAATATAATTATACTGGTACAATCCCTAGTGTGGATGTTGCTATAAATGTGGTTGTACCAAGATAATTTATGCCCATATGCAAAGGGAAATAAGATGCACAGGTATGAGCACACATATACCAGTATAACTATGTCCACACTTGGAGCTGTACCACTTTATACCAGTATAATTAAAATGGTACAACTTGTGTGTGCAAGAAATAAAAATATTCTGTAAAAGGTCAAGAACACCACTCTGGAAGCACAACCACTAGCATGCTGCTTAGTATTATTAGATGTATTGCAGAAAACATTCCTCAGGGTAAATTTTATATTTGAAAAATATTTATTGTTGCATTTATTTGTAAATTCTATGTGAATGAAGTATTCCTGGGGGAAAAAACAAAAAACCCATTGCTCCATGTGTACCAAAAAGAGATTTAGACTACTTAAACCAACTAGAATTATATTTTCTACTACTACTATATATGATGAACCACAAGAATAAGAGGGGAGAATAAGAGAAGCAGTAATCCATGCAGCCTACTACTCTGACAGGGTTATGGAGTTAAACCTACTTGAAGCTCAACACCCAGCATTGACTAGCTGGTTTAAGTGTCTAATGTGCCACTGTGGCTCAGTGAGTAGCATTTTTATCTCTAGGTCAGGTGGTCATGAGTTCAAGGACCTGGGTTCAGACCTAATGTTGGCAGAACAAGACAAAAGTAGAGCAGTTTGCCGGCATCTAGAAGTGCTATTCTTCAGATGATATGCAAACCAAGGTGATATCTGTCCATCTTTGGTGAATGTCTAAATGGAAGTTAAAGATCTGTTGGCTCTTTCTGAAAAGAATAGAGAGATAACCCTGGAGTCCTGGCCAGCTTGTCCATTTCTCAGTAAAATAGGATGCAATGCCCAAGGAAGTGTTTGAACTACCGGTGAGTGCAAAATTGTTGTGGGTTTGCTTGTTCAAACACAACACTATCAATATCCAGCTCAGTCCCCTGTACAGCACTTTGGAATCATCCATTTATGAGTTATTTTTCATTGCAAATCACACAAATGCCATGTTACAGTTAAACGCTTTAGAATACTTCCCACTGAATCTGGGATATTTTAGAAAGTCAAAGATCACTTATATTTTGATTTCCTGAGATCAAAATGATGCAAGATACATAACAAAACAGAAAGAGAAAACACACATAACTACATGCTTGCAATGTGAGAGAGCAAACACCACTGTAGGAACCTTTAATTTTGCATTTGCTGACTTTTTTCCGGTTTACCCTGAATTTTAATGTTTCATTCTCATCTATTTTACATTTAATTTTGTTTTATATTTTAGTTCAGAAGTATCTTAGTTGTCAAACAGCAGCCATTCTTGCTTAATAACTGTATTTTTGCTATGCAAGCAGGAGAGGGAAGAATTTAACTTTGATGTAAGACAGGGCTTCCCAATGAAGGTGTACAGTGTCCACTTATAAAACCTTAATTGCTATACACAAATTCAGTATTATTCAAAGAAATAATTGTATTTTGAAAAAACACTTTTTTGGATAACTACTGATAAACACATATTGCCCTCTTGAGCTGTGTAATAGCAAGGCAGAAGACATTCTCCCACTCCTACATCTCATGCTAGGGAAGGTTAGTACCTGGGAGCAATACAGACAGTTACTGATTTAAATGACTATGGACCTGAAAAGTTCTTTTCTGTTGTTTATTATCCAGCTGGAGTTGCCACCACACTTGTTTGATGTTAAAAAAAATGCTTAGAAAAATTAAAGTAAGTTAAAC
Organism: Emys orbicularis; assembly: GCF_028017835.1. NCBI lineage: Eukaryota > Metazoa > Chordata > Testudines > Emydidae > Emys > Emys orbicularis. Next base: position 58,429,829 of record NC_088690.1, on the reverse strand, counting down.
TGAAAACATATCAGTGATAAAAGACCAGAAGAGACAGTCACCTGATGGTTTCTTCCTGATACAGCGAGCTGACAACTGGGCCTCCAAACCCAGTTTTTCCTTCCTTTCCGCTTTTCTCTGGTGTCTGAAAGAAAGAATTAGTAGAGTGACATGGCTTTCAGACTCAGTATGCCTCATGCTGTAACTTTGTTTTTTAAGGGCATGGAGGAGAATGGTTCCTTAGGATCCTTCCTCTCTCTTCCCTATCACCATGCTCAAATGCTTCATATCTCTGTTACATCTCAGGGCTCCAAAAATCAATCAATGCTATTCTGAGCACAGTCCAGAGGGAGTTTTCTGAGAGGCACAACAAGGCACCTTCTCTCTCTCTCCCTCCCTCCCTCCCTCCTCACAAGAATGAGTCCACTGCCTGCACAGCGCTCTCAGCCTTGGCCACTTAGGACCGAAGTGCTAATCCTTTGGGAGGCAGCGTAATGTCATGTTACTAGCAGGGCGGGTGCAAGGATGTTTCGCACCCTAGGCGAAACTTCCACCTTGCGCCCTCCCCCACCCCCGAGCCCTGTGTCAGCTCTCCGCTCCCCCCTCCGCCCTAAGGCGCCCCCCCGCGGCAGCTCCCCCCCCCGCCTTGAGGCCCCCCCCCCTGCAGCAGCTCCCCCCCCCCACCCTGAGGCACCCCCCTGCGGCAGCTCTCCCCGGCCTGGGGAGCCATGCGGCAGCTCCCCGCCCCAGCTCACCTCTGCTCCGCCTCCTCCCCGAGCACGCCATCGCTGCTCCACTTCTCCCGCCTCCCAGGCTTGCGGCGCCAATCAGCTGTTTGGGGCCGCAAGCCTGGGAGGGAGAGAAGCAGAGCAGGGCGGCGTGCTCAGGGGAGGAGGCGGAGCAGAGGTGAGCTGAGGCGGGGAGTTCCCCTGCGTGCCGCCCCCCCACCCACTTGCTGCAGGCGGCCCTCCCTGCGCCCCCCCCCCCCCGCCCCAGCTCCCTCCGCCTAAATGCCGACGACGATCGGGGCGGCCGCCGCTGAAGGACCCGAAATGCCGCCCCCCAAATGCTAGTGCCCTAGGCGACCGCGTAGGTCGCCTAATGGGTTGCACCGGCCCTGGTTACTAGACTCACCTTTATAAATCTATTTAATATAGATTTAAATTAATTTTTATAATGGGTAGCACTTCCAAGTGATTTACTCCAAAGAACTCTAGGATTCTGAATGATTTCTACCATGACAGAAAAGAACAATTAGAATACTGATGGCTCAATATATAGTCTAAGGCCTACATTTTCAAAAATGACTAGTGATTTTGGGTACCCAATTTTAGACACCTTGAAGTAGCCTGATTTTCAGAAGGTTCTCTGAAAATCAGGTCCTTTTAGAGGCCACAGAACCTCACCCACCCACTCCTGTAATAGACCCTTAACCTCTGGCTGAATTACTAGTCCTCAAATCATTATTTAAAGATTTCAAGTTACAGAGAATCCACCATTTACACTAGTTTAAACCTGCAATTGACCTGTGCTCCATGCTGCAGAAGGCGGTGAAAACCCCCCAGGGTCTCCGCCAATCTGACCCACGGGAAAATTCCTTCTGACCCCAAATATGGCGATCAGTTAGACCCTGAGTATGTGGGCAAGACCCACCAGGAAGATACCTGGGAAAGAATTCTCTGTAGTAACTCAAAGCCCTCCCCAGCTAGTCTCCCATCACTGGCCGTTGGAGATATTTGCTGCTAGCAGTCATAATTGGCTACATACCATTGTAGGAGTCTCATCATACCATCCCCTCCATAAACTTATCAAGCTCAGTCTTGAAGCCAGGTAGGTTTTTTGCCCTCACTGCTCCCCTTGGGAGGCTGTTCCAGAACTTCATTCCTCTGATAGTTAGAAACCTTCACCTACTTTTGAGCCTAAACTTGTTGATGGCCAGTTTATAACCATTTGTTTGTGTGTCCTCATTGGCACTTAATTTAATAACTCCTTTCTCCCTGGTATTTATCCCTTTGATGTATTTATAAAGAGCAATCATATCTCCCCTCAGCCTTCTTTTGGTTAGACTAAACAAGATAAGCTCTTTGAGCCTCCTCTCATGAGGTAGGTTTTCCATTCCTCAGATCATCCTAGTAGCCCTTCTCTGCACCTGTTCCAATTTGAATTAATCTTTCTGAAACACGAGAGACCAGAATTGCATGCAGTATTCCAAATGGGTTCTCACCATTGCCCTGTATAATGCTATTAATACTTCCCTGTCTCTACTGGAAATACCTTGCCTGATGCATCCTAGGACTTCATTAGGCTTTTTCGTGGCCACATCACATTGGTAGCTCATAGTCATCCTGTGATCAAACAATACACTCAAGTCTTTCTCTTCCACTGTCACTTCCAATTGATGCATCCCCAGATTACAGCAAAAATTCTTGTTGTTAGTCCCTAAATGCATGACCTTGCACTTTGCACTATTAAATTTTATCCCGTATACAAGGTGATCCAGATCTTCTTGTATGATATTTCGGTCTTCCTCCGTATTGGCAAAACCTCTTAACTTTGTGGCATCTGCAAATTTTATTAGCGCACACTCACTTTTTGCGCCAAGGTCAGCAATAAAAATGTTAAATAAGATTGGTCCGAAGACCAGTCCCTGGGGAACTCCACTAATAACCTCCCTCCAGCCTGACAGTTCATCTTTCAGTATGACCTGTTGTAGTCTCCCCTTTAAGCAGTTCCTTATCCACCTTTCAATTTTCATATTAATCCCCATTTTCTCCAATTTAACTAATAATTTCCCATGTGGAACTGTATCAAATGCCTTACTGAGATCCGGGTAGATTAGATCAGATCTACTGAATTTCCTTTGTCTAAAAAATCAGTTATCTTCTCAAAGAAGGAGATCAAGTTGGTCTGGCACGATCTACCTTTTGCAAAACCATGTTGCATTTTATTCCAATTACTGTTAAGCTCTATGTCCTTAACTACTTTCTCTTTCAAAATGTGTTCCAAGACCTTGCATACAATTGAGGTCAAACTAACAGGCCTGTAGTTTCTCAGATCACGTTTTTTCCATTTCTTCAAAAACAGGAACTATATTAGCAATTCTCCAGTCATCAGGTACAACCCCCGAGTTTACAGATTCATTAAAGATTAAAAATTCTGAAACACAGGTTTCCTTACCTCTATTGCTACCAGCACCTGACATTATTTGAAATGAAATTTTAAAAAATCTAATTGACTTTTAATTATATGTTTACTTTCTGCATTTCTCTCAGCACAGACTAGTTAGTACAGGAGAGCCTGAAAGTGAAACTATCATAATACTGCAACGTTTGGGTTGCAAACACTGCAGACATGCTTATTTAAATAAATACAGTAACTCACCACTTAACGTTGTACTTATGTTCCTGAAAAATGCTATTTTAAGCGAAATGATGTTAAGTGAATCCAATTTCCCCATAAGAATTAATGTAAATGGGGGGTGGTTAAGTTCCTGGGATATTTCCCAGGGAATGCCTTACTGCTAAGTGATGAACTAGCACTCGGCTGAGCCCTCAAGAGTTAACACATTGTAGTTAATGTAGCCTCACACTCTACAAGGCAGCACGAATGGAGGGAGGGGACACAGCATGGCAGAGAGAGACAGAGACACACACCCTGTGAGAGAGACACACACACACACACACACACACACTGCCCCTTTAAGCATGCTGATGCCCCTCTAAGTATAGTGCCTTTTTAAATAGATCAGCAAGTTGAGACAGCAGCTGCTGCCAGCAAGCTCCCTCCGTCCTGAGCCCTGTCGTGTCCCCCCGCTGCTCTATGGAGATGGGGTAACGGAGCGGGCAGCAGGAGTGGGGTGAGGGGGACACCCTGACATTAGTACCCCTCTTCCCCCTCCCACCCTTGCACAGCAAGCAAGAGGCTCCCAGGAGCAGCTCCAAGGCAGAGGGCAGGAGCAGCACAGGGCAGTGTGGGGGAGGGACAGCTTAACTGCCCGGCAATTGATAGCCTGCTAACTCTAGGGTTACCTAGATTTGATACCTAGATTGATATTTCCACAATCAAAAAAGAGGACATGGGGGGGGGGGGGAGAGCCCCGCTCTAGCCCCGCCCCATCCACTCCCTCCCACTTCCCACCCCCTGACTGCCCCCCTCAGAACCCCCAACCCCCCCTGCTCCTTGTCCCCTGACTGCCCCCTGCTGGGACCCCTGCCACTAACTGCCCCCCTAGGACCCTACCTGTCCCGACCCTTATCCACACCCCCACCCCATATTCACACCCACGCCCCCAGACAGACCCCTGGGACTCCCACACGCCCTATCCAACCGCTCCCCACCCCGATAGGACCCCCAGAACTCCCAACCCATCCAACCCCCTCTGCTCCCTGCCTGCCTCAACCCCTCTCCACACCCCCGCCCCGACAGCCCCCCCCAGAACCCCTGACTCAACCAATCCCCCCTACTCTCTGTCCCTTGACTGCCCCCTCCAGAAACCCCCTGCCGCTTCTCCAGCCACCTGGCCCCCTTACCCTGCCGCTCAGAACAGCATCTCGGGCTCCACGCGGAGCCCGACACGTGGCTGCACTCCCCAGCGCAATACACAACCCGGTCCCTGCCCCCGCACAGTGCTGCCGGAGCGGGGCGCTGGGCAGCAGGGGAGGGGGAGCAGGGGAGGAGGAGAAGGGGGGGAGGAGAAGGAGCTGCCGAGGCCCGATGCGAACGGCCCGGCCGGCCGGCGATCTGAGAATGCAGGGAGGGAGGGGAGGGGAGTAGCTCTACATTGGCTGGGCTGGACTCCGGCAGCTGATCTGAAGCTGCGGGGGAAGGGCTCTGACTGCCGGAGCCTCATGCGAGCAGCTGAATTTCCTGCAGCCCTGCCACGTGCTGCATGCAGGGGAAATCCCGGACATTTGTAGCTATTTACAAATTCTCCCCAGACGCTATTTTTAACCCAAAAAGGTGGACATGACCGGGAAAATCCGGACGAATGGTAACCCTAGCTAACTCCCACTTATATGAATAGTCCCATTAATGGTAAGAGGAGGTTGTACCATTATTCCTTGAATTTCTAATATGGAGAAAACACTGCAGAGTGAACACACACAATTAAGAAACAGAAGCTTCTCTGATTTTCACTACAGATGATCAAGAGACATTTTCTCCTAAATTCTTTCCTGTCATTTGTTATCCAGCTACATCTGTCATCATGTTTGCACATTGTTAAAAACTGCCTAGCCAATGTACTGTACAGATATACAGTAAGTGACAGTCCATGCCTGAAAGAGGTCTTAACACTGGGTGGAAGCCCAAGTCCTGGTATGAGGCTAGACCCTCTGACATTCTAGACCAGACACGAGAATGCTACTAACCAAGCACACTAATCTGCACAGCATTTACTATCCATTGTTTTAAAAAGGACAAAAATTGTCTCTTTTGAAAGTGTTTTTAATTTGTAAAGTGTTCCAAATTCAGAATAAACCACAAAACTCTTAGCTCCCAGCACTCCAAGGTCAACATGGTGTCTAGAAACCTACACCCTGGAAGAGTTATAAGAAACCAGCTGCACAATCAGTATGTTTAAGATTATTTATATTTCTCTGTTGGTTGCATTTGTTCCTTCTTAGTAAGTAGTGATCATTATAATGTATTTTGCCTATTCTTTTTATGGCCTCAGTTCAGCAGGGTACTTAAGCATGTACCCAACTTTCACACATATAGATAGTCCCATTGATTTTAATGGGAATACTCATGCTTAAGAACCTTGCTGAACCATGGTATTATTTTCTTAAGGCTGGCTTTGAAGTACGGAATTCTGCTATCTTCCTTTAATACGTTTCACAAAGACATATTCCCTCTGGACTTGTAAGGTTCTAAAGGACTGGTACATAAAACACTGTGTTAATAATGATTATCCTTGTTCCAAGATAGCGAGAGGGCTGTTCACCCTCCACGGACTGGTTTAACGTGCAAACACAGTTGAATAGTTAGTCCTTTTTTAAATACATTTTTCTTATCCCAATTGTGCAAATAACTAATAAAATTTAAGAATGCATTTTAGACCATGGTTTGCCATATTCCATATGGGAGGTGATCTTATTTTGTAATCATTAATTACCTTCAGTACCACAGCCCTAGCAGATCCTCTCTTCTTTCAGGCTCCCTTAACTGCAGCTTGAAGAGTATTTACTTTCAATGTTACCATTTATCACTTCATCCCTTTTCTATTCTAATCGCCATACCAATATGGGGTTTCCCCCTTTCTAGTTGTAAGAGGCCCTGAGTCCAGTTTTGCAAACCATTTTCCATCTTTCTCTGAAGTGTTGTGTGATGCTGTGTATGAAGGAAGAAGCTACACAAACAAATTGCCTATTGTGTGGGGGAAAAGGAAAATCTGTGAACGTATAGTAACTACAGAATAACATGAAATGTGTATTAATATGTTCTCTCTCTTCTGTCCCAAATTGTAAATCCCATTATTTATTCTGGATTCTCAAGTGTCAATAACATTATAATCACAAAAACACATATGGAGATGAAAACTTGCATTCACATTTAAAAAAATTCACCCAAGAGGTGATGGGTGGGTGGGTGGGTGTGTGAGAGAGAGAGAGTGTGTGTTGAGAAAGACAAATAAAATTGGTCAGGAGGATCTTGTCATAATCTTAAATTCAAGTATACAGTGCTGTTTCTGCAAGGATCTCCATCACCAGCACACCTTAAATCTGGTCTTTGACCAAAGAATATAGCTGGCTTTGGGGATTTACTGGAAGGTAGCTACAAAATCATGGAATATGAGTAGGGGCTATGAAAACTATTGTATGTCAAGCAGTGCTACCCAGAATTAGAGTAGCAAGGTGACACAAAACATCCTTTCCCCAAAGAGAAAGATTTAAGCCTCTTTACAGCAAAAGGCCTCTCTTAAAAAGTCTTTCACACAAAACCTCATACCCATACACCATCCGCCAATTACTTCCACATTAATAAGGATGAAAATTAATTTCAGCTCATCTGCTAATTAGTGCAAGAGCTATTTCTACAACATGATGCTGCATACAGCCAGCCTCTCTTCTCTGATGTTGATAAAAGACAGCAAATCGTTTCTCCATGTTTTTCAGAAGGAATCAAGAAAAAAAAAAACAAGCGACTCCTATAGCAGGTTTGCTTCTTCCCACAAAGCTTTTCTGCTTACTGCAGTCACACACACAAAACACTTTAGAAAATACATCATCTTTTTACAAATTGTGCCTCAGAAAATTCCTTGGGCCAAATAAATCACATTTGCAACCCCAGAGAAGCCAATGGAGTTATACCACAGATTAATTTGGCACAAAGGGTAGCAATTCATCAGGAAACTAAATTGTAAAGGCTTTCTTATACATGTGAGAGCTAGAGCCTCAATTTGTCTAAGTTTATTCCTATAATTGTTTGGGAAATAGGGACAAACTAATATGTAGCCCAAGAATATTCAGTGCATGACTCATGAACTTTATTTGTCCCTTCATATCACATGAAGGAAAAAAGTATATGAACCATATGCAGGTGAAAAATTAAGAAAGAGTCCTACCCAGAGTACTTAAACGTGGTTCTATTCTGCACAGTGATAAAAGCAGCACTTTGGGGTTCCATATTTATTGTCTCTGAATTTCTAAAAAATATATGCGGAGTTTGCACACACACACAAAAAAAAAAAAAAAAGTTTTTTTTTCCTGACTGACAGCTCTATTACCAAGATGGGTTCTTTTCATTCTGCACATCACAGCCTTCCTGACAACCCTGTATCCCCACTATCTCTCAATTATCTCACTGTAATATCTATGAAACCCCAGTGTCTTCAATGGACTTGCACAGGATTAACTGATTTCAATGTGGTAGCCGTGTTAATCTGTATCAGCAAAAAGAACGAGGAGTACTTGTGGCACCTTAGAGACTAACAAATTTATTTGGGCATAAGCTTTCATGGGCTAAAACCAACTTCATCTCTCTTCAGCTCTCGTCCCCTAACGCCCCTACTCTACTTGCACTACATTGATGACATCTTCATCATCTGGACCCATGGAAAAGAAGCCCTTGAGGAATTCCACCATGATTTCAACAATTTCCATCCCACCATCAACCTCAGTCTGGACCAGTCCACACAAGAGTTCCACTTCCTGGACACTACAGTGCTAATAAGCGATGGTCACATAAACACCACCCTATACTGGAAACCTACTGACCTCTATACTTACCTACATGCCTCCAGCTTTCATCCAAACCACATCAGACAATCCATTGTCTACAGCCAAGCTCTAAGATACCGCATTTGCTCCAGTCCCTCAGAGACAAACACCTACAAGATCTCTATCAAGCATTCTTAAAACTACAATACCCACCTGCTGAAGTGAAGAAACAGATGGACAGAGCCAGAAGAATACCCAGAAGTCACCTACTCCAGGACAGGCCCAACAAAGAAAGTAACAGAACGCCACTAGCCGTCACCTTCAGCCCCCAACTAAAACCTCTCCAGCGCATCATCAAGGATCTGCAACCTATCCTGAAGGACTATCCCTCACTCTCACAGATCTTGGGAGACAGGCCAGTCCTCGCTTACAGACAGCCCCCCAACCTGAAGCAAATACTCACCAGCAACCATACACCACACAACAAAAACACTAAGCCAGGAACCTATCCTTGCAACAAAGCCCACTGCCAACTCTGTCCACATATCTATTCAAGGGACACCATCATAGGACCTAATCACATCAGCCACACCATCAGAGGCTCATTCACCTGCACATCTACCAATGTGATATATGCCATCATGTGCCAGCAATGCCCCTCTGCCACGTACATTGGCCAAACCTGACAGTCTCTACGGAAAAGAATAAATGGACACAAATCAGACGTCAAGAATTACAACATTCAAAAACCAGTCAGAGAACACTTCAACCTCCCTGGTCACTCAATTACAGACCTAAAAGTCACAATTCTCCAACAAAAAAAACTTCAAAAACAGACTCCAACGAGAAACTGCCTAATTGGAATTAATTTGCAAACTGGACACCATTAAATTAGGCTTGAATAAAGACTGGGAGTGGATGGGTCATTACACAAAGTAAAAACTATTTCCTCATCCTAATTTTCCCCCTACTGTTACTCTCACCTTCTTGTCAACTGTTTGAAATTGGCCATCCTGATTATCACTACGAAGGTTTAACTGAGTACAGCTTAGCAAACAATCTTGATAACGTAGAAAATGGAACAGAAGCTGTAGCTCACACTTTCATAATGGTGTTGGATCTGCCAGTACTAACAATAGTACGAAGTTATTTTTGTCACTCACATGAGCAGACGACAGGATTCCAAATATACGCAGACAGTACGTCCAATGAATAAAAAGGTGCCATTTTTACAGTTGCTTTTCAAAGTAAGGCTACTCTTTTTAATTCATATCCTACACATACAGAAAAACCATGGCCTTCAGCTAAAGTAATGTTTAAAGTAACATTACAACTCCCACACATGCTGAAAACTACCAAAAATCTCAAAGCGGAAGCTGTAATTTTCCCCTTATTTTTTCCATTTTCAAAACACATGCATTGTTAATTAGCCATGTGGTTCCCATGGAAGCCAATGAGATTTACACAATTCAAACTTCGTCCATTTGTAATTTTTTCATTTATGAGGGACTACACGTATATATGGAACTATAGTTATTTAAAAGATAACAGGGTCCCAGACCTAGAAAGTCTGCAATCTAAATCCCATCCAGACAAAAAAATCCCCACAACAGTTGGAAATAGGTGAGGACCACAAAAGCCATAATGAGTGGAACAGCAATACAACAAAGGGATGGGTGGGGAGATGGTTACTCTTGTGTTAGTAGTTAAAAAGATATGGGAAATATGAGAGTTTGAAACAGCAAAGGAGAAAGGTTAGTGGACAGCACTTGTGTCACAAGCATGGGGGGGCAGAGAGAGGAGACAAAGGAGATGCTTTTGGGGAGCACTGAAAGTTTACACTTTCATTCTGAACTCTTGTACATTGCTCCCTAGCTGTCTTAAGTATCTGCCTTAGCTTTGAATTCAGTTTCGCCTTCATGTCTTAGCAAGTCAAAGGACAGCTCCGGCTGGATTCTTTCTGCTGTTTGCACCTCCCTGCATCTCTCCGAACCAGCAAGGCCTTTTGTGCTGCAACAGGGATTGATCCCCAAGGTAGGGAGGGCAGTGTTCCCATGGCCACCTTCCCTTCAGGTTCCTTTACTGAGGGGCAGCACTGAGTTCCTACAGGGACTCCACTGGAGCCTTTTTGGCAGAAGCTATAGCAGAGCTTCTCCGAATCAGCACATCCACCAGTCACCCTTCCAATGCAACACTCTCCTCCTGGAAAGTGTTTAATTTATGCATGTGTTAAAAGATGTTATACATCCCCTGCCCCACATGGCATGTACACACACTGCCATTCTTAACTCCACTAAGCAGATAAACTATCACCATAGAACACGTGCTAAGTATCAAGAATTCCAGAAGCAAAGCAAGTGCTTTCTTGGAACATAAAGACAGCAACCTGTCCTCATTCTTCCCTCAGTACACTGTATTGGTCAATAAAAGACCAGCTTGATTCAAGGTGCAATCAGACCTTGACTGGCTGTCACTGACCATGGTTTTCCAGAGGACTGCAGGCCTGACAGTCTCATTCTGAATGGAATGGAAATATAAGGACTAATATTTGCTAACATCATTAATTCATTTTTTTCTCTACTCCCCCTTACTCCTTTATATGTAATGTCAAGATGTATACCTTTAAATTGTTGTCAACCATAAAAGAGGTGTCATGTGTCCCAGTTCAGAGGTTAACATACAGCGACAGACACATTAAAAACCCGTCCAATGCCTCACTGACAATTTCAGCTCCATCTTCTCTTCAAAGAGACAGCAGCTCAAACCCAGTTAAGAGCTTTAACAACATGAAAGTCTAAACATGATTGAAAGATAAGAGAGCTAAAGAGTATGGCTTTATCTAGGGCTGTCAATTAATCGCAGTTAACTCATGCGATCCACTCAAAAAAATTAATCACAATTAATCGCCGTTTTAAATCGCACTGTTAAACAATAGAATACCATTTCAAAAGTTATTTTTCCTCTCTTGGTATCCTGCTGTTAATTGATTTATCTCATTAGACTGACCTCACACTTGATAAAGCAACCCCCATCCTTTCATGTATTTATACCTGCTCCTGTATTTTTCACTTCATTCATCCGATGAAGTGGGTTCTAGCCCACGAAAGCTTATGCCCAAATAAATTTGTTAGACTCTAAGGTGCCACAAGGACTCTTCGTTGTTTTTAATTGAAATTTATTAAATATTTTTGATGTTTTTCTACATTTTCAAATATATTGATTTCACGGAATACAAAGTGTACACTGCTCACTTTATATTATTTTTATTACAAATATCTGCACTGTAAAAATGATAAAGAAATAGTATATTCACCTCATACAAGTACCGTAATGCAATCTCTTTATCGTGAAAGTGCAACTTACAAATGAAGATTTTTTTTGTTTGTTACATAACTGCACTCAAAAACAAAACAATGTAAAACCTTAGAGCCTACGAGTCCACTCAGTCCTACTTTTTATTCAGCCAATCACTCAGACAAACAAGGTTGTTTACATTTAAGGGAGATAATGCTGCCTGCTTCTGATTTACAATGTCACCTGTGGCAAACCCAGGACAAACAGCTACAAAGGGGGTAGTAATCAGTCCCAGGGGGTTAAAAAGGCCTCTCCCAAGCCACTGAAAAAAGAGAACCATGGGGAAATAAGGTTCAGCTGGGCAAGGGGTTACTAGGGAACTAATTAGGTTCAGCTGGCTCCAACTGCTTGGGACCTTTTTAAACCCTCCCCGGCGTGGAAGGGGGGGGGAGAGAGAGTGAGAGAACCAGGGAAGCTGCCAGTAAGTTAGGAGCAGCAAGGCTCTGAACCCTTCCTGCAAGGAAGGCTGCACTCTGTCCCCAGAAGGGAAGATAAACAAGCACAAGGGGCTGACTGAGAAAAGGAATAGCCAAACCCTGTGCTACCTGCAAGGATTTGCCTTGCCCAAGCCTGTGTCTCCAAGGCTAAAAAGGACTGAGCCTGCTGAGGAGAAGAAGGTACTTTGCCACACTTGGTGTCAGAAGTGGGATGGAGTGAGGCGTTGTGGCAAGCCATCTCAGGGCAGGGTAAATTGCACACACACGCACACACGCACACGCACACGCACGCACACGCACACAAAAAATGGAGGACGTAGTGAAGGCGTTGATTCAGGCCACTGCGGCCCAACAAGAGGCTACCAGAGTACAGATGACAGCCCAGCAAGAGTCAGTACGTGTCCAACAGGAGACAAACCAATTGCTGATGAACCAGGCGGCCCAAGATCGAGCCACCCTGAATGATGTAGTGAACCAGTTGAAAGCCCTGACCGCACTGACGCATGGGCCCCAGGGGACCCGGCCGCTACGCGCAAGCAACTATTTACAGAAGATGACAACGGATGACGATATAGAGGCGTATCTCCTTGCATTCGAGAGGACGGCACTGCGGGAGGCTTGGCCCCAAGATCAGTGGGCAGGCCTCCTGGCTCCATTTCTGTGTGGGGAGGCTCAGAAGGCCTATTTCGCTATGACCATGGAAGCAGCTATGGATTACCCCCAGCTGAAGGCGGAAATCCTGGCGAGGTCAGGGGTGACGCCGGCCATAAGGGCCCAGCGCTTCCACGAGTGGAAGTACCGGGACGACAAAGCGCCGAGGTCCCAGCTATTTGACTTGATCCACCTCGCCCGGAAGTGGCTCCGCCCTGAGACCCATGGGCCGGAGAAGGTGGTGGAAATCCTGGTGTTGGACAGGTACATGAGGGGGTTGCCGCCGGGCGTACGAGGGTGGGTCCGCCAAAATGATCCCTCCTCGTATGATGAGCTAGTTGCCCTTGTAGAGAGACACTTAGCAGCCCAAGAACTTTCTCGGACCCCCGGGGAAGGAAGGCGCCAGAATCGGAGACCAGTCTCTGCACCGAGGCCCCGGTTTGCCCTAGCGCCAGGCCGGACAATGGAGGGGAGGAAGGAGGCAGAAGAGCAGCCCGTGATCCCGGAGAGACTTGAGGACTGGGGGAGAAAGACTCGAGAGATAAAGCCCAGCAGCCCGAAAAATAGGGGGCTGCCCCGAGCGGGGTACCGATGTTATGCCTGTGGCAAAATGGGGCATATCGCTGCCCAATGCCCGAATCTAGGAGAGCCTATGCAATGCGAACTGGGAGATATAGGGGGACCATGTGATCTAATAAGTCTAGTCGGGGTTGCAATGGTCCCTCATAGATACACTAGGCCAGTTAAGATGAATGGTATAAAGACCACAGCCTTAGTAGACTCGGGAAGTGCAATCACGTTAGTCTCGGGGAAGCTGGTCGGACAAGACCAACTATCCCGGGCCAAACGCTCGGGAATATCCTGTGTGCATGGGGATGTCAACTATTATCCAACCATCCCCGTAAAAATAGAAGTTTTCGGAAGCCCCACTAGGTTGACGGTGGGAGTAGTTCCAAAACTCCCCTACCCTGTCCTTATCGGACGAGACTTCCCGGGGTTTGATAGCCTACTCCCTGGGGAGAAGGTAGAAGAAAATAATGACCCTGGGACCCAGGGCCTGGCCCAGATCGTTAACCCTCCCCCAACCTTCCATGAATTTAGCCAGGATTTGTTCTCCCCGCCGGGGAAGTCCAGGAAGACTAGGAGGGAACGGAGGGCGGATAAAAGGAGGGGGACAGGGGTCCTGACCCAGTGCCAGAAGTCTACGCTTGTAGGGGAAAGAAGGAGCTCGACTGACAGTGGGACTGGGTCGGCGATCAACAACCCTATCGCCGGACCTGGTTCCCCAGGGGCTTTCCCCGAGGGGGAGACGGAGGTAGACCCCCCCGAGTTTAGACAAATGGGGACCGCACGCGGGAATTTTGGTCAGGATCAGGCCAATGATCCCATATACCACAATATTCTCAAAGAAGTAGTCGAGGTAAATGGGGTACCCGTGGAGGGGAGAGTTAAGGGCGCGGGGCCATATTATATGATTAAGAATGACCTGCTATACAGAGTAGTCCGGGTCCAAGAGCAAGTCATACAACAACTCTTGGTCCCACGGAAGCATCAAAGAGCCGTAATGGAGCTGGCCCACAGCCATCTGTTCGGGGGCCATCTAGGGGTAGATAAGACCCTGGATCGGATTCTACAGAGGTTTTTTTGGCCTGGCGTTTATGCAGCGGTCCGACGATATTGCACATCCTGTCCAGAATGCCAGATACATGGGCCCCGACCCCACTTAAGGGCCCCTCTGGTACCTCTGCCAATTATCGAGGTCCCATTTGAGCGTATAGCTATGGACATAGTAGGGCCATTGGAAAAGTCAGCCCGGGGCCATCAATACATTCTGGTAGTACTAGATTATGCCACCCGATACCCCGAGGCCATACCCCTACGGAATACCACGTCCAAGACCATAGCCAAAGAATTAGTCCAGATTTTTTCCAGAGTAGGAATACCTAAGGAGATCCTGACGGACCAAGGGACCCCCTTTGTGTCTAAGCTGATGAAGGACCTGTGTACAATGCTCCACATACAGACCCTTAGAACATCGGTCTACCATCCCCAGACCGATGGCCTGGTCGAACGCTTTAATAGGACATTGAAGAACCTGTTACGTAAAGTGATTAGTCGTGACGGGAAAGACTGGGACGCCCTGCTGCCTTACTTGCTGTTTGCCGTACGGGAGGTACCTCAGGCTTCCACTGGATTCTCCCCCTTCGAGCTGTTATACGGTCGCCACCCCAGGGGCATACTGGACCTGGCTAAAGAAGACTGGGAAGAACAGCCGAACCCTGGGAGAAACGTTGTTGAACATGTGTTGCAGATGAAAGACAGAATAGCCCAAGTCACCCCCCTTGTGCGCGAACACATGGAGAAGGCCCAAGGGGCACAACGGACAAACTACGATCGCCGAGCAACGACCCGGAAGTTCCAGGTGGGGGACCGGGTGATGGTGCTCATACCCACGGCCGAGAGCAAGCTCCTGGCCAGGTGGCAGGGGCCATACGAGGTAATAGAAGCGATAGGAGAAGTCGACTATAAGGTCCGACAGCCGGGCCGCCGGAAGCTGGAGCAGATCTACCATATAAATCTGCTGAAACCTTGGCACGATAGAGAAGCTCCGGTGGCTGCACTGGGGGTGCCATCCCCTAAAAGCAACCAGCCCGACCTGGTGGGGATATCCCCGGAGTTGACTCCGGAACAACGATCAGAAGTGATCAGCCTGATCAAACGCAACCAGGATGTGTTCTCCGAAAAGCCGGGCAGGACTACGGAGGTTCACCATCACATCCTCACGGAGCCTGGAGTGAAAGTGAACGTTAAGCCATACCGGATCCCAGAGGCCAAGAGAGAAGAGATTAGGACAGAGGTCAGGAAAATGCTGGCCTTAGGAGTCATTGAAGAATCTCATAGCCAATGGTCCAGCCCCGTGGTTTTAGTGCCTAAGCCAGACGGCAGTATGAGGTTCTGCAATGACTTCCGCAAACTCAATGAGGTGTCCCAATTTGATGCCTACCCTATACCCAGGATAGATGAGCTGATTGACAGACTGGGAAAGGCACGGTTTATGTCTACCCTTGACCTTACCAAGGGCTATTGGCAGATCCCCCTGGCCAAGGCCGACAAGGAGAAGACCGCCTTTGCAACGCCAGAAGGTCTATATCAGTACACTGTTCTCCCCTTTGGGTTGCATGGGGCCCCCGCTACTTTCCAACGGCTAATGGACAAACTGTTGCGACCCCATGGGAAGTACGCGGCAGCCTATCTCGATGACGTCATCATATATAGCCCCGACTGGGAGACTCATGTGGAGAAGGTGGAAGCGGTCCTGGACACCCTCAGGAAGGCAGGGCTGACTGCCAATCCCTCTAAATGTTCGATCGGGTTAGCTGAGGCTAAGTACCTTGGGTATATAGTGGGGAGGGGCGTGGTGAAGCCCCAGCTCAACAAGTTAGAAGCTATACAGAAGTGGCCCCGACCACTCCGGAAGAAACAGGTCAGAGCATTCCTGGGACTAGTGGGGTACTATAGGCGGTTCATTCCCCACTTCGCCACCAGGGCATGCCCATTAACGGACCTAACAAAAGCTCGGGGCCCTGACATAGTAAAATGGTCCGCTGCGGCCGAGGGCGCTTTTGCGGATCTGAGGACGGCCCTCTGCACAGACCCCGTACTAGTAGCCCCAGACTGGGGGAAGGAGTTTATCCTACAAACCGACGCCTCTGAAGTAGGGCTGGGAGCGGTGCTTTCCCAAATGGTCGGAGATGATGAACACCCCGTCCTCTTCCTCAGTAGGAAGCTCCTACCTAGGGAACGGAAATACGCCGTGGTGGAGAAGGAATGCCTGGCTGTGAAATGGGCCATAGAGAGCCTCCGCTACTATCTACTTGGACGGAGATTTACCCTTGTCACGGACCATGCCCCTTTGCAGTGGATGCACCAAAACAAGGACAAAAACGCGAGAGTAACAAGATGGTTCCTGTCGCTTCAACCCTTCCACTTCACAGTACGACATAGGTCTGGGACCCGACATGGCAATGCGGATGGCCTGTTGAGAGTGCACTGCTTTCCGACCCAAGTAGCCCAACCCCGTAGTGTTGAGCAGGGGGGGGGGGATATGTGGCAAACCCAGGACAAACAGCTACAAAGGGGGTAGTAATCAGTCCCAGGGGGTTAAAAAGGCCTCTCCCAAGCCACTGAAGAAAGAGAACCATGGGGAAATAAGGTTCAGCTGGGCAAGGGGTTACTAGGGAACTAATTAGGTTCAGCTGGCTCCAACTGCTTGGGACCTTTTTAAACCCTCCCCGGCGTGGAAGGGGGGGGAGAGAGAGTGAGAGAACCAGGGAAGCTGCCAGTAAGTTAGGAGCAGCAAGGCTCTGAACCCTTCCTGCAAGGAAGGCTGCACTCTGTCCCCAGAAGGGAAGATAAACAAGCACAAGGGGCTGACTGAGAAAAGGAATAGCCAAACCCTGTGCTACCTGCAAGGATTTGCCTTGCCCAAGCCTGTGTCTCCAAGGCTAAAAAGGACTGAGCCTGCTGAGGAGAAGAAGGTACTTTGCCACACACCTGAAAGTGAGAACAGGTGTTTGCATGGCACCTTTGTAGCCAGTATTGCAAGGTATTTACATGCCAGATATGCTGAACATTCTTATGCCCCTTCATGATTCGGCCACCATTCCAGAGGACATGCTTCCATTCTGATGACATTTGTTTAAAAAAAAAAAAAAAAAAAAAGAATTAATTAAATGTTGAGTGGACTCCTTGGGGGAGAATAGTATGTCTCCGGCGCTTTTATACCCGCATTCTGCCATGTATTTCATATTATAGCAGTCTCAGATGACGACCCAACACATGTTGTTCGTTTTAAGAACACTTTCACACAGATTTGACAAAATGCCAAGAAGGTACCAATGTAAGATTTCTAAAGATAGCTACAGCACTTGACCCAAGGTTTAAGAATCAGAAGTGCCTTCCAAAATCTGAGAGGAACGAGGTGTGGAGCATGCTTTCAGAAGTCTTAAAAAAGCAACACTCTGATGTGGAAACTTCAGAACCTGAACCACCAAAAAAGAAAATCAACCTTCTGCAGGTGGCATCTGACTCATATTATGAAAGTGAATAGGCGTCAGTCTGCACCGCTTTGGATCGTTATCGAGCAGAACCCATCATCAGCATGGACACATGTCCTCTGGAATGGTGGTTGAAGATGAAGGGACATATGAATCTTTAGCAGTTCTGGCACGTAATTATCTTGCAACACCAGCTACAACAGTGCCATGCGAATGCCTGTTGTCACCTGAAAGTGAGATTATAAACAAGAAGCAGGCAGCAGCATCTCCTACAAATGTAAACAAACTTGTTTGTCTGAGTGACTGGCTGAACAAGAAGTAGGACTGAGTGGACTTGTAGGCTCTAACTTGTTTTATTTTTGAATGCAGTTATTTTTTGTACGTAATTCTACATTTGTAAGTTCAGCTTTCATGATACAGAGATTGCATTTCATTACTTGTATGAGGTAAATTGAAAAATACTATTTATTTTGTTTTTTACAGCACAAATATTTGTAATAAAACATAAATATAAAGTGAGCACTGTACACTTTGTATTCTGTGTTGTAACTGAAATCAATATTTGAAAATGTAGAAAACATCCAAAAATATTTAAATAAATGGTATTCTATTATTGTTTAACAATGCGATTAATCATGATTAATTTTTTTAATTGCTTGACAGCCCTAGTTTTATCATGATAAGCATTCTGTAAAAGGAAGAACAAATTACATATTACACAGACATACATACACTCTGTCTGAGGGGCCCTGGACTTCAGAGGTCACTTTCTCCCTGAAAAACCATCCATTTGCTGACTTTAAGAGCACACAATAAAGCTCACTTATCTTTCTGAGATTGTGGAGAGTGGGATGAGAGTTAGTGTCTTCCAGCAGAATATGGGGAAGTGTTAAGTGGTAATTCTTGGTTGGTTAACACTAGTTACAGGGTGAGGATAAACTGCTGGGATTTGTTATTTTTGTGTGGATTTTTAAAAAAATAAATCATCAATAGAGCTGAGAGTTTGAGATAAGCACTTTTTATTTGGATGTACATGTTTAAAAGAACAAAAAACATACATACACACATAACAAGGTGGTAGTTTCTAGGGTTCTATACAGGAATTCAGGTGCCTTCTGCTGACTCAACGTAAACTCAAATGTAAACTCTCCATAAAGGTGCAAAGTAATTGCTGCTCAATCACTCTAAGGTTAGATTGAACCTCACTGGTCACAACTCATCTAGGAATAAAAGAGGGGTCAGAACCTTTCTCTAAGACTGAAATAGGGACAGAGAAATCCTAGCAATAGCCTAGCTTAGGGAGAAAGCTTTGGCTGAAGTTTATTTACTTTTATTGTAACCTGAGCTACTCAAAGCCACATCCCAGGAAGGAGTTAATGCTATGGTCTAACCTTTGTTCAGGACACAATGGGAACTCTGCCTGCTTATAACACGGATGTATAATATGTATGTACATATACATACTTCAGCGCAGGGGAATAAACTAGATGACCTCTCCAGGTCCCTTTCAGCCCTACATTTATATGACTGTGGGGGTGATAAATTGCATTTAGCATGTACCTTTGATTGCCTCACCTGTACTCTACCCAGTAACACATCTCCACCACAAATCCCTGAATGACTTCTAATGTACGCTTTAAAAAAAGAAAAAAAAACCTGCTAAATATTTCCTGTTTCTTCCCCCAGAAAGGTAAAACCCCTCCCCTCTCCAAATTTATCCTGGCTTAAGGCTCTAAACAGTCAATATTCAATCCTGCACCAGTGGTATGTTTAAAGGTCCAAAATCATATGGCTTTACAGGGCTAATAATGGGAGCTTTACATAACTGAAAAGGGGAGATTCCCGGCTTTCAGGTGGGCCACAACACTTGCTTTTACCCCTGGAAGGTCCCAGGATATCAATTTTGCAAACTCAAGACATTGCCTAGTGCAAAAGAAGCTATTTTAGGTGACATTTAGAGAGCTATTTAATGTATTTGCTTTCATCATTCTCTCTCTGAGCCCTATGCTACTGGACTCACAGTAACCAAAGCAACCTGGGCTTTACAAGGAGAATAAGCCCCAATAAAAAAAAATTGAAACTAAAACCTTGCTTTCTAAAATAGCTTCTGTAGCATACAGAATACATGATGCTGTAGCATTAAGATATTATCAGCACTTATTTTGGATAACCTGCATAATTCACCTGTGGCCTCATCACTTGCCAGTTCCATTACACACATTGAATCTATTTCCCCATGTTAAGTATTCTCACACCTCTTGTCAAACTGTCTGTAATGGGCTATCTTGATTATCACTACAAAAGTTTTTTCTCTTAATTAATTAGCCTCTTAGAGTTGGTAGGACAACTCCCACCTTTTCGTGTTCTCTGTATGTGTATATAGATCTCCTTACTATATGTTCCATTCTATGCATCCGATGAAGTGGGTTGTAGCCCACGAAAGCTTATGCTCAAATAAATTTGTTAGTCTCTAAGGTGCCACAAGTACTCCTGTTCTTTTCACTTGCCAGTTGTGACCATCCCACACTCTTGCTAATAAAACCTTTATACCACAGACATATTACTTTATATATTCATGATACCTATGTAATATCTCCATCCACCAACCCAGGCTCGTTTTAGGACTCAGTATTGCAGCTGCAAGACAGCTATTCTTTAATTCACACCTCAACTAAGCAGACTACAAAAATTGCATTGAAATGATAAAATCTCTTGATTGAAATTTAAACCTGTTCCTAGTGAGGCATTTAGTGGTGTCCAATCAAGAACAAAGTCTAAGGGCTATTGAAGACTACTTTGTACTAGACACAATAAAGAGACTGCAAAGCCCCCAAAACAGGTAACTGGGCTCTTAATGGCAGAGATGCTGGAACTAGGGGTGCTGGAGCTGCTGCCACACTCCCTGGCTTGAAGTGGTTTCCATCATATACAGAGTTTACAGTTTGGTTCAATTGCTCTCAGCACCCCCACTATACAGATTGTTCTAGCACCTCTGCTTGCTGGCGTGTACTGGAAGGCTTGAAGGAGTGCAAAGCCTTTAGAAGTCATGGAGTTTGGTGTAACCAGACTGGAAGCTGAAGCATAGATCAGGGAAATGACAGGCAAGATCCACTATTGCATTATACCACAGACTTTGAAATCTAATTATATTTTTTACATGGGAGAAATTATGTAATCCCTACGCTCATAAGAGTGACGGACAAAGAGAGCTGGGGCATCTGCTAAGGGGAGACTGAAAAGGAAGCCTGTATTGAAAAAATGAACACACTATCAAAAATTTTGTGCAGTGATCATCAGTACTAAAAATTATAACACCATGGATATTAAAACAACAAGTTTACAGGACAGGAAGCTAATAAGCCAAGTGACAGCTCCCAGGCAGCTGAGTAAGTTTCTGTACCCTGTAGTATTTTTTCTTCTAAATGCCAAACTTTATTTGAATATACAAACATAGATGCAGTCTCTTTAATAGACTGCACCACACTTCAATATATGGGCTGACATCCTGACTCCATTTAATTCAATGGGGCCAGCATTTTACTTAGTGAGTCTTACCCAGTGTTTACCAGGGAGCCACAAGTGTTTCTGTGGGCTGCATTCTCTGTAAAACTTAGCAATATAGAAACCATGCCTAATGTCTTGAAGGCATCAAATGTGAATGTTCTTGAATTTCTCCTAGATCATCTTTCAGTTCCTGTTTGTGCCTCTGGTTCTTAAAATCTATCACCCTCTCAGGTAATCTTGTGGCATCAATATCCAGATACATGCCAATATCAGAGGCTTTCAGGAGTCTACTTTCCTATCCACTAGGAGTAGATTTACATGGATAACCCCCATTAGCAATAATGGTAGTCCATGACATTGTCCTACACCAATTTCTCAATGCACTGATTGAGGAATTCCACAATGTTGATATCTAGAGCTTTGCCCTAAAGGATGGTTCTTTGGCATGCACCATTTGGTGGTAGTGGTAGGGGAGAGATTATCAGAGTCACAAAGGCATAGTGAAAAGGCTCTGCCTCCTTTTGTCCTCCTTACATTATATGTGGGGATGATCAGTAGTTTCCATCCCACCAGTCTCAATTGCTATGATAGGAGATAAGATGACAGGCTAACCTCCTAGGTCTGGCATTATACCAGTAAAAGTAAAGTGGGCTGACTGAATCACAGGAAGCTGGTATAGTTTCAAGATGCAGGAGAGTTTATGGAACACATTTCACAGATTTAAATCCAATCATGGGACCTCTAAACCTGCTTCACTTGCTTCTATCACTACACAATGCTCCGACATACCTGGACACAACTTGAGAAGGAAAGGATTGTTAGAGAGGCAGCATGAACATGGAAACCCTCCTAAAGTTTTAGACACTCCCTCCCTCCCTCTGTGTCATGGCCTGGCTGTCCCCCTGGGAAGGGAACTTGGGCAGACATTAATTGTATTTGACAGCAGCAATTACACGCAAGGCTGGAGATTAGAAGCCCGTTAATTGTGTGTGCTGTAATTGCTGCCGTCTTTTCCTTTACTAGTTAAGGCCAGTGCCAGGAGAATCAATGGGATGAGGGTAATGGAGGTGGTCCAGGGACCAAAGCCCCTAGAAAGGGGGGGGGCTCTCTCTCTCTCTCTCTCTCTCTCTCTATATATATATATATAAGAAAGCTATCAACACAGCAACAATGCAGGATGTTCCTTTGACAGGACATCTAATGAAGCATGAAAAAGGAACAAATAATGTGCAATTCCAAAGGTATTTTCCACCTGTATTTTCTAGTTTACAGTGCAGGGCACTAGTGAACTTCACATTACAATGCAACATGGGTGAGGGTAAAATATTAACCCTTAGAGCTCACTATACTCAAAACTCAAAGAATCTTTACTCTTTCTAAAATTCAGGCATTGTGTTAAATACTTAAACAGCATTCATAAAATCCTTCCACTCCATTAAAAAGTCTGAACAGCTCAGAAAGGCCCAACAGGCATCTGTACCCTCCCTATCAGCTTTATTCATGGCGATCATAAACATTCGATTTAATATTCCTCTCTCAACAATGCTTCTTAGCTCTAAAAAGCAGCCTCAGCAAGTGTGTGCATGCATGACTCAGCAGCTGGAACATTTTCAAAAGACCACTGAAGATCTGTTCAATTTGAGCAAACTGTTCTATAAACACTATGTTCTCCAGTACAATATATATTCTTTTTATATTATAGCGACAGTCTAGTTAAGTTCTGTCAATGATTCCATTAAACCCCCACACAATTTTTCCGGTGCATATAAAACTAGCCTGTAAAAACTCACCTTGTAAACAAGATCTAGGCCTGCAAGGACTATTTTTAAGCCTACATTTACAGGACAATATAAAGAGATAGAAGTTGACTAATTTCATGATAATTTGGAGACCTTTGATTTTAAAAATGACAGCCATTTAGTCCATCATTAATAACTGTGCTGTAATCACATTTGGGGATTAGTAATTAGGTATTCTATGGAGAAAAAATACATCTATATTGTGACCTCTGCATTTAACAGTAGCTACACTCAGTGATTTCTGATACTTGCTGCATACATTTTTGCATGGTCAAAAGCCTAGTGTATATACATTTTGAAAAGCATCCAGATTGGGGACACAGATTAACTTTGCAGAAGTCAGAAGATCTTGCAAGGGGAGCACAAGGCATTACTACTGGCCAACGCTGAATCTAGTCAGTAATATTTCCCATATTCTCCATGTAAAACTACCAAAATGCCATGGCACAATGGTTGCATGCAGTGTAGCTGTAGCTATGCCAGTCCCAGGATATTAAAGAGACAAGTTTGGTGAGGTAATATCTTTTACTGGACTAATTTCTAATTATGTATATAGATTTCTGTAGACATTTATAGGGACAATAGGAATACTCTGAGTTGTAACAGTAAAAAGGATAAACAAGAATCTTTGGATAAGATCTAAAACCTCAAGCTTCAGAGCATAAACTAACCTTCCACTACTGGGGACAGGAGACATTTTCCCTGGGGCGCAGGGCTCTCCTCAGCACCTGCTACTGGCCACTCTCAGAGATAGAATACTGGACTATATGTATAATGGTGTGATCAGTGGGGAAATTACTATATTCACAAAAGTGACAACCCCAGACTAGTCAAGCAGTGCTACTGAAACTTGGTTTCTTTAACAGGAGAGGAACATCACTGTCCAAGATCTGTGTTGATCAAGATGTCAATTATCTAATTAATACCTTACAAATAAATTAGTGTTACCTGCCAATTAAACCTACAGTTTTAATAGAATTATTTGAATGTTCCCCATTTTTGCACATGTACCATTACTTGGCTATACTGATTTTAACCTTCAGATCCAGGTCCCTGAATGCACAACCCAGATATGTGGCCTATGCACACAGGAACTTTGTGAAAGATTGTAAGGGAAGGAAAAGATCTTTATTGGTCTCTACCCCCACAACCCAGGACAGGGCAAGGAGCAGGGCTATGCCATACCATGACAGACAGTAGTTCTACAAAGTCACAGATCCAATGATTATACCCCTACCACTTCCCCAGCAGGCCTGCAGGGGAGCATGCTATGAAGTTAGGCACAGCAACATGTTATGGGTGCAGCTGTCTTCTGCATAGCCTCCTCTGTGCCTACAATTTACACTTAAATTAAGACTTTCAAGGCCCTTATTTGAGCTGGTGGATTTAGCCCTAAAACTTTAAAGTGCCATGCAGCCATAGACTGCTATAAGAGTGATAATATTTTTAACAGCACAACCTTTTATTATGAATAATTTGAATATCTGGGCCTGGATAATACAGGCTCTATTTAGTCCAATGGGGATTTCCTATGTTGAACATAGATTTCAGAATGTTAAAAACCTCATTTTCTTTGCCAGTCTAACTCAGATCCTAGCTGGTGAACCTGAATGGCAATATGTGGGTTCATTCTATTATTGTTCCCTCTCTTTCAAATTAAGTGCTAAAATCATTCTCATGTGAACATAGTTTCACTGTCTAGGGGCTTGGCAAGACTGGAAAATGTGGGAGGTTTTAAAAATGTGTTAGGGTATGTCTGCACTGCTAAGAAAACCCCCCAGCACTGAGTCTCAGAACCTAGGTCAACTGACTTGGACTCACAGGGCTCAGGCTGCACGGCTAAAAATAGCAGTGTAGAGGTTGCCACTTGGTCTGGAGCCTGGGCTCCAAGACCCTCCCCCCTCATTGGGTTTCAGAGCCCAAGCTCCAGCCGGAGCCCGAACTTCTACGCAACTACTTTTAGCCCAGCAGCCTTCGAGTCTGAGAAAACTGATCCAAGCTCTGAGACTGCACGCCATGGATTTTTCTTTGCAGTGTAGATATATCCTTAGTTAACATGTGTTAACAGGGTTTGTTTGTTTTTTTAAATACCACTTGGCACCTAGAGTAAACAGGTAGTCATATAAAAAACTATGATAGCTGGTCCGGGTTTGCCAAGGGTTAAGTGTCTGTCTACAGTAGGTGCTAACTGACATTTGAGTTTGTTAATGAACATGTTAGATAACATGTTCACAGTCTAGATGAGCTTCCCACTCTGCACTTGACCTCCCCACCAACCAGGCTTGTAACCTCCATGCAGCCTTTTGCTCCCCTACATCCCTCCACCCACACACTGACATAATTCAAGCCTCTCTGTTCTTCATCCCAACCTCTCATCCACATCTTACTGAACCCTGCTGCCTGCCTCAGTCATCTCTCCGCTTGACTCCTGCCGCTACCTCCCCTCTGGCCTTGCTGCCTCTCCCTGGCCCCCCTCTTACTCAGTCCCCATGTCCCCAAACTCTGTCAAAGCACCTCAATCCTGTCCTGAAGTTTCATCTGCTGGCTCACTTCAGCCAATGGGATTGATGTATGCAAAAAAAATGGAGGGAGTGAATGATAACTGGCTGAAATTACTTCTGATGCAACAATGCGACTGCTCATCTCTGCCTTTAAGCCCAACGACAAGTGGGCACTGTGAGGAAATCAGGCATTTCCAGGAAGCTGGATTGATTTAAATCACCATATGGAAAGCCTTGATTTAAATTATCAGTTTTAATCAACTTTTCCAATTGTAATTCACTTATTTTCTACAGAACGGTGCATGCTCACTGGTTGATATAACCATTAAAACATGTTGAATTACAACTAAATAGAGCCTTTACACTAGATTTGGTACATCTTTTTTGCTACCTAATGATGAGATACATGATGGTGTCTCCCGGAGTCAAAAGTTGGGTCCCAACACCTCAGATGATTTTGCCAGTCTCTTGCACCCAATAGCACAACCCCTGGGTCCCCTACAGGATCAAGTCCTTGATACAGTATATGATGACCTACTTGCCATATTTATAAAGCTTAGCCTCAAAACTTAGTTTTCCCCCACCAATTCTTTCGCTATATAGAAAAGCAGCCTTTAACTCAATGTTTTTGATAGAGGCTCATTGATTCAGCATATTTATTTTTTATTTAAATATTTTAAGATGATATAATAAGTTCAGGCCTTAAGATATTTTGTATTAAATTATGAATTCATTTCAGACAGGTTTATTTTTGAAAATAAAAAATTATAGTTTAAATAAAAAAATAAAAAACCCAATTTAAATTTTAAAAAATCCATTAAAAAAATTCATCATTGACTTTTATCTACCCTAATTTCCTATGTTCCAGTTTTCCAACTGTCACCAAAAATTAATGGAGGTTTTGACAGCTGGGTAGGAGACAGTTGGGGTTTCTGAATAAGTATAACTGAGTGTTTCTGCTAAGTTATCAGCAGTGAAATAGCTACATGTTGACATTTAAAATATCTGTAGATTTCACAGTCAATATATAGAGATGAATGGGGCAGGTCACACCTACTGTTTCTGCAAACTCAAGACAACACACTGCATCAGTTACACTAAGGGCTTGTCTTCATGTACAATACTGAAGCTGCTACAGTGCTTTAGGGCTAGTCTACACTTGAAATGCTACAGCAATGCAGGTGTAGCACATCTGGTGAAGACGCTCTATGCTGATAGGAGAGATCTCTTGTGTCTGTATAATAAATCCACCTCCCTGAGAGGCAGTAGCTATGTTGACGAGAGAAGCTCTAACCTAAGCTGTCTACATCGGGGTTAGGTCAGTATAACTACATTGCTCAGGGGTGTGGATTTTTCAAACCCCTGAGTGATGTCCTTATACCAATATACGTTTGTAATGTAGACCTGGCCTCAGTTTATGTTTTTACAATTGCCCACACAACTATGAAAGCTTAGATTCTGGAGCAGAATTATACAACAAGAAACGGATTCTGTAGGAAATTCCATGATCACAGAATCACAGAATATATGGAGGCTCTGCGAGTAGTGCACTGCACTAATTTAACCAGATGTGATACTTGTGAACGTCTAGAAGAAAAATCAAACTTTAATAGTTTCTAGCTCTACTGCAGGAAAAAAGTTACAAAAAAACAACAAAACAACTTATGTAAATCCATCAAGTTTATGTCATTAGATGCCAACATCTTTAATTTCTGCACTCACACACACACACGTGTATGATAGGCAAAAGCAGACATGATCTCTGCACACAGTTTAGAAAATTAGACTGCCACTATTTTAAAAAACAACAAAACTTCATCAGTCAGTGGCCAAACACTTCAACAACCATTGCCTTATGTTTATCAATGATAAAATCCCCCCCCCCCCCAAAAAAATCAAGGCTTGAACTATTGTAGATATAAGAGAGAACTTCTGGACATCTCACTTTAAAAAGAGTCTCCTATTGGATTTGCCAAAAAAGTACTGTTACATACTTCCACAGAACTTTGCACGCAGAATGTTCAACAGAAATTTCACTATTTAAGACTTTTGCTGTCATCTCCCCCCCCCCTTTTTTTTTTTTCAGTTAGTCTTCAGATTCACAAACATTAAAAACTTTACTACAGATACATGGAGAAACCAAAAGGAAAGATTAGACTTCAGTGAAATTGTCCACTTATTAACTATATGGTGGGGAAAAGCTACAACTGGATGCAGCAGGGTGGCAGATTAAGACCCTTTATAGGAACGTAGGGCTCTTCTGTTGAGTCAACCTAGACCCAGATACTAAAATGCTGCATTGTAGTTCATGGCAATTACTGCTGAGCCACCTAGAAAGTGGGCCCACTTACCTCAAAGACAGGATATAAAGGAGACTCTCTGGGCCAAATAGATGGAGACTAGGGATGAAAGAGTCATGCAGGGAAACCCAAGCTCAGTAAGCTTAGCCTTTTGTTAGGTTATTCCAGGGGTCGGCAACCTTTCAGAAGTGCTGTGCCGAGTCTTCATTTATTCACTCTAATTTAAGGTTTCGCGTGCCAGTAATACATTTTAACGTTTTTAGAAAGTCTCTTTCTATAAGTCTATAATATATAACTAAACTATTGTTGTATGTAAAGTAAATAAGGTTTTTAAAATGTTTAAGAAGCTACATTTAAAATTAAATTAATATGCAGAGCCCACCGGACCGGTGGCCAGGACCTGGGCACTGTGAGTGCCACTGAAAATCAGCTCGCGTGCCATAGGTTGCCTACCCCTGGGTTATTCTTTACAAGTCACCAATAAAGCCAGACCGTGGACGGGAGGATGAGTGTGGACAGGAACACAGCGTTTGTGTGCTCTGTTGAAAACAGGGAAGAGACTCTGCCTTACCACACTAGAGAATATGTTTATAGCAGTGAATCTAATAGTGCAATTCTCTGGAGCCATTTTTATTTTCAATTTCTTCATCCACCTGTGTGTTCCACATTACCCTCACTGAAAGCACCCGGAAGGGATCTGAAAGAGCAGAAATTTCATACTCACCTGGAGCTCAGCTCATCACTGACACATCCAAGAATGAAGGTGCCAGGCAATTGTAACACCTAGGTGTGCTGTGACTGTGCAGACTGTGCATTAAGATGTCACATGAATGCCATCGTTTTTTAAACTGTTCTTTTTTTGAAAATAGTTTAGGCAGTACACGATACCTTTATTAATTAATGAGATCACGCAACACAAAGCTGAATTCATTTGAACATTCAACTAGCTAAAAATGAACATTTCTACTCTTAGTTTATTAAAGTCATCACCGCTATTTTTAACATGCACCCCCAGAAAGTTCTGCAATGGTGTACAACATACAGTTGTTAAAGCGCCACTGAGACAACTAGTTGGCTGCCAGGCAATATGCTTCCAGGCAAGATCTGGTAGGATTTAATCAGTTATTTTTTCTCTCTAAACTATTTCATGTTTAGTTAATGTTATCATTTCTACCTCTCCAGAGAGCCAACTAAGACTCTTAATTCCCAAGGAAATGGACTCCTATAATTGGTTTCAGAACATGGAAACTGAAAGAACCAATATACAGCAGCAGAATTTTAACAAAGGAAATCTCCAGCAGTCTTGATCTGGACAACTGTTTGTACTGCTGGTTGGCTTCTTCCAAATTCACACCTTTATAAAATGCTGGCTATAAATTGGCAGTGTTGTATGGCCAACAGCCTGAAAGAGGACTGCAATGTCATAAATAAAAGGGAGAGACCATAAATTTCTATGGAGACTGTGATATAGCATGGCCAAAGGGCAGCAGGAGAGTGATAGATGGGAGATATGCAAGCCCCAGGATGATGAGAGCCTTATTCCCTGTAGAGGGAAGAGAGGCTGCTACAATTAATTAGAGCACCTGAAACAATTAAGCCAATTAGAGCACCTGAAACCAGTCACCTGATAAAACCCCCCTGCTTCAATCAGACAGTTGGAGAAGTTGAAGCAGAGTGGTTTGGTGTTGGAGCGGAGAGCAGTTTAGAGGAGAGCAGTTTGGAGAAGTGCTGTGGCGGGCCAGAAGACCAAGACCCTAGGTAAAGGGAAACCCGGCTTGTGCAGAGCAGAGGGACTCTGCAGGCACAAGGGGTTGGGAGAAACTTGGCCCAAGCGGGGAGAGGGCAGGAAGCCCCACAAGCTGAAGGGTCGGAGAGGGAAGTAGCCCAGGGGAAGGAATCGCTAGTTCAAGTGGTTCGCCGCTATCCTTAGGGTCTCTGGGCTGGGACCCGGAATAGAGGGCGGGCCCGGGTCCCTCCCTCTCCACTCCCCTTTTCTGGGACACTAGTGGGACAGTTGATACCCCAGTTCAGGGGTATCAACAGAGAAACAGCACCCTGAACCCCCACAAGAGAAAGCGCGGGATCCATCATAATAGTGCCGGCAATTTGCCGCACGTGGTGTCGGGTGGGATTACCGCGCTGTGGACTTAAACCAGGGTTAGCCAAAACCATCCCGTTTCCAAGATGGATGACGTGGTCAAGGCCCTAATACAAGCCACTGCGGCCCAACAGGAGGCTACCTGGGTCCAAGCAACCGCCCAACAGGAGGCGACTCGGATGCAGCAGGAGACTAATCGTCTCTTGATGAGTCCGGCTGCCCAGGACCGAGCCCTGCTGCAGGAGCTGGTGAACCAGATGAAGTCCCTTATGGAGCTGAACCACAGCTACGACGGGACCCGGACCATACGGGCCAGCCACTGCCTGCAGAAAATGACACTGGAAGATGATGTGGAGGCATACATCCTGGCTTTTGAGAGAGCAGCCCTGCGGGAGGCCTGACCCCAAGATCAGTGGTCTGGTATCCTTGCCCCAGAAGGTCTACTACGATATGGCCACAGAGACTGCAGCAGATTATCCCCAGCTGAAGGCAGAGATCCTGGCCAGATCCAGAGTAACGACGGCGTTGCGAGCCCAGAGGTTCCATGAGTGGCAGTATACGGAGGACAAGACACCCCGATCGCAATTGTGTGACCTGATCCACCTGACCCGGAAATGGCTGCGCCCTGAGGCCCTCAGCTCTGAGAAAATGATGGAGCTCCTGGTACTGGACCAGTATATGAGGGGGCTACTACCAGCCCTCCAGGCTTGGGTTGGCCAGAATGACCCCTCCACCTATGATGAATTGGTCTCCCTTGTGGAAAGACAGCTGGCAGCCCGTGAACTGTTCCAGACCCCAGGGAGTGAGACACGGCAAACCAGGAAGCCAGTCCCAAACCCAAGGCCCCGGACTGTCGAGAACTCCAGGAGAACCATAACTGAAAGGAAAGACACCAAAGAATGGCCCGAGGCCAAGAAGGGACCTGGGGGTTTGGGAAGACAGGGCGGGGGGGGGGGGGCGGCCAAATAGCCCCAGGCAGAGGACGGCAATCAGGATAAGGGGTCGGTGTTACGAGTGTGGGGAATTGGGGCATATAGCAGCCCAATGCCCCAACAGGGAAGAGCCTATCCAGTGCAATCTGGGGGATCACAGGGAGCAATGTGGCCTAATTGGCCTGGTAGGGGTCGCAATGACCCCGCATGGGTATACGAGATCGGTAAAAATGAATGGTATTGAGACCATAGCATTAGTGGATTCTGGGAGTGCTGTCACGCTGGTCTCGGGGAAGTTGGTGGGGCAAGATCAACTAACCCGGGCAAAAACCATAGGGGTAACGTACGTTCATGGCACCATAAATTTTTACCCCACAATCCCAGTACAGATTGAGATCCAGGGGAACACTATCAGGGTAACTGCAGGGGTGGTCCCCAGACTCCCATACCCGGTCTTAATTGGTAGGGACTTCCCAGGGTTTGAGAGCCTACTTCCCCCAGTAGAGCCAGAGAAGGGTAGCAGCCCCCAGGCTGAGACTGAGGCACCTACAGTTAGCCTCACCACAATTTTTGCCGGATTTGCCCCAGAGTTATTTTCATCCCCCAGGAAACCCCGAAAGTCTAGGCGGGAAAGGAGGGCAGATAAAAGATTAGGGACCAGGATTCTAGCAGGGAACCAGAAAGCCTCCCTTGTTGGTAGGCGAAACCGTTCAGGAGGCCAGGAGACAATTCAGGCCAGTGAGGACTCGGAGGCGGGTCTTAGCCCAAATAGGAGCAACCCAGGGGGCAGAGTTGAAATAGGTCCCCTGGAATTAGGTCAGATCGGTACCGCACGTGAGAATTTCGGACAGGACCAAGCCAGTGACCCGCTCTATGCGAATGTGAGGGAGGAGGTAGTGGAAGTAAATGGCGTACCCGTGGAGGGAAAGACCAAAGGCCCAAGGCCATATTATGTGTTCAAACGCTATCTGTTGTATCGGATAGCGCAAATACGAGGGGAAGAAGTAGAGCAGCTCTTAGTCCCACGGAAACACAAGGGCAGTACTAGAATTAGCTCACAGTCATTTATTTGGAGGACATCTAGGAGTAGACAAGATACTGGATAGAATCCTAAGAAGGTTTTACTGGCCAGGAATACGCGCGGAGGTCCAACGCTATTGTGCCTCCTGCCCAGAATGCCAGTTGCACAGCCCCTGACCTCACTCGCGGGCCCCATTAGTACCTTTGCCTATTACTGAAGTTCCTTTCGAGAGGATAGCCATGGACCTAGTGGGCCCACTAGAAAGATCGGCACGGGGCCACCGAAATGTACTAGTCATCCTTGACTACGCCACAAGGTACCCAGAAGTCATTCCTTTAAGAAACCCCACATCCAAAGCAATAGCAAAAGAACTACTCCAGGTTTTTGCCAGAGTGGGCATCCCTAAGGAGATCCTGACTGACCAAGGAACCCCCTTCATGTCGAAATTAATGAAGGACTTATGTACCCTACTCCGAATCCAGGCCATACGGACCTCAGTCTACCATCCACAAACAGATGGACTGGTCGAGCGGTTTAACCGTACCCTTAAAAGTATGATCCGGAAGGTGGTAGCACAGGACAGAAAAGACTGGGATACCCTTCTACCGTACCCAATGTTTGCAATATGGGAAGTTCCCCAGGGGTCCACTGGTTTCTCTCCCTTTGAGCTACTACACGGACGCCACCCATGCGGAATATTAGATATCGCCAAGGAGGATTGGGAAGAACAACCCAACCCAGGAAAGAATGTCATTGAGCGCGTGACACAGATGAGAGAGCGAATAGCTCGAGTGACCCCCATAGTACGAGAACATTTGGAAAAAGCACAAGAGGCCCAGTGGGCATATTACAACCGCCAAGCGAAAGTACAGAGATTTCAGCCGGGAGAACGGGTGATGGTGCTAGTGCCGACAGCAGAAAGCAAACTCCTGGCCAGCTGGCATGGGCCGTATGAGATAGTGGAAGCCATTGGGGAGGTGGACTCTAAGGTCAGACAACCAGACCGCCAAAGGCCAGAGCAGATCTACCACGTCAACTTACTGAAGCCCTGGCGTGACCAAGAGACATGCCTGGTCATTCAGGGAGCTCCACCCCAGACAGACGATCCACAGGGGGAGGTGAGGATATCCCCCGAATTAACCCCAGAACAACGAACAGAGGTCATTGATATGATCCAACGGAACCAAGACGTGTTCTGTACACAGCCAGGCCGTATGACACTGGTCCAACATCATATCGTCACCAGTCCCGGAGTAAGAGTGACGTTAAGACCATACCGAATACCAGAAGCTAAAGGGGAAGAAATTAGGACGGAAGTGAAGAAGATGCTGGAACTCAGTGTTATTGAAGAATCCCACAGCCAGTGGTCCAGCCCTATCGTCCTAGTCCCCAAGCCTGACGGCACCCTGAGGTTTTGCAACAACTTCCGAAAGTTGAATGAACTATCCCAATTCGATGCCTATCCAATACCACGCATTGACGAGCTAGTTGATCAGTTAGGCAAGGCCCGATACCTAACCACTCTGGACCTGACCAAAGGATATTGGCAAATTCCCCTGGCCAAGGATGCCAAGGAGAAGACTTCCTTCTCTACACCCGATGGCCTGTTCCAATACACTGTCCTCCCTTTCGGACTCCATTGGGCCCCTGCAACATTCCGACTTATGGATAAATTGCTGCGACCCCATGCCAAGTATACCGCCGCCTATCTAGACGACAGTCATCCATAGCCCTGATTGGGAAACACACCTAGGAAAAGTAGAAGCCGTGCTACACTCCTTTCGGAAGGCCGGCCTCACTGCCAACCCTCCCAAGTGCGTGATAGGGCTAGCTGAGGCCAAATACCTCAGGTATGTAGTAGGAAGAGGCTTGGTGAAACCCCAATGGAACAAAGTGGAGGCAATACAGGGCTGGCCTCGACCGATCTGCAAAAAGCAGGTCAGAGCATTTTTAGGGATAGTAGGGTACTATCGGAGATTCATCCCTCATTTTGCTACAAGAGCAGGGCTGTTGACGGACCTGATAAAAGCTCGGGGCCCCGAGATAGTAAGTGGACTGATGCAGCGGAAGGAGCATTCGCAGTTTTAAGGACAGCCCTTTGCTGTCATCCAGTGTTCATAGCCCCAGACTTCGAGAAGAAATTCGTCCTACAAACAGATGCCTCAGAGGTAGGGCTAGGAGCCGTCCTTTTGCAGATGGTAGGGGAGGAGGAATACCCAATCCTGTACCTCAGCCGGAAACTCCTCCCCAGGGAACAAAAGTACGCTGTAATTGAAAAGGAATGTCTGGCGGTAAAATGGGCCATGAAGACTCTCCGCTACTACCTACTGGGGCGGCAGTTTACCCTTGTGACAGACCATGCCCCAAGGGTATGCCCCAGTGGATGCACAGAAACAAGGAGAAGAACGCAAGAGTGACTAGATGGTTCCTACCCATGCAACCCTTCCATTTCCGTGTACAGCATAGGGACGGAAGCCAACACAGCAACGCTGATGGCCTGTCACGACAACACTGCTTCTCGTCCCAAGTAGCCCAACCCCATGGCGTTGAGCGGAGGGGGGTGGGGGGGGAGAATATGGCCAGAGGGCAGCAGGAGAGTGATAGATGGGAGATATGTAAGCCCCAGGATGATGAGAGCCTTATTCCCTGTAGAGGGAAGAGAGGCTGCTACAGATTAATTAGAGCACCTGAAGCCAGTCACCTGATAAAACCCCCCAGCTTCAATCAAGACAGTTGGAGGAGTTGAAGCAGAGTGGTTTGGTGTTGGAGCGGAGAGCAATTTGGAGAAGTGCTGTAGTGGGCCAGAAGACCAAGACCCTAGGTAAAGGGAAACCCGGCTTGTGCAGAGCAGAGGGACTCTACAGACACAAGGGGTTGGGAGAAACTTGGCCCAAGCGGAGAGAGGGCAGGAAGCCCCACAAGCTGAAGGGCCGGAGAGGGAAGTAGCCCAGGGGAAGGAATCGCTAGTTCAA
Organism: Emys orbicularis; assembly: GCF_028017835.1. Lineage (NCBI taxonomy): Eukaryota > Metazoa > Chordata > Testudines > Emydidae > Emys > Emys orbicularis. The sequence goes on along the minus strand of NC_088690.1, from coordinate 58,395,065 downwards.
GTGGTTCACCGCTATCCTTAGGGTCTCTGGGCTGGGACCCAGAGTAGAGGGTAGGCCCGGGTCCCTCCCTCTCCACTCCCCTTTTCTGGGACACTAGTGGGACAGTTGATAGCCCAGTTCAGGGGTGAGAAACAGCACCCTGAACCCCCACAAGAGGAGAAAGCGCGGGACCCATCATAATAGTGCTGGCAATTTGCCACAAGATATAAAATAAAAGACAACACAAAACAGCCCACAAATTCATGCAATATACTCTAACCAATTCTGGTTTTGTATATATTTACTGTATAAGACACTACCTCATCATTTAAGTCCTCTTGTCCATATGGAGTTTGGGGTTAGAACCAGACTTCAGAGAAGCAGGAACTCCTACTCCAAGTCTAGCATTTTGTTTCTATGCTTCATTGTAAATTGTGGTTCTAGTGACAAGAATTGTCAACCATTTGTCAGTATGTCTGCCTGCTGCAGGAAAGGAAAGCCACCTAGAACAACACTGCTGACAGCCCCACAAATACAGCATTCATGGCAGGGTGGATAAAAATCAATGATTTTTTTTTTTTTAATCAAAAAATCAGATTTTTTTTAATTAAATCGGATTTTTGAGTTTTAATTAAGATCATTATAGCTCAAAGATATTTCATAATGGAATAGGGATTATAAATTCCAATTCTATAGTATGAGACAATATATTCATGTAATGTTTAAGAAAATATTTGTAAATGAGTTCCAGTAGTTCATAGATTAGGGACCCAATCTTATGGGGTGCCACAGGCTTCTGTATAGATTATTTAGGTTAATCTTTCTATCTACCCAATGGGACTCAGTGCTCAGTCTAGAAGATACCAACAGAGATGCTTAGTTTTGCAGTTCTCAAACTGTGGATTTGTGTCTCCAGAGGTTAACAGCAAAATGTTTTTAAATAAATAAATAAAGGTGAGAAATAACACACCTCAACTCTATTGTCCCTCTGCAAATTTGTGTACACAGAGTCAATCCCTTACTTCTCTCAAAGTGCAATGTTTCAAGAAGTTCAATTAATAGAAGATTGTTGGAGGCAGAATAGGTCTAGACAAGGAGAAGAAGTCTGGAGATAAATGTGAGAAGCGAGAGACATATGCTTGTTTTGTTAAAATATTATATGTTTGCTGTTGAAGAAAAAAATCTTAGTTGTTTTAGTTAAATAAAACAATTTAAATGTCTGTCTGGTGATGTTCTCCTCCTAATACAGCATGGCAAGAAAACCCTCCAAATATTAATGATTAACCTGTTGAATTGGAGATAGTTCACCTCCCAATGACTTCATAAATATCTGCTTCAATTACCTTTGGTAAATGAAATAACCAAACAATCATTCATTTTCTGATATAGCAGTAAAACTAATCTGAAAAGTTTTCAAAATAAATCACTGTTTAAAAAAGTATAGTGTGTACCTTCTAAAAATGAAACCTACATCTATTTCTGAGTTGTGAAGAATATGTATTAAGATTATAACAACCAACAAGAATGCACTTTTATGTAGGAAACCATGATTAAATAGAGTCTTCCTAACTAGTGATTTAAATCATGATTTTTTTATTTAAATCAAATCCACCCGGATTCACAGCATACGACAATATTTCTACTTGCTAGAACAAAGCATATTCAGCCCCAGGTACTGCACCTTAGATATCTCCATCTTAGACTACAGGTTCATGAAGGATAATTGCCAGATTGTTTCCCATTGACAGTGTTACAGAGACAAAGAAAATAAAAGACAAACCATTCTATTTTTTTTGTTTTGTTTAAACTCTTCCATTTATTGGTACATCACTACATTCACAGTAGTGGATTAAGACTTTTGTTGTCCATTATTAAGTGGCCACTAATCTGTGTTAGTTTATTTTAAAACTAGCATGCATATGACAGAAGACAATTTGTTTTAAAAAGGGATGTTCTCAAGACATGTAAGTTAAAAAGCTATAGACCGTACCATTAAACTTTAAATTAAATTAAATTCACGTGGGTAACATTATACTTCCCACATAATGAAAGGAGTGGAGGTTTAAACTAATCCTTTTAGCATAATGAAAATTATAAACAAAATGCAGTTACATATATGAAGAAAGGTCCAGTCAGACAACTGATGGTATCCATGAGTGGCTTTGTTTATGAGCAGAACTTACAAAAAGTTAAGGGTTTTTTTAATTATTCAGACCTGGAAGGATTAGTTAAAAACTATGAAGTAATTTCAGACATTCCTGTTATAAGGTTCATCTTCACAGGAGCTGTTACATTTCTGGCCAATTGCTGAAATCAGACATTTAGCATTTTAGTCACCAGTATGTTATACAGGGATCCTGCAGCAGTACCAGTGCCTCAGTCTTTAGCAATATGAACCCTTCATTAGCGTAACAGCCTAATACCTTGGGGATAACATGGGCTCCTTTTGTGTGGCATCTCCCTTACTTTCCCAATCACTAAGATGGGCATGATAACTTACCTCCCTTCCTTGCACAGGTGTTGTGAGTAGCTAGTACTTGTGAAGTGGTATTATGTTGCCTTATGAAACAGTATGAATGGACTGTTCTCTTATTAATGATGTAGGAGTTGATTTTTTAAAAATCCATTTTCAGTCAAATTGTAAAAGGTCCATAAATTCTTAACCTGTATAGATAATGAACTGTGTTGTTCTCAATTTGGTAAAACAAAATGGGTCATATTCAACATTACAGTTCTTTTGGTCTCCCACAAATCACTCCAGAAACACTGCTCTAACACCAAGAAAAGTAGTTTCAGGAGTATCTGTAGTAACACATACTTACAACCAAAAGGAACTAACTTCACAGCTAGGATTCTAAAATAACCATGGACATCTTCCTCACTGGGCAGGGCCAGCTCACATAATGTCACCGAATCTGTAGCTGGAGGAGGTCATGAGATCTCCATCCCAGCAGCTGAAACGTTAGTATAACATCTACTAATGTTCTAAAACTGTGTGCTGACAAAGAGCTGCTGCACATTAACTGGGAGGTCTATTGTGAGGATCTCCCCCTTTATTTCAGCCCTATCTTGTGCACTTTGTAGATTCCTATAAGATGAAGCCTCGATTTACTCCTCTAATTTTACATACACACACACACACTCTCTCTCTCTCTCTCCCTCCCTCCATTCTTCCTTAACTATCAGAGATATGAACACTCTTCTTCCAGCTGGCATACAAATAGTGCGGGTGGAGAATAACACTGTATATTAAAGTCTTGGGCCTTGCAGCAGATAATCCAACCAAATGGATTCATGGTGCTGAACCACAAAAATACCAGTCTGAAAATCTGCCTGAACAGTGGAGAATGGGAGCAAAATCCTAAACATGAATCAGTTTGTCAAACAGCCAGCACTATGAAGTCTGGTGTGGGCTGGCACTGCAGTACCAGTTATAACACCACATTTGCAAGTTAGCTGCTATATTCCATTATAAACACTGCTTTTGAAGGATTCATAACTCAGCCATTTTAATTTACATTGGGATGAAATTTGCCACGTATCAGTTCAGATGTAAATTTAAAACATATCTTACAAGATGGCTAAAAATGAGATCATACAGGATGGTGAATATAGTAAGTTTTTTGGTAGCTTCTGGTGCTTCCTCTCACCTCCACCCCCAGTTACCAATTAAAGCAAACTTTTAAAAATTACAGTCAGTTTTTAGAGGGGTTTTAGCATTAATATGAGTTATTTAACTTTAAAAGGCAGCTATTATGTATTTTCCTAGTGATAGTGTATGTGTTTTTGCAACACCTCACTAATAGATTTTGATATTTTATGAACTATTGATTTAATTTTCAGGTAAAAATACAAAAGCAGGTATTACCATAAAGAAGTCAATTAAAAACAAGGAGCTAACACTAAAAAACAAAATCCAAGCAGTTCAGAACTGCATCTGAAACTCCATCCTTAATTAAGGATTTGCAGGGATCTGAGTTACAGGGGAACCCCACATATACAATTATATGTGCCACAACAACAAGGCATAAAGAGGTAAGCTAACCAAAGGATTTCAGACCTAATTCTGACATTTCAATTGGATCATTAATTAAAAAAAAAAAAAAAAAAAAAGCAGACTTGTTATTTTCCAAAGGCTTTACATGCATGGAATGCTAGAAGTAGCTTAGTTTACAGAAGGGAGCTAGTTTTTCCTGTTGGATGGTAAACCATAAACAGATACTCACATCCCAGCAAAATAAACATATAGGAGGAATGTAATCAATGGTATTTTCACATTAAGCACAGACCCAACACATCTTTCCCCTACTCTCCCCACCCCCATTGTAATCCTTCCCAAACCACTCTGCTTCTCACTCCTGACTGCAAACTGTGGTTGCTTGGCCAGATTAAGAAGGTGACATCTGTTTGAGTGAGACACACACTGGGAAGGCATGATGGGTGCTCTGATACTGTTTATGGGCCACAGCTTTTTCAATAAAATTTACTTAAGTTATTTACTTAAATTCTTCCAATACAGAAGTTCTCTCTACTTGGATACCAAGTTACAAATTTGCAGAAGAAGAACAACAACATTAGCCTGATTTACCCATTTGTTAATAAAATGTTAGACAGGCGCCCAATATAAAAATCTTAAATCTGAAACTCAGTCAGAATTTGTTGCTCAAATCTCTTCTAACAGGCCACATTTGAGCACCAAAACCAAGTTTTATAAAACTCAGGTCTGGATTTCAAACCCCAAGTTTTGGAATGTTTAGATACAGAGTTTTGGTTTGGGTCATTATAGAGGTTCTAAGGGCTGGTCTACACTGGGGGGTGGGGGGGGGGGGGAAATCGATCCAAGAGACGCAACTTCAGCTACACGAATAGCGTAGCTGAAGTCGAAGTATCTTGGATCGAATTACCTGGGGTCCACACGGCGCGGGATTGACGGCCGCGGCTCCCCTGTCGACTGCGCTACCGCCGCTCGCTCTGGTGGAGTTCCGGAGTCGACGGTGAGCGCGTTCGGGGATCGATATATCACGTCTTATCGATCCCGGATAAATCGATTGCTACCCGCCGATATGGCGGGTAGTGAAGACGTACCCTAAGTTTGGGGCTGGAGTTATGGTTCGGACCAACATCTAATAAATATGAAACAAATCAATTTAAAACAAGCTGTATCATTTGTTACTAGAATATTTCCTGAGATTACATCAATAATATCCAGCTCCACCTGCAGTATCTAGATTCACAGTGTAGCCCATTTTTTTGTGGTTAAGAACCAGATTCTCCAGACTTTCACAGTATCCTTGAATTGTGAATTCTCTCTTACACACGTTTTAGGTACAAGCAAGTGAAGAATAACATTTTAAATGTGGTGAAGAAAGGCTATTTGAATAGTGACAGGAACACATTCAAACCCATGAACACTCTAGTAGTTGGCTGCTGTGTTATGAAATACTGCCCTCTGCAGCCCATTCTGGAGAAACAGAGTTCAACCAAATTAACATTCATTCCATACAAGTTCTCTGTTTTACAGGTCTACTCTGTGCCTGTAGCAACAATATGTTATTCCTTCAACTTCATTTGCTTTCAGGCTGCTCTGTTTTTATCAGAAGGGTTGTTTATTCTCTTCAGTGATCCTCTGGTGGCTGCTTTCAATTCTGTGCTCTGCACTTGCTCACTAATAATACAGCACTAGTAGTGCTTTATTGACGTCAGTCATCATAGAGTGCACTGAAAGAGTTTAAAAACAGCATAGACCAGCAGTTTGAATATACATGTACATTTATTCCCTCAAAATCTCAGCATTGGAATTTCACGACCCAGGAGGGCTCAGGAAGGGGGATACTAATCTAGTTTCACCAAGATTTGGGAATCTTGGGCCCCCTCTGGAACCAAGAGCTATCTTCTTGCTTTGCCTGATCAGTGTGCAGACATTGCCCTGGGCTTTGATGACTTTATTCCTTATTACACAGGAGGAATTCTAAGTTTTGCATTACGGGTAAAATTTTATTCACAAGCTAGTAAACCACAAGTGATGTAAAAAAATGGCAATACGGGTGGTCAAGTGGAAGGTCTCCACTACAAGGGCAAATGTGTTTTATGTTTCTCTGGGTCTTTACATTTCCCCTTCAAATGTTTCATTTCCATGTTGCAAAACCCAAGCCAGATAAATACTACTCTCAGTTCAGAAACAGATCCTGCAAAGAGGGAGAGGTGATCATGCTTCCTGTTGCAAGTAAGAGGCATGCAGCAGTGTTCTGGACCTGCTGGAGACTTGAGGTCACACAGAAAGTCTTAAATAGTCGAGGCAAGAAGAAAGAAAGGCTTGCAGGAGGATTTAGCAAAGATGGAACTGTCTATGCTGTATGTGGGAAGAGCTGCAGTGATGGCAACAGGCAGATTTGCAACGTAAGAACGGGAAGAAGGAGAATTTAGAGTCACAAAGTGCCAAAGTTTCAGCCAAAGGAGGTAAATGGAAGGTCTGAATTGAAGAAAGAGCTAAAAGAAGTGGAGTTGTTTACATTGTTATTTATTTTTATTGCATGAACTGTGTGCCAAGCATTTAGTGTGCTGATATTCATCTTGGTATGAGAAGCAATAACCCAGAACGCACCCTAACTTTGCTTGTGTGCAATGGCACACAGACTGTGGTCTGTACCTCTATGAATTGCAGATTTGCAGGGAATAAATAATGCCTTATAAATCCTAGTCAATTAAAGATATGTACACAATATAATTGACTAGACTGGCACAAAAGGGACCCCTCTGTCACTCCTCCATACTCCACCCCATACCATTGTGTAACTGGGGACTGTAGAATCTCTGAATTCCTCTACTGTATTTTTTTTATTATTTTAAAACAAGCTTTGAGTTTTAAATCTGAGAGGAATTTTTGTGATGGCATCATAAAACCCCTGAGAACAAAGGTTAACACATTTTTAAAATGTTTTTATGAAATTTTAAAGGGAAAATATATATGAACATCTGAAAAGCTTTCTGATAATGAAACATATTATGCTGTGAAATGGACTCTGAAGGGAAGTTTAAAACCTGATAGCGCTCTCTATTTAAAAAAAAAAAAAAAATGCTGGCAAATTTAATCCATCTTGAACAGCTAAACTTTTCATATTCCTAATAAGAGACCCTATATTTTCTCTCAACAAAGCCCATCAGACACACACAATTATTGTTTCTTGTTCACCAGCTACTTATAATGGAAAAAAAAAACTAAGAAACCTGGCCTACCAGCTGATCATGTAAGGAGGAAAGAGACAGTGACTAAGCACCTAGTACTGTACACACAAATCTTTTTTTAAAATTAAATTTAAAATTTGAAGACTATAATGACTTTATTATTTTATCACCTTTATGCTCAAATAAATTCATTAGTCTCAAAGGTGCCACAAGTACTCCTGTTCTTTTTAAATATACCTTAGTTATTATAATGAACAGAGCTCCCTCTTGTGGCTGCAGGAAGGTGGACCTGGTGCAACAAAATCAGAGTATAGCTGGCATGAGATAAGCACCAGAGAGATGAGAGAAGGGGAGGTCTGGTTCTCCTGTATACCATTACTAACTTGGTTAAACAATAGACAATTAATGGAAACTGTCATGGTGTAGCAGGGCAGTCACCCCACTCCAGCCCTGAAAGGGTTAAAAGCCAGCTCTTGGAGAGGGCTGGGGCTGAGAGCCAATAAGAATAGGCTGATTGGGAAGGCAGCCACAGCTGGGGCCACACCCAATGAGGAGACAACTGGCCCTATAAAAGGGCTCTGAGCCAGGAGCTGGGTCAGTATCTCTCTAGCGCTTGGGAGAGAAGGACCTGGCTGCCTGGGAGCTCAGGGGAAAGGCTAGCAGAGCTAGGGAACTCCAGCCTGGCAAATTCCCCAGGCTGCGGGCCTTGCTAAAGGCCAAAACAGGTACCAGGGTTGCAAAGGTGCAGTCCGGGGTTAGGCAGAGGCAGCAGGTCCAAACTCTCCCTTGCCAATGATGAGTGGTTTACAGACTACAGTCTGCCCCAGTGAGCAGGAGCTAGATGATGACTGGCAGTAGCCACTGAGGCAAGGTGGGTTTAGAGGACGGGGGTTCCCCTGGGAGAGGAGATCCAGAGCGGGGTGTGACAAAGTTCCTCCTCTATCTTGGTGGGTCCTGCGCTTATTGGCGGATTTTCTTGCCTCAAAGATTCACCATGTGGGTTGGGGAACAGCCCAGAGACATTCCCCTCTGGGAGAGCCCACAGTCCAGGTCAATTGGGAGGTTTGGGGGGAACCCGGGCCCGCCCTCTACTCCGGGTTCCAGCCCAGGGCCCTGTGGACTGCATCTGTCTATAGTGCCTCCTGTAACAGCTGCATGACAGCTACAACTCCCTGGGCTACTTCCCCAGGGCCTCCTCCAAACACCTTCCTTATTCTCACCACAGGACCTTCCTCCTAGTGTCTGATAACGCTGGTGCTCCTCAGTCCTCCAGCAGCACACCCTCTCACTCTCAGCTCCTTGTGCCTCTTGCTCCCAGCTCCTCACACTCCCCCCACAAACTGAAGTGAGCTCCTTTTTAAAACCCAGGTGCCCTGATTAGCCTCCCTTAATTGATTCTAGAAGCTTCTTCTTAATTGGCTCCAGGTGTCCTAATTAGCCTGCCTGCCTTAACTGGTTCTAGCAGGTTCCTGATTACTCTAGTGCAGCCCCTGCTCTGGTCACTCAGGGAACAGAAAACTACTCATCCAGTGACCAGTATATTTGCCCTCTACCAGACTCCTGTACCACACTGGTCTGGGTCTGTCACAGGGGGTACTGCAGGGGCAGAACCCTGAGGTAAAGGGCACCAGGGTCCGGGCGGGACATGGGGCCTAAGGCAGGTGAGCCACCAACCAGCAGAGGGTGCTCTGGGCTGAAATTGAGCTAATTCCCAGGATAACCAGCAGGAGGTGCCACACGGGTGAGTCTCACTTCGCTACACATGGGGACAAGAGGTTGCTGTTTAACGTACTAATTAATAATTCTCTCCCTCTTAACACCCTTTCCCTGCACAGATGCTGCAGAATGTAGCAACTTTCTCCTCTTCCCCGTTCTATTTTTGACCACCTTCCTCCAACACAGAGCCTCCCTACCTTGTTCAACTGATTTCTGGCTCACTCACAGGCAGTTTCAAGGCAAGGGATACAATCAGGATATGAAATTCAGGGTCTAAGCTATGGGGAATGCACATCAAGACAGAAAGCCTTACATTATTATCCCTACGTCATTTTCATTATCATTATCATTATACTTGGGAGTTCTGAAAGCAAACAGAAAATGCTTATTATCTTTAAAGTTTTGAGAAAGAAATTCAGTTACATATGTGACGGTCTAAAACACTTAGATCTGCTGAAATGTTAGGGCAAAACACCTATTGAAAAGGAAATCCATATAGCCTCAAACCACTCCCTTTTGTGGTTTCAGAGCTGTAAGGATACTAAAATCTGCTGGAGACAGGCATTCACTCCTGGATGAAACTGGCAAGGTAAGACAATTTGGGCCCTACCTGCCTTAAGAGTGGCCCCCTTTCGGAGTCTATCATTGCTCCCCAAACCCTTCAAACATTTTTATGACTGAAAACATAAAAGAAAAAAGAAAAGCAGGAAAAAGAAGGAGGCATGGATGAGTGTGAAACTCACAGTAAACAAGCCTGTGCACTAATGCTTTGAACCACTATACAGACTGAGCCGGTTTCTCTCCTGACAGGACTCTCAAAGTCACACAACATTTACAAATACAATTTAAAAAATGTCACACTAGTATACTATGGGGCTTTGTTGTTATTCAATTCAGTTCCCAGCAGACAAGGATCCACAATGCAAAAATCACTACCACTTATTAGCAGTCCCAGAGGCACCAAGGCTTAAATGAGGTTGGTGACGGAACTCCCTTTCCTGGTCAATGGGCTGGATGGGTGACAATGCCTGCTCTCTATGTGAATAGTGGAGTTCAGTCTCCAGGGATATCCATTCAACACCCTTTCCCAGTACTGAATTCATATGCTTTTTTAAAAATTAATTTTGAAAGAAAATGTCATGACTGACTCCTCAAGGAAAGAGCTCTGAACTGGCACAATCAAGACAGGTCCATTTTTAAGTCTAGCGCTTAGGATGGTGCCCTTTAAATTCTTCACCTCATAGATATTGCAATCAATGAAAGTACCTCCAACAGCTGTATCAGTGTGACCAGAACATATGCTGGTTTCTGCTTATCCACCTTCCACTGAGGAGTGAAGAGGATAGATATGTGCAGCGCAGGATACTGGGGGGAGTAATCATGCTCAGATGCACTCATTCTTTGCCAGGAAAAAGTGTCAGAATTCCAGCTCCTTCATTTACTGCGTGGTTCGATTCTTTTAGACATTTTGAAAAATAAAGTCGATTCTTGAATTCATGTCCTAGATTCTTGCTGCAGAGAACTACCAGACAAATCAGAACTAGCCACCAACAGAGGATGAGCATGCCACACTCCATGACATTTCAATGGGAAGATTTCTATTTATCAACAGAAGCTACATTACAGCGATTGCATCCATAAGGATATAGAAAGGGTTTCCCCCCTACTTTATGAATAATACTTGAGCTGCAAGGTGTTTTTGTTCATTCAGGCTTTTAACTGATCAATATTTATTGGATTTTTTCCTTATTTTGCATGGATGTTTTAGATTGGACAAGATTTTATGTAAGGTAAAGCATGGCAAATCACTTTGACTTTTGTATGCTAATGGGATTGTACAGTCCAGAGTTATTTTTCTAGAGATGCTCTATAATGCTTTTCATCCTCCAGACACTTTGCAAATATTAACTAATTCTCACAGCACGCTTCTGAGACAGAGGAGCATTAGCATCCCTATTTTACAGATGGGGAAGCTGAGCCACAGAAGTTCCACATCTACCCTAAAGCCACAGGAGGCATCAAAACCAGAATTAGAACTCAAGTTCTTGGTTCCAAGTCTTGTGCTCAGACAAGAACTCTCTTTCCTAAGGTGGAGGAGCAACAAAACCACAAATTTTCTACCATCATAAAATCAACATGCCTGAAGTAGGTATTTTTAAAAGGTGTATAAAAAGGATGTAGACATTCCACAGTTCCTTGTAATTCTAAGTCAAACACCCAGTAAAGCAGAGGTGGGCAAACTACGACCCGTGGGACCATCCTGCTCAGCCCTTGAGCTCCCGGTCAGGAAGGCTAGTCCCCGGCCCCTCCCCCACAGCCTCAGCTCGCCATGCCGCCAGCGCTCTGGGCAGCAGGGCAGCGAGAGCCGCCAGGTGTAGCGTATTAAATTGCTTCCCATGGGAATGTGCTACTTTCGGAGCACCAGGACTGGCAGCTGTAAGTAGTACACCGTAAGTAGCACATTCCTACAGGGAGCAATTTAATACACTACACCCAGGTAGGGAAGGCTGTGCCTCCCCAAAAGCCTGGCCCCCTCCCCCATCCGCTCCCTCCCACTTCCCGCCCCCTGACTGCCCCCCTCAGAACCCCCGACCCTAGGGTGACCAGACAGCAAGTGTGAAAAATCGGGATGGGGGTGGGGGGGTAATAGGAGCCTATATAAGAAAAAGACCCAAAAATCAGGACTGTCCCTATAAAATCGGGACACCTGGTCACCCTACCCAACATATCCAACCCCCCTGCTCCTTGTCCCTGGGACCCCCTGCCCCTAACCTCCCCCCCGGGACCCCACCCCCTATCCAATCCCCCTGTCCCCTGACTGCCCTGCCCCCTATCCATACCCCCGCCCCGTCAGGCCCCCCGGGACTCCCACACCTATCCAGGACTCCCTGCTCCTTATCCAACCCCCCGCTCCCTGCCCCATTACCATGCCGCTCAGAGTACCAGGACTCGCAGCCGTAAGTACTACACCATAAGTAGCACATTCCTACGGGGAGCAATTTAATACACTACACCCAGCCCTCCATACAGTTTTGGCATCCCGATGTGGCCCTCAGGCCAAAAAGTTTGCCCACCCCTGCTGTAAAGACTACTGTATTTTGATGCTATGATGGTGCCCAGTTAAGAGATACCTGTTAAAAAAATGGTCCTCTTAAAAGGAGACAATGCCCATACACCAGAGAGACTATGAAACCCTTAAATATCTGATAAAGTAATAAACCTGATGGCTAAAATACTATTTAAAACTACTCTGTCTAAGAAGTTAGGTTTCCTGTGCAGTGAATTAAATTTTCCTGGAGCTCTTGTAGATGAAGATCTGATGCAAATATTCAGATGTGCAATAAAAATGTGTTTAATTGATTTCTGCATGTCATTTATTTCCATTTATCCTACCTGAGGATTCCAACTGGGATCCAGTTTCTTCACTGTGGCAATGTATTCTTGCATAGCCTGGTGGGGACTTGAATCTCCCAGCGCTTTCCATGCTTCCCTGGGATACAGAGAAAAACATAAATGGCCCACTCATAGAACTGATACATCTGCCTCTTACTCATTGTCACCAATGAAACAGTGATCAGGCCTAACACAAGCCTACCTTCATACTTCTGGGAAAAGGAAAGACATCTTTTACCCAATTTTGAAGCCATCAATCCTCTAGTCAGGCTTAAAAAGAAACTCCTTCACCCACTCATATTTATTTGTTGCTGATTAAACCAATACAACAGTAAATTAACAGAACACTACCACCATTTTAAGAATTCCCTAAAGGATTATTTTAATCATTAAGAAAGAGATACATGCAAAGTAAGATTCTAGTTCAAGCAATCTAAAAGATGTGACCAAAAATAACAATTTCTGATTTTATTTTATTTTAAGAATTGCAAGGATTTCCTCTTACCATTTCTGCTTTCCTTCAAAATCAAAGAAACTGGGCTTTGGAGTGTTACAGTTTCCAAATTTGACCTAAAGAAGAAAAATTTCCTTTGTTACAATGAATAGTAGAGAGGGATAAAGTTTAATTTATCATTATAATTTGTTAGCCAGTTCATAGCAGCAAATATCCAGATTTATTACACCTCTTGATTTCAGAGCAAATTTATACTCCTGTCTGATTGACAGTTATTAGCTTCATATCTCCCCGGCAAACCTCTCAACTCCAAATGTTTTTATTTTAACAGTCTCACACAGCTATTGGCGTATTGGCCTTTGTTATTTTCTGTACAGGATACAGAGATGGAATTCTGATATGCAGATAATTTCTTCTGCAGGTATTACCCAGCAGGTGATGCTGCACAGTGATTTTCACTCGAAGACTTGTCAGAGAAGGAAGGTCCAACTTTGAGGAAAATCGCCTTCCTTGTCCTGGTGGCAGAAAAACGCCACAAAAGAAAGGAAAGACAACAGTCACGCAGGGCCGGTGCAACCCATTAGGCAACCTAGCCGGTCACCTAGGGCATTAGCATTTGGGGGGTGGCATTTCGGGTCCTTCGGCGGCGACCGGATCTTCGGCCACCCCGGTCGTCGATGGCATTTAGGTGGAGGGAGCTGGGTCGGGGGGCAAGGGGAGGGCCACCTGCAGCAAGTAAGGGGGGGGGGGCGGCATGCAGGGGAACTCCCCGCCCCAGCTCATCTTTGCTCTGCCTCCTCCCCTGAGCACGCCGCCCCGTTCTGCTTCTCTCCCTCCCAGGCTTGCGGCGCCAGACAGCTGATTGGCGTCGCAAGCCTGGGAGGCGGGAGAAGTGGAGCGGCGACGGCGTGCTCAGGGAGGAGGCGGAACAGAGGTGAGCTGGGGTGGGGCTGCCACGAGGGGGGGGGGTGCCTCAGGGCGGAGCTGCTGCGGGGGGGGGCGCCTCAGGGTGGAGGGGGGGCGGAGAACTGCCACAGGGCTCGGGGGGGGGGGGGCACAAGGTGGAAGTTTCGCCTAGGGCGCGAAACATCCTTGCACCCGCCCTGCGGTCACGCAGCAATCACGACCCAACCCGGTCTTCCAACACCACCTGCAATGTCTGCCAACGAGCCTGTGGATCAAGAATCGGACTCTTTAGTTACCAAAGGACCCATGAAAAATATAACCCATGAAAGAAATCATCCTTGAGGGATCGCCAACAATGTATATTACCCATCTGTATAGCTCATCCTCCAACAAGACTAAAGAAAAATCCCTTTGATATTAGGGAATGTAGGTACACAGCTAAACCACATATTATGATTATTCATTAAGGATGAAATTCACCTCCTTCTGCACAAAGACTAAATAAGTGGGCTATGTTTAATTGCCTTTGATAGCCATGCTGAATACAAAGATGGCAAACTTGAGTGGAGTCCATATGATCTCTGGATTTCCTCCAGAAGCATCTAGGAGCATGGCAGCCAGAGCAGATACACCAGAAATGGGAAGTGAGTCAAGGTTGGAGGTGGTTGGGATGGTCCAGTTGGTCAGAAAGAGGAAAAGTAGTAAATTGTGGAGTAGAGGATGGAGTTGTAGCTAGAAACAAAGGATTCATTACAGGAGAGTGAGGCAAAAGAAAAAAAGGAGTCTAGAGAATAGAGGTATAGGAAGTGTTAATGGACTGCAGTTCATGGAAGGAATATGAGTTAGGAGTGGTAAGTGAATAAACAATCCTGAAAGAGATGAGATAGTGATGATAACATATTCTAGAGGGGTTGTAGTGGAATCCACATGTAGACACAGAAGGCTTGAGTCTCATTTACATAAAGACCCTTTTAAACTGATATGGTAGCATAAAGGGGGTTTTGTAGTGGCCATCAATTACATTTAATGTCCCTTTAACAATAGCAAAGTGGTGTAAAGAGGCCTTAGTGTACATGAGATTGAGGGCTTGTATACACTTACATTTTATAGCACTCTAACTTGCGGGCTCAGGGGTGTGAAATCACCCCCTTGAGCGCAGCAAGTCTGAGCGCTTTAAAGCACTAGTGTAGACAGGCTCCAAGTGCTGGGAGCCGCACTCCCAGCGCTCGGAGCTAATCCCCTCGTGGAGGTGGATTACCAGGAGCACTGGGAGAGCTCTCTCCCAGCGCTCGCGCCCGACCACACTTGCACTTCAAAGCGCTGCCGTGGGAGCATTCCCGCAGCAGCGCTTTGAAGTTTCCAGTGTAGACATACCCTCAGACTCAGGATATTTTTCCACATGAAGGTGTATTCATAGTAGGGCTGTCAATTAATCACAATTAACTCAAAAAAATTAATCGTGATTAATCACAGTTTTAATCGCACTGTTAAACAATAGAATACCAATTGAAATTTATTAAATATTTTGGAGGTTTTTCTACATTTTCAAATATATTGATTTCAATTACAACACAGAATACGAAGTGTACACTGCTCACTTTATTATTATTTTTATTACAAATACTTGCACTGTAAAAATGATAAACAGTATTTTTCAATTTACCTCTTACAAATACTGTAGTGCAATCTCTTTATCGTGAAAGTGCAACTTACAAATGTAGATTTTTTTTTGTGTTACATAACTGCACTCAAAAACAACCAGTGCAAAACTTTAGAGCCTACAAGTCCACTCAGTCCTACTTCTTGTTCAGCCATTCGCTAAGACAAACAAGTTTGCTTATATTTACGGGAGACAATGCTGCCTACTTCTTATTTACAATGTCACCAGAAAGTGAGAACAGGTGTTGGCATGGGACTTTTGTAGCCGGCTTTGCAAGGTATTTACGTGCCAGATATGCTAAACATTCGTATAACCCTTCATGCCACCATTCCAGAAGACATGCTTCCATGCTGCTGATGTTCATTAAAAAAATAATGTGTTAATTAAATTTGTGACTGAACGCCTTTGGAGAGAATTGTAAGTCTCCGGCTCTATTTCACCCACATTCTGCCATATATTTTATGTTATAGTAGTCTCAGATGATGACTCAGCACATGTTCATTTTAAGAACACTTTGGCTGCAGATTTGACAAAACACAAAGAAGGTACCAAGTGAGATTTCTAAAGATAGCTGCAGCACTCGACCCAAGATTTAAGAATGTGAAGTGCCTTCCAAAATCTGAGAGGGGCAAGGTGTGGAGCATGCTTTCAAAAGAGCAACATTCTGATGCGGAAACTATAGAACCCAAACCACCAAAAAAGAAAATCAACCTTCTGCTGGTGGCATCTGACTCAGATGATGAAAAGGAACATGCGTTGGTCCGCACTGCTTTGGATTGTTATCAAGCAGAACCCATCACCAGCATGGACACATGTCCTCTGGAATGGTAGCTGAAGCATGAAGGGACATATGAATTTTTAGCGCATCTAACATGTAAATATCTTGTGACGCCAGCTACAACAGTGCCATGCAAACACCTGTTCTCACTTTCAGGTGACAGTGTATATAAGAAGCGGGCAGCAGCATCTCCTGCAAATGTAACCAAATTTGTTTGTCTGAGCCATTGGCTGAACAAGAAGTGGGACTGAATGGACTTGTAGACTCTAAAGTTTTACATTGTTTTATTTTTTAATGCAGTTATTTTTTTGTACATTCTACATTCGTAAATTCAACTCTCATTATAAAGAGATTGCACTACAGTACTTGTATTAGGTGAACTGAAAAATACTATTTCTTTTGAGGGGTTTTACAGTGCAAATACTTGTAATAAAAAATAAATATAAAGTGAGCACTGTGCACTTTGTATTGTGTTATAAATTAAATCAATACATTTTCAAATGTATAGAACATCCAAAAATATTTAAATAAATGGGATTCTATTATTGTTTAACAGCGTGATTAATCGCGATAAATTTTTTAATCGCTTGACAGCCCTAATTCATAGCTATAAGGAATGCTGAGGAAGACTTGCAGTTCCTTTCCTTTATTTGACTAAAGTCCAACAGCTGCCTTTCAGTAATAGGGTCACCTACAAAGGGAATACGGTGCATTTCCCAAAACTTATTCCAGCCTGGGACACTGGCTGGTCCACTTCCAGAGCTCACACTGAAGGTAACAGGAGATCCATGCATGGAGCAACTACAGGATCACAGTCTGGGTGAGGAAGAGAGACTGACAGGAACAAATTCTTTGAGCCCTAGTCCAGGAGAAGTTAAAAGCAGAATTTTTCCTGAGAGGAACCAGGGAGCATAGAATAAGGAATGGCAGGTAGTAAACAAAAGACATGTTGGTCTATGCCTCTGTAATTAATTTACATGTACCCATTAATATTACATTTGGATTTACAGACCCTATCATTAGAGGATAAAGACACCAAAGATCAGGAGAACGTTGATGCCCACCTCTCTTATTATTGGTGTCTGCATACAAACAAGGAATTTTCACATAGGTTAAACATCATTTTGATGAACAATGGATTTACATAAAATGAAACGTGGACTTAATCACTTTTTTTTTTTAAATGTTCCTGCATTGGTAACCAAACATTTCAGGACTCCAATTAAAAAGCCACTCTTCAATCGCTCATAAATGACTATATCACAAACTCAGATTCCCAGCTAAGGCATACTTCTACACCAGAGGCCAAGCCAGAGTAGCCGTACTGATGCAAACAGGAATAATCCCCTTGAAAGCAACTGTTATAGTAAATCTCCCTAATGCAGGGCAAAATCCAGCATAAACGAAACATGGGAAGGATTGGGATGTTTAAATGAACCTGATAGAGTAAACATGGGCACTCCATTTTCAGAGATCATGACAACCTGTTAGTCAGATGTTGCTAGTCAAGCAAAATCAAGCTGCAACCATCAAACTATTATAAAACACTTGCTGCTCAGCCAATTAAACTGCTTGATCAGCTAATGATTCCTCACCTTAAAAGGTTGTTTTATGCTGCATCTGCAATCATCAATCATGCCTCTTTTTAAAAAAAACTTAGATGTGGAAGTTGCAGTAATTTTATTTAGATTTTTACAGAAAGGGAATGGGGTTTAAAAAAAATGAAAAGTTTTCTAAAATATTTGTTTTATTGTTTCATGGTAAATGTCACTAGTTTGAATCACAGGGTTTCTCAGCTGGCCTTCAGATCAAGGTACTTTGTTAAAACAGGTTTTTGCCTGATGGGGAATTGTATATAATTTCATTTCACTGTTGTCAGCCCTATCTTATACAGACTGTGATTTAGATTGTGTTTAAACATTTTCTCTTGCACTCTGAGACACTGAGTACATTTTTACAAACTGAAAAATATAAATGAAATATGATCTACTGTCAAAATAGAACACCCCAACCTGGCCTTCTCTAGCCCAATATCCCAATTGCACACAAAACAGCCAACAACTCTGAGAGAAAGTTACGTACTTTTCCTAATAGAAAATAATTATTTTCTAAGATCCTCTTCAAAACCTGAAAATAGTTTCCCCTCTTTAAATTTGGCATTCATTGTTTTCCTCCCAGCTGTGCAATAGCATCAGCACTACTGATGCCAACACAGATATAGGAACAATACTTCAAAATGATCTGCAAAAGAAAAATAAATATGGTTTTGCCCTTTCTGCTTTTTTATGATATATTAAGTTGGCTTACAAGAGTTTTGTCCAAAAATAAAGGGGGGGGGGTGAGGAGGAAGAGGGCACTGCTTGATTTTTTACATTAAAAATATCAGCTCTTTATTTCTCACATTTTGCTGTGCAACTCCCTGAAAAATTGGAAAACTAATGGGATTCTGACATTACATAACACTGAAACTGGAGCAGTCGAGAATGGAAGGATTTTTAGTTAGAATGTTTAACTTGAATTCCTGACAAATAATTGGGAGAAAAACATTTGTGAAAGATTCAGCCCTCTTGTCCCTACAGCTGAAAGCTAAGAAAGCTTTTTCTACAAAGCTAGCAGAAAGACATGAGCTCCAAATATTATTTCAAGTCAGAGGTTCCTATACTGTTGTCCGTGGAGGGCTGACTGATCACTTGGTGCTGGGCCCTCCTTGTTTCAAGTTGATAAACTGCATTAAAAGACAGCCCGAATACATTAAATACTTCCCTAATATCACTTTTCAATGCAAGCAATTTTTGTTCTTGCCATAGCGATGTTATGTGATCATAAATCATGGGGAGATAATCCATGCAATTTTGAATGGGAAGGGAGGGATCCATGAGAATCTCTATTAAGCTATAGTCCATGCCATGAAAAAGCTTGAGAAGCTCCAGTTTGTGTCAAACAATCATGGTCTGTGATTTGTTTTCTTTACATTACTCAACTGAAGTAGATTGTAAAGCAACTGATATCCGGACTGCAGGTTATTTCCCACCAAATCATAAATTCTTTTAGGCAAGTCAAACTTGGACCCTAGCTCCAGAATTTGCTAGTACAGCTTTGAATGTAGACTTGAACCATACTGGGACCATCTGTATGCAATCAGCTGACCTAGTGAACACAATTTCCTAGGCAGAAATGGAATTTCTTCACGTAGTTTGTCCTGCACTGAAAGGGCAGCTGAAGAAAAGCCTCACTAATCTGCACTAACTAGTGGGGTGGGCCTAAATTCAGATCAGTGAGGGTTGCAAATTAGCAAGTACTGGGACGGTCAGGAGAAGCATCAGCTTCACCTGCCAATTAGTAAGGGTCCTAAGCCCTGAATGCCAGGGCGGGATCAGGAGGTGACATGGTGTTCTCCATTAGATCAGAGAGAATAATGTCACTCATATTGACTCAGACCCAGCACAACAGTAGTACTACAGTAAACTGTAAGCCAAAAAAAAAAAAAAAAAAAAAATCTATTTTCAGTACAAACTTGTGGTTTAATCATCTTCTACTGTCCCTGAAAAATCATCACATGGCAAAGGCACATATAAAACACAGGATTATGCATTTCCTGCACCCATCAGTGTGAGCCCTGTTTTGCTACGAGTGCAGGATTTTAATACTTGAATTTTGTCTGATCACCCCATCATTTAGATAGATATCAGGAGAGCCTTCTTCAAATACTGCAGCTCTTTTATTGAGTCTGATCACTCATGAGTAAGGCCGCGAGTCTGTCATGGAGGTCATGGAAGTCACGGATTCCATGACTTTCCATGACCTCCATGACTTCTGCAGCCGCCAGTGCGCCTGGCTCAGGGACAAGGATAGCGCACAGGCCACTGCTGGGGCAGTCTCGGGCCACCATGCCCCTGCTCCCCAGCAGCAGAATTTGGGTGTGAGAGGGGCAGGGGGATGGGGCACCGGACGGGGTGAGGCGGGCTCTGGGCGGCGTTTACCTGGAGGGCTTCTCAGAAGCTGCAACATCCCCCTCGCTCAGCTGCTTGACGGAGGTGTGGCCAGGCAGCACTGCATGCTGCCTCCACCTAGAGTGCTGGCTTCACAGCTCCCATTGGCCAGGAACCGTGACCAATGGGAGCTGCAGGGATAGTGCCTGCAGGCAGAGGCAGCGTGCATAGCTGCCTGGCCTAGCCTCCACCTAGGAGCTGAGCGAGGGGGGGATGTCGCTGCTTCCAGGGAGCCTCCCAGGTAAGCGCCGCCCAGAGCCTGCCTCACCCCATCCCGTGCCCCAAACCCCTACCCCCTCCCACACCCAAACTCTTCTGCTGCGGGGGTGGGGGGCGAGAGGGCACAGAGCCAGATAGGGAGCCTGCTGGCCCAGCCAACCCTCCCTTCCCCGCCCCCAGCACCAGTGGGAGTCTGTCCCGCCCCCAAGCAGCCTGGACACCCTCCCCCTGCACCTTTGGGGCCCTGGGCAGTCCCCCCCATAAGTTTTATTCAGTGGTATTTTTAGTAAAAGTCATGGATAAGTGATGGCCATGAATTTTTGTTTACTGCCCGTGACCTGTCTGTGACTTTTACTAAAAATACCCATGACTAAAACATAGCCTTACTCATGAGGCACTGGACTCTTGTCAACTAGTTATTCTATTTCTACTTTGGATACTTATATGGCCTCCATTACTGTAGTGCCTGAGCACCTCACAATCTTTAATGCATTTATCCTCACAACACCAATTTTACTGCTGGGGAACTGAGGCACAGAGAGACTAAATGACTTGCCCAAGGTCACATAGGAAGTCTGTGGCAGAGCAGATATCGGACACCAGGTCTCCAGAGTCCTAGGCTAGCACCTTAACCCACCGGACCATTCTTCCTCTCTTACTGAAGTTCAGCCCTAACAGGCCCTGGCAACATTCTCTCACTAGGGCCAACAACTGAACAGCTCCCTTATTCTCAAGCTTCTGACACACAAACAAAATTGCAGATAAAATTAATAAAAATCTGAAACTGCCTCCAATAAAAGGTAGTAAAACTCCAGGAGAAAGTTTATATATCTAAATAGTTTTAGATCAATAATGTACAGTATTTTAACAGAGAACTCAGCTGTTACTGTCATCTCTTTTATGGTGGTGTTGCCTCTTAAAATCAAAGCCTTTGGTGAGAAGAAATATTGACTTGAGGACAGACAAGGATGTCAAATCAGGGACAGCAGACAGATCTAAGTCAGCACCTTTTGCACACAAGTACACCTCTACCCCGGTATAACGCGCCCCGATATAACACAAATTCGGATATAATGCGGTAAAGCAGTGCTCCGAGGGGGGCGGGGCTGCACACTCCGGTGGATCAAAGCAAGTTCGATATAACGCGGTAAGATTTTTTGGCTCCCAAGGACAGCGTTATATCGGGGTAGAGGTGTAATACTACTGTCCACTGGATAATACATTAGCAGCCTATTATGCATATTGATATGACTTCTGTGACTAGAAAGAGGTTGCGTTAAGTACTACAGTTTTGTCTTAAATCACAAAATGCCAGACCAAAAAAATCAAAGTTAACAGGGCCTGATCCTGCAGCAGCTTGCGCTTGCAAGACTCCCTCTGACTTTAACTGCAGTGATGCCCACATCTGCAAAATGTAGGCTCTGTCCTTAACCAGTCCCACTGTTTCTAGGCAATGCGAAACACAGAGTCTTCTATAAGGTTGAGCATGTGCATTGGTACTAAGCACAGGAGGATGAGATAAGAACAGAGTGGAAGCCTTGCCTACAAACATCCTGGCCTCTGGAGGCAAGACACTTACAAGATTTTTTTTTTTTAAAGTATATTTGTTCTGTAATTAGTTGTGTACACGACATCCCAAAAATGATACTGTTAATGCATACGGTCAACAAAACACACCAGATTATGTTGTTACTCTATAGGAGCAGTCAAAAGCATCGCACACACCTCTCTGCCAGCAGTCTAAAACCTCAGCTATTGAAACATGTGGTGACTCAATGCAGTTAGCAGCTCCCTTTTGCTTGGAACAAATTGAGGGTTTGTAAAAACAATTTCTGAAGAATTTCCTCCTAATAATTTCAAGCTAAACAACATTAAGCTCCTCATTTCTCATCTCACAACTGGCAATGAGGAAATCCCCTGGAGCCCAATATCAGATGTCAATGCAACCATAAAGCTGATATACTGTATTGTATTCCCTTTACGACTCAGTGGAGCTAGGAAACACTTAAGATAGTATGAGAAGCCCACATTGTGAGCAACAGAACCCTTCTGGACCCTCCAGGGTTTGTTAAATGTTTACACAGGCAGGACTATATCCACAGTTGGATAGCATCAACATGGTAACAACAGCAACTATTTACATGGAAGTGCAATAGTAGGTATTTTTAGTTATTTCTAATGCAGTAAGCATTTGCCCTAAAAAAAAAAAAAAATCATTGTCTACTTATACTCTTCATTTCATCTCACATTCCAATCTGTTCTGTTCTATCTTCTCATGTTCCCTTCATGATTCTCTGCCATCTGATCATCAACTCCTTAACCTCTCCACAAGATTCCCAGTGCTTGTCTCCTGCTGTCTTGGACAGGCTACCCAGCTATCCGGTCTTCTTTTTGAGCACACTATCTGATCCCTTCACTGCTGGACACTCATCTCCTGCTGGTGACTGGCAGTTTCAGTCACACTGGAGGCTCCAGAGAGCAGCTCCTTTCATCCTCTAACACAGCAGTAGCCCCAAATAGAGACAGCCAGGTTAGCAGTCCCTCCTCATTTCCAGCTCCTTTTACAGTCCAAAGGTTGGACACCTGTAGAAGCAGCAGAAAACACAGAAAAGACGAAGCAACATGTGACCAGCTAGCTCTTCAATGGACTACTTATGTGCTTAAAGCTAAGCCTGATCGGGGCCTAAGTCAGTGCCTTAAATCTGATGCAGGTGATGGAAAGTCTATCATCTGCTGCGTAATCTGCAATGAGAAGGGGGTCTTAATTTAGGTCATGATAGAGAGACATCTGTTATAAAACTACTGTCTCAGTTGGCACTCTCCTTCCACGTTGTCGGTTTCAATACGTGGTCTGGTTGAACATGGAAATACCCTCCTATCCTTACAGGTAATTCCCAAAATCACTTGAGAAATGTTGCTGTGGAAGAGTTAGCACTGCCACTGCTCTTTCATTCAAAGGCCCCAGTCCTGCAGTAGGATCCGCATGAGTGGACCCTTGCTCTCACATGGAGCTCCATTAACTTCAGAGGGTTCTTCACAGACACAAGGGTCCTAAAGTAACAAAAGCTGACTTGTGTTCTGCCATCAATTGATGGTGGCTGATCTCCACCTCACACTACATCCAGCCCGAAGTGACAGCTAACACATGGCCCCCACCAGACTGGACAAAGGTTGAAATACCACCCAGAGCCATGCATAGGCAGCAGTATCAACGCCAAGCATTGAACAGTCATGAGTCAGGCCTCCCCCACAAACAAAACAACAACAAAACCCTACAATATTTCTTTATAACGAGGAGATTTTAAAATAAATAAATGCACAAGAATCCTTGTCCTTTACTTTCCAGCTCCAGGGCCTTTAGGGCGCCCTGGGATCCCGTTTCCCAGCTTCTCTCTGCAAGCACAAGGCCTGAGACCTTTCTAAGGAAGGGTGAGATTCCCTCAGAGCCACGGGGCTGCTGGGCTTTAGGCAGGACCCACGATCTTGGGACAGTCGCGGTGCAATGGCCAAGAGTGCTGGCGCTGCACCTGCGCAGGCGTGGGAGCGCTTAGTAAGCCCTGCCTCAGGGTGCCCGGCGCTGGACAGAGGCGGCGAACCGTGAGGGAGGCGCTAGAAGGGGGGAGGCACCGCTCCAGCCCGGCCCTTACCTGCTTGTACCTGGCGTACAGGTAGAGGAGCTGCTCCCTACTAGCCGCCTGCATCAGCCCCGGCAGTCGCTCGGCCGCCCGCTCGAACTGCTCCGCCAGCGCCCGGGCCTCCTCCTCCGGCCCGGCCGACTCCTCCCCGGAGCTCGGCTCCCCGCCGCTGTTGCCGGCCGGGAACGGGGAAGCCATGGCCAACCCGGCTGCCCCCTCCCTCACTGCATCGCGGTCCGTCGGCCGCTCCGTCCCCTCCCGCGGCGGCCCGCCCCTGCCGGTAACTGGGCGCAGCTGGGTCCCGGGCCAGGGCGAGCCTCTCCAGGGACGCGGTGCAGCGCTGCTAGCGGCGCGGGCGGAAACGCGGCCACCAAGAGGGAGGTTCCGCCGCGCGGGGAGTCCCTGCCCCTGCGTGCGGGAGGGCGGGGGCTCGTGAGGCGCTGAGGGCCCAGGGTGGGGGCTGCTGTTCGTCCTCTGGGATACGGAAGAGTGCCCGCTGGTCGGAGCAGGGAGCCCAGGGCAGGAGCCTGCTTGGGACCCTCTGGGGCTCCCCCCTCAGCACGAGTCTACTAGCGGTCCCAGTCAGGGCGTGTAGGGGCTGAGGTCACAGCAGGGACGAAACGGTCACGGTCAGAGTGTTGCCGGCACAGAGGGCCTGAGGGGGGCAACAGCGGGGTTCGTTGCCCCATGTGCTTCGAGCCAATGAACACACCAGGGTGGAGAAGCAGACAAAGTTTATTCAAGAGCTCTGAATAGGCACTAGGAGACCAGCATGTCTCAAATCAAGCGTGCTGATACAAGCAGTTTTTCCCTTTTTATTCTTTTCTTCCTTCCCTACCTCCCCCCCTTCCTCCCTCTGTAGTAGTTACATTAAACGACCTTGGCTGTGTAGCTTGTTCGCAATGTTCCCTTCTGCAAGTTATTTTGTCCTTCAGCTAGAAGCATGTAGGTTCCCCTTATCACTACCGCTTTCCAGCTGCTGGCCTGTGAGGTTAGTAAAGTTTAACATGGAGGGGCTTTGGTTCACTTTGGCCTAGAGCGGGAGGGCTTCATCGACTCTCGTGGTCTTCCACACACCCCCCCCCGAGTTCCCTACGGTGATGCCTAGTGACACCAACAAGAGCATGGATCAGAAATACAATTGTGAAACAAATTGGTGGCTTCCTAGTGCACATGTACCTACATAACTACAACCACCCATTAGCACAGCTGGTACTCTTGAGACTTCAATATCCTCTTAGCCCTTGAGGTGACACCTCCAATACATGACTATTCACAAAGGTTTTTCTAGAACATTCCGTGCTAATTTTTCCATCACAAATACACGAAAAAGGAAGAATCTGCCAAAACATTCTAGTCAACTATGTCATGTGATACTGCAATCTAGAAATGCTATGTGATGCGATCTAGGGTGCACTGAGATTTTAGGGTGCACCAAGAGCCCAATTACTACTTAAGGACTGACTGTAAGAAGCCACTTTACACAAACAGGTGGCTTCTCACACAAAAGTGGTACTATTTCTAGAAATGCTGAGCTAGTCAATTTAAAGAAGATTTAGGGATTTATCATGAGATGCTTTTCCTTAAAAACCTAGCTAAATAAATAGGGCTCTACACTGGGTTAATCTGACACTGTTGATAATATTTGACAAACACTCATGCATGTTTGAGTGGGACAAGAAGCAGTCCAGTGTATAATCTCTGGAGAGCCTCGAGGAGAGAGGATGTGATTATTAGTAATGCCAAACCCAAGCTTACACAGCTGCCATTTAAATATAAATCATAGATGCCTTTGAGTTCAACGCCCTCTGCAGTTTGGTATAGTTATGAATACAGTATGGTCTCATATTCTCACTATTAACACCGCATGGAATGCCTTTAGTCCTGCATATGGTGCGAGACTTGTTTTGAAATTGGAAAAGAAAAACCTTCTTTATGGTTGTATATATCAAAAAAAGACACCCTCAAGCAGCTTCTCCTTTGAATTCAGGTTTTGTTTTGAGAACAAGGTTTTACACAACTTAATACAAGTAGAAACATTTGCACATTTTTTAAATTTCATTATGGTTTTTTTAAATTATCTTTTTTGTAATTTAAACTTTCCCCAGGAGCTCTAGTCATCTAGAATTGGAATGCAACAGCATCCTTCTAGGGCAGGAGAAGGAGAAACTGACCAAAAAAAGGTGAAACTTGCCAAGCTAGTTTCACTGTCCCCTTCAGGAGAGGCCAACATCCAGCTAGGGGCACACTGCTTGGGGAAGACCTTCTGCTTCTCCCACAGGATGGCAAGTTTGCTCTTCTCAATGAGGAGGATGTTCAAGTTTTGGATCATGCTCCAGGATACAGCCGTTCCAGGTCCCATTGTTGTTGAGACTGATAACACCATTATCCTTCAAGCCAATTTGGCACCAGATAAGAAACTCCAGGAGATCTCCTCTGTCAGTTAACTCAACAGATGAGGAGAGACAGAAATGGGTCATGGTCCAGAACTATTCAAATGGCATCTGAGCTGGGTCCTGATTTCATCTGCATCTTTTTACTGTGCTTATTTAATGCAAAGTAACTAACGGTTAGAGCAGGGGATTAGGTCTCAAAGGATACCAGGTTCTAATCTGCTGCTGCTACAGACTTTGCTGTGAAACCTTGGGCAAGGCACTTCAGCTCATACTTTCGAACTTAGATCCATATTTAGGCCTCAAAATGGAAAAAGAAATGGCCTGAAGTCAAGGGGAGCCACATGTGCCTCTGAAAATCAGGCCACTTCTCTTTAGGGGCCTAAATATGAATTTAGATGCCTAACACGGATACACCTACGTTTGAACATTTGGGGCAAAGACAGTGAGATACACAGGTCCATCCAAATGAATGCAAATTAACCTTTCTTTTGTTCCACACCATTAAGGTTTCTGTAAACGCCACATATGTTTTTTTAAAAAGAATGTTCAAAATATTTTCAAGATGTTCTAAAAATTGTCATTGGGACTATATTTTGCATCCTTCCACCTGGAAAGCCATCTGCCTTATTTATCTTGGCCTCAACTGGGCAGAGCACAGAGGGAGAGAAAAATTATAACCAACATATTAAAAAATGACCTATATTGTAGAGCTGGTTAGAAAGCCAAAATTTTTCCCATGAGAAATTTTAAACAAAAAAATCTTTGTTAGAAAATGTTTGGTCAAAAAATGCTGGTGGCCTCAGGGGAAGATTTGAACTGATTCAAAATAACAATTTTCATTTCAACTCAACATTTTGACTTAAAATCGGATTTTATTTTTTTTAAACTGAAAAAGTGAAACAAAACAACATTTTAAATTAAAATGAAAATGGTAAAATAAGAAATGGAAATTTGAAAGGAAAATTTTTATTTTGAAATTTCCCACAGGAAAACTAAATTTATTTGGCCAGACTGATATTTTTCCATGAAAATTTTCATTTTTGAGGAAAGCTTATTTTTTGGTGGGAAAACTTCCTACATGAAAATTTTCACCAGTTCCAATAACTAACACATATATACCTATCACGACTTTGTACTGATATGTTGGGACCTACTGGGTTCTCAAACTTTTGTATTGGTGAGTCCTTTCACACAGCAAGCCTCTGAGTGCGACCCCCCCCCCCCTTATAAATTAAAAACACTTTTAAAGAATATTTCACAGTATTGTAAATGCTGGAGTCTGGGGTAGAGGCTGACAGCTCGCAACCCCCCATGTAATAACCTCACGACCCCCAGTTTGAGAACCTCTGGGCTAGAAGGACATGCTGTGTGTTCCACTTGAACACCGGGGACCTCCCTTTTCCAGTGCTCTACAGCTTCAGTTCTAATCTAAACAGGGTGTGAGATATTAGACCTTAAACATCTCACTAGAGGAAGACTGAATATTGCCATTCCATGCCCAAGAAAATTCCACCTGTGGAGGAAAAGGAAATATTTTTGTGTCAGGTTGGTTTTTAAAAGGTAGCCATTTGAAGCAGAACTAAGAGGTTTGAAATGTTAAAAGTAGTCCTACCAGAGACAGATCATCATGCAAAGAGCATCTGAGGAGCATGATAGCTATAATTGATTACAGGTCTCTGCAGTGTCACTTGCCCTCACCATCACATATGTAGTATAGCTATTGTTTCTCTTTATCCTTTACTACACTATGCTGTATGTAGAGCGAATAGCAAAACCTGTAATTAAGGTAACATAACACTTTTTTTGGCGGGGGGAGTGGAGTTAGACTAGCAGGGGATGCTGTGGCAGGACTGGGTGACACTGGAATGGTTTTGTGTTTTAAATGAGGCATAACTGGAATATCAGGGGATCCTGCAGCTCTCATATGGGTTGAACCACTCATACCTTTCCCAAGACTTTCCTCAAACTGTCCCCTGACAAACTTCCAGCTCTGGGTGATCCTTAGCACCCAGAAACCCAACGAGGAGGAGAAAATCAGCAGGATTGGGGTAAATCCTCTCTCAGAGAGGCTGTCAGGCTTAGGTCAGGGCAGTGTAGTTAGTCCCTTGGATAGGTTGTCCCACTGTCCTGTTACCTGGTTGCCTGGGAAACCTTCAGCCCCTTTGTGATGCCAAGTGGTTGATGGTTCTGGAGCTGGAGCCAGCTGAGCCGGGGGTAGGGGGAAAGAGGAGAGCAGGAAGGGCTGGGTACTGCCTGGCTCTTCCCACATTTTTAAAAATTAGGTGACACCACATTTAAAAATTGTTCTTTGTAGATCAGGGCACCGATCCCTGTGAAGTGGCCAGAAGAGAGTGACAGTGGCAGATGGAGAGAGGATGGACAGACGCATGAACAGGATACAAGGTAAGGGAGAGCTTTTTCAGCTCTAAGGCATGTTGAAGGGGAAATGAACAGATATTACCGATCAAATACTAAGAGCATTGGTACTCTGGAGGGAGTAGAACTAGGGATTGTTATTAGAAGAAATTCAGACAAGAGGGGAAGAGCAGGGAATGTAATTATGAGCAAAAATTTAAATATAAAAATGTTGATGGTAATTGGGAAATTGAACATTTGGGGAAAAAAAACATTCTTAATAAAATAACATCGCAGTCATGAAAGAAGGCTTGTTTGGTTAATCAACCATCCTGCTTAAGAGGGTGGGTAAAAGCAGTAATAAAAAATAAAAATATAGTATATAACAAATGGAAAGATAGAGAAGCTGATAGAAACGAATACAAATTGGCAGTTCGGAAATGCAGACAATTGATAAGGGAAGCTAAATGTATCAGTGAAAAAAAAATATGGCCTGTAGGATTAAGGACAACAAGAAGGAATTATTTAAATATATCAGGAACACACAAAAGGAGACTCTAAGCAACAATATAGGTATGATAGTAGACAAGGATGGTAAAATTATTATTTATAGTACAGAAAAGGCAGAAATGGCTATTAGCCAGGATGGGTAAGGAATGGTGTCCCTAGCCTCTGTTTGTCAGAGGGTGGTGATGGACGGCAGGAGAGAGATCCCTTGATCATTACCTGTTAGGTTCACTCCCTCTGGGGTACCTGGTATTGGCCACTGTCGGTAGACAGGATACTGGGCTGGATGGACCTTTGGTCTGACCCAGTACTGCCATTCTTATGTTCTTAAGTATTCAATAAATATTTCTGTTCTGTATTCAGAAAGAAGCAAAATGATATATTTATATCATATAGTGATAATGAAATACTTTCTGTTCCATAAGTAACTGGGGAGGATGTTAAATAGCAACTGCATTCCAAGTTGGTCCAGGCATGCTATTTAAGGCCTAAGGAAAACACCTGAAAGTTGTCTGTGCAACTAGACAGATCCTTGGTTTGCTGCTGTAAACAGACCCTGCTATGTACTCCTGATAACTTGCCTTATTCCTAACCCAAGCCTTGCTCCTGGTTGCTGGTCCCCTGCCCCGCTCCTGACACCTTGCCTTGCCTCTGGTACACTAGCGCTGCTTTGGCGGACTCACTTGGCTCCCACCTGGTGTGGCTCATCATCATCTTCAACTCTGACCTGATCCTACAACATGACACTGGTACAGACTGCTGCTCCTGGCCTTAACCCCCTAGACTGAACTCGGACCATGTTCTTGAGTCCCTTCCTACCCAGGCCTTGGCTTCAACCTGCACCTCCATATCCGGAGTCCTGACAAAGAGTTTACAATCTACGTAGACAAGACAGGCAAAGGATGGGAGAAAGGAAGTATTATCTCCATTGTACAGATGGAGTGTAGGAATGCTAGCTCCCAAATTGTTAGCCATGGTTACGGCACACTGTTTCCATGGCCACAAGGCAGGAGTGACCTTCGCCTCTGTGTCTGTGTTTGGGAAACTTTTGGCTGATTTGATTCCTACCCTCGCAGCTGGTGTTCACGCGCTCAAGAGATGGGTCTGTTATCTTGTGTGCCTGTATACTGCCTGGCTTTTCTATGCGCAGGAATGTAACCACTAAGAAGTGTTGTAAACAAAGTAAGGAGAGAAATAAAAACCCCAGGAAAAGTTTTCCTGGAGGCTTTTGGCTTGAGGCTTTTGAAGCTCTCTGGCTACCAGAAACCTGGTGTTCTATTTCCTTTCCTGTGTCGTCGCCACAATGGAGAACTGAGGCCCAGAGAGATTGAATTACCTTAGGTCACACAAGAAGTCTGTTATAGCCTTAAGAACTGAACCTAGATCTCCTGAGTCCCAATCCAGGGCTTTAACCACAAGACTACCCTTCCTTTTTAGTATATTGGGCATATCTGACTTCCTGGTATGAATGGAATAAAGATACCTGCTGTGAAGGAATGAATAGAGAGGGCCTGGCCCTGTGTTCCTTGCACACTCAACTCCTATTGACTGCAAGTCAAACAATGATTGATATCTTAGCAAGGTTCCTTTTTCAACTCAGGAAATATCCTTTGTGTTCCATGACTCCAAATCTTAGAATTAAAGAGCAGATTCTACTGGGTCACACAAAGGACCAGACATATTAATTCAGCAGCACTCCCCCGTCTCTAGGGGAGTTTGTGTCCATTGGGAGCTTTGTCATTGACTTTAGGCCCACTAACTCTTACTTCCCATCGTTTATTTGTATTGAAATCATAGCAAATAGACACAGTATAAACTCACATTTTACTTGAATTTGGGCCTCTCAAAAAATGGAGAGCTAATTGTTCTGGCTTGAGCTAGGCATTGTGGGGTAGGCACTTCGTAAACTTCCCACAACCAACTCTGTCCAGACCTGAAGACCCCCATTCCTATCCTAATGTAGGCCTCTATTGAGCAGGATCTGCCAGGTGTGGCACATACATGTTTGTGGCAGGGTGGGATTGAAGTCTGGATAAACAACCAATAGTGTCCACTTTTCATTTCTGAATTAATGCTTTGTCCCGTAACGAATGGGCATAGAGCTTTTCTTGCCCGAGTTTGATACTTATGGCTCTGTCAAAGAAAAATCACATTTTATATGAATATTTTCCCCTTCCTTATTAAGTTTTCTCCCTCTGTCATGCACACACATACACAGGTCTGAGATCTGGCTGTAGTGACAAACAGTTGTCCATCACATCAAAAAGACCACACTTAGCCTGGCTCCCGTGCTCTTATGAACGTGCACAGAGCATTGCATGCATCTGAACGTGATAGGGTCACCTGGAGTGATGCCCCTTGACTCTGTTTTATAACTTTTCACTGCTTAGCAGCTGATCAATAATAATTTAACTGAGCACTTTTATGAAGAGACCAGAATCATCTTTGAGAAATGGAAGATTAATTTTCAATGCAAAGTTGATACCCAAATTCCCAAACTGGTCATTGTCTTGTCTAAAGCAGGGCTCCTCCGACATTTGCCTGCTTTTTAAGATAGAGATCTTATTACAGTTAATAAACATTTACATTACGGTAGCACCCTGTAGCAAGCGGGGCAGTTACCCCGCTCCTGGGAGAAAAGGTATAGAGGGTTGGGGGTTCCCCTGGGAGGGGAGACCCAAAGTGTAGGGTACTGCTGGGATGTAACCCCGAGGTAAAGGGCACTGGGGTCCGGGAGGGACACAGGGGCCTGAGGCAGAGCTGGAATTGAGCTAATTCCCAAGGCAACCGGCAGGAGGCGTCGCGCCGGTGAGTGCTTGACTTGCTACATGTGGTGGAGAATGTGGGCATAGATGGTGACCCCTGATACAAGGGGCAGGGACAGGACTGGGACTATTGCTGGGCAGAGGAGAGAGGGACAATGAATCTGGGCTACACTGGGGCTTTCTTTGCGGGTGAGTGCTCGACTTGCTACACACCCAAAGGCACACCGGCCCCATTCTGCTGAGTGCTGTACAAAGAGGTATCTCCTCTCCCAGTCCTGATTTCACACTTCCCTGCAACAAGCAATAGTCACGTGTAAAAACAACTGTAAAGGCGCTGTTAAGGAGAAAATCAAGTCATTTAATGCAATGTTGCAACTTGGTTATACCTTTGTCATGGGGTGTCCACGCCACACAAGGCCTGAAGGGGTAAATTAGGCCAGTTAGCCTTAGGCTGCACTGGGTGGAAACCCAGGGAATGCTAGGGCCTAATTGCTGATGAAGTCCAGCTTGGGGAGGAGCTGTGCAGGATCTTTAGAGAGAAGAAGTTGGTAGGCTGCATGGGGGATGCGTTCAGTCATTCTCCCGGATGCTAGGGGGAAGATCAGGAAGCTGTAA
Organism: Emys orbicularis; assembly: GCF_028017835.1. Classification (NCBI taxonomy): domain Eukaryota; kingdom Metazoa; phylum Chordata; order Testudines; family Emydidae; genus Emys; species Emys orbicularis. The sequence goes on along the minus strand of NC_088690.1, from coordinate 58,362,516 downwards.
GGACAGAGTAGGAAGCAGTCCAGGGAAAAAGCAGTGAGGGCTGGGAGAGTAAAAGCCCAGAGCTGCTAAGCTATGAAGAAGAAAGCGCTGCAGTTCCCAGTGCATGAGGGGGGCCCCCAGGCCATAGAGGGAGGGAGGGAGTGGAACGACACACTGAGTAACCACAGGAAGAGGTGACAGAGATAATTCCCCAGATAAGCCACAAGGAGGCACTGCTGAATGGTGAATAGAGTAAGCCATGTCACAATCCCCCATTGTACATTTGCAGCAGAGCTGACTGGAAAATCTCTTTTATTCTTGAACAAAAAAGTTGCAGTAAAAACATTGACATTTTTCTTTAAAAGTCTTTTGGTTTTCATTAAAAATAAACAAAAAAAAAAACCCAAAACGTTTTCAATTTTCAAACTAGAACATTTCAGGAGGTTGTAGTTTTTTTACGAAGGACTAAAAAGCCATTTTTCACTGGAAAAACATTTCAAATGAAAATCTCTAATCTGCATGGCTTGTTTCTTCTCCCTGGGCACAGGACTTCACATGATTATTTCTCCTCCTCTTGTTGCCTGCAGCTCCCAGTGCTGTATTCTTTCCAGGCCGCCTTGTTTGCTTGCTGCCCCTCCTGTTTTGGTGTCAAGTTTGACCACAGCTGAATTCATTTCAGAGAAGCAAAGGAACACACGAAGCAGAGTTCAGGGAGGAGCTTGGGTTTTGAGTTCAGTTGATCCAAAAAGCTTCTAGAACTCCAAAGAGTCTGGGACCAGGTGACAGCTTCCAAGCTAAGGTGCTTCATTGTTGTCAGAGCAACTGCTCCTGACACTGTCAGGTACAGCAGCTCAATGTACTCACCTGCACCAGCACACTGGCCTCAACTTCCTGTGCCTGTTCACTAGGACAGTCACTGAGTGCACTGCAGTCCATCGTCTGTATAGTGAAGTCACTGGCTGTATGTGTGGCATATTCCCGTGGCAGCACATATGTGTATAACCCATCTGTATGCCAGTGTCACAGCAGCGCCATAATGGAAAGCACAGTGTGAGGGAGAGGAATTGATCTCCAACCCATCCGTTCCACAAGAAGGAAACGTGGAACAAATTCCTCTCCAGTGGCCTGCGTACCCCCTTGGAACGGCGTTCTGCTGGTTCTCTTACAATCCCCTGAGAAGAGCTACCAGGCAGGAAAGTGGCTCCAGCCCATGGTCATGTGGGTGATAACATTACACTTGTGTGAGATGCACAAATATGTACCTCTAACTGTCTATGAGGAAGTGAAGCTCCAGGGAACAACTGGCCTCTCCCACAGATCGCACAGCACCGAGCCTGCACCCAGTGGATCTCTCCAAAGGGTCCTGCTGGCTGATTCCCAACAGACAGCCCCTAAGGAACCGCTGGACAGCTCCCCAGGGGCCATCACCGAGGAGCTAAAGGACTTTCCCCCCCAACATACTTCCAGATTGCTAGATGGTTGGCAGCAACCTGTGGACCAATGGGCTGTTCCAAACAGACTGAGGGAGGCAGCTTTTAATTAAATTTAAAAGCATTAAAAAAAACCTCTAGGCTTGGGGGTAGGGAGGCCTCTGCTCGGGCCTGAGGTATCTGGGCCTGGCCTGTGTGCCAGCTGAGAGCAGGAGACAGCACTCTACACGGTTCTCTGGGGCTGGGGGAGGCCGAGTGCAGAGTGAGAACAGAGCCGATGAATATATTATAGGGCCGCCGTGAGATGGCTGGTGCTTTATAATGTATTTATGAGGGTTCCCAGGCAGTCTCTTTCTGCAGGCATAAAGTGCCTTCGTTCCCTGGTTGATGATACAGAGGACAGCTCCTTGCATCCCCCAGGCAGCTCATTAGAGTACTTCATAGTGATCAGAGGTGACAACTGGGGAGCCCTTATGAATACATAACAGAGGGTAGCAAATTACAATATTTTTCTTCTGTTACCTCTTCTGACTCCCCACTGCTGTCTGGGTCTGTGCTCCTTGGCTGAGCTTTCACTTTCCTTCTCCAGTGCTGATCCACTCTCCATCCCACCTCACTGCCAGCTTTGTCTCCTTGCCTATTGCTTCCAGCCAGCTCAGCCAGCACTGGGGTCCAGTCATATTCAGTGATGGCAGCCTGCAACGGAGTTCAGTCATTGTTGGGGTGCCTCCTTGTGACTGTGGATTAGCTCCTTTCAGCTCAGACGCTCCCTTCCAATGGCTGCTCACATCGTATTCCCTCCTCACTCTCCAGGACTCTCACTACTCCCTCTTCGTGATTCAGCACTCTGGCCAGGTTACTATACAGTCTTCCTCTTCTGGGATTTCAAAGTCGCTCTGGATCAGCTGTCCACATGCTGTTCCAGATAGTCTTCCACTCCACGGCCAGGTCCTGTGCCACTTTCCCAGCAGATGGTAGGGGAACCCGGGCCTGCCCACTACTCTGGCTTCCAGCCCAACAACCCTATATCTAGCAGCAACTACAGTTTGCTTGCCACCAGTCAGACCCTGTTGTTATTTCCCTGGACTCCTTCCTACTTCCCCCTTTTCTGTCTTCTTGCCCTCCCCCCAGGTTTAATGGCTCAAATCCCCTCCTCCCAGGGAGTAACTGTAGATATATCCCCTCTGACTTCTTGCTAGGCTCTGTAGCCCCCAACGAAACTTTCCTTCTCCCAGGGGATGACTGCAGACTACTTCTCTTATAGCCCCTGCTCCTCAGCGTCATCCCTTTATACAAGCCCAACCTGCTCTTTCCCAGCTGAACTTCATCTTCCATTAGGCTTTATTGGTCCCTGGCTTTCCTCCAGGTGCAGCATATAAGGTTAATTGACCTAATTTAACCTGCTCTGGCTTGTGTGGGGTGGATACCCCATCACACAGCCACAACGACTTATTTGACTATTTGTTTTTCAGGAGTTAAATTTGACCAAAGGGGCATATGCTAGACAAGACATTTTTGTTGCAGAGGGCACTGATCCTCCTGCTGGTTTAGCTGTAATTGCAGAACCTCCTTCCTAAAACAATCATGTTGGCGGTTTGTAATATGCTAACCTGAAGGGATAAAATGAATCCAGCATTTTAACCAGTTGCTATTTTGTTTGTCAATAGAAAATGCAGCTTCCAAAGTATTATTCCACCAAAAGATAGTTGCACACCCTCATGAAATATGTGCCACTTTTGCTGCTTATTATAAGAACCTCTATATCTCAGATACTATAAGCTCTGAAGTTATTCAAAAATAAGTGAAGGAGCAGGCTTGCCAAAGAACAACTTAGAAACTTCAGACAGAAAAACACAGAAGAAGAAATTTTAGTGGCAGTACCAAGTATGAAAAGTTGTAAAGCTCCAGGACCTCCTAGCTTTCCAGCGAAATGTTACAAGGTATTTAACAAGGGACTAGTGGGCCCATAGGGGAGGTACTAGCAATGCTATTCTATTGTGGGAGGAACTTCCACAACCTGTGAAAGCAGCTACTGTTGTTCTCCCAGAAGTTGGAAAAGACCTTAACTTATGCAGCTCTTATAGACCCGTATCTCTGCTGAACCATGACAAAGATTTTAGCAAAAATACTAGCTGGCTGGTTGCAGTCTGTGCTCTCATTTTCTACAAACCCAGATCAAACTGGATTCATTAAGGATAAACGAGTGTCAGACAATATTCAGAGAGTACTTGGAATCGCCCATAATATCAGATTTTTAAAAAAACTATTAATTTTGTTATCACTAGCTTCAGAGAAAGCCGCTGATAGAATAGAGTGGAACGTTCTGTTTTAAGCCCTGTCCCATATGAACATTGGCTCCCTGTTCCTTAAATGGATAACCGCTCTTTGCACCAGTCCAAAAGCAGCTGTGCGAGTTAATGGGGTTAAATGGGCTCTTCAATCTAGTAGTGAAAGCTATAACAGGATCCAATGGCTGGAAGCTGAAGCTAGACAAATTCAGACTGGAAATAAGGCGTAAATTTTAAACTGTGAGTAATGAAGCATTGGAACAATTTACCCAGGGTCGTGGTGGATTCTCCATCACTAGCAATTTCTAAATCAAGATTGGATGTTTTTCTAAAAGAGATGGGGTAGGAATTACCTTGGGATAGTACTATGGCCCGTTTTATTCAGGAAGTCAGACTACATGATCACAATGGTTCCTTCTGGCCTTGGAATCAATGAATCTCCCCTGTAGAAGTACCCAGAAGGAAAGTCCATTGTCTCCTTTCCTTTTTGCACTGGCCATGGATTCTTTTGCACAGAGGACAAGGAAAAATCGATCACAAGAATAAAGCTAGCAGGACCACATCAGAACCTAGCTTTATACGCGGACGATGTAACATTATTGTTATCTGAACCAAACATTTCCTAAAAATTAGTTTCTAAAAAAAATCCATAACTTTTGGAAAGCATCTTGATTTAAAGTCAATTATGTCAAATCCAAAATGTCCACTATAAATTTGTCAGACTCTGAGGAGTCACTCCTCCAGAAAATATTTGGGTACAGATGGGCAACAAATTCTGTCACACACCTGGGAATTCAGATCTCAAACAACCTAGAAGAGCTCTATGATTTAAATATCAAGCCACTGCCTCAGTAAATGAAAAAAGATCTGGAGCGCTGGGGGAAGGATGTAATTTCTTGCGTGGGAAGAACAGCCTCAGTCACAATGAATGTTTTGCCAAGGAGATCTTTCCTGTTTCAAAATCTTTTTGTGATCATCCCAGATCAAACGCTAGCAGGAATACAGAGATCGTTGTTAGAATGTATTTGGAATAAGAAAAGACCAAGAGTTAGTGCGGACTGATCCATTAAACAGGGTGGACTAGCTCAGCGTTTCTCAAATGCGACCACCAGGGGCTTTTCTTGTGGTCACAGCCTCCTGGGCTGTTATGGGGGGTGGAGGAGTAGAGGCCTCTCCCTGTTGCTCCTGGATGCACCGCCTTGGTGTTGGTTGCTGGGGCCGTCAGCAGTGGTTGGGCCCTGCTCCCCCTATGGCGACACCTGGGGCACAATGCTGGAGGACCAGGCAGCCGGTGAGTTCCCCACTTTCCCAGAGGTGATGGGGTTCAAGCTTTAGGCTTCAGCCCTGGGGTGGCGGGGCAGAGGGGCGGCAGGCTCTGGCCACAGGGCTTCGGGCTCCAGTCCCCCCCCCCCCCCGCCTCCACCCATCCACACACACCCCTTGCCCCTGTGGCTGCAAGAAAAGCCCCTGGTGGCCGTATTTGAGAAACAGTGACCTAGAGGCTCCAACTGAGATCAGGGCCCCATTGTGCCGAATGCTCTACAGACCGATGGCAAGAGACATTCCCTGCCCTGAAGAACTTACACTCTAATAGACGAGACAAACAAAGGTGAAACAGAGCCACAGAGATTCACCCAAGGGTGGGGCAGAGCCAGGAATTAGAACCCAGCTCTTCTCCCAAGTCCCAGTTCAGTGCTCTATGCACTAGGCCATGCTCCCTCTTTTTAATGATACAGATCATCAACATCAAGCACTGGTTTATTGAGCAGAAGCCACCTCAATGTTTCCTTAAGGACAGCTAGCATTCTGTCATCCGTAAGGGAGGCACTGACAGGCTCAGTCTCTGACAATAGAGGCAACCCTTCCCCACTCGCCTTAACCAGCCAGGAAGGAAATGGGTCCACATCCTGAGTTCTCTCAACTCCTCTTGTGCCTCCCTGAGCAAAGCCAGCCAACACTCAACTAGAGAAGACTGGGCATTTGTTTCCTCAAGCTATCCTTCTGTTCCAACAGACCCAGATAGCTCAGCATGAATCAGAGTAATTTCATCTGCTGAATGACAGGACATTTCCTCATAGCAGGAGGGACTCAGGTAAGCCACCAGGTGGCAGCAATGGGGCATAACCAAGCTATCTGCCACCAGGCCCCACTTTCCCATCTCAGCTTTTGTGCAGGCTGCGGTGTAAGTAAGCAAAGGGATTTTTCTTTGCCTTCCACACAGTTCTGGCCCAAGAGCTTAAGGAATCTTTGTGTCACCACAGTCACCTTTGGCATGAAACTTCCCCCACTGGCACTCAAGCTGTCCACCCTCCCGCTTCATTTGTTGCAAGCCTGGGTAGGTTGGCTGCAATGGGATTGCAATTAGGTGCCAGTACGGCCTGAGCAATAAGACCCCAGCTCTGTTAGCGCAAAGCCAGGAGCAGACACCCAACCCTGGGTGGTGCTGCCACACAAGCTGCTGGGATGAGCAAACAATCTTTCAGTATTTGACTTTCAATTCCAGACTTAAAATTCTTCACAGAGACAAGGTCAAGAACAAGGTGGGGGAGGTGATCTCTTTTATTGAGAGAGACAAGCTTATGCATTTACACAGGGCTCTTCTTTGGCAGGTAAAATGGTGCAAAGAAACCTGTGCAACCTGCAGCAGTTCTAGCTCTCTATGAACTGGGTCGTTGTATAATCGTGTAGCTTTCCTGAGCAGATTGCCACAGGAGGGCAGCCTAAGTCTGACTCTGTCTCCTGTAGTCATTCAGATCCTTGTTACACGTCACTCCTACTATCTCAGCTTCTTTAAAAGTCCTGTCAAGGTGCAGGCTGTAGGCTCACCTTCCCTTTTACAGCTGTATGTTACAGTAAGAAATAGGTTTCTTGTTCCTCTTTAGTGGGGCGTGTGCAACTTTTCAGTGGTAGCTCACGTAATAAAGCTGAATCAATTAGAATTAACGAAAGTAAAAGAGAGAATATTAGGCATAGGTCATTGGAGTGATTTGCTAGCCACCCCTCAGAACACAGGTTTTCAGAGAGGGGCTATTTCTTACAGTAATTATCAGTGCTGCCAACTCACTCACACAACGTTATTGTAGGTCTTACAACAATTGATGTTTTTCAGCTCCTGGGAATGTGCTTCGGTGAGAATCTCAGCTTTTATTTTTTGAGAAAGGAAGTTTCTAGCCCACACTGTTGCTGAGAAAAACTTGAAAATGTGAACCCTCATTGCTTTTGAAGCTTATCTTCTGATCTTTGCGGCCTGACTCATGATTTCTGAATGCTTGAACTTGGCAATGCTGCGATTTTAAAAGCACGTTACGCTCAGGGACTGAACAACTTGTGTAAAATTCTGCCATCAGTTACACTAGTGTAAATGCCTTGAAGCCAATGGAATTATTTCTCATTTACGTCAGCGTGAGAGCAGAAATAGGTCCCATGAATAATCCACTAATAGGAGACAGTCAAATGTAAATCATCTGTGTTGGTATTCTCCTCTAATGTGTTACTAAGTACCAGTGAGCTTGGCTTTGCTGTTATCTTGCTGGCCCGTCTCTCTGGCCCAGTTTCAAAGCTGGGCATGCTGACCTGTAATTTCTGGACAGGGTTTCCCTTCCAGAGCTGCATTTCCTGTCGCATTAAGTTGTAGAAAATAAGCAGCGATACAGGATTGCACAAGACCTCAAAACAGGGGACCACAGCAGACTGAGGAAGGAGGAAAAGAGCCCACAGGAGGAAGTTGGAGGGAGGGCAGGGTGGCTTTCTGGAATGAAAGCCAAATATCTGAAGTTGCCACAAATCTTTCCTGCTTCCCCCTAACCAGCCAATGATGCTTCGCTGGTGCTAGTTCCTTGTCTCCTTTGCCAAATGATGAAACTGACAGCACTGAGAGGGACAGCGCAGACATCGTTCGCCCCCAGATAGCAGGAATGCTCACTGGAAGGTTCCCCCAGCTCTGTCTCAAATTCTTAAGGGAGGTCCTAGCCAAATGTGGACCAAAAGTTGGTTTATATTTAGCATGGTATGTATTTAATATGGAAAGCTTTCCCTCAGCACAGCTGTTGATTCAATCTCCCTCTCTACCCCCGACCCCCAGCAAATGGCAGAACACCTCCAGCTGCAATAGCTAAAGAGATCATGGCCAGCCCTTAGAGAATGAGTGTTTTAAATGCTCTAGGAGTCCCAGTAAAATTCCCTTTTCTTACTGTACCTCTCAGTAATAGTACTTAGCACTTACCTACTAGAACTTGGCAAACATTCCCACATGCAGCCTCACAACACCTCCAGGAACATGTAGCGTGATATTCCCATCTTACAGGTGAGGAAACTGAGGCACAGACTTTCAGTAACTTGTCCAAGACTGAGGGTTAGTCTACACAGGGATTTTTGTACTGGTGTAGCCATAGGACTTCAAACCAAGGCAAGCTGCACTGATGCAAGTCACTTTTTACACTACTGCAGCATGTCCATAACCCACTGGTTAGTGTGTGTTACAGGTTCCCACTGTGCTCGATCTGCCGATCATGGGTCTCTTACAGCTCTCAGCTGGAGAAGCTGGTTCTTTAGCACAAGCTGTAGACTTGTGCTTTTCACTCTTGAGGTCCCCAGTTCACTCCCTGGTGGTGGCCAAGATGATGGTGTGACGTTGCAGTCTATATGGTTTTATAAAAATATGCTAATGAGTGAATATAATGTAACTGGAATATGCTTCATGCAAAAGGTCTCTTGTAAGGTATCATTACAAAGCTTATAATCTACTGAGTGTGATCATCCTATTTGTATAAATGTACCACTCTTGTATCTGAAACTAAAAATATGAAATATAACTCTGAGGGCCTATTGTAATTATGCAAAGTGTGGGCCATTAATGGTGGTTTGGAATCTTGATGACTCCCATTAACTAGGACCATTGTCTGCAGATGGCTGTGTTTTACCTGTAAGTCTTCCTGTATACCTGTGTGCTGGCAAGTGAGCAATGAAGTCTTCATGTCACCTGAACTGGAATCCATCTTTAACCTGGTGTCTTTCCATTGAGAAGGAGGGGGTGGGAACCCAGAGAGGAACAAAGGATTCCCGCCTTATGCAAAAGATATATAAAGGGGTGGAACAGAACAAAGGGGGAGGAGCCATCATGAAGAATCCCCTAGCTACCACCTGAGCTGGAACAAGAGCTGTACCAGGGGAAAGAATTGTGACCAGGCCTGGAAGGTGTCCAGTCTGAGGAAAAAACTTACTGAAGCATCTCTGAGGGTGAGATTATCTGTATTCAGTTTGATTAGACATAGATTTGCGCATTTTATTTTATTTTGCTTGGTGACTTACTTTATTCTGTCTGTTACTACTTGGAACCACTTAAATCCTACTTTCTGTATTTAATAAAATCACATTGTGACGTTGTGCAGTCTACATGGTTTTATAAAAACATGATAATAAGTGAATATAATGTAACTGGGATAGTTTTATAAAAAATTTGATAATAAGTGACTATAATGCAAATGGGATATGCTTTGTGCAAAAGGTCTCTTGTAAGGTATCATTACAAAGCTCATAAGCTACTGAGTGTGATCATCCTATTTGTAAAAATGTACCACTCTTGTATCTAAAACTAGAAATATAAAATGTAACTCTGAGGGCCTATTGTAATTATGTAAAGTGTGGGCCATTAATGATGGTTTGGAATCTTGATGACTCCCATTGTCTGCAGATGGCTGTTTACCTGTGAGTCTCCCTGTATATGTGTGTGCTGGCAAGTGAGTAATGAAGTCTTGCAGTGACATGTGATCATGTCACCTGAACTGGAATCCATCTTTAACCTGGTGCTTTTCCGGTGAGGGGAGGGGGTGGAAACCCAGAGGGACAAAGGGTTCCCGCCTTATGCAAAAGATATATAAAGGGGTGGAAGAGAACTGAGAGGGAGAGAGGAGCCATCATGGAGAATCCCCTAGATAACACCTAAGCTGGAACAAAAGCTGTACCAGGGGAAAGAATTGTGCCCAGGCCTGGAAGGTGTCCAGTCTGAGAAAAACTTACTGAAGCATCTCTGAGGGTGAGATTATCTTTATTTAGTTTGATTAGGCATAGATTTGCGCATTTTATTTTATTTTGCTTGTGACTTACTTTGTTCTGTCTGTTACTACTTTGAACCACTTAAATCCTACTGTCTGTATTTAATAAAATCACTTTTTATTTAGTAATTTACTCAGAGTATGTATTAATACCTGGGGGAGCAAACAACTGTGCATATCTCTCTATCAGTGTTATAGAGGGCGAACAATTTATGAGTTTGCCCTGCATAAACTTTATGCAGGGTAAAACGGATTTATCTGGGTTTAGACCCCATTGGGAGTTGGGCATCTGAGTGCTAAAGACAAGCACACTCCTGTGAGCTGGTTTCGGGTAAACTTGCAGCTTTGGGACTAGTAATTCAGACCCTGAGTCTTTGTTAGAGCAGACTGGAGTGTCTGGCTCAGCAAGACAGGGTGCTGGAATCCTGAGCTGGCAGGGAAAACAGAAGCAGGGGTAGTCTTTGCACATTGGGTGGCAGCTCCCAAGGGGGTTTCTGTGATCCAACCCGTCACACACATTTTACTTATTAATTAACTCAGAGTATGTATTAATACCTGGGGGAGCAAACAACTGTGCATATCTCTCGATCAGTGTTATAGAGGGTGAACAATTTATGAGTTTACCTTGGATAAGCTTTATACAGGGTAAAACAGATTTATTTGGGTTTAGACCCTATTGGGAGTGTTAAAGACAGGAACACTTCTGTTAGCTGATTTCAGGTAAACCTGCAGCTTTGGAGCAAGTAATTCAGACCCTGGGTCTTTGTTGGAGCAGATGGGAGTGTCTGGCTCAGCAAGACAGGGTGCTGGGGCCCCGAGCTGGCAGGGAAGGCAAGGGTAGAAGTAGTCTGGGCACATCAGGTGGCAGCTCCCAGGGGGTTTCTGTGATCCAACCCGTCACAGATGGCTTGTCATAGGTCTCATTGTTTCCCTGTACTCCCGTCAGTCTGTCTGTATCAAATCTGTCACTTGTCTTATACTTACATTGTAAGCTCCTTGGGGCAGGGCCTGTCTTTTTGTTCTGTGTCTGTGCAGCGCCTGGCACGTTGGGGTCCTGGTCCGTGACTGGGGCTCCTAGGCACTAAGGTAATACAAATAATAAAGAACACCACATCTACATTGAGGGTATGGAGCAGTGCAGCTTTGCTGCTGCAAAGCCCGGAGTATGCCAGTATAGTGTCAAAGCCAGGAACAGACTGGGGGCTCCTGGCTCTACATCTCATGCTCGGTTTAGTCAGCTCACACCCACCATGCATGGGAAACATTCTATATGCAGGACAAAGCACAGGTGTAGAGTGCTTGCAAAGAATCCACCCCAATCAAAACATGACAGAGGGCTCAATGTCATCACCCGGTGCACAAGGAGAGGGAAGAGAGCCTGCTGAGAGTCTCCTAGCCATGCAAGCAGCAAGGGTTGATCCCTCCCTAGTGGGCCAGCCTTCCCACCACATCCCCAAGGGCACATGGACTAGGCAGTATGGCCAGCCCCCAAATCAACTAGCACATATGCCGATACCAACACCAAGTGCTGGCTGACAATGGCACATATTACTTCTTCTAGGAGGAGTGACACCGTGCATCCCATAGTGCTGTGCAAGGTAGTGCCTTGGTATTCTCCATGGGCAGCGGGTATAATAGGCCAGCAGAAGCTAAGCCTCCCCTAAGCCAAGCCCTGGCCCCGTCCATGCTTTGTCCTCGCCCCCAAGCTGGTGGGAGCTCAGCTCTGGCCAGAGGCCAACGGCCCAGCACTGGGGCCAATGCTGGGGGGTGACCGGCAGGCCGATGCTGGTGGGCGGCCGGCAGCCTGGTGCGGGTGCCAGCCAGCAGCCCAGGGGTCCTCCACTGGGGGGGAGGGGCTCTCGGGGCTCAGGTGGAAGGGGCGGGGCTGTGTGGCTAGCCTCCCCAAAGGGGGGGTTCATGTGCCGCCCTGCTATTCTCCCTCATCAGGAAGGCAGAGGATGTAAATTACTGTGTCTGCACTTTCCATTAGAGCTTCGAACCCCATATAACCTATGTATTAAAATAGTAGTGGCTCCGGTTGTGCTTGAGAACTACCCACAGCATCAGCTCCCTAGATATGTGGGGGAAAGGGTTCCACCAGACATAGGGAGCAGAGAGGATGAAATAAAGAATACAGAGCATTATATCAGCTAGGTGTTTGGGTGGAGGTGAGGATTGGGGATTGCTGGGATTGTCAGTGCCTGCCTGGCACTCTGAAATGCCTCTGTCACTTCAGGGCTGCATTCTCAAGGCCATAAGGTCAACCTGTCTGCACCACTCCTGTGCTGATTATAAACTTGTGCGAAAAGCACATGCTGCAGTGTAAGTACATAGTCTCCTTGCTTTCCTTTTAAATCCATTCCTATTCTGGCAGATGCAGTCAGTCGAAATTACACTGCAGATAGCTATGCAGATAGCGGCTTTGTTTTTAAACACATGAAACAAATGTGGTTTGCAGGTACTGTGTATTTGCTGAAATGCTGAACTGGAAAGGGACTTGCCCATGTGTTTAATGACTAGTCACCAGGCCAATTCCTGAGCCCCGGAGATACTTGGAAACCCAGATTTTATATTGAGGTTGGGGCTGGGATAGAGTTACAGCCTGTATGGGAAGGACAAATATGGAGAGAGCAGTTTCTGTCCTGCCCTAGGAGTGGAGGTGGAGGTAACTGGGTCTCTGACCTCAGTTGGGGGTGTGGGAAGGAGCAGAGGTGGTCTCTGCCCTATTTATGAAGTACATGAAGATGAAGCTCCTTTGGAGAGGCAGTGGAGGTCTGTGCTGAGCCATGAGGCATGTTAAGTGCTCTGTCTCTCTCTAAGCAGGTCTCAGTTCTGTTTAACTGACTGACTGAGGCTCCCAGTCCTGTGGCAGATCCTGCATCATCCTGTATCAGGAGAGCAGGGAATCTCTGGCTTATTGGGAAGGTGGGTGTGATTAGGTAGATCTCTGCCCCGTATCAAGAATGGTGGTGTCTAGCTCACCTGGAGAAAGGGGGGGAGGGATAGCTCAGTAGTTTGAGCATTGGCCTACTAAACCCAGGGTTGTGAGTTTAATCCTTGAGGGGGTCACTTAAGGATCTGGGGGCAAAAATCAGTACTTGGTCCTGCTAGTGAAGGCAGGGGGCTGGACTCAATGACCTTTCAGGGTCCCTTCCAGTTCTATGAGATAGGTATATCTCCATTTATTTATAAGCTAGATAGGAGCAGGGAGCCTTAACCTATATTGGAAGGGAGGACGAGGCTAGGAGAGGTCTTTGTTCAGTACTGGGAGGGTGGATGGGACAGGAGTGAAACAAATACAGGGGACAGAATGAAGGCTTGTGCTGGCACCTCTCCTGAGAATGCCCTGCCTGCACGCAGGTTTGTATGTTGTTATGTATTATAGCCACAAAGACTGAAAACATGGTGCCAACCCCATGCGATCCTGGAGTAAAAACAGCCTGTCCACCCTCCCTGTTCAAAGGAGGAAGCCATTCTCGGACTCAGAATGGGGAAAAGCCTGCTTTGGCTCAGCCACTTACACACATAAAATAATAGCTCCTCCAAGTGCACGGTTAATACCCAACCCATAAACAGGCAGTAATGTGTACAGTGTTCCTGTGCTGAAACTCTATGAGAAATTCATTTACTCCCTCCAGCTGGCAGCGTCCACCCTTTGTCTCAGTGTTGCACTGAGGTCAGTGGAGCCCAATTCTGTGGGGTGCTGAGTTCCTTCCACTCCCACTGACCTCAGTAGAGAGATGAGTGCTCAGCAGGACCCTCACAGAATCAGGTTCTTAAGCTTCACAGGTGGGACTTGCAGAAGCAGACAGCAAGTCAGTGCAAACCCACCCCCCACCCCCCACATTGACTTTAATGGGAGCAGAATTAAGCCAGTATTCAGCGCCTTTGAAAAATCACCCAGGAAGTCTTAGAAAAGCATCCTTCCTCCCCCCGCCCCCCGGCCCCAGCAAATTCCCTGATAGTTAAAACTCCTGACTGGTCAGAGGAACTGCTCTTTGGGGTTGTGTGCAGAGGGAGTGCAGGATCAGATCCTCTGAACAGCTTGAAAACTGCTAGCAACATATTAACTGAAGTGCACAGCCTTTGCACAAGTGCTGTCTCATCTCCATGGTGAAAGCGCCTTTGTTTCCTATCTGTATTTCTTTGCTAAATCATTTATAGTTAACACCAGCTTTCTGTCTTCTTTAAAAAACTGTGCTAAAGGCCTGATCCTTTCTTCCACTGAAATCCATGGGCGTCTTGCCGTGGATTGCAACAGGAGTGGGAGCAGATCCTATACAAGCTGACAGTGAAGTCTATGGGAGTTTTGCCTGAGTAAGGATGTCAATACCAGGCTTTGAAATAACTATATACTGGTACACAGTTGCCTTGTAAAGAGAAGGGCAAAGGTACAGGATTAGTCCTGAACCTGCCCCGCCCTGCTGCCTCATATGCAGCCAGCCAGTGGCAGCTGTAAATCACAATAAAAGGCTTGATACAGCCTCTCTTTCTCAGGGTATGTCTACACTACGAGAGTAGTTCGATTTCACTTAAATCGAATATGTGGAATCGATATTGCAAAGTCGAACGTGTGTGTCCACACTAAGGACAATAATTCGACTTTGTGAGTCCACACTAACGGGGAAAGCGTCGACATTGGAAGCGGTGCATTGTGGGCAGCTATCCCACAGTTCCCGCAGTCCCCGCTGCCCATTGGAATTCTGGGTCGAGCCGCCAATGCCTTCTGGGTAAAAAAAAAGGGTCGAGGGTGCTTTTGGGTACTTGTCGTCATCCGTCCGTCACTACCGCCCTCCCTCCCTCCCTGAAAGCGCCGGCGGGAAATCAGTTAGCGCAATTTTCCGGTCAGTGCCAGCGCGGACGCCACAGCACTGCGAGCATGGATCCCGCTGCGACCATCGCTGCAGTTGTGGCCGTTGTCAACGCCTTGCAGGTTATCATCCACCTTTCCCAGAGGCAGATGCAGATAAACCAGGCGAGGAGGCTACGGCACCGCGGTGAGGGCCTGAAGTCTGAGAGTAGCACAGGCCTGTCAGAAAGCACGGGACCCAGCGCCGAGGACATCACGGTGACAATGGGTCATGTGGATGTTGTGGAACGGCGATTCTGGGCACGGGAAACAAGCACGGACTGGTGGGACCGCATAGTGCTGCAGGTCTGGGATGAATCCCAGTGGCTGCGAAACTTTCACATGCGGAAGGGGACTTTCCTTGAACTTTGTGAGTTGCTGTCTCCTGCCCTGAAGCGCAAGGACACCCGGATGCGAGCAGCCCTGACTGTCCAGAAGCAAGTGGTCATAGCCCTCTGGAAGCTTGCAACGCCGGACAGCTACAGGTCTGTCGCGAACCACTTTGGCGTGGGCAAATCTACCGTGGGGGTTGTTGTGATGCAAGTAGCCAACGCAATCGTTAAGGTACTGCTCTCAAAGGTAGTGACCCTGGGAAACGTGGAGGTCATCATAGATGGCTTCGCCGCGATGGGATTCCCAAACTGCGGTGGGGCTATAGATGGAACTCACATCCCTATCCTGGGACCGGAGCACCAGGCCAGCCAGTACATTAACAGAAAGGGCTACTTTTCAATGGTGCTGCAAGCACTGGTGGACCATCGGGGACGTTTTACAAACATCAACGTCGGATGGCCGGGCAAGGTTCATGACGCTCGCGTCTTCAGGAACTCTGGTCTGTTTAGACGGCTGCAGGAAGGTATTTACTTCCCGGACCACAAAATAACTCTTGGGGATGTGGAGATGCCTACAGTGATCCTTGGGGACCCAGCCTACCCGCTAATGCCCTGGCTCATGAAGCCCTATACTGGCGCCCTGGACACTGAAAAAGAACTGTTCAACTACCGGCTGAGCAAGTGCAGAATGGTTGTGGAGTGTGCTTTTGGCCGTCTCAAGGGGAGATGGAGAAGCTTACTGACTCGCTGTGATCTCAGCGAAACCAATATCCCCATTGTTATAGCAGCTTGCTGTGTGCTCCACAATCTCTGTGAGAGCAAGGGGGAGACCTTTATGGCGGGGTGGGAGGTTGAGGCAAATAGCCTGGCATCTGATTACGCCCAGCCAGACAGCCGGGCGATTAGAAGAGCCCAGCGGGACGCGCTGTGCAGCCGGGAGGCTTTGAAAGCTAGGTTCCACAGTGAGCAGGGTAACCAGTGACTTTTAAGTTTCTGTACAGAGAAGCTGAACCTGCCCCCGTTTCTTTACCCAGTTAATGTTGACTATCCTCTCCAGTTACAGACCCCCTCCACCCCCTTCCCAAAAAATAAAATCAGTTTTATTTTGTTAATGAACACCATTGTCTTTATTACTGTTTTTGCGGGAATGTTTTAAACCTGGGACGCAGACTGTGGTGGAGAGCGGGTGTAGTGTACTGATGCAAATGATCCTTCTAAAGTCCAGGAATGACAGGATTCGCAAGGGCGGACTGGTTGTTTCAACGGAGCCTGCCAGCCCTCCTGAGCGAGACTGCGTGTATGTGGGGGCTATGTGACTTTATGGCAGGGGGAGGAGGGTTACAGATCCCCTGCTGCGTGGCTCTGTGATCCAGGACAAGGACCGCTGCATAAGATCTGCAACTGCCCTCCCCCGCCACAAAGTCACAGAGCAACCCCCCCACCCCCGCACAGAACATGAAAACCACTTCCCAGACTGACCAGGGTAACTAGTCACTGCACTGTGTATGTGCCCTGCTGCTGGACCTGCCCCCGCCTCTGTACCCTGCTAAAGGTGACTGTCCTGTCCAATTACCAAGCCCCTTCCCCCCCTTCAGACAGACTCTCCCACAAAAGAACATGATTGAAACAGTAATGAACAGAAACGTATTTTTTATTAACAACCACACATGAAACTGGGGGGTGAAACTTGGACGGGGGCTTGGGTGAGGCGGGCAGGAAAGGACTTTTCAAATTTTGGGGAATGACAGCCTTCTGGTGCTTGAGCAGTCTGCAGGGGTCGAGTGAGAGTTTTCACGGACTCTGCCGCCCCTCCTTCTTTGGACTTTGGGCGAGGGGGGTATGGGACTTGGTGGCGGGGGAGTGCGGTTACTGATAGACTGCAGGGGGGCTCTGTCCTCCTGCCTCCGTTCCTGCAGAACATCAACAAGGCGCCGGAGCGTGTCCGTTTGCTCCCTCAGAAGTCCAAGCAGCGTTTGAGTCGCCTGCTGGTCTTCCTGCCGCCACCTCTCCTCACGGTCCATGTGTGTCCGGTGCATTTGGGACAAATTCTCCCTCCACTGGTTCTGCTGTGCTGCCTGGGCTCGGGAGCAGCCCATTAGTTCTGAGAACATGTCCTCTCTCGTCTTCTTCTTCCTCCGCCTAATGTGCGCTAGCCTCTGGGAGTGTGATGCCAGGCTGGGTTGGGAGACAGTCGCAGATGTGGCTGTGGGAATGAGAAAAAGGTAGTGAATTCCTCCGAAACATAAATGTAGTTGTGAACAAAGAACATAGTCTTTCTCTGTGAACAAGACCATGCACCGCACCTATCACATGCGCACTCAGGACAAGGTCGAATTTTCGGACCTCGCCTTCACTGCCTGGGGTCTTGCACTGCCGATCTGGGAAGCGGGGCAGGACACCGGAATTTCTGTAGCAGGCAGACATGGTAAGCCGTAGACTTGTGGCTGCTTAAAACTTTAGTAGTACCACTGGCCTCCATTCACATTGAAAGCAATGCCAGTCTCTGCTGCCAGCAATCGGCCAAGCATGAACTCTGGCCCTGTCCCACCCCCTCGCGGATGTCCCAGGGAAAGATCCCTGTATGCTGCCCCTCTCCCGCCTCCACCACGTGGCTGTAAACCAGCGGTTACAGTTCTGTAAAGGAACTTGCAAGCAGTCCCAATACTAACAGTCCCCTACCTAATTCAAAGCAGGTCATCATGAGCGACATAACAATAATGAGGATCTCGGACAGCGATAAGGAAAGGATGCTTCGGGAAAGCCAGCAAAGACCAGGGCCCTATGCCGCCATGCTGTGCAAGGCAATGATCCCGGAGTACTTGAGGATCTCCTGGCGCGGGAACGTCTCCTACTTCGGAGGACCCACTAAGGCCGCTCTCCCCAGGAACCTGATGAACAGGCTTTCCCATTACCTCCAGGAGAGCTTCGTCGAGATGTCCCTGGAGGATTACAGCTCCATCCCCGGTCATATAGACCGCATTTTAATATAGCTGCAGTGGCAGGGACTAAAGAGTGGAGCAGCTTGGACAGCAGAATCATGCACAACCGGACACTGTTAGATTTTTTTTAAATAGTTGGAACTGAATACTTAAGCGCCCAGGGTAAAGAAATCATGAAGAACACATTGTTCTTATTCTTAATATTCCAGTTTTGTTAAAAATAAATGTTTAGATGTTTAAAACACTTACTGCTTGATCCTTCCCCTGAATCTGTGTCCGGGTTAAATGCTGGGGAGGGTTGGTAGGGGATCTCTGTAAGGGTGATGAAGAGCTCCTGGCTGTCGGGGAAATCAGCTTGGTAAGCGCTGTCGACTGCCTCGTCCTCCTCATCTCCTTCCTCATCTTCCCCGTCCGCTACCATGTCCGAGGAACCGGCCGTGGACAATATCCCATCCTCAGAGTCCACGGTCAGTGGTGGGGTAGTGGTGGCGGCCGCACCTAGGATGGAATGCAATGCCTCGTAGAAACGGGATGTGTGGGGCTGGGATCCGGATCGTCCGTTTGCCTCTTTGGTCTTCTGGTAGCCTTGTCTCAGCTCCTTGATTTTCATGCGGCACTGCGTTGCATCCGGGCTGTATCCTCTCTCTGCCATGGCTTTCGAGATCTTCTCATAGATCTTTGCGTTCCATCTTTTGGAGCGCAGCTCGGAAAGCACGGACTCATCGCCCCACACAGAGATCAGATCCAAGACTTCCCGATCAGTCCATGCTGGGGCCCTCTTTCTATTCTGGGATTGCACGGCCATCTCTGCTGGAGAGCTCTGCATCGTTGCCAGTGCTGCTGAGCTCGCCACGATGACCAAACAGGAAATGAGATTCAAACTGGCCAGACAGGAAAAGGAATTCAAATTTTCCCGGGGCTTTTCCTGTGTGGCTGGTCAGAGCATCCGAGCTCGGACTGCTGTCCAGAGCGTCAACAGAGTGGTGCACTGTGGGATAGCTCCCGGAGCTATTACCGTCGATTTCCATCCACACCAAGCCTAATTCGATATGGCCATGTCGAATTTAGTGCTACTCCCCTCGTTGGGGAGGAGTACAGAAGTCGAATTTAAGAGACCTCTATGTCGAACTAAATAGCCTCGTGGTGTGGACGGGTGCAGGGTTAATTCGATGTAACGGCGCTAAATTCGACATAACAGCCTAGTGTAGACCAGGCCTCAGAGAATCCTGTGCTGTACAGTTGAAAGCAATGCAGATTAAGAATCACATTCTGTTTTCAGTTTTGGTGGTATAAATCTGGATTAACTCCACTGACTTTAAGGAAAAAGCTATGTTAACATCAGGGTCAATGAGTGCAGAATTTGGCCCCAAGCTATAAAGTACGCAAGATTAGAGCAATTATGTATGAGCATTAAATAAAATCAATGTCTCTTGCCAAGAGGCACTCAGGAAGCTGTTTAATCCCGCTAATTCTGTGATTGCCCTCAAGGCAAAAGAGAGGGCACGGTCCAGCCCTGGGGCCCCAGAGGCAAAAATAGAGACATCACCCACCCATCCTGGTTCCCTCAATCCCCAGGTTCCAACAGCCTCTGCACTTCAGACCTTAAAGGGCCAGATGCCCCATGATAGCTGGGATCCATTTAGTTGAGGCCTTAAAACAAGGAGGTAAAGCTCTAATTTGGGGGTTCTGCTGAACAGCTGGGTCTGGAAGAGGGAGAACTCTCCCATATGTCTCTCACCTCAGAAATCCTTCAGGTTAAAAATCTCTGTGATCGACTCTCCTATACTGCAAAATCAGGGCTAGCTAGTAGAAACCTTTTCAGGCAGAACTCCCACTGACCTCAATGCAAGTCTTGCCTGCGGGGTCAAGATTTCCAACACTAGGATCTTATCAGGGCTACAAGGATGTGTGATGAGCAGAAAGGAACAAAGTACCTTGGTATAATTAAATGCCATAGTAGTCATCCTGGAGACCTATCATTGCCCATTTCCAAAAGGGAGTGGAGACCTTTTTCATCTGAAACCCAGGGCGGTCTGGAAGCAAAGCTGAAGGGGGTTCCAGGATCCAAACTATTATTATATTTTTTCCCCACAAACAAAAGAAGAGATTGGTTGGAGCTCAGGGTTGTTTTGTTTCAACCCCTGTTTGTTTTGCTGCGTGGGCTATGTCATATATGGAGAAATGTTGGTTCTGGAATTTGAAATACATTAATGTTCACAAGTGCGAGTGTGGAGAGCAGGGGCCTGCGGGAAATAGCTCAAGCACAGGGAACAGAAATTCTTACACTTGCATTCACACTTATCAACCAGAGATTTTAACCAGGGTTAAAAAATATTGAAAAGTCCTTGACTCACCATCTGAAATCTGATTGCTTGTAGATTTGTTGCTCAGGTTTAGAAATGCCCTTCTACTGACCGTTCTATTATCCAGCAACCATTGTGGCTCCTATTCTCCAGCTATGATGTCTCTCTCTTGCTCTCCTTCCCTAATCTTCTTTCCCTTCCCTCTTTCTTGGCTCTCTAGTTCTTTCCCCTGCCTGTCTTGCTTGTCACCTATCTCTCCTGTCTCTTCCACATTGCCCTCTGCCTTTCCCTAAATTCCTCAAATGCTGGGGAAGTTTGGATGCAGATCGGAAATTCACAAGAACCCCACCGAGAGCTGTTGAATTCTGCAGGACGGGACTTGCAGTGGAACTGACTTCGTTGGAGTAGAATGGGCTGCTGCCAATCAGGGTAGTGCAGTCTCCACTGGACTGGAGCAGACAGGTGAAGGAGGGCTTCCCTCTGAAGCACCTGGCATTGGCTACTGTCGGAAGACAGGATACTGGGCTAGACGGACCTTTGGTCTGACCCAGTATAGTCGTTCTTATGTTCACATAACTGCCTGGGAGTTCATTGGAATTTCATCGTGAGGTTTTCGGGGTGTGGACTGGCCTGTGAATAAGAGGTCCGGGCGTCAACAAACCAGGCAATTACTATTCTTATCTATTATTCCCAGGATTCCAGAGTGCTTGAAAGTTGGGAAGAAATATCTGTAAAGGTGGCCTGGGGAGTTAAATCTTATGGGTGAAATCCGGGCCCCACTGAAGTCAATAATAAAGCTCTCATTGTCTTCAGTGGGGCCAGGATTTCACCCTGCATTTCTAAAACCTGGGAGAGAAGGAGGCTTTAGGGAGGGAGTGTAAATCAGGCACATTATTGAACTCAGCCCTGCTATTGATTGGCTTTAGGCTTTGTCACTCAGCAGCTCACAGGGCTCTACAGTAAAGTCAAAGACTTTATTGACAGCACACTGGCAAAAATATTGGCCTTGAAGGCTATTTCTTGGCTAGCAATGAAAACGTACTGAGTTCCCTGTGAGAATTGCTTTTGACTTGTGGGCTCTCACTAGTTGGATATAATTACCCAGCTTGAAGTCGAATGCTTGAGGGGTTAATTTAGGCATTGTCAAGTAGCTTAGATTTAAAATGTAACATGCATTAAAACTTCTACAATGTACTGAAGAATGTAGTGTGGATTTTAAAGAAGGGCCCAATTTATAATCTCAGATCTGAATGCCCATGAACTGTGGGAGTGGCGTAAATTGAACCTGCATCCAGATCACAGTTTTGCACATGGCCTTTTCTATAGAGTGGGGTAAACCAAAACCTCAGGTAAGAACACTCTGAACTATGAAGGGGGCAGGAGGCAGTTCAGCTCTGTTGAGTTCAACGCCACTATTCTGAAATTCAAATTTGTTGAAAACCCTCATCTCTGAGTTTTATAATGGACAGAATGTTCCACGTCCATCTCGGAAGTCAGGTTAGCAAAAAGCAGAGTCTGCCCAATGGCCTCTGGGACCGAATGCACCCCTGTATTCACACCTTACACATCACTGTAATAATATCTGTACAAAATACGCTTTGTGAGGTATCATTTGAAAACAAGTAACTCACTGGTCAATAATATCATGCTGAAATGTATGTAGCCATATTCTATGTAAAGTTATTAACATAAACTTAAGTTATGACTGAAATATGTTTATCAGACAAGCCTGGGGAGTGGGTAAACCAGTTCCTTGAAGACAAAGGACAAGCTGATGCTACTAACCAGGTGGCATCAAAGTTTATTGACAATCATCGGTCAAGTGGCCATTCTTTGGCCGAAAATGGGGGCAGGAATAGATCAATTTTCATTGTAACAAACAATATGGAACCTCTTTCACTATGAGACCCCATATCTCCCTCCTCACAGCTGGAAGGAACTTTATCTAGGGGTAACACAGTGCTGTCTGCACTGGCGC
This sequence comes from Emys orbicularis, assembly GCF_028017835.1. Lineage (NCBI taxonomy): Eukaryota > Metazoa > Chordata > Testudines > Emydidae > Emys > Emys orbicularis. The sequence continues at coordinate 58,340,368 of NC_088690.1, read as the reverse complement.
TTAGGTCAGTAGAACTAGGGATGTGTATTTTTCCCACCCTTGAGTGACATAGTTATACCAAAGTAATTCTGTAGGCAGGGTAGATCTGCTCTTAGGAACCAGAGAGTGTGTCTACACTGCAATCAGGAAGTGTGATTGCATCATGGGTAGGCATACCTAAACTAACTTTGATCTAGTTAGATCAAAGCTAGCTCAGGTAACAATAGCAGTGAAGCTGCAGCAGCATGGACTTCCTGTTGAAAGTAATGGGGGGGGGGGGGGAGGAGGAAGGTAGACTCCTGAGTGCCTAAGGCCGTGCCTGCACTACGAAATCATGTCAACCTAATTTACGTCAGCATAAAGCCACTGCAGCTATTAATTGGCTTGTGTGTGTGCACACCTGGCTCCTTGTGTCAGCGGAGTGCGTCCTCATCAGGAACACTTGTGTCGATTTTTCTGTCAATGTGGAGCACTATGGACCGCTCTTGAAAGCCAGTAACGGTTGATGTAAGCAATGCAGTGTCTACACCAACACCGCATCGACCATGACTTTGGCTCAGCGGGAGCCAAATTTAAGCGAAAACACTTCCACAGGTAAGTAGATGCAAAGCAGCTTATGTTGACCTAACCCTGTAGCTGTTATGCTATACAAAGCACACGGGATCTTTTATAGGAGAAGGCAAAAACACTGCATTTATTGAAAATACAACAGTTAGCATATGCTTTTTAGTCACACACACACATACACACACACACAGAGTCCTGCCAGTTGATGTTTATAGTTACCAGTCTGTTGTAGCTCGAGTCAATCTAATGGCCAGTTAGATTGAGCACGAATGCAGAGCTGGGCTCTTGTCGGTCGCGATCCGATGCTCCGAGGCTTTGCAGGCCTGAACCCAGAGTTCCATGGCAAAACACCCCAGCTTTATAGTTGTAAATTCGTATTTGAGTCCATGCATTTTGCAATGTCATCCTGTAATCATTAGTCCTTAAGTGGTGTTATCATTTGATGGTTATTGTCAGGCTTCCCATCGTTATCTCCTATTTGTTGTCTCGCCTTCGGGGGTGCCTGCCTCACCTTTGAGGTAGTCAATGCTGCTAACATATTTAGCATCAGATACAATGGATGTTTTCTGATTGTCTCCTGGTCTTTCCAAGTATCAGAGGGGTAGCCGTGTTAGTCTGAATCTGTAAAAAGCAACAGAGGGTCCTGTGGCACCTTTAAGACTAACAGAAGTATTGGGAGCATAAGCTTTCGTGGGTAAGAACCTCACTTCTTCAGATGCAAGTAATGGAAATCTCCAGAGGCAGGTATAAATCAGTATGGAGATAACGAGGTTAGTTCAATCAGGGAGGGTGAGGTGCTCTGCTAGCAGTTGAGGTGTGAACACCAAGGGAGGAGAAACTGCTTCTGTAGTTGGATAGCCATTCACAGTCTTTGTTTAATCCTGATCTGATGGTGTCAAATTTGCAAATGAACTGGAGCTCAGCAGTTTCTCTTTGGAGTCTGGTCCTGAAGTTTTTTTGCTGTAAGATGGCTACCTTTACATCTGCTATTGTGTGGCCAGGGAGGTTGAAGTGTTCTCCTACAGGTTTTTGTATATTGCCATTCCTGATATCTGACTTGTGTCCATTTATCCTCTTGCGTAATGACTGTCCAGTTTGGCCAATGTACATAGCAGAGGGGCATTGCTGGCATATATAACATTGGTGGACATGCAGGTGAATGAGCCGGTGATGTTGTAGCTGATCTGGTTAGGTCCTGTGATGGTGTTGCTGGTGTAGATATGTGGGCAGAGTTGGCATCGAGGTTTGTTGCATGGGTTGGTTCCTGAGTTAGAGTTGTTATGGTGCGGTGCGTGGTTGCTGGTGAGAATATGCTTAAGGTTGGCGGGTTGTCTGTGGGCGAGGACTGTGACCTCCCAGAAAACACCACCCTAGCCACCATGGATGTAGAGGCTCTCTACACAAACATCCCACACACAGATGGAATACAAGCTGTCAGGAACAGTATCCCTGATGATGACACAGCACAACTTATTGCTGAGCTCTGTGACTTTATCCTCACGCACAATTATTTCAAATTTGGTGACAATATATACCTCCAGACCAGTGGCACCGCTATGGGCACCCGCATGGCCCCACAATATGCCAACATTTTTATGGCTGACCTGGAACAACGCTTCCTCAGCTCTCGTCCACTCACGCCCCTTCTCTACCTACGCTACATTGATGACATCTTCATCATCTGGACCCATGGGAAGGAGACCCTGGAAGAATTCCACCATGATTTCAACAGCTTCCACCCCACCATCAACCTCAGCCTGGACCAATCTACACGGGAGGTCCACTTCCTAGACACCACCATACAAATAAGCGATGGCCACGTTAACACCACCCTATATCGAAAACCCACCGACCGCTACGCCTACCTTCATGCCTCCAGCTTCCACCCCAGACACACCACACGATCCATCGTCTACAGCCAAGCACTGAGGTACAATCGCATCTGCTCCAACCCCTCAGACAGAGACCAACACCTACAAGATCTTCACCAAGCATTCTCAAAACTACGATACCCGCACAAGGAAATAAAGAAACAAATCAACAGAGCCAGACGTGTACCCAGAAGCCTCCTGCTACAAGACAGGCCCCAAAAAGAAACCAACAGAACTCCACTGGCCATCACCTACAGTCCTCAGCTTAAACCTCTCCAATGCATCATCAGTGATCTACAACCCATCCTGGACAATGATCCCTCACTTTCACAGACCTTGGGAGGCAGGCCAGTCCTCGCCCACAGACAACCCGCCAACCTTAAGCATATTCTCACCAGCAACCACGCACCACACCATAACAACTCTAACTCAGGAACCAACCCATGCAACAAACCTCGATGCCAACTCGGCCCACATATCTACACCAGCAACACCATCACAGGACCTAACCAGATCAGCTACAACATCACCGGCTCATTCACCTGCATGTCCACCAATGTTATATATGCCATCATATGCCAGCAATGCCCCTCTGCTATGTACATTGGCCAAACTGGACAGTCACTACGCAAGAGGATAAATGGACACAAGTCAGATATCAGGAATGGCAATATACAAAAACCTGTAGGAGAACACTTCAACCTCCCTGGCCACACAATAGCAGATGTAAAGGTAGCCATCTTACAGCAAAAAAACTTCAGGACCAGACTCCAAAGAGAAACTGCTGAGCTCCAGTTCATTTGCAAATTTGACACCATCAGATCAGGATTAAACAAAGACTGTGAATGGCTATCCAACTACAGAAGCAGTTTCTCCTCCCTTGGTGTTCACACCTCAACTGCTAGCAGAGCACCTCACCCTCCCTGATTGAACTAACCTCGTTATCTCCATACTGATTTATACCTGCCTCTGGAGATTTCCATTACTTGCATCTGAAGAAGTGAGGTTCTTACTTACGAAAGCTTATGCTCCCAATACTTCTGTTAGTCTTAAAGGTGCCACAGGACCCTCTCTTGGTCTTTCCAAGTCTCTCACTTTTTCTTGACCATCTGGACATTTGTGATGGCTTTCACACCTTATCTTTTCCTGATGCATGCATTCCTCATTCACACAAACAATTTCTTACAGAAACCTTCAAAGGTATACAGACAGCATTTTATATTCAGCAGAATACATTGTAAATCAGGCCTTGCTAAATCTTATAACTAAAACAATTCACATTGGGGCTTCAGGCCCTCAACGTTCCTCTAATCTCCTTAACATAGACACAATACAAGATCCTGTCTCTTACTTACTAAAACCTTAAAACAAAGAAATGTATATTTAACTAGAGTGGCTAATTTGTAATACATATAGGAAACCATAGTAGACATTATAATGTATCCTAAAACAAAAGGGTGACCATAATCAGTCATAAGGATTGTTCTGGTCTGTCATTCCTTTCTGCTATTCAAAAAGGGTGGCTGACAGGATGAAATCAAATCATACATTAATTCTCATAGGACATTATAAAATCCTGCTCCTACATAGCGCAGACCAGGCCTACATCCCTTTTTAAAATGCTATCCTGGATCTGAACTTCAGCTGGACCCATCTCAACAGTGTGCCAATTCACAAGCTGACATCCAAACCTCGGGAACGTTCAAATCTGAATCTGCTGCTTAGCTCATTTCTGCAGCCAGCAGCCTACCCATAATTCGTTCACTTTACTACCAAATCCCTTTCGCTCTGAAAACTTGGGGGCATTGTGATGGTTAGTGCAAATGTGACAAGTGCCATCTTGGCCGTAAGCTGGGACTGAACCTTCAGAGCTAAAAGCCAGAGCTTTGCCTTGTAGCCAAGAGCACACATGCCCCTGGGGATCAGGCACAGAGAGAATGCATGACACACTTATTGGAGGGGATCTACAGAACTCTGCAGATCCTTTGGCTGGAGGAAGCTTTCTGCCACAAGATATCAGAATTGGGAAGTGATTAGTTATTCCTTTTCTCTCTTACAAAATGCTTTGTCGGCAGAATGAGCCTGAGAACCATGGCTCTTGCTGAATCACCATCAGCAAAACGGATGTGGGCCATTGATGTTGGGGAGGAGAGGGGGGCCTCTTGCTGACAGAATAGTTCTCACACTTCCATTCTGCAGCTGACTTACATATTTTTCCAGCAGTGGTGCAGATGCACCATTTCCACTAATGGTGGGAGCAGTAGTGAAGGTAGGGCCCAGACAGTTTTTAATCACAATGTCAGACATCTAGTCCTGCTCAGCACAGGATTTCTTTGCATGATGGCGAACTCCTGAGCCCTATCTCTACTGCAGCACCCCCACTGATAGCAATGGTATAGTTGCACCTTGCTGGAAAATGGGTACAAACTTTCCAAATGTCGACTAGGTCCTAGTTTATCTTACTAGCTTTGGCCTTCAACTAGGCACTGCAAAAGCAGAACTGTCTCCAGCAGGATTTATGAAACTGTGTGCAAAATTGTAGCTTAAACCCTATTCCAGCAGCTCACCTTCCTCCCAATCCAAACAATTAAGAGTGAAATCCTGTCCCCTGGGCTGAGCCAGGGCCGGCTCCAGGCACCAGGCAACCAAGCTGGTGCTTGGGGCGGCACCTGGAGGGGGGCGGCGCGGCGCTCGGGCCGCCGGGGAGAGCGGGGCCACAGCCGGGCTCGCCGCCCTGCCCCCGGCGCTCTGGCCGCCGGGGGGAGAGCCGAGCCCCCGCCGGGGCTCGCCGCCCTGCCCCCGCCGGGGCTCGCCGCCCTCCTCCCAGGGCTCCGGCCGCCCTCCCATCCGGCGCCCTCCCCCCGGCCGCCGGGGGGAGAGCGGAGCCCCCGCCGGGGCTCGCCGCCCTCTCGCCGCCCTGCCCCCAGCGCTCTGGCCGCCGGGGGGAGAGCCGAGCCCCAGTCGGGGCTCGCCGCCCTCTCGCCGCCCTGCCCCCGGCGCTCTGGCCACCGGGGGGAGAGCCGAGCCCCAGTCGGGGCTCGCCGCCCTCTCGCCGCCCTGCCCCCAGCGCTCTGGCCGCCGGGGGGGGGAGGGAGAGCCGAGCCCCCGCCGGGGCTCGCCGCCCTCCTCCCAGGGCTCCGGCCGCCCTCCCCTCCGGCGCCCTCCCCCCGGCCGCCGGGGGGAGAGCGGAGCCCCCGCTGGGGCTCGCCACCCTCGCCCCGGGGCTCCGGCCGCCCTCCCCCCGGCGGGAGAGCGGAGCCCCTGCCGGGGCTCGCCGCCCCCCCCCCACGGGCTCCGCCCCCCCCCCGTGTGGGGGGGGGGGGCGGCCGGAGGCTTTTTTGCCTGGGGCGGCAAAAAAGCCAGAGCCGGCCCTGGGCTGAGCTCAGGTAACTGGGTTTGGTGCAGAGGGGTTCCATGGGGATAAGAGGGAAGGAATTCTCCTCCCAGATTGCAGAGTGCCAGCAAAGCTGTCCCGTTTCTGCTACAGCCTCTGCCACTCCTGGACCTGTGTACTGGATCTACTAGCACGCCTCCGTCCCCTTCCATCCAGCTTCTATTCCACACCCAAATCCATATGAATACACAGGGAGTCTCCAAGATTTTGGTTCTGTGGCACACAGAGGCCCATACCTGCTGTGGGAAATCCCCAAATTCTGCCCACGTGCAGCAGAGTTGCACTGATTCTGCTTTCGCCTGAGGCCTTCCACAGGGGCAGGATTTGCCTTGAAAGAAATAAAGCCTACTAATCCAGCCTCCATAATACAGAGACTTCAGAGCAGCCCCTAGCTTAATCACACACAGCAGAAAATCAGAGAGCAAATAGGTAGCATTCTGCAGCAGCATCTAAGCCCTGTACTGGGACTGTGTATTTATGGCTGGTCGAGAGGTAAGAATGTCTGATAATCAAACTACTGATACTTATGGGAATCACAATTCATAACAAGCTAAGCTATTGTTCGATTTAGAGTGCCACATTGATGCTGAAACACATGTAGCGAACAGATGCTCAGAAGCGACTGTCTGTCACCACCAGGCTTGTTAGTCTAGGACAGGTCTGTGTGTGCTTGCCTCTCTCTGATTTGCATTTGGAATTTTGCTATGCATATAGTTGTGCCCATAAGTACTCCATCTCCCCGTGTCTGTCACAGCAGTACACATCTAATGCTTGCCATGTTGGCTTTGTAACAAAGGTGGGGGGTTGGGTTCTGAGTGGTTCCACTCTATTCTACGCATTCACAATTTTAGCGGAGAAAATAATGTGCATATTTTCCCTAAGTGTCTGGCATCCATTAGCATTGCAGACAAATTTACTTACTATCATCTGTTAAATATTCTGGAATAGGATCAATGCTTTAGCAGTTAAATGCCCTTGCTGCTGATCAGGAAATTTGTTTTCAATATCTGAGAGTGGATCTGGATAAAATGTGTTTTTTCCTGAGCAGTAGAGAATGTATCCACAACCTACCTTGCCCTGCAATCTCATATGTGACAAGGAAAATCATTTCCATGAATTATAATCAAGTCACATACGATGGAAAACGGCAGCTAGAAAAATCCAGTGTTGGCTGGAGAAAACCTAAACAAAACCATTGAAGAAGGTCAAAAACAGAGTCAGCTGAAAGGTCCTGTAGCCAGGTGGGGTTGTTGTCCGCAGTCCTTTCCTGCAGCTGAAAATGGATTTCAAAGCTGCTTTTCCCTTTAGAGAATGGCAGGTTTTCAGAGAAGGTGTTCTCCCAAGGGGCAGCTGTAATGATTTTTGTGAATAGATTCCAGTTGGGTCTGTGTTACATTTTTAGACCTGCATGGGAAAATGATTTGCTGTGGTTAATACGTACTGTGCACTTGGCTGTTTTAAAATGGCAAACATTTTTGTAACGGCTGTGCCTTGTAGTGCCTGAGTTCACTGTATGCAGAGGAAAATCTGTGTGGGGGCGGGGAGGCGTCACGAGCCAGTGGAGACAGGCACTCCCCACTCTTCAGGTCCCTCCATGCACAGCTTGATGTGGACCCATCAAGGCCCTGGCCAAGGAATGTGTCTTTATAAAGCTCTGTGTAAATTTACCATGCTATCAAAATATGTTGTAATAGCAATAACAGGCCAAATTCTGCCTGATTCTCAGGTGGCTGTGCATTGGGAGTGGAGGGGAATGCACAAACAGCGTTCTTTGCCTGTGTGAGAGCCAGGCAGAACTGGAGCACTACATACGTCCCAGAATAAGCACGGAGCCCCAGCAGTGGAATGACTCACCAAGCTGGGCCTCTGTGCCTATTCTGGGATGGCCATAGCGCTCCGGCTGAGGTCCAGAAAAAGCAGGGGAGACCTTTTCCTGGATATGCACAAACGCATGAATAGGGACTCAGACCACGTGGACCAGCACGAAATGAGGGCTACTTCTAAAAGACGGGACTAGTCCGGGAGAACTGGCACCAGACTATTTCTGGAGTGAGTGGGAAATGAGACTGGTGGACAGAAAACTCCAGCCATTTTCAACCCATACACTGGGGTTTGGAAGACTGTTGCACAGGTGACAATATTCTTTGACTCCCTCACCTTCAACCCCTTTATTGGAGCAGAGCAAGGAAAACTGGAATCCCAAAGAGATGTACTGTATTACTCTGTAGTTGTATATGTCACCTGGGTTTGCTATCGCAGCTGGGCTGCATGTTTGTGTATAATAAAGTAGGACCCGGAAAAAAGTGTGTATTAGCACATCAATCATTTTTTTAAAATATCAACTCACTCCAACCATTAACTTCCTCACCGCAATGAACACAAAGCACCATGATGCGTCTGACGAAGTGGGTATTCACCCACGAAAGCTTATGCTCCAATACTTCTGTTAGTCTATAAGGTGCCACAGGACTCTTTGTCACTTTTTACAGATCCAGACTAACACAGCTACCCCTCTGATACTTGACAAAGCACCAGCCACACAGAAAGAGTAATGCAGAACCCATCCAAAGTATATAAATCCAATATCATTCAATCTCTCCTGAAATAACAATGGTAAAGCTCATCTCCCAGTTGCCAAGTACCACCCTGAACGTGTGTGCACACAATATGTCTGACTTGGGCAGTAAGCCAACTGCAGGCGGGGCTAATGTAAGTAATAACCTCAGTTGCAACATCCTGTCTGTCCACCTGGGCAAAGGTTGCCGCACATCCTGCTGCCTCCACGCTCCTCTAGGCAGGAAGAGCCTCCCCCTTGCTTTCACACATTTATGCAGCAGACAGATACTAATAATGACTATGCTAGTCACTGCATTGTCATTGCAGGTCAACAGGCATCCCTCCTCTTGCTTTCAGTCTCCCCAAAGCACATTCCAACACCTCCCTGCACCTGCTGAGGTGCACCCGAATCGGTGTCGCTCTGGATTTGTGTTAGCCGGGAATGGTTTTAGGATCCCTGGCAAAAGTCACACAGACACATGATTTCCATCAATAGCTCCTGAATCCCGCAATGACCTCTGACACATTGACCGCCTTGACCACACGTTTCTACAACACACTGTGGATGGCCGAACACACCTCCACAATAGCACACTAGGGACCTCTCAGCCCCAAATTAGTGCCTCACTGATAATCATCTGGGGTAGCCAGCTTTCACAGGACAATCACCGGTCATTTCCATGAAGAGCATCTCATCCTGATGGTCTGCTACTGCAATGCTTAGGCCAGCTCCCCACCAGAGTACAGGATAGTCAGTCTCCCCTCTCTTATTCTGAAGTTTTACAAGAACAGCTGTTCATCCCATGTCTCAAGAAAAAGTCAGTCCAATGAATAAACATCCTCCTCAAGTACCGCACGTAGCCGGCTACTTCAGGTGTGCAGGTTCACAACCAACCATTCCTGGTTTCTTCTTCTCTCAAACGTGACTAGAGCAACTGAGCCTGACTTTGCCTTCCCCCTAGCAGGAGAAAAAGAAAACTAGTGATTATAATTGGAACTGTCTGCAGTAACAATTACATAGTTGCTGATATAAATTGCTCTCTCCTGAGTTTTACTTACAGAGGCAGAACAAGTTCAACTGACAAAATACTGCAAGTCTAAAAAGAAGCATTCACCTTTCAACTCCATGGAAGAAGATTAGTAGAGTATGTGTCAGCATAACCCATGTTATGCTATACGCAGGGACATTATAGTGAACTATTCACACTTCTGTATTTCCTGGAACATCTAGGTACTGTTGGGGCAGGATGGCTCAGGAAATTGGTAATGGGATACTGAGCCTTTCATCTCCACATTACCGAGCAGGAATGGATTGGAACAAGTAATGAATGAGCGTCATTACCATCTGATGACTGTGCAGTGACCTATGTGAAATGAGCATCTGGTCTGAGTCTAATTCTGAGTGGACATGGATCCAGATCATATAAATCACCATGACAACTGGCACCCTTGATGCAACACTCAGCAAAGAGGCCGTGGCTTCTGACTGCTAGTGTTGATCCCTCCAGAACCTGCTATAATCAAGCCATTTTCAATCAATAGTCTTTCCTCATGCATGTGATTTTCAGTGCGAAAAGTAGTTTTTATAGAGTGGGAATTTCATTTTGTAATGGGCAAGCTAAGAATCTCACATGGTTTTCTATATAATTGGATCAAAGTAAATGTAAACGCGGCTACACAGATATATTATGACTGTTACTTCCTATTAGGGTGGGTCTAGGAAATCCAGCTGGGAAGCAGTCTATTGATATCCCTGGGCCTAAGAGGATCTCAGCAAGAACACCTGTAGGGCTCTTAATTTGCTGTGCATCTTACTTTAAATGATTAGCTTAAACCTGCTGTACCTAGTCCACTCCCACCAAGATTTTCAAAAATAGAAGACTGACATTAGGCTCCTAAATCCATATGTAGGCACCTAAATAACGCTCAATCCTGTTGCATGTGGTCAGATAATGGAGCCCACACATAGTGCCACTGAAGTCAATAAGAATCCATATGGGAATAGCAGTCTCAGAGCAGAAGTTGGGCCTACATTTTTCAAAGAGTGCGGTCCAGCAGAAATCTTCCAACGAATTTGAAATGAATCAAAGGCCCCACTCCTGAAAACACTTAAGCACATGCTTAACTTTACACTCAAGTAGTTGCATTGATTTTAAGCATCGGGGAGCAGATGGTTGGCTTGAATGGAACTACATAAAGTTATAAACACGTCCATCAATGTTTGGAGCTCAAGTGACAAGGCCAGAGTGAATTCTTGCAGTACTTTTTTTTATTGTTTTGGCGTTCCTAACACAAACCTCAGAACATAAGACTATAAATGGCTTTTATGCCATCATTTGTGATGTGAATATCTTTATTGATCGGAATACATTAAAAATACAGAACATACAAACTCAGATCTCTACTGCCTTGTCAAAGATATAGGGTGAGATTTACAAAGCTAACCAGGGGATTTGGCACCCAAATCCTTTAGGCAGCTTTGAAGATTTCAGCCATAATTACTAAACACTTAGGGCTTGTCTACACTTAAAACACTACAGCAGCACAGCTGTGCCAATGTAACACTTCAGTATAGACACTACCTATGCCAATGGGAGGAGTTCTCCTGTTGACATAGGTAATCCACCTCCCCAAGAGGCAGTAACAAGGTCAATGGAAGAATTCTTCTGATGACCTAGCACCGTCTACACAGGGACTTAGGTTGGCTTAAGTATGCCACTCGGAGGGTAGGTTTTTCCATACCACTGACTGACATAGTTAAACCAACCTAATTTTCTAGTGTAGACCAGGTTTTAGGCCTAGTCTACATTTAAAAATTTTACCACTATATCGATGTCATTTAGGAGTGTGATATTTTACCAAAATAATTGTAACTGCACAACCCATAGTGTGGATGCAGTTATACTGGCATAAAGATGCTTCATACCAGGTTAACTTATTCCCCTTCCCATACTGGAACAGCTATACCAAATAAAGCACCTTTATACTGGTATAACTGCACTCACACTATGGGGGCTGTACTGCTATAACTAGAGCAGAATAGTTCTTCCCCTAAGTTCCACTGTGACATACCAGGGTACAATCCAGACTAATGGGAGACTGTTACCAATGTCCTGAAACCCAGGGTGCCCTTTACAATGTCTTGTTGCTGTAGCCACCAACCTGGACTGCTCACAAAGCCTCCAGCATGTAAGTCACTCCCAGCTATGTCTGCGTGTGAGTTGTAGCCAGTCAGCCACACCTTGGTTCTCACCAGCCTCAGTTATAGTGCAGGGTGACCCACAACACATCCCCCATCCTGGATCTTCCCCCAGAAATGTATGTCCTGTACTGCCCAGCCTTTCCTGGCCAGTACAAATATATTAAGTCCATTATTCCTTTCAGGGAATAATATGCCATTTTATTATTTTAAATTGTTATCCAGAAACTTCAACTTAAACACAGTGGATTAGATAAAACAATAAAACAAGTTTATTAACTACAAATAGATAGATTTTCAGTGAGTATACGTAAGGAGGCATAAGGATCAGAAATGGTTACAAGAAAAATAAAGATAAAATGCTTACTAATGCCTAACTTAACAAACTTTATTAGATTCAAGCAAAGTTTTTCACCACATGCTCCAGCAGATTACTGACCAAACTCTAAGGTCAGGACCCTTCTGCCAGAGTCCAACAGCTACTTCCTTTGTCTTTTCACTTGGGGTGTCTACCCTTTCTTTTTATAGTCCTGCCCCCCCCTTTGAAAAGTATTTCCAGCTGGGAGCAAGGCAACAGCCAGTCTGTCTGGAAGGAACTCCATGCTGTTTCTTTGCCAACATGTAGGATTTTGCCCCAACCCCCTTTCCTGCCAAAGAATGGCCACTTAGCAGGTAATGGTCCATTAGCCTTGTTTACACCTGGCTGAGGCATCAGCTTGCCCGTTGTCTCTGAGAAACTGGTTTGGCCACTCCCCAGATTTATCTAGAAAACTTGACCAGACACACCAAACAGGAGCTGGTTCCTCCCTGCTGGTTATTGCCACCTTGTACTTGTTACGACACTTGGTAATTTATCTCTCTCTAAGCACTTTTCTTATCATTGTTCTTGGAAAATAAAGCTAAATGACATTTTTAGGACTAATGGCATTAGACTTTGCTATTTTAATTGTACCTATTGCTGCTTAATGACTGAAATATCTAAACCACTTTTGATAAACTGGGCTAGTTGTATTGATTTCTGTTGTTTTCTTAATGATCTGCAAAATGACTCACAGGTCATTTAAGCCCTGACAAAATGTGGGTTAGGTGTCCTAGCTCTGCAGGAGCTGGCTATGGAAGGTACAATTACATAGGTGCTTCCTCTGGTAGGTTCCATGAGCTCCCAGGACTCTGCACCTGTGCATCCTGACCTTCATTCAGAAGAGAAAATATATCCCCTTTCTAGATGCTGATTACCTGTGCTTTCACTTTACTCCTTCCTCGCTAAAATGCAGGGTGTGGACCCACACTCTATGGAAGATGGTTAAATTAGGATGCCAATGAGGACTCCACTGAGCATGCCTAAAAAGTAAACTAAAAGATTTCAAAAGTAAATGATGAGGAGGGGAGTGGGGAAGTCCCTGAAAGCTGACTGGCACCAAGCCAGCTGATAATTTGCAGAAAATGTATTAAAAGACAATAAGACAAATTCTGGTCCTGGCTGCATTGGTGCTACATTCTGGGCTTTGGTGGAGTCCCACTAATATAACTGAGTGCAGAAGCTGCAATGACTCTTGCAAACATTTTAAAAATGATAAGAGGTGAGTGGAGTGCCGATACGTTCACTGAAAGAAAGGAGAATCCAGCTGGGCTGGGAATTGCAGAATGAAACGCAAAAAACAGTTTGAATGGACAGACAGCAGCGAAGGAACATTTAGCTGTTAGCTCCTAGTAAGTCATGTTGAGGCGGTGATGGCCAATTTAGGTGCTTCTTCCTCAGGCAGAAAGGCGGGCGGGCGAGAATGTAAGAAGCCTGTGTAGCATGAGGTTTTACCTTTGTCCACTCTCTGGGAGGTGGAGCTGCTCCTGGAACAAATTTAAATTGTTTTGTGGCTCAGGGAAGGTGACAACATGTTCCTGTTTCTTTGCTAACTTTAGAATTCTTTGCCTCTCTTTAGCTTTTAAAAGTTTGTGTTTTACCTTACTGAGTAATTTATATTCTTCTCACACAAGACAATTTTGCATTTCACTTTACATAGATTAAAAACAGGATTTTTTTTTTTTAAATCCCATTCTTCACACTAGTGAAGAAAGGGCAAAACCAAGTTCAATACCTATTGTAAGAAACATGGTCAACCCCTGATACAGCCATGCTGTAATTCACCACCAGTACAGCTCAAAAAATAGTAGCAATGGTGGCAGCTGAGCTGTATTATACACAGAGCTCAGGTAACTTGTCATTGTGTTGTCTAGTCCTGCTTGGAGCAAAGTTAGGTGACACAATTGTAATAACACCTGCACTTTTTACACTACAGCATCCATCATCTCTACTACTCTTAGTGAATTATGGGTCCTGATTTTCCTAGCATAGACAAGGCCCATAGAATTTGCCCATGCTTGGCTGCAACAGGTTTGAACTCAGTTGGCTCTGTCTTCAGCTGGATGACTTTTTCCAACACCATTTGGGTGGAGGTGAAGAAAACTGTGTCTGACACTTGATGTCAAACATGGCTCCATTTCCTAGACCGGGCCCTATAGGTTGGGGAAAAGGAAGTCAGTCACCTCATGTTACGAGATGGGAGTGGGTAGTGACACCTCTAGGAGCTCCAAATAGAGGGAAGGAGGGTCAGACCTGATGAATGATTGAATCAGGGGGATTATAGATTTATGGAAAGTCAGCTGAGGAGATATGTGTGCAGAGAAGGAAAGAAACTTGTTCAGGATAACTTACTTGCTGAAATGAGTGATCTGAGTGTCTTCAAGTACAACTTCCCTACTTTGTCAACTAACTTTTTCTGATCAATAATTGCTCCACAGTTGGATTTCCAGACAAAATGCCCATGTGACCTGAGACAGACATAGGGAAAGAATGTGAGTAATGAGGAGATGATGAGTGCTGTGACCTTGTGTCTGTGGCTGTGCATATGCTTGTCATGAGTCACCCCCTGCTAAAGACCAGCCTGTTCATTGTCATAATCTCAAGATTAGAGGCAGACACACTTTCCTAAAAGATAAGCTGCAGGGGAACATTGCAAGGAATATTGGGGATGCTGTTATTTTTGGCCTACATGTACATGTCTGTCTTGAGTGTTGAATAATAATGCTTCGACATAGGGTGCGTGGCTTGTGTTTTGTGGGATACTTAATTGCCTGACCCTATAGCCCAGGGGTGCAGCTCTCCCTGCACCTCCCAACTGTTTGCTGCGGCCTCTCCCCACGGCTGGCTGTAGCTCCCAGCTTTCCAGCTCCAGCAGCTGCCGTGCAGGGAGGGGACCTTGCAGCACCATGTAACGGAGCAAGGCCTGCAAACCCTGGCCAAAATCCAGGGGGTGTGGGGCACGTGACTCTACATGCCCCCCCCCCCCACATGTCACCTCTGGCTTCTGCCCAGCGGGGATGAGGGTCTCGAGGCTCCAGCCCCATGGGGTGCACCTGCCGGAGCTCAGGGTGATGGAGGAAGAGGAGAAGAGATGGTTCCCAGGGCATCTTCTGCTGCTAGAATCCTACAGGCCAGGAGGGTCTAGGGCTCTGCGCACAGGGCCACACTTCACGACTGCAGAAGGCACCCCCATGGAATGCATGGACTGCAGTACATGTATTAGCAAATATGGGGATGGAAATGCCTCAGACACTAGGCGATGCCCTTGAGGGCTGTAATGTGTGGGCCACAGTGATACCTAGTGCCTTTTCCTAATGCTGTGTTGAACACTAAGTAGAGGTTCTACCCCGCTGCTTGTAGAAGGAGGAGGGCATGCCTTTGCTCTCTGTCCCACTAGTATGCATGCCCAGCAGAGAGAAGTAAATATGTACTGAATACATATATCTCTGTATCTATTTGGGTTCACAAATTCATAGATTTTAAAGCCGGAAGGGACCATTATGCTTATCAAGTCTAATCTCCTGCATTAACACACGCCAGCCATTTTCACCCAGTGACTCCTACAGTCCCATGTTCCTATACGGTGCCCATCACCGGGGCAGCTGAGCACACGTATGTGCATAGATGGCACTTTGCACAGTGGTACTGAGAAGTTACTTACGCAGCTGCAGCATCTGATTGCTACCTCTGCTGGTTACTTCTCAACGTGAAGTTGCTGGGACTCTACCTGTGCCTCACCTACATCTCCCCCAATGCCAGTCGTTCAGAGAGAGTGTGAGACTTGCCTCAGGGGCATTAGTTTCTTCTGACCCTCTTCCTGGAAAGGAGCTCCTACGCTCCCTCACAACCTCCTTCATGTTACTTCCACCCCTCAGTCCACCCACAGCTCTGCTCTGGCCCCGCCCCCAGCCTCGGCTGCAGCTCTGCACCTGACCGTGGTCCTGGATGCTGGTCCCCACCGCGGCCTGGCTCTGGCTCCACTACCAGCCCCAGTCCCAGCCCCACCCCCAACCTTGGCCCCAGCTCTGCTCCCAGCCCCGGCTCCAGCTCCATTCCCATTCCCAGTCCCAGACTGGCCCCCAGCTGCGACCCCCTTACCCCTGCCTGCTTCACCCCCCCGCCCCCGGAGCCGCAGCCCTGCTCCCAGCCCCGGCTCTGGGGGAGGAGGTGTTGCACAGACAGGGATAAGGGGGGGCCGTGATTGTGAAAAGTTTGGGGACCACTGCCCTAGAACATGCTTTCTCTCCCTCTCCATATACTGGTATTCTACAGATGACCGCTACATCTAGTTTCTAGTCCATGCAAGAAGTACCTTAGCCTTTGAGGGTGTCATATTAATGATCCAGAAAGCTAACATTCCAGTTTTTTTATACCAGGGGTTCTCAAACTGTGGGTTGCAACCCCATTTTAATGGGGTCACCAAGCCTGGTGTTTGACTTGCTGGGGTCTAGGGCCGAGGCTGAAGCCAAAGCCCAAGCCCCACCACCCAGGGCTGAAACCCCAGGACTTCAGCCCTCGAAAGGGGGCTAGGGTTACATGCTTTCTGCCCATGGCAGAAGCCCTTGGGCTTCAGCTTTGCCCCCCACCCCCAGCCTGGGGCAGTGGGGCTGGGATGGGCTCGGGCTTCAGTCCCCCCTCCTGGGGTCATGTAGTAATTTTTTTTGTCAGAAGAGGGGTCACAGTACAATGAAGTCTGAGAACCGCTGTTCTATACTATCACTTATACTGTTATGAGCTTCATTATACTTTAGCTCTGCAGGAGTATGGGGATTTAAAATGAGCGGTGCTGTCATTATCATAAGCCTGGGTGGCCAACCTGTGGCTCCGGAGACACATAAGGATCTTCAGAAGTTAATTTGCGGCTCCTTGAATAGGCATCGACTCCAGGGCTGGAGCTACAGGCGCCAACTTTCCAATGTGCTGGGGGTGCTCACTGCTCAACCCCTGGCTCTGCCCCAGACCCTGCCCCCACTCCACCCCTTCCTGCCCCCTCCCCAGAGCCTGCCGTGCCCTAGCTCCTCCCCTGCCCAGAGCCTCCTGCATGCCATAAAACAGCTGATCGGGAGGTGCGGGGAGGGAAAGGGAGGAGGAGGTGCTGATCGGCGGGGCTGCCGGTCGGTGGGAGGCACTGGGAGCTGCGGGGGGCGGGGCTGCGCTAATGGGGGGCTGCTGACGTATTACTGTGGCTCTCTGGAAATTTATATTGGTAAATTCTTGCTCCTTCTCAGGCTCAGGTTGGCTACCCCTGTCATAAGCCAAGACTTCTCATTATTACTTGTAGGCATTGCCAACCAAGTGGGTCTACAGATGAGATCCTAATGAAAATTCAAAGAGCAGATATGGGAACAGGGCTGCAAAGAAAGGATTTATTTCTCGGTCCTCCAGCCCTGCCTATGATGCTTCTTGCTACCTGCCAGTCATGGGAGTAGCCCCCAGGAGCTCTTGAGTTCTAAACCTGGCTCTGCAACTAGCTTGCTGCGTGACATAGTGCAAGGCACTCATACTCTATTGGTCAAATGCTGACTTACACCAGATCAGAATTTGGCCCTCCGTGTCTGTTCCCCACCTCCCTCCACAAATGGAGATAATGACATTCACTTACCTAGCTCAGAGCAATACTGTGCAGTTTGTGACAGATACGGCAATTTCCTGCAATATCCTGGAGGTGGCCTGTCAGATATTCCCTATTCTTTGCTTTTGGGGATGGTTTTGAAAGCAGAAGGGATGAATCACACCCCTAGACTGTGTTAGCTAAAATGCAAATGAGGTAGCTAACAGGAAGGAGGGGGTGGAGCCCCCCTGCCAGTATCCAAGAGGAGTGAAGGAGTGGGGAGTGACAAGGCCGACTGACTGAAGTGGAGTTCTCTGAGTCCTGAAGCCCAAATCAGGGAAATAAGTTCTCTGCTTACCTTTCCCAGGGACCCAGAGGCAGTTCAGAGCTTGGTGGTGGCAGTGTCTCCAGCCAAAAGTAGGGACACTGAGGCAGCTAGGATGCACTGCCAAATCTATATGACCCCCCACCCCAGGGTGGAAAATGCTCAAATAAAGTGTGGGACAGCTGCTTGGGAGATGACAAAGGTAACTACAGTGAGGAAGGAGGGGAGACGTCATCCCACAGTCTGTGACAGCCTGAGGGTCTGTGAAAACGTAAAGGACCTTGAGCCCAGTGGGAGAGGGAATTCTCCTCATCTTGAGTCAGTGGGGTGGAGGATCAGTACTCCTCCCAGAGAAGTTGAAGTTAGGCTGCCCGAGTCCCCGGGGCCCTGACATAAAGGTGGGGAAAGAAAGGAATTTAGCTGTGTGGGAGATTTTAAGAATCTCCTTTGCCTAACCCCTCTGCTGTTAAAAGCAGTGAGAGGTTGAGAGTCACTTTACCAGGAGGTGGCCCTACGTTATTTCTCCCTTTGGTCCAAAGAATGGCTGCTTGTGATCACTTCAGGGAGTGGGAAACCTCAACTCATTGTTGGGGCAGCTAGCCCCTTGGGGGACAAAGGTACACCCTGCTCACTCCTTAGAAATTGGATCAGAGATGGGAGTTGGAGGACCAGGTCTGAAGTTTACACCCAAAGGTTTTGGGGTAACAAGGATAAGAAAGGGCATGTGAGGGCTCAGTCCAAAAAGTTCTACAGAAAGAAAATCTACAGGATGGTTGTCAAATGGCTGTATAGATTTTAGAAGGATGTATGCTGGTTTGCTAGCAGAATGTCTATTATATGCATAACTGAAATATGAAATTATGAAAGGTAATGGCAGAAACTCCATCCAGGGAATAAACCTGTCCAGGAAATAAATTAATGGTTATCCCTGTGGTGATGATTAAGCACCCTAATTATACACACTTGGCTGGGGGCATATGAGACACGTGGTAATTTCCCAGAAAAACCTCAATGCAATTAAGTTATGTATTTTAGGAGTCCATTGTATTAAAAATGCAAATATTTATGTACCATTGTGGGATTGTATGTAATGTCTCTAGGGGAGAGACATGACTAATGTAAATCCTGGGAAGCGTTATGAGCACATTTGAAACAATGTGCCAGACAGGAATTAACTTTTCACATTATGGGTTTCCTAGGAAATCTCTAGGGAGAGGGGTATGCAAATGTACCCCCTCCAGTTGTGCAAGAACTCAGCCTTTTGAAGCTTCACCCTGAGGAGGAGACTTTTGTCTGATGATCCCGTTACATGCAGACAAGAGTAGAGGCCCAGATGGTATAAAGGAGTGACTTACAGATTCATGGGTGTGCTTGTTCTGATCCAAGGCGGTTATGAACTAGTAACCACAGAAAAAAAGCTTGGTGGAGTTTGAAGGACTGACTCCTTGTTGGAATTGGGATGATCTTTGGGAATCTTATTAGCATGCGTGTACTTTCTTTTATTGGTTTTAGTATTTTTTTTTCTGTAATCCTTTCGCTTCCAGAATAAAGGTGCTTGCTTAGATATAGTTGCATTCTAACTTGCAACAATTGCACTTGTTTATACAGTAGTCTCTGAGGACTGCTTAGGCAGTCTGACTTGCTGGGGAATTCACAGAGTAGAGGGGGAACAGTACAGTCTGGAAATATCCCACTCAAGAGAGGAAGAGACTCATGTCTCTACTCAGGAGAGGTGATGGCTGAGGAGCCAGAATCCTGAGTGGGCATCCTTGGTGGATCACACAGGGGAATAGAGGTACAGAAGCCCTGAACTGTGACATAGTTAACTTAGTCACTGTTTGCAAAGTGTTTTGAAGATATAGGACTCCTCTTGATGTCCATGGAAGTTGGATCAGACCCATAAAGTGCATTATTATTTCCCAGTAGCCACTGCTATTGACTTACTCTGACCCAAACAGATGCTGTAGGGTAGCCTGCCTGAGCATATACACATCATAACAATTTCCAGACAATTGGGTTAGGACATTCCTGATCTGACATTGTGCGTTGCCTGTGTACTGGGGAATAAAAGGCCCTCCTGTTTATGATGTTCTCCGTCACACCCTCAGCAGGTGCCCAAGGGGGAGGAGGAGTGCACATTAAATCAATAAGCTCCATTTCTCTCTGTCAGAGGATTTGTGCATTTTGTGCTGCTGGCCATAGGAAATCTAATATATAGATCACATTTCTTCAGAATAATATCGACAAAGTGTATAATGGCTTGGCTAGCAGCTGACTGGGTAATGCCAGGAGTGGCCCTTATAGCAGTCTACATAGCCTCTGTAGTAGGAAGCCTAAAGCTGCTGTCATATTGATCATTGCAGGCAGGACAACGCCTCGTGTTATGATTTGCTAAATCCTCTTGTAATTCTTGGCCAAGATCAATAATGACCTGTTTTTATTATTATTTCCCCCCCTTCCAATGTGTATCTCTTGAACACCTGCTCCTTACTTCAAATGATTGTCTCAGCAGGTAAAGTCTTTCTGGGGATGTAGAGAATAGTTACTTCTCCTTCTCTGATCCCTCTGTCACTTCCTCCAAAATGCCTCTGTATATCTTTCCAGGACCAAGAGCTACGTGAGAAGCCGCACGCATGCAGCTTTATAAATTGGTGGGTAATTACTTAGGAATACCTTTCATTTGACTCAGGCTGTGGTTGTGCTGTCTCGACTCCTTCATTAGGAATAGCAGGTGTTCAAAATCTCTCAGGATCAGGCCTTTAAAAAAACCTTAATTAACCACTCATATTTTGTTGGGGGAGAAGAAGAGGTTGTACCCCAGGATTCTGACACATAGGAGAGTTAAAAGGGTTTTTGAGGAATGGTCTGTATAGCTTTGGTGTGTTCACTTCCTTGCACTCTGGTTGTGAGGCATGGGGATCAGGAGACAAGTATTTGTGCATCTAAAATTACCTGTCCTTTATATATCTAGGTGTCTTAGGCCAGGTCCATATGGCAGGGGTGTATTACCTATTTAATTAGAAGGCCCCAAAGATAGGTTTCTGTGGGTGTGTCCCATTGTTCCTCCCTTTTGAAAATCAGCCCCTTAATGGATTTATGAATTCTGCAGAGGCAGGAAAGCAAACATTTCTCCTCAAAGATGTTTCTAAAACAGCTCTTTTGAAAAGTGTTTCCTCCTGAGCCATGCAGAATCTTTCCAAGTGTAATTATTTTAAAACCCCAGTCTATTTATAAGTTATTCTATATGCTCTGGACAAAAGCAAGTGCCAGACTGCACTGGCAGAAAGCCTACGCCTGCCTTTTCCTTGTTCGGTTTTAAAACACGTGATTTTTTTATTTTTAAGAGTATGA
This sequence comes from Emys orbicularis, assembly GCF_028017835.1. NCBI lineage: Eukaryota > Metazoa > Chordata > Testudines > Emydidae > Emys > Emys orbicularis. The sequence continues at coordinate 58,319,217 of NC_088690.1, read as the reverse complement.
CTGAAAATTACACTGGAAACCTTTTATTGGAAAAAGAAATGGAATAAGAAAAGTGTAAGGGCAAGATTCTACAGAGGCCCCTTCAAGCCACTCAGGCAGCATGAAAGGGGCTTCAAATGGACAGAAATGCCCCCTTGACAAAAATTTCCCCTGGAGGGAGCCTCCCTGGCTGGTGGGGGCATGATAGGAATGTACTGCACTATGGCTGGTAGGGGCTGGGCTCAGAGGGGACCATGGGATTCAGAGTATAGGTAACAATAGCCCCGAGGCTGCTCTAACTTACAAGAGGGGCTAGACAGGCCCCTCGACAGCCACAGAATACAAGGAGCACAAAGGTAGCTTAAAGCTATTTTTGACCCACCTCCCAGCCTATCTGCACAAGTGCAAGAATGGAGTCACTGAGAATCAGGATCCTTCGGTATAAATACAGGAAACCTTGTGAGGTGGGCCAAGCTGCAATGTCTAGAATCAGAGCTGAGCTTTCCCAAAGTTCAGGATGTTTGGGGCTCATTGCTTAATTTTATATATAGCATAAAATTAAACCATTTGACCCCAGTAACCTGCTAAGAAAACACAGGCCTGGAAACTGTAGGTACAGCTAAACATTCCACTTCCCCTTTGTATTCCCCTACCATATTGGCCTGACAGGTCAGTCAGACCGCTGCAGAGCTCCCCACACTTCAGAGAACCCACAAGGCCCATAAGATTTGGTTCTTAAACCTTCCTTTAATATTGCCCTCTCTTTCCCATATTCATTAGGGGTGTGGGATTGAGTGAAAATTGTGAAATATTTTGAAGTGTGCTGCAAAGCCTCACTATGGCTCAACATTATTATTAAAGTCATGCCAGGGGAAAAATGAAATTGATGTGGGAGTCAGTTTTTTGGATGATTGGATATTTGTCCCCATGAGTTATTGCGTATTTTAATAGTATAAGTAGTAAGAGTTCGATTCTATTGCATCTGGTGTAGTTATCTACACTATAGATGTGTATATCATAGCATTTGACACCCACATTGCACTCGAGTACATGGCTACACAAGGTTCAGGGCAATGGAAAATCAGGCCCTAATTATTTTCAGTACCATGAAATACACAAGATATGATGAGAAGTGACAAATTTATGAAAAGCATCAATTTACATGATAGATTTCATGTAATACATACAGCAAATTAGAAGAAATGATTTATCTCAAACAGATCATTATCTCCATGTTCAGTTGCACGTTGTTTCCAAGCTCCGTGTTGTTTCCAAGCTCAGTTTCAATCCTTTGGATAAATCCAAAGGATTGAAACTGCAGCAGTGTATCACCAGGGCATGCTCCCATCCAACTCATTGCTGCTGACCTCCGTTGGAGCAGAATCAGGTCCTAGATGATTTTATCTGGTATAAGTTTACATTTGCAAAGGTAATATATTAAAACCCTGTGATCCATTAAATGTACGTCTAGCTGTGATACGTGTTTAGGTCTTTTTAAGGTCAGCGCTGGTTGGATTGTTGAGTCTGAAGTTCCTACTGAAGGGCACTAAATCTCTGTTCATTAAATGGTTTTCTCCCAAGATAATTAAGAGATGGTATCAGTGAGCTAGAATGTTGTCACCAAATGATCTGCTGTTGCTGCTGGGTAAGTCTCAATGCAGAGATGTATTTTCACAAGTCAGGACACTGATCCTGTGACAGCGTTCTGCTAAATCACATCAAATGAGTTCTGCCGATTTAAGCTCTGGTGTTGTTCACATTGAAATCAATAGGAATTTTGCTATTGACTTCAATGGGAGCAGGACTGGCCTCTAAATAAGTGTCCATCACAGTTTGGAATACAGCCACAGTTTAAATGGCCCCTGAGCCTCCAACCAACCCCTATAATTATCTCCTAACCACTGCAGCATTCCACTTATGATTTAATCCTGAGTCTCACATTATTTGGCATTTTACTTAAAGCCTCAGTACCTGGAATCACATAACATGAGAATCTCAGCTTTCATTAAAAACGACTGCAAGTTTCTAGCCCTCACAGTTGCCAAGAATTTTGAGAACACAACCCAAGCATAGGTGCTGAAACTAGGGGTGCTGAAATACCCCCTGGCTTGAAGTAGTAATTACAACTCAACTACATGGTTTCCATTGTCAGCAATCCCACTATAAAAATTGTTCCAGCACCACTGGACCCAAGGGCATCCTAAATGCTCAGTAGCCTGAAAGCAAAGCAAAATAATATAAAGTTGTTCAAAACATCACAGGATTGTTAAACCAATCTCATGATTGGGGGATGGGGCAGGCTTGGTTAGTGACTTTTGAATGCTTGGGGTTGGTAGTACTGCAAATTTACATCAGTATAACACTGGGGGGAGGGGGAGTGGTGGATTAAGGCAATCCAGGGCACTAAGTAAACCATGACATGTGGCTCCATCCTTGTGGAACTGCCCCCTCCCTGCTTAGGACAGCAATAGGAGAGGGCCAGTTTCTCCTCCCTTAGTAGTGGCAGTAGCATCCCCCACTCCCCCAGAACAGCAGGGATGGCAACAAGGTCCCCTTCCTCACCAGAAAGGGGCAGGGGTAGGAGCAGGAGGGTCCCCTAATACTGACTCTCCAGCACTAAGGGTGTAAGCACACATCCTCACCTCTCAGGCCCCCATCAGGTCTCAGCACATCCTTGCAGGGGACTTGACCTATTGCACCCTCCTTAATAGCCACTTCCTTGGCCCCACAATGGCCAGTCCTAGCTGGCATCTTCTCCCTCTCTGGGTTTTCTGTAGCTCATCCCTCCAGCCAAGTCCCAGAACAGTTCACTGCCCTTCTGGGGTAACTAACAGTCCAACTTAGAGTTCACAAACAGCATCCAGACTTATAATTCTTCTGTCTCTCTCAGGTTCAACTGAAATCCTCCACGTCCAGGCCCCTAGAGAGAGTCCCTTGAACTGCTGTTCTCCCACTGCTTCCCTTTGCCAGGAACTCCAGCAGTTTACCTCAGAGGATCTCCCAGCCCCCTGTAGGCCCTATCTCTGGGCTCCCCCACAAGAGCCTACTCTATTCCCTGTAGGTCTCTTTCTCCTGTTGTAGGCTCTAACTCAGGGGTATTCTTCCTCTCCCAACCCATGAGTTCCTCAGGCACCTCTCTCCAAACTAGTGCGTTCACTACATCACCACCACAGCTGGGGGCAGTCTGTCTAATTAAGCCCCTTGACATCCAGCGGCAGTCCCTCATTAGCCCTTACATCACCAGCTCATCAGTGAGGCTGAGGGATAGCTGCGGAGTCATGGGCAGGGCAGAACCAAGCTTGTCTCAAAGGGCCAGCCTGCCCATGACATAGGGTTTATCTGCAAGAGTTGGGCCAGGGTCCTCCTCTCCTATTACATAGAGAGTCCTCTCTGTGCTAGAGTGGTGTTAGCAAGGGCCCCCTAGAGCAGTGGGTCTTGGATTTAACACCCCACTGGTGCAGTTCACACCTTTCAGAGTTATTGTTTCAGGCTGTCTGCAGAGTCAGCCTGGTGGTGCTCCATTGGATACACTCTGCTCACCTTGGCAATAAAGCTGGTGATAAAATGGTAAAAATCTTTGTGAAGGAACCTCCCCCCTCCCTTCATTCTACTGATTTCAAAAAGGAACAATTTTTTTAGCTGTTCAATTTTTTTCATATTTTTTATTAGAAATGTTTTCTCACCCTCCCTCGTCCTCCACCTGCACTTCTTTTCCCCCCTTTCCAAACCTTTTTCTATTTTACCACTGGAAATGAGGGGGAAGGAAAGGAGAAAATGGAAACTGAACATTTTTTATTTTTGGGCTGTGTTGAAAAATGGGACATTTGAAAACACACAATGTTTTCCCATCAACATTTTTATTTTTGAAAAAGGCAAATTTTTCATATATTTTTTTTTTTTTGGACCAGCTCTAGTTTTGAAGCATTTCTGCACACCAGGGCTAGAAACTTGCTTCTTCATTTGTTTTAACAAAAACTACTCCTGGGCAGTGTTCCCTCTAATTTTTTCCCACACATGTGTGGAATGAATTTTGTTATGTACACCAATATGGAGGTGATGTGTCACACATCACCTTCATATGGGTGCACATAACAAAATTCATGTGGGGTGGGGCCGCCACAAGGATCATACGACCCTTCCCAGCAGTATGTTTCAGGTGCCCAGGGAAGCTGGCAGAGAGGAAATCACTGTGGGGCAGGGAACAGGATTGAGAAAAACCTGGCTGTGGCTCCTTCCCTACACTGGGCTCAGCTGCTAGACCCAACTGGGCTGGAGAGGACAGGACTTCCTCTTCCTCTGCATGGCATCTGGGGCTGGGTCAGACCCACCCCCAGATTTCTTCTCCAGCTGCAGGAAGCTCTGCAAACTGCCCCCCGTGCTTCCTGCACCCATCACTCCTCAGCTGCAGGGGGAGGGATCTCTGTAGAGGGAGCTGCTCCCCCATCCGCCCAACCCCCATGCATCCAGACCCCTCATACCCAGACCCTCCTGCCGGGCCTCACCCCCCCTCTGCACCCAGAACCCCCCCCCCCGACAAGCTCCAATAAGCCACCCGGACCACCCCAATAAGCCACCTGCACCTGGATCCCCACCCTACTGAGCCCCAACCAGCTGCACCTGGATCCCCACTCCCCTGAGCCCCACTCCCCCAGCATCTAGACCCCCCCACTGAGCTCCCAACACCCAGATCCCCCCATCGAGCTCTATCCCCCACACCCTGCCCCCCCCATGCTGAGGCCCAACCACCTTCACCTGGACCCTCCTGCAGAGTCCAATTACCATTGTACAAGAACCCAACAAGCCCCTGTGCATCTAGATCCCCCACTGAGCCACCTGCACCCAGATTGCCCCACACAGAACCCTCTCTACTCATACCTGGATCCCCCCACACTAAGCCCCTCCACACTTGGATCCTGCCTTGCTGAACCTGCCTGCCCACACCTGGTGCACCTGGCACGGAGGAGCAGGGCCCTGGGGTGTTTGTGGGGCAGGCCTGGTCCTTACGCTGTGTTAGGGTTGGGTGCAACCTCACCGCTGAGTCTGTGTCCCAGGAGGGGGGAGCTGCACAATGATCTCCCACCTCTGTGCAGCCAGTGGCCTGTGCTCCCCAATGCCATACTGGAGCCTCCACATTTATTTGACAAATAAAATTTGCAGAAATTCTGACCACATCCTGCCTCTAGTGTCATTAATATTTATTCTGACAATTGACTAAGTGGGCCAGATCCTTGGGTCTGCCTGAGCTGTGCTCTAAGCCATCATTCTACCTCCCTTGATCTGAGGAGCAGCTGGGCTTATTTAGCCCTTGGTACAACTGAGAGCAGCTTCAGAGCTGCTGTAAATTACACCAGCTGTGACAGTCCCAATGACTGGTCTGCTGGCCCAAGAGAGCTGGTGCACCATACTCCAACCACATACCTCTCAATGCTTGGTCTGCCCCGATATGCACCCTCTGCTGCAGGTAGAGAGCGGGGAGCAGGTGGCACTGAGCGGCTACACTGGTATTATACCACCCAGGGATTCCCTTATGCAAGCAGCTCAGGCTAGTTACTCCACTTAGGGCTGTTTTCTGGCTGCTTTGTGCTGCCTGAGCAGTGCAAAGCGACTGGATGGGGAGGGTGGGACTGAGGGTCTGGACCTCAGTGTTTTAATGCATCCCTTACTCTGGGCTTCATAGTCTCTGAATATTTGTATTTTACAGGCCACCAGTGCCTTTGTACACACAAGGGTTGCTCTCGGCTTGGACTTTGGGCCTTCCTTGTGATCTTCTCTTTGGTCAGGAGGGATCAAAAGGCTGTTTCCCATATCCTCTCCATTCTAAGAGCAGGACCGAGTTATTCTTTGACCGGGTGACAACACAGTGACACTTCTTCCCCTATAGGCCTTCCACTACCCTGACACACTTGATCCTGCCTGAATCAACTGCCACCCTGCTCCTCTCAAGTCCTAATCATTTTTCTCCAAATGCCAGATGGGCAGGCAGAAGCGGCCCAGACAGTGTCTTTGGCATGGTTGTCAAACAAGTAGCAGAATTCCCCTCAATTTACCAGAGCTCTTTGTGCACAATCTGTGTAATCACTATCACATTCCAGGGTGCAAGCCAGACCAGTGAGGGGCTGTGTCGCCATCTGCCCTGTAACCTTGGGGTGGGGGGCTCACAATGCTTTGCTGCTAGAGCTCCCAAACTGGGCTTCCCACAAACAGCTTGCAAGCATGCAAGTCACACCCTGAGTGTCTGTGTATAGCTGCAGCCCTGGTCCAACAACTCTGACCCCATCAGCCTGTCAGCCACACACTAGCCCCACTCTGGCTTTGGCAGACTTGGTTACTACATGCAGGGAGACCCCAGCATATTCCTAGTCCCATTTTTTCCCCAAAACATGTGTGCTGTACTGTCCAGCCCTCTCCTGGACAGTTCAAATATTAGAGGTCCATTGCCCCTGTAAGGGATCAGTGTACAACAGTTTGCTACTTTAATTGGAGTTACCAAACAATTCAGTGTAAACTCAGCACTGGATTTGATTAAAGAATAAAACAATTTTATTTAAGTTTTAAGTGAGTACAAGTATAAGGCATTAAAGTCAGAAATGAGTACAAGGGAAATAAAGATAAAAATAAAGATAAAGTTCTAGTGCTAGAACTTTAACTAGGCTTGATTCAAGGTGAAATTCTTACTTCTTCTTGTTTGGAGCAACAGGGCTGACCAAATTCTCAGGTCAGGACCCCTCCTGAAGTCCAAAGGCTGGTTCCTTTGTCTTCTCAGGTGAAAGAGAGAGGAAGAGAAAGAAAGTGTGAATACCTAGGTTGTTCTTACCCCTCCCTTTTATAGTGCAGTCACCCTTTGAAATGCATTTTCCTGAGGGTTGCCCCTAGATAAAGTTTGCTCTCACTGTGAGGATAGAGACATGGAGTCTCGTGGTGAAAGAGGTTCCATGTTGTTGTTTATTAAAATGCAAATCAATCTGTTCCTGCCTCCCTCCGTTGCCAAGGAATGGCCACTCGACCGGTGATAGCCAATCGGCTTTGATGACAACTGACTAGAGGCATCAGTTTGTCCTTTGTCTCTGAGGAACAGATTTACCTCCCTCCCCAGACTTGTCTGGTAAACACATTTCAATCATAATTTCTTTTTATGTTCATAGCTTTACATTATAATGTTGCTACATACATTTCACCATATTATTGACCAGCGAGTTGTTCGTTTTCAAATGATATCGCACAAGGCATATTTTGTACAGAGATTATTACAATAGTGTGTTGCATGTGAATACAGCAGTACATTCGGTCACAATCACAAACAAACAGCTTTGGTATATTGAAGGCAGTTGTGGTAGAAGTCTATGAGCTGCACAAGTATTAAGAATTTGTCTATTGTAATGCTTGGGTATTAAATATATTTAATTAACTCACTCTTTCCCTTGCTTTTCTTCCTCCTCCTTTACCATTTCTATTCCTTCACTCCAACTTTCCTTTTCCTCCATTTTTCTGAAGTCTTATTCCTCATTCTAATTTCCCTGCTGCACCATTCTCTTCTATCTTCCTCCTTCCTGCATATTCTTTCATTCTTCCCATCTGTCGCCTCCCTTATTCTGAATCTGTTTCCTGCCCAAAATCCCCTATACTCCTTTCTCACACTCACACACTGTCCTCCCCATCTCACACACATGCTCTTTCCCTCTCATGCATGCACCCCACCCCTACTGACTCACATTAGTGCTGCATGGATTGGAGGATACCCAGGGAGGCTCTTCATCCCCCTCCCCAGGCTAGAAAGGGCCAGAAGGATGGTCCTGACCTCACTCCTACAGGCTTTCTTTGGTGCAACGGGGGTGGGTGGGAGAATTCACCTAGGGATGACCAGATTTTCAAATTAAAAAGCCAAGACACCTTTCAAATGGGGTAGGAATGATGATACATGGGGGGCAGCACTTTGGGGGGTTATGCCTGGGAGGGAGGGTGAGGGATAAAGGCATGTCTCTTCAGCCCAACAGCCTCTCCCTCTCCTTTTCTGTCACTCTGTGGATTTGTGTGGAGGAAGGCTGCTTCAGCAACTTGGGGGGGGGGGTGGGGGGGGGAAGAGAGAGAAAGAGGGCTTTGGAAGGTGAGTGGGGGAGGAGGTGTCAACATGCAACAGGCCTGGTAGGTGGGGGAGGTGGGTTCTTGAGGCTTGTGTGCTCAGCCCACTCGTCATCAATTGCATGAACCCAGTTTACAGGGTTCACAAAAACAGAGACAAAAGCTGGATTTTGTAAAAATAACCAGGGCATTCCCAGCATTCAGAGATACATTGTCCCCCTTTGAACTCACCTCCCTGGACAGGTAGAACAAGGAACAGGAGCTCTGCCCTCACCCCACTTGGTCTCCCACTGTGAGACTGGAACTGGCAAAGTGAAGAGCATCTAGATCTAATCTGCTCAGCACTTGTAGCCTAGCCCTGGGTCCTGCTAAAGCCACCAAATGCTTGCCAAATGCTGGATGGCCTGGGACCCCAATCCATAGGAAGCTACTGCACTCAGAACTTAAGTTATAGCCATCCCAAAGCTGCTGTAACTAACTTTGGGGCTAGGCACACAGCTCCTTGTTCTAAGTGCCAAGCTCAGCTCAGATAGAATGAAGAGAAAGAGAGAGAGAGAGAGAGAGAGAAAGAGCAGCATCTTGCTGTAAAACATGAAAAAAATCTGAAGATAAAGTATTTTTCTTCTTATCGTCATATAAACTTCAGTAATGCTCCAGGATGTGGGTTTGTTACTATAATATACAGATTACTCAGGTATGTTCAATAATATGCTTATAATTTCTGCATTTACATAGAACTTTTCACTCAAGGCTCTGAAGAACTTTACAGCCGTTAATTAAGTCTCGCAACACCCTATAAAGTTGGTAAGGAAAGGAAAGGTTAAATGACTTGCTAGAGATTCCAGAGTGAGTCAGTGTCAAAGTGGAGGAAATAGGCCTAGGAGCAAAGATGGCCGTTAACTATTGCTATACCACAGAACAAACTGGCTCTCCGAAGTATACTGTATTTTTAAAGGAAAAGCTGTTTTATGACTGAAGTTTTCCATGTTAGCAGTGAACTATTAGCTGTTCAGTTAACCTGATGACTATGCAAATATGACCTATACTGCTTTCTTCTCTTGATGACAAAAAAGCTCATTAATCGCTGTGCATGTAAACTTACTAGGAGGAAATGTTTGTTTTTATAAACGATTGTAACAAGTTAATATTCTTCAAGTAAAAGAAAACAGCACTTAGATGCAGAAGGTTTGATTTGTCCTTTTTGTCACAGTTCAGGGCTACAGCACCTGTATTCCCCTTTTGTGGTCTCTCAAGGGCACCCATTCTAGGCTCCTCAGTTGCCACCTTTTTTGGTCAGAGACCTGCATCTCTCTCCCTTCTGACCAGGGTTTCCCTCTCCCCCCCACCCCCCCGACTGCACAGTTTCCTTCCTACACTGTGATATTCCCAGCAAGCCAGACTGGTTAAACAAGTCAGGGTCTGCACTTTCCTTTCTCTTCAATGGCTATGAACAGCTGTAATTGCCAACAGTCACAAGTTACCACACAACTCCTTATAAGCAAGCACATTTATTTTTAAGGTGAAAGCATTACAGAGAAAACATATTAAAAATAAAAGAATGTACAGTCATGCCAATAAGCTTACCAGAGATTAGCCCTCAACTCCAGGAAGGGTTCTGATAGAAGTCACTCCTTCAAACCCCACCAAGGGGTTTTTCTGTGGTTACAAGTTCAGAATAGTGTAGCTCAGAACTAACAAACTCTGCATAGGTTAGTCTTTCCTTTATACAGCTTGGGCATTGGATCTTGAGACTGTGGGATCAGGTAATCAGCCCTCTTCAGGGCATAGCTTCAAAAGGCTGGGATTTTGCATAACTGAGGGGGTGAGGAATATGTATTTTCCTCCCCTTAGAGATTCCCCAGGCAAACCACTTGATACTGTGTGTCCCAAAAGACTATTCTTGTCTAGCACATTGTTCAGCATAGTCCTAGGCATAATATACTGGTAGGGAGTTCCCACCTTCTCCATGCACAGACACTATGGCGTAGGTAGCCGTCCGCACTATGATGCTGGCCCATCCCATTACCCAAGCCTGCCCTCCACACTGGCTAACGGGGTGATCTTTGTTTGCCTCATATTCAGTCCACTATCCCCAGCCCACTCGCACTGGCCAACCCAGGCAATCCGTCTTACATGTAACCCAGTCTGGCGCTAGCTACTAACCCACGCTGTCCAAAACAGTGCAATCCCCCCTTTCTCAACTGAAGCATCTCACCACCCTTATGTGATGTGCAGTGTCACCCAGTGCACTCTTGGAGGAGCTGCCACGATTGGCCCGCAGTAGCATTCTCTGCTTTCTAGCGCTTGCCTGACGCTAGCGTGCCCAGCTGTATGGCCCCAGCGTCCACAGCACCCTCTTGCTGCATTACACGGGGGTGGTGCTGGGGAGTGGGCGGAGCGAAGGGAGAAAAGCCCCGCCCCCAAAGGCCTCGCCGCACTCCCTGCTTTCAAGCCAAGTTTGTAAGAAAGGGGGCGGGGCTCCCTGTTACTCCTGCCGCGCCCCCTGGCTCTAGGCCCCGCCCCCGGCCGGTCTCCGCGCTGAGGTGGAGGAGGGGGGCGGCGGTTACCATGGCGATGACGTCCTACCGGCGGGAGGGGGGGCAGGGTGAGCGAAGAGAGAAAGATGGCGGCGGCTGCGGCGGGGCCGCAGTGGGCGGCAGGGCAGCGCTGAGGAGACCCGAGCTGGGCGGGGGGGAGGGAACGCAGTGCGGGCGGGCGGCGGGAGCGAGGAGCGGGGCCCATGTGCGGCGGCGGGGGCAGCAGCACCGGCCCGTTAGCACCAGCCACCGCAGGGTCCCGCGGAGCCGGCTCCGGGGCAGCCGAGTGAGCGCGGCGGCGGCCGGGTAGGGGCGGCAGGATGAAGTTCGCCGAGCACCTCTCCGCGCACATCACGCCCGAGTGGCGGAAGCAGTACATCCAGTATGAGGTACGCGGGCCGGGCCGGCGCCGCGTCCGGTGTGGGGCGCCGGGGACAGTGCTGCCGCGGGAGGGGGGTCTCCAGGCGCCCCGCGGCGGGGAGCCAGGGCCTCGCAGCCGAGCGAGCTGTGAGAAGGAGCTCGGCTCCTTCGGGGCTGGGCTTACCGGCGCGGCCCCCAGTAGCTACCCGGCCCCCTTGGCTGCCTGCCTGCTGTATGATCCCCGGCCGCTGGTGTGCCTGAGGGACGGTCCCGGTCACCGGGGAGGTGACAGCCCCGGGTTCTCTCCGATCAGTAGTGGCTCCTTATCCCACAGCCTCCCCCCCTCCCGGGAGCTTTCATCGGAGCAGCCCCCTATCGCCCCACTTCCCCATCCCTTAGGCTGCCGAGGCGTCTCTGTCACCCTGTGCCCTTCTGCCAGGGCTTTCGCAAAAGGAACCCCAAATCCAGCATTTCCTCCCTTTGCGCGGCTCTCCGCTAGCATCCCATGTCACGCCCTCTGCTTTTGGGGTTCTCCCAGCCCAGAGGGCTCTCATTTCATCCCATCATCCCCTGTGCCCTGCTGGAAGTGTTTCCTGATCGGACTCCTATCAGTCACCCTGCCCGTGATCAGCCCGAATCTCTTTTTAGCACCTCTCAGTTCATCTCTCTTTCCATCACTCCCGTCCCTGTTCACCCCAGCCCTGATCAGTGAGGTAAATGTCTATCCAGGGGCTCTCTAACTGGATTGAAACTTGACATGAAGATAGCCTAGAAGCATGCTCTGAAAGACTTCTGTTTCCAAATTTATAAAGTAAAATGTTACAATTATACAAAATAATTAAAATGTTTTTGTTGGTGTAGTTTTTGTCCATAATTCTGGAACTTGGACTGTAATTTTTTTTGCTTTTTGAGGCTTGGAAGAAACAAATAACTGGCGTGGCAATTTAAATAAATAAGCCTTTATATGGCATCAATACTTTAAAAAATAAACATTGCTGTATATATTTTGGTTGCATATATTTAAATGAAAGACTGTAACCCGAAAAATACCCAATGAGCACTAAGGGTTGTATTAAATAAATAATGATAATTTGCCATATAAACACTTGGATCTGAGAGATTATTTTTGTGTTCAGCAACATTATCTAGCATCCAGCGGTTTCCGTTTATATGCTCATCAGGAACACAGTGCAAAGTCAATATGTTTATACACCTAGGTAGATTTTAAGAATGAGACTGGAGCTCATGTCATCCATAGAGCTTGGGCAAAAGCAACTTGAAGTAATAGCTGTAACATTAAGGCCTGGTCCGCACTACCCCCCCACTTCGGACTAAGGTACGCAAATTCAGCTATGTTAATAACGTAGCTGAATTCGAAGTACCTTAGTCCGAACTTACCGCGGGTCCAGACGCTGCAGGCAGGCTCCCCCGTCGATGCCGCGTACTCCTCTCGCTGAGCTGGAGTACCGGCATCGACGGCGAGCACTTCCGGGATCGATTTATCGCGTCTAGACAAGACGCGATAAATCGATCCCAGAACATCGATTGCCTGCCGTCGGACCCGGAGGTAAGTGTAGACGTACCCTAAGATTAACATTGGATTTTTGCATATAACCTCTCTGATAGCAGATGAGCTGGGTTTAGGAGTTTGAAGAATAAATAAATTATTTAAAAACATTTAGTGGGGATTATTAGGAGAAACCAGTGATAATATAAAATATGTGATTGATGGTATGCAAGAGGCTGAGAATTACTTCTCCTTTGTAGTATTTTCTTTTTATGGTAACTTTACATAAATTAGAAATATAGAGGCTGTGGAATTGTAGTATAGAGTTATGTGTAATGCTGTATTGTTTTATGTTCTTTCAGTTCTGGGACCCTGGCAAGAGCCCAGATTACAGTTCTTATTAAATTTGGTGGTGTTTTTACAGTTTCTTGTGAGCAAGTGATTTTCAGCATCACTGTCAGTTCTTCACATGTGGAGGCTTGGAATATATGACCTCTGTGGCTCAGAGTTGCCTCTCAGTGAAGTATGGCTCCTAAAGATCAGAACTGAAGGAACAGCTGTGGTGACTATAAACATCTACCTGAATGGCTGAGAACATTATGGTTTTTATAGCAACAGTTACTTAATTTTTTAAGGTTAGTGAGGCCTTCTGGGGAAATTTGCTTTGCATTTGTCTGCTTCATACTTGATTTTAGGATTAATCCACTTAAGTTGCAGACTCTTAATCTTCATGAACACAATTCACGCAAAATTCTGCTCTATTAATCATGGATTATTTGCAGAAAATAGCTTTTATTTTTTTCAGATTTTATTACATCAATTTATGGTGAGAGAATAAAAAACGTCAGAAGATAGCAATAACATTATCCCTTGACTAATCCTAAATTGGGGTATAGAATGTTGTTATTTAAAAGAACAAATGGGAAAGGCAATACAGAAAGGTTCAGTATTTAAAATTTATTAAACCTTAAAGGTTTGAGAACATCTGAAATAATGCTTTGCAGTATATATAAGTCCTCGTGATTTCTTGAAATCTATTTTAACCAAGTAGCAAGAATCCCATAAAATTATTATCCAGCATAATATTTGCAAAAGAAACAAAAAAAATGGACTAAATTATTCCAGTGGACTTTGTGTGTACAAATACATCTATCAGTTGGATTTCTGCACAGAGATTCATGGCAGTATTCGGCATGAAGTCTTCTGAACGCTAACATCCTTTGTTACTCAAAGCTTTGCAGGAATAAATTATTAATGCTTCCGTGCTAATACTGACACTACTGGAAAATCTACTTTTGTTCTTCATATATATTTCAGGTAAGTCTGGTAGGCAAGTTAGTGAAGCTACTCTTATGTGCATCTTCCCCAATTTTTGGTAAGACTCTAGAGAGTGAATAAATATTAATATCATAGTATGATATCTTTCCTCATTCAGATACTTGTGTTTTCACACTCAGGGATACTGTAGCCTATTTTGCATTCTCATTTGTTAGTACCTTCAGTGATATTTGTTGTTGGGACTTGTATTTTTTTGTGTCAGCACAAACTTTGCATTTTCATTCATTCCAAGTTTAGGGAGGCTCTTTCTTTTACCATCATCTTCTAGTATTTCATTGTTTTCAAAACAGTTTTGTATTAGCTATCACAACTTTCAAAAGCTCTTGCTGATTACTTAGTTTGAAATCTGGTTCATGGGATTTGTTGGAAGGTTCCATTTTGACCTGATGGAGGTCAAGTCTGTTTTTTTTCAGGTGCATACATGGATAAAATTGTTTTTAGAGACTTCAGTAACAGTTGTTGCCGCTCATGATATGTCTGATTCCTCCGCAACTTGAAATATGTGAGAGACACCAGAGAGCTTTAGGAAACCCATGACCAGCAACAACTTCTTCTGAACTGGTAATGGCTCATTTAAAAAAAAAAAAAAAAATCCATTCTCTGCTACTTGAGCTTTTGTTTTTTTGTGGGGGACTTCACATCTTAATATTCACAGTAGAAATAAATTGATAAGAGAATTGTTGAAAGGAAAAGAGCTCTAAAATCATGTATTTGTCTTAGTTCGGCTCATAGAAGCTGAAACAACTTGAAGTGGGGTAGCAGAGTAATATTAACGTCTGCTGTTTTGACCAATCCTACCTCTTCTCTTCATTCCCCAGTTCCAAAGGAATTTGAATACCAGTTAACAATCATCTTACTAAAAATGGCTTAAGTTTAGTTTGATGAGAACAAAGTTGCCAGTTCACTGGGTAATTTAGAAAATTATGTAACCAAGTGGTGGCTAAAAATTTCAAGTGGATATTTGTTTTCTAAAAATATCAGTTAATGTTGTATCTTGCCTCTGATAGATATTTTCTAAAAGAGATACTGGAAACAGAAAACAAAGACATATCCTGAATGAGGTTTCCTAGAATCATAGCAATTTAGGGCTAGAAGGTTGCTCAAGGGACCTACTCCAGCCCCCTGCACTGAGGCAGGACCAAGTAAACCTAGACTATCCCTGGCTGGTGCTTTTCTAACCTGTTCTTAAAAACCTCCAATGATAAGATTCCACAGCCTCCCTTGGAAGTCTATTCCAGTGTTTAAATACCCTTACAGGTAGAAAATTTTTCCTAATGTCTAACCTAAATCTCCCTTGCTGTAGATTAAACCAATTACTTCTTGTCCTACCTTTTATTGGACATGGAAAACAGTTGATAATTGTCCTCTTTATAACAGCTGATATAACACATATAACATACCAGTGTAACATATTTGAAGACTATCTTTCCCTCCACCCCCCCGTTGTCTTTTCTCAAGACTAAACATGCCCAGTTTTTTTGGTCTTTCCTTGTAGGTGAGGTTTTCTACACCTTTTATAATTTTTGTTGCTCTCCTCTGGACGCTCTCCAGTTTGTCCACATCTTTCCTAAAGTGTGTCTCCTAGAACTAGACACAGTACTCTAGTTGGGGTCTCACCAGTTTCAAGTAGAGTGGGACAATAACCTCCCGTGTCTTACACATGACACTCCTGGGACCCCAGGAAGAATTAGCCTTTTCTGCAACCACATTGTGTCTGATGAAGTGGGTATTCAACCACGAAAGCTTATGCTCCAATACGTCTGTTAGTCTACAAGGTGCCACAGGACTCTTTGTCACACATTACATTGTTGACTTATATTCAATTTGTGAGCATCTATAACTCCTAGATTTTTTTTTCAGCTGTGCTATTGTATAACCACATATTCTCCATTTTGTAGTCATGCATTTGATTTTTTTCTTCCTAAGTGTAGTACTTTGCATTTGTCTTTATTGAATTTCATCATGTTGATTTCAGACCAGTTCTCCAATTTGTCAAAATCATTTTCAATTTTAATCCTGTCCTTTTGACTGGTAGCAACCCCGCCCAATTTAATGTAATCTGCAAATGTTATAAACATACTCTCCACTCCATTGTCCAAGTAATTAATGAAAATATTGAATAGTTCTGGACCAGGACAGACCCCTGGTGGACCCCACTGGACACAGTGGGGTCTCCCACTGGACCACCTTTAGAGGTTAGTAGTTTTTGGTAGTCACCATCCTTTCGTATCCAACTTAGTTTAAATTCTTATCCTGGCGGATCTGGCCAGCCTGGGACCTCAATTTGATATGCTCAAGAAGAAGAAAAGTAGAGATGTCTAGATTTCAGAGGGTTTGTGTCTTTTATTGCGTGAGCTTAAATTGGTAAGGAATCAACTCAATCTAAATCGTAATAAGGCACTCAGACAGATTTGAATGTACACAAAACGGGCTTGCACTGGTTTAACTTCACGAACTTCTAAACTGTTTGAATTTTATTGGTACAAGTCTCTTGTGTAGACAAGGCCTAAGAGAAAAAATACAGTAGGGGTTCCTTTTGTTAATCTGTAATGCTGACACCCCCACTCCCCAACCTGGATTATCAGAGAAGACTTAATATTGCTGTAGCAAGGTTTATTTTGTTTATATTTGTTTCATTACTCATAATCTGCATTGAGTCTCCCATTCATTGCGAATTAATGAGTTTACTGTATTAGTTTGGTTTGGACTGAAGTTGGAGAAATTTTAAATTATGACTTGGCATGAATCTTTTTAAAAGCTGGTCCTCATTTTTTAGATATTATTTTCAGAGGAGGGAGGTTTATTATCTATTTAAATACTTACACGGCCCCCATTATGGTGATACCAGCTATCATGTTTTGGAATGGTGGAGAATTTCCTTTCCCTTGACTGTTTATATGCTTCTGAGGAGATTTGGGAAGCAGCTTCCTTCTTATAGAAGGAGATTTCAACTAGCCTTTTTTCTTGTACTTTATATTTCTTAAGGGCTGTGTGAATGTTTTAGTGCATGGAAAAAGTTATAGCTAGGCAAAGATTAATAGGAGGAAAAACAAGAACACTTTTGCCACTTGATAGACTGTGGAACCCAGGTCATATGCAACTAACTAGCAAGTCATGTGGAGAAGCAGATTCAAATGCCAAGTATTTGCTGGGAATGTTTAAAAAAGAAAACAGTGAAGGGGGAAGGTTGACTGGCATGGAGAAGATGAGTAAACAATGTTTTAAGTAGGAAAACACAGTTATGCAAGTGACCCATGCCGAGACCTCTGTGTGGATTCAGGAATCAGGCCTTTGGGAGATGGCTAAAACTGTCTATTTAACTTGCCATTTGTGGTATCCTGAAATAAAGATGTGTCCTTTAGACCTTGTATTTACTTTGCAAGATTATGACCACCATGTTGCCACAGTTCTTCTGATTTTCTCTCTAATTTCTCTCTAATCAGTTTGCTTTTTTTTCTTTGAGTACTATTTGCTAATTATGCTGCAGTGCCTTGATCTTGGAGAATTGGAGTGGGGCTCAAGGATTGGGGTTTGCATCTTGTTGGTTGCAGGAAATAGGTTTGTAGAACATGTTCTCAGGTTGGATTAGGATAACAGCCAAAAAGGGCAGGCTGGACACTTCATATATCCTAAAATGGAACCAGACAATGCAACTCTTGTTAAAACATGATGGTTTAGATGTTGATATGTTCACAAATCTGAACAGTCAGTTACGGTTTGCACAGCAACTGTATCTCTACCACTTGCACATTCATCATGCAGTCTATATAGTGGGTATTGTTTGCCTTAACAATAACATATGCAATGGGGCTGTTTCTTCCGGGGTGTTTCTGGCTCCAGCATGACAAGTCTAGGCTTTACCATTATACCTTTCAGCAACAGGCCACAATTCATCCTGTTTCTTTCTTATTTGCACTTGTGTAGTAACCAGCAGTGTAGAGTATAAGACCCACTCTTGAATTGTTGGTATTGCTTCGGTAACTAGCTGAAAATCATATAAAAAGGATTGCAACTGACACAGACTGTGGGCTTGGAACACATGAGTATTTTTGGGATGATTGAATACCACCCTTGAACCCAGGTTGTGCATGTAGCAGTTGAATGGATTGCCCAAAGTATATCTTTAACTGTGTTACCTCTGCCAGTTTGATTTGTGAAACTGCTTCCTGTACTAGAAAACCAGTGTCCTGGATTTCCTGAGCTATTTGATCCCTTGAGTTCTGGAGCATGAGACACTATGGTTCCGGAGTTCTGGTTAACGAGCCTTATCTGGATTAATATTTTCCTTTTTTAGTCTCTACTTCAAAAGAAGACTAAAAGGGAAATGTGCTGATTTCTTTTGTCACGTGGTATTCACTTTTTAAAGAAAAGTATATATTTTTCAGTACTTCACAATATCGATAAGCAGTCCCTGAGGCTCTTTCTTCCTTTGCCATGACAGATTCCTGTTATGTCACACCGAAGCTCTGGTATTGTCAGGTTTCTCTCTAGTAAAATCCTATCCTACCTAATAGGAAATATTTTTCCAAAAGAGCATATTTACACGTGCTGTCAGGGTAGTCTTTTAGACAGCAAGGCAACTGGTTTTAGACAAAGCTGTCAGTAAACATGTGGTTTGTGTGTTTCCTTTGTTGTCAGGAATAAGTATAGTTCCAGTGTCTTCACATTCCATAGATTTATATATCAGTCTTGAGGAATTAAAAAGACTTTAATTGCTACTCATTTTCAAACAGGCTTATCAGAGTGACTTAAGTTTTTTGTGCTGACTGGTTGAATTTTTTCTGTTTCCTGCAGGCTTTCAAGGAGATGCTGTATGCAGCTCAGGACCAGGCCCCTTCTATAGAAGGTAAGCAAGCTGTGACCCTGAATCATACTTCATTACTGGATGCTGAGTACCAAGCACAGCTTCTCCTTGCCTATTTGCTGAAACTGACAGGCTTAATAGACCAAAGGGGAAGCAAGATCCTGGCTGCAGAAAATTCTGCTTTTCCAGATCTCTAAAGCCTTTTGTACTGAATCATTAAAACAGTAAAAGGATATTTCTATAGTCTGAGGCTTGTAACAGCTATTTTCTTTTTGTGTATATGGACACTCAATCATTCAGTGGTGGAAGTGACTCCTTCATGAGTTGAGAATAGTACTCTGTTCTGGTATGACAATTCCGATCCCCAAAAGTGGCTAATACGAAGTGCTGGACAGGAATGTATAAAATAGCCATAATGCATCTAATTTCTGCAATGTTGCACTTTGGGATAATTATTTCCTGATCCCAGCTATTGGTCAGTTTATGCTCTGAAGCATAAGTGAGAGCCGCTAACATTTATCCTGTGTTCAACTGGGATGCCATTCTTATTTGTATAAATGTAGAATTATTTTAATATTTTTCTTACTAAGCCATTTGTATCTGTTCACTGGCATTAAGTTCCCTTGATAATGTTATGTAAAAAATTCTATCAGCTTTAAACTTGTTACATTATATGAGTAGGCTTTGTTAATTGAGTGCTTACCCATAAAACTAACTTTCTTGATAAAACTCATTACATTTATCTTTCCTCTCCTTTCTAAGAGAACTACAAAATAATCCTAATCTTTAAATTGCTCGCTCCAGCCTCTACTTTTGTTACCCTCCTCATAACTTTTTGCCTTTTTTGCAGTTAGGTGACTAAAACTGAATGCAATATCGAAGGTGAGAATGTATCATTAACTATAGTGGCACTTCTATGTTAATCTCTATTTTAATACAGTTTGTGACTTTATTTACCTTTTTAGGTATATATATGACAGGAAACACATGCTAACATGGTCAGCTGGTTAATCTTGGTCATGTTTTCTGTAATGGTGTCAAACAGTTCCGTCCCATCTATGCTTTCAGTTAAACTGTTATCATTACCAGTTGAAAGAAGGGTGGGGCATTGCTAACAACTGGTTGGTCACTTTCCTAGAGTGCATTGGAACTTTAATCACTGCTATGCATTATTCATTATTCTAAGATTAATTTTTCCATTCTCTTCTCTTCCAGAAGACTAAGTATGAGATAAAAATCAGTTAATCTTTGCAGAAGGTCTTTGAATTTTCTGTTTTTCTCTAAAATCAGAGCTCCCAGGTATCTTTCTTATCAGTCCGCAGTACTAATTTACTTATTCACCTGTTGTGGAAAAGGCAACATTGAAAAATACAAGTGTCAAATGTATTTTTTTCATTTTTTCTCTCTCCACCAGTCTACTCCTACATTCTTGCCCATTAGCTCCATGTATTTCCTTGGTCTTTACCAGGTAGTACACTAAATAGCTGTGAATAGGGAGAGTTTCTAATTATGGATTTAGTGTAAGTGATGGGGAATTTTAGTCACTTGATTCCTGCAGGTTAAACTAAACTTCCAAGATGTTAATGTACCCGTTCTTCGATTGGTGAGAATAATATTTAAAAGAAGAACATTACTAAATTATCTCTGTGTGTAGTGGGGACAAGTCTTTATTATACTTCTCAAAGGAATAATCAAAGCCAGTAGAAACCTCTCTGGAGTCTCCTGATTGGAGGGAAGTATCTTTGGAGCACTGCCCAGCCGGTATAATTCTTAGACTTACCTTGGCACCTGACTACTTATTTGACCCGGTCTACTAATTTTGTTAAAATAAACATACTTTTTCTGTAAAGTGCCAGACCCCAGGACTGGACATCCACAGCCAGGTGGCTACAGTCCAGCCACCCAGGTGGAATATATGGATTATTTTGGAAACTGTGTAAATGATTTTACAAAGACATTGAAATTTCCACTCCGTGTCCTATTTTTTTCTAGTGTGCAAAACTGTTTAAAAATGGTCGAAAACACTTTGTAGACTCCCTAATCTAGAAAACTGATTTGATGCTGGTTTGGAACAGTGTTGCTTAGTCCATACTGACTATGCACATTACCTTTAATCTGTGTTTTTAAAGATGGTTTCCTGACACTAGTGGAAGTCCAATGTAAGTGGAATGGATGGGGATTAGATGGCTCCTGGGGTTACCTATGACATATTATTGCCTTCCATCTCTAGGTCACTGGCTCACATCTATCCCATGTCCATACAAGCTTGCTATCTGATGGCTGTTCAGTGGCCTGTATTTCAGAGAGGCCAAGAATTGAGTGGTCAGGAAATGTCACCTAGTTTCTGAGACATAGTTCAAGCATATTGATGAGACAGTGTGAGAGAACTTGCATTGCTGCTGCCTGTACTGTGTCCCTTTTCTGTGCATAAAGAAGGCTTTAGTTTGCATGGCTGTTAATCCAGCACCTTTCAGATTTATTACAAACTTAATTCTTTGTAAAAAAACATGAACTGAGACAAGCCAGGTTTTTCCGAGTAAAGGCTGAAACTCCATCCTTAACTCACTCCATTCTGTCTTGGTATTATGTTGTTCTTCAAACGGTAGGTGACTTTATACATTGGTTGTGATACCGAATGAGAGCATAGACTCTCACTTCCTTGTTTTTGTTGTTCCTTAATAGTTTAAAATATGATTTAAAAAATAACAAGGTAAGGTGTGTGGAGAATATGTCTCAGGAAGCTAGCTCTAATGTGATGATTAAACTTTGAGAGCTGTAACTTTTTTCTTTTGACACTTTTAGCATAGTATCTAGATGTGCTGTCTTTGTGCATATTGTACATATTTATTTAAAGTACCAATGGAAAAGGAACTGTGTGTGTATGAGAGTAGATAGTCAGATGGTATAATATTTGTATTGTCCCTCTAGTTACGATATGGGAGAGCTTTAACTTGTGTTTTAGTCTCCTGTGATGTCCTCTAAAGAGCTTGTCAAAGTCCTTCAGTAAAAAGGGGTAAGTGACATCCTGGTATTATAATGTAAAAAAACCAAGCAGGAGAGTTTTTTTTAAATAAAACTGAACCTAATTTTGTATGGCATAAAATAATTTGCTTAGCAATCTATCTCCAGTTAGACAATAGCAACAGCAAATGCCTGCATGCAACCATTTAAGTTAGTGGTTCCACTCTTGTTGTTGCTGAAGTAGTCCTTGTGATGGATTGGTGGGAAGACGTTCCCTTCTGTCCCTCTGCCCCAAGTATCAGCATGGTTGTCACCATATGACCATTCTTTTGCTCAACTCTCTCTCCCTTTTTATCTATTCCTTTTCCATTATCTTCTCCCCCCTCCTTGTTGCTCTCACTTAAAATCTCTTTTACTATTCTTTATTTATTTTGCTTCCATGCTTCTGCTGACTTCCCTTTCACCAATATGCTGCTTGAGATGTGGAGGTGGGTGTCTGTGGTCTCATGGACTGCATGTGCTCTTGTGGTTGAGCTGAGTCCTACAGAAGAAGAGGATAAAGGTGGGGGGTTATTGCTTGAACCTGCATTCATATACATGTGTGCTGCTTCTTTGGCCAGCTGGATTAGGAGCTGCTGAGACAACAGGGAAGGAAGGCAGGTGACAGTCAAGGAAATGCAGCTTTTGGAGTATGTTTTTAGTAGCAACAGGAGATTTAAGATCAGGTGTCTCTCTCTGTCTCCATTGCTCTTATCCTCTTCCCTTATGCCCTCCTGCCATGGCAGTGCTCAAGGTTGAGAAGCGCTGACTTAATTACTAACATTATCTAAGACAGTGGTTCTCAAACTTTTGTACTGGTGACCCCTGTCAAATAGCAAGCCTCTGAGTGTGACCCCCACCCCCTTATAAATTAAAAACACTTTTTTATATATTTAACATCATTATAAATGCTGGATGCAAAGCGGGGTTTGGGGTGGAGGCTGACAGCTCGTGACCCCCTATGTAGTAACCTCGCGGCCCCCAGTTTGAGAATGCCTGATCTAATATGTCCGTCTGACATGTTTGGTTGGAGGTGAGGTATTTTAACAAACATTGAAAATGTTAGGTCAGATTCTGGAGCTGGGCAAAATAGCTCTTCAAAGGGATGCACATCCCATTGGGATCCAGGAAGTGGGTGGGCGGAAGCCCGCCCACTGCTAAAGGACCTCCCCCCAGCCTAGGGGGAGGATCCACATGTCCGGGATTCCAAGTAATTTCGGGGGACAACTAAAGATATAACAGGAGCGGGAGTGAGGTCACAGAGCTAAACGAAGGGAACCGGGAAGGGGGGAGGGAGGATGCACATAGACCCTTCAAAAGCATTGTTATCTGCCTATACTCTGGTTACAGTCCGCCCATAGATGCTATTGTCGGACCGGGGGATGGACTGTGGTTTACATGCACAATATGTTCAGAACACCTTTCCAGTTCCTATCATGGATGGTACTGCAACCTCCCCGGATTTTTAAGAGCCAGATCAGCAGTAGTCCATGACCAACTTCTTCTCCCAGTAGTGGCTGTTTGATGTTGGTTTTCTGACAGTGCCTATATATGAGATATGCTACACTTGCCAGAATTGCGCATATTTTCTTTTTCACTATTATTCAAACCATTGTCCAGGATGAACAGTCTACTGGAGGCCTTGTCTAAATGCAGATTGTACTGGTTTAATCAAAATCATTTTTCTGATTTATTTAGTTAAACTGGTGCAGCCCACTGCGTGGACACATCTAATTAGCTTTGATTTGACTTAATATGGAGTGCTAGTTTACTGGTCAAGGCTTTGTCATATCACTTGAGCTAGGAGGAGATTGATTCTGTTTGCTTCCTTAGAGCCTAGGAATTTTTCCTCTTAACTTCCAAGTTTCTCCTGCTCTGTTACAAGTGCAGTGAAGTATTAGCACAGACTCTTTCTTAAACTGCTACAGGCTGCTATATGTATCATTTGGCAAAGGATTGTGTGGTGTGATAGGTGGTTTGGGAGGGATAGCTCAGTGGTTTGAGCATTGGCCTGCTAAACCCAGGGTTGTGAGTTCAGTCCTTGAGGGGGCCATTTAGGGATCTGGGGCAAAAATCTGTCTGGGGATTGGTCCTGCTTTGAGCAGGGGGTTGGACTAGATGACCTCCTGAGGTCCCTTCCAACCCTGATGTTCTATGAACCTTCTATGAACCTCCAAAACACTCCCAGTAAATAATAGAGGCAATGAAAAGTCTCAGAGATCTGCGCAGGCTAAGCACAGATCAAAAATTTTAAAAAAATCTAATATAAACTGTTTTCAACAATCTTGTACCTGGGACTGTCTCTTTGCACAGTTCAGACATGGACAAACAATGTTAACTTCTAAATGGCACTTAAAGAATTTAAATGACTTGTAATCTTACTAGTTTCAAAAAAGTTAAAAAATGGTGGTGGGGAAAAGCCTGAGATCTGAGGAGTGATGGGCAGAGCCCAGGTCAAAGTGGAGATTTTCTACTCTGCTACCTTACTTAGGTGTATCGTGACGCTAACTGGCTTTGTGCTCAGCTGACTTTTGCGTGGGTAAATCTGCGTTTCCATTTTAAAGCTATGAACACTATGACAATTTGATTTTAAGTAACAAAGCAGGGATGTGGGTGACCAGAATAATGTATTGCAAAAATGTGCAAAAACAAACCTCCCCATACCACTACCACACACCTCTGGGGAAAATTCATGCAACTTCCTGTAAATTTTAAGTTATTGCCACAATATTCTCCCGTCCTTGCTGATGTCTTTATAATTCCTTGATTCTTCCTGTATTGAATATTGCATCTGCTTATTTTGGATGGAGGCAATGAGGATGGAAGAGGCGAGGTCATGCTGTGCTTGAACACCCATGCCTTTTGTAGAAGCAGCAGAGTACCAGCATTATGCATTTCTGTACCCTGAATTCTGCATGAATTACACCAGGTGGCCTGCACACACTCTTCCAGAAGAGTTGCTCACATATACATAGTTTAACTAACTTGTTCAAAGATCCCATTTCTTCCTGTGTCTCATTACTTTTTGTTCCTATAGTTTCCTTTAGGCTTGCATCAGTTCCCTGCATGTTCTTAATATCTTTCTTTGCGGACTTCCCCTTTATCAAAGCAACGCTGTTTATATACCTTCCTCTTATCCAAGCAACTTCTGAGTAGTATCCATGTTTGACCATTCTTAAACCACACTTTCACATACAGGATATAAGCCAGTAAAAGCAGACAAATGATATACAATTGGCTCCCAATCCTAAATGTTATGCAAAGGAAATTGCTTGAACTACCAGGGGATTCTTTGGCATACATATTTGCCTTATTAGTAGAAATTAGCATGTAATATTTTTACAATGAATGGTTCAGACTGGATGAATTGATGCTGTTGTAAAATTGTTCCTTCCTCTGCTTTTCACAGCTCTCAGCCTTGTGAGATTGCATAGTTTCTGGTGGAAAACCTGTACATGAGTATAACAAGTCAGTAGAAATTGGCACCATGGCTTTGCTGAGAGAGGAAGCACTCAGGAAGCAGCCCCTGGTGGTTTGTGGTGAAAGTCAGGTATGCCTTGCTTTTTTTCAGAGGCAAAAAGCACACTATGACAAAGGCATGAAATACTGGCCTCATGTAGGGCAAGTAGTGCTCTGCCTTTCTCCTGTTGTCTCCTATCAGCTTTGTCCCCTCAGCAAGACAGGTTGCCGGACTGTCGTGGCTTGGACTCCTACTGATTATTCCACTTGGTTAGCAGATGTGTCGGCATCTCCCTGAGCTCCTTAGAATGCAACTCTTCTCAGCAGTAGTGAAGATGAAAGCGTGCCTGTAAATTATTCATTCTGATTATCTGCTTGAATGGACAGAGTCCACTCTAAATATTTTTCCCCAGGATCTTTGTTATTCTAAGGGATTTTGAAACTTAACCTGCTTCTACAATTATTTTACATCTGTTGACATGAGCTGTTCTTCCCACTTAGTCCATAAACCTATATCTCAGTAGGACATAATTTCATTTCTTTTGCCTTTCTGTGAACAAGGATTGCTACCCATAAGAAGGTTAAATTGTGTACAGGGTTTAGAAAATATTCTAATTTTGCTAGGGGGATGGTGAGTAGTAACACTTGAAAGCTTTTTATATACATATATATTTTACTTAAGATTAAAACTAATGGATGATGTTACAGCAAAATGGGGCTGGAGGTAGAAAGAAGCAAATATAACAGGGTTTCTCTATAGTATCTTTTTAATATATACATATTTGCTTTATATATGAAAAGTGACAGGAGTGGGGCTCAAACCATGTGAGAATACCAGTGCTTGAGGGCATGTCGGTTTGATTACGCACACTCATTCTCATATGAGAAGGTTTTAATCTTCATTTTAAATATACTGTTGATTAATTTTGGGTTAACATCATCAAACCCCTTTGTAAACTGACTTGGATTAAAATAAATGAAGACCTTATAGTATTCCTTAGTCTACTCCATTGTGGTGATAAAAATATTCAGTGCTGAATGTGATAGGACATGGAGCAAATCTAATTCCCTTACCATGTCCCAGACAAATGGTTAAGAGGCTGCAGAAGTAGTGATTTCAATACCTAACCCCAGGGCTGCTCGTGAGGGATGGGTCCTGGTGTAGTCTTTGTGATAGTTTGCTGGTGAACAGGGTGTGATTTCTTAGAAGGCACTGAGGAGTTGGAAAGGTATGAAAGTTCAAAAGACCAAGGGAGTGTGTGTGTGTTGCGTGTGGGGGTGCGGGGAATAAGGATTTGTCAGCAGTAAGAAGGAAAAACTATAATTTAGACCTTGTAATTTAGTGACAGAGATCATCCAGGTGGTTGACAAAACTATTTTGTAGGCATGCACTTTAGTAAGGCTTGGTTGTTGCTGACTATTGAGACTTAAGTATGCAAAGTGGTACAAGCACAAAGCTTTAAGGCCTTGGCTACACTTGCAGATGTACAGCGCTGAGAGTTAAACCTGACTTCGTGCAGCTGAGTAGGGAAAGCGCTGCAGTCTGTCCACACTGACAGCTGCCCAGCGCACTGTCGTGGCCACATTTGCGGCAATTGCAGTGCTATTGGGAGCGGTGCATTATGGGCAGCTATCCCACAGAGCACCTTTTCCCATTCTGGCGCCGTGGGTTGTGGGAAGGGGGCGTGGGTGCGGGGCATTCTGGGTCCTGTCCCAATGCCCCGTGATGCATCGCTTCGCATCCCAGAAATCCCTTTGTTTCTGTTCACCTTTGGCGCCATCTTTCAACGGTTTCTGTGCAGCGCGATCTGTCTGTGGGAAATGGAGCCCGAACTGCTGAGGCGTATGCTGACGACTCTCGCCAGCACGTCACGTTTGGTTGTCGAACTATTCCTTAAGATCCAAAGTGACAGTGAGGGTGAGGAGTCCGACGATGCTATCGAGCCGCGTAACGCGTACGACACGAAATTGCTTGTGGCATTCACGGACATGCTCAGCACCGTGGAATGCCGCTTTTGGGCTCGGGAAACAAGTACCGAGTGGTGGGATCACATCGTCATGGAAGTCTGGGATGATGAGCAGTGGCTGCAGAACTTTCGGATGAGAAAAGCCACTTCCATGGGACTGTGTGAGGCGCTTGCCCCCACCCTGCGGCGCAAGGACACAAGATTGAGAGCTGCTCTGCCAGTGGAGAAAGGGTGGCTATTGCAATCTGGAAGCTGGCAACTCCAGACAGCTACCGGTCGGTCGCAAACCAGTTTGGAGTGGGAAAGTCGACCGTTGGAATTGTGTTGATGCAAGTTTGCAGGGTCATTAATCGCATCCTACTCAGAAGAACCGTGACTCTGGGTAATGTGCAGGAAATAGTGGATGGCTTTGCACAAATGGGGTTCCCTAACTGTGGAGGGGCGATAGATGGGACGCACATTCCTATTCTGGCACCACCCCACCTAGGATCGGAGTACGTTAATCGGAAGGGGTATTGCTCTATGGTTCTCCAGGCGCTTGTGGATCACCGTGGGTGTTTCATTGACATTAACACAGGCTGGCCCGGAAAGGTGCATGACGCACGCATCTTTCGAAACACTTGGCTGTTCAGGAAGATGCAGGCCGGGACTTTTTTCCCAGAGCGGAAGATCACGGTAGGGGAAGTTGAAATGCCCATTGTGATCCTTGGAGATCCCACTTACCCGTTAATGCCGTGGCTCATGAAACCCTACACAGGGAGCCTTGACAGCAGCAAGGAACGGTTCAACTACAGGCTGAGCCGGTGCCGAATGACTGTGGAGTGTGCCTTTGGCCGTTTAAAGGGCCGCTGGCGATCTCTGTATGGGAAGCTGGACTTGGCCGAAAACAGCATCCCTGCGGTTATATCCGCGTGCTGTGCCCTCCATAATATTTGTGAAGGGAAGGGTGAAAGCTTCACTCAGGCATGGACCTCCGAGGTTCAACACCTGGAGGCTGAATTTGCACAGCCAGAGAGCAGGGCTATTACAGGGGCCCAGCGCGGGGCTGCAAGGATTAGGGATGCCTTGAGGGAGCAATTTGAGGCTGAAAACCAGCAGTGATATCTGGTGCCCTGCACGGGAGTGAAGTGCAGTAGTTCCAATCTTTAGGAATCCGTGTTTGCTAAGCAGACAAGCAGACTTGCAGTGCCTGTTTATTTCCTGGGCTAAGGAGTCTTTTACTTTATGCAATAATAAAGAATGTTTTCAAAGCCAAAGAATCCATTTATTGAAAAGAAAAAAAAATTATTTATTGAAAAGAAACAAGGGGGTGGAGTGGGGAACGATACAATCACAGATTCGCGTATGTGCTGTGCAGTGAGTGCTGCACTTCAGGATAGCTATACTGCATGGTGATGGGGGTTGAGTGCAGAGGGTAAGGGTCGTGGTTTTCAGGGCTGGGTGGTGAAGATACTGGTGTTGGAGGCAGCGGGTGGCGTGAAGAACATGGAAGTTGGGGAAAGTGGGTTGGAGGTGACAGTGGGGCACAACGGAAAGAGTTTTGGGACAAGGGCTGTGGGGGGGGGGGGCGTTTGCGGTACTGCTCCTCTTTCTGCATGGCTACGAGCTCCTGGCTAGCGTCTGCTTGGCGCTCCAGGATGCTTATGAGCCGATCCGTGCCTTGCTGCCGGTGCTCCGTGCTTTGCTGCCGGTGCGCTGCGTTTTCCTGGCGGATCCTGCTTTCTCTCTCCCTCCAGTTCTGTGCTTTCTCATTCTCTTTAATAGATTGCCGCATCACTTCTTGCAGCATGTCTTCTTTGCTTTTTCGCAGCCTCTTCCTGAGTCTTTGCAGTCTCTGAGCAGGTGATAAGAGGGACGGCTGAGGTCTCAAGGTTGATGCTGCTGTATAGGCAAAATGCAACATTTAACAGAGGCAGCATTTTTTATACCAGACAGTAATGATTCCCCCCGCACTTAAGGAGTAGAAAACACACAGGGTCTACACAATAGCATAATTTTCCCGAAACAGAGCGCACACATCCCACGGGAGCCTCAAAATGGTGAGTAAGGGGGACTGATTGTTTCAGGGCTGCACTGTCCTCTGGGTTTCTGTGCCTTGGGGAGAGCCAACAGCTTCAGGGGGCACCTACACTGAACACTGTCCCAACATTTTCCACAGGAGTTCGTCCTGGACGATATCTCACTGCTGAGGGTGACCTGGGAAGCAAGGGAGTGTCTTCTACTGCAATGCGGCTTCCGCCCTGGCCCATATGCAGCTTGCCTGTGTGCAGCAATGGTCCCCTCACAGCACAGTGGTGTGGACACGTTAGCCTGGCTGGGACAATGACCACGGTGGCTCTCCCGATAAACCTGCGCAAGCGCATTGCACACGTTCTGGATGAGCCATTCGAGGAGATTACCGAGGCCGATTACCGCGATGTGATAAACCACATCAATGCACTATTCTGCATCTAGGCATGCATGTCTAACCCTCCTCTCCCAAAGAGCCCGCACCGAAAAAATTCCTTCCCGAAAAAAAAAAAAACGCTTACCGGGAACGTGCTCTTCTGTTTTGTCCTCCACCAAGTACTGGCCGCTGCAACTGGCTACCTTCCTCCTGGCTCGAGAAGAGCTCCTGGCTTCATGGCTCCAGGGATTCTGGGGTGTCTCCATCCGGCCCACCACCATCACTCCCGTTTTCCTCCTCCTCCTCCTCCTCCTCTTCTTCGTCCTCCCCCTCCCCCCCCCACACCGGCTCTGAAGTGTCCATGGTGGTGCTCGGAGTGGAGGTGGGGTTAACCCCAAGTATCGCATCCAGCTCTTTGTAGAATCGGCAGGTCGCGGGGGGAGCACCCGAGCGGCCGTTTGCGTCGCAGGCTTTGTGGTAGGCACGCCGCAGCTCCTTCACTTTAATCCTGCACTGCATGGCGTCCCAGTCATGGCCCCTTTCCATCATGTCCTTTGATACCTTCCTGAAGGTATCGTAATTCCTACGGCTGGAGCGCAGCTGGGACTGGACAGCTTCCTCCCCCCAAACACTGATGAGGTCCAGCAACTCGCCATTGCTCCATGCTGGGGCTCGCTTGGCGCGTGGAGGCATGGTCACCTGGAAAGATTCGCTGATAGTACTCCACGCCACGCCTGGCTGAGCAAACAGGAAGGGGATTTTTAAAATTCCCGGGGAATGTAAAGGGCGGGTCACATGGTTGGTTACCTGAGGCCAGGGCAGTAGAGTTTGAATTGATGACCAGAGTGGCTAGAACAGGCATTGTGGGATACTGCCGAATAATTCTGGAGGCCATTCACAGCGCATTGGGCGGCCACACTGGCTCCGCAGCGCTGCAGTGGCAGCGCAATGCTTGCTATTCCTCTCGGAGAGGTGGAATACATGCAGCGCTGCAACCACGGAGATACAGCGTTGCAAATGCCTTGCCAGTGTGGACGGGGAGTGAGTTACAGCGCTGGGGGCGGCTTTACAGCACTGTAACTCGCAAGTGTAGCCAAGGCCTGAGATTGGGGAGGGGGCAGGTTATTGCTTTGGTATGATTCACTTACATCCATTTTCTTTTTCAACTCTCTGGTGTTAATAAATAAGAGCTGTATTTAGTACAATAGGTGGTAGTGAAAGTTGGACATAATAGGATGGCCTGTCCCATTTGAAATGGCAACCGAGAAACTGTCCGCTGGGAGCAGTAGGTTTGAGCTGCTTGCTTATCAGTCCGGTTGCAGAAGTGGTATGGATTATTCATTAATGGTGCTGGATAATACATCAGAAACAGTAAACTGTGCTCTGTTTTTTCCTTCTTTTACCTCCTTGTGTTTTAAAAACAACAGAAAACAAAACAAAAACAGCAAGGTGCTTCCTTTTCTCTGGTTAAGGGAATTAGTGAAGATTTATAATTTAACAGGTATATGTCAAATTTCATGTTAGTGACCAGCCTTGAGAATATTCATTTCCCAGTGTAGCTCATTTCACAAAGGTGGATAGTTGGTAGCAGTGTTTTGATGAAGGAATGGCTGTCTAACAGGAGCAATTGTGTGTGTGTGGGGGGGGGGGGGGGGAAACCAACCCTTTTAGTTTCAGCTATAAAGAAACCATACATGAACATTCACAAAACCAGGTTGGTTTTTGTACCATATGCAATAAAAATTGCATACAGTCACCTTTACCATGAGGTAGCCTCTGGGTTTCCAGTAATTCCTTATATAAAATGCGATGTTTGAACTATTATTATGCAATTAAGACTTAAGAGGAGATCAACTGTCCTCAGTGAATAATGCAATATGAATTGAACTTGATTGGTTTCTTTTGGTTTCAAAATGCATGCGGTGGGCAGGGAAGGATCAGAATAATTGAAATGTCGTATTCTATCAGATAAGAATTGCTTGTAAGATGCCTTGGAAAAATGGCCAACTCACTTCACTAACACCCCATGGAATCCTGATGTGTCTGCATAATACAGTGGAGGAACAAAGGATTTCCCCTATGATTATACCTCTGAGGCTGCCCTTTTCAGTTTTGTTACATTAATCTGCTTAAAGGTCACACCATGTGTTGGTTATAACAAAAAGATTGTATGAGAGCATGAGGATGACTTTTTTTAAGATTAAATATTTTTAAAGCAAACAAGGGCAATGTGCAGAGTAAAAGTCAAATCACTTCCGATCCTATTCCCTGTCTCATATATGCTTAAGGATGAGGGATAAAAAGGAGGACCAGGTAATAGTGAATTTAGAAAGGAATATGTATAGTTTAGTTGACATAGGAGTTAATGAATACATCTTAATTCATGTTGAAAACTGCCTTTTTTATTTAGAACATAGAGACTGAATAGAGTCAAAATTTGATTTTTTTTTTTTTTTTTACTTGAGGTGAATAAGAATTATTTTTAAATTAGGAATTTTATTTACATGTTGTTAGTTCTTTAACTTCTTTCCGTTTTACAATCTTAAATTTCTAAAGTGGCTGTTTTGTACTTTGCTTAATTTTGCACATGCCTAACTTTAAGCACCTTAGTAGTGTCATTGAAATTCATTGGACTCTTCATATAGGTAAAGTTACACATCTGTTTAAATGTTTTGCAGAATCAGGGCTTTCACTTGTTGTAATTTGCTTTTTCGCCTATATCAATTTTGTAAAAGTCAAATAAGAGATCCTACCAGTTATAGCATTTTTTAAAAGCATTTATAATCTTAGTTTATTTTTAATCTAAAATTGCAGTAGCACAGATTATATTAGTTTTACAAAGCCTCAGTATGACTTCAATCAATTATTCTTTATTTAAAAAATCCAGTGATTTAATAATTGAAATCACCTTAATTTAAATTGCTCCACTATTACTGTTGGACGTGGTAGCCACTTTTATTATCTGGGTTAATATCTAATATGCTGTACAAATCACAGACACTGGAGTAATGGTATTTTGTTATCAGATTTACAAATGCAGCTGAAAAGATCTTTAATCTTAAAGAAATTCTATTGTAATACAACAGATTCTGTAATCATTACATACAGTTTCAAAGAAATAATGTAAAAGCTAGTGACTTGTCAGTCAGGAAAATGTTCCAAAATCTATATCTGTAGCCAAAAGCCATAGGGTAGGCAGCTATGTCAGAATGTATGAATGCACTTTGAGTGCAAAGCAGCTTCTGTATTATGGTCTACGATAACATGGCTGGCAAAGTGGTTCTTAAATACTGCACTGTGACGGGCCATTAGACTTATTTAGAGAATCCTGTGAGCAGCAGCCAGCCATACAAGAATTGCGGGGGCAGGAGTAGTATTGGGGCCCAGTGAGATCACATGTTTAGTTTCTCATTTTCTCTTTTGTGAAGAGGGTGAAGCATAGTTTATCACCAAGGAGATTGAATGTCAATCTGTGGTTTCTGATGAGAAATTGACTAGCTATGTGACTTTAACAAGAGATGCAATCAGTGGATCGGGAAAAGGAAAATTGCATTTGTATTGGTGTATTATGGCATGCAATTGATTTTTCATGCATTATATAACCCCAGGCATACAGATTTTTATTAGGGGCTGAATTTTCTGCATTCTAGACCGTAGCACTGTAAGTCCTAAGTAGCTAAATTTGATTTTAGGAGTATGCTGTTAAAGCAATTCTAGGAGTAATTCAGAACATATTTTATATGCTGTTAACGCAATTCTAGGAGTAATTCAGAACGTATTTTATAAGTGCTTCCAACCTGTTTGTGGGTCAGGGTGGATTTGAAGCAGGAAAGAGGCTCAGTGGGGATGAGATGGTTGACCTTGAATCCATCCTGTCCCATAACTGCAAACTTGCTCTGAGGGCTGTAGCCAAAGCTCAAGACATCTTGAAAGATCACTCCCGATGCTACGTCACCCATCCCTAAGGCAGCTGTCTAAGACAGCCATCTTATCTGTAGCCTAGCAGTCCAGGCTTCTCTCCTCTGCTGAAGTGGAATGGATCCATGCCAGCTAGATTGTCCAACTGCCAATCCATTGCTAGGGGGCTTTAAGGAAAGATGGGTACCATTACCATAAAACTTGGAGTCTTCTGTTGCTTAATTAGGATAATCCTAGCAGGTTGCTCAGTGCGCAGATACACAAGAACCATTTGTACAGATATGAATGAAAATGCTTCACAGAATAAAATTTTATTCTGTAATTCAGTGTTGTGTGAGGACAAACCATAGTTAGTGGGGCCCTTTTGTGTGATCATAGACCAGTAAACTCAGGTTTGGATTTAAAGTAACGCTAATTCTCTGACGAGTGGTGGTGTCTCCTTTCTATGTCTGTGATGCAGTGAGGTGGGGTAGCAGGTAAGTGTTGACTGATGTTCCCTTGTGTAATTTGATTAATGGAATTCCACTAGTGTTTTAGTACCTCTAAAATTACTTTTAATCTTTCATGTTCAGAACTGGAAGTTAGGGAATGGAATTGATTAAATAAATGTGGGGCCTGATCTTGCATTCTTTGTACACCTAAAACTCCTATTGAAATCAACAGGAATTTTAGGTGCCCGAGGAACACAGTTGGGCCCACAGTTCAGCTATTCTGTTGAACAATTAAAGTGCAACAAATGCCTTCAAAACGAGGGCAAGTCAGGATTTGGGTCTGATTTACCTTGGCTAAGAGCAGCTACAGGAAAGAAACCATTTTTGGAAGTTAGCCTAATACTTTGAAATGACACTACACACTTAAGCCTAAGAATGCATTCTTAGGGATGATTAAAAACTATTAAAAGTTTGTGTGGTTGTGACTGGATGCCTGAATGGGCCACCCTGAGAATCCTTGCAGGTTGCCCTGAGTAAGCAATAGGGCAGACAATCCCCAAAGGGGAAAATAATTAGATTCACCAAATCAGTAACAAAATAGCTTCTGTAATACCACAGTGGTTATCAAAGGTCAAATAGTTCCCTTTAAGCATTCCAGCTCTTGGCTGTCTAAATGGGGACCAAGTCTAATATAGTGAATGGTTACTGAAAGCCAGATTCACCACTTTAGGTCCACCAGTCCCAAAGGACCGGACACTCATCCTCAGGTTAATGTGAGTCTCAGATCTTCCTGAATAATCATGCAGATGCCAATCCTTTAGTGACTAAAGGTTTAATAATAAAAAGAAAAAAGAAGAGAGTTACAGTGGTTAAGAGATCAATATACATACAGATATATGAAAAGTCTTTGTCAGTTTCATAGCAGAGATGGTGAGGCTGCTGATTTGTAAACAAACTTTCTGGAATCAATTTAAAAGGTTATAGTCCAATAAGCAATCCAGTTTGTTCTCTTCCATGAGAATTCCAGGTTAAATCCAGAGTAAACCTGGAGACCTCAGTCTTGTGGCTTATACCTTCCCTGTCAAAGTTTAAGCAGACCTGAGATGGCAGGATCAGGCCCAGGGCTTTTTCTTTATAGTCTTGTTGCAAGCTGATAAGCTTCTTGACAGCACTTGTCACATCAGGACCTTTCCCGGATAAAGAATAGGCAGTGTATATTGTTGCTTTGACGCTAATCTTCTATTTCCTATGCAGACACAGGTAAACTAGCTTCATCCATTTACATAAGTCAGTTAGCCATTCAGATTATCAAGACAGTTCATCATAGCATAGAAAATTAAGATGAAGACAATGTAAATAATATTATTAGTTCCTGTAGTATCTTACATCTTTGATCTTTGAGTAAATAAGCAGTAATGATGCATTATAAGGCAGGAACAGGATTTTAGCATCTACCCGCTAATTAGATCACATAGTTAAACTTGTAACAAGATACAGGTAAACACAGACAAATACACTTAGCATCTACTCTTGATTTCTATTACTACAAATAAATGTTTAATGATCGCTGGTCTAGGACATCTCTTTGAAACTCACATACAAGTAGATTGTCTTGATTACATTTCATTATCTCTTGATAAGTTGTTATGGGTCACATACAATTTGACCTGTCTATCAATGTCAGTGGTCCTTGGTGATATTTAGATTGTTGTGGACTCAAACAATGTTTATAGTTTATATTGTGTGTGCACGTGGGTGGTCTTCTAGAGTTGCTGTATGAGATTGTGTTTGGGCACAAAAAATCCTTGAGTATCCCTTTTAACAAACAGATTCTGTTGTAAACCAATGTGAGTTTGGTGAGTTGTGGATCTGGAAATTTCGTGCTTCAAAAGGTAAATTTAATTGTTACAAATACAGGTCTATAACTAAATCGCCTCTTTTGGAGTCCTATATACAGCATTGAAGGATTGACCATATGCTTTAGGGAAATGAGGGAGAGGTATGTTATGCCAGCCTCTGAAACCTCATGTGTAGGCTGTTAGAGGCAGGATACCAGATTTTGATGGACCAGTGGTCTGATCTGGTGTGGCAAATGCAAATTATGCTGGCTGTGGGACAATCACTATCACTGTTGAGCACCACTGACCTTGCATGTGTTGTTTATCAGGCATGAACACTAGGTATTCATCAGCCATAGGGAAAGCTTGCCACTGTTCCAAAACCATTTTGCTCGGCAAGTGTCCTTCATGATGATATCTTGGAAAGCCTAAAATCAGAGTGGGATAGTTAAGAGAAAAGGCGAACAGGTTCATGTCTGCATGCAAATAATTGTCTGCTAAGAGCTGGGATTATGGCTGAGCCCCACACTCTGGGATGAGTCTTATTACTGAATGGAACTTACTTGGCTGGTTTCTATTTCTGGCTCATGTTTCTGAATTGATGTGAACACTGGTGTTCTTTCCCAGCTGGTGTCTTTGACTCTGTGCTCTTAAGATATACCCATCACTTTTTAAAATGGAAGATTTGGTTGCTACTGCAGATGGTAAATGAGTCTGGTAGATGGGGGTAGATTTTCAAAGTCACTTTTGGTGCCTAACTCCCAAGGAAAGCCATTTAAGCCTTTGAAAATGTACCGCTTTCATTTTTGTAACTCAAACCTAGCCCAGTTAAAAGTGGTCCATAACAATTTCCCTTCCACCTGTGAATTCCTATAGCTCTCAGCCAACTACCAATTTAATTCTTGCTTTTGTGCTTAGTTGCTTGAACCTAGGGTGGTGTGCATATATCTCAGTGAAGTGTTCTACTCTGAGCAGTTGTGTATCTTCTGTCTGGGTAGCTCAAATGAAACTAAGCATCAGAAGATGTGTGATCTCTGTTCAAGCTTGCCAGAGCACAAATTCCATTAATGAATTAGTCAGACATGGAATTATTTCTCTGGGGCCACAAATGTTGAGATTGGTACAACCCAGCTGTCAGTTAGGAGTTGCTGATGCAGGAAACTCTTTGCCAGCTGAGTTTTTCCTTATTTGTTAAAACTTGTCTGTTAAGTTCTTCATTTTGGTGCTTCAGTGGTTGATATAAAATCTTTGAAGTGATTGAAAGTTTTGGCCTTTTTAGCTATCTTTTGCTAATAGTACAAATAGGTATAAATTCAAGAAGCCTATAGTGTTTAACTGCTATGGAAGGCTATAGGTCTCATTTAGGATATAACCTAGTCAAGGTGTGCCAAACGGGTTGGCTTTTCCACTCAAATTTCAGGATTGATTGACATGTCTATCAAGGCATGGGGTAAGAGATGCAGTAGCTTTATCACCCTTTAATTCTTGGCCACAATTTTCCTAGTCAAATCTTTCCTTTTCTCTACTGTGTTGTGCCATATGGCTCTGTGGTGGCTGGTCTCATTCAATGGTAATATGTTTGTAAACAATTAGGTGTACAGTGGTTGTACAGCACTAGCTTTCTTCACTCCTTCAAAAGGCTGAGAACATAGTCTTCATGTTTCCAGCCGCCACTGCCTTTAGAGCGTAAAATTGAGCTAATAGAGGAGAAATGGAGTCATTGCCCTCTTTTACAGACCAGACGATTTCTTTCACCTAATTGGATTGATAGTTGCAGTCCTCAAATACAAGCACAGATGCAATCCTCTGCTGCTTGATGTGGGGAGAAGAGACTAACGTCCCGGGGTGGGCAAACTTTCTAGCCTGAGGGCTGCATCTCGGTATTGTATGGAGGGCCGGCTCGGGCAGGGGATTGGGGCTCATGGGGGGGGGGGGAGAAGAGGGTTCTGGCTGGGGGTGCAGTCTCTGGGGTGGGGCTGGGGATGAGGGGTTTGGGGTGCAGGAGGGTGCTCCGGGCTGGAATCAAAGGGTTTGAAGGGTGATCAGGGCTGCTGCAGAGGGTTGGGGCTCTGGGGGGGCTCAGGGTTGCAGAATCCGGGCAGCGCTTACCTGAAGCAGTTCCCAGCCAATGGGAGGTGCAGAGCCAGCCCTTGGGGCGGGGGCAGCCTGCGGAGCCCCCTGGCTGCACCTGCTTCCAGGAGCGGAGCAAGGCAAGCCCCCAACCCTGCTCCCTGGCTGGAGCTCGAGGGCTGGATTAAAAGGTCTGATGGGCCGGATGCGGGCCGTAGTTTGCCTACCCCAGTCCTATCCTATAAAACCCCCAGCAGCAGCAGCAGCAGCGGCAGCTTATATCTATGCTGATCTTACAGAGATCTTCCTCTGTGGACCCACAGGAGAACTAATGTGAAATTAGCCAAGCTGTCAGTTTAACTTGTCTGTTGCTGTCATTGCTGAGTGAGTACTGTGCGCAAAAGCAACCAAACGAAAGTGATTCTCCACTGTGGGGTGGGGATGTGGCATGAGACACTCAAGTTTCTGTGCAAAACTTAAACTCATGGGCCTTCTTTGTAAGAAACTAAGATTATTCAGATACTGAATGATGCCATGATTTCCCTATTTTAGCTCTCAGCTTGGCTTAACTGTGTGGTTTTGTAGGCCAAACACTTGGTTTTATAGTACCTTTGTTTAACTTAATTTTCAAAGTTGTACATTTTTTTCCAGCTAACTTTGTCCTGAAATGTAGCAAGTGGCTAGGATTTATATATAACTTTAGACTAGTTTTCTAAAGCTGCTTCAAGTATTTGTTCACCCCTCTGAATGTATTGCAATTACATTAGTAAAGTTACAATGTACTTTGAAAACAAAGTTATCATGTTAGCATGGCTTCTAGAGCAAAAAGCAGCTGGAGAATTGAAGCAATTGCTTTCTGGTGCCACAATATTGCTGAATAATCTTGTGTTATACTAAAGGGAAACTAACTTGTAATATAATAATCTTGGGGAAAAAATAAGTTAAAAGGTGTTTCAGGTACCACACCTGTCCTGGGTCCCCTTGAAAATACTTATTTTATATTCACATTTCTCTGGTTTTTAAATTTTCTCTCCCCTGTTGCTATGTGAGTGATCCAACAAACGGGGGAAATGGCCTATACAGGGAAAAAGAGAAACTCCCTCGATGCAATGTTGTGAAATACACAAAGTAAATAGTACTTTTTTTTTTAATCAGTTTAAGTAATCTTAATTGTTACTTGTGACTGTTGTAGGTGAAATACCTCTCAAGAACATGCATGTGTGTGCACACAAACATTGAGGTGCCCTTTAAACAGAAGTATGTGAATATTTTGTATTTTCTGGCACTTAAAATGCTCATCAGTCACAACTGTGTGTGTGAAGTATACATTAAAGTACAAAATATAGCATGTTAGGAAGACTCCTGCAAATGTAAATATATTGAAATAATTTTACTTAGTTTTGCTGATCTTTCACCTGGAGAATTGAAATTGGGATGAGGTGATATATTTTAGAAAGTATGCAGGTGTACATTTGTCATTGCTGTTATAACAGTTTGATTCCTGTTGTGGCTGCATGATTCTTTAATCACAAGTGGGTTGTACAATTCGAGTTCATGCACAGATTAGCAAAAGGGAGGAAACATTTGAAGCAATCTGCCAGTTATTAGCTTTGGCCTTCCATGGTTTTAGGTTATGTGGTTCAGTTTAAGTTCATATTATGGTTGTGTTGTATAAATAGAATATATGAAACTTACACTGCAGAGTATGACACATTGCAGCAGGATACTGCTTATTTGATTTAAATCCTGTATGAGTGAGTTCAGCTTTTTAAATTCACACTTATGCATGGGTTTGGTCTTGGTTTAATTAGTCTTTCAAGGTTTATATTGACTGACTGAGTTTCTCTATGCTAAATTCCGTTCCAGTTCTTGTTTAGAAATCCGTGACATTTTGGATGATATCTGAGAATTTGTATGCAGCTAGTTGGTACTCTCAGTGGTTTCTGGATTACTATAAAACAAACATCACTTGGTTCTTATAACACTTTACCCATCTTGGGTTAAAAATTAATTTGTCTAAATATTCAGTTTGCCATATTGAAAGAGTGCAGGAGCATCATATTTGCATGACTATTCAAACTCTCTAATAAAGCTGGGAGGATGCCTTCATTGCAGTCCTATGTATTTATTCTTTATCCCTATCCTATTACCCCCTCAGAAGAGAGAGCTGCTGAGACAAAAGGGAAGGTTCATAGTTCAGGTATAAAAAGCTTTACTATTGCTGAGATGGTCAGCAGATAGAGGAAGCCCATGTTTTCTATCCAGTTATGTAAAATGATACTGAACACAGACCCATGATTTTCCTGGTCCTTGGAGCAGGTGCTTTTAAATATAATGCACATATCTTTTATTTTTTTATTTTAATTTTTGTTCTCATTTGGCAAATAATCTGTTTGGACTGTAGTCAAAAGTAGCCTATCTTGAAAAGTGTTCTCTACACACAGACTTAGTTTACAATGCTCTGTGGTTCACACGTTTCACAGAAATCAGCTCTGTTATGACTGCATTTAAAATCTTGCATCTTACCACTCACTTTTTTTCAGAAGGAGGCTTTTGGAAGATATAGACTTCTTTCATGATTTGAGTATTCTGTTGTGAGTCTGTCTGTTGAAACAAAATGTTTGTAGTTGATCAAAGACTGCGAGAATGATGATCCTGCCTTAGAGGTAAACTAGCAAAAAGAAATAAATTCCAGTTCTGAAGCAGGACTAACTGAACAGATACTCTTAAGGGCTGTTGACATGATGATGTGAGTAAAGGTTTTTTAGCAGAGGTATTTTCATTCTCTTGGAATAATATTTACCTTTCTGTGTTAACAGCCAAACTATATACCAAATGACATTTTAATGGAGGGTCATAATTTTAGTATGGATACCTGTGGAGTGGGAAGTTTATCTCTTCACTTTTAACTGCTACTAAAAGATGTAGGGCATCAGTTATTAGGACACTTCTGTATTTTTACAAAAACAATTATTTGTTTGCTTTGTCCACATGAATCAATATTCTGTTTGTGAATCCTGCAGAGATCAGGCTCTTTTGTAGAATGCAAGTGTATTTTTCTTGAAAAGGGTGAAAACCTAGCAATTAAATAGGGGATGAAAGTCTCCTCTTTTGTGCCAGACAGTCATACTGAGCTGTTTCTTTAGATTCAGGTTTTTTAATTACCAGATATTCTTTTCTAAAATCCATTCACCTAGGAAACTCTGTTCAGATGTGGCATTTTGCTTTCTCTAAAGTGCTGCTCTTCATCTAACTTTCACCTGAAGTGCAGGAAATCAAATGATTTTCGTAGGGCCACACAGCAAGACTATGATTTAGCCTGATAGACCAGTCATTCTGCAGCTATCTTCTCATTCATAGCTCTAATTCTTAGATGACCCTGCTTATTGTGTAATATGATGTGTAACTATATTAGGTAATACTTTTCAGATGCTGGGAGCTGACACACATAGCTGGACAAAGGTGCACAGTAATCCATCAGTGATGTTTTGGAACCTGATCTAAAGACAACAGGCAAAATTCAGATTTAGTGTAAATGGGCATAACTCCATGGAAGTCAGAATTGCATCTGCATACATAATGTCTGAGTTTAGGCCTATGTGGTGGTCTCAAGCTAAAAACTATTAAGTCTTTGTACCTCCAAAGGCATTTTAGGGTTTGTAAGTGAGGGCAGGGAAGCTTTTAAAATGCTAAGCATAAAATATTTGACACTGAAATTTGGCATTAACCAAGTCCTCTGAAAAGTGACACCTGGTCCACCAGTAGAATTGGATGCCTATCAGATTACTTGATTTCTGTCTTCATGGGGATGGATTTCTTGCATATCTGAATAGTAAGTAGCTGTTGCTGGCATGGGTAATTTTCCTAATTAAGAAATCAGGCTTTACAGTAGATGAGCGTTGTCACAGTGAGGCATTGGGTCTAGTCCCATCTGTGGTTAATCAGCTGCTTCCCAGCTGAGGCTCAGAGGCCAGGGATCCGGTGATATCTTCAAGATAGATCACCACTGTACCCTCATTTAAAAACCAGCAAGTAGCTCAGTTGAGGAGGAGACTGTGGGGAGTATGTAAGCTCCTGCAGGAGACTTTAGGTCAAAGGAAAGAACCCAGTGTATGGATGACTGACTGGTTTTCATAGTGGTTTGCAAGCAGCATCTTAGGAAGGAGAAGAGCAGAGGCTCATCTTGACTCCCTGGCAGCTGTGGAGTCTAATCCTGTAGAGAGTAGACAGGCTCACTGCAAAAGACCCCACATCCAAGGGAAAGGACATGGTAGATGTATTGAACTTGTGTTAAATGGTTTTACTTTGAAAAAATAAAACCGAGGTCTTAAGAAAAAGGACTCAAGTCCTGTGACTGGATAGAGTGCTTTCAGCCAGTAATAATCCATCAATTTACACATGTTCATTTTTTTTCTAGTTTTGATGATGGTAGAGGTCATTCATGGCAAACTAAGCTCTCTAGAAATTACACTACGTCAATAGTGATGATTGGCAATTGGAAGTGTAGACTGGCATTTAAATCTGGAAATGGTTAAAACTGCACCTGCGACTTCTGTCACATGCAGAACAACTTCAGTTTTCAAATTCATTAAAGATGGTCGGAGAACTTTGTGTAACCTTAACGTTTGTCTTGGAGAAGATCCCAGCCTACTTTGTTAAATAGCTTCAGTTCAAAGGTCAAATTTCCTTTCAAAAGACCTGCATGTCTTTAACATTGTGGTTTTTTTTTTTTTTTGGTATCTTGGAATTTTTTTCCTTTGGTAAGGTTAGAACAGACTGAGTATATGGCCAGTGTTGGTTGGAAAAGCAAATTGGTGATTGGATTATGCTGTTAACAGAGCTTCTTGGCTATTTAAAATACAGTATCTGTTTTCTACAATTTTCTTTCCATAGTGATGCAGCAAGCAACAAAGGAGAATAGAAATATGTGAGTATGCAGAGTTAATCCTGGCCTTCTTTTGGGGCTAACCAATAGGAAAGAGCAGGCCAGCTATTCTTCCTTCACCCCACTTGGGTAGAGGGGAGGAATTCCAATTAGATATAATGTGCCATCCATGGTGTCATTAAAAAAAAAAAAAGTAGTATAGCAGTGACTGCCACTGTTAAGGTTTCCATTTTAATGTTTTTACTGTCTGAATCAAGGTTAGAGGTATTAATCTGCATTTACACTAGGAAAAAGGTTGTGCTTAGGTCGCATGTTGTTAACCCTGACTTAATCTTGACCTCTTCTAATCTAGATAAAACCCTACCGAAAGTGGGGGGAAAGAGAAGGACCTGCTAAAAGGAGTGATCAGAAGTAGGAGAGGACAAAGGGAACCATGGGAAGACATGATTGGTGCATGTGTTTATGTGAGAGTGACCATGTCAGATGCAGCTAGGAGGTCAAAAGATGAGGATAGAATACAGACCCCTATAATTCAGCATGGAAGAAGTCATTTAAGATCTTGGGGAGGCCAATTATGGAGTGGGTAGAGTTAAAGACAGACTGGCAGAAATCCAGGATGGTGTTGTAAGATGGGTATTTGAGGAAATGTCTTGCAGGCAAGTGGGATAAAATATTTCTTTTAGGATGGAGAGACTACTAGACTTTGCTTTTGTTTTGAAGGAAGCAGGCCAAAACAGTGAGAAGTTGGAAGGGGAGGTTAGATGTGTATGAAGAAGTAGAAGGAAGGAATGAGGTAGAGAGCGAGTGAGAGAACTCAGTATTCTATAACAGGAGCTTTGGTGGAGGTCAGAGAAGGATCTCTGACTTTCAGAGAACAGAGAAGGAGCAGTGTTTAGAGAAGGCTATAGTGAGTGTCTGCTTTGGTGAGAGGGAAAGTTAATCCAGGGCTTGAGATCAAACAAGGTGAGGGCAAAGAGGGAGGTGGTAAATGGGACAGATGGGATATTAATGTGGAATTTGAAGTCACCAGTAATGAAATGGGAGGGAGAGCCAGGTACCAGAGGAAGGTGGTTGGGACGAAGTTGGATGGAAATAGTGGCTGAAAGCTGCATGAAGTGGAAGGGAGACTAAAGTTGGATGGCAGATAGCTTGAAGGAGGAGTAGGAAATGGGAGAAGAGAAGGCTGTTTCGAAGTGACAGGAAAAGGAGATGAAAAGTCCAACATCTCTGCATTCCTTTGGGGACTCCTTGAGGCAGGGTGTGTGTAGGAGAATGGTTAGATGCAGTGTTGTAGCCATGTCGGTCCCAGGATATTAGAGAGACAGGTGGATGAGATAATATCTTTTATTGGACCGACTTCTCTCACCAACAGAACAGTTAGAGGAAGCTAGTGAAGGGATCCAGGTTTCCGTGAGTGCCAGGAGATGGAGGGGAAAGAAGTGAAAGGTTGTGAATGGCAATTATCTTTATAAAGAGATGTTTCTGAAGGAGCGGGGTAGGGGGATGGGAGGGAGGAGGCCTGAGGGGATGTGAAGTTTGAAGGAGAGAGTCCAGAGGGATAGAGGTGGGAATGCAAGGATGGTGAAGGTTGATGCAAGAAGGAGGAAGTGGTAATAAGGGAGAATGTGAAGGTGAGAAGGTACAGCTGTTGGGGAGCAGTAGAAAGGGAGACAGTAAAAGGGGAGGAAAGAAAGGAGGAGACATAAGATAATAACAGGAGAAGTATGATGAGTGTCTAGGTGGCAGATAATGACAATGGTTGGTGAAGAACAATCAATAGGTATGTTGGGAGCAGACCATCAATTAATATAGACAAGAACAATCAAGCAAATTGGGCA
Organism: Emys orbicularis; assembly: GCF_028017835.1. Classification (NCBI taxonomy): domain Eukaryota; kingdom Metazoa; phylum Chordata; order Testudines; family Emydidae; genus Emys; species Emys orbicularis. The sequence continues at coordinate 58,274,824 of NC_088690.1, read as the reverse complement.
AAGAAATCAATTTTGCTAAACAAATAACAATTACCAGAACAGTAGGAGCAAGCCACAGCATGAGCAGTTATCTTAGTTGTGCAGTGAAAAATTATGTACAGAACCTTAATTTTGCCCTCTTTTGAACATATAAATAAATGATATTTTTAAAATACAATAAAATATTACTTTTTCTGCAACGTTAAATATGCATGTGTGGCTTGTCCCAGTACTGTGTTCTTTTCTGCATGTCACACAATCCATGAATCATTTTTATGAAAGTACACAGTAAGTAATTCTTTAACAGTACAATTGAAACTGTAAGTGAAAATTTGCTGATATATAGATCACCTAAATTTGCAGTTAACAGCCTCATCTTTTGATCTACATGTAAAGAATCCTATGCTGCTGATTTGAAAAAAAATTATTGAAATACACAAGTGAAGCAAATGTATGTTAAAATATATCTGAGTAAGATAATGGACCCTTGTGACAAACATTTTACATTCTTGTAACTCAGAATTACAAGATGCCACATTTATCAGACTGCACCTTTTCATCTTACACCATGGCCTGGTTATGTTACAAAAGATTTTGACATGGAGGCTGGCTTACGTAGTAGACTTATTTTGAGTTGCCTGAAAGGTTGGTGGATCAGGTGCCTGCAGTGAGCACAGAATGTGATAGTCTGACTATTAGAGGATGGCAGTGGGAGATCTGTTCTCATGCTGCTTCACATTCTTCATTAACTGCCTGTGATGGTGTGGGGCTTTTTTAGTGTTGACATTTAAAGCTCTTTTAGCAAGCTGGGTGCAATGTAAAGTATCTTACCAAGGTTGGCATATCAGAAGTGTGGGGCTTTTGCTCTCAAGAAGTGGCAGAACTGGTAAGTAAATTTTTGCCTTTTGGACTCTGCAGCAGCTCAAAATCTCTTGAATACCCTATTCCTGTACATTCAAAATTCTGCAAGTTTTTGGGCTTTGTAGAAAGGTATTCAGATACTATTATTAAAAAATGATTTTAGAAAGGCATTGTAATAAATTTAAAATATTTGTCAACATCTGGACCTGTTAAAGGTTGTACTTTACACATGTAAAGCCTTAAATGTTGGACTCTGTCATGGCATTTGATCAGTTGAGTTGAACAGTAGGCTTTATCCAGATGTGAACTTGAGGGAGGAAAGAAGATCTTCTAGGCCCAACCTCCTTTGGAATGCTTCCCTCCCTTCTGGTCACTTGTGTAGCAAAGTATGTTGGTAGCTTTTCCTGGTAATGTCTCCCCCTCCCCCCCCTATTTGAATGTGTATTTTTGTAAGTGATGTGACAAATACTTCAATTTCCTGCAATATCTTTGGGAGATCTTATTGAATTAATAACTTTGGAGTCCATTGTGTTATAAATGCAAAGTTTATGTATTATTGTGGGATTGTATGTAACTTCTCTGTGGGGAGATGTGGCCAGTGTAAACCCCAGGAAGTGTTATGAGCTTCAAAGGACTATCTTAAACAATGTGCCAGACGAGAGAACTTTCTGGGCAAGAAAGTTAAGTAGGTTTCCTAGGAAACACCTGGGGGGAGAGAAATGCAAATTCCCACCTCCGGTCCCAACCTTTTGAGGCTGTGCCCTGAGGAGAGAACTGCTGTTTGACTGATCAGCTGTTCAGGGTCTCTGAATATCAATGACCCAAGCTATATAAAGGAAAGGCTAACCTATGCATATGTGTGTTTGTTCTGAGCTCATGTCTGCTATGAACTTATGAACCGAAAATCCCCTGGTTGGATTTGAAAGACTGGTCACCTATCAGAGCCCTTGAGTTGGGAGTGATCTCTGGTAAACTCATTAGCATGTGTGTAGCTTTTTATTGTTTTTAATGTTTTCTCTGTAATACTTTCACTTTAAGAATAAATGTGCTTGCTTAGGAGGGGCTGTGTGGTAACTTATAACTGTGGGCAGTTACACTGTTTATAGCCTCTGAGGAGGATAAAATAAAGCAGGTCTACTTAGGCATAAGAACATAACGGCCATACTGGGTCAGACCAAAGGTCCATCTAGCCCAGTATCCTGTCTTTCAACAGTGGCCAATGCCAGGTGCCCCAGGGGGAATGAACAGAGTAGGTAATCAAGTGATCCATCCAGTCACCCATTCCCAGCTTCTGGCAAACAGAAGCTAGGGACAGCATCCCTGCCCATCCTGGCTAATAGCCATTGATGGACCTATCCTCCATGAACTTATCTAGTTCTTTTTTGAACCCTGTTATAGGCCTTGTCTACACTACTCCAGCTACGTTATTCATGTAGCTGGAGTTAACATAGCTTAGGTTGACTTACTGCGGTGTCCACACCATGCTGCATCAATGGGAGATGCTGTCCCATCGACTTACCTTAATCTTCTCATTCCGGTGGAGTACCGGAGTCGACCGGAGAGCACTCTGTGGTTGATTTAGCGGGTCTTCACTAGACCCGCTAAATCAGGCCCTGCTGCATTGATTGCAGCAGTGTCAATCCCTGGTAAGTGTAGACATGGCCATAGTCTTGACCTTCACTACAAGGAGTTCTACAAGTTGACTCTGCGTTGTGTGAAAAAAATACTTCCTTTTGTTTGTTTTAAACCTGCTGCCTATTAATTTCAGTTGGTGAACCCTAGTTCTTGTGTTATGAGAAGGAGTAAATAACACTTCCTTATTTACTTTCTCCACACCAGTCATGATTTTATAGACCTCTACCATATCCCCACCCCTTAGTCGTCTCTTTTCCAAGCTGAAAAGTCAGTCTTGTTAATCCTCTCCTCATATGGAAGCTGTTCCGTACCCCTAATCATTTTTGTTGGAATGAGGAGAATCAATGGCATACAGTAATACCAAGGTATACCCGAACATTCATGGAGCCGGGCCCCCAGACCCTCAATATTGCTGGAGCCAGGAGGAGGAGTCCGAGAGGGAGAGAGTGCTCCATTTTCTTGCCGGTACGCTACTGCACCTTTTCTTACCGGTCCTCCCTATCGGCCCGTACCAGCTTACTTTCACCTCTGAGTGCACCCCTTAGATGACATATCTGCCTTCCTGGACTTCACTGTGGGTGGAAGCACATGGTTCAATCACTCTCAGACTGGATCTCTGGTCTCAAGACCCCTGCTCCCAACATGTTAGACACAGGTCCAGCTTTGTTTTGACACATGTAAAAGTTTCCCTTCAGGAGCCTCTGACAACATAAGTTTGTATTGAGAAGACAGAAATGGAGTCTTCAAAACAAAGCATTATGTATTCATTCCTCAAAGGTACAAAGCATATAGGGCAGAGGGAATAAACAATAAAAGGCCTGCACACATGGATATTTCTTAAATCTTCATCCATTCACCTCAGTCTAACTAATGCAATCTCTGGTGGAGAGAAAGAGTGAGGTGGAAACTGCAGAGCCTGTGTGTTTTGTCTAGAGATGTAAAAGGTTAACTGATAAGCATTAGGCTTAACCTTAACGCTTAAGCCCCACGGCTAGCCATGCCGTGCCGGCCAGAGCACACCAGGCTGGATCCCGGCCGCGCTGGGCTGGGCAGGCTGGAGCAACCCCGGCCCCAGCCGGCGGGATTCCGGCCCCTGCCACCCTGTGCCGGCTGCTGCTGGAATGATGTTGGTTAACAGTTAATTATTAATCAGTTAACTGGTTAACAGTTGATATTAATTAATCAGTTAACCGGTATATACCGGTATTAAGCGGTTAACCAGTATTAAGCGGTTAACCCAGGGGCGGCCCACCTGAGCCTGAGAAGGAGCCAGAATTTACCGATGTACATTGCCAAAGAGCCACACTAATATGTCAGTAGCCCCCGCTTAGCTCCCCCACTCCAACCTGCAGCGCCTCCTGCCTGCCGGCAGCCCCACCAATCAGTGCCTCTCACTCCCTCCCCATGCCTCCTACCCGCTGCAATCAGCTGTTACGCAGTGCGCAGGAGGCTCTGGTGGGGAGGGGGGAAGAGTGAGGGCATAGCAGGCTCGGGGGAAGGGGTGGATTGGGGGCAGGGCCTGGGGTGGGGCAGAGCAGGGGGTTGAGCACTCCCCAGCACATTGGAAAGTTAGCATCTGTAGCTCCAGCCCCGGAGTCAGTGCCTATGCAAGGAGCTGCATATTAACCTATGAAGAGCCGCATGCAGCTCCGGAGCCACAGGTTGACCACCCCTGGATTAACTGGTTAACTTTTTTAACCAATATTTACATCCCTTGTTTTGTCAGCCTGTCAGCTTTTCACTCGCACAGTTGGGCAGCATCTCCCAGTTAACCAAATGCCTTCCCGTTTCTAGGGTCTTTGAGGTTTTTTCTTTTGGCTTAACCTTGGGCAGAGTAAACCATTCTAGAGTAAACTGATGGGGGTCAGTCAGGTAGCTTCTTCCCCACCAATGGCCTAAGTATTGTCTTTGTTGCTTGGAAGGTGTGTACCTGTGGCTGTCTTGTCTTTGCTATTGTTTTGTTTTCTGTATGTTTCCACAGTTACAAATTGTTTTGATTTAACACCATAGCAGGTAAACCCTCATAAACAAATACCATATTAATTAAAAATACTTTCCAATTCATCATAGCCCTTGAGGGCTTAGACTATTAGAAAAATTTCTCAAGGGAAACTCACTCAACACCTTCAAAAGGCAAACCGGGGAACTTAAATTCATAACTCTGGTAGACACCAAAAGCCATGGATTTAACAGGGACACTGGTTTTATGGCTTATTACAACAATTTGTACAACAACACTGCCTGCTACCCTTAATTGCCCATTTCAAATCCTTTGTGTAATTGCTTACTTCATTTCAAGTGATTGCCTCCTGTGACGGGTTGGATCACAGAAACCCCCTTGGGAGCTGCCACCCAATGTGCAAAGACTACCCCTGCTTCTGTTTTCCCTGCCAGCTCAGGATTCCAGCACCCTGTCTTGCTGAGCCAGACACTCCAGTCTGCTCTAACAAAGACTCAGGGTCTGAATTACTAGTCCCAAAGCTGCAAGTTTACCCGAAACCAGCTCACAGGAGTGTGCTTGTCTTTAGCACTCAGATGCCCAACTCCCAATGGGGTCTAAACCCAGATAAATCCGTTTTACCCTGCATAAAGTTTATGCAGGGCAAACTTATAAATTGTTCGCCCTCTATAACACTGATAGAGAGATATGCACAGTTGTTTGCTCCCCCAGGTATTAATACATACTCTGAGTAAATTACTAAATAAAAAGTGATTTTATTAAATACAGACAGTAGGATTTACGTGGTTCAAAGTAGTAACAGACAGAACAAAGTAAGTCACAAGCAAAATAAAATAAAATGCGCAAATCTATGCCTAATCAAACTAAATACAGATAATCTCACCCTCAGAGATGCTTCAGGAAGTTTTTCTCAGACTGGACACCTTCCAGGCCTGGGCACAATTCTTTCCCCTGGTACAGCTTTTGTTCCAGCTTAGGTGTTATCTAGGGGACTCTCCATGATGGCTCCTCTCCCCCTCTCTTCTGTTCCACCCCTTTATATATCTTTTGCATAAGGCGGGAACCCTTTGTCCCTCTGGGTTTCCACCCCCCCTCACTGGAAAAGCACCAGGTTAAAGATGGATTCCAGTTCAGGTGACATGATCACATGTCACTGCAAGACTTCATTACTCACTTGCCAGCACACACATATACAGGGAGACTCACAGGTAAACAGCCATCTGCAGACAATGGGAGTCATCAAGATTCCAAACCATCATTAATGGCCCACACTTTACATAATTACAATAGGCCATCAGAGTTACATTTTATATTTCTAGTTTTAGATACAAGAGTGGTACATTTCTACAAATAGGATGATCACACTCAGTAGCTTATGAGCTTTGTAATGATACCTTACAAGAGACCTTTTGCACAAAGCATATCCCATTTGCATTATAGTCACTTATTATCAATTTTTTTATAAAACTATCCCAGTTACATTATATTCACTTATTATCATGTTTTTATAAAACCATGTAGACTGCACAACGTCACACCTCCCACATGATAACCCTTCTGTTTAACAATCTGTCCCAACTTGTGTTTAGCTCAGACACTCTGTTTCCTTCCCCAGACCTGAAGAGTTCAGTGTAGCTCGAAAGCTTGCATCTTCCACCAACAGAAGTTGGTCCATTAAAAGATATTACCTACCTATCTTGTGTCTCTCATATCCTGGAACCAACATGGTTACAACAGTACTGCAAAGAAAATTTTTTAACTGTTAAATTTGTATACTTTCAAAAAATACTGGATGTCATTTAAAAAAAAAAAAAGCCAAACAAATGGTGTGCTGGCTTAAATCCTTAGATGAGTCTCGACAGATTTTGTGACTACTAATGTTTTATCCTTTTTTGGCTGAAGACCTAATGACAAGATGCAGTATGCGATTACTCCAGGCTGTTCTCTGAATTCAGCCAGTTCTTGTTTGAAGTGCTGAAAGACTGGAGCCAAAACTTTCTCACTCTGGGTGGGTGTCTAAGCAAGTGGTCTGACTTGGAGAGGTGTTGAATGTCTCTTGCTCCTATTGAAATCAATAGCAACTGTGGACACCTGTGAAAATTTGGTCACTTATTTAGGCTTCTAATTTAAAATACAAGTCTGAAAAACTTGTCTAGAGCTACACAGGCCAAAGATCTTGTTAAATCTACTGATTCTGTGAAGGAAAAAGAAGTCAGCAGATGTGTTTCCATCTGATAAGACTGTTTGCGTGGGCTGATGTGAACTGCTTTTAAAATCATTGCTCCAGGCATCTTATTCTAAAACAGACTTCTGGACTATGATTCTGTTTAAATACAATAGACACATTTTGAGAAATTATAGAACATTAATTTTAACCTCAAGGGTATGTGTTTTCAGTCAGGGAAATGAAAACTATTGCAGTATTTAGAAACTACTTCCAGGTTTCTGGTGGCAAAGATGTTCCTGATTTTTGATAAAAGGAGCTTCCCTCTGTGTGGAATAGATCACTTTAGGAAATGTGCCAGTCTACTGTCTACATCAGTGGTTTGTAGATTAATTTGAATTTGCAGTTGTATTTGCATATTCTTTTGAAAATGTATTAAACATTTTTCTGCTACAAAAGAAATATGGTTGATCTCATGAATGAAGATTTTTAGTCTAAGGGCAAGTCTGCATTACAAAATTAAGGCTATGTCTACACTACCGCGGTAATGTAGACATATTGACCTATGCTATGCAACTCCAAGTACGTGAATAATGTAGCTGGAGTCAACGTACCTTAGGTCGAGTTGCCGCAGGGCCTACATCGTGGGGGGTTGCTCTCCCATCGACTTTACCTTACTCTTCTTATTGGGGGTAGAGTACAGGGGTCAACTGGAGAGCTATCTGCTTTCGATTTTGGGTGGGCCTTCACTAGACCTGCTAAATCGACTGTTGGTGGATCGATCTCAGAGCATCGATCCTGGCTGTAGTGTAGCCTAAATGTTGACCTAATTTACATTGACGTACAGCCACCACAGTAATTGAAATGCTTTTGCATGTCCACACTATGCTCCTTGTGTTGGTGATGCGCGTCCTCACCAAAAGCGAGTTTGCACCAATTTAACTGTCAGTGTGGAACGGCTTCTGAAAGGCAGCTACAGTTGATATAAGCAATGCAGTGTCTACACTGATACTGCATCGACCTAAGCGCTATGACTCTCACAGAGGTGGAGTTAAGTCAGTGTAGTGGGCGAGTTACGTCGGTGAGAGCTACATGTTAGTGTAGATGCTTACAGAGTTAGGTTGATGTAAGCTGCTTTGTGTTAACCTAACTCTGTAGTGTAGACCAGGCCTAACTCCAGTCCTTTCCAGCTTAGCTTTTGTTTGCATTCAGGAGCAGTAAATAGATTTAACAAAGCTATTGCTTCACTGAGGGCTTGTCTGCACTTAAAATGCTATAGCAGCAGGAGATTTTCCAAATGCTAGTCTAAGGCCTCTACCCCCAAATGTTCAGTGGTGAGACCAAATAAAAAGGAAAAGGTGCTGCAAATAAACATTTGATCTTTATTTCAGTCATTTACTAGCATTTATGGGTAACACCTTAATTGTACCTTTTAAAAGTCAAAACATGCTGTGTAATCTAAAAGAAGAGTAAAGTACAAGGTTAGGGTGACTGAAGTGATTAAGATAAAACAGACTCCTAGCCAGTACCTTCAGATATTGATGGAAAACTCTGCATGCTTTGCATTATGAAGCTACTTGAAGCTGGAATTTTATATGGAACTTGGGAATGACAATATTTATACACTTTTACCGTATTCCCTTTGCTACAGTTCAGATATGTGCATCTTGTATATTGATATTTCCTTTTGAATCCTGCAGTGTATTCTTCATCCTGCACTTCACTTTGTCCTGGAAATGAGTTAGAGGTTACGAATATCATGATTTCCTTGCAGTTTTCACATTTTCATTACATGAATTGGCCAGGAGACAGTTTAACCATTCTTCTTTACCAGACAGTGTTGAGGGATCTCTTAATGCAACTGTTAAGAAGTTGTTCTATATCTCAGCCTTAGATTAAGGTGCATCACTTCTGTAGAGATCTGCGCACCTCCCACCCCCCCTTTTTTAAAATCCCATAGCACATGCAAACTATTTTTTTAAGCAAATGTAATTTAGGGCATAAGGTACTGGTTAAATTCTTCACTTGGAGTCTGTGACAACTCCTGAGTTTCAGTAAGACTATCAATAGCAAATTTGGAAATAGAATTGTACTTTGTGTATATGTGACTGACTGGGCCACACTGATGGGAACAGTGAGAATTGGTGCTGCTGTGCAAAGAAGTCTGACAGAAGCACATAGCATTCTGTTTTCTCTTTAAATCAATAAATAAAATATTCTTTAGGAGGCTTCCCCTCTGCCCCCTCTATTTGCATGCTTCCAGGAAGTTTTTCAAAACTTCTTCCTGAGCCTGGATCAGCTCAGATGGATATTGAATATTTGTTTGTCCTCCAACACAAGCCAGCTGTTATCTATCTTGGCAGCCTCCAGTCAGCAGCGTTCAAAAGAAGAAATGCTTCTGTCAGTGCTTCCTTTTTTGTGTCAAGATCTTCAAACAAGTTAATTTTGTAGAGTTCATCTACTTGCCCAAGTTGCTTATCTCTGTCTTCCAGGCTTGAGGATTTGCTTAGTGATCTAACATTAGGGGATTCGGTGGGGAGGGATGAACAGGGAGGGAGTAAGTGTTCTCACAACTTTAATCTTAGTTGTTCAGTAAGTTTTGCATTCCTTATTTCAGACTTTGTTTATAGGATCAAACAGATGAAAAATACGCAAATTTTCCAATTTGCTGAACTGAGGAAATTGATTTTGTGTTGCCACACATTGACATTTAATGTGCCTTAACGTTGAAAGTTGGTATTTCTGACAATGAGGTATGATTTAAGTGGGCATGGTAGTTGCGTTCTTTGGACTCTTGCATCTCTGGTCAGGAATAAACGCAAAGGTCCCTTAATCACAATCACATGATTGTACCTTGCTCTCTTTGTCATTCAGAGATTTTAAACTGGAAGTACTTTTCAGAGCCAATATGATGGTTTTGGTTTGAAAGCTGGATCAGATTTATTTTAAAATATTTCGTGTGTTTTCCTGAAAGTTTGAGACTGATAGTTCTGTTCTTTAGAGATATGGCTTCATAGAAAGGGCAGCAAACAAGTTTATCTATTTTAGCTTCTTTAAACTGTATAAAGACCCTGATTTTTTTTTTTTCCAATTAGTAATAAAACTTTCTCTTACTTTAGGTGTGTTATATACTTTTATTCAAGGAAACCTCCCTTGGAAAACTCAAGGAAACTGATTGGGCACTTTCTTAGCCCTTAATTGAAAGGGCATAGCCGTTTAATGCTTTTTTTAAAGTTTCCTTCCACTCATAAATCTATGTAAACAAAAATTTAACTTTGAGTAAAAATCACTTGGTATCTGATTTCATAAACCCAATTTAAATCTGTAATACAAAAATAAAAAGGTAATTTTTTTTGAGGTGTAGGGGTGTATGTGTATTTTTCTTTATTCTGTAGAAGTATGAGAGCACAAATACATCTTTCTTTTGTACTTCACCTTTAAACCTGGCCCAGTTCAGAATTCCAGCAATGGTTCTCTGTGCTGATTTGCAGCACTTCCCTACTCTATTCTGGGTTACCAGAACTTCTGTTGATGCAGAAACTTCACAACCTGCAGCAACTCTGGTCTTTACACCAGGGTCCCTGTCGATTCTGCTGAAGGCAAATTTAGTGGCTTTGGCACTTAGGCAAATGTCAAAGCACTTGGTTGAGAGCACCAAATTCTTACATTTTTGAACTAAATCTATTGAAAATCTATTTTTCTGCACTGATTAAATGCTTTCATTTCTACACCAAGAATAAACTGTGTTCAATATAATAAATATAGCCCGATGAGAATTTCAACCTTGAGAGATGTTGTCCAAATTTAAAAACAAACTTAAATCATGTAATCTTAAATTCTGTGGAGGCTTTTGTTTTTTATTTTGGCAGTCTGAGTAAATTGCAGCATACTGCTCTGAACACTTCAGGTGCATCCATACTACAGCATTCTAACCAGATACTGTAGGATTACTAACTAGAGAGTGCTACCACAACAGGAGACTCTAATCCACAAATTTAATTTTGAGTGATCACACTTTTTATTGTAAAAGGGAATGAAAGTGTCTGGAGTAAATTTTTTGGGAGGGTTAATGGGAGGATGGGAGCAGATAAACATTTTTGCTCATTTAAATGACATTGTCATTCCACAAAGATGGCTAGTGTCACATCACCAGATATAAACATGGCCAGTTCCTGGAAACCTTTGTCATAAAGAGCAGTGCTAGTGATGTGTACTTGAAATGGTCTCTTTTGTGATTGTTATTCTCTCATTTTATAAGGATGAGTAATATATATTATATTTCTGGACATTATCTGTAGTTTGGTGGCTGTTGTACCCGATACTGAAAGAGTTGCACAAATAAAAATCCTTGGTCCTGCTAGTGAAGGTAGGGGGCTGGACTCGATGATCTTTCAGGGTCCCTTCCAGTTCTATGAGATAGGTATATATCCTTATAATAATTATAAGACCTTGCAGCTTTAACTGTGCATTGGTTTAATGTGACCAGCTTGCTATTTTATTCTTGATTACTCTAAAATCATTTCATTTTTTAAAATGACTATTAATGTCTAGTAAAATAGCAATACAAATATTTATATATAGACATTTTTTAGGCATATATTGTCCCCTCCATTTATGCTAGTAGAGGAGATTAAAATTTGAGGAAAGTGCCCATTTGCAGGGAAATGTTGGCTTCTGCATTAGGCCCTGCATGGGTGCATTACAGGGTTTGGGTTTTGGGGACCAGGGTGGAGTTGGGAACTGGATTAACTCCTTATCATTGTCCTGGCTCACACTGTGGTTATTTGATAATTAATGCTGCTTCAAACAGCATTAATTCCTCTGAGATCCTCCGCAGCTGCTGTTGTGTGGACATAGAGATACAACCAATGGCACCATGCCTCTTTCTGGAAACAAGTTTTGTGGAGAGGGGGCAGTAGGCTGGTATCTCCTGCCTCTGTCTAGCTGGGAATTCTCTTTCTCACCCATCACCTGGCCATCCATGGCTTAAACTAGAGAATTTCTGGAAAATCGTAAGTTACACCTCATGGCATTTCTGCATCCTTCTGCCCAGTTCCTGTGGATGTCTCTATGGAAGGACTGCTTTAGGACTTAACTTTCACTTGGTATTTTTTATTTCCACTTACTTTTAAATTACAAAGAGAACTCTGTTCGCCTAGTTCTGTCCAGAAAAGCTGCAGGCCAAAAGGGAAGCACAGGCTGAAAGTTTTCCTCCCTATTATGCCCTGACCCCCAAACTGTGGGAAGCTTACTGTATATGCCCTGGAGGTGCTTAAATACTGGATTGGCTGCCAAAAGATGAGTCTTCTGAAATGGGTTCATGGTCTTTCTTTCAATGCCTACACCCCCAAACCTGGAAATGAGCACTATGTAGACAAGTTTACAGATGTGGTCCTTATAAGAGTAATCTGGTGTGGAGTGCAAGAAAGCATGCTGTCCATAGGACAAATGGACAGAATAATTGTGCATGTTGATCCTTTCATTGTGAGTGTTAAAGTGCACCTATTTTAATTTCCCATTGCTCATGTGCCAGAATGCCCATAACTCTTGTGATAATTTTAGAAAGTAAAAATATTGCAGTACTAACAAATGCAGTTGAATTAAATGGATCAAATTCAGACCTGATGTAAGCAGGTGCGACTCTAGTTAATGGAGTGGCAGGTGCTTACACCGGATCTGAATTAGGCTAAATGTGTTTATTTCAGAAGTTGTCCCAGAGCAGGCCTTGAAGGTGTATACCCGTTGAGGAACAGTGCAGATACTTGCTCTGTGGGTGGCTGAACTTTTTGAATGCTGTTACTTTCTCAAATAAATGTATGTTTAAACCTTCTTTTCCTTAGATTATTTTGACTGCAGAACATGCTATTTTAACATATGAACTCACCAATAGATGGTGCTGTGGGGGAGGACAAACATGTAAAATTAATGTGCTTGCTTTGCTAAAATAATTGAGTTAACTTTTATTTAATTTAGAACATTTTAAGGAAATTGATATACAATATTGTGAATTTTTAAAATATTTTGGCTTTCTACTAGGGTTTGTGCTACCTTGAGCAAAAGCACTGGAAAGTGTGATCATAACTATAAACTACCTAAAGGGGAACTTAAATACAAGTATTCTATGTCAGGCCTTTGTAGGCAACAATGCATAAAATTTTTTTGGTATGTTTGGTAAATGTACTTTAAAATTACATTTTGTGGTATGGTTAAATTAGATTAAATTAAATATTTTAGTAGTAGTAAATGGGGTAGATTGATTTAAATTTTAATCACTATTTAAATCAGCAAGCAGGAAACCTTGATTTTAAATAAACTATTTGAATTGTTTTGCTTTTTTACTTTGTTATTTTCCGAAAGAAAGGTTGATTCTCATTGGTGAGTAACAATTAAAACATGTTGATTTGCACCTACATAGAGTCTTGAAACTAAGCTTAGTGGTACATTTTTGACTAACCAGGAGGATACAATATATGTATATACATTTATTTAAGCAGTTGTATAGCTTAATTTGCATTTATTCAGATTCTTAATTTTTGCATTTTTATTATGTTAGAAAATGGTGAATAATGCATTTCTTATTTACCAGATTAATTTTTTTTTACTTGGGATTTGTATCAACCTCTGCATGGATGGAAATTCAATTAAAAATGCACAAAAACAGTATTTTAAATGAAACAAAACTACTTTAAATGTGCTGGATACATATACTTTTTTCTTATCAAAACATACTTCACGTTTTAAAACTGGCTTATTAAATAGTTTGTGTTTCTAAAGTGTTTATCTGCAGTTAATGAATTGAATTGGTTGTTTCTGGTCACCATGTCTTTTCAAGATTTCCAAACTTATAGATCCCATCTTTTCACACCTAGTTTTTATTCACAGATTGGAGGCGGAAAACAAGCTTTCCTGCTTTTTCAGCTCCTAGTTGTTTTCTCAACTTTGAATAAACTAGTCATTGAACTGTACTAGTTGAATAAAATGAAATAAAGAAAATGTTGTCTGCACCTTCAGAGGAGGCTACTGCTGTCAAAAACTGGTTTAGCACTTCACAGACTCTGGTTCCAGGTGTTTAGCCAGTGGCTTCTAGCAGTTCAGTGCTTTGACTTTCTTAGGATTACCATATTTAAAAAAAACAAAAAGAAGACACTCCATGGGGCCCCGGCCCCGCCCCAACTCCGTCCCTTCCCCGACCCCAGCCCCACCCCAACTCCGCCCCTTCCCCAAAGTCTCCGCCCCCTCCCCTGAATGCTCTGCCCCCTGCTCCTCCCCCTCCCCTGCTTCCCACGAATCAAATGTTCGCGGGAAGCCTGAAACAGGCAGGCAGCAGGTAAGCTGGGGCTGGGGCAGTAGTGGTGGCGGTGCGGCGCGAGGAGGCGTGGCTCAGTCCAGCCCCCGGCCCCCTGGCCGAGCGGCTCTGGCCCCGGCGTCTCCGGCCCGGCTCGGCTCGGGCCCTGGGGCGCCAGCCCTGGTTCCGGCTGAGCGTGCCGGCCCCGGCTGACCGGCTCCGGCCCACATCGGCCCTAGCGACTCCAGCTCGGCTCGGGCCCCAGGGCCCCGGCTGAGCGGCGCCGGCCAGCGGCCGATTACCCCCAGCCCCGGTCCCAGTGGCTCCGGCCCGGCTCGGGCCCCGGTTTCGGCCGAGCGGCTCCGGCCCGGCCCCGGCCCTGAGTGAGCGGCACCGGCCGGCGGCTGAGCACCCCCAGCCCCGGTCCCAGCGGCTCCGGCCCGGCTCGGCTCGGGCCCCGGTTCCGGCCGAGCGTCTCCGGCCCAGCCCCGGCCCTGGCCAAGCAGCGCTGGCTGAGCCCCAGCAGCTCCAGCCCGGATCCAAGCCCCACGACTCCTCCCTATTTTCTCGGACATCTCCAGCTTTTTGGAATTTCCTCCCAGACGGGGATTTGAGGACCAAAAAGCCGGACATGTCCGGGAAAATCCAGATGTATGGTAACCCTAACTTGCTTTAAAACTTGGCAGCAGATATGTACTTCTTAATGTGTTTTGTATTTAATTTAAATTATTTTAATAATGTATAGTATGTTTAGGTCTCAACATAAATTGTCCTAATTTCAAATTTAATTTTAAATATATTAATTTTTTTAAAAACTATTTAAATAAAGAAAACCCACTTGAAATTAAACAATCTGATTTGTTTTTTTTAAATAACTGTTTTTATCCACACTGGTAAACAATTTGACTATTCTTATAGTTCGGTATATAAGTACATTAATAGTTTCAAGTAATTAGTCAATTACTGCATAAAAGCAATACTTAATAATTGGGATAAAATATATTTGAATTGCTAATGATATTACTACAAATGATTTACAGAAGAATCAAATTCTTTTACCATTCTTAATAAATTAAATTAGTCATTTAATTTCTTTGGGTGTGGCAGTATTGGGCTAGGATAGCAACAAAGTATGCTTGAACAAGCTAATTGTGCATTTACCTACCTGAGTGTTTATATGCAGCACAATGGTTTGACTACTATGACAGGGTCCCTGGAGTGCAACCTGGACTATGGGACTGCTGAGCCCTCCCAAACCCACCAATTTGGGTTGCCTCTCGCACTGCGGTGCTGATGTCAAGCTACAAACCTCTGATAAGCATTGCACTTACAGACATCCATAGTGACACACCCAACTGTGTTACATGAATGGTCTCCCAGCCACTCATGAGCCATCAATAGACTCCAGCCTATTCCCCCCCCATCTCCCCAGTTTTGCACCCTTGAACTGAACTGTCATGCACTGGTCAGAAGTCTGGCCAGTGTAAGTTCAGTACCTAGTTCTCCACTCCGACAAAAGAGTAATGGACGTTCAACAGCCCTTGTTAACCTGAGCTGAGATTTCCCTACACGTCAACCAAAACATACTGTTTTAGATAAAATATAAAACAGGTTTATTAACTATAGAAAGGCAGATTTTAAGTTATAAGTAACAGGTGTAGAGATCAAAATTGGTTACTTAAGAAATAAAAATAAATTTGCTGTCTAAGCTCTACAAACTAAACAGGATTTGAATCAAGCAATGTCTCACCCTGACAGATGGTACAGGCAGGTTACAGTTGGTCAGTACAGAGGCTGGGACTTCCTTCCAGCCTGGTACCCTTCTCCAGTTCTGAGTCTTCCAGACATTCTTCCAGGTGTTGAGTTGGGGGCAAGGGAGAGGAAAGAGGCCAAGTGATGATGTCACTTCCCCTCGTTTATATTTTTTTCCAGCTTGCTGGAAAGATCTTTGCTGTGAAGTGGGGATCAGGCATTCCCCATTGGTCAAGCAGGCTTCATTGTATACAGTCTCTGGGATAGTGGATACTTTCCTTGATGGGTGGTGTTGAGCCATCAACATTGTCTGGCTATCCATGGCTACTCCATTGTTGTACCTGAAAAGCTGGTTGTGGGTATTCCCAACCCCATAACATATTTGAGGGCTTGGCTACACTTGCAGCTGTAGAGTGCTTTGGGTTAAACCAGCTTTCGGAGAGCGCACTAGGGAAAGCGCTCCAGTGTATCCACACTGACAGCTGCAAGTGCACTGGCGTGGCCACATTTGCAGCGACATTGGGAGCGGTGGATTATGGGCAGCTATCCTAGTGTTCAAGTGGCTGCAACGTGCTTTTCAAATGAGGGGAATGGGATTGAGTGTGTTGTTTGTATGTGGGGGGGAGAGAGAGAGTGGGCTTTTGGAGTGCTGAGAGTGTGTCAGCACGCTATCTTGTAAGTTCAGATCCCCCTAGCCCCACTGCCTCTCTCTCACTCACTCAGTAAATGTTTGCTTTGCCCCGTGGCAGATAAGCAGCTGCTGTCTGAAACGGAGCTCTGAAAAGGCACTTCCATGTTCCTCAGCCAATTTCACAACAAAGAGAAGAGAGGCCACTTGACTTAAGGATTATGTCCAGAGCCTGCACCCCCAGATGGAGCCCTCACCCCCCGCATCCCTGCCCCAGCCCAGAGCCCCCTCCCACACCTTTAACTCCTATGCCCCACCCCTCAGCCTGGAGCCCCCTCCTATACACCAACTTCCTCATTCCCAGCCCCACCCCAGAGCTCTCACACCCAGCCGGAGCCCTCACCCCATCCCGCACTCCTGCCCCAGCCCGGAGTCCCCTTCTGCACCCTGAAACCCTCATTTCTGGCCCCAACCCGGAACCCCCACCCCAGTTAGAGCCCTCACCCCCTCCTGCACCTCAACGCCCTGCTCCAGCCTCGTGAAAGTGAGTGAGGGTGGGGGAGAGCGAGCCACCGAGGGAGGGGGAATGTAGTGAGCTTGGGGCAGGGCCTCAGGGAAGGGGAAGGGGCGTGGCCCCAGAGAAGGGTCAGGGCTAGGGTGTTCGGGTTTGTGGGATTAGAAAGTAGGCAATCCTAATGCAGCTGTCTGTGTTATGTGGGCTGCACCCACACAATACATATACTACCTGTATGGCCCTGAGAATGTCACATGGGCAGCAGCCAAGTGCTGATTGGGCCGTTGGTTGAGAACCACCGACACATAGCAATGCTTCATAACTTCGCATACAGTGATAGCAGAACTCAAGACTTTTAAATGATAGCTTGCAAGGTTTACTTTGTACAAAACATATAATCATATCACCCTGGTGAATATGGGGGTTCCAGTGTGCAACTTTGAAGTACAGAGTGCCATAACGAATCCTGTGAAGATTGGCATAAAATCTAAACTTGAACTGTTTGTGCTCTAGTATTATTTGAAGAGTGACTATAAACTTTTAAATCTGGAAAAGTTGTTTTATCTTGTTTCTCTTTCCAAAATGCACAGTTGAAGGGACTTTGTCAGTCTCTATGGAAAAGTCAACTTTGGTCAGAGATTAAGTATAGAAATTTTCAGTTCAAAATGTGACTTTTCAGAAAGTTGATCATCTGAAAATCCTGATTATTAGGATAGAAGCACATTAATTAGCGTTTGGGCCAGTTTCCACTTTCCTAATTACCGTATATACTTGTTCATTAGCTCGTTCGTTTATAATCCGGCCCCCCAAGATGAATAGGTAAAAATAGCAAAAACTGTATGACTCTTTCATAAGCCGACCCTATATTTCAGGGGTTGGCAAACTTTGGCTCCTGGCCCATTAGGGTAAGCCGCTAGCGGGCCTGGACGTTTTGTTTACCTGGAGCATTCACAGGCATGGAGCCCCTCAGCTCCCTGTGGCCACGGTTCATCGTTCCCAGCCAATGGGAGCTGTGAGAAGTGGCCGGGAGCCCCTCAGCTCCCTGTGGCTGCAGTTCGCCGTTCCCAGCCAATGGGAGCTGTGGGGCTCCATGCCTGTGAACGCTCCAGGTAAACAAAACAACAATATATTAGATATTCAATTCAACGATTCCATAGAGTTTAAAATCATCAAATTTTGGTGTAGAGCTGTTCATAAGCTGACCCCTGCTCTTTGATGCATCACTTTTTTACCAAAAATATTCAGCTTATGAACGAGTATATATGGTAGATTATAAAGTGGAGGCACTAAAAGATGGATTTAAAAAAAAATGGAGCCTAGAAACAGATGAACTGTTATTGAAACCTATGGGAGTGCTGCTTGTGACTTGGAAAGAAGTGTTATATATAATAGAGGAGGAGAATTTAAAAATATGGAAACGATACAATATGAAATAATCTAATAAAAATTGAAGGAGAAATATATCCAAAGAAAACAGGAACAAATGCTTTAAAAATTCTGTCCATAGGACTAGATCAGTGGTGCCCAAACTTTTCCTCTTGCACCGCCCCTCCCCCCCCAGTAATAAAATGTGTCTGCACCCCCTTCCCACCCTGGCTGGGGACTGGGGCTTGAGCTGCGCCACCAGGGCTGGGTGGCACTCCCTCCCTGTCCCCCCCCCATGGGGGCTAGTTCGGGCCCTGTTGTGTTCCCCGGACAGTATGGGGACCACTGGACTAGATGATCTGAATGGTACCTTCTAGCCTTAAAATATTTGAAAAGTGAATGTGTTCTAGAGATGCTAGTCACAATTTCATAGTTCAGGTTGAAGATTACTTAAGAATTGATCACATTACACACACAAACTACATTAAAAGAACATTAAGGTTGCGAAGTCAAGCACTCAAATTTTAGGAAATGCCAGAAATAAGGCTGTCTTTGCAACCTTAATTTTGCCCTCTTGTGCATATGCGTTATGATACATGGTCATGTAATTAAAGACTGCACAATTTTTTCTCACTTCACAGAATGGATGGTGCTCACTTAAATGAGCTGCCATTCAATGTTTTGTTTTCTCATCATTTGTTCATTGTGTTGGCCCTTTGCCTTATTTTACTACACACTATTCAAACACTACTCTGAAGATAAAACTACTAATTTTTCCATAGGCTTTTCTGTGGCACTCATCACCACAGTATGAGTGCTTCGTAAACATTAATGAATTTATTTTCACAACAGTCCTGGGAGCTGACTGGGTATTATCCCCATTTTACAGATGGTGAAAGAGGAGACAGATTAATCTCAAGTGTCTACTAATTTTGGATGCCCAATTTGAGACAGCAAAGACCTGATTTTTTACAGTATTTAACATTCTACAACACTTTATATGTTCATAGCCTCAACTTCAGTTGTACCTGTGAGTGCTCAACACTCCTGCAGATCAGACTCCAGAGTCTCAAGTTGGGCACACAGAAAATGAGGAACACACAATTAGTGACCACCTGTGAAAAGTTGGGTTTAATTGACTTGCTTAGCGTTGCATAAGAATTCTATCAGGGTCAGGGATAAAGGTCAGTTCTCCAGGGTGATATTCAACTGCCTTAACCATGACGCTGACCTTTCTTTTCCTGCAATCCCCTGCCTCAGGGCACATCTTCACATGCAACATTAAAGTGCTGCCGCGGCAGCGCTTTAATGTGGTTTGTGTAGTCGCAGCACAGCGGTGGGAGAGAGCTCTCCCAACGCTCTAGAAAATCCACCTCCATGAGGGGCGAAGCTACCAGCGCTGGGGCACTGTCTATACTGGCACGTTACAGCACTGAAACTTGCAGCGCTTGGGCAGTAGCGTAGCTAGTGGGGTGCAGGGGAAGCAGCCGTTTCCCCTCATCACATTTTTCAAAAGCGGCGCCTGAGCAGGGCCGGCCGTGCCTAAAAGGGCCCCGCAGCTGTCCACCCCTCCCCTAGCTCACTTCCTCCTCCTCTCTTCCCCTGAACGCTCTGCCCCCCTGCTCCTCCCCCTCCCCTGCTTCCCGCGAATCAGATGTTCACGGGAAGTCTGAAAACAAGTAGGGGCAGGCCAGCAGCAGCAGGTAAGCTGGAGCGGGGGGGGAACGCGAGGTGGAGGGCTCCGGGGTGGCGCGGCCAAGTCCGGCCTTGGCCAGCCCCAGTGGCGCTGGCTCAGCTTGGGACCCGGGGCGCCATCCCCGGCCGGCCCCAGCGGCTCCGGCCCGGTCCCAGCGGTTCCGGCCCTGTCCCGGCGGCTCCAGCCCGGCTCGGGCCCTGGGGCGCCAGCCCCGGCCCTGGCGGCTTCGGCCGAGCGCGCCGGCCCGGTCCCGGCCCTGGCGGCTTCGGCCGAGCGCGCCGGCCCGGTCCCGGGCCTGGCCGAGTGGTGCTGGCCGAGCCCCGGCGGCTCCGGCCCGGCTTGGGCCCCGGGGCGCCGGTCCCAGCCCCAGCGGCTCCGGCCGAGCGCGTCGGCCCAATCCCGGCCCTGGCGGCACCGGCCCCGGCCCCAGCAGCTCCAACCGAGCGCGCCGGCCCGGTCCCGGCCCTGGCCAAGCGGCGCCGGCCTGGCTCGGCTTGGGCCCCGGGGCGCCAGCCCGGTCCCGGCCCTGGCTGAGCGGCGCCAGCCGAGCATCCCCGGCTCCAGCCCGGCTTGGGCCCCAGGGTGGCGGCCCCGGTTCCCGGAATGCGGCCGGAGCTGTGTGGCTCTCCCCCAATCTCTGCCATGAGGAGCACTCTGGCCTCCCTGAAGGCTGTGCCTGCTGCTCCGCCGGGGGGAGCTGCTAGCCCTCGCCGCCAGCCCGCCCCCGGCCCCCTCCCCCCGGACCGAGCCCCTCCGAGGGGGGGGGGGCGCAGCATGGCCGCAGCGTGGCTGGAGGAGCCAAGGAGTGGGGGGGCGCAGCGCGGCTGGAGGAGCCAGTGGGGGGGGGGGCGCAGAGCGTCCGGAGGAGGAGCCAAGGTGGGGCGCCTTTTTTAGGTTTGCTCCCCCTGCACTTAGGACCTGGCTACGCCACTGCGCTCGGGGGTGTTTTTTCACACACTCTGAGTGAGAAAGTTGCAGCATTGTAAAGTGCCAGTGTAGACAAGCCCTCATTTGCTACACAGCTTCCAGCTACTGCAGCACATGAGGCAGGGGTCATACAGACAACAGCCTACTTTAGTACTGAACCCTGAGCCATCCTCTAGCAGAATGGAAAAACAATGTAATCATTTAATTAGAGACTCAGTGGACTGATGGGTGGGCTGATTTAAATCAAGGTGATTTAAATTACCAAGAAAGCCTTTATTTAAATCGATTTTAATAACTTTTCCATTTCTACTTCAGTTGTTTTGTAAAGAAAGGTGTATTTTCACTGATTGATATAACTAAATAAAACAGGTTGATTTATAACTAAATAGAGCCTTTACACTAGATTCGGTACAGCTTTTTGCTACCTGGCAGGATACACTATAACTATATTTAATTATATAGCTGATATTTTCAGATTCTTATTAATTGTACACCTCTAATATGTTAGAAAACGGTGAATGATATATTGCTTATTTTACTAAGTAATGAACTGTTCATGATTCTTGTCAAGCTGCATTAGGATGGTGATTGGAATTTAATTAAACAGAATATTTTTATTTAAATATTTTAAGAGGTTGTAATAAGTTTACATCTTAACCTATTTTGTATTAAATTCTTATTTCATTATAAAATCTTTATTTATAAAAAGAAAAACTTGATATAATTTAAATAACAAAATAAAAAAAATCCAATTTGAATTAAAAAAAAAAAATCATCAATTTTTATCCATGTAATGAATGTGCATGTGGGGGCTGAATTAAAGTTGTGCTGGCATGAGGATGGAATCTTCTGAGATTTTGATCAGTTGAGCTCTTGCAGATCTCTACCAAGTATGTGCAAACTGTGTTTCCTACCCCTGCTCCCCTTCCCTGTTTACAGCTTGGCCAAATTTGGATGGATTTTCACTGGGATGGCAAAAGGCACATCCCTGACCCAATAACTGCCCTTTGACAAATTTCAAATCCCTGCTCCAAAGCATTACCAAGAAGAGGTTGCTAGAATTTTTTAA
Organism: Emys orbicularis; assembly: GCF_028017835.1. NCBI lineage: Eukaryota > Metazoa > Chordata > Testudines > Emydidae > Emys > Emys orbicularis. The sequence goes on along the minus strand of NC_088690.1, from coordinate 58,252,989 downwards.
CATCAAAACACCTATTTTTCCCCAGACTCGTTCTCAGAAATGGTTTAATTGTTTTGGCTGAAATGTTCCAAAGTATTCAGCCTGAAGAAGACACCCAACATGGAAAATTTGAGGCCCAACAGTTAGTTTGGTAAAGTCATAAGCAATGGAAAACAAGGCCATATAATGGGAAGTGTTGGGCAAACATAGTAATAAGCAGGATGCCAGCCCTGCCTACAATATGCATTTCTTGCTCTACTAAAATTAGCAAGCGGCTAATGCAACACCTGTGAACTGTACTAATGCCCTTGGGGTCATACTTCCAGCTCTGTCACTTTTAATGATCTGTTATACTTGGAGTAATGTGTGTCCTGGAAAAAACATTGCAGTAACTTATTATTCTGTAGTTTCTTGGTGGCTGTCGTTATTCAAAGAGCTTATTGGCTGTGTGATGATGCCAGAAGCTGAGCCTGTTGGAGGTTAATTATCCACACAAGGTAGATAATTCAAAGAATGGGTTCATTTCCAAGATGAATTTTGGTTGTTCAGTTCTGCCGACCATATGCCCAGAGAGATGAATTCTTATCCTTGGCCAGGTGCATGAGAGCAGGCTCACAGGCTGTTTGTACCGGAGGGGTTTGTGATTGTGACTTTTCTTTATTCAGCCCTGATTCAAGCCCAAGAAGTGTGTTGGTCTCCTAACCCAAATTGGATTCTTAGGTAGGCATTTGTATTTAAGAAGTTAGAAGGCACTCATTATCCAACGTGCATCTTTTTTTAGATGCAGATTTCATGAGATCACTCGTCCCCCTTTCTTTGCTATAATGTGCATTCTACCATAGCGTCATAATTAAGTATGAGCCACTTTCTTACTTAGCACATTGTTTTGATCATCTTTTCTTAAGTCATCTTATACTAAAGTAGTTTCATTTAACATGGCAAAGGTTAAATTAATTATTTTTACTGAAAAAATAGAAAGCTTTCTGTGTCTTGACCCAATATTTATTCCATTTTTATAGCTGGTAACTTATGTTTTAGATGGATGATACCTTTAAAGTCTGAAGATTTGGCAGAGCCATTTCTGTGTGAGTAAATCTTACTCTTAACATGACACTACTACTGAACTACTTTTTGATCACCACTTCGTCACTGAGAGTAGCTAGGCGTTAATAGGGATTAGGGAGGAAAGAAGACAATGAAAATTAGCTCAACTATTTATTTGAATAAGGTTAGATTTATTATTTGTATTGTGATAGAGCCTAGAAGCCATGGGCCCCATTGTACCAGATAATGTAAAAACATAAAGAAAATGGCCTCTACCCCTAAAGGTTTACAATTCAAAACACTGGTCTACAATTTTTGAGAAGTCGTCTGCTTCAGAGATAAAATGTGCTATTTATTATGTATTTTGATGTGCTGAATTCAAATATGACAATTAAAACAACTGATTGGCTACTGTTTCTAAGATATTTAAGTTTTTACATTTTATGTCTATGTATATTGTGTAGATAGTAGAGTTTTAATCATAAATTGTAAACCTAGGTCTTTTCATGTGGTTATGGTTGCTTTACATGATAATATTTCACCTGTCCTGTTTATGTAACACTTTAAAAATCAGCAAAAGGGTTATATAAATAAAATTTATTATGAAACAAAAGGCAAAAAACTATTCTGTACATAGTTTAGTCCTATTCAGTGTCTACTCGGTGCTTCTTGGCTTGTCTCTTGTATTCATTAAATGGAGCATCTCTTGTCACTGTCCAGCAATAGTCTGCAAGCATTGATGGGCTCCATTTGCCCTGGTAGCGTTTCTCCATTGTTGCAATGTCCTGGTGAAATCGCTCGCCGTGCTCGTCGCTCACTGCTCCGCAGTTCGGTGGAAAAAAATCTAGATGAGAGTGCAAAAAATGTATCTTTAGTGACATGTTGCAACCAAGGCTTTTGTATGCCTTGAGGAGGTTTTCCACCAACAACCTGTAGTTGTCTGCCTTGTTGTTTCCGAGAAAATTTATTGCCACTAACTGGAAGGCTTTCCATGCCGTCTTTTCCTTGCCACGCAGTGCATGGTCAAATGCATCATCTCAAAGAAGTTCACGAATCTGAGGACCAACAAAGACACCTTCCTTTATCTTAGCTTCACTTAACCTTGGAAATTTTCCACGGAGGTACTTGAAAGCTGCTTGTGTTTTGTCAATGGCCTTGACAAAGTTCTTCATCAGACCCAGCTTGATGTGTAAGGGTGGTAACAAAATCTTCCTTGATTCAACAAGTGGTGGATGCTGAACACTTTTCCTCCCAGGCTCCAATGACTGTCGGAGGGGCCAAATCTTTCTTGATGTAGTGGGAATCTCTTGCACAACTATCCCATTCGCAGAGAAAACAGCAGTACTTTGTGTATCCAGTCTGCAGACCAAGCAAGAGAGCAACAACCTTCAAATCGCCACAAAGCTGCCACTGATGTTGGTCATAGTTTATGCACCTCAAAAGTTGTTTCATGTTGTCATAGGTTTCCTTCATATGGACTGCATGACCAACTGGAATTGATGGCAAAACATTGCCATTCTGCAGTAAAACAGCTTTAAGACTCGTCTTCAATGAATCAATGAACAGTCTCCACTCATCTGGATCGTGAACGATGTTGAGGGCTGCCATCACACCATCGATGTTGTTGCAGGCTACAAGATCACCTTCCATGAAGAAGAATGGGACAAGATCCTTTTGACGGTCACGGAACATGGAAACCCTAACATCACCTGCCAGGAGATTCCACTGCTGTAGTCTGGAGCCCAACAGCTCTGCCTTACTCTTGGGTAGTTCCAAATCCCTGACAAGGTCATTCAGTTCACCTTGTGTTATGAGGTGTGGTTCAGAGGAGGAGGATGGGAGAAAATGTGGGTCCTGTGACATTGATGGTTCAGGACCAGAAGTTTCATCCTCATCCTCTTCCTCGTCTGACTCAAGTGAGAATGATTCTGGTGCATCAGGAACCGGCAGCCCTTCTCCGTGGGGTACTGGGTGTATAGCTGATGGAATGTTTGGATAATGCACAGTCCACTTTTTCTTCTTTGACACACCTTTCCCAACTGGAGGCACCATGCAGAAGTAACAATTGCTGGTATGTTCTGTTGGCTCTCTCCAAATCATTGGCACTGCAAAAGGCATAGATTTCCTTTTCCTGTTCAACCACTGGCGAAGATTTGTTGCACAAGTGTTGCAGCATATGTGTGGGGCCCACCTCTTGTCCTGATCTCCAATTTTGCAGCCAAAATAAAGGTGATAGGCTTTCTTAACCATAGTGGTTATACTGCGCTTTTGTGATGCAAAAGTCACTTCACCACAAACATAGCAGAAGTTATCTGCACTGTTCACACAAGTACGAGGCATCTCTGCTCACTTTGGCTAAACAGAAATGTGTCCCTTTGCAAAATCAAACACTGACAAATAAGAGAGCATGACACTGTATGATTTCTAGAGCTGATATAGGGCAATTTGTTCAGCAGAGTGATGTAAGCTTCGTTATGATTGCATCATCCATGACTTCTAGGAATAACATGATGCAATTCATATCATGTATGACGCAATACCAGCTTCAGATTGCATCATTCATTGTTTTGCCTAAAAAGCAAGTACTGTCCAAACCCAGTCATAGATTTATTCATAGATCCAGTCAAAGATGTATTTTAGTCATTTCTGGTTTAAATTGAGATCCCTTTCCTTTATAACTCACTTATCCTCCGCCATTCCCAAGTCAAGGGTCGTATATACTGACCCAATAGCATATCTTGAAAACTAGAGCCAATCAACAATTTTAAGCATCATTTTCGTTCTCAGTGACCCAGAATTAGTAAAGTTTGACTACATTTATTTCAGAAGTATTTTGGCTGTAGAGCAGTGTTATCAGAGGTGAGCAAAGTTGCTATCTAGCTAGGGGCATATTGAGGTGAGTCCTCCCCCCTCTCAAGGAGGGATGTTTTCTGCGTCCCTGCCTGGAACCTGTGGGTCTTCATTTCTACACCTTTTCCTTTCCATTCTGGTGACCCTTGGTGTAGTCAGCCTTTGTCTGACTAACTAGGACTAGACAGGAATTTATTCAGAGCCTTTTGGTATCACTTGTGAACTCCGATCTTGTGAGGAATGCTTTTGATTCTTTTATCAGGGGTTCATCACAATACTGTAATTCATACTAGTTTAGGAAGCAAGAGACTCAGGGCAGGAACTGAACCTAGGTCTTTTGCATTACACTGTGTTGGTCAGTGAAAACCCTTTTATCTGTTGACCAGGCTTAGGGTGACCAGATGTCCCGATTTTTATAGGGACAGTCATGATATTCGGGGCTTTGTCTTATATAGGCGCCTATTACCCCCCACCCTGTCCCGATTTTTCACACTTGCTGTCTGAGCCAGGCTATAAAAATTGCATTTTGCTGTTCCATTGGCTTATTTTGCTATGATCTGATATTTCTCCTTGCCTATCCTTGCTCATAGCCAAAGCCATGTTTAAATAACTCTGGATTTTAGAGATGAGCTCTATAAACTGACCAATGTTTGGTTCACTGGAAGGCACAGAAGTATGAGATTCTGAGCAAAGAATTTCATGTTCTAAATGACCCTGATAAATCTGTAGGAGACAGATGGCCCATTCTTTCACACCAGCCTTCTGTCAAAGGATCTTGTGTATTTAGGAGTTTTAGTTCACTAATTTTGTATTAGTAATTGCTATTGAGTCAGTGTGGTCCAACCTTTGAAGAATGAAAGCTTATCACTAAACTTTTCAGAGTCAGCATCTATTTCAGGGATTGGAACTCTACAGCTTTTTGCTTCTCTTTCAGTTTCCATGAATTTAGTTATCTTGAAGTTTGCATGCCTGTATGTTTCAGTATATCTTATTTACTCATCTCTACACTGCCTCATTAGAACAGGAAAAACAGGAATTGAAACAGCTTGATTAGCAAGGAAACTGTGTTGAAATCACAACTCTTTGAAATGCTCTTTCATCCCAGTGAAATCACAACTCTTTGAAAGTATTTGAACAGCACAGTATTAACAGCTGTTATGTAACTGTATGGGGAATCCAGATAATGAAATAAGATGATGCATTAGTTTGAAACATGCAGGGTGGTTATTACTAATGCACGTTAAAATGTGTTTCAGGTAATGAAATGTGAACATTTGAGACATTTCTACAGAAAACGTGTGTACCTGCATGTGATAGATATTTCAATATATCTGTGCATTTTGAAGCTTAACTATGTTCTTTTGTTTTCATTTATTCTAAATTGTAGTCTCCATTAGAGTTTGAATAACCAAATTTCATAATCAGACCACTGGCTTATTGTTTGAAGTGACAGTTGTAGTCATTTCTGCAGTAATTATTGGCAGATGTCGGCCACAGAGCTGAGAAATTTTCAGGGATGCTAATTAGTGCTATCTAAATTTTTTTCGCTGAGACGTCTTTATTCATAAATTCCATGGTTATAACCTTACAAGTGTCCTTGCAGTAGGGGAAACACCTTTTCATTATTACATAGGAATGCTTCAGACAAGGAGATGATGTAAAGGAGTGTCAAGCATCATTCTCCAACCCTCAGGTGTACATTGATGATTGGTCAGTATCTGGGTAGAGTAGGTGACTGTAGCACAACCTCCCTTATTATACTATCCATACAGCTGCCTCACTTGTGCTTTTTAAAATAGAAACGGTTGATACTGGGTGTGACATTAGACTCCATATTCTTTATGAAAATATGCTAATGATATGGATATGACATAACTGAGATGTACTTTATGCAAGATGGCTCATGTAAGATATCATTGTAAGGTTATGATTTACTGAATGTGATTATGCAATGTGTATGCATGTATCATTTCTGTATCTAAAGTTAGGAATATGGACTATGTAACAATTACAACTGGGTGTGTATTGGGAAGGCACCCACCAGACGACAGGCCATCAGATTTGATGGGCCATTAGGAAGGAACAACAAGACTATGAAAATACTAATCTCGCTCCCTCCTGGGAGGCGTCCTGGGACTTAACTGTGACACTACTAAGACAGGTTGTCTTGTCACCTGGTACTAAACATTATCTTGGACTTCCTGTAACTTTCCACTAACAGGGGAGGGGGATCAAGTATGGGAAACAAAGGATTCCCGCCTTATGTAAACTTTATTTAAGGGTGGGGAGGAAGGCAAACAGGACTCTTCTCCATAGCTTGTCTGCCCAAGAAGAAAGACTATTAAAGATACCTGAAGAGAAGGCAATGGAAGAGTCCAGACTGAGACAGGTCCAGTTTGAAAAGAAATAGAGCTGGAACTCTAAGCTACAGAAACTTTGCAACCTGCCTAAAATAACATTTAGGGTAAGAAATTACATTTTGTAACCTGTTCCTTAAGTATGTTGAGCTTAGCTTGTGTATTTTGTTTGGTTTGCTTAGTAATCTGCTTTGTTCTGTCTATCTCTTATATTCAGTTAAAATTCACCTTTAGTAGTTAATAAACTTATTTCTTGTTTATAATATAACTCAGTTTATGCAATTCATGGGGGGGGCGGTGAGAAGAGGCTGTGCATACCTTCCTCCACATTGAGGGAGGAGGCGGATTTCATAATATACCTTTGGGTCTGCACTCCAAGGGAGGTGGACACCTGAGTGATGGGGCAAGGCCCTTAAACTGAGTCTTCCCAGAGCTGATCAGTGTCTGTGTTGTTCTGCAGTTGGGTGTGGCCCTGCCTATGTGTGTGCTGGAGGAGGCTTAATGGCCTGGCTCAGCAAGACAGGTAAAAAGGATGCCCAGGCTGGCAGAACAGGTGGGCTCAGCAGTATCTCAGCAGATCAGGTGGCATCTTGAAGGGGGGCAATCCGTTACACTGGGGTTATAGAGCTTTCTGTCCAAAGGTTAGCAAGGTGTTTGTGAGGAGAAATGAGGTTTGGAAAAGAGATTGCCGCCCTTTCTAAAGTACCCGATCTGGACACAGTAGCTCCACCGCTCTGGATTTTTGCAACAAACCCATTGTAAAGTGGAGGAAAAACTGTTGCAGCTCTATTTAAAAACAAATCAGTAATATTTTTGGTCAGACTTTCCAGTCATATTCCCCCTCCTCCCCGGGAATTGGCTTTTAATTCCATCATTACTCCTTAGTAAAGCAATCCATTTAAGGCAGTGGTTCCCAAACTTTAACAACCTGTGAACCCCTTTCACTAAAATGTCAAGTCTCACGAACCCCCTCCTAAAAATGTATGTTTCCAGGGATTTTCTCCTTTATCTGAGTATAAATTATAAAAGCAGTGATCTTGGAAATATAAAATTTGTTTTTATGACATGCTTATTACAAACTATTTATTATTAATTATCATTACAGTATTTTTATTACATTATGAAAACAGCAACACTCTTCTAAGATCTCACTTTCATAGCTTGTAGCACTTTGAATAAACCTGTTATAAGACAAGGCTCCTATGTTTCATCAAGGAGTGTCAGATGTGAAACAGCATGAAGGTATTTAAGAAACCAACTCAGAGTTCCTCCTACACAAGCATTCAGGTCTTGAGCAGTCCAGGCAAACAACACATGTTACAACAAAGCTTAAACTTGTTCTTCAAAATAATTTTAAAAACAATACTAGCTGCCTATTTAATTTTAAAAACAGCAAAAAATATCCACCCCCCTTTCCATTTCTTATAGGGAGTCTTGAAGTTTAAATCTCCTCAATGTGATACATATGCTTGCTTTGATCTGTTTAGCTCTTGGAAGTTCAGGGGCTCTGGGCTGGTGGCCCCATGTTGCCCGGGGTTCCTAGGGACAGCTCTGTCCACCATTAGGGAATTTTTTCCCAAGAATCCCCTGTAACATTTTGTGAACCCCCAGGGGTTCACGACCCCCAGTTTGGGAACCACTGATTTAAGGCAAACATGTATTTGAGGCTAAAGCCTTCTCATTTAATTGGGATTTATGCAAAAAATGCAAGTTAATGAAATCTGCCAGAATTGTTCAATAAGGAAAGTAGCTAGTGAGCATGGCACATAGGAAAATGCGTGGTTCATCCTGAACTGTACACAAAATGACAATCTAAGTCCTTAATATCATTGGCATGCAAATATAGTTAGTGATTTGTAATGTAAAATTATGTAGAGTGCTATGGTATAAGGATTAAGAAAATATGTAGCCTAGTTTTGTTTTGTTTTTAGAATAGTGGAGGTCTCAGCCAGCATAAAGTGTTGTCAGTGCAGCTGAACCTGCAGCAGACTGATTGTGGGCAATAGTATGGGGCATGGATTAGGGAAGCAAGCTCAATATCAGAAAGTTGTCAAATGGGAACAATCGTCAAGCAGTCACACACAAGTCACAGAATTTTAAAACTAAAGTTTAAAACTGTGTTTTGTTTTAAAAGTCTTTTTTGAGGTATCTTTTATTTTATGGTACTTTAGGAAAGGTGACTTAGCCCTTCTCTAATACTTCTGTCACTTTTTCAAAGCTGCAACTCTTTTTCAGGATGTAGCACTTCTCTGTGACCAGCACTATCTCCAATAGATACATTCTTTGTGTTTCCATGCCTGTTTTGTTTCTTTTCCTTGGTAGCTGACCTCTCCAAATGCCTCTCTGCTGCTTTCCACTCTTCCCACAAACCATTTACCTTCAATTTCCACCATTGTAATCTTTCCCCTGTCCAAGTGTTTCTAGCATTTGTCCACTTGCAGCAACTCTTGTGTCTGATTATAGCTGAGCTCTTATAATTGGGCAGTTTGTATATCATCCCAGGATCTGAATTGTGCAAGGTTGGTCTGGATTTTGACCTGGGCATGCATTTCTCTGATAACCTGATGTGAACTGTAGGCCAAAACTGCTCCACAGAGCATAGAGCACATGCATATGTTATGATTAAGGCTACGATTTTGTCACGGAGGTAGTAGAAGTCACGGAATCCATGACTTCCAAGGACCTCCTTGACTTCAACCCTGGTGGCTGGGAGCTGCAGGGTCCTGCCGCCTTCCACAGCAGCAGGGAACTCGGAGGTACCCCCACCACCTTAGGCAGTGGGCCCCCAAGCTCCCATGATGACTTGGGTGGGGGGAGTATCCCTGCAGCTCCCAGGCCGCTGTGGCGGGCAGCCGGGGGGACCCTGGAGCACTGAGCCCCCACAGCTGCCCAGCCCCTTACCATTTTATCATGGATATTTTTAGTAAAAGTCAGGGACAGTCATGTGAATTTTTCTTTATTGCCTGTGACCTGTCTGTAACTTTTACTAAAAATATCTATGACAAAATCTTAGCCTTAGTTATGGTGACTCATTCTAAAAGATAGAAACACTTAAGCACAGGAGGTAACTTCATACAAGAATCAAAGCTCTGACTAACCAAACAGTCTGTCTTGAGGTTGTTTTCATGAATTTTCTTAGCCTGGATGGCAGCTATTCATTGTATAGGATAGTGAAATTGAGGCGCTAACATAATTGTATGAAATTCTTTTAATACTTTTCTTCCTCATGGCATCTGTGTGGCAGTTGTGATGGGTTGGATCACAGAAACCCCCTTGGGGCTGCCAACTGATGTGCCAAGACTACTTCTGCCCCTGCTTTTCCTGCCATCTTGGGACTCCAGCACCCTGTCTTGTTGAGCCAGACACGCCAGTCCACTCCAACACAGACCCAGGGTCTGAACCACGTGCCCCAAAGCTGTAGACTTAACTGAAAGCAACTTACAGAAGTGTTCCTGTCCTTAACACTCAGATTACCCTGTATAAAGCTCATAAATTGTTCGCACTCTATAACACTGATAGAGAGAGATGCACAGCTGTTTGCCCACCCAGGTATTAATACATACTCTTTGTTAATTAATAAGTAAAAAGTGATTTTATTAAATACAGAAAGTAGGATTTAAGTGGTTCCAAGTAACAGCAGACAGAACAAAGTGAATTACCAAGCAAAATAAAATAGAACACGCAAGTCTATATCTAAGAAAACTGAATACAGATAAAAACCTCACCCAGTAAGCTTCCTTTTGCAGACTAGTCTCCTTATAGTCTGGGTCCAGCAATCACTCACACCCCCTGTAGTTACTGTCCTTTGTTCCAGTTTCTTTCAAGTATTCTTGGGGGTGGAGAGGCTATCTCTTGAGCCAGCTGAAGACCAAATGGAGGGGTCCCCCAGGGGTTTAAGTAGACTTTCTCTTGTGGGTGGAGACCCCCTCCTCTCTCCTATGCAAAGTCCAGCTCCAAGATGGAGTTTTGGAGTCACATGGGCAAGTCACATGTCCATGCATGACTCAGTTTTTACAGGCAGCAGCCATTGCTTACCTGCTACCTTGAACGTCCTCATGTAGACTTCTTATGTGGATTGGAGCCTCCCAAGAGGCATTGTCCCTTAAGTGCTTCTTGATTGGGCACTTAATTTGCACATTCCTTTCTCAAGAAGCTGACCAAATGCTTTACAAAGGCTACATAAAAATCAAGCCAGTACACAGACAATATTCATAACTTCGAATACAAAAATGATGCATGCATACAAATAGGATGAATAGATTCAGTAAATCATAACCTTTATAGAATGTGTCACGTGGCATATGTAGCATAAAACATATTCCAGTTATGTCATATATATACATTCCTAAGCATATTTCCATAAAGCCTTACGGGGTGCACCGTCACAGCAGTTTCTTGCGTGCCTTAAGTGATGGATTCTTGTATCTTTGTGTGTAGCTGGTTGAAGTCCAGTATTGCAAATTAACATGTTCTTCTGCAAATACAAGGGAGAAAGTTGAGGGAGGCATAGTACAGATCATTGTGGAGCAAGGCTTAAAGTGGAGAGTTACTAATCATAGTGTATAAAAACTACTGAGCCATCTGGCAGAAATGTATACAAGTAAGCCTATAGTTTTCTGTAGTGGCTGCTATTATCCTCAAAACAGATAGTAACCAAGTGTTTTTTTCCTTATAAATTATGAAACTGGTGTTTACTTTTCTCTCATGGACACTGGATCATATCAGGATGGATAGAGAAACTAAATTTATAAATTTGATGGCTTCTTGGAAGACCAGTCTAAAGGCGGAAAGAGTAATCATTTAGAGTGAATCAGTCATTAATGCTATGTCTACACTAGAGAGCTTACAGCAGCGCAGCTGTACCAATGCAGCTGTGCCACTATAAGATCTCTAGTGTAGCTGCTCTATGCCCGTGGGAGAGCTCTCCTGTCAACATAATTAATCCACCCCCTATGAGCGGCAGTAGCTATGTTGGTGGGAGAAGCTCTCCTGCCGACATGGCGCTGTCCACACCGGTACTTATGTTGGTGTAACTTATGTAGCTCCGAGGGGTGGCTTATTCACACCCCTGAATGACATAAATTACACCGACATAAGTGGTAGTGTAGACGTAAGCTTAGAGTTTGTCAGAGTGGCAGCATATAGTCTCTTGTCCTGAAAGTTAGTTAATTGCTTCCACTTTTTAAAGACATTTAGCAATCCCAGGTAGTTTTGGAAATACAGTTAAGATTTGCAAAAGTGTCCTAGTAAAACGCATAATAATTAGGTTTGTCAAGCGATTTAAAAAAAATTAATCATGATTAATCACGCTGTTAAAAATAATAGTATACCATTTATTTAAATATTTTTGGATGTTTTCTACATTTTCAAATATTGATTTTAATTACAACACAGAATACAAAGTGTACAATGCTCACTTTATATTTATTTTTAATACAAATATTTGCATGTAGAAAACAAAAGAAATAGTATTTTTCAATTCACCTAATACAAGTACTGTAGTGCAATCTCTTTATCATGAAAGTTGAACTTACAAATGTAGAATTATGTATAAAAAAAACCCGCATTCAAAAACAAAACAATGTAAAACTTTAGAGCCTACAAGTACAATCAGTCCTACTTCTTGTTCCGCCAATGGCTCAGACAAACAAGTTTGTTTACATTTGCAGAATATAATGCTGCCTGCTTCTGGTTTATGTCACCTGAAAGAGAGAACAGGTGTTCTCATGGCACTGTTGTAGCCGGTGTCGCAATATATTTACATGCCAGATGCGTTAAAAGATTCAAATGTCCCTTCATGCTTCAACCACCGTTCCAGAGGACATGCATCCATTCTGATGATGGGTTCTGCTAGATAATGATCCGAAGCAGTATGGACCGATACATGTTCCTTTTCATCATCTGAGTCAGATGCCACCAGCAGAAGGCTGATTTTCTTTTCTGGTGGTTTGGGTTCTGTAGTTTCCAAATCAGAGTGTTGCTCTTTTAAGACTTCTGAAAGCATGCTCCCCACCTCCTTCCTCTCAGATTTTGGAAGGCACTTCAGATTCTTAAACCTTGGTCAAGTGCTGTAGCTATCTTTAGAAATTTCACATTGGTATCTTCTTTGCATTTTGTCAAATTTGCAGTGAAAGTGTTCTTAAAACAAACAACATCTGAGACTACTATAATATGAAATATATGGCAGAATGCAGGTAAAAGAGCAGGAGACATACAACTCTCCCCCAAGGAGTTCAGTCACAAATTTAATTAACAGATGTTTTTTAACGAGCATCATCAGTATGGAAGCGTCCTCTGGAACGATGGCCAAAACGTGAAGAAGCATATGAATCTTTATTTTTGCCCTAGATCCTTAAGTGGCCCCCTCAAGGATTGAACTCACAACCCTGGGTTTAGCAGGCCAATGAGCTAGTGGGGAGGGATATGAATCTTTAGTGTATCTGGCATGTAAATATCTTGCAATGCTGGGTACAACAGTGCCATGCAAATGACTGTTCTGACTTTCAGGTGACGTAATTAAGAAGTGGGCAGCATTATCTCCTGTAAATGTAAACAGACTTGTTTTTCTTAGTGATTGGCTGAACAAAGAAGTAGGACTGAGGGACTTGTAAGCTCTAAAGTTTTACATTGTTTTGTTTTTGAGTGCAGTTATGTAACAAAAAAACTACATTTGTAAATTGCACTTTCACGACAGAGATTGCACTATAGTACTTGTATGTGGTGAATTGAAAAATACTATTTCTTTATAATTTTTACAGTGCAAATATTTGTAATAAAAATAATATAAAGTGAGCACTGTACACTTTGTATTCTGTGTTGTAATTGATATATTTGAAAATGTAGAAAAAAAATCCTAAATATTTAATAAATTTCAATTGGTATTCTATTTAACAGTGCAATTAATTTTTTTAATTGTGATTAATTTTTTTTAGTTAATCGCGTGAGTTAACTGCGATTAATCGACAGCTCTAATAACAGTTATGGATAGCTTTTAGAATTGGCTTGCATAGAATCTTGAGTTACCTATAAAATCTTTGGGTGATAAAATTCAGTGATAACTCCATAATTGTTGTGGTGAATGTACTGGAAAATGGAAAAAGATTACCTCCAGTAACAGCATTGGTCTTTAACAGTACCCAGAATCCACAATTTGTTCATACTTTGCTCTCCAACTGAAACACACTGGTTTCACTGTGCTGACTTATTTCATACACCTATCCTATACTATGAGTGCTCTTTATAAAAGGAAAAGGCATACATAATATTAAAATTATATGTGTATTATGGGAGCACCAGTCATGGTTGCATAATTAGGGTTGAGTTGAATTTTGCGTTTAAAGCAGGGATTCAACCTCTTTGTTACATAAGAATGCATTGTATCCTTCCCAAAATTACAGCATTTGCTTTTGGAGTATAGAATTTTTCAAGAATTTACAAGTAAATCGGTTAATTAATTTTAACTTTGGAAAAAATAGGTCCTTTAAAAACTTAGCACCCTGAGTCAGAGCACATTTTTTTGTTCCAAGTGGTCTTAAGGGAATAAGACTCTTCAAACTTCTATACAATTAAAAATGGCTGAAATTTCTTGCACTGGCTACATCTGAAATTTTTTTAATAGGATTAATGGCCTTAACTTCTCATTGTTCCCAATGGAAGCAAAGCCAACCTGCCTTCTGAAGATGGTTCCCCTTTTTGCATTGTGTGTACATGTACCATTTTTTTTTCTATAAGCATTTCAGTAGGGTGGTGTAAGGCCCCACAGGTCTAAAACCCAAGAGTTACCAGGCAGCTGACATCTCCAGGCTGCCACCCAGTGGCAGCTGTAACCAGCTTGCGCTCCACTTCTCATGACCCATTGTGAACGCAGACCACCAGAAGTTCCATCTCAAGGGTTTAACAGACAGCAGCCCATGGCTCCTGATTGGATCCCTGCCTTATATAAACCCAAAGGGTGTTCTAGGAAGTGTCCAAACAATAGCGTGGATCTTCTGCAACTGACGTGACTGTTACTGCTCCTTGCTCTTCAATTCCTGGCTTGACCTCAGCTCAATTTGGACTTTTCCTGCTGACTCTGACTCTGAAACCTGACTCGACTCTGACCCTTGGTATCGACCCTGGCCTGGACTTGACTTCGTACTGCTCTGCTACTGCCAGCCTCAGATTTGACCCTGCTCTGACCCTTGGCCCTGACTGGCCTTGTTGGGATCCTGATAGTTGGGTTGAAAATGGATTAGGTAATGGGCTGTCATGAATGTGATTATATTGAAAAATCTACAAATCATAGAATCGTAGGACTGGAAGGGACCTCGAGAGTTCATGTAGTCCAGTCCCCTGCACTCATGGCGGGACTAAGTATTATCTAGACCATCTAGACCTGGAGATTTTTTTTAAGAGCAGGTTAGATAATGATGGAGATTCCACAGCCTACCTAGATAATTTATTCTAGTGCCTAACCACCCTGACAGTTACAAAGTTTTTCCTAATGTCCGACCTAAAATACCCTTGCTGCAATTTAAGCCCATTGCTTCTTGTCTTATCCTCCGAGGTTAAAGAGAACAATTTTTCTCCCTCTTCTTTGTAACAATTTTTTATGTGCTTGAAAACTATTATCGTGTCCCCTCTGTCTTGTCTTCTCCAGACTATAAAGAAACCCATTTTTTTCAGTCTTTTCTCATAGGTCGTGATTTCTAGAGCTTAAATCATTTTTGTTGCTCTTCTCTGAACTTTCTCCAGTTTGTCCACATCTTTCCCGAAATGTGGTTATCTAATCTGTCTAATCTATTTATCTATCTATCCACACACACACACACACACACACACACACACACACACACACACACTATAAGTTTTAAACAAACAATTTAATACTGTACACTGCAATGATGATTGTGAAGCTTGGTTGAGGTGGTGGAGTCAGAGAGTGGGATATTTCCCAGGGAATGCCTTACTGCTAAATGATGAACTAGCACTCAGCTAAGCCCTCAAGGGTTAACACGTTGTTAATGTAGCTTCACACTCTACAAGGCAGCACTAGTGGAGGGAGGAGACACAATAGATGCATGGCAGTGGCTGCAAATATTCCCAGTGGAAACTGAACATGATGATGAACCCACACTATCCCATTGGAGCGCACCACTCCCTCCACTTTCCAAAGTGCCGGGGAGGGGTGTGTGTGTGTGACAGAGAGACGTGCATTGCCCCTTGAAGTATGCTGACCCCACTCTAAGTACACTGCCTTTTTAAGTAGTTCAGCAAGTTGAGACCGCAGCTTCTGCCAGCAAGCTCCCTCTGTTCTGAGCCCTGTCATGTCCCCACCTGCTTTGTGGAGATGGGGTACTGGAGCTGGGGGTGGAGGCACCCAGACAGCACCCCCCCCACCCGCACAGCAAGCAGGAGGCTCCCAAGAGCAGCTCCAAGGCAGAGGGCAGGAGCAGCACACGGCAGTAGGGGCGGGGGGGGAGGGACAGCTGAACTGCCTGGCAATTGATAGCCTGCTGGGCGGCTGCTGCACAGGGAACTTAGGGGAACTGATAGGGGGGCTGCCGGCCCACCCTGGTTCCAAGCCCCCACCAGCTAGCTCCAATGGGCTGCTCTTCCTGCAAGCAGTTGACAAAGCAGGCGACTGCCAAACAACGTGCTAAGGGAGCATTGCGCAACTTTAAATGAGCATGTTCTCTAATAGATCAACGAAACGTTAACCGGGATGACGTTAAGTGTGAAGTCACTGTACTCCAGCTGACGCCTAATCAGTAAAGCGGAAGAATTACTTTCTCTTTTCTTGCTTACAACACTCCTGCTAATATATCCCAAAATGTTTGCTTTTTTTGCAATGGTGTTACACTATTGACTCATCTTTAGCTTGTGATGCACTCTGACCCCCATATCTCTTTCTGCAGTACTCCATCCTAGGCAGTCATTTCCCATTTTGTATGTGTGCAGCTGATTGTTCCTTCCTAAGGGTATGTCTACACTACGGGATTAATCCGAATTTATATAATTCGAATTTTGGAAACAGATTGTATAAAGTCGAATGTATGCGGCCACACTAAGCACATTAATTTGGCGGTGTGCGTCCATGTACCGGGGCTAGCGTGGATTTCCGGGTGAACAGTGCAGACGCCATACCACAGCAAGCATGGAGCCCGCTCAGCTCAAGACAGCAGTCATGAACATTGTAAACACCTCGTGCGTTATCGTGCAGTTTATGCTGAACCAGAACCTGCAAAACCAGGCGGAGAAGAGTAGGCTACGGCAGCGCGGCGGCGAGAGTGATGAGGACATGGACATGGAATTCTATCAAACCGCGGGCCCCGGTGCTTTGGAGATCATGCTGTTAATGGGGCAGGTTATAGCCGTGGAACGCCGATTCTGGGCCCGGGAAACAAGCACAGACTGGTGGGACCGCATAGTGTTGCAGGTGTGGGACAATTACCAGTGGCTGCGAAACTTTCGCATGCGTAAGGGCACTTTCTTGGAACTTTGACTTGCTTTCACCTGCCTTGAAGCGCCAGAATACCAAGATGAGAGCAGCCCTCACAGTTGAGAAGCGAGTGGCGATAGCCCTGTGGAAGCTTGCAACGCCAGACAGCTACCGGTCAGTCGGGAATCAATTTGGAGTGGGCAAATCTACTGTGGGGGCTGCTGTGATGCAAGTAGCCAAAGCAATCACTGAGCTGCTGCTACGAAAGGTAGTGACTCTGGGAAATGTGCAGGTCATAGTGGATGGCTTTGCTGCAATGGGATTCCCTATCTGTGGTGGGGTGATAGATGGAACCCATATCCCTATCTTGGCACCGGAGCACCAGGGTACCCAGTACATAAACCGCAAGGGGTACTTTTCAATGGTGCTGCAAGCTCTTGTGGATCACAAGGGACGTTTCACCAACATCAACGTGGGCTTGCCGGGAAGGGTTCATGACGCTCGCGTCTTCAGGAACACTAATCTGTTTAAACGGCTGCAGCAAGGGACTTACTTCCCGGACCAGAAAATAACCGTTGGGGATGTTGAAATGCCTATAGTTATCCTTGGGGACCCAGCCTACCCCTTAATGCTATGGCTCATGAAGCCATACACAGGCAGCCTGGACAGGAGTCAGGAGCTGTTCAACTACAGGCTGAGCAAGTGCAGAATGGTGGTAGAATGTGTATTTGGCCGTTTAAAAGGTCGCTGGCGCTCGTTACTGACTTGCTCAGATCTCAGCCAAACTAATATCCCCATTGTCACTGCTGCTTGCTGTGTGCTCCACAATCTCTGTGAGAGTAAGGGGGAGACCTTTGTGGCGGGGTGGGAGGTTGAGGCAAATCGCCTGGCTGCTGATTATGTACAGCCAGACACCAGGGCGATTAGAAGATGACACCAGGAAGCGCTGCGCATCAGAGAAGCTTTGAAAACCAGTTTAATGACTGGCCAGGCTACCGTGTGAAAGTTCTGTTCGTTGAAAACCCGCCCCCTTGATTGACTCATTCCCTGTAAGCAAACCACCCTCACCCCTTAAATCACAGCTTGCTTTTAAAGGAAATAAAGTCACTATCATTTAAAAATCATGTATTCTTTATTAATTGATTATAAACATAGGGAGAGAACTGACAAAGTAACCTGGGTGAGGTTTGGGAGGAGGATAGGAGGGAAGTAAAAGGCCACTGAAAAAATTCAATATAATGACAGCCTTTTGGTTGGGCTGTCCACTAGGGTGGAGTGGGAGGGTGCACGGAGCCTCCCCCCTGCGTTCTTACACGTCTGGGTGAGGAGGCTATGGAACATGGTGAGGGGGGAGGGAGGTTATGCAGCGGCAGTCTGTTATCCTGCTGCCATTCCTGAAGCTCCACCAGACGCCGGAGCATGTCCGTTTGATCACGCAGCAGCCCCAGCGTTGCAGCCTGCCACCTCTCATCTCGAGCGTCCTTCATGACCTCACATTCACTGGCATCTTTCCTGTATTTAGATACCGTGTCCTTCCACTCATTCAAATGAGCTCTTTCATTGCGGGTGCATTCCATTATTTCCGAGAACATCTCGTCTCACGTCCTCTTTCTCCGCCGCCTTATCTGAGATAGCCTTCGGGACGGAGGAGGGAGGCTTGAAAAATTTGCAGCTGCTGGAGGGAGGGATGAAAAAAAGGAGAGAAGTTTTTAAAACGATACATTTTACAGAACAATGCTTATACTCTTTCATGGTGAACAACACTATTCACATTACATAGCACATGTGATTTCAGTACAAGGTCGCATTTTCCATCTTAATATTGAGTGCCTGTGGCTTTGGTGTTAGAGATCACAGACACAGGTCTGGGCAACAGAATTCAGCTTGCATGCGGCCATGGTAAGCCATTGTCTTTCGGCTTCTGTGCCCTCCTTTCCCACATACCAAGCAAAGCCCGTTGACTGCTGCGGTTTTCCTGTTAACCTTCAGCAGCAGAAAACAAACTAACCCCCCCCCCCATCCAATTCTCTGGGATGATCGCTTTATCCCTCCCCCCACCGCGTGGCTGGTATCAGGGAAGATCCCTGCTAGCCAAACGTGAAAAGCTCAGGGCCAATTCCCCCCCCCCCCCCCCCCGCGCTTGGCTAACTGCAGGGAAGGATTTCTTTTCAGCCACAGGCAAACAGCCCAGTAGGAACGGCCACCTCTGTCCCCTTAATTAAAGTCCTGTATTTCAACCAGGTTACCATGAGCGATATCACTCTCCTGAGGATTACACAGCGAGATAAAGAACGGATGTTGCTTGAATGCCAGCAAACACCGGGACCATACGCTGCCAGGCTTTGTCATGCAGTGATACCAGATTACTTGCTACTAGCATGGCGTGGTCAAGTGTCCTACCATGGAGGACGGAATAAGGCTGCACTGCCCAGAAACCTTGTGGCAAGGCTTTTGGAGTACCTCCAGGAGAGCTTCATGGAGATGTCCCTGGAGGATTTCCGCTCCATCCCCAGACACGTTAACAGACTTTTCCAGTAGCTGTACTGGCCGCGAATGCATCCCAAGTCCTCGGGGCAAAGTAATCATTAAAAAACACTTGCTTTTAAAACAAGTTTTATATTTGAAAAGGTAAACTCACCTGAGGTCCCTTCTATTGGGTCATGGTCTTGGATACTTGCTTGGGAGGGTACTTCAGTCAGGCTGAGAAAAAGATCCTGGCTGTTGGGGAGAATGGAGTGCTGTGTGCTCTCCGCAAGCTCGTCCTCCTCCTCCTCTTCCCCGTCCGCAGAATCCTGAGGTGTAGCTGATGAGATTACCCCCGCCTCGGAATCCACGGTCAGGGGTGGGGTAGTGGTGGCGGCCCCCCCTAGAACTGCATGCAGCTCGGCGTAGAAGCGGCATGTCCGCGGCTCTGACCCGGAGCGACCGTTTGCCTCCTTTGTTTTTTGATAGGCTTGTCTGAGCTCCTTGACTTTCACGCGGCACTGATCTGAGTCCCTATTGTGGCCTCTCTCCATCATGCCCTTGGAGATTTTTTCAAAAGTTTTGGCATTTCGTCTTTTCGAACGAAGTTCTGCTAGCACTGAATCCTCTCCCCATATAGCGATCAGATCCAGTACCTCCCGTAAGGTCCATGCTGGTGCTCTTTTTCGATTATCAGCCTGCATGGTTACCTGTGCTGATGAGGTATCTGTGGTCACCTGTGCTCTCCACGCTGGAGTCTTCCATGACTTTTCAAAGATAATCACTAATATATGGAGATATACCTATCTCATAGAACTGGAAGGGATTCCGAAAGGTCATCGAGTCCAGCCCCCTGCCTTCACTAGCAGGACCAAGTACTGATTTTGCCCCAGATCCCTAAGTGGCCTCCTCAAGGATTGAACTCACAACCTTGGGTTTAGCAGGCCAATGCTCAGACTACTGGCTCCCTCCCCCCAGTGGCTCAAATATCTCCTCAGTCAGTTCCTTGAATATTCTAGGATGTATTTCATCAGGCCCTGGTGACTAGGGATGTGTAAATATCATTTAAAAAGTTAACCATTTAAATGATTAATTGGTTAACTGATTAAACGATATAATTTTAAAGGGAAAGTCCACTCCGCCGTCGACTCCGCTTTCGCCTCTTGCCGCGGTGGATTTCCGGAGTCGACGGTAGAGCGATCAGGGATCGATTTTATCGCGTCTTCACTAGACGCGATAAGTTGATCCCTAATAGATCGATTGCTACCCGCCGATCCGGCAGGTAGTGAAGATGTGCCCTTAGTAAATGCATAGCATACATCTTTGCTGATTTTTACTGTATAGCTGGCTTTTTTCTGGGCTGGGATAGTCCTTAACTTTGTGTATATCACTTACTGCGTTTTGTGTTGTCATGTTCTTTCTGGTGCCAACTTCGAAACTTTAGCTGCCCAGTTTGTCTAACTAATTATCCCAACTAGTAATTTTGATGCATTTAATTGTTAGAGCACAGTGATTCTTCTCTATAATTAACTCCTGTTTAATTACAGTAAATATTGTCAGAAATAAAATACTCTGATTACCATGTTACAGGGCTTATTGCAGCAGGCCTCATGTTCTTGCCATGGACAGAACTGTAATCACTGTAGATATTCTTACTGTAAATTTGAGTGGCTTTACGTTTTCGAAGTCCATGCCTCCTTAAATACTGAGATAATGGCCACAAGTTGGCAAAAATGCCTTGGAAATTGACAAATGAAATTGACAAATAATCTCAGCGCTTCACCTATACAGTTCCACTGTGAATAGAAAATACAAGAAAAAGAAGATATTCAGGCGTCTAATTGAGCCAGCTCATGGTGGCTTAGAAATCCAATACTATGTTTTTGGCATCCATCTTACCTAAATATACTTTCCACCAAGATTCTTACTCTTGGGTTTTAGGTTCTTAGGGGTACACCACAGGAATTCCCACAGCTCCCAGAGGATTTTGACACCAGACGGCTGCAGCAGCAGGGTAGAGCCTGAGCAAGGCCTTGGATATTGTGCACCATCATTTGTAAGGATATAAATGTTACCCTCCGATTGTCTTGGCTCCTTATTGTCTGTGGTCAGCAAAGGAGCAGTCAGTTTGTATTTGTGTAGCATTTCAGCTCTTTCTATTCTGTATCCTGTTAATTGTCCTAACCTTTCAATTGTTTCAGTAATGATTGTAAGATTTGTGATGCAGTTGCCACAGTGTTCTGACACATCTTTGGGGCCACTTGTTTTGGTGTTCTGACTTCTGCTTCAGTATGGAACAGAACTACCAAGAAGGATACTAAATTTTTCCAATATATAATTCATGGAATTACACTTCTAAAATGCAATTGTGCGGGAATTAAAGTCTGTAGAAGCGGCAGTGAGTGTAGAATATTTAAGCATGGTTGTTGGGATCCACTAATTGTGAAGAGCCCCAAGCACACTACTTCTTATAACCTTCAATTTTGACACAGCTATTACTGTTATTGGCCTCTACCAATTATATAATTCAATTTTGTAATAGAGCTGTGGCAGACGGGCTTACCCACATAACCAAAATTAAGGTAAATTATTACTTTGAGTTGTAATACTTTTGAGATGTCATGGTCACACTGTATTTTATTGTTGTAGCTTGTTCATGCTTATCTTGTATAATCCAGGCATTGAATGGTATGCATGCTTACAATTTACGTTACTCTAGTGAATGAAAAGGTGGGTGGAGGGACTTGTAAAATGAAGGAGTTTGAGTTTTGGGGTGGAGATAGGTTGCAGCACTAATAAAACAAAACAAACAAACAAAAACCCAAATTCTCAGTTCACAGGAAAAGTCCACAGATCAATTACAATGGGTCTTACTCTTGTTTGCTGTTCCTCTGAGAGATGGCAGACCTGTCAATCACATCAGACTTGCTCAAAGCAACGAGAAAACAAGAGATCCTTTAAATTTTGAATATTTAACTTATTGGATTCTAAGACCAGAGGCATAGAGAAGCTGGCAGGAAAGGACACACACATGCCTGGGTTAACTGAACTGTTTGTTGTATGGCCATGCCCTGCTTCTTTCTCGCTGTCCTTCAAAGAGCCATCCATGGAGGGATGAGAGACTGTGAGCAGCCCTGACATGGAGGAACAAGCAGGCAGTAAGGGGACCATTTCCCTATCCCTCTTTAATAAGGTGTTTTGCTTTTATGTAATCCTGCCTTTCTCACAATGGAATTCAGTGAGACAACATGGCTGCGCCATGTGGCTTCTTATGTAACAATGTCTTGCTCACTATGGAGTTCAGTGAAATAAAAAATCTGTTCCTTTTGAAGGCTTCCCCTGGCACTCCCTGGAACAGGAGCTTAAAGAGCATCTATAAAGTTCAAAGAGCCCACATAGGGCTTCAGAAGCAGGGAAACTCATTCAAGGAACAATTTCATCCAAGATTCAAAGATAAACTGACCTCCAACATAGCATCAATTGGCTCAAGCTCAGAGCAATTAGATATGTCTTAAGAGCTGTAACCCCAGTCCTACTCAGCAAACGTGTACCAGATGTCTTGAACACTTTGGCAGTTGCTTTTATCAACAAGGCAGGAAGTACCAAATCTTCAGCCGTGCTATCTTCGTTCCTGGATGAAGAGAATAAAAATGTATAAATTATGTATTTTCAAATGCTATACATTTACAGGAAATAAGCATCTTAGCATCTAGATAAGCAGGAAAAGGATAGATCTGGGAGTGTTGAGTCTACAGTCCAAGGTCTTTGAGTGGAGAGTCAGACCCTATGTCACCTGTCCATCAATGGACGTATTGGCATACAGCTGATGAATACCAGAGTCTTTTTCTAAACAAAGAGATTAATAGGCTGTAGCTATGATCATTCATTTCTTCCTGTGATCAAAGCATGGCTGTCTTTATGTTAACAGTGCTCTCCAGCACAATTTAAATAGAAAAAGCAGAAGTCACCCAGGTGGCCCCACGTTGTCCAAGGAAGTATTGGTTCTCATATCCAATTCAGGTAACAACCATTGCAATCATATCACCTCTACAAGAAGGATCTGTTCTCAAGAACCAAAATTCCACATACAGAATTAAAGAAATTAAATTTAGCTACATTATATTTGAGATGTATAATTTAAAATAGAATATTGTTTATAATACATTTTTAGTCTTGAAAAAGTATTCCACCAACGGGATCTTCAAGGGCTGGTAAGGCATGGCTCTTGGCTATTTAGCATGATGGAGCCAGTCAAGTCAGAGGCAAAACATATTTTTTTTTTTTTTTAAGTCTTTACAGAAAAGTCTTAGTATGGGCCTAGAAACTCAGCCTCTGAAATCCATATATGGTAGACTTTCCAGCTCACTAGAGATAGCAAGCAGGTGCAGGATTGTCTTCTCTTCCTCACCTAAGATTTTAGAGCTGCCTCGCTTCTCAAGTCTAGTCTAATGAGAACTCCCTCTTGGAACCTAAATCCTGTATCAAATTATCTAAATAAGAATGGTCTTGATCGCTTGTAAGGAATGCCCTTAGAGCTTCTCTTTAAAGGTTGCCATACTGGTTGCAATCATTTCTGCAAGGAGCTTTTTCAGAGGCTAAAGTTTTAACGAGAGAAAGCAGTACTGCATCAGTCATAAAGGCAAAGATGTAGTAAGAGTAAATGAAGCCTTTAAGCCAAAAATATAAGAAATTGTGCGAATTAGTTTTGCCAATAGGTAAGTCACTATTAAGAAGAAGTCTGGCATGCTTGATTTCAGGAGACTTCTACAAATCAACACTGAATGGAGTACCCACTTCAGAAAATCTGTCACTGATGATCTGTAACACCCATCATTAAACGGGGAAAAAACCCTGCCAGTGCTTCAGTTAATAGATGGTTAATTGATTAATTTCAGAAGCTTTCTAAGCTTTCTGTCTCATAGAATCGGAAGGGACCTCAAGAGGTCATCTAGTCCAGTTCTCTGCACTCATCGCAGTACTAAGTATTATCTAGACCATCCCTGACAGATGTTTGTCCAACCTGTTCTTAAAAATCCCCAACGATGGAGATTCCACAACCTCCCTAGGCAATTTATTCCAGTGCTTAACCACTCTGACAGTTAGGAAGTTTTTCCTAATGTCCAACCTAAACCGCCCTTGCTGCAATTTAAACCCATTGCTTCTTGTCCTATCATCAGAGGTTAGGAAGAACAATTTTTCTCCCTCCTCCTTGTAACAACCTTTTATGTACTTGAAAACTGTTATCATGTCCCCTCGGTCTTCTCTTCTCCAGACTAAACAAACCCAGTTTTTTCAATCTCATGCTAATTTATTCAGCCATAGAAATCTCCTGGCTTGAAGGAACATATGTAACATACAAAAAGAGATATTGAGTGGCCACGTGGTCATATCTTCAGACCTTCACTTTACAGTTTAAACATGCAGGCTTCATCAGCCCCTGCCATTGGAGAGAACGTTCTGAATGCTATGTTTAACCAGTAAGTGATATATTGATATACACTGAATATAAAATAAGACCACTAGCTCATTCTTCTGTTTTCCCTCCTGATAGCATACTTACATTGACATTCCTTTATAATAGGGGTGGGCAAACTATGGCCCGCAGGATTGCCACCCCTGTGGCCCCTCGGGCCCCGCACCGCTCCCGGAAGTGGCTGGCACCACGTCCCTGCGGCCCATGGAGGAAGGGGGTGGGCAGAGGGCTCTGCGCGCTGCCCTCACCTGTGGGTTCCACACCTGAAGCTCCCATTGGCCAGGAATGGGGAACCACAGCCAATGGGAGCTTCGGGGGAGGTACCCGCAGGCGAGAGCAGCACGCAGAGCCCTCTGTCCCTCCCACCCCCAGGGGCCGCAGGGACGTGGTGCCAGCCAGGGAGCCTGCCCTGGCCCCGGTGCGCGCCACTGCCACCCCGGAGCCACTCCAGGTAAGCAGCACAGGGCCGGAGCCCGCACCCCAACCCTCTGCCCTTAGTCCCTTCCTGCACCCCGCACCCTAACCCCCTGCCCTGAGCCCCCTCATGTACCACAACCCCTGCCCTGAGCCCCCAATCCCCTGCCCTGAGCCCCCTCCCACACTCCGCACCCCTCCTGCACCTCAACCCCTTGCCCTGAGCCCCCTGTCGTACCCTGGCCCCTCCTGCATCCCCAACCCCCTGCCCATAGCCCCTTCCTGCACTTCCTCCTGCACCCCAACCCCCTGAGCCCCCTTGTACACCTGCACCCTTCCTGCGCCCCAACCCCTTGCCCATAGCCCCTTTCTGCACACCGCACTCCCTCCTGCATCCCAACCCCCTGCCCCAGCCCTACATTCATGGCCATGCATGCAATTTCCCCACCCAGATGTGGCCCTCGGGCCAAAAGGTTTGCCCCCCCCCCCCCCCCCCCGCTTTATAATGGATCTTCAGATTTTTCCATACAAAGAAGAATAGGAAAATTTATCTGAACTTGCCCCAAAATTTCTTTTCCCACCCCCAGTGGCAAAGTCCTCAGATCCAACCCATGTGGCACAAGGATTATCGTTCTGTGGGAGGCTCTTAAATTGTGTCGCCATGTTCTTGTGATTTTATCTATCTATCTGTGTGTGTAAATATGTACACACATACACAATATATGTTCTCTGGTGGTTGAGGTAAAATTTGAATTTGCTCTTCAGTAGGGCTTATTAATTTCTTTTAATAACCTGTGAAATAAAGTTTAAAAGAATTAGGACTACTGGCAAAAGCTTCAAGGATGCGGTTGCTCTGAGCTTCCTGTGATTGACAGGTATCTGTTACCAAGGAGCTTTTGGATTCTCCCACTAAAAGAAGAAAAATTTTTGTGCCAAGTTCAGATAGATTTTCCTATTTTTCTTACTTCTTTGGGTAACTTTGCCAGCACAGAGCAAGCACTGAACTGAGAATGGAAATTTCTGAGCTGAAGTACAAATTTAATTCATGGTTGCTTTGAAGAATGGGAGAGAAGATTTAAAAACAATGTGGCAGAAATATCATGTCCTCATGTTATAATTTTACTACGGCATCTATAAAAGAAATATTTCTTTACTGGCAAATATGATTTGCAAGCTGACAGTTCATCCTTTAAATTTGAGAGGCAAACTTGTTTTCATGTCCTTTGATCAAGAATTTGGATGCTTATTAACTTGTTCATTTTTATCTCACTTTTTAAAAGTTGATTTTGAGGGTAGCAATGCCAGAAGCATTAAAAATCCTCATCAATAAAAATGAAGTCTAGAGAGAATCTATGAATGTCTCTTGGAATTTGAGCCAGCTGAGATGGCGCACAGCCACATGGTCTTGTTTGCTTTGAAGAGTCATGTAATGTGTCATTATTTCTTCTGTTAATGGTTTCAAACCAGCATGACTGTTTAGCACCATTCCAGCAACTCTTTACAATGCAGTAGTTAACAGTTTAATGTAATGAAATGAGAATATTCTAGCTGTGCCTTCAAATCATGTACAATACTGCAGCTAATGAAAATTGTGTGGAAAGGGGAACAGGAAGAATAACTTTTTGTTGTGCAAATACTTAGACTTCTTGATTGATATATGCACGAGTATGTAATTATACTTTATATCACAGGTCCTTTACCTAGGTACAGTACCAGTGGCTAGAGCAGCTCCATTATAACCCTATATATAAAAATTAAATGGGCTGATAGGATAGAGTGCTAAGTTCATGGCTTATTATGTTGTCCTCCACAGTGATGATGAATTCAAGGAGAAAATCCCATGGCACTAAGAAATCCAAACTGTCTGAAGGATCCTAGCCACGCTTCCAGCAGAGGGCTAGCTGTATTTTTCTCATAGCCAGTCAACACTGAGTTGGCAGAAAAGTTTGTCACATGCTCTTCCCAAGGGCCTGTATGCACTAGTTCCACAGCACTACTTGTTTGGGCGTAAAGAATAGAGTAAATGCCTTTGAGAAATGGTACAAAAGTATTGATCAGATAATTGTAGTTCACTCAGCAGAGTTGTATAAGAATAGTTTTTTATGGTATTATACATTGAATTCCACAAGGCTGAAGAATGTGGTAATGAGGTTTGGGTAGATTGGAATGATAATTTTGTGCTTGCATTTTGTCTGTCCTTTAGCTAACTTGCTCTTATCTCCCTGGTGAATTATTGGAGGTAGAGCAGTAGTACTGATAAGAAATGGTGTAAGTTCTGTCACAGGAAGTGAAAAACTATTCAATTACAAAGACTGCTCATCCCCGGGGGAAAAAAAATATCCAAGAAATACACTTATTTGCTCTAACCTGTCTCTTTCTAGCAAATATCTTAAACCATCTGATAAAGAAATTCATTAGGAGAAATTTTAAATGTTTGCTATTGTATTAAGCCAGGGGTTCTCAAACTGGGGGTCGCGAGCTGTCAGCCTTCACCCCAAACCCCGCTTTGCCTCCAGCATTTATAATGGTGTTAAATATATAAACAAGTGTTTTTAATTTATAAGGCGGGGGGGGTCACACTCAGAGGCTTGCTATGTGAAAGGGGTCACCAGTACAATAATAGTTTGAGAACCACTGTATTAAGCTTGCAGAGGTTATCACACTGCAGCCTTTTAACTCCAGCCAAACAGTTAATTGATCACTGAATTCTACAGAGCTTCCAGTTTTGTTGAGCATGTGGCTTTTAATCAGCATTTCTTTTCAATAACACTTGCTTCAACTGTTTTAGGTGAAGGATGTGTATGAAAAAAACAAGGCTTAACTGGAACAAGGCATGTGAACAATGTATTGTTTGCCCAGTGCAGGCATGAATGTCTTGTTACAGCTGTAATTTTAATGGCTTTAAAATGACTTTGAACAGAGTTCTTTCAGGTGTAAGATTTGGAGTGGCTGCAGGAAAGGGTCCTGTTTGTCATTGGCTCACTGTCGTGGGGGAAAGAATGCAGCATTAGAAACCCCCTTTTCCTTTGATCTTCTAAAGATATTGAGGGTTCCAAATGGGTTCTGCATCAGAGCCTTTTTTTACCTTGATTCATTTAGCTTGAATTATGACATAAATTATGTGACATAAATCATTCAACTGAATTTTAGAACCCATCTCGTCCTAGTGAAGGTAGCAATTTGATTGAAATATACTGGCATTTTTCTATTTCAGTACCAACTGTGGTACTGAAGTTACAACTGAGCTCAAGTAATCATCTAAAAAATGTCTTGCACGTAGGCATGGCAATTTTGGTAGATCATATCAAAGGTCTCTGAGTGAGACCCTTACCAAGGAACATGTGGTTGCCCACAAAAGAGACAGATGTGCAGTCAGAAAGCTAGCATGTATCAGTATATTACACTAAACAACTTCTGACCCTGCCTGAGAATATTTTATCTAAGGCAAAGAACAAAACAGAATAGAGATTTCTGTTCCTTCTGGATAGATTTTCCTACCTATAACCAGGCCCCATGTAATCTGCTTCACAATGGGACCAAATTCCATAGCAACATCTAAAATCCATGGCACTATTAATTTATGACATGAAATACCCTTCATTCTCTTCCCTTACTTATACAAACACAATGGCTAATGTCTGAAAATACCCATTGATGTACATTTAATCAGTTTTTGAGGATAGGATTTTTTACTCTGATCTCCAGGTGACTTGGCTCCTTGTGACATTGTCGAAAGTGACCTGGCACAAAGTACCCATGTGTGCCGGGGAAGAAGGGCGCTTGTAAGCCATAGCAGTTTGTTTTCCTGGGCCTTGGCTGGTGTGCTGTTCCCTAGGTAGCCCAGTTCACCAATCTGCACGTCTGGCTCCCTGTACATCCTGACTGGAAGCTGGACACTCAGCTCTAGCTCTCTGATACCCTGCAGCTTGGCTTCATGGAACACTGCAGGGGAACACACACAGTAATCTAATTAATTCCCCCTGGTGGGAAAGCCTAGAGTGCAAAGCAGGCAGGTCCCAACAGGACAGAGAGACGGAAAACAAAATGTTCTGTGCCTAAATGATGAATTCTGCAGAGTCCACTAGGCCCTGACTGAGTGGAATGGTGTGTGGGTCATGTCTCTCAGGGACTTTTAGGCTCTTAAAAGACTCAGGCAGTCATCACAGAATCGATTAATACTTGGTTCATGTTTTTAAGTTTATCTTCAGAACTAGAAGATCTAGAAACATTTTTTTTTTTTTAAATAAAAGTTGACTGTAAATTCTAGAGTACAGTCCTTTGGCACATGCAACAGAACACACAAGGCTTTGCCTATAGCCTGTGTACAATACCTAAACAGCATGGTAATAAGCTTAGAAAATGCCTCAAGGTAAGGGTTGAAGTTTCTCTCAGCATCCAGTTTGTTGTTTTTATTTTTATTTATTTATATATATATATATATATATATATATACATAAAACACACACCTCTACCCCGATATAACGCGACCCGATATAACACTAATTTTGATATAACGTGGTAAAGCAGTGCTCCGGGGGGGCGGGGCTGCGCACTTCGGTGGATCAAAGCAAGTTCGATATAACAAGGCTTCACCTATAACGTGGTAAGATTTTTTGGCTCCCGAGGACAGCGTTATATCGAGGTAGAGGGGTGTGTGTGTGTGTGTGTGTATATATATAATGTGTATATATATATATATATATGTATATGTATACATACCCATATAATTGAACATACTTCGTGGAGGTAAAACGATAAACTCCTGTGACTACTTCAGGCTCTTGATTGAACACATACTGTAAATCTCAGCCTGTTTCAGCAGTTTATCCTTAAGGAAATAAATATCCTGTGACTCCACTCTGCTTTTAACTATCTTTGGGTTTTCTATAACATACATCACAGTATCTAATTGCTTCCCAAGTAAATTACCTCTGTTTTGTGATGTCTCTAGAGAACTTGTCTTTTGTCTTCCCTGGAAAGAAGGCTTTGCTTGGAATTTTAAACTTTCATGTTTACTCTCCGCCTTTAATCTTGCTAATTTGTCAAAGAGGAGGAGGGTTTTGAAGCATTCCTTGTAATTGGTTAGACTCTGGATTTAACTTTACCTCCTTTAATAGCGGGTTCCACAGCCAAACCTCTTCTACCAAGGATAGTTTGGTCAAGCTCTTGTCCATTTCATAATAGATGTTTTAGGCTGTACTGTACCAGAGGAACGTAGCTTTTTTGGTGAACCCTGGAGAGGGAGACAATTGCTGATGTAGCTCTGGAGAGGGAGACAATTGCTGATGTAGCTGGGTCCTGATGAAGTTGTTGCCCCTGAAAGTTAGGACTAAGGCCTTGATTAAGCAATGAAAGCAGACTGGAGAACAGGCATTATATTCTCACAGTGGTCCATTCTACTGAGGAGTTGCGTTGCTGCAATATGCATGATCTGAGCCTTGTGTTTTTACTTTGTTTCAGATAGTGAGTTACAGTAAACCAGTCTGGGGTAATGAAAACTTGTCACTTTATCCAAGTCCTCGTCTTGGTTGAAGGGGTGATGTGTCATAGTAAGTGGGAGGTGGAAGAATGTACTCATTATCATGGATGCTGTCTTGTCTTCTAGGTTAAATGCAGAATTGAACATCACCTGGTTCGGTTCTGCTTCACACCATTTAGGTGACAGGAGCGACACCACCTTTGATGGAAGGAGGGGGCAGTGATTCTTCCCTCCATCCAGCAAGCATCTTATTGGTCTTCTCTTGATTAAGGCTGAGCATAGTCTTGTAGGAAACATTTGTGTTGCTGGAAAATTGATTTGGAGCAGGCATTGCGCCAACAGTGTTTAGTCCTGTCTTTTGGATACTCTATTCATGCTTCATTTTGTTTCATTTTCTGTATGTGTTGTAAACTTAGATGATTGCTAATGCAGTCTCCAGGTGCTGTAAGTTTCTTTAATTTGTTAATGCCATTCCCTTGCACATGCTTAAATCTCAGTGTTTTGGTTTTTTTATACTTGGAAGTAGATGGGTTTAACTGAAGATTTGTTTCTTTAAAAGTCATGGAGTTTATGGGGGGATTACAAGAAATAAGTCATCTAAACTGGAGTGGCATATGTCTTGAATCAAATTGTATATCTTAGAATTCCAATATTTCCTGTCACTCCTCTGGCGCTCAGTGCTGCCTCAGTGTGAGCCATATCCTCCCACAACAATGAGTCTTTGGAGCTCCCCAGAGCAGTGACTGTAAGCTGCAAGTCTGTTTCAGTATTATAGCTAGACTACAAACTCATTTGGCTTCCATTTGAATTAGAGGACAAAAATATCTGCGTGCTTTCAAAAGACTTCTGTCCCTCTTTTCCCTTCACTCTGGAAACAATTTTGTCTCTCGCTGCTCAGTTGTCTTCAAGACTTATCACCCTTCTGACCAGGACTTAAAATATGTATACGTCACCAGAAATAGATACAAATGACAAATGGGGACATACCAACCCAGTGAGATCCAGGGAAAATACCCTGTTGAGAAGCCCTGTTGCTGGAAGTGAGAATGTTCTGGGGTTTCATTAAAATGTTAACCCTGGGACGTACTTTGTAGCATTATATTTCATATTAGCTTCTGGCTTAGGCAGTCTATGCCGAAGGCGGCACGCGAGCTGATTTTCAGTGGCACTCACACTGCCCGAGTCCTGGTCACCGGTCCGGGGGGCTCTGCATTTTAATTTAATTTTAAATGAAGCTTCTTAAACATTTTAAAAACCTTATTTACTTTACATACAATAATAGTTTAGTTATATATTATAGAGTTATAGAAAGAGACCTTCTAAAAATGTTAATGTATTACTGGCACGCAAAACTTTAAATTAGAGTGAATAAATGAAGACTCAGCACACCACTTCTGAAAGGTTGCTGACCTCTGTTCTGGCTAGTCCCGTGTCTCATAATCTTGAAATTCTATTTTCCCTTTAGTTGCTGGAAGGGAGGTGCTTTCTGTTTCTTTTGCCTTCTTCAAAGCATGAGTGAATAGAAGGAGCTTCTATCCCTCTTCAGCCTGTTTTTTGCGTCGTCCTGTCTGAGTAACTTCATTGCCTGCCTTTTCAATTGACTTTTCAACTCTCCCAACTGACTCCCCCAGCCCCTTCCCATATAAAGAATATTATAAAGGACCAGATTGTTAGTTGGCCACTGTTCCAGCATATTTATTTTACAGTGAGATGTCACTAATGCCTACTTCAAATAATCTTTGCCTGCCTTGTTTTGTTACTTAAAGGACACTATAAAAGCTGTCAATTAGTGGGTTCAGGAGATGAAAGCTGGAGTTATGTTTTTGGCTATGACTGCTCCAGAAATGCACATGTTTTGCTTCAAAGAGCTGTTTGAATTTGAGACAGATAATCTCACACAAGCACGGATGCTCCTGATTGACCTAATCAGGCACCTGCTAAAGAGCTCACAGTAACTAGAGGAGCAGTGGCCGATTTCTGGTAACATTATCTTACTTAGCACTCACTGATATGATAGGAAGTTATGATTCAGAGAAGCACACACAGATTAATGCAAGCTCATGTCCTCTGCCTAGCTCGTCACAAGCCAGTGTCATGTGTCATGTTGTAATTTGTCAAGATGGCCTCTGGGGAAACTGTTTAAAAGCTCATTAAAGTAGCACTTCCCCCTCTGCAGTCTTTCCTCTCTCACCTTTGCAAACCATCTAACTGGGCTTCTGTGAAGAGCACCATGAGTGATCATACCAATTAGCCAAGCCCTAAGGAGACTTGGGGATGTTTATTAATGTATGTTTTTACCATATACTACTAACTGGCTTATAGGTTACTGCCAGTGAATGATACTCACTTTCCTTGATGCATTGAGTCACTTCCCCACTCCTTGAACAATTTGTTAGGCTCCCTTACTATTTAGGTAATGCAGAAGTTATGAAAGTAGTACACCAACTTAACTAAGAACTTGTTTACACTTAAAACATTAACGTGGTGCCACTGCTGCACTTCAGTGTAGACCAGGGGTCGGCAACCTACGGCATGCGTGCCAAACACGGCACGCGAGCCGATTTTGAATGGCACGCGGCTGCCTGCCGCGGTTCTGACCCCCAGCCGCACTCAGCCCCACCGCTCTCCCCTGCTGGGGCAGGAGGCAGAAGCTTCGTCTTGCAGCAGCCAAGCTCCCCCCCTCCCCCAGCCGTGGTGCAGCCTGCTTTCCTGCCCCTCCTCCTCTCCTTCCCTGCGCCGGCCCTTGCAAAGGGAGGGGGGAGGAGTGGCAGCGTGCTTGCTGCTCCGCAAAAGCCCCGCGGCCCCGCTCTCCCGGCCGGAGCTCCAGCCGGCGCGCGGCAGCCCCGCGGTCCCTTGCTAAAGCCGGCCCTGGGTAAAGGAGGCAGAGAAGAGGTAGGGACGGGGCCTAGGGGAAGGGGGTAGAACAGGACATATCTCTTCCAGCCCCCTGTCATGAGCCGCTCAGGGCAGAGGGCAGGGGGCTGGGAGCACCCTCACGAGCTGAGCACCCCAGCCCTCTGCCCTGAACCCCCCCCACACCCAGCCTTCTGCCCTGCACCTCCACACACACCCCAGCCCTCTGCCCTCCTCCCCAACACCCAGCCCTCTGCCCTGACCCACCCCACCCCCAGCCTTCTGCCTTGCACCCCCCCATACCCCTCCAGCCCTCTGCCCTGACCTCTGAAGCCCCCCACGCCCCCAGCCTTCTGCCCTGCACCCCCCCACACCCCTCCAGCCCTCTGCCCTGACCTCTGACGCCCCCCACACCGCCAGCCTTCTGCTCTGCACCTCCACACACCCCCAGCCCTCTGCCCTGACCTCTGAAGCCCCCCACACCCACCCTTCTGCGGGTGTGGGGGGCTTCAGAGGTCAGGCCCCACTCAGCCCGCTGCCGGCCTAGGTGAACAGAATGCCAGGCTGGCAGCGAGCTGAGCAGGCTGGTGGCGTAAGATCAGCATTTTAATTTAATTTTAAATGAAGCTTCTTAAATATTTTGAAAACCTTGTTTACTTTACATACAACAATAGTTTAGTTATATAATATATAGACCTTCTAAAAAACGTTAAAATGTATTACCGGCACGCGAAACCTTAAATTAAAGTAAATAAATGAAGACTCGGCACACGGCTTCTGAAAGGTTGCCTACCCCTGGTGTAGTCTCTACCTATGCGGATGGCAGGGGTTCCTCTATCCATGTAAGTAATCCTCCTCTCGGGGAGGTGGCAGCTAGGTCAGTGGAAGAATTCTTTCATCAACCTTATGCTGTCTACATAGGACTTAGGTCATCTTAACAACGTTGCTCAGGGATATTAATTTTTCACACCCTTGACTGATGTAGTTAAACCAACCTAATTTTCTAGTGTAGACCAGGCCTAAACAAACAAAGCCAGACAGTTGTGGATTTCATAGTGAGGCGATTGACCTGCTACTAAAAGTATTGCCGGACTGCTTGATTTTAATTCAACTGGATTTTCCCCCTATTCTAAGTGAAAAGTGAAGCAGTGAGTAAGTCCCTGAATGTGGTTTACCATGCTCCTAAAACCTGAATGGTCAAGTCAGTTTGTTGTGTTTTAAAGGAAATATTGTGGCTACAGTTATAGCTTTCAGAGCATGATAAGAAAAAGAATTGGCAACAAGTGACAGGAATGGTCTCTGAAAATTACATCCTGATGCTCTAAAATCAGATTCTAAAGACCCTGTGGTATTGAGCCATTTCTTGCAGATATTTAATTCCTTTGTTTAAAACAAAGTTTTCATCAAATGCACTATTTCAGGAGTTGGTGAAAAGCCTGTGAGAGATGCTAATGACCTTGGTCCTTCAGGAGTTTTTAGTGGTTATATTTATTTCCACAAATAACTTGTGTCAGAGTAAGCAGTGTATCACCTGGTGAAAATATTTTCTGACAGTGTTTCCTAGAGATCACATGGAAGCCAAAAGAAGCATTTGGTTTCATATTTGAAAATAATAGCCTTATTCTTAACAGGTTTTTTTCTGTTTTTGACTTGGCACAAACATTTAAGGTCTTAAGAAGGTGAAGGTCTTCAGTCACCAATAGATCTGTACAGAGGTGCGCTACTGCTTTGGTGTCTTTTAAATACGGTGCTGCTCTCACATGAGATTGGTGATAAAATGAGCAGTTCTTAAAATATGCAAAAAGATGCAAAATGTTATGTCTGTTACTTTTAGCCCCCCCGACCCATTTCTACACACTGTTAAGGATCTTCACTTGAAAAAACAGTATCTGAGCAGTCTAAAATAAGCCCTGGAACTTGATTAAAACAAATTCTGTTCACCCGCTGAAGGAAATATTATTAGCCACTGTGACGTTGCACCCCATAATGCTTTATAGAAATATGCTTATGAATGTAAATATGATACAACTGGAATATGTTTTATGCTAGATATGCCATGTAACATATCTGTGCAAAGGTTATGTTCTTCTGCATGTATTCATCCTATTTGTATGAATGTATCATTCTTGTATCTGAAACTAGAAATATGAAATAGAACTCTGAGGTCCTATTGTAATTATGCAAAGTGTGGACCATTAATGGTGGTTTGGAATGTTGATGGCTCCCATTAAACAGGACAATTGACTGTAGATTGTTGCTTTTTCCCTCCCTGTTGTCTCCCTTTCCAGTTAACATAAAAAATTTAGCCATACTAAGAGCCAACACAGAGATAACTTGCTGGAAAGTTGTATTCGATGGGAGTGCACAGTAGAGCTGATTGAAACTTGGAATTTCCATTTTGTGTATGTTTCAATATTTCAAAATTTTTCTTTCTGAATTGGAATTAAAATAATTTTTAAAACTTCCTGCAAAATAGAAATTTCCAACAAAAAAATAATAATTGAGGTCTGTTTTGAAAAAAAAAGTTGAAATTTCATTTCAAACAAATTTTTTGTTTTGAAATTTATTTGTTGTACATATTACATTTCATGACATATCAGTGCTAGTGTATAATATGTTGTCATATTATGTAGTGTTATATAACATAGCTAAAATATTTTATTTTATATTTAAAAAACAGTAGGGGCAGCTGCTACTTCAGTACAGATCAAAACAAAACAAAAGCTGCCCTTTTTTTAAATAAAAATATTTTGACTGTCGTAATCATAGAATATCAGGGTTGGAAGGGACCTCAGGAGGTCATCTAGTCCAATCCCCTGCTCAAAGCAGGACCAATTCCCAACTAAATCATCCCAGCCAGGGCTTTGTCAAGCCTGACCTTAAAAACCTCTAAGGAAGGAGATTCCACCACCTCCCTAGGTAACCCATTCCAGTGCTTCACCACCCTCCTAGTGAAAAAGTTTTTCCTAATATCCAACCTAAACCTCCCCCACTGCAACTTGAGACCATTACTCCTTGTTCTGTCTTCTGCTACCACTGAGAACAGTCTAGATCCATCCTCTTTGGAACCCCCCTTCAGGTAGTTGAAAGCAGCTATCAAATCCCCCCTCATTCTTCTCTTCTGGAGACTAAACAATCCCAGTTCCCTCAGCCTCTCCTCATAAGTCATGTGCTCCAGCCCCCCAATCATTTTTGTTGCCCTCCGCTGGACTCTTTCCAATTTTTCTACATCCTTCTTGTAGTGTGGTTCCCAAAACTGGACACAGTACTCCAGATGAGGCCTCACCAATGTCGAATAGAGGGGAATGATCACGTCCCTCGATCTGCTGGCAGTGCCCCTACTTATACAGCCCAAAATGCCGTTAGCCTTCTTGGCAACAAGGGCACACTGTCGTCTCATATCCAGCTTCTCGTCCACTGTAACCCCTAGGTCCTTTTCTGCAGAACTGCTTCCTAGCCATTCGGTTCCTAGTCTGTAACAGTGAATGGGATTCTTGTGTCCTAAGTGCAGGACTCTGCACTTGTCCTTGTTGAACCTCATCAGATTTCTTTTGGCCCAATCCTCTAATTTATCTAGGTCCCTCTGTATCCTATCCCTACCCTCCAACGTATCTACCACTCCTCCCAGTTTAGTATCATCTGCAAACTTGCTGAGAGTGCAGTCCACGCCATCCTCCAGATCACTAATGAAGATATTGATCAAAACAGGCCCCAGGACTGACCCTTGGGGCACTCCGCTTGAAACGGGCTGCCAACTAGACATGGAGCCATTGATCACTACCCGTTGAGCCTGACAATCTAGCCAGCTTTCTATCCACCTTATAGTCCATTCATCCAGCCCATACTTCTTTAACTTGCCGACAAGACTACTGTGGGAGACCGTATCAAAAGCTTTGCTAAAATCAAGGAATAACACATCCACTGCTTTCCCCTCATCCACAGACCCAGTTATCTCATCATAGAAGGCAATTAGGTTAGTCAGGCATGACTTGCCCTTGGTGAATTCATGCTGACTGTCCTGATCACTTTCCTCTCTTCGAAGTGCTTCAGAATTGATTCCTTGAGGACCTGCTCCATGATTTTTCCAGGGACTGAGGTGAGGCTGACTGGCCTGTAGTTCCCCGGATCCTCCTTCTTTCCTTTTTTAAAGATGGGCACTACATTAGCCTTTTTCCAGTCATCCGGGACCTCCCCCGATCGCCATGAGTTTTCAAAGATAATGGCCAATGGCTCTGCAATCACATCCGCCAACTCCTTTAGCACCCTCGGATGCAGCGCATCCGGCCCCATGGACTTGTGCTCGTCCAGTTTTTCTAAATAGTCCCGAACCACTTCTTTCTCCACAGAGGGCTGGTCACCTCCTCCCCATACTGTGCTGCCCAGTGCAGCAGTCTGGGAGCTGACCTTGTTTGTGAAGACAGAGGCAAAAAAAGCATTGAGTACATTAGCTTTTTCCACATCCTCTGTCACTGGGTTGCCTCCCTCATTCAGTAAGGGGCCCACACTTTCCTTGACTTTCTTCCTGTTGCTAACATATCTGAAGAAACCTTTCTTGTTACTCTTAACTTCCCTTGCTAGCTGCAACTCCAATTGTGTTTTGGCCTTCCTGATTTCACTCCTGCATGCCTGAGCAATATTTTTATACTCCTCCCTAGTCATTTGTCCAATCTTCCACTTCTTGTAAGTTTCTTTTTTGTGTTTAAGATCAGCAAGGATTTCACTGTTAAGCCAAGCTGGTCCCCTGCCATATTTGCTATTCTTTCTACGCATCGGGATGGTTTGTTCCTGCAACCTCAATAAGGATTCTTTCAAATACAGCCAGCTCTCCTGGACTCCTTTCCCCCTCATGTTATTCTCCCAGGGGATCCTGCCCATCAGTTCCCTGAGGGAGTCAAAGTCTTCTTTTCTGAAGTCCTGGGTCCGTATTCTACTGCTCTCCTTTCTTCCTTTTGTTAGGATCCTGAACTCGACCATCTCATGGTCACTGCCTCCCAGGTTCCCATCCACTTTTGCTTCCCCTACTAATTCTTCCCGGTTTGTGAGCAGCAGGTCTAGAAGAGCTCTGCCCCTAGTTGGTTCCTCCAGCACTTGCACCAGGAAATTGTCCCCTACACTTTCCAAAAACTTCCTGGATTGTCTGTGCACCGCTGTATTGCTCTCCCAGCAGATATCAGGGTGATTAAAGTCTCCCATGAGAACCAGGGCCTGTGATCTAGTAACTTCTGCTAGTTGCCAGAAGAAAGCCTCGTCCACCTCATCCCCCTGGTCTGGCGGTCTATAGACAAGACTTGACATGGTGACTTGTCAATAGTAGTGCAGAATGACATGTAATAAAATATAAAAATAAACACAGATTTCAAAACAAAGGATTTTTCATTTTGAAACAATTTTAAACTTTTTCTATTATGGGAGAATTTTTATTGCAGGAAACATTATCAGAATTGTGATCTTGCAGAAAAATTCAGTTTGGTCAAAATAGCATTTTCTGTTGGAAAAATTTTAATTAAAAATTTCCAACCAGCTCTAGTGCACAGCTTGATCTGATTGTGTTTTTATGTAATATTAATCTGCTGATCTCCCTGCTTTAGTGAGATGGTTTTGAATTTATATTTATATACTCAACAAATTTATTTATATATAAAAATAGGGCTGTCAAGCGATTAAAAAATTAATCGCACAATTAATCGCGCTGTTAAACAGTAATAGAATAGTTTATTTAAATATTTTTGATGTTTTCTACATTTTCACATATATTGATTTCAATTATAACCTAGAATACAAAGTGTACAGTGCTCACTTCATATTTATTTTTGATTACAAGTATTTGCACTGTAAAAAACCAAAAGAAATAGTATTTTTCAATTCACGTAATACAAGTACTGTAGTGCAATCTCTTTATCATGAAAGTTGAACTTACAAATGTAGAATTATGTACCAAAAAACTGCATTCAAAAATAAAACAATGTAAAATTTTAGAGTCTGCAAGTCCACTCAGTCCTATTTCTTGTTCAGCCAATCACTCAGACAAACAAGTTTGTTTACATTTGAAGGAGATAATGCTGTCTGCTTCTTGTTTACAATGTCACCTGAAAGTGAGAACAGGTGTTCTTATGGCACTGTTGTAGCTGGAGTCGCAAGATATTTATGTGCCAGATGTGCTAAAGATGCATATATCCCTTCATGCTTCAACCACCATTCCAGAGGACGTACGTCTATGCTGATAACGGGTTCTACTCGATAATAATCCAAAGCAGTGTGGACTGACTCATGTTCATTATTTGAGTCAGATGCCACCAGCAGAAGGTTGATTTTAATTTTTGGTGGTTCAGTTTCTGTAGTTTCTGCATCAGAGTGATGCTTTTTTAAGACTTCTGAAAGAGTGCACCACACCTTGTCCCTCTCAGATTTTGGAAGGCACTTCAGATTCTTAAATCTTGGGTCGAGTGCTGTAGCTATCTTTAGAAATCTCACATTGGTACCTTCTTTGCATTTTTTGAAATCTGCAGTGAAAGTATTCTTAAAATGAACATGTGCTGGGTCATCATCCAAGACTGCTATAACATGAAATGTATGGCAGAATGCAGAGCAGAGCAGGGGACATACAATTCTCCCCCAAGGAGTTCAGTCACAAATTTAATTAACGCATTATTTTTCTAATGAGCGTCATCAGCATGGAAGCATGTCCTCTGGAATGATGGCCGAAGCATGAAGGGGCATATGAATGTTTAGCATATCTGGTATGTAAATACCTTGCAATGCTGGCTACAAAAGTCCCATGCGAACGCCTGTTCTCACTTTCTGGTGCCATTGTAAATAAGAAGAGGGCAGCATTATCTCCTGTAAATGTAAACAAACTTTTGTCTGAGCAATTGGCTGAACAAGAAGTAGAACTGAGTGGACTTGTAGGCTCTGAAGCTTTACATTGTTTTGTTTTTGAGTGCAGTTATCTAACAAACAAACAAAATCTACACTTGTAAGTTACACTTTCACGATAGAGATTGCACTACAGTACTTGTATGACATGAATTGAAAAATACTATTTTTTTTACAGTAAAATATTTGTAATCAAAAATAATATAAAATGAGCAATGTACACTTTGTCTTCTGTGTTGTAATTGAAATCAATATATTTGAAAATGTAGAAAAAATCCAAAATATTTAATAAATTTTAATTGGTATTCTATTGTTTAACAGTGCGATTAAAACTGCAATTAATCACGATTCATTTTTAAAATCGTGATTAATTTTTTTGAGTTAATCATGTGAGTTAACTGCAATTAATCGACAACTCTAATAAAAAATAAACTTGTGAAACAATAATATATAATCATCCTGTGAATGGGACGTTTCTGTTGAAAACCCAATGCAAGGAATGCAGCTTTCAGTATTGTTTAATTTTTCTCTAAGGTTACTCTTAAACATGAAAGCTCATTTCCATCTTGAGGAAGGTGGGGAGTGTTCAAATTATTCAGGCTGTGTGTACTGGTGTTAACCCTTAGCTACATAACTGGAGTTGGCACTTATCCTAGGGTTTGGCTACATGAACAGTTAGTTCATGGCAAGCTGGGTGGGTGAAACTACCCCGCACTCACCTGCTGTGGACTAATTGTCCAACATGTTAACTCAGGTTAACAGTTCAGTAATGCGTTTTCATCTACTCCTGTTTGAAATGGGACTAATCAGAGCATGCTAATGAACTGTTAATTCATGTCAGCAGGGTCCTTACAAACAGTTAGTTCACAGTAGGCTAGCACGGGATAGATTAAATGTTCATGTAGACAAGCCTCTAGAGGGCTCTATCAGCATAATCTGGTTAAATTTTCTTTCCTAATTCTGCATCATAAAAGCACCAATCTGTGTGCTGGCATACTCCATATTCCTAAAGCGCATGTAGAACATCACAGAACTATTTTAGCTAGTTGCTTGATGAAATTTGTGTATATTTATTTTGGTACTCTGCTGACTTTATAACCCTTCCTATATAGTAGTTAAACATTTACAAAACATTCTGTGTACCAGTCAGGAAATTGTGTTCTGTTCCCTCTCACAGGTCAATATATAATAAACTCTGGGGTGGCCTCGCTACTCAACTACTTAATGCATTTTTTCAGTTTGTTTAATGTAGCAGTAGATATAAACAGTATCTCCACTAGTGGCATCACTTCTTTAGGCAGATGGCCCAATTTGCCTGACTTGACATTTCAAGTTCTCCACCCCCCCATCATCTACCCTCTGCTTCAACCAGATGCACAATTATTTCATGCAACACAGCAGACAAGTTGGACAGAAAGGACCCCCACTCCTGTTACCCAGTGGTGCTTTCTCTAGTGGGGCCATCCTACGATAATGGAAGTCTGATCCCTCCCTTTGACATGTTGCAAAAAAGCCTCCTGCTCCCTTCTTAGTGCACACACTCAGTGCGCCTGCATTCCAGCTTTTCAAATGGAGATTAAAGAAGCTCCAGTGCCCAGCAAAATTGTCCCAGATGCTCTCTGAAGAACCTGGTGGTGTTGGTAATCTTTAGGCATTCCTCTAGCACACCACCTCTTGGCAGCACTTTGTCTACATGAAATAAGGCCTTTCTTTCCTCTCCCCTTACAGATCAGAAGGTGGTTTCTATTGTCTGGTGTTCTGTAGCCACACCAGTTAGCAAGAACCTCTTTTGTGTTATCCCTTCTTACTGCCAAGTGGGTAAATAGTTTCTGCTTTACAAGGCCAGAAGCACATCAAACACCACAAATCCTGCTCTGATTCTCCTTGGTCCAGTTCCTCAAGGAAATTGCTGTGGACGTACTTGTAAAGTAGGACATCAGCAACTTCAGGTTTTTCCTCTCCCTCCCTTACAGCTGTGCTGCTGTAAGCTTGTAAGTGTAGACTTGGCCTTAGATGGATAGTTTGCATCATTGGCCAGGTCTGTTGCTACAGTTGGAGCCATGAAATTAACAAGAAAGCTGGGCAGCTAGAGCCTGGCTGCTCCCTGCTCCCAGCCGGGCTCCTGCCCCGAGGCTCCTTGCTCAGGGAGCTGAGAAGTCCGGGTGACTGGTTCCCACTCCCAGCCGTGAGTGGGGAGGCGAGAAGCCTGGAGAGGCAGCTGGCCTCCCCGGCGGGAAGCTGTGCAGAGCTGTGAGCCTTGGCTCTCAGTCCCCCATGCTGCCCCTCTTCAGTTGGTGGAAGCGTTCCTAGTGAGGATGCACACCACTGACAGAAGGAGTGTAGCATGGACATCAGCTGTAAGTTGACCTAAGGTTAGTCGATTTAAGTCTGTAGTGTAGACATGTCTGTTGTTTGAGGATACAAAGTTTCACTACAAAAGAATTTTGGAGTTTCTTTAACAGGATTGCAAGGCATTTTTCTCTGGTATAAGGGACAATTGGAAGTTATCAAAGCTTGCAAACAGATTTTGTCAGGGAAATGAAAGTGTCTGTTTTCCTTACTGGCTAGCTTAACTGGCAATCTGCTCTTGAGTTATGATGCAGAGGGCACTAGTAGATGGGTTAATACTTTTTTTTTCTTTAGCATGTCAGACCTCCAGTTCTTAGGATCAGTACTGTGGGAAGCCTCCCTGTCCATGTGCCATGGAGTTGAAGTGTGCAAATGCCTCTACTGGAACTGACTTAATCATGGATTTTTAAATAAAATCTGTAATTAGTTTGGAGTTGGCAATTTGCAAGCAAGTTACAGAAGAGTTGAATCAGATTTGAGGCCAAGAAGCATAGAAGTGATTACAGCAGTTTCTAAGCTCCAAGGTCCTCTAGGTTTCACTGTTCCCATGGAGTAAAAGGCACAGGATTAGTCTGCAAGAAGCCAATTTGGCTAGCTTGCATTTCCTGGCATAGATGAAGGTAAAACCTGGGAATAGATTTTTTCCCCCATAGCTGAAGCCTTCATAGGCTATACAAAATCTATATTCCAAATAAGAAGGTAGTTTAGTAGCCCTTAAGATAGGTGGCAGTGACTCCCAGTGTAACAGACTTGTGAATAATGTGCAGCCTGTTCCATTTGGGTTGATACTTTCTGCAAAAATGCTGGTAAACTTTATTATCTAGGGTTCTAATGTGCTTCATAATAGATCTTTATAATCCTGCCAAGAGCATTGAAATGCTCCCAAAACATGTTGGACTGCCAAAGGAGCTAATGACATCTTATGTAGATTACCTAAACCAATATACTGGTCCCATTTCTAGGAGGAGAAAGCAGTCTTCAGAGACCAAATACCCTCTTACTAAAGGATAGTGTCAGTATCAGCAAGATACAGAAATTGAGCATAAACTGATATAAAGGAAAGTTTATCTGCAGTATAACTGGATAAAAGCATATAAAATTGACATTTACCTTATCAAACTGATTCTTTAATAGAATTTTTTTTATTATTATTTAGAATGAGGTTACACCACAATGGGTGTGTTGAGCTGGGTAAAGACCCCTCTCTGCATCAAAGAATTTATACCTACCCAGGGATTCATTTACATTCATAGCCAAACTTGAGCCATGTGAGTCAGCACCAAGCTGAGACAAGGAGATTATTTTAAGCTTTGAGATATGGACTTTGTCAGGTATGCCTTCCATACTCCGTAATAAAAGCTTAAGGCTTGGTTAGCAATGCCTTCCACAATATTGTTTACTTTTAATTTTATGATTTCCTTTTACTTCTGTAACTTGCAATAAGATCTGTTTGTAGCTTAAACAACTGGACCTGGACCTGGCATATGATTGGGGACAGTCATTGATGCCTACTGCAGAGAGCTGGTTTTGACCTTGGGGGACACAGAATCAGAAGTGAGTAACAGCTGAAGTACAAGTTGATATTGCAATCTCCATCACAATGCTGCAAATACACTAGTGAAGGTGGTTCTGTGTATGGGGAGGTGAACAGTCCCAAAGTACTGCTTGTAGTTCTGCAATTGCAGTAGATCACCTCTGACCCAGAGGTCCACTGGACATGGAAATTCAATCCTGACAGGGGCATTGAGACAGCTAGAAGAGGTATTGTAAATTAACTTCCATGCTTCCATTTTGGAATATGTTCTTTGTTTGACCCACAGGGACAGAATATTAAAACTTGCCCCAACAAGAAACTGTACTTTTGAGGTTTTTTGTTTTAATGGAGGATTTATCTCTTCTCTCTCTGCTCTCAAGTGGAAGAAAGAAACTGTTGGTGATAGCTTCAAGGGGAAGGACATCTCTTTTCTATTATTTATTTATATTTTAAAAATAAAGATTAGTGTATTGGTGGCAGAAACCCCAGCTCAGTGGCATAAGTGTGTATGACTTGGCAAAGCAAATACTCTAGGAGAAACCACATCTTGTTCATTTTCAAGAGAAATGTACTTACTGTACTGTTCAAGTTTCAGACACTTTCAAAAAGTCATTGGAATAAAAATACTGCATTTTATAAAGTAGCTATACAACAAACCATAAAACAATCTTCCTCCCAAACTAATTGATTTTATAAAACTC
This sequence comes from Emys orbicularis, assembly GCF_028017835.1. Classification (NCBI taxonomy): domain Eukaryota; kingdom Metazoa; phylum Chordata; order Testudines; family Emydidae; genus Emys; species Emys orbicularis. The sequence goes on along the minus strand of NC_088690.1, from coordinate 58,208,200 downwards.
TAGTGTGAAAATCTAGTATTTTAGAGAAGGAGAAAAATCCCCTCATCCAAAACAAAAATTGATTTATATTCTGGAATAAATGAATTAACAATTGAAAGTAAATCCTTATCTGAAACATCCAAATCCACCCCAAAAGAATTCCTGTTTTTTAAATTGGTCTGATATAGTTTTTGGTAATATCAGTCATAAAATGTTACAAAAGTTCTGCTGGAAGTAATACAAATCCAAAACTGGTAAAGATGAAAAGTCCACCTTTAAAATCAAACTTCTTATGATGAGCTTAAGTAGCCACACTATCAGGAAATAACATATTTTTCCTTATATTGCCAAATTACAGCTATAGCGCCCTCTGTCTTGAACTGAAGCAAATGTGATACTTACCCAAAGTGTGACAGAACAAGTGATGTCTACACTACGAAATTACTCCGATTTTACAGAAGTCTATTTTTGGGAACAGATTGTATAAAGTCGAGTGCATGCGTCCACACTAAGCACATTAATTCGGCGGTGTGTGTCCATAGTACCGTGGCAAGCGTCGACATTCCGAGCGGTGCACTGTGGTAGCTATCCCACAGTTCCCGCAGTCCCCGCTGCCCATTGGAATTCTGGGTTGAGCTCCCAATGCCTGATGGGGCCAAAAATTTGTCGTGGGTGGTTATGGGTAAATGTCATCAGTCAACCCTCCCTCCGTGAAAGCAATGGCAGACAATCATTTCACGCCCTTTTCCCTGGATTGCCCGAGCAGACGCCATAGCACGGCAAGCATGGAGCCCGTTCAGCTCACTGCAGCAGTTATGAGCATTGTAAAAACCTTACGCATTATCATGCAGTTTATGCAGAACCAGAAGCTGAAAAACCAGGCGAGGAGGCGACGGCAGTGCAGTGATGAGGGCATGGACACAGATTTATCTCAAAGCGCGGGCCCCGGCAATGTGGACATCATGGTGTTAATGGGGCAGGTTCATGCCGTGGAACACCGATTCTGGGCCCAGGAAACAAGCACAGACTGGTGGGATCGCATAGTGTTGCAGGTCTGGGATGATTCCCAGTGGCTCTGAAACTTTCGCATGTGTAAGGGCACTTTCATGGAACTTTGTGACTTGCTTTCCCCTGCCCTGAACCACAAGAATACCAAGATGAGAACAGCCCTCACAGTTCACAAGCGAGTGGCAATAGCCCTGTGGAAGCTTGCAACGCCAGACAGCTACCGGTCAGTCAGGAATCAATTTGGAGTGGGCAAATCTACTGTGGGGGTTGCTGTCATGCAAGTAGCCAACGCAATCCCTATCTTGGGACCGGACCACCAAGGCAGCCAGTACACAAACCGCAAGGGGTACTTTTTAATGGTGCTGCAAGCACTGGTGGATCACAAGGGACGTTTCACCAACATCAACGTGGGATGGCCGGGAAAGGTTCATGACGCTCGCATCTTCAGGAACTCTGGTCTGTTTAAACAGCTGCAGGAAGAGATTTACTTCCCAGACCAGAAAATAACTGTTGGGGATGTTGAAATGCCTATAGTTATCCTTGGGAACCCAGCCTATCCCTTAATGCCCTGGCTCATGAAGCCGTACACAGGCACCCTGGACAGTAGTAAGGAGCTGTTCAACTATAGGCTGAGCAAATGCAGAATGGTGGTAGTGTGCGCATTTGGACGTTTGAAGGGTCACTGGCGCAGTTTACTGACTCGCTCAGATCTCAGCAAAACCAATATCCCCATTGTTATTGCTGCTTGCTGTGTGCTCCACAATCTCTGTGAGAGTAAGGGGGATACGTTTATGGCGGGGTGGGAGGTTGAGGTAAATCGCCTGGCTGCTGATTACGCGCAGCCAGACACCAGGGCGATTAGAAGAGCACATCAGGAAGTGCTGCGCATCAGAGAAGCTTTGAAAACCAGTTTCCTGACTGGCCAGGGTACCGTGTGACAGTTTTATTTGTTTCTCCTTGATGAAAACCCGCCCCCTTGGTTGACTCTAATTCCCTGTAAGCCAACCGCCCTCCCCCCTTCGATCACAGCTTGGAAATAAAGTCACTATCGTTTAAAAACCATGTATTCTTTATTAATTGATTATAAAAATAGGGAGATAACTCACAAGGTAACCCGGGTGGGGTGTGGGAGGAGGGGAGGAGGGAAGGAAAAGGCCACTTCAATACTTGTTGAATGACAGCCTTCTGTCCACTGAGGTGGAGTGGTTGGGTGCCTGGAGCCTCCCCCCCATCCCCCCCACCGCGTTCTTGGGCGTCTGGGTGAGGAGGCGCCTATGGAACTTGGGGAGGAGGGAGGGCGATTAAACAGGGGCTGCAGCAGCAGTCTCTCCAGCTGATGTTCCCGAACCTCCACCAAACGCCGGATCATGTCCGTTTGTTCCAACAGTAGCCCCAGCGTTGCATCCTGCCTCCTCTGATCTTCCTGCCGCCACCTCTCCTCACATTCATTGGCCGCTTTCTTGTCCTGTGCTATTGTGTCCCTCCACGCTTTCTGCTGAGCTCTTTCAGTGCGGGACGCCTGCATGAGCTCAGAGAACATTTCATCGCGTTTGTGTTGTTTTTTTTTTTTTCTGAGATAGCCTTTGGGACAGAGGAGGGAGGCTTGAAACATTCGCAGCTGCGGGAGAAAAAAAAGATCATCACTGCAATCCTCTTTTTGAATGCTTTTTCCTGGTAAGCAGACAGTTTATCTGCAGACTCAGAGGATAAAAACAGAGGTGAAGAACTGGATAGGTTGATTGCTTCTGTACAATTTCTCTTTTACAGTCATTGGGGCAAATGCAAGTATGCACGGTTTGTCAATGCATTTTTGCAGATCTGAAGATTGAGCTTAAACTGTAATTTAGAAGCTGGTTTTCAGTTGCTGTGTTGAAATTTCTAAAACATATAATTGTAAACTGGATCAAAAGTGCAGCAAGGAGAAAGCATGTTTGTGGAATGAGTTTATTGGCCTCATTAAATTTTCTTCAACACTTAAACTGAGAGGTGTTAATAATATATGGAGATATACCTATCCCATAGAACTGAAAGGTCATTGAGTCCAGCCCCCTGCCTTCACTAGCAGGACCAAGTACTGGTTTTGCCCCAGATCCCTAAGTGGCCACTTCAAGGATTGAACTCCCAACCCTGGGTTTAGCAGGCCAATGCTCAAACCACTGAGCTATTCATCCCCCATATCCTCTGGAATATGAACCTTTTGTATTACTAAGAATGAGCTAGTATAGTAGCATGGGAGTTCTTGTTAGCTGTACCTTTGGCACCTTCTTGTATTAATCTTAATGACATTCTTACTAGCCATTATCTCCCTCTTGATGACTGAAGTTTTCTCATGTAACTTGGCTTTCTCAGCCTTCATGACAAGGACTTGTCACATACTTTGAACATTTATGGTGCTATAGGATTAGATATAAAAAGTTTAGCTGCCTATACATAATCTATGGGCCATAGAAAGCAAAATGTCAAGGATAATTGCTGAATCTCAAAAATATACCAGGCACGCATTAGTCAGACGGATATATGTCTTTCAGTCAGAGGTTGCTGCAAAAGATGGTTTGGTGGTGGGAAACAGGCTATGAAGCTTAGCCCAGCCACATCATCTCCAGCTACTGGAAATGGGGGAGAGAGAATGAAATGGAATTCCTACTAGGGTGCCAAACTGTACCCTGCTCTGGGTTCAGTCTGTTGTACTTGCCCCTGGTTATTGGGTGCATAGTTTCAACGTCCCACTATCTCTGGTCACTGGAAAGAAAAAAGAGCTATTTCATCTTGCCAAAGTGTCCTGACTGGGAGGGTTGGGGTTCGTGCCAGTTGCCTTTTTCAGCTATGACTCCTGGATGTGAAAGGGTGCACTCTCCTCTATTCTGCCTAATACTCAGGTTTTATGGGGTCATCCTCAGTTAATAATTCCAGTGTTTGCCTTAACTGCTGTTCATAGCTTTGTCAAGCAGAAGTAAGAAACTGACATGATTTTTGTCAACAGGTTTCTGAGTAGCTTCAGGAAACTCTCAAGAGCCCCCCTTATAGTGCTAATTTTGGGGTTTGGGTAGGTCCCTCCCCTGTGTTACTCTCCACATTCTCCCATGTTCTGAAACCAAACTGTCTGTCATGTGTCTTGCTGATGCAGCCCATCCCTTCAATGATAGCAAATCTGACAAGATTTTATAGTGCTTAGCTGCAGGCTTATCAGTTTCCCCTAGGGATTTCCTTCCCGGAGCCCATGATATCATCATAGGTCAGAGCTGTCACTAGTTTGGCATTTCATTTCTAAAAATTGCCAGACAAGTATTTCAGACTTACTGATAGGATTGCAGTTTGTTAACATGCATGTGGTCTGTGGAAAATATAAGCGAAGAAAGTACATTAATGAGGTGAAGGATGACTTTCTACAACTAAGCTGATGTGCAAAGAAGTAGGAAAGCCTGGGAATTTTGGGTGTCCTTGCAGTCAGAAAATGCAAAGGCCTTTACTTTTTGAAGACATTTCTTTGGAAAGACCGCTTTAAGTCATGTGAAGTTTTACCTCAGACTTTTTCAGAGGGTCTGTTTCCTTCCTCCCCACTTAATATTTCATTGTTAATCCAGTGAAGTGACAAACAGCTGGCATGTGCCTAGTACTCAAGTCTGTCTTGGACTTGATTAGAATACCATTGAGATTGGAATGCTTAGCCTGATGTGTAACAAATTTAACGGGTCTTTATATAGTACACATCTGCTGCACTTTCAGTACAATACATATCTGCAACTTCATGTGCCATTTGCTTTCTCTTACTTACCCCTCCCTCAACTCTCATCTCAACTCCTAGCTGCTTTTCTTCTCCATGTATTGTATTCTGCGTATAGCAGGAGGTGAGGGATCAGACTTGTAGAGTGCTGTAAGTCTGAACTCATCTGTCGTATCAGACTCTGGTTGTCAGCTATCAGATAAATTTGAAGCCCATCCCAAGTCCCATTCTCGTTAAATAGCTCCAGCACCTGTTTCTCCTACTGCTTATTGCTTCCCCAATTGACACGATTCTCGTGAGTTTCGCTCCTGCCCACAGATTTGCGAATAGCAGCAATGAAAACTGAGAGGGAAACCACAGAAGGAAAAGAAATCTTTGCAGCTTCAGAAAGCTATGAGCAGCTTTAGTGTCATTGAAGATAGTTGTCTTAATATCTATGGGTATGTCTACACTGCACACCCCTGGCAGCAGTGTGTAAGGTACATGTAGCTACATGCTGCAGTGGAAAGCACCCTGACAGCAGGATTATCTGGCTATGTAGACTCTCTCCTCAGGCCCTACGCTACCAGGACTCCCAGTTATCTTCGAGACACCACTGACTTCCTGAGGAAACTACAATCCCTTGGTGATCTTCCAGAAAATGCCATCCTAGCCTCTATGGATGTAGAAGCCCTCTACACCAACATTCCACACAAAGATGGACTACAAGCCATCAGGAATAGCATCCCCAATACCATCACGGCAAACCTGGTGGCTGAACTTTGTGACTTTGTCCTCACCCACAACTATTTCAAATTTGGGAACAATTTATACCTTCAAGTCTGCGGGACTGCTGTGGGTACCCGCATGGCCCCTCAGTATGCCAACATTTTTATGGCTGACTTAGAACAATGCTTCCTCAGCTCTCGTCCTGTTATGCCCCTACTCTACTTGCGCTACACTGATGACATCTTCATCATCTGGACCCATGGGAAGGAGGCCTTGAGGAATTCCACCAAGATTGCAACGATTTCCACCCTACCATCAACCTCAGCCTGGACCAGTCCACACAAGAGATACACTTCCTAGACACTACAGTGCTAATAAGTGATGGTCACATAAACACCACCCTATACTGGAAACCTACTGACTGCTATACTTACCTACATGCCTCCAGCTTTCATCCAGACCACATCACACGATCCATTGTCTACAGCCAAGCTCTAAGATACCTCATTTGCTCCGATCCTTCAGACAGAGACAAACACCTACAGAATCTCTATCAAGCGTTCTTAAAACTGCAATACCCACCTGGTGAAGTGAAGAAACAGATTGACAGAGCCAGAAGGGTCCCGAGAAATCACCTACTACAAGACAGGACCAACAAAGAAAGTAACAGAACGCTACTAGCTGTCACCTACAGCCCCCAACTAAAACCTCTCCAGTGCATCATCAAGGATCTAAAACCTATCCTAAAGGACGATCCCTCACTCTCACAGACCTTGGGAGACAGGCCAGTCCTTGCCTACAGATAGCCCCCCGACCTGAAGCAAATACTCACCAGCAACTACACACCACACAACAAAAACACCAACCCAGGAACCAAACCCCGGTGCCAACTCTGTCCACATATCTATTCAAGGTACACCATCATAGGACCTAACCACATCAGCCACACCATCCGGGGCTCGTTCACTTGCACATCTACCAATGTGATATATGCCATCATGTGCCAGCAATGCCCCTCTGCCATGTACATTGGCCAAACCGGACAGTCTCTATGCAAAAGAATAAATGAACACAAATCTGACATCAGGAATCATAACATTCAAAAACCAGTAGGAGAACACTTCAGTCTCTCTGGTCACTCAATAACAGACCTAAAAGTGGCAATTCTTCAACAAAAAATTTCAAAAACAGACTCCAACGTGAAGCTGCAGAACTGGAATTAATTTGCAAACTGGATACCATCAGATTAGGCCTGAATAAAGATTGGGAGTGGTTGGGTCGTTACCAAACCTAAACTTAATTTCCCCAATACTAATTTCTCTCTACTGTTACTCACACCTTCTTGTTAATTGTCTGTAATGGGCCACTCTCTTACCACTTCAAAAGTTATTTTTCCTCCCTTAAATCAATTAACAGCAGGATACTATCTCGTTAGACTGACCTCACACTTGGTAAAGCAACCCCCATCCTTTCATGTATTTATACCTGCTCCTGTATTTTTCACTTCATGCATCTGATGAAGTGGGTTCTAGCCCACGAAAGCTTATGCCCAAATAAATTTGTTAGCCTCTAAGATGCCACAAGGACTCCTCGTTGTTTTTGCTGATACAGACTAACATGGCTACCACTCTGAAACCTGTCTCCTCCAAGTTGTGGGCCCTTTATATTTACGTTGTTTCTTTAACTTCTCTGGTGTCTGGAGTTACAGAAATTAAATTACCAGGTAGAATTCATTCAGTAAAGTAGTAGTTAGAAAACCATTTGTTCTCAAATGTCAATTAAAAATCACTTGGCAAATTTCTAGACTCTCCAGAATGTGTATTCATTAAAAGGTTCATTCGGAAGAGTAACTTGCTGTTGAAACAATAAATACAGTTGCTTCTCTGTTAGCTCAACCCTGACCAATTGGACCAGTCTCCTTAATCTTGTTCTTAAAAAGAAACAGATTGATTTGATGACCCCTGACACTCCAAATCACTGACTTGTCAGTGATACTGTGAGTCTGTGTAGCTATATTTTTGTGCCTTATGGGTATTCTGATGTCCTTCAAAACAATATTCTGTAATCCCTGCTGTCAGCTGATAAGTGGGTTTCTGCCTGTTGCTGAAACTCTGCCAACAGAGAATTTTATTCCCCTCCAAGTACTCATAGTCACAAAGCAGCATTAGAGAATCTGGTCTGAGAATCCCAATACTTGATTCCTCAGTGGTGCTAAATGAGACCTGAATTTGACAGGCTCTCTTCTGCAACGATCAGGGGTTAGCCGTGTTAGTCTGTATCCACAAAAACAACAAGGAGTCCGGTGGCACCTTAAAGACTAACAGTTTTATTTGGGCATAAGCTTTTTTACCGACGAAAGCTTATGCCCAAATAAATCTGTTAGTCTTGAAGGTGCCACCGGACTCCTTGTTGTTTTTCTGCAAAGATGCAAATGATGTGAAAATCATTTATTGGGTGGGCTTTTTTGATAAATGTAAATGAAATATCCCCTTTAGAAACTTAAAAATATTTTGCCCAACTCTTACCTTTTTCTTTAATAAATTCACATTTACTTTTCCTGTCTTAAGTAGAGCACAGCCATTGTTGTCTAAGTTCCCTGTAAGCTGTGTGGCTGCATGGCAGCCTATTTAGTGCCGTGCAGGCACTCAGGGAAACTGCCCGGCCGGGGGCGGGGTGCCCTGAACCCAGCCCAGTCCCTGACCTGCTGTGGCTGGGAGAGATGCGCCCCTCTCCTGGCCCGAAGCCAGCCCCAGCCCAGACCTGCTGCGGCCAGGGAAAGGGTGCCTCTCCCCCTCAGCCCAGGTGCTTCTGTGAGGGGAGAGAGCTGTGGGGTGTCCTCTCTCCCTGCCATAGCCCCGGAACACCTTCCTGTACCCCAAACCCCTCATCCCCAGCCCTACCTCAGAGCCCATACCCTCTGCCAGAGCCCTCCCCCACACCCCAACCCTCTGCCCCAGCCCTGAGTCCCTCATCCCCAGCCCCACCCCAGAGCCTGCACCCCAACCCTGAGCCCCTCACCTCCGGCTCCATCCCAGAGCCTGCACCCCCAGTTGGAGCCCTCACACCCCTGCACCCCAACCCTCTGCCCCAGCCCTGAGCCCCCTCCCACACTCCGAACTTCTGGGCCCCACCCCCACCACATGAATTTTGTTATGTGCATCAATATGAAGGTGACGTGTCACACATCACCTCCATATTGGTGCACATAACAAAATTCATTCCGCACATGGGTGGAAAAAATTAGAGGGAACACTGATTGTGGCCCTTTTTTGTTCACTTCCTTGTGTCAGTGCAGAGCTGGACTTGTGCCTTTACTTGTTCTCCTTCCTCTAGATCTGTAGCAGTCATACAGTACAAAACCTGTAGGTCTTGTGTAAATGGTGGTTTTGCTTATAATTTTAATATATTTAAAATCCAGTGGCCTTCCTTCAGGTGTTTTAGTAATTGGAACAGCACATTGACTCAGTTTTGGCTCAAAATTCTAAATTGTATTGGGTATATTTAGGTCCCTTACCTATATTGCAACCTTTCTTAATTATTTTAACCTAAGCCAGGAGTGTATTTCCCCCCCTCCTCTCCAGCATTTGCTGTTGGTGGTGTTTTTGACACATGCACAAACACTGGGGGGGGGGGACATGTGCCCTGAGATCCATGTGTGACAATACAGAACAGTGTCATGTATGGTCCTATAACCTCTGTGGAACACCTGCAGTTGGCAAGTGCTGTTGAGATACACATATACATCCTGAGAGAGGTTATAGTTAAGGCTGCGAGTCTGTCATGGAAGTCACAGATTCTGTGAGTTTCTGTGACTTCTGAAGCTGCTGGTGCTGCCCCAGGGGCTGCCCGAGCTGGGCAGCCCCTGGGTTAGCAGCAGCAGTTTGGGTGTGTGGGAGGGGGCAGGGGGTTGGGGGATGCTTACCTTGGGGTGGGGAGCTCCCCAACACCCATGGACCTGTAGCTCCTAGGCAGCAGAGGGACTGGGGGGGCTCCACGCCGCACACTGCCTGTGCTCACAGGCCCCACCCCCGCAGCTCCCATTGGCTGGGGTTCCTGGCCAGTTGGAGTTGTGGCAGCCGATGCTTGTGGCGGGAGCAGCGCAGCATGCTGAGCCGCCTGATTCCTCCGCCACCTAGGAGCTGCAGGGACGCGGAGCCAGGTAGGGAGCCACTGCCAGCCCTGCCAACCCTCCCCCTTCCCCCCCCCCGCCGCAACAGCGGGGGTCCCGGACCATGCTGCCTGGCTCCCCCACCAGTGGGGTCCCCGGGCCACCTCCCCCATCACTCGCGGTGCCCCCGGACTGGTCCCCCCCCAAGCATCTCTGGCCCCTCACCCATGGGTATTTTTAGTCAAAGTCATGGACAGCTCACGGGCAGTGAATTTTTGTTTATGGCCTGTGACCTGTCCATGACTTAGGCTACATTTTAGTCATGGGTATTATTAGTCATAGTTAGTTTCTCTGTCCCACAGCCCACTTCCATCCCCAAATTCCATGTCCCAATCTGTCCATGTTATAGAAAACTTCGGAGCTTTGCCTTCAAAAAGGCATTCCCTTTGGATTGGTGACTGCCCTCACACGTGTTCACAAAGGTACTAGCTCAGGGCAGGCACACTGGTATGCTCTTGGATAATTTCCAAGTGTGATCCAGAAAAGAGTATCACTTTGTATTATGTTCTGTTCTTCTTTGTAATGTATAATGCAAAATTTCTCTATAAAGAAAACTACTGCTTGTGAAAACTACCTGACTGTCAACCCTGGAGAACAAGACTGAGGTATATCATAGTATAGTAGGGGAGCTATTGCTTTTGCTGCTGCTAGTATTTATTATGTGGACCAAGAGAATTGGCTTCTTTTTGAATTTATTGGAATTTTTGAAGTTGATTATAACTAAGGCTAAGATTTTGTCACAGGTATTTTTAGTAAAAGTCACGGACAGGAGGCAGGCAATAAACAATAAATCACGGAAGCCAGAGCCCCGTGGTGCGGGGCTGGAGCTGAAGCTCTGCTCCCAGGAGCTGAGAACCTGATCCCCGCTGCCTGGGGCTGAAGTCGCGGAGGTCACGTACAATCACAGAATCCTTGACCTCTGTGTCCGACTCGTAGCCTTAATTATAACTGCTTTTTCTATCTTCAGCAAGTTCATGCTCCCACACACTTCATTAATATATTGGGCAAAAAGGACAAGAATTAGTTGAGTACTTACACTGCCCTGCATTAGAAACCGATGTATCATTTGGTAAACAAATACCAGGAATGCTAGACTGTCGGACTCCCATGCTGTCATTGTAATCAATCTGGTGTAGAGGCAATTTTAAACCTGAATAACTTTTTTTTCTCAGAGAATACAAATTAATAAAATGGTGAGAAACAAAAAGGGGAGGAAACTTGGAAAACTAAGACAGCTGCAAGTCATACTGCTTACCAAGTGGAAATGGTAACTAGATGGTAGAATGGGTTAATATTCTAGTTTTTTGCTTCTGGAGAGCTTAATTCAAATCTCTTATGACATAAGCCAAGAAAAAAGTTTGGTCTTCTCGTAGAATTAGTTGAAGCCCCTGTACCTGCTCCGATTTGTCAGTTTAGAATAGTGGTTCCCTGTTCTCAGGAGAGGCTCAGGACTGAAATAGCAGCAGGTGTTACAAGTCAGGATTTAGATTTATTTGCATAGAAGTTTCACGGTGTAGACATAGCAAGATGTGGTTTATAGTGCATTGGCTTAACTGACTGCCAAAGCTTATGTGTACTGACCTGATTTATGTGGCTCTAAGCACCTACAGTAATTGTATCCAAATAAAAATGATTATGTGGTGTGGCAGCCATCAATGTTCTCTTCTCATCTGTCAAACAGGAAAGTGGCAACAAATGAGAGAGCACAGTTTTTTTGCTCCCAGTCACTTTTCTTTTCTAGGCTTCCCATGTTGCATGCCCCCATAAAAATCTGACACCTTGCTTAGGCACTGTTTCCCCCCCTCCTGTTATACACCATTCCTTGATTGAAGCTAAATCTCCTACTGAGAGGAAATAGAGGAATTGCCCAGAATGCAACAATATTTTTCAGTTTTCTGCTGTGGGGTAGTTTGTCTTCAGTTGCTGAGTGCAAGGAGCTTTACACATTTTCCTCTTGGATGGGGACCTCACCACAAAGATCTCTATTATCTGCTGATGAAATGATTGCAATGTACCATGCACCTGGAGATACCCTTGAAGCCACTCTGACAATATAAAAGCAGCTGCCCACCTGCTTGTTAGAGATTTCTCTGGCATGGAGCATATTACACCTGTGCCACATAGACAGCACTAGCTTCCAATTTTCCTGTATTCTGTTTGTGATATTGGCTTCAATATACAAAACCCTACATGGTTTGGATCCTGGCTTCATTATAGATTAATACCCTCTCCCCTCTCCTGCTGCACTATCCTGACTGTCAAAATCTGCCAAGACCATCTTGCTTTGTTTGTATGCTTGATTTTCTCTCGTGCTAAGGTCCATTGACCCTTTTCAATAAGCATTTCAGCTTGCTGCTTGGGGGCAGAACCAGACCTGTCAGGCACAGGCAGCAGGGGGATGCCTTGAGTCCTGAAGATCCCTCCAGTTTGTTCTGCCTTCCAAGGGGCCGGCAACTCAGCCAGACCTCCATGCTTCAGGGCTTTCCAGAGGAAAATTCCAAATTTTATTTCAAATGTGTAGACTAACAATTCAATTAAATAATTTCTCTCAGTTCCCAGCCGTGTCCAGGGCTGCATTTGGTTTTTGGGTATAGCTCCCTCAGCTTTGCCACCTCCTTTTGAGACATTTGCAGCAGGTGGTGACATTGCAGGCTACAGGGAACAAGCTAGGCCTAGAAAAGCCAGAGCAAAAGGAAAGGTCTGTGTTTCCTGCTTCACCCCCTTATCGAGAGCTTGGCTGACCATACAGGTGAAGTACAGTTTCCTTCACTCTTGAGCCGCAGGTCAGTGCTTTCCTTAAGAGACCCAGAAGGGACTTTTGTGGGAGAAAAGACAACTAAGACCAACCTCTTTGAGGACAGGGGGATCACTAGCCAATTGAACTATTTCCAGAGCAGTCTTTGAATCCATTGTTGTTCTGCAGCAGGCTTATGGGGACGAACTCCCAAAGGGGAAATGAATGAATAAAAAAATCAGTGCTGTTTCTTCAGCTCATCTTCATACTACTACAGCTTGGAGGATAATTGTCAATGCCAGGTTCTCCTGCTCACCCTCACAGCATGGCAGATCAGTGTAGAAAAGACCAGGCCAAAGACATGGGTTGATTCCTTTAGCTATGTACGCTTCCTCCCCGCACAAAGGAAATTCTTTTTTGTTAGAGGAGAAAGGCCAACTGTCCAATCAGCGTTAGAGAATCAAATAGTAAGTATATTTTAAAGGAGATTATCAGGCAAAAGTGTGTGGAATATTGTGAAACTCCACTTATGTGTCTGTAGCTGCCCAAGACAAGCTGTATATTACTCCTCATGCACCCTGGAAAGATCTAACCGAAAGTATTGGGCTGTCATCCCCAGTTGCCACTGTGGGTCACCGTGCTGTAACTATTCCTTGGGGCATGAAAACTCTCGGGAGGCGTCAGGTCAACAAAATAAATGAATATGAACTGTTGCCTGGCACCCTTAGGGCCTCTGCATGTTTTCACAAGCAATGGGTGGATAGTATTGCAAGTATGGTCCCTCTCATCCTAAAGATTGCATGGCATAAAGAAAGGCTTCTGCCTGGAAAGAAAAATTAAGTGGGATTCAAATCTGTTCTGTGCAGGTATATAGGGCTTTGGTCTTTGGGATTTAATGCTCAGACAAATCAATTCCCAGCTACCTTAGTGATACCATGAGAACTTTTATGCAAAGCCATATAGATTCAACACACAGGTGAACTTACAATCCTGACTCCTGCCAGACACTGTATAAAGAAATATAGGAAAATGAACCAGTCTGTGCAGTACAAGAGAAAATACCTGTTTGCAAGTAGTAGTTAGAACAAGTGTAATGTCAGTATCTGTCTTGTATTGCCTCACAGCTACCTGCAGGTCTTCCAACCGCCCTTTCTGGACTTTGACCCCTGATTGATGCCAGGCCCTCTCGATTTGGGAACAAAAAAGCTACCTATAGCTTTGATCAAATGAAGTTAGAGTACATTGTCCAGAGAGGATAACCTGAAATTCTTGCATGGGTCCAGAAGAACGGGTTTGTCTCATTTCCAGTCTCTGCAACCAATGAAAAGGCCTGACATGAATTAAATCAGCCATCTTCTATTTCAGATCAGAGCATTGCAATCTGCTCCCCATTCTTGGAGAATTGGGAGCAAGCAGACCAGGGTCCTGTCTGAAACATCTGAAGTTCCTGAGGAGGCTTGTCTTCAAAGCATTCCCATTTTATCATCCTTGGACAAATCTTAGATTTTGTACATGGGTGATGTCTTTTTGGGCCTTCCCCATCCCCACCAACTTTGATCATTACTACAGTATTTGATCTTATGTGTGCTCACAGGGTTGATCTCCTGGATCATGGTAGCAATATTAGTTTTAGGGAAGAAGGAAACTCACTTATCCCTTCCTGGACAATTTATCTGATCATGGTTCTGTACAGAGACATAGCTTGGATTCAGGATAGACCAGTGGTTCCCAAACTTTAACAACCTGTGAACCCCTTTCACTAAAATGTCAAGTCTTGCAAAACCCCCTCTTAAAAATTAATATTTCCAGGGATTTTCTCCTTTACCTGAGTAGAAATTATAAAAGCAGTGATCTTGGAAATATAAAATTTGTTTTTGTGACATGCTTATTATACACTATTTATTATTAATTATTATTTATATTACAGTTTTTTTATTATGTTATGAAAACGGCAACACTCTTCCAAGATCTCACTTTCGTAGCTTGTCTCACTTTGAGTAAGCCTGTTATAAGACAAGGCTCCTATGTTTCATCAAGGAGTATCAGATGTGAAACAGCATGAAGGTATTTAAGAAGCCAACTCAGAGTTCCTCCTACACAAGCATTCAGGTCTTGAGCAGTCTAGGCAAACAACTCATGTTACAACAAAGCTTAAACTTGTTCTTCATAATAATTTTTAAAACAATACTAGCTGCCTATTTAATTTTAAAAACAGCAAAAAATATCCACCTCCCTTTCCATTTCTTATAAAGAGTCTTGAAGTTTAAATCTCCTCAGTGTGATAGATATGTTTGCTTTTATCTGCTTAGCTCTTGGAAATCTAGGGGCTCCGGGCTGCTGGCCCCGTGTTGCCTGGGGTCCCTAGGGACAGCTCTGTCCGCCATTAGAGAATTTTTTCCCTAGAACCCCCTGTAACATTTCACGAGCCCCAGTTTGGAACCACTGGGATAGACACATGCTGCTTGGGATAGCAGTCAGGCCTGGTCTGAGAATGAATACTATCAAGTACAAGGTCTCAGCTCAGAAGACAGTTAACAGAAGTGGAAGATGGCCATAATGGAACACAAGTGGTGTCACAGAAAAATCCAACTCTTATTAGAGCCTGTTGGGAGTTCTGATTTTATAAACAGGCATGCTTCTATGATCCAGAGTTGATATACCTATTCAGTAATTCTGGATATCCTCTCCATATCTCTCCCTGTCTCATTCATTGGCAGAGATCTGTCTCCAATTGTATATTCTCGACTCCTACAACTGGAAGATCAGATATTTTTGAAGGGGCCCTCCCACTTTAATTCAGGGAATGGTTTCCAGAGAAAGAGCGAGCTCGGCATCCACCAGCTGGAGCACAAAGCTTCAAGTGAGATCTTGGAGCACTGCTCCTTCCATAGATGAGAGATTTGTTCTGGTCACAACACTCAACATGCCTGATAGGGTTTCATAATAACTGGGAAGAATATAATCGGCTCTACTCCAGAGAGCGTTTCCTGTCCTGCATAGAGCAAAGGGTCCTATCTCTGTGCACAGTGCCCATCAAAGAGATGAATACCAAGACTTGCATGGCAGAAATCAGATTAGCAGAGTGGCTCCTACACCCACAATCTCACTTATAGTAAATGAATTTGGTGGGTCTTGTAGCCTGTCTGTGTCAGGCCCCAGGATTTGAGGTGGTGAATGACATCTTGCAAAACTGGGCAGGATCCGTGCTATGTCTTCTCACCATTTCCAGCACTCCCCCAGGAAAATACAAAAGTTAGGAATGGTAGTTGGGCAGCAATACTGTTAATGACTTTCTGGCTGAAGAGGCTATGTTTGTTAGGCTTGTTTATCTAGCTTTGGATCACTGGATGTGTCAATCTCACAGAAGAGGACTGCTATTGCAAGACCAGTCCTCCATCTGGGACCAGATAGGTTTAAGATGAAAAGTTGGATGAAGTGATTGCTCTCATGGACCCCTGAAGAGAAGTTAACAAATAGAGCTCATTCTTCTGGCTTGTGCAAAGTCCTTAGATAGCCTTGAATAGCTATAAGCATAGTAGGGCTTTATTATGGGTTCATGAGTGTTCCTTTTCTTGACATATTGGGAACATAATTTTACAGACTTGACCTTTTTGCTGGAAGTTTTGTACACCTCCTAATTTTAAATGCTTCCTTAGGGCTTCAGTCTTCCAACTTCTCAAGGTCATAGACCATGACCTTGGAACCTCATTCTGTTCCTTACAGCACTACCCAGATTGAATCCCCGTAGAAGGTGTCGGTGTACTTCCTGTCATTTAGAGTAGGCCTCACGATGGCTACTGTTTCCAGCAGATGAATTTTTATTTGAAGTTGGGAGCTTTTTCTAATGAGACCTGGTATGGTACTAATAATTCATAGAGTCATAGACTTTAAGGTCAGAAGGGGCCATTATGATCGTCTAGTCTGACCTCCTGCACAATGCAGGCCACAGAATCTCACCCACCCGCTCCCGCAACAAACCCCTAACCTATATCTGAGCCATTGAAGTCCTCAAATCATGGTTTAAAGACTTCAGGGTTCAGAGAAGCCTCCAGCAAGTGACCCGTGCCCCACGCTACAGAGGAAGGAGAAAACCCCCCAGGGCCTCTGCCAATCTGCCCTGAAGGAAAATTCCTTCCCGACCCCAAATATGGTGATCAGCTAAACCTTGAGCATGTGGGCAAGACTCACCAGCCAGACACCCAGAAAAGAATTTTCTGTAGTAACTTAGATCCCAGCCCATCTAACATCCCATTACAAGCCATTGGGCATATTTACCGCTAATAGTCAAAGATCAGTTAATTGCCAAAATTAGGCTATCCCATCATACCATCTCCTCCATAAACTTATCAAGCTTCGTCTTGAAGCCAGATATGTCTTTTGCCCCCACTGCTCCCCTTGGAAGGCTGTTCCAGAACTTCACTCTTCTGATGGTTAGAAACCTTCGTCTAATTTCAAGTCTAAACTTCCTGATGGCCAGTTTATATCCATTTGTTCTTGTGTCCACATTGGTACTGAGCTTAAATAATTCCTCTCCCTCCCTGGTATTCATCCCTCTGATATATTTATAGAAAGCAAGTATATCTTCCCTCAGCCTTCTTTTGGTTAGGCTAAAACAAGCCAAGCTCTTTGAGTCTCCTTTCATAAGACAGGTTTTCCATTCTTCGGATCATCCTAGTAGCCCTTCTCTGAACCTGTTCCAGTTTGAATTCATCCTTCTTAAACATGGGAGACCAGAACTGCACACGGTATTCCAGATGAGGTCTCACCATTGCCTTGTATAACGGTACTAACACCTCCTTATCTCTACTGGAAATACCTCGCCTGATGCATCCCAAGACCGCATTAGCTTTTTTAACGGCCATATCACATTGGCGGCTCAGAGTCATCCTGTGATCAACCAATACTCCAAGGTCCTTCTCCTCCTCTGTTACTTCCAACTGATGAGTCCCCGGCTTATAACAAAAATTCTCGTTATTAATCCCTAAATGCATGACCTTGCACTTTTCACTATTAAATTTCATCCTATTACTATTACTCCAGTTTACAAGGTCATCCAGATCTTCCTGTATGATATCCCGGTCCTTTTCTGTATTGGCAATACCTCCCAGCTTTCTGTCATTCACAAACTTTATTAGCACACTCCTACTTTTTGTGCCGAGGTCAGTAATAAAAAGATTAAATAAGATTGGTCCCAAAACCGATCCCTGAGGAACTCCACTAGTAACCTCCCTCCAACCTGACAGTTCACCTTTCAGTACGACCCGTTGTAGTCTCCCCTTTAACCAGTTCCTTATCCACATTTCAATTTTCATATTGATCCCCATCTTTTCCAATTTAATAATTCCCCATGTGGAACCTTATCAAATGCCTTACTGAAATCGAGGTAAATTAGATCCACTGCGTTTCCTTTATCTAAAAAATCTGTTACCTTCTCAAAGAAGGAGCTCAGGTTGGTTTGGCATGATCTACCTTTTGTGAAACCATGTTGTATTTTGTCCCAATTACCATTGACCTCAATGTCCTTAACTACTTTCTCCTTCAAAATTTTTTCCAAGACCTTGCATACTACAGATGTCAAACTGACAGACCTGTAGTTACCTGGATCACATTTTTTCCTTTCTTAAAAATAGGAACTATGTTAGCAATTCTCCAGTCATACGGTACATGTGGTACAACCCCTGAGTTTACAGATTCATTAAAAATTCTTGCTAATGGGCTTGCAATTTCATCCTTTAATATTCTTGGATGAAGATTACCTAGGCCCCCCGATTTAGTCCCATTAAGCTGTTTGAGTTTGGCTTCTACCTCGGATGTGGTAATATCTACCTCCATGTCCTCGTACCCATTTGTCATCCTGCCATTATCCCTAAGCTCCTCATTAAAGACTGAGGCAAAGTATTTGTTTAGATATTGGGCCATGCCTAGATTACCTTTAACCTCCACTCCATCCTCAGTGTTTAGTGGTCCCACTTCTTCTTTCTTTGTTTTCTTCTTATTTATATGGCTATAGAACCTTTTACTATTGGTTTTAATTCCCCTTGCAAGGTCCAACTCTACATGGCTTTTGGCCTTTCTCACTTTATCCCTACATGTTCTGACCTCAATAAGGTAGCTTTCCTTGCTGATCACTCCCATCTTCCACTCCTTGTTGGCTTTCTGCTTTTTCTTAATTACCACTCTGAGATGCTTGCTTATCCAGCTTGGTCTACAACTCCTGCCTGTGAATTTTTTCCCCTTTCTTGGGATGCAGGCTTCTGATAGTTTCTGCCACTTTGACTTGAAGTAATTCCAGGCCTCCTCCGCTTTTAGATCCACAAGTTCCTAATTTCCTAAATTTTTTAAAGTTAGCCCTTTTGAAATCAAAAACCCTAGTCACAGATGTATTTTTGTTTATCCTTCCATTTAGTTTAAACTGAATTAGCTCATGATCGCTCGAACCAAGGTTGTCCCCTACTGCCATTTCTTCTATGAGATCTTCACTACTCACCAAAACCAAATCTAAAATGGCATCCCCTCTTGTTGGTTCAGCAGCTACTTGGTGAAGGAATTCATCAGCTATTGCATCCAGGAAACTCTGAGCCCTATTATTATTACTAGCACTTGTCCTCCACTCTATATCTGGGAAGTTAGTCTCCCATGATCACACAATTCAGATAGATACTGTCATAGCATTCATTTCCTGAGTAATTCAAGAAAGATTCCTCCTTCTGTTAAGCGTCAAAGTTCAGTCCTTAGGAGCACTGACAGTTTCTCAGGGCAGAGTTAGTCATGTCTTCTGTTTTGAGATCTGCTAGATAGCCGTTAGTTCACCAAATTCTGCACATTGGTCATCCAATCTTAGCCAATGTCATTTCCTTTCTTTTGGCAGAAGTCTTCTCCATGCCTTAGTGACCGGGGGTAGATGGAAATATTTATAATTAACATTTTGGATGTTCATATTTTAAAGGATGATCCTGCTTGACACACTGCTGTGAAAATCCCATTATGATGAACTTATGGGTGTTAGCATAAAGAAGAATAGGAAAAATTTATCCATGCTTACCTGAACATTTCCTTTCTTAAAATAATAAAGTTCATGTATCTGTTCCACTCTGAAGACAAATGGATCATCCAGAACAGAGAAAGAAATTGACATCCAGGGCTTGGCATTCCCAACAACCAGTCTGGTACTGCCCCCAAGGTGTAAACAAGCTGAAGTATGCATTGTAATGGATCTGTAGACCTCGTTACTCGAAGAAAGGAAAATTTCAGGTAAACATGGATAAATTTAATCTGTGCATGGAGCACTTTAATTTTTCTCTGTTAACCTCAAATCTTACGTTCAGAACAAGTTACGACACTTGTGCTTTCATTCTAGTGTTTTGCCAGAGGAGGGTAGTTTTGGTGTTGGCAGGCTTTGGAGAGTTTGACATAAGGTTAATTTAGTAGTTTGAATTCATGTAAATTTCTGAGATTCAGATTGCTAATTTTGAGACTGCTCGCTTCAGGAGGTTGAAGTCTATGAGCTTGGAGGTTTGGCTTGTTTGACCTTGATTTTAATTTCAATTTCAGTAATTTAATCCTTTTCTGCACCCTTCCTTTCTCTTAAGTCTGTAATAAATTAATGATTTTATGTAAAACTGGTGTTTGATGGACTTGGAAGGTGCACCCTGGGATTAATTGATGCTACTGCACAGGAAGATCTGCTTCATGCTCTTTCTACAACAGCAGTTATTTTTCTTTTTCCTTTTTTCCTCTTCCCCAATGTTTTCTAAAGCAGCCCTTTATTAGCATTTTAAACACATTTAGAATATTTTTGGGGGGTCAATGATTTCAATCTTTTTCCTTCTCCTCCCCACTTACCAGTTTAAATAAGAAGAAAAAGCATCCTTTGAGCATTACACACCTGATTGCTATTCAGTTCCCCAGGGAGAGATGCTGAGAGCTGAAATGCATGGAGTGAGGGAGAAGGTTGAAGATCTTTCTGTTGAGATTCAGTGTATGGCACTAATTAGAGCAGAGTAGCTGTTTACATACTTATTCATGTTTTAGAACAGTCAGTGAGTCCAGACAAACGAATTAACTGAGTAGCTTCAGTAATTTATACTCTTCATGTGCATAAGTACGCTACAGTGGAATTTAGACTTCTGTTGGGATTGGTTCTTTGGCATACATAGAACTATTGCGGCAAAATAGTTAACCGTTTGACTTGTCTGTGGATTTTCTGTTTGGGATCTCCTGAATCTCCCCCACTTAACTTCAGAGGCCTCATACAGGCTGACCTTGTAATGGAATAGGGCTGGTCCCTTCACCCAAAGATCTCTGAACACAGGTTAGAAGAGGCTACTTATGTGATACAAGGTGATTCCTCTTTTCTTCCTACCTTCCCACCAAATGGCTAAGACCATTCCCACAGTATCTTCAACCCAGATAGTGGGGGGAAAAATGAACTTGAGACATTAACTCAACCCCCCTGCATAAGAGCATGTGTGCTGCTACATATGTAACGCTTTTTGAGCTGAACCACACACAACCCTGACAGGCTGGGTGATCTGCTGAGGCGAGTCAAGGGGTGGAGGTGGTGGTGCCTTCTTGGACCTTGCTGTGCAGAGCTGGGCCAAGCCCTGCCAGCCCCTGCCACCCAAAATAGAAGTGAAACTATGCCTATGCCCGAGGGCCCAGCCCCAGCCTGAAGCTCTGAGTCCTTCCCTCCCCATCCCCTGCTGGGCCCTGGAGTTTTTAGAGCATGTTGAGGGGAGCCTCGGGGGGGGGGAAGGGGGGGGGAGGGAAGGTTGAGAACTCCTGATCTAGCACTTACAAAGTTGATATTCCATGTTTCCAAAGTATCACATCTATTGCACTGTCTTTAAAAACTGGTTTAATCTGATCTGGGACCATGAACACTAAAATGCTTTAATTATATGGTGGTTATATGATATTACAGGATAGATTTGAAATTGAGTGCCCTTGTTATGCATTTCTATATCTTACCATGCTTAAAATTCTTAAGTTTTTAAACTTAACTCTGAATTTCTTGCATTTATAACCCTTGGTTTGAGGGATAATTGGAACATTTTAGAATGTATTTTACTCTGAATCACTGATAAGTACTCTGAACTTTAACTCCATCTTAAAGTACTTGTATCTGGGAATGTATCATTTTACTTCCTTTTTGAATTGCTCAAATTTAGAGAGAGATTTTACCATTTGTCCCCATTTGAGTAGCCCCTTCGTGTGGGTGAGACCTCTGACTCTAGTTTTTTACTATTATCAGCAATAAGATACAGAACTAATTGAGTATTTGGCTTTGACATTTCAGTGGTGCATGGATTTAGGAAGGGTGAAAATAAGAAATTGAGGTTACTTCAGGAAATGAGGCTACTTTTTCCAATAATGTTTTGTTTAGAATTTGTTTTGGGAAACAAAATGTACCTTTCTTGCTGGCAGGAATACACCATTCAGCTTATGTAGTCCCTTTCTATCAGACTTTTTGTTGTACAAGCAATGAAAATAACTGAATGGATTTCTTGCCTTGTTATTTATAAAGTGCCAGCAGAGTGCTAGGGACTGAGCCTTGCTGCAATGTGCAGTGGGAAAACATGACTCTACTTTAAATCTTTCTTTTCATTTGGAGTATAAAGATCCTCTTCAAAGCAGTAGTAATACTCAAGTTCCGATTCTGCACAGATGTTCCAGGGACGAGATACCAAACTTCTGTACTTCCTGATTTGGGAATTATGCTGGCTTGGAGAGCAGACCAACAGACAAGCTGAAGCCTCATTCCCATTTCATTTTAAGTTTAAAACTAAAATGACTTCTCTAACAAGGTTTGAACACAGTAGCTCAGTTTAAAAGTTGTAGTGGACATAGGCTTTCATAAATCCATCCATTTGACAGGCCATCTCTTAAAGCAAGGACACTTAGACCACATCTTACTTAGGGTTACCATTCGTCCGGATTCTGCCGGACATGTCCGGCTTTTTTGAGTTAAAAATAGCGTCCGGGGGGAATTCGTAAATGTCCGGAGTTCCCCCCCAATGCAGAGAGCGCGTGGCTGACAGGGCAGCCGGCCGGATCGTGCCACTTGCATGGGGCTCCGAGAGCCAGAGCCCCTCCTCCGCTTCCCCCTCCTCTTCCCTGCAGCTTGAAATCACTCCCCTTCTCTCGCTCTCTCCCTCCCCCTCCCTGCATTCACAGATCGCCGGCCGGCCGTTCGCATCGGGCCTCCGGCAGTCTGGAGCTCCTCCCCCTGCTCCCCCCCGCGCTGCCCAGCGCGCCGCTCCGCAGCACTCTGAGCGGCACGGTAAGGGGGCCAGGGGGCCGGAGAAGGGGCAGGGAGGTTCTGGAGGGGGCAGTCAAGAGACAGGGAGCAGGGTTGGATGGGTCGGGAGTTCGGGGGGGGGGCTGTCTGGGGGTTGGGGGGTGTAAGGTTTTGGGCAGTCAGGGTACAGGTAGGGGGTAGGGCCCTGGGGGGCAGTTAGGGTGGGGGGATCTCAGGAGGGGGCAGTTAGGGGACAAGGAACAGGGAGGCTTAGGTAGGGGTTGGGGTTCTGGAGGGCAGTTAGGAGCAGGGGTCCCAGGAGGGGGCAGTCAGGGGACAGGGAGCAGAGGGGTTTAGATGGGTCAGGAGTTCTGGGGGGGGCTGTCAGGGGGTGGGGAGTGGTTGGATGGGGCGTGGGAGTCCCTGGTGTCTGTCTGGGGGTGGGGGTGTGGATAAGGGTTGGGGCAGTCAGGGGACAGGTAGGGGGTAGGGTCCTAGGGGGCCAGTTAGGATGGGGGGAAGGTCCCTGGAGGGGGCAGTCAGGGGACAAGGAGCAGGGAGGCTTAGGTAGGGGGTGGAGTCCTGGGGGGCAGTTAGTGGCAGGGGTCCCAGGAGGGGGCAGTCAGGGGAGAAGGAGTGGGGGGGAGGGTTGGGGGTTCTGAGGAGGGCGGGAAGTGGGAGGGAGTGGAAGGGGCAGGGGTGGGGCTAGGGCAGGACGGGGGCGGGGCTAGGGCAGGGCTCCTCCCGTCCTCTTTTTTGATTGTTGAAATATGGTAACCCTATCTTACTACTTCCACAAACTTGAATGACAGCAAAGATTTCACAAATTCAGAGAAGAACAAGTAAAACTACTACTTGGGTTTCAAATTGGCCCTTTAGTTCTAGGACTGAAAATACAGTTCCTTGGGGAAATTTGGAAATTCTGTGACATCTCAGCATTAGAGAAGACTCTAACTACCTTGAATGTTTCAGAGTGGTATCTATGTTAGTCCGTATCAACAAAAACAACGAGGAGTCCTTGTGGCAACTTAGAGACTAACAAATTTATTTGGGCATAAGCTTTTGTGTCACAGTACTGTCACACATACTTTGAGAACTTTCTTTGAAAGGTAGTGGGGTAGGGAAGAGTTCAGTTTTTGCAGACTGGAGAGAGGAAACATAATCTAGTGTAGACTTTGTAATTTTGTGAGACACTCAAATACCTGGTGAAGGGTGCTCTTTGAGATAATTCTCCTACTTAGGTTCTTAAACAGATAAGCAACAGTGGTAATGCTTGTCTGCTGATGTTTGAATTAGGCATGTATCATTTAAATGGAAAAAACTTTATCTTAAATGATGCAGAACAATTAGACAAACATTGTTGTAAATGCCAATGAGGGGTAAAAAGCTTCTACGTTCTCTGCTTGGTGAGAAGTCTAAAAGCTAAACCTGAACGTGATTTGACTGTAAAATTCCAATGAAGTCTTGCACAATGCCATTTGCGGGCTCTGTATTTCACTGTGCTACCTTGGAAACCTGTTTCCCGTCATCTGATAATTGCTTGCTTATTACCTTCTTGCTAACTGTTTTTTCTTAATAGCTGTTAAAATAAAAAAGGAAAAATGAATTTGAATAATGTTCACTCCCTAGAGGGAAATTAAGCCATCAATAACCTGTTTAAAATAGACTTGTCTTTGTACAGTGTGTTCGTTTTCATCCATAAGGGGAGACAATAGTTGGTTCTGCATCATCTATCTTGTCTTTCTGGTTGCCCTCGCTATTAATTGAAGTCTTTCCCAGGAGACAGTGTCTATTAACCTTCCTTTTCCCATCTCCCCTCCCCCCAACATACTTATGTCTGGAGGAGGAATTTTAAAAGCACCCTTTTGCATTGGTGGACCTCTAATCAGTAATCTTTAGTTCCCTGGTAGTGATGTTTTCATTTCTGTGCCTTACCTTCAGAGTTGTATGTGCTCTGTAATTTGGCAGAAGGCAAGATTGGAAAGATATCATTTCCCATAGCATGGAGCCTGGGTTTTTCAACAGCCTCAATTATTCCATCAGTTTCTGCAGTCAAGCTGCCTTACTCCCCCTCACTCCCCTGGGGCATCCTATATGCTAGAGAATCTTTTTTTCCCCCTCTTAGAGAAAACAGTTGAATGCAGCCCCTCCCCAAGTGCTTTGCTACCTTAATTTTCCTCAGAACTTTCGTATAGAACTTAATAGGTTTTTTGAAAAAGTTCTGTTGCTCTTAGAAAACCACTGAAATTTTTTAATGAAATATAATAAATTATATTTTAGACTTTAACTCAGGAATCTCCAGATCTCAGGGAATTATCCCAACTAAACACTTGCAAAATACCTGTAATTGGGAAAACAAGATAGCATTTGGGAAAATCTAAAGTAAACATATGGCAAAATAATCTAGCAGGCATTGACCCTTCAACTAGTTCAAACATAACCTCTACTTGTTGTGACTAGGAATACATATATAGACATTTTATACTCCAAACACTAATTACATATCTTCTTTCCCCTCCTAACTCTGCTGAGTTTCCAGTTGTCCAAAAGTGTATGCTTGTTAGGAGGTTGGGGGTGGGGAGACAGGCTAAAGAGTTAGTTTACACATCTGACAAACACATGCACAGCACATCCTTTTTGTGTACTTAATAAGTTTAGTCAGAATCTCTGTTGTGCCTGATCACTCACTACCTGACCTTCAAATGCTGATAACACGGCTGACTGAAAAAAGTAATTTTCCCTGGAACAACACCATGTGCTGCTCCTTAGTATACTGCAAATTTTAAAATTCTGTCGCCTTTGTGAGGCCTGAGCAAATCTTCACCTGAAACGGGAAGATGAGAAAATGGAACTTGAGCCCTTTTGCCTCCTAGCCCTGAACACAATTCCCTTAGATAAAGCAGGTGTTTGGGTGGCTAAAGCTGGACAGCTTTTCTGAATATTTCAGAATGTTGTTAATTGAACACATGAGGTTATTTTGCAGACTTATCTACAGAGATTCTCAGGGACTGCCTCCCCTCTCATACACATCATGTTTTGTTATTTTTGAAGCTATGACAATTGCTTAATTAAAGTAATATTAAATATTTTCCTAAAATATAGCTAAAATTTATTAAGGCAGGCTAAAATCTGGATAAACACCAACACCATGCAACCAGCCAACTCTTCACACACCATCAATAAGTGGTCCTTGGACCACAGATGGAGAATTGTTGCAATAGTACTCTCACAACTTGAGTACTGTGGTCCCTTTTAGTTGCCTGATCTCAAAATAAATACAGCAGAGACTGAAAAGGTCTAAAGAAATGACAAATAGTTGGAAACATGGTAGAATTTACATACAAGAATTGGGATTACTTAGTTTGGAAAAGGAATTTATGGTGAAACAAAGACTAAATTTAACAAACAGAAGGAAATAATTTATGCAGCATATTGTTAGTCTGTAGACTGTAATGCTGCAGGAAGCCAATGAGACACATTATAGTATTATGTTGTTTTTAAGAAGGACTGGATAATTTTGAGCTCTGTAAACATCTGTGATTATACAAGTTTAATATAATAAGGGAAATGAAACCATGTGCCTCAGGTAGTAAGGGTTTTTTATTCCCACTCCCTTCATGTCATAACTCTGCACCTCTGATTAGGTGAATTATTTAGTATTGGCCACTGCCGGAAACAGGATGCTTACCTAGATGGGCCAGTCGTTTAATTTGAAATGGCAGTTCCTAACTATGACTCTTCTACAAGGAAGAGAACCAGTGGCAATAACTCCATGAAATACCCCTGTGTTTTGGAGTAGTTTTGACTGCCTGAGATAACAAGCTGGGTGTATACTGCTACAGCTTGCCCACTTCAGGAAGGAGAAGGCATTTGAACTCCTTTGGTGATTTGGACAGAATCATGTTGAGAAATAAATAATGTATGGACAAAGAGGATCTGACCTAGAGGCTTCTGCCTACGTGTGGCAAACACCGTTTAACACTCTTGTTTAAACACAATGACTTTGTCTACACTAGCGAAGTTTGTAGTCATAATTCACCATGAATACAGCTCCACTGATGGTTACAATGGTGAAAGCTGTAGTATAGACTGGACTTATGCGTCTTTACTGTTGTCATTTAACCCTAGATGTCACAGCCTTAATTCTGACCTCATATGCTTACATGTAGAAATATAATGGATATAACTTGCCAATACATAATAAAGGTCTATAGCATCAATAGCTTTAAACTGAAATTGCTGAAATATTCCAGGCTCCCTCCCTGCCAAATGTGGCAGTACTTCTCCCCTGCCATGCCTTATTTAGTGTTCTCAATTTACAATTTTTTGTCTCAACTTTAGATTTAAACATCTGTCTTCAGTCTGTGAACTGAATTTAATAATGATTAGCATTTCACTTGTTCAAAGCATTATAAAGATATTAATGTAAACATCCTACAAGCTCATACAAGACACATTAATTTGCCTGTAAATTACATGTTATGGCACAGCCTAGACACACCCTTGAACTGGGTTAGCATAACTGGTTTGTGTGTCAGTATGGCCTTAGTAATACTGAATGTGCAATATCCCATGTCTTGCAGTCCAGTGAGAATTGTCTGCATATCGAGATAAACAGGATTTGTGTTGCTTTAGTTTTCTGAACTGTATTCAGCCACAGGTTGGAGAATTGGAGGGCAGTAGTTGAAGCTCACATGTAAAGTAAGATTGAGGCTATAAAACGGATTTGAAAATTTCTGCTATTGTATCGTTAGATTAAAAATGTATATGAGTTGAATTATAAATGCTGCTTTTTAAAGGCTATTGCTGGTTTGGTGGGGTATGTTTGAATTGTATGAAACTGCTATAGGTCCTGATTCTGCAAACATTGAAGCAGGCACGTAACTTTACTCACTTGAATAGGCCTGTTGATTTCAAAAGAAGGTAAGTTTGTGCATAAGTGTTCTCACCATCAGAAGCTAAAATTGTATTTTTATTAAACTTTTGTCTTCGGGTCATAAAATCTGTCATATTAAAACAAAACTGTGTTTTAGTTTTAACAATGAAAAGTTTTGTAGGCTTTCAATACATTATAAAACCGTTCATAATAACTTTGTTATACATGGGCCAAAATATCAAAAAACAAACAAACAAAAAATCCCCGCACAACAACCCACTCAAAAAAAATCCACAACAAAACCACACGAAAGTTAGGCACATTTAGGCACCTGGGGGGGTGGGGTTGAAGGGTTAGGATCTTCAGAAATACCTAAATGACTTAGGAACAGAAGTCCAATTGACTTCAAACCGTGGTGAAATATAGCCTGAACAAAGTAGTCCAGCTTTCTTAACTTAAGGAAGCTCAATATATTGGAAGCGTGTTCGTTGCAAATATAGCACGGTGATTTATTTATCACCTTTTTGTATGAGTTTGTAGTGTTCTTGCAGCAAGGATATTAATGATGACCTGGACTTGTTTGTTTCCAGATAGATGAGCATTAAGTGCAAAACTTCTTAGGTGAGTTCTCATGTTGTTGCTTGGACAATGTAGAGGCCAGTATAGAAGTGTGAAACTTCTTAGAGGAAAAAAGAAATTTTAAAATCTGAGCTTTTGCCAACAATTAGGAAACTAATTAAACAAATACAGAACATCCACTTCAGTATTTGACTGTAAAATGGGAAGAAAGTAAAGAACTCGCAACATGTAAATAAAAATCTGATATGACCTAAAAATATTTTTAAAATCATGATTTTTATCCATTTATCTTCAGATAAATGGTGGGTGGAAGACTCTCTTAAAGATTTGTGCATTGCAGTTAATTCTTCTATGCTGCTCAATTCCTTTTTATGCATAATATTTGTGTAGTTAAGGAATTTTTCCTTTAGAAAATGGAAATACTTTCTTACAGAAATAAAATTACATTAATCTATTGGGAGAAAAAAATATTGATTTCTGTTGCAATTGTTCGAGTCTGTTGGTGTCTGGACTAAGGATGAAATCATTTACAATATAGTAAGAAAGACTTAACATGGACTCAGCCACACAGGCGAATAGAGATGAAGGCACGTACAGTGCTGGTGTACTAAAAGAGAAGCTAGCAGCAGCTTGCTTAGACAGAGGATGAAAGATTGATGTTTTCATCTTGTTTAACCAATAATTAGGTTGAGAACTTTAGTAGATACCTTCATGCTAATCATAGGACTGGAAGGGACCTCGAGAGGTCATCTAGTCCAGTCCCCTGCATTCATGGCAGGACTAAGTATTATCTATTCTAGACCATCCCCGACAAGTATTTGTCTAACCTTCTCTTAAAAATTTCCAATGATGGAGATTCCACTATCTCCCTAGGCAATTTATTCCAGTGCTTAACCACCCTGACAGTTAAGAAGTTTTTCCTAATGTCCAACCTAAATCTCCCTTGCTGCAATTTAAGTCCATTGCTTCTTGTCCTATCCTCAGAGGTTAAGAAGAACAGTTCTTCTCCCTCCTCCTTGTAACAACCTTTTATGAACTTGAAAACTGTTATGTCCCCTCTCAGTCTTCTCTTTTCCAGACTAAACCAACCCAATTTTTACAATCTTCTGCCATAGGTCATTTTCTAGACCCTTAATCATTTTTGTTGCTCTTTTCTGGACTTTCTCCGATTTGTCCAAATCTTTTCCAAAGTGTGGCACTCAGAACTGGACACAATACTCCAGTTGTGGCCTAATCGGCGCGGAGTAGAGTGGAATAATTACTTCTCGTGTCTTGCTTACAACACTCCTGCTAATACATACCAGAATGAACTTTTTTTTGTTTTTGTTTTTTGTTTTGCAACAGTGTTTCACTGTTGAATCGTATTTAGCTTGTGATTCACTGTGACCCCCAGATCCCTTTCCACAGTACTCCTTCCTAGGCAGTCATTTCCCATTTTGTATGTGTGCAACTGATTGTTCTTTCCTAAGTGGAGTACTCTGCATTTGTCCTTATTGGAGTTCAGACCGTTTCTCCAGATCATTTTGAATTTTAATCCTATCCTCCAAAGCACCTGCAACCCCTCTCAGCTTAGTATTGTCCGCAAACTTTATATGTGTACTCTCTATGCCATTATCTAAATCACTGATGAAGATGTTGAACAGAACCAAACCAGAACTGATCCCTGCAGGACCCCACTTGTTATACCCTTCCAGCATGACTCTGAACCACGGATAACTACTCTCTGGGAACGGTTTTCCAACTAGTTTTGCACCTGCCTTATAGTAGCTCCATCTATATTGCATTTCCCTAGT
The DNA here is from genome assembly GCF_028017835.1 of Emys orbicularis. Classification (NCBI taxonomy): domain Eukaryota; kingdom Metazoa; phylum Chordata; order Testudines; family Emydidae; genus Emys; species Emys orbicularis. The sequence continues at coordinate 58,178,394 of NC_088690.1, read as the reverse complement.
TTGGTTATGAGACGGTCATGTGAGACAGTATCAAAGGCTTTACTAAAGTCAAGATATACCATATCTACCACTCCCCCGATCCACAAGGCTTGTTACCCTGTCAAAGAAAGCTAACAGGTTGGTTTGATATGATTTGTTCTTGACAAATCCATGCTGACTGTTACTTATCACCTTATTATTTTCTAGATGTTTGCAAATTGATTGCTTAATTATTTGCTCCATTATCTTTCCGGGTACTGAAGTTAAGCTGACTGGTCTGTAATTCCCTAGGTTGTCTTTATTTCCCTTTTTATAGATTGGCACTATATTTTCCCTTTTCCAGTCTTCTGGAATCTCTCCTGTCTTCCATGACTTTTCAAAGATAATCAATAATGGCTCAGATGTCTCCTCAGTCAGCTCCTTGAGTACTCTAGGATGCATTTCATCAGGCCCTGGTGTCTTGAAGACACCTAATTTGTCTAGTCTAAGTAATTTGTAACTTGTTCTTTTCCTGTTTTAGCCTCTGATGCTACCTCATTTTCACTGGCATTCACTATGTTAGACGTCCAATCACCACCAACCTGCCTGGTGAAAACCGAAACAAATAAGTCATTAAGCACCTCTGCCATTTCCACATTTTCTGTTATTATTTCCCCCCCTCATTGAGTAATGGGCCTACCCAGTCCGTGGTCTTCCTCTTGCTTCTAATGTATTTGCTTCTAATGCTTTAGTCTAGTCTAGTTTTGCTTAACACTCTTCCCCCTCCTCTCCCCCCACTTATTCTGTGTCAAGTAACCCTTTTCAGGGTAACTTTGTAGTTTAGTCTTTAGCACTTTTGGGGGCCCTGGAAAGAAGAAAACTGACTTAAGACTCTAAAGAGGACACGCCAAGTGTAAGTGTGTGCTGCTTTATTCTGTATAATGAAGGCCTTAAAACCATTTTCTTCTATTTACCTTAAATGTCAGGAATGTAAAGTCTTCCCTATTTTTGCCAGAGGACTTATTAGGGGATTTGAGTGTGGGTTATGAGCTTTCTCAGCCATTAATTGAAGGAGTGAGTGCTGTTGCTAAGGCCATGTCTACACTAGCACTTATGTCGGCAAAACTTTTGTCACTCAGGGTATGAAAAAACACTCCCCTGAGGGACATACGTTTTTGCCGGCATAAGTGATCATGTGCACAGCGCTGTGTTGGCGGGAGATGTTCTCCCACCAACATAGCTACCGCTGCTCATTGAACTGGTTTTATTATGCCAGTGGGAGAGCTCTCTCCCATCAGCATAACGTGGCTACACGAGCGCTTTTACAGTGGCACAGTTATATTGGTACAGCTGTGCCGCTGTAAGCTTGTAAGTGTAGATGTGGATCTTTATCAAAGACTTTGGCTCCTGAAACCATCTCAGGCAAACTGAGATAGACGGACAATCCCATCACTAATTGGTATACTCTTGATCAAGAGATCAAGCACCTCCACCAATCTTATAGTGTAGATCAGATAAAATAAACCCATTTTAAGACCTCTTCCACATCCTTGATTACTCAATGGCTCTTAGCCAGGATGGGCAGGGATGGTGTCCCTAGCCTCTGTTTGCCAGAAGCTGGGAATAGTTGACAGGGAATGGATCACTTGATAATTTCCTGTTCTCTTCATTCCCTCTGGAGCACCAGGTATTGACCACTGTTGGAAGACAGGATACTAGGCTAGATGGACCTTTGGTCTGACCCAGTATGGCCGTTCCTAGGAGTCTTTCCTTAGGATCCTGTTGTCCCAGATTCTTGCTCCCTCTTTGCGAGAACTATTACCTTCACCCTTTTATTCAGGTTTGTTTCTAATGAGCAGTAGCTAACTTGCTACTCCCAGGGAATAGCACCTGCTGACAGGATGGCGTGACAAGACAATCTTGGTAGAGTTCACCTGGGACCTCAAAGACCAGAGCTGGCCAAAACTCAACCACCAACAATTCGCTATATCCAGAAGGGGGAAAAAAACTATCCTCACTGAAGCAGCCAATTCAACCTAAATCCAACTGTTTTATCTTCAGAGAAATAGTCAGATATTTCTTACTGCAAGGAATCTGCTTTTAGTCACTGGCACTTCAGGTACATTGACTTAGAACTGCTCTGTTGCATGGGATGTTGCCAATATAATAGTGGAAGGGAAAACATCTGTTTCCTCCACAACACTTTAAAAATAAATAAATACTCTGTGTTAGGATATAGATATTCAGGCCTGTCTGTAAAGGCCTATACTTTAAGAATTTATGTGTATTCTTATCACTTAGCTAGTTATAGAGGTATAAAAGAAAGACTCAAAATCACTGTCTGTCTGTGAAAGGGCCTTCTCGTACTGTGACAGTCTGAGGCTCTGTTCTTAGGCTAAGTAAGGCTTTTGGCTAAGCAGCAGAGGCAGCCATAAGCTGAGAAGTGAAGGGTCACATCCTCACATTCCAAACTAGTCACATTAAAATAAGGCAATCTGGGGCTGTTAGGGAGGTGATCTAATCTATCACCTCCAGATAAAGGGAAAAGCCTAGAACAGGGGTCGGCAACCTTTCAGAAATGGTGTGCTAAGTCTCCATTTATTCACTCTAATTTAAGGTTTTGCATGCCAGTAATACATTTTAATGTTTTTAGAAGGTCTCTTTCTAGAAGTCTATAATATATAACTAAACTATTGTTGTAAGTAAAGTAAATAAGGTTTTTTAAATGTTTAAGAAGCTTCATTTAAAATTAAATTAAAATGCAGAGCCCCCTGGACCGGTGGCCAGGACCCGGGCAGTGTGAGTGCCACTGAAAATCAGCTCGTGTGCCGCCTTCGGCACAAGTGCCATAGGTTGCCTACCCCTGGCCTAGAACATGTAAAAGGAAATTTAGTTTGATAGTTTTCTGACTGGTAAGAACTCACTTATCAATAGACACAGCTGGAAAACCCTTATGTCTGTATAGATGTAGTTGTGAAATCCTCACTTCTGTATTGTTTTGTATGTTTATTTGCATGGTCTCTGTCTTGTTCTGTAATTGTTTCTGTCTGTTGTATAATTAATTTTGCTGGGTGTAAACTAATGAAGGTGGTGGAATATAATTGGTTAAATAACCATGTTACAGTATGTTAGGATTGGTTAGTTAAATTTCAGTAAAATGATTGGTTAAGGTATAGCTAAGCAGAACTCAAGTTTTACTATATAGTCTGCAGTCAATCAGGAAGTAAGGGGGGGAATGGGAACAGGGAATGGGAACAGGGATGGCTCTGTGGTGTCAGAGCTGGGAAGGGGGACACTAAGGAAGGAAACTGGAATCATGCTTGCTGGAAATTCACCCCAATAAACATCGAATTGTTTGCGCCTTTGGACTTCGGGTATTGTTGCTCTCTGTTCATGCGAGAAGGACCAGGGAAGTGAGAGGGTGAAGGAATAAGCCCCCTAACACTCTGTTTACCACAATCCCTCTAGATCAAAATGTGATTACCTTTATTGGTTTTCTATCCTGTGTTTCATTTGAACATGCCAGAGATTCCGCCGCTTCAGCTAGTAGGGAGCTCTTATTGCTGAATAATAAAACCCTGAAAATAAGATTTTTTAAAAAATGGAAGTCCTGACCAAAGGAGTACAAGTAGCAGTTTATTATAAAGCTTAATCTCCTGTCAGAAATATGAAAATAAACTCTTGGTTTTATAAAATTGAACCAAGGTTTCATATGCATATTTTTGTCAGTATATGTGTATACACATACATACAACTCAAAGCTGCAGTAGGAAAATCATCACTTTGAAAAATTGTTTCTCTTATCTGATTGAATTGTTTCTTTGAAATGTAATCAGTATTAAATGTGCAGAGGTCATAATGCCATAGAGTAAAGCATTTGTTAAAATTCCCTAGTAAATGTATGAGGGGTGGAAGAAGAGGGAAAGGAGGAGTACTGTTTGTGACTTTTAAAGTGAGTGACCTCTATTATATTAAACTTGGGAATATTTGAGTTTATTTTAATTGTGTTTTGCTGCAGGAGTTCCCAGCATCTATGGTAATTTCTTCAGTCATTGATTAGAAAGACAATCCTAAGGGGATCAGCTATAAGTTTGGAATGTCTTTTTTTTTTTTTTTTTTTTTTGGTTGGTTTTTTTTTTCATTTTTATGGAGCATATATTTACATTTATTTAAATATCACTCTGCTAAAAGGTCAGGAAGCATGGCACCTATTAGGTTATGGTAATTGACACATTATTGGCTTTTATCAAGAGAGGCTTCTGTTGGACTTGCATGCATTTTACCTGATTGAGGGAAAATGGGAGGTAGGGTGAATTTAGTGAAGGGACACTTGCAATTTGAACTCTAGTTAGTTTTAAAAAATTGGGTACTATCCTGCCCCAGAGTTTCCCTGCCAATTTTTGTCTGTTTAGTAACACCATTTTCCTATTTTTATGTGTTTTTTCTTTTCCTTGTTATTGTGAGGTTCAAGGGTCAAACTGGGGAGGGGTGGGGAAAGTGGTGGTACTTTTCCAAGCTCTACCTACAAAATCACTGACCATGTCAATTGCCAAAATGAAACACTGCTCAGAGTATGTTGTGTAGATGGTAAAGTATGATCATGCATTCTCATTTGGCTTCCCTTCACTGGGACTTGAATATGTACATTGGCTCTGCTAGGATCATGGGGCTTTGCTCTTTACTCCCTTCTCCCCTCCACCCCCCATTAAAAAGCTTTATCTCCCAAATGCCACTCTCCAGTAGTGCCAAAATGAGACGTCACTCTCAGTAAACTGCAGATCTGTGATCCTCCTCTTTTCTTCCTGAATAAAATGTCAGCACTGTTATTTTATTCCTTATCACTGGCCATCTGAATTGATACCTCATTGAAATGAATGGGGCAAGTCACACTTATCCCATCTGTTATTCCATGCTCACACAGCTATCTTTGCATTAGTTGCACTTAGTTCACTTTTTTGAGCTTTTCTTTGCACCTATATCAGCTAATGACTTTAAAAATGAAAGCTGAGGATCTGGTGAACAAGATAGCAGCTTGAGACAGGTCCTGGAGTGCCACGTACCATCCCGTTCTGAGCCTCACAAAGTGGAGAAACTGTCTCCTGTTTTGTTGGTTATTCAATGAAATTAACAACACACAAAGGGTATGTCTATACCAGAGCTTTTGGTCCTGTTTCAGTTAGAGTTAATTGATTTTTGTTTTAACTTGAGTTTAAACAGGACCACAAACTCTACTCTAGAAAAACCTAAAGTGCTGACAATTGCACAAAGAAAAACTGAAAAAATAATTTTCTAATATTTCATTTATGTAAATCATTCTAAGGTGTGTGTTTGTAGTAGCAAATATACAAAATTTTCAGCTGGTTTTCGTTGACTGTGTGTTGTTAACACTTAAAAATGTGATGTCACTAACATCTTCAGTTTAGGTGAGTAGAATGCCTTTAACAAGCACATAAATCGCCACTTGTTTTTCCCCTTTGAAAAGACATGGAACTCAGAGGCTGGTTTGGGTACTGAAAAAATTTCACTGGGTGACATCACTATATATAATGTGTTTAGCAGTTTGAGTCCCTGATGCTATTTTAGCATTGCTTTTGATGGTCGTGTGCTGCAAACTTCCAGTACGTGCAACACAAATTCCTAACCATGTTACATTTCTTTCATCTATTTTTCTCCTCCATAAAGTTCCCAAATAATACCTAATAATTAAAATTGTTTTTTTTCTCAACTGTCCCTTGAGTCTTAAGCACCACATGGCCCTCAATTAGTGGCCTGACCAGGACTATTAATATAATAAATAATAATACTTGGAAGGCAATGTTGTGCAGATGTCAAGTATCACATCCGTATAATGGACAGGCACTGAGGATAGAAAATGGAAGTAGAACAATGAAGTTAAATTATAACTCTGACAATCTGCAGAATTCAAACAGCATTTTAATGAAGTTAAAATAAAATGTCAAATCTGGGGCCAGTTAGTCTGGGAGCTGGGGAAGAAAACTCACAGAAGCTTAGAGATGTCGTATCTGCTCTGCAGCAATTGCCAGTCCAGCTATATTTTCACTTCTTTTCATATCTGTTTGATCAGGCAAAGGAGTAGTTTACATCCCCACTCTGCCTCTATTGGGGTTGGCAATGGGCACATTGTGGCTGTCCATTTTGTTCCCTTTTGAGTGCCTGCTTGAATGAGAGAACTGTTTTAATTGAAGATTTTTAATAGAGCCAGCACCAAAGCAACCCATTCTCCTACACACTATTATGGTTCTTAATTCAGGCAACTGCAGCCAGCTAATACTAACTTTTTAAAGCAGCTTTCAGTGCTAAACTAATAAGAATTACCTTTTGCTTTCCCTTTTTTAAGGAAGAATTTTAACATTATGAGGCCTGCCTGCTTTCCTTAATCTTTTCTATTTGTCTTTATATTGTACCAAGTGTGTCAGATATAGCAATTTCCTGCAGTGGTCTTTGGGAGATCTTACTGTATAAAGTATTAGAGTGGTAGCCGTGTTAGTCTGTATCCACAAAAACAACGAGGAGTCCGGTGGCACCTTAAAGACTAACATAAACTGGGTTTTTTACCCACAAAAGTTTATGCCCAAATAAATCTGTTAGTCTTCAAGGTGCCACCGGACTCCTCGTTGTTTTTACTGTATAAAGTTTGTTTCATTGTGGGGCAAGGATTGTATGTTATTCCATGGGGGAGGGGGATCACAGTCCTCCAGGAATGTAGAACAGTTGAGGGATGATTAGGTAAATTCACTCCGGTTGTAACATCTGTTGAGAGGTACCACCCCAGGAAAGGCTTGCATATACTAGTTCAAACTGGAGTCTCTAATACAAGCAGGCAAAGAAAGGACATTAAGATAAATATCTGCTTTCTGACCCAGCAAACAGACAGGACCTTCTGTCCAAGGGAGGCCCCAATTCTTCCTGGGAAGGGTTTGGAAGAACATGACCTATTCATGGGCATGCTTGTTCTGAGAGAAATGTGTTATCAACCTGTAGCCACAGAAAAAACCCTGTGTAGAGGACTGATCACATGCAGTTGCTCTGAATTGTGACACCCACTGTCGTGGTTTCTGAACATCAAGGTATCAGATTTCCCTTCTTATTTAGGACTCGCTTTGTTGGTGGCTTCCAGTTATGCACATTTTTATTGTTTTATATTGGCTGTTGAAGAAAAAAATCCAGAATACTTAACGTTGTGTTAAATAAAACAATTTAAATGTCTGTCTGGTGATGTTCTCCTCCTAATACAGCCTGGCAAGAAAATCCTCCAAATATTAATGATTAACCTGTTGAACTGGAGATAGTTCACCTCCCTATGACTTCATAAATCTCTGCTTCACTTACCTTTGGTAAATGAAATAACCAAACAATCATTCCTTTTCTGATATAGCTGTAAAACTAATATGAAAAGTTTTCAAAATAAATCACTATTTAAAATGTAGAGTGTGTACCTTCTAAAAATGAAACCTACATCTATCTCTGAGTTGTGAAGAATATGTATTAAGGTTATAACCATCAACAAGAATGCACTTTTATGTAGAAAACCATGATTAAATCGAGTCTTCCTGACTAGTGATTTACTGTAAATCAAATTCACCCTGTTAGATGAGTGGGTGTTAGAGGAAGTAGTTGCTAACAGATATGATGGCCGGATACAGGAGACAAGTGCTTCACGTTACATTTTGTTTAACCATTACGGATATCCCTAGGTATCAATGGATGTAATAATAGTTACCTGATAATCAGGAAGCTGCCTTTCCCTTCTAGTGTATCTTTTGGGTTGTCTCTCCCATACAGTATGTAACAACAAATAGGTAAATCTATCTTCTAACTTGGAGAGTCAGTCATAACTTCCTAGGCCCTGTGTGACACTGCACCCCATATTCTTCATAGTGATATTATTATAATATGATTATAGCATAATTATGATGCATTTTATGCAAGACGGGTCATGTGAGGTGTCATTGGAAAAGTTATGAATTGCTGAATATGATTATCTGATTTGTATGCATGTATCATTTTTTAATCTAAAATTAGGAATATTGACTATGTATCTGTATTTCAATCGTGCTTACTCTGGGTGACACCCACAACTAGCCTTTCTGGTACATCTGTGAAGAAGCCAGACAGTGCTGATGGCCCATCAGCAAAGACAAGGGACCCTGGAAGAACTTAATCTTCCTGTGAACGTTTCAGACAGCCCGTAAGTAATGGCTGCTATGACTCAGCAAGGTATGCAAGGGCATGTAACCAGGCCACATGACTCTGGACTCCATCTTGGGATGTCAGTGTTTTTTCCACAAACTGAGTTTGGAACAAAAGGTTCCCGCCATATGCTAATGCTGTATAAGGCAGGAAGTGACATCTGTGATTTTTCACTCCCCACACAAGAAGACTCCTGAAAATACCTGAGGAACAAAGACTGAACTGGGGGGAAGTGCTGGACCCAGGCTAACAGAATTTCTACCCTGTGTATGAAAAACCTGGTGATTGCACTTGCTTTACAGCTTGGAACTTGTATCTTGAGAATCTGCCAGCCTGCTTGTATCATCAGCCAGCATGAGAATTTGCTAATTCATATGCTGTCTTTCTAGTACCTTAAGCTTAGTTTGCAGTTTTGTTTATTTACTAGGTAATCTGCTTTCATCTGTGTGCTATCACTTATAATCACTTAAACTCTATCTTTTGTAGTTAATAAACTTATTTTATGTTTTAATCTTACCCAGTAAATTTGGAGTGAAGTGCTTGGAAATCTCAGCTTGGTTTAATACAGGCTCGTTGCATTTCCTCTCCACATTATGGGGGAGGCCAATTGGATAATAAATTCATACTGGTTGGGGTTTGGACCAGTGCAGGACGTTACAGCTCTGGGGTCCTAGGCTGGGAAGCTAGTAGTTATTTTGGCTGTAGCGTCTCTATTGTTGGTTTATGTGGTGGCTGGTAAGAGAGTCTACATGTAACTACAGCTGGGTGTGTCCCTACCTATGTTAATGCTGGAGGAAGTGTAAGACCAGGAGCAGGTTTGCAGCCTGTCATAGCAGCACAGTGTGAGAGGGAGCCCAGGATGGTGGGTCAGAGGGCTCAGTGGTACCCCAATTCCAGGTGGTACCCTGGGGGGAACCCATCACACCCTGTCAATACAGTTCCAAAAAATGACTGTTCAGGTTGATTCTTCTGGGGCCCTCTGGGGATAAAATGGCATATAGCATTTTTGAAATTTGGCTTAAGTTAAATTGTTTTTAGGGTCTTTAAGAGGAGCTTTCTTGTGGTGGTCTGAAGGTATTCAGGGGAAAATAGACAAAGAAGAAAGAACATACACTTGTGAGGTTCCAAACTCGGTCCTTTCCAGCATGTTACATATATAGTGCATTTGAATTTGTTAATGCTGAGAGTAAATGAAAAGGGTTATACTGTTATAAATTCCTTGTGTCAACTTAGTGCTTGTGTTGCACCGAGCTAGAATATTTCTTCTGGAGCATGTCTATGCTCTACTTGTTTAGCTTTTCCTGTTTGTTTCTTGTACAATTTTAATATGGTTAGCTGTGTGTATTAAAGTAGTGGGTAGAGCTGGCTTAAGTTGTGGGCTAAGATGATCTGTGCTGCCCATCAGATTTCACTGCTTTCATCTGTGATCTGGAAAGGCATAGAAAATACCGATAGATACAGCTTTCAGAAAAAGATTACCCAGTTTTTATGCTGTGATAGATTTTCATTATGCTTTGTCTTGAATTTGCTTCGTAAACCATATATCGAGAAGTAGCTGTCAGTTTGTGATCATATTGGGAATTAGTAGACCAGTGTTGACGGATACGCTCTAATTTTTGCCTAAAAGTTGAACTTAAAATTGTTAGATCATATCTGGAAAGTTAAGACCCACAATCCAGAACTTTCCAGGATATTCTAGTGTTTTTATTCTGGGTTGACATGTACAAGAATGTCATCAAAAGTCTTCCCAAGAGCAGTACTCTCGCTTTTCGTGTCCTTTTCAAAACTCATTGTTTTTTCTAACTCGCTATTTGGTTCCCACCTTAAGTGACCTTAATATTTTTCAGCTATTGCTATGATGTCTTGTGGTTACTTTCAGTTAGTATGAAGGGAAGGTTGGTGTGACAGCGTACCCCATAAGGCTTTATGGGGGGGTGTTTATAAATGTATGTATGATATAACTGAAATATGTTTTGTGCTGCCTGTGCCATGTAACATATCTCCGTAAAGGTTATGGTCTACTATATCTATTCATCCTTTGTACTTATATACCATTTTCTACTTAAGGTTAAGAATATGGGCTGTATGCTTGCTTGATTTCTAAGTAAGCTTGGTGAGGCATTTGGTCAGCTTCTTTAGGAAGGAATTTGCCAGGTTAAGTACCTGATCGGGAAACACTTGGGGAACAATGCATCATGGAATGCTCCAATCCACATAAGAAGTCTTCCTGGAGACATGCAAGATACCATGTGGACAATGGCGTCGGCCTGTAAAGACTGAGTCATGCAGGGGCATGTGACTTGCCCAGGTGTCTCCAAAACTCCATCTTGGAGCTGGACTTTGCATAGGAGGGAGGAGGGGGGTCTCCTCCCACAAGAGAGAGCCTATTTAAGCCTGGGGGAGACCCCTCCATTTTGTCTTCAGCTGGCTAAAGAAGGAGCCTCTCCACCCCCCCAGGATACTTGCAATAAACTGAAACAAAAGACAGACTACAGGGGTTGTGAGAGATTGCTGGACCCAGGCTAAAGGGAGAGTAGCCTGTAAAAGGGAGCATTCTGGAACTGGTGAGGAATTTATCTGTATTTAGTTTGATTAGGCATAGATTTGCGCATTTTATTTTATTTTGCTTGTGACTTACTTTGTTCTGTCTGTTACTACTTTGAACCACTTAGATCCTACTGTCTGTATTTAATAAAATCACTTTTTATTTAGTAATTTACTCAGAGTATGTATTAATACCTGGGGGAGCAAACAACTGTGCATATCTCTCTATCAGTGTTATAGAGGGCGAACAATTTATGAGTTTGCCCTGCATAAGCTTTATGCAGGGTAAAACGGATTTATCTGGGTTTAGACCCCATTGGGAGTTGGGCATCTGAGTGCTAAAGACAAGCACACTCCTGTGAGCTGTTTTTGGGTAAACTTGCAGCTTTAGGACAAGTGATTCAGACCCTGAGTCTTTGTTAGAGCAGACTGGAGTGTCTGGCTCAGCAAGACGGGGTGCTGGAGTCCAGAGCTGGCAGGGAAAACAGGAGCAGGGGTAGTCTTTGCACATTAGGTGGCAGCTCCCAAGGGGGTTTCTGTGATCCAACCCGTCACAGTTGGTGCATCTTAGTATGAAGGGAAGGTGGTTTGATACCTGGTACATCTCTGGTTTTGAAATATGGCTAACTGTACAGAGCAAGGCTGCTTCAAAGGCAGCAGCTTTGAGGCTCTCAAGCACTCTTCATTTTGTAGTGTGCTTGGACGTAGAGCTCTGTGTGGGCCTAGTGTACAACCCTGCAGTAGGACCGGGGTCCTGCAGGACCTGCTGCCATAATAGCGGAGTGAGTGGGAGCAGGATTTAAAATAGTCCCATGCAGGGCTCTACTTGGAAACTGAAAGTGCTCTAACACCCCACGCTCATTTGCTAACCAGCCAGTGGTTCTGCAGTGGTGATTAGCATGTTCAAGTCTCATGGTCAGGGCCGGCTCCAGGCACCAGTGCAGGAAGCAGGTGCTTGGGGCGGCCAATGGGAAGGGGCGGCACATCCAGGTCTTCAGCGGCAATTCAGCAGCGGGTCCCTCAGTCCCTCTCAGAGGGAAGGACTGGCCGCCGAATTGCCGCCGAAGAATGAAGCGGCGTGGTAGAGCTGCCGCCAAAGTGCCACCAATCGCGGCTTTTTTTTTTCTTTTTCTTTTTTTTCTTTGCTGCTTGGGGTGGCAAAAAAGCTGGAGCTGGCCTTGCTCATGGTAACTGCGTGCATCATCCCTGTTGCTTTTTACATTCATTTAAAAGGAAGAATGGGGGGAGATTCCAATTTGAGTAATTAGCAACTTAAAATGAAAAACATTAATAAATTCTTATAGTAAACCAAAAATAATAAAGTGAAACAAGACTGTGTGGATTCTGCATATTTACCGAGGCAAGGTTGTTACAACATTTTTGCGTTTCAAGCATTAATTAGATGAGTTTTTGCCCTTTGCAACAGATTTGCAGGGCACCACTATTTGGTGTTAGGAGCTAGGGATGTGGGGATTTAAAAAAAAAAAGGCATTTCAAAACTAGGAGGAGGAAAAAGGGGTTGCTTCTGGTTTGAGGAAGCATTTGTTCTACCCTAGAGACCATTCAGGTTGGGGAAGTGGAGAAAAGTATTCTTTTTTCAGTCTTTGGGACAAACTTTTCTTTGTTCCCTCAGCCATTATCTTTAATGTGTCGTTATTTTTTTGCATAGATTGCTCTTTGGACCTAACCTATGTAGAATAATATACAGGAAACTGAGCTTATTAGGCTATGTACATATCAATAGCTTCTGATGACATGGTAACCATAAGCAAAGTTTTAGTGGTTTGCGTCACTTGAATCTTAAGATGTTTATAGTTTTACGTAACATATTGGTGCTAAACAATAATCCTCTTAAGTTTAAAAATATTGCAGAGTGTAAAGTGTGTATCTAATAACCTGGACAAGCATTAAAAGCTTACAAAAATGACTCTTCTGCCCTTCTTTGTGTTGCAAACACCTATTAGAGAAGCAGTAGAAATATAGAATACCTTGGAGAGGTTTGTGTGTAGCATAGTCATTTTAGACTAATAAGTCACTTTTCTTATTGTGGATATACAAAACGTGACAAGTTAATAGGTGCTCTTTATAAATCCAAAAATTCAGAGAGAGTTCAGCCAATTGGGGTATAGCTGACTTGAGATTATCTGCCTCTTGCAATTCTGTTGGCTAAATTGTTCATTTTGCATGTTCTGTTCACTTCTGATTTAGTGTTTCATTGCGGATATTACAGCTGTGGAATGCAAGGTCACAGAACCAAGATATGTAAGTAACAAGACAGATGTGTACCAGGTACCTATATCTCTCAGGTACACTGAAGCTTAGAAATTTTACCTTCTGTCCATCCCAGCTAAATAAAACCAACTGGCTCTTCCACAAATTTGTGAGATTCTGTGTAAGTGGCGTTATATATTTCGGTGCGGGAGATGGAGACCTGTCAGGTAAATGGCTAGGTTTCTTCTGCCTGCAAGCCTCTTCTTTCTTTTTGTAATCTGAAAATATGGACGAAGCGCTATTATGAAACAGTTTATTGTTATTTCCATAGCCACCTGGAGCAGATTTTACTCATCCTGGATTATCTGTTGTGAGGACAGCAAAACGTTGATCACGTAAAAAATTCACCAAAACATAGCATACTCTTTTGAAACTAATTGCAAAGCATAATACAGAGTATCATTAATGAATAGCTAAACCTCCTCTTTGGACAAAAAGAGCACTAGTGTTACTTGTATTTCTGAATTTTGCTAACATCAAAGCATAGAATAATGTCTCTGCTAGTGGGTTCCCCTCTTTCTTCCATCCGAAGTGTATAAAATAAATAAGTGTGTGTATGTGTCTTTTTTATATATATATATAATATATATATATATCTTCAGAATATTTGATTGCTTAAAGAAAAGGATAGATCAATGTTTGTTCAGGAGCCAAAATTAATATAATGTAAGAGCAGAAAGATATCTGGCTTTTTAAGTTTGCTGTTTCTCTTAACATTTTCTCTCATATATGTTCTCAGGGGGATTGGGGAGTTCAGCAGCTACTTCCTATATTTTTTTCCTATGCAGACATTACCAGGCTCATTTTCCACTAATGCCTATCATCACTAAAGTCTCTTACTTCATTAAATCAAGTAATAATTTAATAGCCAGATGATAATACCTGAGTTGCACTAAAACATTTATTAGGGGTGAATTCAGTGAGGTCTGTCACTAAGACTCTAACCAGGTTCAACAAGGAAGATACGGCCACATGGATTTTTTTAATAATGCAAAGTGTGAAGTCTAATGTTGCTGTTCTGTTGATTTTTATTTTGTCTTAGTTCAAGGGTCTTCTGTTTTTGTATGGTGCAGTAGATACCTAAATAGGATGATAATTCTTCATACTTAAACACAGGTACCACATGTGAATTTGAATTTTCCACTTCCAACATGGATTCACTTTGCATTTGGCCTGCTTGTGGAGATTGACCTCACTGACTTATGTTAAGTTGTAAAACATAACTTGAGGAAAAGATAAGTATTTCTTATTTTCAAGATATTTGAAGTAGGAGCATTTCTCACTTTCTTTAAAAAAAAACATGTCTTGCATTGATAAAAGTTGACTTCTCTAATCAAAAAAACCAACAAAAAAACCCAAACCAAATTTTAAAAAAACCTTTGCATTGGTGAGAAATGGCCCACCGAAAAGTGTTTCCATACACATATTTTAAGCAGTTAAAAATGTGAATAGCTTAAACTGTTTCTCACCAAAGGACGTGCAGCTAGCTAAAATATTCTCATGCTTTTGGGTTCCTGGTGTCTGGAAAATGATGGTACTTTTGTGTTCACACCTTTATTGGTATGTTATCAGTCATCTTAATATTAGTGAAGTCTTTTGATATGTTGGAGGATCTATAGGTTTTTTAACTTTGTAGAATTACAAAAGGCCTTTGACAAAGTACTGCACAAGACACTACTAAAGAAACTAAGTAATCTTGGTATGAGAAGCCAAGTACAGTCATGGATCAGAAACTCACTAAGACAGAAAAGAGAGTAGAAATCAGTGGTCGGTTTTCAACATGGCAGAAGGTTAACAGAGTGCCACAAATTTCTGTTTTAAGATGAATGATATTTAATAAAATTTGTAATGATTGGAAAAGGAGTGGGTAGTGAGGTGGCAATTTACAGATGACAGAACTGTAATTCTGTGCACGAAATGAGGCAGTGGTTTTGTAGGAAAAACTTTGTGATCATGTAATTGAAGGCTATCATAACGAATACACATGAGAACAAATCAAAGTTGTACAGATTACTTTAATTTGTACATTTCCTAATTGAGTGCTTGACTTTTTTTGAACATCTGTCCTGCACCAATGTTGGTGCGCAGGCCTGAAACCAGTCTTCCATTTCTCTCTGTCATTTGTTACTGTTTCCATTTGCCCTGTTGTACTTAGCTCGCCTCCTTGCCCTCCCGGCTAGAGTAGTTCTTAAAGTTTCTCATGGGCTTCTTTATTTCCTCACAGCAGCTGGTTTTCACTTGATAACTTCATGTGGGAGTCTGTATGTTGGCACCTGAAGTACATACCCCAAGCATGTGCAGCACTTTCCTCTCATTCTGGTGGAAATGAGCTGCTGGTGATTTCTCAGGTCTCTTCATTGTTGAGGAAATCGTTCCAACCAATCCCTGAATTTTTCATAGGCACTATTATCAAAGGTGTCTAGTTTCTGTCTAGCATTTTAATAGATCTCCAGCTCTCACAGCTTGACTTTGCAATCTTAATACTCTTTTATTGATTTGTTTGTATATAATTTTAATAATACATTTTATCTAATTATTATTAAGTCCCTGAGAAGTACTTGCAGAAATTTTGTATTGATAAAGCATAACTTCATTGTAGAACTGCCAGTGTGGAGTCTGGAGGCTTTGGCAGCTGGGTGGGGCAGTTAGTTTTTGTCACCTCAGGAGACACTTTGAGACTGTGGAATAGCTAGATTCCATTAAAATGAGCACCAGTTTAAAATTCTTAAATTATGGTGCCTATATTTGTTTGCTGTGTGGTTGTAGCTTTGTTGGTCCCAGGATATGAGACACAAGGTGGATGAGGTAATATCTTTAATTGGACCAGTTTCTGTTGGTGGACCTAAATTGGGTTGAATGGAACAGCATACACCTTTCAGAGCTATTGTTTGAGTATGTCTGCAGACTCAAGAAAACAGCATTTTGTACCAGCTAATGGTGAAAACATGAAGCAGGTGTGATCTTCATAACCATGAGAACTGGAAAACTGACTCTTTTTTAAATGGAAGTTTAAATGTTGGTGCACAATTCTGTGGTTAGTAAGCAGAATCTGCAGCAAATGATATGACCATGGAGAACATTGGACCCTGTATGTAATGAATCAGCAAGAGGCTAAGCCCAAGGTACCATTGTTCTTGAATATTTAGCACAACTGATGGTGAAGTGGTGATCTTTAAAGCTTGGCATCATCTGCTGCATTGAGATTTAAAGTGCTAATGTCTAAAGTATGCATGGACAGCGTGTTTGTTTGGACAAATATAGTGATGGTTTTCTGAATTAACTCTTAATTGTCTGAAGAATAATTTGATCTTGATAAGGTGGTGAAGACAAATTGCTCTAGTTTGCCATTAAGTGTCAGCCAGGTAGCAACTTAAAGGAGTTTTCTAATAGTTACATTTTATATCAAGACCACTGTTGTAGAATGAAGGAAAGCTACACTGTCTCCATTAACATCTCTGAAACTGACCAAGCAGAGCTGTATGCGTCTCTCACAATTAGTTGCTACAGTGATTACAGTACAGCTGCCAGAACACAAGCCATTAAACTAATTGCTTACAAATGTACTGAAAATATTTTAACTCAGATAGTAAATGTCTGTGAAGGGAATTTGTATACTAATATCCATCATGCTTTTTCCATCTCTCAGCTGGTGTCTGAGCTCAAAATGCAACAAACTGAAAAGTGTAGGTGTGTCAGAAGGTGCTTAGGGTTCTCTCTTACTTTTGGTTTTGCAAGTGAGAATGGCTTTTCCCACTTACTTTCTCTGAATTGGAAACGTGGAAATCCACACAATTTTCTGTAAAATTACTGTGCTTTGTCCACACCCCTGAAATAGAAAGCTGTGGGATACAATTGAGAGGTTATCACACTGATCAGAGTTTCATCTTCAACCAGTTTCATGGCAGCACCATGGGGATGAGAACAAAAAACCCATTAGGGATCTAGAAAAAGCATAAAGGAAAGTTGCTGCCAGTCCTTTTTGGCAGCTATAGCTAGGTGCCTTGTAAAAGCAGCTTCTGTTGTCATGGAGCCTCTTAATCCAAGGTCAGCTTCTGGCATCATGGCTTTCACATGGCAGAAAACCTTGTCCTGTTCAACTTTGAAAAAAATAAATATGGAATAGCCTTGGGCAGAATTAGTCTATTATTGCAGCTAAATTACTGAGCTGCAGTGAGAAACTGAACTGAAAGGAAACCTTTTGTTACCAGAAAAAAAAAATCTGATTTTTAAGACTCTGGTATCCACTCCAGTCAGAAGCCAGTAAACTGGAGTTTAAAGGAAGATGTTGAACAACTGGTAAATATTTTTGCAGCATTTGGATAGCCTTCCTTTCACTTGACACGACCATGTTTTGTGTCTAAGGCCTTGGCTACACTTGCAGCTGTACAGCGCTGTGAGTTAAACCTGTCTTCGTACAGCTGAGTAGGGAAAGCGCTGCAGTCTGTCCACACTGACAGCTGCCCAGCGCACTGTCGTGGCCACATTTGCAGCATTTGCTGTGCCATTGGGAGCGGTGCATTATGGGCAGCTATCCCACAGAGCACCTCTTCCCATTCTGGCGCCGTGGGTTGTGGGAAGGGGGCGTGGGTGCGGGGCTTTCTGGGTCCTGTCCCAACGCCCCGTGATGCATCGCTTAGCATCCCAGAAATCCCTTTGTTTCCGTCCACCTTTGGCGCCATCTTTCAATGGTTTCTGTGCAGCGCGATCTGTCTGCGAGAGATGAAGCCCGAACTGCTGAGGCGTATGCTGACTTATCTCGCCAGCACGTCACGTTTGGTTGTCGAACTATTCCTTAAGATCCAAAGTGAGAGTGAGGAGTCCGACGATGCTATTGAGCCGCGTAATGCGTACGACACGAAATTGCTTGTGGCATTCATGGACATGCTCACCACCATGGAACGCCGCTTTTGGGCTCGGGAAACAAGCACTGAGTGGTGGGATCACATCGTCATGGAAGTCTGGGATGACGAGCAGTGGCTGCAGAACTTTCGGATGAGAAAAGCCACTTTCATGGGACTGTGTGAGGAACTCATCCCCACCCTGCGGCGCAAGGACACGAGATTGAGAGCTGCCCTGCCGGTGGAGAAGCGGGTGGCTATTGCAATCTGGAAGCTGACAACTCCAGTCAGCTACCAGTCGGTCGCAAACCAGTTTGGAGTGGGAAAGTCAACCGTTGGAATCGTGTTGATGCAAGTTTGCAGGGTCATTAATCGCATCCTACTCAGAAGAACCGTGACTCTGGGTAATGTGCAGGACATAGTGGATGGCTTTGCACAAATGGGGTTCCCTAACTGTGGAGGGGCGATAAATGGGACACACATTCCTATTCTGGCACCACCCCACCTAGGATCCGAGTACGTTAATCGGAAGGGGTATTTCTCTATGGTTCTCCAGGCGCTTGTGGATCACCGTGGGCGTTTCATTGACATTAACACAGGCTGGCCCGGAAAGGTGCATGACGCACGCATCTTTCAGAACACTTGGCTGTTCAGGAAGATGCAGGCCGGGACTTTTTTCCCAGAGCGTAAGATCACGTAGGGGAAGTTGAAATGCCCATTGTGATCCTTGGAGATCCCGCTTACCCGTTAATGCCGTGGCTCATGAAACCCTACACAGGGAGCCTTGACAGCAGCAAGGAACGGTTCAACTACAGGCTGAGCCGGTGCCGAATAACTGTGGAGTGTGCCTCTGGCCGTTTAAAGGGCCGCTGGCGATCTCTGTATGGGAAGCTGGACTTGGCCGAAAACAGCATCCCCATGGTTATATCCGCGTGCTGTACCCTCCATAATATTTGTGAAGGGAAGGGTGAAAGCTTCACTCAGGCATGGACCTCAGAGGTTCAACACCTGGAGGCTGAATTTGCACAGCCAGAGAGCAGGGCTATTACAGGTGCCCAGCGCGGGGCTGCAAGGATTAGGGATGCCTTGAGGGAGCAATTTGAGGCTGAAAACCAGCAGTGATATCTGGTGCCCTGCACGGGAGTGAAGTGCAGTAGTTCCAATCTTTAGGAATCCGTGTTTGCTAAGCAGACAAGCAGACTTGCAGTGCCTGTTTATTTCCTGGGCTAAGGAGTCTTTTACTTTATGCAATAATAAAGAATGTTTTCAAAGCCAAAGAATCCATTTATTGAAAAGAAAAAAAAATTATTTATTGAAAAGAAACAAGGGGGTGGAGTGGGGAACGGTACAATCACAGATTCGCGTATGTCCTGTCTGGTGTGCTGTGCAGTGAGTGCTGCACTTCAGGATAGCTATACTGCATGGTGATGGGGGTTGAGTGCAGAGGGTAAGGGTCATGGTTTTCAGGGCTGGGTGGTGAAGATACTGGTGTTGGAGGCAGCTGGTGGCGTGAAGAATATGGAAGTTGGGGAAAGTGGGTTGGAGGTGACAGTGGGGCACAACGGAAAGAGTTTTGGGACAAGGGCTGTGGGGGGGGGGGGTGGCATTTGCGTTTGCAGTACTGCTCCTTCTGCATGGCTACGAGCTCCTAGATAGCGTCTGCTTGGTGCTCCAGGATGCTTATGAGCCGATCCGTGCTTTGCCGCCGGTGCGCTGCGTTTTCCTGGCAGATCCTGCTTTCTCTCTCCCTCCAGTTCTATGCTTTCTCATTCTCTTTAATAGATTGCCACATCACTTCTTGCAGCATGTCTTCTTTGCTTTTTCGTGGTCTCTTCCTGAGTCTTTGCAGTCTCTGAGCAGGCGATAAGAGGGACGGCTGAGGTCTCAAGGTTGATGCAGCTGTATAGGCAAAATGCAACATTTAACAGAGGCAGCATTGTTTATACCAGACAGAGTAATGATTTCCCCCGCACCTAAGGAGTAGAAAACACACACGGTCTACACAATAGCATAATTTTCCCGTCCGAAACAGAGCGCACACATCCCACGGGAGCCTCAAAATGGTGAGTAAGGGGGACTGATTGTTTCAGGGCTGCACTGTCCTCTGGGTTTCTGTGCCTTGGGGAGAGCCAACAGCTTCAGGGGGCACCTACACTGAACACTGTCCCAACATTTTCCACAGGAGTTCGTCCTGGACGATATCTCGCTGCTGAGGGTGACCTGGGAAGCAAGGGAGGGTCTTCTACTGCAATGCGGCTTCCGCCCTGGCCCATATGCAGCTTGCCTGTGTGCAGCAATGGTCCCCCCGCCCCTCGCGGCACAGTGGCGCAGACACTTTAGCATGGCTCGGACAGGGACCACGGTGGCTCTCCCGATAAACCTGCACAAGCGCATTGCACACGTTCTGGATGAGACATTCGAGGAGATTACCGAGGCCGATTACCGCGATGTGATAAACCACATCAATGCACTATTCCGCATCTAGGCATGCATGCCTAACCCTTCTCTCCCAAAGAGCCCGCACCGAAAAAATTCCTTCCCGAAAAAAAAAACCCGCTTACCGGGAACCTGCTCTTCTGTTTGTCCTCCACCAAGTACCGGCCGCTGCAACTGGCTACCTTCCTCCTGGCTCGAGAATCGCTCCTGGCTGCATGGCTCCAGGGATTCCGGGGTGTCTCCATCCGGCCCACCACCCTCACTCCCGTTTTCCTCCTCCTCCTCCCCCTCCCACACCGGCTCTGAAGTGTCCATGGTGGTGCTCGGAGTGGAGGTGGGGTTAACCCCAAGTATCGCATCCAGCTCTTTGTAGAATCGGCAGGTCGCGGAGGGAGCACCCGAGCGGCCGTTTGCGTCGCGGGCTTTGCGATAGGCACTCCGCAGCTCCTTCACTTTAATCCTGCACTGCAGGGCGTCCTGGTCATGGCCCCTTTCCATCATGTCCTTCGATACCTTCCCGAAGGTATCGTAATTCCTACGGCTGGAGCGCAGCTGGGACTGGACAGCTTCCCCCCCCAAACACTGATGAGGTCCAGCAACTCGCCATTGCTCCATGCTGGGGCTCGCTTGGCGCGTGGAGGCATGGTCACCTGGAAAGATTCGCTGATAGCACTCCATGCCACGCCGGGCTGAGCAAACAGGAAGGGGATTTTTAAAATTCCCAGGGAATGTAAAGGGCAGGTCACATGGTTGGTTACCTGAGGTCAGGGCAGTAGAGTTTGAACTGATGACCAGAGTGGCTAGAACAGGCATTGTGGGATACTGCTGAATACTTCTGGAGGCCATTCACAGCGCCTTGGGTGGCCACACTGGCGCCGCAGCGCAGCAGCGGCAGCGCAATACTCGCTATTCCT